>NC_138867.1:165278832-167684027 GCF_965194805.1 Balaenoptera borealis
GTGGTTGAGAATCTGCCTGCCAATGCAGGGGACACGGGTTTGAGCCCTGGTCTGGGAAGATCCCACATGCTGCAGAGCAGCTAGGCCCGTGAGCCACAATTACTGAGCCTGCACGTCTGGAGCCTGTGCTCCGCAACAAGAGAAGCCACGACAGACGCCTGCGCACCGCGATGAGGAGTGGCCCCCACTTGCCACAACTAGAGAAAGCCCTCGCACAGAAACAAAGACCCAACACAGCCATAAATAAATAAATAAATAAATTTTAAAAAAAGAAAACTGACCTAATTATTTTCCTCCTCAAACCAGTACTTTCTCTTTCATTTCCTGCCTTAGTGAATAAATTACTGCCACTTAGTCACTTAAGGCAAATACCAAGTAGTTACCCTTTCTTCCTTCTTGTGTCCTATACCATTAAGTCTTTTTTCTTTTTTTAAAACAGCTTTATTGAGATGTAATTCATATAGCATACAATTCACCCCTTTAAAGTATACAATTAAGTGGTTTTGGTAAGTCACAGAGTTGTGTAACCAGTAAATTTTAGAACATTTTCACCACCCCAGAAAGAACCCCTTGGGGACTTCCCTGGTGGTCCAGTGGGTAAGACTCTACGCTCCCAATGCAGGGGGCCGGGTTCGATCCCTGGTGGGGAAGTAGATCCCGCATGCATGCCACAACTAAGAAGTCCGCATGCCGCAACTAAAGATCCCACGTGCCACAATTATGAGCTGCATACTGCAACAAAGATCCCGAGTGCCGCAACTAAGACCTGGCACAGCCAAATAAATAAATATTTTAAAAAAAAAAAAAGAGGAGGAGAAAAGAAAACCCATGTCCTTTACCTACCTTCCCCCTAATCTTTTTACCTCCCGTACCCCTTTGCCCTAAGCAACCAGTAGTCGACTTTCTGTCTCTATAGATTTGCCTATTCTGGATATTTAATATAAATGGAATCATATAATATGTCCTTTGTGACTACTTTTTTTTACTCAACATAATGTTTTCAAGATCTATCCATGTATCAGTACTGCATTCCTTTTTTTTTTTTTTGGCTGCGTTGGGTCTTAGTTGCGGCACATGGGATCTTCCTTGAGGCACGTGGGATCTGTTGTTGCAGCAGCGTGCGGGCTTCTCTCTAGTTGTGGCCTGCGGGTTTTTCTCTCTCTAGTTGTGGCACGCGGGCTCCAGGGCGCATGGGCTCCGTAGCTGTGGTGCGCAGGGTACAGAGCACGTGGGCTCTCCATTGTATGAAATATTATACGTGTTTTATTTATAAATTTATCACTTGATGGGCATTTGGACTGTTTCCATCTTTTAGCTATTATGAACAGTGCTGCTGTGCGTATTCATGTATAAGTGTTTATGTGGACATATATTTCCTATCTTTTGGGTTTATACCCAGGAGTGGACTTGCTGGCACTAATGGTAACTCTGTTTGACTTTCTGAGGTACTGCCTGACTACCGCCCCCCGCCTCCCTGCCCCGGCCGCACCAGCTTGTGGGATCTTACTTAGTTCCCCAACCAGGGGTGTAATCCGGACCCTGGCAGTGAGAGTGCCGAGTCCTAACCACTGGGCCATCAGGGAATTCCCTGACTTTTTAAAAAAAATTTTTATTTATTTATTTTTGGCTGTGTTGGGTCTGTGTTGCTGCACACGGGCTTTCTCTAGTTGCGGCGAAGTGGGGGCTACTCTTCCTTGCGGTGCGCGGGTTTCTCATTGCCGTGGCTTCTCTTGTTGCAGAGCACGGGCTCTAGGCGCACAGGCTCTAGAGTGCAGGCTCAGTAGTTGTAGCACGCGGGCACAGTAGTTGTGGCTCACGGGCTCTAGAGCGCAGGCTCAGTAGTTGTGGTGCCCGGGCTTAGTTGCTCCGCGGCATGTGGGATCTTCCTGGACCAGGGCTCAAACCCGTGTCCCGTGCATTGGCAGATGGATTCTTAACCACTGCGCCAGCAGGGAAGCCCCTGACTTTTTTTTTTAATTTAAATTTTTTATATAAATTTCAGGTGTACAGCACCACAAATCTAATTACCATCCATCACCATACAGTCTCCCCTGTTAACCCATTTTGCCCAGCCCCCTTCCCCTCTGGTAATCATTAATTTGATCTATGTATATGTGAGTTTTTTGTTTTATTTTGTTTGTTCACTTGTTATGTTTTTTAGATACCACATATGAGTGAAATCATATGGTATTTATCTTTCTCTGTCTGATTTATTTCAGTTGGCAAAATACCTTCAAGGTCCATCAGTATCGCAAACGGCAGGATTTCATTCTTTTGTGGCTGAGTAATACTCCATTGTGTATATATACCATATCTTCTTTATCCGTTCATCCATCAGTGGATACTTGGGTTGTTTCCATATCTTGGCTGTTATAAATAACGCTTCAGTGAACATAGGGGTGCATATATCTTTTTAAAAATAATTAATTAGTTAATTTTTGGCTGCGTTGGGTCTTTGTTGCTGCACATGGGCTTTCTCTAGTTGCAGTGTGCGGGCTTCTCATTGCGGTAGCTTCTTTTGTTGCAGAGCATGGGCTCTAGGCACATGGGCTTCAGTAGTTGTGGCGCGTGGGCTCAGTAGTTGTGGCGTGTGGGCTCTAGAGCTTAGGCTCAGTAGTTGGGGTGCATGGGCTTAGTTGTTCCACGGCATGTGGGATCTTCCCGGACCAGGGCTCGAACCTGTGTCCCCTGCATTGGCAGGTGGATTCTTAACCACTGCACCACCAGGGAAGCCGACATATATCTTCTTGAATTAGGGTTTTTATGTTCTTCAGATAAATACCTGGGAGTGGAAGAGCTAGGTCTGCCAGACTGTTTTGAAAAGCTACTGTACCATTTTACATTCTCATCAACAGCGGATGAGGGTTTTAATCTCTCTATATCCTTACCACCAATTGTTATCTGACTTTTTTTTGTGGTAAAAAATATATGTAACATAATTTTATCATTTTTAAGTTTATAGTTTAGTGGCATTAAGTACATTCACATTTTTGTGCAATTAACTACCACTATCCATCTCCAGAACTTTTTCGTATTCCTAAACTGAAACTCTGTTAACAATTTAACAATAACCTTCAGTCCCTGGTAAATACTATTCTGCTTTATCTATGGATTTGACTATTCTAGGTACTTCATATAAGTGGAATCATGCAGTATTTGTCCGTTTGTGTCTGGCCTATTTCACTTAGCATGATGTCTTTAAGGTTCATCCATGTTGTATTACGTGTATCACTCATTTGTAAGGCTCAATAATGTTCCATTGTTGTATAATGTTCAGTAATGTTCCATTTTGTTCATCCTTTCATCCTTCAGTGGACATTTGGGTTGCTTTCACCTTTTGGCTATTGTGAATAATGCTGCTATGAACATTGGTGTTCAAGTATCTTTTCTATCTGACTTTTTTTTTTTTTTTACATTTAATTTAATTTTATTATTATTATTTTTTAACATCTTTATTGGAGTATAATTGCTCTACAGTGGTGTGCTAGTTTCTGCTTTATAACAAAGTGAATCAGCTACACATATACATATGTTCCCATATCTCTTCCCTCTTGAGTCTCCCACCCTCCCTATCCCACCCCTCTAGGTGGTCACATTCTATCTGACTTTTAATTAATATCTAGTCCTTTTGATTTGTCTTCTTAAAAAAAAAATCTTTCATATTTTGTTCTTTTAATTCCCATTGCTACCACCTTAGTTTAGGTTTTAGTCATCTTGAGTATATACTATTTTGGTAATCTCTGGTCTCCTGAGTTTTCTCTCTGTTTCCTGTTAAATGTGTTATTCAGAGGTCAAGGAGATTTATCTTTCTAAGATGCAAAACTGAGCCTGTGGTTCCATAGTTTAAATGAGGTTCAGGGCCAACAGGATAATGGTCAAACTGTTAACATGGAGGGTCTTAGTGCGGCATGTGGGATCTCAGTTCCCCGACCAGGGATCGAACCTGTGCCCCCTGTGTTGGAAGCACAGAGTCTTAACCACCGACCACCAGGGAAGTCCCAGCAGTCAAACTTTTAACATGGTATCCAAGCTATTCAGGTCTGGCCACTGCTTACCTGCTTAGTTTCCCTTTCCTTCCACTTTATGATTTAGTGTTCTGAACTACTTGCAATTCCTAGCTATTTCATTCGTTTTATTCATTCATGTCTTTGAGGGTTCTGGGCCCTTGTATAGGAATTCTCCCCTCAACAAACTGTTTACCTTTAAATTTTCTGCTCAGGTGTCCCATTTATCCTCTAGTTAATGATTTTTCACTTTTAAAAAAGTGAATGTTAACAACTAAGTGTCCATCAATAGATGAATAGGTAATGAAAATGTGGTATATATACACAATTGAATATTATTCAGCTATACAAAAGAATGAAACCTTGCCTTTTGTGACAACATGGATGTACCTGGTGGGCATTTTACTAAGTGAAATAAATCAGACAGAGAAAATATAAATAATGTATGATCTTACTTATATGTGGAATCTAAAAAAACCAAAATTGAAAAAACAAAACCAAGTTCATAGATACAGAGAACAGACTGGAGGAGCAAAATGGGTGAAGGGGGTCAAAAGTTATAAACTTCCAGTTATAAAAGAAATAAGTCACATGGATGTAATGTACAGCTTGGCAACTGTAGTTAATACTGTATTGTATATTTGAAAGTTGCTAAGAGAGTAGATCTTAAAAGATCTCATCACAAGAAAAAATCTTTTTATAACTACGTATGGTGACGGATGTTGACTAGACATTGTGGGGGTCATTTTGCAATATATATAAATACCGAATCATTATGTTGTATACCTGAAACTAATGTTATCCGTCAGTTATATCTCAATTTAAAAAAATGCCATCACCAGTAGATACTATCAAATGATAAAATGTAGTGTACTCAAGACATACTTGAAAAATTTTTAAAAAAAGTGAATGTTCATGTTATCGCAATTAACATGCTTGTTTTACCATAATCTCTTTATAATGTACATCTCTTACCCACCAGGCAATGAGTTCTTTTCAGTCCTCTGTATAGTGCTGGCACGTCATAAATGTTCAGTCTGTGTTAGTTGAATTTACTTATTTATAGGAGAATGATTTACTTTTCAGACTGACTTTAAGAACCTCTGTGTGTGTGTGTGTGTGTATGTATGTGTATATATACACATACACACATTTAATCCCCCTTTATAGGTGGTTTCTATTGAAGTGTTTAATTTAGTAGGTAGAGACTAAGGAGTTCAGGTTTTTTTGTTTGTTTTTTTTTACAGAACTTGTTTTTAAAATGTACAATAAAACAAAATTTTACCAGGTTGTAATTCAGTGTGAGTTAAAGTGAATTTTTATATAAAATGATTTCCTTTTCTAAATAGAGACAAATCATTACACCTGTGTAGCCCTGGCTATATTTCTTTTGTGACATTTTTTACTGGTATGAAAAATGCAAAGATGGTAAGTGTGTAGAAGATAACATATACTAGGTAAATTTGATTATAATCTTTTCTGGATGAGATTTGTATTGTTTTTATTTTTGGTAATTGTCTGCATAGAACTTTGGACAGCCAAGAAACTATAGAATAAGTGGATTTTTTTGGGGGAGGGGGCTGTTGAGATTTCCTTTTTTTAAAAAAATTTCTGCAGTTTGAAATATCAAGTTCCACTTTCTCTGCAAAACCAGTGTGTCACTCTGAATTTGCCCTCTCTGAAGTCGTTGGATTTATTATTCTGTCTATAAAATGGAGATTATACTACTTATTTTTTAGAGTTCATTGTTGTGAAGAATACATGCAAAGCACCTAGTGTAGTACCTTGCCCAGAGTAACTATGCCATAAATGTTAGCACATCATATGTGACATGGTGTTGAAACATTTCTTCCTCCTTATATTTTAGCATAATGTTTTAAGAGTTTATTTGGTGGTTAGTTCTTGTTGATTATTATATTTGCGATGCTGTGGCTTATCATATGCCTTTTGTGATTTCTGGTAATGAGGGTATAAAATTTTATAGATTGATGGTAGAAAAAACTTAGTTGTTATATTAATTTGTTATATGATTAGCTAATCAACCTCCAACTGGTTTGGAATATATAGCATATCATCAGACCAAACCACTAAATTCTTTAATTACACTCTTAACCATTTTCTTGTCACATAAATTGAAAATTGAAAATTTACCTTCTATCTGACCTACTTCAGAGTTTCTTGTTCTGTAGGTTTTTTAGCTTGTTGAGTTTTTATTTTATTTTAGTTTTAAGTGAAAAGAGGCTTCTTTGGCCACTGTGATGTGGCTGTTCTCTTGATGATGAATATCAATTTTTTAAAGCAATGACACTGTGGTTTTTATTTTTATCTAGTTTCTAACCGGAGGCCCTATCGACAGTACTACGTGGAGGCTTTTGGAGATCCTTCTGAGAGAGCCTGGGTGGCTGGAAAAGCAATCGTCATGTTTGAAGGCAGACATCAATTTGAAGAGCTACCTGTCCTTAGGAGAAGAGGGAAGCAGAAAGAAAAAGGATATAGGCATAAGGTAATTAAAAAAAAAAAAAAAAACCTCTCAAATTATCTTCTTGGGGGTAGGTAGGGAGGGTTTACAGGATCAATCAAAGGAAGAAGTATTATATTTTTGGAATATAAGTTATTTCCTTTGGTAGTAGGATATTGGTGAGAAATTTGGCAGAAAGCAAGTTTTTTTGCAGGGATGACATGGGGCTAGCCTTCCAAATATTTATACTCAATTTTTTGAGAAAGGATTTCAGTTAACTTCTGCCATGTCACTTAGATGTGATAGTACAAAAAGGCATGACCAGTCATCTTTGGTTATATCTGATGTATGAAGAAAATGATCATCAAAATGAAATATTCTACTTCTCACTCTCTGGATTAATTACTTCTCTTAAAAATGAGAAAGATAAGACTTTAAACATTTTTGTTTTGTTTGTTGTTTTGGTTTTTGTGTGTAGTTGTTAAGGCTTAAGCAGTTTCAAACCTGGTTATGTTTTAATAAAGAACGTGATGTTTTTGTTTCATATGCTTGATGTGTTAAAGTTTTGACTGTTTCTTTTGATACTCCTTTATAGTCTTATTCTAGAAGGGGAAATAGTTCCTCTTAGATTTGTGTCTCAGACTTTTAGACTATTTTATAAGAATCACAGTTAGGATAATTTTTAGTCAGTATGCAGTCCCTGCTATTTCCAACTGGAGTTCCTTCCTCTCTAAAACTAATGTAATAATATGTACCTTGTCAAACTGTTGTGAGGATTAGAAATAAATATTTTATATGTCATACATCTGATGCTCTGAAACAAGTAGTGTGTGCTATTGTTAGGATAGAATAGAAGAGGATAACTTCATCCTTTCTAATACTTTGGGTAGTTGGTGGTGGGGAGGTGTCAGAGTTTTTGTGTCAAGCCTTTAACTATGTAGATTAACCAACCCCCTTTTCAGAGGAGTTCTCTAGGGCTTTCAGGTCCTGGAAAATTGATTTACTATGGTCATAGGTAGAAAGTCAATGGGTGTGTGTTTGTGTGTAAAGTAAACCAGATGATCAGTTTATTGCTTTATAAGAGGAGGCTTCCTGTCTAGTGGCCTTAATTTTTACATGGTCAGCAGAACATGACCTTTCACAAGTATTAAAGTGTTTGTGAACACTAACTGATAGAACCTTGACTGACATTTATTGTATGAAGCCGGGGAGGGAAATAAGAGTCTTGAAAATTAGGTATATTTCACAGAGCCTCAATGTCCTTATGCTGTGAGGAATCAACAAAAGAGCATGTGTAACTTGTCATATATCCAGGGTGTATTGGTGTCTCTGGACTACATGATTAAGCCCAGGACACTGCTTGGTTATAATCCAGATTTAAAAGAAAATTAATTAACTAATTAATTTTTTTTGCTGTGTTGGGTCTTTGTTGCTGTGCGCGGGCTTTCTCTAGTTGCGGCGAGCGGGGGCTACTCTTTGTTGCGGTGTGCGGGCTTCTCATTGCGGTGGCTTCTTTTGTTGCAGAGCACAGGCTCTAGGTCCGCGGGCTTCAGTAGTTGTGGCATACGGGCTTAGTAGTTGTGGCGCATGGGCTTAGTTGCTCCGCAACATGGGGGATCTTCCAGGACCAGGGATCGAACCCCTGTCCCCTGCATTGGCAGGCGGATTCTTAACCACTGTACCACCAGGGAAGTCCCTATAATCCAGATTGTATGTAACATGTATAGAAGGATCTTGATTAGCCAAGGGCCTGGTGATAACCAGAGTTCCAAATTTCAGTTCTTCTAGGGCAGGTCTGACTTACTCATTTCTCCAGTCCTAGTTTTTCCACATGCACCTCCTTTCTTTAGCCGTTTGCTTTCTCTTTTATGTAACTGAGCAAGTGCTTGGCCTTCATAAGTCAGGAAGGAAATCTTTATTCTAAGGTTGGAGGGGTAAGTGGGAGTGGTCTGGTTATTCCTTGATTTAGTAATATAATGTTGATTAGTAATGTAATGTTGTAGTGTAATTTATGGTCCACTCTTTTGTGCTTTTAATGGTAAGGGGAGTGGAGGGTTTACAGGATCAATCTTTCTCCAGTGATAGATCTTAGTGGTAGAAGTAGTGTTGAGGAATCCCCATTATCTAAGTTCTGGGTGAACTGTGGGTGTTAACCACCTGGCAGTCCCATAAAAGAGCCTTGAGGAAGCACAACAAGGCTTGGAAAAGCTTCTGATTTGAGAGGTATTCACTGATCATCTCCCTATTTCCCCTTCTATTTCTTAGACTAGTGATAATCTTTTTCTCTTTAAATTTAAGGTTCCTCAGAAAATTTTGAGTAAATGGGAAGCCAGTGTTGGTCTTGCTGAGCAGTATGATGTTCCCAAAGGGTCGAAGAACCGAAAATGTGTCACCAGTTCACTCAAGTTGGACAGTGAGGAGGATATGCCGTTTGAGGACTGTACAAATGACCCTGAATCAGAACATGACCTGTTGCTTAATGGCTGCTTGAAATCTCTGGCTTTTGACTCTGAACATTCTGCAGATGAGAAGGAAAAACCTTGTGTTAAGTCTCTAGCCAGAAAGAGCTCTGATAATCCAAAAAGGACTAGTGTGAAAAAGGGCCACATGCAATTTGAAGCACATAAGGAAGAACGGAGGGGAAAGATTCCAGAGAACCTTGGCCTAAACTTTATTTCTGGGGATGTATCTGATAAGCAGGCCTCTAATGAACTTTCCCGGATAGCAAACAGCCTCACAGGGCCCAGCTCTGCCCCAGGAAGTTTCCTGTTTTCTTCTTGTGCAAAAAACACTGCAAAGAAAGAATTTGAGACTTCAAATTGTGACTCTTTACTGGGCTTGTCTGAGGGTGCCTTGCTCTCTAAACGTTCTGGGGAGAAGAAGAAACTCCAGCGAGGTCTGGTGTGTAGTTCAAAAGTGCAGCTCTGCTATATTGGAGCAGGTGATGAAGAAAAGCGAAGTGATTCCATTAGTATCTGTACCACTTCTGATGATGATGGAAGCAGTGATCTGGATCCCATAGATCATAGTTCAGAGTCTGATAACAGTGTCCTTGAAATTACAGATGCTTTTGATAGAACAGAGAACATGTTACCTGTGCAGAAAAATGAAAAGGTAAAGTATTCTAGGTATCCTGCCACAAACACTAAGGTAAAAGCAAAGCAGAAGACCCTCATTACTAACTCACACACAGACCACTTGATGGATTGTACCAAGACAGTAGAGCCTGGAACTGAGACGTCTCAGGTTAATCTCTCTGATCTTAAAGTGTCAACTCTTGTCCGAAAACCCCAATCAGATTTTAGAAATGATGGTCTTTCTCCAAAATTTAACACACCATCAAGCATTTCCAGTGAGAACTCAATAATAAAAGGTGGGGCTACAAATCAAGCTCTGTTACATTCGAAAAGCAAACAGCCCAAGATCCGAAGTATCAAGTGCAAACATAAAGAAAACCCAGTTGTAGTAGAACCGCCTGTTGCAGATGAGGACTGCAGTTTGAAATGCTGCTCTTCTGATACCAAAGGCTCTCCTTTGGCCAGCATTTCCAAAAGTGGGAAAGTGGATGGGCTAAAACTACTGAGCAACATGCATGAGAAAACCAGGGATTCGAGTGACATAGAAACAGCAGTGGTGAAACACGTTCTGTCAGAGTTGAAAGAACTCTCTTATAGATCCTTAAGTGAAGATGTCAGTGACTCCGGAATGTCAAAGCCATCAAAACCATTACTTTTTTCTTCTGCCTCTGGTCAGAATCATATACCTATTGAACCAGACTACAAATTCAGTACATTACTAATGATGTTGAAAGATATGCATGATAGTAAGACCAAGGAGCAACGGTTAATGACTGCTCAGAACTTGGTCTCGTATCGGAGTCCTGGTCTTGGGGACTGTTCTACCAGTAGTCCTGTGGGGGCTTCTAAGGTCTTGGTTTCAGGAGGCTCCACTCACAATTCAGAAAAAAATGGAGATGGCACTCAGGATCCAGTCCGTCCTAGCCCTAGTGGGGGTGACTCTGCACTGTCTGGGGAGCTATCTACCTCTCTACCTGGCTTGGTGTCCGATAAAAGAGACCTCCCTGCTTCTGGCAAAAATCGTTCAAACTGTGTTACTAGGCGCAACTGTGGTCGATCAAAGCCATCCAGATTACGAGATGGTTTTTCAACCCAGATGGGAAAGAACACAGTGAACCGTAAAGCCTTAAAGACAGAGCGCAAAAGAAAACTGAACCAGCTTCCAGCTGTGACTCTTGAGGCTGCACTGCAGGGAGACAGAGAGAGTAGGGGTTCAGAGAATAGCTCCTCCAGAGGTGAGGCAGAAGACCCTGGTAAAGAAGAACCCCTTCAATTAATGGGCCATTTAACAAGTGAAGATGGTACCCATTTTTCCAGTGTTAATTTTGATAATAAAGTCAACCAGTCCGACCCTGATAAAATTCCTGAAAAAGACCCCTCTTTTGAAAACAGAAAAGGGACAGAGCTGGAGTCTGAAATGATTAGTGAGAATGATGAACCCACTAGTGTAAATCAAGTGGTGCCTAAAAAGCGGTGGCAGCGTTTAAACCAAAGGCGCACTAAACCTCGTAAGCGCACTAACAGATTTAGGGAGAAAGAAAACTCTGAGGGTGCCTTTGGGGTCTTGCTTCCTGCTGACCCTGTAAAGAAGGGAGATGAGTTCCCAGAACAGAGACCTCCTCCTTCGACGAACATACTAGAGGATGCACTGACAGATCCAAATCATGCCGACTGCTTAGATTCAGCTGGGCCACGGTTGAAAGTTTGTGATAAATCCAGTGCCAGCAATGAAGAGGTGGAAAAGGAGCCAGGAATTCCCAGTTTGACCCCTCAGCCTGAGCTCCCTGAACCAGGTAAGGACTCCTGACTGTGAAAGAAAGGGACTAGAGGAAGTGATGATAATGATACCCTTCTGAAGTTGGTCTGTTTTCATGGAAGGCCTAAGTGTAAGTTGGGAGGGAAGGATTATCACTTGAAGTGAAGAAAGGGCTTTATGTAGAAGGGTCTGAATTTTGAGGACCAGGTTTCCATATACTTTCAGAAATTGTTTTACCAAGAAGCTCTTTTTTCTTTTGCTTTTTGTAAGTCTCAAGAACATTTTGTTTTTGCTCCCCATTTCCTACCTTTTTAAATCTGAACTTTTGGGGACTCAATTTGGTATTGTAAGTATTTGAGAGGCTCTGAGCCTAAGACTAAAATCTCGTTAGTTTACAGAAAGCAAATAGATTTTATTGAACGTCAGGCTCTCTTGGACTACAACTTAAGGAAGGTCCTCCTGTTGCGTAGACAAAGGGGACGTGCTTTTGACAATATGTAAGTGTTCTGTAGTACTTATCTGAAGGCCTTAGATGTCTTGCATCCCTTCTGGAATGAGGTTTGAGAATAAATTTTTAAAAATCTGAAGTACCAGGGTATCCTTCCTTAGCAGCAGAAGGAAAACAGCAGGAGTCTTTCAAAATATAATATTATATAATATTGTTCTTGAGGATAAAACTGACTTTCCTTAAACATAAGAGTTTTCAATGTTATTTACCGTAGTAGATTCCAACAGCTTTATTGAAACATAATTCACTGACCATAAAATTCACCTGTTGAAAGTTTATACTTCAGTGGTTTTTTAGTATACTCAGAGA
The DNA here is from genome assembly GCF_965194805.1 of Balaenoptera borealis. Classification (NCBI taxonomy): domain Eukaryota; kingdom Metazoa; phylum Chordata; class Mammalia; order Artiodactyla; family Balaenopteridae; genus Balaenoptera; species Balaenoptera borealis. The sequence goes on from NC_138867.1 coordinate 165,290,945, forward strand.
CTTGTGCATCCATAAACATGATTAATTTTGGAACATTTGCATCACCCCAGAAAGAAACCTTGTACCCTTTATCAATCTCCCTTCATTTCTCCCCAGTCTATAGATTTGCCTGTTCTGTACATTTCATGTAAATGGAATCATACAATATGTGGTACTTTGTTTTTTTACTTAGCATGTGTATCAACGCTTTATTTTTATTGTGGTAAAAAACACATGAATTCACCCTCTGAACAAGTTTAAAGTGTATATTACAGTATTAACTGTATGCACATTGTTGTATAGCACCATTTATTGAAGAGACTATCTTTTCCGCATTGTATAGTCTTAGCACCCATGTCAAAGATAATTTAACCATACATATAAGGGTTCGTTTCTGGGCTCTCTATTTTGTTCCATTATCTATATGTTTGTCTTTATGGTAATATCATATTGTTTTTAATTACATTTATTTATTTATTTATTTAATATCTTTGGCTGTGTTGGGTCTTTCTTGCTGCGTGCAGGCTTTTCTCTAGTTGCGGCGAGCAGGGACTACTCTTCGTTGCGGTGCATGGGCTTCTCATTGGGTGGCTTCTTGTTGCAGAGCATGGGCTCTAGGCGCGTAGGCTTCAGTAGTTGTGGCTCGCAGGCTCTAGAGCGCAGGCTCAGTAGTTGTGGCGCATGGGCTTAGTTGCTCTGCAGCATGTGGGATCTTCCCGGACCAGGGCTCGAACCTGTGTCCCCTGCATTGGCAGGTGGATTCTTAACCACTGCACCACCAGGGAAGTCCTATCATATTGTTTTGATTACTGTAGCTTTGTAACGTGTTTTGAAAACACAGTGTGTGAGTCCTCCATCTTTGTTCTTTGTCAAGATTATTTTGACTATTTGGGGTCCTTTGAGATTTCATGTGAATTTTAGGATGTCTTTTTTCTATTTCTGCAAAAAATGCCATTGGGATTTTGATAGAGCAGTGAATCTGAAGATCGCTTGAGTAATATGGACATTTTGTTAAGTCTTTGAATCCATGAACACAGGATGTCTTTCCATTTATTTGTGTTTTTAATTTCTTTCAGCAGTGTTTTATTGTTTAAGTGCCCAACTCTTTCACTTCATTGGTTAAGTTTATTCCTAAGTGTTTTTATTCTTTTTTATGCTCTTATAAGTGGGATTGTTTTCTTAATTTCCTTTTTGAATTGTTCATTATTAGTGTATAGAAACACAACTGATTTCTAAAATAAATTTATTTATTTATGGCTGCGTTGGGTCTCCGTTGCTGTGCGTGGGCTGTCTCTAGTTGCGGTGAGCAGGGGCCACTCTTCGTTGAGGTACGCGGGCTTCTCATTGCGCTGGTTTCTCTTGTTGCGGAGCATGGGCTCTAGGTGCGTGGGCTTCAGTAGTTGTGACATGTGGGCTCAGTAGTTGTGGCTTGTGGGCTCTAGAGTACATGCTCAGTAGTTGTGGCAGACGGGCTTAGTTGCTCCATGGCATGTGGAATCTTCCCAGACCAGGGCTCGAACCTGTGTCCCCTGCATTGGCAGGCAGATTTTTAACCACTGTGGAAGTCCCACAAGTGATTTTTGAATGTTGATTTTTCTATCTTGCAGCTTTACTGAATTCATTTATTGTTCTTACAGCTTTTTTGTGGAATCTTTAGGGTTTTCTTTATATTAGGTCATGCCATCTATGAACAGAGATCATTTTACTTTTCCCTTTCCAATTTGGATGCCTTTTATTTCTAGTTCTTGCCTAGTTGGACTTCTAGTATTGTGTTAAATAGAAGTGTCAAGAATGGGCATTCTAGCCTTGTTCCTGATCTTAGAGAGAAAGCTTTCAGTCTTTCACCATGGACTGTCATGTTAGCTGTGGGATTTTCATAAATGACCTTTATTTTAGATTATTTCCTTCTGTTCCTAGTTGAGTGTTTTTTATCAGGAAAATGTGTTGAATTTTAGTCAAGCCTTTCTGCATCAATTGAGATGATCATGTGATTTTCTTCCTTCTTTTAATGTGTTGTATTACATTTATTGATTTTTGTATGTTGAACCATCCTTCCATCCCAGGAAAAAGTTCCACTTGGTCATGGTGTATAATCCTTTTTAAGCTATCCCAGGAATAAGTCCCACTTGGTCATGGTGTATAATCCTTTTTAAGTGCTGCTGTTGAATTCAGTTTGCTAATTTGGTGAGAATTTTTGCATAAGTGTTCATAAGGGATATTGGTATGTCTTTTTTTTTTTTTCCTCTTATTAGCATGTATTTGTCTGGCTCCCCCCTCTTCCATTTTTTGGAAGAGTTTGAGAAGGCTCGGCATTAATTCTTATTTAAAGGCTTGGTAGAATTCTCTAGTGGAGGCATCTGATCCTGGGGCTCTTCTTTCTTGGGAAGTTTTTGATGACTGATTTAATCTCCTTACTACAGGTTTTCTATTTCTTCATGATTGAGTGTGGGTGGATTGCATGTTTCTAGAAATTTATCCAACTCTTGTAGGTTATCCAATTTGTTAGCGTATAATTGTTCATAGTAGTCTCTTAAAATTCTGTTTCTGTGGCTACCATTGAAATGTCTTCTCTAATTTCTGGTTTTCATTATTTGTGTCTCCCTCGCTCTCTCCATCTAGCTAAAGGCTTGTCAATTTTGTTGATCTTTAAAAAACAAACTCTCAGTTTTGTTTGTATTTTTTAAAAATTCTATTTTGTTTATTTCTGCTCTAATATTTATTACTTCTTTCCTTTTGCAAATAAATTTTGTGCTTATTCTTTTTCTTATTCCTTGAGTGTAAAGTTAGGTTGTTGATTTGAGATCTTTCTTTTTTCTTTATGTATGCACTTCATGCTGTAAACTTCCCTTTTAGTACTTCTTTTTGCTACATCCCATAAGTTTTAGTATATTGTGTTATTGTTTCTATTTGTCTCAGAGTATGTTCTAATTTGAGGGAGGAGATTTCTTCTCTGACCAATTTGTTGTTCAAGAGTGTTAATTTCCACATATTTGTGAATTTTTTATTTCCCAACTGCTATTCATTTTTAATTTCATTCCATTGTGATTGGAAAAGATACTTGGTATGATTTCAGTATTTTTAAATTTGTTAAGACTTGTTTTGTGATCTATTATGTGATCTATCCTGGAAAATGTTCCCTGTGTGTTTGAGAAGAATGTGTATTCTGCTGCTATAAGATTGAGTGGTCTGTATTTGTCTGTTAGGTCGGGTTGGTCTACAGTGATGTTCAAGTTCTCTGTTTTTTAATTTATTTTTATTTATTTATTTTTGGCTGTGTTGGGTCTTCGTTTCTGTGCGAGGGCCTTCTCCAGTTGCAGCAAGCGGGGGACACTCTTCATCGTGGTGCGCGGGCTTCTCACTATCGCGGGCTCTCTTGTTGCGGAGCACAGGCTCCAGATGCGCAGGCTCAGTAGTTGTGGCTCACGGGCCCAGTCGCTCCGCGGCATGTGGGATCCTCCCAGACCAGGGCTCGAACCCGTGTCCCCTGCATTGGCAGGCAGATTCTCAACCACTGCGCCACCAGGGAAGCCCCGATTGTTATCTTTTAAAATATGTTTATAATTGTTTATTTTCCTGGTAAATTGATTCTTTTATCATTATATAATGTCCTTATTTGCCTCTAGAGATAGTATTGGCTCAAGTCTATTTTGTCCAATTATGGCTACCTCTGCTCTCATTTGCATGTAATATCCTTCATCCTTTTGGTTTCAGTCTACATATGTCTTTACATCTAAGGTGATGTTATCTTGTAGAACGAATATAGTTGCATCTTGTTTTTTCAGTCCATTTAGCCACGCTATGTCTTTTGATTGAGCAGTTTAACCCATTTACATTCAAAGAAATTATTGACAGGGAAGGACTTATTGCCATTTTAATTGTTTTCTGTCTTGCAGCTAATTTGTCCCTCTATCTCTCTTGCAGCCCTCCTTTGTATTTCTTTGATTTTTTTATATTGATATACTTTGATTTGTTTCTGATTTTATCTCCTGTAGGCATTTTCTTTGTGGTTACCATGGGGCTTACATAAAACATTTTATAGTTACAGCAGACTGTTTGGAGCTGGTAACAATGTAACTTCAATTGTGTACAAAAACGCTACTCTTTTACCTCTCCCCATTCCCACTTTGTTATTGATGTCACAAATTACGTGTATTCATTAACATAGTTTTATAATTATAGTTATTTCTTATGTTTTTGTCTTTTAAATTCAGTACCAGACTTAAAAGTGCTTTATATGCCACCATTATAGTATTACAATATTGTATTGGTCTATGTATTTACCTTTATCAGCTATTTTTATTTTATATGCCTTGGTGTTGCTGCCTAATGGCCTTTTGTTTCAACTTTTAGGACTCCGTTTAGCATTTTTTTGTAAAGCAGATCTAGTGGTTATGAACTCAGCTTTTGTTTTACATTAAAAAAAATTTATTTATTTAATTTATAGTTTTGGCTGTATCAGGTCCTTTTTTTAAAAAAATAAATTTATTTATTTTATTTTTTGGCTGCTCTGGGTCTTTGTTGCTGTGTGCAGGCTTTCTCTAATTGTGGCGAGCGGGGGCTACTCTTCATTGCGGTGTGAAGGCTTATTGCAGTGGCTTCTCTTGTTGCAGAGCACGGGCTCTAGGCATGCGGGCTTCAGTAGTTGTGGCACGTGGGCTCAGTAGTTGTGGCACACGGGCTTAGTTGCTCCGTGGCATGTGGGATCTTCCCGCAACAGGGCTCGAATCTGTGTCTCCTGCATTGGCAGGTGGATTCTTAACCACTGCGCCACCAGGGAAGTTCGCGTCAGGTTTTAGTTGTGGCATGCAGGGTCTTCGTTGAGGCATGTGAGATCTTTAGTTGTGGCACGCAGGCTCTTCGTTGCGGCACCGGACTTCTGTCTAGTTGTGTGGGTTTTCTCTCTCTAGTTGTGGTGCGTGGGCTCTGTAGTTGCGGCACATGGGCTCTCTCGCTGAGGTGCTCAAGCTCAGTAGTTGTGATGCGTGGGCTTAGTTGCCCTGCAGCATGTGGGATCCTAGTTCCCTGACCAGGAGTCGAACCTGTGTCCCCTGCATTGGAAGGCAGATTCTTTACCACTGGACCACCAGGGAAGTCCCAGCGTTTGCTTTAGAAAATTCATTTCATCTTCATTTTTGAAGGACAGTTTTCCAGATTATAGTAATCTTGGTTGAAAGTTTTTAAATTTTAGCACTTTGAATATATCATGCCACTCTTTTCTGGCCTGTAAGGTTTCCACTGATAATCTAATGTGAGTTCCCTTGTCCTTGAGTAGTTGCTTTTCTCACTTCTTTCAAGATTCTCTCTTTGTCTTTGTCTTTTGATAGTTTGATTATAATGTGTCTCACTGTGGGCCTCTTTGAGTTCATCCTGGCTGGAGATCTTCAGCTTCTGATATGGGATGCCCCACTTCCTTTTTCAGATTTGGGAAAATTTTGACCATAATTTATTCAAATTCTGTCCTCCTTTCGGAACTCTCATAATGTGTGTATTGGTTTGCTTCATTCTTTTTTCTTTTTTCTTGTCTGACTTGATAGTTCAAATGACTTGTGTTTGAGTTTGCTGATTCTGTCCTGTGCTTAAGTCTATTGTTTAATCTCTCTATTGAATTTTTCAATTCAGTTATTATGTCCTTTCGTTCCAGAATTTCTGTTTGGTTCCTTTTTATAGTTTCTGTCTTGTTGATACTCTCAGTTGTGCATGTTACTGTTTTCATGGTTTCTTTTAGTTATCCGTGTTTTCTTGTAGATCACTGAGCTTCCTTAATACAGTTATTTTGAATTCTTTCCCATAATTCATAGGTCTCTGTTAGTTTCTGGAGATCTATTTTGATCCTTTGGGCCATGTTTCCTAGTTTCTTCATGTACTTCATGAGTTTTTTCCCTTGAGTTTTTTGGTTTTTGTTTTTGGCCATGCTGCGCAGCATGCAGGAATCTTAGTTCAACCGGGGATTGAACTTGTGCCCCCTGTAGTGGAAGCACGGAGTCTCAACCACTTGACCACCAGGGAAGTCCCCTTCCCCTGAGTTTTATGCGTTTGACACTGGCTTCATACAGGGGAAGACTCACCAATCAGCTTGGCTAGAGATTCTGGGGACCTCTGGAACCTTTTTTGGAGGATGGGCTTCTCTGGGCTTATGTGTGTGATTTCCTAATTAGAGAGGTTTGTCCATTTCTTTTTCAGGAGCTGTAATCTCTTGCTTCTTCTAGTGTTTTTCTGCAGTACTGCAGGTTAGCCATTGCTACTGCAACAAGCTTTCTCACTCTCTTTAATTCTCAGTGGTCCCTAGGTATCTGAAGCATGTTGGCTCTCTATCAGCTCCCAGAAGCAGGCAAAACAGATACTAGTCCCTTGGGCAGTTTTCTAAAAATCTGGATTGCCAAATGCTCCCTTCTTTCCCTCCCTTTGTAGAGAGAAGCCAAGAGTTGAGTGCCTTCTCCCAATCTTACCAAGCCCTGCTGGCCTCCATCTGTGTCACTACAGGCCCTCTGGTTCCACAACATGCTGCCCACTCTTTAATTTGTTTTCAGTGCCCCCGGGAGTCCAAACTGTGTGGCTTCTGTTTGTGCCTCCCAGTCAGGTTAGACAGAAACTGGCCCCTTGGGCGGCCCTATGAAAAGCTGGAATGTTGAACATCCCCACCTCCACTCCCCAGCTTTGAGGGGGAGCTCAGCTGTGCTTGCTTTCTGAGTGGTAATCTCAGATAAAGTGAATTGGCTCTTGTAATCCATTTCAGTGCTATTGTTCTTGGCTTTGCACTTGCCCTGGGGTATTGTAACTTCTTAACTGATTTCTAGAGTACTCATAAAGGTATTTTGATGCATATATTGTTAGTTTGGTATCTCTGTGAGGGAAATAATGTGGGGGGGGGCTTTCTATTCTGCCAGCTTGCTGTTGTCTGCTCTTGCTTCATGCCTTTTTAATGCCAAATAATATTCCAGTGTACAAATAAGCCATATTTTATTTATTCTTTCATCAACTGATGAACATTTGGATTGTTTTTACTTTTTGGCCTTTATGAATAATGCTGTTATGAACATTCGTGTACAGTGTTTTGTGTGGATATGTTTTTATTTTTACTGTATACCTAGGAGTGGAATTCCTGGGTCATTTGGTAATTATATGTATAGGTTTTGAGGAACTGCCAGAATGTTCAGTAGTTGTGGCACATGGACTCAGTAGTTGTGGTGCTTGTGCTTAGTTGCTCCACAGCATGTGGGATCTTCCCAGACCAGGGATCAAACCCGTGCCCCCTGCATTGGCAGGTGGATTCTTAATCACTGCACCACCAGGGTAGTCCTCTTTGCTTGTTTTTAAATTGGGCTATTTGTCTTTTTATTATTGAATTGTAAGAATTCTTTACATGGTCTAGATATAAGTCCATTATTAGATACGATTTGCATATACTTTCTCCTGTTTTGTGGGTTTACCTTTTATATTCTTGATTATATATTTTGAAGCACAAAAGTTCTTAATTTTGATGAAGTCTGGTTTGTCTATTTTTTCTTTGGTTCCTTGTGCTTTTGGTGTCATACCTAAGTACCCATTGCCTAATCCAGTTGTCTAAGCACCATTTGTAGAAAAGGGTATTCTTTCCCCATTGAATGGTCATGGCACCCTATTTGAAAATCTTTTGACCATAAATGTGATGGTTTATTTCTGGGCTCTCAGTTATTTTTTATTGATATGTATGTGTGTCTTTATGCCAGTACCACAAAGTCTTAATGTTTGTAGTAATTAATTATTGTAGCTTTGAAATCAGAAAGTTCAAGTCCTCCAACTTTATCTTTTTTCAAGATTGTTTCGGCTCAAGATTGTTTTGACTTTGCACTTCTGTATTTATTTTAGGAGTTTCTTATCATTTCTGCCAAAAAGCCAGATGGAATTTAGATAGGGGTTGTGCTGAATCTGTAGGTCAGTTTGGGCAGTGTTGGCACTGTAACAATGTTAAGTTTTCCGAACTATCAACAAGGGATGGCTCTTCATTAATTTAGGCTGTCTTTGATCTCTTTCAACAGTGTTTTGTAGTTTTCAGTGTAGAAGTCTTGCACTTCTTTTGTTCATTTTATTCCTAAGTATTTTAACCTTTTTTGACGCTATTATAAATAAAATTGTTTTTTTAATTTCATTTTTGGATTTCCCATTGCTAGTATATAGAAATACAGTTGATTTTTATATATTGATCTTAGGTGTTGCAACCTTGCTGAACTCATATTTTAGCTCTAATCATTTTATTGTGAATTCCTTAGGATTTTCTATGTGCATGATCACGCCATCAGCCAAAAGAGATAGTTTTACTTCATCCTTTCTAATCTGGATGCCTTTTATTTCTTTTTCTTGCCTGATTGCCCTAGCTAGATCCTTCAGTGCATTGTTGAGGGTAAGTAGAGTGAACAGACATCCTTGTGTTGCTCCTGATCTTAGGGGGAAAGCAGCTGGTTTTTCACAATTTAACTATGATATTAACTGTGATTTTGATAGGTGGCCTTTCAGGTTGAGAAAGTTCCCTTCTGTACCTAGTTTGTTTAGTTTTTCAGATGTTTTTTCTATGCCTGTTGAGATGATTATTCCTGTTTATTCTATTAACATGATGTATTAATTTACAGTTTTCTTATGGGGGCTTGAATTTTCCTGGCCCATCAGGCTGCAAATCCACAGGAGGACCAGTCACAATTTCTCAAGGACTTGTTCTCACTCCTACTCCCCTTTTACTTTGTGCCGAGGCACCTTTCCTTGTGGTCTCCTGGGGGTTGCAACATGATTTACTTCTGTTTCACCGTAATTCTGAGGATAGAGCCCTTTGAGGCCAAAGTTTAGTCTCCCTTAAACTTCTGCCTCCTAACAGGATGGCCGAAAAGCCCTCAGGACAAAATCAGTTTCAGGGCTCTACTTGTTTCCCTGGGTTATTACTTTCCCTTAGTTTTTGGTTTGTAGTTCTTTACAATTTTTTCAGTTTTTTGCTTCTTTTAAGGTGGTTTTTAATTTTTATTTATTTATTTATGGCTGCATTGGGTCTTCATTGCTGCGTGCAGGCTTTCTCTAGTTGTGGTGAGCAGGGGCTAATCTTCGTTGTGGTGCGCTGGCTTCTCATTGCGGTGGCTTCTCTTGTTGTGGAGCACGGGGTCTAGTGCACGGGCTTCAGTAGTTGTGGCACATGAGCTCAGTAGTTGTGGCTCACGGGCTCTAGAGCGCAGGCTCAGCAGTTGTGGTGCACGGGCTTAGTTGATCCACGGCATGTGAGATCTTCCTGGACCAGGGCTCAAACCCGTGTCGCCTGCATTGGCAGGCGGATTCTTAACCACTGTGCCACCAGGAAGTCCCTAAGGTGGTTTTTTAAAGACTTCATACAGCATTTTTATTTGCTTTCAACAGGAAATTTGGGCTGAGTAACTTGCCATTATTATGAAGAGTTGTTTGGGTTTTTGCCTTTTTTCCCCCCCTTAAGTTCTTTTGCCTCTGAGGTCCCAGAACTAGGGGAGTAGAGGTATGACAGGGGCTAATAAGCTGTATGGGCAGAGTGATGTTGCTGTTAGTAGTCTCGTTTTCTGGGAAACATCACTGTTTTGAAGAAAAGAAGAAAACTTACTCAAGGTATAATTTACGTACCACAAAATTCACACACTTCAAGTGTTCAGCAAATGGTTTTCAGTAAATTTACTGAGTTGTGCATCCATCCCCATAAATCAGTTTTAGAATATTACACCACTCCCATAAGATCACGCTATCTCATTTATAGTTAGTCCCAGACAACCACTAGTCTACTCTCTATCTCTGTAGATTTGCTTTTTCTGGACGTTTCATATTAATGTAATCATACAATGTGTGATCTTTTGTGTCTTGGTCTTTTCAGTTAGCATAATGTGTCTGTGGTTTATTTATATCATGACATGTGGCAGTATCTTGTTCTTTATGGCCATGTGCCCAGCACCATATGGGTTGGTACCCATGTCCCAGATGTCATACTTCTTATTCCCAGGGTGCTCCTCACTTTGCACATCCTACCTTGTACTTCGGGACTCCCATGCCAAGCATGCCTTGTGCCTTCGATACCCCATGTCCTGTGCATCCTGTGCTTGGGCACCCCACCTTTCTCTGCACCCCGTGCCAGAAAATCCCACATCCAGGGTGCCCCATGCCTAGAACACCCCACTTTCTGACTCCCTGTGTCTTCGGGACCCTATATTCTGTGCACCTAGCACCTTGGGCACCCTGGCCTCAGACATGGATGGCTCTGCTTACCTGTCCCCTGGTCCCCAACCCTTGCCTTCCTTTAGTTGCGCCCAGTGTCTTGGGCTCCCACGCTGACTACCCTGGGTGCTGCACTCCTCCACCCTTAACTGTCCCCAGTGCTCTGAGTCCTTTACCTCAGGCCTAGCTCCCTTGGTCCTGGGTATCCTGTGTCAGGCTCTTTAGTTCCTGTGTGCTGGACCAGACCCTGTAATATATACGAGGTAAGGCAAGAGCTAGGGGTGGGGAATTTTATTTTTATATATATATACACACACGTGTGTGTGTGTAGAGAGAGGGAGAGAGAGAGGGAGTTTTTATTGTTGAATAGTATTCCAGTGTGTGGATATACCACATGTTACTTACCCACTTATCAGTTGGTGAACGTTTGGGGTTGATTCAGCTTTTTGGATATTTTATTATTTTAACTGGTATGTGTGCACTCTGTAGTCTAAAGCTATTGCTAGACTTGTCCTATATGAACAATTCATCTCCATTCTGCACAATAGGTCCTGGTTCTGTGCTTGGAATTGATGTGTATTTGCCAAGAAAGTTAGTGGTGGTGTATTTCAGCTCCTGTTCGGTTTCATGTTTGCTGCGTACCATATATTGAGGTTTGAATGATCTCCTCGTTCCATTGGCTTTTGTAATTTTCTAGCTTTTAATATTCCCTTCCAGTATCAAAAAGGCCATATTCTTTTGTTTCTGATATTCCTTACCTTTGCTTGGCAAACACTTTATGTAGTCTCCATAGTTTTGCCTTTTCCAGAATGTCATATAGTTGGAATCCTACAGTATCTAAACTTTTAGATTGGCTTTTTACACTTGGTTATACGCATTTAAGGTTCCTCCATGTCTTTTCATGACTTGATAGCTCATTTCTTTTCAGCGCTGAATAATGATCTATTGTCTGAATGTACCAGAGTGTATTTATCCATTCACCTACATCTTGGTTGCTTCCAAGTTTTGACAGTTTTGAATAAAGCTGCTATAAAAATCCATGTTCAGGTTTTTATGTGGTTCTAAGTTTTCACCTCCTTTTACATTAACTTGAAATAAACTAAATGATGTGTTACTACTGTTTACTAATGTGAAATTACAGCAGTTAGAATTAGTAAAAAATTCTTTTCCACATCTTGTCCTAATGAAGGTTTTATGGCTTGTTTCCATATGTGCTAGGGAGTAAGAGCCTTTGCCAAGCTTGCTGAGCCTGTGACCTTTCCTTTTTGGTCTCTACTTTTGTGTTTCTTTTATTGAGAGAACACCAGTATTGCCACATTCAAATGAGGCAGGAATAGCTTTCTCTGAGGTCATCATATGATGAAATACTCCTGCCGTCTTGAGTAGATTGTATCCTGCGTTCTGTAGGCATTGGGCTCTGTTCTCAAAGAGTTTACAGTATAGTAAAATGATTATAGCATGTTAAGTATATTAAAACTGGGATGAAGTTTTATAGGGAAATTAATAATAGATATTTGTTTCACCATTAATTCAAGGAAAAATGGCATGATACTTTGATATTTTGATCATAAAACATGACAAGAGTTGTTTTTCTGTTTGTTTTTTGTTTTATTTTAAGAAAGTATCCGAAATTCTGTATTCTATTTTATCTTTTCTGCCTTTGGCATACATGGCATACATTTTTTAATGTTATTGAGGTAATGGTATACATATTATTAATTATATATTTTTGATGTTTCTAATGTGAAACTCACTATAACCATGATATAAAGTATATGTAAAATGCTTTTGAAATTCATGTGGTAGTGCTGATTAGGTAAATATTCTATCATCTAATCATCCAGTATTCTGCATAGTCCAGAGAGATGTTATTTAAAATGTTAATTCATTGTGTTTTTTATGAATTTACCTGATTTAGAATCCATATTTTAATGTTAGCTTTGTCACTGTAGGACACTAGTTTCAGTTTAATTTCGTTAACATTGGATGGGCTGTGTGTGTGTGGATAAGGCAACAAAAGTCTCCTTTCTCCCAAATTTTGCATAGGATAAACCATAGCAAATAGCCATAGTGTTTTTGTGAGTTTCCTATTTCTGTACCTTTGGAAGTACAGAGATAGTTGCATGAAAACGTTGGGTTTCCCTCTGACTTTTTGGTTAATACTGAACTTGTTTCTCCTCTTTTAGCTGTGCGGTCAGAGAAGAAACGCCTTAGGAAGCCAAGCAAGTGGCTTCTGGAATATACAGAAGAATATGATCAGATATTTGCTCCTAAGAAAAAACAAAAGAAGGTACAGGAACAGGTGCACAAGGTACATTCCACCATTTCAACAACCTTTCATCAGTCCTTTTAGGATACTGCAATTTCCCCTTCAATATCATATTTTATCTTCATGGGACAATAATTTCCTTGACTGGGATCTTGTTTTTCAGTTTTTTATTTCCAGCTTCTGGCACAGTACTTAGCCTGTACTAGTTATACAGGAAATGTAAATGAGTCTATGTACTATGTGTGTATAGTGTGTGTATATATAGTATATTTTCCCCCTTTGCTTTCAAAATGTATTTAATGATTTAGGAATATTGTTATGATAAAATGTTTAGTAAAAAATACAGGGTATTAAAAAGAATAGTATGATCCTAATTCTGTAAACAAATGTTATAATACCTTATATGCTTTATTTTTAAATTCAATTTCTTTAAACTCAAAGTATTTTAAAGTAAATTAGAGATATTTTGACTCCATGTCCCTAAATAACATGCACCTCTAAGAAACAACATTTTTCTTCACAACCAGTTTATCATGGTCATATCTATTAAGGTCAGTTTATCTAATAACAAATCCATGTTCAGATTTCCCCAATTATTTCGTAACCTTTACATTTAATTTATCCAAACCAAGATCCAGTCTAGGACTACACATTATATCTGGTTGTTACATTTCTTAAATCACCTTAAATCCTGGACAGTCCCCCCTTTTCATGACCGTATGTAAGCAATGAGAGCAACACATTTAGGGTATCTGCCTTCTTGATTTGTGTGATTGCGTCTGTGTTCCCTTTTAGGTAGTAATTATAAGTAACAATTTGATAGATTCAAGTTAAACATTTTTGGCTAGATTACACGGTAGGTGTCATATGTTGCATGACATTGGAAGGTATTTAACCTCCAGTAGTTCACCGCGGTGACTAACTGATTTCTGTCTCTTGAGTTATGTTTTACCTCTTTTGATCAAGCAGCAGTATATGTATAATTACTTTGGCTCCAAGAGAATGTCCTGTTCCCCATCAGCCATTTCCCTGATGTTTTTTAAAAAATGTCAATTGTAGATCCTTTTCTATATGAATAATTTCATTTGGGGTTACAAAATGAAGATTTTCAGATTTTATTATTTCTTCTACTTATATTATCTGTCAATCTGTCATTTTATAGTACTGAAATACATGAAAGGCATGTATTGCTTTCCCATTAATTTACCAACTCAACTTTGGAAGTTTATTATTAGCTGCTTTTATCGATGGTACATTAGGGAATCTTTTTTTCTTTTTCTTAGATTATCACTATGGCTTTAATGAATTTTTATAGCTTCAGTGTATCTCAATCCAATGACATTTTTACCCTTTTAAAAAATTATAGTAAAATATATATAACATAAAATTTACAACTTTAACCATTTTTTAGTGTACAGTTCTGTGGCATTCAGTACACCCACATCATTATGCAACCACTACCATTATCACCACTACCCATTATCTTCAGAAATTTTTTATGTCCCCAAACTGAAACTCTGTGTCTATTAAAAAATAACTTCCCACTTCCCCATACCTTTAGCCCCTAACAACCACCATTCTGTTTTCTGTCTCTATGAATTTTACTATTCTAGGTACCTCATACAAGTGGAATCATACAATATTTGTCCTTTTGTGTCTGGCTTATTTCAGTTAGTGTAATGTTGTCTTCAAGTTTCATCCATTTGTAGCACGTGTCAGAATTTCAGTCCTTTATAAGTACATTATTCTTTTTGACACTTAAATTATAATGACTTTGGCCTATGGATTCCACGTTTATCTTTTGCCCTTAGGTAAGTTCCCGCCGTGAAGAGGAAAGCCTTTTAGCCCGGTGTCGATCTAGTGCTCAGAACAAACAGGTGGATGAGAATTCTTTGATTTCAACCAAAGAAGAGCCTCCAGTTCTTGAAAGGGAGGCTCCATTTTTGGAAGGGCCCTTGGCTCAGTCAGAACTTGGAGGTGGACATGCTGAGTTGCCACAGCTGACCTTGTCTGTGCCTGTGGCTCCGGAAGTCTCTCCACGGCCTGCCCTTGAGTCTGAGGAATTGCTAGTTAAAACACCAGGTAAGATGGGGATGGGTCTCAGTATGTAAGTGTGTATAATTAGAGGAAGCAGGAGATTTTAGTATGTTTTGATGGAAAGCCAGTAGTGTATTTCTGTACAGCAAACTACCCACTTTGATTCTGGGAAATCCCTAATACTGGCTAATTGGATATAGTTAATGACCATGAATTGGTGTACTGGCAGGAAGACATATTTTTAAAAAACTACTTTCTTTACAGTGTTATTGCTTTTCATGATTATTGATCAACCACAGTGTGAATCAACACCCAGGATAACAGGGTTTGGGGGAGGGGCACTGCATACTAGTGGAGTAAACACATAAAAATTATACTTCAGATACTGACTTTACCAATCTTTGTGTTACTTGGGAAGTTGTTTAACCTCTGAACTTGTTTCCTCGATATATAAAATGGAGACTGTGATGCAATGTATAAAGAAATTTACCTGACACATAGCAAGCAGCTGAGTGTAAATACTCCCTTGAAGTTAATTACCAATTTCTTTTCACTTTATCATTCTGTATAAACATGTCACCTGGTGAGAATTGGATCTAAACGTACTGTCTCTAATTCACCTTCTGACATTTTTCATTTCTTTTTTTTTTTTTTATATTGGAGTAACCTTCTGACGAGTATTGTAGTCAGCCAAGGAAAATTTTGGATGTAACTTTTTTACATTCCCAACAGTAGCTTGTGATGTTATTCTTTAAAAAGGGATTCCAATTGTGCATAATCAAGGCAGAATCAAAAAGAATAATAAAGATAGTTACCACCTCATTGCCCATTATGTGCCAAACTCTGTTATTAGGCTCTTTTATATAATTCATAAGAGCAGTCCTACAAAGTAAACAAGTGTCTTTTACTTATTTAGGAGCAGAACAAAAATTCTAATCCTGGTCTATTTATGCCCAGAATTCAGGCTCTACTTTACCTCACTTCTCCTTTTGTTCTTATCACCAATTGATTGCTCTAAAGGGAGTTTTGCCCTTTTGATTTCTCCCTTAGTTCATTTGTGATTTTTAAAAAATGTATCAACATATATGGTTT
Source organism: Balaenoptera borealis (assembly GCF_965194805.1). Lineage (NCBI taxonomy): Eukaryota > Metazoa > Chordata > Mammalia > Artiodactyla > Balaenopteridae > Balaenoptera > Balaenoptera borealis. The sequence goes on from NC_138867.1 coordinate 165,306,507, forward strand.
TTAGTAAGTGTGTATACACACACACACACACACACACACACACTCTGACATAACGTCCTCACATTAGTTTGTGTCTGTATTGAGAAATATTTTCTTGTTTTATGTTAACTAGTATTTTAGAATAAATAAATTTTTACCATGTCCCTCCCCACAAGATGATGAGAAAAATATTAAAAAATGACTAATTTTTGTGTGAGATATAATATATATGTTTTTTAAAAATTAGCTTGTGCCCAGTTTCTAAATCATCTAATGAAAAGATACATGCATTTCAGGAAATTATGAAAGTAAGCGTCAGAGAAAACCAACTAAGAAACTTCTTGAATCCAATGATTTAGACCCTGGATTTATGCCCAAGAAAGGGGAACTTGGCCTTACTAAAAAGGTATGTTATTTTAGTCAATTCTAAAATAGGGTTGAATCCAGGAAATAGGGGATTTTAAAAACAAATCTTTTAGTAATACTTATGACATCAATGCGCATATACATAGAAATTATAGAATGTCAGAGTACACTTGGTGATCTGAGAGATCCTACATTAAGAGGCTGTTTTGCATTTGTACGGACATGTGTATCACTTGATTTTAGATTTTCTTTTCAAGTGAAAATGAAAAAAGCTTTTACAGTTGAGTAAAGTTTGTGTTTGTTGTAATTTCTTTTCTGGGCTCAAAACCTCTTACCTGATTTCTACTTCACTTCTGTCTCTACAAGCCACTAACCTACTCTAATGCCATTGCCCTGTCTGCATAATACCTCAGAAAAGACCTAGCTCAGCTATAATCCAGGCAGAAACACTTGATCTTCAGTTTTGCAAACTTGGTTTCCATTAGCCAAGAAGGCATCATTAAATTGTAGTTGGAAATAGAAAATGATTTTCTAATTCTATAATGGATGATAACTGGATATTGATTCCTTAGGATACATCCTGCTCTCTTTGTATTTGAGGAGTAACTCAGTGTATATGTTACAAATTCAGTTGTAGGTTGCACAGATTTCCTATTTTAAAAAATTCTTTTTCTTTAAAGAAAAAATGCAGATTGTAATCAAATCATAAATAGAGTTTTTGGAATTCTTTCCTTAGCTGTAGCAAACTTCTATCCTTTAATCCTATATTAAGGCCCCTAGTTTTTGTTAGTCACTCATCTGTAAATGTAAAATTTAATTTGTTTGTGTTTTTATACCTTACTTAAAGAGTCACATTATGTACTTTAGTTCCTTTGTTCTTCTCAAAGCAGTTTTATGCCATGGACTTTTCGGTTGTTCTTAGACTCATCTCCTGCCCTCCGAACTCTCTCTGCAGTTTGTGCAACCTTCAGTGACAATGTGTCTCTAACTCACTATCCTCTCATTGTGCCCCACACTCTAGTGAGGCTGTGGTCATCTCCTTCTGCAGTGCTTTCTCTCCTGGATTTATATTATTCAAATCTTAGCCACTGCACAAGATTGTTGGCAGAGGTAGATGGGACGGGCCAGGGAAACTGGGATTCAGTTGAACGTTTTGAGCGTGGAAGTGACATTTGCAATCAGATGATAAATTTAATGGTATTGTACAAGGTGAGTCATGGGAGGCTGTTGTCTTACTGCTAGAGGTGAGGTGCTGCAAATGTCATTGAAAGTAAGAATTCAGGCGAGTTAAGTGAATGACTCCCCACCCCCTTTATGGAGCTATAATTGGCATATATAAGTTAATGATTTGAAGGAATAAGATGAATTTTGAATCCTCAATGTTTTTGAGACAGGGTTACTTAAAAAATAGTGTTAATTTGTTTTATAATAACTGTAAATGGAGTATAACCTTTAAAATTGTATAAAAAATTTAAAAATATAGTGTTAATTTGTATGACCTTGCTCTGCCAAGTGCAGTTTTCTAATCTGAAATTTAACTTGTTGTGTTTGTGGGTTAATTTTTTCCCTAAGGGGATAAAAAGCATGATTTAGTTGATAATTTTAATTTATATAGGCGAAAGTGTCCCAGAACTCTTTGAGATTTAATTTACACCAATAAAATGCACAGATCTTAATTGTTCTGCTTGATGGCTCTAGCAGTTGTATATACCATGTTAAGTACCACCCAAACTAAGTATGCTCTATATCTGTCACCCCTGGAAGTTCTCTTGTGCCCCTTTTCACTCAACTCCCCTTTCTCATCTCTTCAAGAGGCAAAATTTTCTAACTTCCGTTACCATAGATTAGTTTTGCTTGTTCTTGAATGTCGTATATGTTGTTTTGTTTTTGTTAACTGGCTTCTTTTATTCAACACATGTATTTGAGATACATCCACAAGGATGCTATTTCAATAGTAGTTCAAGTACAATTTGCTTGTCCTTTCTCCTGTTGATGCACATTTGCATTTTTTCATTTGAGGGCTATTAATCATAAGACTGGTATGAATATTCTGAGTCTGTTTGTGTACATATATTTTCATTTTTCTTGGTGGTGTAAATACTTAGGGGTGGGATTGCTGGCTCATGAATATATCCCTTTTAAAGAAACTGCCAAACACTTCTCCAAAGTGGTTGTACAACTTCACGTTCCCGCCAGCGGTATTATCAGAGTCCCAGTTGCTCCATATCTTTAATAGCATTTGGATTGTCAGTCATTTTAAGTTTAGCCGTTCTAGTGGATATGAAATGATATCTAATCATGTTATTAATTTGTATTCCCTAATGATTATTGATTTGGAGCCCCTTAGTATGTGCTTACTGGCCATTCCTATATATTATCAAACAACTGTTCAAGCACACTTACATTTTTGATTGGGCTGTTCATTGTTTTTATGGTTGCTTTTTTAGGAGTGCCTTTATATTTGGGATACAAGTCTTTTGTCAGATATATGTGCTTCAAATACTTTTTCCCAGTCTGATGCTTGCCTATTCATTTCCTTAGTCTTTCATGAGAAAGAATTTTTAAAAGTTTGTTTTTTCGTTTATGATTTATGTTTTGTGTCTATTTCAAGAAATCTTTGCCTACCACATCGACACAGAGATGTACTTTCTGTGTTTTCTTTTAGGAGTATTCTGGTTTTGATTTATATACAGTTCTTCATTTTTTGAGATGGAGTTTTGAAGTGGATGTCCAATTGTTTTAGCACCATTAGTTAAAAATCTGTTAGCTATCCAATTCTCTGTCTCTCAATATTTTTGGTCTCTTTAAGCATTAGATATAATTAATAACTGTCACTGTTGAATTTCAGCTTTTTTTGGTAGGGAGATAGGCATCATATTTGGTGCTAGAACAAGAGAAAACCAGAATTATTGGTGATGGCTAGACCTGGACCCTGGAGAAAAGTGACCTCTTTTCTGTTTTAGAAGTGAGTTCTGCTATCTGACCTAGTCAACTTCACAGTTAAGGTCCTGCTTACTGTGAGGTATATTTTGCCATCAGGTTGAAACCATGATTCAGCTCCATCTTGGGACTACACCATGGGTTACCAGGCAGGCCACACCTTGTCTTTGGATGGATCAGTCAGTGGGTTAGAGAAAGAGGGATTGTCTGTTGAGGTGGTGGTAACTTAAGAGTGCACAGACTTAATGCATATCCTACCAGATTATGCATAAAGTAAGTTACTGGCATCTTTGACATGTCCTCCAAGGCACTTACAGAGTTCTGTGGGTTTTTTAAAAAATATATTTTATTATTATCATTATTTTTCAGCCACGCCTCGCGGCACGTGGGATCTTAATAAAAGCACAGAGTCTTAATTACTGGACCACCAGGGAAGTCCCTTTTTTTATTCTAAGCAGAGCAGATGGATTTTTATTCATGTAGTGTAGTGTGTGTGGGGGTGTGTGTGCGTGCGTGCGTGTGCATGCTGTTATTTCTATTTTGGCTTACAAAATTGTTGACATCAGAAATGAGAATTTTTTCTGCATCATTCTCTGACTGTAGTTTTGGGAACATTCTGATTGTTTTTGCATCACAGCTTTTGGGTGAGTGTTAAACAATGAAGTATAAATTGGTTATCTAAGTAATATAGATGGTAGTTTTCTTTAAATTATGCAGTCTGTTTTGTGGGTTTGTCTACTAGTGTTTTGTTCCATTTAACTAGGTACCTAACATTTGCTCCTTCATTTTATTTGACTTCATAAGACTCTGATCTACGTTGAACATGAGGAACATTCTTATGATTTATTAATGTATATAATAAGTGTTCAGAAATTCACAGCTGCATTTTATCTTGTTTTAACCTCAGACTTTGGGAACTTCATAGCAAGAATAGCATCCATTATATTGACTTTTGTGGCCACTAAATTTTGTTTTACAGTCATGATGAAGAATATTATTCTTGTAGGAGAAGACATTTTCTTGGAATAGAACTAATTGATACAAGCATTAGTAGTAGGGGAATAAAATGTATAGTGAATTACTCTTGATGTTTAAAGTTTTTCTTGTTGTTTTTTGTTTGTTTGTTTGTTTTTGGCCACGCCACGTGGCTTGTGGAATCCTAGTTAGTTCCCTGACCAGGGGCCCTTGGCAGTGAAAGCGTGGAGTCCCAACCGCTGGACCGCCAGGGAATTCCCGATGTTAAGTGTTTTGTTTTTAGTTTCAGTGTTGCTTTAATTTATATTAATCTGCAGCAACTTAAATTAGAAAGACCTTCCATGATTCAGAGCTTTTTGATATTTAGAATTCATCAGGTAAATAAGTCTGTGTAAAATCCAGTGGCTGTAAGTATAACATTAAGAAGGAAGATTTTAAATACACGGTGGTGTGGAACAGAATTGAGCTGGTGGGTCTATAAGCACATACTTTTTCTCTTTCTCTCCCACTTTAATCAGAGCAGTGTTCTATATCTGCTTTATATATTGGGAGTCTCTGAATAAGCCAGTCGTTGTCCGTAGTCCCCCCACCGGAGTATGGTGGTTTTGAGTTTTAGAGCATGAAAAAACAAACCAAATCTGATGCTTTTCCCAAAAAGTTTCTCTTCAACCCTTTACTATTACACTGTTCCTTTAATTGTTAAAAACAGCCAAGATTCTGTATCTTTGACAATAGACAGTTCAGCTTTTGGCACATAGTATAAAGGGTTTATTTTCTATTCCTTTGTAAAACATGATGCATTTTACTTATTTGTAGTGTTATGAAGCTGGTCACTTGGAGAATGAAATTACTGAATCATGTGCTGCATCTCGTTCTAAAGAGTTTGGTGGAGGTGAGTGTTTTTGAGATTTAAGAACTGTATTGCAAAAATAAGTGTGAAGTACCCTGTCAGTTAATGAGAAAAGTTACTAAGCAGGACTAGTAAGGTTGCAAGTTCTAAGACTTGTTTGCCCAATATATGCTTCCTAAAACTACGTATGACACTAGAAAATTGTATTGATTCATTTCCAACTTTATACTGAAATTAGTTAAATGGAATTAGAATTATATTAGTGTTAAGGAAATGTTGGGAACAATAAAGAAAAATCAGCTCCTTAATTTTCTTATTAGATAATTCTCCATACTGCATCATTACTTTCTTGGCTTTGATTCCTATAGGACAGAAAATACGGAATTTGAGTTGAGGGGGAAATTGCAAATCATCTTAAACAAGTCTTTCATAGTCTTACTTTCTTATATCACACCTGTGACCTTTGGTCAATGAACATATGCTTGAAAAAGAGAGCTTACATTTGAGCCTAGTCTATTATGGTTGCTTTCAAAGGCCTTGGGAATCTTCTAGATTAAATTGGAATCTGTTTCCTGGAACCTCTGCTTGGTCATCTTATTTCTGCCCACAGCAGGAATGGGCAGCCCTTCTTCATTCAATAATAGATAAAATAATCATAGTTTAACTATCTACTCTACCAGTTTCTTTGCGTAAGGACTGTTACCTCTGATCAATCTAAAGCATTACAACGAATTAGGATATTATTCATATTATCCCTATCTTGTAGAATAAGCATGAAGATGAAAGAGGTTGGAAGGGCTGGGGAACTATATCCAGACGTGACCAAATTTATTGCCACACTGCTGTCTCATTATCCACCCTGTGTTTCTCCATAGCAATTCTTTCTATCCCTTTGATCATTTTGTCTGCCTATGCCATTTATTGATTGGTGTCATTCCTGAAATATTAGCTTAGATTTGAGCATGCTACATCAGATATGATCTATCAGCAAAGGGTATTATGGGGAGATTATATTTTACGTGGTCTTAAACGTACACTTCTTTGAATGTGATCTGTGATTATTAAGTTTTTTAGCAAGTAAATTAAGCAATATGTTAACTTATTTTAACCCTGTATGCAATTATAATATAGGTTGGTCAACTTGTTTGTTTGATTTGAAAAAAAAAAACTAAAAAACTGCTTTCAAAATAATATCAGCTCTTTCCCTATACATTTGTACTTTAGTTTTCTGTAAAACCTACAACCTGCACTTTATCCTCTGTAAATTTCATCTAAATGTTTCAACTTGTGAGAATTTTGAAGCTTTATTCTGCCACCATCTTAACTCTTCCCTTTTAGTCTTAGGCTGTCAGCAGCTTTGATAGCAGAGCTCCATCTCGATCAGGCAGATCAAGAAGAGAGCCCTAAAGCAGTCTTCCAAAGTATTTGATACCTAGCTTAAATATCCTGGAACATTTTACAAAATATCTCTTTAAAGATTCCTCTTAATGTTTCTATAACAAAGAGTTGAAATATGTATAATAAAAAATGAGTGAGAGACTAAATTCCATTTTCTAAATATGCCAAGATTAGGCATTCATATTCAAGGTTATAGTACCGCTGCATGAATACCCTTTTTTTTTTAATTAAAAAAAAAACGTTTATTTGTTTATTTATTTTTGGCTGTGTTGGGTCTTCGTTGCTGTGCGCAGGCTTTCTCTAGTTGCAGTGAGCGGGGGCTATTCTTCCTTGTGGTGTGTAGGCTTCTCATCGCAGTGGCTTCTCTTGTTGCAGAGCATGGGCTCTAGGCGCATGGGTTCAGTAGTTGTGGCACACGGGCTCAGTAGTTGTGGCTCACGGGCTCTAGAGCACAGGCTCAGTAGTTGTGGCGCATGGGCTTAGTTGCTCTGCGGCATGTGGGATCTTCCCGGACCAGGGCTCGAACCCGTGTCCTCTGCATTTGCAGGCGGATTCTTAAAACACTGCGCCACCAGGGAAGTCCCTGCATGAATATCCTTTTGGCCAATAAATGTATTGGTTGGGGGAGGGAGGTATTTTTCTCTCCTATAAGTCAGATCTTATGTATTTCATGTTTTTGTCTTAATCCTTAAATCATAGAGTGATATAATTTATTGTCTTTAATCTTGGAGGCCAGGTTTTAGTATCTTTTCCTGACTACTAAATGCATTTCCTCCCCATCTGTAGGATATTAAAGTCCTTTGTGGAACTAGAAAGTCTTTCATTTCAATCATATAAAATGAAATTGCTTTAATAACCTGTATGTTTACTATTTAATCCACATGAGGCAGAATTTATATATATGTATCCATTTCCCCAACTAGTTATATACTAATGGGTAAGTCGTTTTTTTTCCTCTGCTCTTGTTTTCCTCATCTGCAAAGTTAGAGAATTAAAATTAAAATTAAGGTTGGTGTTTACTCTAACATTCCATAATTCTATGAGGTCCCTTTAGTTGAGGATAGGAGTTCTTGGACATGCATGTGATCAGCCAGCAGGTAACACCTGTTTTCCTGTCCTAGGCACCACCAAGCTGTTTGATAAACCAAGGAAGCGAAAACGACAGAGACATGCTACAGCCAAGGTGCATTGTAAAAAAGTGAAAAATGACAGCTCATCAAAAGAAACTCCAAGCTCCGAGGTATTATGCAGTTCTTCATCTTTTGACCTTCCAAAGCGAAGCTGCTTTTCACAGTAGAGGCCACATCCCTTTTCCCTTTGAGTTTACCTAAAAATAGTATTCTGTTGAAACAGCTAGTAGTGATGAGGAATCCTGGAGAAAAAGATGAATCTGATTCTAGTAGAAATAAGTCAAAGCACTATGGCAACTGTGGGTGTGACCTTTTTAAAAGATCACACCCCATGCTCTAGGTGTCAGATGAAATGCATAACTGTTTCATCAGGAAGTAAACTTGTTCTAAAACCAGAGAGCACAATATCAAGTAACTGTATAATCCAGATGAACTTGGTATTGCCCTTTAAAAGTTGAGACTGCAGTTAGGGGAAAAACTCATTTGCTTATTTATTGAGACCACCAACTGCTGAAATTTAGAGTAATGTTTGTAAACAGCGACTTTTAGGAAACAGATTTAAAGCCATTTTCTTGAAGAGCATCAGTGCAGCTATTGATGCTATCCCTAGCTTTCCAATTCAGGTTAAAAGAGAATTAGAACAAGTCAGGTCAGCATCACATATTATGATACAGAGTGTTTCTTTCCAGGACAATTTGAATAGAATGCCCAAGGGGGGCATTATTTAGGAAACACTGATCTTGGAAGGACAAATAAGTAATCAAATAAACTTAAGAATGTTTTCTCTCCCTTAGTGAAACCTTAAAATGGAACAGCTCAAAAAGTTCCAGTGGAACAGCCTCAGAGCAGTTAGTGGCAGGGCATGAGGCGCCCACTACCCGCCCAATCACAGCAGGGTTAGAACTAACATTGCATGCAGTCCGCCCACGTGATTGGCTGAACATCTGTAAGTGCTTAATGGCTAGACAAATAGCAGCCCAGAGGGAGGGGGTCAGATGGAGGAGACATCAATAATATAGATGTGGGATGTTATTTTTTCTCTGCAAGGGAGAACTGATGACACACAGGACAGCTGCAAGCCCCAAGGAGACCGTTGAGGAGGGTGTAGAAAATGACCACGGAATGCCTGTATCTAAAAAACTGCAGGGTGAACGAGGAGGAGGAGCTGCACTCAAGGAGAATGTTTGTCAGGTAGAGAATGTTTGCCCACTTGCATTTGAATTGCATGCTTATCTTTTAAGAGAAGTCCTCTCCCTTTCTCTTGATGACCTAGTCATGGTTAGAATAAAAATTCTCTTGGATGATTCCAGTGGAATCACTTACTTTAAAGATTTAACTCTTCTCTCTTCCCACAAAAAAAGAAGAGAAATATTTAGTGTTGCCCCTGGGTAGATACCCTGAAGTAGGTCTGAGATGGAAGGGGTGAAATCTGTGGTTGCTCAGCCAAAGATAATTTTCCTGCACCTCTCATGGTGTGAGAATGTTTGGGTTTCTAAGGAATTTTTCAAGGAGAATTTTCAACATAGATTGTTGGGTTTGTGTGTGTGTGTGTTTTGTTTGTTTTTGTTGTTGTTTTTGGGTTTTTTTCCTGCTTTAAAGTAGTGACTTTAGAGAACCTACCACCTGTATTTTTCTATTTATTTAATAAACATTTATGCAGTGGTTTTTACTATGTGTCAGGTGTTTTTCCAGTCACTTTGTAAATATTACATCATTTAGTTATCATAACAATCTCATAAGATAGAGGATCATTATTATCCTTGTTTTATAGATAAGAAAATTGAGGTACAGGGAGGTTAAATAGCTTGCTTGTAGTCACTCAGTGAAGCCAGGATTCAAACCCAGGCAATCTGGGTTTTGAGTCTTAACCACTATGTTGTCTTGCTTCTCTGTGAAATGTGCCTCCACTTTAATGTCAAATGCCTTTATCTTACTTGGGAGTAGAGTCAATTAAATGGATGCATTGGTTATATTCTCTTTTCATGGTCTTGATTTAACCTTGTAAATACTTAAAAACTAACATATAAAAAGTTGAAAATATTAGTTTGTTTTTTTTTTCTAATTGAAACTGCTAAAAAATAAAATTTCCCCAGGCCTAGAATATTATTATGGCCAGTATAATTTCAACTCAGTTTCTGTGTCTCTTCATTTCACTGTCATATAAAGAAGGTTGATTATATTCAGACCTGCTCCCAAACAGTGTTACTCCTCAGAGACTGTTAGGCCCACAAAGATTGTCATATAAGAAGGTATTGTAACCCATGGTCCTGGTTTGTTTGGCTCAGTCTTTGTTTAAATCTGTTGTGCTTGTATAATTTATTAATAGCACCTCCTTTCATGCTCAAGTGTCCTAGTTTGAAGGATGAATTACATGGTCATCCCAATTAAAGGGTTAGTCTGTAACATTTGGTTAATTTGAAAAATTTATTCCTCAGTACCTACTATAATTGAAGTTTTCCTGTTTAAGTGATGAAGGCGAATTTGTTTATCGTACAGGAAAGCTGATGTTGCTGGCACTCTGAATATACAAAACAAAACATGTAATATTTATGGCATTTGTTAATTTTTGGTTATGAATAGTAGATCATGGGAGAGCCAAACATGAAAGACTAGCTCAGAATCCCTTGGGGTCCCCTCTTAATCCCTGGCTGCCTCTGGCCTTTTATTCCCAAAGCTCTCCTACTCGTTTGCTTATTTAAGCTTTGATGTTAAGTGGCCAAGACCTGTTCTGTTTCTTTGGGTTCTTGACGATATTAGACTTGCCTGGCCATCTTTCCCCCTTTCTTGTCTTACAGAATAAGTATAAGAGTTTTTTCATTTTTATCATTTTTCTGTTAATCACTATGGGGAAACAAGTCAGGATATTAGAGGGGTGAAAAGTAACAAATGTTGGGAATGTGCAGAATTTTCATAAATCATACAATGTTTTCAAAAGCAACAGATCCCGATCTTTATTTCCTAAGGCTGTATCATCATTGACACCCTGTTTTAGTGAGATTGTCTCAGAAAGGTGATCTTTCTGATTTTAATATGGTTCTAGGTGTATCTCAAGGATTGTTCAAATCTTACTCAGGGCCCTTCTGGACTGTTATGACCCAAGTCCCAGCTGGCCAGTATTTCTTGCTTGAACCATTGCAGTAACCTCTTTGATTATCTCTGCTTCTCATCTCACCTTTTTACTCTTGAAATTTTTCATGTAGCAGTCATAGGGATCTGTTTTTAGATGAATACCTGATTTCAGCCTTCCCTTGGTATAGCGCTCATTATAATGGCACACCTTTGCAATTAGAATAAAATCTGAAACTCTGTACCGTAATCTGTAAGGCCACACAGTCAGGCCCTTGCTTGCCTTTTTCTTACTTCATTTCTACCACTTCTAACTTTTGTTCACTTTTGTCCAATGACACTGGCTTTCATTGTGATTCATAGGAATGCCATGATTTTTCCTGTCTGTGGGCTTTCTGTACTTTCTGCCTTCTTGGTCCCTTCTTCAGATCATGTGGCTGACTTGTCATTCAGAGCCCAGTCTAAGAAGTCATTCCTAATCACCCAATCCAAAGTTGTTGTTTGAGTGCTCTACCCAAATACTTACATTTTCTGATATCTTTTGTTTGTTTAATTGTTTACTTGTATCTTTGTATCCTTAGAATATAAGAATGATGGGAGCCAGGGACCTGTGGTACCTGGCATAGAGGAGGTAATCATTAAATACTAGCTGAATGAATGGTGGGATTTTTTGTTTCTGGCAAAGCTGCTTCTTAACTTTTGCTTTAATGAAGACCTTCTGCGTGGGATTTTTAAAAATCTTTTTCTATAGACAGATCTGTTTTCTTTCTCTTAACAGAACTGTGAGAAACTGGGTGAGCTGCTATTATGTGAGGCTCAGTGCTGTGGGGCTTTCCACCTGGAGTGCCTTGGATTAACTGAAATGCCCAGAGGAAAATTTATCTGCAATGAATGTCGCACAGGTAAAGTAGTTAGAGAAAGGTCTTCTTCCAAGGAAGGTTTGAGTTTCAAGTTTTCTAGGAAAAAAATCATTTATTGGAGACACTTTTTTTGTGGCAATACTGGGCTAATTCCTGCAGACATAGAGATAGGTGCTCTGTGGTCTTTGCCTTCAAAAAACTCAAGTGAATAATGAATGTATAGTATAATATAGTGCAAAAAGTGTTGTTGTGAATGTTAAAGTGCTGTGTGAATGAAGATGCACCAGTGCTACAGAGGAAGATATCTGAGTTTGGTTTTAAGAGAGAAATAGAAATTGGTGTGTGGAGGGGAAGGATAGAAGGTCCAGTAAAGAAAGTATGAAATATTTGGGGAACAGGAAGCATATAGGTCAGTATGTTTGGAGTTTAAGATATTTTAGGGAAGAGGTGAGGCATAGGTAGTGACGAGGAGGACTTCTGGGTTACTGATGATATTTTATGTTTCTTGATCTGAGTGGTGATCAAGAAATGTGTTCACTTCATGATTATTTGTGAACTTAGAGTGTGTGCACTTTTCTGTGTATATTATACATCAGTAAAACTGTTTAGCAAAAAAAAGAGAGCTAATTCGTGAGAGTTACAATATACGGATTGGGTCAGAAACTAGGAATGGTCAGGTGAGACCAGCCTGTAAAGCACCTCACAGCTGTGCTAAGGAGATTGCTGTTTTTTCAGCATTATGAATGGGTGTTACAGTATGAAAGTAGTAAAGAAATTAGGGTTGACAGTAAAGATTTTATGCTCATAAGTCATTAAAACCGTAGGTGTGCATGATGCTGCCCAAAGAGAAAACGTCTGTAGAGTGAGAAGAGGGCTAATGACACTACTGGGGGATACCCACTTAAAAGGGGCTACTGGAGGGTGAGGAGGAGCTGCTCAAGAAAGAATGTCTGTGAAGCCATTGGAATGGGGTGTCATCAGCAGAGGCAGATGGGGCAAACAGACCAAGGAGGTTCTAGAGTGAAAAGAGGATCTATTGTATTTGGCAGTGAGAGAATGCCTTACTAAACCAGACTGAAAGATGAATGGGTAGCAGTATACACTATTTCTTACAGAAGCTTGACTTCAGTGGAAAAGGGAGCAGTAGCTGAAGGGAGGATGTTAGAGGGTCAGGAGGAAGAACATCTTGAGTAGGATGAAGGTTAAGAATTGTGTAGGGAAATAAATTTCCATAACAGGAGGGGGAATAACTGGAGTACAGTCACAGAGACAGGAGAGGATAGGCTTGAAGAGATAAAAAGATTAAAAGGGAATGTACCATGTAATTGTGAGGGAGATGAACACTGAAGTTTTTCCTTGGCTTGGTGAGAATGGTGGAAAAAGGTAATTGTTTATAACCTGAAGGGAAGAGTGTAGGCTTAGACTAGCCCCTGTGGGAAATAAGAGATGAAATTAACTTGTGTCTGTAAATAGATGGCCATGTCAGATTGAGTTATTTCATCTTTCTGCTACCACTTTCAGCAGTGTAGGAACAAAAGGTGGAAGACAAGATAGTTGTGGGGTTATTTTGCCTTCTACACACGTTGGGCTTTTGATCATTATGTGCCATATGGTGTCCCGGCCCTGTAAATAAATTTAGAAACAAATTTTAGATATGTGCATATCTCTGTTGCCCTAATTTTCTTAGATCTTCTTCTTCTTTTTTTAAAAAAATTTTTTTTAACTTCTTATTTTATATTTGAGTATAGTTGATTAACAATGTTGTGTTATATCAGTTGTACAGCAGTGATTCAGTTATACATATACATGTATCTATTCTTTTTCAAATTTTAAATATAGCAGTGAGTACAGTGTCAATCCCAAACTCCCTAACTATCCCTCCCCCCAACTCTTCCCTCCTGGTAACCATAAGTTCCTTCTTTAAGTCTGTGAGTCTGTTTCTGTTTTGTAAATAAGTTCATTTGTATCATTTTTTTTAGATTCCGCATATAAGCGTTATCATATGATATTTGTCTTTCTCTGTCTGACTTCACTCAGTATGACAATTTCTAGGTCCATCCATGTTGCTGCAAATGGCATTATTTCATTCTTTTTAATGGCTGAGTAATATTCCATTGTATATATGTACCACATCTTCTTTATCCATTCTTCTGTTGATGGACATTTAGGTTGCTTCCATGTCTTGGCTATCACTGCTAGTGCTGCAGTGAAGATTGGGGTGCATGTATACTTTCAGACCTTGTTTTCTCCAGAAACATGCCCAGGAGTGGGATTGCAGGATGATATGGTGGTTCTAGTTTTAGTTTTTAAGGAACCTTTGTATTGTTCTCCATAGTGGCTGTACCAATTTACATTCCCACCAACAGTGTAGGAGGGTTCCCTTCTCTCCACACCCTCTCCAGCATTTATTGTTTGTGGATTTTTTGATGATAACCATTTAGAGAAATCTTCTTGCCTTTTGTACCAGTGATCCAGTTTTGCTAGTCTCATCTTTATTATGATGTGGTATTCTCTGAACCAGGCTAATCTGAGGCAGACCTATTTTTTAAAAAAAATCAACTTAGGGCTTCCCTGGTGGCGCAGTGGTTGAGAATCTGCCTGCCAATGCGGGGCACACGGGTTCGGGCCCTGGTCTGGGAGGATCCCACGTGCCGTGGAGCGGCTGGGCCCGTGAGCCACAATTGCTGAGCCTGCGCGTCTGGAGCCTGTGCTCCGCGGCGGGAGGGGCCGCGATAGTGAGGGGCCCGCGCGCCGCGATGAAGAGTGGCCCCCACTTGCCGCGACTGGAGAGAGCCCTCGCACAGAAACGAAGACCCAACACAGCCAAAAAATTAAAAAAAAAAAAATCAACTTAATTAAAGGGTAATTTGCCTACTCTAAATGTACCCCTTTTAATGTATGTTTTGATAGGTTTCAATAAAATGTATACACCCACACCAGAAAGTTCCCTTGTGATCAGACCCAGTCAGTCTTTTTTGCACCTCACCCCTTCATCCCCATCATCAATTTCAGGTTAAACAGTGATCTGCTTTCTGTTAGAGCACATTAGATTTACCTTTTTTTTAGAGTTTGTGTCTAGCTCAGCATAATGTTTTTGAGACTCATCTGTGTTGATGTGTGTATCAGTAATTCATTCTCTTTCTTAAAACAGCTTTATTGAGGTGTAATTGATATACAGTAAACTACACAAAGTGTACACTTTGATGACGTTTTGGTGTGTGTGTGTGTGTACATACACCTTTGAAACCATCACTCAGCATAGTTACTTTGAGATCAAACAACATTGTTGCAGGTATTGAGAATTCATTCTTTTTATTGCCAAGTGGTATTCCATTGTATGGATATAAGAGTTTGTTTATCCACTCATCTATTGATGTACATTTGGATAGTTCTCAGGTTCGGCTATTATAAATAAAGCACTGTGTATCCTTTGTATGGATACACTTTCTTTTCTGTTGTGTCAATATCTAACAGCAGAATGGCTGCATATGGTAGGCTTAACTTTTTAAGGAACATCCAAAGTGCTTGTACCATTTTATATTTCCATCAACAGTGTGTGAGAGTTTTAATTCTGCCACATCTTCATCAACATTTGGTATTGTCAGTCTTTTTAATTTTAGCCATTCTGACAGATGTGTAGTGGTATTTTATTGTGGTTTTAATGTGCATTTCACTAATGATGAATGATGTTGCACATCTTTTTATGTGCTTATTTTTCTTATGTGCTTATTTTTCTTTATGTGCTTATTTTTCTGTCTTTGAGGAAGAGTGTTCAAAATTTTCTTTTAATTTGGGTTTTTTCCCCCCCTATAAATTTATTTATTTATTTATGGCTGTGTTGGGTCTTCGTTGCTGTGCATGGGCTTTCTCTAGTTGGCGAGCGGGGGCTACTCACTCTTCATTGCGGTGTGCGGGCTTCTCATTGTGGTGTTTTCTCTTGTTGCGGAGCACGGGCTCTAGGCGCGTGGGCTTCAGTAGTTGTGGCTCGCGGGCTCTAGAGTGCAGGCTCAGTAGTTTTGGTGCATGGGCTTAGCTGCTCCGCGGCATGTGGGATCTTCCCGGACCAGCGCTCGAACCCGTGTCCCCTGCATTGGCAGACGCATTCTTAACCACTGCACCACCAGGGAAGTCCTGGGTTGTTTTCTTACTCTTGAGTTTTAAGAGTTCTTTATATGTATTCTGGCTACAAGTCCTTTATCAGATATATACTTTCCAAATTATTCTCCCAATCTGTGGCTTGTTTTTTAATTTTCTTAATGGTATCTTTTGAAGAGCAGAAGTTTTTAATTTTGATGAAGTCTAGTTTATCAAATTTTTTTTAATGGTCTTTCTTAAGCAAGAAATCTTGCTTAACCCAATGTCACAAAGATTTTGTTTTCTTCTGAAAATTTTTTAATTTTAGGTTTCACATTTAGGTCTGTGATCTATATTGAATTAAGTTTTATATATTATGTGAGGTAAAGAGAGGTTATTATTTTTGAGGGTAGAAAATTTTACCCTAGTTTTAGTAAAGATGTATAGAGTAAGAATAAAGGAGTCATTTCTTATTTCTTCTGGGTCACCCTGTTTTCCTATAGTAGGATGACCACACCATAATTTAGGCTACTCCAGTTAAGTATTGGCTGCCAGTTATTCAGTATCAGGCAGTAGATTGCTTCTTTTCAAATACTTATTTTAAATTTTTTTCTAAAATTATTAGTTGGTGATCTCACTGTTTATAAAGATGAGGTGGATTATTTTACTGTGTTCCTATTTCCAGCAGGTGCCAAAGGCAGGATTCGTGTTCAGGTCTGTCTGTTTCTCAAGCCTGGGCTCTTTCCTTTACATTGTTTTGCTTCCCAGCGAGAGGTAGATTTTTTTTTTTTCTCTTAAACTTTTTATTACAGAAATCGTCAGACATATACAGAAGTAGAGAGAACAGTATAAAGAATCTCAACATATTCATCACTTAGCTTCAGTAGTTAATCAACTTCTTGCCTCATTTTACTCATATAGTTCAAAATATATGTAACTAGCATATTTTTTTAACACTTTAAAAATATATATCCATTGTATACAGTGACTCCTATGTGTCCTCAACTACCCAGTCCCACTTTCAAATTTTCCCACTTTGTCTCAAAATATATTGTTTTATAGTGTTTTGAATCAAGATCCAAATAATGTCCCTGTATTGTATTTTTTAATAAAAAAATTCATCTCTTAAACTTCTCTTAATCTACAGCAGTACTATTCCCCTCACCCAATTTTTTTTGTTTTTTTACAACAAAATATGTTTTATTTAACCCAGTATATTCAAAATATGTCAGCATATAATTAATATGAAAATGACTGAAATTTTTTACATTCTTTTTTATGTGCTAGGTCTTCAAACTCCAACGTGTATTGACACTGACTACACATCTCAATTTAGACTAGTGCCATTTTAAGTGCTCAGTATCCAAGTGTGGTTTCCCTACTGGGCCTGTGCTAAATCAAACCTTACTTGTCACCCCTACATGACAAACCTTATTGCTGGATCCCAATAACTGCACATATTTGAGGGACCCCTCACCCAATTTTTTAATGTTCTTTATTTCTTGAGACAATGGTCATTTGTCTGCCAAGTTTTCTACATTCTAAATTTGGCTGATTGCATCCTTGAGGTGTCCCTTTAACTTGTTCCTCTGTCCTCCGTATTTCCTGGAAACTTGTAGTTAGATCTAGAGGCTGGATCAGGTCAAGTCAATTTTCCTTTGGCAAGAATACTTTGTGGGGGATGTCTACTTCCTATAGCATCACATCAGCAAGCATGTATTAAATTTCCCACTTAATAGTGATATTAAGATTGTTCAGTAGGTTCGTGTTGTCATACTGATCAGTCTATTATAATGTTCTTCACTATGATATTGTGATTTTTAATAAATATATATTTGGTCTTTGTCCAGTTTCTGGCACAGAGCTCCTGAAACCCTTGAAATTTCCTAAGTGATGAGGGCTATAAAGATGTATGTCTTTTTTTATGTTAATGAGAGATGACTTTTGGAACTAGCTAAGGATGGAAGCTGGTTGCCAGGAGAACCAACCATGTGATTAGAGGGTTCCATCTCCCCCTGGCCTTTTTGGAGGGGAGAGTGCTGGAGGTTGGATTAGTCCTCAATTACCAGTGATTTAATCAATCATGCCTATGTAATGTGGCCTCCATTAAAACCCAAAAGGATGGGGTTTGGAGAGCTTCTGGGTTGGTGAACACATGGAGATTAGGGGAGAGTGGCGTGCTTGGAGAGGCCCTGGAAGCTCTGAGCTCTTTCCCCATACCTTACTCTATGCATTTCTTTTAACTAGCTGTTCCTGAACTACATCATTTTTTTAGTAAACTGATGATCTAGTAAGTAAAGTGTTTCTCTGAGTTCTGTGACCCACTCTTGCAAGTTAATTGAACCCAACCTCTGATTTATAGCCAGTTGGTCAGAAGTACAAATGACAAGCTTGACTTACAACTGGTAAGGGTTGGGGTGGGAGGCAGTCTTGTGGCACTGAACCCTTACTTAATCTGTGGGATCTGATATTATCTCCAAGTAGATAGTGTCAGAATTGAGTTGAATTGTAGGATACCAGCTGGTATCAGAGAATTGCTTTGTGGTGTGGGCACCCTCCACCCCCACCCCATGTTGGAATTTGGTGCAGAATTGTGTACTCACTAACTTTTCACCTAATGGTTTAGCATTGAGTGAATTCTTGAGTTAGTATTAATTTGTTTCTTCCTGTTTCCTAGGAATACATACCTGTTTTGTATGCAAGCAGAGTGGGGAAGATGTTAAAAGGTGCCTTCTGCCCTTATGTGGAAAGTTTTACCATGAAGAGTGTGTCCAGAGATATCCACCCACTGTCTTGCAGAACAAGGGCTTCCGGTGCTCCCTCCACATATGTATAACCTGCCATGCTGCTAATCCAGCCAGTGTTTCCGCATCTAAAGGTACGGGTTTCTTGTGTAGACCAATCTAATTATAGAACCTCGGTCTCATTGGCAGTGGATGTTTCAGATGCTATCTGGCATATCTCTTCATAGCCTCTAGCTTTTTTCAGAGTACCAGCATTTTATGTGAGAGATAAGAGAGTAATGGACAAATTTAGCAGTCACCACATTTTTACATGTGCTTTATGCAACCCCCGGCATTATGTAGTAG
The DNA here is from genome assembly GCF_965194805.1 of Balaenoptera borealis. NCBI lineage: Eukaryota > Metazoa > Chordata > Mammalia > Artiodactyla > Balaenopteridae > Balaenoptera > Balaenoptera borealis. The sequence goes on from NC_138867.1 coordinate 165,325,234, forward strand.
TTTTAAATATTTGGAATTCATGTGACATTTAGTTTGAAAAGGTGTTCTGCTGGACATCTTGTTTTGTTTTGCTCTGTTCTGCGCCACGCCATGTGGCTTGTGAGATCTTAGTTCTCCAAACAGGGATTGAACCCGCGCCCTCTGCAGTGAAAGCACAGCATCCTAACCACTGGACCACCAGGGACTTCCCTCTGCTGGATGTCTTCCTTCATCAGAATAAAGTGTATTCTTCTTCTGTGGGCCCTTATATGTATGGTTATCAAATGTGATATCACTCAGACGTGCATATAGGGCAGAACTGAGGTTTTTGTTTTGTGCTGATTTGTTTTATTTTTTAAAATGGAAATTCCTATCCAGAAAATTTTTTCCTGCTTCATGGTGAGCTTGAGAGCTGAGGTTTCCAAAACTATTATGTGGGTGCAGATAAAGTCAAGTTTCTAAATCCATTCCCAGTGAGAAAGCAATCATTTCTTTCTTTTTCTTTTTTTTAAAAATAAATTTATTGATTTTATTTATTTATTTTATTTTTGGCTGCATTGGGTCTTCGTTGCTGCGTGCAGGCTTTCTCTAGTTGCGGCGAGCGGGGGCTACTCTTCCTTGCGGTGTGCAGGCTTCTCATTGCAGTGGCTTCTCTTGTTGTGGAGCACGGGGTGTAGGCGCATGGGCTAAGTAGTTGTGCGCAGGGACTTAGTGGCTCCTCAGCATGTGGGATCTTCCCAGACCAGGGCTCGAACCCCTGTCCCCTGCATTGGCAGGCGGATTCTATCTATCTATCTATTTATCTATCTATCTATTTCTGCGTTGGGTCTTTGTTGCTGCGTGTGGGCTTTCTCTAGTTGTGGCGAGCGGGGGCTGCTCTTCATTGTGGTGCGTGAGCTTCTCATTGCGGTGGCTTCTCTTACTGCGGAGCACAGGCTCTAGGCGCACACAGGCTTCAGTAGTTGTGGCACGCAGGCTCAGTAGTTGTGGCATGTGGGCTCTAGAGAGCAAGCTCAGTAGTTGTGGCGCACGGGCTTAGTTGCTCTGCAGCAAGGGGGGTCTTCCCGGACCAAGGCCTGACCTCTTGTCCCCTGCATTGGCAGGTGGATTCTTAACCACTGCGTCACTAGGGAAGCCCCAATCATTTCTTTCTGCTCAGTACTAGTGGGTCTCTTACTGATTTCTCTGAAAGCCAAATATTGTATCTCTACTATTAAATGCTTGTATGCCCAAAGAACCCACTTCTCCCAAAGGGGATTGGGCAAGAAAAATGTGGCAGTTTTGACTTTTCTTTTAATCAGACTGGTGATATCTTCTGTAAGATGATTTCCTGGCACTATAGGTCTTGTCAGTCTTAAGTACAGTAACATGCTTGATCAAAATTGCAGCTTAACCATCAGCTACCTTCTCCTTTTCAGTTGCTATTGTAGGTAGCATTGGGGTGGTTTGGTAGTGGTTTTTAGTTGGTAAAGTATGTTAGAGGATACATCTCATGGGGGGTGGAGGTAGAGGGGTTTATTCATTCATCTAAAAGGCTTTAAGAATCACAGAGTACCAGCCAAGGAAAGCAAGCATTAGTGAGTGTTTCTCCCATCTGGTCTTTTAATCTGATTGTACACACACACCACCCCCCACCCCCACCCCCACTGTTTCGTCTGCAGCTGATTCCGTTTTCCAGTCAGGACAGTGGTTTGAGTAAGGCTTATTCTTGTTGAGATAGACTCACTGTTGTGGGATCGGACTCCTTAAGGCCATTTATCATATAGTTCCCATCTGAGCTTTTCTTAGGGAATTGGGTGTTTAAGGTCTCTTGATCTAGTAGTGCTTCCATTTGTTTATGGCATTTTCCCAGTGCTAGCAAATAAACTTGAATAACTCACATCGTTTTTATGTTTAATCCCTTTTTCTTTTGTCTCTCCCTGGTTTTTCTGCTTTTCTTATTTTTAGGTCGACTGATGCGCTGTGTCCGCTGCCCAGTGGCATACCATGCCAATGACTTTTGCCTGGCTGCTGGGTCAAAGATCCTTGCATCCAATAGCATCATCTGCCCTAATCACTTTACCCCCAGACGTGGCTGCCGAAATCATGAGCATGTTAATGTTAGCTGGTGTTTTGTATGCTCAGAAGGTAAGACATGACTTCTTGATGTATGGATAGTCTAAAAAGAGATGAATGCGCAGTATTTTAATTGAAACAAAAGTATAGTTTTCTTCACATTGCCATTAGAAGAAATACTGGGAAGTGATGTCCTTAATTATTGATAACATAACAGGACAGTGGTTTTGTTCCCCAATAGAGAGGGTTTTATTTTTGTTATTTTGAATAATGATTTAATTTTAACAAAATGATAAACAACTGAAGCAATTTAAAGAAAAGAGAAAGGAAACAAAATTGTTCTTAGAAAATGGGGGAATGTGGTCAAATGGTACAAACTTCCAGTTATAAGATGAATAAATTTGGGGGATGTAATACACAGCATGGTGACTATAGTTAACAATACTGTATTGTATATTTGAAAGTTGCTGTGAGAGTAGATCTTCAAAGTTCTCTCTCTCTCTCTCTCTCTCACACACACACACACACACACACACACACACACACAGCCCTTAAAATTGTAACTATGTGAGTTGTTGAATATGTTACCTAATCTTATTGTGGTGATCACTTCACAGTACATACACATATCAAGTACATATATGTTGTACACTTTAAGTTTACACAATATTATATGTTAATTATATCTCAATAAAGCTGGGGAAAAAAGTAAAAAATAAACTGGAGGTAAAAAATAAAATAAGAAAGAAATTTCGAAAACCCTAAATAACCCCAAGTCCTACATCAGAAAAAACCATTGCTTAATATTAAGTGGTAATACTCCAGACATATGTGCATATAAGCAGATAGAAGGGGTAGATATCTGGATAGGAACAAGTCTAGAAGATGCTGTTATCAGGTAATTGTGTGTGGTTTTTCTAAAATCAATTTTATATTAGTTTAAAGGGAATAAACAAAGTGAAAGTAAAAGAATTTATGAACTTCTGTTAAATATTTCCTCACTGTAAGGGATAATAGTTCCTACAAGGTCTTCAGTGGAGGACAAATAAATTTTATGTCTTTATCTGTATCTCCCCCCTCTCCAACCCCTACTTAAAACATACTTCTCCTAATTTAGAGCAAAGTAAATATTATCCTTCTTAAACATTTTCTTTCCTTTCCATTCCTCACAGCCTGATTTTTGCTGTTTTGTTAAGTGGAGGATTTAGTACTCCACCAGTCTATTTACTGTGGTGCTTGTAGTTCTGAATTCCTTATTTAAATTTTTCTCTTGGTTGGCTGAACTTCTGAGAAACACCCACAGGTCCTACATTTCTCTGCTTGAGACTGTTCTTCATTTGCCTCTGTTCTAGAAGCACACATTGGGTTACTATAAGATTTTAGACTGCTTGTTCTTTTTCCGAAACTTTTGTGGACATTGCTCCCCTGTTTTCTAGTGTTGAGGGTGACACCAGTTCTCTTATACAGTTTTTTCATTTCCTTTTCAAATTGACTAAATTTTGTTGATTAGTAATTTGGGGGAAACAATTTCCTTGACTTTTCTGTTTTTTAAGATCTACTTATTGGTGATGCAATTTCACGAAAATTTGGCTGGTTATGAACATTCCGAAGGACTAATTTTAAAAAGAGTCAACATGTGTAATTGAATTAGCATCCCTTTTGATATACTAAATAGTTCTAAAGCCATAAAGGAAGTTTTATGACTCCTTTATATGATTGAAAATGGTCAATCGGGACTTTTTTGTTGTTGTTGCTGTTGTTGCTCTTAAGATTTATGTAACATGACTAGAGTTTGCATCAGGACATAGTTGTAATCCTCAAACTATGGTACTAATATAGAATAAGTAAAATAGAGTATTAAGTGCAATCATGTGGGTGGGATTTTGATGTAGTTAGGGATGTTTTAGTGCACAAAGTACTGTGCTGTTTTTGGTTTTAGATATGTTAGCTTTGTGATTCTCCTGTATCATACATTCTTTTTTGCTTTTATAATACCTGTTCCTTATAAAACTGTGGTGAACACTGCTGCCTGTTTATCATTATACCACCTGTCTTTTGTTTAGAAGAAAGTTAAAGACAATTTTGATATTTAATAGCATTTAAATACAACATTCTATATAATTCTGCTCTTAGAATGAAAATAGATGTCTGGGAGGCTGAAATGTAGGCTCTAAAAATTTTACATGTTTTATGAAGATGGGGAGATGAAACAGTTTCAGCATTAGACTGGTTTTCATTCCATAGTGGAATGAGATGGTTTCAGAGTAGAGGTTCCTTTGTCTTGGCAGTCCTAACTTGTGGCATAATAATGGATACTCATAATGAAAACTTAGTCTCCAAGAAAACTTAGTAGCTGCAGCAGTGACTCTCAGAATGTGATCTATCAGTCTTTGGGAAGTGGAGAAGATCCAGAGACCCTTCAGGAGCCTCCATGAGATCATAACTCTTTTCATAATAATACCAAGATGTTACTTGCCTTTTTTCTTTGTTGACATTTGCACAGATGGTGCAAAGCCAATAGTGAGTAAAACTGCTAGCACCTTAGTGCAAATCAAGGTGATGGCTCTAAACTGTGCAAGTAATAGCAGTCATTGAATTCTGTGTCACCACACACTTGCAATAAAAACATGGACGTTTCACATAACAATGTCCTCGATTTTAAAAAGTAAGTAAAATGTATTAAATCTCAACTGTCATGTGAACATTGTTTTAATATTCAGTGTGATAAAATGGGAAGTATACATAAAGCAGTTCTGTTGCATACTGGTGGTTATCTTAAGTTAAAGCACTCGTGCAATTGAGTTGCAATCTGAACTGGCTGCCTTGTTCATGGAACACCATTTTTCGGCTTAAATATTACTAAAAATGTAAATCAACTATACTCCAATAAAAATAAATTAATTTAAAAAATTACTAAAAAACTATGGCTCTTCATACTTGGATATTTGTCAGACATTTCTTGAAAATGTATAAAAAGGAGCCTGTCAATTCAAGGAAAAACAACTGGCAAATTGTTGCCAATGATAAAATTTGAGTTCTTAAGTAAAAATTAGAATTTTGGAAAACTGTCATCTACCCACCCTGAGCTTAACTGCTTCCTAGTATTTACTGATGAAATCACGGGGATATTAATAAATGTGACATTTTTGTATTACATAACGAAATAGATCAACATTTGGAAGATTACCAGACTCAGCAAACCAATATTTTCCACATGAACAATGCATGATGTTAAAAACCATGCATATGTAAAAGATCCATTCAAAGTGCAAGACAGATTAAAGAATTTTAATGTAATAGTTACATTAGTAACTATTAGTAACATATCAATAGTATATTGATACAGTTTCAGATTAGACACTGCAAGTAAGGTTTACCCTGTGAGGTTTTAGTGTATAGTATCAAAGAATATGTAGTTATTGAACAGGTTATTAAAATATTCCTTTTTCCAACTGTTTATCTATGAGAGACCAGATTTTCTTCATATACATCAACCAGACAACATTTTACAACAGATTTAAGTAAAAATATTTGCAAAAAAATATGGTCACTCTGACACTGGTCAGAATGGCCATCATCAAAAAGTCGGCAAATAACAAGTGCTGAAGAGGGTGTGGAGAAAAGGGAACCCTCCTACACTTGGTAGGAATGTAAATTGGTGCAGCCACTATGGAGAACAGTATGGAGGTTCCTTAAAAAAACTAAAAATAAAGTTACCATATGATCCAGCAATCCCACTCCTGGGCACATGTCCAAAAAAGATGAAAATTCTAATTCAGAAAGATACATGCACCCCAGTGTTCATAGCACTATTTACAATAGCCAAGATGTGGAAGCAACTTAAGTGTCCATCAACAGATGAATGGAGAAGGAAGGTGTGTGTGTGTGTGTGTGTGTGTGTGTGTGTGTGTGTGTGTGTGTGTGTGTGTGTATACGTACACACACACACAATGGAATATTACTCAGCCATAAAAAATAATGAATAATGCCATTTGCAGCAACATGGATAGACCTAGAGATAGATTATCATACTAAGTGAAGTCAGTCAGTCAGAGAAAGACAAATATCATATGATATCACTAATACGGGGAGTCTAAAAAAATGATACAAATGAGCCTGTTTACAAAACAGAAATAGACTCACAGACATAGAAAACAATCTTATGGTTACCAAAGGGGAAAGGGAGGGAAGGGATAAACTGGGAATTTTGGATTAACAGGTACACATATATGAAATAGATAAACAACAAGTTCCTACTGTATATCACAGGGAACTATATTCAGTATTTTGTAATAACCTATAATGGAAAAGAATCTGATAAAGAATACATATGTGTGTGTGTGTGTGTGTGTGTGTGTGTGTGTATGTATAAGTGAATCACTTTGCTGTACCCCTGAAATACTCTAAATCAACTACACTTCAATTTAAAAGAAAGAACAAAAATAAAATGTAAAACACTGAGCTTATTAAAAAACGTTCATTTTGGAAAATATAGTTATTCATAAAAATGTGATTTATGTTAACATAATAGATTTATTGTTACTTTTAAATGAATTAATCAATATTTTTAGCCCATAAAAACAAAAGTTCTCTGGGAATCTCCTTATTTTTCAAAACTATAAAGTGTTCGTGAGGCCAAAAAGCCTAAGAACTGTTGATCCCACTATTTAGGATTATCCTGCTGTTAGAAGACAAGGAAAGAGTAGAGTCTTGGGACATTTGTTTGTTCATGTAAAGGAGAAAACTGAAGGTAGTTATCAGAGTCTTACAGTAATAGTATGGTAAATCGCTAAATTGAAAATAATCGGTTCCTAGAATTCAACAATATGTTTAAACTCTATTTTCTCTTACTGTTTTCTACCAAATGTCACCTTTTCATCTTTTGGTTTCTTATGATGGTTCATGTGGTTTTCCCTCTTTCGTCTTCCTGTCTTTCTCCTATATGTTTCCTTTACTCCCACCAGACAGACCCTCCTGCCTGCCTCCCACTCATCACCCAGACTAATCCTGTCAGTTTCTTTCTTCATATTCTCCCTTAGCTCATCCCATTATGTCCTTCCCTGCAAAACTGTTGTGCTTGCCACCATTGACCGTTCTTCACTGGTTATTCTTCTGTCCAGATTTCTTTTCATGCCTTCTTTGAAGGCCTAATTCAAATGCCTTATTGTACATGACATATTTCTAGTTGTCATGAATGTCAGCTTAGTAAAAGGAAGATTTTTCTACCAAGGCCATGTAGTTGGCAAATTGTTATTAATCAAATTTTGACTCAGCAGATAACTAAGCATAGAGAGGAATGTTGTAGAAGGTATCCCATTATTGAGGCAGTCACTTATGTGACTCTGTGTCACTCTAGGTCCCATGCGAAGATTGTTTACCTCATCCACAAAATGCACAAGAATAGCAAAATATGACTTTGAAAGCATAGAGTACAGGCTATATGTATTGAGTAAACAAGTTCTTGGAACTTGTAGCAACAGACCTTCTTCCCAAATGAAACCTCACTCTGAATCTGAGATGTACAACACAGGTAAAAGGAGAGCTTCTCTAGTTGAAGCAGGAGTTGGGTCTCAAAAACACATCCCTGTCCCCAACAAAAAAACACCACAAAGCTTGTTTTAAGAGCCTGCTCTCGATTATTGAGAAAAAGAAAAGGCACGGTAGAAATCGTTTAAGGATGGGGTGTCAGAAAATTAAGTTTTTGGTAGGTTTTTATGAGGAAGGAGAAGCACAGTGAAACCAAGAAGATGGACATGAGTATATACCTTGCTTATGACTTTATCCCTCCCTATCTCTTCAGGGTGAAACTTGGAATTACGTGCTTGAGTCTAGCATGTTTGAAGCATGCTCATTTCTGGCATAAGATAAATAAGGCATTTATTGTATTCCTTAAATGTGAAACCTCTTTACCTGAAATTCTTTATTATCTGCAACCATGAAGATTTCAGATTCAGATATGTAAATTGAGGCACTTTGAGTAAAAATCTTTTAAGAAGTGAAAATTCATCATCACTGCAATACATGTAATTAATCTGGTATCCGAAAACTTGGATGGAGAGGGTAGATCTTATACCTAGCTGAAGTTTAGGCTACAAAGAACATTAGTACCTGTGATTTTTGTCACCAGTAAATTTTGTTGTACATATCTTGAAGTCTTGTTTCTAATCATTACTACTGCTACATCATCTTATTTGTGCATTACAAGGAAACATATATAACTCTAATCTCTCGTTCTAACATTCTGAGCATTTTAATATAATCTACGTTCTTTTGTGTATTATGTTTATGCATTTATAAATGTTATTCTGCAGAGGGCCCTTAGGTGTTGTGAGAGTGCCATACAAAAAAGATTAAAATGTAATTTAAAAAGAGGGAAGGAACTGGCCTTGTGGCGACTACTTACGTGTCAGACACTACTACGCAATTTATTTGCTTATTTAGTTCTCAAACAGGTGTGATTATTGTTCATTGCAGAAAATACCTTACCACTGAAGAAATTAAAACTCAGCAAAGAAAGTGAATTCCCCAAAGCCATATGATCTTAGAGCTCAAGTCTGACATCAGTTAAAGCTTGTGCTCTTTATACTCTGGCATTGTGTATCATTGATACTCTCTTTAGAGTGTGTTGTCTCTTAATGAAGAGGAAGAAGTGTGTGTGGGGTGTGTGTGTGTGTGTACATATATGACTTTTAGAGGTTTACTTCTGCCCTCATTGCCCTAACCTAATTTTGTCAATAAGGGTAAAATCTGACAAACCCCCAGGGGTGGGGTTCAAGTACATTGGAGAGGGAATACTCTTGTAGAAAAGTCTTTCTGAATAATTAAATTACTAAGCCCTTGGCTGGGAGATAAATAATTGGTTAGGAGCTGAGCAAGAGCTGTTTCAGCTGGATCCTTATATGCAGCCTTGTGATGCTAGTGCCAGATTTTTTGATTCCCACAGGAGGCAGCCTTCTGTGCTGTGATTCTTGCCCTGCTGCTTTTCATCGTGAATGCCTGAACATTGATATCCCTGAAGGAAACTGGTATTGCAATGACTGTAAGGCAGGCAAAAAGCCACATTACAGGGAAATTGTCTGGGTAAAAGTTGGACGATACAGGTAAGTAAGCATGAAGGAGACTGGCACTTAGTTCTTTTACCAGCCTCTGTTTCTTGTGCTTAACTTTTTTAAAAAAATGGTCTGATTAAACAAGGTTCACCCCCTCCCCCATTAATTTTCCACTATAGAAGAAAAAGACTTTGCTTTATGTTTTGCAATTATAGGAATAATATATATCCTCTGTAGGAACTTTATGAATGAAAACAAACCCATAATCTCACAAACAAGGAAGATACATCACTAACATTTTGGCATATTTACTTGCAGACACACCAATACATGCACCTTCAACATAATTAATTAGCCTTATCGTTGTTTGTACCCAGTTTTGTTTCTTGCTTTTTCTTTTTTAAATTATTTTTATTGGATACGGAATGTACAAAAAATATTATAACATGCTTGATTTTAAAGAAACACTTGTGTATGTACCTCCCAGTTTAAAAAAACAGTACTTTACTGGCACCTTGTACTGCATTTTGTGCTTTTTATTTCTTTGCCTGGTTATATAGGTTTACCACATGTGTGTTTTGTTCTGTATGTTTTAGATCTTTATATAAAGGAATTGTTGCTGTATTCCCTGCAGCTTGCTTTTTTCATTCACTGTTAGGCTCCTGAGATTGATTATGGTTAGTGCAGCGCTCTAGCTCATTTGTACTTCACTGTTCTACGGTGTTCCTTTATATAGTCATACAGTGTGCTGTAGTTATTTATCCATTCTCACATTCACATGTGGACTATGAATATTTTGTCAGTATTTCATGGTGTACATGCATGGGAGCTTCTCTAGGCCAGTCTCAGGATAGAATAGCAGGGTCAGGGTTTCCAGCTTTAATAGCTAATGCCAAATTGTCTTCCTAAAAGTCGGTGTAGTAGTTTCCTTCTCAAAGGCCAATTTGTATTTCATTGTATAGCGTCTGTCATTCCCTTACTGTTGAACATTTAAAATTTTTCCAGGTTTTCATTCTTACAGATAATACTTCAATGGACATTATAGTCATAAAGTTTTGTTCCTATCTCTAATTATTTCCTTTTATAGATTCCTTGAAGTAGAACAACAGTCTAAGGGAGTGTGTGTGAGTGTGTGTGTGTGTGTGTGTGTGTGTGTGTGTATTTGAGCATGTGCGTGAGGGTGGGCATCTTCAGCCTTTTGGCACATACTGCTTGTTTCTTCTCTAGTTAGATTGTAAGAATGCCCTGGGTCGGACATTAATGTGGGTTAGAGAGACATTGCTTTTCCTTATTCCTGTCCCAAAAGTAGGATTCTTTTTCGTTCCTTGCAGCCTTCTAGAGGCTTCCTTCCTTCTTTTCACCTTTCCCAGGTGGTGGCCAGCTGAGATCTGCCATCCTCGAGCTGTACCTTCCAATATTGACAAGATGAGACATGATGTGGGCGAGTTCCCTGTGCTCTTCTTTGGGTCTAATGACTATCTGTGGACTCACCAGGCCCGAGTCTTTCCCTACATGGAGGGGGATGTGAGCAGCAAGGATAAGATGGGCAAAGGAGTGGACGGTACATATAAAAAAGGTAACTTTATCTATCCTTTTTGTTTCCCAGGCCAACACAGACCTCTGTTGCCCGCGTATCTGCTCTCTGTTAGAATTGTATGTTTTAGAATTCATATATGCTCCGTTAGCAGCTATGTTCTGCCCTCTGGGGCAGTATGTGGCTGTGGCTACAGGATTTTGCAGAGAAGTTGACCCATGTAGTTCATTAGTTTTGAACCTAACCTTTACTTAACTAGAATTTCCTTAAGGGAAGTTCCTTATCTTACCAATTCTGTTTTGTCAGCGTCTCGTCAGGTAAGTACCAGAGCTTTGGAACTGTTTTGTAGAATAAACACTACAGTTTGCTAGGCAAGGGCTAGAATATCTAGCAGAGCCACATTTGTTCCAAGGAGGTGTTTGTTTGTTTAGTTTGTTGAGAAGAAATAAAATTCACCCAAAATTATAGAGCAACATAAGATGGTGAAGGCGCATAAATGTTCTAATCAAAGAGGTTTTTGTAAGCTGGCCTAGCAGTGAAGGAGAGGGGGTATTTGAGACCAGGAGGGGTTGACAGCGTTCTCTCTGCCTATATAATGAGTAAGGGTTGCTTTGAGAATTCAATGAGCTAATACAAAAATCATCCTGAAGGGCATATAGTTGGTATCCCATCAATGATAATTAGCTTCTTCCTTTAGCTGTCCTTTGAAAGGCAATACAGGTATCTCTTGTTATTTGAATATATTTGGACATTGAAGTATAAGATTTTGTTTGCATGGTGAGGTGAAGAGGGGATTTTAAGCAAGTTAAACTTCCTGGTGAGGTGCAATAAAATTCTAAGCAGGTGAAACTTCCTGGATGGGGAATGAGAATGATGTCCATAAGGAATAAGTTCAACAGAGGTTTTGTTTCCCTCATGTTATTTCAGGGCTCCTCACTTACCTGTTGGCAGTGCGCTTTCTGTGCAGATATGCACTATCAGTACTAATACTACAGGAGTTGGGGTCTTGAGTCTTATAGTCTCAGATGGTCAGGGACCAAGTGACCAACATCTTTGCACAGAGCTGGCCACCGTCAAGGCTGGGGACGAAGGTAGAGTGTAGGCAATATCGCAAGTCTGAGCCTGCTGAAGCTCTGCGATTCTGCTCTTTCTGTACCTTGACCTTAGGCTGGCTGGATGCCTCTGCCTTCAAGGAACACATAGTTTTGTGGGGGAATTGGACACAGATACCGGTAGTCAAAATGCCATTCTTTGAGAGTGCTGTGACAGAAGTGTGCATGGTATGCTGTGGGAGCAGGCCAAGAGGAAGCAAAACAGTGCTGGGGATCAAAGTTTGGAAGTCATGGATGGCTCCTTTCTTAAGTGATACTTTGAAGAAGAACTATAATAACAGTTACCATTTGTTGATTGCCAGGCCCTGTTCAAAGTTTGTTTTCTGCTTTAAGTCTTTGCAGCAACCCTATAAGTTAGATGCCATTATCTTTATCTTATAGATGAGGAAATTGAGGCACATAAAAATTAAATTTGGGGAATTCCCTGGTGGTCCAGTGGTTAGGACTCCGTGCTTTCACTGCCAGGGGCCCGGGTTCAATCCCTAGTCAGGACACTAATATCCCGAAAGCTGCGTGGCATGGCCAAAAAAAAAAAGTTAAATTTGTTGCACAAGGTTCCAGTGCCAGTAAGTGATAGAGGAAGGTTTCAAACTCTAGTATAGTTGGGCTCCAGAATCCAAACTCTTAACCCCTACACTGACTGTGAGGAAGTTAACAACTTAAAATGTTGTAACAAAAAGACAGCATATGTGAAAGCACACATTGAGTCGAACATGATGAGTTAGTGACCTCCAAGTATTTGCTGTGGTTTAAGCACGGGGTTGGAGGAACACTGGACTGTTTTACTGAAGAGGTGGCTAAGTTACATGGTCAGAGCAGAGTTTTAGAAATCTCGGTCTGACTAGAATGTCAGGACCATAGAAAGTGAGAGGTTGTAGCCAGGAATGTCAGCGAGATGGCTGTTTTAGTAATTTCAGGCAGAGATAATGAGACTGTCACAGAGAATAGTGCATGGACTCGAGAGGATGATGGGTACTAGATAGACATTAAGTAGATAAACTAGGTAGGACATGCTGAATAATAGGATGAATGAAGGAGGGAACAACTCCAGGCAACATCAAGTCTGCTAGATGGTGACAAGGAAATGGAGAAAGGGGTGTGGATTAGAGGGGAGATTTTCTTTAAAGAATTGGCAGAGCTTGGGGAAAACTACAGAGAGGAAAGTGGGAAAATTTGGAATTCTTTAAAGAGTTTTTAACCTGAGTCAAGAATAATGAATTAAAATTTTGTTTTAAGTGGAGAAGAATGAGATTAAGATTTTTTTCAGACTTTTCAGGCACTACAATCTTTTAAACATATGAAAGTTCAGGACTTGAATGCAGAATAGCTGCAAAGATCTATCTTTGTATTAGGCTAATAACTGATATTTACAGAATGAGCTTTAGGAGGAGAGTAGGATAGGTGCTCCAGAGAATAGGGAAGAAGGAAAGGAAAACTTCAAATTTTAATTTCTTCCAGAGGAACACAGCATGTTACCTGGACACCTAGGAGACACATTATTTGTGGAAGCAGAAAACTCAGAACTGAGGAAAAAGGCTTAAAGGCAGTGACTTTGCTGAGCAGATGCAGTCTAGTTATTGTTAGGAGATGTTATATGTGGACTTTTTCAAATTATTTAGCTGTGTTTTTGTTTTTTGTTTTAAGTTTTCCTCTGACACTGGTAGTCTGTATAGTGCCATTTAATGATGGATTATGTTTTATTTTAATGCCATATATGAACACTCTGGGGACTATAACTCACGAGAAAATAGAAATCATATATATGTCTTAGGTTTTTGTCTAAAACATGAATTTTCTCCAACTTAAAAGGGGGAAAAAGCGAAATAAGTAACACTATCCAGAGATTAAGTGACTGTGCTGTATGTTTTCTTAGCTCTTCAGGAAGCTGCAGCAAGGTTTGAGGAGTTAAAGACCCAAAAAGAGCTAAGACAGCTACAGGAAGATCGAAAGAATGACAAGAAGCCACCGCCTTATAAGCATATAAAGGTGAGAAAAGACCTCAGGAGAGACCCTGTAATAGCTTGCCTGCTTCCCACTCTGTTCATGAGGAGATCTGGAAGCACAAGCACAGTTGCTTTTAGGTAGAGGTATGAGCTTGAAAGAAGATAAGAACAAAGTGCCAGAGCACCATTTCTAGCACATTGTGTGCACTTTATAAAATTAGTTGTGTGTTGATACAGTGTTGTTCCTGTTGCTTTCGAAAGTCTTTTCATAAAGTGGATTGGAATAGATTCTGTTCACAGTCAACACCTTGTGGTTTGAAAGGGAAAAAAGAGCCTTGATAAAAAATGATAAGTGGCCCTGAGATAGTGTGAATAATACACATGGTAAGTCTTCTTGCAATGGCTGATAGTAAAGATATTTTAGGTGGCCAGTATGACTAGGATTCCCAAGGTCACAAGAATACATGTTAAGTGTACCTGATGCTAGTGTACCTGGTAAAACAGTCATCATCATTTATCATCTGGGTCCAGTAGACCCTTTATATTTTTATATTGTTAAGTCATTTTTATAAATACTTTACAGAAGTAAAAATAAAGGAATAGTGAGGAACAAACTTATTAGGAATTTTAGTAAGTATTTACTGAAACCTCTTTTTTAAAAACCTTTTAATCAAGTTAGTTTTGGTGCTCAAATATCAGACCACATGAAAATACTATAAGCTCTACTAACAAAATGAGATTGCCCAAGTTCTTGTTGCAAGATATTTGTGATGATGTCATTCCTGGATGGGAAGACCATATGTATATATTTTTTGTCATTAGAGAAGCATTATTCGTGTATTCATTGATTTTTCTTTTTTTTTGAGTTTCTGAAGTCTGAGATTTTCACTTAGAGATCAATTTTTAGAGTCTAGTGTGTTTAAGTATGTCCCAAGTATTCCATGGGACATACTTAAACTAAAAAACGATTTGTTTTTTTATCTGAAATTCAAATTCAGTTGGGTATCCTGGATTTTTACTTGCTAAATCTAGCAACCCTACTAAAAGCAGACTGAAAGATGTTATCTCCAGTCTTTTATACTTTCTGGAAAGATGATGTAGTACTTTGGGTAATGCAGTGCAGAAACTAAACTGTGACTGTTTCACCGTTGCATCATGTTTTTATGATTCTGTCATTCCACTTATTATTTTTGTCTTTTTTAGCATAGTTGGCAATCATTGATGAGTAACAAAGAGTGATGATGAAATAGTAAAGAATTATGAGATACAGGAAAAGTAAGAACACTAAAACTCCATAATAAAGGTTAGATTTATAAAGGTCTAATGGACCTGCCTAGTAGTTGCAATATAGAATGAGTTTTTTAATAAGTAAAGTTTCTTCTTGATTTTTGAAAGACCTCTGAGAAAGTGTCATAAAATATAAAATATCAGTCCTTTCAAGTAGCTAAAACTGTTGGGAAAAAAACAAAACAAAACCTAAAATTGGGTCTAAATGGACCCCGATGGTAGAACTGAGAGTTAAATGGAGTTACTGTGCATGGAGACATAACACTGAGGTGTAGTGCATCCTCAGAAAAAGGGGAAGTAATTTCTGTTTCCACAGTCGTAGAGGTCACACATAGCAGAAGTTAGGCACTTCAGAGTAGCACGTCAACTGTATTGAACCTGTATATTGAGAAACCAACTAACTTCCCATACATGATCTAATCACAGAATTTAGACACCAGCTTCTTTCCTCCACCTTTAAAACAAAAACGTATTTCCAGGAAAAAGATTTAGAATAGGGGTTGGCAAACTATGGTCCATAGGCCAAATCTGGCCTACTATGTATGGTTGGGAAAATTTGTTTTTTACAGACTATTTCCTGACACATGAAGATTTTATAAAATTCAAATATTAGTGTCCATAATTAAAGTTTTATTGACACACAGCTATGCTTGTTCATTTACATATTGTCTATTGCTGCTTTCGAGCTATAGTGGCAGAGTTGAGCAACATGCACCAGAGATCTATGGCTTGCAAAACATAAAATATTTACTGTCTGGCCCTTTACAGAAAAAGTTTGTCAATCCCTGATCTAGAGCAAGTGTAAATACTACAATTACATATCTGTGTTGTTCTTACTTAACCACGTGTGGGGTTTTGTTTTTGCTTTATGTTGTGTTAGGCAAGAAACTTATTTGGGGTTAATAACAGGTTAGATCATATGTCAAGGAGGAATGATTGAAACATACCTTTATAGAGAGAAAAGGAGTAGGATGAAACTTTTTTTGGTTGGGGGTGTGTCAGTCAGGTAAAGATATTCACCTTGAATCAGAGGTGAATATTCAGATGCCTTATGTAGGACCTGTAGTTTCAGGTGATTGAGCTCAGCCCTTGTCTATGCCTTAGAATTTGCCTTACTCAGTAGGTTTGTGACTTCCAGTTGCATATGGTGAGGGTGTTCCTCCATTAACAAGTTTATACTGTTTATCAGTATTTTAAAGAAGCTGGGAAGAGATCTGGCAGTGAGACTTACATCATTTTAAGTTGTTCTGGAGAACGTTTGAAGGCAGTATACTTCTACAAACAGATTATTCCCCACAACAGTCTTGCAAGTAAAAGTGACTTGTCAAAATCATGCAATTCCTGAGGAGTCAAATTTTATGTATAGGATGGGTTTTTGAAGACTCGTGGTTTGACTGTTCCCACTGAAATAATATCAAGTAGGGGAGACTCATTTTTATTTTATTTTATTGAAGTATGGTTGATTTACAATGTTGTGTTAATTTCTGCTGTACAGCAAAATGAGTCAGTTATACACATATATATATTCCTTTTAATTATGGTTTATCACAGGATATTGAATACAGTTCCCTGTGCTATACAGTAGGACCTTGTTATTATCCACTCTATATATAATAGTTTGCATCTGCTAACCCCGAACTCCCACTCCCCAGCCCCCCCACCACACTCTCTCCCTCCCTCCCCCTCTCTCTGTCTCTCTCTCTCTCCCTCTCTCTCCCTCCCTCCCTCCCTCTCCCTCTCCCCCCCCCCTCTCTCCCCCTCTCCCTCCCTCCCCAAGTAGGGGAGACCATTGTTATAGTGCACAAATCCATCTCTGTTGTGGAACATCTATTTTTTTTTTCTCCACATTGTTGTTAGTATTTGTGAAAATTCTAATGGCTTCAGAATCACAGAAATTGTTTGGCCTCTATGTTTTACCACACTGGATTTTCAAGGTGGTTTTCAGTACTAGCACCACTAAAAATGAATGCCTGGGTGACATTGCTGTAGTCTATTAAAAAGATTTCAAGTTATGATAGTCAATATTAAAATACATCTTCACAAATAGGACTCCAATTGCTCAGAGACCTTTTCATGTTAAATATTTACCAGTTGAGAATGGTGATTTTTTATTTTTTAATGCAGCAGCTAAAGTGGCGCCACCATGTGGCAATAGCAGAAACTCATTTTACAATTTACTTGGCTTCCCAGCCTTGAAATTATGATTTTTTTTAGAAATGAATTTTTAAAATTTGTGGTATTTACATTTTGTGTATCAAGTGAGACTTTATTTTTATGTCAAATTGCCTAAATCTTTATTTCCTCCAGTTTTTTAATTGTGGTAAAATACAGATAACATAAAATTTTTGATCTTACCATATTTAAGTATACAGTTCAGTGGTATTAAATGCGTTCATAACGTTTTGCAACCGTTGCCACCATCCATCTCTAGAACTCTTTACATTTTGTAAAACTGAAATCTATACCCCAATAAACAGTAGCTTCCCATTTTCCCCTCCTCTCAGCCCCTGGCAACTATTATTCTATTTTCTGTCTCTTTGTATCTAAGTAGAATCAGTATTTGTCTGTTTTGACTGGCTTATTTCATTTAACATAATGTCCTCCGGGTTCATCCATATTGTATATCGTGTGTCAAGATTTCCTCCCTTTTTAGGTTGAATGAGATTCCATTATTTTTGCCACATTTTGCTTATTCATTTGTCAGTGGACACTTGTGTTGTTGCCACATTTTAGCTATTGTGAATAATCCTGCTGAATCTTGATAATTCAAAATCATGTAAAATGTGGCATGTGACTTTAAAGGAAAGAAATCTGCCTTTCATAGGTCCTAAATTGCCTTGTGTTGACTTGCCTGCTATACTATAGTATATGTTTCTTCTCCAGGTGAACCGTCCTATTGGCAGGGTACAGATCTTCACTGCAGACTTGTCTGAAATTCCCCGTTGCAACTGTAAAGCTACTGATGAGAACCCCTGTGGGATAGACTCCGAGTGCATCAACCGCATGCTGCTCTATGAGTGTCACCCCACAGTATGTCCTGCTGGAGGGCGCTGCCAAAACCAGTGCTTTACTAAGCGCCAGTATCCAGAGGTTGAAATTTTTCGCACATTACAGAGGGGCTGGGGTCTCCGGACAAAAACAGATATCAAAAAGGTGAAGAAACCTATTCTTAATTTTCAGATTTTTTTTCTTCTTTGCAGTTGCTTAATATGAGTAATTGTTCTTGATGAATATGAGAAAATTGATCATGGAGGAAAATAATATAGTGTGAGGATTAACCTTACTATTATGTCTTGCCAGTCCTTCCAGAAATTAGAGGCTTGAGAATAGATGGTCTCCTTTATTTCTAAAGTTCAAGTATTGATCATGTTCACTATGTATGAGGATGAAAAAAATGAGGGAAATTCATAGAGATACTGTGGCCTTGTCTGCTTGTTTGTGGAAATCCTGGAACCTGTAGTTAAGAGAGAGAATAGTGAGAGCATGATACAGAGGTGTTAATCACCAACTAATAAAATAAAATCTATTTTTACTGAGAGCAAAATAGGTTTGGGTTCATGGAACATGAAGGAGAAGAGGATTAGGTCTTCTCTAATGAAAATGCAGTAACATCTTTAACTTGAAACTTGGAAGGACCTGCAGGTTTCTAATAAATAGATGGTATTGTACAGTCTTTGAGTAAAATAAATTATATTTGACATTTTAATAGAATAAACCTTACTCTGGTTATACCTTTTGAAGAATTTTATTGAAGTTTGTGTCTAGGAAAGGAAGTGAATATGAGTTGGTCTATTTTAGTCATTTGCTAAGTAACTATTATATATCGTCTGTGTGTCAGGCATGTTGCTGTGTGATGCAGTGCTCAGTAAGAGAGACATGGTCCATGCTTTCATACAGTTTACATTCTAGATGCGGAGAGACATTGAAAAAGTAATCACCCAATGTGGAAACACAAAGGGTTCTGGAGGCATGTGGCAAAGGGCCTGAAACTAGCTTGTCTCTGAGAATTTTAATTTTGTTGTTGTTGTTGTGCTGGGTCTTAGTTGCAGCAGGCAGGCTCCTTAGTTGCAGCTCAAGGGCTCCTTAGTTGTGTCACATGGGCTCCTTAGTTGTGGCATGCGAACTCTTAGTTGCGGCATGCATGTGGGAATCTAGTTCCCTGACCAGGGATCAAACCCGGGCCCCCTGCATTGGGAGTGTGGAGCCTTAACCACTGCACCACCGGGGAAGTCCCTGAGAATATTTTAAATTGAGACTTGAAAGATAAGTAATTGTTGGCTTAGGCTGGTTGAGTGTTCAGGCATTTCAGGTAGAGGGGATAGCATGAGAGAAAGCCAGTATGACTATTGTATAGTGAGTCAGGAGGACAGTGATGTGAAACGTGGAAGGGCAGTAGGCAGGGCATGCTGCAAGGAAAAAGAGGATAGTTTAGCGAAATTGACTTTTAGGTTCTTGGACAGGTAAAGGGATCGACTATCCATATCACCATTATAGTGGAGCTTTAGTTTACTTACTTTCATTTTGGTTGATCTTAAGGTGTATCCCAAGTTTTCTGCTGTTGGCTGTGGTAGGAGTGGGGAGATGGTTCATATTTTCAAATAGTTGAAGCATCATATTTATATTATGTAGTTTCTTGAATAAACCTTTGTTAAAGTGACTAGTTAAATGTGCATGAATTGCTTTGGAGAATCTGTTGTTTTCATTAATTTTTTAAAATAAGGTATACCTGTGAACACAGTTATGCTTTTTGCCACTTAAGTCAAGAGCTATTTCTTGTTCCAGGGTGAATTTGTCAATGAATATGTGGGTGAGCTAATAGATGAAGAAGAGTGCAGAGCTCGAATCCGTTATGCCCAAGAACACGATATCACTAATTTCTATATGCTCACTTTAGACAAAGTAAGTAATGAAAAGTGTTATTTCCACTGTTGTAAGATTGTGAATTAGTGTTGTCCCAGCTATAGTGTTTATAGGCATGTCATACACTGTCCAAAACAGTGTCTTTCCCCCATATTCATAGGGATTGCTTGATCAGGGTCCTGGAGTTAGGTAAGGTTGCTCATTTCTAGCTGTACATCCATGGCAAAAGGCAATACAGCTGCTTTTAGCATTATTTTTCAGTGTCCAACGTAAGTTCGGGATTATGTCTTTTAGTGTTTTTCCTATAAGATTAAAACTTGAAGCCAGAGAAATAAATAATAATTCTTTTACTTTTTATTTTACAGATTGAAACACTGATTTGTTCGTATTTAATTAGTGCATTTGGAATTTCTGATGAGTTACATTTCACTGGTGTCTAGAATTATATTTGGGATTTCTTTTTTTGTATGTGTGTTTCCAACATGTTTTATTTTATTTATTTTAAATTTATTTTTTATTTTTTAATATTTTATAGAAGTATATTTCGTTTACAATGTTGTATGTATTTCTGCTGTACAGCAAAGTGATTCAGTTATACATATGTATATTCTTTTTCATATTCTTTTGCATTATGATTTATCACCAAATATTGAATATAGTTCCCTGTGCTATACAGTAGGACCTTGTTGTTTATGGGATTTATTTCTAATTCCAGCATCCTAATGTGTTTCATTTCTGTGTTTACTGAGATTCCTCTTTGTACCTGAGTATTACGTTCTGCTAGGTTCCTCTCCCCCACCCCCCTTTAACTTTTATAATAGACCTTTCTTGGTGTGAAACTTTGTATTTACCGAGTTGTACTTTTATGGATTGTGAGATTCTCACCTCAAGATACTCTGATCTTTGTTCAGGATGGGGTCTTGATGTCATTATTAAAATCTTAGGTGGGGGGGGAGGGGCAAAAAAAAATCTTAGGTGATTTCTGATGTGTAGCCAGGGTTCAGGACTACCTGATTAAGAGAATGGAACAAGCTACTACTTCTAGGACGGTGGTCCTCAAACTTTAGCATATATCATAATCACCTAGTGGGCTTAACACAGATTGCTGGGCCTCAGAGTTTCTGCTTTAGTATATCTGGAGTGCAACCCAAGAACTTGCATTTCTAACGGATTCCGAGTTGGTGATACTAGTGCTGGTCAAGGGACTACACTCTGAGACCACCCCTCTGGAAGAATCAAACTTTACAAATAGAAACTCCAGCTTATTTATTATTACTCTAATTTTAATCAATAATAGTAGAGGTCTGCTGAACAGCATCTCTTGGAATTCTAGGATCGTATTATTGATGCTGGTCCCAAAGGAAACTATGCTCGATTCATGAATCATTGCTGCCAGCCCAACTGTGAAACACAGAAGTGGTCTGTGAATGGAGATACCCGTGTTGGCCTTTTTGCCTTGAGTGACATTAAAGCAGGTAAGAATCATTTAAGGATTCTGGAGCTAGGAATGGGATTTCAGTTTTTATTATCTAAAAATCCCATATGTTCTATAATCCAAAATGAGGTTGCAAACTCCCAAGGATACATAAAAGACTTTCCAGGTGGTACTTGGCATGTACCAGGTATTTTTTTTGTTGGTGGTGGTATGGTAAAATACACGTTACATAAAATTTACCATTTTAGCCATTTTTAAGTGTACGGTTCAGTGGCATTAAGTCCATTCGCATTGTTTTGCAACGATCACCACCATCTATCTCCAGAACTTTTTTATCTTCTCCAACTGAAGATACCCATTAACCAATAACTCCTTCATTTCCCCCCTCCCCAAGCCCCGGGCAACCACCATTTTATCTTCTGTCTCTGTGATTTTTTTAGCTACTCTAGGAATCTCATGGAAGTGCAGTCATACAATATTTGTTTTGTTGTGGCTAGCTCATTTTTACTTAGCATGATGTCTTCAAGGTTTGGGCATGGATGTTTGTTTTTTTTTTGTTTGTTTGTTTTTTTCTGGCCGTGCCACACGGCTTGTGGAATCTTAGTTCCCCGACCAGGGATTGAACCAGGGGCCACCACAGTGAAAGCACCGAGTCCTAACCACTGGACCACCAGGGAATTCCCTGGATCGTTTTAAAGGAATAAATTTCCAGACCTTTTCCATAGCTTTTATATGAACTCCTTAAAAATTGGTCTGCCTTAGGACTTCCCTGGTGGCACAGTGGTTAAGAATCCGCCTGCCAATGCAGGGAACACGGGTTCGATCCCTGGTCCGGGAAGATCCCACATGCCGCGGAGCAACTAAGCCCATGTGTCACAACTACTGAACCCGCGTGCCACAACTACTGAAGCCCGCATGCCTAGAGCCTGTGCTCCGCCACAAGAGAAGCCACCACAGTGAGAAGCCCGTGCACCGCAACGAAGAGTAGCCCCCGCTCGCCGCAACTAGAGGAAGCCCGTGCGCAGCAATGAAGACCCAACGCAGCCAGAAATAAATAAATAAAATAAATAAATTTATTTTTTAAAAAAACTGGTCTGCCTTAGAAAGTGTCAACAGTCCAGGTCTCCTTTTACAGTTGCCCTTCATCCACTTTATAAACCAAATATCCACCTCTTACCCATCTGAATTTTATGGTTTATGAGCCCAAGGCTAAGAAAAACAAAAACCCTCACCTCTTGGGTCTCAAAGAACTGGACATTTGGAGAATGCACAGCTATGTTGTGGCATGCCTGGATGCCTATTTTGTCTCTGAGAATTCAGAGTGTAGAAGTGAGGTAGTTGTAATCAGCACGATATTAAGATGTTTATTTGAATTGAAAGTAAACCTGATAGGGCTAAGAGGTTTGAAAGTAAAGTTATATGATGGATATTTTCCATCAATTAAAGGAGCTTAAAATTTAGTGTCAAGGTTTTGATGAAAAAATTGTAAGCATATCGTATATACATATACATATGACACCCTCTAAATTGCATGATTTTTAAAAATATTTAGACTTGTATAAGTTTGAATGTATGAGGACGTATAATATAATTTTTCAAAATAAGTTTTGCAGGAATACTAGCAAAGCATTTTCATATCACTCTCCTAACTCAAAATGAGATCAGACTGGCCTGGGTAGTTTGTAATTGACAGTAGCGTAGTCCAATGACTTTCAAAGCAGAAATCCCATATGAGCATTTTGCTTTGCCCAGTCAGTGTCATTTACCTCAGGAAACACTAATCAAGATAAAGTAATTAAAGAGCAATTTTGTCAGCTTTTTGTCTGTTGCCTTTTCTTTTTTCAATCTGTGGATAACACCCAACACCCCCCCCCCTGCAATATATCTATTTCTCTATAATTTAAATATACTGCTGCCCAGGAGTCTTTTAGGCTCTTTAGAATTTTAAAGGCTCTGACAGTTTTCATACTTTAAAAATTGAGCCACTGGTTCCTTTTTCCTGTTTTGCATTGCTTCACATAAAGTGTTTAATGATGAAAGTAACAATGCTTGAGCATCACTGTGCACTGTACTCTGTTGGACTAAATGATAGTTATTTTTAAAATCAGTAACTTGTATCAAGTTTTTGGAATGGATGGCTTCAGAGTAAATCGGGTAGATTTCTGCTTTGTAACAGGAATTATCAAGTGAGTGCTGTAAGAGCTACCATTTATCCAATGCCAGACACTGTTCCAAGCATATTGTCTCATTTAATCCTTACAAAAGTACTGTAAAGTATTTGGTAGCATATCTATGTTACTTGGATTCTTGGATCTGATATATCTCTCATTCATTTCTCCATTTTTCTCTCTAACCACACTGGGGGAGGGAGGGGCAGTGTTCCTCTGTATTAATTACTCAAATGTTAGCCATGTGACTTCAGTTCTTATCTCTGTCCTGACTGCTTTTACTACCACACTTCTACTTTGAAGTTTAGTCTGTGTCCGTGGGGATGGCCTCTTCTACCATGTCTAGCCACAAATTTCTCTTCTCCCATATTCATTCAGCTCAGGTAGAATGGTGTGGGAATTGACAGACCTTATTCCTGTCCTCCCAGTCGGCAAGGGTGGGATGGGGGAATTGAGACAGAATGTGCTCATTGCCATGCAGAGTGCCCATAGGAGCTTCAGCCTTGCGAATGGAATCAGAACTTTCAGCTTGCTCTCCTCCTTGCACATCCAACCTCATGGGCTCTTCACATACCTGTTACTTTCTGTCTTCAATGTGTCATACTCACTCCTTGTTTATCTCTTCTCCAGTGCCATTTGCCATCCCCCCAGATTGCAGATTATTGTATTTTAGACTGTTTTCTGGAACAGCTTTCCTGTATGCATACTGATACCTTTCTGATTATCCCCTTGTGTGGTTCAGCAAGTTATGCCAAGTGTCTTGCTATCTTGTGGTTGAGTTGCATTGTAAGCACATTAAATATATGAAAATTCAGCTATATGCTCATAAATTTTTAAATAAGATTAGTGTGAATAGAATTACCCATCATTCAGTCCAGTAAGTTCACAGTGGGGAGGGGAGATGTGACCCTGCTGTTACCTTGGTCAGTCTTGGTTCCTACAGGCTCCTCACAATGTGAGCCTCTTACCAGGCCACAAGTGATTCTAGCATTTGTACCATATGGACTCCTAAATATAAGCCAGCTGCTTTATAATTTGCTCAACCAAATTAAAAAATAATTATGTTTCCAATATTAGATGAAAAACTATATATTAATTAGTCTCACTGATAGAAGATTTGTCATTCTGCAAAGGGAAATCTTCCTAAGTTTTGACAATTTTGACTGAACAATTATCACTTTGTACATTAACGGTAAGCCATTACCCCCACCCAGAGATAACCTCTTTGTATGTTTGTATAAAATTCTTCTATTTGTTAGGCTTTCCCTAACACGCTTTGAGTTTGAATGTGTGATTTATTTGCTCTCAGTTTTGATGAAATGCACTTGTGACAGAAAGGGGACTTTTTATACCTTAAATTTGTACATCTCCTATTAAAGTTTACAAATTTCTGCTATGTACATTATGTCATTCTCAGTAAGTTCGTGAGATTGTTATCTGCATTTAACAAATGGACTCTTGGGCTCAAATCAGCCAGCTAGATTGTGGTGTAACTTGGGCTGTATAGCCAGGGCTTAGGTCTTGTGGTCTAGAGTTCTCTGGTATTATTCTGTATTGACATGTCTGTCTCCCTTGAGTGCTGCCTGGTAAGATGTACTCACCTTGGCACAGATGACAGGTTTCCTTCATACTTGCTTTCCCAGTGCCTGGCACATCAGTGCACAATAAATTGCTGTTTGTCTGTTTTTGGTAATGAATTAATATATTTTGAATCTGAATGGTTAGAAAAAAATAAAAAACAATTTGGGATTAAGACATCTATAGTAAAAGTTACTTTAAATATTACTTGTTGGGACTTCCCTGGCGGTCCAGTGGTTAAGACTTCGCCTTCCAGTGCAGGGGGTGCAGGTTCGATCCCTGGTCAGGGAGCTAAGATCCCACATGCCTCGCAGCCAGGAAACCAAAAAGTAAAACAGAAGCAATATTGTAACAAATTCAATAAAGACTTTAAAAATGGTCCACATCAAAAAAAATCTTTAAAAAAATTACTTGTTAAGTCATATAAGTTTTTCTGTTACTAAGTTATATTAGCTCATTAATAATGTTATAGGATTAGGATTTATTGTATGTTAATAATATAGTGCGATTAGAGTTAAATCCTTTTAATCCTCTTTTAAAAATTAATCTGTTCTCTTGGAAGTCTGCCTTTTGTGATTAATACAGAAATAATGTAATTAAAGCCATAGATATTAATATTTTCATGGTCTTTTATTCAGGCACTGAACTTACCTTCAACTACAACCTAGAATGTCTTGGGAATGGAAAGACTGTTTGCAAATGTGGAGCTCCGAACTGCAGTGGCTTTTTGGGTGTAAGGCCAAAGGTACCTTTTAAACGTTTGCATCAGGGATAGTGGTGTGGTCCTCCCTCCCTAACCTGTGGCAGGACTGAGTCTTCATTTTAAGAAGATGTCTTTTTGAAATAATGACATTGAATAGTTGTCAGCAGGGACACTGGCAATTTAACTAAGCATTCTGCTGATCAGTTTGGTACACTAGAGAGGGTCTTTGGATATTGTTGAAGTGTTTTGAACAATCTGACTTCTAATTAGTGATACCTTTCTAGCTAAAAAAGCTGTAAAATAGGAATCTGTAAAGTAGGTTACTTCCCATGTCCTTTATTGGTCTTAGTTGATCTTACTCACATTTCCTAAGAAAGAGTCTCAGTCTCTGTCTCTGTGTCTCTTTTTGCCTTTTTAAAGATATCAAAGAATCTGATATTGAATTTAAGATTCTAAATGTAGTATAAGACTGTAGATAAACATAGGACTTTTTTTTTTTTTTAAGGACCCTTAATGTTAACCATGTACCATGTAACAGTATAAACTTTGTTGTATCTTACTTCCTGGTTTTTTTATGTGTACTTTAACTGAATTATAGTTCTATAACTGTTAAGAATTGTTTATAATTCTTAAATATTATACAACATTTTTTCCTTGCTGTTACATAATTTTCACAACCATCATTTTTAGTGACTGTTTAAATTTTTGTATAATGGATGAACCATAATAGATGAACATCTGGATGCTTCCAGATTTCTCTATTGTAAGTAACAGCATGCTGAAAATTGAAGTTTAATTTTGATGCAAAGTAGACTACACAGTGACTCCAATTGGGTATTTCCCATTATGCTTGTTTGATTGTGAAGTCAACATTAAGAACTGAAAAATGCAAATTAGCATGGAAACCACTAGCTAAAGAGGGTAATCATTTTGAGCTATAATAAATGAAGAACACCCAGTGATTATTCTTTTATCTATTAAATAAGAAAATTTATATTGGATTTTGTATTTTTTTTAGTTAGTTGGTTAAATAGTCTTGTTCCTTAAGATGTGCAGTTGACTTAGTCCCTATAAATTAAAACAGTAACAGAGTTTAATGGTGTTAGGTGCACTAGGGATGTCAGTTTCTGTATCTTTAGGGTCTTTGTAGCATTTCACACATGAATCAGTGAAAGGGAAATTCAGGAGCAGAAGTTTAGAAATGGGAGGAGATCACTGTGGGCTGGCAATAAATTGGATTGGTCCTGGATGTTCCTAGGCCGAGATAAATAATGCGATGAAAACCATGCATTTTGGTGACCAAGTGTGGTCTGCAGGGAGCACAGAGTAGACCTGCGGGCTGCACCAGGGTCTGTCTTGGGGAGTGGTGGACATGAACCTAAACTGACTTAGGTAAAGATGCATAGCTTGTCAAGGGCAAGGGCCACAAATTAGTTTTCTGTGTCTTCCTAACACATGGCTCATACTAAGATACTAAGTGCTCAGTGAAGGTTTGTTCAATAAGTTAAGAAATGTGTGTGACACACACACCCAGAGAATTCTTCCTTAGTTTTGAAATTAGACAAATATAAGAATAAAAATAAAACTTATTGTTAAAGGATGACCTTTAATACCAGTCTTGTGTGTCAACAAAAAGCAGCACATTTCTCTCTCACTTCGCTCAAGTGGTAGGAGTAGTTGATACCAGATAAAATTCGTGCTACCATTTATTGGGTACCTATGATATGCCCAGTGCTTCTCCTGTATTTTCTCTTAACTTCACAATAGTCTATGAGGACTGTGTCTTTCCAGAGGAGAGTCTGAAGCTCAGAGAGGATAGTTAACCTGGTCAAGATCATACAACTAATGTGTTGACAATATTTGACCTCTAGAATCAACCCATTGCCACAGAGGAAAAGTCAAAGAAATTCAAGAAGAAGCAACAGGGGAAGCGCAGGACCCAGGGTGAAATCACAAAGGAGCGAGAGGATGAGTGTTTCAGCTGTGGGGATGCTGGCCAGCTCGTCTCCTGTAAGAAGCCAGGCTGCCCCAAAGTTTACCACGCAGACTGTCTCAATCTAACCAAGCGACCAGCAGGTTGGTGCCAAAATCCATTTAGAGTTCTCCTTGTTCTCTGCCAGAATTCTCAGAGCCCTTTGGTCTTCCCATGCATAGTGTTGAGAGGTGTCAAAATAAATGACAACAAAGGCTTAGAATCCTAGGTTATAGAGAAGGGAACAGAAACTCACTCGCTCTGTCAAGCATTTTATGTTATTTTATCCTCCCAGCAACCCATAAAGAAGGGTGGGAGTGAGAGGAGTTTGTCCCCAGATTAGCTTTCCTTCAATATGTGGTTGCCAGGGTAATGAAATAATAGAAACTAAGGTAGTGTAGGGGCAAGGCCATAACACTGACCTCAGTGCCAGGAAATGGATGGAAATGGGGAATTGTTTCAGAAGCAATTACTCAGGGCCGTAGCTGGCACAGGTTGTGATAGAACTGATCTTGCCTATGAGCCAGGAGTGAGCTCTAGCATAGTTTACTTGGAAAGAGCTGGGACGGAACACTGTCCATGGCAGAGATTCGGGTATCATGAAATGAGGGGAAAAGAAAGCAGCTTGGGTTGGCTTTGGGTCTTTCCTGCTGATTCTGTGTGGACAACACAGGTAAAGTTTGTGCTAGTTTCCAGACTTAACATTGAGCAAAGGTAAATCTGCTTCCATTTTTCACCTTCGTGTATCTGCTCCCTGTTCCTAGTAATAACCAAATAAGCAGTTTAATTGGCTGAGATTTTCCCCATAGAGTTGAATATTTAAAGGCTGTACAGCACAAATGGAGTTTGTAAAAATATGAAAGTAATATCTTCACATTCCATCTAAGGGGAGCTTTGGGTTTTGTTTTATTGTTGTTGTTGCTTTTCTCCTTGTTGGAAATAGTTGTAGAAATCAGGGTTTACTCCTGCTTGGGTTTTTTTTGTTGTTGTTTTTTACTCCTGCTTGGGTTTTAATTGATATTCAGTTACTACTTGATACTTGGCTGTTATTTTTACGCATTTTGCAGAAAGTAAAGCTGAGATCCCGGGGGAGGGGAGGTGGGCAAGTGGCATGAGCTCTCTGCAGAAGGCAGCAGTTTGAAATCACTCCTTTGACTTAGTTCCAGAGCCATGACCCATCTCATATGCATGTCTTGTTTTCCTAAGCCTTTGTTTCACACCTGTGTTTTCAGGGAAGTGGGAGTGTCCTTGGCATCAGTGTGACATCTGCGGAAAGGAAGCAGCCTCCTTCTGTGAGATGTGTCCCAGCTCCTTTTGTAAGCAGCATCGGGAAGGGATGCTCTTTATCTCCAAACTGGATGGGCGTCTGTCTTGTACTGAGCATGACCCCTGTGGGCCCAACCCTCTGGAACCTGGGGAGATCCGTGAGTATGTACCTCCTACAGTACCGCTGCCTCCAGGCCCAAGCACTCACCTGGCAGAGCAATCATCAGGAGTAGCTGCTCAAGGGCCCAAGATGTCGGACAAGCCATCTGCTGACACCAACCAGACGCTGTCGCTGTCCAAAAAAGCTCTGGCAGGGACTTGTCAGAGGCCACCGCTGCCTGAAAGGCCTCCTGATAGAACTGACTCCAGGCCCCAGCCTGTAGATAGGGTCAGGGACCTTGCTGGGTCAGGGACCAAATCCCAATCCTTGGTATCCAGCCAGAAGCCATTGGACAGGCCACCTGCAATGGCAGGACCAAGACCCCAACTATCTGACAGACCCTCTCCAGTGACCGGCCCAAGCTCCTCACCCTCAGTCAGGTCACAACCACTGGAAAGACCTCTGGGGACAGCTGACCCAAGGCTGGATAAATCCATAGGTGCTGCCAGCCCAAGGCCCCAGTCACTGGAGAAAACCCCTGTCCCTACTGGCCTGAGACTTCCACAGCCAGACAAACTGCTAGTCACCAGCAGTCCCAAACCCCAGACTGCAGACAGGCCCCCCGACAAATCCCATGCCTCTTTGTCCCAGAGACTCCCACCTCCTGACAAAGTACTGTCAGCTGTGGTCCAGACCCTGGTAGCTAAAGAAAAAGCACTGAGGCCTGTGGACCAGAATACTCAGTCAAAAAATAGAGCTGCTTTGGTGATGGATCTCATAGACCTAACTCCTCGCCAGAAGGAACGGGCAGCTTCTCCCCATGAGATCACACCACAGGTTGATGAGAAAATGCCAGTGTTGGAGTCGAGCTCGTGGCCTGCCAGCAAAGGTCTGGGACAGATGTCACGAGCCATTGAGAGAGGCATTGTGTCAGATCCTGTCCTTCAGCCACCGGGCAAAGCAGCGGCCCCTTCAGAGCACTCCTGGCAAGCTGTTAAATCACTCACCCAGGCCAGACTTCTTTCTCAGCCCCCTGCCAAGGCTTTTTTGTATGAGCCAGCAACTCAGGCCTCAGGAAGAGCACCTGCAGGGGCTGAGCAGACCCCAGGGCCTCCCAGCCAAGCACCAGGCCTGGTGAAGCAGGTGAAGCAGATGGCCGGAGGCCAGCAACTACCTGGACTTGCTGCCAAGAGTGGGCAGTCCTTCAGGCCTCTTGGGAAGGCCCCATCCTCCCTCTCCACTGAAGAGAAGAAGTTGGCAACCACAGAGCAGAGTCCCTGGGCCTTGGGCAAGGCCTCACCAGGGCCAGGGCTCTGGCCCATGGTGGCTGGACAGACACTGGCACAGTCTTGCTGGTCCTCTGGGAGCACACAGACATTGGCACAGACTTGCTGGTCTCTTGGAAGAGGGCAAGACCCTAAATCAGAGCAAAATACCCTTCCAGCTCTTAACCAGGCTCCTTCCAGTCACAAGTGTGCAGAGTCAGAACAGAAATAATACCGGTAAATGCCACATGACCAGACCAGCTGCCCCCAGGGTTCTTGGGGAAGGGAAAAATCTTCTTTTTCCCTCTTAAAAAACAGACCCCCAACACTTTGCCACTGTTATTCTCTCCTTATATCCCAACATTCAGAACTCTTGCGACGTTAGCCAGTGGGGGCTTGTGGTTGTGTGAACCATGTATGGAAATCCAAGTGGGCCCCAGCCAAGGAGACAGACAGACTCGGGTCTCTTCCCCCAACCTTTACTCATGGTGAACTTGAAATAAAAAGTCCACTCTGGAGTCAAGCATGGGATTCAATTCCGCTGGTCAGGTTGAAGGTAGAGGGGCTCTCAAAGCTATTTCTCTAGCCCTACCAAGCCCCACTGAGGGTACCTGATGAACCCTTGGGAGGAACTGATACCCATTCAAATCGGTGGTGATTTCTTAAACATTCATGTGTGCTAGGCCTGGTGCTAGTCACTGGCAGGAGATACAGAGATAAGTAAGACCTGATCCCTGTGAGCCTAACATGCTTGCCTGGGTTCCCAGGTTATTTTTAAAGAACCTTTGACCAGGAAATAACAGGATGTTTCAGGGGCCCTGGGACTCCGGGCTCATTTTGTCATGTCCTTTGTGGCCCCGGAAGTGGTTGTTTTGAGTGTCTCCTGGTCAGGTGTGCCTGTGTGTATGTGCATGTGTGCACACTCATGCGGAGGTCTCCTCTATAGGCAGGTAGAGCCTGTTGGCTGGGCAGCCTCTGCTGCTGCTGTCTGGGCTCTGGAGAGTCTAAAGATCTGTCCTTGGTGGAGCAGTTGGTTGGGGGGCTGGGCTCTGTGAGGACACAGCTTTCCCTCAGTGTAAGAAAGCAATTGGCAAGCTTACCTTTCTTTTCTACAGATTTTCCTCCTTTTACATCAACCCACCCCATGCCTGTCCCCCAAACACTCAGGTGCTTTCAGATTTCAGAGTCTCGGGCAGTAGACCTAGGGAATCTCTGGCAAGCTCTGGGCTAGATCCACCACCAGCTCAGGGAGAGTGCCAGATCCTGGCAAGAAATTACTTCTCTCCTGATCCTTTGCCCTCCTACCTGAATGGAGGGAGTCTTCTTCACTAGTGGATTCTACCACCCTCTCCCTGAGAAATGCTGTGCTCTGTATTGAGAGCACCTGCCTGCTGACTTAGCTCAAAGGCAAGCCAGAACCCTTCCCCATGACTGGCAAGATGTGGCGTTTAGAGCAATGTCCAGTCCAAGAGATGACTCCTCATAACTGCTGATTATCTGTTACTGCTGCCCTGAGCTGGGGCCCAAGGGCTGGGAAATCTGTTGGTGCTACCCTGCCCTACCATTCACCCAGCTCACTGACTGCCAACAGGAAGTGCTGTTTGGCCAGTTCCTTCTCATTCACCTACCCCCTCTTTGTCCCTAGACCAAACATGTTTACCTCTCTGCTTTGCCAACTTAGCCAGCAGCTTTAGCCAACAGGCCATCTCCTGGCCCCAAGGTCTCCTGGCCATTTCTGTCTCAGTTATGGCTTTTACACCCTCAACAGGATTCTGTATTTTGTCCCAATTTCCTCCTCCTGAGTTTCTATTGAGGTTACTCCCATACTTCTAAGGAGGGAACAACTGTTGTTATAGAAGCATTTGCGCTTTATATAAAGATTTAAAAAAGAATTTGCTTTTATTTCCCAAAGTCTGTCTCTGGGGTTGAGACATTTGAACTCAGGCAGAGGCATGAGGCTGGGCAGGGCTGCCCTGAGATTAGGGGCCTATTCTTGCATCTCACTTAGACCTCGGACTCTCCTCTGTAAATTCCACCTGCCTAGTTCTCCTATCATCCTGTCTCTCTTCCCACATCATCAGAGAGGAAAAGCTCTTTGTTTTAGAGGAAGAGAAAACAAAGCATCTTATTTTCTTTTAAAAAAATTTTAAACCATGGAAAAGATATTTTTAAAGAAATCCACCCAGAACATTAAAGTTCATTATATTAAGTATTTATCATGTGTGAGAATAATAAGTATATAACTGCAGCTAGTAGGTCCCTTTCCCTAATCTCTTAGGTTGTATGAGTAGGATTTGCTTGGTGCCAGTCCTGTGCCCTCTTTTTCTCCTGTCATCTGTAGTTGTGATCAGAAAAAGATATCCGCACTGCGCTGTCAGAATCTCTTTCCACTGTGTTGTGTGTTAAATTACCGTAGCTCTTTGTTTCATGAAATAAACTGTGAATTTTGTTGGGGGGGGGTGTGCAGGCTATGTAAAATTTTTAAGTGGAGAAGTTTGATCCTGAAGGAGCTTCTCTGATGTAGGCTTTGGTAGGTAATTGACTTGACAGCCACTCTAGATATGTCTCACAGGACAGGAAGGAGTGAGGGAAAGGTGGGCCACTTTGTGGTTTTGTTTCAGTTTTTTCCATTCTCCTATTCACTGGAAAGCTTCCTTCCAGACCTGCGTAGGAAACAGCTTCTGAAGCTGTTTATTTATTAAATGGATGAACAGCCAGCTGGGCTTTCATGAGGGCCATTTTAAGACTCTCTTAGGTTGATTGGAAATTAGATGTTCAACTCTCAGGCCCACTGATAGCATTTGATACTAGATTGTTAACATCATGAAAGCAGTCACTATACAATTAGAAGCAGAGTCGGAAGGACTTTTGGGAAGTGAGACTCTTGCATGACCCGTTGGGGTAGGTGACCTTGCCATCCTTTGGGGATTCTCCTGGAACCTATACTGAGACCTTTTCTCCAGGGGGTGTGACTTGGCAGTTAAAAGGAAATCTTTACTCTTAGAAACTCCTGATCTTTGTGTAGGATGGTATTTTGGCATTTGGCCAAGTGCTTGTAATCAGGATCTCAATAGAGCGTCTGCCTCTAAGCCAGTTCCCCAGGAAGCCTTTCTGAGGGGGAAGCCATAGCTTCCATAGGTAGTTAGAGAACTAATACCTGTCCTAGCCCTGTTAAGTCAGAAAAAATTATGGAAAGTGTTGAAATTTGAATTCAAAGCCTCATTTGCTTCTCTACTGGAGCAAACCCATTCTAATAGCAAAATAGTTGTCATTGCTACAAAAACATCCAAGTTTTTAAATGTCTGCTTCCCCCTGAAGTTACTGAGTTTGAAGTGATTTAAATCACCGTGTTGATCCTCTTCTGAACAACTACCAAATCTACATCTTTAGCATTGATGAAAATAATTATTTTATTCTTTACATCCTCCACCCCACACTACAGTCAGGGCATGAAGTGCATCAGCGATCCTTTTCCAGGCTTGGCAGCGTCTACTCACAGGAGCTGGACTCCCAGGTTGCCTTGTGAGAACAGTGGCAGGAAGGAAGTCTGGTCCTGGCAGCTTCCCCTGTGGAGAAGAATCAGGAGAGCACTAAATGTGGATGGATTTTTTTTTTTTTTTTTTTTTTTTTTTCCGTCAGCTCCTATAAAGCGGGTTTTCTCCTAAGGCTTTTTGGGGGGACATTGTCATCCTCTTGGGGTCTGTCAGGAGGTCAGAGTAGCCCAGTGTCCTCACTTCTCTGAGATCATGGCAGGAAAGGAGCTGCCACAAGCCCCTTTTCCTGCTGAATAATGCTTGGGCTGTTCCATGTGTTAGACATTCCAGATCATTAGAGCTGGGTAGCTGCTGCACGAGACTTTCCTTGGCTGTGGACAGTTAGCTCTCAGCTGAGCTTCCTAGAGTTAGTGCAGCAGGGCCAGAGGTTGCTGTAGTATAAATTGAAAAAAAGAATAGGTAATTGCTTTGTACACACAACAAAAAATGCAATGATGGTGCTAATTTCCTGGTATAAGTAAGCACTGCCAAGGGTTGAGGGACTGGTGACTTGAGAAACCCAGATTCCTGTTTGGGAAGAAGAGATGTTATGTAGTTTCCTTGAGGCTTTATTAGAGGAGGGGAAGGTAGAGCCTTGGTGAATCTTGCACCTGACCCTGAAATAGTCCAGTGCAGTCCAGAGGTGGAAGAGATGCTGTTTCCAGATGAGGGTGGCCATTGAGTTTCTCAGGGCTGGTGTCACCTTGTCCAGAGCCTCTGTCCACACTGCCTGAACAGGTTGGTAGAGAGCTCCAAGTGTGGGGTCTCCCTCAGCTACCTTCTGCCCCTCTCTACCTCTTCCACTCTCATGGGAGCACCTCTATTGCTTATGAAGATTAAGGGTAATATTTCTTAAGGAAGTGGAAAGAGTTTATTTTAATTAGAAATCCACAGCCTGGGGAGAAATGTTTCCTATCAACATAAGCAAAAATAGCACATGTTAAACTCATATGGTCCCTTTTCTAGAGCTACTTTCCCATGACTCTCAAAACATCAGGCTGTTGAGGGCTTCAGGTGTAACACCCTGGAAATCGAGCAAAGCTTTTTGGACAGGAGGTGAGCCTAGGGAGTTAGCAGAAATGAGTGGTTCTGGTGCTTTGGACTTCCAGGGTAGGGGCAGAGAACAGGTGGTCTCTAGGTCTGAGGTGGGTGCTGCCTGTGTGTGCACGTAGGTGAGAGTGTTGAAGACGGGCGAGTGCAGCACACAGGAGCTCATGGAAGAGCAGCTAAGTCTTGGCAAAAAAACAAGCTGACAATAGAGATCTATCTTTATATTTTTAAGAAAGGGGCAGAGGGGGTGTCAGCTGAGGTCCATCACTTTTTTGCCCCCCTTCACCCCAATAGATTGTCAGTGATAAGTGGAACTCTTAGTGAAAAAGAGGGGAGCCTTGTGCTAGGAGTCCCCATAAACATGTACTGTAATTCTTTGTATATAGAAAAAAATTACTGTAAAGTAAAGTTTAACTTTACTCTTATGGCCCTTGCCCTGTGTTTTGTTTTGTTGTCCGTGGGGAGACGTAGCCTAACAGGAGGGAGGATGGGTTTGGGGTGAGAGCAGAAGCCAGCCCCTGAGGTAGTTCCCAGGGACACGGAACTGAGCCCTTCCTCCAAGCACCTCATGGGAGTGGTGTGGGTTTCCTCCCAGTAGCCACAGCTGTCGGAATGTCTTTCTGCTGCTTTTGGGAGTGGCTGGCATCAGTTTCAGTCCCTACACAGGAAGCCTCCATCACCCACGAAGGAAGGGTATTTTGAGGTTTTTAAAAAGGAAGTGGAACCAAAGCACTTTCTGAGTGTGAGTCTAGACATCTTGGCCAAGTTTTTAGTTTTTTAGAGCAGCTGCTGGGCACTGCAGAGAACTCGGCCTAGGCCTAAAATGGTAAAGTGAGGCAAAGGGGCTGAGCATCCCATAACAGAAAAGGCTGCCATATGCTTCCTTTTGGTTGAAGGGTTGGTCCTGTCTGCAGTAACATCTGATTCTTCAGAAATATCTGGACGTCCGAGGCCCAAAAATACACTTTCAGGAAACCCTGGGAATCTGCTTCCCTTCTGACTTAGTCCTGAACTTCTGCCCCAGGGAAGAGTGTGGGAAGACAAGCATTTAGTCCTACAGTTACTTTTCACTCATGATCTTCATAGTCCTGAACTGGGTAGTGGTCACTTCATTTTACAGATGAGAAACACAGGCCAAGTTTAAGTCCCTTTTCTGAGTAGCTGAGTTGGATCCCAATCTGGATCCATAAAACCTTTCTAAGTCTTGCAGAACCTATGATTTTTCTACTGTTAAGCCACATTATAGGGTGTTGCTAGGAAGCTTAGGATCTGAGCCACAGGCATGACTCGGACTTAGACATGACAGAGGTGCAGTACAGCCAGCGAGTCTGAGGTAGAAGTGCTTGACCCTTTGATCTCTGGATACTACGTCAGTGCCTTCCTTGCTCTTCTTAGCACCAAGAAGGAAGTGTGAGCTTTGCACTGCCCCAACCCCAGCTTCTCGCCCTATCTTTGACGCCACTAAAGAATAGGAAAGGGCCCTTCTGCTTCTCCATTATCTCAGCTGCAACCCTGGGGTGAAGTCAGTTGGTTTCCAAAGAGCTAAGAGGAGCCTTGATATAGGAAGCGAGGGCAGCCAGGTGGCCCCAGAAAGTACTAGGTATCTTGACACCCAATCCACACAGCAGGGAAAGGGGTTGAGTGTGATTCACAGTGCATTGATTTTATTTACAAATCAGAAGCCACTTAAATAATCTGTAGACACAAGTGCTGTCCAGGGCAGAAGCCTGGGGTCCAAATCAGCCCTTACCCTCCTTGTGCCCATCAGTCAGCCCAAATGCTGCCTCCGTTCCATGGGCCAGCACAGGCAGGTGCCACCTCTGCTGCCATGGGGACCCGGGGTAGCTCAGACGTGTGATCACCCAAGCCCAGACAAAAGCTAGGTCCAGCCTCTCTGGGGGAATTCCTTTAATTCCCCCAGGCCAGGTGAGTGGTGACTCAGTGATGACAACAGCTGTAGAAGTAGGGGTTTGCCTTCTGGCCCAGGTCCACGCCCTTGTCCTCTGTCAGAGAGAGAGGTGGCAGCTCAGCATCATTCTATTGAGGGATCAGGTAACATGAAGGGGGCCAGATGCTGTGGGCCTAGAGGAAGTCTCCACAGGAGCTAGGGAAGGACACACCTGTCATCACCTGGAAGGCGGCCACACTGACGTAATCCTCTGCTACTTTCTGGAAGAGCTCATCTGGCAGGAAAAAGGGTGATAGGTGAGGATCAAATGCCAGTGGCCCTGGGATCACCCAGTAACCAGCCCTCTAGGCTTTTCTCTGTCTCCCTTGTTGCCCTTGTGTGTTCTGCCATGAGGCCCAGGACAGCACTCACCCACACTCTGGCCTGTCTTGCTGGAAGTTTCAAAGAGCTGAGCTTTGATATCTGTAAAGAGAAGTGTCTAAAGCCTCATACCTGAGAATTAGGTGGACACAGACAAAAGGGAAGGCTACCAGTACACGGAATCTTCTGAACCCCACAGATTCAGGGAGGCCAGAGAAAGTCTTCCCATGGGGGATCTTGCCATGGTAGCCAAGGCAGTCCCTATTTTCTGTGACCCACCCAAGTAGCCACTTCCCTCCCCCAGCCCCAGGGAGTTAAGGAGCAGCTACTGTCTGCATAGTCCTGGACGTCGTGGAAGTCCACACGTCGGCGCCGCCTGTCCTCCTCCAGCAGGTCACTCTTGGTGCCACACAAGTAGATCTTACAGCCCTGGAGCAGAAGACAAGGTGAGGGTCACCCCCCTCGGGCCACCAGATCCCCAGTCCCTGTCTCGTCTTTTGGTGAGGTCAGGCCACCTACCTCCTCTAGGTTGCGCAGTTCCTTCACCCAGAACTTTGCCCGTTCAAAGCTGCTGCTGTCTGTCAGGTCTTGGTGTGGGACACGCAGGAAACACAACCAAGGGTCAGAAGCTGTTCTGTAAGGCCAGCCTGGCACCCTCCCCTTCTTGTTTGAGAAACAGGCCAAAACCATCCTTACCATAGCAGACGATGGCAGCCTTGGCGCCCCGATAGTAGATTCGGCTCATGGCCTCATAGCGCTCAGAGCCTGCTGTGTCCTGAAGGGCAGGGGGAGGCTCAGCCCTGGCCTGAGTTGCTGAGCTACTCCCCCAAACTGCAAACTAATACCACGTTCTCCAGACCCCATTTTTAAATTGTGGTCTAGAGAATAGAAATGGCCTCTATGAGGCTACAAGTCAGCCAGTAATAGGCAGGACCTACGCCTCCTCAGGAATGGGTTTTCCCAGGACTTGCCCAGAGAACTTACCCAAATACCCAGAGTCACCGTCCGGTCTCCGACGGACATCACCTTGGCCACGAAGGCGGCCCCAATGGTCTGCAACCAAGGGGAAGCAGTCAGGGCCTCGGATGCGGGTTAGCCCCCTCCCACCCGTGCTGGGCCGCGCCGGGCGCACTCACGTTCTGATAGGGCCCCACCAGGAAGCGATCGTGCACGTATCGCTCCACCAGGCTCGTTTTGCCCACGTACTCCTTGCCCAGCATCACCACCTTGACGTCCACACGCTGCCCGCTCATGCTCCCAGGGCTGCCTCACCCGCGTCAGGGTCCTGAGCGGGGGCGGGAGGCAAACCGGATCTCCACTCCGGCAGGCAGCGCCCAAGCCTCAGTCCCCGACCCCAGGAGCTAACCTAAGGCTCCAGACGCCGCGACGAGCTTGAGCTACAGCAACGCCTCCGTCCGCCCCCGCTCTTCGGCCCCGGGTGCTGATCCTCCTTCTGAGAGCCCAGGACCCGGGGCGGCCTGGGAGCGTGCGGGGAGGCGCACTCAACGCCGGCGTCCAGCTCGCTCCCTCGTTCCGCTACTCGCTCGCCCGCCCGGCTTAGGGGCCGCTCCGGCACGGTTTCTCCACAGAGCCTGGGAGGGGTCCCTCCAACCTGGCTCCGGCCCGGAGCACCGCGACTCCCGCGGTGGGGAGGAGGTAGAGGCCGGGGAGGCGGGGCCGCCCGGTCATGTGGGCAGGCGCCGGAAGAGGTGGGCAGTGCGCGGCTGCGCCGGAAGTGGCGCGCGGCCAGGCAAATCCTCATGGCGGCGGTGGCGGCTGTTAGGGTGCGGCGCTGGAGTGACTGAGCTGCTAGCCTGGCGGCCGAGCGTCGAGCTCCAGCCCGGCCTCCGCGTGCCCCCCGGGCTCCGCACCCCTGATGTTGCGCGGGCGCTGAGCCCGCCCGGCCGGGACAATGGTGAAGTATTTCCTGGGCCAGAGCGTGCTCCGGAGTTCCTGGGACCAAGTGTTCGCTGCCTTCTGGCAGCGGTACCCGAATCCCTATAGGTACGTGGCCCTGGAAAGAGCAACCCTCCCACCTCGCTGTTTGGAGATCGGAGTGTGGGGGCCGGGAAAGACTCGACGTCGAGTGGGGGGAATCGCCGGAGCCGTGGCCACGTTTAGGACGAGAGGACCTATCGGGGAAGCGGCCAGGCTAGTACTGGAAGGAGGCTGGGTCTGGGCAATAGTTTACTTGAGGCCCTAGTAAAAGGTTCTCTCATCTCAGGGTGGTGAGACAGGAAGAGGCGGCGGCACAGGAGCTGGGGAGGGATCTTGGGGTTGGAAGTCCGGGCGCTTGTCTACTTCTCTGCCGTGACGCTCTCCAGTGGTGCAATAAATCATGAGGTCCAGCCCTGCTGGAATGCCTAGGAATCCAGGTCAGCGAGGAGGCGGGAGTTGGAATTTGCCCTGGGTTAGGCTCAAGGGACTCTAGTTCAGATCTGAGCCACAACACAGATCACTCTGCAGGTTTGGGGAAAGGCATGGCCATTCAGGGCCTGGAGGCTCTCCAGATGGGAACCCCAACAGGCAGTCTCTTAGGGCCCGGCTCCTGAGGGTCACCTTCACCCTGACACCTGCAGCAAACATGTCTTGACGGAAGACATAGTGCACCGGGAGGTGACCCCTGACCAGAAGCTCCTGTCCCGGCGACTCCTGACCAAGACGAACAGGATGCCCCGCTGGGCTGAGCGACTATTTCCTGCCAATGTTGCTCACTCAGTGTACATCCTGGAGGATTCTATTGTGGACCCACAGAACCAGACCATGACCACCTTCACCTGGAACATCAACCATGCCCGGCTGATGGTGAGACCCCCTCCCTCTTGGTTCCCCCAAAACTACAGAGCTCCAGGTACATGTGGCTAGGGAGCCATGAGGGAGCTTCTATGATCCAAGCAGATCTGAGGAGTGTTGGCTCTAGAGTACAAACTCAGATGGTCTCTTCAGCTGGTCATCTTCTCTGGACCTGTGTTTTGACTCATTCATACAGTGGTGGAGGGGTTACCTGTTTTACAGAGTCGTTGTAAGTACTAAATGCAGAGCACTCACACTGTGCCTGACACGTGTGTAGGTTGGGCCACAGACATGATGCTGAGGGACGGAGGGAGGCAGTGGTTTTCAAACAGGAATCTGTCAAGCCATAAAGGGTACCTTGGATGTACCTTAGAGGGGGAGGACCTGGGCCCCTTGCCCCAGTTTGATTAGAGTCTTTTATCTGTCTTATGTAATGGATTTCTGCCTGAGATTTCAGGGGGAAAGGGTTCCACATACCCTTGCTTTAAAAAAAAAAAAAAAAAAAAAAAAAAAAGGCTTGAAAACCCATGGTTTGGTTTAAGGAACATCCTACAGTATCTTCCCACCTGTGAGTACCCTAAAAGCTTCCAGAGAACTGTTATCTTCTTTCTCAGTTAATCTTCACAATAACACAGGGAGGTGGGTATTACTCTCGATTGTGCAAAGAGGAAAGTGAAGTTCAGAGCGGGGAAGTCACAGAGTGAGTAGGCAGCTTAATGCTCTGTCCCAGAGTTATCAGAGGGCCTCACAGCTGACTGCCCTGAGGGCACTACAGCTGTGTTTTGTAAATTACCAAGAAAAGATCCAGCTCTAAGAAATGTCTTTCAGTCCAGCTGTGACAGGTGTCTTAAGTGTTTCTTTTGGAAGTACAGGTCCACTTTCTCCTCTCTGATAATGAGCTGTGGTGATTGCCGGATTTTTTTTTTTTTTTTTTTTTTGGATTGCCAGGAGCTCAAGGGCCAAAGTGGGTGGAAGGCAGGTTGAAAACACCACACATGTCTAGATGTAAAGGTGCAAAACATCCAGGATGGAGCTGGAAGGCCCTCTGCTGATCTCAAGAGTCCATGTGCCTTTTAGTTTGAAGGGTCAGAAGAGAGGTTTTTAGAGAGCAACATGACTTTTTTTCATCTTCTTACTCTTCCCAAAGTGCAGCTTGGGAATGCAGTAAGGGAAAGGAATCGGTTTTCATTTTATTGCTTCCCCTCGTGAAAAGAGGCAGGGAATCAAATTTATGTGCAAGCTGGCAAAGTGAAGGACTCCCACACGATTGTGGTTGGCTTGACTGCCTGCACAGGTGGTAGAGGAACGATGTGTTTACCGTGTGAACTCTGATAACAGCGGCTGGACCGAAATCCGCCGGGAAGCCTGGGTCTCCTCTAGCTTGTTCGGTGTCTCCAGAGCTGTCCAGGTGAGCAGCGTTGTTGTGGTGCTGGGGCTCTGGGGCCCAGGGCATGTAACATAGAGTCCGGGCTGGGGTTCAGTGGGCAGCTCAGAATCCTTCCCGTTCTCATCTTTTGCCAGGAATTTGGTCTCGCCCGGTTCAAAAGCAACGTGACCAAGACTATGAAGGGTTTTGAATACATCTTGGCCAAGCTGCAAGGTGAGGGCTCTGCACACAGGCAGAGGCTGAGTCAAGTCCTAACTGCCCTGCCTGGGCTGGAGCCTGGAGCTGTCACCACCCTACTCTGAGCAACTCATCTGTACCCTGGGTATTTCCTTCAGGGCCTGGCGCACAGGAGATGAATGTCCTGGGAGGTGATTTAGGTGGGTCTTGGCATTCTTTGATACCAGCCCCCACCCTTTGCTCCAGGTGAGGCCCCTCCCAAAACCCTTGTTGAAACAGCCAAGGAAGCCAAGGAGAAGGCCAAGGAAACGGCACTGGCAGCTACAGAGAAGGCCAAGGACCTTGCCAGCAAGGCAGCCACCAAGAAGCAGCAGCAACAGCAGCAGTTTGTGTAGCCAGCCCAGGCCCTGGGGCCGCAGCACAGCAGACCACTTGCTCCAGTCCCTGTGCTCTTTCCTCCTTGTACTTTATTATTAAAAGTCAGCTTCCAGCCCTGTCTACTGTCTGGGTGGTGGGCTGGGGGTGGGTGTGTTGTTTGGCCTCTCCAGCACACCAGGCCGTTACCCATGTCTGAGCTGAGCCTGCTTATTCCTGCATCAGGTGGCTGAGGATAGAGGTACAGTGACTTGCCCAGGGTCACGTCCAGGTGAAGTGGTCATAAACGCTAGACTGTAAGCTCCATGAGGGCAGGGACCTTTGTTTTATTTTCTGATGTGTCCCAAGTACCTGAAACAAAATCTTGCACATAACAGGCACTCAATAAATACTTGTTGAATTCAGTCGGCCCCAGCTCTGGCGTCAGAAAGCTTTGGTTCAAATCTTGACTCACCTGTTTCCTGGCTTTGGACCTCAGGCAGGTCACGTCACTCAGCCCCAGTCCTACTGTGACAGACAGGGACTGAGGCTTCCGAGCTGTGAGGAGTAAAGGGGCACTGCCTGGTGTGGACAGCAGTGTTTGTGGTGGTTACGGATCTCATTTCCTCTTTTCCAGTTTGTCTGTGGCTGGGAGTTCCCCCATTTTCACCAGGCAAGACCATGGACAGGAAGTTAAGAAAGAGGCTTTTAATGAAAATATAGTATGCGGAGGGCAAAGGCCAGGGGCCCTTGTTTAAGAAGGAACATGAGGACCCAAGAGGCTTCCTGCCCCTGTGGACAGCAGAGCCAAATGCTACAAAAAATGCCCGGAAGGGTGGCCTGAGCCCAAGCTGCCTGCCCTGCAGGGCTCCGGGGGGCTCAGCACCCCATCCTAGGTGGGACTGCCAGCAGCCAGCAGCAAGGTACGGGGAGCACCTGTTCCCACACGGTCCTTTTAGTCCATTCCAACAGTACTCTGAGCAGCCCTGGAGGCTTGGTGAGGGCTCCAGCCTGGCAGAGCAGAGGGTGGGCTGAGGGCAGAGGTCGCTCCAGGAGGCGAGGGTCATAGCCAGGTGCTGCCGCTGTGTGAGTAGCTGTGCTCCTGGCCCGCGCTGAAGCCCCGCAGCAGCTCAGCCTCGCCCCCGAACACCAGGCTCTCCACGTCCACCTCCAGCTCCTCTGCACAGGGAGCAGGCCAGTCAGGGGACCTGGGCCACTCAGCCCACTCGACCCCTCCGCTTAAGGGCACTTACCTTGGTCTGAGTCGGAGCGCTCAGAGGAGAGGCCCGAGGAGTCCAGGCTGTCTGCTCGCAGCCGCTCACGCTCGCCAGCCCCGGCCAGCCCCCGGAGCTGCTCCAGCTGCTGCTGCAGGCTCTGCTGCTTGCTGCGCAGCTTCTCCTTGAGCCGCCGGGCCCGCTGCTCCTGCTCCTCCAGCTTCTGCAGATCCGAGGGAGCGAGGGGCTGGGGTCAGCTACCTGGGGTCTCGGGCCTCACCCCAACACCACTCAACGGCGGACCGTGGCCACGTGGTGACT
Organism: Balaenoptera borealis; assembly: GCF_965194805.1. Lineage (NCBI taxonomy): Eukaryota > Metazoa > Chordata > Mammalia > Artiodactyla > Balaenopteridae > Balaenoptera > Balaenoptera borealis. Next base: position 165,368,638 of record NC_138867.1, read on the forward strand.
GCTTGCTCCAGACAGGGGCTCACTAGATCTGGGCCCCAGAGGGTTGCTCCCACATCCTGCAGGAAACTAGGCCCTCCTGCCCTTCTGTCCCATGTAAATGGCCCAGGAGTTCTGTCCAGATGGGTGGGGGAGGGAGGACACCACAATCTCAAAGGCCCTCGGGGCCCAGTCAAGTGATGTGAAGGAGTGGAGTGTCTGGTGTCAGGCAACAGGGACTGCAGGGGACTGGGGCACACCAGTGAGTGCATACTAAGGCTCGAGGCAGTGGCCCAGGCCAATTACTGCCACATGGAAACAGGCCCAATGTTGCCAGATCTCCCAGTTTTTTAAAGAGAAGCAGGGAAATCACATCTTTTCATGTCAAATGTCCTTTTAAGTGCTGCCAACTAATTTAAATTTTTAGAAAACTACAGACCAAAGGCTACCAGTTTGTAACTCCTCAAGACCCTCCCAGGAGTCCTAAGTCTTCAGCATTAGTCCCCTCCTGCTGCCCCCACGCAAGCTCTGCCAGCCCTGAGTTCCAGGGACTGGAGGACCAAGGGTTCTCCCATCAGGGTCCTCAATGGACGGAAGCCTGCATTCAGTCAGCAAGAAGGGGAGAATTGGGTGAGGGGGCATTTGGACTGGGAGTAGATGAATGAATAAGAGCTGCCCAGGCAAAGATAGGGGAGGAAGAAGCATCCAGGCAGAGGGAAAATGGGAAAAGCATGGAGAGTTCAGCTTTTTTGGTGAGGAATGGGGAAAGATGAGACCAGTGGCAAGGCCTGTGTTGTGAAGGGCCTTGAGTTTCACAGGAAGTAAGAAACTGAAACTGTCCTGTCAGGAGCCATGGAAGGTTTTCAGCAGGAGGCAGACCTGGACAGATCTATGTGGTGCAAAGAACATTCTAGGGCAAGGTGGGGAGGACAGCCAGGTGGAGGCAAAACAGGAAGCAGGGAGTCCAGGAGAGGGGTGATGGGGCTTCAAGGAAGGAGCAATCCCTAGGTCCTGCCCACGGGCCAGCCAGCACCCAAGGTCACACATCATCCCTCTGAGAACCAAGTCAGCAACTCCATGTGAGAAACTGGAGCCGGCTATCTGGCCAGGGTGTTATTCAGCCACAGTGAGGAGAACGCAGGCACCTATGGGACAGTGCTGACAGTTTCCACACCACGATTTATTTGCTGCATGTCACCTCCATCTGTCTCTGCCACTGCCCCCTGTGCCCACAACAGGGCCTGGCAGAGCAGGTGCTCACTTGTTGAAGAAAAGAATGCAAGTCAGGAGACCTAGGCTTCGGTTCTGAATCTGCCTCTCATCAGCCGGCTCTGCCTCCATTTCTTCCTCTGTCAAAAGGGCCAGGAGAGCAGGAAGAGGCCTCTATTGTTTCCAAGTCCCTTCTAATCCCCACTCTGTGGAGCTGCCTTGTGCTTGAGTCAGCACACCCCACTCCCATCCACCAGGGGGCGCTGAGCTCAGCCCGGGCATCAGCAAGAGCCCTGGGAGGGTGGCTCACTGGTGTCCTCTTGGTACTTTCCCCCTCCTGGCCTCTGGAGCTGCCTCCCAAAGCAGCGTCAGGACACCCCCTCCCCCGCACCCCCCCCCACCCGCCGAGAACAGGAGGCCTTCAAGGATGGGGGAGAGGAAGAGCAAGAAACAGCGCTCTCCAGTCCCAGGGACCCTTACACATGACCCCTCACAGAATGCCCCCCATACAGAGGAGGAAATGAAGTCCAGAGAGACTACATAACTCGCTCAGGGTCTCACAGTTGGGATCCAAGTAATAATTGCTGTAATAACAAGTGAACTTTTATTGGAAGAACTTGCTTAAAGCCTCAGAACAATCCTGAGTTATTTTCTGCTTTTCTTCCTACTTAACGAATTTGGCAACTAAAAGCACAGAGAACTGTCCAATGTCAGGCAGTTGGGCTATCACTTCAGACCTCTCTCCCCAGTTCCACCCAGCCCCTCCCTACTACCCCTCTCCAAGCATCCTGGCAAGCTGGCCCTGGGGCGCCAGAGTAGCTTCTTACCTGGATGTGCATCCTGGCCCTGCGCAGAAGGCTCAGTGTGGTGTATCGGGCACAGTCAGCCCCCAGGGGCATCTGCTGCTTCAGCTGCTCCAGGCACCGCTTCAGCTGGGCCCTCCTGTCGGGGAAGGGGTCTAGAGGGCAGTGCCAGCCCAGGCTTGCTGGCCAGATGAGGGACGGCAGGGGAGGGAAGGCCAGAGGGAGGCAGTTCCTGGGGCCTGGTGCTATCAGGGCAGGGTTGGGACTCACCTGCGCTTCTCCAGCTCGTTGTGCACAGACCTGCCAATGCCAGGGAGGATTGGGTGAGGGGGCGTCAGCTACTGCCCACACCTTCAGTCCCAGGGCTCCCAGGGCCTCAAAATTCACTACAGATGTGTGTCCCAAACTAGCCCACTGTGGGGACCTTGTGCTGGCCTCAGGCACCTGAGTCCCAGGCAGAGGCAGAGACAGTAAGGAGGCCTGCCCAGGTGACTGTGGGGTCCAAAGGAGGCCCCCTAGCAGCAATCAAGAAGAGCTTCCTGAACAGGTGACATTTGAGCTGAGCCCAGCAACACAAGTTACCCAAAATGGGTAGTGGGGGGAGAGGCATTCAAACTGGGGGGAACAGTGTGCAAAGGGTTGAGAGGAGGAGAGAAAAGGAGAAAGCCTGTGGGGGAAAGCGAGTGGTTTGATATGTGCAGTATTAGGAGTGAGTGGAAGCAGGACCCAGAACTATTCACCGTTCCAAACACATCAGGAGTGCTCGAGAAATAGTCCTTGAACGAAGATTGTGTGTTTGGGGGATGGGGAAACGGCAGGACATGTCTGAATGCCTTCAGAGCAGGGTACCTGGCCCAGAAGATGCGAGCAATAAGGAGGAAGTTGGCAGTGGAGGGGCCCGATGAAGGACGGCGCCCATCCCCCCCATTCCCCGCTGCCCCAGGCCCTCCTCACCGCCCACTGTCCAGCGCGCCAGGAGCTTGGGGAGACCGCTTCCTCCTCCTGTGGACTGGGCCCGGACTTCGGTGTGGGCACAGGGACGCATAGCCATGCTCTGCCTCTGCGAGAGACAGCCCCTGCTCGCGTCAGGCTGGGGCTAGTTCCAGCGGGGGCCCCTGGGACGGCACGGTCAGGGAGGGGCTTTTGGCTACAGGGCCATTTCCCCAACCCCTCCAGCCCCACTGCCCGCGGACCCCTAAATTGAGGGCGGGGGTGCCCCAGGACTACTGCCCTAAGGCCATGCATCTTTCAAGTTGGGAGCCAAGTCCAGCCCAGGCCAGTGTCAGCGAGGTCGCCGCCTGGAGTCCGACCAAGGGTTCTTCCTCACCTCTCTCGCGGCGCTCCAGGAACTCCGCCGCCTGCAGCAAGACCTGGATGTTGCTGGCCACGGGTTCCATGTCGGCGACAGCTGGCTGCGGGCGGGCCTAGGGTGCTGGCCGGAGCAGCGGCTGCACCACTTTTGTTACAATGTAACTGACACGGTGCAACAAACACAGACGCCCGGCCCGCCCCCGGAACGCCCCGCCCCGGGACAGCCCAGCTCTTGGCCCCGCCCCTGGAACGCGCCTGGGAACCGCAGCCCACCCTCCGCGAGCCCGCCCGCCCTCTAGGACTCCCGTAGGGCTTCTACGGGCGCCGGCTCCAGGACCAGCCCTTGGGCGAACTCCCGGGCTGGGGGTGGGGGTGGGGTTGTGCTGCGTCTTGCCGCTTCGCTCAGCGACCCAGCGCCCGTTACTTGGCTTTTCTGGGCCTCAGTCTCCAGCCCCGTACTGGTGGCGAGAGGCCCGCACACTGAGTGGTGCTCTGGGGGCCGGTGGTCCCGGGGAGGCCCCTGGCTCCGCCGCTGCACGTGGGTGCCACGGAGGCGGGGCCGGCGGGCACCCTAGCCCATTTGCTCTTTGCCTCTTGAGGCTCGCGGACGTCACCTTGGGGGGCGGGGCAGGAGGGCCTCTCAGGCACTATTGGCTGCGTGCGGCTCCGCCCTCTCCCGCTGCTGGTCAACACATTCGGGCGGGAAAAGGAGCAGGTTTCAAATTTGAAAACCCTAGCGATGGGGGCGGGGTTGAGCGGGGAACGGGGCCCAGGGCGCAAGCGCCGGGGGAGGGGGCGCGGACCTGACTCCTGCGCTCCAGGGTCTGTGCCCTTGCCTGCTTGCCATCTGCCCCCGTAGCCCCCGCTGGGCTCCTCCTCCTCCTCATCTGCAGGGAAGCTATTGTTGCTACGAAAACGTCAGAAGGGTAGCAACTTGAGAACTGGCTTGCTTCAGAGTCCTGGGTTCTGGAGCCAACAGAGTTGAGTTCCTCTCCTGTCACCGCTACTTCTCAGCTGTGTGACTCGGGAAGTGCCCTCCCTCCTGTAAGCTCGGGAAGCCCTGAGACAGCGTCGTTGAAAGATCAGAGCCCACGCCTGTGCCGTGCATTTCCAAGGCCTGTTGCAACCTCACGCAGGCTTCTTCCTCCCACAGAGCCCCTGGTTGCCTTACTCAGAGTCCATGAGCCCTTCTTTTTTTTTTTCAATATTTATTTGTTTATTTAGCTGCGCTGGGTCTTAGTTGCAGCGTGCGGGATCTCGCTCCCTGACCAGGGATGGAACCCGGGCCCCTTGCACTGGGAGCGTGGAGTCTTAACCAATGGACCACCAGGGAAGTCCCCATGAACCCTTCTTTAACGTGATTTTCTAGCCTCCCGAAGAAGATGATGCGGTGATTTCTAGGGGCAGCACCAGTAGGTGTAGCCACACCTTTGGGGACAGTGACAGTCTAAGGGTGGAGACCGGAAGATGAAAGCAGCTGTTACAGGGTGGAGCATTACTGCCAGGCTGGGGCTGAATCTGTGACCTGGAAATGGAGAGGAGGGAGAAGGAGGAACTAGATTCTCTATAAAGAGACAGTCCTGGGTAAACACATGGCACATGGCAGTCAGTCCTCAGTTCCTTGGAAAAAAACCTTTGAGTTTCTCTAAGAGTCAATTCCAGAGGAATCACTGACATGCTCAGCCAGAACTGCTGCTTGGGACTATCCGCCCCTTCACCCACCCGTTCACTCATGAAATATTTGCTGAGCACTTGCTGGACCTTAGGCACTGTGCTGGGAGCTGGAGGATACAAGCATGGGCAAAACCAGACAGGGTTCTTGCCTCTGCAGAGCTCTCAGGTGAGGGGCAGAGAGACCGACATAGTAATCACACAGTAGAGATACACTCTGACACGTCCTCACAGGAAAAGACACAATGTAAGGGCACGTCCTAAGGAGCATTTGACCTAATCAGGGAGGTCAAAGAAGGTTTTTCTGGAGAAGTGGATGAGTAGGTTTTATCTATGTATAGGAGGAATGTAGAATTCCAGACACACTAACAGCAGGTGCAAAGTCCCTGAGGCTGAAAGGAATGTATGCAGATGGAAAGAAAGCCAATGTGGCCAGCATAGAGAGATCAAAGAGCATGGAGCAGGCTGACACTGGAGAGGCTGGCAGGGCCCAGAACAGGCTGAAGTGTTCCCCAAACCCCCACCTGCAATTAGGTATGTCTGAAGAAAGGAGTCACAAGACTTGTGAATGAATTTCCAATTTTGTTTCACTAAAGTCAGCACCCACACAGTGTAGGCACAAACCCACTAGTCAGATATCTGGGACCCAGGTGGCCCAGCCTTGGAGCAGGGGTAGGATTGGGGCAGGGTTGCGGGGGAGTGTCTGAAGGAGGAGAGTTCCCAGCAGAGGGAGGGAGCTCTTAAAGAGTTAGGGCTGTTCCAGCTGGAGGCTGTGGAAGTGAGGCAGGGGCTGCAAGGGGGGCTGGAGTAACCACATTGAGGAGTTTGGACTTCATGCTAGGAGGGTAGGATTTGAGCTAGGGAACAACATGGCCTCAGGCCTCCCATGAATTGGGCCAGGGCCACTGACCGGAGGAGCATGAAGCAATCCTTCCCAGGGAGCAGGCAGGTGGGGAGGATGGGGCTCCTGCCCCAAGCCCTTGGATGCCCTTCTGGGCCCCTCTGAGAAAATGCTAGTGCTAGTGCCATCTGCACAGGGCTGGGCAGAGGCCTCCAGGGCTCTTGCCCCCTCAGCAGTGACTGGTCTTAGAACCTCTTCCCCAGACCCCCAGGTCCTGCATGGTCCAGCCTGCACACTGCAGCCTGTAGCCTCCCTGCTGGCTCCCCACCCCTTGGCCCTGCCTGCCTACAGTAACTGTGGCTATGCTGCCTGCACTTCTGTGCAGGTGTTGTCAGAAACCAGTATCCTCTGGGCTCCAAGGGACAGTGCCTGCCTCTGTGCCCTGAGTGGGAGAGGAGAAAGAGACCCCTACCCTCCTGCCTTGCCCCAGGAGGACTCCTTGAAGAGGGCAGGTTGCAGGGCCTTGGTGCCAGGCTCACCATCCTCTCCCACCCTAAGGACAGGATGCCTGAGGAGATGGCTCCTGCTGTTCCCCTAGAACCCTTTCACTTCGTTCTCCGAAGCTGAGAGGAACAGCGGGAGGGGAGGTGGGGGTTGGGGCAGTATTGGAGCTAGGGCCTGGCTCAGACCCCGGACCCTGCCCAGCCCCCTCCCTATGCTCCCTGCCCCAGCCTCTCCCACTTCACTCATCCTCCCCTTTTCCCAGAGAGTAGCATTGTACTCCTGCTGAAAGGCCCACCAGGAATCCCTCGGCCCTCAGGACAAAGTTCAAGCTGGGCTGGGCCCCTCCTCCTGCCATGTCAGGCCACACACCCTGCCCTTGCCCATTTCCCTGCCTCCGCCAGCTTGGCTTAAATGTCACTTCCTCCAGGAAGTTTTCAGGTCTCCAGTTTTCAGAGCACCCGTCTGAAAGCAGCAGTGGCCCTGTGTCCCTCAGGGTCAGCCTCCTCTGTCTGACTATAACCACGGTGATAGAGGAAGCCAGTGTTAAGAAAGGGGCTTGGCCAAGCTATAGTGGGGGAGCAGGGGGCGGTGGGCCTTGGTGGGCCTGGGTCTCTATGTGCACAAGAGGCTGGTGGTGTAGCAGTCAACAGGCCCCCAACTTGGAGGCCACAGTTGGAATGCCACCCTCCCAGGCATGTTGTCAGGGGCTGCACAACACAGTGATTGACAGAGTCAGGGAGGCTAGCTGCTCCCTCTTTAAGTGCAGCGGAATAGGCCATGAGGCCAGGCCTGGCTAGACTACAGTCCCAGTTACCCTGGATGGGGTCACCGGGAAAAGGCCTCTGTAGGACCTGTAGTATGTCCACTACTTTATTCCTGATATAGGTAGTTTCTCTCTCTCCCCGCGGCCCATCTTTCTGAGAGTCTGTCAATTTTGTTAATTTGTTTAAAGAATCAACTTTGGATTTCTTTTGCTCCTTTGTTTCTAGTTCCTTAAGATGGAAATGTACATAATTCACTTTATTCCTTTCTTCTTTTCTGCACATTGCTTTCACTGCATCCCCAAAACTTTGATGTGTTATAGTTTTGTTTTCTTTTGTTTTTCATTCACATAGAGATATTTTCAGAATTTTTCTTTGACCTGAGACCTGTGGGTAATCTGAAGTGTTTTCCATAATGTCCAAATATTTGGAAATTTTCTAGATGTCTTTTTGTTATTGGTTTGTAATTTAATTCTATGGTGGTTAGAGAATATACTCTTATGATTTTGATCATTTGAAATTTATCAAGGCTTGTATGGTCCAGTATATGATCTATCTTGATGAAGGTTCATAGGCATGTAAAAATAACGTGCATCCTCCGGTTGTTATGTGTAGTGTTCTCAAAGTGTCAAATTAAGTTGGTTGGGCTTCCCTGGTGGCGCAGTGGTTAAGAATCCACCTGCCAATGCAGGGGACACGGGTCCGATTCCTGGTCTGGAAAGATCCCACACGCCGCGGAGCAACTAAGCCCATGCACCACAACTACTGAAGCCTGCGTGCCCTAAAGCCTGTGCCCCACAACTACTGAGCCCGTGTGCTGCAACTACTGAAGCCCGTGCGCCCTAGAGCCCATGCTCCGCAACAAAAGAAGCCACCGCAATGAGAAGCCCGCGCACAGCAATGAAGAGTAGCCCCCGCTCACCACAACTAGAGAAAGCCCACGTGCAGCAACAAAGACCCAACACAACCAAAAAATTAAATTTAATTAAAAAAAAATTAAGTTGGTTCATTGTGTTGCAAAAAAGAAAAAAAGTTTATATCCTTACTGATTTTGTTTTGTCTACTAGTTCTATCAAGTACTGAGAGATAAGTTTTAAAAATCTCCAAATTTAATTGTCGAATTGTCTATTTATCTCTCTAGTTCTGTCACATTTTACTTTATATGTTGTGAAACTCTAGGTGCATATGCATTTATGATTGTTATATCTTCTTGTTGACCTAATTATTTTTGTATTCTGAAAAATCCCTCTTTATCTTTGGCAATCTTCCTTTCTTTAATACTATTTTGATATTAATATAGTCACAACAGCTTTTGATTAGTGTTCTCACAGTGTGTTTTTTCCCCATCTTTTTACCCTTAACCTAACAGTGTCAGTATTTAATATGTTTATCTTGCAAATAGCATATGATTGGGGAGTTCCCCCCCGTGGTCTGATAATCTCTGCCTTTGAATTGTGTTTAATAAAATTATTTTGACATAGTTGATTTTAAGGTCTATCATTTTGATTTTTATTTTGTATTTGTCCCATCTGTCCTTTTCCCCTTTTCCCTCCCTTTCTGATTGCTTTTGGATTATTTGAGTCTTTATCAGACTTCCATTGTATATCTACGATTGACTTCTTATCATTACCTCTTTCAAGTGGTCTTTCAAGTGTTCACTTTAAGAACTATAATAATATATATCTTGGGACTTCCCTGGTGGTCCAGTGGGTAAGAGTCCGTGCTCCCAATGCAGGCGACCCAGGTTCGATCCCTGGTCAGGAAACTAGATCCCACATGCTTGCCGCAACTCAAGATCCTGCACGCCACAGCGAAGATCCCGAGTGCTGCAACTAAGACATGGCACAGCCAAAATAAATTAATTAAAAAAAAAAAGAACTATAATAATATATGTCTTTAAATTATCACAGTCTACCTTTAATTAATATTATACAATTTTAAACATAATATAAGAAACATAACCATTATGCTCCCTTTTACTCTCTACCATCATTTTTACTACTGTTGTTATATATTTTATTTCTATATGTATTAAAATTCCTAAAACATTGCTATAATCCTGCTTTAAACAGTCAATTGACTTTTTAAAAAGTAAGAATAAGCAATCTTTTATATTTCAACACACTTTACCATTTCCAGCATTCTTCATTCTGTCCTGTAGAGCTGAGTTTAACCTGGTACTGTTTTCCTTCAACCAAAGGAACTGCCTTTGGCGTTTCTTATAGTGTGGGACTTTTAACAACACATTCTACCAGCTTTTGTTGAAAAGCATTGAAAATGTATGATTTCATCTTCATTTTGGAAGCATATTTACACTACATATAAGATTCTAGGTTGACTGCCTTTCAGCACTTTAGTTATGTCACTCATTTGCCTTCTGACTAGTATTTCTTTTCCAAGTCAGCTGGAGTTCTTATCACTCTCCCACCACATATGTAATGTGTCTTTTTCCTCTATTTCTTTTTTTTTTTTGCAGATTCAAAGAGTATATTTTTATTTTACCATGTAAATAATTTTGGAAATATGACAGTACATTCAATATAAGCAATTTTAATACTGCCATCTTATAGGTGAGAGAGGCAGTAGAGAAGAGTATCAAGGATATTTTTACTACAGAGAAATAGTTTACCACAGTCCTCAAGAAGGTACATGGGGAGTCACCATGAGGAAAGAAGTTGGAAAAAAACATCATTCCTGCAGCTCTGAGAATCCTTGGGTGGGACCTGTGGAGGCAGGAGGTGGCTGTGGAGATGGACAGCAGACTGCAGAGGTGCACCATGGCCTGTTGCTGCCATCTTTCTTTGGTCTTATATCCACATTGCCACCATGATTCTCTCATACTATGATATTTGAGAACATCCCAAGATAAGAAGTGATAACCATTTAATATGTTCTTAAATGCTTTAGCTTCTTTCAGCTTCTCTAAGAGTTTCTGCTTGGTGCTTCTATTAGCTCCAGAGTTGAATGCCACTCCAAACTCACTGTCACATCCTCATCAGCATACTAAGGCCTCTTGTGGGTCATGTGCTGTCAGGGACCAGCGAGTCTGTAAAGATCTATTTTGTTTTAATATTTTCTCTTTATCTTTGATTTTCAGCTGTTGGATATGATACACCTGCATGTGGTTTTCTTTGTGTTTGTCTTGCTTGGTGTGTTTTGAGCTTCTGGAAAGTTTTTCAATCTTTATTTCTTCAAATATTTTTTCCTCCCCTATTCTGTCTCTCATCTCTTTGACCCCAATTTCATGTATGTTTCCCAGTTTCATAGTATATCAAGGGTAATTGATGCTGTTAATGTTTTTATGTGTTTTTTTTACTCTCTGCTTCAATGTGGATAAGTTCTATTTACTTGTCTTCAAGTTTGCTTATTCTTTCTTCTATAACATCCAATTTGGTATTTAGCCCATCCACTGTAGTTTTTATTTCAGCTATCATATTTTTCAGATCTAGAATTTCCACTTAGTCATTTTTTGAAAGTTTTCTATCCATATCTCAGAATATCTCATTATTCCACGTGTTAATTTCCTAGGGCTTCCATAACAAAGTATTATAACTGAGTGGCTTACAAAAACAGCAATTTGTTCTCTCACAGTTCTGGAGAAGTCCAAACTCCAGGTGTCAGCAGGGTTGGTTCCCTCCTGAGGGAGCATCTGTCTCAGGCCTCTCTCCTCACCTCTGGGGCTGCCAGCAATCCTTGGTTTTCCTTGGCTTGCAGATGCATCACTTCAGTCTCTGCCTCCATCTTCCCAAGGCATTCTCCCCTGTGTCTCTCTGTGTCCAAACTTCCCTCTTCTTTTTTTTTTTTTAAATATTTATTTATTTATTTAGGCTGCGCTGGGTCTTAGTTGTGGCACATGGGATCTTTAGTTGCGGCATGTGGGTTTCTTAGTTGCAGCAATGTTGACTTCTTAGTTGCGACATGCAAACTCTTAGTTGCGGCATGCATGCAGGATCTAGTTCCCCGATCAGGGATCAAACTCAGGCCCCCTGCATTGGGAGCGTGAACTCTTACCCACTGGACCACCAGGGAAGTCCCAAACTTCCCTCTTCTTATAAGGACACCAGTCACTGGATTAGGGCCCAAGCTGACCTTATTTTATAACCATATCTGTAAGGACCCTATTTCCAAATTAGGTCACATTCAAAGGCTCTGGGTGAACATGGATTTTTTTTTTTTTTTAAAGAAATTCACGTTCTTTTATTTATTTATTTATTTATTTATTTATTTATGACTGTGTTGAGTCTTCGTTTCTGTGCGAGGGCTTTCTCTAGTTGCGGCAAGTGGGGACCACTCTTCATCGCGGCGCGCGGGCCTCTCACCATCGCGGCCTCTCTTGTTGCGGAGCACAGGCTCCAGACGCGCAGGCTCAGTAATTGTGGCTCACGGGCCCAGTTGCTCCGTGGCATGTGGGATCTTCCCAGACCAGGGCTCGAACCCGTGTCCCCTGCATTGGCAGGCAGATTCTCAACCACTGTGCCACCAGGGAAGCCCTGAACATGAATTTTTGAGGGACACTATTCAACTCATTATTCCCCCTTCTCTATCCCAATTTTTGTTATTTTCCCATTAAGTATTTTATACATTTATAATAGTTGTTGTATGTCCTTGTCTGCTAATTCCAATAACTTGGCGTTTTTTTATGTTGAGGGGACTTCTTCTATTGACTCTGTTTTCTATTTAAAATTAAAGTACATTTTCTTGCTTCTTCTCATGTCTTATAATTTTTTTACTGATTCTAGAATATAAAAGTGAGGGAAAATATAATGGAGTATAACCATATTGAGGTATATATTGTTTTTTTTTTTTTTTTTTTTTTTTTGAGGTATATATTGTTTTGCTTTGTTTTGGTTATTTTCTTGAGTGCAAGTCCTTACCTATCTGGCAGTCAGATTCCTCTTGAGCTGAGCTTTGTGAGAAGTTTAGCAAACTGTACAGTTAGAAGGAACACACTCCACACGAGACCACCATCACTTCTGACCCTAACTGCAAGTTCAGGGGTTTCTCAAAACCACTGTTGGGGATGGCAGTTTGCTGGGACTCACAGAACCCACTCAAAGCTATTATACTCACTATATACACTGTATTATACAGTTTCTTACAGGGAAGGGATACAGATTAAGATTAGCCAAGGGAAGAAGCTCATGAGTCTGGGGAAGTATGAAATGTGGGACTTGGGACTTCCCTAGTGGTGCAGTGGTTAAGAATCCGCCTGCCAATTCAGGGGACATGGGTTCGAGCCCTGGTCCAGGAAGATCCACATGCCATGGAGCAACTAAGCCCGTGCTCCACAACTACTGAACCTGCGCTCTAGAGCCCGCAAGCCACAACTACTGAGCCCACGTGCCACAACTACTGAAGCCCGCGCGCCTAGAGCCCATGCTCCACAAGAGAAGCCACCGCAATGAGAAACCTGTGCACCACAATGAAGAGTAGCCCCCGCCGGCCATAACTAGAGAGAGCCCGTGTGCAGCAACGAAGACCCAATGCAACCAAAAATAAATAAATAAAAATTAAATTAAATTAAAAATTAAAAAAAAAGAAATGTGGACTTCTGCTCCTTCTTTCTGTGTAGTCAGGACATATTACTTTCCCAGTATCAACATGTGACAATATACACAGACTACTGTGAACTAGGGAGGCTCTTCTGAGCCTCAGTATTCAGTTTTAGGGGCTCCATTACTTAGGCACGATTGATTGATTGGTTAATCTCAGTCTCCAGATCAACTGATACTACGTAACCCTAAATCACGTGTGTGGTCTTTCTGGTGTGAACTGTCCCCACCCTAAGGTGTTGTCAGCACCCACCCTAAATTATACCTTATTCTCTGGCTAGCCCAAGGCCCCCAGAGAATAAGGCATAATTTAGGGGAAACAAAGATATCACCCAGAACCTGAGGGCAAAATCCAGACCTCTTCTGGGGCAAAGTTAAATTCTTTAGGACACAGGCCACCCCTTGCTTTTGGCCAAAACTCTTACAGCAAAATGATCCTATTGCCTAAGAGTTGGGGGGCCAATGTTGGGATAGGGATAGACTTAAAGAAACAACTATCTGTCTTATGAAGCCAGTACATACATTTTCATGTTTTTGTACTAATTCAATTATTCATTTTCCCCTTTGTATTTTATGATAAACTTGTGCAGAACTATTTAGCATAGCAATTAGCTGACGATTAGGTAAATACAGTTCTTCCTCAGGACAGTCATTTTCCACCTGTTTTACTTCCTTAGAGGGTTTTAACTCAATTTCCCAATACATTTGACTATGAATATCAGTATTATAACAAGGCCAGTGTTATACCCTATCCTCATTGTGGCAGCAGACGTGACCTGAAAAGCTCTGGCACATGACCAGAGTCCCACCTGGCCGTTAACAATTATTCCAGTGATGGAAATGTCTCCCAGAGTGATGGATGTCATTCAGGTTTGCAGACTTCCACTCAATTCTTTTAGGCTCCAAAAGCAGGAGTGGTCTCAGCAACATGTCATCATCCTTTCAAGCATCTGGTGTAATTGAGCTAAGAGACAATAACGTCTCACTCTGAGCCTCTCCCGAGGCACCAATGTAATATTGGATTTCTCTCATTGCAAAAACCATTAAACTTTACACTCAGCTACCATTCCTCCTCCTCCTCTCCATTCATACCCTAACTTTCCCACTTTGGGAGGGGGCGTTAGGGGTGGCCACTGTGCTGGTCCAGATTGCCAGCAGCAATACAAGTCTATGGGACTTCCCTGGTGGCACAGTGGTTGGGAGTCCGCCTGCCAATGCAGGGGACAAGGGTTCGAGCCCTGGTCCGTGAGGACCCCACATGCTGTGGAGCAACTAAGCCTGTGTGCCACAACTACTGAGCCTGTGCTCTGGAGCCCGTGAGCTACAACTGCTGAGCCCGCATGCCACAATTACTGAGCCTGCGCGCTGCAACTACTGGGGCCCGCGCACCTGGAGTCTGTGCTCTGCAGCAAGGGAAGCCATTGCAACGAGAAGCCCGCGCACCGCAACGAAGAGTGGCCCCCGCTCGCTGCAACTGGAGAAAGCCCGCACACAGCAGCAAAGACCCAATGCAGCCAAAAATAAATAAATTAATTAATTAAAAAAAAAGACAAGTCTAGTCTAGCACTTGCCCTCCCACAGGCCACTCTCACTCCTGTGGGGTAGGGTTAAAAGGGTACAGAACTGGTGGGCAGTCCCAATTACTAAGCAATATAGCTGCATTCACTGTCAGCGCCAATTTTGTCAGCTGGGGTGAAGGCACAACACACACCATCAGATCCTTAGGAATCTGATATAAAGGTTTAAAGGTATAGTGACAGTTTCTTAGGGATCATATCTGCTTCCAGCACCTGCAGTTGCAGCCCTTGCCCCGGGACCACTGCATCAGGTAGGACAAAAGAGGTTGAGGTGATGTGAGGAAAAAAGAAAAAAAGTATAGTTATACCAGCATCCTTCCCACCTCCTCTTCCCCAAGTACCACTCCCCCAGAAGCAGAGGATCTATCTGGTGGGGACTATCCCTTGGCCCCCCCATGTTGAGTGTGAGTGCACACTCATAATGGTGTATAAACCAGTTCTTCATGCCTTTATTTCTTCGTGTTTTACACACACACACAGAAAAGTTTCACATTGCTAATTAGAGAAATGAAAATCAAAACCACAGTGAGGTATCACCTCACACCAGTCAGAATGTCCATCTCAGAAAGTCTACAAATAATAAATGCTGGAGAAGGTGTGGAAAAAAGGGAACCCTCCTACACTGTTAGTGGGAATGTAAATGGGACTGCCACTATGGAGAACAGTATGGAGGTTCCTTAAAAACTAAAAATAGAGTTATCATATGATCCAGCAATCCCACTCCTGGGCATACACCCGGAGAAAACTCTAATTCGAAAAGATACACACACCCCAATGTTCATAGTAGCATTATGTACAATAGCCAAGACATGGAAGCAACCTAACTGCCCATTGACAGATGAATGGATAAAGAAGATGTGGTACATATATACAGTGGAATATTACTCAGCCATAAAAAGAATGAAATATTGCCATTTGCAGCAACATGGATAGACCTAGAGATTATCATACTAAGTGAAGTAAGCCAGAGAAAGACAAATACCGTATGATATCACTTACATGTGGAATCTAAAACAGTGATACAAATGAACGTATTTATGAAACAGAAACAGACTCACAGACATAGAAAACAAGTTTATGGTTACCAAAGAAGAAAGGGGGTGGGGAGGGATAAATTAAGAGTTTGGGATTAACAGATACACACTACTTTACATAAAATAGGTAAACAACAAGGTCCTACTGTATAGCACAGGGAATTGTATTCAGTATCTTATAATAACCTCTAATGGAAAATAATCTGAAAAGGAATATATATATATATATTCCTTTTCAGATTATTTTAGTTTTATATATATATATATATATATATATATATATATATATATATATATATAACTGAATCACTTTTCTGTGCACCTGAAACTAACACAACATTGTAAATCAACTATACTTCAATTTAAAAAACAGTTTGAATTGTCTGTTCATTTCTCCATCAAACTTACTCTGAGGATGACATCTCTGTCCACCCACTTCATGGACCCAGGTGGCCACCTCAAGTGAGCACCCCAGGAAACCTACTTGTTAATTCAAATCATCTTCCAAACCTGGAAGGGGTTCTTCTGTTGGGCATCACATGTCCTATTTTAATGTACACCTCAAATTCCCATAGTGGTTTCCACAGGGCTGTGCCCCATATGGTCATCCTGTTAATAGGCCAGTTTTCCATTGTCCTCTGCCTGACCATACGGGCAGGCCATTGGCCCCTGTCTGTGAGTCGGTAAAAACCCAAATATAGGGGCTTTTTACTATTGTCCAATTCTTCCATCACTGCTAGGAAAAAAGCAATCTGGCTCCCTGAGTTGATTTGCTTTGATTTTCTTCTATCAAAGTGGTGGCCTTCCAAACAGGAAGCTGTCCACTCACCGTGGAACTGCCATCCACAAACCAAGCAGCTCTTTGGTGGTCAGGGGAGGGCTGTTCATAAGGCACTGCCCAAGTATCCTGTGGCCATAGGATCCAGCAGCTCTTCAGGTGGTTCCAGAGTCAGCACTGGAGGAAAAGAGTGAGTACCCCCTTGCCTTCTCTGGTAGCACGTTCCTGTACCATTTCTATTGTATGATGGGACACTCCTGGGCATTGCCCTCCCCATTAGAGCATTTTTCCAACATCACCCAAGGAATTGTGGGTATTTCAGGTTTCAAGGTTATTTTTTTTTAATTAATTAATTAATTTATTTATTTATTTATGGCTGTATTGGGTCTTCGTTTCTGTGCGAGGGCTTTCTCTAGTTGCGGCAAGCGGGGGCCACTCTTCATCGCGGTGCGCGGACCTCTCACTATCGCGGCCTCTCTTGTTGCGGAGCACAGGCTCCAGACGCGCAGGCTCAGTAATTGTGGCTCACGGGCCCAGCTGCTCAGCGGCATGTGGGATCTTCCCAGACCAGGACTCGAACCCGTGTCCCCTGCATTGGCAGGCAGATTCTTAACCACTGCACCACCAGGGAAGCCCTCAAGGTTATTTTATGTCCCTCAGTCATAGGGGAAATCTCAGAGTCCAAAAGCAAGCTAGTTAGTACTGATATTCTCTCAAATGCAAATATTCTGGTCCCAATTCCCAGAAGTTGCCACTAGGTGGCACTCACAGGCTGTTGCTGTAAACTACAGTCTGCACTCCACACCGGGCTTTGGTACAGCAAATTAACAAACCTGTTGGGCTCAGGCAATCTCACTGGTTCCCACTTAGCGTGTCCAATCAATACTGGAGGAAGGGTAGATTTCCACGCCTTCTGATTTACAACGCTGGTAGCGGAAGCTTTCCCCAGTCAGACACAATATCCATCCCCATAATACATTCAGGTAAAGAAGACGCAACCACTTCACATAGTCTGTTCACACCTTCAATTTTCATCCAAACTTTCAGCTTTATCCCATCAACCACTGCATTCCTATATCCTCCCAATCTAGCTATAGCACTGTTAGGACTTCACATACAGATTTTGGAATACAGTGCATGGGGGGTCCCATAACAAGGAGTCCCAGAAAAGTCTCTTCAGCATCCTCTGACCATTTTACTCATTCAAGTTCATATGGCTTTGGGCCTCCAGCAGGGGACAGTCCTTATCTTGATTATATTGCCGGGCCATTGCCCCAGGTAATTGGAGGTCTCTAGCCATCTTTGCCTTCCAGCTTTTAAAATTCCTCCATACAAGGGTAAATAAAGCAGACTTATTTACGGCCCTTCATTATTGGGGCTCGTGCTCGCTTCAGCAGCACATATACTAAAATTGGAACGATACAGAGAAGATTAACATGGCCCCTGCACAAGGATGACATGCAAATTCGTGAAGCATTCCATATTTAAATAAATAAATGAATATATATATATATATCAGGGCTCTCATCAGTCCACAAAACTTCCAAGAGTGCTGGATTATGACCTTTGTTTTGACCCCATAAAGGTCTGCCTTATTCATCCCATTTCTAAATAATAATTGACAGATTTCCATGCCGCTAGGATGCGTCCCATGACCCTCCCTTTGTTTTTCCCCAGTCCCTCGTGACTCATTCCAACCATCTTCACTGTTTGTTGTTTCAGTATCATTTTTCCCTTCGATAGTGGCCCTAAGACTACTGTCTATAGCTCAGACCAGCTGTAATCCAAGCTTGGCCCAGTCTCAGGATCTGTCTCAACACTCTCTTTTGCTATTTTAGCAAATTACAGATAACAATAACCAAGGCAGAGTGTATTTCGCTTATTTCTTGTTACTTTGCATTTCCCTATGCATCCAGTGAACCAACTCCTTGGGAGTGGATTCTATCATTTCTAACTTCCATTATTGACTTTTGCCTCCAGTAACTGATCATGGCATAGCTGCAGTTCTGTACCATGGTGAACACATGGCCCTCCAGGAATGAAAGCTTCATCATACCCCACCCTCTCTCCCAATTTCTAGAGATAGTGAGCGACTCATCTGTGAGCACGCCTTTCATACTCAAACCAACCAATCTGGAGCCCACACCACCCCCCTTACACTCTGGGTCACCCTCCCCCTTCCCTGATCACCCCCCGCTTCCCTGATCACCCCAGAGCCAGTTAACAGACAGTGCTGGACAGCCCACTGAAATTATTCAAATTAGCTAATTCTAAGCCTACTTACCCCACCTCACCCATTCCCTCCTGCAGAAACAGCAATACAGGCTTTTGCCCATTATTTCCCCCTCTCCCTCCCTCTGCCTCCTGACCAAGGAGGGAATGCTTCCCAATCCATTTTAGGAGACTGAAACCACCTGAAGTTTAACCCCGTGTGGCCCTTCATGGCCTGGCGTGCCTCCAGTTTCTCGGGACTCTGAGTATAAACTTCTTCCTTCATGACGGTCATTTCCGGTCCGTGTGTCTTACAGTACTTGATTAAAACAAATCCCAGGAACTCTAACAATTGGAGCAGGATAGTTACAAACTGCTCTTGGCTTACTAACTGGATCCAACAGGCAGCAGCAGTTGCCAGGAAGGCACTGCTGGTTGTTGGTGTGCCTGCCTTTTGTTGGCTGTGGCATCATGTTGGTTTTTGTGGGGTGCTGCTAAGGAATCCCAACCTAAATTGTGGATCATGAAAAGCTGAGCTCTCCCTGAGCTGCTGCATAGGCTACAGTGTCAAGTGTCTGAGACTGAGTGCCGAGGGGCATCTTTCTTCATGTAGGCAAAGCACCCAGGGTCCAGGACAGAGTGCCTGGAGGTGTACAGGTAACTAGCTACATTAGTTTCTCAAAAAGGTCCCTACAGAGGACAAGGAGTGACTGCCCTCCTGCTGTCATGAGATGTCTGATCCACTGACCAGGCAGCACTGACCATCGGTGGGGCTGACTGTGTCATTTATAGGAAGTGCCTAGTGTCTGGGATGTTATATGCTCCTGGGGCACTTGATAAACCACCACCCCCTTTCCCTTTGAGCTTTGCTGAGTCAAAATTCTGGCCTGTTCTGTGGAGTAGTAGGAGAGTACTCCACTGCCTGCTCTCTCGTGTGTCACAGGCCATTAGTGGAGTCAGTGTGAGAGTATCCTCCTCAAGGGACCGTGGCACCCTACAAACGTCATTGTTCAGGTGGCAAACCTTTTTGCCATTGTCTGCTTGTTACTGTCACCATTCGTCCCCTGACTCAGTGGGATGTCAGGGGCCATCCCTGGAGACCAGTGGCTCAACGTTTAATGAAACAGGAACATCTGGGTCCGGCTCTCCCCAAGCCCTTGAGAATGGAGTCCAATTAATGTTCACAGGCAGCAAGACTGGCCTGAGAAAGGTGTGATTATCAGGAATCCAGATCTCTCAGAAATGAGGGTTTGGGTTACATCACCAGATAAGCCACCAAGACCTGTTAAGGTGATAGCTGAGGATGAGGAAAGTTTACAGTGGATACTGGAAGAAGGTGAGGATGGAAACTAGCTGCAGCCCTGAGACCAACTGCAGGCAATGGTGAGTGTAGTTTGTTTCACTAACCTTCCTTTTCTAAGTTATCCTCCTGCAAGACAAGAGGCCAACAGGACCCATGGAGGAGGTCCTTCCTGAGCCTGGAGATCTGTATGGTGCAACAGGTGGACTGTCGTGGCTGTGAGTGTATGCTGGTTGGAGGGTGTGAAAATGGTCCCTGCCTCTCCCCCTCCGGACCCACTGCCAAGCTTTCACTAGAGCCGCACGTCCCCGAGCCAACGCCTGACCACAAGGCTTTGGGTAGAAAGGCAGGCCCATTCAGGCAAGATGTGGGAGTCTCCCTTTTGGCTTAAGAACTCCTCTGATGCTTGACTGAACCTTTCTTGGAACCGTGCTGCAGTCTGAGACCTTCCCACCCGGTTCTTCATTCTTCCCTCTCTCTGCGCACCGGTGTCTGTCCTGCATCTTGGTCTGAAGGCTCTCCCCACCTTCTCCTGCTCCCTGCACTAAAAAATCTCCAGCTCATCTGAGCCAGTCTTGGCATGTGCTTCTCATGTGGTGACCCAAACAAATGCAGATGTGTTCCCTCCTTCTGATGCAGGATACTGGGGACTGCCATTGTACTGTGATCTCCACCTGGTTTCTGTGGTCACCTCACAACTTATTCCACACTCAGACAGTGTAAAGGGGCATAATTTTTTAATGTATTTTTAAAAGTCTTTATTGAATTTGTTACAATATTGCTTCTGTTTTATGTTTTGGTTTTTTGGCCATGAGGCATGCGGGATCTTAGTTCCCCGACCAGGGATCGAACCCACACCCCCTGCATTGGAAGGCAAAGTCTTAACCACTGGACTACCAGGGAAGTCCCTAAGTGGGCATTATTTGTTGGACTCTCCAACCTCAACAATATTTAAGGAAGTTTAAAATTTTTAATACTTTTTGCTATAAAGTTCTTGTGCATTTTTTGGTTAGATGTTATGATTTTTTGCTGCTGTTATTATTGTATTATATTTTCTAGTTGATTATTGCTAGTGTTGAGAAATGCTTTTGGCATTTAGAAATTTATCTTGTAACTGGCAACTCTCTTATGAATTCCATGACTGTATTTTATGTTTTCTATATTGTCGACCATATCATTTGCAAATAGGATATGTAAATAATGACAGTTTTATTTTTCCGTTTCCATACTTTTTTACTACTAATTTCCTTCTCTTGTCTTCTTATGTTGGCCAGAACTTCCACTACCATGTTGATCAGTCTTGGTATTGCTGGCATCCTTTTTTATTTCCAGCCTACTAAGAATGACTCTGGGTTTGTTAAACATGATGTTTGCTATAGGTTTTTAAATAGCCTTTGCAACGTTAAGGAAATTCCTCTCCATTTCTTCTTTTTGCTTGTTTTTTAAAAATAAAAACTTTTTTTCTGCAATCAAAGAAGAAAAAGTACATTTTCTCCTTTAGGTCACTGATTTAGTGAATTACATGGATACACGTCTGCTCAAGATACACTGTTGTTATGAATACACTACATGATTTAGATAATGTGTCAGAGACAGCTAGCTCGTCCTTTAAATTTATTTTCTCTTTCTTCTGTAGGAATATGACCCCCCAAATTTTGGGGGCATGCATGAATTCCCCTAAGGAAAACTATTTCCCACTTTCCCTCACAGCTAGATATGGCCATGTGACTAAGTTCCAGCCAATTGAATGTGAGTGGAGATGAGGTAGGCAACTTCTAGGTCAGGCCTTTCTAAAAGGAAAGTGTGATTTCTGTTGCTCCTTCACCTCCTTCTGTTGGCTGGAGTGTGGATGTAGTGGACAATGGGGATACCCTAGGGACCCTAGAGCCAAAAGGTAGGAGCCTGGAACCAGGCCAGTCCTAGACTATTATGTGAGAGAGAGATACATTTCTATCTTGTTTACAGCATTGGGTGGAAGGGGAGGAGAGTCTGTTTCAGCATCCAAACTTGTATCCCAAATAAAACAGCCAAAACGGTTCTCTAATATTTTGCTTGGGGGTTTTTCATCTATATTCACAAGTTGTACGGACTTAATAACTTTTACACACTCCTTACCTGGGTTAAACTTCAGGTTGTCTCAGTCTCCTAAAATGGATTGGGAAGCATTCCCTCCTCGGGCAGGGTGCTGTGGGGTGGGTGCTCAATACGCACCCCACCTCCCTCTCAGGGCGCCTTGCTGCACCGCCCAGGCTAGAAACGCAGACCTTCTTGCAGCCAGAGTTCTGTCTGTGACACAGGTTTGCAGTGAGATATGTCCAACAGGACCACAGGAGTGGAGGCCCTGCTTCCGCTGCTCTGGGTGGTAAGCACTCAAATGCCCGATAACGAGTTTGGTGGGTGTGAAGTAGCTGTGGGACATCAAATTTCTGTAGGTGCAGATCTGGCAGCCTCATGGCACTGGAGCAGATGACTGCAGCAAAAGTGCCTTAGTATTTGCCCTTTTCTGGATTATCTGGGTTTACTCTCTTGACCTTTTTTGAGTTGTTTCTTTTTTAATTTTATTTGAACACAGTTCATTTCTCTTTCTCATTTTCTTGTAATTTCATTTAAAACAAAATTTCCCTCTAGGTTCTGCTTTAGCTGTGTCCCACAGCTTTCCTCTATTAGTGTAGGGCTTTCATTATGATTCTTCTCTACTCGAAGTGTTATTTAATGGTTTGTTTCTAGTTTTCAGATACAAAGAATATTTAAAGCTACCTTTTTGTTGTTTTCCATGTATATTCTCCCTATTTCTTCATTTCTCTTTAAGAATGTCCATCTCTTTATCTTCTCCCAAGGTCTTCTAGGATGCTTCTGATAAAAGAAATGTTCACATATTAAAGTATGGGGAAGTCATTCTGGCTTATACATGACTTAACTTGAATTTTATGCTAACTAGAACAGCCTGTCGGTGGCCTATCAAACATACTTATAAATCTGCTTTAATTATTAAAGAAAAGGGTGCATTGACCAGAAGTAAAGACTGTCCATGTTAAAAATAAAGATTAAATGCCTCCCTTCCTGGGACGCCAATGCTGGTACTCCTTCAATGATAAGACCACTTCCCAGGTGCCAAAGTCATACTGACTCAATGTATACATGCTGATCTGATTTTTTTTTAAAGCTTCAAGGAGTGTATCCCTGATTTTTTGATGTTCTTTGTTCTGACAAGACATAAAACTGTGCTAAAAACCATGGTTCTCCAGAGCCGTTCCTCAGATTAATCTGTGAGGCTGTCTTCCGGGCTATAGTCCTCAGTTTGGCTCAAATAAAACTCTTTTCTATTCCTATTATAGATTGTTTATTGATTATTTTTGTCCACAGCTCTTTGATTTTATCTTTCGACTTGCTAATTTGTTGAATCCACATTGTTACTCAACCCATCTACTGAGTTCCTTATGTCAACAATGACAAGTTTCAGGCCCTGTATCTCCAGTTGGTTCTTTCTAACTGCTTGTTCTTTCTTCATATGTCCGGGATCCTCCCTGGTTTGAGGAAATCCTTTTTACTCTGGCAGTCCTACGTGGTCGGCTTCACTAGCACAAGTTGTTCCGATTTCCTCTTTGCAGTTCCCCGCGTCTCAGGTCCCTGAGAACCCACCCCCACCCCCGGCCCAGGGTCATGGCAGATCCCACCTGCCTGGGAAAGGGGGCCCACGTGAGCCTACTGTCAGCTTTGCCCTGATGGTGACCCTGCTGTGGAGGAGACCACACCTCAGGACCGAGGGTCTGTCGGGAACATTCCAATCATTCCCCATTTTCTCACCCGCCCTTCCCTTACCAGAATTCATCTTCTCTGAGACCTACTACGTGACTCACTCCTAGCTTCCTCCCTGCTCTCACTGCTGTGATTGACCTATTGTGTCTGCAAGCCCTGAGATCACTCAAGGTCAAGGAACTGAAAATTCAAATGCCTAACTTTAAAAATTCATTTTTCCTATTGGAATTTCCCTCAGTGTTTTCTCTCTTGAAAAAAATTTAAACCTATAGAAGAGTTGAAAGAATAACATAATAAACGTCCATATACTCTTTTTTTTTTGGCCATGTCACGCAGCTTGCGGGGATCTTAGTTCCCCGACCAGGGATTGAACCCCAGACCCTCAGCAGTGAAAGTGTCAAGTCCTAACCATTGGACTGCCAGGGAATTCCAGCACCCATATGCTCTTGATTCAGATTCATTGATTATTAAACTTATGCAGGTGGTTATCTGGGGAGAGTGGCGCTCCTGGAGAGGACACGGATACTGCTCGTCCTTCCCCTGCACCTTGCCCTAAGGATCTCTTCCCTCTGGCTGTTCCTGAGTTATATCCTTTTATAATAAACCAGTGATCTAGTAAGTAAAAAAATAAAATAAAATAAACAAAAAAGTAGATAAACTTATGTGACATGATCCCCTCACCCCTGCTTATACAAAAGATAGCTTACTATACACTTTCTTTTGAACCTTGCTTTAGTTGGATAAATAAATACTAGAAATCACCCCATATCAACTTATAGAGATCTTCCTCACTTACACACACACACATATATATACTACATATTATATATATAATCTTCTGTTCCATGAGTTCAATTAATCTACACTTACTAATATAACTGATACTTTGGCGTCAACTCTCTTATACCATGTCATATTCACTCTATATTGTCTTATTTTTATATCATTTCATTCTCTGTATGATTGATTGGTTTGCTTTTGTTTTTGTATTTCTTTTGGAAGTGAGGGGGTTTGTATTTCGGTTCTAGTGGTTATTTTTCAGTTAATTACTTCTACGAGGCCCTCAGGCCCTTGTCCTTATTTGGGTTTCTGCTATTTCATTGGCCAGCTCTGAACGCCATCTTTGGACGCCCACCTGTTCTGTCTGTGAGAATCAGTGAGCTCACTGTGCTTTCCCCTTGCTCTTCCCATCCCCTACTGTTCAGTTACTGTCATACAAGGTTTACATACATTTTCTCCACGCTTCATCCCTTTTTTGTTTTACAGTTTGACCCACAAATAACATATTCCAGGCATCAAGAGTTCTTTTGCCAGTTTCTCAAATCATCTCTTTGTTGAATAAAGCTCATCCTCAAGAAGGACCTGTGAATACAGTATTCCCTGTTTCTGTATTTTTAAAGCTTTTTTTTTCCTCTAGGATCTTAATATTTAAAGGATAACCTGGCTGCATATAAAGTCATTGGTTTACACTCTCGTACACTGAATTTCTTAAAAATGTTGCTCCCATTTGTCTTGCTTTGTATGATATTCCCAAGAAGTCTTTGTCTAACCCCAAAATCACAAAGATTTTCTTCTAGACATTTTATAGTTTTAGGTTGATAATCCATATACAAAATTATGTTTATATGTGGATCATCAATCTAAATGTAAAGCCGTGTGGATGTCCAGTTGTTCCAGCACCATTTGTAAAAAGACTATCCATTCTCCATTAAATTACTCTTGTACCTTTGTCAAAAATCAATTGGTCACATATGTGTGGATCTATTTCTAGATTCTATTGTCTTCCACTATATGTCCATCCTTTAGCCAATACCACAGTGTCTACTATGGCTACTACTATAACTTTAGAATAAGTCTTGAAATCAGGGGCAATGAGTGCTCCAACTTTGTTCTTACTTTTCAAAATTGTTTGGGCTGTTCTAGGTCTTTACTGTTCCATTTCAATTTTAGAAGCAGCTTTTCAATTTCTACAAATAAAATTGCTGAATTTTTTGGTGAGATTGTATGCATCTATAGATCAATTTACAAAGAATTGAAATCTTAACAATATTGAGTTTTCTCATTCATGAATACTATATATCTCTTCATATATTGAGCAGTCCCACAGATATTTTGTAGTTTTCAGCATACAATTCTTACATATATTTTGATAGATTTTTTCCGAAGTATCTTACAATTTTCAGCACTATTATAAATAGTACTGGTTTTTATTTTAAAATTCAATTTCCAAATGTTTGTTGCTAGTGTGTATAAATACAACTGATTTTTTTTGTATATTGACCGTGTAACCTGTAACTTTGCTAAACTCACATTGATTTTAGTAATTTTTTGTAGAGTCCTTAGGGTTTTCTAGGTAGGACTACAATCATGTAGTCTGTGTTTTGTATCTTACTTTATAATCTATGTCAGTGGTCCCCAACCTTTTTGGCACCAGGGACCAGTTTCGCGGAAGACAATTTTTCCATGGATGTGGTGGGCGGGCAGGGGGGAAAGGTGGGGATGGTTTGGTTCAGGTGGTAATGCGAGTGATGGTTCAGGCAGTAATGCGAGCGATAGGGAGCGGCAGATGAAGCTTCACTCGCTGGCCAGCTGCTCACCTCCTGCTGTGCAGCCTGGTTCCTAACCTGCGGACCGGTAGCGGTCCGCGGCCTGGGGGTTGGGGACCCCTGATCTATATGACTTTATTTCTTCTTGCCTTATTACATTAGCTAGTACTCCCAGTACAGTGCTGAATAAAAGTCATGAGACTGGACATCCTTGCTTTGTCCCTGAACTTAGTAGAGAAGCATCCAGTCTTTCACCATTAAGTATGATGTAGCTGTAGAAATTTCATAGATTCCTTTATCAGGTTGAAGAAGATCTCTTGTTTCTAGTTTGCTTAGTTTTTTAATCACAAATCGTAATGAATTTTGTCAAACGCATTTTCTGCAGCTTTTGACATCATATGATTTTTATTCTTTGGTCTGTTGATATAGCAAGTTACAGTAACTGATTTTATAATGTTGAACCAACCTTGCATTTTTGGGATAACTGCCTCCTTCCTTTGGTCATAATGTATTATCCTTTTTATACATTGCTGCATTTGTTATTTAGAGGCTTCCATGTTTATTCAGAAGTTTTTTTAAATTTCCAAATATTGGGGAATTTTCCAGATATTTTTCTGTGAATTATTTCTAATTCAGTTCCTTTGTGGCCATAGACCATATTTTCATTATTTAAATTCTTTGTTTCACGGCCCAGCAGTCTATCTTGGTAAATGTTCCACATGTACCTGTTTTCAGAATATGTATTCTGCTGTTTTCAGGAAAGTGTTCTATAAATGTTAGGCCAAGTTGATAGTTTTGTTCAGGTCTTCTTTATTATTACTTTGGGTTTTTTCTGTTTAATTTATAAGAGTGTCTTCAAGTATAATTGTGAATTTCTCTATTTCTCCTTTGAATTCTATCAGTTTTGCATCATGTGTTTTGAAGGTTCATATACACATAGGATTGTTATGACTTTTTGATAAATTGATCATCTTGGGCTTCCCTGGTGGCACAGTGGTTAAGAATCCACCTGCCAATGCAGGGGACACGGGTTCGAGCCCTGGTCCAGGAAGATCCCACATGCCACAGGGCAACTAAGCCCGTGCGCCACAACTACTGAGCCTGTGCTCTAGAGCCTGTGAGCCACAACTACTGAGCCCACGTGCCACAACTACTGAAGCCCACATGCCTAGAGCCCCTCCTCCGCAACAAGAGAAGCCACCAGAATGAGAAGCCCATGCACTGCAACTAAGAGTAGCCTCCCGCTCACCACAACTAGAGAAAGCCCACGCGCAGCAACAAAGACTCAACGCAGCCAAAAATAAATAAATAAATAAATAAATTTATTAAAAAAAAAATTGATCATCTTATCACTGACCCTAATTATCCCCAGTAATAATCCTTATAATGACATTACTTGGTCTAATATTTATATATCCAATCCAATTTTTTTTTAACTGGAATATGGTTGATTTACAATGTTGTGTTAGTTTCAGGTGTACAGCAAAGTGAATCAGTTATACATATACATATATCCACTCTTTTTTAGATTCTTTCCCCGTATACGTCATTACAGAGTATTGAGTACAGTTCCCTGGGCTATACAGTAGGTCATTATTAGTTATCTATTTTATATATAGTAGTGTGTATATGTCAATCCCAATCTCCCAATTTTTCCTCCCCCACCTTTCCCCTCAGGTAACCAAAAGTTTGTTTTCTACATCTGTGACTCTATTTTTCTTTTATAAATAAGTTCATTTGTACCATATTTTTAGATTCCACATATAAGCCCAATATTCCTTTGATTAATGTTTCCATCCTCTTACTTTTTTTTTTTAAATTAATTATTTATTTATTTATTTATTTATTTATGGCTGTGTTGGGTCTTCGTTTCTGTGCGAGGGCTTTCTCTAATTGCGGCAAGCGGGGGCCACTCTTCATCGCGGTGCGCGGGCCTCTCACTATCGTGGCCTCTCTTGTTGCGGAGCACAGGCTCCAGATGCGCAGGTTCAGTAATTGTGGCTCACGGGCCCAGTTGCTCCACAGCATGTGGGATCTTCCCAGACCAGGGCTCGAACCCGTGTCCCCTGCGTTGGCAGGCAGGCTCTCAACCACTGTGCCACCAGGGAAGCCCCATCCTCTTACTTTTAACCTACCTGTGTCTACATATTTAAAGTGTATTTCTTGGGAACTTCCTGGCGGTCCAATGGTTAGGACTCAGTGCTTTCACTGCCAGGGTGAGGGTCTGATCCCTGGTAGGGGAACTAAGATCCTGTAAGCCACATGGTGCGGCCAAGAAAAAGAAAAAAAAAGTGTATTTCTTGTAGAAAGCAAATAGTTGGGTTTGCTTTTTTATCTAATCTAATAATTGGATATGTTTTGGGACTAGTAATTGTGTTGTTTAGACCATTTACATTTAATGTAATTAACAATATTGCTGGATTCAAAGCTACATCATGAAAGTTGTTTTCTATTTGTTCCATCTGTACTTTTTGAATTAACTTCTGAGTTTTTTAAATGACTGTATTTAGTTTCATTATTGGCTTATTATTATACTTAAAAAAAATATTGGTTGCCCTAGGGTTTACAATATATATATTTTGACCTATCACAGTCTACCTTCAG
Source organism: Balaenoptera borealis (assembly GCF_965194805.1). Taxonomy (NCBI): domain Eukaryota; kingdom Metazoa; phylum Chordata; class Mammalia; order Artiodactyla; family Balaenopteridae; genus Balaenoptera; species Balaenoptera borealis. The sequence goes on from NC_138867.1 coordinate 165,397,072, forward strand.
ATAATATTGTGTCACTTCACATACAGTGTAAGAAACTTACAAGAGTATATTTCCAGTTCCTTCCTTCCATCCTTTGTGCTATGGTTTTCATACATTTTACTTTTACATATGGTATCAACTCCAGAATATAGCATTACTCTTTTTGCTTTGGATAGTTATTTACTTTCTAACATGATTAAAATGAGAAATATATATATATATATTTTTTACCTTTATTTATTTTTACCATTCTGTTACTCTTCATTTCTTTGCGTTGACCAAAGTTTCTTTCAGTTATCATAATCATACTCCTTCTGCCTGAAGGACTTCCTTTAATACTTCTTGTAATGGGGATGTGCTAGCAATGAATTCTCAGCTGTTGATTGTCAGACAAATTCTTTACTTTCACTTTTGTAAGATATTTATACTGGGTATGGCATTTAGGGTTGACATCTTTTTATCTTTCAGTACTTCAAACGTGTTGTCCATTTATTCTGGCCTACATAGTTTCTGATGAGAAGTATGCTATAATTCTTATCTTTGTTCCTCTGTATGTAATATGTCTCTCCCCAACCCACTGCTTTCCAGATTTTCTCCATCTTTGGTTTTCAGCAGATTTAATACGTTGTTTCTCTGTATTTGTTTTTTATTCTGAAGGAGAGAAGCCTTAGCCTGCTTGGGGTTCTCTGAATTTTGTGGATATGTGGCTTGATGTCCCTCATCAGTTTTGGAAAATTCTCAGTCATTACCTCTTCAAATATTTCTTCTGCCACTTTTCTCTCTTCTCCTTCTGGAACTCCAGTCACACAATGTTAGATCACTTGATATTGTCTCATACTCATGATTACTCTGTTCTGTTGTGATTTTTTTTCCTACCTTTTTTCTCTTTGAATTTCTGTTTGGATGCTTTCTATTGACCGATTTTCAAGTTCACTGAGTCAATCTGACTAGTGAATCCACTGAAGGAATTCTTCATCTCTGCTTTCATGGTTTTTACTTCTAGTATTTCCATTTGACTTATCCTTTTGGTTCTGTCTCTTCTGAAGTTCCCCGTCTGTCCTTGCATGTTGTATACCTTTTCCACTATATCTTTAACATACTAACCATAGATAGAGTCCCTGTCATCTATCTCTACGTCTGGTCTGTTCACAGCTTTATCTCTTAACAATGGATTGTTTTATTCTCACTTTTTTTGTTTACTAATAATTTTCTCATTGAATAATAAGACATCAAGGGTAAAACAGAAGAGACTGCAGTAATTTTTATACCTGGAAATGGCCACACCTCTTCTTCAGTCAGGCTATTAATATGGTGACTAAGTCCAGCTAAGCAGGAGTTGGGCTGGGATTGCATTTTACAGTTGCTCTTTTTACCTTAAGTGTACCACAGGTTTCAAATTCTTCTAGCAGAGGGCTGCTGGTGCCTAATGCTTAGGATAATGGTTGAAATGCCAGAGAGGTTTTTCTTAGTATTCCTTATTCCCCGTGAGCTTTCATCTTTTCCTACCCACGTGTGCCACAGAGATGGTCTCTCTTTATCCTCTTGCCCCTTCCTCAGTGATAGGCTGCTATTTCTCTGACTGGATGCTATGCTTGTGGTGGGGCAGGGAGCTCTTCTGTTGTCCTGGTCCACATGCAGACTTAGGCAGGTCCTATCTGCTTGGGCCTTGGGGATGTAGCTTCTTTTTTTTTTAAGTTTTTCTTTTTTTTTTTTGGCCGCATTGGGTCTTCATTGCTGTGTGCGGGCTTTCTCTAGTTGTGGTGAGTGGGGGCTACTCTTTGTTGCGGTGCATGGGCTTCTCATTGCGGTGGCTTCTCTTGTTGCAGAGCACGGGCTCTAGGTGTGCGGGCTTCAGTAGTTGTGGCACTCAGGCTCAGTAGTTGTGGTGCACGGGCTTAGTTGCTCTGCTGCATGTGGGATCTTCCTGGACCAGGGATCGAACCCGTGTCCCCTGCATTGGCAGGCGGATTCTTAACCACTGCACCACCAGGGAAGCCCGAGGATGCACCTTCTAAGCATCCCTGGCCCTTCTCCCTGTGGCACTCAGAATCTGCTTAATATTGTGGTTGTTCTTTGGAGGATTTTTCCCACCCCTCCCCCAGTGATAGTAGACCTCTGCTATCTCTTGGGATTATAAGCCCAAGAGAGTTGCTTGCCTGTGTCAGTCAGCGTCTGGCCAGAAGACCAAAACCAAACGGAAATGTGAACAGAGAAAGCTTAATATAAAGAATTATTAACTATTTACAGGGAATTAACTACTACTAGAAAATAAAAGAGAATTCTAAAGAATACCCTAGGCTGAGGGAGAATACCTATGGATGGAACAAACTTAGTTGGGGGGATCCTTTATCCAAGGCTGGGATTTAGACTGTAACTGGCTACAAAATTTTCTGGAAGGCGAGCACCACTGAATGTCTTGCACACAAACTGCTGCACTGTTGGAGCAGAAGAAAAAAGACACACCTTGACCATGAAGAGAAGCCCCTTCCTCCCATAGTATCTGTCCAGCTCCTTCTACTGACAAAGCTTATTATCATGGCAGAGGACAAAGAAAAATGTTTGCAGGGTCCAGCTCCAATATTCCAAGCAAGGCAATGAAGGCTGGATTTGGAGCTAAGATGCAATAAATTGATAACTGACACGGTCTACTTCCTGGCTACTCAGCTTCCACAGGCAGCCTTCTATATAGATTAAACTTCTGTATGACAACAAATCAACTCTGCATTCCACCAACATACAGCTGTCCTTTCTACAAGGGAAGAAGTTATTATCACTCTTTCCTCAGCACAAGAACAAGCACTGTCCCAACAATCACCGTATCCATTACTGGCTATAGTAATTACTCCTCAAACTCAGGTCACAGCCCCACTGAATATTCTGTTACCTAAAGAGTAAATTGTAAACTTAATCTCCAACCATTTGGACATAATAATTGGAATAAAGAAAAACAAGAGGGACTTCCCTGGTGGCACAGAAGTTAAGAATCCGCCTGCCGGGGCTTCCCTGGTGGCGCAGTGGTTGAGAATCTGCCTGCCAATGCAGGGGACACGGGTTCGAGTCCTGGTCTGGGAAGACCCCACATGCCGCGGAGCAACTGGGCCCGTGAGCCACAATTACTGAGCCTGCGCGTCCGGAGCTTGTGCTCCGCAACAAGAGAGGCCACGATAGTGAGAGGCCCGCGCACCGCGATGAAAAGTGGCCCCCGCTTGCCGCAACTAGAGAAAGCCCTCGCACAGAAACGAAGACCCAACACAGCCATAAATAAAATAAATAAATAAAATTTTTAAAAAAAGAAAAAAGAAAATGCTCCCTATTTCACTTACAAAATTAATTTTGAATTAGTCAAAATCCCTATTTATAAAAAAAAAAAAAAAAAAATCCACCTGCCAATGCAGGGGGCACGGGTTCAAGCCCTGGTCTGGGAAGATCCCACATGCTGCAGAGCAGCTAAGCCCGTGCGCCACAACTACTGAGCCTGTGCTCTGGAGCCCGCGAGCCACAACTACTGAGCCCATGTGCCACAACTACTGAAGCTCACGTGCCTAGAGCCCGTGCTCTGCAACAAGGGAAGCCACTGCAATGAGAAGCCTGCACACCGCAACGAAGAGTAGCCCTGCTCGCCACAACTAGAGACAACCCACACGCAACAATGAAGACCCAACACAGCCAAAAATAAATAAATAAATTTGTTTAAAAAAAAAAAAGAATTGAAGAAATATCAATTGATTTTTTTTAAATTTATTTATTTTACTTTATTTTTTGGCTGCGTTGGGTGTTCATTGCTGCACACAGGCTTTCTCTAGTTGCGGCACGTGGGCTTCTCACTGCGGTGGCTTCTCTTGTTGCAGAGCACGGGCTCTAGGCATGCGGGCTCAGTAGTTGTGGCACACGGGCTTAGTTGCTCCGCTGCATGTGGGATCTTCCCGGGCCAGGGCTCGAACCCGTGTCCCCTGCATTGGCAGGTGATTCTTAACCACTGCACCACCAGGGAAGCCCCTCAGTTGATTTTTGATCAGGGTGCCAAGACAATTCAATGGGAAAAGAACAGTCTTTCAACAAATGGTCCCGGGATAACTGGATACCCAAGTGGAAAACAATGGAGTTGAGCCTCTTCCTTACACCATGCACAAAAATGAACTCAGAATGGATCATGGGCCTAGATGAAAAAGCTAATACTATAAAATTCTTAGAATGAAGTTAGGTTAGGCAAAGCCTCTTTTAGATATGACACCAAAAGCACAAAAGAAAAAACAAATAAATTGAACTTCATAAAAATTTAAAACTTTGAGTACATCTAGTACTGAGATCTTGGTTTCAAATACCATTCTCCAGTAAAAGGAACCAGGGCTCCTTGGAGAAATGGCTGATTCTAGTACTACCAGGTAGGAATTATACAAGATGAGACTAAAACATCTTATAGTGCCAGAAAGTAAAGAAGTGATACACACACACACACACACACACACACACACACACACACACACACACACATATACATACACAGAGTGATGGGAATAATGTCAAAGGAACCCAGGACCAACTCAAAGCAGAGCTGGAACAATCTGAGCAACAAAATAAATAAAGTCGTATTGGCGTATAAAAATAAATATTGATGAGTCTATACTGATATAAATTAATGATTGAATAAATAAATAAATGAGAAGAGACAAGTCACCCATGCAGAAGCATTCTAAATAATTTATGTAGCTATTCTGCCCTCAAGGAGTTGGCATAACTCCATAGTCCTTAAATGTTGGCTGCACATAGTGATTTTTTTCCAAAGAGGACAGTATGGAAAGGGGGTGGGGGAGAGAGCTTTACCTGACAAACACTACCTCAGCCCAGTGGTCAAGTTCAACATCAACAGTGATAAATCATGTTGAGAGTATGTACCCTTAATGTGATGTAACGAAAATGGCACTTTGCCTCTGTGGTTTTCCTCCAGAAAAACACTTAACTCCAGTCTAATTAAGAGAAATACATCAGATAAACCCAACCTAAGGGAAATTCTAAAAAATACCTGAGCAGTATTCCTCAAAACTGTCAAGATCATCAAGAACAAGGAAAGTCTGAGAAATCATCACAGCCCACAGGAGCCTAAGGAGACACGATCACTAAATGTAACGTGGTGCCCTGGATGGGATCCTGGCAAGGAAGCAGGACATTAGGTAAAAACTAAAGAAATCTGAATAAAGCATCAATATTGGTTCCTGAATTGTAACAAATGTACCATACCAATGTAAGATGTTAATAACACGGGAAACTGGGTGTAGCGTATATGGGAATTCTTTGTACTATCTTTGCAACTTTTCTGTAAAACTGTTCTGAAATTAAAATTTTATTTTTAAAAAATGTAACACTTTTGTTCTTCAAAGGACATCATAAATAAAGTGAAAGGAAACTGAGAAGATTCAGTATTTTTCCTAGGAGAGAAAGGCCCAGAGAAGCAGGCAGGGCCAACGATGTTGAGTATTTTTCATGTACTTACTGGCCATCTGTATGTCTTCTTTTGTTAAGCATATGTTCAAATCTTTTGCACTTGTATTATTGGATCAATTGTCTTATTACTGCCTTTTGTGTGGAATTTTATCGGCTTAAAACAACACAAATTTATTATCTTATAGTTCTGTAGACCAGAAATCTCACTAGGCTAAAATCAAGGGGACAGCAGGGCTGGGCTCCCTCTAGAGACTCTAGAGGGTCATTCATTTCCTTGCCTTTTCTACCTTCTAAAGCCACCTGCGTTCCCTGGCTTGTAACCCATTCCTCCATCTTCAAAGCCAAAAATGTAACGTCTTCAAATCTGTCTCCCTCTGACTCTCACCCTCCTGCTTCCATCTTCTAGGGTCACTGTGATTACATTGGGCCCAGCCAGGTAACCTGGGACAGTCTTTCCATCCCAAGATCCTTTACTTAATCACAACTGCAAAGTTCCTTTGCCATCTAAAGTAACATAGTCACAGGTTTTGGGGGATTAGGATATGGACATCTTTGGGGAAGCCATTATTTAGCCTACAACACCCACAATCTACTTATTAAGTATAAAAACTAGCAATAGAACAATGCATGTAGATTCACCCCACTTATATAAAAAACCCACTATTATTATTGAGTGTTAAGAGCTCTTTATATGCTCTAGATCAAGTTCTTTGACAGGTATCTGTGAACACCATCTCCCAATCTGTGGCTGGTCTTTACATGTTGCTAAGACACACAACAGCAGAGACTGATCTCAAAAACATTATTCTGAGTGAAAATGGCCTTACACAAAAAATTATACTGTATGATTCCATTGAGAAGAAGTTCTAAAGGAGACAAGACTATACTATGGTGGAAAAAAATCCAAACAGTAGGAAAGGCCCTGATATGTGTGCAGTTTAGACCCAGGGGAGCCTCTGCTCAGGGCAGCTACCCTGTGTTCTTGGCTCTGCCCTCCCTGCAGTTGTTGAATATAAATACTCAGCAGTCGAGGCGAGACCTTTACCCAGGTCTCAGCTTATGGACCATGGTAATAAGAATGATGGTCCCCAGAGATGTCCACATCCTAATCCCTGGCATCACACACGTGAATATGTTAATGTTACATCGCAAAAGGGCAATTAGGATGGCTAATCACCTGACCTTAAAATAAGGTGATTATCCTGGATTATCCATGTTGGCCCAATGTAATGACATGGGCTCTCAAAAGCAGCAGCAGAAGTCGGAGAGATGTGATGATGGAAGAGATTCAAAGTGTAAGAGGGAGTTGTCCACTATTGCGGGCTTTGAAGATGGAGAAAGCAGGTCACGACCCAAGGAATGCAGGTGGCCTCTGGAAGCGGGACATGGCCCTAAGCTGACAGCCAGCTAGGAAGCAGGGACTCAGCCCTATGTCCGCAAGGAAGTGAATCCTGGCAACAACCTGGATGAGCACACCATTCTCCCCTAGAGCCTCCAGAAAGGATTGTGGCCCTGGTGACACCTTGATTTCAGTCGGTTGAGGTTCACCTTGGGCTTCTGACCAACACAACTGCAAGAAATAAACTTATGTTGTTTAAGCCACCGCGTTTGCAGACATTTGTTACAGCAGCAACAGAAAACAAGTACATGAAAAAAAGAAAAGAAAAGAAAACTAGTACATGGACCAAGCTATGTCCTCACAAATCTATTAATTCTGTTTCTCCAGGTATATCATAGACTATTTCTAAGCTCATCTTATGACATACATACACCTTAATAAACCCTAAAGCCAAATATATCCTGTGTGCATTTTTCTTAACCTAACACATTTCTCTTCTCAAATGTTCTGTCCCCAGGATATGATGCTGCCCCTAAGATCTAGCCCCACCCCGAGCCCCAAACCTGAGTCCTGTGTCATTTTGCTCTCATCTGGGCCACGTGCTCCTTAGGCCTCTGCCTCTCTGTGGGCCTCTCTCCTCCCACCACTATTCTCCTGGGTTGGAAGAAACAACTAGAGGAGTTTAAAAAGTGGTTCCCTGAGGCTGGAGCATGGGGACCATTGGACTGATGTTTTTCATGCCAGAGAGAACAGCTTCTCTTAAGACTTTCTCCTGAACAAAGCACAAAGGCAAGGCTTACAAAAGCCAAAAGATCAAAAACCAAAATCCACACACAAAATTGAATGGTCCATTAGTGAAGCCCGCGGGTGGTCCATTCAGAACTGGTTGTGTGCAGCAGTGCACAGCTTGGGCTGGTTACTGATCTGTGAACTTGTGGTTTTCCAAAGGACTGTGTTGGTTGATCCAGTCTACTACACTTTGTTTTTTCTGAGAGCTGGGCTGTCTGTTCTCTGCTGATGCTGACAAAGAAGTGCAGAGCAGGAAACCAAGCAAAGATGGAGTCCAACACTTACTGCGGTCAGGGCTTTCCTCAGTTTCCCCTTTTGGTCATATTCTGCATTTGGCAGGGATGGGAACAAGTATAAGGTGTCAGGGTTTAGGCTGGACTAGATGGGCTTCTAGGCCAGGTCCTCCCCACCCTTGAAAGCGGTGGCTGCAGCCAGAGCTTGTGTGCAAGTGGGTTATTTTGAGAAACAATCCAATGAAACAGAAATGGAGGCCAAGGAAATGAGAGTGAGAGGCAGGGAAGTCAACAAATACAAGGGGGTGTCATGGACTTGGTCACCTCTGTAGGCCACTGAGGTTCAAAATAGCCAAGAGGATGGAGGAGGTGCCCTAGGGCATCCAGTACGAACAGTTGCTTGGTTTCCGTCTGTCCTAGGACTGTGTGCCTGTCAAGGTAGAGGCTCGGACTGAACAGAATTTGCTCAAGGAGATACTATGATCCAAAAGCACATGCAAGTACCTTGGACAATTACAGCTCCATCATCAACAACACTGCTCCTTGGAAAAGCCAACCTGTTCATCCTGAGACCATGTCAGGGAACCAAGAATTCCACCAGTGAGGTAAGAACCTTCACCATGTTTTTCAATGTGTATAATTACCTTGCTGTGCAGTACTATTTGGCATGTTTTCCCTACAGAGGTGGAACAAGAGTTGTTCTTTAATACTTAGAGCCTCTTTAGGCAGTTGACAAAACTTGACCTTGGCACTGAGGCTGGGGCTTGGTAAAGCCCCCATGGTCATAGTTTTCACAACTTCCGTCAAGCAAGAAGTATTATCTAAGATCCTCATCAGTTCCTCGTCTTTCTTGAGATCCTAAGTTCGCCAACGTGCCTGTCTTGCCAGGAAGTGACCTCCTTACTGCCCATAGGCTGGGAATTCATGGACCATCAAACCAGCAGCAGGCCTGCTTCCTGAAACACTTTACAGGTACCTTTTCCATGTGTGCTCCCAGGGAGGGCAGCCAGCCCTGAGTGAGTGGAACAAAGCTTGGGCGCGGCATGGTCACAAGTCCAGTCTATCCAGCAATACCCTGCAGGAAGGAGGGCCGAATGACTGGGCCTATGCCAACGGTTACAGCACCATGCGAAGTCAGGTCACCTGTTTGGAGGTTCCTCAAAAAGTTAAACACAGAATTACTATATGACCCAGCAATTCTACCCTTAGGTTTATCCCCAAAAGATGTGAAAGTAAGGACTCAGACACTTGTCCACCCACATTCACAGCAGCCTTATTCACCATAGCCAAAAGGTGGAAGCAACCCAAGTGTCTAACAGCAGATGAATAGATAAACAAAATGTGGTCTATCCATATAATGGAATATTATTTGGTCATCATATTCTGATACTTGTTAACCTTGATGACATTGAAGCCCTAATCCTAACCTTGAAAACATGTGAAATGAAATAAGCCAGACCCGAAAGGATAAATATTACATGATTCCACTAAATGTGGAATCTAGAATAGGCAAATTAAGAGAAAGTAAGTAGAATAGAGGTTCCCAGGGGCTGGGGCAGCGGGGAAAGAGGAGTTACTGTTTAATGGGTACAGAGTTTCAGTCTGGGATGTAGAAAAAATTCTAGAGATGGATGGTGGTGACGGTTGCACAAAACTGTGAATGCAAGACTTAATGCCATTGAGCTGTATGCTGAAAAATGGTTTAAATGGTCAATTTAATGTTCATATACATTTTATTAAACATTTTTTTTTAAGTAAAGTGACTTAGCGCAGGCAGTTTGTTTAACATTTGACCACAAACCTGGGTGGTTTTGTAGATAAAGGCAAGTCAATATGTCCTATTTTCAAAGAATCAATATCTTATTAAGCTCTCCCCTGATTATTAGCCTGTAATCTACATGATCTCCCAATGGATATTTTTCCTTAGTACTGATTGTTTTCATTCAGTTGCAACAATATAATCATTCAAAGACTGCTTCATTCTAGTTTGTATAAGGACAGCTTGGTAAACTAAAGACTAGAGACAGACAAGAAGAAAGTCAAGCGCTTCCTCGTATGCCTCTCAGAAAAAAAGAACATTAAAAAAATACCACCCTTTGTTATAAAGCAGAAACTAACACACCATTGTAAAGCAATTATACTCCAATAAAGATGTTAAAAAAAAATACCACCTATGGTTATGCATGAATAAAAAGTTATCAAAAATACCAACAGTACTCTAAAACAAACAACCTCAATTGGTTTTTCTCATTGTTCATCACACAAACCACAAAAAGAAAAAATATAGAGTATCTGAGCAATAGAATAAGGTTGATCTAACACAGACAGATCAAGCTCCACCTCTGAAGACCAACATTACAATCACAATGCAAGAGCTTATCTACATTTTACATCACAAAGAAAAGCTCAGCTGATTGCCAGAAGAATAATACAGACCAGATTCCGACAGAAGGCACATGTGTCTAATTCTCCCCTCTCCAAAAATCCCATTAAAGTAATTAGAAAACACACACACACCCACACACACACACACACACACACCGCATAATTTTGAAAGAAATTTCGGGAAGTTGAGTACAGACTAACAGAAAAACTAAAGCAGAAAAAACCAAAACCCCAAAGCCCACAGGATAAGACTGTTCAGAAGTAGATAGCACTCAAGGAAAGAGAACTAAAATAAGACACTGGTTTCCATCTGTGTGGTCTGGGGAGGTGGGTGTGTAATTTGCTCTACAAATAGGGAGCAGATCCTGGGGCAGACCAGAGTAAGTTGGGCCGCAAACATTCAGGGGAGTAGAGGGGAGAGCACTGAAAAACTTCAGGGAAATGGAAAAGGCATGGAAAACAGAAGCAGAAATGCCGGCAGGATTCTGCCCCTGCACACCTGGAAGGGCTTGTGGGAGAGCCAGGTGAGCTGTCTCCCCGCCACCCTGCACGCCGCCCTGCACACAAGATGAGGGGTATCACAGCTGAGTAAAATGCGCGAGCCCTTAGGTGAGACTCAGAGCATACAAGAGATAACGGCAGAATCGTAAACATTTTTCATGAAAATGCGGCGATTCCTTTTCTACTTTCAAATACGGCTTGATCCCACTGTATAGCACAAGAGAACTATATTTAATATCCTATGATAAACCATAATGGAAAAGAATATTCTAAAAAAGAATGCATATAGGGATTGACATGTATACACTGATGTGTATAAAATGGATGACTAATAAGAAAATAAACATTAAAAAAAATGCATATATATGTATAACTGAATCACTTAGTTGTACAGCAGAAATTAACACATTGTAAATCAACTATACTTCAATATAAATAAATAAATAAACAACAAATAGGGCTTGAACCTTTCTGAGTTAAGAATTAGCTCCCAGACACATTTTTGGGTAAATGTACATCACTTCATAGTTAACTGGGACTCTTCAGAATCATCCTTTAGGGAAAGCAGTCTTTTCATTAAATAATTGAAGTTTCTCACGCATCCGTTAGAAACTGAGTCAGGCTGCTGGTGACAGAGGCCAACCTGTGGCTTAATCACATAGGGCTTTTAATTATTTTTAATTGAAGTATGGTTGACTTACAAAATTATATTAGTTTCAGGTGTACAACAGTGATTCGATATTTTTATAGATGATTGCACACCATACAAAGTTATTATAACATAGTGATTATATCCCCTGTGCTGTACATTACATCCTTGTATCTTATTTATTTTATACATAGTAGTTTGTACCTCTTAATCCCCTTCACCGATTTTGCCCCTCACCTTCCCCTCCCCTTCGGTAACCACTAGTTTGTTCTCTGTATCTGTGAGTCTGTTTCTGTTTTTGTTTGTTTGTTTGTTTTTCTTTTTGTTTTTTTGAGCCGCCGCATGGCATGCGGGATCTTAGATCCCTGACCAGGAACTGGAACCTGCATCCCCCTGCAGTTGAAGTGCGGAGTCTTCACCACTGGACCACCAGGGAAGTCCCAGTCTGTTTCTGTTTTGTTATATATTGTTTTTCTCTCAGGTAGAGGAAGTGTTCAGCATCAGGTGTGCGGAGCTGGCAGGACGGCTGCAGCCAGCAGCTCCTTCTGCCTTTCTGCTAGGCCACCCCTAGCATGGGATGTCATTCTGAAGTTCACCTCATGGTCTTAGATGGCCACTGCACTTCCAAACATTAGGTGGGCACCCCAAGAAGGAGCAGGGGCAGGGGCAGAAGGGTGATCTTCCAGCTGAGCCAGCCCCTTCAGAGAACATTCTAGAAGCACCACCTGATGACTCCCACTAACTTCTAAGCACCATCAGCAAGAGAGATGGAAAAGGTCACCCCAGATTAAATCTAGGTTTTGACAGGAGGGAAGAAGGAGATAGTACATATCCAGGAGACAGTTAGCAGTCCCCTAACTGGAATGTATGAAGCCTTTCTTTCTTTTTCTTTTTAGATAGAAAATCTTTTATTGTTTGAGGGTGATATGATTAGAAAGTAAAAAAGCTACTGGATTCCAATTAATTCAAAACAAAAATTGCCTATTTTTAAAAGAGAGATCAGAAAATATAACAGAAGAGATTTAATAAATAAACTAGATTGAGTTCAACATACAGTAAGATAATTAGAATAAAAGTCATGAGAGGGTTTCCCTGGTGGCGCAGTGGTTGGGAATCCGCCTGCCAATACAGGGCACACGGGTTCGAGCCCTGGTCCGGGAAGATCCCACATGCCGCGGAGCAGCTAAGCCCGTGCGCCACAACTGCTGAGCCTGCGCTCTAGAGCCCGTGAGCCACGGCTACCGAAGCCCGCGTGCCACAGCTACCGAAGCCCGCGTGCCACAGCTACTGAGGCCCGCGCACCTAGAGCCTGTGCTCTGCAACGGGACAGGCCACCGCAATGAGAAGCCTGGGCACCGCAACGAAGAGTGGCCCCCGCTCGCTGCGACTAGAGAAAGCCCGCATGCAGCGGCGGAGACCCAACGCAGCCAAAAAAAAAAAAAAAAAGTCATGAGAAATAGAAATTTTTAAACAGAAAACTACCAACTTTTCTGAGGGACACAAAATTAATTTGCACAACTGGAGAGTCTATGTTACAAAATAGAAAGAATTAGCACGAGAATAATTTTTAATAATGGCAACAGTTACTGGGGGCTCGGTCTGTAGCAGACAGACATTACTCCGTGTAATGGGTTCATGCGTGCATTACTCTCAGCAGTCCTGAGGCAGACGGTAATATGACCCCCTATTTAAGATTACACTGAGACACACAGGATTTGAACTTGCTCCTTTCCTACATCTGGAAAAGGATGAAGGAAGGATTCAAGCACAGCCAGATGTCTATAACCACTGCATTTGTCACTATTTCAATCTAAAATTTCATGTAATTCCCCCCAGCTTTGCTGAGGTACAATTGACATAACATTGTATAGGTCAAAGTACTTTCTTTATGGTGTGTTTGGGAAGGAGGGGCCTGGAGCTGTTGGGTGCATGTAACAGCCTGAGGTAGATTGATTAGAGTTCTGTCTGTGGTTATTCTAGAGTTGGGAGTAGAAAGAGAACCCAAGGTCACACCAGGAGTCAGAGTTTAGATTCTAGCAAAACTAGGAAACTGTGCCTGGGAAGAGAACGAGGCCCTGGAGAAGTGGCTCCAACTCAGGAGGGCAAAGAACCAAGACCTGGGCATCGGGCAGCCACCCTGGGCCGGAGGGGGAATGACTGGGAAAGGAGGCGGAGACGACGTGAAGGAGCTTTAGGAAGAACTGAGGATTTGTACATGGGAAATATTCCAAGTTAAAAATGAGGCAAGTATCAACTCAAGAAAAAATTCAAAGCTGCACAATCGGGGTGCTGTATCTGGGGCGCTCTACATGGCTTGAGAGTAGAATACATTTGCATCATAATTATCATGTATTTAGCTAAAAATAGGGACATAATCACACTTGGAGGTTGGAGAGAAGGCGGATGTAAAAGAGCTAAACCTCAAGTATCATACAAGGAAGTGAATATATAATGCTGAACACTTACAAATTAAGACAAAACAGGCATATCATTTAGAAATACAAAAGTAACTGCCAGGAGAAAGAGCTAAGAGTTGGAAAATCACTGCCCCTGGAGAGCAGAACTGGGGATCACGAGAGAGTGGTCATTTTTGTTGTTGCTACTATGGCCTTTGGTATATTTGATTTTTATTTTATTATTTATTTATTTATTTTTGGCTGCATTGGGTCTTCGTTGCTGCACGCGGGCTTTCTCTAGTTGCGGCCAGCAGGGGCTACTCTTCGTTGCGGTGCGCGGTATATTTGATTTTTAAATAACTGCATGTATTATTTCTGTTTTTAAACACAGAACAGAGTTGATTCTACCTATAAATTATTTCAATTAACCCACATGATTGTTTTTAGCACAGTCTTTTCTTTCCTTGGTGAAAACTTCAGTTCCTGATATGATAAGTTTCTACTTTGAGAGGGTCTCATCCTTTTTCAGAGTCATAAACATTTCTGGGGCATGACTCTCTCGCATCAGGGGGATGATACCCTCTTACTTAAATGGCGAGCTCGCTTATTTAAGGGAACTTGTATTGCTGTGCACACTCTGGGTGATATTAAATTTGTTTCCAAATCATGCGCAGGGATGAACAGAAACATAAGCAATTCAAGTAATGATGTTAAGAATTAGACTGCATCCTAAAAACGTTTATTTTTGCATTCCAGGTTGAAATTTCTCTAAGTAGATTTTAGAGAGAGTTTCCTTATCAAAATCCTGAATCAGATCGCTCAAGGCTGCGGAGCTGGCTTAAAGTGTAGCTCCAACCCACAACTCTGGGGCTTCAAAAACCAGCCCAGGAAAATTTGGGGGCTCTCCCTCGAATGAAGTTCCCTTCAAGGGAGGCTGTGCTCTCGGAAACTGAGAGAACTCTGACACTGGGTCTCTGAGATAGAAAATATGAGATTAAAATTCCAACTGGATTCCGTCCTCAGTTTGCAAATTTTCTTACTAAGTGATTCCATATTTGACTCTGGAGTGTTAGCAGGAATAAGCCACCAGGGGGCGCTTTCTGGGGCTTATCGCAACCCTGTTCCCTGCACCCACCCTTAAGTGGAGATTGGCTAAGGAGATGGATGGGCTCTAGAGTTTCAATATTGTGCTTGTCTGCTTTCTGGGGGAGAGTAGGGAATACCATTACCAAATGGATTTTGTGTCCAAGATGATGAATATTGAAATTTCCCCAGTTTCATTCCAGACCAGATAAAGCATTACTTTTATTGGATTGTTTTACTATTATCATAGGTTTTCAGAATGCTTTGTGATGGGTTTGTGTAAGCCACCAGAGAATGCTAACACAGACAGCATGACTCAACCTGTGGTGTGCACAGGCCTCCCCTCAAGTGCTTATTAAAAATGCAGATTCCCAGGCTCCCCCCCCCCAACAGTTTGGGTCAGTAGGCCTGGTGCCTCTGAGACCCCACTCTGAGAGCCATAGTCTACCTTATGCTGATCACTTGGATTTTTGTACCCAACCTTCCCAAGACTGGAAAGGGGAACGTTCACGGTCCTCAAAGCCCTGGGCTTCGGCACCCAATGCTCTGAAGAACTTCTCTGGTTACTAGTTGCACAGCATGCTTGTGGTATGTTAAAGTAGGTGGGATAGGTCAGCAGCCACTTATCCTGATAATGCACCCCTGTGGCCCTGTATGTGCAGGGACTGCCCTTCCCTGCCAGAAGTGGGAGGCCAGAAGTGGTGGTGCCATGTCTCCAAGGGTCAGTACAACATTAGTCCAAACATCGCCAATCTGAACGGCAGAGTCAACATAAGGCATTGGCAAAAGGCTCACACCTGCTGTGGGAAATGTCTGTTTCCCAACAATCAGATGACCGAGAGCACAAGACCACAGGATGATTAAGGCCAAGGCCACTTCAACACTTTTTCCCCTGGACTGGAGCTTAGAAGGAGAGAATCAGGAGATGGTGAGGAGGGGTGGGGGTGTGTGTATGCTCCAATTATCTACTGCTGCATAAAAGCCCACCCAAAGCTTGGTGGTGTAAAACAGCAATCCCCCCCCCTTTTTTTTTTTAACAATTTGTTTATTCATTCACCTATTGATGGGCATTTGGAATGTTTCTTTTTTCTTTTTGGCTGTGTCGCATGGCACACGGGATCTTAGTTTCCTGACCAGGGATCGGACCTGTGCCCCATGCAGTGAAAGCGCGGAGCCCTAACCACTGGACCACCAGGGAATTCCCAGCAATTCTTTTTTATGCTCATGGATTCTGTGGGTCAGGGATAAGAAAAGAGCACGGGTTGTTCCTCATCCGCTCCACAACGTCTGGGGCTTCTGCTGGGATGACCTGAACAGCTGATGTGGGAGCCCAGATGGCTTCTTCCCTCACACATCTGGGCTCAGATGGCTAAGGAACGGGACCAGCTGGGACTGTCACCTGGAGGCCTGCCCAGGGCTCCCTGGTCTGGGGCTTCAGGAGGTAGGCCTGCTTCCAAGGTGGCTCCAAGGGCCAGTGTCCCAGGTAACCAGGTGAAGCTGCCTGGCCTTTATGGCCCGGCATTGGAAGTCACAGCGTGTCACCTCTGCCATACTCCACTAATGGAAGCAATCACAAACCCACCAGACTCAAGGAGGTGGAAGGAGGACATGGAACCTACCTCTTGAGGGGAGAAACATCAAAGAACTTGGGGCAGTGTTGTAAAACCAACATAGTAGGTCATCAGAAGAGTAAATAATAAACGATAATAACAGAAGAAAATTTCCCAGAGCTGAAAAAAGACACAAGTTTCAAATCGAAAGAGGATTCCCCAGCGCCAAGGAGGAGAAAAAAAAAGACTCAAATCTGGACACATCCTGGCAATGTTTCAAATCACCGAAGATAACTACTCCTAAAAACTTCCAGAAAGAAGAACCTACTCAAGAGGAACAAGCATCAGAAGATCACATCAGACTTCTACTTGGCAACACTAAACACAAGTATAAGATCAAAATAAACCTATTTTCAGACAGAGGAGAGTTCAGAATGATAACCTCCCCTGAACCGTCTCTAAGAGAGTTTCTAAAGGGCATGTGCCACAAAACAAAACCCAAAAACGCAAAAGGAGGACCTGGGACACAAGAATTGGAGAGCAAAGAGACAAGGAAGGCAAGTCAGTGCATATTTTTAAAGTAGCAGTTTAAAACCAAAATCCCAAATAATTTCTATTGGTTTCCTGTTCCGCCTCTCCCAGGATGGCGGTGAGGGCAAGATTATTACCACGGGATCCCTAGAGGACTCCGGTTCAGGTAAAGCTGAGACTGGGAGGGTCTGCCCCAAGCCACCCAGTTTATTATGAATCACCATCTCCCCTGCAAGGCTTCAGGCAAGGCAGTGTAGGGTTTGCCCCTTTCCCTCCTAAGCTTCCCTCTCCATGAGATCCACTCCCTCCCACATTCTCAACGACCGGTGAAATTTCTCCTAAATTTACCAGCTTAGCCGTTTAATGTCTTTCCTCCTTCTACATATTAGATTCTCCCTCTGATTACACTTGCATGAGTTAGAATTAGGTTCAACCATGAATAAAAGGAAACAACACATGCATGGAAGTTGATTTCTCTCCCTGTGAACGCCCGCTTCAGCAGTGGCAGGTCCAGGGACCCTGGCGTGCCACCCTCCAGGCAGCCTCGCGCCCAGCAGCCTGCTGCCTGCGGGTTATTCATCATCGCCTCTAAGCCACAAGCCCACTTTTCTATACTGTTGTGTGATTCTGGGTATGGAACTCTGTAAATTACGTTTCACAGGCTCCTTAGCCTGCCAGCCTCCTGCTGGGTTCTGCTGTTGGAAAGTACTAGATGCAGATTGGAAGAAGAAGGCAGAAGGGGCTGATTTCCTTTTCTCCAAGGCCAGCAGCAGTAGCCAGCTGGCTCCAGCCTCTTCAGCGGCACAGACCTTGCCCTGTCCATCAGTGTCTGTACTGCACTTCCTCCCCGACAGGGCTGTGCCTCCTTTGGAGTCCAAGTATCTGCTAGTTCCCACCTTCTCAGAGGCCTGAGCACCAACCATAGGGCACTCCAAGCTCTTGATGCCTCTTTGAGGATACAAAGATCCTCCACTGACTAGTAAAGAAACCCAAATTAAAACTTTTGCACCCTGTAAAGCAATTATACTCCAATAAAGATGTTTAAAAACAAAAACAAAAAAACTTTTGCACCCAGCAGACTATCAAAAATTAAGCACTCTGATGACATCAAATGCTAAAGAGTGGCAAGTGGCTGGCAGCCAAGATGGGTGCAGAATGGATGCAACCCCCTTTGGAGAGCACCCTGACCTGTAGTAAAACTGAAACGCACATGGGTTACAACAGTAGCTCCTGCACACTTGTGCGTGAAGACTGCTCACAAATGTTTAGAGCAGCGCTCTAAGGGCAAAACCTGGAAACTGCCTAAATGTCCAAAAGTGCAGAATGGAGAACTAGAGTCTGCTCAGGGCACATCTTGAGCTACATGAGGTCCAAAGGCTCACAAACAATGCTGAATTTTAAACATTGAGGAAGGGAATTCCCTGGCGGTCCAGTGGTTAGGACCCTGCGCTTTCACTGTTGAGGGCGAGGGTTCAAACCCTGGTCGGGGAACTAAGATCCCACAAGCCGTGCTGTGCGGCCAAAACTAAATAAATAAATAAACGTTGAGGAATACATCTGTGTGACATTTATAGTTTTAAAAAATGAAAAACAATACTATGTACTTAGGGATACATACTTCCATGGTAAAAATTTTCAGAAGCACATAAAAAGTCAGAACCAGGGGCAGTCACCTCTGGGGGGAAGGACACAGGTTTAAGGCAGGGGACAAAGAGGTATGCAAGCATGTCGGCAATGTTTTGTCCCATACTGCACAGCAGCTCCAGGGATATAAATTAATATGTAACTTTCAGATGATCAAATACCTCAATTTTTAAACACACTTGGCAAAAATGTAGGTTACAGCATCATGATCCCACGTGTGTGAAAAGACAGATTAAGAACACACATCTAACCATCTAATCTTCTGAGGAAGCACCTCTGGGTGTGAACTTTGAAAGGGATGCAAACAAGACCCTGAGAGCCAAGCACAGACCAGCACCATCACTTTAAGCTCTGCCTTCAAATCAGTACCTTAACACCTGCTGGTTCTCAAGCCTGGATACTCATGAGAACCCTCGGGCGGGAGTGGGGGTGCTTTTAAAACTGTAAAACTGCCTTTGCCCGGGCCACCAACTTCTTAAACCAGAGCTGGAGAATGAGGCAGGCTCGCTTTCATTCTGCAGGTGATTTTAACACGCAGTCAAGGGTGAGAACCATATAGTACCAGATGCCAACTTGCCTATTTCAGAAATTCAGGGGAGATCAAGTATGGCGAGTATGGTCCTGATGACATGGCTGCTGAGGCCACGGAGGGTTCCAAGCTCCAGGTCTCGGCCACGTGTGTCAGTGTGGACACGGCACTCCCCTCCAGGAGGGAGATGCTCAGTGAGGCGGAGCCACCCTCCCTAGCGGATTCTCCGCCTCCACGTGGGTAAATGGCATGGAGTGAAGTGAGTTAATCCACAACAACTGCTTAGAACCACACTTGGCACATAGTAAGCACTCCACGTTAGCTACTTTTCAAGTAAATAAACTGTTTTGAGGAAAGTGCTCAATAAAATATTTTAATGAGGATCATGTTTACTCTTATGGCTTCATGAGCAAGCTCCCAGACCCACGTGAGGGAAAGGAAAGGCAGCTCAGACCTCCTGGTCAAGCGTGTGAACAATCTCTCAACACCTAACCTGTGTATGCGCAGGAAACATCGAGAGGGACAGGAGACAGTTAAGAGATCAAAGAAGAGCTCTGGGAGTGAGCCTGAAAGACGGAAGAGAAAATAAGTTCTCACGCTTCACCTCATCTACTTCTACATTATCTATTTCACAACGAAAATCTAACTGATAATGTCAATTACAAAAAGCCTGGCCGCAACAGGGAGCAAGGGTTTGCACTCGCTTTAAGATGGAGGCTCGGGCTTCCCTGGTGGCGCAGTGGTTGAGAGTCTGCCTGCCAGTGCAGGGGACACGCGTTCCAGCCCTGGTCTGGGAAGATCCCACGTGCCGCGGAGCAACTGGGCCCGTGAGCCACAATTACTGAGCCTGCGCGTCTGGAGCCTGTGCTCCGCAAACAAGAGAGGCCGCGACAGTGAGAGGCCCGCGCACCGCAACGAAGAGTGGCCCCCGCTTGCCGCAACTAGAGAAAGCCCTCACACAGAAACGAAGACCCAACACAGCCAAAAATTAATTAATTAATTAAAAAAAAAAAAAAAAAGATGGAGGGTCAGTTACTTCTGTGTCCTGACGCTGTGTCGATGCAGAGCCCGTGTGGTTCTTCAGCCAAGACGCTTAAGAAAACCCAGACCCAAGACCAGCCGATGGAGGAGGAGGTTGAGACGTTTGCCTTTCAGGCGGAAATTGCCCAATTGATGTTACTGAGCATCAATACTTTCTACTCGAATAGAGAGCTCTTTCTGAGAGAGCTTATTTCAAATTCATCAGATGCTCTGGACAAAATCATGATATGAAAGCTTGACAGATCCCCAGTAAACTAGACTCTGGGAAACAGCTGCACATTAATCTCATTCCAGACAAGTAAGATCGAACCCTCACTATTGTGGGTACCAAAATAGGGATGACCAAGGATGATTTGATCAATACCCTTGGTGCTATCACCAAGTCTGGGACCAAAGCATTCATGGAGGCCTTGCAGGCTGGTGCAGATCTCTCTGTGACTGACCAGTTTGGTGTCAAGTTTTATTCTGCCTATTTGGTTGCTGAAAGTGGTCGTTATCTCCAAACACACTGAGCAGTATGCCTAGAGCCTTCTGTAGAAGGATCATCCGGTTAGGACTGACACAGGCAAACCTATGGGTTGTAGAAGAAAGGTTATTCTGTATCTGAAACAAGACCAAACTGAGTCCTTGGAGGAAAGAAGAATAAAGGAGATCGTGAAGAAACACTCTCAGGGACTTCCCTGGTGGTCCAGTGGTTAAGACTCCACACATCCACTGTAGGGTGCGCAGGTTCGATCCCTGGTCAGGGAACTAAGATCCTACATGCCTACATGCCTTGGGGCACAGCCAAAAAAAAAAGAAACTCTCAATTTATTGGCCATCCCATGACTCTTTTTGTGGAGAAGGAACATGATCAAGAAGTTAGTGATGGCTGAAATGTTGTTTAACTGTGAGTGGGAAGACGCTGGACTGGACGGAGGCCCTGTCCCATGGCGGGCAGGGGGTCAGGGGAAGACCAGACGCAGCAGCCAGCTGCACTGGGGGGAGAGCCTCAGAGGCTGCCACACATGGCACTTTCCACTGTGGGCTTTCCTCACTCCCTGAACCGCCTTTGACCCTTCAGGGCACCAGTGGGAACACCACTGCTGACCCCAACCTGCCCTCCTGCCCCCACAATCCCTTCCAGATCATCCAGAGCCCCTAGAGTTCCCTTGGGTGGAGGTCACACCCACCACATGGGAACCACATCTTCACCTCACTGGATCCTTTCACACAGAGGCCCAGGGAACGTGGAGATGGCGCAGGCCCCGCCCCCATGACGCCACCAGCTGTGTGACACTGGGCACATTTTGCTTGACCTGCAAGAGCTGTGATTCCCTACCTGGGAAATGGGGACCACAGCACCTGCCTCCTGGGGCTGTGCCGCAGGCCTGAGGGGACGAGGCTAGGAGCTATAAAGCGTGGCCAGCTGGAAGTCATTTGAAGAAAAGAAAAGCAAGTCTCTTAGGACAGCCACACAGCTGAGGTTGGTTATTTCACTTTATTTAGCAAACCGTCACACTCTGGGCCCCACCAAACGGCTCCTCCAGCCTCCCCCGAGGGTCTGCCTTGGAAAGAAGCTCAGAGGGCGAACAGGAAGGCCCAAGCCCCCCAGCTGGCCTCCTCTTCTGTCACACACACCACACAGCACAGAACAAGATCACTGGTCATGTCCTCAGGTGCCCACCCCAGTGTGGTCTGGGGGCCTCCAGTGTTCAACAGCCACCTGCGGGCGTCTTGGCCCAGCACCAGGCACAGACCCCCTGCTCCTGAGAGGCTAGCATAGGGCAAGGGCCTCTGCCCCCAGCTGTGGGGATGTCAAACCCTTTTTCCCCAGCCCTGAAGCCTGTCCCCACTGGGCAAGAAGCAAAATGTACGAAAATACTTCTTTAATTATTTCTTTGAAATGGTTAAGAAATAAGATCATCTTATTTTTCTTTTATAATCCTAGTTAAAAAAAAAAAGTTCACATTAGCGCCAGGGCCCTTCCCCAAGCCGAGCGCCCGTTGCTCAGTAGAAACGCTTGTTCCGCTCCTGCCGCTTCTGAAACACCACGGCCCCCACCACGGCACACACGATGATGCCCAGGAGGGCGCAGAGCAGCAGCAGGAACACCCGCCACCCCGTCAGGGGCCCGCTGCGGAAGTTCCCCGTCGGGTCGTCCACGTTGTCTGAGGGAGGAGAGAGGGGGGAATGAGAGGTCGGACGGGCTCCCAGGAGACGGGGGAGCAGGGCGACAGACCGTTTAGGTCCCCACACCCACCCTAGAGGCGTCAGCTGTGGCCTGCTCACACCGCACCAGTGAGGGGCAGGGGCATGCACAGAGATTGTCCAACCTCACTGGGACCAAGGTTCCCAGGGATCAAGGCTCCCAAGGATCCAGGGTGAGGTGCTTTCTGCTACAAGAAACTGGTGAACACTGGACTCCTGGGGTCTCCTTGACAGCCTGAGGCAGGCCCAGGACCTGCTTTCACAAGCCCACCCCCAGCCCAATGCAGTGGTCTGAGGTCCCCATCTGAAGAAACACAGCCCTGGCCACAGGCTGCCCTCATTTACATCTGGATGCGTTCGGTCGTTGTCTCCTAGGGGGTCTCCCAGGGCCCCGACCCCCAACCCCCATCCTTCTGCTTTGACCCTCTACCCCAGTGGGTCCACCCGTCTGAAAACGAGTTAACCCCTGCTTGGCCAACTGCATGGGGTTGCTGGGTGGGCTGGAGCAGATGATGTGTCCGAAAACCCTTGGCAGCAGAAAGCCTTCAACCAAAGGTCACAAAACTGGTCTATGGCAGGATTTGTTTGGCCCCCAAAACATTTAAAAGCAACTTGAATCTTAAAAAAGTGAGATGTCACATAAAATGTTGGGTTCCACTGGTGCTCTATCACCCGCTGGGCCCACATGCACAACTCTGGGGCTCCTGGGATAGATTTTGCCACACACACACACACACACACACACACAGGGGCCTCACTTCCCCCACGAGAACCCTTGCTCTGTGAGGACGAAGCGGTGGCTGACTAGTACTCTGGGAAGAACTCAGACTTGGGGTTTTGCCAAAACTCAAGTTCACATCTTGCCTTTTTACCTCTTTCTAGCTGAGGAAGCCTTAGGATCACCTCTCCCAGCAGTCACAGGACCTACTTCCAGGCCGTTCACTGAGGCTGCGCACTGAGGTATCAGAGTGCCCAATGCACCACACACACCAACAAACAGCCCCTTTGGCTTCACTGGCCGTTATCCCAGCACTGAGTGCAGGAGGATGCAGACACCAGGTGCTCACACACCTGCTAATGAGCACTATTTGCTGATCCAAGGGCCTGGCTGGACCAGGGAAGGGCAGATGGACCCCGGGCACTTGCCCGAGCCGGCCCAGGCCCCACTGGGAGGGGCTGCAAGTGCATACCTTTGGGCGACTTGAGCAAGTTGACGCTGGGCTCGATCTTGGTCCAGTCAATGTTCTCCTCGTCAGGCGTGTGCTCCACCATCAGCTGGAACAGCTTCATGGAGATGATGTCATGATTGTCTGAAGGATGAGAGTTAGCTTCTAAGGGGCCTGGAGCCGCTTCGGCGCACATGGCCCAACGGCCGCCCCCCCCACCACATAAAGTAGCCAGGTTCCCTGGGGAGAGCCCAGCAGCCCCCAGCAGGCAGCATTCCAGGGGCTGGAACACCTCCAGAACTCAGCAACAAGAAACCTGGAAGGAGGCAGAGCGGACAGGAAAAAGTAGGAGTTTTACAATCAAAATCATTGGGTCTAATCCTGGCTCTGCTGTCCTCTTTGAGGCTCAGTTTCCTCATTTGTAAATGCAGGTGGTAATCTCCATCTTGCATGATTATCAAGGCATATAAATGAGAAAGTACAGACAAGGCACAGGCGTATTGCTTGCAGATAGTATGTCTTTGAAAACAGAACCAGATAAGGACCCACACATTGTTCTATGACTGGTTGAGAAGCCTGATCCTCCCAAGGGCAGGCAGCCCCCCAACGTTCCTGTCACAGAGACCCAAATACAGGATGCAGACGAACGACTTGGCAGCCAGCTGAAAGCTCGGCCAGACACACAGTCAAGCAACTGTACCTGAGGAGGCTTGAGAAAGGCCTGGGTCCAACTAGTATGGGCAGGAGAGAACCTCTAAATGACACTGACAATAACTGACCACCCCATTTTTGAGATGGGGAGGGTGAGGCTCAGAACCAAGACAAGGGTCCCGGTCAGCCTGACTCCAGCTATCAGCTCAGCTAACTGACTAGAATCTGAGGAAAGGTCCAGAAAAGGGAGAGCCTAAAGAGCAAGGACCCCCACGGCTGGATTGGGCAGAGCCCAGCCATACCTGACACCAGTACGTGCAGTCCCTGGAAGCCCAGGGACAAGCACGGACTCTGGAGTCAGGCAGCAGGTCCCATCTGAGCTCTGCCGTTCCCTGGGTGCATGAACTTGACAAGATCCCTTCAACTCCCAAATGCCCGATGGTCCCAGTTGTATAAAAGGGGAAAGAGACCGCTACTTATCTAAGAACACACCACGTGCCTTCACGCATGCGATGCCTGATGGGAGGCTGGTGTGCACAACCCTCCAACTAACGGTCAGACACTACTGTGTGCATGGCTCCCTCCATTGCCCTTCCCGGGGCCTCTCTAAACAGCCTTAGAGAATATCCACCTGCCACAGATCTGGCTCTGTTCCCAGAACCTTCTCAGGACACCTGCTGAAACACTGTCAGATGGAACAAGACGGGCCATGAGCTGGTAATTACTGAAGCTGGTTAACAGCAACAAGGGGCTTATTAGAACACCTCCCCTCTTATGGGTATACAATCGGAATTTCCACATTAAAAACTTTAAAACAAACCCCCCCCCAAAATAGACACTGGGACAGGGTGGACCCAGACATTTGCATGGTGAGGGGCAGGCTCCTGAACGGTGCTGGCTCACAGGCCCTGGAAACATCTATCCTGACAATAAACAAGCCTCTGACTGGTTCTCCACATTGCTTCCTAGCTCTGGTAGGCAGGAGCCAGCCCCAGGCTTGGTGCCTCCCAAGGGCCCTGAGAAGGGACTAAGGACCAAGGCCAAAGGCCACCATCAAGTGCCACCCAGGCCTGGTGGCTCCAAGAGGCCTGTGCAGGCAGGCAGCAACCCAATGCTTATAGCACTCACCGTAGGCCAAACGAGACAGAGCCCTGACTCTGTGAAGCTTACAATGCAGTGAGGGGGACACAGATAATGAAATAAATTACATGGCAAATTCCAGGATGGTTAAGTGCTATGAAGAAAAACAAAGCTAGGAAAGGTGATGGGAAGTGTGCAGGGGACTGGGATGTGTGTATGCGACTTTAAATGAGGGAATCAGGGACAGTCCCACTGAGGAAGTGACATCTGGGCGAGACCTGGAGAAGCCAAGGGAGAGATGCAAGCACAAAGGCCCAAGGCAGGAGGGCAGGGGTGGGTCTGAAGAGCGGCTAGGGGCAGTGTCACCAGGGAGCAGGGAGGATGAGCCAGAGGGAAGGGGGTGGGAAGGCGGCACACAGGCCTGGCAGATCACCGCTGGAAGGGAGGTGGGAGGAGCAGCTCTGCTGCTGTGCTGGGAGAAACTGTTGGGGCTGGCGTGGGAGGAGGGACCCTCGGGAGGCTCCTGTGGTTGTCCGAGAGAGGGAGGATGGTGGCCCGGACCTGCCGGCAGTAAAGGAAGGGAAAAAAGTGGTCTGAGGCAGGGAGAAGACAAAGCCAGCAGGACCAGCCAATGGATGGGAGGCGGCGTGTGAGAGAAAAAGCAGAGACCAGAATGATACCAAGGTGTTTTGACCTGAGCAACTACAAGGACAGAGGTTCGTTTCTATCTCTGGCTGTGGGTGTGTGAAGGCTGAAAGGCCTGCTTGGCACCAGGCGGAGATGCTGAGCAGGACGCTGGTGACACAGGTCTGGAGATAGAAAGCTGGGGGTCCACTGCATCCAGATTCAAAGCCCCCCAGCCCCTAGAGGACAGAGAGAGATGGCGGCTGAGGGACTGCTCATGGATATGGGAAGAGGAGGAAGAAAACCAGGCAAGCGTGGAATCAAATGAAGGAAGATCAAGGAGGAAAGGGACTGGCTGTGTCACAAGCTCCCAAAAGACCAGGGAAGGTCAGACTGAGACTTGACGCCTCGCTCAGCCCACACACTCACCAGACAGGTCGCCGGTGCCGGCCGAGGCTCCGAAGTAGTAGCCAGTGGGCAGGCGCACGCCCGTGATGTCAATGCAGTTCTTCCACTCGTTCTTGTCCTCCAGGTCAGTCATCACCTGCAGCCAACCAGCAGGTCAAGGGTAGCCTGGGGCCGGCCTGCCCACCTTCCCGAGCCCCCCCAGAGCCACCCCTCCCGCCCACTCACCGTCAGGCGACCCCGGGAGTAGCGCACGGCCAGGAAGGTGTCGTGATCGCGGTTGCGGAAGTCAGCCGTGCAGCCTGCCAGCTCAGTCCAGCGGCCATCCTTGCTGTGGTCGTAGGACAGGGAGCCATTGTTCACCATCACGGAGATGTACGGGAACACACGCTGAAACAAGACGCAGGTTACTCTGAGGCCAGCCCAGCCCGTGGGAGGCCTCAGGGCACCCACCACCCTGATCCCTGGAGGCTCCTCTCATGCAGGGACCAGGGAGAAGTCCCGTCCTGCTCTGCAGGAGAGCAGGGGCCTACCTCTGTGGTCTCATCATTGGGATACGTGTCCAGGAAGATGGCTAAGCCATGGAAATTGTCTTTGCTTCCAAACACAGGCCCTGGAATTAGAAGGAGATGCTCCTGTAACGGGAGAAACTGGAGTTGTCCCATGGATACCTGAAGGACAAAGTAATGCCAGCATGGGTGGGTTAATCTGTGGTCATTCTCCCAGGAAAGAGAAGGGATCTCTAAGTGGGGGTCGGGTGGGGGACTGGAGGGTGGTCTCAGGGGTGTGGCAGAGAGGACTCAAGTTTGAAGCCTGAACTGTGAAGGAACAGCACCTGCCTATGTGCTCTGAGGTGTCAGGTGACAAGGGGATACCCAACCTGTGAAAACCAGGTGGCCATTGCAGTAAGAACCATCCCTTAACCCTTCTGTCCAAGGCCAGACAGCAAACATTTTAGGCTTTGTGGGCCACAGATGGTCACTATCACACAGTCTTCCCTGTTTTATCCTTTTTAAAATGGTAGAGGGACTTCCCTGGTGGTCCAGTGGGTAAGACTCCGTGCTCCCAATGCAGGGGGCCCAGGTTCGATCCCTGGTTGGGGAACTAGAACCAGCATGCATGCCACAACTAAGAAGCCCACATGCTGCAACTAAAGATCCCACGTGCTGCAACTAAGACCCGGCGCAGCCTAAATAAATAAAATAAAATAAAATGGTAGAATGGTAAAAGCATTCTTAGCTGGTGTAGAACACCAGGCCACAATGGGGCACAGAGTTGGGCCACAGGGTCATCTTCTAAAAGGACGCTCCCTCCAGTTGCCCCCAGGTCCCAGGTTTCCTCAAAGAGGAGCAGCAGCACCCTAACAAGGGGGTGCAGAGTGGAGGATCCTTGGCCACAGACGCACAGGTCCCACCTGTGCGAGTGCCACCCTACCTGGCACCAGGCGGTCCCGGGTATACCACAAGGCAATGCCGTCACCATGGAGATTCTTCTTCCCTGCGCCATGGACTTTGAAGTGAACGTGCATCTCCCAGTCCTTGAGGAAGCAAGGCTAGAGGGAGAGCAGAGGGCTGCTCAGAGCTCCCCAGGCTTGTCTGCCAGATGGAGGTGACCCGGCACAGACCCTGCACCGAGATGACACTCAGAACAGGGCCAGGCAGCAGGATCACGAGTGTCACTGACCAACTGACCCCCCAGCGTTCTCAGCAGGGAGGGAGGGGCTGCTGGGCCTCCCAGGTCGGGAGTGGGAGGCCACAGAGTATCCCAAGGCTGCTGAGGCAGCTTTTTAACAGAACGAGGGAGATCCATAAGCACTTACAGTTCAAGATCAAGATATTAAAGATACTAAGAGAGGAAAGATAAGTTGCAAAACAGTATCAGCACTATGTGCTCATTTTTGAAAAAGAAAGAAGTTAGGATATGTGTAGAGAAAGAAGGAAATGAAAGAAATATGAACCAACATTAATGAAAGCTAACTCTGGGAGGGGAACGTCTACTTTCTATGTCTGAATCTTCTGTATTGAACATATTACTTCTGTAATTAGAAAAAACTCAAATGAAAAATAAAAACCCTATGTCCCATTGTGGGTGATCTGGCTTGTGCACCACTGATTTACCAGATTCACTGTTCTGGGCCTGGGCACCAGGAGCCCAGGTGAGGAGACCCGGCCCCTGAGAACACAGGGTTAGCAGGCACCTGCACTACAGCCTGACACAGTGTGAAGTCAGCCCTTCAAGTTCTTGACAGTTCATTGGCTCTGGGAGACCCTGCAGATTCTGGAGGGGGCAACTGTGAGGTGATAAGAACCAGGTCTCAAGGACATATGGGCACGGAATCTAAGTCCAAGACCTGATGAGCGGATGGAAGGCCTGGTCTTGCTTTGGACTGAGATGACAAAAACTGCAACTGAAAAGTAAGAATGAATGAGAAAGGCTTCCCAGGGATTGTAGCTCAGCTATGAGTCCTCACAATCCCTGAAATTAGACTAAACAGACTCACCCAAGCCTCACATTTCAGCAAAAAAATCTTGCAAACACAGGGGTGTCCCTGGTGGCGCAGTGGTTAAGAATCCGCCTGCCAATGCAGGGGACATGGGTTTGAGCCCTGGTCCGGGAAGATCCCACATGGCACGGAGCAACTAAGCCTGTGCGCCACAACTACTGAGCCTGTGCTCTAGAGCCCACAGCCACAACCACTAAGCCTCTGAGCCACAACTACTGAAGCCCACGCGCCTAGAGCCCGTGCTCCGCAACAAGAGAAGCCACCGCAATGAGAAGCCTGCTCACTGCAACAAAGAGTAGCCCCCGCTCGCCGTAACTAAAGAAAGCCCGCACACAGCAACAAAGTCCCAACGCAACCAAAAATAAAAATAAATAAATAAATTCATTAAAAAAAAGAAAAAAGCTATCTTTCATTCTTCAGGGAGAAGAAAAGTGATCCGGATCCAGATGTAAAGTCAGAGATTCACGAAGGAATGAAGAACAATGACTAAAGTAGATATGAGACTAAAAATCTAAATAAATATTTGACTGCATAAAACAATAATGCTTTGCGTGATTTAAAACAGAAAGATTAATAACAACGGGGTAAAAAGAGTTAAAGTGTTCTAAAAGCCTTGCATCGTCCTGGAAGGAGTTGGAAGTACGTGTTATCATTAGACTTTGGTAAAACATGATGTGTGCTTTAAACTCCAGAGAAACAATTAAAATACTGGGAAATAAGCAAAGAACTTTCAAGCTAAAAGAAGAGTAAAAGTGGAATAAAAATTAGCCAACCCCAAAGAAGCCGAGACCCGAGAGAAGAATGAACAGAGGTCAGTACAAACAGAAAGTAAACAGTAAGATGGCAGATTAAACCCAAATAAACGTATCAGTAATTTTACTAAATGTAGATAGACTAAATGCTGGTAAGGGTACACATGATCTCCCTGTATTATTTTCTTTTCTTCTTCTTTTTTTTTTAAATGAAGTACAGTTCACATACAATATTAGTTTCAGGTGCACCACATAGGGATTGATATTTACATACATTACGAATTGATCACCACAATAAGTCTAGTAACTATCTGTCACCATAGAAAGTTATTGTAATATTATTGACCACATTCCCTATGCTGTACATTACATCCCCATGACTTATTTATTTTATAACTGGAAGTCTGTACCTCTTAATCTCTGTATTTTTTCTTACAACTGCATGTGAATCTACAACTGTCTCAAAATAAAAGGTTTAATTTTAAAAATAAATAACAGATCAAAGACTTAAACTTAAGAGCTAAAACTACAAAACTCTTTAGAAAAAAAAACGGAAAATCTTCACAACACCGGATTTAGCAATAATTTCCTAGATATTACACCAAAGCACAGACAACAAAAAAATCAAATTGGACTTCATCAAAATTAAAACCTCTTACACATCAAAGAACATGAAGAGAATGAAAAGACAACCCACAGACTGAGAGAAAATATTTCCAAATCATATATTGATAATGTCCAGAAGATACAGAAAACTCCTAAAACTGAACAAAAAACCCAATTCAAAAATGGGCAAACGACTTGGATACACATTTTTTCATAGAAGAATATATACAAATGGCTAATCACATGAAAAGACGCTCGACATCATTAGTCATTAGAGAAATGCAAATCAAAACCACAAGATACCACTCCACACCCATTTGGATGGCTATCATCAAAAAAATGGAAAATAAGTATTGCAAAGATGCGGAGAAATTGGAACCCTGATGCATTGCTGGTGAGAATGTAAAATGGTGTGGTTGCTATGGAAAACAGTTTGGTGGTCCTCAAAAAGTTAAACAAAGAGTTACCATATGACCCAGCAATTCCACTTCCTAGGTATTTACCAAAAAAAAGTGAAAACAGGCACTACAACAGCCACCTATGTCCACCCATGTACGTAGCAGCGCTGTTCACAATAGCCAAAAGGTGGAAACCACCCAGTGTCCACCAACAGATGAATGGATAAACAAAATGTGGTGTGTGCGCACGCACGTGCACACACACATACACACACACAGAGGAATGTTATTTGGCCATAAAAAGGAATGAAGTACTAAAACATGCTACAACATGGATGAACCTTGCAGATATTATGCTAAGTGAAATAAGCCAGATATAGACAAATATTCTATGATTCCATTTATATGAGGTACCTAGAAAAGTCAAATTCAGAAAGAGAAAGCAGAATAGTGGTTACCAGGGGCTGTGGGGAGGCAGGGAGCGGGGAGTTAGTGTTTAATGAGTACAGTTTCAGCTTGGGAGGATGAAAAAGTTCTGGAGATAGATGGTGGTGATGGTTGCACAACAAGGTGAATGTACTTAATGCCACTAAACTGTACACTTGAAAGTGGTTAAGGGACTTCCCTGGTGGCGCTGTGGTTAAGAATCCGCCTACCATTGCAGGGAACACGGGTTCAAGCCCTGGTCCGGGAAGATCCCACATGCTGTGGATCAACGAAGCCCGTGCACCACAACTACTGAGCCTGCGCTCTAGAGCCCATGAGCCACAACTACTGAGGCTGCGTGCCACAAATACTGAAGCCCGTGAGCTATAACTACTGAAGCCTGAGCGCTACAACTACTGAAGCCCGCATGCCTAGAGCCTGCGCACCGCAAAAAGAGAAGCCACGGCAGTGAGAAGCCTGCGCACCACAATGAAGAGTAGCCCCCACTCGCCGCAACTAGAGAAAGCCCGTGCGCAGCAACAAAGGCCCAATGCAGCCAAAAATAAATAAATAAATTTATTTTTTTTAATTATAAAAAGAAAAGTGGTTAAGATAGTAAATTTTATGTCATGTATATTTTACCACAATAAAAATTTTTTTGAGAAATTTTATTTTTTCATGCAGATACATATTTACAGTAATCAAAGTATTTACATTTTTTACAGTATTTACATTTTTTTAAATATTGAAGATTGATTTACAATGTTAATTTCTGCTGTACAGCAAAGTGACTCAGTTATACAGATACATATACTCTTTTTCATATTATTTTCCATTATGGATTATCATAGGATATTGAATATAGTTCCCTGTGCTGTACAGTAGGACCTTGTCGTTTATCCATCCTATATATAATAGTTTGCATCTGCTAATCCCAAACTCCCAATCCTTCCCTCCCCCACCCCCTTCCCCCTTGGCAATCACAAGTCTGTTCTCTGTATCGGTGAGCCTGTTTCTGTTTCATAGATATGTTCATTTGTGTCATATTTTAGATTCTACATATAACTGATATATTTGTTTTTCTCTGTCTGACTTACTTCACTTAGTATGATCATCTCTAGGTCCATCCATGTTGCTGCAAATGGCATTACTTCATTCTTTTTTGTAGCTGAGTAATATTCCACTGTATATCCACATCCTTATCCATTCATCTATCGATGGACATTTAGGTTGTTTCCATGTCTTGGCTATTGTAAATAGTACTGCAATGAACACTGGAGTGCATGTATCTTTTCAAATTAGAGTTCTGTCTGGATATATGCCCAGGAGTGGGATTGCCGGATCATATGGAAAATCTGTTTTTAGTTTTTTGAGGAATCTCTATACTGGCTGCACCAATTTACATTCCCACCAACAGTGTAAGAGGGTTCCCTTTTCTCCACACCCTCTCCAGCATTTATTATTTGTAGACTTTTTAATGATGGCCATTCTGACCGGTGTGAGGTGGTACCTCATTGCAGTTTTGATTTGCATTTCTCTAATAATCAGAGACGATGAGTATCTTTTCATGTGCCTACTGGCCATCTGTATGTCTTCTTTGGAGAAATGTCTATTTAGGTTTTCTGCTCATTTTTTGATTGGATTGGTTTTTTTTTTGGTAATTGAATTGTATAAGCTGTTTGTATATTTTGGAAATTAAGCCCTTGTCGGTCGCATCATTTGCAAATACTTTCTCCCAGTCCATAGGTTTCTTTTCATTTTGTTTATGGTTTCCTTTGCTGTGCAAAAGCTTATAAGTTTGATCAGGTCCCATTTGTTTATTTTTGCTTTTATTTCTATTGCCTTGGGAGACTGACCTAAGGAAATATTGGTAGGATTTATATCAGAGAATGTTTTGCCTATGTTCTCTTCTAGGAGTTTTATGGTGTCATGTCTTATATTTAAGTCTTTAAGCCATTTTGAGTTTATTTTTGTACATGGTGTGAGGGTGTGCTCTAACTTCATTGATTTACATGCAGCTGTGCAACTTTCCCAACACCACTTGCTGAAGAGACTGTCTTTTCCGCATTGTATATTCTTGCGTCCTTCGTGGTGACCATCACATTTTAAAAAACTGTCCCAATGCCATTGAGTATTGTACTGAAGACAATGGTTTCAAAAATTAAAGTATTTAAAAGTAAAAAACAATGAAAGGTTAAATGGTAAATTTTATGTTATTGTATTTTACCACAATAAAAATAAACGAATAACCGCCCAAAAGCCTAATTTTATGCTGTTTACAGGAGACAACTCTAAAACATAAAGAAGTGGGAAAAAGAAAAGGATAGAAAAAGATATTGCATGCAAAAACTAAGCAAAAGCAATCTCGTGCAGCTATGCCAATAACAAAGTTTAGAAGGGGACTCTTCTTAAGAACAAAGGACTCCATTTTTCAGGAAAATTTTGGTCTCAAAATATATAAAGCAGGGGCTTCCCTGGTGGTGCAGTGGTTAAGAATCCACCTGCCAATGCAGGGGACACGGGTTCAAGCCCTGGTCCGGGAAGATCCCACATGCCGCGGAGCATCTAAGCCCGTGTGCCACAACTACTGAGCCTGCGCTCTAGAGCCCCCGAGCCACAACTACTGAGCTTGCATGCCACAACTACTGAAGCCCGTGCGCCTAGAGCCCGTGCTCTGCAACAAGAAAAGCCACTGCAATGAGAAGTCCCTGTACCGCAACGAAGAGTAGCCCCCGCTCACCGCAACTAGAGAAAGCCCGTGCGCAGCAACAAAGACCCAACGCAGTCAAAAATAAATAAATAAAATAAATAAATTTTAAAAAATAATAATAATATATAAAGCAGAAACTGACAGACTACAAAGATAAAGACAAATCCATACACAGGCATTTTAATACACCTCTCCTAATAACTGATAAAAACAAGCAAAAATGTCAGAAAGATATAGAGATTTGAACCCAATCAGCAAACATGACCTAAGGACCTAAATGGCACACTTCATTCAAGCAGTAAAAAATCCACATCCTTCACAAGCACACACGGAATGTTTCCCCAAAATCCTGATCATTCGAAGGACCATTTGCAAGTCTCAACAGACCTCCAAGGATTGAAATCATAGAACCTGTTCCCTGACCATGATGAAATTAAACTAGATATCAATAACTTAAAAAATAAAGATAACTAGAAAAGCCCTCATGTATTTGAAAAAACTTAAAAACATATCTCACATACACAAAAGTCAGCCCAGAAACCAAGATTTCAAATGGGCTCTTCGGTGCCCAGGAGTTTTCTATGCCTGGGAACAATGCACTGAGATAAGACCCCAGCTGGTGGGAGGTGTGCCTCTGAGAAGGGCAATGATGCACTGGAAGGTGGGAAAGGAAAACCTCCCCTCCTGTCCCTGGCATGTTTGCAGGGAGATCAGTTTCAGGTAAGAGTACCCATGGAAGCTGAGGACCTAGAAACCAATACCTCCAAGACTATCCCAGCCTTAGAAAGTCTCCGTGTACTGCAGGTAAGACTGCAGGATCATCAGACAGAATACTGTGATACAGACAATATAAAGAAGGATTTTAAGCAGATGAGGTACGGGCTAGAACTGATGTAGAAGCTGATTTTGAGGGCAGAACATGACACGGCCATGGTCCTCCATCCTGGCTGCACAGTTGAGCCACATGGGGAGCTCAGAAATCTTAATGCCCTGGCCCTCCTCCAGGCCAACTAAATCAGAATCAATCATTGGCGGTCACAGACCATTTTACAGTTAGGTAGTTTCTGTGTCTTGGCTTGCAACAAAGTGAAAGGCAGACCTAATCCTTTTTTTTTTTTAATTGGAGTATAGTTGCTTTACAATGTTGTGTTAGTTTCTGCTGTATAGCAAAGTGAATCAGCTTTATGTATATATATATCCACTCTTTTTTTGGATTTCCTTCCCACTTAGGTCACCACAGACCACTGAGTAGAGCTCCCTGTGCTATACAGTAGTTCTCATTAGTTATCTATTTTATATTGTCTATAGTAGTGCATATATGTCAACCCCAATCTCCTGTAAGTTTGTTCTCTACATCTGTGACTCTATTTCTGCTTTGCAAATAAGTTCATCTGTACCATTTTTCTAGATTCCACATATAAACGATATTATACGATATTTGTTTTTCTCTTTCTGACCTACTTCACTCTGTATGACAGTCTCTAGGTCTATCCACATCAAGGCAGAGCTA
Organism: Balaenoptera borealis; assembly: GCF_965194805.1. NCBI lineage: Eukaryota > Metazoa > Chordata > Mammalia > Artiodactyla > Balaenopteridae > Balaenoptera > Balaenoptera borealis. The sequence goes on from NC_138867.1 coordinate 165,432,181, forward strand.
ATCTACAGTCAGCTGATACATTGTTAAAATTTTTGATGAAAAATCACTACATGATTTAGGGTTTATAAACCAAAGAAATTCAAAACATTGAGTGACCCTGCTATAACAAAACTCCCTGCATCTCCATCTACTATTTAAGCAAACACAAGTTCTCAGCATTCACACAGATAAAAACAAAAAACAGAAGTCATGCTAAAGCTTCTCATTCTGACAATGACATCCACCAAATGGGGGTGGGGAGATGACAGTTGGATGAGATGCATTTCAATAAATGTTTACTTTGTGTAACAATTATTCAAAAATTGTGTAATGTGTAAGGCATTTCTTTTGATCAACTGTATACCAATGATAATTATAATAATCCCAAAGAAAATATTAAAACTTAATTTCAAGGTCCCAACAAGGTTAAAAGCTTAAATTATTACACTTATTTTATTTGCAGAGGAACATGATAGTCTAATCAGTAAAATTTTCAAGCATTAAATATACTGCATTAAGATAAAATTCTGGGGGGCTTCCTTGGTGGCACAGTGGTTGAGAGTCTGCCTGCCAATACAGGGATTCAAGCCCTGGTCTGGGAAGATCCCACATGCCGCGGAGCAACTAGGCCCGTGAGCCACAATTACTGAGCCTGCACGTCTGGAGCCTGTGCTCCGCAACCAGAGAGGCCGTGATAGTCAAAGGCCCGTGCACCATGATGAAGAATGGCCCCCACTTGCCGCAACTGGAGAAAGCACTCGCACGGAAACAAAGACCCAACACAGCCATAAATAGAAAGAAAGGAAGGAAGGAAGGAAGGAAGGAAGGAAGGAAGGAAGGAAGGAAGGAAGGAAGGAAGGAAGGAAGGGAGAGAGAGAGAGAGAGAGAGAGAGAGAGAGAGAGAGAGAGAGAGAGAGAGAAAGAAAGAAAGAAAGAAAGAAAGAAAGAAAGAAAGAAAGAAAGAAAGAAAGAAAGAAAGAAAAAGAAAGAACCTACTCTGCAGGGTTGTTTTAAAAAAAAAATAGATAAAATTCTGTGTGGGAAATGAAATGAAAATACAAGTTCAATTTTTTAAAATGATGTACAATTTGGGCTTATTCATAGTCTTTAAAAGAGTGGATCTCAAAAGGGAACCCTCCTGCACTGTTGGTGGGAATGTAAATTGATACAGCCACTATGGAGAACAGTATGGAGGTTCCTTAAAAAACTAAAAATAGAACTACCATTATGACCCAGCAATCCCACTACTGGACATATACCCTGAGAAAACCATAATTCAAAAAGAGTCATGTACCACAATGTTCACCGCAGCACTATTTACAATAGCCAGGACACGGAAGCAACCTAAGTGTCCATCGACAGATGAATGGATAAAGATGTGGCACATATATACAATGGAATATTATTCAGCCATAAAAAGGAACGAAATTGAGTTATTTGTAATGAGGTGGATGGACCTAGAGTCTGTCATACAGAGTGAAGTAAGTCAGAAAGAGAAAAACAAATACCGTATGCTAACACACATATATGGAATCTAAAAAAACAGTACTGATGAACCTAGTGGCAAGGCAGGAATAAAGACACAGACGTAGAGAATGGACTTGAGGACACAGGGCGGGAAGGGGAAGCTGGGAGGAAGTGAGAGAGTAGCACTGACATATATACACTACCAAATGTAAAATGGATGGCTAGTGGAAAGCTGCTGAACAGCACAGGGAGACCAGCTCGGTGCTGTGTGACAACCTAGAGGGGTGGGTTAGGGAGGGTGGGAGGGAGGCTCAAGAGGGAGGGGATATGGGGATATATGTATACATACAGCTGATTCACTTTCTTATACAGCAGCAACTAACAACACTGTAAAGCAATTATACTCCAATAAAGATACAAAAAATAAATAAATAAATAAATAAATAAAAGAGTGGATCTCAAATTGCAATATTTAGCTTCCACTGAATAGGAGGTGGGGGAAGAAAGACAGCACAATTATATTCCAGACTGAAAAATCTGATGAAGGCAAGTGCAGAATTCTCTCAGCCTGTGACACTGCCAACCACCAACTACCTCCAACCATAATTAAGTTACTTGTGACTGAACCAATTTCTAGCAGTTCCAGCACTATTTGTACCTCACTTTAAAAAAAAAAATTTTTTTTAATGTTATGCTGAACTCACTTCCTTGAAAAATATAAGGCTACATTGTAATTCTTAAAAGTTATCAGAAAACATGGGGACGTCCCTGGCGGTCCAGTGGCTGCGACATCACGCTTCCACTGCAGAGGGCCCGGGTTCGATCCCTGGTTGGGGAACTAACATCCTGCATGCTGCACAGTGAGGCCAAAAAAAAAAGTTATCTAAAAACACATGGGACCTAATTAAACTTAAAAGCTTTTGCACAGCAAAGGAAACCATAAACAAAACAAAAAGACAATCCACAGAATGGGAGAAAACATTTGCAAACAAAGCAACCGACAAGGGATTAATCTCCAAAGTATACACACAGATCAGGCAGCTCAATATCAAAAACAAACAACACAATCAAAAAATGGGCAGAAGATCTAAATAGACAATTCTCCAAAGAAGACAGACAGATGGCCAAGAAGCACATGAAAAGCTGCTCAACATCGCTGATCGTTAGAGAAGTGCACATCAACACTACAATGAGGGGTGGCTGGGCAGGCAGGCAGGCAGGCGGCTAGGTGGGTGGCAGCGGCCTGTGGGCAGTAGAGGGGGCTCTGGGGTGGCACCACAGGCAAGGGTAGAGGGGCAAGTTGGCTGCCACCGCTGCTGGCAGGGCGGCAGGGGGGCGGGGGGGAGGAGAGCCACTTCCAGGTAGGGAGCGGGTGGGAGAAGGAAAGGCGGGAAGCCGCTCGGCTGAGGCACTCTTTAAATTGTTTTGGGTGCTGCAGAGGCAACTCCTGCTGATGTTCCTGATCCCCAGGGTGACAACGGCTGCTGCCTAACCTGGAAAGAGGAATGCCAGCTCCTGAGCAGGCCTCATTGGTGGAGGAGAGGCAACCACAGACCCATCAGGAAGCTGCCTCCACTGGCCCAGGCGTGGAACCTGAGACCACAGCCACCACTATTCTAGCTTCCATGAAGGAGCAGATAACCCTGCATGTTGAAGAAAGTTGGAAACCTATCATGATTTTTGCTGTGTAATTCCTTGATGGCCTCAGATGACTTCAAAACTTTACCTTTTGGCAAAGAATAGTATTCTGAATGGATGTTTTGTGGGAGAAAGCAAAAGGGGTTCTGGTTTCTTGAGAAAGAAGGAACCTACTTCTGCTCATGGGCTACCTCTTTCGTGAAGCCATGTTCACCCCAGCCTGAAGTCAACAAGTCAACTCTCTCTTGATCTTCTTTAGCACTTTATACCACTGTTCTCTTATCATATGCTCCTTTGAATGATATAATAAAAAGCTACCTAAGGATAAAAAAAAAAAAAACTACAATGAGGTATCACCTCACACCAGTCAGAATGGCCATCATCAGAAAGTCTACAGGGACTTCCCTGGTGGCGCAGTGGTTAAGACTCTGTGCTCCCAATGCAGGGGGCCCGGATTCAATCACTGGTCAGGGGAACTAGATCCCACATGCATGCCGCAACTAAGAGTTCTCATGCCACAACTAAAAGACCCAGCGCGACCAAATAAATAACTATTAAAAAAAAAAGTCTATAAACAATAATTGCTGGAGAGGGTGTGGAGAAAAGGGAACTCTCCTACACTGTTGGTGGGAATGTAAACTGGTACAACCACTATGGAGAATAGTATGGAGGTCCCTTAAAAAACTAAAAATAGAACTACCATATGATCCAGCAATCCCACTACTGGGCATATACCCAGACAAAACTCTAATTTGAAAAGATACAAGCACCCCAATGTTCACTGAAGCACTGTTTAAAATAGCGAAGACATGGAAGCAATCTAGATGTCCACTGACATGGATAAAGAAAATGTGGTACATATATACAATGGAATATTACTCAGCCATAAAAAAGAATGAAATAATGCCATTTGCAGCAACATGGATAGACCTAGAGATTATCATACTAAGTGAAGTAAGTCAGACAGAGAAAGACAAACAACATATGATATCACTTCAATGTGAAATGTAAAAAAAAAAAAAAAAAGATACAAATGAACTTATTTACGAAACAGAAACAGACTCATAGACTTTGAAAACAAACTTATGGTTACCAAAGGGGAAACGTGGGGGAGGGATAAATTAGGAGTTTGGGATTAACAAATACACACTACTGTATAGAAAATAAACAACAAGGACCTACTGTATAGCACAGGGGACTCTACTCAATATTCTGTAATAACCCATATGGGAAAAGAATCTGAAAAAAGAATGGATATATGTATATGTATAAATGAATCACTTTGCTGTACACCTAAAACACAACATTGTAAATCAACTATAATATAAAATAAAATTTTTAAAAAAATTTATATGACAGAATAATGTGACAGAATGTGACTCCGGGGGAAATAAAGTAGTTAATGAAGTACTCTCTGAGTGGGTGGCACTCGAGCTGAGACTTAACAGATGAGAAGAAACCAAGCAAGCATGAAGAGCCTGGAGACAGTGTCCCAGACAGAGGGAACGAGTGCAAAGGTCCTGAGGCAAGAAGGCAGCCAGAGAGGCTGGAACAAAATTAACAGAGCGAATGACTGGAAATGCCAGGCACTAGGGGCCGGACTGCGCAGACATAATGCATGTTTATCCCTTCACAAGAGACCCCAGGCTCTGAGGATCAGAGTGAAAGCTGAACAAAGTATCCCCAGATGCCCCTAGCTGGAAGGAGAGGTGGAGCTGAGGTAACAGGCAGATGAGGCAACAGAAGGACAGTGTGGGCTCTCAGAACTAAATGGGGACGTCATCCAGAAGGGACCAAAGAGCAGGGTGACAAAGAAAACTAGGACACTAGCCAACAGCTTAGGCCATGGGAACAGTAGGGATCAGGCAGGCTGAGGAAGGAGTACATTCTGCCCCCAATTATTCCCCTTTCACCTCTTTCCTGACCTTCCTTGGTGTGGAGTCTGTGCAGCAGCTGATCTTGGCCACTGCTTATATATGACACACCAGTGTCACCTGAGGCTCCCTAACCTCTGCAGCAAAGGTCACAGAAACTAAACTGCCCATGAGTCCACTGATGACTAGACCCTCAGTCAAGCACTGAGGAAGGGGACTGAGTCTGCAAGTATTTCTAAGGGGTTCCTCCACTGTCCAGGCTGGGTCAAGTGTAGCAAATGAATTGCTGGGCTTGGAGATGAGACAGATCAGAGTTTAAACGTTGTTTATGCCATTCGCTGTCTGTTAGCTCTGCAAAAACTCAGGATAGCCATCTACATCAGTCTGTTTGAGAATTAAGTGCAATAAGGCACGTTAAAGTCAGTGCCTAACACACAAAAAATACCCAATGAAGACCCCACTCGTTCCATTTATCCCACTAATGAGAGGGTTCAGTTCAGGCAGACGACAGCCCCACTACTTACTGGCTATGTGATTTTGGGGAAGGCACTTTAAACTCTGAGTCTTAGCTTCTTAGTCAGTGAAACAGAGATAACATCAGTTACTTCACATGGCTTTTGAAGGAATGAAGTAAGAAGAGTGTACGAAATGTCAAGCACAGCTCCTGACGACACATGGTTACTTCAATTGTCATTACCTGTTATCACTGGCGGGTGTGACCAAGATGGGGAAGGGGGCGGAGGAGGGAAGGGCGGCCTTCAAACTAAGCTCAGGCTTAGGCTGCTGACTGCAGTGGCTTACTTAATGCTCTGCCTAGCCTCTTGGGAACCACTCACCAGGTGGTTCCAGATAGAGCCCTCTTTGCTGCGCTCGTCAGGGGTCAGACGCACGTACTGGCTCGTGAGCATTGTGCTGCCTTGGAAGTCCCAAAGGAGCGTGGAGCTGGAACCGACCCCTGTGGGCAGAGACACGGGCAGACAGGTGCGTAAAAGACCAGGACAGGACTCGCTTTGCCAGAGGCAGGGAACCCACAGAACTGCTCTGACCAGAAGAAAGGGCACCCCTTCCCCAACCCCATCCAGCCTCGCCCTCACCCTGAACTCATTCCCGCCCCAGGCCTCACCGTGGTAGGGCTTGATAAGCGAATGCTCCCGTTTGAGGTGTTCACTGTTGCCGTCAGTTATGTCGGCAGCCACCGGCCCCAGAAACAGGAGAAAAAGTAGAAGTGTAGCGGGGCCAGGGCCGGGGCCGGGAAGCCCAGGCCTCCCCGGGCATCGCCGGCCCCAGCCCCAGCGCCAAACCCAGCCTGCCGCCGCCGCCGCCGCCGCCGTCGCCGTCGCCATTCTCCGTTCCTCTCGACCACTTCCGTCTTAGGACTTCCGCCTTCCGGGTGTTCCATCTAATAGCCTCCGGCCGGAAGCCCTCCAACCCTAGTGTCACCTGGGAACTGCCAGCAAAAGCAAAGCCTCGCTGCCGTGGAGACGGCGGCTGTATTTGCTGAGCAGCCTCCCATCCTGGTCGAGTGCCTCGGCGGCTGCGAGGCACCTGTCAGCCAGCCTCAGCAATGGGTTCTTATGAGCGACAAGAGCAGCAACCAATCATGGAACAGCACGTTCGGCTTGTGGGCCAACGGGGAGCAGAGGGATGATTTGTGTCGGAGAGCAGCGCGAGGGTCGTCTGTGAAGTGGGGCATGCTGGAACTTGTAGTTTTCATGGGACGCTCGCGCGGGCTGGGAAGACGAAGCCTAGAACGCTCTTGGCCTCTGGCCACTGGTGGCGTCCCTGGAGTAACATTTCCCAGTCCAAGGAGAAGGGAGTTCTAAATTGAAGGCGGGGACCAGAATTCCAACTCCCGCGCCGCCTAGAACTCACTAGGGCGAGACTTTTTAACCGTTTCTGGCTCCACGCCTTTGGAAACAGAATTCCCTTACTTGATGGGAAGGCCAGGCCAGGACTCGCTTTGCCAGAGGCAGGAACTTCCCTTCCCAGTTCCTCAGGCCCAGTTGGGTTTCAGCAGGAGGAGCAGACTCGAATCCTGTCCCAGTGATAGCCGGGGCCCATTCGTATCCAAACGATTGTAGTGCCTGCCTGGCGCAGCAGGAAGCGTCCAGGAAAGGTCCGGGAAAGCTGGCCGTGGAGCAAAGGTGGAAAACTGGTGGCCCACGGCCAAATAGAGCTCTTGCTGATGCTATTTCAATAAATGACTTAACTACCAATATTTTAAATCAGGAGACAAATTCACATTAAAAATCCAAATTTCCAGCTTCTCAGGAAAAATTGGAAGACCCAACCACACTAGGCTCATGGGGCTGCCCTGCTAAAAATGCCTTACTTTTCTAAGCTAGTCTCCACTCTGGCCACTAATTTACAGCACCTGCCTGGCCCTTCTAGACACTTGAATTAATGACCCCTGTTATAGATCACAGGGTGGGATAGTTGGTTTCCTGCTCCTTTAAGAAGTTGTCCTGGTGAATGAATGAACTTCTTCAGGATTAAGTGCTGAGACATCTTTTTAAAATTAGCGATATATATATGTATATTTCAGAGATTTATCTATATCTGTGCAAACAAGGACATGTGCATTCCACTAGACCTCCATGAGGGCTCAGATTTTTATCAGCTATAGTCACTACTTAATCCCCAGCATCTAGAAAAGTGCTTGGCACATAGAAGTTGATTAATAAGTAATTGGTGAAAGAATGAATGTTTGGTCTAGAGGTCATATTAGGGGGGAGACCTTGTAAACTTTAAAACCCCCTACGAGGCTAGGCCCAGATCCATGGCACAGCAGCCAGGCAGGTGGTCTCCACTCACAGCACACACCCTGCCACCCCCCATCACAGGTATATTGACACCATCATGCACCTTATTAAGACCACCATTGGCAATGCTCCAGGCCCAAATGCAACTCCCAATACACACACCAAGTCTGACTTTATTGAATCCCTCTGTCTGGGTGGCCTGGAGCAAGGTGTCTGGAAAGAAGTGAATTAGGACTGGGTGAAGAGGTATATTAACTAGGATAATGCTAACTGCTATAACAAATAGACCCTAATGTGTAAAACAGCTAGAAGAAGTTGATTTCTCTCTCCCTTAACAGTCCAAAGCTGGTGTTCCTGGTTGATGGGTGGCTTGCCTTCTTACACTAATGTGGAGACCTAGGCTCCTTCCTTTTTGTGGCTCCACAAGCCCTTAGGGCTTCATCATCTTCTGTATCCAGTCAGCTAAAGGGGAAGGAGAGAATGTGGAGGACACATAGGGCTGAAAAGCCTTGGCACACACCACTCCACTCACATTCAGTTGGCGGGAACTAGTTAGCACATGGCCACACCTGACTGTGAGAGAGCCTGGGAAATTAAAGTTTAGCTGTGTGCCCAGGAGGACTAGGACATGAATTTGTGGTGAAGAATCACTCAGTTTCCGCCTCCGAAGGTTTCGGGTCATGGCCCTAGAAGGGGGCAGTGGAGTAGAGGGTAGAATATGGAAGAGGGGTGTCACCTTATCCTTGTAGAAAGAGGGGTCCAAACTGGAGTGGTGGGTGACTTGAGGGCTCTAAGTAAGCCCATACTTGTGTAAAATACAAGTCCCGGGGCTTCCCTGGTGGTGCAGTGGTTGAGAATCTGCCTGCTAAGGCAGGGGACACGGGTTCGAGCCCTGGTCTGGGAAGATCCCACATGCCGCGGAGCAACTAGGCCCGTGAGCCACAACTGCTGAGCCTGCGCGTCTGGAGCCTGTGCTCCACAACAAGAGAGGCCAGGACAGTGAGAGGCCCGTGCACCGCGATGAAGAGTGGACCCCGCTCGCCACAACTAGAGAAAGCCCTCGCACAGAAACGAAGACCCAACACAGCCAAATATAAATTAATTAATTAATTAATTAAAAAAAAAAATACAAGTCCCATAGTGGGTACATGCACATGTAAGAAAGAGGCCAACTGAGGACTCTGAAGAGCCTGAGTTCATCGGGGACTGGGCCAGGCTGAGGAAGCAGGGTATCCCTCTTCAGTCGACGGTACTACACCAAGGTGGGACTTTTATGTGAATGACTATAAACGCACACGTGTCTTTGGGCACAGATGCGCCTGATCTGTTCCCTGCCCAGGGGGGCGAGCGTGTGCATACTTGGTTGCACGTGTCACTGGGGTGTCTGAGTTCATATGTGCCTGTGTTCATATGTGACAGGCAGGTGTGCCTGTCACATGCACATGTCTGAAGGGCTGTGCATACATATGACCGAACGCTCAGGTGTTCCTGACGAGGGAGAACCTGTGTGTTTCTAACCTGTACACCTGAAGGGTCTGTGTGTGCATGACCATGCATGCAATGTATCTGTTTGTCCACACCCAGGAACAGGCCTGCAAAGGACAGCCTGGAGATGTCTCAGGACAGAGGTAGTAACCGCACGTGCACAACTGCCAGGGGGAGGGGTGCTGAGTGTGCACATGCCCAGCACACAGCAGGTGTGGGATAGGTATGTGCTGAGTAAAGTACACAAGTGGACACTCAGATCACAGTACACATGTCCCTGTGTCTATGGTAGCCCCTGCAGGGTGTATGAAGTTGCCTAGGTGTGTGAATGTGTACTTCTGTGTGCCCAGATGTGCTCTTGGAACTCCCCAGGCTGGGCCAGACCAGGCTGGGCTCCTTGTTGGGCACACGGAGGCCTCTGCTGTGTGTTGGTGCCTGCATGGGGCACTGCTAAGGGTGCATTGGCGGCATGTGTATGTGCGTGTGAATGTGTGTGTGCGCGTGCGCACGCGTGCATGTGTGTGTGTAGGAAGAAGCATTCGCTCTCTTAGACCTTGCTTCTTTCTGTGGTTCGGTTTCTATAGAGACACTTCCTGTGGAAGAGAAAAGAGGTAGTGAGCTGGTGTTTCAGGATGTGAGGGCCCACAGGAGCGGAGCTGGGCTCTCTCTCTGCTGCCTGCCCTTCGTCGTGCAAGCTCTGGCCAGAGCTGCCCACAGTCCCCATGGTGGGCGCCCCCCGCAGCGGGGACCCGTGAACAGCAGCGGCATGCCAGGGAAGCCCAAGCACCTGGGCGTCCCCAACGGACGCATGGTGAGTGCGGGCTCCAGGCCAGGCCCACAGGGAGGGGGTGGGCACACCCAGGGTGGAGCCCAACAGGCACACCCGGCAGGGCTGGGCTAGAGCCTGCATGCTGCCAGCGGACGGGAGAAGTTGGGGAGAGGCAGCAGCAGGTGGTAGAACCTGGTACCCTCATCCCAGGACCTTCCAGATGGTTCTGATGGGGACCTGGGGCCACCCCAGGGATGAGGCCAGAGGAGAGCAGGCATAGGCTTCTGGCCCAGTCCCCACTGCTCTCTTACCTACTACTTTGGCACCATCTGGGGCTGCCTGCATCCTAGGGTAGCAGGGAGTCCCCGCATGCCCTTTGCCCCCTGTATACCCCTACGGGGACCCAAGCCCCCATACCTCACTTAGCCTCAGCCCCCTCCCCCACCCAGTGTCCTGATGCCCAAGGTCAGGTAAGGGGCAGCCCTTAATGGGTCATTGCCCTCCACCTAGACCTACTCCAGAGGCTTCCTGCCAGAACTAGCAGTCCTTGGGCAGCCTGGGATGGGTCAGCAGGGTCAGGCCCAGTTGGCACAGCTTCTGTCTGTTCTATTCCTGGACTACTAGGACGGGTGGGGGGACCTGAGCACTAGGGTGCCCCTGGCTGCTGCTAAGTCCTCTCCCTGGCTGCTTGGCATCCAGGTGAGAGCTGCCCTGGAAGAGACCCGCTTCAGCAGATGGAACTGGCTGTGTCGGGCTTCTCTTCTCTCCCTAGGACACCAGCCCCCTAGGCAGAGTCCCAGCCCCTCCTATAAACTCCGGAAAGTCCAGTGTCCTAGTCGCCTACCCAGCCCCAGCCTAGTACTGTGGGACAAAGCCAATGGGTCCAGAGAGACCTGGGTTCTAATCTCAGCTCTGTTGTCCCTTACTAGAGGGTCCTCTCTGACCCTCAGTTTCTTCATCTATAAAAGGAGGAGTTTGAAATGGATTTCAAAGGCTTGCTGAGACGATTAAGTGGAATAATGAATATGAGCCCCCTGACCGACCGTGGGGGTTCCATAAATGTCAGCCCAATGCCCCCCTTCATTCTCAGCCCCTTTTCAAGGATCCCCTGCCTCACCAAGAAGCTGAGCCACTCCCCACCCCTACTCCTCCTCCTAATTCCCAAGACCTGTCTCCATACCTCTTCCTCCAGCATCTCTTTATTGGGCAGGAGAGAGGCAAATCCCTCCAAGCTGGCCGTGTCTCCCACCTCACTATCTCTACCATCAAACTAACTTTGGAAGTTCGAGCATCCATGGGCCTCGCACTCCCTGGAGGCATGATGCTTGGCTCACCCCTCCCAGGGCATCCAGGCCAAGGAGGAACACGCCCACTCCCACCCCAGAGGGCAACTGGGTTGCTGCTTCTGGGCAGTGCCCAGAGCTGCAGGGCAGCTGAGGGGGCCCAGAGACAGACCCAGCCTCTGCCCATCCCACATCAACCTATAACTTCTCTACTCAAGAGTCATTCAGAGCAGGGAAGACCCCCAAGCTCTACCCCCAGCCCTGCAAGCCCACGGACACCCTGGCTTTTCTCAGCGACTTTCACACACAGGTTTATCTTTGCCCTTTCCGGGCCCATTCTGAACTCTGTGCCACCTCTTGGAATCCCGAGGGTCACAGGTTGGCCACTTGCTGGCCATTGGGCAGCCTTCCGAGGCCACGCTCAGCTGAGAGGAGGGACAGACCGGCATCAGATGTGCATAGATGTAGGCCAGCTGTCAGCCTCCTTCCATGAGTTACCTCCTGAGGGAGGTTCAAAGGAGTACATGACATGCTGAGGGCAGCTGGCAAGAGAGGGACCCGCATTTGAACCAGGCCAATCTGACTCGATGCCAGGTCTCCTCCACCTCCCAGAACTGCCTGGCTCCGTCCTCCCCCGCCTCCTCCTGCCACCAACCCCACCCACTACCACCGTCATTCCCTGCTGAGGCGACTTCATTTGTCAGCCTCGTCTTTCTGTCACTCAGCTTGTCAGGGGGTTGCAACGAAACCTGTCACTTACAGATGGCTCCCAGCCTCCCTCCCAGAGATGCCTTCACACAGTCCCAACTGCCACTTCATTTGTTCACTCATGCATTCATTCAACAATCCCTCCTTAGGGCCTGCTCAGTGCTGGCCCTGTCCCAGGCATCAAGACCAAGGCCCATCGCCCTAGGCCCTGCCCTCAAACAGCTCCTGGTCTGGCAAGGCACAAAAGGCACGAGCGCAAATACCAGAATAAAATTAAGGTTTGGGTAAAAGCGGTAGGTCAGGAATAGAGAAAGCTTGAGGAGGACCTGGGAGAGAGAACAAACTTCTCTACTCACTTCGTACATTGTTGGTGTGGAAGATGTCCTGCAAGGATGTGCCAGCTGGAGGAGGGAACAACATGGGGAAAGGCCTACACACAGGGAAACAGGATGTGTGTACAGGGACAAGGCCCAAGGGCTGGCGAGCCTAAAGCCTGGAGAGGAGCAGTTATTGCATCCTGTCACTCTCAGGTGCCCAGTTAGTCTTCCTGCACAGGAAGACCTGCAAGGCAGAGCCCACCGTACCTTGGCCTACATTCCTGGAGTCCAGCTCAGGGCCATAGGTCAGCTCCACAAAGCTGACTCAGGCTGAAGAGCCAGGCAGCCAGGGTTCTCAGTGGGTCTACCCAGAGAGGATCTCTGGGCCTCAGTCACCCCAAGCCAGGATGAAATAAGATGATGATATAGAGGGCCGAGCCCAGAAGATGCTCAGTAAATCAGCCCTCCCTTCGAAGTCACCCCTCCAGGGGACAGAATTCATCCAGGAGCCCCTGGGCCCTTTACCCCAATCAACCTTGACCATCTATGCCCCGAGAGCTGAGGCCCTGGGCCTCCCAGCTCCCCGGTACGTCTCCTGTTGACCCAGGAAGGCAGCTCAGTGGAGGGGAGACCTTAGGTTTCCAGAGTCAGGCACACTTGGGCCCTAATTTCAGTTCAGGCACTTCCCAGCTGTGTGATTTCTTTGGGCCAAGGTTTCCATATCTGTAAAATGGGCGTAATAATACCTGCCTCACAGGATAAGGATGTGAGGATGGAGGGAGGATGTGACACAGATGTGTGCCATCCATGTTCTCTCTCTGCCGGAGAGCTCAGGAAAAGTCGGGTCACCCTCACCTTTGTATTCTCAGATACCAGCGGCTCCCCCAGGGCCCATTTCCAAGGAAAAATGTTTGGCAAACTGAGGCCAGACCGTGGGTTGGGGTTGCCGCTTGGCCACCACACCCTTCCTCATCCTTTCTTCCCCTTTTCTCCCATTCACTCACCACTTCTCCTCAGGCAGGCCAGGGTGGGGCAAGGCCAGCCCTGCTCAGCACAACTTCCCCAGACCCAGGAGCCTGGGCAGATCAGAGCCCCAGCCAGCGGCAGCAGCAGCGTGCCATTCTCCCTGCTGCACGCCTGCCACATTCACAAATGGGGCCTCGCTGACTCATCCTTCCTGGCAGCTCCAGGAGGTTGGGAATGCTGAGCCCTGTGCTACCCAGGGGGTAACTGAGGCCCAGAGAAGGGAAGTTACTTGCCTCAGAAGGGTCACTCTGGAATTGGACCCCATCCCTGCTCCCTGCCACCTCTGGATCTCCATCCTGTCTCAGACCCAGCTATATGGGTTATTAATATGTAGTGGGGCAAGAGGGGCCCAGGAAGAACTGCATGGGGCGTTCGGAGTCAGAGCATCCCTGGCAAAGGGGGTGCCAGCGCCTCCTATGAGGGCAGCGGAGGGCAACTTGGGCCCTTGTGGCTGCTTGGGAGCACCTGGGCAAAGAGGGTGCTCCTTGAGGAGGGAGTTCAGGCTGATTCCCTCCTACGATATAGGCCTGCCCTCCAGGAGCTACAGGCTGCTAGGGGAGAGGCCCAGACACAGGTGGGCAGCAGTGTGGTGGGCAGGGGGATTCGGGGCAACTGGTGTTTAGGGAAGACCGATGTCAACAGGCAGAGACTGGAGAGCCATAGGGTGGGGGGAGAAACAGTAAAGCAGGAAGCAGGAATGTGAAGAGGTGTGGGGAAAATAGAAGTTTGATGAAGTGTAGGGTGGAGGTGAGGGGGAGGGCAATGGGGGAGGCTGAAGGGGTTCATTAGTCAGGCTCAGGCAGAGCTTCAGCAGTAACCCAGCAACTGCTCTGCCTCCCAGAGTGAGGAGTGGGGCCAGAAGAGGGCCTGGGAGCCAGCCCCACATAAAGACACAATCCATTCAACGTGATGTAAAGAACAAAACAAAATAGGAGTGAAGCCAAGCCCAGGCCCCTCTGCCTTCCCTGGGGTCCTGGGCTGCCCACAAGCATCCCGTGCCCCACCCCCCCACACACGGAAAAGTGCAGTGGAGAGCCCTGAGCAAGGGAGAGGCCTGGGAGAGGCCGGTGCGTGCTGGGTGCGGGAGGCGGGAGGGCCAGGTGGCCACCGTGGAGTGGGAGGGGAAAGTCAGGATGGTTCCCGGAAACCTGGACAGAGGGAGGTAACCAAGGCTGGGAACAGCCACAGAGCAGCCTGGGGAGGAAGAACGTGGGACAGGCAGGTGCAGGCATGAGGGCAGCTGACAGGAAAGGGAAAGAACAGTTGGAAGGGACCTTGGGCTTCAACTTGTCCCCTTCACACACCCCAGGAGTTGAGACTTTGTCCTGCAGCCCCGGGAGAGAATTCCCATGAAGCTGTCAGATGGGCGAGTGCAAAGGCAGCAGGGCAAAGGCTGGGGCAGCCAGGGGAGGGCGTGCAGGGTGGTTCCATGTCCAGCCTCCCTCTGCACAAGCTTTCCCTCCTCCTCCGTAACGTCTTATCCCCGTGCTCCAGCTTGGAGACAGGCTCAGGGAGGGGCCCAAGGTTGTAAAACTAGAAAAGGACAGGGCTAGGCTTTGAATCTTTGTCTGACAGACCCGATCCCTGTGTTCTTCCCTCTACCGCAGGGCTTGGCAAAATTGAAAGCTGAAGCAGGGCCAGACACCAATACTAATGCAACAACAATAATAGTAATGTTCCTCGAATATTTACCACATGCCAGATAGTGTTCTGAGTTCTCTTTCTATGTATATTTAACTTATTTAATCACAGCAAGCCTTTGAAGTCCTGACCATTATTTGCCCCATCTGTATAGAGGGAGAAACTAAGGCACAGGGAGGTAAAGTACTCTGCCCAAGGTCACACAGCACAAATGTGAACTCAGGTAGTCTGGGGCCTGCCTCCATAAATAACATAAATGCATCAAACTGGCCCCAGAGACCTCTGAGGAGAGTGCGAACCCCTTCTAGGGAAAGTGGTTGCTGCTCAGGGCCAGCCAAGGTTGCCATTCTGGGAAGAAGCTCAAGGTAGCTGGGGCAGAAAGCTGGGGTTTCATGTAAAACTCCTGACTTTCAAATATGGGAAACCCCTTTAAAGTTAAAAAAAACAAAAACATTCTGATATTAATAATGTCCTACTTATTTGCAGGCCAGCTCTGGCCCACAGATGTGTGACCCGGGTGCTCCCAGGTTGGGGAACAGAGAGGGAGATTCCAGCCGGGAGGGCAGGGAGAGTCTTCCTGGGGAGGAGATGTTTGCAGACTTGTTTCCAGTAGGGATGGGACGAAGGGACAGGTGGCGGAAGCTCCTGTGACAGGACCTAGTGAAAATGCAGGAGGTGAGAGGGAGGAAGGAACTGGGGATCAGTCAAGCCCTGGTGTTAGGAGCCCAGGTGATGGGAGGAAAACCAGATTCAGGGAAGCTGGTTCCGTGCCCTGCTTTGGTGGTGGCAGAGGTGGCTTCCATTTGGGACTGGCTGAGTTGGAAGGGCTTGTGGGGCATTTGGGTGGAGATGTCAGCAGGAAGTTGGCTATGTGTGTTTGAAGCTGGGGAGATGTGGGAGGGAGAAAGGGCCCAGAACAGAGTCAGAGAGGGGTAGAGGCCACCTTGCGTGTATAGATGATGAGGAAGCTGGAGGATTTGCTAGGAAGGTAGGAAGACCGAGGGAAACCACTGCAAGATTCATTTTGAAAGGAGGGTTTTTCTGTTTCACTAATGGTTGGGATTCCCAGAGAAGTCAGAGTTGTGCATGTGGGGGAAGGGGGGATGTGCAGAGGAAGGGATTGGCCTCTACAGCTACTCACAGGGTAGTCCATAACCAGCAGCATCAGTGCTTGGGATCTTGTCAGAAATGGAGAGTCTTAGGCTCTCCTGAACCTGAATCTCTGGAGGTTCCCCCCGCCATCATTCTAATGCACACTAAAGTTTGAGAACCACTGCTCTCTACTATAAAATAGCATCCTGTGCCCTGCCCATGGTGGGGTGTTTCCAAGAGGAGGCAGTTGCAATAAGGAGATCATCAGTTACAGAGACACCTCTCCTTCCTCAAAGACAACAGCAAACATTGATATAACACCTGCCACATGCTGGCCACTATTCTAGATGCTGGAAATATATTAAACTGATTTGATCCTCACAGCAGGCCCAGGAAGTAAGTTAATTATTATTATCATCATCCCTCACTTACAGATGGAGACAAACAAGTTACTTGCCCAAAGTCATACAACTAGTAAGTGGCAGAGACAAGATTAAAAGTTTGTGTTCCTACCCACCATGCTCTACACCCAGGCTCACCCAGTGGGTGCTGGGGGTCAACAGGGGTGACTGGGGTGTACCTGGTATAAGTCCCAGTGCACATAGTGGTTGGCACATGATGGAAGGGGAGCCAGGGGCAGCCTGAGCAAAACCCTGAGCAAGCAGTGACCTGGCTGAGAATGCCCAGTGTGGCCCTCCAGGCAGAGAAGAACACAGCTCCAATCCTGGGGGCTGGGCCTAGAACTATCCCTTGAGAATCCACCCTGGGCTCTACTCTGACTTTCTACCTCGGGTTTCTTGTAGGTTCTGGCTGTCTCAGATGGAGGTAAGTGACAGAGTATGTGGAGGAAGCCTGGCTGGGGTGGGGGGGGGGGGCTGAGGGGGGTGTATGTGGAAACAGCGTGGGGATACCCCTGCCATTTGCTGTCTTTCCAGGAAAAGTACCTGAGATGGGATTGGGCCAGGGGCTGGGGAAGGCTGCAAGGCTCAGCTGCACTTGTCCATCCCCCTGCAGAGCTGAGCAGCACGACGGGACCCCAGGGCCAGGGCGAGGGCCGAGGCAGCTCCCTCAGCATCCACAGCCTTCCCAGTGGCCCCAGCAGCCCCTTCCCCACCGAGGAGCAGCCTGTGGCCAGCTGGGGCCTGTCCTTCGAGCGGCTGCTGCAGGACCCGCTGGGCCTCGCTTACTTCACTGTAAGCCCTGGGGTGGGATAGGGAGGGCGGATGGCAGTGGCCACCAAGGGGGGAAGGGTGGAGGGCATGGGAGAGGGCATGGATGGAGTTTCAGGCTGGCCAGAGTGGGACTCCTCTGTCAGCTGCCTCATCTGGCCTTGCTCTGGCACTCTCTTACTCTTCTCCCAGCTGGGAAGTTTCCTTCTCTCTGCCTCTTATTTTCTCTCTGTGCCTCCGGATCTCATCCCATCTGTCTGTCTGACCCTATCTGTCTGGCTTGGCCTCTTGGCCCTCTCTCTATACCAATCTCTTGGACCACATCCCCTGACTGGGTCTCTGTGTCTCACCTCTGTGTCTGTGCCTCCTTCTCCCCACCCCTAGGAGTTCCTGAAGAAGGAGTTCAGTGCTGAGAACGTGACTTTCTGGAAGGCCTGCGAGCGCTTCCAGCAGATCCCGGCCAGCGACACCCAGCAGGTGGGGAGAAGGGGGAACTGAGGCGGCGAGATGAGACCAGGGCCTGAGCCATGCCCCTGACCTTCTCCTGTCCGTCCTGCCCCAGTTAGCTCAGGAGGCCCGGAACATCTACCAGGAGTTCCTGTCCAGCCAGGCACTGAGCCCTGTGAACATCGACAGGCAGGCCTGGCTTGGCGAGGAGGTGCTGGCGGAGCCCCGACCGGACATGTTCCGGGCACAGCAGCTTCAGGTGAGCGGTCCCGGAGGCGCGGCCTGGGATAAGGGGCGGCGCCTTGGAAGGGAGCTCGGTGGAGCAGAGGCAGGGCCAGATCCAACGGCGGAGCCTGAGCGGCAGAGATGGTGGGGATGGGGTGGGGAAGAGAGCAAATCTGGATGCTGGGACCCAGCTAAACGTTGGGCAGGGCGCGGATCAGAGGTAAGAAAAGAGGCGACAGTGAAGGAGGGGCTAGGGGCGGGACCTGGAGCAAGGAAGGGCTAGGGGCTCGCTCCCTAGGTTGGGGACGCCGCCAAGCCCCAGGGCCGAGTCTGGGACTCTGGCGGCTCGCAGAGCGCCCTCTCCAGCTCACCGCCCCGGGAACCGGCTCCGCAGATCTTCAACTTGATGAAGTTCGACAGCTATGCACGCTTCGTCAAATCCCCGCTGTACCGCGAGTGCCTCCTTGCGGAGGCCGAGGGTCGCCCCCTGCGGGAACCTAGCTCCTCGCGCCTTGGCAGCCCTGACGCCACGAGAAAGGTGCGGACGACTGCCTGTGGGGGCAGGCGGCTGGGTGCAGATCTGCGAGGGTGTGCCCACGGTCTGCCTGCGGGTGCGGCCCGGCCCAGTGCCAGTGGCTTCCCTGTATCTTGCAGAAGCCGAAGCTGAAGCCCGGAAAGTCGCTGCCGCTGGGCGTGGAGGAGTTGGGGCAGCTGCCGCCTGCTGAGGGCCCTGGGGGCCGCCCGCTCCGCATGTCCTTCCGCAGGGGTGAGGGCAGGAGCGGGCCGCAGAGATGAGCGGGGTCGGGAGTCTGGGCAAGCCTGGAGAACACCCCCTTCCTCCTACTGGTCCCGCAGTCTCTAAGACTGTGAAAATCGAAATGCAGGTCCGTGTGACCCCCATGTTCCCCTGGTGGTTCGGTTCCCACGCTAGACCCCAGAAGTTTGGGAAGCCCCTCTCAGCAGCGAAGCTTCCGGGAACCCAAACCACGTTAGACCCCTGCAAAAGGGCTCCAACAGGGTCCGCCTGGCTGGGAGAGGCCTCTGGCAGAGGGGTTGGGGGAGGGGCTGTCCTGCTCATTCTCCCTCTCCCCTAGAACTAGGGGGCGGTGCGTCAAACTCAGCCTTGCGCCGAGAGTCCCAGGGGTCCCTCAACTCCTCCGCCAGTCTGGACCTCGGCTTTCTTGCCTTTGTCAGCAGCAAATCTGAGGTGAGCCCACTGCTGGGGGAGATGAGGTGTGGGCTCGGGCCACTACTCCGGCCCCTTTGTGGGCCACCGTCATTCCAAGTCACCGGCCCCACTTCATCCTCCACTTGATCCAAATGGCCAACCACTCAGCCTCCTCACTTTCTTCCTGTCCTCACCACATTGGGCCCCATGCATGTTATGGGTGTACATCCTCTTCAGCCGATGTGTGTGCACGTGTGGGTGCCCAGGTGTGTACAGCACGTGTGTAGCAGTCAGTGGGTGGACCTGTCTCTGGGTGCCCATACGCTTGGGTGAGCATACATGTATTCCTGTAGGAGGATGTATCCTGCCTGCCTACAAGTGTGCCCTTGGGCATGTGTATGCCTGTGTGTGCCCCAGTGAGCTTACGTGTCTGTGTACCTGTCTGTGTGTCCTTGCATGTGTACACATCACCTCCCTTGACACCTGCTCTGAATCAGAGCCATCGGAAGAGCCTTGGGAGCTCAGAAGGTGACAGTGAAAGCCGACCAGGGAAGTATTGCTGCGTGTACCTGCCTGATGGCACAGCCTCCTTGGCCCTGGCCCGACCTGGCCTCACCATCCGTGACATGCTGGCAGGCATCTGTGAGAAACGAGGCCTCTCTCTACCTGACATCAAGGTCTACCTGGTGGGCAACGAGCAGGTGCGAACCTGGCCTGTTCCCCAACTCTAACTCCCTTCCTGATCCTGAACCCACCCCCATTCCTGTCTCTGCTCAGCCATGACCCCAACACCAATTCCACTTCTAATTCCAACCCCATCCCTTATCCCCACCCCCTTCCTAACTCCAGCCCCCACCACAGCCCCCCTGCCCCATGCCCAACTCCAAATCAACCCAGTACCACCTCCTCACTCAAACTCAGATATCCACTCTCATCCCATGAAAATCCTGTCCCCACCCCATTCCCATCCTGGTTTCCAGCTTCATCCATCATCCTCACTGTGATAGTCTCTGGGAGGAAGAGTAGGGGAAAACCACTGCCGGAGCTGAGTTTTTCCCTGTCACTCCCAGAGTTCAGACTGCCCATCCCTGAAATGGCCATTTGGGGATCCCTTACTTCCTCTGCCACCAGGGGCACACAACTGCACCCAACCTATGAAAAACTTTCCTTTAGGTACAAACTAACATAGCTTTAAAGAGGAGGCTAGGGCAAAATTCACTTAAACTAAACCATCCAATAAGGGGGAATCTAAAGGAAGGATGCTGTATCCCAGGGAGACCCGTCAGGATTTCATTCACCCGATAAACAGTCCTAAGCCCCTGCCAGGGCGGGGCAGAGGGAGCCAGGCTGAGTTCTGTCCTCCAGGTCCAAAGGCTGGAGGTGAGCCAGGCAGGATGTGATCAGGAGGAGGAGTTGAAGCTCCAGAGAGTTTCTGGGTCAAGGAAGGCATTTCTGGTTGGTCCCAGGAGGCTTCATGGAAGAGGTGGCCGTTGATGAGGATGAGGACAAGTTTGCCTGGCAGAGCTGTGGGGGGAGGACATTCCAGGCACAGGTGGGTAAGAAGTGCAGGGCAGGTTCAGGGGCCTGGAGTATGGGAGTATAAGGGCCACAGTAAGAGAAGCTCTGCCCACTTTCTTGGGCCACCCAGGCAGCCTCTGCAGCCCTGATGGGTTTTCATGTCTGCTAAATATAACTTCACCACCCACACTCCACCTGTCCCTGCAGCACAGCACAGGCCTATTGCCTGGGAGGGCTGCCTCCCAGCCCTGGGCTTGTGCAGGCAGCAGGGCCTCCAGGGGTGGTAATTACTACAGCTACTTTTATGTACCTACTGTGTGCCAGGCGCTGTGCCAGATACTTCGCATCCTTCTGGCCTCACAGCTGTGTTGCGGGGAAGAGCCCTTTTTGCAGTGAGGAGACAAGAAGTGTCCTTAGTAGGTGGGAATGGAGAGAAGTGGGCAAGTGTAAAAAAAAGGGACAAGGCCTGGGTGGCTGACCAAGGGTAGGTGGTGAGGGAGGAAATGCGTCCAGCTGGTCCAGTTGGTTTTCCCATGCCTGAGGGACAAGGGGCAGCTGTCCAGGAGGCAGATCCTGACCTGGCTCAGGAAGAGGTGGCCCCATGATCCAGGACTTAAGCCTGCCCCTTAACCAAGCAGCCCCATTACCATTTCGTGCCCACCCCACCTCCATGTTTCTTATAACTCTGTTCCTTTTCCAAGTCTGTCCAGCATTCTTGCCACTAGGCTCTGATCCAGCCTGGTTTCGTACTCTGTCGGCATCTCTATGGCTCACCCGACCACCGGCCCCTCCCTCTGGCCCTTAGGGAGCCTCAGTGGCGGCCCTGGGAGGAAGTGATGATTGTTCCCTCAGACCCTGGGGATGGGGGAGGAGGGAAGGAGAAGGAATTTTGAGACCCTGCCTGGCTCCTGCAGAAGGCCCTGGTCCTGGATCAGGACTGCACCGTGCTGGCGGACCAGGAAGTGCGGCTGGAGAACAGAATCACTTTCGAGTAAGTGTCTGTCGCTCCAGTCTAGGGTCCGGGGGTCCCAGCACTCGCTTGGGTCCCAGTTCTGGCTGCTGTTCTCTCTCCAAGTCCTGCCCCTGGTGCTAACCCCGCCCCTTAGGCTAAGGCCCCACCCCCAAGAGGTCCCACCTCCCCAGTTCAGGCTCCACCCTCTCTCCGGCCAGTCCCAGGTGGGTTGGGGGAGAGGCGCGGCGGGCTCTCCGACCTTCCACAGCGCCAGGGTCCCGCGCAGGCTCGAGTTGGCGGCGCTGGAGCGCGTGGTGCGGATCTCCGCCAAGCCCACCAAGCGGCTGCAGGAGGCGCTGCAGCCCATCCTGGCGAAGCACGGCCTGAGCCCGCAACAGGTGGCGCTGCGTCGGGTGAGCCGTGTGGCCGAGGGGCAGGGGCGGAGCGGGGCGGGCTGCCTGTCCCGCGGGCTGCTGACCTGTCCCCTCAGCCAGGCGAGAAGCAGCCGCTAGATCTGAGGAAGCTAGTGAGTTCGGTGGCGGCCGAGAGATTGGTTTTGGACACTCTCCCAGGTAAGGGACGTTGGCCCAGGGGCTTGTAAGGGACAGCTCTGGCCCAAGAGGAAGGGGGTCCAGGCGAGAGGCAGACAGGAACGGCGGCCCTCTCTGCCGCAGGTGTGAAGATCCCTGAAGCTGGAGACATATCCCCCTGCTGCAGCCAGGTGAGCGAGGGACTGGGCGCCCTCTTTTGCCCGCCAGCCTCCCCTCCCGGTTGTGGCTCTAACCCCACATTCTCGCAGGGTGGCCAGCCTACAATCCAGGACAAGGCCGCCCACCTCCCTCCACTGTCCCTGAACTCACTGGCCCAGGCACCCAGTAGTATCACTGGGAAGCGGCAGACCTGTGATATTGAAGGTACATTGGGGATGATGGCAGCTAGGGACCAGAAGGGTTGGGGACCGTTGAGGGTGGGTGGCCTTAGAGAGCCTTGAGCTGAGGCAGGGGCCTGGATGTCACTGGGGCTGGAACAGGGTCCACTGGGGTTGAGGGACCAGAAAGGCTGGGACAGGGGCTGGGATGGGGGCATTGGTGCTGGGGTCAGGGAGGCTGTGGCCATAGTAAGGGCAGCAGGACTGTGGTGGGCTAGCATAGGTGGGTCTGCACCCATGGGCCCCTTGACTTTGCGGCCATCCCCAGGCCTGGTGGAGCTGCTGAACCGGGTGCAGAGCAGTGGAGCCCACGACCAGAGGGGCCTTCTGCGCAAAGAGGACCTGGTGCTTCCAGAATTTCTGCAGCTGCCTGCCCAGGGACCCAACTCCCAGGAGGCCCCACCACAGACTGAATCAGCGGCCCAGCCCAAGGGGAGCCTCTCAGACTCCACTGCGCACTCAGCCCTCTGACAGCTGCCCAACCGTCCAGGCCGGCTGCGTGGCACCTGGCGGGCCAAGCATGCCATGGGCCCGCTCTGCATGCCCTGTCTGTGCCATGAGTGTCCCTGGCCCCTTCCTGCCACGGGCAGGCCCGCAGGAAGAGCTGGGAGGGGATGGAGAGGGGACTCAGAGGAGTGACACTCCACAGCTGCCACCACTTGGTCCCTTACAGGCTTGCTCGTCCATCCCTTGCTGCCAGGCCACCAGGGGGAAGTGGGCCTAGCCCCCAGTGCAGGTGTGCCCAACACGGAGGGGCGGCGTTGGCAGTGCCAGCCTCCCCACCATGTGCCAGGCCTCAGCAGGGAGTAGGAAGAGGGGCCGGCTCTTCCTCGGGGAGCTGGTATGAGTAAGGCCTGGGGGTGCAGGCAGGCAGGCAGCCCCTCCCGCTACCCACAGAGACGCTACTGGACTTTTGGATTTTGCAGTTGGCTTGGGGCAGCTGGGTTTGTCCTGGATGTATGATATTGTTATTATAATAATTATTATTATTCTGCCATGGGGCGTGTTCCTTGTGTGCCAGTCTACCCTGTGTGCCGCCCCCACCCCCAAACTGCGTTGCCTCTGTCACCAGGGTCATGCCAGGAAGCCCTTGGGGACCTCAGGATGTACCCCCTGACTTCCTGTTGTCAGAACCTCTCTTCCTGACTGCACAGAGTATGGGGTGTGAGTGTGAGAGAGACAGAGACAGCCAGAGAGAATGAGGGAGGGAAGGAGGAAGCAGGGGAGGGAGGGAGGAAGGGGAGGGAGGGGTGGACCCCTCTGGGGAGCTGTGCCTCTGCTGGTGTCATTGTGCTGTTCCTTAGTCTCTGAATCTGAGTACAGTGTCTGGTCACTGTCCTGTTTCTACTGGGGACTGAAAGTGTCTCCGTAGACATGGCGGTGGGCTCTTTTGGATTCACCGAAGGCCTCGAGGAGGACACTGGTTTTTGTGGTGGGGGCAGGTTCTGCCCCCTGCCTGCTTTGGCTGGGTGGTCTTCTCTGTCCCCCGGCAGCCAGAGAAGCCCACAGCCCACACAGGGAGGAGGAGCAGGGAGAACCCCAGAAGGAGAGCCCCAGCCTGGGGGCAGAGAAGCTAGACTCAGTCCCGGTGCTGCTGTGACAGAGGAAACAAGGGGACGCAGGAGCCTTGAGAAGGCACTGGGGGAGTGAGGGGCCCTCTTGACCACCTCCAGCAGACTGAGCTCTCTTCCCCACTCCAGCTCTTTGTACTTGCTGTCCCCTCTGCCAGGGGCTCCCCATACCTGCCCCCTATCTTGTAACTGGCTCCTCACCCGTGAAGTTCCTGGGAGAGATCAGTGCGGTTTGCTGGCCTTTCTCTAGAAGTGGAGCGCAAGCCTTCCTCAGGGGGCCTTCATGGCTTGTAAACAAGAAAAATTTATTTCTCACAGTTCTAGAGGTCAGAAGTATAAGATCAGGTGCAAATATGGTGGGGTTCTAGTGAGGACCTTCTTCCAGGTTGTAGACAGCCAACTTCTGTGTCCTCATATGGTGGAAGGGGTCAGGGAGCTCTCTGGTGTCTCTTTGTAAGGGCACTAATCTCACTACATCCTCATGACCTAATCACCTCCCAAAGGCCCACCTCCACATACCATCACCTTGGGCATTGAGATTTCAACATATGAATTCAAGGTGACACAGATATTTAGACCATAGCACAAGGTGACCAGGAAAGCTCTACTGAGGTGTGTAAGCTGAGACCTTCAATGAAGCGGGACTTTGGTGTTTGTAAGTCTTAGAAATCCCACTCAGAGTCACAAGCACACACACACTGAAAGAATGCATTGGCTTGTCTAATGAAGAAGTCTAGGAGTGGCTGGGTAAATTTAGGAGTTTAGATCATTTTAGTCAGGAATCTCCGTCCATCTCAGTCCTGCTTTCTTGTGTTGGCTTCATTTGCACGCGTGTTCTCTCCCTGCATGTCCTTTCTGCAAATCCCCAAAGGACGGTAGAAAATGACGAGGATTGGGATTCTGACTGGGGCCAGAGGATCATTCCTGAAGCACACTGAGTAGCCAAGCCTGGCTCATGAGATGACCTTAACAGCCAGAGGGCTGGGCCAAGCCAGCCAAACAAAATGGGCTGAGGGGGCAGAGGGCTGAAGGCCAGGTAGAAGAGCCTCCATAGAGGTCAGCCCCTACGGGAGGAGGAATTCACATCTCCCGAGGTCCCCAAGTTAAGCATGCTCCATCCTTTATCTCATTTTGTCCTCACAACAAAACAGCCTGGTGGGGATGAAATCAAGGCTGCAGGGGGGCAAGTGACTAGTCCAGGATCATGCAGGGGATTGCTGCTGGGGTGTCACCAGCACTCAGGCTGTCTGACTCAGGGACACACACCAAGCAGGGCCTGGATGCTGTAGGAACCCCCACTGGGGAGCCAGGGCCCTCTCAGAGGAGGGCACGTTGATGTGGCTACCCTGGGGGGGGGGGCGGAGTTTGGGAATTTCTACTAAAAATTAAAAACACACAGCGTGTGACTCCAGCAGTGCCACTAGAGAATCACTCACTTCTGGGCACGTGGAGGCCCATTGTTGCAGGGTTGTCTATTGCCTGAAAACTGTCAAAAGTGTATAGGGGTGGGGGGGGGTAGGGTAACACAACACATGCTCTGCGATACCACACAGCAGATAAAGAATTGGGTACAGCATGTCCTGCCATGGAAGGTTCTCCAAGACAGTTTGGTAAAAGAATGCAGAGCGATGAACATGGCATGATACCTTTATATAAACCACAAACACACAGGCACTTATAAGTGTACAGAAAAGAGAGAGAATGTTCTAGAAGGATACATACCAAACTGACAGGGAGATGGGAAACAGACCAGGAAGGGGTAGTGGTCAAAGGAGACTTTCACCTTTGCTTTAATTTCTTTTTAAAGGATGCAATTAAAAATAATTATAATAACACAAAGAACTCCGCAAAGCCACTTCTTTGTCACTGCTGGCCTGCCATCCCTTTCTCCATAAGTGGTACCCAGATCTTCCATTAGGGGCTTCAGCCCACTGCCCCCTCAGCCCATTTTGACTGGCTGGGTGTGTCCCTCTGCCACAATCCCCTTGTGATCTCCTCCCCATCATGCCCCCTGAAGCAGCCCTGAGCCCTCACTGTCCCACCCTGCCCAGGCCCCAGCTGCAAGGAAGGGGGTCAGGGGCACCAGATGGTTAACCCCTGGGGCCATGTTTCAAAGTCACTGCACAGAGGTGGACTCCTGGGTGGTGGGGAAAGGTAGCAGAGCTGCTTCCCCTCATCCCACCAGGTGGGAAGCCCGGAGAGGAGTCGGCCTGTTCACCCAGCACCCAGTGTGAAGGAAGGGAGAGAACACACCTCTGCTGACCACTCTGCAGCCTCCAACACCCCCATCCTACAGAGTTCACAGGCTGACAGAGGAGGCGTGACTTCCTCAAGGACACCCGTGGGGCCCAACCCCATGTGGCTCCAAGCCTCTAAGAGAGAATCTGTCTCTTGTCCCCCCACCCACCTTAATAGCCTTGGGGTACGGGATGGGCACAGGGTGAGAACAGGGCACACAGTGACCTTGGCTCTGGGCCAGCGTGGGAGCAGGTAGAGGCATTGGCTGCTCACCTGGAGCCGGGCTGCAAGCACTGTTCTCTGGGGACAGCCACCCCACCCCCAAGGGCGAGCACAGAGTGCACCCGGTAGGGGGCCTGGTCTGGTGATCAGGTGACTCAGACTTATGGGGGATTAGAGGCTGGAATTCAGCTTCCACAGGGAAATGAAGGCCCAGATGGGGAGGAACACACATGGTTGGTTACAGTGAGTCAAATGCAGCCAGAGCTGGGCACAGGCCCGTACCACTGTACAACCACAGGGGGCGCCATTCATGTCCACCATGGTCCTGGGGGTGTCCAAGAAGAGCTAGGGACATGAACATGTGTATGTGTCCTGTGACTCCTGCAGGGAGGGACTGAGTGAGTGGTGCTCTGTGACCATCTCAGCTCCTGTCTCCAGAGAACTGGCTTGGGGGTAGAGCGGAGGCAGAAAGCCAAGGAGGTGAATGAACATCCTACCTGCAGGCCAGCCCAGAGTGCCAGCTGCCAGGACGAAGTGGCCAGCTAAGATTGGTGGACCGGGGTGACCCTACAAGCCAAGGAGGCCCCCATCTTCCTGCCCCATTGCCAGGAAGCACTGAAGGAACCCAGAACCCAGACCCAAAACCTGAAGCTTGGAGTGTGGAACTGGAGCTTGGAATCTGGAGCACAAAGCCTGGATCTGGGGCCTGAAGCACAGACCCAGAACCTGGAGGCAAGAGCCGGAAGCCCAACCTGGTGTCTGGAATCTGAAATTGAAGATTAGGGCTCAGAACCCGGAGCCCAGCGCCAAGAACCAGAGCCCCGAGCTTGACATCTGATGTCTAAAACTGGAGCCCGAGACTGCAACTCAGATACTGGAGCCCACTTGAGGCCAGAACCAGAGTGGGGACCCCAGAAATTGGAGACAAGCTCCAGGCCCAGAGCATGAAGGCCAGGACCTGAAGTCTGAAGCCAACCTCCGAGCTTCAGGTCTGGAACCCAGAAGCCAGAGCCTGGGACCACCAACTGGGAGTTCACAGCCTCCCGTTCAGGCCTGGTCCCTGAGGCCAGCAGGAAGGGCATAGGACTGGGGCCATGTAAGGAAGGGAACTGCGGGGGAAGAGGTGATTTCTGAGAAAAGCCCAAAGCAGCCTCAGCTCTTTTGGCCACAGACTTTGGCCTTGTCAGTCAATGAGTGACCGGCGCTTGGGCCACCAGGATTAATCATTACATGGGGCACTTATCCCCCAAACAAGGACAGGGCATCCTCAGATCAGCCGCCCCTGCCCTGGAACCAGAGGATCTAATGTAGCCTTGGGCTCCCCCTCTGGAAAGTGGGCCTCAGATGGGACAACGTCTCAGGGCCCTGGCTGATCTGTGCCGGGCAGCTCAGATCAAAACCCAGGCTCTCTAAGAGAGGGCAGTCAAGAGGGCCAGGGGAGGGACTGCTCTGTTCCCGGAGGGGGGTGACAGGGGACCCCTACCGTGTCACTCAGCCTGCTGGTGAGAGTGGCTGCTCTGACCGCAGATACAGAGAGCACGCGCCCGTGTGTGCTATATGCACACTCATGCTGTGCAGCTGTGCAGTTGTGCTGGCTGCACGCCGGGCAGGAATGCTGCTGCCCGTATTCCCGGCGTGCAGCCCTGTGCCGCCTCCGTGGGGCTTATATGTTGGTTGAATATTAAATAAACATATTGATGAGAAGAGGCACAAGTTTCTCAAACTGTGCTGATGGGAAACCCTGTTGTCATTAACCAGATCCCCTCAAAAAATCCAGGTCATGAACAGATGGTCTGGGATGTCAATTTTTCCTCCTTTGGTTGTCGTCAAACTTTATGGTCCTGCAGAAAACTTACATGCAGCAAATTGTGTGTGTTTAAGGAGCAAATGGATCTTAACAGAGAATTGCAGAAAGGGAGAATAACTGGAGCTGGTTGCGCCAGCTTCCACAGATTGCTCCCTTTCTGGACCACACACTTGCTCTTGGGACCATTCTCTACTCCGTTCAGCAATCGTGCCGCTCCTGGAGAAATCCTTGTCGTTGGTGTGACGAAATTCAGTGTCTGTCAGCCTGTCCCATGCACGTTAGCCATGCTGTCTCTGCTCCCACCTCCTTTTCCTTCCCTTCCCCCAGCACTGCCCCGACTAGGCTCTCAAGGGTCACTAAATCCACTCTGTTCTCACGTTTCCTGACAGCGGCATTTGATTTTGCTGACTAGGGTATCTCTTTCAAAACGTGGGCAAACCAGGGGTGGGGATGGTGGTGTGCTGAATTGGGCGATTGGGATTGATATGTATACACTAATGTGTATAAAATTGATGACTAATAAGAACCTGCAGTATAAAAAAACAAACAAAACAAAAAACAAAACAAAAAAAAACCGTGGGCAACCCTGGCTTCTGGGGCATCTGCTTTTCTGCTCTTCCTCCCTATCCCTGCCGAGCTTCTTCCTGTGTCCTCCCTCAAATGTGAGTGCTCCTCTGGGCTTGGCTGGGTCTCTCCTCACTGTGCACACTCTCCCTGGGGGCACCTTCACCTGAGGTCACGCAGGCAGGAAGCCAAGTCACACTGCACCCTGACGCTGTGACAGGATGCTGGTCTTTGGACTAGCAGGGGTAGGATTTAAAAGGAAGAGGGGTGACATGGTGAGATTTGCATTTTGGAAGGCTGGCTGGCTGCTTTTTTGGAGACTAGATTGAGGGGAGCAATCAGACAGAAAGGCTACTACAATAACCCAGCTGAGAGATGGTGGCCAGGACCAGGGAGGTGGCAAAAGGATTAGGGAGCTCCCAGAAAAGGAAAATTGGGAGAATTGGGGGATGAATTTGAGACCAGGAGGTAGAGGAGAAGCGTGTGTCAAAGATGCCTCCTCCATGTCTGGCTCCGTGTCTGGACCACATGCTGCTCACTGAGGTTGGAACACGCAAGAGGCCCCATTTGGGGAAAGGAGAACATTGCGTGCTTCAGACCCGCAGCTCCAACTGCTCGTGCCAGAGACACCTCAGACACAGTGGTACAGTTCAGTACAGACGGATCTTTGCATCTTCCCTCCAAAACTACTCCTCCTCCTGGGTGCCTTTCTCAGTGTGAGACACCACCAACCACCCAGGCTCCGGGCCCAGAGGTCTGGGGGAGGCCGTGGCCAGAGTGCAGGTGAGCAGACAGGGCAGGACTCACCATTCAGGGGACACACAGAGTCTGTCACAGACAGAGAGGAGGCAGGCCATGCGCAGGAGTGGGCTGAGATGAGCAGAGGGGCTGAAATGCTTGGGGGCTGGGGTGTGGCCACCTTCTCCACTGCTCTCAGGAGTCCCAAAGGCAGCTCTGGTCAGCTCCCAAGTTTCCATGCTTTTGCTAGGGCTGTGGCAGCCCCACTCCCCACAAAATATTTTTGCAAGTGGTGGAGATCCACAGCATTATGTAATTGTTTCTCTTGCGATGCATTTGATTAATAACTGCCTCCCCCGCTAAACCCTGAGCTCCACGAGGGCAGGGAAGGTAGGCTTCAAAACTGTCAAAGATCCAAACCTTATTAAAAAGGAGACACACCCCCAGCTCATAAGGAGTGCCTTGGATACCGCTGCTCCTGCCCGGGGTCTGACTGGAGCAGGCAGGGGAGAGGACCACGCCTGTGGGCGGGGGTGCACGTACCCAGACAGTCTCTGAGTCCATCAGCTCAAGGATGAATCCAACACAAGAACTCAGTAATAATTGCATTTCCCTGGAGCAGCAACGCCCCTCCCACCCGTGCATGAACGCCAGTCTTACCCAAATCACTCCCTCCATGTAGGAGAGGTTCTAGGACACCCAAGGGTTCACCATGTAAATTAGGGTTCATGACAGAACGCGATGCAACCATTAAAAACAACATCTGTGCTGAGTGTAAAGACACAGGAAAAGGCTTATGTTATAATGTTAGATGAAAAAAAGCAAGATGCAGTCTTCCAGAGACAATAAAATCCAAAGTAGATAGAAAAGGCACAGGGAAAAGGACAAAAGGCAGTGTTTTAAACATCATGGTGATGTTTCTGAGAAGCAGGATTGTCTTTATTTTCCTTTTTGCTATGAATGGAGACCTTTCTAGCAAGCAATGGGTGGCTGATTTCCTGCCTTAGTTCCCCAGAATCTTCCAGAACAAGCCATAAGACTATATGGCTTATTGTCCAAACCAGGGCACTTTGCAGAGTGAAAGGGGACTCTGGGCCAACAGTTATAAACCCGGACTTGGCCAGGCAAACCAGGACTTACGGTCACTCTCCTCAAAACCAATCCCAGCCGCACCTCCGTCCCCCCAACCCCTCTCTTCCCTGTGGGTTCTGTGGCCTAAACTACCACAGCCACAATGTGGTGGCGCTGGGATCCAAACCCAGGCTGGCCTGTTCTCTGCTCTTAGCCACTTCGACAGAGAGTCTGTTGTGAACTCTATGCAGTAGATAACTCCACAATGTGCTGCAAATTAAGCACTAATGTTAAAGGGGGAAGTGTGCAGAAATGTCCATCCTCCCTGATGGAAAAGGCTGGGACTGTGTCGCCCTAACATGTGTAAGATGGTGAGTGAGATTTGTAGCTCAGGGGACCCTGAGCAAACAGAGTAGCTGGTGAGCCAAGAGTTGTTGACCTGAAACAGGGCTGAGAATCTAGAGGAGATGGGGCCATTTCTTTGGCGGGGACACTTCAGCCATCCTGGGGACAGTGAAAAGGGCATGAGAACGTGAAGAGAACAAACATGCTGAGGGACTTTGTTCTAGGCACTGAGATGGGTCATTTATCTCATTGAATCCTACAACTCACTGAAAAATTCATGCTCATTGCCATTTTATAAGGGAAGGGCCTAGGGCTCAGGGAGGTGAGTACTTAGAATCCCAGGCCGACTCAGGGACTGGACCATTTCTTGGATCAGGAGAGAAGCTGGCCTTGCAATCTTGGCTCGGCATGGAATAGGAACTCAACTACTGTGCTTAGAAATGGATGGACAGACACAAGGCTGGCTGGCTGGCTGGCTGGCTGGCTGGCTAGGTGGATGGATGGATGGTTGGATGAATGGGCCGATGGATGTTAGGTCACTCAGACAGTTGCCCAAGCTAGATCTTGAATGGAACTCACCACTCCTGGATCTGAGAAAATCTTAATCCCTTAGAAGGGAAGCTCCCTTCTCATCTCTCTGTGAATATGGGCCACAACTCAGGCTCCAAGGTCCTGTAAAGAGAAACAAGCTTCTCAAAGACTCCCTAAGACCCCTGTCTGGGTTTCAGGGACTCTACAGCAGACCTCATGTCATCATCAGCTTCCTGATCCAGAAGCCCAACTGTGATATATTTCTTCTCTCTCCCACCCTCCCAACACCAATTGTCCTGCCCAAGTATCCCTGGGATGCATCTTCTCTCCATCCCTCTTCTTCCCACTTAGATTCAGACCTCATCCTCTCTCACCTGGACCATCTCATCACCCTTTTAACCGGTCTCTCTGCTTCCAGACTCACTCCCTTTGACACATCCCAACCCCCCACACCTGGGACCATTCTAAAATGCGGACCAGGCCCTGCCCCATCTGGCCAGGGGCAGATTCTCTCAGGCTCACATCCTGGATCTGTGGTCTTGGACCGTCCACAATTCAGCGCTACATAGCCTCTCTGGGTTTGTCTTCTGTTGCTTCCTCCATCACACACTCCCTCTCCAAATGCCCCTCAAGACACACAGAGAGACCCATAGACACCCAGATGCAAGGCAAGGCTGAAGGGTGTTTGTGTTACTCCTTGCAGAGTACTGTCAGGCCAAGAATGAGGGAAAGGGGCCAGAGCCATGGAATCTCTGGGGACCCTGGGAACGAGGTGCCTGAGTGGCATCAGGGTCTCTGCCTGGGGGCATGGGATGCATCTGTGCCCTCCTTGCTGTGTCTGAGTCATGGTTCTGGCTGAGTATCTGTGTGGGGGAGGGGAGAGCCTGTCCACAGACTCCCCCTGCAGAGCTGACGATTAGCAATTAACCGGGAGGAATCTCGGGGGTGAGGTTAATTGGGGAACAGAGGGAGGGCAACTAGGGTTCTAGGGACTTTGCCCCTGACCCGAGGGTATAAAGAAGAGGATCCCAGCTTCTCCTCAGGCCCCTAGGGCTTCCCTGAGCATCTGAGCAGGAGCTGAAACACAGAACACCAAGGTGAGTCCAGGGTCCCCACACCCCCACCCCATCCCCAACTCTTAGGCTCCTCACCTCTGTCCTTACTGTGCCTCTGTTTCCTGTCCCCCATAACATCTCAGTCCCAGCCCAGCCTGGCTCACTGCCCCAGAGTAAAACGGACTCATGCTCTTCCAGGGCTTGGAATTCAACTCTGCATGCCCCCCAACCCCACAGCCAGGGCCTTTGGAATAAGGTTGGGGGTGAAGGGTGGGGTGCTGAAGCAGACTGGGTCACTCCCACCCCGACAGCCGGGAACTCCTGCGGCAATTCAGGGGCAGCTAAAGCAAGTCAAGGGCTTCCCAGACTTGGGGACAGGATGGGGACCCTCCTTAACTAAACAAGTCCTGGTCTGAGCCTCATTCATGGCAGAAAGGCCCATCAGTGCTTGTTTATTGCTGGGGGGTGGGGGTGGATGGAGAAAGAAGTTCACTTGTGAGGATGAACCCCTGTGCCCCAGGGGCACTCTGGTGGCATCTGCATCTGTCATTAGAACACTTGTTCCCATTGCCATGTTCCATCTATTTGAGGGATTATTTCATTGACATCTGATTCTCCACTAGACTTTGAGCTTCCTGGGGGCAGGAGCTGCATCTGTATTTAGCCAGCTGTACCCCAGCATCGAGCTCAGTGCCTTCGATAGAGTAGATGCTCAGTAAATACTTGCTGAATGAAGGAATGAATGAATCCCCAAATCTGTGCTGAGCACCTGAGTGTGCACGTCTGGGTGTGGGGGGACGGTGGAGGGTGTGCTTCGCTGGATGTATGTTTGGGATCACACACCATGGGTGTTTGCGCACGTGAGCGTATGGGTGTGTGAGTGTGTGTGAGTTTCCAGGACACGGCAGTTCTCACTCAGTGTTGCTGTGCCCCTGATGTGCAGGGCCCACAGTGTGCACCCAGGATGATGTCCTACGGAGAGAGGTTGGAGGGCCGGGCTGTCTCCCCACTCCCAGTGTGTGGGGGGCACATGATGCGTGGGGCGGCCTTTGCCTACATGCCCAGCCCACAGGGTGAGTGCTGCTCCCACCCCTGGACCCTGCTTGCCCTCAGTTGCCTACGTCCCGTCCCGGTGGGGAGGCCTCCACCCCTCTGCCCACCCCTCCCAACCTCCCCGGGACGTGGGGCCTCAGGGAACTCCTGACCAGCCTCGCTCCCCAGTCCTGCACAGGATTCCAGGGACCTCAGCCTACGCCTTCCCCAGCCTGGGCCCCGTGGCCCTCGCCGAGCAAGGCTGCCCCTATGGGGAGGTTCTGGAGCACCATGACCCGCTGCCTGCCAAGCTGGCCCAGGAGGATGAGCAGAAGCCAGGTGGGCCTGGGTCGGGGTGGCAGGGGTGTCGGCAGTCACTGGCAGAGCCCTCCAGCCACTGTGCTCATGACTGGCCCGTCTCCAGAGCCTGGGTTGGCCCAGAAGCTGCGCCGGGCTGGCTTGACCCTCCTCAAGGTACCACTGATGCTCGTCTTCCTCTACCTCTTCGTCTGCTCCCTGGACGTGCTCAGCTCAGCCTTCCAGCTGGCCGGAGGTAGGGGAACAGAACCAGAGGAATTATAGAAACAGAACCTGCAGGAGATATATAGAGATCTATGATTTATTGCAAGGAATTGGCTTACTTGATTGTGAAGCACGCTGGGCCTCTTGGGCAGAAGCCAATACTGCAGTGCACAGGTGGAATTTCTCCTTCCCCAGGGAAGCCTCAGGGGAGAGGTAGGGCGGAGGGGAGGGGACCAGGGAAGGGTTTTGAAGCGTCTCGGACAACGCTGGCTCATGCTCCCTAGGGAAGGTGGCTGGCGACATCTTCAAGGACAATGCCATCCTGTCCAACCCGGTGGCGGCGCTGGTGGTGGGGATCCTTGTGACCGTGCTGGTGCAGAGCTCCAGCACCTCCACATCCATCGTGGTCAGCATGGTCTCCTCCGGCTGTGAGTTGGCCCACGAGGGCCAGGGAAGGAGTGGGGGGCTGGGATTCTGGACCCGTGGCTGGGGTGGGAAGAGCAGGAGTGGGGGCAGGGGCCGCGGGCAATGGGCAGCTCTGGTGTCTCCCACTCTGTTCTCCAAAGCATGGCCTGGAGTCTCAGCCAGGAGGGGCGCCCCAGGAGCTGGGAAGGGTGGCAACTAGGGAGTACACCCTCAAGAAGGCTCACCTCCATGTCGCCACACAGTCACTCATTCCATCAATCAGGGGAACAGAACCAGAGGAATTAGAGAAACAGAACCTGCATGAGATATATAGAGATCTATGATTTATTGCAAGGAATTGGCTTATGTGATTGTGAGGCAGGCTGGGCCTCTTGGGCAGAAGCCAATACTGCAGTGCACAGGTGGAATTTCTTGTTCCCCAGGGAAGCCTCAGTTTTGCTCTTAGGGCCTTTAATCTCATGAGATGAGGCCCATCCAGATTATTGAGGTTAATCTTTTCTCAAGGTCAATTGATGGTTGAGGCAAATCCATCCGCAATACACCTTCACAGCAACATCTAGATTAGTGTTGGACTGAATAACTGGGTATTAGCCAAGCTGACACATGAAAGTGATGTCACACTCATGTACACATGTGCACACACAAGCACAGAGACACATTTGAATTTAGGACCCGTGCCCTCATGGACATGCACCCACACACTCGTTCACGTATACACAGGTGCGGTACACATATGTGAACATCAGTTCACATGTATGCACACATGTAAACACACAGCATGTGCCCCCATGTACCTGTGACGCTGAGGCTGAGCAGAGTCAGCAGCATGGCAGGAATGCCTGCTGGGCGCTGGGATGAGGGCAATGGGTCTGACAGGAGAGGTTGTGGGGCCGGAGCTGGGTGGCCCTGATCCAGTTAGTTAAGAGGCGCCCTCTTCTACCAGTGCTGGAGGTAAGCTCTGCCATCCCCATCATCATGGGCTCCAACATCGGCACCTCCGTCACCAACACCATCGTGGCCCTGATGCAGGCGGGGGACAGGACTGACTTCCGGCGGTGAGGGGGTGGAGCAGTGAGGGGCCTGTCCTTGTCGGGGGAGGGTGGTCCCAGACGCCAGGAGCCCCCAATCTGAGTGCATCCTGGCTCCGGCCTGCCCTGCAACGTGGCCTCCCTGCCCAGGGCCTTCGCGGGGGCCACAGTGCACGACTGCTTTAACTGGCTGTCAGTTCTGGTCCTGCTGCCCCTGGAGGCTGCCACCGGGTACCTGCACCACATCACTCGACTTGTGGTGGCCTCCTTCAACATCCGTGGCGGCCGCGATGCCCCTGACCTGCTCAAGATCATCACGGAGCCCTTCACTAAGCTCATCATTCAGGTGGAGGCAGGGCTGTCGCGGGGCGGGGGCTGGGGGACTGTAGGACCCCACCCTCACTCCCCCCTCCCACACCTTGCCCACAGCTGGACAAGTCCGTGATTACCAGCATTGCCACGGGGGATGAGTCCCTGAGAAATCACAGTCTCATCCGGATCTGGTGCCACCCAAACCCCATGGAGGTGAGTCCCAGGTCTGGCTTCAGTGAGAAGACTCCCTCTTCAGACAGCTGACTGCCAGTGTCATTGTCTGTTCAAAAGCTCTATGTAGACCTAGGGGATCATTTACCCTGGGAGGACAAATATGGGGCACTTTTGCAGTGATACTGTGCCTATGGCAGAAGTTGCTACACCCTCCCAGCCTCACACCAGCTTCAGGCAGCCATTGCCAATCAATTAGAGTTAGCATGTCATCGATCTAGCCCAGAGATTGGTTCTCAAAGTGTGGACCGGTGACACACATACCACCTGGAAACCCATTAGAGATGCAAACTATCCGGCCCTTTCCTAGACCCACTAAATCAGAAAAAAAACAGGTAGAGCCCAGCAGCCTACATTTCAACAAGCCCTCTAGGGCTGTTCCACGCTCAAGTTGAAGAACCACTGATATGGCTCAACCCTGTGGTTTCATAGGTAGAGAAATTGGCTCCAAGGGGCTAAGAAACTCTCCAGAGCTTGTCCTACCGCTTCAGGGCCCCAAGCTCAGGTCTTGCAATCTAGGGCTCTCTCTTCCCCCCGGGTGCCAGGGGGATTAATGTCTCACTTCTGCCGTGTTTGGGGGCCCAGGTAATGTGCGGAGGTGGGCGGGGAGAGAGTGCTATAAGGATGCCTGGGAAAAATAGGACCAACAGGAAACTGGCCCAGGAGCAGGACAAGAGGGCCATGGAGACCTCACTGGAGACACAACAGCCACTTGTACTGATATTGGGCTCCTTCCCCTGGAGACTCCCACAGGCCGGTGTCCCCTTGTCCTGCTGCACTCTTCCTGCTGCTTTCTGGCTTCTAATGCCTGGAATGAGGCTCTGTTTGGATCAGTTGGACACTCATGGACCAGCCATTACACCAGGCTAACATGGAAGCTAGCAATTAGCACACTTTCTCACTCAGCCATAAAAAGGAAAATGCTTCATCAAAACCATAATCCACAGTATTTGCTCCCCCTTGATTATAACATACAAGAAGTAACACCATTTAGAACGAAAGACAAGGAAACCAGAAGCCCAGCACACCCTCTTCACTTGCTACTTGATGTTCCCAGACTTTATCCCAGTGTGAACAGAGAATATTCTTTCAACTGGCCCTGTGAGGTTCCTTTGCATCTGAGTGGCACACAGCTCCAGCTCAGTCCTTCTGAGTGTTCAAGGCAGTTTGACATCAAAAAGCCCATGCAGACAGCTTTCACGCTGGCTTTGTGACCCCTCTAACACATCTCCCCTTCTCATGAGCACTCTGGGCCCTCTCCAAGCCCTCTGAATGGCCAAAATCCCCTCCGCTTCACAGCAAAACCTGAAAGAGACCAAAGTCACACACTTTGAACTTCACAAAAAGCAAGCTGTGGAAGGGAGCTCCTCAGCCGTGGTGATCCTCGAGTCCTCTGAAATCCCTGCTGCCTGCCTGCAGCTGCATTCACCTGGTCTCCCCTTGAAGGATGCACCAGCAAATGTAACTCTCACCCAATGGAATCCTCAGTGACGCTGGTCCTGAGGCCCAGGGATTGGAAGCAACCCACCCAAGTTCACTGGGCCGGGGCTGTCCTCACTGGTGCCTCCACTGCTCCTGCTACTGCTTGCCTGAGCACTGTTTTCTCGTCCCAGCTCTCCCGGGAAACCTTCCCTTGAGAGCAGGGTCCAGACTGGATTTCCTTGGCTTGGAGAGTAGCTGGGGGTGGGATGTGAGCTCCCTGTTCTGGCCCTCTCTCTGGGACAGTCCCCTTTGGAAAGTGGCTCACTCAGCCACGTGCACTGGCCGCTCCTCCTGCACTGAAGACTCACGTTTTTCCTCTGGCCACCGAGTCTCCTGTGGCCCCTTCCAACCTGTTCTCATTGCTTCCAGCTTTCACCAAGCTAGGCCCAACCTCGCCTAAGCCAGCCTCCAGGGCACCTATGTGATGACAGTCTGGGGTTTTCCAGATGGTGAAAGAAAAACCAGAGGCAATGTTTGTTAGCATCCCAACAATTCTTGATGTTCCAGGGTCCTGATACTGTCCTGGGAATTACCTTCTTGTGTGGTCACAGTGTGGATTGTCAACCCTACATACCTGGTTTAAACCAGCTTCTTTTGAGGACTTGGGAGGCAGGGATTGTCACAACCCCATTTTAAACAGGTTCAGACAGGCTTGTCCAAGTCTATGTGATTGAGGTAGGACAAAAATCCTGGTGGAATCTGGAGCCCACACTCTTGACTCTCCATTTCGCTGTCTCTTCCAGATGTATATCCCACCATATGTGTCCATTTCCCACTCTGCCTATCAGGCGTGAATGCCACCAGGTGACCACAGCCACTTGGAGACCCTCCAGGGGTGGTAGGTGCAGCTGTAAAAATGAATTCTCCTCTTTGCCACCAGATGGCGCTGCTAGCAGAGCACTCACGCTCTGCTTCCAGAAAAGCAAAGACCCTAAAACACCTCTTCTCCTGGAGGGGAGACTACTGCACATGCCCACATCCTGCACGGTTTTCCCCAGGGGAAGGATTCTTGGAGCCCACATTCCTCTGTGAGCTTAATCATATCCTTCAGTTCCCAGAGGTGTCTCCTTAATTTGGGTTGTCTCTGCAAGCACATCAATCCCAAGCTCTCTCCTCCCAGATCCCTCACAACTAGCCCCTGGGGAGAAGTGGGCAGCATTATGGACCTCATGCTTCAGACAGGGAAACTGAGGCTTAGAGAGGTTACGTGTTTTGTCCAGTGTCACACAGCAGGGAGTGCTCAGCTGGGGTTGAGCCCAGGGCTAAGGCAACCCCTCCACATGCCCCTCCCACTCCTCCACCCCCACCTACCCAAGGCCCAGGAGGGATGGGCATATCCTGGGGCTATGCCCCAGACCCTGGGCCTGGCAGCTCTTTACCTAGGCTGGAGCTCCCACCTTCCCCTCTGCTGGACAGGGAAGCCCCAGGGCCTGCTCCTTCCCCTCCCATCTCTGCCCACCCAGCCTGGCAATGCAGTTGACCCTCTCTCTGCCACTCTTGCTGCCTCCACACTCCTCTCTTGCACTTTAGGGTCTCTGGACCGGCCCTTTGAGCTCAGCCAGGGCCACATAACCCCAGGCAGGAAGGTCAAGTTTCCAAAACTCAGAAGTCCTAGCCCCCAGCCTTGCCCTGCCCCGACATTGTCAGCACTGAGTGGGACCCCAGTGGAGCTCCTCTCCTCCTCCTCCAGCCTCCCCAGGTCCCAGAGACCCCTCCCCCAAGAGACCCCTAGGCCCAGCGCAGTGCAGGATGGTCCACCAATTTCCTTCCCAGCAGGGCCAGGATCTTCAGGCATGTCTGCAGGAGCCATTGATCCTGACCTAGGAAGTCAACCCATACCCACACACCATGTGATATTAGATAGGCCCAGGGAGGGAGGGGGTCTAATCCTTATTTGGAGGCACAATTTATCGAAGGCCTGTCATGATCTAAGCCCTGTTGTGAGCGCTTCACACATATTTCCTCCTGTAACCTTTGCAACAGCTCTTTTCTTATCCTGCTTTAGAGAAAACAGGCTCAGTGAGGCGGCATGACTTGCACAAGGTAGCTGAGATAAAAGCAGGATTTGAACTCAGATCTGCCAGACAGCAAACACCCAGCTATCTCCCAGTTACCACCACTTTCCCAGCCGGCTTTTCCAATCAAGCCCATCAGAGACTATTTTCTCCTGGTTTCTCGGCCTGCAATTCTGGCCCAGGCTTGAGGGTGCCCCAGGGCCCTGGTATGGCCAACTGGGTACGCAGATGAGCACGCTGCCCCCCTCGAGGGAGTACATGTCACCAAAATAAACCCCGATTTAAAGTCAGGTGCCATAAATAGTTCTTATCTCTAACACACATTTTTTAAATGACACAGATTAGAATAAAACATAAAGGAGCTGTAAATCCAAGTGCCAGTACCACACCTGAGCCCTTACCCTCAGCACCCAGGGAGGTCAGAGGGGTGTGGGCTGTGGACTCCCCAGGGGATCCCACAGGGAATGGGACCAGGGTCCATATCAGCTCCCAGAGGAGGAAGATGGTGGTGACAGGGAGAAGCTGTGGCTCTTTCATTTTGCCTGGGGCCCAAGGAGTAAGGGCCCCTTTCGGCGGCTCAAGTCCTCCTTTGTAGCATGGCTTCTTCCTAGCCAAGCCTGGCCCACTTTCTACTTTCACTGATGGGACCCCGGGGGAAAGGTAAGGAGCCCAGGTTGCATTTTTAAAAAGAACTCCTTAGGGAATTCCCTGGCAGTCCAGTGGTTAGGACTCCACGCTTTCACTGCTGAGGACCTGGGTTCGATCCCTGGTCAGGGAACTGAGATCCCACAAGCTGTGCCAAGGAAAAAAAAAAAAACTCCTTAACCCAAGAAGGCTACAGATGAGTGGTTCCAGACTGGCCAGACTGGCCTTCACAGAATTGTAAAGTATGTCTTTAAGTGGTTGCCAGCATTTACAGATTGGGAGATTTTATCTAAACCTTCAGAGTTGTGGTTTCTCTTGTAGAATCAGGCCCTTTGGCTAAGCTGGGCTGCATCTCTGGACAGTGACAGTGGCCTGGAGCTGACTGGCTGCTGCGTATTTAGGCCCAGGACACTCCCCACCACCTCCACGCACAGCCCGAACCCCTCACTTAGGCTACCTGCCTGGCCCTGGGCCCTCTGAGTTAAGGGGCCTCTCCAGGAACCCCCTCCTCTTCACCGATAGTAGGTGGGGGAGCGAAGAGATGTTGGTCTTGGGCCCTCTGCCCCACCCCCTCCAGATAAGGAATTGAGCAAGAGGAAAACAGAACGTGGGCTAGGTGCCTGAGGGGAGAGGACAGGGCAAGGATGCTGCAGAAGAGGAGGCCCTGAGACAGGGATTGATAATAAAAGATGGCGAAGGGAGAGTTTTCAGAAGAAGTGGGCCATGGTCAGCAGCCTCCAATGCCAAGGAGAGGTAGAAGAAAACATGGACAAGACACCATCAGATCAGGAGGCCCCTGCAGGCCCCAGTGAGAGCCAGATCAGTGGGTTGATGGGGCTGAATATTCTGAGGGCCGCCTACAGCCAGATTCTCCTGTGGCAGATATTTTCAACTCCATTTCATCATTGGAGGAAACAGACTCCGAGAGGGCAAGCAAAGCATCCAAGGGCATGTAGTCAAGAGGACCATCTGTATCCCCTCCATCCCCCATCTCTCCCTAACCCCCACCTTAGCCCCCATCCCAGGCTGCATTTTCCTGAATTCTCTAAGTCACTCTCCTCTTAATCTAGGTTCCCTCCCGCAGGCCCAGGGCAGAGGCCAACACCAGCCAGATGCTCGGAAATGCCACTATGGAGAAATGTGAGTACCTGCAGCGTGGGAGATGTCTGGCACGGCAGGGCAGAGTCTGGCAGAGGCAGGGCCATCTCCCACCTGGCCACTGCTGCTTCCAGCCCCAGGACTGCCCAGCTCCTGGGCTTGGGTCTGGCCCTACTCTAGAGGCTGAAGAGACATGAGGCAGGGCCTTTGGCTCTGAGCCCAAGAGTGTGGCAAAGGTTGGGGGCTAGGAGCTGGATTGAGTGGGTCAGCTCTCAGAAGCTTGATACCACTACCACCACCCTCCCGCAGGCGGCCACATTTTCGTGGACACAGGACTGCCTGACCTGGCTGTGGGGCTCATCCTGCTGGCTGGCTCCCTGGTGCTCCTGTGCACCTGCCTCATCCTCCTCGTCAAGATGCTCAACTCTCTGCTCAAGGGCCAGGTGGCCAAGGTCATTCAGAAGGTTATCAACACTGGTGAGCCTCGAGCAGTGGGTGGGCAGGCCCCAGGATGGGCCCTTCTGGATCTTGCTGAGTCCTGCCACTGCCTTGGTGTGTGATCTGGGTAAAGCCCTACCATCTCGGAGCCTCAGTTTCCCCATGTGAACAAAGAAGAGACTGGACGAGGTGATTTTTGAGGCCCCTGAGGTGCTGACAGCTGGGGATCTGAGGCTGCTTCCAGCTGTGGTTCCATTCTAGCAGGTGGCTCCAAAGAGATTCTCAGAGGCCATTGTTTGATTCAATTAATAGTCATTGAGCCCCTACTGTGTGCCAAGCACGGCGTGGTGCCAGGGATACAGAGGTGAGCCACACAGAGATGGCTCCTGCCCTCAGGGGGCTCACGGCCCACAGGGGGAGACAAGCAATAAAAAAGTGATCGAGGGGGGATAAATTCAGATAGAGCGGTAACTGCCAAGGAGAAAGCAAAAAACAGCAAATAGAATATGGAAGAGGCTGCTTTTGATGGGTGGTCAGTGGCTTCTGTGCAGAGGTGACATTTGAGCAGGGACCTAA
This sequence comes from Balaenoptera borealis, assembly GCF_965194805.1. Lineage (NCBI taxonomy): Eukaryota > Metazoa > Chordata > Mammalia > Artiodactyla > Balaenopteridae > Balaenoptera > Balaenoptera borealis. The sequence goes on from NC_138867.1 coordinate 165,474,576, forward strand.
ATGTGGAGCAGTCAGATGTGGCTGAAGAGCTTTTCGGGTGGAGGGAACCTACCTGAAAGTGCAAAGGCTCCGAGGCAGGACTCAGCTGGGCAGGACTGTGGCACAAAAAGGTGGCCAGCAGTGTGGTGGGAGCTCAGTGAGTGAGGTGGAGAGAGATAGGGAGAGGTCAGCGAGGTAACAGGGACAGAGCAGGTCCCAGGCTGCGCTCAGAGCCTAGACTTTATCCAGGGTAATGGGGGCACTTGGGGGTTTGGGCAGGGCAGTGATACCACCTGACTTTCATTTAAGCCTCATTTTGAGCTTTCAGGACACTGCCTGGCACTGGCAAAGGCAGCATGACAAACGCTGGAATAAGGGGCATCCATGGATCTATGGGAGCTCAGAGGAGGGAGATGCAAAGTCTGCCCAGGGGCTGGGGTCAGGGAGGGCTTTCCAGTGGCAGTGATAGCCACGCTGTCCCGAGGATGAATATTTAGGAGTGAGGAGGATGTCCCAGGCAGAGGGAACAAGGGAGCAAAAGGATGATAGAAGCAGGCTGAGAAGGGCCTTTAATCCAAGATCAAAGAGGACCAGGAAAAGCCACCGCAGTTGAGCAGGGGACTGACAAGGTCCCACTTGGAAGCTGACATCGATTCCTCCTCCCCAAGGAAAGTCCCCGCCCCCTCCCAATGCCCTCCCACTGACCCTACTGGGACCGTTTGCTCGCAGACTTTCCCACCCCCTTCACCTGGGCCACAGGCTACTTTGCCATGGTGGTGGGCGCTGGCATGACCTTCGTTGTCCAGAGCAGTTCTGTGTTCACCTCGGCCATCACCCCACTCATCGGTGAGTCCCCACACCGAGTCAGGGTCAGGTGGGGCAGGGCTGACAGGAAAAGGGCTGAAGGAAGGAGCTGGGGAGACCATGTCCTCTCCTCTATCCCCAGGCCTGGGTGTGATCAGCCTTGAGCGCGCCTACCCACTCACACTGGGCGCCAACATCGGCACCACCACCACGGCCATCCTGGCTGCACTGGCCAGCCCCCGGGAGAAGCTGTCCAGTGCTTTCCAGGTGCGCTTGGGAGAGTAACCCTGTCAGAGGCAGGACAGGGCTAGGACTGGTGCCTGGAGCCTGACCCAACGTAGGACAACACGTACAAATTAGTTTTTGACTGCCTACTAGGGGCCACCCACTATGCCAGACTCTATGGAAACCATACGGGCAAAGTATACCTGGTGCTGCCCTCAAGACCTTAGTGTCTAACAGGGGAGAGACATTACTGAGAGCCATGCCAATCGAACAAGAGTAAGAGGGATTTGTACTCTGAGGAAGGGGTGCTGGCTCAGTTTGGGGGATCAAGGACTTGGGGGGCAGACAGCAAAGGGGTTGCTGTTCTAGGAGCAAAGGAGTAACTGATAAGCCAGGATGTTGCCCACTCAGAAGGCCAGAGCTTCTGAGCCAGAAACTGGTGTGAATCTTTTAGCTACTGGATCTGGGCAGGATCTGCTGGGGAATTCCTGAGAGGGAGATCAGTGGGGGAAATGTGGAGAGTTCAGGGCAGCAGTTATTTACCTGCTGGTCCAGAAGTGTTTCAGTATTTTACTGGGGGAATGTCAGCCCTAAGTGCTGACTTTCCTGCTGCCCAGACCCTGTAGGGCCACTGTTATCTATCTTGACTCAGGAGCTGGCGCCCCTGCCCACCTCCACCCCTCCACCCTCTCCCCTGCAGATTGCCCTCTGCCACTTCTTCTTCAACATCTCAGGCATCCTGCTGTGGTACCCAGTGCCCTGCACGCGCCTGCCCATCTGCATGGCCAAGGCGCTGGGCAAACGCACCGCCAAGTACCGCTGGTTCGCCGTCCTCTACCTCCTACTGTGCTTCCTACTGCTGCCGTCGCTGGTGTTTGGCATCTCCATGGCAGGCTGGCAGGCCATGGTAGGTGTGGGCACACCCTTTGGGGCCCTGCTGGCCTTCGTGGTACTTGTCAGCATGCTGCAGAGTCGCAGCCCCGGGCGCCTGCCCAAGTGGCTGCAGACATGGGATTTCCTGCCCCGCTGGATGCACTCCCTGCAGCCCCTGGACCACCTCATCACCCGCGCTACCTCGTGCTGTGCCAGGCCCGAGCCCCGCTCACCCCCGCTGCCCGCCAGGGTCTTCCTGGAGGAGTTGCCCCCTGCCACACCCTCCCCCCGCCTTGCGATGCCCCGTCACCACAATGCCACCCATCTCTAGGCTCCAGCCCAGACTGCTGCCTGGAGTCAGGAAATGCCTGTGCCTGGTGCCCGGGGTAGAAGGGCAGAGGGGTGTGTCTGTGTGCTCTGGGCATGCGCCTGTCCTTGCGCAGGTCCTCAGAGGTCTGGGCTTGTGAGAGACCTGCTCTGTCCCTGTCACTCATTAAGAGACAGTGTTATGTGCACACGTGGGCATGTTAGGGTGAGTCTGTGTGACAACCTGCATATGCGTACTGATGCACCTGAGGGTGGGGTGGGGGGGTGCATGCCAACTGCAGGTTACTTGGGTATGATTTTGAGTTCTTTGCACATGTGTTTGGAGACCTGCACTGTGTCCTTGTGCACACACAACTCTGACTGGGCTGGGTGGGAGTAAGGGTGAGTCTGAGTTCATGACCTACAGCTGTTTGCTCGCGCATAGATGTGGGAGCCTGAGTCGCTGGCTGAATTCTCGCCCCCTCCCTGCCACCTTCCTTCCTCCATGATACCATTCTCCTCATCCTCACCCAGGTTTTCTGTATCATTGTTACAACCCTCTTCCCCAACACTGCTTGATTAAAAAAAAAAAAAAGAAATGAAACTCTCATTGTGCACTTGGAAGTCTGCTTGCTCTCTGTCTAGGGGGGAGGAGAGACCATGGTTTGGGGTTCAGCAGCACTATCTCCCCTCCCAAAGAGAGCCTGTTGTGCCCTGGAGGAGCCAGCCTACAAGCTCTCCCCAACAATCCTCCTGGCCCTGCCTAATGAGTCCAATCCACAATTCAAACTTCCTGGAGCCCCGGCTAGGGCCACCTTAAGGCAAGTGTAAGGAGGACTCTTTGCTAACCCCACCAGGCTGACCTCCTCTGGTCTCTATCTGCCTCTGCTCACCCACCTCATTGCCTCCCTCCCTCCCTCTCTCTGGGATAAAATCAGTTCTCCAGAAAACAAGTGATAGGTGGGGGCCTGTCAGGGCCACTGGGGGAAGGAGAGTCAGGGTGGAGATGGGCAAGGGAGGTCATGCCCTGGACCCCAGTGCACAGGGCGCAGAAACTAGCCACTCTCCCTCTCACCTTTATCCTCTACTTTTGGGCAATAAACCAGCCTTCATTTAAACCCACCCAAATTTTTCAATTCCTCCTCCTCCATAGGTCCCCCTGAGCTGAGGCTTGCAGAGGGAGGGTCAAGGGGTGGGGGGTGCCAAAGTTCCTCCCTCTAGTCCAGGGACATATCCAGGGCCTTTGGACCCCAAGGAGGCAGGAACGCTGTAGGGCCCCAGACCTAGTTGTGACGGTCTGCAACATGTGCCTCCCCACCCCCACCTCCGTCCCCTTTGAAGTATGTGCAGGGAGATGCAAGGGCCTGCAAGCCCTAGAGCTGCTCTCCAGGCTACCGGCCCCACCATCACCCACTCACAACCCTCACTAGTGCTTCCTCTTGTCATGTGGAGGGGGTGAGAAGTACCCTGGCCTCCAGCTTAGGGAGTGTTGTGGGAGGGTGGGGAGGGGACTTCCTTTACCATATGTCCCACACAGATCTGTAGAAAGTTTTGTGGGAAAGGATGCTCAGGCCTGAGTTAGAGGGTTTGAGAACTCCCTCCTAGGGTTGGCCGTCCTTAGGACCCTGGGAAGGCACCAAGGCCCTTGGACTCTGGCCTAGGGAGTTAGGCCACAGGCAGGGCACCCATGGGAGGGCCTGGTGTAGGGCTCAGGAGGCTGGGAAGCCTCTGGACTCATAATACCAACCTCACCAGATACATTTTCTGCAAGGATCTTCTAGTAAAGTACTTTCCGCATCTGCAACCCTCCCCATCCCCCTCACGACCGGAGGGTGAGTCTGCCACGCCCAGGTCAGACTTTATTTTGCAGCTGTCTGGCTGTCCTGCTAGGTGCCCTGCGAGCGCAGCCCGTGGATCAGCTCGTGCATCTTCTTGTTGAGAATGCCCCCATGCACGCCCCGCCGGCCCATGAGCACGAGGAGCACACGCGGCGTGTGGCCCACGCAGATGGCGCGCCCGTCCAGCCCCTTAGTGCGCGCGTCCAGCACTCCGTCTCCCTTGGCCAGCAGGTGGTCTCGGATGACGCAGCAGCGGCGGCCCGCCACGCTCAGGCCCGCCTGCAGGAAGGTGCGCCGGTCCGGCCCCGTGAGTACACCCACCTCCTGCGGTGAGATGGCCGCCAGCAGGCCACCGGGCCGCGATGCCCACACGCAGCGATTGTCCGAGTGGCCCACGATGGCCACGTCGTCGATGCGCTGGTCCCGCAGCACCGCACTGATGTAGCCTTTCCACTCGCCCATTCCGGCTCAGAGTGAGCCCCTCGCCTCTCACTTTCGAGGGTTGTCCTGCTGCGCCGCGCACCTGGAACGCCCGGGGCACTATGACGTATTCGGGGGGCGGGGTTGTGACGTTGAGGTGGCTGCTAGGTCACAGAGCGGCTATCTATGCTGGAGAATGGGGTGCGGGTGGGGCGGCGTTCGTATCTAAGGCCTGATGAAGTTCTAAAGTTAGCCTGAAGGAGGGAATCGCACGAGTCAAAATAACTCGCAAAATAAACAAACAAGCGAACACTTAAATGGCCCATCAAGCACAGCACACATGAGTTTAAGAACAAAAAGAAAGGTGCCATGTCTAAACTGCCTGACCTCTCAGCCTGATAACCATGCAACTCCCAGAATGTGGTTCTCAAACATTAGGAGTATCAGAATCTCCTGGAAAGCTGATAAACAGATTGCTGGGCCCCAAGTCAGAGTTTTCTCATTCTGCAGTGTGGGATGCAGGCAGAGAACACGCATTTCTAACAAGTTCCCTGGCGGTGCTGCTGCTGGTCCAGGAACCACACTTTGAGACCCACTGCCCTAGTGACAGTTGGGGCAGGGGTGAGGGTCTTCCACGCCATCAACCTTAAGGGTCCACACCACTGATTTAATGTTAAGTACTTCTAACCATGGTTCTCAACCTCCGCTGCAGATAGAATCACCTGGGGAGGTTTTAAAACAAACGGCTAGGCCATTTTAGAAATGGCGGCTCTGCTGGGAGGCATGTTCTCCGGGAAGCCACCCGGACCCCCGCCACCCCCGCCGGGGCTCTCGGGCTAGGCTTCGCTTCTTCAGGCCATACCAGGCGTTCCGAGAACTTCTAACAGTACCTTGGTGGACGAGTTGGAGTCATTGTTCGAGGCTTGTTTTGCTTCTCTGGTGAGTCAGGATTATGTCAATGGTACAGATCAGGAAGAAATTCGAACTGGTGTTGATCAGTGTATCCAGAAATTTCTAGATATTGTGAGACAGACAGAATGTTTTTTCCTACAAAAAAGATTGCAGTTATCTGTCCAGAAACCAGAGCAAGTTATCAAAGAGGATGTCTCGGAACTGAGGAACGAATTACAGCGGAAGGATGCTCTGGTCCAGAAGCACTTAACAAAACTGAGACATTGGCAGCAGGTGCTGGAGGACATCAACATGCAGCACAAAAAGCCAGCCGACATCCCTCAGGGTTCCCTGGCCTACCTCAAGCAGGCATCTGCAAATATCCCTTCACCGATGAAGCAAACCTGAGGAAAAGCCACCTGAACATGAGCTGGTGGCTGAGTCAGCCCAGACACAGTTTTGTCAAACATCACTTCTTGTAGACATGACATTTTGGGAGAACTCTTTGCCAGAGAATATGATTTTAGTTTTGTGCTCTCATCTAAAATTTTCCCCCTATTTTTATAAGTGTTATTTCTGGAGTACTTTATAAAATGCTTATTGCTTTGGTAAACCAAGTATATCGTCTTTAGCAAAGTTTAAGACTGTTAGCGTGATGCCATTTACAGATTCCTTTTTATGTTTTTGGTTTTTGCTGCTTGTTATTATTTTTATTTTTGAATGAGTGTTAATCTCTCTGTTTCCAGTTTTAGATTATTTTGTATGATCTGAGGGGAAAAGCTTGTATGATCTGATCTGCATATCAAAGGATGAGGATTTCAGTTGTAGGCCTTTTATGATAATTTACCCATCAGTGGCAGTATATAAAAATATGTAAATGTGCTGTTTTTCAAGACTTTGAACTACCTCAAGAAGAAGAGTATATAAAAATAAAAATATATAAAAATATGTAAATAAATAAAAATATGTAAATTTTATATATAAAAATATGTATATAAAAATATGTAAATGTGCTGTTTTTCAAGACTTTGAACTACCTCAAGAAGAAGAGTCTAATGCAACAATGTAACACTTCCAGAACCTCAGAAAGAGGATATTTTGTAAATAGGTTGGAAGAGAATTATAATATCGTAGGTTAGTGTAGTAACTGTTATTGAACTGCAGTAACCTAGTGCTATAGGAATCCAGTAGTATCCTTAAGTTAATGTTGACTTTTATTTGGGGTAAGTTTATATTTTGTGTAGTGTTTATTTACTTTTGGGGGGGTGGTAGGAGCAGTGATATGCTAGTGATATTCATTTCTGCAATAATCAGTTTAAGTAACAGAGTGGACCCTGCTCTCAATAGGGGCATAAGTGAAGTATGAGGGTTAAAGTTTGCTGTGATCATCTCTGAGTTTTGAGTTTTGTTTGTTTGTTCTGCTGTTTGGAGCAGATTTTTCCATTAATGAATTTCTTGCTAATGGGTAGTGTTGATTCCAAGGGACTGGGGCCTTGAGGTGGGAGGTTGGCTGCAGGGTGCATGGGAGACTCGGTGTTTGGGAAGATCTTTTACCCTCTGTCAGTCACACAGGCCACCTCAGATTCTCTGTTGAACCATTGTTGAGAAATACAAACCAGCACTGTGTCTGGTCTGCTGTTGAGAAATACAGACCGGCATTGTGCCTGGTCTCCTTGGATGAGGCTTTCCTTTCTCTGTTGTTCACATTCCCTCATTAGATTACACCCCTTCTCCCTCACCCAGTGCTGCACTCTCTCTTGAACAGGCAGTAATTCTATGACTTGGTGTCTTGCCTTGCTTTTTCTCCAGCCTTGAAGGCCCTGCCCCACCCACCTTGACATCCACTCAAGTTCCCCTCTGGCCTGGACGCCACCTGGTCTCTGCAGCCTCCAAAAGCCCTCTCGTCATATCCACAGTACACAGGACTTCTTGTCTCTTCTGCCAGCCTTGCTTGGTTCTCCCTCTGGAGTTAGTGATCTGTCTCCTTGTTCCTCATGAGAAGTAGGCATTATTCCCCTCTGAATATACAGGGACCATTTATTATCTTTTATACATAATAACTTAGTACTTATTTTTGTTTGTGTATGTGTGTGTATGGTACACAGCTGGAGGCCAACGAATTCCCTCATTCGGAGTATATAGTTAAACAAAGCTTTTAAAAGTTGTTTTTAATCACATTATCTGATTTCAAGGTTGTTAACCTGGTCATCTCATGCCAATTAGAGGGTCTGATTGGCAGCTTTAGATTTCTTGATTAAAAACCTAACTAAATTGATTACATTTTAGGCATTCTTTCAGTAATGGAGAGGTTCTTAGCGAAAAGTTCAGGAACTATTCTATTTGGTGCTTAGTAAAAATATTTTGAATTAATGTGTGTACCAGTTATTGTCATTTCTTTATTAACTTCAAAAGTTTTCTGCCAAATAAACATTTCACTTTTTTCTGTTTGTAACAAAACAAAACAAAACAAAACAAACGGCTACCCACCCACCCCCCTTCCCTAGAAATATTGATTTAATTGACCTGAGGTGGATGTTGGGCATAGGTTCAAAAAGCTCCCCGTGGTGATTCTGATGTACAGTCAAGGTTGAGAACTCCTGTTCTATAAACTTAAAATATTAGTTTCATACTTGTGGAGTTACCTTGCACAGGTTTGGTACACAGTGTGGCTTAGTAAATGTCAGCTGGACATGAATCTAAACCTTGCATCAGATCTCAATAGATTCTGTTCTCTGAAGGGGTGTGGAGAAGTTGAGCACCGGTATACTATCTTGGCATTTCCCGACGGGACCCCTGAAGAGCTGTGCCTTTCAAGCATCTTCAAAAGTACTTTACTGAGTTCTATGCCATGCCTGGCGCCGGGCTGGCAGCGCTGGTGGGAATGGAACACATTCCTTGCTATCCATGATCATGCCTCAGCCATGCTTCCATTCCAGAACTGCCCAGGAGGGAAAGACGAGTCCCGGGGCGGTCAGGAAGCGGTGTGCTCCCGGATCCAGGCTAGGTAGTTGGCCACGTCGGTGTATACACCCGGCTTGTGGCGGTCGCCACAACCTGAACCCCAGCTGACGATGCCCCGCAGGATGAGCTGGAGCTCTGCGGTCTCATCCTCACACACCAGAGGGCCCCTGGAGTCACCCTGGGTCGGGGACACGCGGCTCAGCGCCCTTGGCTTGGGGTCTGCACTTGACCGGGTTGGAGGAGGGCGCCAAGCGGGTCCAAGGGCTCACCTGGCATGCGTCAGTGCCACCCTCGAGGAAGCCAGCGCAGAGCATGCCGGGGGGTGAAGGCGGCTCCGTGCACATCGGGGGCGGAGCAGCGCTCCGGACGGATGAGTGGCACCTGAGTGCCGCTTCTTCCTTCTACTGCAGGAAGCTGGAATATTCCCCCGACCCTGCGAATCGAGAGCGCCTTCCTCACACCCCTCCCGACTCCTCTCCGCCCAGGCCATGGACCTGGCTGCGCCAGGCTCTTTCAAACCCGCTCATCTCCTGCCTCCCTCGCAGCAAGCCCGAGAGGGAGTGAGTTGCCTTTAACACTATTTCATAGACGAGAAAACTGAGGCCAGAGAGGAGCGGTGATGTGAATGAACCAGGAGGAAGCAGGACTGCTTCGGAACCCCACCCCCACTTCCCATCCAGTGTCTCAAGACCTTGGTCCCCATCCAGCCCACCTGCTGCTCCAGCGCGGGCCAGCGTCCTAGTAGCCCTTGCAGCCCTGTGCCCAGAGGGAATCAAGAGAAAGTGCGATTCTCCCGGTACGCCTCAGATTTGGGGACGCCCCCCAACAGTGAATACCAAGCTCTTGGAGAAGCAGACTGAAGAGACAAGGACCCTGCGCGTCCTCACAACCCACCAGGTCGGCCCCACCTGTCCCTGACGGTACCAAACCTGCGGGCCTCTCTTGCCTACCCCGGTGGCCAGAGGTCTCCCTCCCGCCCCCAGCCGTTCTGCTTATCTTCTAACTGGTGACCCCAGCCGGCCACTTCGCAGAGCGCAGGTTCGGATTCGGCCGGGCGGGCGGCGCTATTCGGCAGGCACACTGGCTGAACGAAAGACAACGGGTGCGCGCAGCAGCCTTCAGCGCTCTCCTGCAGGCGCACCAGAGCTAACCCAAGCGGGGAGGAGCATGAGACCGGGACGCTAGGACTTCGAGCCCTGCCCACCCTTTCCCTTGATCCCCGCGGGGGCGCCCGCACGCACCCAGGTCGTGCTGGTAGGTGATACGCGAGAAGGCCTCGTGCAGGGGGTAGGCGCGCACGACCAGCGGCGGTCCTGGCCGAGCACCACTGTCAGCTCCTCCGGCGCAGGTCTGGGGGCAGGGTCGGGAAAAGGAAGCGCGCTCAGAGCCGGCCACAGGCATCCTGCGGGAGCCCCCTCTTTCCGAGCCCCTTCTTGGGTTTCAGCTTCCTCCTGGGGAGCTCTGAAAGGGAGAAGGGGGAAAGGTGGGTGGAGACGCGGAGAGGTAGGGCACGTGTTCGGGTGTCGCGCGGAAGCTGGGCACAGAGGAGAGAGGAGCTAGGGATCCCGGGCCGGGAGCTGAGCGCTCAGGCACTCGCCGGTTCTGCAGGCAGTGAGCCGCGGTCAGCACCCAACAGGGGGCGATGAGGCTGCCGCTGCAGAAATTCTGGCCCTGCTACAGCGCGGCGATGTAGGGATGCGCCCCGGGGAGCGCCACCAGTTCCCCGACGACGCGGCTCAGCGAGGACAGCCGTTTGTGGAGCCGCTGTCCACAGCCCGCCGGGCCCGCGCTGGGCAGGGGAGTCCGCTGCTCGGGCAGCGAGCACTAGCCTGTGGGAGAAGCCCAGGCTGAGGGCCGGGAGACCCACGATCAGTTGGAATGTAGCTCGTCCCGTGATTTCTCTGCTCGGATTCTTAACCTTTCCCAACTCCCTGAGGTCAGGGGTCGAAGCGGGGTCTGGGTCATGGGCTGAGGTTTCTGCAAAGCCGAAAGCGAGGGCAAAGGGAAGTACTGGTGCCCCGATGAGATCCGGATCGGAGGAGGGATTTGGGGCGCCGCCGGGGCTGGGGCCTGGCATCGTGCCAGGCGGCAATAATTCCAGCTCAGTCGGTCGCCTCTCCAAACAAAGCACCACGGGCGGGTGTCGTTGTCCTGGTTCTTGTAACCACGGGGTGGGGTTGGTTGAGAAGCCCTAGAGGGCCCTGGGGCGGAAAGAGACGCCCAGCCCTGCCCCACCCGCGCACCGGCAGAAGGCGTGGTCGCCCAGTCTCCGATTCAGCGCTTGCTCTGCGGTCACATTCCAGTAGGTGGCCTCGGAGGCCCACGGCTGACAGGGTGCACCCGAGAGCTTAGTCCGGGCCACGCCGCGGTAGCTGAGCCCGCGGTCGCGGTCGTCGTAGCAGTTCGCCTTGAAGTCTGGGGAGAGAGAAGGCTCCCTACAGCTAGGAGACAGAATGGTCTCCTGTCGCCCTCTCACCCACTTCTCCACTCTCCCTCCTCCCTCTCTGCAAGCCCTTCCCACGTGGGGGCGGGGCTTCTTCTTCCCAGACACCCTAACTCACCCACTTCGCACAAGCGTCCAGCGTAGCCCGTGGAGCAACGGCACAGGCGGTGGCCCTCTGCCTGTAGGCAGCTGCCCCCACTGAGACATGGGTTGGTACGGCAGACTGGGAGAAGGAGCATGCTGAGCCCCCCCTAGGCTCAAAGACCCCCGCCCCCCACCCCCCACCCAGAGAGCTCCCTCTTACGCTGGCACACCACCTGGCCTCCTGCCAGCCTTTCTTTCCCACCTTCTGCCCTCCTCCCTGGCCAGCTCCCCACCCATCTACTCACCCTGGCTGGCCAGTGGCTTGCACTGGGCATTCGGACCCTTGCACTGGCACTTGGCTACACCTGCCAGCTCAAGCCTATGCCATATTTCATTCTTCTGGAAGAACCAAAGAAGCTGGGGCTCAAAGCACTTCTCTGGGGACAAAGGGGTAGGGTAGTCTCAGGAGAGTGTGGGACCATGCCAAGTCTCTGGGAATCCACAGGACCTCTTCAGTAGGCCTGCGGCTGCCCCCGTTCCCCAGCAGCCCCTCCCCTGGCCTCAGCATCTCCTTACCTCTCTGGCAGTGCTTCCCAGTGAAGTGATCTGAACAGATGCAGTGTGGGCCGTTTGGCATGTTCACACAGGTCCCTCCTTTCTGGCAGGGGTTGTGTTTGCTGCAGTGATCTGAGAGATGAACACAGGGGGAGAAAGAGTGGGGAGCCTGAATCAAACAGATGGGGCCAAGTCCCTACCCAAACCTGCTTGTCTTTTGACCTTGGCCCTCCAAATTTCCAAGCCTTAGTTTACCCACCGGAAAAATGGGGCTACCCCCTCTTAGAACTTCTCCCTCTGGGAAGGAAGGAGATAGGTGGGCCCAGAGTCCCATATGTTTTAGATCTGATGATACCCAGGAGAGTAGCTAGGGTCGGGGAGAGGGCCCTGGGCCACCCCAAAGGTTGTGTGGCACCTTTCACTTTCTTTGGCTCCAGGCAGTATGCCCACATCGCTGATCCTTCTCAAAGTTGGGGGCAGTAGCACACCTGTAGACAGAGATAAGGCTTAAGACATGGAAGTGACCCAAGTGCCCATCAACGGATGATTGGTTTAAGAAGATGTGGTATACACACAATGGAATATTACTCAGCCATTAAAAAGGAATGAAATATTGCCATTTGCAGTAACATGGGTGGACCTAGGGAATACCATACTAAGTGAAGTAAGTCAGATGGAGAAAGACAAATAATATGTGATAGCATTTATATGTGGAATCTAAACAGTAACACAAATGAATCTATATACAAAACAGAAACAGACTTACAGACATAGAAAACAAACTTACAGTTACCAAAGGGGAAAGCGGGGGTGGGGGGGATAAATTAGGAATATGAGATTAACAGATACACACTACTATACATAAAATAGATAAGCAACAAGGATTTACTGTATAATACAGGGAACTATATTCAATATCTTGTAATAACTTATAATGGAAAATAATCTGAAAAAATATATATATATAACTGAATCATTTTGCTGTACACCTGAAACCAACACAATATTGTAAATCAACTATACTTCAATAAATAAAAAAAGAAAGAAAGAAAGAGATAAAGCTTCCTAGCTCTGCCCAAGGGGCTGGGCTGCCCTTTCCTATCACAGCCCCTTCTCTCCAAGCAGGGTTCCTTGGACAGAAGGATGGGCAGAGTCCACCTCCCCCAGACCCCTGCTCCAACCCTTCCGGGGTAGTCTTACCAGGGTCGGCGCCGGGCCAGCCTCTGTGGATACATTTGTGATACAGCTGCCGGTGGTACTGGAAGGGGAAGTGGCAGGGCTCCCTGGTGACAGTGAGAACTGCAGGGGTAACACACTCCTTAATGACTTTCCCCGTGCCCCATTGCCCAGGTACCACCCCTCAGAGTCTGGTTGGAAAAAGGATAGACCTTTGAAAAGATCATTGTGCCTTCAAGACCACATCCTGCTTAAGAGTTGGGTTTCTGGAGTCATTTGGTGGACTCCTGACTCCACCAACTACTAACTGCGTGACTTTAGACAAGTCTGCAGCCTCCAGGCCTAGAAGAGTGCTTGCCACAAAGTAGGCACTTAATAAATACTTGTTGAATGTTGAAGTCACTTGACCACTCTGAGCCTTAGTTTTCTCATCTGTTAAAAATGGCAAAAATCATACATAGTACAGATGAAGGGTTTCAGTTTTGCAAGATGCAAAGAATTCTGGAGACAGATGGTGGTAATGATTGCACAACAATATGAGTGTACTTAATATCACTGAACTGTACACTTAAAAACGGTTGAGACGGGGATTCCCTGGTGGCGCAGTGGATAAGAATCCGCCTGCCAATGCAGGGGACACGGGTTCAAGCCCTGGTCCGGAAAGATCCCACATGCCGCAGAGCAGCTAAGCCCGTGCGCCACAACTACTGAGCCAGCGTGCTGCAGCTACTGAAGCCTGCATGTCTACACACCTAGAGCCTGTGCTCCGCAACAAGAGAAGCCGCCGCAATGGGAAGCCTGTGCACCGCAACGAAGAGTAGCCCCCACTCGTGGCAACTAGAGATAAACCCTGCACGCAGCAACAAAGACCCAGCTCATGCAAAAATAAATAAATAAATACATTTATTTTTTAAAAATCCAGCATGTCAGTATGGTCCTATTTTTGTACAAACATATTTACATATGCATAAAAAATAAATCTAGAATGAAATCTCCAAAATTTGTAACAGTGGTTTTTGGAAGATAGTGGATTATGGGTGACTTTTCCTTCTTTTCTATTTCCGTAATTTATAAAGTTTTTACAAAAAAAAAATTGCTATTGTAATTTTTAAAAATAGTACAATTGAGCCTCATTCAGATTCTGTATTTGCTTATCTGCACTTCTTGCTAAAATTTATCTGTAACCTCAAACCAATACTCAAGGTGCTTTCACTGTCATTTGTGGACATGCACAGAGTGGTGAAAAATTTGAGTCACCCCAAGTGCACATTCCCAGCTGAGGTCAAACAAGGTGATGCTCTGCTTCTTGTTTCAACTCCTACTGTAAACCAGTGTCTTTTTTTTTTTAATTTTTAAATTTTATTTATTTTTTTATACAGCAAGTTCTCATAAGATATCCATTTTATACATATTAGTGTATATATGTCAATCCCAATCTCCCAATTCATCACACCACCCCACCCCTGCCACTTTCTCCCCTTGTTTTCCATATGTTTGTTCTCTACATCTGTGTCTCAATTTCTGCCCTGCAAACTGGTTGATTTGTACCATTTTTCTAGGTTCCACATATATGCGTTAATATACGACATTTGTTTTTCTCTTTCTGACTTACTTCACTCTGTATGACACACTCTAGATCCATCCACGTCTCTACAAATGACCCAATTTCGTTCCCTTTTATGGCTGAGTAATATCATTGTTTATATGTACCACGTCTTCTTTATCCATTCGTCTCTCGATGGGCATTTACGTTGCTTCCATGTCCTGGCTATTGTAAATAGTGCTGCAATGAACATTGGGGTGCATATGTCTTTTTGAATTATGGTTTTCTCTGGGTATGTGCCCAGTAGTGGGATTTCTGGGTCATATGGTAATTCTATTTTTAGTTTGTTAAGGAACCAACATACTGTTCTCCGTAGTGGTTGTATCAATTTACATTCCACCAACAGTGCAAGAGGGTTCCCTTTTCGCCACACCCTCTCCAGCATTTGTTGTTTGTAGATTTTCTGATGATGCCCATTCTAACTGGTGTGAGGTGATACCTCATTGTAGTTTTGATTTGCATTTCTCTAATAATTAGTGATGTTGAGCAGCTTTTCATGTGCTTCTTGGCCATCTGTATGTCTTCTTTGGAGAGATGTCTATTTAGGTCTTCTGCCCATTTTCCGATTTGGTTGTTTGTTTTTTTAATATTGAGCTCCATGAGCTGTTTATATATTTTGGAGATTAATCCTTTGTCCATTGATTCGTTTGCAAATATTTTCTCTCATTCTGAGGATTGTCTTTTCATCTTGTTTGTAGTTTCCTTTGCTGTGCAAAAGCTTTGAAGTTTCATTAGGTCCCATTTGTTTATTTTTGTTTTTATTTCCATTACTCTAGGAGGTGGATCAAAAAAGGTCTTGCTGTGATTTATGTCAAAGAGTGTTCTTCCTATGTTTTTCTCTAAGAGTTTTATAGTGTCCGGTCTCACATTTAGGTCGCTAATTCATTCTGAGTTTATTTTTGTGATGGTGTTAGGGAGTGTTCTAATTTCATTCTTTTACATGTAGCTGTCCAGTTTTCCCAGCACTACTTATTGAAGAGACTGTCTTTTCTCCATTGTATATCCTTGCCTCCTCTGTCAAATATACAGTGACCACATGTGCGTGGGTTTATCTCTGGGCTTTCTATCCTGTTCCATTGATCTAAATTTCTGTTTTTGTGCCAGTACCATATTGTCTTGATTACTGTAGCTTTGTAGTATAGTCTGAAGTCAGGGAGGCTGATTCCTCCAGCTTCGTTTTTTTCCCTCAAGATTGCTTTGGCTATTTGGGGTCTTTTGTGTCTCCATACAAATTTTAAGATTTTTTGTTCTAGTTCTGTAAAAAATGCCAGTGGTAATTTGATAGGGATTGCATCGAATCTGTAGATTGCTTTGGGTAGTATAGTCATTTTCACAATACTGATTTTTCCAATCCAAGAACGCGGTATATCTCTCCATCTGTTGGTATCATCTTTAATTTCTTTCATCAGTGTCTTATAGTTTTCTGCATACAGGTCTTTTGTCTCCCTAGGTAGGTTTATTCCTAGGTATTTTATTCTTTTTGTTGCAATGGTAAATGGGAGTGTTTCCTTAATTTCTCTTTCAGATTTTTCATCATTAGTGTATAGGAATGCAAGAGATTTCTGTGCATTAATTTTGTATCCTGCAACTTTACCAAATTCATTGATTAGCTCTAGTAGTTTTCTGGTGGCATCTTTAGGACTCTCTATGTATAGTATCATGTCATCTGCAAACAGTGACAGTTTTACTTCTTCTTTTCCAATTTGCATTCCTTTTATTTCTTTTTCTTCTCTGACTGCCGTGGCTAGGACTTCCAAAACTATGTTGAATAATAGTGGTGAGAGTGGACATCCTTGCCCTTGCTTGTTCCTGATCTTAGAGGAAATGCTTTCAGTTTTTCACCATTGAGAATGATGTTTGCTGTGGGTTTGTCATATATGACCTTTATTATGTTGAGGTAGGTTCCCTCTATGCCCACTTTCTGGAGAGTTTTTATCATAAATGGGTGTTGAATTTTGTCAAAAGCTTTTTCTGCATCTATTGAGATGATCATATGGTTTTTCTTCTTCAATTTGTTAATATGGTGTATCACATTGATTGATTTGCGTATATTGAAGAATCCTTGCATCCCTGGGATAAATCCCACTTGATCATGGTGTATGATCCTTTTAATGTGTTGTTGGGTTATGTTTGCTAGTATTTTGTTGAGGATTTTTGCATCTATATTCATCAGTGATATTGGTCTGTAGTTTTCTTTTTTTGTAGTGTCTTTGTCTGGTTTTGGTATCAGGGTGATGGTGGCCTCATAGAATGAGTTTGGGAGTGTTCCTTCCTCTGCAATTGTTTGGAAGAGTTTGAGAAGGATGGGTGTTAGCTCTTCTCTAAGTGTTTGATAGAATTCACCTGTGAAGCCATCTGGTCCTGGACTTTTGTTTGCTGGAAGATTTTTAATCACAGTTTCAATTTCATTATTTGTGATTGGTCTGTCCATATTTTCTATTTCTTCCTGGTTCAGTCTTGGAAGGCTATACCTTTCTAAGAATTTGTCCATTTCTTCCAGGTTGTCCATTTTATTGGCATAGAGTTGCTTGTAGTAGTTTCTTAGGATGCTTTGTATTTCTGCAGTGTCTGTTGTAACTTCTCCTTTTCATTTCTAATTTTATTGATTTGAGTCCTCTGCCTCTTTTTCTTGATGAGTCTGGCTAATGGTTTATCGATTTTGTTTATCTTCGCAAAGAACCAGCTTTTAGTTTTATTGATCTTTGCTATTGTTTTCTTTGTTTCTATTTCATTTATTTCTGCTCTGATCTTTATGATTTCTTTCCTTCTACTAACTTTGGGTTTTGTTTGTTCTTCTTTCTCTAGTTCCTTTAGGTGTAAGGTTAGATTGTTTATTTGAGATGTTTGTTGTTTCTTGAGGTAGGATTGTATCGCTATAGACTTCCCTCTTAGAACTGCTTTTGCTGCATCCCGTAGGTTTTGGATCATCGTGTTTTCATTGTCATTTGTCTCTAGGTACTTTTTGATTTCCTCTTTGATTTCTTCAGTGATCTCTTGGTTATTTAGTAACGTATTGTTTAGCCTCCATGTGTTTGTGTTTTTTACATTTCTTTCCTTGTAATTCATTTCTAATCTCATAGCGTTGTGGTCAGAAAAGGTGCTTGATATGATTTCAGTTTTCTTAAATTTACTGAGGCTTGATTTGTGACCCAAGATGTGATCTATCCTGGAGAATGTTCCGTGTGCCCTTGAGAAAAAAGTGTAATCTGCTGTTTTTGGATGGAATGTCCTATAAATATCAATTAAATCTATCTGGTCTACTGTGTCATTTAAAGCTTGTGTTTCCTTATTAATTTTCTGTTTGGATGATCTGTCCATTGGTGTAAGTGAGGTGTTAAAGTCCCCCACTATTGTTGTGTTACTGTCGATTTCCTCTTTTATAGCTGTTAGCAGTTGCCTTGTGTATTGATGTGCTCCTATGTTGGGTGCATATATATTTATAATTGTTGTATCTTCTTCTTGGATTGATCCCTTGATCATTACGTAGTGTCCTTCCTTGTCTCTTGTAACATTCTTCATTTTAAAGTCTATATTATCTGATATGAGTATAGCTACTCCAGCTTTCTTTTGATTTCCATTTGCATGGAATATCTTTTTCCATCCCCTCACTTTCAGTCTGTATGTGTCCCTAGGTCTGAAGTGGGTCTCTTGTAGACAGCATATATATATGGGTCTTGTTTTTGTATCCATTCAGTGAGCCTGTGTCTTTTGGTTGGAGCATTTAATCCATTCACGTTTAAGGTAGTTATCGATATGTATGTTCCTATTACCTCTTTCTTAATTGTTTGGGGTTTGTTTTCGTAGGTCCTTTTCTTCTCTTGTGTTTTCCACTTAGAGAAGCTCCTTTAGCATTTGTTGTAGAGCTAGTTTGGTGGTGCTGAATTCTCTTAGCTTTTGCTTGTCTGTAAAGCTTTTGATTTCTCCATCGAATCTGAATGAGATCCTTGCCAGGTAGAGTAATCATGGTTGTAGGTTCTTCCCTTTCATCACTTTAAATATGTCATGCCACTCCCTTCTGGCTTGTAGAGTTTCTGCTGAGAAATCAGCTGTTAACCTTATGGGAGCTCCCTTGTATGTTATTTGTCGTTTTTCCCTTGCTGCTTTCAATAATTTTTCTTTGTCTTTAATTTTTGCCAAGTTGATTACTATGTGTCTTGGCGTGTTTCTCCTTGGGTTTATCCTGTATGGGACTCTCTGCACTTCCTGCACTTGGGTGGCTATTTCCTTTCCCATGTTAGGGAAGTTTTTGACTATAATCTCTTCAAATATTTTCTTGGGTACTTTCTCTCTCTCTTCTCCTTCTGGAACCCCTATAATGAGAATGTTGTTGCGTGTAATGTTGTCCCAGAGGTCTCTTAGGCTGTCTTCATTTCTTTTCATTCTTTTTTCTTTATTCTGTTCCACAGCAGTGAATTCCACCATTCTGTCTTCCAGGTCACTTATTCGTTCTTCTGCCTCAGTTATTCTGGTATTGATTCCTTCTAGTGTAGTTTTCATTTCAGTTATTGTATTGTTAATCTCTGTTTGTTTGTTCTTTAATTCTTCTAGGTCTTTGTTAAACATTTCTTGCATCTTCTTGATCTTTGCCTCCATTCTTTTTCCGAGGTCCTGGATCATCTTCACTATCATTATCCTGAATTCTTTTTCTGGAAGGTTGCCTATCTCCACTTCACTTAGTTGTTTTTCTGGGGTTTTATCTTGTTCCTTCATCTGGTACATAGCCCTCTGCTTTTTCATCTTATCTTTCTGTGAATGTGTTTTTTGTTTCACAGGCTGCAGGATTGTAGTTCTTCTTGCTTCTCAACAAGTGTCCTTTTCATGCTCTATTTAGTGCCATGTTTTTCAAATTTTGTGCTTTTGATACATGATTTTGCTGTTGAAAATGGCCCCCAAATAGAGTGCTGAAGTGCTGTCCAGTGTTCCAAAGTGCAAGAGGGCTGTGATGTACATTATGGAGAACACTTGTGGGTTAGATAAGCTTCGTCCAGGCATGAGTTATAGTGCCTCTGGCCATGAATTTAATATCAATGAATCAATAATATATATTAAGTAAGGTGTCTTTAAACAGAATCACACATAAAATAAGGTTATATGTTGATGAAAATGTTGTGACCAGAGCTCACAGGAACCTAACCCTATATTTCCTCTAGGAGCAATGGTTCCGTTTTTGCTAATTCAGTGTTCATGGTGACTTTATAGAACATGACTACCACGAATAATGAGAATTGACTCTATCTATTTCAGAGGAGTGTTGCAAAACTTAAATGAGATCGTGTCTATAAAACACTTACACAGAGTCTGGCACATAGTACATTAGCTGCTATTTTGTATTAGAGGCCCAGTGACACTTGTGCTGAGGGCCAAATCAGGGACAGGACATTAAAGGAAGAGAGAGGGGTCTGAGACGGACCTTTAAGATGCAAATGGAATGGACACAGAAGAGTAGGACCCTAAGTAGGTGATTAGGCAAGGGCAGGGCAGCTAGGTTGGGTCAGGCTAGAAGGAGGAGAGCAGTTTGGCTAGGTGTGGAGTGCTGAGGAGAGGAGGTGAGGTACTCAGGATTGCCTCAGTGCCATGCTAAGGGGCTGGGCCTGATCCCATCAGGGCAGGCTTGCCAGGGCAGGCTCAATCTAGTTTACAATTCTAGGTAAATATTTAGTGCCTGGAAGAATAAAGGCAATGGGGAACTATGGCAGGGGGGAGATGGCAGATATCCACCATCTAAAAGGGAGCTTGATAATAAAAGCGAATATATTTTAAGCATTTACCATGCACCAAACTGTGGGCTGAGTGCCTCACCGGGATTAATGACTCATTTCTCCTTCTCCACAGCCCTAAGAGTTTTACCATTACCAGTCTCATTTTACAGGTGGGGATTTAAGCTTGGAGAAGTCAAGTCATTGGTCCAGAGCCATCCAGCACATAAGGGATGAAGCTGGGATTCAGAGGCATTTGGGCTCCAGAGCCCTGCTCTTGATACTTCCTTGTCTGTCAAGGGCCCTGGCCTCTGTGTGGCATGACTGATGCCTGCGAGATGTATTGAAGAGAGGAAAGGAAGGGGGAGGCTGGGGAAACCGAGGAAGACTGGCAGGTACTGGACCAGACATTCAGATACAGCCCCAGCCTTGTCCTCAAGGAGCACTCAGTTCACTATCACTCTGGATCCCCAGCACCCATGTGCACAAGACCTGGCATATAGTAGGCACTCAGGTCTGAATGCCAGCCAGACAACTCTGGGGATGAGAGTGAAGAGCGCCCAGGATCCTTCCCCTCACCCCAAGGGCCAGAGACTAACAATCTGCACACTCCCTGCCATACTCATCCCTGTTCAAGGGTCTCTCAGGAGGTGGACCCAGGCTACTTACCCACTGTGTGCTCACTCTCTATGAACTTATGCTGCTTGGGGGCTTTCCAAGGTGGAGTCTATGACAGAGAGAAGAAAGCCAGGAATTTTCCCAGAAAGTCGTTGCCTGCCCCGATCCCATGCTAGTCCCCAGCTTCCTTTCACAGTCCAGAAATGCAGAGATTTCCTCAGAAGGCCTGGACCCCTCCTTCCTCCTCCCATTGTCTCCTCAAGGTCCCCCTCCCCCAGTAATGCAGGCCATGTCCTCATATCCACCAGCACTGTCTGTCTCTCTCTCCTCTACTTTGGCCTTATAGGCTTGCCTAGTCTTTCCAAACAGGCCTTCCAATCACCTAGACTAAAAGGTCATGGGCAGAGGCCAAGGCTGTGATAGGGCCATCCCAGGGCCATCCCAGTACAACCCTCCTGGTTCCCACAGCCCTCACCAAAACCGCTGACTCCATGCTCACCAGCAGGACCCCCAGGAGCAGCAGAGCCCTCATGGCGTCTGTCTGTTGGTCCAACCACTTGCCCAGGAGTCCAGATCAATAGAACTGGTCAAAGGTCCCTAAGGCCTGGGAAGCAGAGATTGGTCGAGCTGCCCTCCTGGGCTGTTTATGGAAGGCCAAGCAGAGAGTTTCCTTGATGGGCCCCCAAGGATGGGAAAGTTGGGAGCTGGTGGGTGGGAGTAGCATAATAAGGAGTGGGGTTCCTCCTCTCTTTCCCAGATAATGGAACTGGAAGCAGGAAGAGGGACCATCTTTGTTTCGGGTCCTATTGGGGATGAGGAGTTTAAGGAGATCCAAGAGAAGCTCCCTACTTTAGGAATCTTAGAGTCCATGGAGAAGTATATTCATTTTCTATTGCTGCCTAAAATTAACCACAAACTTTGCAGCTTAAAATTATACCCATTAATTAGTTCGTAAATCTGTGGGTCAAAAGTCCAGCACTGCGTGACTCAGTTTTCTGCTCTAGGTCTCACAAAACTGAGATCAAGGCTAAGTTTTCTGGAGGCTCTGGGGAAAAATTCCCTTCCAAGTTCATTCAGGTCATTGGCAGAATTCAGTTTCTTGTGTTTGTAGGACTGAGGTCCCTTTTTCTTTGCAAGCCAGGGGTTGCCCCCAGCTGCTAGAAGCTACCTGCATTTCTTGCCAAAGAGCCCCTTCGATCTTCCAAGCCAACAACAGAGAATCTCCCCCACGTTGACTCTCTTACCCTTTGAATTTCTTTTTCCAGGAAGAACCCTGTCACTTTTAAGGGCTCATCTGATTAGGTGAGGCCCACTAAGGAGAATCTCCCTGTCTTAAGGTCAGCTGATTTGGGACCTTACTTACATTTGCAGCATTCTTCTACAGAAGCATCTAGATTAGTGTTTGATTAAATGACTGGGAGAAGGTATGTTTACACCAGGGAACTTGGGGGCCATCTTAGAGTTCTACCTACAAAGAAAGTAAATTATCCCATGGAAAAAATACTAAAAATACTAAACCAAGGGGTGCTAAAATATGCAACTGGAGCACAAAGGAGGGAGATAGGTTGGGCATGTATTATTTTTCCTGCCCAACAACCATCCACCTTGGTTCAGTAAGGACACCCTGCTTATTCCTTTGGGAACCACTCCTCCTTCATCCGCTCCATGAGTCTCTAGTGCTGCCCACTCTATCCTCAGTTCTAGGGCTGGGGGTGTGGCCTAGGTCTGGCCAATCAGAGCATGGTATCTCTAGACCACAGCGATTGGTTCAGGGATAAGCTATACACAAGTTTGGCCAATCAGAGTCAGCCTTGGGACTTTCACCAGAACTTTTATGATAAAGGTGCTTTCTTCCCCCTGGGGTCCCTAAGAATGCAAGCCTGGAGATGTTGATGGCCATCTCTGTCACTGCCTGGGGAAGGCCTGCCTGAGAATGAAGCATACACACAGGAATAGCAGAGCAAACAGGGAAGGAAGGATGGAGGAATGCTGTAGGAGGCAACCTCCTAGATGGTCCCCATTGATCCTCACCTCCTGGGATTCATGACCTTGAATAGTCTCTTCTAAAACTGATTCAGAGCTGTTCTGTGTGTCCAATAGAATATGGAAGAAATGATTGTGTTTGACTTCCAAGCCCAGATCAAAAAAGGCATTGCAATTTTTGCCTTGGTCTCATGGATCACTCACTCCGGGGGAGGCCAGCTGCCATGCTGTGAGGACACTTAAGCAGCCCTGCAGAGAGGCCCATGAGGGAAGAAAGTAAAGCCTCCTGCCAACAGCCAGCACCAACTGGACAGCCATGTGAATGAACCACTTTTGATATGGATACTGCAGCCCCGACCATCTGGCCTGCAACCTCATTAGAGACCTCAAGCCAGACCATCCTGCTAAGCTGCTCCTGAATTCTTGAAACTCTGAATTTGAGAAAATCCTAATTGATTTTTGTTGTTTGAAGCCATAAATTTTAGGATGATTTGTTACCCAGCATTTAATAACTAATACAGATAAATTGATTACTGATTATTTTATTTGAGAACCTGGATCCTAAAACTAGAGATACTCTCAAGAATTCTCAGTTACATGCACCAATTAAAACCAATTTGAATGGACTTCCATCGCTTTCAAAGAAGTCCTGACTGATACAAAGTAATTTGTGGGAAATGAAGGGAAGACAGAATGCAGCAATTCCTTAATTCTGCTGGAAGAGAGGCAGGCCATGGAAGACTTCCTGGAACAGAAACACAACAACAGGACGGCAGGAGTAGAGGCACCACTTCAACAATTGTTTTCAAAAGTTGATGTGACAGTTATTGGGACTTCTCCGCGGCATGTGGGATCTTCCCAGACCAGGGCTTGAACCCACGTCCCCTGCATTGGTAGGCAGAGTCTCAACCACGGCACCACCAGGGAAGCCCCTTTCATCAGTTCTTGATTGCAGTTCTTGAATACAGTCCATGGCCTAGAGCTGGTCCTATGTTGCCTCCTTCTTCCTGATGAGAAGCCAGCTCTCCCTCCAAATGGAAGGGGCCTTTTAACTTATTTTATTTATATTTATTTTGGGCCGTGTTGGGTCTTCATTGCTGCACGTGGGCTTTCTCTAGTTGTGGTGAGCGGGGGCTACTCTTTGTTGCGGTGCCCGGGCTTCTCATTGTGGTGGCTTCACTTGTTGTGGAGCACGGGCTCTAGGCGCATGGGCTTCAGTAGTTGTGGCTCGCGGGCTCTAGAGCACAGGTTCAGTAGTTGCGGCGCATGGGCTTATTTGCTCCACAGCATGTGGGATCTTCCTGGACAAGGGCTTGAACCCATGTCCCCCTGCACTGGCAGGCGGATTCTTAACCACTGCGCCACCAGGGAAGCCTGGAAGGGGCCTTTAAAACAGGTCTTCACAACGAATAGGGCTTTGCAGGTGGGAAAGGGAGAGAACAGCTTCCAGGCAGTGTGAGTACTACAACTTCACAGAAACCTGAATGTAGCATGTCAAATGAAGAATGTGATGAGCACAGGGTGCTTTGTAGGGAATGTGAGATGAGGCATCCAGTCTGTTGGGACTGGAGATGGACATTCATGGGTATTTGGATGTTCAACATCTATTCCCCCTTCCTCTTCCTCTAGTCTCCCAGTTTCTATTTGGGGTCACCCCTCCCCCATTGTGTGGGGGAAGGGTAATTTCTAGTGATCACCTCCCACTCTGGAAGCCTAATGGACCAGATCACCCTCTCCCTACATTAACATAGTCAGAGGGGCCTAAACGTGGCCAATGGGCACTCTCTCCCAGGACTCTGAATCCTGAACAGGCCACCCAAGGATCGTGAAAAGAGCTGGGGTTGGAAGTCTGCCATTGCACCAACTGTGCCCCGACCAGATTGTCCCTGCTACATGGCATAAGTCAGGATGCCTTCCAAAAGCTAAGCTTAAGTAGCAAGGAAATTCAAATGCATCATTTCGTATCATAAGAGATCTAGAGTGGAGGGGCTCCAGGAACAGTGCTTTCAGTGGTTTAACAATGTCATCAAGAACCCATGTTCTTTCTTCTTTTTGTTTACTATGGTCCTCAGTGTGTATACCTTCAGGCTGATTCCCTCATGGTCACAAGATGGCTGCCACAGCTCCAAGAATCACGTCTAAACTCCAATGAAGAGGAACCTTCCCTTCCAGTAGATCTTTCTTAGAAATGAGGAAACCTTCCTCCCAAAAAAATCCCAAGCAGACCTCCCTTCATGGCTCAATGGCCACAACTGGGTTACCTGACACTCCTAAACCAATCTCTGGCAAGGGTAAGGGGATCTCCTGTCTTAGGCCAATCAACCCTGGAGCCAAGTCAGGCTGTGAGGTAAAGTGGCCACAGGAACAGAATTGGGACTCTGCAAAAGAGGAAGGGGAGTGGTATTGGATATTAGTTAGACAACCAAAGTGTCTGCTGTAATTCCTGCTTCCAGATCCTCTAGTGGCCCTTAATGCCTTCTTATTTCCAAGCCTATTCCTTCTAGTTGATGCTATGAACCGCTGAGGGCATTCCCATAAAGTAAATTCCCTTTTGTTTAAGTAGCTAGAGCCACGTTCTCTTGCTTGCAGCCAAGGCCTTTCACTCTCCCTTATCCCTCAAGTCTAACCAGCCTCCAAGTTCTGTTCATTACACCGCCCACATATTTCTCAAATCCCTCCACTTCTCTCCATTCCTACTTCCTTTCTTTGACTTCTGTAAAATTAAAGGTATATACAGTGGCGGAACATAATTTGAGAACCTCTGGTGGACATCTGTCTTTTCCCTTCTTTAGCATTCATTCTCCCTTTATCTAGTAAGAGTCCTCAATGTTCCTTTGGGGAGGGGCCCATTCCCCCTTCCATCAAGTGGATATAAGAAAGCTTACCCCATCCCTCAGCTGAGGGTGGAGTGGGCATGTGATCCAGACCTGGTCAATTAGAACACTGCCTCTTTAGGAAAACTCAGGGTGCTAGATCCCTTATTCAAAGAGGAACATTTCTCATATTTGTTCATTCTAGTTTATTTTCATTTAAAATCTTTTAGGTTAAGTTTAAGCTTTTTAAGAGTTAGTTTTGGAAATTGAAACACATTACTAATACTGTAGGAATTGGTGAGGCCTTGACTTAAAACTTTCTTTGTACTGTGATTTCCTTTTGGGTGTATTTTGCTAAATGAAACTTGTTAAATTTTTTGTTAACTAAATTTTTTCTTAAAATAAAGAGACTTTTTCACAATGAAGAAAAAAAACCCTGCCTCTTTCTGTTCTCAGTGATTGGTTCAAAATGAACACCTGACCCAAATCAAACCAATGAGAGGCAACCCCGGGATTTTTGCTGGAATCAAGATAGAGGCTTTCTCTTTCTATAAAAGTTGCCATGTTGGTAGGAAGTGAGGTTGAAGCTGCTGGCAGCCGTCTTTAAAAGCCGAGTCAGAATATGGGAAAGACAAATTTTGAGTGACACCATTTGAGACCTGGGATGCAATGACACTTGAAATCAGAACCACCACCTACACTTTTCAGTTACTTAAACCAACAAATTCCGGTTTTTTACTTAAGCCGGTTTTAGTTGCAACCAAAAGTCCTAACTGATGCAAGCAAGAATTCATACATTGTTACCATGAAGTTCCTAAAACAAAACAAAACCGCTAGTGATCAGCACTGTAAGTCAGTAGCTTAAAGAATAGGAAAACAGCTTTTTCGCAACGGGTTTGTCGCCAGGACACAGGTGTCGTGAAAACCACCGCTAAACCTAAGCAAAAATGGGAAAGGAGAAGACTCACATCAACATCGTTGTCATCGGACACGTAGATTCGGGGAAGTCCACCACTACTGGCCATCTGATCTACAAATGTAGTGGGATCGACAAGAGAACCATTGAAAAGTTCGAGAAGGAGGCTGCCGAGATGGGGAAGGGCTCCTTCAAGTATGCCTGGGTCTTCTACAAACTGAAAGCTGAACGGGAGCGTGGTATCACCATTGATATCTCCCTATGGAAATTCGAGACCAGCAAGTACTATGTGACCATCATTGATGCCCCAGGACACAGAGACTTCATCAAAAACATGATTACAGGAACATCCCAGGCTGACTGTGCTGTCCTGATTGTTGCTGCTGGTGTTGGTGAATTTGAAGCAGGTATTTCCAAGAATGGGCAGACCCGTGAGCATGCCCTTCTGGCCTACACTCTGGGTGTGAAACAGCTAATTGTTGGAGTTAACAAAATGGATTCCACCGAGCCACCCTACAGCCAGAAGAGATACGAGGAAATTGTAAAGGAAGTCAGCACCTACATTAAGAAAATTGGCTACGACCCCGACACAGTAGCATTTGTGCCAATTTCTGGCTGGAATGGTGACAACATGCTGGAGCCAAGTGCTAACATGCCATGGTTCAAGGGATGGAAAGTCACCCGTAAAGATGGCAATGCCAGTGGGACCACACTGCTTGAAGCTCTGGATTGCATCCTGCCACCAACTCGCCCAACTGACAAGCCCTTGCGTTTGCCCCTCCAGGACGTCTACAAAATTGGTGGTATCGGCACTGTCCCTGTGGGTCGAGTGGAGACTGGTGTTCTCAAACCTGGCATGGTGGTCACCTTTGCTCCAGTCAACATGACAACTGAAGTGAAATCTGTTGAAATGCACCATGAAGCTTTGAGTGAAGCCCTTCCTGGGGACAACGTGGGCTTCAAAGTCAAGAACGTGTCTGTCAAAGATGTTCGTCGTGGCAATGTGGCTGGTGACAGCAAGAATGACCCGCCGATGGAAGCAGCTGGCTTCACAGCTCAGGTGATTATCTTGAACCATCCAGGCCAAATCAGTGCCGGCTATACACCTGTGCTGGATTGTCACACAGCTCACATTGACAGCTCACAAGTTTGCTGAGCTGAAGGAGAAGATAGATCGTCATTCTGGGAAAAAGCTGGAAGATGGCCCCAAATTCTTGAAATCTGGTGATGCTGCCATCGTTGATATGGTTCCTGGCAAACCCATGTGTGTTGAGAGCTTCTCTGACTATCCTCCTCTGGGCCGCTTTGCTGTTCGTGACATGAGACAGACGGTTGCTGTGGGTGTCATCAAAGCAGTAGACAAGAAGGCAGCTGGTGCTGGCAAGGTCACCAAGTCCGCCCAGAAAGCTCAGAGGGCTAAATGAATATTATCCCCAGTACCTGCCACCCCAGTCTTAATCAGTGGTGGAAGAACGGTCTCAGAACTGTTTGTCTCAATTGGCCATTTAAGTTTAATAGCAAAAGACTGGTTAATGATAACAATGCATCGTAAAACCTTCAGAAGGAAAGGAGAATGTGTTGTGGACCATTTGTTTTGTGTGTGGCAGTTTTAAGTTATTAGTTTTTAAAATCAGTACTTTTTAATGGAAACAACTTGACCAAAAATCTGTCACAGAATTTGAGACCCATTAAAAAAGTTTAATGAGGAAAAAAAAAAGAATAGGAAAACAATGACCTTAGAAGCAGGGACTGGAGGGAAAAAAACAGCAACGAACTTCAATCAGGAAACCTTCAGTCTATAGGAGTTTACAAAGAAACTTTCCCATGTGGACACCCCCCGCCTCAGCAATTTCTACACGCGTGCCCAGTTCCCCCTGAACATCTGGGTCCCTTCCATCAACTGCTTTGTATCAGAGCAGAAAGGCACCATCTCCTCACCCTGGTTTCTGTCTTTCCATACCTGGGGTGTCAGTCTATGGGATGAGAAGGGAGAAACCATCAAGTTCCTGCTCACAGGTGCCTGGATCCACAGACACACACAGACCCCACTCCTCTGTAGCAGAGACTTGGGGGCGTACATTTCAAGAGGTGGCAGAACTGCCTATTCAAAGACAAGTTTAGGGGGTCAGAAGGTACCCAGCCCATCATCCTTCATTCCTCCTCACTCGGTGGCACCATTTTTATCCCAGTCTTTCAGGCCACCATAATGGAACATTTGTACAAATGGAAGCCACTCCTTCCTCCAGACCAGCGCTGCCTGTCAGAACTTCTGCAATGATGGAAATATTCTCTACCTGTGTTCTCCAATACAGTAGCCATTAGTCACATGTGGCTATTGAGCACTTGAAAAGTGGCTAGTATGACGGAGGAACTGAATTTTCATTTTATTTAATTTTAATTTTAATTTAAATAGCCACACGTGGCCAGTGGCTACCATACTGGACAGTGCAGCTCCACAGTGTGACAAGAGGGAGAGGTGTATGAAATACTGTTGGAGAGCTACACAGGCCCAGATCAAGTTGGGCCCTGGTAGGCCAAGGGGAAGAGTTTGGGTTTTATTTTTAAGTGTAATGGGAGGTGTCTTAGTTATCTACTGCAGCTAATAAGAGATGACAAATTGCTCCCAAATTTAGCGGCTTAAACTACAAACATTTACAGGCATACCTCACTTTATTGCACTTTGAAGAGAGTGCGACTGGGGTAGGGTCCACTTCCAAGTTCATTCACAAGGCTGTTGGCCTCAAGTCCTTCTTGACTGTTGGCCAGAGACCTCAGTTCTGGCCATGTAGGCCTCTCCATAGAGCAGCTTCCTTGAGGGTGAGCCAGCAAGGGGGTGAGAAGGCACCTAAAACAGAAGCCACAGCCTTTTAGTAACTTGATCTTGGAAGTGACATTTCAACACTTTGGCTGCATTCTTTTCACTAGGAGTGAGTCATTAGGTCCAGTCCATGCTTGAGAAAAGGGGATCGCATCAGGGGGTGAATATCAGGAGGGGGGATCACTGGGGTCATCTTAGAGGCTGCCCACCCCAGGAAGCCACCAGGGGGTCCTGAGCAGGAGAGTGACAGGACCAGGTTGATTGTTTCTAAAATAAGCAATAGAGTCACATGATACAAGATTAAAGTCCAAAAGCATATAAGGGGACTTCCCTGGTGGTCCAATGGTAAAGAATCTGTCTGCCAATGCAGGGGACGCGGGTTCGATCCCTGGTCAGGGAACTAAGATCCCACATGCCACGGGGCTACTGAGCCCTTGCACCTCAACTAGAAAGCACACGCGCCACAACTACAGAGCCCACCTGCCCTGGAGCCCACACGCCACAACTAGAGAGAGGCCCACGCACCGCAACAGAAAAAAGATCCCGCATGCTACAACAAGGACCTGACACAGCCAAAAATAAAAATAAAATTAATTAAATAAATAAATACAAATCATTTAAAAAACAAAACAAAAAACAAAAACAAAGGGTATAAGATGAAAAGCCCCCCTCCAGCCCTGTCCCCAGCCACTTAACTCCCCCTTCCTATAGGCAACCAATGTTCCTGTACCTCGTGTGGCCTTCCAGAGGGGGGTCCATGCGTACAGAAGCAGATTCATCTGTGGGAGTTAGTGTTGTTCACTAAATATTTCCAATTCTATTCTCCTTCCGGGCGTATAGTCGTTATTCCAGAATCTATTTCTGTGCAGCAAACCACTCACAACTTAGTGGCATAAAACACCAACTTATTAGGCTGATGGAATTTGCGGGTTGGGAATTCAGGCAGGACACAGCAGGGATGGCTGTCTGCACCACAATGCCAGGGGCCTCAGCTGGGGCTGATGGGAATGCCCGGGAGCTGGAATCACCCAGGGGCTTCTTGTGCTCTAGGTGGGACAACTGGAAGGCTGGGCTCAGCTGGAACTGTCAACCATAGCAGAGCACCTACCTACACATGACCAATCTATTCAGTGTGGGCTTATCACATCACAGCACAGCTGATGAGCCTGAAGGAACATCCTGAGAGAAGCTTCTAGAGAACAAGCATTGCAAGAAACCCAGGCTCCATGGCCTTTTGTGACCTGGCCTCAGATCTCATGTGTATCACTTCCACCATATTCTACTGATGACAAGAGTCACTAAGGCCAGGCCAGAGGTAAGGGCAGGGAAATGAGAGCCCACCTCTTGCTGTGTGGGTGGCAAGGTCACACCGCAGAAATGCCTGTGGGATGGGAGTGTATTGCTACACTCATCTTTGGAAAATACAATCTCCCACAGTGGTGTTGGACTTCCACACCCCTCTCAACTTAGTTGTGGCCATGTGGTTGCCTTAACCAATGAAATGTGAGCAGAAGTGACTTGTGTCACTTTCAGATGCAAGCTTTAAGGGCTATCATATGATTCCCCACATTTCCTTTTACTGCCTGACATTGCAGAAGCGCAGATTGACAGGGAGGCCCTAGTGTCCTGGGTCCCTGAGTGACTACTCCTAGTGGAGCCTCCTCACTTCCCAACAACCTGCACTGGACACAGGGTGTACCTGAGAAATAAACTTTTGTTGCTTTAAGTCACTGAAATTTGGGGATTGTTTGTTACTGCAGCATAACCTAGCCTATCCTGACCTTTTGTATACAACTACTAGCAAAACTTACCCACTGTTCTGCACTTTGCTTTTTTCAATTTTTTTAAGATTTTTAAAATATTTATTTAATTTATTTATTTGGCTGCGCCAGGTCTTAGTTGCGGCATGCAGGATCTTTTAGTTGAGGCATGCGGGATCTAGTTCCCTGACCAGGGATTGAACCCAGGCCCCCTGCATTGGGAGCACGGAGTCTTAGCCACTGGACCACCAGAGAAGTCCCGCTTTTTTTATTTAACAATATATCTTGGAGATTGTTTATATCAGTACATGAAGAGCACCCCCACAGTTTTTTTTTTTAAAGCTACATAGTATTCCTGTACAGGAAAGGACCAAATTTTACTTAACTAGTCCCTATTAAGGACAATTAGTACATTTGGTGTTTTTGGACAATGCTGCAGTGAGCAACCTTGAATATTCATTTCTTATTTTGCTTGAGTGCAATTATATTTGTAGGATAAACCCTAGAAGTGCATATGTCAGACGAATGGTGGCAGACTTCCCTTTTAAAAAGGATCACTTTGGTCATAGCTAGAGAACAGGTTGAAGAGTCAGAACCCAAGAGTTGTGTGTGATACCATCCCCTCCTCACCCCATATCAATCACCAAGTCTTATTCATTTGAGCTCTATGATAGCTCTCAACCTGGCCACTTGTCTGCACCCACTGGCCACCGCCCCAGCACAGTGCATCATTCCTCTCTCCGATGATTCCTCTTAAAAGGGTCTCCCACCTGTCTTACTCAGGATACTTGGCTCTAAACAATGAAGCCGATTCTGGGTAACTTAGGCAGACAAGGAACTGATTGGATGCTCTTGGGTGCTTGCTGAATTCCCCTACCCCAGGAAGGGCCTGGCTCGACCACCTCCCCCTCTTCTTCCACTGCCACCATAATGAACCCTAAATGGTCCTCTGATGTCTTATGTTAATCATTTGCTTTGGATTTCAAAGACCTGCTTGCAAACATTGGAAACGCTCCAGGTACCAGGGACCTTAGAGAGGAAATTCTGCCTCCTGATTTCCCTAGTGGAAAGCAGGGCCTGCCTCTGCATTTTATAGGTTTCCTCCCAAAGGGGAGGGGTGTTCAGATGCTGGGCATCAAAACAATCAGTGTTTACACGTCAGCCTAAGCCCCTCTCTCCTCACCCTTCACCCCACCCATAGCACAGTGTGGCTGAGTCAGCAAATATGATCAAACTACTCCCTGGATTAGCACACCCTGGACAGCTCCCCACTACTCTCAAAATGAAGTCCAGACTCCTTACCTAGCTTCCAAGGACCTCCCTGATCCAGGCCTCTTCAAGGCCTCCCCATGCACACCCCAATGTGTACCTGAAACTCTAGTTCAATGCTCTGCCCTCAGGTGCCAAATGCATGAGCCCCTAACCACCTTCCTCTACAGAACTCTGAACATGTGTTGGCCCTCTATCCAGAGGCTCTTTCCCTCCCACTCCAGTTACCTCTGAAACCTGCACATTCTCACTTAACTCTCAGGTCTCACTTAGACACAACACCCTTCACTGGGTGAGGTACCTGCCCTTTGTCCTACTGGCCACTGTGTTTCCTTCCTTCAAAGTACTTTTCTTTATTCCCCAAAGTATCCTAGATCCATGCACTTTTCTCCATCTCCACTGCCACTTTCTCAGTCCAAGCAACCATCCTCTCTCTCCTGCAATTCAGTAGGCTCCCAACTGCTCACTGTGCTTCCACTCTTGGCCCCCTGAAAGTCTACTAGCTAGAGTGATCTTTTAAAAGTGTAAGTCAGGAACTTCCCTGGTGGTCCAGTGGTTAAGACTCCGTGCTCCCAATGCAGGGGGTGTGGGTTCAATCCCTGGTCGGGGAACTAAGATCCCACATGCCACGTGGCCTAAAAATAAAATAAAAGTATAAATCATCCTTTCAAAGGCTCCACATTTCATTTAAGAAAAACAAACTCCTCTCCGTGGTTTACAAAGCCTTTCAGGATCTACCTAGAATCTCTGCTCCTTCAACTCATCTCAGACTTTTGGGCCCTGAAGCTACACAGGCCTTCTTCCTGTTCCTTGAACATACCAAACTTACTCTAGGCTCAAAGCTTTGCACTTGCTGTTGCCTCTGCTTGAAACTCTGTTCCCCTAGATCTTTGTGTGGTTGGATCTGCTCAAATGTCACACCCTGAGACCATTTCCCCTATTTTGTCTTAATGTCTCAATAGCACTTGTCACTCCCTTAGACCATCCCATTTATTTGTTTACTCATAGGATTACCATATTTATCCCCCTTCTAGCAGGTAGGCAGAGAGATTGACAATCTTGCTGGCACCACTGTATTCCCTAGCACCTGGCCCAGTGCCTGGCACAAAGTGCATGCTCTGTATTTTTGGATGAATGAATGGATAGGAATCAGAGAAGCCTAGTTGAATCGGGCTCTGCCTTATCCGCAAGTTTGGGCAAGCCTCCGTTTCCTGGTGTGTGAAGTGAGGGTGGAGGGAGTAGGATGTTGAGCTAGAAGGTGTTGATTAGCTGTAAAATTTCGGCCTTGTTTTCTCCCTAGTCTTAGGCCTGCAGCCCTCCACTGGACCTCAGCTCCCCACCTGTATAATGGGTGTGAGCTCATTCCCTACGTCTTGGGGTGGTATCGCTGCCTTATAAGGCAGCAGAGGCCGAGGGCGGACAAGGCCGTGTGGGTGGAGAGAAATCACAACATCCGGCTGTGGGGGCGGGGCGGGGCTGGGGCGCCCGCGGTGGCCGGCCTGGAGGCCTGGGAGCAGCTCGGGAAGCCGGCACCCTCCTGTGGGCCTCTCCCTGCTAACGATGTGCGCCCTCCAGGATGGGCCGGCCCAAAGGAATACGGCCGGATACACGGCCCGAACTTGCTTGAGGCCGGCCTGCAGGAGGCCCAGGATACCAAACGCATCCCCTACAAACCCTGGACAAGCCAAGGCGAGCCAAAAGGACCTGGCCCACACCCACATCTAATGGCCCAATCAGAGTGCAAAGCTGAGAATGACTGACGCTTCCTTCATCCAATAAAATACCCGGGATCCGGGGCGTGACCCAGAGGACCCACCTCCTTTGTCCCAGCGGAGGGCTCGGCCCTAATTGGCAGATTGGTATCCTACGAAGGCCCAGAAATTCGAACGTAGGGGCTGAACCCCACCGCAGACCAACCAGGAAGAGGTGACGTTTTAAGTCCCGCCCCCCTGTTCCTTTGAACGAATTCCTGGCTCTGGGGGCGGGGGATGATGAAGAGGCTATCTAATGGGAAGACGGCGCGGCGAGCGCTCGCCCGGTTATTGGCCGAGTAAAGTAAACAGAGGGCGGGCCGGGGCGGGGCGTGCCGGCGCCGGGGTGGCCCCCGGGAGGGGGCGCAGAGTGCTCGGCGGGCGGCGGCGGCCGGTGAGGCCCGGGAGGCCGCGGCGCGGTCACTGCGAGCCGAGCCGAGCCGAGCCGCGCCGATCGCCATCCGGCCCCGGCTCCCTCGAGCAATCCCGGCCGGTGGCGCGGCCCGGCGGGCCCGGCGGCGCCGCAGCCCATGGAGCTCGAGAACATCGTAGCGAACACGGTGCTACTCAAGGCCCGGGAAGGTGAGACTGTTGGGTGCAGAGAACGCGGGCGCGCGGCCTCAGAGCTCGACCGGGCGCTTCAGCCGCCCCATCCCCTAGGGCAGCTCGCTCCTTGCCCCGCACCTCGCGCAGACACGAGCCCTTCCGGCCTGTGGTCCTCTTCCTCCGCACCTGCCCCCCGGGAGCTGGAGCCCAGCAAGGGGTGGGGGTCAAGCTGCCGCCCGCGCGGAGGGGGGGTGGGGTCGTGGTGAGGGGGTGAGAGAAGGAGAGAGGAAGGAAGAGGGAAGGGTGGGACCCCAGCCCTGGGAGAGCCTCTCTGAGCCCTCTCCCAGGTGAGAGGTAAGAAGATGCCCCAGGAAGGGGAAGGGGCAGCCCACACCCCACGTGCCCGGGCCCAGACTCCGGCGCCCAGCCTGGGCCGGCACAAAGTTGGTGCAGGGTAAAAGGTTTGGAAGATAAATTAACCGAGGCTCTGCCGTAGCACAGCCTATGCGAGGTGGGGAAACTGCTGGTCATATATGCTACCAGCATGACTGCCACTTGCTCGGTGCCTCAGGACACTGGGGACAGAGGTGAATGGGTCACAGTTTTTGCCCTCGGGACTAGTGGGGCATATGGGCACAGAAAAAACTGGAAGCTGAGTTTTGGAGGAAGGGAGGCATGCCAGGCTGGTAGGACTGTTAAGTGCAAGGCCTGGCAGAGGGAGCCTGTCTTGTGAACCTAGTGTTGCTGAGCTCCTCAGACATTACCAGGCACCTCCTCTATGAGGGTCCTGGGGATGCATAGGGACCAGACTTGGTCCTCATTGCCTTGTGGTCAGTCTGCCCCTCACCTGCCACTGTTCACCTCAGTAACATAATCACCGAACACCTACTCTGTGCCCTGTCGTGTCCAGGGTGCCAGGGACCAGCAGAGAAGAAGACACTTCTTTTTGGAACTCTAGGGCAGGGAGGTCAGGGCTCTTTGCTGGGCTTTCAGGCTGAAAAAGACATCTGCTTTGCCTTTCTGACCTATTTTACAGGTGGGAAACTGAGGCTTAGATCAGTGACTAGCCCTCAGGACACACAGTGAGACTGGTTGACTCACGCCTAGGACACAGGATGTCCCCAATGCAGTCTGTAGGAAACCCAGAGGAACCCCCAGCTGGCACAGCATCTGGTGCCCCCTGCCTGCCCAGTGCATGTTGACCCTGGGGAAGTGCTGCCTGGAAAGGGGCATGGCAGTCTGGGTCCTCAGTGCCCAGAGCCTTCCCTATCTCCTGTCCGTTATCGAGTCCTGGGGCTAGGCCTTCCTCCCAGCCTCTGGGGGCATCTGCCGATTCTGTTCTGCCTTGTCATCCAGCCATCCAGGGAGGAGGGGTGGGGAGAGCCTGGCCAGGCCTCCCTCCCTAGGGCTGTAGCCAGTTCAGGCCTCAGGCCTGCTGAGAACACTGCCTTGCCTGACCAGAGAGTGTGGGCACCTTCTGGGAGGCTTCCTCAGGCCATGGGTGAGGCATAGGGGGTTATGGCCAGACTGAGACCAATGCCTTCACTGGAGAATCCTTACTCCAACCTGGCTCTGTCCCTCTCACCTGGGTGGCTCTAGACAAGTCTCTTCTCTCTGAACTTCAGTAACTCTTTTTGTGGGATGGTTGAGGGTGGGACCTGAAAACTAAAGGAAATCCCAGTTGTCACTGAGTTCTGAACCCTGGTCTGTAGATTGAGTGCATTGGAATCCCTTCATGAGCTGGCTGACAGCTTGGACCCTGGGCCTTTGCCAGCTTCCCAAGTGATCTGAGGCCCTGAGTGATTTGGGATTGCATGTATTCAATTGACACCTGATACCAGGCATGTTTGGGGTGGGAGAAGAGCTTGGGTTGTGGTCCTAGGGAGCTGGGTTCGAATCCTGCCTCTGGGACCTCCAGGCTTCGTAATCTTGGACCAATTGACTCCTCATTTCAGGGCCTCGGTTTTCTCATAAAATTAGGCCAGGTCTGGCAGAATTGCTATGAGGATGAAGTGGGACAACACTGGGGGTGTGAACCCTCACTTAGTCCTCCTTCCTTTCCCAGGCCCCCAGAGGCACGGGGAGGGGACCAGGCTGGGGTGGGGAGGAGCCCCACTGACTCTGGTGGCAGTTCCAGGACAGGATATTTGCATGTGACTCTGCTGCTGCCTTGATGTGGCTGGGAGGAGGGAGAGGAGGAAGTAAGTGATGGGGGTAGCGGGCGGATGGAGGTGTGGGGGAGGAGTTCCCCTTCTGGGGAGGCCTCGCCCTGGGTTGGGAGGTGGGGGTCTGTTGCTCACTCACAGTGGAGCAATGACTGTGGGGTATGCTGGGTGCAGGCTGCAGGAGGGCTGCTAGCAGGTTTCCCAATGGGTACCCTACAACACTTCCTCTTCCAGGCAGCTTAGGTCAGGGAGCCTATTGGAGGACCCAGCCTTGCCCTCTCCCTAGACGGTGGCTCCTCCTGCACCACCTGCCTTCAGTCAGGCCAGATGGAAACAAGGCTGGGTAAACCATAGCGGAAACTGAGGCCAGGCAAGGGATAGTGGTGGCCTGAGGTTGCCATTGAGTTGTTGGAGCTGGGACCCACCTCTTGCCACAGCTCTACTGGGTACTGGACACAGACTCTCCTGGTCACCATCACAATACCTCTGGAGATGGCTCTGGACCTGAAGTACACATGGAGAAATTGAGGTTCCTAGAGAGCAAGTGATGGGCCTGAAGTGTAAAGTGGAGATTCAAACCCAGGTCTGTAAGATTCCAAGACTCAGGCTCCTTCCACCATTTTCAACCTCATGGCCCACAGGCCACATCTAGCTAGATCTCTAACATGTTTTATTTATTGGGCTGCAGTGGGTTTTTTAAAATATAGGAACCAATATTTCATGTAACAGTCCAGAGTCTCAGCTGATTTTGAAAAGTCAGAAGAGCTGGCCACACTGGGCCAGCATTTCTGCCTAGTAACAATCAAGCAGTCAGCCGTGGTTGTGCTGCAGCTGCCCCTGTTCGAAGCAGCACCCCGGGTCCAGTTCCCACACTCCTCACCACTCCCTGTTGTCTACCATCTGGCCCACATTTACTGTACCTGTCTGGCTCTGTAGGCATTTGAGCTGCTACCCTGGTCTCAGCAGCTACAGATGAGGGGTCAACTAGGTAAAATGAGGCAGGTAGCAGGACCAGGAAAGCAGGAGTAGGGATCCTGAGTGCCAACCCTCCTGCCACCACTTTGTTTGCATCTCTGATAGCTCTGATGCAGGGCCCCGTAATAGGGGCCTGGAGCCTACCTGGCGACCCAGGCTGCCCTCTGCCTCTGGCATCTCTCAGGCATGTCCCACATGTCCTGGAACATCTCCCTTCTGGGCCTTGACTTACACAGTTCCCACCACTATCGTGTCCTTCTCTTTCTTCACCTGGGAAACTCCTACCTGGTAGGAAGAAGCTGAGGCCTGCCAAAGCTACCTGGAAACCCCACTCTCCCCCAGTGGCCTGGCCTCATGCCCCTCTTGGCTCTTCCAGCCCAGAAACCCCTAGCAGGAGGGCCTAGGGGCCCATGTGTGTCCTGGAACCCAGCGAGGGCATGTTGCAGCATGCGGAAGGAAGGACCGAGGTGCCTCCCAGAGTGGACTGGGCCTAGGCTGGGCCCTGAAGGCCTCTGGACTGCACTGAGGGTGGAGGGGAGGCGCGGCAGTGGCGGGACTCGAGACCCAGCACCTGTTTGCTTCCACAGGTGGTGGCGGGAATCGCAAAGGCAAAAGCAAGAAATGGCGTCAGATGCTGCAGTTCCCTCATATCAGCCAGTGCGAAGAGCTGCGGCTCAGCCTTGGTGAGGCCTGGGTAGAGACGGGGTGTTGGGTGGAGAGGTGAGAGGGTCCCGCTGGTGCCAGGGGGGCCTCCCCCGAGACCTTGCCTCAGGGTGGAGGGGCAGGGTTGGGGGTTTTGGGGAGCAGCGAAATTGAGGCCGCACCACCAACCCAGTTTCAGTTCCTGGGCTTGGGCTGGGTGGAGGGCAGAGAGCACACAGGACAGCAGCGGGTGGTTGGAGTAGGCGTGGGGAGGAGGACGGGGTCAGATTGGGGGCGATCTGAGGGAAGCAGCGGAAGGGAGGGCCAAGCCTCGGGCGAGCAGGGCTCGCAGGATGGAGCGGAGGGTGCTTCGGGGGCTGGAGTCAGCCCTCACACTGACTGCCCGGGAAGCCCCAGGCCTGTGCTCAGCCCCACCCAGCTGGCCCTGTGGGTGCCCAGCAAAACCTTGACAAGAAGGGCCAGGCCCCCTCTGAAGGCCTGCACGTGGGCTAGGAGTACACCATGGCTGCTTCCACCGCCGGGAAGGAGGCCTAGCCTTGAGCTCGCCGGAAGCCACAGCTTCCTCCCACACTTTCGCCAGGCAGGCAGCAGGTGTGGGCCGGGCCCAAGCCGGGCCGGAACCTCACAGACCACACCCAACCCCAACTGTGACGTATGCAAGTGGTGTGAACCAGGAGACCGCGGCAGGAAGTGAGGACCCTGGCTCTGGAGCCACACTCCTGGCTGTGTGACCTTGGGCTACTTACTTATCCTCTCTGGGCCTCGGAGTCCCAAGCTATGATGGCAGTAACAGTAGTGCCACCTCAGTGCTGTGGTGAGGGTTCTAAAGGAGACAGTGGCCGCCATACTGCAGGGCTGGAAGCTGTTGTTAGGGCCCCGGTCCTGGTGGTGTGGACAGGAGTGCCCTGCCGGCGGGCTCCAGGTCCAGAAATCCAACAGCTCCCACCCCTGCCTGCAGAGCGTGACTACCACAGCCTGTGCGAGCGGCAGCCCATCGGGCGCCTGCTGTTCCGAGAGTTCTGCGCCACGAGGCCCGAGCTGACCCGCTGCATTGCCTTCCTGGACGGGGTGGTGAGTGCAGCCCAGCCCAACACCAAGGGTGGGCAGAGGTCCCGGGCCACATGTGCCCCACCTCCCCACGCCTGTTGCTGTATCCAAACCCCAAGCTTCTCTGCCTCCCACCCCGCAGGCTGAGTATGAAGTGACCCCTGATGAGAAGCGGAAGGAGTGTGGGCGGCGGCTAATGCAGAATTTTCTGAGCCACACGGTGAGTGAGCACTGATGGAGGGATGATGGCAGCGGGTAGAGCTCAGTGATGGGGAGAGGATTGACCACAGCTCAGGCAGAGAGTGCCCTGGAGCTGCTCCAGGCTCACCAGGCAGCACTGTGGGCATGGAGCCCAGGAGGGTGGGCTGGGGCTCTGGGCCCTGCAGCCTGCCAGCAGCTCTGCTTCACCCTGCCTCAAGAGGAGCAGGAGAAACCAAGTACAGCAACTGGGCAGGCTGGCGCACCACCGGCCCATAGCCACCCCAGCACAGGCCCGAGGTCTCTTGCCATCTCTGCCCTGGGAGTGGGTGGCTGGCCAAGGGAGCCCCTGCACTGACCTGTCTGTGGCTTGTCCCTAGGGTCCCGACCTCATCCCTGAGGTCCCCCGGCAACTGGTGACTCACTGTGCCCAGCGGCTGGAGGAGGGGCCCTGCAAAGACCTCTTCCAGGAGCTCACCCGGTAAGCCTCTCCCTGCCCATAGGCTGAGAATCGTGTCCTGACGAGGGGGCTTCTGTGGACCCAGAAGGCTGTGAACAGTTCAGCAGGTGGTGAGGGAGCTCAGCCTCTCACCCCAGCCTTGCGCCGGCTCTGTGACCTTGGGCAGGTTGCCTCCCCTCTCTGTAGCATCCTGGGCTTCAGCCGGGATGCATGTCTCCCACCTAGGTGGGTTAGCAAGAGGGTTGGCCGAGGATGCTGCCTTTCAGGCTGAGCATACACATAACAGGGGGCCTGGCCCATCAAGCCAAGAACTTGAGGTGTCAGGGGCTGACCAGTGGGCTGGGTCTTCTCGATAGGCTGACCCACGAGTACCTGAGTGTGGCCCCTTTTGCCGACTACCTCGACAGCATCTACTTCAACCGTTTCCTGCAGTGGAAGTGGCTGGAAAGGTGAGCTCCTTGAAGGCTGGGCCGGGCTGGGCCGGGTTGTGGGGGCTCTCACGGGCGTCAGGCCCCTGATCAGCTAGTGTTTGCTCCCCAACCCCTTGTCCACAGGCAGCCAGTGACCAAAAACACCTTCAGGCAGTACCGAGTCCTGGGCAAAGGTGGCTTTGGGGAGGTGAGTGGCCAGGCCAGAGCCCCAGCAGAGGTGGGTTAGGGTGGACCCTGACAAGCCCCTTCCCCCTTTGAGCCCCTGTACCCCCAGGAAGGGCACAGCTGGTCCCCATTTGCCCCATCTACCCTGGCTACAGGTGTGTGCCTGCCAGGTGCGGGCAACAGGCAAGATGTACGCCTGCAAGAAGCTGGAGAAGAAGCGGATCAAGAAGCGGAAAGGGGAGGCCATGGCCCTCAATGAGAAGCAGATCCTGGAGAAAGTGAACAGTAGGTTTGTAGTAAGTACAGACAGGAGACCCTTCCCTTTTCCCTGGCCACGCCTGCTCTCCCCACTCGCTGGACTAAGATCTCTTCCCTCCCACAGGCCCCCTCCAGGCACGACTGCCTCCCCTGCCCTCAGAGATGCCTGGGAAGGGTGGGTTTGGGGAATTGACACCTGGCCTAGGGAGCAGGCTGGGCCCCAGGGAGTGGTACTAAGAAGGACTTTTCGGGCGGCTGGCACCAGCCCCGCCACCAGGTGGCCCACGGCCCCTGCTTCAGGGCTCGGGCCCTCTTGGTCACAGGTGAGCTTGGCCTACGCCTATGAGACCAAGGACGCGCTGTGCCTGGTGCTGACGCTGATGAACGGAGGCGACCTCAAGTTCCACATCTACCACATGGGCCAGGCTGGCTTCCCCGAGGCTCGGGCCGTCTTCTACGCGGCGGAGATCTGCTGTGGCCTGGA
The DNA here is from genome assembly GCF_965194805.1 of Balaenoptera borealis. Taxonomy (NCBI): domain Eukaryota; kingdom Metazoa; phylum Chordata; class Mammalia; order Artiodactyla; family Balaenopteridae; genus Balaenoptera; species Balaenoptera borealis. The sequence goes on from NC_138867.1 coordinate 165,515,750, forward strand.
GGACCTGCACCGGGAACGCATCGTGTACAGGTGCAGGGGTGTGGCCCTCCTTGCCAGGGACCGCAACTGGGCTTGGGTGGAGGCTGCAGAGAGATGTTGGTGTGCTGGGGCTGTCACTGCAGGCACAAGTCTGTCTGGGCTCTGGCTGGGGGCTCCACACTCACCCACACTAGGCAGACTTGAGAGGCTCAGAACCCAGGCTCTGGGGTCTGGTTGACCATGTGTGAATCCCGGCATTGTCACCCCTCTCTCACTCTGTGACCTTGGCCACTCAGCTCCCTGCTCACAACACCATTTTCTTTCCTGGGAAGCAAAGACTATAATTCCTGCCTCTCAGGTTGTTGTAGGGAATGAATGAGATCATGCTGTAAAGTACATAGAACTCGGTAGTGGAGAGCTCCTCTTACTACTGTTACTGGTGATGATTTCATTTGAGCCTCACAACAGCCCCATGAGGAGATGGATGAGTAGCCTCGTTTGACAGATGGAAAAGGTAGAGTCAGCCCCCAGAGTGGAGGGAGAGCGGAAGCCCCTTGACACTAGGGGTGAACAAATCTGCTGGTGACGTCTGGGAGGCTTCCCTCTGAGTGGGAACTGCCTTCCACTTGCGTAGCGAGTCCCAGGAGTCCTGGCTGCACAGATCCTTCATCTGCTCCCTCAGGTTGGGGCTGCTGCCAGGGAAGGCAGGGCTGTCAGTCCTCTGGCAACAAAAGGCTCCCACACCTTGCTGCACATCCCATCCCAGGGGGTGAGCGAGCTAGGAGGGGGTGGCCCTGTCTGGCTGCTGGGCAAACTGAGCAGCCTCTGATCCTGCCCTTCTCTCCCCACAGGGACCTAAAGCCAGAGAACATCCTACTAGATGACCACGGTGGGTGAGGGGCCACAAAGGGTGGGAGAGGCATGGGGGAGGTCTGGCCCACCTGCCTAACGGGCCTCCCTGCTTCTCCACCCACGTTCAGGTCACATACGCATCTCCGACCTGGGGCTGGCTGTGCATGTACCTGAGGGCCAGACGATCAAAGGCCGTGTGGGCACTGTGGGCTACATGGGTGAGTCTCCCTTCCCCCTGGCCCACCAGCCTCCTGGGTCCTCTCTCTGTCTTGGGCCCAGTCCCCACCACCTCTGTTGGGAAGTCTCCTGTACCTCAGGGAATAGAAAGAGTTGATGTTCTTCTTTTATAGATGAGGAGACCAGGACTCAGCCAGGGCCTCACACACTGTGAATCCACAGCGTTCACTCACTACATATTCATTGAGCTCCTCCTACTGGCTGCGCCTACAGGTGGCTACCAGTGAAAGACAAGAGCCTCATACCTGTTTCCACGGCCCCGGTCCTCCACTCCCGAGACCTGCCCATGATAGAAGTGGGAGTGCCCATCTGTGGCGGAGGCCAAGATGTGGCCCCAAATTCCCCTTGGGACCACGTGACACAGTAGACAGAGCTCCAGCTATGGGCTCCACCTCTTCCTTGTCATGTGTCCTCGGGCCAGACATTCTGCTTCTCCCAGCCTCACTTTCCCTGACTGTAAAGTGATCATCACCTACTCCCAGGGTTGCCTTGAAGATGAAAAGAGGCAGTAGAGGCAAAAATCCCTACCTGCCTGTCCTGGCAGGCAGTAGGTATCCAGCAAATGAGTTGCTGTCTTCTTTCCTCTCTTTGATATTAAATCTAGAGGTTGCAAACTGGCAGCCACACTAGGCCTAATTTGGCCTCCATCTGTGTTTAAATCAAATTGTTTTTCAAACAATTTGAATTGATCGCCAACATTTGATAACCCAGACAGCTTCATGTTAAAAATACGGATTTCTGACTTCTCTTGAAAAATCAGAAGACGTGGCCCCCTGCAGGGCCGTAGCTCCTCCGTTTGATGGGATGTGTGCTCTCCTACTCACCTCAGTCCCCACCGGGCTGCTGACGGTGCCTGCCTGGCTGGTACCAGTGGGTGTTTGAGCTGGTTACCCCACCTTGACATGCATGCTGGGCATTCCTGGGGCCCCGGGGCTCAATTCCGCCTCCTGCCCCGTCTTAACTCCTGTGCTGTCCCTCCCAGCCCCAGAGGTGGTGAAGAACGAACGGTACACATTCAGCCCGGACTGGTGGGCGCTAGGCTGCCTCCTGTACGAGATGATCGCAGGCCAGTCACCCTTCCAGCAGAGAAAAAAGAAGATCAAGCGGGAGGAGGTGGAGCAGCTGGTAAAGGAGGTGCCCGAGGAGTACCCCGAGCACTTTTCCCCGCAGGCCCGCTCACTCTGCTCCCAGGTACAGCAGGCAGCAGGAGGCCCAGCCGGCCAGGGCTGGGGCTGGGGGCGCCTCTCCCGGGGCTACCCTGACCACCCTGCCTTGCCGTAGCTCCTCTGCAAGGACCCTGCCGAGCGCCTGGGGTGTGGGGGGGCCGGTGCCCGCGAGGTGAAGGAACACCCCCTCTTCAAGAAGCTGAACTTCAAGCGGTTGGGAGCCGGCATGCTAGAACCACCCTTCAAGCCTGATGTGAGTGCCGCCCACTCCTGCCGAGGACAGGGCCAAGCCCTGGCTGGGGGGCAGGGGTGGGCGGGAAGGGTTGGGGGCTCTTGGAGGATTGGTTGGGACACCCTCATTGCAAGTGTTAGAAAACTCAAGTGGGTTAACCAACAAAACAGAATTCACTGGGCTCAGAAAAATGAAAAGCTGTGGGAGAGGCCTTGCTTGTGGCCTACCCGATCCAGGGCTCCAACAATGTTGCAGGAATTCCGTCTTCCTCTCTCTCCCCACTACTGGTCAGTGTGCAGGCTTCTCTTTCAGGCAGCTGTCCCCAGGGTGTGGCAGGCCTACATCTTAACAGCTCAGCCACCCTGGAAGACAGAGAGTGCCTCTTGCCCAATAACTTCAAAAGAAGTCCTAAAAGGAAAAAAAAAAACGCCTAAGGCTGACGCTCATTGCCTGATTGCCCAGAGGCCCCTCAGCAGCCACACCTGGATCCTATACCCACTTGAACCACTGCCAGTGGTGGGAGATCGGTTTCCCAAAGGAAAACTAAGATGCCTTGCCAGCAGGGGAAAGGGCCATTGGGCTGGCAAAACATCCGCTGCCCACTACACCTGGCAACGCTGACCTCCCGTCTGGGAGCAGGACACTCCCCTCTGCAGAGTCTCACTCATTTACTGAGCATCTCAGTGGGTCAGGCATCCTCTTGGCAGAAACATCCTCGAGTCATCAAATTCTAAGTGGCAGAAGCCCAACTCAAACTTACGCCCAACGTGGAGCTTGTTGGTTCATTTGGCCAGAAAGTCCCAGAGTAGGGCCAATGGCAGGGTTTCATACCGTGTTGTCAGGACTCCATCTCTCGGCTCTGCTGCAGCCTGTTGACTGTTCTCCCACTGAATTCAGGCTTCTCTGTATAAAGTCATAGGGAAGGTTCTGATTGGCCAATATTAGGGCATGTGCTTGCCCCCCTCTCATGTGTAAGAGAACTGGGACCTGTGATTGACAGTTCACCAGGAACACGGGGGAGGAAGGTAGGTGATGGGCAGGCCAGGTTGGTGGCTGTCAACCATGCACGTGATTGTTGACACACTCAACGAATATCTGAGTGCCCATATGTGCCAGACCTCAGAATTAATAGAGTCAACAGGACCCAGTCCTCCCTTCATATTCTAGTGGGAAGACAGCAAAATAAACCAGTAAGTGAAAAAGGAGTGGTGGAGGGGTGGTAGTATTTCTACACAGGATGGTCTCTGAGGAGCTGATGGTTAAGTAGAAGCCTAAAATATGCGAAGGACAGAGCTGTACGAGGATTTGGGGCGTGAGCATTCCAGGGAGAAGGAGCAGCCAGGCATTGAGATCCTGGTGCAGGGACCAGCCTTGAGAGGTGGAACAGCAGTGGAGGCCAGTGTGGCTGGCGTGAGCATGTGCAGGGAAGGTGGAGCAGGAATATGAGGTGGGGGTGCGGGCCATAGAGCAGGGGAGCAGGAGCGGGAGTGGGAGGCCAGCTAGCGGGCTGCTGCCTCTGCAGGACTGCATCTTGTAGGTGGGTCTCACCAGCAACCCACGGTTTTAGCCTTGCTGTGGGCAGTTGAGCTGAGAGCCTGACTTCCGGCAGCCTGCCTCAGGGCTGGCCCTGCCACTCAAGTTTACTCCTCCTTCCCTGCACATCAACCTTGAAAATCAGTGCCCTGGAATTTAACTTCTTTAGAAGCAGCAGATGAAAAATGTGCTTGATGATGATATAGTTTTTAACAGCTTTATTGAGTTCACATACCATACAACTCACTCCTTTAAAGGATGTAATTAAATGGCTTTTAGCATAGTCAGGTTGTGCGACCATCACCGCAATCAATTTTAGAACATTTTCATCACCCCTCCCCCCAAAGTACCCCATACTCATTAGCAGTCATTCCCCATTCTCCCCTCCCCTGGCCCTTGGCATCCACTAATCAACTTTTTGTGTGTGTGTGTGTCTGCGTTGTGTCTTCATTGCTGTGCGCGGGCTTTCTCTAGTTGCGGCGAGCGGGAGCTACTCTTCATGCGGGGCACGGGCTTCTCATTGCGGTGGCTTCTCTTGTTGCGGAGCACAGGCTCTAGGCATGCAGGCTTCAGTAGTTGTGGCTCGCGGGCTCTAGAGCGCAGGCTCAGTAGTTGTGGTGCATGGGCTTAGTTGCTCCACAGCGTGTGGGATCTTCCCGGAACAGAGATCGAACCCGTGTCCCCTGCACTGGCAGGCAGATTCTTAACTGCTGCACCACCAGGGAAGTCCCTACTAATCTACTTTATGTCTCTCTATATTTGCCTATTCTGGACATTTCATATTAATGGGATTGTATAATATGTGGTCCTTTGTGACTGGCTTTTTGCACTTTGCATAATGTTTTCAAGGTTCACCGATGTTGTAGCGTTTATTGGTCCTGCATTCCTTTTTTATGACTGAATAATATTCCATTGTATGAATATGCCACATTTTGTTTGTTCATCAGTTGATTGACATTAGGGTTGTTTCCACTTTGGGGCTATGATGAATAATGCTGTTTTGAGCATTCACATACAAGTTTTTGTGGGGACATATGTTTTCATTTCTCTGGGACATACACCTAGAAGTTGAATGCTGGCTCATATGGTAACGCTATGTTTAACCTTTTGGGGAACTGCCAGACTTTTCCAAAAAGCAGGTGTATGATTTTACATGATGATATTTTGACATCCTTAACAGTAGGACTTAGAAAAAAATGTAACGATGAAAAAAGAAGTGGCCTTCTGGAGTGAGGTGGGCTCCTGGCAGAGGGCTGGGGGTGCAGGGAGGTGGGAGGAATGTTCTAATCCTTTGGTTGGCTGTGAAACAGAAGGGGATGGAATATGCCATTGGACGTCCCAGGACAGAGGACCTATCAGCTCCAGGCCCCCGCATGGGGTACCCAGCTGAGATTCAGTCTGCGCTGCCCTCACCAGTTGCACGTAGACAGCTGTATACAGGTGGAGGGGGGTGCCTGTTACTGATTCCGTATGGCACTGTGGGGGCTGGTTGGCCACCGTGGGTCGGCTCTGCAGCCTTGTCAGGCAGTGAGCAGTGAGGGATAATGAGCCCCAGTTTAGAGGGGAACTTGGGCCTCAGAGAGAAGGGACTGCCATGCTCAGGAAGTGCATGGGGCATTTGTGTTTTGTTTTGTTTTGGAAGTATAGTAGATTTACAATGTTGTGTATTAGTTTCTGGTGTACAGCAAAGTGATTCAGATATATATATGTACGGGTGTATATATGTGTATATATATGTGTGTATATGTGTATATATATATATATATGTGTGTGTATATGTGTGTATTCTTTTTCAGATTCTTTTCCATTGTAGTTTATTACAAGGAATTGAATATGGTTCCCTGCGCTATACAGTAGGACCGTGATGTTTATCTATTTTATATATTGTAAAATATATCTGCTAATCCCAAACTCCTTATTTATCCTCCCCCCTTCCTCTTTGATAACCATGAGTTTGTTTTCTATGTCTGTGAGTCTGTTTCTGTTTTGTAAATAAGTTCATTTGTATCATTTTTTTAGGTTCCACATATAAGTGATGTCATGTTAAATATATTTGTCTTTTAACGACTTACTTCACTTGGTATGATAATCTCTGGGTCCATCCATGTTGCTGCAAATGGCATTATTTCATTCTTTTTTATGGCTGAGTAATATTCCACTGTACATTATTTATATACATATGCCACATCTTCTTTACCCATTCATCTGTGGATGGACACTTAGGTAGCTTCCATGTCATGGCCATTGTAAATAGTGCTGCTGTGAACACTGGGGGCACCTGCAAACCAGGAAGCTGCAAGGGTCAGGGCAAACCCAGCCCCAGCTCAGGGTTGAGCTGCCCTCCTGTCGAGGAGGGGTGTGTGTGGTGTTCCTGTCTAACCACTGCCTCTGTCCCCCCAGCCCCAGGCCATTTACTGCAAGGACGTTCTGGACATCGAACAGTTCTCCACAGTTAAGGGTGTAGAGCTGGAGGCCACTGACCAGGACTTCTACCAGAAATTTGCCACGGGCAGTGTGTCCATCCCCTGGCAGAACGAGGTGGGGGCCTGCCCAGCTGATGGGGTGGGCTCCAGAGGGGCACCCTTGGGGGCAGTACTCACAACTGCCTGTTCTGCGGCAGATGGTGGAGACCGAGTGCTTCCAGGAGCTGAATGTCTTCGGGCTGGATGGCTCGGTTCCCCCAGACCTGGACTGGAAGGGCCAGCCGCCTGCACCCCCAAAGAAGGGACTGCTGCAGAGGCTCTTCAGTCGCCAGGTAACCCCCAGCAGTGTCCTGCCTGGGTCCCCTGCCTGGCTCCAGGGGACGGTGGGTGGGAGGCAGAGCCGGTGCCTGCGTGCACGGGGAGTAGGCATCCTCCAGCCGTGTCAGCGGTGCCCAGGGTCTCTGGCCTCATTCCCGCCTGTCCCCCACCCCCGGCTGGGCTCACGGCCTCTTTTCTCTTTCCAGAGGTGAGCAGTGTGGGCTCCCCATGGGTTGGCCTTGCTGCCCGGCCTTGGGGAGCCACAGACAGCCCTTCCATGGCAGAGGCGAGATGTGGGCGAAAGAAGTCTGGTGCCCGCTCCCTACCTCCCCCTCCCCACTGCTTCCGTGCCCAGCACCTGCAAGCTGCTAGCCTTGCTTAGCCATCTGTCTCCCCATGCCCTGCCTCCACCGGCCCCAGGGGAGAGGGCCCTGGCAGAGCCTGGGATCCACCTGGTCCTCCTTACTTCAGCCTGTTGCCAGCAGCCTCTGCACTGATGTCCACACATGTCTGGCCTGAGCTGCTGCCCTGGGCCCCTCGTGGGGAGCCCCCTCCTTGGAGCACGGAGCTCCTGGTCTGCCCTGGCAGGGCCGGCCCAGGTGACAGCCCTGGTGGCTAACTGCGCCCGCTCTGCCTCTCTCCCTCCGTGTCTTCCCCGCCCTCCAGGACTGCTGTGGGAACTGCAGCGACAGTGAGGAAGAGCTTCCCGCCCGCCTCGAGCTCCCCACCCGCCTCTAGCCCCCAGCCTGAGGCCCCGCTGGGCGGTTGGCGGTAGCAGCTACTCCGAGCGCTGTTTACAGTTTTGCACAGTGGTCTTCCCCATTGTCCACTCAAGTTGTGGCCTGGGGAACACAGCCGGAGCTGTCCCCAGTGCCCTCTGCCCCTCAGCCCCTGGTCTGGCTGAGTTGGGCAAGGCCTGGACTGTCCCTGGGACAAAGGTGCGTCCCTTCAGCTCTTGTCTGTGGAGCTCGGGGCTTTCTGTATTTATGTCTTTGTACGAATGTATATAGCAACCAGAGCGTTCTTAAGACCCACCCTGGAGCCGGCACAGGGGCTGCTGCCACACTCCAGGCACCTCAGGCCCAGCTCAGATGGGCGAGGTTGGGCCAGGCCAGGCCCCTGGGCCCCCAGCACTGTGCTTGCCACCGCCGACCTCCGAGTGAGACTCGTGCCTGCCCCTGCCGCCCTGGGCTTAGGCCGCCACCTCTGGGGCCCAATACTGTCCCTTCTCAGCACTTGTCAGAGCTGGATCTGGGACCTCTGTGTCCCCTAGGCCTGTGCCAAAGTGTGACCAGAGATTGGGCTGACCCTGGGACCCCTCAGTCCACTGCCCAGGCTGTCCCAGATGGGTCTGCCTCTGCCTTCCAGCTCCCAGGTCACCTCGTCCCTTGTGCTGGGCCCTGTCCTGAAGACACCTCGTGCAGAAACACCCCAGCCCAGGCCAGGGGAAGGGTAGGGGTGGGGGTGTCCCTGGCCAACCGTCAAACATTCCAGACTCCCCTCATAACAGACACATGTGCCCAGCAATAATCCACCCCTCCCTGTGTGTGCCTGTGGGATGTGTGTGTGTCTGTGTGTGTGTGTGTGTGTGAAGGGGGCAGGCGAGGCTGTGGGCCTGCGCCCCGGGCCCCAGCCCTGGCCCTTCCCGGACTGTGATGACCATCCTGGTCCCAGTGTCAGGGTAGCGTGGGATTACAGGGTCCCAGTTTTTCCATATTTAAAGCCAAGTTTTATTACCCATTTTGTCCAATATAAGCTGCCACATGTCTCTGTGTGAATACAGTCCGAGCACAAACCTGGCCAGCTGCCCCTGCCTGCCTCTTTCTTGCCCCTGGTGGTCCAGGGGTCTTCCTGCTTCCCTGGCCGTGCTGGAAGTGGAAAGGGGTTGGAAGCGAGGATAGTGGGGGCTGCCCTTCCAGCAAGGCCCAAGGGCCCCCAGGGCCGATCTTGGGGTAGCCTCTCCAGGCAGCCAGGCTTTGGTGGCCTTTGGGCCCAGCAGCCTCCTCAACAGGTTGAGGCCTGAGAGAAGAAGCCTTGGGTCCCCACTAGGTATGGGTCTGGCTCTGGAACCACTAGGGTGTGGGCCTGTGCTGGAGAGACGGGCTCAGCTGGCAGTATCCCCTCCGAGGCCAAGGTGGCCTGGCCGCCGTTTGTGGGTTTGGAGCGGCCTGGGGAGTAAGGTGGGAGCTGCTGTTAGGACCACCTGCCCAGTCTGTCTTACCTGGACACCTGCCAGTTAGGAACACCTGCCCAGTCTGTCTTAACCTGGACACCTGCTGTGTGATTTGCCCAGGGCCAGTACACATGTGTTAGAGCCATTCCTCTGCTTTGCCTTTGAAGCAGGAAATGTGGCTGGGCAGAGACAGACACTGGTGATGCTGGAAGTTAGGCTGTGGCAGAGGTGGGTGGAGACCAGCCATGTGGCCATCAGGGAGGATTCTCTGAAGGTAGCAGTTGAGCCAGGTCTTGAAGGAGACATTCACCTGGGGGACAGAGGAAGTTGGGGAGCATTCCACCTGTGCAGAGACTTGGGAGTGGCAGCCTGTTGACCACAAGTCCGTCCCAGACTTCACAAATCTGTTCCTGGTCTGTAGCATCCCAGTGGCCCCAGCCCCCCAGGGATGCTCTGTAACCACCATAAGTGTTTGTTCCTTGCCTCTGGGCTGGGTACCCAGTGCCACAGAGGCCACATGAGCTTTGCAGTTGGATAGCTCTGGGTTCAAGTGCCAGCCTGGCCACTTGCCGAGCTGCCTTTGCATAGGCCCTTCCCTTGTCTGGAACCCTGGGTGTGATACCCATCGCCTCACCGGGCATCTATGAGAATCCAATTAAGTAGCCAGTCACCCCCTTGAGCCCCTGGGTCACTGGCAGGACTCTTGTCTGTTGGGGGTATGTGGGTGCTGGGGGTCAGGCTGATGGCTATCTTAAGGACAAGTCAAGGTTCCAAGTACCAACTTCGAAGGGGCCTCTGGTGGCGGCCTAGCTCTTGGTATGTGGAGAGCGCACCGCTGCTTCTATTGACTTGAGGGAAATGGGGTAGGGAGAGGGCCTTGCCTAGGTCTTCCAGCTGGTGAGCGGCCATTGCAGGGTGGAGAGGAAGCCAGCTGAAGATGAAGACGCTGGAGGTGAGAGGTTGGGGCCTGAGGTGCTCCGGGCTCTGTTGTGGGCGGTGGGGAGAGATAGGTATTAGTGTGCAGAGGCCACAGCCCAGCTCTGGGCAGGTGTGCGAGGGTAAATGAGTGCCAGGTATCCGGGTGGGTCCAGACCTCCCACCAGACTCCCCTTAGGCTAGGTAGGAACTTCTTGGCTAGGGTTCAACCCACCTTAAAGTTCTTACCACAGTGGATGCTTGGCAGAGAACACTCCCAGAATTCACTTCTTAACAAGCCTTGCCCAAGTTCACCTCCTCCCCATCCAGCCCTATGGTAAGAGCTGGGGGACCCAGATGGAGATGAGGCCCCTGCCAGCTTCGAGCTCTGTCTGGTAGGCAAGCAGATGTGGGGACAGTGGGACCCAGTGTGATCAGCACTGTAGCAGAGATGATGCTGGGACTGGGGGCCAACACCAAACAGGGGAGGCCCCTTGCCACAAAGGTGTCAAGTTGGTACCCTCCAGGATACAGAATCAGATGTTCCCAGGGGAGGAGACAGATGGTCTAGAGCCTCTAGTGGCTTAGGATGGCTGAACATGGGGTAGTGGCTGGAGCGGAGGTCAGTGAGACTCTGCCATCCTGGGCTTTGAAAGCTGTGTTAGGATGCGGGGTCTCATCTGGAAGGTGGGGCAGTCCTGAAGGGTTTTTTAGGTGGTTGTGTCAGGGTGTCTGCCTAGCATGTACAAAAGCACCGCATGTTTCCTTTGGGCAGACTCCCCTCAGTCCTTTTGGTTTATATGAGACTGGGCTTGCACCCCCTGCATACACGTATACCTAGAGCATGTGACCCAGGTTGGGCTGTTAGGAATCTTTGGTTGCAAGTGACAGAGCTGTCCTATAGCTAACTTAGAAAGTGTTAAAGGGATATGGAGGGGCTTCCCTGGTTGCGCAGTGGTTGAGAATCCGCCTGCCAATGCAGGAGACACGGATTCGAGCCCTGGTCTGGGAAGATCCCACATGCCGCGGAGCAACTGAGCCTGTGCTCTAGAGCCTGCAAGCTACAACTACTGAGCCCGCGTGCCACAATTACTGAAGCCCGTGAGCCTAGAGCCCATGCTCCGCAGCAAGAGAAGCCACCGCAATGAGAAGCTCATGCACCACAATGAAGAGTAGCCCCCACTCACCGCAACTAGAGAAAAGCCCACGCGCAGCAACGAAGACCCAATGCAGCCAAAAATTAACTAATTAATTAATTTTTTTAAAAAAAGGATATGGAGGAGCTGAGATGGGAAGAACCAGAACTGAGGCAGCTCATCAAGGCACAACCTCCAGAAGCAAAAATGCTACAGCCATGTTTATGTCTCTGCACCACTGAGCTCCAGATCCAAGGAATCCAAATGACCAGGCTGGGAACCTGCCCACTGTACATCGGGGGCAACTAATGGGGTGAAATGAGTCCCCCAATGAAATCAGGGTGCTCAAAGAAAAGGTAACGGATACTGGGTGTCTGAACACATATCCCTTCCCCCATACCTGGATTGGATCACCTATGGGCACTTGGCCAAAATGAATCCAAAAAGAGCCTAGGGGGTTGCTAGAACTCTTGGGGAAGAATTGGGGTTCTCAGTTCCTCTGGGGATGGGTGGCTTGTGCCTAGAGCTGTGGGGTCATCCTCACCACCATTTGGGGGCACATTTGCCTGAAAATAATGCAAACAGAAGAGAACTGAGTGGAGAGAACAGATAAATGCCTCATTCCATTGCTGGAACACAATTGTGATCACAGCTAAAATCTACCCCTGGACTTCCCAGTTACATGAGACAAATGCCTTTGAGCTCAAGCCTATTTGTTTTGAGGTTCTGTCACTTGGAACCCAAAATGTCCCAGCCAACATGATGGTGGAGGATGTTTTTGGAAGACCACCCTAAGCATGGTGGAGAATTTGGACTGGAAACAAAGAACCCAATTAAGAGGCTGATGGACAGTCAGGTTCAGACTCAGCCTAGGTAGCGGGGCCCTCACTAGAGCTCACCTCTGTTCCCTGGGGATGAGCAGGGTCCATGAAAGCCAGGGCTATGGATCCAGCACTAGGTTTTTCCCTGTGCTACTTCTTACTGGACATGTGGTAGTGTGTGCTGGGAACACAGTGGGAAGGGCCGTGAGTTGGGAGTGGGCTATGTATTTGTGAGTTGGAGCCACATTGGGGTGCCTGCCTGCTCCAGCCCCTGCCTACTGCGTGTGTGCGGTGCCTGTCAGGATGTGGCCAGGGCCTGGACATGTGTGCGTTCTCCGGGTTGAGGTAGGTAGGTAGGTAGGTAGGTGTGTGTGTGTGTGTGTTCGTTCTCCATCTCAGCTCCTTAGCTGAGCATCCTGTGTGCTCGGCCGACGACGGTGTGCACCGGGTCTGCTAGCGTCTGCCGGGTCCGGACAGCCTGTTGCCAGGAGCTGTGCGGCGTGGCGTGGGCATCCCCTGTGCAGGGTGAACCCGGCGCCCTGCCTGCCGAGTCTCGGTGCGGCAGGTGGGTGCCGGGTCCTCAGCCTTTCGCTCCCGGGACAGCATCCTCGGCGGCGAGTGACTGGGGGTGGGGGCCCTCTGCCGGCGGCCGCGCGCGCGCACGCCGGCCTCGGTACGCGCCGTGTACGCGCCCGTGCGCGCGCCCCGCGGCTCCAGCCCAGCTCTCGGAGCCGCCTTCGCTGCCACGGTCCGCTCCCTGGGGCCGCCGCCGCCTCCCCTGGGTCGCGGGCTCTGTCCGCGGGGCCCGTGCCGCTCGCCCCGAGCCAGGAGGACGAGCTCGAGGAGGATGCCTGGGCCCGTGAGTACCGCGGCGGCGGGCCGGTCGGGTCCGGAGCGCGGGCGGAAGATGGTCCCGGGGCTGAGCCCCTCCCCGCGGGCGGCTCCGCGCCCTGGCCCCGGGTCGCCGCCCCGGACCCCCGCCCCGACCAGCCCCTCCCCCAGCCCACACCGGAGGAAGGGAGGGAGGGAGAGAGAGGGAAGGCGCCAGTGAGCCAAGAAGCGGGAGCAGGGCGCAAGCCGCCGCCGGTTCGCTTGGAAACGGTTGCCACAGCAACCGGGTTGCGCTCCCCGGCAACGCGGCTGCAGGGCGGCGACCCCCCATCCCCGCCCCCACGAGGGGCCGAAGCCCCGGGGGACTCTCCCTCTCGCGGTGGGGGGAACTCCGACCCTCTGGCCCGTCTGGGTGTGCCTGCCTCCACAGCCGTCGAGGGTGGGGGTGGGGGGAGAGCGGCCCCGTGGGCAGGAGCTGGCTCCCACGTGGCTGCAGTCGTCGCAGCAGGGCTCCTGGGGTGGCAGCAAACGTGGGGGCGGGCCAGCCCCTGGGCCAGCCACAGGAGGAGGAGGCATGGGTCCGGGGTCTGTGCCCGTCACCCCAAACCCAAACCCCCCACCACCACCCCCCGCCAGCGAAATGGCCTGACCCGAGTTGGGTGCCCCAAAGGCGATGGTCCCTACCAGGGGAGAGGAAAGACTCTCGCATCCCTCCTCCTCACGGCCAGAGCATGTGCCAGACCGTGGCTTGGGCCCGCAGTGGGTCTCTGCTCCTCTTCTCAAGCCATCATTCTCCGGGAAGGGGTGGAAGGAGCGTGGGCAGTAGCAGAGGAAAGGACACTGCTGACCCAGGGAAGCTGAAGCCCAGGCCAAATAGGAGCACCCGGCCCCCTGTCTGGATCACAAGTGTCCCTTTCTTGTCTGAGCACAAAGCCCAGACTGTGCTGGGTGGCATGCAGGTTGGCCGGCAGGCAGGCCAGCGCCACATGGAGATGTCCTGTCTTCCAGGGGAGCTCCTCTGAGAGGAGAATGACCGCTGAGTCAGAGGAAATGACCTCTGGCTCCCCTCCCAACCTCCCCTCAGTGGATAGCGTGCTGGGGGAGAGAAATGGCCCTCCTGCCAGCTCTCCCGGGCCTGACTCAGCAGATGCCAGCCCCAACCGCAGGCCTTGGACCCAACATCCCAGTGACCACAACCACCCTTGGGTTTCCTTTCCCATCCAGGGAGGTCTCCTGGGTACCAGAGGTGACCATTACCTGGTCATTTGAGGCCTTGGCATAGATGCCCTTAGATGGGTGGTATCCTAAGTCAGGCCTGAGTCTCCCACAGGCAGGAGTGCCTTTGGAATTACTCACAGGCTCCTTTCATTCTGTTCCTGCTCTGTGTGAGACCTGTGTTGAGCACTCTGCATCCATGATCTCCTAGTCCTTACAACATTGTGCAAGGTAAGTTTATTATCCCCATTTTAGAGATGATGACTCCAAGGCTCAGGGAGGTAAAGTGACTTGCCCAAGGTTGCACAACTAATAAGTGGTGGAGCTAGGTTTCCAGTGCAGGTTTCTCTGCTGGCATGGCCCCTCTCTGCTATGGTATTGCTACATACTATCTCTTGTGAGCCAGGCAGAAAAGAACTGTAGAGCCTTCTAGAGGAGCATTCTTAACCTTCTTCTGCATTCCTCCGGTGAGGAAATTCCTTTTGGCCTATGTCTTTTAGGCCTTGGTACACCTTTCCTTCTTCCAGCAAAATCAGCCAGATTCTTGCCCCCAGATGCTCTGTAGGACCGTGCTATGGCTGGGTTGCCTCCTTTCCTCCCTCCTTCCATTTTCTCTCTCTGAGGGAAGCTGAGCAGTGAGGGCTACCTCAGTCCCCTGGGAACCCCCAAGGCCCTATTCCTTGGTTTGTGGGCTCTGTGGCCTGGTCAGCTTGCAGCCCTGGCTGTAGCAGAAGGAATTTAGCAATGATGGGCCCATGCACTGCTGGCCCCTATGGGTGCTCAGTCTAGCTCAGGGGTTAGAAACCCAAATGCCTCCAAGGCCCAGGTGGATTAGGGCACTAATCAGCTGCAGTCTATGTCACCATCTGAGAATGTGGACTTGGTATGACGAGGTTGTCCAGTTTTCAAGTTGACCCAGAAATTTATGTAAAATCTCCTGGTTTTTAAATGTTGGCAACTAATCATATTTTTAAAAAATGATTATGGGCCAACAAAACATGTCCATGAACTGTGTCCAGCCTGAGAGTCACAAGGCTGAGATCTCTAGTCCATGGGAAAGTGATGGCAGTTTTTGCTAGACCATCTCCAGGCTTGTGTAGATGTAGTGCCATGGGCCAGTTTCCACATTTGAGCCTCTTGAGGCTGCAAGGTGCTGGCATTTGGTTTGTCAAGCGCAGCTGTATATGCTGGTGTATTTTCACATCCCCCATCAGTTCTGCTCCTACCTTGGCACTGCCAGGCAGGCCTCATCGTCTCTATCATACAGGTGAAGAAACTTCAGCTCAGGCATGGGAATAGCCGGGATGGGATTACACAGTCCGGGCAGGGCATAAGCAGGATTTGAACCCAGGGATCCCTGCTCAGTGCTCTACGTGTTCACCAGGCTGCCCCTCAAAAGAGGGTACAATCACCTCCGCTCCACCCCCCCACCCCCGAGGTGTGGCCAACTCCCTTGGAGGGGCAGATCTGAGTACGATAGACATCAACCCACTAGGGCCCCAATCTCTGTTGTCCTGTTTGCAGTTTCGCAAGCCCTGGGTTCCTGGCATTGTGCCGAGGTTGGATCACAGAGATGCTGCCTGAAGGTGAGGGTGTCAAGTCAGTACCTTGGCCTCGCTGGAAATGAGGTTATGGCCAGCTCCACACCTGGCCGACTGTGGCAGCTGGGACAGTTGCCATCATCTCTCTCTGGCTTCAGTTCATTTGTCTTGGTGTGGGAGGAGTGTAAAAATGTCACCAGTGCCTCCCTAAAATGGCCTTCCTGCCAGGACAGTGGGCTTTACAGTCCCCTGGATTTCATAAGCCCGCAGGCGATGTGGGCCTGAACTGGCCCCAGCTCCCTGCCTGTAGAGTGGGGATGGCAGCAACTCCCTCCTCGCTGAGGTAATGAATCTAGAGAGGTTAGCAGGGGGCTTGGCACGTGCAGGGCATGCAGGACAGGTGACTGGTCACCTTTCCTACCCCACCCTCATTCCACATACCATACTCTCCTCCTTCTCTCCTCTGTCCCCTGGCCTGAATGCCTGTTCCTTCACTTGACCAGCAACTCTGGTGTCACATCCAGGGCTTCCCCTTGTGACCCAGAGCCCCTGTTGCCTGGGATTCCTTCTTTCCACTCCAGAGCCCCTGGTACACATCTCCACGTAGACTTTTCCTTTTATTCACATAGACGTATGCATCCTCAGCTTGCTTATAAACCTCCCTGTGAAGGCTGAGAGCTGCTTTCTCAGTGACATTTTGGTGAAAGGCCAACATTTCCCAGGAATGAACTAGATGCAGACCTAGCTCTTGAGGTATTCCTTGTCAGACAGCTAAAAGACCAAACAGGTAACTGGACACCTCCAGTTACTCCTTCAACAAGTGGTTTTTGAGCCACCGTATGCCAGATGATCAAGGCAGATGCAGCCCTCGTGTTGGACACAGGCCACTACAGAACACTGTGATTGATATCGTTGGTCTTCTCATCCAGCCCTGCAGGGTGAGGTAGCTGGAGGCTGACATGTCCAGGGAGGTAACAGGTGAGGCCAACAGGTGAGGCTGAGGAGCACGCGCTGGGGCGAGAGCAGCGAGGCTGTGTAGCAGCTGGGTTCAGGGGCGGGCCAGGGGGAAATGGACAGTGTGGAGAGTGGCAGGCCAGGCAGAAGCACAGCATGGAAGTAGACAGAGTGGTGGCAAGCACGGTAATGGGGGCCCAGGTGAGAGATGACAGTGACCTGACCCAGCCAGCTGCAGTGGGGGGACAAAAGGAAGTGGACAGATGAAGACACACTACACTGAGGGTTAAAAACAACAGGATTTGGCAGATGGTGTAAACGGTGGGCCCTTTGCTGAGATAAAAGACCCAGCAGCAGATCTTTGGGGTCTAAGGTTAGGGTGCCGGGGTTCTCCATACAGAGGAGTAATGTGGGAGGTGCCCACAGCAGTGCACCAGGCCCTAGAGTAAGAGATCTGTGTGACCTTGGGGGTCATTTAATCTCTCTGAGCCAAGTGTTCTCATCTGTCAAATGGGCAGAATGCTCACCTAGTTTATAGGGTGACTGAGAGAACTCTCTGTGGCGTCCAGCCCGGGGGCACACACCTCTGCACCCCCAGCTCCGAAACTGTGGACAGCAGTGCTCATGTTTGTTGGGCATCTCCAAGCCCTTTGTATGGATTAGCTCACTCTTCTCCACAGCCACTGATGAGGAAACTGAGACAACATGTCACCCCCCAGCTCTCACTCCCATCCCCTGCTGTGCTCCCAGTGAGTGTGTGGCCTAAGAAAACCCTACAAAGTGATATACTCACAAACTCCACAAATAAACCAAGATGGAATCCTGAAAAATGTCCAAATAACCCGCAAAAAGGTAAGAAAAGAGAATAAGGAAACAAACAGAAAACAAATCATGAAACGGCAGACTTAAGGATGAGTCTGGCCAAAGGCTCCGCTCCCAGTACACAGTTGGAGTTGGTATTTACTAGGGACCAGGCATGTGTCTGAAGGGGATGGGGAAGGTGAGTGGCTGTGAGCAAGAGGCAGGGTCTGAGTTTGAAGGGTGCCCCAGACCCGGACAGGAGCATGCACAGATGTGAAGGGATAAAGGAACAGCCCTTTGGAAAGGCTTTGAGAAGCTTGGCTTGGTCAGGAAGAGCACTTGGAAAAGCCTGAATTAATTCCTTGACATTTATATATTGGGCAACTACGGTGGATTAGATGAGATGTTACTGAGCAACTCCTGTGGACCAGACACAGGGCAGGAGGGAGGTTCAGGCAGGATTCCTGCCCTCTGGGCCTGTTGGAGCACCAGGGTGAAGCAGCAGCCCAGGAGGCACTGTCCCACCCCACCCCCCCACCGCCAAACTGGGCATTGGAGCCAGTGTGGGGTCAGAGGGCCAGCTCAGCTGTGAGACCTTAGGCAGACTTCCTCTCTCAGACCCACAGTGGCCAAGTCTGCAAAATTCAGCAATAGTTCCTGCCTCTCAGCTGGAGTTTAGCTAAATTAGAAATAAAAATACCCACCAAGGCCTGTCTACTGTGTGTCAGGCCTTGTTCTAGGCCCCTTCCACACAGAATCTTATGTGATCTTCAACACCGCCTTCTCACTGGGGGTCATGCCCATTTGATAGATGAGACAGGCTGAGAGGCGACAGTGGCACCCAGTGGGTCTTGGGTGTGGCCTGTCCCAGTCCTCCTAATGCCCAGTGAGCTGAGCTGGACCCCTCAGGGCACAGTCCCTGTCCTTTGTTCCTTGTTAACCCTAGAGCTGCCATTCCATCTCTCCTTCACCCTGTAGCCTTTCCCACTCTTGAGCTGAGGGCTGGTTGCCAGAAGCATCAAGTTTTGGTGGGAAGGAGTAGGAAGGCGCGTTCTGGCTACAGGCTGGCCAGCCTGGCCAGTGTCCCCACGACTGCCAAATCTCCTGTACTGAGTGCTCACGTGCATTTATTTACATCTCACTCATCACTTAGGGGAAAGTGTTTCAACACAGACTTTGGATTCACACTCAGGCTAAATCCTAGCTCTTCCCCTTATTAGCTGTGTGACCCAGGGCAAGTCACTTCCTTCTCTAAGCCTGTCTCATCCATCAGATGGACACGACCCCCAGTGAGAAGGTGGTGTTGAAGATTGCATTAGATTACTCTGCATGAAAGGGGCCTAGAATGAGGCTTCACACAGTAGACAATCCTTGGCAGGTATTTTTATTTCTAATTCAGCTAAACTCCATCACCTCCAGCCCCAGAAGTGCTTTCCTGACCCAGAGCTGTTCCTACTTTGCAGGCCAAGGAGCCCCCTAGTTAGGGCCAGCTTCCTCAGAGCACTCCTGAAAATTCCTGTGGGCTCAGGAAAAGGAGAATAACAGATTTAATTAACTCCCAGTGACTGGCAGCATCGTGTTTTTATCTGGGCTGCGTCGCCATGGCAGCCTCATGGTGGGGTTGTCGAGGGGGCGGGTGGAGCTATTGTTCCTGCCATTGTCTGTTCTGGAACACAGGCCCAGGAGAAAGGGACTGGCACGGGCACCAATGGCACATGGCACAAAGCAGTCACGGAGTCAGAAAGGAGCCATCTGGGGGAGAAGTGTGGGGTGGCCCATGTGGCCTGGCTTCCCCCCAGTTTGCTCTCAGACCAGTCTAAGTCAACTTAACGTGGGGTCCCCAGCTTGGGGCTCAGGCCCACTGTGGCCCCCAGAGCTGAATGCCTGTGTGCCTTGGTTGGGCATGCTGAGGATGGGGGGTCCATGGGGCTCCTGGAAGAGACCCACAAAGTAGCTCAAGCAGCAGCACTCTCCCACCCCAGGCTAGGGTTTTGTGGCCAGGCTTGGGTTCAAATTATGGAACCGTCAACTGCCATCCACACAGCTAATTGTGTAAAATCTGTAAAACAGGAATAATTTGTTACCCCAAAGGGTTGTATGTGAAAGACCCTGGGTATAAGGCAGTCAGGAAGGGGTCATTCCTGTTCTGAGGGGGTGGTGAACAGTCGCCTGTCCCTCCTCAGTCAGGGCTCCCTCCTACATACCTCTTAGGATGCAAGGTTCCCCTCTCAACCCTGGCTGTGGAGAGGAGATGGAACTAGAGGTGCCCATCTGGAGTGATGTGGAACCAGGTGGTACCGATTACTTGAGCTAGTTTTCCTACCCTCTGCAGAGAGGGAAAGGAATTGGGGGAAGAGACATGGCGGCCTGGAGCTAGAAGGGCAGGGCCAAGTGGGGCTGCGCATGGGTAGGAGGCTGAGGACGCGGAGACGGAGCTGGGATTCAGCGAGCGGAGGCGCCTAGAGTAAAGGAAAAGAGGGAACGACCCACGCTCGGCGGCGCGTTGGGCTCAGACAAAGACAGGCTGGTAGCACGCAGTAGCCGCGGGAACCACCCGCCCGATCCCTCCCTACAAGAGCTGAGACAACCAGGAAGCCGCGGTGCGGTCCGGAATGTTCCACGCTTTGTACATCCAGGGCTGGGAGCGGATACAAGGTCTAGGGCGCCAGGGGCTGCCAGGTGTGTATGCATAGGGCTGAACCTGGGCACCGGCGGGCTGCTTGTGGGGCCTAGGATGTGGACCACCTTTTCTCCGCCGCAAAACAACCGCGCCATGGCTCCCCTTCAGCGCCCTGGGAGTCTGCCTATGGGCCTCTCAAGCCCTTTCGGAGCTGGGGTACCCTGCACCCCGGGGATGCGGATGGTAAATCTCCCGTTCTCACTGAGGCCGAACCTGGCCTTCACGCGCCCCCTGCTGGCCTGCCTGGAGTCACCTCGGCTGGGAGGCGGCGGCGGCCGGGTCTCAGATACGGGAAAGCCCTACGGGGGAAACCTCGGAGCGTGACGTCATCCCGGTGACGTCACCGGGCCCCGCGGAGTGCGGAGGTTCCGCAGAGGAGGCTTCCCCGGGATTGCGCAGGGCACCGGCGCGGGCAGGGAAGTCGTCCGGGGCTACAGCGCGCCTTCACTGCGCCCTGTGTCTGTCCCACAGGTCCCGCGCGGCCCCGGGTGAGGCCCGCCAGCGTGCCTGCCGGCGCCATGGGAAGGAGCGGGCGCCGCTGCTGCTGCCTCCTGCCTGCGCGCGCACGACTTGAACCCAGCTGCGGGCAGCCCCCGGCCGCGAGTCCCCGAGTGACGCTGGCGGCATCTGGGAGCTTGGCGCGGGCCCGGGGCCACGTCGAGGAGCCCATTGTCCAGTGAAACAGCCGAGGACCCGCCGCCCGCGCCGCCGCCATGGTTATGTCCCAGGGCACCTACACGTTCCTCACGTGCTTTGCCGGTTTCTGGCTCATCTGGGGTCTCATCGTCCTACTCTGCTGCTTCTGCAGCTTCCTGCGCCGCCGCCTCAAACGGCGCCAGGAGGAGCGGCTGCGTGAGCAGAATCTGCGCGCCCTTGAGCTGGAGCCCCTTGAGCTCGAGGGCAGCCTGGCCGGGAGCCCCCCCGGCCTGGCGCCCCCGCCACCACCTCACCGCGGCCGTCTCGAGGCGCCGGCGCACGCCCACCAGCACGTGCACGTGCACCCGCTGCTGCACCACGGGCCCGCGCAGCCGCACGCGCACCCGCACGCACACCACCACGCGCTTCCGCACCCACCGCCGCCGCACCTATCAGTACCGCCGCGGCCGTGGAGCTACCCGCGCCAAGGTAAGTACCGACCTCCGCCAGAGGGCAGCCTGGGCCACTAGGGTGGGCGAGGCCTCGGCAGGGGGCGGGCTCGCTGCTGACCCGCGGGGCTTCCACAGGGGAGCCTCCTTGAGAACCTAGGAGGAGGGAGCGGGTTGGGTCTGGGGTTGGCGGCTGGCCAAGGCCTCTGCGGGTGGCTGAGGATGGAGAGCCTCACGGCCTCGGACCGCTTCCCACTCCGCAGCGGAATCGGACACGTCCAAGCCACCGTGCTACGAAGAGGCGGTGCTGATGGCCGAGCCGCCGCCGCCCTACAGCGAGGTGCTCACGGACACGCGCGGCCTCTATCGCAAGATTGTCACGCCCTTTCTGAGCCGCCGCGACAGCGCGGAGAAACAGGAGCAGCCGCCGCCCAGCTACAAGCCGCTCTTCCTGGACCGGGGCTACACGTCAGCGCTGCACCTGCCCAGTGCCCCGCGGCCCGCGCCGCCCTGCCCTGCGCTCTGCCTGCAGGCGGACCGCAGCCGTCGGGTCTTCCCCAGCTGGACCGACTCGGAGCTCAGCAGCCGAGAGCCACTGGAGCACGGAGCTTGGCGCCTGCCGGTCTCCATCCCCTTGTTCGGGAGGACTACAGCCGTATAGAGGGCGCCCGGCGTCCCGGGCCCCACCCGCGGACTCCTGGCCTGATTGCGGGGCTTTTTAAACGCTTCCCTTGGACTGCGGAGGTGGGTGGGAGGGGGGTGGGGCGGGAGGGAGGGATTTCTTACCCCGTTTGTTACATTTTGAGGATAATAAAGGTGTGTGATCTGGTTTGGTACAAGCGGAGGGGGCACCCACTGCTTGCACCCAAGGTTCTGGCGGCCAGGTGTGCCCGGCCTTATCGGGAACGAACCTTGTTGCGCCTTTCAGCTACAAACCGGCCTGAGGGTGTAGAACTAAACCTGAGGTCTGCCTGCTTCAAACCACTGGCCGGTTCCCCAGGGAACCTCATACCCCACCTTCCTTGCCCTTGAGGTCTTGGTGAGGGTGCCCCCGGCAGCCTTGGAAGTGGGAAGAGTTGGGAATGGGGTCGTGGCAGGCGGTCCACCCCAGATCAGCCCCTGGAGGCCCGGAGCAGCAGGCCCAAAGGGATCTGGATTTCTTTATTAACAGACATGAGCACGACCTGTTACAGAAGTTTGTGCTTTCCAAAAAACAGTTACTGAACGTGAAAAAGGAACCCAAGCAAAGAGGGAGGAGGTGGAAAGGGGCCACCCATAGCCCTGACCTGAATCACGCCTAGGGCCTCCAGCCTGGGACCTGCCCAGCAGGAGGGGGCAGGAAAGGGCCAGGAAGCTGAGAGGCCCCAGCTGGGCCTGCTACTTCCTTCGGGCCAGGTGGGGAGGGGGTCAAGAGAAGGGGGGAGGGGGCGGGTCCCAGGGAGCCAGAGCCCACGAGCCATTTATTGCCATGTTTTAAAATTCGTGCAAAATATCTGAAGCCCTGGACAGAGAATACAAAGTGATATTTTTCCAAGAAACAGAAAACTAGGAAAAGAGGTGGGGGGAACATTTTCCCACCAGAACTTCCCCCCACGCCAGGCCCCAAGCAGGGTGAGGCCTCCACCCCGGCCAGCTGAGTGAGCAGGGAGGACTAAGAGCTACAATCTGGACCAGGTGGGAAGGGGGTGGAATTTGCAACAGCATCTCAACTACCAACGGGAGGAAAACCAGTCAACTGTACAAGTCTCCTATCAACTTTAAAAAAGAGAGAAAAGCTGTAAAAGTAGGGCCCTGTGGGTAGGGAAGCGGCCAAGTCCCCGGCCAGGGCCGGAATCCAGAGTGGGTGCCAGGCGGAGCTGCTGCAAGTGCAGGCACTGCGGGCCGTCTGGCCAGAGGCCGGCGCAGGTGGGCGGCCTTGGCGAGGGCAGCCTGAGGGCAAGCATCACCGCTAGTCGCCACCCTCGAAGCCCTCCTCCTCTTCCGGAACCGGGTCTGCATCCCAGCAGGTGATGTCGATTTCTATGGTGTGCAGAAGGGAGGGGAGTTAAGGAGATGGCCCAGCAGATCCATGCCTGTGTCCCTCCCAACCCTGGGGAGCTGTGCCAGCTGTGCGGCAGGCGGGGGGAGGGCTGCCTGTCCACACTTGAACACAGCACCGCCACCCAAATTCTTCTCCATCACCCATCCCAGTACTACCTGGAGGCTTGTTGTAGAACATAGGAGGCGGAGCCTTTGCACACAGCTCTTCCGATTGGGCAAACTCCTCCTCCTGTGATTGGCTGAAATACCCCTCACTGGCCTGTACGAGAAAAGCTCCATGTCACTGGGTCCCACCCAGCAGGACTAGGGCTGACCTACCAGGCCTGAGCACGTTTCCCCAGCAACCAGCGATTGTATCAGTGGTTGCCAGGCAAACACAGATGCCTGCCTTGGGAATAAAAGCAGAGCTGGCCCAGGGAGGGGGAATGAAATACAGCTTCCCCCCCTCAACGATGTGGGTCACAGAGAAGGGGGGCAGGGTACTGCTGCAAGCCTCAGGAAGGCAGGGTCAGCCCCCTGCTCCAGCCCTGACCACTTCCCCTCCCATCAGGCAGCCCCAGCCCCACCTGGGTCCCCTCCTTCTGGGTGGTCTCGCCATTGGTCAGCAGGTGGGGCTCTGGCTCCAGGTCCGGCTCCTGATCCGGCTCCTGATCCAGCTCCTCTAGAGCTGAGGGCAGAGTTGGAGCCTGGGGAGCAGCCAGGGGCTCCCCTTCTACTTCCTCCCCTGGGTCACAGAAGGTGGCTGGTGGCTCAGGCAGCTCATCAAAATTGAGAAGGTTGGCACTGCCTTCACCTGCCGGCGGCAGTGGCTCCTGAGCCACCTCGTCCAGCAGGGGCACTTCTGCCAGAGTGACTTCGGCACCTGAGGGTGGTGTGGGGGCCCTAGGCTCAGCCTGGGGTACGGAGGCCCCTTCCCCATTGCCAGGCCATAGGTCAATGAGGCTGGCAGTGGCAGGGGTGACGGTGTTGGCAACACTGGTGTCAGCAGCAGCAGTGTCGGTTTCAATGGCATCAGCTGCTGGGGTGTCAGCTGCAGAGGCTCCAGCCATGGCAGGCTCTAGAGAGGCAGCCAGGACTGCCTGCTCTGTAGACGCCATGAACATCAAGTCCTCCGTGGGGCTGCCTTGGCCCTGGGGAGGCTCTGGTGCCTGAGGGGACTCCTCCAGGGGGCTGGCCCAGGCCTGAGGGTCTGCTGCTCTGGCTTCCTTGCGGGTCTCTTCACTATCCAGGCCGGGGCTGGGCTCCTGGGTCTCTGTCAAAGCACAGATGGAGGAGACATGTGATCAGCTCCCAGGAAAGGATGCGGGCCCTGGGCAGGCACCCTACAGTACCCTGCCCACCCACTGAGGAGTCCAGGAGAGAAGGCCTCCCCTAAGACTTCCATGCAGAGTGCCTTCTAGCACCCACTGGGCCCCACTGCCCCTTTACCTAGTGTCTTTCAACCGCTCAGCAGCCCTGGGAGGAAGGCACAATCCCCACTCCAGGGAGACACTGAGGTGCAGAGAGGGCAGGTCTGACCAGGGCTCCTCCCTGCCCCAGCCATTTCCAGGGCAGTACAGTCTGGCCCAGATCCCTGGGGGGTTGTTACCATGGCCATTTGGAGTTCCCAGCCCAGGGGCTAGGGCCATTCACACACCTTGGGCTGCTGGGGGTGGTGGTGGCAGTGGTGGAGGCTGCGAGGACATAACCTCATCCAGGGCCCGCTCGATCTGCTCAGTGACAGGGGTAGAGGCCATGCTGGAGTCAGATGGGCTCCGGGCAGGGATCGGGGTAGGCACCATCCTCCGGTGGCTGTCCAGGTGGCTGCCTGTGGAACAAAAACCCCTAGGCTGGTCAGTAAGGGCCAGGGAGCCAGGTGGAACCAGGATTGTCCACCTTGGGGCCTGACCAGCCCCTCCTCTCTGGAGTCTGGGTCCGGGCTGGGAGCTCCCCAGGCCCCCCAGGGGCCAGACCACAGCTCCAGACCCTGTAAGCCAGGCCCCTAAGGGCCAGTGTCCCTTCAGGGCCAAGGGAAAGAGGCGGGCGGTACCTGCTCTGGGGACAAACACCAGAGATCAGCAGTCAGGCTGGGGGAGTGAGGGCAGGGGGGCTGCTGGGAAGCGGGGGGCCCTCCTTACCCCCCCACGGAGGCCTGGGGCTGCTACCTACATGGGAGGGAGGAAGAGAGGTTTGGGGTGCGGTGACAGGTGATATAGGGAAAGGGAGTCCGTGGAGGGGAGGAGGAGGAAGAGGAGGAGGAGGAAGGCCCACTGTCCGATGCCTTTATGAAAGGGCAGTACGGACGACCTGCCAAGAGAGACAGACAGAGAAAGAGAGACAGAGGACAAGAGAGGGTCAGTCTCCCCCACCCCCACCCCGAGGCCTCATCCACCCCCAGCCTGGCCCTGGATGTCTAAGCTGCCTTCAGCCAGGGCGCACATTCAGCCAAGCTGGGCCAGAGCCTCAAGCCAACAAATGACTCCACCACACCAGCCACACACAGCAAAGAGCCTGATACGCCACAATGCAACCAGCCTCAGGGCAGCCCACGCCTCGGAACAGCCTGCCCCACCCCTGGAACCCTAGCACAGAGCCAAGCACACAGAAGGGGCAAACAGACCAGCAGACAAGGAGCGGAAGGGGGCTTCAAGGAGAGGTGGAAGCTGCACAGGGAGAATCCAAACAGGGAACCCTGGGTACAGGCTCCAGGCTGCTCAAACTCAGGACCAGGGAAAGAGCCCACTCCTCATGCACCCACAGCCCTTCAGATAAGACCTAGTTCAACCCCAGCAGGGCTACTCCTTGCAGCCAGGGGCATGCCTTAGCCCTTGTGAGAAATGCCCAGATGGCTCTAGCACAGCCAATTGCTCAGCCCAGGCCCAACACTGACCCTGCCGGAGCCCTTCTCAGCCCTGCCACCTGGAGGTGGTGGGTGGAAGCACACCTGATGATTGGCCTTGCCTTCTCCAAGGGGTCCTTGGGCAAGGTTTCCCTTCCAAGAAAGGTCCCAAAGAGGCTCAAGGCCAAAACCTGAGGAGTGGGGATTGGGGGGGGTGGGAGCTGGGACTACCTGGTCGGTGGTTGAAGGGTGAGGGCACATCACAGCTGCCTGCGGAGGCCGATGCGACTCTTTCCTGCTGCTTAAAGAACTCCCGTGGGTTATCAGGTCGCTGGGCAATAATGGCTGCTGCCTCCTGGGGGCACATGGAAAGGGTCAGGCCAGACGGGGCCCAACTGAGGCAGCCCTACCAAACTCAGATGTCTGGTCCCCCCGGCTCTCACCTCTACCTCCGATTCTGACTTCTTCATCTGGGTCTCTTCCTCCTCATCCCGCTGGTCACCCTGGAAACCAAAAGGGAAGGTGTTCTGAGCACCCCACTCCCACAGGAGCTCTTGGCTTTCTTACAGCCCCCATGTTTCCTCCACTATCTGGAACCACTTTCACGACCCAGTCACACAGCACCTTCTATCTGCAAGGTCCTCAGCCACCGCATCTCCAGTCCAGACAGGCCCCTGGGCACCCAGGGCCATCCAGGAGCACTCCCTGCTTTGCAGCTTACTTTTCTCCAACCTCCTACCACACCTACTGCACCTAGCCAACCACACCTCCATCACTGCTGCCTGGATCTTGGTAACACGACTGAGGCTTCTTCATTAGTCCCCTGCCTCCTTGTTCTCTTTCCCCCCATTTCTTCTCTACAGACCTGAAAGCATCTTTTCAAAATGTTAGTCGCCATCACTTAAAAATCAGGTTTTCTTACTGAGATCAGGGTCTCCAGTTTCTCTTGAAATGCCAGAAGCCCTGCCAACACAGGCCAGCGTGTCCCAAAGCAGCCATTGACTAGAGCTGCACTGTAGCGGCCCATAGGGTGTGTGTTGTCCAGTTCACCACAGCCCCCACCACTCCCTACTGCCCTTCACATGTCCACTTCACTCGCTGTTTTGAGATTGCAACCCCAGGAGTAAAGGTAGGTGGGGCCCCTTTGCTTGGCCCACGTCCCCTTCTCCCTGCCTGATCTAGTCCATCACTTCTCACAATGCTCCCCTCCCACCCTGACTCACCCACACCCTGTGAGATGTAGGCATAAATTCCTCAGCATGATGTAGTTGCAGTTCCTGGAACATGCATACAACTTCCCACCTCCGTGCCTTGGCATGGGAGATGAATCTCTCTCCCCAAGTGCCCGACCCCCACCCCAGGTCCAGCTCTTCCTGCTTCCGGCCTCAGCTTGGGCACTGCCTCCTC
This sequence comes from Balaenoptera borealis, assembly GCF_965194805.1. Lineage (NCBI taxonomy): Eukaryota > Metazoa > Chordata > Mammalia > Artiodactyla > Balaenopteridae > Balaenoptera > Balaenoptera borealis. The sequence goes on from NC_138867.1 coordinate 165,542,907, forward strand.
GGGAAGGGGTCCCTGGCCCATTCAGGTCATTTCCTTCCCTGGGTCCCCATGAGGTGTTCCAGGCATACACCACAGATTACACTGTGTCATAATTTCCTGTTTCTGGATCATCTCCCCACCCTTTGTGGGTGATACAGGATAAGAACTCACGTACGTGTGTGAGTGGCCAGCCCAAGGTTCAGTTCGTACCTGTTTCCTCAGTTGAACTCATCACACCAAAAGCCTCAAGAGGGCTGTCATCCCAACTGCCACTTTGTGTCTTCCAGAATGAAGTCTAAACTCCTCCTCTGACCTTGCTCTCTCCTCCCAAATTTCCCAGCGGGCTCCAGTCATTGGGGAAGTCTCCTTGCCTTCCCCAAAAAATGTACATCCCACCAGCCTTTGCTGTTACGCTGCCCCTGCCTAGTATAACCTTGCTAGGTTCCTCTGCCTTGTTCAAAAAAAGGACCAGAGGCAGCTTACCACAAAAACCTTAACTACATAACACTATGAAAACCACTGAAACAAATTAGAGCTTGGGGTTGGAGAAAGACATCAATATACTAACCATAAAGGTCAATAGCATTGCTATCCCTGAGCATCTTCAGATAAATGGAAGCTCCCTGGCATCCCAGGCAAAAAGGGAACTCACGTAAGGAATGCAACTCTTATCAGAAGAGAGAAAGCAGAATAGCGCCTTAAGCCAATATAAAGCACTTCATGGTTCTAAATTCCAAAGTTTCTCATGTGGGAACTCCCTCAGAGGACCTGAAGTTGCAGGGTAACCACAGTGACCTGCTAAAACACCTACTGTCACTGTCACATGAGCCACACTTGAAGGGTCAGATGAGACTATAAAATAATGGTGTGACACTGTAAGCCTTTGCCTGAAACACTGGTAATTGGTGAAGATGAGCAATCAGTTCAGTGGGTTCACTATACTATTCTTTCTACTTTTGTGTATGTATGTGAAATTTTCCATAAAAATAAGCTTTTTCAAAAAGAACTTGCTCTGAACGGATGAACAAAATCTGGTATACAGATACAATGGAATATTAACAGCTTTCAAAAGAAAAGACATTCTGACGCATGGATAAACCTTGAAGATGTTATGCTAAATGAAATAAGCCAGTCACAAAAGGTAAAATAACTGCATGATTCCACCCATACAAGGTACTTTGAGTAGTCACATTCTTAAACACAGAGAGCAGAAAGCAGTTGCCAGAGGCTGGGGGAGGGGGCAATGGGGAGTTAGTGTTTAATGGGTACAGAGATTCAGTATGGGAAGATGAAGAAAATTCCAGAGATAAACAGTGGTGATGGTTGTACAATATAAATACACTTAACACCACGGAACCGTACACTGAAAAATGGTCAATATGGTACGTTTTATGTTATGTACACTTTGCCGCAATTAAAAATAAACTAATTCATCAATTAATTGTAAAAGAGCCTTGTTCATCTTGTTCTCCACCATGTTTCTCACACCAGCACGTGGCAGGTGGCAAGGGTTTGCTGAATGAATGAGGCTGCAGCTTACTAACCGGATGTCCTCTCCACCCCCAGGGGCTAATGTGAGTGGAATGACCTATGACAGCCGTTAACGCCAGTGCCGGGCAGGGCTGTCCGGCCAGCCCCCTGTGGGCGCGACCTTGGAGCCTGTTTGAGTCCCCAGGGCCCAACGGCTACCCGTCACAGTCCCAGTCCAGACGACTACTGCCCACCTCCTGTCCTAAACTCTACCATGCTCAGCTTCGAATGACCTTAGCTATTGCTCAAGTATAAAATTCAATTCAAAGCATGAAGATTTGACTCCACTGTGATTTTGAAAGGGTCAATCATGATGACCCTATGGGCCATCCCAATGTTTGGAGGTTCAGCCAGCACCCCTGGAACAAGCGCCTGTTCTCAAAGAGACACTACACACACTTGTATATAGATGCTCAGAACACCAGCCCAGATTCATTCAATGGCTCTGCAGCACTCTTGCTGTGGGGACCAGGCCTCGAGCCCCATAAGGGCAGGAAGCATGTCTAATCCACCTCGAGCCCCTCAGGCCCTGCTGGGAGGGGGCAGGAGGAGCCTGGCCAGTGAGGGTCTGGGTCAAGGTAGATTTTCTCTTTCAGTCTAGAGTATTAGCTTCTCCAAGGAGGTCTCTTTCCACAGCCAGGGAACAGAACCCCACACGATCAGGTACCAGGCCTGACACTGCATGATACCCCGTGCCCATGCAGCAGTACCCAGAATGCCCAGCACTGTCCCCGAGACACTTACTCCCCCCGCGAGAGGCCCAGGGACACGGGGACCATCCTCACTTCCCTCACCAGGAGACAGGAACCCCGACTAAGAACTTACAAAGATGGACTGCTCCTTCAACCGCCTCTTGGCCTCCTCTGCTTCCAAAGTCTGTTGTTTCCTCCTGGAATGAAAGGCGCAGGGAGCCCTTCAGGACGGGCCACGCGGGGCCGGCGGCCCAGGGCCCGGGGGGTGGGGCGGGGCGCACCTGTGCTCCTCGATCTGCTGCTCCCGCTCCCGGTAGCGCCGCTCCCGCTCCTCCTGCTCCTGCCGCTCCTGCTCCATCCGCTCCTGCTCAAACCTGAGCCTCTCATCCAGAGCCTTCTTCCGCTCCTCCTCCTTCCGCAGCTCCTCCTCCTTCTGCAGCACCCCGTGCCAAGGCAGTGCAGGCCCTGAGCCCGGGGCCCGCCCCAGCCCTCCAGCCCACCCCCAACCCAGGGTTCTGAGAATTCAGGGGCTTGCTCCCTCAGTAGGGGAAGCACGTAGGACAGGCCAGGCTGCTGAAGGGAGGCGCTTAGGGAGAGAAGGCAGAGCTGCCCCATGGGGTCAGGACAGGGAGGAGCAGCTCAGCCTGCAGGCCGGGGTCAGGGTCCACACCTTGGCCTGCTCCCAGAACTGCTCGCGGTTAATCCGCTTCATCTCCACAGCTGCATCAGTCTTCTGATAGGTGGTGCCCTGCAGAGTCAAGCGGCCTGGCGTGAGCGAAGCCCACGGGCCGAGTGCTCAGGAGCCCCCACACGCAAAGGGTGAGGACTGAGAGGAACCGGACGGCGGAGCCCTGGGCAGGGCCTGCCTGCCTGGGGCGCACACTGACCACCGGCTCGGCGTTCTCATCCTCACGTAGCCGCAGTCGGTGCAGCACGGGGCTGGAAAGCCGTGCCAGCCCGTTGGAGAGCCGCTGCCCGATGGCGCCCGCATCTATGTCTTCCACACTGCTGGCGTTCACGATCACATCGACGCCCTGCAGCGGGAGGAAGGCGTGTTCAGGCAGCAGGGCTCCCTCCCATCACCGCCCCCTTGAGCCCTGACCCCACTCGCACCTGGAAGAACTCGGCCACCTTAGCCACGTGGCTGGCACAAGCACATTTGCGGGCATCAGGCACATCTTCGCCAACCTGCAAAGTCCCCAGCAAAAGGGGGCGTCGGGAAAGGACAAGAGTTGGCGGCAGGCTGAGGCCCAGGGCTCTCTTCCCGGGACTAGTGGGGTTCTCTCCAGCAGTGTCAGTGAGTGGAGTGGGATGGAGGATAACCGTTCTTGGGCCTTCGGCTCCCTTCCCCAGCCCATAGCTGCATACCCAGTTGATGAGCACGTATTTCGGCAGAGCAGCCTGGGAGTCCTTGACGCTGCAGAAGCCATACATCACCTTCTGGTTCTCAAAGTGGCCAGAGAGCTCCTGCAAGCCCCCATCTGGGGGAATCAGGAGGGTGTCAGGCCCCATCTCCTGAATCCCTCCCCAACAAAGGGCCTGGAACCCAAAGCAAAGACTCCTCTTGTGGGCTCTGCAGGCACCGCCAGAGATCTGGAAGTCCCAGAGTTCTGTGTTGGTGTGAAAGAGGCAGCAGGCAGGTGTGAGCTTTGCCTCTGAATCCCCCAGGACCTTGGGGAAGAACTGAGGAAGTGTTCTTCACACACCAAGTTTCACGCGGGGCTGGCACCCACTGAGGTAAAATAAAACCTTTTAGGGCTCTCAAGAAAGTGGGGTGATCTGGGCCATCCCTGCCAGGCCCGTTCCCGCCTAGCTGTGTGACTTTGGGCAAGTCACTCTCCCTCTCTGAGGCTCAGTCTTCTCATAATCAAACAGGAAACAAGCCTCCCTCCCTCCCCACCCTGGGGATCTTAGGGATAACCACAGGAAGGACACTTGGCCAGACAAGTGTGGGTCTGCTGGATGCAGGCAGCGAGGTGGCCTGGAGCCAGGCGGATGGGGAAGAAAACAACCGGAGGAGGGAGCGGAGAGGAAGGCAAAGGAATGGCTGGAATTCTTACCTCCTGACGCTGCAAGCTTGAGGTCATCTGAGCCATCCTCATATGTGTACAGAGCCCTGGGGAGAGGGAGGGGTGGCTGGGAGAACTGTCAGGGCCCAGGCAGCCAATTTTGGGTGGAGACGGCTCTCCGGGGTAGGAGGGACACAGAGGGGGCAGGACAGGAGGGGGGTTCCAGCCCAGCACTTAAGCCTTGTCGCCATGACAACAGGGCTAAGCACCATTTCAGGCTGGAATCCAGTGGGGGACAGTCCGGGATCTGATGGAGGGAGGCCTGAGTCAGGTGGGGAGCAGGCAGTGGGGCAGAAATCGCTGCCCAGTCGCTTGCTTCCAGTGAGCCAGTGTGTTGCGTCCTCGGAGCCCTGGCCCTAGCAGCCTGCAACCCAGCCAGCGGTGTGAGATGGAGATTCCAAGGCGACGGTTCCTTGGTTACCGTTCCCTGGCTACCGCTCCTCATCCCCATTGGCCGTTGCCAGGAACCTACCTGGCGCGTGCCTCAGTACCCACTGCCCCTCCCCCCACATCGAGGGGGATGGGGAGAGAGAACCTGATGCTGTTCAGCTCTGGGCATCCCCTGGTAACTATGGCAACCCAGCAATTGGCACGCGACTGGCCCACCCCAGCTGCATCCTCCTGAACACAAAGGACCCCAAGGGGACACGCCCTCAGTCTCAATCTCAGTCTCTCTGAAATGGGGATGAGGTCACCGTGGTCACTCCTGCCTGGACTCTGGCCCCTGGGTGAATGTGCTCTCCTGGCCTTCCAGCCCTAGGCCTCCTCCGCCCTAGCTGAGGCTCTGGCCTCTTGGGACTGCTGGCCTTTCCTTCCCTCTCAGCTTTGGCAGAAAGCTGACCTAGCAGCCTTCCTCCTTCCTCCTCCTCCCTAGCTTTTTCTTCACAGGTAGCAGTGGCACAGCATCCCTTTCACAGAAGGGAAGAGAGAGATGTCTCCTCCCCAGGACCCACCGGGAGGACAGGCTTGGGGCCAGGAATAAAGGTCATGTTCCAGAGGTGCAGGAGGCTCAGCCCCTCCCCCAAGCTCCCCTTTCCTTACTGCCAAGGTAGGGGGCTAGGAGGAGAGGAGGCAGGAGCACCAGGGAGATGCAGAAGAGAAAGCGAGCAGGAGGCAGAAAGAGAAGACAAGAGAAGGGAGGGAAGTGAAGGGATGAAGAGAAAATGAAGGAGCGGGGAGAGAGGAAGGGAAATGGGAGGGAAGGAAAGAGGGAGGAGAGAAGAGGGAGGAAGGGAGAGAGGGAAGAGGAAGGAAGGGGGAGAGGGAGGAGGGAGGAGGGCGGAGCAAGGAGGGAGCAGGGAGGGCCTGGTCCAGGCCCAGCCCCATGAGGTCAGCACAAGTCACTGCCAGAGCCAAATGGGCCCCCAGCCCCCTGCTTCTCGGGATCCCTCCCTCCTGAAAGGGACACAGGTGGGCTGTGGGGCCAGGAGCTCCTGGTCCAACTGTTGCCCAGGCTACAGTCCTGGCAGCTGCTTCTCAACACAGCTGTCCCACCACCTGTCTGGCTGCCCTAACCCACCACTGGGAACAAAAGGCCCTTAGAGAAGCAGGGTCTTCCCTTCTCCATTCCACAGATGAGAAACTGAGGCAGAACTCCAAGACCCTGGCTCCCAGACACTGCTCTGGCCATCACACCTCCCTGGGGTGACTTGTCAGCCTCTCCTAGGCTCTCTGAGGGACCCTGGCTCCTCCCAGGACCCTGCCCCTGCCATTCTTTACTCCTTGCCTACCCACCTCCAGCCACCTTTCCTGCTGCAGCCCTGGCCCTTACCTGGTGGAAACCATAGCTGAGTTCAAAGGTTTCAGCAGGCCTTCAACCCTGAGCTCCGCCCACCTGCCTTTCCAGCCAGACCTCCGTATCCATACCATACACTCCGGTCACATTGGATGGCTCCCTGATTCCCAGCACAGTTCTGGATATTTCCCACCCTGGAGCCTCTGCATATGTGGTTCCCTTCACAGGGAGGCCAGACCTGTTTCTCCACCCCATGCCCATCCCTGACTGAAATCTCTCAGGGACCCAATGCCAGCTCCCATGAAGCCCTGCCCTGCGCTGCACCTCCCCAAAGCGCTTACCACACTCCAGCAGGGACGGGAAGAGGCACCTGAGCCTGCCCCAGATCTCACTAGACCACCAGTGCTTCTCAAACACATTCGAGGTGGCCTGAGCCTTGGGTGGGTGGGAGCTGGTGAAACTGCAAGGAATCAGGATGGAGGGGGGCAGGAATCTACATGTCTCACCACCTCCAACCCCTGGAGACAGACACTGTCCTGAACTATAAGCTTCGTGAAGGTGGGACATCTAACTCAGTCCTTCAACACAGAGCACAGAGCAGCTCCAGAAGGTGTTTGCAATATTGAGACAAAACTCTGAGAAACCATCTCAGCCAGAGAAAGTGGACTGGGGTGAGGTGGGAGCTGGAATGTAGCAGCTCCAGGGAGATCCTGGGGTCAGCTGAGGATGGGGGGCTCAGGGCAGGTGGATTCTTCAGGACAATCACACTCTCAGGATATTAGAACTGGAAGGGCCTTGGGTATCCCAGGTATGGTTGAGCCCAATCCCCTTTTCCTCTTTTCAAGAGGACCAGAGAGGAGCAGAGACTAGTGTGGTTACATAGCGAGTCGGGTCACATCCAGGACAACACTAGTTCTTTTCACTACACAATCTGACTTCCTGGGTCCCCTGCTGCCAGCATCAGGGCAGCAGTCCATTTCAGAGTGAGCCACCTAGGAGTGAACTCCCCCACCCCTACTCCCCACTCAGAGGTAAGGTAAGGGAGGGCAGTGCCAAGCCCCGTTTGCCCAGACAGCAGTTTTACCCAAGACGCCCTCCTCCAGCCTCTGAGTGCAGGGTCTGCCCCTGAATCTTGAGACCCCACTGTACCCCTGGTTCTGTGCTAGGTGCTGGGGACCCTCATGTCCCCTTCTGCAGGGTGATCCTCACATCCTTTCTACCAAATGTTTATCTGGGCCCTTGGGAGTGAGCAAATGTATGTACGTATGACGGTGCACGTGTACATCTGTGTGTGTCCCACACACAACACAGATTGGGGTGGGGGAGGGGTGAGGCACGCCAGTGATGAATAACTCACTTTGGCCACACGGATGCTGCTGGGTGGTGGGAGCCCAGGCCTCTGCTGAGCAGGATGTGGGCCAGCAGTGGCTGTGGGAGCTTTGCCTTTGGGAAGGTAGGGGTAAATGGGGTGGTGGCAGGCAGCACCCCCAGACTGGAGGGCAAGGGTCCCGAGGTGGGCTGTGCCTCTCTCCAGGCATGGCCCATATCCCAAGGCCAGCTCCTCCACCAGGCCAAGCCAGCCACTTGCCCTGAACTCCTCCCATGATGTCAGTCCCCCTGGGGCAGGGCTGGGACAACGGATGGGCCGCTTGCCCGCTTAGCCTGTGCTGGCCTCTCCTGTGACTGACCCGCAGGACAGGAGAGCTTGCTTGTCTCCCACGTCCATCCCTCCAGGCCTGGCCACCCGCCAGTGCTGCAGTACTGTGGCATGGATGCCTGGCCATCTTGTCCCCTCCTCCAGCCCCCAGGTCAGTGTCCTCCCAGCATGAGGGTGAGGCCAGCCCAAGTGAGGTCCCTCAGACCTGCCTTCACTTTGTGTTTCCTGCCTGCCAAGGAGAGAAGAGCCCTAGGGAACAGAATGGGCATCTGCCCCAGGAGAAGAGTATCTTGGGGGGATGATGATTCCTGAATGGGGCAGTGTGAAACCCCCTGGCTTTCCTGCCACCCTGGGGACTCCAGCCCCAGAGCAGGTGGTCCAACCCCTCCCACAGCCTAGGGGGAGACAACAGCTGGGGAGGGAGGAGAGGGCAGCCCAGCTCCTCCCCCACAGAGGAGCTGAGAGCCCCTTGCCCCTGGGCCAAAGGGCTAGGAGCTCAGTGGATCCATTCACCCCCTCATCATTCTCTGGGAACTCCTGCAGAGTGGTGCGCCTGGGGGCTTCCTCCCAGGGACCCCACCTGGCCCCCTAGGCAGGCAGTTCAGTTCCTTTGGCATGTCCCAGCCCAGCTGCCTACTCCCTGCAGTCCCTTTGGCATCGAGGAGAGCACTTATCCTTGCCTCCTCCTCGACCCCTGAGGGGAACAGGAGTCACTTGGCGGTGGCCCTGCGGCAATGAACGTCTTTCCATCACACCCCAACTCCGAGAGGCCCCCCGGTGGGCGGGGCGCCCCGGCCCCCAGCCCGCTCTGCTCCTCCCCCGCCCTAGCTTTCCTTTGTGCTGTGGCCGGGGCCGGGTTGGGCCGGGTAGGCTGCGCTGGCTCTGCTAGCTCGGTCCCTGCCCGGTCCTCGCCCGCTCAGAGGTGGCAAAGGTGCCCTTGGCCGCCCGTGCACACCTGTCCGCCCGGCCCGAGGCAAAGGGGAGGGGGCGGGGGATGGGCTTCCACAAGGCCGGGAGGCCCCGGGCCACACATCTGGACCCTGCGTCTCTCCAGCCCGCGTCCGGCCACCGCTCCCACCGCGCGGCTGGGGCCGCCTCCGGGCGCTTGGGGCCCGCCGGTGCCCCGCCTGGCCCGGCCCCTCCCCCGGCGCGCACAAAGGCAGCCCCTCCCTGGCTCTCCCGGGCCGCTGCACCATTTCGGGGTCTCCCCCTCCCTCCCGGCTGCGGGGCGACGGGGCCGGGTGGAAACAAAGGCGCGGCGGCGCGGGGACAAAGGGGCTGGGGGGCGGGGGCGGGGGCTCACCAGTCGGCCGCGCTCTCCTCCCGAATCACCTCCTCGTACGCCGCCAGCAGCTCCAGGCGGTGGCCGCTGAAGCTGACGCCGGCCATGCTGCGGGCCGGACCGAGGCCGAACGGACAGACGCACGGACGGACGGAGAAGGAGGGAGGGAAAGAGGGAGTCGCCGCGCCGCCGCCGCCTCGGAGCCTCTGCAGCGTTGCGAGCCGAGCGAGCCAGCGGCCGGGGGAGGGGAGCCGGCCGGCGGGGGGCGGGGGGCGCTGGCTCCGCCCGGCTCGCTCCCTCCGCGCGCTCGGTCCTAGCGCCGCCCCGACCCGGCCCAGGGGAGGCCCGCCCCCCCTTCCCGGCCTGCCCCGGGGCGCCCCCACGCCCCTCGCCGTCAGTATCTGCGCCCCGCGCCCGGGCGGGTGTACTCTTCTGCGCGGGGCCATTCTTCCCGTGTCCCAAATTCTCACCTGTGGTGTCCCCAGCCACAAACGTAGCCCCGTCCCCACCTCTCCAATCCCTATCCAGGCCCAGCTTCATCCCTCTCCTTTCCAGCTCCCGGTCCCAATCCCAAATCCACTCCATTCCAATCCGGCCCAGCCCCACTCCGTCCTTAATTTATCTCCACCCAGCCTCACCCCTATCCCTGGTCCATCCCAAGCTCCAGCCCCAACCCAATTCCCGTGCCAGCCACCCCTGGCCCATCTGCAGCCCATCCCCACCTCTGAAAGGCCCATTCCTAGTCCATCCCCATCACTGTCCACTGCTGTCTTCATCCCCAAATCCCCCACCATTTCTGTCCCCTCCCAGCTCCAGCCCCACTCCCAACCCCATGCTTAGCACAGACCCCCTACCCATTCATCAGACCCCACCCCTAGCTGCACCTTCCTCTTTCCAACCTATCCTGTTCCCATTCTGATCCCTGTTCCCAACCACACCCCTCCATCCCTGCCTCCTAGACCATTCTCAGCTCCTTACCCCAACATTGCCAACCTCTACCCCATCCCTGCCCTACCCTATGCTGAGCACCCCTCCCTTACCAGCTGCCCCCTGAGTCCTCTCAGGTGGGGCCAGACTAGGAAATCCTTTGCCTTCTCTCCCAAGCCTCAGGCCTCCCAGAGGAATCTAACCCCAGACTCTCAGGGCAGGGCTCCTCCAAGGACACTCCATGGCCAGCCTCCTGGCACCTTAATTTCCCAAAGCTCTGAACACAGAAAACACTGGGGCCTAAGAGGAGTCCCTCGAGGGGAAGTGGACACCACTGCCAGGGCCCCCTGGAGCATCCCTGCTCCTGTCTGAGCTGGAATCCTGAAACCCTCTGCAGCTCTCAGAAGCTTTTACCTCCACCTACAAAGCCTCCCACCCCTGTCTTCCCAGAGGAGGTGACAGAACCTGAGCAAACTTTACCTGGTCCAATCTGGGAGGTGGTGGGGCTGGGCCTCTGAGTTCTGAGTTGGGTAACCAGCTGGGCCAAGAGGAGGAGAGCAGTGTGTGCACTGATCTCCAGCAGTGGGTCCCAGCGCTTTGGGGTAGGAAGAACCTCTTAAAACTCAATACATTTCATGGGTCCCCGCCTGGGGAACTCTCTGCTTCCACTATGCCCATGGACCCCTGGCCCTGGCAGTTTCTCCACGGCCCCCACTTGGAGCAAGTCCCAGGCAGAGTCAGTAGGATTCTGGGGAGGGAGGAAGACCCCACAGCAGGGCTGAGGGGTGCCTGGAAGCGGTAGGTAGGGGGATCTCCGGCCTCAGTCCCTTCCTGCTTCGACTTTTCCCAGCCCAGAACACCTTCATCTCCCCATCCCGAAGCCCCCTCCCCAGCCTCCTGCTCACTCAATTTCACATCCAAAAAACAGAATCCCTACCTGCATGCTCTCCCTTCCTCAAATTCCTGCTTCCCCCCAGACACCTACAAACTCCAGCCACACCCACTCTTACCTCTTTGCCATCTATATTTTTAAACAAACTTAATTTTAGAACAGTTTGAAATTCACAGAAAAATTACAAAGATAGTACAGAGAGTCCCCATATGCCCCATGCCCAGTTTTCTCTATTTCCAGGGGAGCAAGAAGTTTCCCTGCTCACACACCCTGGAGCCTACCCTTCACCCCTCCACATCATTATCATCCTATAATTTGTACATCCGGTAGTCTGTCTCCTTCCCGCATTTCCCTGGCACTGCTCTGGCCAAGGTCACCAGAGACCACTAAATTGCCAAATTCAGTGGCCCTGTTGTAGTCCTCAGTTTCCTCAACCGGTGGGAGCAGGATGACCAATGATCACTACCTCTTCTGCAAATCTGCCTCCCATCAGCTACCTGCTGCCCCTGAAACCCACACGCTCAGCCTTGGTGGGTGGGTGCTGGGTGCCTCCTTGGAGGCCCTCCCACCAGGCTTTCATGTCTACCACTCCCAGCACTGATCACCCTTCAAGTCTCTCCCACTCCTAGATCTCGAGCTCCTCCCTGCCCCTCCCCCCCTCAGCACTGAGAGCCTAGTCCAATGGCTTCTGGGTCCCCAGAGTGGAAAAGCCAAGAAAGAGGGAGGATTCAGATCCAGAAGTTGGTCACTCGCTGTGTGACCTTGAGTAAAATGCTTTCCCTCTCTGAGTTTCCTCTTTGATAACATGTTGTGAGGATAAGATGTGACTGGATGAAGGCTTAGGAAGCGAGAACCCCTTCCCCTTCCTCCTTGCAGCCCCGCCCTTCCACGCCCACCTTCCTGCTCTGCGCTCCCCCACACCTCTCAGAGAAGGCTTCAAGGCTGACATGTAGGTTTCAGGACTTTTTCAGCACCAGCTGGTGGAGCCTTCTCTGCCCTCACCCTCCCTCTGCAAGTTCCTACCAAGCACACCTTCAAAATTTGCCCCCTCATCATTACAATGCTCCCAGCACTTTCCAGGTCTTGCCCCTGGCATGGGGCCAGCCACTTTCATCACTTAGCTCTGCTCCTGAGCTGCACAGACTACCGTGTGACTTTAGACTCTGCTTGGCCTTTCTTGTCTCACTATAAAATGGGGATGATAATGATGGTACCCACCTCATAGGGTCTGTTTGAGGAGTTTTTTTTTTTTTAATAAATTTGTTTATTTTATTTATTTATTTTTGGCTGCGCGTGGGCTTTCCCTAGTTGCGGTGAGCGGGGGGTGGGGGGGGCTACTCTTCGTTGCAGTGCACGGGCTTCTCATTGCGGTGGCTTCTCTCCTTGTGGAACACGGGCTCTAGGCGTGCGAGCTTCAGTAGTTGCGGCACACAGGCTCAGTAGCTGTGGCTCGCAGGCTCCAGAGCGCAGGCTCAGCAGTTGTGGCGCATGGGCTTAGTTGCTCCGTGGCATGTGGGATCGTCCCAGACCAGGGCTCAAACCCATGTCCCCTGCATTGGCAGGCGGATTCTCAACCACTGCACCACCAGGGAAGACCCTGTTTGAGGATTTTTTAAAAGTATCTAGAAAATGCTTAAAATGGCAACTGCACATAGTAGGTGCTATTGACGCGTTAGCCATTATTACTATTTCACAGCTGGAAAAACCGAGGTTCAGAGAGGGGCAGTTACTCGCCCTGTAACACACAGCTGGTGAGTGGCAAAATCTGTATGGGAACCCCAGTCTGTCCTGTATCACATCAGCATAGCACACACCCTCCCTGCTTCCCCTTCTAGCACCCCCATTTTTGCATCCAGGGGCTGGCCTGGAATTTGGTAGTAGCTCCTGAGGCTACAGCTGTGGGGTCTAGGGAAGGAGTCAGGGGGCAGGGATCCTAGGCGTGGAGAGCAGGATGTCTGCCCAGTGCAGTGGACGTCCACGGTCAGGCATCCCTGCCTGTCTTCCAGTTGATTTTCCACTGCAGGCTCCAGAGGGGAGCATGTGATTCAGGCCAGTGGGTCAGAACCAGTGACTGCTTCAGGAATGGACACATGACCCAAGTCAGTCCAATGGGAGCCAGCCCTGAGCTGGCCCCACTGGATGTGGGCCTGGAGCTGGCTGAGGGGCGTCTTTGCTGATAATGGGGAGAGTTGCCTGAGAATAAAGCCAGCACTGAGAAAAGCAGAACTGAGAAATGGAGGTAGGGGGAGATCTGGGGGTGGGGGGTGCGGAGAGCGCACCCGGGGGCTCAGAGACTCCTGATATACATCCATGGGTACTGGATCCTGCCATGTCTGAAGCCATTAACCTTTTAAGTTAAACGAGACAAATTATCCCTGTTTTTTTTTTTTTTTTTTTCCCTTTGACAGGCAAACATAGAAGTACAGAAAAGAGAGAAAGAAGGTAAATAATTCCAGCATTAAGTCCTCTTAATAACGTGTCTCTTTATAATCATTGGGCTATCCCTGTTTTTGCTTAAACTAGTTTGAAATGCGGCTGAGAGTCCTTCCTAGTTGACCTAGTCTCCAAGTAGTCGTCATTTTTGTCAGTGGCAAGGGACATGGGTGAAAGCTGAGTTAACCTTCTACTACCCCCGGGCCCTGAGCGGGAGAACCTAGGCTGGTCTTGGGACTCTCCCTGGCCACTCTGTAGTGACCCCACTGCACAATCTCCCAGGGCTGACCCCAGCCTCCTGAGTTCTCCGCAGGCTCCCAGCAAGCTTCTTCTTGCCCCACCATAGCTCCTGGAACCCTAGGGTCACCCCCGCACGCCCTACCCTGCCCCACTTTAGGTCCCAGTTGGGGAGGAGCCCTTCCTCCACTCTCAGGTTTGGCTTTGGACTCAGGCCAACTCAGGTTCGAATCCCAGCCCCGGCTGCTGCCCCCTGTGTGCCATGGGGCAGGGCCCTTTAGCCCCTAGCCTCAGCTCCCTTCCTATAGCAGGACCCTGTGTACCCTGTGAGTGTTCCAAGGCCCAGCTGGGGCCCAGCACCAAGAAGGCAGCACCAGAATCATCAGTTCCTGCCTGTGTACCCTGTACTCCACCGCCTGTCTCCCTGCTGACTTCAAACGAGCTCAAGCTGCTCAGAGCTGGGAAATGCCCCTCCCTGGCCTGCTGTCTCTCCAGTTGCCCACTCAGCCCCCCTCCAACGGCTCTGCCCCCTCGGCTGGGGGGACTGCACTCTCCAAGGGAGCTAATGGCCTCCCATGCCCGGTACAAAGACATTTCCCAGTACCCTTGGCCTCCACCTGCATAGCCTCACACCCAAGCTTGAGAACACCGTGATCCCTGCAGTTCTGTGTTGGGGAGGGCGGGTGCTTGGACGTGCAGTGGGGAGCACCTTGGCCTTTGATCCATGGAGCAGCAGACCTGGGCCATTCAGGCTGGGTGGCTCTGGACAGGTCACTTTCCCTCTCTGAGCCTCAGGTCCCTCATCTGAAACATGCCTTTCATGACATCTCTCTTAAGCATGTTTTGATGATTAAACGACATCTAAGAGATTGCTCTGTGGTTCCGGCAGAGAGAGAGGTGGCTGTTCAGAGCAGGTGCCCATGCTTGTTTATACTTCCATCCAGACCAGCTCTGCTTTCCTGAGATTCAGTCCCCAGCTCTCTGCTCTTTGCTCTACTCTCCCTTTACATCGGCCCTCCAATCTCTTCAACCACCTTCCCCTGGCAGGAGCCTCCAAGCTGCCTTCTCCACCCCTCTTGGCTACTCAGCTGACCACGATGGCTAGTGGTCCTCTGGGCCCACCACAGCCAAGCCTCTTAAGACAGCCATCTACACTCTCATCTACACACTCTCTACACCCTCCCCCTTGATCTTCCAACCCTGGCATTGGAAGTCACCCAGTTGCAAAAGGCCATGGGGACTCCTCAGCCTTACCTGCCTGGTTGACACTCTTGGCGACTTCTGGAAACACTCCTGCCCCGCCCGGAGGCTGTGATCCTCCACTTCTGGCGGATCCTTCTGCTTTCTCTGCCCTGTGCTGTGATGTCGCTACTCCCCCATCTCTCATGTCTTCTCTATGCTGCGGCCCCGGCCATCCTCACACTGGATTTGGTCCACGTTTATTTTTTTTTAATAGGATTTTTAAAAATTTAACTTAGTTGCCAACATTGAAAAACCAAATTTCACATAGAAGTCTGAATCTCTGGACGCTGTTGGTAAACTGGCAGATCTGGCTACAGCTCAGCATTCCCACACGGCTGCCCCCAGGAGGCCCCCCACAGACGGCTTCCAGCAGCACTCACCATCCACCCCTCTCCATGGAAACCAAGGATGGACTGAGAGAGCTTCATGGTTCAAGAGAAGTGGGAGAGAGTATATTTCTTTGTGGAAGTGAAAGATACTCTGCATTTAATATGCCAAGGATGTCTAGGGACTTCCCTGGTGGTCCAGTGGTAAAGAATCCGCCTTCCAATGCAGGGGACGTGGGTTCGATCCCTGGTCAGGGAACTAAAATCCCACATGCCACGGGGCAACTAAGCCTGAGTGCCACAACTACTGAGCTCACGTGCCTCAACGAGAGAGCCCGTGTGCCGCCCACGCGCCCTGGAGCCCGCGTGCCACAACTAGAGAGAGAAAACCTGCACGCCACAACTAGAGAGAAGCCCGCGTGCCACAACGAAGAGCCCACGCCGCAATGAAAGATCCCGCACGCCTCAATGAAGACCCCGCATGCCTCAACTAAAGACCCGACACAGCCAAAAAAATAAATAAAATAAATAAATAAAATAAATATTTTTAAAAAGGCAACAAGAAATTCTTTTAAAAAAAATAAGCCAGGGATAACTATGTTGAAAGAAAACCACATCCTACCTGCCTTGCTCCTGATGTGACCTGCCTGGGCCCCTCTCTGGGCATCAAAGACAAGTATCTATGATAACTGCCCCAAACTCACTCCCAAATTGAATCCAAGGTGAATCTAGACTTGAATCTTCTGCTGCTCCCTGAATTGGTCTCCTAAATGTCCCATAGGCACCTCATTCAGTCATTCAACAAACATTCACTGGGCATCCACCATGTGCTAGGTACTGTTGTTCTAGGCTCTGGAAAGACGACATGAAATTGGAAAAACCCGAATGAACTTTTTGGCCAAGCCAATAACACAGGAAGCCCTGCACTCATGCTCCAGGGGTCCTCGAGAGAACACAACAGAGAGGCCCGTCTCTTCTCTTAAAGAGGACAGGCCCAAGCACCTGTTGAGAATGCCAACAACTTTAGATGTGCTGAGGTTCCTCATGCCAAGGGAGCCCTGGAGGACAGGTGGCCATGGGCACACTGAATTGTCTTGGCCTAGTTTGGGGCCTTTCCTCAGTCCCTCTCCAGTCCAAACTTGGAACAGGAGAAATGACAGTCCCCCTGGGGTAGTGGAGGGCACCAGTGGGAAGCAAGAGACCCCAGGGAAAGATGGGGCCACCACCATAGCCTCCAGGTTTTGAGGTAGCAGGCAGAAGTAAGCTTCCGAAGGAGCATCCCTGGAGCATGGCACTCAGTGCCGGCCAGTCCCAGGACAGTGCAGCCAGCTTCGTGCCTGCCTTCTAGTCTGGCTCATGGCTCAGCAGCTGTGCGACTTTGGTCAGGTCTCCTAAGCTTTCATCTATAAAATGAGAATAACTGCAGGCACCTCACAGTGTTGCTGGGAGGATCATGTAAGACGATGTGAGGAATGACTGGTATACTCCAGATGTCTAGCAGACCTGCCTTCCTTCCTCTCCTCACCTCTCATCCCAGGTCTCCACTCTGGGCTCCCTGGGACCTGTCACTGGATCCCATCTCTGCCTTTTGGCTTGTTGCTCCTCTCTTCCCCTGAGTCCTGCCCCTCCTCCCAGTCTCTCTCCTTCTGTTCACCCCACTCACGGCTCTCGGGGCTTTTTCTACAACACAGATCTGAACACTTCTGTGCCCTGACCTCCCCACCGCCACCTTGTCCTCAGGAAGCAGTCCTGGCTCCTTGTCCTGGCACTTGTGGCTTCCCAGGACCGGAGGGCTGCCCTCTCCAGCCCCACCTTCTTTGCCTGCAGCATACAGATGGCAGCGGTCCCTCTAGGCCCTCACTCTGGCGTACTGTTTTCCATGTCCCATCCCTGAGGATGCCCCTCAACTCCTCTTCTCTGACTTCCACGCCAGGCCAGCCCAGGCGCCCCCCACTTCTGCGGGTCCTGGGCCCAGCACATGCGATTCCCCTTTGCCTCCTCCTGCTGACTGAGAGTCCTCCATGTCCCCATCACAGGACCACCAGGATGGTAAGCCCTGGAAAACTTAATCTCCACCCTGCTACGTGCCTCAGATCCCACCTTTCTTGATGCGTAGGGGGAAGTGCACACCGGACACAGCTGGATACAGGTTTATTGTGGCACTGTACGTGAAGAGGGGCCGGTGTGGCCAGCACCAGTGTGCAGAGGTGGTGGAGGGAGTGGGGAGAGGTGAAGCGGGTGGGCAGGGGCTCAGGGAACCGCAGGCTCAGGCCAAGAGTCGGGGTTGGGCAACTTTTGCTGCCCCTACCCAGAAATCTGGGGCGATGACTCCAGAACCAGCAACCCCTCCAGCTGGACAGGGCAGGGTGGGCAGCAGTGGGTGGGAGGGGCTCACACGTGGGAGAAGGCGTGGCTCTTGCAAAGGGGCTTGTCCTTCTTGGAGTAGAAAGTCTTTCCTTCCAGGTTGATCTGACATATCTGGGAACAGCCAAGGTCCAGTTACATGGGGTTGGAGGTGGCAAGAGAGGCCCCTTCCCAACCACTTAGGAATCCCAGAGGCAGGGGTGGGAGGGAGGGTGGTGAAGAACACAGGGCTCTGGGGGCGGAGCCTGAGTCGGAGGAGGGGCACTCACCGCGCACACGAAGCACGTATCGTGCCAGCTGAAGCCCAGCGCCTCCAGGAAGCGGTCCCCAGCATCGATCTTGAAGTCACAGCCTCGGCATTTTGTGCCAAACATCTTCTCATAGTCTGGAGACACACAGAGAGGAAGGGGACCCTGGGTTCTCCCCTGCCCGCACCCCGCCCCCTCACCCAGCCCCGCCTCCTTGCCTGTTCCACCCCATACCTCGCTCGCAGTAGGGGGCCCCTTCCTCCATATAGAAGGCCCTGTTCCGAATGGGTGTCTTGCAGGCCGCACAGGTGAAGCAATGCACGTGCCAGGTCATCTTCAGGGCATGCATGATCTCCTGGGAGGAAGCGACAGTCACTTGGCAGCTCAGCACCCTCCTCTCCAGAGCCGGGGACACAGGAAAGCAGGCTTGGGTCCTCTTTCTTTCAGGGTAAATGTTACGTCTGCACACGCATTGCTGCTACTTTCTCTCTCCAACCCTGAGGTCTCCCCGTGGCTGTCCACCACGCCATGTCTAAAGCTCAGCTCCCAATCTCTGTACCCCAAACCTCTCGCATTCCCACAGCTGTCTCCATGTCAGTTGATGGCAACTCCATCCGCATGGGCCAAATTCCCTGCTTTCTCCCACACCTCACTTCAGGTCCACCAGGAAATCCTGCTGGGTCCACCTTCAAGATGCGTCCGGATTCTGACCACTTCTCACAGCCTCCGTGACGTGAGATGTGAGCCTTGGGCACCTCTGACCTGGATGACTGCATGAAACTGGCTTCTGTGCTCCTTCCTCTGCCCCTACAGACTGATATCAACCTGTGCCAGGTCACATCCTTCTCTGCTCCAATTCCTACCTAGTCCACATTTCTCTGAGCAAAAGCCAAAGCCCTGGGAAGGGCCCAGAGGCCAGCAAGTCTGGCCTCTGTCCCTCTGCTCTCCCCACACGGCCTCTCATCCATGGCTGACACACCAGACACACCGTCTTGGGGCTTCACACCAGCTGTCCCCTCTACCTGGACTGCTCTGCACCAGATACCTGCAAGGCTTACCCCTCACCTCCTTCAAGTTTCTGCTCAAAGGTCACCTTCTCCATGAGGCCCACTCTGACACCACCAGTTCATAGGCCAACCCGCCTTCCCAAAGCCACACTCCCAATAGCGCTTTCCTTTTTTCCACACTAACATACTACCAGGTAATTTACCTATTTTGTCTAATGCTTATTGTCTGCTCCCCACCCCCTTCTTCCTGATCCAGTGTAAGGTCCAGGAGGGCATGAAATACCAACTGTTCTGTTAGCAGGTATATCCCAACAGTGCCTGGTCCATGGGTATTGCATCACCAGTGCTCGTGAGTTGAGTTAACCTGCTCCACTGGAGGCCTGCCAAAGCAGAGGCTGCTGGTGGGCTGAGCTCTCCCTGGGGCTGGGACCCTCGGGCCAACCAGGGCAGCAGCATTCCTATCTGGAGCAGGCAGAAGGCAGTGTGGAGCTCGGAGGGGGGATCAGATCTTTGGGTTCAGCCAGACCTTAGCTGCATGGCTTGCCCAACAGCTTTACCTTCTCTTGACATTTGGCTCCTTCCCTTTTGAACTGAGAGCCTAATCCCAGCTTTGCAGGGGTGTTATAAAGATGGTCCCACATCTGAAGCCAGGGGTCCCAGACCCAGTGCCTGCCAGGGCCAGGTGGGGCCTGTGCTGTGGGAGAGCACCTGTTCTCCCTGCAGGGGTGGTGCTGACCACTTCATTTAGGAATGCCTGGAAGGCTCAGGTGGAAATCTAGGTGTTAAAGTCAAATCCAGTTTTTCAATGTTGGCCATTAATTTAAAAATGAAACAGTGTGGACCAAGTAAGACATAAGTGTGGGAAGCACCTAGCTCTCAGCTGGCCCGTGTGACCTCTATAAAATCTGTCATGGGAATTCCTGGCAGTCCAGTGGTTAGGACTCCATGCTCTCACTGCTGAGGGCCCAGGTTCGATCCCTGGTCAGGGAACTAAAATCCCACAAGCCGTGTGGAGTGACCAAAAAAAAAAAAAATTTGTCACATCTCACATATACCTCTCAACCACCCTGGGCAGGAAGTTACTGCCACCCCCATTTTAGTGAGGCCCAGAGAAAGTGACTTGCCCCAGGTCATACAGCCAATAGATGGTGGAAATGTGTTTTGAGCCCAAGTCTGGCTCGCTACAAAGCTGGCTCTTCCCACTGCCTGGTGTTGCCTCTTTGCAAGGATAAGACAAAGGGTTGGGGGAAGGAACTTGGCTGTGAGCCCACAGAACAGGGTCTTGGCAGGAGCATAGGGAGCCCAGAGCTGGGCCCAGTGGGAGCGTGGGCAGAGAGGCAGGTCTCTGCCAGTATCCAGAAGAACCCGTGAGCCAGTTTTCCCTATCTTATGCCCAAAGCTTCCTAAATCTATCTGCCTCTCCCATCCCACCATGCTGACCCAGGGCCAGCAGCTCAGTTCTCCTCCTCTAGCTGTCTCCCCCTGCCCCAGGGAAGCTTGCCAGGCACACCTGACCTCAGCAGTCCCCAGCTCTGAACTTCTAACACGGCCCCTGCCCCCCTCTTCCGCCTCATCTCACACCCTCCCTGGGTGTTGCCTTGTGACACAGCTCTTCCCTCCTCTTGGAACACTTTCCCCTGATCCTTCTCCATGCTAATTCCTACTCATGTTTTAAGTTCAGCTTAGAGGCCACTTCCATCCACTCCTTCAAGTCTTAATTGACCACTTCCTATATATGGGGCACAGCATAATGCGTGAGCAAAACAGCCCTGGCCCCAACCCATGAAGTTCACCCTGGGGAAGAGATGGGACAACAGGGCTGGAAGGTAGTGAGCAAACAGTGGGGAGCCTGGGCTGGTGGGGAGGGTGGGTATCAGAGAAAGTGCCCCTGAGGAAGTGCTATTTGAGTCCCGGATGAGAAGAAATGAGGTAAAGAGAGTGCTAAAGAGTATTCCTAGCAGAGGACAGCCTGTGCAAAGGCCCTGTGGTGAAGGGAACAGCACACTGGCAAAATGGAGAAGCCCATGTGGCTGGAGCACAGAGTGAGGGGGGCTGGTGGTGAGTGGTGAGCCTTGAGAGCATAGTGTTCCAGAGGGTCCCCAGACCAGGGGACAGGTCCCCTCTAATGTGTCCCCTCCAACTCTGCTGAAACAACCTGACTGTCCTGTGTTTCTCTCCCCATGCTCCACTCTGAGCTCCGAGAGCAGGCATAGTCCCAAACACCAGGCACAAGCAGAGCCCAAAGCATGCGGTAAATTGGGAAGGTTAGCTTCCTGCCCCATGGGAGGGTGAGGTAGGAGCTTCCTGGGGTCTGTCAGGCCCTGGAGTCCCTGCAAGAGGGGAAGCTGAGGGCCCCTGGGCCACACTGTGGAACCACTGGCCTGGGCTGGGGCAGGAGCAGGGCTTGCCACCTTACTCTGGGCTTACTCTAGGACCCAGGAGCCAGTCAGGCTCTGTGAGCCTTGCCCCCTCATCTGCGGCCTGGGTGATAACCCTGCCCACCCAAAACTGTGGCGGGGAGGGACAAGAGTGCCGTGCAACACAGGCAGGGCCATCAGCGAACAGAAGGGCCTTGATCTGTGGGAAACGAACCCAGATGCCAGCTTAGGAAAGGTCCTGGGATCCAGCCCGTTCTGCTAGAACAGTCCAACAGGGTATGGCCTAGGCTGGTGGAGAAATTACTGTGATCTTGGGCAAAATTTCCTCATGTGTAAGATGAGAATAATCCAACTGACTTCGTAGTATGATTAGCTGGATGCCTACACATAGTAAATGACCCACAACACAAGACTGTGATAATATCCTTTCTTCCCTTCCAGTCTACTGATGGAACCCCCATTTTTTGCTGGGCACATAGCTATACCAGACTATATTTCCCGGCCTCCCTTGCAGCTCAGTGTGGTCATGTGATTGAGTTCCGGGCAATGGGATGGAAGTGGAAGGGTTGGGTGACAGCATCTTCTAAAGATGGCTCCCAAGAGCCTTCCACCCTTTCTTCTCATTCCAACATCCTGCTGGTTGGAACGTGGAAATTTTGCCTGAAGCTCAAGTGGCATCTTGGACTACGAGTGGTAAGTAAGCCAATGTTGAGAATGTCCGAGAAACAAGATACAGGAGCCTGGATCTGCCTACAAGTCCCAGATTGCCCACCTCTGGACTTTCTTAGGTGAGTGATAGCCGCCATTATTTTTTCTATCACTTGCGGTCAAGGTAATCGTCACTAACATGACCATCACTACAGAGCTCTCTAGCCACATCTGGAAGCTCTGCCTATGAATCCAGAAATGGGGAGAAGCATGAGTGGCAAGAAGAGCCCAAGCTGAAAGTCAGCAGTGCCTGGGGCTGCTCTGGTTCGGCCCTCATGCTCTGCAGCCTTGGGCAATTTCTGCCTCTCTCTGGACTTCAGTTTCCATACAGGTACAACTGAAACCCCCTCAACTTGTCACCCTGCCTGTTATGCTCCCCTTTCCTCAGGCTGCTCAGCCCCTGACACCCTCAGAGTCCCCTTCCTCTGTGTGAGCTCCTGGGGGCAGGGCCACACCTGTCTCTTCACGAGGTGCCCCTAGCGTGGGGCATACTGCCCACACTCAGTAAAGAGAACGAATGGGAGAAGGTAGATAGTGCATCACTCTTAACCCATGACATGTGCTGACCCAAGTCCCAAGCCCAGCTCTGGGTGGCAGCTAGGTTGCCCTGCAGGAGACCAGGTCAGGCTATACTGCATATTTAGCCTCAGCGGGAAGAATAGGATTTTGAATCACAAGTTTTTGAGCCTAAATTTCTGGCTTTGCAAATCAATAGTCCTGTGTCCTTCAAGCCCATCAAGTCATCTTTCAGAGTTTCCGTTTTCATATGTACTAGGGGCGGCAGACACTGTGCATTAGCCTCCCAAAAGCCTGTCACAACCCCCTTCTCTTTTGCCTTTCTCTCTTACAGAGGACAGAAGCTAAAATACTGGATTTGCCAGCTTCCCCCATGGCCCAGGTGCTCACAGGATTACAATTCCAACAACTGAGATAAAGATGCAAGTTCCTGGTTTTTCTTCCAGAGTCAAAAGGCAAAACCTCATTAAAAGAAAGCATCTGACCCAACCATTTATCTGGCAACCATGATACAATACACTTGAGGACAAAGATCTACATGCTAAGGATTTCAGAACTTAAAAAGAGGAAAAGCCTGAAGGCATCCTTGAGCTGCTATTCCACCCCTGGAATTCTTGTGATTGAAGTAAATATTACTCCTTCTGTTTCAGCCTCTGTAGTGGGGTTTTCTATTACCGAAGCTGAATGCAGTCCCCACACAGCAGCCATCTCTTGTTTTGGCCTGCCTAGCACTTACCTCCCTTCTTTGGGTAATGTCATCCTGGTTTTATTTTCAAGGAGCCAGTCCTGTGGTTCAGGCAAGGCCACCAGACCCCACTCCAGGAGGGGGTGTCACCCAGGCCTGGCCAATTAGAGTCACGCGGCTTGGTTCGGAGATGGGCATGTGAAGCAAGCCAGGCCAATGGGCATCAGCACGGGGACTCTTGATACATCAACTGGCACAGAGATGCTCTCTTTCACTTTGTGGTGCTAACCTGGGGAGATGTAACCCTGGAGCCACTGTGGCACCATCTTTGCCGCTTTCTAGGGAAAAGCATGCTGGGAACGAAGCCAACAAAGATGAAACCAGAGGCAAGCAGTAGAAAGACTCCTGATGACCTCGGGATACGCATTCAGCTGGGCCTGAAGTTAGCACCCCTCAGCCTTTCTGATTATTTGCGCCAACGCTCTCTTGCTTGAGCCCTTTTGAGTAGGATTTAGGTCATTTGTTAAGAGGATCCTGATTAATGAAAAGTAAGATCAATATAGCAGCCCGACTGTTAGGCTGGTAAGGTTCCAATAGGTTCCTGCAGGGAGAGCTCCCAGGCTCAGGAGTTGCTCAACAACACTCAACACTCAAGGGTCAGACTTGCCTTCCCAGCCACCCGCCAGCCCCACTCACGCCAGTGATCTTCTTCTTGCATTTGGCACAGCTGGGTGCATAGCGCACGTCATAGCAGGGCGGGCAGAAGATGGCACCCTTTTCCTCGAAGAAGCCACCCTCTTCCAGGACCTTCCCACACTGACTGCACACAAACTCCTCGGGGTGGTACGCGTGGCCCAGTGCCACCAGGTAGCGGCCCCTGGCAGGAGGCAAGGGCAGTGAGCGGGAATGGATGCAAACGAAGTTGGGGCTCCTGGCCAGAACCCCACGGGGTTTACCCAACACCTACTACGAAGCCTTGCAGGGAAAGTTCATTCTCTCCATCTCCAAATAGGGTAGAAACAGGCTTGGGAGGTGACTTGACCAAAGTCACACAGCAAGAGAGACAAAGCTGCACTGTTTTGATGACAGGAGATGAGGGAGAGGGGCAGTGTTGGAAAAGGGAGGAAGGTTACACTGGGTGAGAGCTGCTGATTTAGGCCTAATAAGTTGAACCCAAGGAATTGGTGCCCTGGGGGGGCAGGAGGCCTGGAGTGCCCGTGAGCCCTGAAGACCAGTGGGCACTTGAGCTGAGCCTGGTCCCCACCCTGTCCTGCTTGCCTGTTCCATCTGGCCTGGGGAGGGCCCTGCAGGTCCCAGATAAATGGGGATGTCTGAAGGAAGGGGTGCTTCACAGAGCCTAAGAGCTGACAGGAATCTAGAGCAGTGAAGGGCCTGGGATGAGAACTAGGAAGGCACACTGTCACACTGATTCTGGGGGGCTGTGTGACTCTGCCAGGCCCCGGGGAGCAGCGCAGAGAGGGAGGGACTTCAGAGGCTTAGCAGAGAGAGACCAAGCAAGCAGGAAGGAGAGAGGCAGAGGGGCTGGGAAGGGGAGGCCCTTCCTTGCCCAGAGAGCAGCGAATCTAGGGCTGCCGCTTGGCTGTGTCATTGGCACTTCCTCCATTTCACCAGGGCAAATGCTGAACAGAGGCTAA
The DNA here is from genome assembly GCF_965194805.1 of Balaenoptera borealis. Lineage (NCBI taxonomy): Eukaryota > Metazoa > Chordata > Mammalia > Artiodactyla > Balaenopteridae > Balaenoptera > Balaenoptera borealis. Next base: position 165,567,469 of record NC_138867.1, read on the forward strand.
TGACGGGTGGGCTGCGGGTAAGGAATGCGGGATTCAGAATCTGAGGAACCAGCCCAGGTCCCTACCCTCACTCCGATAAGGAACCGAATCCTCATCCTCCCGCAGGCGCGGTTGAGATGAGTGGGGAGATAGATGGGGGAGCAGAGATCAGAAAGACACCAGGGTTGAACTTGAGATCAGGAAAGACCACGGTAGGAAAGGAACAGGGCCACCCACCGGATGACCTTGTGGCACTGGTGGCACACGGGAGTCTTGCCATTGCTGCCACCGCTGCCTCCAGGGCCCCCTCCAGCGGCAGCCTGCACAATGGAGGTGCGGTTCTGCATGGGCGTGGGTGTGGCTGGCTGGGTGTGCCGGGTCAGCACCGTGCTGGTCTTGTCCGGGGCGTAGCGCTCAGCGAACGCAGGGTCCACAGCCCAGGGCGGGCGGCTGGTGGGGCTGGGGGTGGTAGGGCCTGCCAAGGCCAGGAAAGTGACTCCAGGGGGGTGTCCAGGGACGCCACAGGACAGTGGGGAGACCCCGGGGCAGCTTGGAGGGGCCCACCCCCATGCCTCTGGAGGCTACCCACCCTTCCCCAGGCCCGAGCCCACTCTCTCTCACCAGGCCAGGGTTCCTGGGGTGTAGCTGAAGCTGGGGCTGGGGCTTCTGTCCTGGGCACCTGGCTGTAAGATCTGCCATTCAAGGCCCTGCACGGCTGAGGCTCCTGGCATGGCTCCACCCCCCAACCTTGGTCCTGCTGGCCCCATGGGAGATGCGTGGGTGCATGAGAGCTGCTGGATTGGACTCCAGGTCCCACTGGGGTAGGGATGGGTAGGGCAGCTTCTCCTAGCCAGGTTCCAGCTGGCTGGTCTGTGGCACAGGGCTGGGAGGTGGAGCAGGGCTCTCACTTCTGGGGCAACTCTTGGGTCTCCTTCTGATGGCAGGGCCCCCTTTGCTGGGTACCCCCACCCACTGAGACCCAGACTGGCAGGGCCCATACTGGATCTTATCCATCTAACACCCCTTTACCCCAAATGCAAACCAAGCCCACAAAGATAGAAGACAGAGGCAGAAAAAGCAGGGCCGAGCATGTTTATTTTCATGCCTAAGCCAGCACAGACCTGGCAGACAGCAGTACCATAGGGCAAAGAGTGAAGTCAGTGTCAGATGGAGCCAGGCCCTGTGCCAGGAGGGCAGCCGAGGCCAGGCCAGTAGGAGGCTCAGTCCAGGGGCAGGAAAGGGAGGGGTGAGGTAGGCAGAAGCTGGAGGCACCAAGGGGGGGTGCCCTGGGAGGAGGAACAGAAAGAGAGAGGCAGAGAGGGCAGCCGGCCGGCGAGGGCCAGGCTACGACTGCACGTTGAGCACGTGGGCAGAGCGCTGGTGGTGCCAGTCCCGGAGGCGGGTGTAGCGTGGGCTCTGCAGCTCCAGGACATACTTTTCCCTGAGGAGCAGAGAGAGAAGGAGGAGAAAGTGGAAGGAAGGAGAGATGGAAGGGAGGAAGGGAGGAAGGGAGGAAGGGAGGAAGGGAGGGAGGACTGAAGAAAGGAAGGAGAATGGAGAAGCCTGGCTAGGGACGGCCAGGGGCAGACACAGGGTGGTGGGTGGAATGGGAGAGGCAGGAAGTGAGAAAGAGGGGCTGGAGCTCGTCCTGTTACCTTGATTTCTTCAGATGCTCCTCATCCGGGTCTTGCACTGAGAGGGCAGAGGCAGGAATTGACCAAGAGCAGACAGAAGGCCACCCCAGCCCTGAGCCCTGGCAGAGGGTCACAGGGTGCTGGAGCAGGCTCCAGCTAAGCCCAGGCCCGGGTTGGGGGCCAGAAGAGAGTCTTCCCTGCCCTGGGATGGCACTTACTGAACTCGGTGCCCGTGAGGTGGGCGAGAATGCGGAAGGAACGGGACTGGCCTGTCCCAGGCCTCGGCCGCCAGTCCTCCGTGTCCTCCATCAGCCGCTGCTTGCTGGCGTCTGGGACCAGCAGTCGGAGCGGCTGTCTGTGGGGAGGGTGTGGCTCAGAACCTCATGCTGGGGTGGGCAGCGGGGGCAGCCCCTTCCCAGATTGGTACATGTGGGCTATAGTGATGGCAGAGTGGGGAAGGGCAAGGCCAGGGCCCTGCTGGGTGGGAGGTTGGATAGGTAAGTGAGAGGGGAGGAGGGCAATCAAGGTGAGAGGAGGGCAGCCAGGGTGGGAAGGGGCCACCACCCAGAGTGCCAAAAGGAAGAAAGAGAGGGACAGGCAGAAGGGGCTCACTGACTTGTCAGGGGTCTGCACCTGTGAAGGAAATAGACACATGGACAGATAAAGGGACAAAGAAATAGACAAGGGGAGGAAGAAAGATGGCAAGGGATCAGAATAGCTTGAGGCAAGGCTGCACTGTCTAGGGCTCAGACGACCCGACACTAAACCCCAACCCCAGGCCACCAGCGAGGGGGCGCTGCCTCGTTCAGAGCCTCCAGAAGGACAGTGCCCAGGCAGGAGCCACACCCTCGGAGGGGCCCTGTGCCTGCAGTCCCCGCCCTGGCCGCCAGGGGTCGCTGCCGCACGGTTCCGGCCCGGGCTGGGGCGCAGCGCAGACTGAGCAGCAGCGGGCAGCGGGCAGCGGGCAGCGGGCGGGCGTGGGGCTGTGGACAGATGACGTGGGCGGTGGGCGGGCAGGAGGGGTGTGGGCGGGCAGGGTGCACGTACCCATTCTGCTGCGGGGCGCTGTCAGCGGGCTGGGGGGCCCCGAAGGGCCGGGCCGTCTTGTTGAGGGAGGCGCTGGGTGCAAAGGTGTACCGCGGGGGGTCCGCGGCGGAGGCCAGGGCCTGGGCGGAGACAGAGCGGGCAGGGAGGGCAGGGGCGGGGACCTGGCTAGAGTGGGGTGCCCCCCTGGCGCGGAGAGGACTGGAGAGGACTGCGGCGCTCCAGCCCCACCCCCACACATCTGGCCTGAGGCTACGGAGAAGGGGCGACTCGGGTTTCAAGGGGCCCATTTGGGAGCGATGATCTCCGCCCACGCGGCCCGAGGGCGAGGGCGGACTAGTGCAGCTTGCAGCACAGGCCGGCGGGAGGCAGACAGGCAGACGGACAGACAGGCAGATATGCGTGGTACCCTGACCGTGCGGCAGCCCCCGGCCCAACTCCCAGTCCCCAGACTCCCCAGCTGGCCTCCACCCTCTACTCCCAGCCAGGGATGGGGGTACCAAGGCTGCACCAGGGAGGGCAGGTCAGCCCGGACGTCCAATCCCACCCCGCCTGCCGCCCAGATGTCCCAAGCCCCTCACATACCTTCTGCGGTTTGCTCTGAGGCGGCTGGGCCCTAGAAGAGAAGGGAAAGGGGTGTTGATGGGCAGCCCCAGTGGCGTGCCCACCTGCCAGGCCTGCTCAGCGCCCGCATACCTGCTGAGACCCAGGCTGAGGCGCTCCCCGCAGGCACGGATCTTGTTCTGGGCTTCGATGTGTGTGAGGCCCCCCGCATTCTCGCCATCGATACTCAGCACCCAGTCGCCCACGGCCACGCCGGCCTGCGCAGCTTTACCTCCAGGAGTGAGCTATGGAGAGACAGAGGATCATGGAGGCCCAAGGCTCTGCAGGCCAAACTCAGGCCAACAGCAGCCAACCCTGCCTTTCCTTAGCTGCTCCACTTGCAGAACCCAGAGGCCTCTTCATTCAACATATTTCTGGGCAGCTGCTGCATACTAAAGCCATCTGGAAGGGGGTGGGGCTCACCTGAGCTTCACCATCGCCCCAATCACCCTGCTTAGTTATTCGTTCACCTCCAGGGACCCTCCCCACAGTCCAGAAACTGCTGACATCAACAAGCAGCCACCTTCAGGCTAAAACCCAAGCTTCTCAGCTCCAGCCGCAGCCTTTTGAGGCCCCTGCTGGCCTCTCGCCCAGGCCATTCCACCCACCAGACATGCCCTCTGGCTTGTGCGTGTGGCAAGTACCTCCCTGAGCACTGTTGGGTGCTCTCATTGACCTCTTACACTCCTAGCACCCTGTCCTGGGGCCAACTGCAGGGATCTACCGGAACACTTTGAGCGCCAGGAATAGGCCCCATCACCTCTAGGTTCCCAGTGATCAGTGTGACTGAATGGGGTCCAAAATGTCAGCTGGGGCTTCATAGGTTGTAAATAAATATGGATGTCACCCCCAAGCCCTCAACTGCCACATCACCCTCTCCCCCCAGTCCTTCAGGCTCTGAGTTGTGAATCCCTGGTTCCCATGGCAAATGAGGAGCAATAGTAGGCTGGAAGGAATGGTCACCACCAGTATGAGCTGAAACTATCAGGATGACCTCTGGGAAGTGGTGGGCTTTGGCGAAAGGAGAGTGGGATGGGCTGCCTCTGGTGTGAGAGAGTCCAGCTATTTATGAAGGCCTCAAATGCTGGAAGGAACCAGGATTTGGCCTTGAGATTAGGAGGAACCAACAGCAGTTTTAAGGCCCGGGGTGGGGTATTTGCCAGGGTCCAGATAGAGGTGACCCTGAAGAACCCAACTGGGCCCTCCCATCCCTCTAGCCTAGTGGCAGCAGCAACACAGGCAGGAGTAGCACTACTGTTCATAAGTCTAAGCCCACAGGGCTGCCTGGCCATCTGGCAAGGGGCCTGGCATTGAGCAGGCTTGGGGGGAAGTGCTGGGAGGCAGATTCACATTGTGAGATTTGAGGGGTACAGGCTGCCTGTGGCCCCATGAGGCTCATCAGGTAGGCTGATGCTCAGACTCAGTTGAGGTAGGGAGACAGGAGGTAAGGGGTTCCAGAGAGATGGCAGAGGGACCATATGCAGAGACTAATGGCACTAGGGCAAGAAGGGAGACCTGGGTTTGATGGCTCTATTTCATGCTTGGGAAGTTAGAAGGGTAAGACAGCTGGGTGGCCCTTTCTTCACCTGCTAAAGGATAACAGCAGCTTACATTTATTGAGTACCTAGTACTGCCAAACACTGAATCCTTCAACAACCCTGTGGAGTAGAGTCTGGGAATATACCTATTTTACACATGGAAAAACAGAGAGGTTAAGTAACTTGCTTCAAGTCGCCCAGCTAGCAACTCAAGAGACAAGGCCAGGACCCTGGCCCTAAGGCCCCACCCTACCAGGCCATCTCAGCTGAGAGCTGGGGCCCAACTCAGAGGTCAGCCCTCTGGCTGGAAAGACCCCCTGACCTCCTAGCTGGGTTTAGGGCTTGGATCCCCTATCTTACCTCTAGTCCAATCCAACCCCTTATAATGGGCATGGGGAAGTGACGCCCTTGCAAGGAAGTGACTTACTCAAGGTCGTGGTGAGTCAGTAGACGGGAAACCTGGTCTGGCCACTCCCTACCCACACTGGCTGGCTCCTGGGAGGTGTGGGCTAAGCTTGAGGTGGGGGTCTCAGGTTGAGCAGGAGCAGTTGGCTCCCAGAGAGGGGATGGGGAGCTGGGGACTACTTCCTTCTCTGGAGTGAGGAGGATAGGAAGCACAGGAGGGATAGGGGAATGATCAGAGAGGGGGAGACAGAAGCAGAAGGGGGGGGCAGGGGGGGCAGGGTGTGTCTGGAGAGAGAAGCAAGAGGGCCCAAGGGACCAAGGAAGGGAAAAGCCAGGGGGCTGGACACTGCATGGAGTAGGGGGTGAGTCAGCCTGAGGGCTCCACTGAGCAGCCCAACCCCCAAGTCCCAGACATTACCTCATCTCCCAGGCCCGGGCCTACAGCCAGCCCTAGCCCCTCCCTGCCCCCCTACATGCTGGGGTCAGGGGAGAGAAAGGGTGCCAGCCCAGCTCAGAAAAGACCACCTCACACACCCACCCACCAGGGTCTAGGTCCAACTCCAGGGATGGGCTCAGCTAGTGGCCCCACCCACATGCTAGGGCTGCTGACAAGGGAGCCTGGGCTCAGAGTGCCCCCAACAGGCCACATTTGAAAGTCCATCCCTTAGGCTACTTTGTTGCCCATCCCCACCAATGAAGAAACTGAGGCGCAGAGGTCAGCCAAGGCCCCAGCCACATTGGCCAGCACTTTCCCAGGGAGGGGAGTATAGGGTAGGTTTCCAGGGCTGGCAAGGCTTGAGTATGGGGTGGGTGTATGTGGTAGGGACACCACTGCCCTTAGCTACCTTGCTGGTAGGGGAGCTTCCAGGGAACCCTGTGGAAGGGTCCCTGGGAACAGTGACTGCCTGCCTGGCCTGGCCACCAAGCCCAACTCTGACAGACTCTGCCTTGGGGCCCCCTCTAGCTGGGCCCTCTGGCCCCCTCCAGGCTGTGCTTGCCCTGGGCTTCCTGCCAATAGCTGCCTGCCCACCAGGAGCCTGGGTGGGCCTCTCTGGACAAGCGGATATGGTGACAGGAAGTCCCCACCCCCTCCTGACCCCCAGGCCACAGTCAGAGACACCAACCCAAGGGCTGGCCTCGTGCTCTCAGGGCAGGCAGTTTGTTCTGTGTCCCACAACTGACCCCACAGCTGGAGCCACAGCCTGGTGGTGATCAGCTGAGGGGCCCACTCATGGGGTTCAGGGGTCCAGGCCTAGGCCAGCTTTTTTCCAGCTCTGCACACTCCAGCCACCAGTTGGCCATCCCAGCATGGGGCTGCATTCTTGGGCTTATAAGGCAATCCCCCTGCCATAGGGAGGAGCCAGCCCCCAGCTCCGCCCCCACCAGAACAGGCTCTTGGGAGCTGAAGTCACAGCCCTAGAGCCCCGTCCCAACCCCTGCTTGGGGTCAAAGGCCACTGCATCCTGAATGGGACCAGTGGCTGGGATATAGGTCCTCACATAAGCCTGGGGAGAGGTGCCCCACCCACCCACGAAAACTGCAGGCCACCCCTGTGCCTGAATTCCAATCCCTGCTTTGCCATGGAATCGCTGAAGGAGCCCCTTCACCTCTCCAAGTCATCTCAACTGGATAAACAGGTTGAGAGTTGCTATTCCTTGGGTGGCAATGAGGATGAAGTGAGATCCTGCAGTCAGAGTGCCCTGCCTGGGGTCCAGCTCCAAGCATTGCTCCCTCAAGCAGCTTAGACCCTTCCTGGAGACCTCAGGCTCCCCTCCTCCAGAAATGGCATCTCCCTGAGCCTCGAAGGTGGCCCCAGGAGCTTCGTGGACTGGCATCAGGTACAGTGCAGTGCTGTGGAAGTGTGGGAGCTCCTTTCCTAGTATCTGCCTAGTTGGGAGTCCTTGTGGCAGGTGCCCACATCTCTGGACCTGGACACCTCTTGGCCTACTGGCCTCAGCTCACTCCTGCTCAGACTCCTCCCATCACTCACTGGAGATCTGAGCACCCAAAGATTCCTGAGGGAGCCCCTGCCTCAACCTAGGCTCACCCGGGAGATGGAGAGGGGCACATTGAAGTCCTTGCCCCCCTGCAGCCGGAAGCCCCAAGGTGCTGGCCCCTCTAGTACCACCTTGAAGGAATCCATGGTGCCGCTCCTGAGAGGAGAGAAAAGGTGAGTGATGCATAGTGGGTGCACAGGCAGGCCCATCACGGGACACCAGCCTCAGACTAGTGCCAGGCAGGCACTGGCAGACGCTGAGCACACCCAGGGGGAGGGTAGGCGGGCACCTTGTTAGGTTTGGCTGGGCTACTAGCTGGCAGACCTCACTTTGGAAAGACAGGGGCAACCCCCCTTCCCTAAGGAACTGGGAGGGTGAGGGGAGCCCGCATCCAGTCTTGAGGTTCCTCTCATCCAGGAGTGGACCGCAGGGCTAATTTGGCACGGCCTCCTCCCAAGCCAACCTGGAGCCTCGGACTGGACGGCAAGGCCAGTCCGGGGCCGGCGCTCCTCTCCCCCGCCCCCAGGTCCCGGCAGGCAGGCCTCGACTGGAGCCTGCTCGGACTATATAAGGCGTGTAAGCTGACACTATGCGGAGAGCCAGCGGAGGGAGCACACGGGGGCTCGGGACGCGAGGGGGAGGGGTGGGGAGGGAGGCAGCTGGAGCGGGTCCTAGCCATTCCAGGACCAGTCGAAGCTGCTGGGAGCCAGGGCGGGACCCCTGGGCGCTGGGGGGGACTGCGCGGGGGCGCGGCCCCTGCGGAGGCTGGTGGGGGCTGGGACTCCAAAGCGTGGCCAGGAAGGAGATTCATCCTGGAGCTCAGTGGGGGTGGTGCCTCCCACACAGGCCTGCTACCATCCCGACGTGACTCAGTTTCTCCCGCCCGGGCCCCATGCACTGGCCGAATCCGGGTAGTAGGGAGCGGCGCAGGCGCCAATCAGCCCCGCCGCAGCCGGCTTTGCCGCAAGAAGGCAGGGGCGGGGGTAGGGGCTCCGGCCCACCGGAGGAAGCGCAGAGCTGGCTAAGACCCCCAGTACCCCCTGTGGTCCCCAGTAGGCCTCTGCCCCCCGCCTGGTCCTGCCCGAGACGCCCCACGCTGTCGCATGTACCTGCTCGGCCCCGCCGGGGCGCTGCTCAGCAGCGGCCTCCAAAAAGCCCCGTTGGGTTCAGCCGCCCGAGTTCTGACCCCGCCCCCGTGGCCGCCGTCCGCTTTGAGCCCGCATAAGGGGGCGGAGCCAGATACCACGCCCCTGTCAGAGTCACGGCCTCTCGGGCGGTGGGAAGCCCCACCCAATCCTTCCGCTCCGCCCAATCACGAAGTCCTATCTCACTTTGAGCTGTAAGACACGGCCCTCCTGGGTCCCCTTGGTGGGGCGGGGCCTGGACGGGGCCTGGGCGGGGACTGGGCTGCTGGACACCCTCCTTGCCCCGGAGCCCGAGCCGCCGCTCTCCTGGCCCCTTGCGCCTCCCGTTGGAGGAATGAAAAGAAAGCCGCCTTAGAAACCAGACAGATCTGGACCTCAGTCATCTCTGAACCTTAGTTTCCAACTCGGAAAAATGGGACAATGATACTCGCCTCTCAGGGCCGCCGTGTAGATAGGCACAGTTTGGCGTAAGGTACAGCCATTGGCGGTTCCAGAATTTCTAAATCGGACGAATTTGGTAGAGAGTTGCGGGGTGGGGGTACCTCGAGGTGGGGTTAGTGGAGGAGGACAGGACACAGCGGAGCTTGAAGTTAAGTTTGCAGAACACTCCACCGAAGGCAGAAAATAATGGCAGCGGACGGAGGTGGAAGGGCCCTTGGCTCGCCCCGATCCTGACCTGTGGGCCCTGCCCTTACTCCTACCCGCTGACCCCCGGCAGTCAGCAGTCTGTGGCCCTGCAACCACGGCTCAGCGCTGACTGTCGCGATGGGCTGTGTCCTGGTATCCCGCTCCAGAGCGGGCAGCGCCTCCAATGGTGGTGTCAGCGTCCCCACTTTGCCCCAGTGCTCAGCCCCGGCGGCTAAGCGCAGGAGGTGGGGGAAATTGAGCAGGGACCAAAGTGTGTGGGTGGACGAATAGGCGTCCACCTCTCAACTCCTTCTAGGGCATGGCCCATGCTATTCTCCCCCCTCCACCATCATCTTCTGCGTCATCCCCCTCACTCCAGAAATCGGTGTAAGCGTTCTCATCTTTAAATAAATTCTCTCTTGATCCCACATCCCTCTCCAGCTATCTCTCTTTTATTCTACTCCCCTTGAGAGTAAAATTCCTCTGAGTTGTTTATTGCCCTGCCACCCTTGCTTTCCTCCCGTTCTCTCTTGAACCCACTCCGGTCAGGCTCTTGTCCCCACCAGTCCTCTGAATTAATTCCCTCTTCAAAAGGTCTCTAATGACTTCCAGGTTATCAAATCAATGGTGGTTTCTCAGCTTTCCTCTTACCCTGTCTAGGAGCAGCTCTGGTCCAGGTGCACTCCCTCTTCCCCATGGCTTCATGCCTTCCTCCTGCCCCACTGACTGCTCCTTCTCCACCTCCTTTGGCAGCTTCTCATTTACTTCCCAAAGTGGCCATCAGATGTTTCCTCTCTACATTCACTCTCTGGGACCCCATCCTGTTCTGTGGCTATCAATAACACCTATATGCCAAAGACTCCCAACTTATATGTCCAGCTCTGGCCTTCCCCCAAGAGCCCCAGACTCTAGTATCCAACAGCCTGTCAAACCTTGGATGTCTACTAGATATCTCAAATCATCATGTCCCAATTTAAACTTGCAATTTCCCCAGCTCCCTAACTCCTTCCTCACCTCGGTTAAGCAAAAAAACAAAACCTGCAGTGCTATTCATCTGCCTGGTCCATTAAAAATTATGGTTTTCCTTCCTTTATCTTCTGTGTCATACATCAGATTCTGCAAATTCCACCTTCAGAATCTGTTCCACACCTGGCTTCCATGGTTGTCCCTGACACTTGTCTCATGCCTGGACATCTTAACAGTCTCCTGATAGAGCTCCCTGCTTCTACCCTTACCCAGTCCAGAGTCTTCTCCATGAAGCAGCCAAAGTGGTATTTTTACTTTTATTTTTCTTAAAAGATGTATTTATTATTTTATTCATTTATTTTTGGCTGCATCGGGTCTTAGTTGCGGCACACAGGATCTTCATTGAGGCATTCAGGGTCTTTAGTTGCAGTGCACGGGCTTCTCTCTAGTTGTGGTGCGCAGGCTCCAGGGCATGTGGGCTCTGTAGTTTGTGGCACACAGGCTCTCTAGCTGAGGCGCGCGAGCTCAGTAGTTGTGGCACACGGGCCTAGTTGCTCCGCGGCATGTGGGATCCCAGTTCCCTGACCAGGGATCAAACCCGCGTCCCCTACATTGTAAGGTGGATTCTTTACCACTGGACCACCAGGGAAGTCCCCAAAGTGGTATTTTTAAAGCAGAAATCACACCACATCACCCTCAGCTTTTAGCATTCCAGTGGGCTGGCATTGTGCTTAAAACTAAAGTCTTTCAGACATACATGACACTGATAAACTGGGTCCACCCCCCCACCACTCTCCTCCTCGCTCACTCCACTCTAGCCACTCTGGCCTCCACTAATCCTCCAACACAGCAAATGTATTCCTGCCTCAGGGCCTTTGCACTTGTGACTCCTTCTGCTTGAAACACCTTCTCCCAGATATCTAAACAACAGCCTGTCTCATTGTGTTCAGGTCTCTGCTCAGATGTTGCCTCCTCCTTCCTTGATTGTCCTATCTAAAACAGCAGCCCCCTGACACCTCACCTGCATAATGCACTAGTCCCTTATCCTGCTTTATTTTTCCCTATAGCGCTTACCACAATTTGACATTATATTAAGTGTTTGTTTCTTCATTGCCCTCTGTCCCCATTAGAAAGTCAGTCCTATGAGAGCAGGGGCTTGTCTGTCTTGTTCACCATCTCTCCAGTGCCTGCACACAGTGGATATGAATGAACAGATGAAGGAAGGACTGAGAGAGTGAAACAGCAAATGAGCAAAGGAAGAAGTGGCAGCCTGGGGCTCCGGGCAGTGCTCCAACAGAGAGGGCCCTGGGATCCCATTCCTTGGGCCCCTCCCTGCATGGCTCAGACCTAGATGGTGCCACTAAGAGCTCCCTGCACAGGCAGCCCCTGGGTAGAAACAGGCCTTGGGCTAGGACACAGTGCCCCCTGGTGGTCAGGACACCTGCAGCTCCAGGGCCAGTTCCCTAGATGTTTCCAAAGACTTTCTCTTCCACAGTCTGGTTGGAACTTCACAAAAATAGCCATGAAACAAAAAGGTTTAGATTTGTAATAAAAAAAAGTATGCCAAAACAACAAGAATCTACTGTATAAAACAGGAAACTACATTCAATATCTTGTAATAACCTATAATGGAAAATAATTTGAAAAAGAATGTATACATGTATACATGTAACTGAATCACTTTGCTGTACATCTGAAACATTGTAAATCAGCTATACTTCAATTTAAAAATGAATATAAATGGGCTTCCCTGGTGGCGCAGTGGTTAAGAATCCGCCTGCCAATGCAGGGGACACAGGTTCGAGCCCTGGTCCGCGAAGATCCCACATGCCGCGGAGCAACTAAGCCCGTGCACCACAACTACTGAGCCTGCGCTCTAGAGCCCTAGAGCCACAACTACTGAGCCGTGTGCCACAACTACTGAAGCCTACGTGCCTAGAGCCCGTGCTCCGCTACAAGAGAAGTCACCGCAATGAGAAGCCCGCGTACCGCAACGAAGAGTAGCCCCTGCTCGCTGCAACTAGAGAAAGCCTGCGTGTGCAGCAACGAAGACCCAACGCAGCCAAAAATAAAATAAATAAATAAATTTATTAAAAAGAAGAAAAAGACTGCATCATTGTGAAGTGACAGTGGAGTGTCACTCTCATAAATGGGATGTACCAAGGGTGTGAGCAGCTGAGGTGGAGTTGAGGTCAAGGGGCCAGGAGGCTGGATCTTTGGGGGCACGATCCTTGTGTGCGTGGTGGCCCAGCGTTGGTGACAGGAACAGCAATAAGGGGAGGACAGTAAGGCAGGCACTAAAGTCTTCAAGAGACTCCTTATTTCCCTCTGGAATGAGGACTCCTTGAGAACAGGACTGTGGCTGTAATGAACATGGCTGTGACCTCAGTGCCTGGCACAGAGTAGGCACCTGATCAAACTCGAATGAATGTATGCTTGGTATGTAATTTGATCTTTATCCTTGACAGTTGAGGAAGACTGAGGCCAGGGGTTCCACAGAAGTGTCTGCGCATTTTTGAGTCTCAGTGGGGAGTGTTTTGGGTGTGCGCACCTTTGAACTCCCTTCCACCCTCCCGTCTCCCCCCCCACACACACTCCTCCCCAGCCCAGGCTTTCTGGTCCCTCAAAATCAGCCTCCACACTGCTTCCCTGGCTGACTATGTCCCTCTACTGAGGATGAGACCAAGCTCACTGTAGGATGGTGAGGCCTCTCATGTGCGGCCAACTCTCCCTCAGCCCCTTGGAGCCCTCCAGGTCCATGGTCTTCCCTTGCTCTCTGCACCCACCGTGCCCACCTTCATCCTGGAAAGCTCCAGGGCTCACTGCCAGCCTGGTGAAGCCCTGCCTGCCCTTCACACTCAATTCAGGGGGCACCTCTCCCATCAGCAAGCCTTATTTCTCCCTCTGCCCTACTGTCGGAGTTATTTCTGCTGAACAGGACCATGTGGAGCCGTAATTATCTGCATCTCACCCTCCTGCTCCAGGAGACTTGAGCCTACTGATGGCAGAAGTCAGGTCCAGGTCACGTGTGTCCCTGGAACCCAGCACAGGGCATTGGTGTTTGCTGCAATGCCTGTGTTTGAGGGTCTGTGTGGACTCGGGCAAGCCACTGCAAGGAGCCGTAGGGAGGAGGTATGGACTGTGGGTCACAAGGTGGGACGGAGAGGAGAACTAAAAGGCTTTATTACCAGCAAATCTGTACACTATACACTGGGGGCCGGCAGGGCACCTGAGGGGTCCTCCCCAGGCTGTCTGCCTTGTCCCTCCAGGCTAGAGTGAGTGTGGGGGTGTGTCTGCAGATGTCCATTGTTCCCCCGCCCTCTTGTCCCAGGGAGAGCGCCTTCCTCTCCTCCGGCCACCACGATACTCGGTCAGGGCCTGTCGCAGGGAGCCGGGCCCTTCCTGCGCTCGCGGCTCAGCAGCGTCACCAGCTTGGCCTTGAAGCCCAAGTGGGCGCCGGCGCGGGCGGAGCCCCCGGCCTCGTCGCCGTTGTCGGCCAGCTCCAGCTCCAGCAGTCGCCGGTACTGGGCCTCCAGGCTGCTGTCGTGGGCCGCGCCGGGCCAGCCCAGGTCCTGGCTGTTGTGGTAGATGGGGCTGGCCAGGGGGCTGCGGCCGCCCGGGCCCTCCTGCTCCGGACAGCCGGCGTCGGGCGCGGGGCCGGCGTCCAGCACGCACAGGTTCTCGTACAGGTGCTCGGCGGCGTCCGGAGGCCGGCTGGCCCGCTTGCACACCGACGCGTAGAGCGCGGGCGCCGGCTCGTCCGGGGCTACGGGGCCCAGCAGAGCGGGCAGGCTCTGGGGCCCGGGCTCGGCCGCGCGCGCCCTCCGGGAGCTGGGCGCCTCGGGCCCCAGGGGCACCTCCCGCAGCTCCCCCGGAGGCTCCAGCGAGGGCAGGGAGGTGGCCCGCGGCAGGGGGCAGGGCTGGGGCCCCGCCGGCTCCGGGAGCCGCTCCCGCTGGCGGGCGATGGCGGCGGCTACGGCCCCGCATAGGTCGCGGGAGCGGGGGCTGATGAAGGCGAAGAGGCCCTCGCCCGAGTCACAGCGGCGGCCGGCTTCAAAGGAGAACACGCCCTGGGCACGGGCGGCACGGGGAGTCAGCGGCTGAGGGGCCGCCCGCCAACCGCTACCCTCCCCTGCGGGACCAGTGGGGCGGCCGCCCAGCACCTCACCTTGTCGGAGCCGAACTTGCGCAGGAAGCGGTAGGGCCAGGTGTAGAGCGCCTGGGGGCTGGCGGGCTCGTTCAGCTGGATGGAGTTCTGGCCCAGCAGCAGGAGGTAGGGCCCCTTCAGCTGGCAGCGGGCGGCTGCCTCCGTCCTCTGTACCACCACTGGAAACTCGCCCACTGCAGGCACGGCGCCGTGAGGGCCACAAGCACAGCCCCCGGGGGTCCCGGAAAGATCCCAGCCCTGTTTGTGCTAGGGCTGAGGCTGCCCCTGTACCTCCCCGACTCACCTTCCTGCCAGGAGGAGTAGATGGAGTTCTCCTCCATCTGGACCAGGCCTCTCTTGGGAGCCTCTGCCTCCCCTGATCCTTGGGAGCTCTCCCCTGTGCCCTGGGGAATGGGACAAGGTCAGAGGTTAGTGTCCCACCCACTCCTCTTCCCACATCCTTTCTCTGGGGTTCGTGACAAGCGAGGGCACCCAGAGACCTGAGTGCCAGTCCCAGTTCTGCCCCTGACACACTGCAAGACCCTGGACACCCCTCTGAGCCTATTTCCCCACTGGCTCCCCCTTGAGGGTGCTGAGTGCTGTAAAGCAGAGGGCACAAACGAGGCTGTCCTCCATTGCCCTTGAGGTTGGCCACCGACTGGGCCGGCCTGTCTGTGTCCCTGACAGCTTGGAGCAGTAAAGGGGTGGGAGCTTCAAGGGTGGGACCCACGAGTGAATGGCCACTTGTTCCTCCCATCTCTGGCCTCTTTCCCCATCTCCCACCATGTCCTTTGGGCTCTGACCCTGAGCATCTCCATCATGACCACCTTGGCCCATGATACCATGGCCAGGGTCAAATGCAATGGCTTTCCACTGGTCTCCTTGCTCCTGTTTATTTCCTTTTTTTAGTTATAAGAACTGTGGTAAAATACACAACATAAAATTTACCATTTTAACCATTTTAAAGTATATGATTCAGAACTTTTTCGTCACTCCAAATGGAAGCCCCGTACCCATTAACTGCCACTTCCCATTCCCCCCCTCTCCCCATTCCCTGGCAACCCCTAAGCTGCTTTCTGTCACTATGGATTTGTCTATTCTGTATTTCACATTAATGGAATCATACAACGTGTGGCCTTTAGTGTCCAGCTTCTCTGACTTAGCATGTTTTCAAGGTCCATCCATGTTGTAGCATGTATCAGTGCTTCGTTCCTTTTTATGGCCAAGTAATGTTCTGTTGTATGGATAGACTGCATTTGGTTTATCCATTCATCAGTTGATGGACATTTGCGTTGTTTGCATCTTTGGGCTATTGTGAACAATGCTGCTCTAAAGATTCTCTTACAAGTTTTGTTTTAACACCTGTTTCAGTTCTCTTGGGTATACGCCTAGGAGGAGAATTGCTGGGTCATATGTTAACTCTATGTTTAGTTTTTGAGGAACCGCCACTCATTTCCTTTTGGTCCATCACAGACCCTGTAAAGCTTTAAAACTCTCAGCTTCTGTGTCCAACTCCCCAAAGGCTTCTCCTCCCACTCAGAATAAAATCCCAGACTCCACATGTGGCCCAACGCAGTTTCAGCTGGCTCCCACCGAACTCTCCACTGTTGCCTCCTCCTGGGCCCCCTCTCACTCCTTACCTTCCAGCCACACTGACCTTTCTGCTGCTTGAACATCAAGCTTTTCCCTGCCTCAGGGCCCTTGCCCATGCTGTTCCATTAGTTCAGGGGACTCCTCAGACCTGTGTTTAGGACACTCTTTCCTCAGATCTTTGCCTGGTGGGTTATTTGTCCTCGAGGATTCAGGCGCACTCTCCTCTCCTGAGAAGCCTTCCTGGACCATCCTGTCTAACATCCCCCTACTCACTCCTGGTCCCACCCAGCCTCTCATTTTCTCCATAGCATGCATGGCCATCTGAGATTTGTTCTGTGGGCTTCTGGGCTGTTTCCCAGGCTTCTAGGTGCTTGGCAGGTGCTTGCTGAGTGATAAGATGTGAATGAGCATGGAGATGAACAAGGTGTGAGTGAACTGGTCTCCCTGGCTGGCCCCTGGATGCCTTACCCACCCACCCTGTGCTCACCGGGAAGGCCAGCTGGCAAATGGGGCCCATCCAAGACTGGCGGTGCTGTGCGGCCAGCAGGTGGCTTCTCTCCGTGGTGGTGAGCAGGAAGGCACCAGTGTCCCGCGGGCAGCTCTCGCCGTCAGCCGGCAGCACGGACACGCAGTCAGCCAGGCGGATGACCCGCCGCTCTCCTCGCCGGCCAGGCCCCACAGACCTGTCACCTGCTGGCCCCAGGCCACCATCCCGGACCTCCCAGCTCTCTAGCCGTGCCACGCCTGATGGGCCTCCTGCATACAGTAGACCCCATACCTTCCGCCAGGACTTCTGCAGGAGATGAAGATGGGGGAGATGACCCTCGGGTGGCAGTTCTCCCTGCAGCTCAGCCTAGCACAAGCCACTTAGCAAACACTCCTGGCCACCCAGGCTGGCCTCTGCCTCGCAGCTCTTCAGGCCACAGAGGATGCCTTGCCAGAGCCAGCCCGGCAGCAGGAAGCGTCTGTGCTTGGAGTCAGTCAGCCCTAGCTTCAAATCCACCCCACGCTTTCCTAACTGTGACCCTCCCCCCCATAAGCCCTAGGATCCTCGTCTCTCAAAAGGTTATAAGAACACGGGGTTGGCGCTTCTACTGGGCAATGTCTGTAAAGTATCTAGTGGCCGGAGCAGACCACCTGACACTACTGCTTTGTTGGTGCACCCACCCCCTGTAAAGAAAAGGTCAACTGGGCCACGGGACAAGGGCTGGGGCGGGAGGGAGGCCTCAGTCTCATGATGGCAAGGAAGGAAACATGCAAATAGCGTCGAGCAAAGGAAACAGACGGTTTATCTGCCTGGGCAGCAGCTGCAGCTGAGCTGTGGGTGTGCAGGGCCTGCTACCCCAGGACAGGGCTGGGAGGAGCTGAGCCCTCTTCTGCAGGATGGAGCTCCACTTCTGGGGGCTCCTCCAGCTCAGCCTCCAGCCCTCTCGAGGGGCCACAGTGCCACTAGTAGATGGGATGGAAAACTGTTGGATTAACCAGCCTCTCAGCTCTGCCCTGCCCCAAGGGTTCTTGGCTCCCCACTCTTGGCTTCCCATCTGTAAATGAGGCAGGGTCTCGAAAAGGCCCACACAGCCCAACCCGCTCAGGCTGAGAATGGGGCTCTGTTCCACCTCCCCACACCTGGGTTGGATTCCCCACCTGGACTCCTACCCCCATTCTCCCAGGTTCTGGTGGGCTGTCCAAGGCTGCGGCAGAGGCCCACCACCTGTCCTAGGCAGCTGCCTGGCAGCCAGGGTCCCCACCTTGCCAAACTTGATGTGCTGCTGGTAGAGGATGCCGTCCTTGATGGGTGTCTCCAGAGGCTCCATGGCCATGGCCGCCGCTCCGAGGGCCTGAGGAGACTGGTGACAGGCCAGAGGGGAACTCCTCACACTTCCCCTTCTGGCCACTTCCCCCTCCCTCTGTCCAGAGAGGCAGCTGCAGGGTTGGGGGAGGGGAGCCCTGTCTTCGGAAAAGGGGGTAGGATGGGGGTGAAGGGCATCACATATTTCTTCCTTGGGGTTCCAGCTGGCCCAAGGTACCCACTAGTGCCAGGCAGCGGCCTTGGACCACCTGAGGGCAGATGACCCGTGCCTGCCCGGGTCAGCTGGGTGTGAGCCTCTGACCACAGGCTGGCTCCCGAATCAGGAGCTCCGACCCCTCCCCCATCCTGGGGCAGTTGTGTACCCTGGGGCCTGCCATTCCCACAGCCTGGTCCCTGCCCCAGGACCTTTCTCTAGCCAGACTGGCAAATTCCTTGCTTTCCCGCTTGGAGTCCTGGTTGGTCTGCTTGTCTTTATTCTGGAAATAGTTCTAATATTCACTTGCTCCTCTCCATCTTCACAGCCCCTATCCATTGCCAGCTTTGGCATCTCCCCTTTGAACCACGTCCCCACCTGGGCCCACCGGGCCCTCTCTGCTAACCCCAAACCAACCTCTCTCTCCTCTCCCTAAACGCTTCCTGGCTCCCAGTGCCCTGAGGTCTAGCTTGGACTCCTTGGCCCAGCACTCAAGGTGCTGGGTATTCTGGCCTCCACCTCCCCCAGCCTGGCCCCTTCAGGGCACCTCTCACCGTGCTGCTCAGGGCTCTGGGCCTTCTTCCTCTGGGAGGCCTCCCCAGACCACCCCACGCTGTCTGAGAGCACAAAGGCCCCAGCCCTCATGGCACGGCCCCAGCCACGTGAGTGTGGGTGGCACGCCCCCAGCGGGTTCCCTGGAGAGCTCACAGGCTTTCTAAGCTTTGCTTCTTGCTGGAGTCCTGTTTCGGTCTTGTCTTCCTGGAGGCCAGTATGGGAGCTCTGCATATGAATCTGAATCCTGGGGACAGCCTCATTTCAGTTATTCAGTGCCACCTCTGGGAAGGAATGTGTAAACAGGCTAAATACTGTTTGGGGGTCACATATGGGGTGTGTAGCTTCTCGGGCAGGAAATCTTTTCCAAGGGCCTCATTCACCTGGCTTTGTGCCCACTGTGGCCCCAGCAGCCCTGAGCTCTGGCAGCCTCAGACACCATGTCCTTTGCATTCTCATTGCCATTTCAGCGATGAGGAAATCAAGGCTCAGAAACATTAAGTAACTTGCCCTAGGCCACACACCAAGCGACAAACATGGCTTGAGCAACTGCTGTCCTGCTGGGATAAGCATGTGGCCTTGCACGTGAAGTGCCTGGACAGAGGAGCTGTCACCAGTGCTTTTTCTGTCTACCCCTTGCAAGATGTTGAAATCCTGGCCCATTTGCCAGCAGTCCCGTGACCGCCGCCCACATTTATTTATGGCTGATCTGTCTGTCCCACTCACCTGTGAACTTCTCAGAGGGCATCTGCCTGGCTCATTTGTGTCCTGAGCCCAGCAGATACCTGGGCACAGAGCTGGGTCAGTGGGTGCTTGTGGCGTGAGTGGCAGTCCTGTGGCATCTGCTGCCCCCTTGGCAAACAGAGCACAGGGTTCCCTACTGGGAGCCTGTGTGGGCAAGGGGCCTGAGGCAGGAAGTCTCCTCCTAAAGGGCCTTAGGAGAAGCCCCAGGACCTTTACACAGTGACAGGAAGAGGGAGGCTGGGGCAGGGCTGGAGATTGTAACAGCCAACCAGAAAGACCAGCAGACCCAACCAACCATTTCCCCTTGGTCCATCAGTGTGGTCCTTCTCTGAGTCATAAATCCAGGTAGACTAGAGGAAATACCCTAAGCCCCCAGAGGGGAACCCGGGTGGGCAGCTCCTTCCACAACTGAGTACCAGCAGGTGTGGCAGTAGTGGTGGGAGATGCCAAGGCCCTACCTGAGAGGGGCTCTGGAGGTCAGAGGGTGAGGCCTGCCCAGGAAGTGCGGGGCAGACGAGGCAAAACACAGAAACTGAGACCAAAAAGGCTGGTGTTTTAATGGCAGCTGGGGTAAAGAGGAGCAAAAATAGTAATTCTGGGGGGCACAGGGAGCAGGCAGCCAGGTCCAGCCTGGCCCAACCCAGGCCAGCTGGGCCGAGGATGCTGGCTTCTTGCCCACGGGGCAGGGGTGTGTGGGAGGTGGCTGGAGCTCCAGGGACGGAGGCCCCTTGGAGAGAAAGAGGGATGACAGCCAGCTCAGAAGTCCATGGAGCTGTGGGCCAGGTAGTCCTTGCGGCCGATGTTGCTAACCTGCTTCGTCTGCATAGCCTCGAGTTTGGGGCAGTCGGTGATCCGATGGCCCAGGCCCCCACAGAAGGCACAGCCACGCTCTCCTGGGGGAATGGGGTAGCGGTGGATGGGGGAGGAGGGTCAGCATGGTGATGGGGCCAGGCTCTGTGCCCCAGACTCTGGGCCCAGGCTCTGTGCCCCAGACTCTGGGCCCCCATCAGACCCCCAGACCGCTGAGGGGCAGAACGGACTTGTTCCGTGGTGTTCCCGTCACACCCCCACTGGACTAGTGTCTCCCACCCCGTGTCACCTCCAATGTCCAGCATGGACTCGTCCCCACAGTGCAGTACTTGCAGCACGGGTGGAACCTTCTGCTTGGCCTCCAGCAGCAGGGCTTTGAGATCCATCAGCACTGACTCGTCTGTGGGGGAAGCAGGGAACCATCAGGTCCAGCCCTGGGCCCTGTAGCCAGGACCTGGCTGGTCATAGGTGGAGGACCCAGGGGACAGCCAAAGGTGGCCCTGGTGGCAGACTCACCACAGGCCTTGTTGATGAAGGTGGTGGCAATGCCTGTGTTTCCTGAGCGCCCAGTGCGGCCGATACGGTGCACTGCAGAGAGAGGGAACAGAGCATCTGGCCCACTGCCCAGGCGCTGGGGCGTAGGCCGCAACCCCAGCCCCCCAAACAGCCCACCATAGTTCTCGATCTCCTCAGGCATGTCATAATTGATGACGTGCTGGATAGCAGGGAAGTCCAAGCCCTTGGAGGCTACGTCTGTGGCCACTAGGACATCCTTCTTGCCCTCCCGGAATGCCTCGATGGCCTTGGTCCGTTCCTCTTGGTCTGGGAAGGGTCAGGCAGGAGCTATTAGAGCGACAGCAGGAGTCTGGGGAGTAGTGGCAGGCCGGCCAGGTAGGGGAAGGGATAAGATGAGGGGCTGCTATGGCAGCGGGGTCCATGCCTATGCACGTGCCACCCTAACCTTTGCCCCCATGGATGGCCACAGCCTCGACCCCCTTGAGGAGCAGGTACTCATGGATGGCGTCCACATCTGCTTTCTTCTCCGCAAAGATGAGCACCTGTCCAGGAAAGCCAACTCCAGTCACAGGGGCTGACTCCTGGGTGCCCCCGCAACCTTCCGCCAGCATGCAGCCCCTGGGCTAGCCTGGCTGGCAGCACTCACGGGCGGCGGTGTCTTCTGCAGGCACTCAAGCAGGTACACCATCTTGGCTTCCTCCTTCACATATTCCACTTCCTGCCACCACAGGATCAGGTTAGGTGGTCCTGAGAACAGGCTCACCAGCCATGGCCCTGCCACAGAGGATGGGTCCCCAGTCCCGGCTAGGAGGTGACCAGAGAGCCTCTTGCCAAGGGCTGGGTACCATGAGAAGGCTTCCTGCTAAGGGCCGTGGCTGTGAATGAAACCCCTAGTGCCCATAAGGTGGCCCTCCACCCGGCTCCGATCAGCTAAGGGAGCCTCACCAGATCCAGCCCTCACAGGTGAGACCGCCCATCAGGAGTGCTTGCCCACCTGGATGACATCCAGGCTGGCAGCCCCGGCACGCCCCACATTGATCGTGACAGGCTTTACCAGGGCACTCTTGGCAAAGTTCTGAATCTTCTTAGGCATGGTGGCACTAAAGAGTAGGGTCTGTCGCTGGCCCTGAGGAAGAAGAGGGCTGGGGCTGAGGGCACGTGGGGGCTGGGGAGCCTGAGGGGCTGGGACAGGGGGTGGGCAGCACAGGGCCTTAGGGCCCTCCAGAGTTGAATGTGGTGTGTAGGGGGAAGGTGGCAGGAGTGTCCCAGCCAAGTGGGGAAGGGCACCTTGAAGTAGGAGAAGATGGTACGGATGTCACCCTCGAAACCCATGTCGATCATGCGGTCAGCCTCGTCAAGGGCCAGGTAACGACAGATATCCAGGCTGACCATCTTCTTCTGCAGCAGATCCATGAGGCGCCCAGGGGTGGCCACCATCATGTGCACACCACTGGGGACCAAGGAGGGACACTGACGGCAGGGCCACCTGCTAAGCCCTACCTAAAGGCCGGCACTCCACCTTGTTCTGCCCTCCGGCCTCTTTCCTATCTCTCCTCACCTGACCCTCCTTGTCACTGCCACCACCTTGCTCTATGGACAGCACAAGCCTCTCCTGGAGAGTGCTGCAACCTTCTCGACCACGACTCTGTTCCACTGCTCTACCCCAGCCATGTGGTCACCTCGGCCCCACACACCCTTCCCCCAGGTCACTCCTCTTGCCCCCAGGAGGACAGTCCTGAATCTTCAGATAGGTCTCAGCCTGTGCTCCCACAGCTCCCTTTGTAGGCCTCAAAGGCTCACTTTCGTGGTACAATGAACTCATCTTTTCCATGTCTGCATCCTCCCTGACTAGCAATGCCTATGAAACAGGAACTGGGTTTGGCCTGTCTGTAACCCTGGACATCTAGTGAAGTCTGTTGGGAACTGCACTGTGTGGAAAGGGCACAGGGCCAGCCATGCCCCAGAGCCTCAGCCTCCTCGATGGGTCACACTGAACAACCCTGACCTTCCTGGACACCCCGGGGCCCCCACCTCTGTGCCTTCTGCCTGGAATGCCCCGATTCCTTGACCTCCCAGATGCCCCCATTCCATCTGCTGTGTTCCCACAGTACCTCACCACATCCCTCTGTCCCACCCCAACCAACCTCCCCATTAGACTGGGGGCTCATTGAGGGCTGGGCCCACGGGAGGCCTCCGCAAGGATCTGTCGAGTGGCTAAAGCAAAGCGTCCTTTAGCTTGTCTAGGGGCTTTGGGGAAGTTTGGGCGGGGGTGCCTATACTCACTGTCGGATGGTCTCCATCTGCTCTTTGACGGACATGCCCCCGATGCAGAGAGCACAGCGCAGGAGTGGCGAGCTGTCCTCCTGCAGCAGGCGGCAGTAATACTCCAGGATGCCGTGGGTCTGCCGGGCCAGCTCCCGCTGCAGGTACAGGGGCAGTGGCTGGCACCAGAAGGTGGCCCCATCTGTGCCCTGCCCTCCAGGCCAACCTATCTTACCGAGGGGCAGATAATGAGTCCATAGGGCCCTTCACGCTTAGAGAAAGGTAACCTCTTCTCTTGCTCCAGGCAGAACATGATGACAGGCAAAGTGAACACCAGTGTCTTGCCTGAACCCGTGAAGGCTATGCCTATCATGTCACGGCCGGACAGACTGGTGAGAGAAGAGAGGCCTGAGGGTCAGGTTCAGCGGAATACAGGGACTGCTTCTCATCTAGCAACCACTCCTCCCCAGGGCCGCCATGTTCACACTCACATGGTGGGAATTCCCTGGATCTGAATGGGTGTTGGGTGGTGGATGCCCTTCTTCTTCAGGCCTCTCAGGATGGCTACAGAAAACAACACTGGCATCATCCTTGTGTCTCATAGGTACTTCAACAGGCCCCCAAAGCCTATAAAATTGGCACTATGTCCTTCAGGTTACAAATGATGAAACTAAAACCCAGTAAAAAAAAAAAGAAAAACAAACACACAGACTTGTCCAAGGCCTCTAGGTTAAGCAGACACAGGATTCACACCCAGGTCTGTTTAAGGCCGTCATCACTTGCCTACCAAAGCTCCCTAATGGCAGAAGTTGGTAAATATGAACAGTTGCAACAACTGAAAAAGGAGCATAAAGACATATCCCTTCTTCTCAAATCCCTCATCCCCACTGACTAGACCCAATGCTTCAGCTGCTGGGCTTGGTGGGGGCTAGGCTGCAACCTCACAGATGTTTCCCTATCAAAATGTGGTGTTGCTCCCAGCTCCCAGGCACCTGCAGGAAATTTCATTTCCTTGAAGCTCTTGATGGGCGGCGGGATACCATCTCCTTCCACCAAGATGTGGTACTTCTTCCGTACACGCTCATGCCGCTCTTCAGACATGCTCAGGACGTAACGGGGTGGTGTCCAACTGTGGGTGGGTGGCAAGAGTCAAGAGAGCCCCTGGGCACAGCTGGCTTTGGGGTGTTCCCGCCAGTCTCCACCACATATCGTCTGAAGTAAGAGTGACTGACTTTCCAGACCGGAAAGACATACCTAGTTTTGATTGGATCGTCATACGTGATTCCCTTAGCCATCTCCTTCACTGACATCAAGGCTGAGGAAACAGATGTGACTCAAGGCTGGCTTCTGCTTCCCAGAGGCCAGGCCCTTTGAAATATAACATGCCTAGGACTGGGGGAGGAGGCTCAGTCCCCCTCCTCTCTGCCCTAGCTACAGCCATACCTCGACCCTCAGCCACACTCTCCAGGATCTTCTCCTCTTCCTTCAGCTGCTTCTCTTTGGCAGACTCCTTGCGGGCTGACCAAACAAGCAGAAGGCGTCAGAGAGAAACCGAAGCAGTGCACCAAGCTGAGCCTCCCGCCTGCTGCCCAGCCCACCTTCAGCCTTCTCTTTGAGGTGCTGGTGCTGATCCAAGAGGCTGACGTTGGACTGAGGGCCCAACGGGATGTCGTCCTCATCTCCCCGGGGCTCGCTGCCGCTGTCCTGCTGCTCCTCTTCCGCAGCTCCCTTGCGCCTTCGCTGCAGCAGCTTCTGGAGCTGAGGTTCCACCAGCGCCCCTCAGAGCCGAGCCCAACGCACAGTGGGGCATCGGGCCCAGGCGCCTGCGTCAGGATCCTGGCTTTTGGGAGAGGGTCCTTGTGCCCCGAGGCGCACAGCTGCCCCACCCCTCAGATCAGGTCGCCAGTTCCTCGTTTGCCTGGGGACCACGCTCCCGTGTACTGACACCTCACTCCTTAGACCGGGGGCCACTCCCCATCCCACCGCCAAACCCCCATCTCCTGCCCTCATTCCTCCCTCGACCCGGGGCCCTCACCAGCAGTTGCCGGCGCTGTCGCAACGGCACGTACGGCACGTAGTCCTCGTCGTCCTCATCCTCTGCCTCGGAGCGGCTTCCTGTGGCAGTCGCCTCGTCGGTGCGAGCCCGCTGCATATACACACGAGTCAGACCCAGACCCCCGCCCCCCCCTTCACGATCTCTCGCCACCCGCGCAGACCCCCGCCGCGTTCCCACCTTCCGCTCGGGTTCCGATTCCTCCATCCTTTGCTGCACGCATGCGCACCACGATAAAACCCCGCCTCACCTATGATGAGATCCAATCAGATGTGAAGGGGCGGACGTCGGCGCCTAGCAACGACCTCTAAGTGCCGGATCGCGCAGAGGGACAAACTTTCTCCTGTGCCCCTGTCTTGCGGCGTGGCGTCTCCGCCCCCTGTGGGCGGCTACGCAGCTGTTGCCAGGGCTGAGGGCGAAAGCGTCAGGCAAGGCATTGTGGGACGCTGGAGGATTTGGAGCACGCGCTGAAGGCGCAAACCGAGTCGGGTTGAGTCGTGGGGACCGCTGATCCCGAAGACGGCGGTGTGCTGGGTCCCCAGCCTCGCCCAGGGCGTGACGTCACCCGGCACGCCCCCGCCGGCGGACACTGCGCCCTCTCGTGGCCGGGGAGCTGTGGGACCCAGCCAGCTGGGATCCCGCCCCGCTCTCTATCCCGCCCCCATTAACCGGCGCGGGCCAAGGAGGGCAGGGCGGGGCTTGCAGAAAAAGTGACTCAACACACGCTGCCGCTGACTGGTGTTCTCATCTGTCTGAGACACCTATGTTCAGAGTGGTGAGGGATAAAATAATGACGACGGTGGGTTTTAACTGAGGGCCTGTATATGTGTGTAAACGATTATTAATGTAAATGCTGTAATAGAGCTCAGAGAGTGACTGGGGAACCAGAGAAGGCTTCGAGGAGACCTGGATCTGAAGTAACAGGGAAGTGTGGAATCTCAGAGCTGGGAGTGCAAGAAAGGGAGAGGCTTCCTGATAGAGGGTCTAGCAGGAGTGAAGTTCTGGCCATGTGCAAGTTCCCAGGGAACAAAGTGATCACGTGGCCCGTGTGGGGTTGGGTAGTCAGAGCTAAGGCTTTAAGGCAGACCCAGAGCATGCAGGGCCGAGACTGTCAGGGTGATTTCAACTTCACTGGGAACTTTTAAAGAGGAGTGATGGGTCAGTGCTGTTTTCTTTCTTCCTATGTTAAATATGAGTATGTGCTGGGCACTGTGCGTAGTGTCGAAGCAGGTAAAAGATGAACAAGACACAGACCTGGCTTGTGAGGACCTTTCAGATTAGGTGAGGAGACAAACACAGATAACTGGTCTTGAGATTAAGAAATCTCCTCTAAGGCACAAAAGGTACCACTTTTGGAATTAGCATAAATCCAGGGCAAACTTGATTTTCACAGTAAAAGTGGCTTCTCAGTTGACAGAAAGGGATGTGAAAGTTAAGGTGGAATTCATGAACAAAGTGTTAACTGGGAAGAGGGAAACAAGTGAGCAAAAGTCAGAAGCCCCGAGGGTGCCAGGCCTAGCTGGAGACTGAGGTCATCAGGTGTGGAGAGAGTGTACCAGAGGCAGGGGCCGGGCTTAGAGGACCCTCAATGCCATTCTCAAAAGTCTTTCTCTGTAGGTAAAGCGGCTGCTTGATCAGACCTGCAACATTGAAATGATGAAGCAGAATTTTAGATAGTTGTGACAATTCAATTGTAGGGCAGGAGCCTAGTGTAAGAGCTGAAGAGAGAGAGGAGCACAGGTAATAAATATACAGAAAAAAGTTTCACAGAAGTGTCCACACTTCCTTGGGGATTGGCCAAGGGACCAGGAATTGTAAGCCTATGGTCAATGCTGTTTCACCTCTTTGGAAGAGGAAGCTTGTACTGCCAACCCAGTGTGTGTGTGGGGGGGGATGTTCAACCTGGGAGGAAGGAGGGAGTGGTTTCCGATCCTGCTCCCAACACTCCACAAAGGGCTCTTAGTGACTGTGTGGCCACTACCACTGTCGCTCCGCACATTGAGCTCAAGCTAAGAGCTGGTTATGGTAGGAAAATGACATTGGAGGTGAGGATTCGGGACAAAAGTGTGTGTGAGGCATTTCTAGCGAACTATTATATTAAAATCTGAATTCACAAACCAGATCTATGGTGGGGAGGGGGGGATGAGATAGTTCATTACTCTCCTAACTCTCAAGTACTTAGGCTACACGTCCATTCCCGTTGTAAAGTCAAGTCCAATTTATAAAAACTCCATTTACCATCAACTTCCCCTGACAACTCCAATCGTCCAGGCTATAGATGCACAGTTCAAAGGCCTCAAGCCTTCCCCTGATACCTTCTCACATCAGCTGCACAGAGATCAAGTCGCACCCCTCCAACTCACCCATCTTGGAGGGAGGGAAACTGAGACAGTGTGGGGAAGGGGTTGCTCAGGGTTTCCATACCAGAGTCCTCCCAACGGGAGGGAATGGCACAGATGCTGCTGGCATACAGGCCTACGCTCTAATCCTAGTTGGCCAAACTGAACTCAGTAGAGTCACCTTCTTGTCTGAGCTTTAATTTCCGCATCTGTAAAATGGAATAACAGTCCCACTTAGCATTGCTTCGAGAATTATGCAGAAACGATGCCAACCTGTTGACAGGTAGCACATGCTCAAGAAGGTTAATGACTAAGAAGGACTCCAATGCTTCTGAGTACATCCTTCACCCTCACTCCCCACCCAGACAAGGGAACCACCAACATACCAACTCTGTGTCCAAATGTTGCTTTATCTTTCGGCAGGAAAGATCTTCACAGTATCAAAAAGAATTGAAAAAACAAGTAAAACAAAAACAAAAAACCAAACACAAAGAAAGCAGTGTTGGGCCAGCAGTACCATCAGCCCCCAAGCCCAAAGGCCAGCCCAGCCCCTGGGCTCTGAGTGTGGAGGCTGCGTAGCACCAGGAAGCGGTTCTGCGGAGGTCCTGAGGGGCCCCAGCACACACGGCATCTATTCAGCTTTTGGTTGGTCCGGGATGGCAGGGAGGGTCTTGGGCAGGTGGGTGGCGATGTGAAGGAAAAAGGTGTAGACCTTCAGCTGGCGGTCAGGGTCTCAGGACACCCTGAAGAAGCTTGATCTGGCAGGGGCTGAGAAAACAGAAGAGCATGGCCACATGGTGAGCAATGGCCCCCACCCTAGCCTCCCCATGCTGGCTCTGAGTCTCCACAGGTGCCCATGGAGGCAGGAACAGCTGCCTACTATTTTTGTCCCCTGGGCTGAAAACATTGAACAGACTTTCTCGATCACCTCCAGCAGGGGATGAAGGTTAAGTCACAATCGGGGGGACAGAGCCCCGGCCCCAGTGAACATCATCCTAAATCTCAAGGAATGTGGACAACACTCGAGCCCACAACGCTCTGCTGTAGGCTAGAGTGGAATAAGAGCCCAACCTCTGGCATTGCGCTCCTGTTGACAGTGAAGAGGCCACCTATGCACTCAAACTCCTGCCTCAGGCTCCAGGTACATGGCCTGGGCTGGGTCCCGAGTCTGTGCCAGCACTGCTTTCTTACGCACCTGGGGCTCACAATCACGCTATGAGGAGGGTGGAGGAGGTCAGAGGAGAGCATTCACTGGAGGGGAGCATCCCCTGTCTTGAGAAAGAGATCAGCCAAGAGGGAGTGGGAGAAGATTATGGCTGGATGAGGTTTCCTAGATGACAGGGGCATTGGGCTGTGGGAGGAGGTGTGACCCGTTTTCTCTCATGAAGGGCAACAGATGAAGATGCCTGGAGTCCTTGTAGCTCCTGGTTCTTGTGGAGGTGGTGAAGAAAGGCAGGAGGGCAACCCAGCCCTAGCAGAAGCTCCTGGGGGCATGGATGTATCAATCTGGCAAAGGATCAGGATGCCCAGGCCCACAGAGCAGAGGGGATGAGGTGAGTCTGAGGACAGTCCTGACTCTGGGGTAGTACAAAGGTGCCACAGGGAGCCCAGCCCTGAAGGCTGCCCCTGGGAAGCTGAGGTCAGTGTCAAGGGTGGGGGGATCCTGACCCAAAAGGGGACTCGGGGACTCAGCCCAGGGTCCAGGAAGTCTGTTTCCCTGGCACTGGAAAGAGGAGGAAGAGGACAGGTGAGGACATCCTCCTGGGGGGTCCCTGAGCTCGGCTCACTTGCCCCAGCTTCCTGTTGCCTTGAAGGCAGCTGTGTGGTTGCCAGCCAGAACAGGCCTGACCCCAGGGACGCATCTTAGGGTGAACCATGGCACTGCACAGCCATTAAGCCCCAAGTCCAGGACCAAGGCCTGCCAGCCAGCCATCTCTTTTGCCCTTGGTTCCCAGCCCACCACTGCCTTCTCAGTTTTTAGCCTGGAACATCATCTGATATGTCAATATTTCAGACAAAAGGACCCTTGCAGGTGACGGAGAGGAGGCCAGAGCCCAGCTGTGGGCCAGGCTCTTCTTCCAGGAGGCAGTTTCACTACCAATTTCCTCATGGAATCTGTCCTGTTTGGGGAAGAGGGCCCACCTATTCCTCTATGCCTAAATGACCTCCAAGGCCTTGGTCTAGCGTGGCTGCCCTGTCCCTGTTCCCTTGGGGCTGGGTCCTTTTCACATGGCTTCAACTGGGAAGCACCTTGGTAACCAAGCCTGCATGAAGAAGCCAGGCCAGGCAAATGAGATTCAACCCTCAGGCTGATAATGTCAGGCGTGGGAGCAGCTCTCTGAGGCCCATGGCCTCCTGGACACTTTGGGAGGCAGCTGGTGAGGGAAGTAGAGGCCTGGCAGTGACACCCCAGGAGATGGCAGGGCTGGAAGGGCCGTTCAGGAACACAAGCAGGAGAGCTCTTAGGAGAAGAGATGTGGCCGGCCGAGCACCTAGACCAACTCTCTGTGCCCCAGAGCATGAAATGGCCTAGCAGGGGCACAAAAGGTGGCACAGCATGGGATGAGGGGGTGCATGCAACACTTGAGGGGGGTCTCTATACCTCACTGAGCTGTGCTGGGAGTGGTTTTCTTGAGGCTGAAGTTGGTCCAGTTCACGGCAACTTTCTGACGCGTTTGCTTTGCAGAATCCAAACAGAACCTGTTAGGTTCGGGAGATGCCAGAGAAGCACAATCAGAGGTTCCCTCCTCTCCCCACTGGACCCTCTTCTAGACCTGTGTATCATGGTCACTAAAGAAACCAGGTCAGCTCTGCACAACCCCTCTGGCTCCCAGGTGTTGGGGTCTAGCAGTATGGGGCTTCCTGGATGAGATGCCCACAGGCCCAGGGGACAGTGTGTAAAGAGAGTGACACTGCCTTAGGATACAGCCTCCCTCCTCACCCTGTATTTTACTCTAGCTATACTGAGATGCCTTCTGTTCCTTCAAGGATGATGTGTTTCTTCTGCCCTCAAACTCTTTTCGTTTTACTTGGCCCACTCATTCCTATTCCTCAGGTTTCAGCCTGGTTACCGCCTTTTTTGGGAGGGCTGCCCTGGCCACCCCACCCTTCAGCTTGGCCATTCCTAGGCCCTAGCCCCATGCCCTTACTCCTCGGCCAGCACTTATCACTGGATTGTATGTTTATGGCTCTCTCTCCCCACCTAGATGGACTGTGTTTGATTTGCCTTTGCCCCCAAAACTCATCCCAGGCAGAGCAGAGGAAGTGCAGGTGAATAAAACTGGAGAAAGCCCTTGTTCTTGGGGCCTGACATGCCTCCTGCTCCCTGTCCCTTGCACCTTCCCAGATGACCTGTCCTGCCAAATCATCCTGGCTACCTGTGTCCCAGCAGATAGGCTGGTGGGAGAGGGCCTGGAGGGGCTGGACAAGCTCTCCCTCCAAGGGCACATGGCTAAGGGTGAGGCCTTTCTGAGAGGCTTGAGTGTGTGTGTGTGTGTGGGGGGGGGGGGCCCTGGAGTCCACCGTGAGCGGGAGAGCAGGCAGCCTCACACCTACCTCTTGAAATACTCCACCTCCCGGTCAGTCTCATCCATCTCCACCCCATCCATGTCCTTGGGCAGGAACACATCGTCTAGGAAGACACAGCCAGGAGGGCTCAGTGCTCACCACCAGGCGTCTGAGTCATGCTTTTGGGGCAATGCTGCTCACATGTGAGGACTGCCCTCCACCCCATGGCCTGGCTGGGTGGGGGGTCAGCCACTCAGTTCCTGGTGCACTCACCCAAGGAGGAGGCTGACTTCTCCTGCTTGTTGCGGCTCCGGCGGCTGCGGGCCTTGCCCTGTGGCAAGCTCTGTGGCCTTGCTGGGCCTGGGGGCTGCATAGACTCCTGCTCCAGAGGCCGTGCCTTGGCTTCACCTGGCCAGTTTTGCCAGGAGCTGCCCTTCTCCTTGTCAGCTTTGGGGCTGCTAGCCCAGCCTGGTCCTGGTTGGGTTCCCTGGCTCCCTTCTCCAGCCTCGGCACAGCTGTCCACTCTGGGAGGCTCTGGGGCCTTGCTTGGCCGCTTGGGGCTGGGGGTCTGGCCCTTGGCACTGGGAGTCTCAAGGCAGGCTGGGGACTGGGGAGCTGGGCTCACCTTGCTCTTCTTGGCCTGACTACCCTGTCTCTTGCCCTTCCGTGGCTTGCCACCTGAGGCCACAGGCTCAGGCAGCTCCTGCTTGCAACCAGGGACCTCCTTTACACTTAGCTCCTCAGAGCTAGGGTTACCTGGCTTGGGTGTCTTGACCCAGATCACCCGGGACAGGTTGGGCACGGTGTTGAGTCTCCTCACTAGCCCGTTCTCAGGGATGATACCAGGAGGGGGGCCCCTCACCTCTGTCCATGGTGGGTGGAGACTTCTCATTTCTGCCCATGGTGGGGCTGGCTCGCCTGGAGCGTGTAACATATGGTTCTGAGGGGAGCCCAAAGTCAAAGGGGACAGGTCAAGGTTAATGTCAGGCCGTTGCTCTGAGGAGCCATTGAGGTTTGAGGGGGCTAGACTCTGAGGCTCTGGCTCAGCAGCCCCCTCTTTAGTGAAGCCATTGCTGTTCATGCTGAGCTCACACACACTGAAGCTGGCGCGGATGGAGTCCTTGACAGTGTTCTTGATCTCCTGTAGACGGCTGCTCAGAAAGCTGTTGACCCGATCCAGCTCCCGATCGGGCCACTCCAAGAGCCTCTCCCTGGCAGGCCTCAGCTCCCGGCTTCCAGAAACACTACGATTTGCCTGCTTTAGAGCTTCTGCTGCCAACTGGGCCTTCTCCTTTTCCTGCCAATACAAGAGGCAGTTTCCGCAGGGCCTTGGCAGCTGCCAGGCACAATGCGACACCTGACACGTCTGCCTCTGGCCCAGTTTTGCCACTAACTGGCTAGAGGCAGGGCCTGGCAATCCCGGCCTGCTCACCCTGCAGTAATGAGGATGAAATGCAATCAGATAGGTACATGTCCTGGGGATGGAGGCAGTTATACCCACAGAGGGTAGGGTTTTTACATCTTGTTCATCCAGGGCCCCAGTATCAGTTCTAGGGCCTAAAAAGGCTAAGGCAGCTAGGACTCAAAAGGGATAGGATCTGCCTCCCAGGCATAAGCTTAAGCAATTCATTCACTTGCTGAGTCTCAGTGGACTCATCTGCAAAATGGGGACAATAATTCTGGAGCGAAGACCAACGTGGGGGTGCATTAAGGAAGATGGCTGCTACAGAGGCATTCTCTCCAATTCTGCAGGTGGTAGGGGAAAAAAAGCCATGACATCAGGTAGGTCTTTCAAGAAGGAAGATGTGGGGCTGTGAGACTGCCATGGTATATCAGACTGCTCTGGGTGGCTGGGAATGTGTGTGCCCTCCTGATGCCCCATAAGGGAGGCTATTGGAGAGGGCCAAGTTCCCATAGCAAGGCCACTCGGTGCTTAGTTGGCCTCAGGCAATCAAGGCCATGCCTAAAGCATGCCCAGTGGCATACAAGACACAGCCACATGGGGCCCCCACAGCAAGATGTAAAAGCAGCCCCTTTGCCCAGGTGAGGACCAGGAGGCTGAGGAAGCCTGGACCCTGCCACTCAGCATTGACAGAGTCAGATCTGGAGAATGAAAACAAGTCTGTGGGCTCTGAGTCAGCCCACCCCTCTGCCTAACCTCAAGGCACCAGCAGGTTAAGGAGGCCTTTAGAGGGAGATGGGAGACAGTTGTCAAAAGCCAACAGGAACAAGGTGGTAGTGGTGTGCTAGGGGGCCAGATGATTTCACCATTTCACCTATTTCCAGCTGATTTGGGAATGGAGAGGGAGAAACAGGATGAGTAAAGCGAGAAAAGAGGTCTTGCGACCACCTCAATGTCAACTTAAAGAGGGTGACCCTGTGCCCCAGTGGGCATACATTTATTTATTCTCTCATCTTTTTAAAATACTAGCTCCACAGCTGACTAGGACCACAACTGTGGGACCTTGGACAAATCACTTACTCTCCCTGCAGCTTAAAATCTCCATTTGTAAATTTGGGAGAAAAACTGCCAACCTATATACGTCAGAGGGTCACTATGAGGACACCTGAGTGGGTGTGTGCCCCTTTCCCTGGGCACTAATAAGGCTTTGCCTTGGCAATGTGGTACTCAGGTGAGGAAGAGAAACAGTCTAGAGCAGCTGTGTGCCGTGGAGTTCAATGCTACAGAGCTCTGAGGCCATGGGGATGGACAAAGAACTGGAAGGCCCTTCACTCTGCTCCTCCTCTGCACTAGAACAGCTTTGCTTTTATTTGTTAGGAATCGAGGTTCCATGGAAGATTTCAATTGCAGAAAAGAGTTTTGCTCTCTACAAAAGACTGAAAACTACTAGTGTAGAGGGAGTGACGTGGAATCATGTATAATTTGGTAGTGAGAGAAGGAGAAAGCACAGATCCACGCATTTCCTGCTATGTACCATGAGCCTGGTACTTCCCCATGTTGTCTCACTTAATCCTCACAACTGCCCTTGCTGTGTCGTTATCCTCAATTTACAGATGAGGAAACTCGACTTTGGAAAGAATAAGGAACTGGCCCAAGATTACATGCTAATTAAGAGGCAGATCACCCAGGGGTGATCTTCAGAAGTTGTGTTTTTCAATATCCTTTGACATTCATTTTTTGACTTGTGACTCTATGAGGCACTGGGAATTCAGCCATGCGTGAGACAGTCTCTGCTCACTGACTTAAATCTGCCAGGGGAGACGGACATGAAAACAGGCTGTTTAATTCTGAGTGCCAGTGACAAGAGGTACAGGGAAAAAAGCACAGAGTGCTCTGGGAACCCAGACTGGGCCATCAGGAGGTGGTTGCCAGAGAAGGTAGTATCTCCTGAGCACTGAAGGGTGAACAGGATTATCCTGGGAAGTGTGAGACAAGCACTTTCTAGACAAAAGGAAATAGAAAGGCTGGGAAATGGGAACAGGCGAAATATTCAGGGAATGCAAACATTCAGAGGGACAGCTGGAGCACAGATTTCTTCTGGTGGGGGGGAGTGGGCAGGAAGGCCAGAGGGGCAGACTGAGAGATGAAGCTGGAAAGCTAAGCAGGGGCTGGATCCTCAAGAGCCCTGCAGGACATGCTTGAGCCTGGATTTGACCCTAAGGGCAATGTTCAGCCACTGAAGGCTTTTTAAGCAGTGGCAATAGGGTGTGAGCTCCTTGGGAGGTAGCACAGCCAGGACTTTTGGTTACGGGTGGGGAGAGAGAATGAGATGAGTCACGAAATCAACATCAACAACCACTACTGCTGTTGCAGCAGCTACACTGACGAAGCGTTCACTCTGCCCAACCTTTCTGTGCATCACTCTATTTTATTCTCGCAAAAGCCTTGAATTAGGTTCTACGGTTATTCTCATTTTATGGAGGAAGAAACTGAGGCTTAGAAGTTAAGTGATTTGCCCAAGGTCATACAGCAAGTATGGCAGAGCCAGGTTTCAAACTGGGGTCCAATTCCAAGGCCCGCTGCTCTCCATCACCATGATGTAGTCCTCCCAGGATGGCACCTGGGGTTCTGGTTCAGGCAACTGGGTGGATGGTAGTGCCGTTAACTAGACAGACAACGGAGAAGGAAGAGCGGGCTCTTTGGACAAAGATGACAAGCTCAGTTTGGGATATGCTGAGTTTGGGTACCTGCGGGACATCTGTGAGGAGGTGCCCAGCAGCAGCAGGAGATGTCACCATGAAGCGCAGGGAGGAAACAGGTGGACATAATGACCTGGGAGGCAACACTATCTAGATGGCTGTTTCCCAAGGACCTGTCCTCAAGGGGGAGGGCCAGGCAGAGGAAGAGGCACTCACAAAGGAGACAGGACAGAAGGCAGAGAAAAAGTGAGAAATGTGGAGAATGTGGCCTCCCCATTGCCCTTTCCCCACCCCCACTTGGCTGAGTTGGAGGAGCCAAAGAAAACAGTGTTTGAAAAGGAGAACAAAGTGTGAGATGTTGCCTAGTGGAAAAGAAGATGGAACAGGAGAGAATGATTTGGCAACAAAGAACTCATTGGTGGCTCTGTGGAGCGGTGAGCTGACAATTGCAGAGTAAATGCAGATGACGTCTTTCTGTGATGAGGAAAGAGACTGGGGTGGTGTGAGGTTGTATGCTCAAAGGACAGTCTGCTTTCAAAAAAAGAGAGTACTGGGCACAGTGAACTGCTGACGGGAAACAGCCCAGAGAGGCTGGAGCCACACAGCAGGAAGCTGGTGTTAGACTGAGGAGGCAGGAAGGACTGCACAGGCCTTAGGTAGGAAAAGGGCTAACTCTTCCCTCAGGACAAGAAGGAAATCTGCAGGTGGGGTGGTAAGACACTGAAAGAGTGCCTGTCCACTTGGCTTTTAATCCTTGTTGAAACAGTAAGGTTATCCTGCCAAAAATTAAGGTGGGGGTGGGGAGAGCCTGGCAGTTGGAGCAGAATGGAGGTCTGACAAAGGGACTGGGGAGAATGGAAGTGACGAGGAGCCAGAAGACTAGAGAGCAGCAAAGTGGGGGCTCAGGCACACGGGAGACCACTCGGCCTGGGTGCCACAGATAGATTCGATCCAGTGCCTTCCTCAAGGTGTAGAAGGGGAGAGGCAGGTTTGGGTCGAACCCAGGACTGTGGTTCTTCTGAGCGGGTGTAAAGGAAGGGCAACGGGGCAAGGAACTAAGGACTGGTAGGAGAGTGAATGAATGATGGTCAAGGTAAGAGAAGAAGGACAGGTGACAGTCTTCAGTGGATGAAGAGTGGTGGTGGGAGGTTGTAGATGACACAGCCAGGGGTTGGTTTCAAAGCAGCAAGGGTTAGGACATGAGAGAGAGTCATGGTCCGGAAATTGATGAGGGAGCAGAAAAATACCCAGCTTTACCTGTCTCCCCAGGTGGGTAGTGGGTGGATGGTTCTTGTGGAAGCTGTGTTTTTGGTGGACTGCAGTTAAGTCTGGGAGGTGGAGGAGGGGTACCGGGGAGGAGGTTGATGTATAAACAGATAATGACCATGATCGCTAGTTACAGGACATCAGAACTACCCGCTTCTGTGTTGTATCTTGGCCTCTAGACTGGGCAGGGCAGACAGTAGCTGTGCAGGAAGTTTCTGAACGAGTGAGTAGAGAATGATAAAAGGCAGACTAGAGAGATGTGCGAGGTGCAGCCATAGCACAGCGTAAGGTGTTACCTGAGGAAGACTGCAAAGAAGGAAACACATGAATTGGGCTTGGGAGGAGGTTTTCAGAAGGAAAAGGAGGGGGCAGACATGAAGGAGAAAGGATATCCAGGCATAGCGATTTATGAAAAGCACACCAGGCCTGGGAAATGTGAAGTGTGCTTGCAGGGACCTAACTGGGAACCACTGCCTTGGGAGGCCAGGAAAGGCCAAAGAGACCACTGCTGCCCACTGCACACTTCTGGCCAGGCAACGCTGGCTAGGAGACAGAAAATGCTGACCATTTTCTGAAGGCAGTGGTGGGACCCTTTGGTTTACTACTTCAGGCTGCAGGGAAGGGGTCCTGGTTTGTCCTTTGGTTTGGAAAAAGATGGAGAATCACTGCTGCTTTCCAGAGCACCAGGGCTGTTTGACCACCCAGGACCTGGAGCTAGCTAGCTGTCAAACCCATTCTCTTCGGCTGAGCTCCTGAGTGTGGCACTGTGCAGACAAAGCTGAGGGCAGGCAGGCCAAGAGGTAATGAGGTGGCAGGGGATGAGCCATCAAACTCTGGTGCTCGCCTGGCAGCAGGGCTGCCCAGGAATAGCTCCCCTGGTTCTATCCTCAGCCTTCTGGGAGGAGCTCACTCAGCCCTCAGGCTGGGTCATTCCCATGGCTTCAATTACATCCCCATGCCAGCAACTCCCAGCCCCACACCTCCATCTCCACTTGGACGTCTCATGAGAATCTCCGAGTCACCGTGTCCCAACTGAATTTCCAGTCTTCTGCCAATTCCACCCCTGTTCATTAAAGGTATGCCATCCTGACAGTCACCCTAGCAAACACCTGGGAGATAATCCCTGACTCCGTCATCTCCTTGTCCTGCAATCAGATCACCTGCCTCCTCTGAAAAACCCATCTCTCTTGCTCCAGGCCCACTATCAATCATCTCTCCCCTGGTCTTGGTTCTCGAGCCTGGAGTATCACCCCTCCAGGCTACCTTCCATACTGCCACACGGTCATCTTGGGATGCAGATCTGCCAAGTGCATTCTGTGATTAAAGCCCTCCAGCGACCCCCCCCCCCCCGCCCCCACAGCTGTAGGATCAAGTCAAAGCCCTTAAGCAGGGCCCACGAGGCCCTTCCCTCACCTCCACTCTCTCTCCTGCCTCTCTTGGGTTTGAGCTCTGGCTTCACAAAGGTGCTGTGGATGTGCTATTCCCGCTGCCAGGAGGGCCCTCCTGATGAATCTGTACTCACTCCCCACGACTCAGCTCCCAAGGCAGCCTCGTGGTACAGCCATTTCCAGCATGCCCAGGCAGGACGGGGGGCTTCCCTCATCCCAGCACTTGTCACACACTAACGTGCTTGTCCAGTTTTGTGTCAGTCTCTCCACTGGACTGAGTTTCTCCAGGGTGAGAACTTAACTGCATCATATTTTAGCTCCCAGTATTTGCAGAAGTGTTTGCTGAATGAATACCTGACTGAGGCAAATCCTGGGCTTTGAGGAATCCAGCAAGCGGCTTCTGACGCTATGACTTGTTTTTCCTCCAATCACTGGCCCCCAGGCTCCCTCACCCTGATGCCTCCCAAACTTATTCAGACCTTCCCAGAGCAGAGAGCCGCCAGCACCATTCATGCCCCAAAAGTCCTGGGGGTTGGGACGAGGGATTCCTCGGGGAGAAGAGGTGGTAGAGCTGGGCTCCCGCCACACCCACCTTCTTTTTCAGTTTGTGCCGGGCCCGCTTGGCGGCCCTGGCGCTGTTGGGGACTTTGGGCTCCGTGCTGTTGATGAATTCCAGCAGCTCATCCACATCTCGGTGGTCCACGGCGGGCTCCCCAGGGATCCCGCCCAGGGCGCCCCCCTTCATGGGCAGCTCCTCTTTCCGCCTGGTCAGCCTTGAGCGGAGCTTCTCTCGGATCTCGGTATAATTCCGACTCGTCGGGGCAGCGGGTGGCTGGGGGAGGGGGAGGTGCTGACGTTACACCCTGGGCCTGGGAAGCCCGTAGCACTCCCACCCGCTGGCACCAAACATGTGGTGAGAAGCGAGACAACTGTTCTTTCTACCACAGCCACTAAGACCAAATGGCTTCACCCTCAGCCAGGCCCGGAGCCAAGGCAGTGGTGGGTGGAGGGAGTGAGAGGTACGCAGCAGTGTTGGGAGCACACTGACTTGGGAGCCAGGAAAGCAGGTTTGAGCCCAGGCTTTGTCACTCAGAAGCTGTATGACCTTGGGCAGGTTCACTGAGTCTTCGTGAGCCTCAAGTTTGTCATCTCTAAAATGAGGATAACAACCGCTAGCTCAAAGGTGACCAGCAATGTAATTACTTTCATTTCTTCTGTCCTCAACTGCTCTCCCTTAGCCAGCAGCCCTTTCCTCTTCACCTTATGAGACTTCTGAACTGCTTTCTCCCCGTCCAGAGACAGCATGTACTCTGCTCTGAGCCTCCTCCCTGGCACCATCTGTGTTCACTACCTGTCCCTCGGCTGGCTCTCACACTGGGGACTGAGAGCCTTTGCTTCCACTCTGCCTTCATCATGCACGAGCCTTCACTTCTTTGTGATTACACACGTATACATACTCATCAGAATCATAGCTTTCCTCTGCCACCTCCTTTCTTTTTGCCTAAGGAAAAAAAGTGAATCTTAAGAGAAACCATGAGAAGAGCAAAGGCAGCAAAATGTTAAGAAATCTCTACCTCACCAATGTGCTGTGAGGATCAAGCGAGTGGACGCTGGTGTGAGGACTCACAGGGTCCAAGCGCAATTATTAGCCCCATGAGCAAGGGGGCCTCGGGGAGAGCAGGGTGCTCCTCTGGCTCCCCTTGGCTGGCCACAAGCCCGCTCTGGCCTGGGCAGGGCTCACTCACCGCATTGTGGCCGAAGAACTCACAGTAGCAGCAGTCACAGAACTTCCCATCTCTCTGGTGGGTGGAGGATGAGGTGCAGGAGCTACGCTCTGAGCTGCTGTCCTCTTCCTCGCCCAGCCCCTCGTCTGCCTCGCAGGGCTGGGGCAGCTGGCAGGTCAGGCCACTATGGGTAAACTTGTGCCCCTTGCACCCAGGGTCCCTGCTGATGGGGGAGAAAGACAGGCCCAAAGGTGAGGAAGGGCAGGGCAGGAGCAGGCCACGAGGAGCCCAGGAAGCATCCCCACCATCACCTTCATCTGCCTCATCCCACAAAGGCCAAGGCAGTCAGACTAAATCAGAGCCTCACAAGAACAGGGCAAACACTCTCACTGTCCCTCAGGGCCCAGCTCAATGGCGTTATTCTGGAAAGGTTCCCTGTGCCTCCCCTGCCCATGCCTACCATGTGAGCCTCCTGGACTGTGAGGACGCCAGGTATACTTCTATCCTACTATCATGCTTTATAGCGATGGTCTGTTTACCCACCTGTCTTTCAGACCGGAGTGTGTATTCCTCAAGAATAGGGACTATGCCACTTCTATTTTTGGGTCCCAGTGTGTAGCATAACAACCTTGTACACAGTAGGTGCTCAGTAAATACGTGTCTGAACAGATTAGTGGACTGATGGCTCCCTGGAACATCCAAAGGAGGTCAATGTCCTTTTACTAAGGTCCTTTTTTCCCTATTTTGTTTGTTTTTGGCCATGCCACGCAGCTTGTGGGATCTTAGTTCCCTGACCAGGGACTGAACCTGGGACCCTGGCAGTGGAAGTGCCGAGTCCTAACCACTGGACCACCAGGGAATTCCCTCTAAGGTCCTTATGATTGAGTCTGAATCACTGGACAGAGCTGCCTTAGCCATGGGGCCTTGAAGTTAAGAAAGCAAATGTGCCTTGTGGGCCACAGACTCTAAGAGCTACTACTTGCGCCAGATACTGTATACAGCATATTATTTCTAATAATATTTCTAATATTTCCCCAAATCCTGCAAAATAGGTGCTGCCATCCCCACATTGCAGTGGAGGAGGCCAAGGCTCAGAGTGCTTCACTGCTTTGCCCAAGGATCAGCTAGGACTCAGTCTGTGTACACAGCTCACGCTCTCTCACTGCACTGCTCTGCCTCTGGATTTCTGGAAGCATCCTGTAATATAGACTATTTTCCCAGGGTAAGGAAGAGACAGGCCTGCAAGGTCCCAGAATTGGAGCCAGAAGAGTCAGAGCCCTGGGTTGGCTATCAGCAGTAGGAGTGCCCCAGGGCTAGGGCCAAGGGAGGCAGGAGGAAGGGTGGGGCAAGGAGCAGGGGTGGGTCAACACTCCTACTCAGCCTTGAAGCAGTTACAGAAGACAGACCACCGCCCTTCTGCTTCCCATAAGAATATGGGAGTAAAATCTCTGAGCAGGGAATGAAACAGGAGGGAAGGGGGCAGGGCGAAGCCTTTGAAAGAATGACACAGCCCAAGGACATGACATAAACTGATTAGAATCAAATGGGTCCAAGATGGCACACAAGTCAACTTCCACTAGACCTTGAGCCTCTGTATATGCTTACTGTAACACATCAGCAAGCTAAATGACACACCAACAGGCACCATAACAGTTCCAAGATGGACCAAAAGGATCAAAAAGTGGGCTGTGGCCCAATTCCTGGAAATCCCGCCCCTTCCCAAAAGAGCTGGAACACTCCTCCCACTCATTAGCCTATGAAATTACCCACCCCTATAAAAACTGACAACCCCCATACCCTGGTGCCTTTCTTACCTTCTGAGATGGGAGAAGGTGAGGGAGGTTCCATGGGGAAGGAATCATTATCAAGGTGCTTAGAGGACTTCCCTGGCGGTCCTGTGCTTAAGATCCTGTGCTTAAGACCCCGAGCTTCCACTACAGGCGGCATGGGTTCTGGGTTCGATCCCTGGTCAGGGAACTAAGATCCCACATGCCGCCAGACGTGGCCAAAAATCACACACGTGTGATTTACAATATAAAAAGATAAATCTATCTTCTCCAAAAAATTGTATCTTTCATTATATTAATATAAACTTTCTCAGTACTTAAGAGTTACTTCTAGGAATCTATCTTAAGGACAGAACTCCTGACTCAAACAGATTTGTGTGCAAGGATGCTTATTACAGCCTAGTCTATAACAGTT
The DNA here is from genome assembly GCF_965194805.1 of Balaenoptera borealis. Taxonomy (NCBI): domain Eukaryota; kingdom Metazoa; phylum Chordata; class Mammalia; order Artiodactyla; family Balaenopteridae; genus Balaenoptera; species Balaenoptera borealis. The sequence continues at coordinate 165,608,614 of NC_138867.1, forward strand.
AAAAACTAGAAATGCCTAAATATCCAGGAATAGGGGAATGATAAACTATGCTAGAGCTGTACAATAAGACATTATGTGGCCACTGAAAAGTTTTCTGAAGAATTTTAACTGAGGAAATGAACATGGTATGATGTTAAAAAATAACCACACAAAAATATATAGAATGTGGACCTCGTTTTGTTATTTATATATATTATTTATATATAGAAACATCACAGGACTTCCTTAGTGGTCCAGTAGCTAAGACTCAGCACTCCCAACGCAGGGGGCCTGGGTTCGATCCCTGGTCAGGGAACTAGATCCCACATGCCACAACTAAGAGTTCACATGCCGCAACTAAAGACCCTGCATGCCGCAGCTAAAGATCTCGCATGCTGCAATTAAGACCCAGCGAAGCCAAATAAATAAATATTTAAAAAAAAAAAAAAAAAAAAGAACATCAAGAAGAAAATGTACTGCAGTGTTAAAGTTTAGGTTGCCAGGAATTATTTTCTTCTTTTATATATTTTAAATTTTTATACATTTCTAAATTTTTCCAAGTTTTTAAATAATAAACACATATTTCTTTTATAATTGAACTATGGAAAAAACATAAACACAGTTTACCCTTTAATTTCTATCCCAAAGGTACCCTTTGCAAAGTTTCCCAAAACTCTTAAGTTCAAGCTGTCAGGGAGTTTGCTCTTTGCGCCACTCACTTACCTGTGAGTGCTAGTGAGCTGCTGAGAGCTGGGTGGTGGGAGGAGGGGCCCGCTGCAGTGCCCGCTGCAATGCCCACTACAGGGGTGGCTGCAACCCGAGAATGGTGGAGGCATCTTCAGGAGCGGCATGCTAGTGGAGGGAAGGTGGGGGCTCTGACATGGCCCTGGGGTGTGGGGGGCAGCAGCCACGGCAATAGGGCATTCTGAAACCTGGGCAGGGAAAGGTGCTGCCGGGGTGGTGGGCAGCAGGTGCGGGTGGGGTGGTGAGCCAAAGGATCCAGGGTGAGATGGGATCAGCAGCGCTGGTTGGGGGTGGTGGCCGGTGGGGCTGTTAGGTGGAGCAGTGAGGTCTGAGTGCCGGTGGTGCTCCGAGATGGGGAAAACCTCACCTGTGGGCGGATGGGGGAGAGAGGTGTCAGTGGGAGCCCAGATCTTGGGAAGGAAGCCCAACAGCTCATTGCTGCAGCATCCTGCTTACTGCGACCAGAGGGAACATGCCCGGGCACAGCCTTTCAGCATGGTGGACTTGTGAGCTTTCGGAAAAGCCCAGCAGTACCTTGGGCTGGAGAGATTTCTCTTCAGGCAGCAGCTGGACAGGCTGAAGCCCAGGCCTGAGAGAGAAGGCACCAGGAATGCCAGCCCCATGCAAGGCCACAACACCTCTGCTGGCATAAACAGGGGATACATGTTCTGTCTCTCAGTGCCTCTTTAGGACCTGCCTGTCAACAGGCATTCCTCAGGCCCAGGGCAGGATCTACAGAAGCCAGTGGAGCAGCAAGTTGAGGCTCTGCCTCTGGGCCACGTGGACTGAGGCAGCCAGGGTATGCCAGACTCCCGGTTGGCTCCAGATTTCAGAGGACAAGTGGGAAAAGGCTTTGATGACTCTCTCTGGCTTATGCACCAAAATAACTGGAATTATGCATTACTCAACTCACAATTCTGGGGGCAGCACCCCTTTGAAGAATTCAGGTCCTCCATTTAGAAGCAGACAGTAATACATATTTACACAGTACATCAAAAACCCAAGATTTTTTCTTTGGGTCACTAAGCGTTATCTCAGGGTCTAAAAAAGGCTTACACAGCTGCAAAACTGGCTAATAATCAAGGCAGCTCACACTGCCAATCTCTTGTGGATGGAAGTGCAGTGCTTTTATAAAAGCACCCATCCCCTAGATGGAGAAAAGGAGGCACCCAGGCCCTCCGTGCTGCTGCAGGAGTCAGGTGATCTGAGTCCTAATTCCCTAAAGGCCCTTCCAGACTTCACTTTCTGTCCAGCCAGTGCTTACCAGGTCCCCTCTTGGCTCCAATGGGAACAGCTATCAGAGCCAGTCCTGGGGAAAGGATTCCCACCAAGACAGTCAAGGGCTAGATTCCCTGCTTGGCTTCCACCAGAACAGCTCCACTTTTACTTACTGGGTTGGCCGAAAGAGTTTAGGTTTTTCCACAAGATGTTATGGAAAAACCCAAACGAACTCTTCGGCCAGCTCAATATTTTAATAACCGATCTTCTGATTTGTTTGAACAAAGCGGTTAGGAAAACAGAGCTCTCTCCACTTACGGGGCCTGGCTGTCTTCCGAGCTTGGAGACTCACCAGGGATGGAAGGAGGACTCCCGAGCGAGCTGCCTGGCACGGCCCCACTGGAGTGTGGGGAGTTCCAGAGGCCCGAGAGCTTATGTGCTGACAGGAACGAGCTGGGATCCCAGTCCCCTGAGTTCCCATGGCAGGAGGAGGACGAGGATGAGGACGATGAAGAGGAGGACGAAGAGGAATGAGAGTCACCCCCACAAGACTGCGATTTGCAGGATGTGTGTGACAAGGAGATCTGGGGAAGGGGGAAGAAAAAGGTTCATGGTAAAAGAGGAAACATCAGAGCTAACCCTCTGCTGCCTCAGCTTCCCCAGGGACACCTCCTCCTCCAGGCCCCCATGCCATGGCCAAAACACAATTCCCACAACTAAAGGTGCAAGGGCAAATGCGGGCCAGGCCTTTGCCAAGAGGGGCTGTGGTGCTCCCAGTGAAGTATGTGGATATGATGAGAGAGATTCTGGTAATGGCAGAGACTGCCTGTCAACTGTGGGCCTTTGGGGAGTCCTGAGAGCTGGCAAGGAGAGGAACAGTCTTTAAATTAGGAGTCCCGAAGCTGAACTGATTCTGGGTAAAAGAGAGGGGCTGGAGGGAATAAGAAACGAGAAGTCCGACCTCTGTGATTCAGGAGATGGCACTTAGACAGCTCCTAGGCATCTTGGAAGCCTTCTAATGGAGGCACATTGCAGACCCTCAAACTGACCTTTGCCCTCCATATCATATTGGTTGGCTTTTGAGCTGCCAGAGAACTGAAGGCAGCACAGTCACAGGGAAGGGTCAGGATCTCAATCTACCAGTACATCTGAGCCGGCCCTCACACTGTGAACTGTCCTCAGGGGCTGGTGGGCTGCCTGAAACCTCTCTTTTCTTCCCCCAAATGTGAACCCAAGCTGCTAATGCTGTGTGGATGCAGCCCAGCAGCCTCTTGGCACCCGGGCGTAGGTGCTGCCTGAGGAGAGCCACCTGAGAGGACAAGGCAGCAACGGCTCAGCAGCCTGACTTCTTTGGGCAGGCAGCGCTCCTGCATTCAGGGACCCCTTCTCAGCGGTTACCTACCGCCACTGCATGTTCTCGACCTGTCTGCCTTTCATCTTCCTCCATGCTCTTTCGGCAACTCTGGCAGACCCATAGAGGCATCTCGCCTAGGAGATTCTTGACGAGCTTTGGCATGAAGTCAGGGGGCAGCTTCTCACCCTGCAACACCAGTCCATTTTGGGAAGGGCCTTCTTCCCAGCCTTTGCGTTCCCGGTGACACAGCAGGCAGCAAGTCTGCACAGACTGGCTGGAGGTGGGGGGAACCTGTCCAACAGACAGAAACAGGGTTTCCCAGAAGGGGAAGGGCTCTGCTTAGAAATAATATTAACAATACTAATGACGTCACTTATTACGTGCCAGGCACTGGGTTAGGCACTTTATTTACCTAATTTTAGTCCTTGTAACAGCTCTGCAAACTAGGTGTTATCATTCTTCTCTTTTTTTTAAAAGAAGAAACAGATTTCAAGAAGTTAAATAAGTTGCCCAAGGTTATAGAGTTAGTGAGTGAATTAGGATTTGAACCCTAGTGAGGGTGACTCCAAAGCTCATGCTCAAATGCCCTAATGCCCCGATGTCCCCAAATCTTGAACGTTAATGAGAAGATGGCCCTTCCTTCTCTGGCATGTCTGGGAGACGTCACAATCCTTGGGTGTCTGTGAAGTCTATAGACCAATCCCCACCTGAAAGAAAAAATGTTAACGCAGTTTGGGGGAACATGTAGGTTTCCTGAAGAGCTGCACACTTCTATTAGGATCAGAGCAGCATTTTGGAGGAGCCAGTCAAAGAGTATCAACTCAGCTGAAAACTGAGTTGGAGGGTAAGGCAAACCCTGGTGCTTCTGAGAGGCAGTAAGGTATGGTGAAAAAACCCTGGGCTTTGGGGGTCAGACTGACACGCATTCTAATCCTTCCCTGACCACAAATTAGCTGGGTGACCTTGAGCAAGTTATTGAACTTCCTGAGCTCTGATTTCCTACCTACCTTGCAGAGTTGTTGTGAGGGTTGGTGCCTAGATAGGGAAAGTGCCTAGCCCTGTGCGTGCCGAGAGCATGGTCCCAGTACACAGTAATTATTATTTGGATTTTTTTTTTTCCCTTCTAGGACAAACTTCACCTAGAAATATAAGTCTATAGGTTTTCTGTCACATTGAGGGGTACTGACTGGGAGACTGATTGTGTCTAATGACCCCAATTAATGGCTTTCCTATATCCTGCAACTTTGTACTATAGTCCCTTCTCACTCTGACAGTCATGTCACTTTCTTCAGCCAACGGGATGTTAGCAAACATGCTGCCAGCATAAGCTTGAAAAGTGTGTATGCATTTCTACTTGCCTCCTTGCATGGCTGGTCTTGCTCGCTCTCGCACCCCTGCCATGCCATGTAAGCATGACCAGGCTAGCTGCTGAAGGGATGTGAGAGACACGTGGGGAAAACTGAGTCTTCCCAGCTGACTGGCCAGCAGATCAGATACACAAGTGAGCACAGCTGAGATCAGCCAAGTAGGCCCCGATCAGCAGAAACACCCAGTCAACCCAGAGACTCATGACAAATAATAGTATTGTTTTAAGCCACTAAGTTTTGGGGTGGTTTGTTACATGCAGTAGTTAACTGATATACCTTCCAAACTTACCCACCACTAGGTAACAGGTATTTGCAGAAGCCTAAGCAAAGGCATTAATAAGGGTATCATTTTCATCCTACCAATAAAATAAATGGCATCATCTTTTTCGAATAAAATCACCTTCTCACAATAAGTTGGCATCAGGGTATCCTTAAATCTGTAATGTTACAATTACACTGACCTGGGTCCCTGGTTTCTAGAAAAAGAAAGGAATCAAACAGCAGTACCAGGAGCATACTGAAACATTTACGGAAGTACAAGGACCTTGGAAAAGAGTACCAGAGAGAGAGAGAAAGAAAGGAATCTTACATATGGAACTCATGTGAGATGCTGCCTAAACAGTCTGTGCCAAGGGGACATTTCAGTGAGCAAGTCAGCTGCTTAATGGCAGCTGCGAAAGAATGTAGGTTTCTAGAACCCATTGCTGATGAGTATCTCATGGAAAGGGTGGAAGGCTGATGGAGAAGGATGGTGTTCAGATAAGTTACGGCAAGGGAAGCCTTTCTGAGATGTGTACCCAGGAAACTTTCCATAGCTACAAAATGCCACAGTAACTCCAGAAGGAGGAGGTGAAGTCAATGCCCAAGTCCCTTTCCCTGTGAGAAAAGTGACCGTATTTTTAAGGCAAACACCAGGATGTGTAATTTTACTACAACGGAGTTTCATTTCATTTCAGTGTTAGGTTCTATAGTTATTACGTAAGATGAAAATCTTGTATGAGTAAAATTATTCTCGAAATTTTTTATATAGCCTGTAAAGTACAGTATATATGGTTTTGTAGGTACAACCAAGAATTCAAATGTATAATGTAAATGACAATGTGTAATAAGTGATTTTTTGTTTTCTTTTAAAAGTGAAAACAGAATTCTTATAAGTTAAATATGTAATCAATGTGACTGTACTTAGTGCCAGAGTACTTGTGGGAGGTGCTGGGGTGTAGTAGAAACAACACTCGCTTTGGCATTAATCCTGGGCCTCCATCACTTACCAGCTGTATAATGCTGGGCAAGTTCTACTTATTCTATGTCTCTCCAACTATAAAATGGGATTAAGTCCTGACTTGCAGAGTTGGCTGTGAGCATTGTGATAAAGCACCTAGTGCCAGGCATATATGTTGCTCAACATATGGCACTAATTATGAACATGATGGGGGCAACGGGAAACAGTATTTAAAATCAGGATTACGATTGAAAATATAGAATATACAGTCACTGTATTTTAAGAGAAAGCAAGAATCTCTCACATGCAATGAACTGAAGGTGATTTTTAGGCATCTTAATCTGTCCTCACTCCATGAAGTCATTCCTTAAGTCCCCCAAATACTTCCTGTACTCTCCTATGTCATGCCTTTGCTAAAGGGGATCCTCTGCCTAAAACCCCCTTCCTCCCCACATTTACCAATAAGTAGAAGGGCAAGGCTTAAATAAGGCCCAGCTTAGGTCCAATCTCACCCAAGCTTTCCTAGAGATTCCCTCTTATAATTCACCTCTCCTTCCCATATCCCCACAGCACATTGTGCCTTTGTTACAACATCTGTGCCTTCCACTTAACTTATTTATCTGTCCCTTCTACTAGACTGTGCTCTTAGAAGGCAAGTACCAGATCTGATTCTTGTCTGTATCCCTCACAGTACAGCACAGGGCACAGGCTCAGCTGGGCACATAGTGGCTAAATCAGATTTGTTAAGTGTCCCCATGGCAATACAGCTGGCAGGCAGTTTGGTGAGACATTGCTTGAAATTACTGTTTCCCACAGAAAAAGGCCATCTCCCCACCCTGGACCTCCACCCAAATGGTTCCAATCTCAAGTGTGGAAGAGTGGAAGATTGCATTCCTTGGGGATTACAATGAGATTCCACATTCATGGAAATAACATGACTTTCCCTAGAGCCAAAATGGTACACATGATAAATAAGAATAGCCATCAATGGAAGTGAATTTACAGGGCAGGCTGTCTTTCTAGTTAAAGGAAGAAACACAGGGCCTGGAAAGCTAATTAAGTACAATCTGAAGCAGGGATATACCACCTACATTGCATAAGGTTGCCCAGAGGATTAAGTGACATTAGAGATGCAAAGCACTTAGCTCAAGGGATCCATTCAGGAGGTATTCAATCTATTATCTAGGCCCCTTGGCTGGTCTGTTCTTAATAAGTCTACACTGGAAACTAGCTTATCCACTGTCTTGAGTTTGGTACACTAGATTCTTTCTTTCTAGGCCCAGGTAGTTCTGGGGGCCACCCTCAAAGCTGTCTTAACTCTAATCTTTGGTGCCTGCCCCTGGGTAAAACTCCCAGTGGAGACTGGGGACTTTTCCCTCTGACATTTTCATCTCTACTTTAATTGCCAGAGGGTTGTGGGAATTCCAATCCCTGGAGATATTATATACAGTTAATACTACCAGATTTTTCAAATTTTTGCTTTGGCAGAGAAAAGCTCTTGGTTCACAGTTCCCTTTGACTGCAATCTCCTGCCATTTTCCAAATTCCTGGCAATCATGACTTCTTATCCCCTGTAGTCAATTCAGGCTTTCAACTAGCTGTTCTCAAGCTGTACTTTTTAGCACCTGGCACAGGATTCCCACATGAATAACATAATCAATAAATGTTTATCGAATGAATGAAAATTCCAACCATGTTTCTTCATCACAAAGGCTGATGGAACTGATTCTTAAATCCAGCAACCCTGGGCAACAGCTACTTATTCCTTCTTACCTCAGTTTAAATTCAGAGCCTCTCCAGATTCCGGTCTAGCCTTAGGTAAAACATGGAGGAGAGAAAGGAAAGGTTCTAGTGGTTCTCTAGATTTGGGATCTGCTCAAAAAAGCTCCAAGATAATTCTGCTTCATTCTCTGAGCAAACCCCAAATCTCTGGACAGTGTGGGGTTCCTCACACAGGGGATCGGTGTTGTAGCACGCACATCCCCAGAGCAGTCAATGAGCCAGGGGAACCCTATACTGTGGCCACTCCCAGCCCAGGAGGCTGACATGTGCAGCCATTAAAACCAGTACCTGCTCCCTCACCTGACCAGGCCCAAGACTTTTCTGTCTTTGTCTGAGAAGCATTATGCTAAGACATTCTAGTTTTTCCTGTGAAAAAAGAGATAAAATCAAAGAAAGGGGAAGCCAATTTTTTCATGGAACACCATTTTTACTTCAAAGAATGACTGACTGACAAACTACGGTTATTCAAACTTGGGTTATTGGCAGACATTTTCTCAAAAAATGACCAAAACGAGCCTGTCACTTCAAGGAAAACAACTCTGTATTTATGGTCAATGATAAAATTCAAGTTTTAGGAGAAAATTAGAATTTTGGAAAAGTTGTATCTACAACAATGAGCTAGACAGCTTCCCAATACTTAAGGACTTTATGATGAAATTGATGGTGATATTAACAAATGTTATCTTTTGATATTATAAAATGAAACAGGAAAACATTTGGAAGATATACATAACTCAGTGAACCTACTTTCCAAATGATCAAAGCATAATGTTACAGAATCATGCACTGGTATAAAGTCCACTCAAAGTGTTAGGTGAACCAACAGATTTTAATGTAAATGAGTATAAAGACTTTACTGATATGGTCTCAGATTCCATACTGCAAAGAAGAATACAAACAATCATCTGGAAAGGCTATCAAAATACTTTTCTCTTTCCAACTACGTATCTGTGTGAGGTTGGATTTTTTTTTTAAATACTTCAATCAAAATAATGTATTGCAACAGATTGAATACAGAAGCATATATGAGAATCTAACTTCTTTCTATTAAGGCAGACATAAATTTGCAAAAGTGAAAACAAGACCATTTTTCTCACTAATTTTTTTGGAAAATTGTTATTTTTTATTTAAAGTTGTTATTTATGTTAATGTGATAGGTTTAATATTGTTATTCTGCAATGAATTAGTAACTAAATATTTTTAAACTTTCTCAGCTTTAATACTTAATTTGGTAAATATCAATAGTTTAACCAACAAAAGCTCTTTCGGGTCCTCAAAATTTTTTAGGAATGTAAAAGGGTCCCAAGACCAAACACTTTGAGAACTGCTGATGTAAAGCATCTAACAGTGCCTGTCACCCAGTGGGTGCACTATAAGCAATAGTGATTATTAACAACCATATAGCAGTTCATGGCATATCTGGATAGCTTTCTGGGGGCATGAGTAAATTTTGCACTTCAGACTTTCTGGCCACAACTTGGGAATTACGTGTCACTAGGCCAGATGGCTGTCAAGGACTGCTCTTGAAGCTGGATCTAATTTCCAGAACCAAACCTGCTCTCATTCCTTTCATGGATTCTTTTTACTCCCAAGAGTTTGTGTATGTTTGAGAGGATTCCCCCAGGACACATGCTGTATCTAGCCAGCAGCCCTGCAACAGTTTCCAAATTCTATTCTGAAGTGGCCCAGTAGAGCACTCTACTCTCAAGTCACCCAACTCCAAAAGCCTCCTTGTCACTGAGGCAGGCAGAGGACAACAGTTAAAATTCCCTTCCAAAAGCAGAGAAAATGATTAATCCCCAGCCTAGAAAAACTTATCAGCTCAGTCATTACCACTCACTCTTCCATTCACCCATTCATTCCCTCATTCAACGGACATTCTCAGGGCCCCTACCTGGTGCCAACCATTGTGCTAGGTGCTGGGAACCATAGAGTTCCTGCCTTAAGAACACATGCATAAACCAGGCAGGTTCATGCACGGGGCTGTCAGTGCTCCCAGACTCCCAGGATGCCTCATATTCATTTTGGAGAATCAGGCAGGAACACATATTAAAATAACATACAATTATAATTAATAAACAAAATAATACATAAATTAAAAACTGATTAGGACACTGGGCTTCTCTACTTAATATAAGCTTATTATGTGCCTTCTCACATACCTATCCAGTTTGAGGATCTCTTTCCTTTACCTCCTCTTTCCTACCTTGGTCTCTCTTTGATCTCTAGGCTCCTTTCCGGTGGAGCTCGCTACCATGGCACCCTTTGGCCCCTGGCATTTATAACTCGGCCCCAGCTGACCTCTCCATACTCCATTTCCACGCTTAACACCTGAGAGCCATAGGTTCTACTCATACTGTTCCTCAGATACACCTTGCCCCTTCAAACCCCAGCACTTCAGCTTTACTCCTCAGGAAATTCCTACTTATCCCCTAACATCTTGGTCAAAGGTCGTTGAAGCTTTTGCTGGACCAGGCTGAGTAGAATTATTTCAGTATAGCACCTATCACATTGTGCCATAGACATATCCTCTGCCTACTCCAAATCCTGGTAGAATGGGAGCTCTTTGGGGGCAGGGAGTAGACTGCAGCCATTTAAGTGTGTCCAGGAACTAGGCTTGGCTTGGGCCCGGCACATAGTAGACATTCATTGAATAAATGAACGAATCCTTAAAGCCCATCTGGCTCATGTCTCAGCTGCTCTACACAAAGGATAGAAACTAAAACACAGCCAAACAGCCCCTTTCCCGACATACCATGTTGAAAACACATGGCTGCGTCACTCCAGGCCACTAATGGGAGGGCATCAGTGCTAAGAATCTCAGACCATTCTACTGCTGGCCATCAGAGGTGTAGTTAATTCTTAGGGAGCTGATACAACCTCAGTGCCCTGGAGCTTTCACCCAAACTCCCACTCAGGCTGTTGGCTCAGGTCCTTCCAGGAGGTAAGACAGTAGTTTCACAACATAAAGCCACTTTGTGGAGAATTCTCTTTGGTTGTACAAGCTGAGTCAAGGATAGGGCAATGAGTCTTTCTGACCCCAGGGGCCCTCTACCCACCAAGGCTAGTTCATCTGTCAAACCTGCCTCCTGGGTGCAATCAGCAACAGGAAGGCCTAAGCTGCTTCTTATTTACCTGGAACCTTGGGCAAACCTTATTACCGACTACTCTGTAATGGCAACACAGAGTTCTCATGGGTGGAAGAGTATGAACTTTGGAGACAGACTGTTGTGAGTTCAAATCCCAGTTCTGCCATTTTCAGTATGATCTTGGATTATTACTGAATTTCTTTGAGCCTCAATTTCCTCATTTATGAAATGAGAATAAAACCATACTTCACAGAGTTGTGAGGACAGAAGGAAATAAATTATATAAAGTACCTGGCCTGGGCCTGGCACACAGTAGGTGCTCAATACCCGTTAGTTTCTTTCCTCTTCTGTCCTGGAAGAAATGACAGGGAAACTTACTAAGTGAGACTTGCCCAATCCAAAGTTATTACTTGAAGCACAGGACAGAAGACTAGACAGGTGACCTTCAAGGTCTCTTTGACCCCCACCCCCCCACCCCTCAGCCCACATTCTCTTGCTGCAACTTCCTAATAAGAACCTTCAATATTTCCGGGCCCTTCTTTCTGCCTTAGTTTCCCCATATCTATTCACTTCAGAATGGAGGGGGAAACCACAAAGGGATCTGGATAGCTAAGAGCCTTGGGTAGGAAATAAAGGACAGGTGGCCTATAGGACTGTACCATGTTCATCCACCTAGAGTCTGAAGGATGAGGGTGGGAACATGGGCACAGAACTGAAGGGTGCAAACACTGGGCCTTTCCCGGGACACAAGCATGCCTCTCCTCAGTCCTTCTCTGCTCTGCGTATTCTGCCACGAAGAACCATTAACCACTCCTTTCCACAATATCCATTCCCTTTCTCCAATACATAAGCACTCACATCTTCACTCATACTGTTCCCTCTGCCTCTTCCTTTTTAGGCTCAATTTGGGTGTTACATTCTCCTAAGTCCACAGGCAAAATAAACTGTGCTTTGCTCTGGGATGCCCTAACACTTTTTTACATGTCTCTTGTAGAGAGCTTATCACGTGTATCCTGATTATTAAAATCTGTCTTCTCCACAGAAGACAGCTTTTCAAGGGCAGGGCCTGTGTCTCATGAATCACTGCATCCCAATCATTCAGTAGAGGTGGCAGCATGTGTTTCGATACACGAAGAAAGATTAGCAGTTGGATAATATGGGCAACAACTGGAGAACTGGGAAAAGTTTGCTTTTTAAAAAACTAAGGCTGTTTCTTCTCCTGCTTATGGAAAAGCTCTCTCCTCCCCCAGGAAGCCCCATTCTTTAAAGAATAGCCTAGGCCTCCGCAAAGATCCCCATGGCACCCTCAGTTCAGCAATTCCCAGACCCAGCCACACATCAGAATCACCTGGGGCAATTTAATAACAATAGATCCTGGGCTCCAGACCTAAAGACTCTAGGTTTGGGATAGGGTCCAGCAAAGCACAAAGGATCTGATTATTAGTTAGGCTGGGGTGAGGGAGAGGTAGAATCAAGCAATCACAGCTGCCTCTCCCACTGAGAATTACTTCCATGCTATCAGAGAGAATTTAATGAAGCACATCACACTCACTTTCCTACTTAAAACCTTTCATTGATTCCTCATTGCCTACAGGATAAAGCCCAAACCTCTTGGTTTTCAAGAACCTGCGAAACTCTCCAGCCAGACCTCTCACCACTCTCCATGAGCTGGGCAGTTCTGGCCTCTGGGTCTTTGTCTATGCTGTTTGCTTTGGTTAGACACTTTCTCTCACCTTCTCTGGAGGACCTTCTACTTGACCTTGAAGCCTCAGCTCTGAGAAGCTTTTTCTAGGCTAGCACGTCTGTGCATCCTCAGAACAAAGCATCTATAATAATCACAGCTACCACTTGTGCTCAGTGCTTGACATGCAGTACTTGCTAAACCCTAGTGTGAGCCCAGCATCACTGTCATTTTATACATTAAAAAAAACCCCAAAAGGCTGAAATACTTCTAAAGGCGTGTACTAGGATCTAGGATTTGACTCACCTCAGAGGAAGTGATGCTCTTCTAGCCTAACTGCAATTATTATATGCATGTTCTTTAGACCATGAGCCCCTGTGGGCAGGGACCATGTCTGATTCACTTCTGCATTCCCAGCTAGCCCAGGGCCTGGCACAGATCAGGTGTCCATTAGTGTTGGTAGAATAAATGAACGCCAGGTCAGGTGAGAGGAAGGCTGGGCATGGTGTGTGTGCAATGTGCCTGAACGAATGAGTGACTGCCAGCCTGGCCTAGCAGTGCGGGCACATAAGAACAAAGTGCTAGAAACCTAACATCTCTTTTATTATAATTTAGTTTAACAGCCATTCATTGAACACATAGGACCATGCGTAATAAATACACCAAAAATAAATTAAAACATAGCCCATGCTCTCAAAAATTCTAGGTTTAGTAAGTAAAGATGTTAGGATCTTAATAGTACATCTGATATCATTTATTTAGCTTATAGCTCTGGGACATTTTAAGGAAATTTAAAATTTTACTTTTTTTTTTTTTTTTTGCGCTGTACCACAATGGTATGTGGGATCTTAGTTCCCTGACCAGGAATGAACCCATGCCTCCTGCACTGGAAGCTCGGAATCTTAACCACTGGACCACCAGGGAAGTCTGGAAACTTAAAATTTTAAAATCTTAGTAGGTAAGTCTTCATCTTAAAAAGACTTTTGGCATTTCTACATAGTGAATCTCTACTGGCTTACAAAGAACCAGAGGTGACAAGGATCTCTCCTCAGTACCATTTCTTCCTAACTGCAATGAAAATGGCTGGGTGGGCAGTGATTTTAAGGGGGAAGTCTCAGGGTATAGGGATTATCTCATTCATCTGTGTGCCCCAAATAAAGGCCTTGGCACAGAGATCGTTAATACTTGCTGAGTGGATTAAACATAATGAGATGATTTTAATAAAGATACTGGCTGATCATCTACTCCAGTCCCATGAGGGAGCAGGTTTAACTCTGAGCAGTGGGGGAGCCAGGTCTCTACAGTTCCTTTAAACTAGGCTGGGCAAAGTCCCAGGTGATGCTGTAGAGATGAGAAATGGGAAGGGCAGGATGAGCTCAACCCCCACCAAATAAATGCCAGTTTACAGTCTAGCAAGTCTCCTGGGGGTTTACTGAGTGTGCACCTGGACTACAAGCTGAGTGGTCCAAGAGAACTAGAGACAGCCAGCAGAGCTGGCAGGTGAGAACACTCAGGCTTTGGATGGCCAAATGGCTCCCTGCCACACGCCACGTCCAATTCTAGCTCTGGCGTGAGGAGCACTAGGTGCTATGTGGGTTGCTCCACATTCTCTGGTGAAGCTGTGGAAGAGGCTTAGAGAAGGGAAGAAACATGCCCACAGCAACAAAGCTAGGAGACTGAGCAGGAAGCTCACCCCAAGTCTGTAACGTTAAATACTACGTCTTACTGCCTCCTCCAACTGCTTTGTAAGTTGGGATTGTTTTTTTTTCTTTGCTAAGAAGGCTGTAACTGTTTTAGTCTTCTTGTGAAATAAATGAGGATTTGGGTTTTTAGTGAATGCATCAATGTAGTTTAGTGGCCTAATCAATTAGAAGTAAGGACTTTTGGGATTCCAATTAAGCTCAAAGTCCTGCATTTAAATGTGTACAGGTTATGAAAATGAGCAAAGGAAACTGGATGCAACCAGAGTGGCCTATGAGCCTTAACTCAGAGGAAGTAATGATCTTCTAGCCTTACTGCAAACTACTATATACTTGTTCTCTAGACCAAATGAGCCCCTTGTGAGGAGGGACCATGGCTGATTCACTTCCGCATTTCCAGCTGGCCCAAGGCCTGGCACAGATCAGGTGTCCTTCATATGATAAAGAGGGCAGACACTTCTCAGAGACTGCAGATTACTGCCTCCTGGAAATGTGGGCCCAGGAGCACCAGATTTTATTTTAAGAGATGGCACAAATCTAGTTTTGCGGGAAACCTTTGATTTTTAAAAATACTGGCTCAAATCAAAACAAAAACAGAAACAAAACTACATGTGACTTGAGGCATTTAAACCTGTATGTGGACTGAAAGTGATCTCATTTGCCATCTTTGGCTTCAGTTTGGCATATGACACTGAATTTCACCTTACTTACCCACTCTAAGTATTTAAGATAGGGTTCTAAGTGGTGGTGGGAGCCAGAGATCCTCACCAAAGGTATGCCTGTGGGTAGAGCAATGACTGATCCCAATTCTTTCAGTAGGTGCTTTTCACCAAGGCACAAAGGCCTGCTTCTGGCACCCAGAACCCCCTTCCCCAACAAAAATGGGGCACAATCAGAGGAGAGTTTGTCAGTTTGTTTCACCTATTGAGGCTAGAGTAAAAAAATGCCCTGTTAAATACCCCACAGTACACAGAGTGTCCTGTTTTTGGTGGTAGTGGGGGCACCTATAGTAGGAGTTATTTGGGCAAATGTTTAGCTTCTCTGAGTTTCTGTTTCTTCATCTGAAAAATGGGATCAATAGTATTTATATCCTTCAGCTCATTCATTAAAATTTGTTAACCACCAGGCATAGGGGTACAATGGTGACTGACTTGGTTCCTGCACTCTGAGTTTACACAGCAAAAGCAGACCAATAATTACACCAATAGCTAACTCATCACTTTGTGCTAAATGCTGAGGAGAACACAGGGGTAGTGGCAAGGTATGTAAAGTGCCTAGCATGAATAAATGAATGAATTGGCAGGTCAAGCAGTGGAGTAGGTAGGAACCTACATGTTAAAGTTGCGTCCTATATAAAAACTAAATGGTTAAGCCATCAACCAAACTTTCTGGCCATGAATACTATAGGCTGGTTAAGTGTCAGGGGACCCTGAATGGGAAATAGAGAAGACAACTCCCTGGTTCTCTCCTCCCCCACTATCCCATTCTGGAGAACAGCACTCCCAGGGGGCCCAGAGAAGGGAAAGAGAAGGCTAGGGGGGAAAGCAGCTTCAGGGTGGGACGTCAGACCAGGCAAGGGTGGGGTCCAACCTGAGGAGTCAAATCCTTTGGAACCAGTCTCAGCCCAGGGTAGGGGTGGGGATGAAGGTGGGGCTTCTGACACTCAATAAGTGGTGACATCTTCATTAATTAAAAATCTGATTGTGATCTGAGACACAAAGGAGACCAGTATCAAAACTGGGTTACAATAAGTACAGGTTCTCAACGGATTCATTCTCTTTCATTCACCTAATTATTCCTACTCTGTGTCAGCAAGGCCCAGGGCTAGGTGTGGAGGATCAGGGATAGATGGCATAATCTGTGCCCCAGTGGAGTTCAAAGTTCGGGGGGGGGGGGGCGGGGCACAGACACATCAACAGACTATCTCACTGTAGAATGGGGAGTGCTACCGGAAGGGAGCACACGGGGCTGTGGGACAGAGGGGGCACCTCACGCAACTGGGGAGGTCAGGGAAGGCTTTCTGGGAATGGTACCCCAAACAGCATCCCCACTCACATGCACAATTCCAGAGATTCTACTAGAAAGCTGTCAAGAGCCATGCCTTCTGGCTGCACCAGCCTCCCAGAGTCCCCTGCTGCCCGATGCAGTGTCTGCAGAGCCAAACGCATCTTCTGCCACGCCTCATCCTCATCCGGCGCTGCATCCGACCCTCCAAGACTCCTGCAGGAGCCTGCCTTCCTTGGCAGGCTCATCCAAAAAACCAACTCAAAACTCTTTTGTCAGAGCAAGCTTAGGGCGAGCCACCCAGCCCCAGGTGCCATAACCCTCCCAGAGCAACTGTGGCTCATGCCACCCCAGCTTCGCAGTGAACACCGGCAGGGTACCTCCTATTATCTCCTTTGCTCAAATCAAAGTGACCTTCTGCCAGGTGGCAAACTGGAAGCTTTGGAGAGTCCTCCTACTGCTCACTCTCAGCAGGATTCGCCAAACCCAGGGATCTGAGGGTCTGGGTGGGCCGCCTTGTAGGTCGGGGGTATACAGGTGAGAAAGAGCAGGTTTTGCTGGGTTTCCACCTCGGTGCAGGAGCCCCCACCAAATAGTCTTCTGGGCAGCCTGACTGTCTGCTGCAACTGCTCTGCTGGGCAAGGAGAGGAGGGAGGCTCCGGGAGACATATGCTGGGGGCACAGCTGCTGAGGGGGCAGCGAGGGGAAGGGATGGAGCCGCTCCCGGGGGGAGAGGGAAGAGGCTGCAGCCTTCCAGGCCCCAGCGCCCCGAGGTGGCCTGTGGGTGGGTGGGGAAGCAGGTGGGCCCAGGGGAGGTAAAGGGCACAGAGCTAAGCTGTGGCCTCAAGATTGGTGCGCGGTCCCAGTGTGGGTGTGCGACCAGAACGTTTCCCGGAGGCGGCGGGAGAGGGCAGGAAGCCTGGTCTCAGGAGAACAGGACGTGCCGTGCCTCGGCTTTGGACCAAAGGATCCAGACTCCACTCCCGCCTTGGGGGAGAAAGCCTCAGCCCTGGCCCAGGGGGTAAGGCTCTGGCCCCAGCCGGGGGAGAATGGTCCATCCCCAAACCCGTCCCGGCCCCGCTCCGGGGAGGTGAAAGAGCCCGAGCAGCCAGACTCGCCTCGCTCGCTCCTACCTGGGGACCGGGAGCCAGATTGGGGTCGTCCTCCTCCCTGGGGCCGTCGCGGTAGGGCTCCGCCGGCGCCTCCGGGGGCCCTGCACCCGCTCCTGCTTCCAGGCGCGGCGGCGGCGGGGGCTCCGGCGCCTGGGGCTTCTGCGGCCCCGCGGCCCGCGCCCGCTCGCGCCGGCCCGCGCCGCCACTCGGCCTGCTCCGCCTCCGAGTCATGCTGCTGCTCGCGCCGCTCCCTCGCTTCACTCGCGCCGCCGCCGCCGCCGCCGCCGCCGCCGCCACCGCTCCCCTTGCAGGACAACAGCCAATATGGCGGCGCCCGGCTCCCCCTCCGCCGCTGCCAGCAGGTCAGAGGGCACGCGGAGTCCGCGCCGCCGCACTAGCCCCCGAGGCTGCCTGCGCCATTTTGAGTAAGGTCACCACCCGGAGTTCCGCGGAAGAGTGAACCTGGTGAGGAAACGCCCTCCCCATCCCAGGATCCAAGGGATGAGACCTGCGCGAGGGGAGGGTGTGCGCTGTAGTAATCGTGCTGCACGGCCCTGGGCGCTTAATAACTGTTAAATGGATGAGTGAATTCGTAATTTCTATAGTGCTACGCTACTTTCACAGCCATGACCTGAGTCCTCGTACCTACACTGAGTGGCAGGTACAGTAGTTCCCATTTTGCAGCGGAGAAAACCGAGACTGCAAAAGGCGAAATGGTTGCTCAACATCAGCCAGCCAGAATTCATGGGCTCGTGGACAGCCTGAGCTGAAAGGGACAAAGGGATTGTCTAGATTCGTATTTTCAGTGTATGGTCCACGAGGAGTCCAGCGTTTGGTGCTTGGGACAGCGAGACACACCTTCTCAGTCTGTTGGGGAGAGTGGACACTTAAATACACAATTACAAGTGTGATAAAGATGAGATGACTGGGGCACGTACTAGGTCAGTGTTTCCAAAAAAGTAGTATGTGTGCGAGAGGATTTTGAGTGGTACGCAAAGGAACATTAAAAAAATGTAATGATTATGTATTTAATTGTTAAAATTGGGATATTTTCCCTCCCTTTCTTTTTTGAATATATGACATGCGTATAGTACAAATTTTTTAAAATAGTTTTTAGTGCAACTTGTCTCATGCCAGGGCCAGTGGTGGCCTGAAACCATATGGTGGTTATATGTAGAGTTGCTGTTGACCCATCAACAAGGGCAGAATTCTGACATTGGCCCAACCCAAGGGAGCAAGGACTATTTTGAGAGGAAGGGCTAAATGGAAGGCCCTGGAGCTCTCCCTAACTGCCAAATGAAAAAATAATACTTCCATCTCATTACAGGGATTAGCGCCACCATCAAAGATTTGAAAGATTCAGGGTGATTCCCACTATATCAACATTACCTCTTCAGTCTGGCCAGAACAGAGGATAGATGGTATTTTTTCCCATTCATTTATTTTCATTGTGGTAAAATTTGTGTAACATAAAACTTATTGTCTTAACCATTTCTAAGTGTACAGTTCATTGGTATTAAGTACATTCATATTGTTGTGCAACCATCACCACCATCTATCTCCAGAACACTTTTCTTCTCGTAAAACTGAAACTCTGTACTCATTAAATAATAACTCCCCATTCTCCTGTCCCTTCAGCCCTTTGCAACCACCATTCTACTTAAAAAAACCTTCCCCTTTTCCCTACACCTCAGCCTCTGGTAGCCACTATTCTACTCTCTGTTATTATGAGTTTACCTTTTTTTTTTTTTTTTTAATATTCCACATATAAGTGAGATCATGCAATATTTATCTTTTTGCGACTGGCTTGTTTCACTTAAAATGTCCTCTAGTTTCATCCGTGTTGTTGCAAATGGCAGGATTTCCTTCTTTTTTAAGGCTGAATAATATTCCTTTATATTTATATTTTATATATATATACTTTTTGTATATTCCTCATATATATTCCTATATATATTGTAGATATTTATATATTCCTTTATATACATATACATATATACAGATATCTATCCATCTATATCACATTTTCTTTATCCATTCATACATCAACAGAGAAGATCTATCTATCTATCCATCTATCTATCTGTCTATATCACATTTTCTTTATCCATTCATACATCAACAGAGAAGATAGGGCTTCCCTGGTGGCACAGTGGTTAAGAATCCGCCTGCCAATGCAGGGGACACGGGTTCGAACCCTGGTCCGGGAAGATCCCACATGCTGTGGAGCAACTAAGCCCATGCACCACAACTACTGAGCCTGTGCTCTAGAGCCCACAAGCCACAACTACTGTGCCCGCGTGCTACAACTACTGAAGCCCTTGCGCCTAGAGCCCGTGCTCTGCAACAAGAGAAGACACTTCAATGAGAAGCCCATGCACCGCAACAAAGTGTAGCCCCCGCTCGCCGCAACTAGAGAAAGCCCGCGTGCTGCAACGAAGACCCAATGCAGCCAAAAATAAATAAATAAAATAAATAAATTTATAAAAGCAATAGTAAAAAAAAAACAAAAAACAAAGCCAGAGAAGATAGATGGTCTTAAATCATGACCGAGCATTATGATAAACTCATTCTGGTAGGGAACCCAACTGAGGGACTTTTTCAGAGTGGTCGTTCTTGGAGGAGACCAGTGCAATTGTTGGCCCACAATTATAGGTCTGATCAATGCTTTTTTAAAAAAAATATTTACTTTTTTATATGGCTGTGCCAGGTCTTAGCTGCGGCACGTGGGATCTTCGTTGCTACGTGTGGGATCTTTGTTGCAGCATGTGGGATCTAGTTCCCTGACCAGGGGTTGAACCTGGGCACCCTGCATTGGGAGCACGGAGTCTTAACCACTGGACC
The DNA here is from genome assembly GCF_965194805.1 of Balaenoptera borealis. Classification (NCBI taxonomy): domain Eukaryota; kingdom Metazoa; phylum Chordata; class Mammalia; order Artiodactyla; family Balaenopteridae; genus Balaenoptera; species Balaenoptera borealis. Next base: position 165,628,707 of record NC_138867.1, read on the forward strand.
ACCAGGGAAGACCCTAGTCAATGCTATTTATTCTATACCAAACCTCAGGAAAAGTTTGTGTTCCTCTGGCAGGGGCAGCAGTAGACCTTTACTGTCTTGCTTCAGGGGTATGTCACTCTCTGGACACACTCAGTTTACAGGAATTTTTGACCAAATCACCATTTAAGTGGATATCAGGCTAATCTACTGTGATGCTGATGACAATATCCTGAAGGACCTTGAGAACAGGAAGTAGCAGATACCCTAGATGATTTGGTAAGCATGATGTGTGTGCCAGAGGGCAGATAATAAATCCCACGAATATATAGGGGCCTATCTACTCAGTGAACTATCTAGGGTTCTGGGCTGTGTTTTGATATTCTGCACCAAATAAAGGACAAGCTGCTGAACATCACACTCCTGACCACTAAGAAAGCGGTACTGTACTTGGTGGGCTTCTTTACTTGGGTATAAAATATACCATATTTAGGTATATTATTTTTACCTATTACTGGGTCACTTGAAAGCTATCAACTTTAAGGGGGACCATACAAGGAGAGAAGGTTTTCTTACTGGATCAGGCTGCAAAGTAGGTAGTTCTGCCTTTGGCCCTTATATTCGGGCATTGGCTTTTGGAGCAAAGTTATGACCTCGTTCAACAGTTGTTTTCCAAAAACTGATGAACTCATAAAAGTGCTAACAAAAGATCAAGATGAAAAAAAAAATTTAATTACATGGGACTGAGTGAACTGATGAGGATGAGTATACTTTTTGTGACTTTCTGTCTGAATTAAAAAAAAAAAATCCCACAAGGACTCAGAGGCAAAGAATATACAAATCAATTTTCACTGCAAAGTAAAGGAGCTGTTACAGTGGAGGATTACTGGACTGAATGTCAATATTATGACATAGTATGAGTGTGTTTCATGTTTGGTAATTGCAATCATTGTTGCTTTTGTTGTGGTCATCCATGTACAATGCTTGGTGTCAGCCTATTTATCTCTTGTAAAAATAAAATACAATGTGTGTGTGTGAAAAAAAAAACAAACAGTTGTTTTCCTTCTGAGAAACATCTCCTGGCTTGCTTCCAGGGTGTGTGGAAATTGGATGCCTGACCATGGCATAGCAGGTGACCACGTGACCTGAGCTACCATGTTATCTAATCTACCTAGTCACAGAATTAGGGGTGGCTAGCAGTACTCCATCATGAAGAAGAAGCGACATATATGGCCTGGGTCCAGCAGGCCCTGAAGGCACAAGCAGGTTGCCTGAGCAAGTTGTTTACATTCCTCTCCTTCTACTGATGTTCATGGTCCCCTGGAGAGTTGTTTGTGATGGGTTGACTAAGTAAGAATAATCTAAAGCCCTGTTTATAAACGGCTTTGCACATTATGTTGGCTCCGTCCAGAAATGGATTGTTGGGGTCTTCCAGTCTTCCTCCGAGAAGGCCTGAGGGACCTGGAAAAGGGAAGTGTGCCCAAAGGCCCCAAAGTAAAGATGCACTGATTCCTAGCCGTTGGATAATGGTTTAGTCTGTTGGTCAGGGACTTGGAAGGAACCAGACTGAAGGCTTAGTGACAAGAAGTTTTGAGGAAGGTAAATGTGGATAGACTGCGCAGAATGGCTTCAGAGCATAGGGTTATTAGTGTACCAGATGAACATTCACCAAAGGGTCTCACTACAGAAGAACTTCTTAAGAGCCTGGTGGGCAGTTTGGCTCCTTCTGTGGCTATCAGGCAGTCTCCTTCCCTAGCCATCTCAGGACTTGCTCTATGGGTTTATGAGAAAACTGGCCCAGTATTACGGACTGCTCCCTCCCACAGCTGGCCTACTCTTTGTGCTGAACCCAATTTGCAAGCCTCAGGGAACCAGCCTGAGCCCCCAGGTGGAGCCTTACTTTGAGGGAACCAGCCAGCTATCTCGTGGCAGGGAGATTACATTGGACTCTGTATTAGTCAGGGTTGGCCAACTGCTGTAACAACTGACCCCAACATGTCAGGGGGTTAATACCATAATAGTTTAGTTCTTGTTCATGTCACAGATCAATGCTGGATGAAGGGGACTTTGCTTCATGCAGTCATTCAGGGGTCCACTCCCTCTCTGTCTTGTGGCTCCGCCCTCATCCAGGTTCTCTCCATTCAACGAGAGGATGGTAAAGAAGATAGAGCGAGGGTTGCCCGGGCTGTTTTTATGAGCAATACCTAGTAATGACTATACATCACTTTCACTCACATTCTGTTGGGGAGATTTCAGCCACATGGCTCCACCTGACTGTAATCTTTACTTCCCACTCCTTCCCCTCTCCCCAGGCAAACCACTGATCTGCTTTCTGTCTCATGAATGTTCTACATTTTCATACAGTATGCACTCTGTTTTGCCTGACTTCTTTCCCTCAGCATAATTATTTTGCAATTCATCCATTTTGTAGTGTGTATCCATAGCTCATTCCTTCTTAATACCGAGTGGTATTCCATTGTATGGAAGTACCACAGTTTGTTTATCCATTCAGTATTGATGAATAGTCATGACAGACCTTTCTCATACATTTAATTAACTTATTATGCTGCTCTGAGAACTGGAAGAAAATATTTTTAAAGCATGTATGCAAGGTACTAAAATCACATCTCTTGCAACTGCTTACATTTATATATTTTTTTAACATGCTAACCTTAAAATGTGTGAGAGCAAGGCCAGCTTCATGGATGTACAACCTGCACACCCACTCAGGGTCCCTTATTCGGAAGGGCTCTGAGCTTGGCTTAACTTTCTGCCATCACCTTCTTGAAATTCTCTCTCTCTCTTTTTTTTTTTTTTTTGGCCGTGCTGTGCAGCATGGAGGATCGACCCTGTGACCCCTGCGGTGGAAGCATGGAGTCTTAACCACTGGACCGCCAGGGAAGTCCTTTGAAATTCTTAATAATGTTTGAGCAAGGGGCTCACATTCTCATTTTGTACCAGGCACTCCAGTTTATGTAGCTGGTCCTGAATGAGAGGGTGTGTAGTTTTTAAAACTGTTTTTTCGGGGGCATGAAGCAAAAGTTTGAAGGCCACTGGCCTCGACTGTCAAGTCTGTAAGAGCTTGGGCTTTTGAAACACAGCATCCAGGATGGTTTGCAAGTTCTCCTACCTTCCACTCTGTGATCTACTTTACTCCTACTGCAAGGCAACAGTTACAGAACTAACTGCTTGAGTGGTGAGGAGGGAAGGGGAAACTATAAGGGTGATGCAAACCAGATTACCAGATCAGCATAGTGTCCCATCTGCACAGGTGAGGTTGGGCACTATAGGCCTCACACAGCTAATTGAGGGTTTTACCCTTTCCCTGGGGTTGTGTTTAAGGCCCTGGAGTCTTATCTAATACTCAGCTGTGAGTGAGTGTGTATGTGTATGTGAGAGAGAGAGTGAGAGTGAGTGTGTGTGTGTGTACAGGTGTATCTAGTTCTCAAGGTCATCCATCCACACAGGCGTTCATGGAGATGTCATTTGTCCCCAGTGGCTGCTGCTGAGAACTGGCTGTTCTCACTCACATGTCTACTAGAGACCCCAGCTCTCTTCCTGCCTCGTGAGAATCTTGGTGAGGTTACCTAAGGTTCTTTTTGCCTAGATGTGCCCCAGAGCCATCTCCATGCCCGGTTTTGCTGTTTCCCAGGACAACCTTCCCCTCTATTTTGGATTCTTTGCTCCTTCCTCCGGTCTCTCTCTGTGCTCTCATGGCTTCCCTCCATCCTCCTCTTCTTTACTTCTGTGATAGGGGAGAGCCAAATCTGACTACATGTTGGATCTGTTTCTTTTACTTTAACCTTTGCTTTCTGCTGCTTTTGTTCACTAAAAGGATACTGTCTATACGTAATGGCCTAATAATGCCTCGGGGAACCCTGCCCCTCTGCCTGAATGTTAAACTAAAGTGCCTTTGTTCAGGGAAGCATCCTCACCCTGTCCACCTGTGGATGGCTGCAAGTAAGAAGAAATTAACACATCCCCTCCCGGAGGCTGGCCATTCCAGGGGATATTTACAAAACGTATGCCCTTTTTACTTTACTTCCTCATCTCCTCCCCCTGCCCCACCCCCCACACCCCTGCCCCGTTCTGTAAAAGAAACGGGCGTTCAAACCCCGATAAGATAGTTTTTTGGAGAATTTAGTTGGCCATCTTCTCAGTCTGCCGGCTTTCCGAATAAAGTCGTACTCCTTGCCTCAACACCTTGTCTCCCGATTATTGGCCTGTCGTCTGTCATGCGGCGAGCAGAGTGAGCTTGGACTCAGTAACACTTCCATTTCTCCAGACCACTGAAGTCCTCCTTTTGGGGTATCTGGAGGAAGCCCCAGTAGATAGCACTGTCTTCTTTTTTTAAAATATTTATTTATTTATTTATTTTGTTGCACCGGCTCTTAGTTGTGGCAGGCGGGCTCCTTAGTTGCGGCTCACCGGCTCCTTAGTTGCGGCTTGCAGGCTCCTTAATTGCAGCAGGTAGGCTCCTTAGTTGTGGCATGCATGTGGGATCTAGTCCCCTGACCAGGGATCGAACCTGGGCCCTCTGCATTGGGAGTGTGGAGTCTTAACCACTGCGCCACCAGGGAAGTCCCAATGGCACTGTCTTCTTGACTAGAGTTCTCTACATACTGGAAAATGAAGCAAAGGAGAGGCAGGTGGAGGCTGAATATTACCTTATTACTGACAAGGACCAGGGAAGAGCATTTGCTCGATGTGGGCAACTGAACCCCCAGCCCCCAGTCATGGCAGTGCTAGAATGAGTGGACCTCCCTTCCAGAGCCCCTGGAGGGGTGGTGGATGTGGCAGATCCTAAGAGGAAGAAGGGTAGAGCTGAGCAGAGCATGTACCATGTTCTTCCCAAGTACACTAATCAGATGAGTTCTCTCTCCCAGAAGCAGAAGTTTCCTGTCAGTGGAACCTCTTCACCCTGGACCAATTCTTCCTCTCCTCTCCTCTCCTCTTTCTCTTGAAGTTTCTTAAAACTTTTCAGGGGGGGCTTCCCTGGTGGCGCAGTGGTTGAGAGTCTGCCTGCCAATGCAGGGGACACGGGTTCGAGCCCTGGTCTGGGAGGATCCCACATGCCGCGGAGCAACTGGGCCCGTGAGCCACAATTACTGAGCCTGCGCGTCTGGAGCCTGTGCTCCGCAACAAGAGAGGCCGCGATAGTGAGAGGCCCGCGCACCGCAATGAAGAGTGGCTCCTGCTTGCCGCAACTAGAGAAAGCCCTCACACAGAAACGAAGACCCAACACAGCCAAAAATAAATAAATAAATAAACTCCAATCTCTAAAAAAAAAAAAAAAAGGTTGTTTTAAAAAAAAAAAAAAAAAAAAACTTTTCAGGGACTTCCCTGGTGGTGCAGTGGTTAAGAATCCGCCTGCCAACGCAGGGGACACAGGTTTGATCCCTGGTCCAGGAAGATTTCACATGCTGCAGAGCAACTAAGCCCATGCGCCACAACTACTGAGCCTGCACTCTAGAGCCCACGAGCCACAACTACTGAGCCCGCGTGCCACAACTACTGAAGCCCGTGTGCCTAGAGCCCATGCTCCGTAACAAGAGAAGCCACTGCCATGAGAAGCCCACGCACCACAACAAAGAGTATCTCCCGCTCACCGCAACTAGAGAAAAGCCTGCGCACAGAAACGAAGACCCAATGCAGTCAAATATAAATTAATTAATTAATTTAAAAAAATCCTTTTCAGCTGTGGCTGACACTTCTCTCCTTTGCCCTGAGTCCTTGTTGAAACCAAATCCAGAAATACTTAAAAAAATCTTTTTAAAATAAAAATTTTTAAAATAGACAAATGTAGACAGAATTCTATAATGAGTCCCCTTGCAGTCATCACCCAGCTTCCACAATAATCAACTCATGGCCAATCTTGATTTATCTATAAATTTTACCTTCTCCCCCCCACCCCAGCTCCTGTGTTATTTGAAACAAGTCCAACGTATCACACCGAAAAGACTCTTATTTTCTGCCCTGTCACATTCCACCCCTGAGGAGCAATGAGCACAGAATGGACTAGCTATTTGAAACGGGGTCCGAGTGAATTACTAGGGGAAAAAAAGTGGTAACATTATAAAGACACTCTCCTGCCATAGTAGTTAGGCTGTTTCCATTTTCCTTGCCACAGTTGAGGTTCAAGGACTTATCATTTGTCTCTGGCAACAACCTTGTTCTTAGTTTCCTTGCTTTTCTCCCTCTGGATTACTAGTGTTTCTTCATGTGACCACCTGCATCAGAATCCCTTGGAAAACTTGTTAAAATGCAGATCCTGGGCCCCTCTCCAGCCCTGCTGAATCAGATTTTTAAAAAAAATTTATTTAATTTATTTATTTTTGGCTGTGTTGGATCTTCACTGCTGCGCACGGGCTTTCTCTAGTTGCAGCGAGCGGGGGCTACTCTTCCTTGTGGTGTGCCGGCTTCTCATTGCGGTGGCTTCTCTTGTTGCAGAGCATGGGCTCTAGGCGGGTGGGCTTCAATAGTTGTGTCACGCGGGCTCAGTAGTTGTGGCTCGCGGGCTCTAGAGCACAGGCTCAGTAGTTGTGGCACACGGGCTTAGTTGCTCCGCGGCATGTGGCATCTTCCCGGAGCAGGGATTGAACCCGTGTCCCCTGCATTGGCAGGCAGATTCTCAACCACTGTGCCACGAGGGAAGTCCCTGAATCAGACTTTTGAGTGTGGTTCCAGGTGTTTTTTACGGGGAGCCCAGAATGATTCTGATGTGCACTGATGTTGAGAACTGCTGTCCCAATATAGCCTCCATGCTGTCCACAGATGGTCTTCAAACACCAAGTCTGACCATGTCACCCCCCACTTAGGACAACCAGGAGGCCCCCCCAACAGGATAAGTTCCAGGTTAAGGCCTGGTACGTAGGGCCCTTCAAGAGCTGGCCTTTGCGTGCAGCAGCCTCGTTCCCCACCACTCTCTCCCTGAACCCTGGGTTTCAACCCTATCATACAATCTTGATGTGCTCAACACTGCATTCTCTCCCTTACCCCTACAGGGTTTGATAAACTTGTTCTGATTATTCAAGGACCGGGTCAGGCCAGTGTCTCTTCTTCTTGGAAGCCATCTGTGACTCATTCCTCTGTACATTGTGGTAGAAAAGCTGGGGATTCAGATAGACTCAGGTGTCCATCTAAGCTCTACCACTTACTGGCTATGTGACCTTAGGAATGTCCTCGATTGCTTTGGGTCTCAGTCTCACCATCTAGAGAATGGGGATGAAAGCAGTATCTCATGGGACTGTGAGACATAAATGGAGACCTTGGCACAGTAGGGAGGCAAAACTTTACCTCTGTCCTCTTAGAATCTCTGGCTGGTTCCAAGAATTAAATTGACCTAGGACAGATTAATAGAAGAAGAGCATATAGATCTTTACATGGGAGTTCCCACAGGAAAAACAAAGATCCAGAGAAGTGGCCAGGCCTAAGTGTTTATATTGTAGGCTGGGCAAAGAGAGACAACTGTGGAAAAGTAACTAAAATACATGGGGAGGGACTTCCCTGGTGGTCCAGTGGTTAAGACTCCACACTTCCACTGCAGGGGGCAAGGGTTTGATCCCTGGTTGGGAAACTAAGATCCTGCATGCCATGTGGCATGGCCAAAAAAGAAAAAATGGGGAGACTAAAGATGAGTTATTTTAATAAGGTCTGTTTGTGCAGATTTCTCTTGGTCTCGACTTCCCATCTCTGGTGATAAGAATCTTTCCTCCTGGTACAGAGAGAGCATCTTTCACAAATTTTGTCTCCTGTTTTCAGGAAGAAAAGCGGAGGTCAGTGTACCCTTCACGTACCTGCTATTTCTTCAAGAGCCTTTAGCTCAATAATTCTTATGCCAAAGTGGCATATTTGGGATGGCATATTTGGGATGGCATATTTGGGATGGCATATTCTGCCACCTTTCAGCACAGTGCCTGGCACATACAGTAGGGTGTTCATAAACAAGAGCTCCCAAACAAGGCCCTGGCCAAGAGACGGTTAAAGGCCAGAGCATCTCAGATCACTCTGATATTTAATGGAGCCCACACTGTCAGAATTCAGCTAATGCAATGATTTATCATGATAATAACTATGAGGGCATCATAACAATGAGATCATCACTGCTCATTGGCCAATATTAGCTCCAGCACAGGGCACTCTGACTCCAGTTTTGTCCCCTTGGGCCCTCTACCACCTTAGAGTGACTTTTCTAGTAAGTATTATAATGTTGTAACCCAGGGTTTTATTAATTTCCCATTCCAAAATGGCATTCGAGAAATTATAAGGTGTGTGTGTATATCACATTTTCTTTATCCATTCATCTGTTGATGGGACACATAGTTTGTTACCATTTCCTGGATTTACTGTAAATAATGCTGCAATAAACATGGGGGTGCAGATATCTTTTTAAGATAGTGATCTTGTTTGCTTCGGATGAACACCTAGAAGTGGGATTGCTGGATCATATGGTAGTTCTATTTTTAATTTTCTGAGGAACCTCCATGATGTTTTCTGTAGTGGGTGCACCAACTTACATTCCCACCAACAATGCACAAGGGTTTCCTTTTCTCCACATCCTCTCCAGCATTTGCTACTTCTTGAGGATGAAAATTCTGTGGGAGAGATGGGCATAACCCTGATAAGTTCATTCTCTAGTTGGGCATTCTTTGTCTTGGGTCATCATTTCAAAACCTTGTAAAGATTTATTCCTTGATCTTGTCCTTGTATCCCTGAGAACTATTTTGTTTAGCTTAGTTTGCCTAGAGTTAGGAGGTTGTATCTGGCTCTGATGGGTGCTGGTTGGCCTTTGGCCAAGCTTCAGAGAAATAAAATTACACATGAACCATCCTTATGGACCATTCGGTTCCATGGGCTCTTTTAAAAAAGGGCTTCTTCCTGGTCAAACACTTAACCTGCTGAATGCTTTCTCACCACAACACCACCAACTTGTACTTAGCTTTCTGACTGCTACAGTTTCACCAGTGACAATTTGGAATTGCAGTGGCCACTTTGGGGGGCTTTTGACATTGAAAAGATTGTTCATTTAAGAGACACCTTCGAGCAAAAAACAAACTCTCATGAAGAGATTGTCTTGTTTGTTGAAAAGAGAGATCATTTTATTTAATGTAGGATGAACTCCATGCCTCCATTTCCATACCTCAGGGCTTTCTAATTGTAAGGCTTGAGAAATTTGTCAAAGGCCCAAGTTACTCTCTAAACCAGCTGTAATGTGGTTTCTTCTGTTTTTCTGTTTCTAAAGTTCTTCCCTTCCCTTGCAGAGGAAACATAAGTAGTCTTTTAAAATAACAATTTCAGATTGGTCTAAAGCCAGCTGCTTCTCACTTTTTCTGTTCCTCTCTCTTATTCTCTCAGTAAACTTAAAGAATACCATTAAAACAAAATACAAAACAAAACAAGACATTCGGTTGTTATGTGCACACTCTAGAACTATCTAGTCCAAATAAATAGTAAAAGTTGTCTAAAACAAAGTTATTCAACTGTGTTTTTTATGTGTGTAGACACTCGAAAGTCTATGTGCATAATAGCCTTTGTTAAAAGATAAGAAGAAGCTTTAATTCCAAGATAAAAGAGCTCTGGGCATGATTGAGAGGCTTGGAAAAGTAGTTTACCATATAAAAATAATGTAAACACAATATTCTGGTTTGTACATGACCAGGGTTAAATTTCTCATGATTTAAACTTTCTAAATTTCCTGATTCATTTTATGAGTTAGGTAAGTTACCACTGTTTCCATAACCTGTTTAAAATGAAAGATATGTATATAGTTTTATTTCACTAAATGAAATTATAATGTTGGATGTCTTTTTTTATTGTGGTAAAATATACATAACGTAAAATTTTACCACTGTAACCATTTTTAAGTGTACAGTTTTGTGGTACTAAGTACATTCACATTCTTATGCAATCGTCACCACCATCCATCTCCAGAACTTTTCTTCATCCCAAACTGAAACTCTGTACCCATTAAACACTAATTCATCATTCTCCCCTTCCCCCAGCCCCTGGAAATCATTGTCCTACCTTCTGTATCTATGAATTTGGCTATTCTAGGTACCTCATGTAAGTGGAATTATACAATATTTGTCCTTTTGTGTCTGGCTTATTTCACTGAGCATAATGTCCTCAAGGTTCATCCATGTTGCAGTGAATGTCAGAATTTTCTTGTTTTTGAGGCTGAATAATATTCCATTGTATGTATATGCTACAGTTTGCATATTTATTCAAACCTGATGGACATTTGGGTTTTTTCCACCTTTTGGCTATTGGGAGTAATGCTGCTATGAACATTGGTGTACAATATCTGCTCAAGTCCTTGCTTTCATTTCTTTTGTGTATATACCCAGAAGTAGAATTGTTGGGTCATAACGGTAATTCTACATTTAATTTTTTGAAGAACTGCCATACCATTTTCCACAGCAATTGCATACATTCCCACCAGCAAAGCACAATAGTTCCAATTTCTCTGCTTATTTGTATATATTCTTTGGAGAAATGTATATTCAAGTTCTTTGTCTATTTAAAAATCAGGTTGTTTGTTTTTTTGTCATTGATTTGTAGGAGTTCCTTATATATTCTGAATGTTAATCCATTATCAGATATATATAATTTTAAAATATTTTCTCCCATTCCATGATTTGCCTCTTTACTCTGTTGATTTTGTCTATTGATGAAAAAAACTTTTCAATTTTTAAGTAGTTCTATTTATATAGTTTTTCCTTAGTTGACTGTGCTTTTGGTGTCACATCCAAGAAATCATTGCCAAATCCAAAGTTGTGAAGCTTTTCCCCAATGTTTTGTTCTAAGAGTTTTATGGTTTTAGCTCTTATATCTAGGTCTTTGATCCACTAAAAAATAATTAGCTTCTTTAATTTACTTTATTAAAATTTTACTTTATTTAGTTTTTAGTCATGGTAGAAAAACATAAAATTTACCATCTTAATGATTTTTAAAAATATATCATTTTTAAAATTTTTTTTGGCCATGCCGTGCAGCTGTGGGATCTTAGTTCCCCCACCAGGAACTGAACCCACGCCCTCGGCAGTGAAAGTGTGGAGTCCTAATCATGGGACTGCCAGGGGATTCCCCATCTTAATGAATTTTTTTTTTTAAAGATTTATTTATTTAATTTATTATTTTTGGCTGCATCAGGACTTAGTTGCGGCACATGGGCACTTCGTTTTGGTGCGCAGGCTTCTCTTTAGTTGTGGCGTGTGGGTTTTCTCTTCCCTAGTTGTGGCACGCAGGCTCCAGGGCGTGTGGACTCTGTGGTTTGCGGCCCGCAGGCTTTCTAGTTGAGGCGCGCAAGCTCAGTAGTCGTGGCACGCGGGCTTAGTTGCCCAGCGGCATGTGGGATCTTAGTTCCCTGACCAGGGATCGAAGCTGCGTCCCCTGCATTGTAAGGCAGATTCTTTACCACTGGACCACCAGGGAAGTCCCTCTTGATGATTTTTAAGTGTACTGTTTAGTAGTGTAAAGTACAGTATATTCACATTGTTGTGCAACTGATCTCTAGAATTTTTCATCTTGCAAAACTGAAGCGCTATACCATTAAACAGTAACTCCCCATTTTCTCCTCCCTGCCAGCCCCTGGCAACTACCATTCTACTTTCTGTGCCTATGAATTTGACTACTCTAGATATCTCACACAAGTGAGAGGCATCACACAGTATTTGTCTTTTTGCGACTGGCTTATTTCACTTAGCACAATGTCTTTAAGCTTCACCCATGTTGTAGCATGTGATATGATTTCCTTCCTTTTTTAAGGCTGAATAATATTCCATGGTATGTATACATCGTATTTTATTTATCCATCCATTCAATGAACACTTGGGTTGCTTCCACCCCTTGGCTATAGTGAATAATGCTGCTATTTTGAACATGGGTATGCAAATATCTCTTTGAGATTCTGCTTTCAATTATTTTTGATATACAGCAGTAGGATTGCCAAATCAATATGGTAATTCTATTTTTAGTTTTTGAGGAACTGCCATACCATTTTCCATAGTGTTGTGCTGTTTTACTTTCCCACCAACAATGCACAAGAGTTCTAATTTCTCCACATCCTTGTCAACACTTGTTTTCTGTTTTGTTTTGTTTTGATAGTAGCCATTCCAATGGGTGTGAGATGATGTCTCATTGTGGGTTTTTTTCCTTTTAAACAGGCTTTATTTTTTAGAGGAGTTTTAGGTTCACACCAAAATCGAGCAGAAAATGCACCGAGTTCCTGTAAACCCTCTGTCCCCACACAGGACAGCCTCATCCACTTTCAACATTCTACACCAAAGTGGTACATTTGTGACAATCGATGAATCTTACATCATTATCACCCAAAGTCCACAGTTTCATTAGTGTTCATTCTTGGTGTTGTACATTGTATGGGTTTTGATAAATGTAGAATGACATGTATCCATCATTATATTATCATACAGAATAATTTCACTGCCCTGAATATCCTCTATGCTCAGCCTTTTCATCCCTCCTACCCTCCTCTCCTAACCCCTGTAACCACTAATCTTTTTACTGTTTCCATAGTTTTGCCTTTTTTAGAATGTCATATAGTTGGAATTGGAGAGCAGAATAGACCACCCCAAGAAATCATCCTTATTGTCAGAGATAGGGAATTCAAGGCTGAGAAGGCTCTATAAACAAATTTTGTTACTTTTCATTAATTTGCTACCCCAAGTCCAAACCCCCTTGTTTTGTCAAATCTTCACAAGTAATTGTTTCTTTGTCTAAAAGGTTAAGAAGCAGCCTGCTTTGGTCACTTCTTTGAGTCTCACATTTCTTCAAGCACTCATATGTACAAATTAAATTTTTCTCCTGTTAATCTGTCTTATGTCTAATTATTAAACCAGCCACGAAACCTAGAAGGGAAGAAAGGAAAAGTTTTCCTCCCCTACAGAATAATACAGTATGCAGCCTTTTAAGATTGGCTTCTTTCACTTAGTAATATACTTTTAGAAAAAAAAAAATTTATTTATTTTGGTTGCTCTGGGTCTTAGTTGCAGCATGCGGGATCTTCGTTGCGGCATGCGTGTGGGATCTAGTTCCCCAACCAGGGATCAAACCCAGGCCCTCTGCGTTGGGAGTGCAGAGTCTTACCCACTGGACCACCAGGGAAGTCTCTTAGTAATATACTTTTAAGGATCCTCCATGTCTTTTCACGGCTTGATAGTTCTTTTTTTTTAGTGCTGAATAATATTCCATAGTTTGGATATACCACAGTTTTTTTTATTCATTCACCTACTGAAGGACATCTTGATTGCTTCCAAGTTTTGGTAATTATGAATAAGTCTGCTATAAACATTCATGTGCATGTTTTCGTGTGGACATAAGTTTTCAACTCATTTGTGTAAATACTAAAGAGCATGATAGCTGAATTATATGCTAAGAGTATGTTTAGTTTCGTAAGAAGCTGCCAGTCTTCCAAAGTGACTGCATCATTTTGCATTTTCACCACCAATGAATGAGAACTCCTGTTGCTCTACATCCTCACCAGCATTTGGTGTTGTCAGTGTTCTGGATTTTGACCAATCTAATAGGTGTGTAGTGGTGGTATCTCATTGTTGCTTTAATTTGCATTTCCCTATGACATGATGTGGAACATCTTTTCATATGCATGTTTACCATCTGTATATCTTCTTTGGCAAATTGTCTATTCAGGTCTTTGGCCCATTTTTAAGTTGGATTGTTAGTTTTCTATTGTTGACTTTTAAGAATTCTTTGTATATTTTGAATAACAATCCTTTATCAATATGTCTTTTGCAAATATTCTCTCCTTGTCTGTGGCCTGTCTTCCCATTCTGACAGTGTCTTTTGCAGAGCAGAGGTTTTTAATATTAATTAAAATGAAATTATTATCCATTATTTATTTCATGGATCATAACTTTAGTGTTGTCTCTTATAAGTCATTGCCATATCCAAGGCCATCTAGTTTGTCTCCTGTGTTATCCTCTAGGAGTTTTATAGCTTTGTTGTTTTACATTTAGGTCTGCGATCCATTTTGAGTAAATTTTTGTGGAGGGTGTAAAGTCTGTGTCTAGATTCATTTTTTTTAATATTTTTTTAAAATTTAATTTTATTTTTGGCTGCGTTGGGTCTTCATTGCTGTGTGCAGGCTTTCTCTAGTTGCAGCGAGCAGGGGCTACTCTTCGTTGCAGTGCGCGGGCTTCTCATTGTGGTGGCTTCTCTTGTTGTGGAACATGGGCTCTAGGTGCGTGGGCTTCAGTTGTTGTGGTGCGTGGGCTCAGTAGTTGTGGCTCGTGGGCTCTAGAGCACAGACTTGGTAGTTGTGGCGCACAGGCTTAGTTGCTCCGCAGCATGTGGGATCTTCCTGGACCAGGGATCAAACCTGTGTCCCCTGCATTGGCAGGTGGATTCTTAACCACTGTGCCACGAAGGAAGTCCCTAGATTCATTTATTTTGCATGTGATGTCCAGCTGTTCCAGCACCATTTGTTGAAAAGACTCTCTTTTCTCCATTGTATTGTCTTCACTCCTTTGTCAAAGATCAGTTGACTACATTTATGTGGGTCTATTTCTGGGCTTTCTACTCTGTTCTGTTACTCTATTTGTCTATTCTTCCACCAATACCACACTGTCTTGATGACTGTAGCTTTATAGTAAATCTTGAAGCTGGGTAGTTGTTCTCTTCCTTCAAAATTGTGTTGGCTATTTTTTTCCCAGTTACTTCATTTTTACTAGTTCACATTTTCAGCAGACAAATCAAGGTGCAAACAGGGTCTTTTAGCCTTCCATAGAAACTTTAGAATCAGTTTATTAAAGTCTATAAATTAATTTGTTGGGATTTTTATTGGGATTGTGTTGAATCACAATCAAGTTTGGAAGAACTGACATTGTTACAGTATTGTATCTTCCTATCCATGAATATGGAGTATCTTTCCATTTATTTAGTTCTTCTTTGATTTCTTTCATAAGAGTTTTGTAGATTTTTCTCATATAAGTCTCGTACATATTTTGTTAGATTCATACCTATTCCTTTTTTGGGGGTGCTAATGTAAATGATACTAGATTTTTTCTTTTCTTTTTATTGAACTATAGTTGATTTACAATGTTGTGTTAATTTCTGCTGTATGGCAAAGTGATTCAGTTATACATATACATATATTCTTTTTTATATTCTTTTTCATTATGGTTTATCACAGGATGTTGAATATAGTGCCCTGTGCTATAAAGTAAGACTTTGTTGTTTATCCATTCTATAAATACTAGTTTGCAGCTGCTAACCCAGAACTCCCACTCCATCCCTCCCCCACACCCCTACCCCCTTGGCAACCACAAGTCTGTTCTCTATGTCTGTGAATCTGTTTCTGTTTCATAGATAAGTTCATTTGTGCCATATTTTAGATTCCACAATGATACTATATTTTTAATTTCAAATTCCACTTTTTCATTGTAAGAAAACAATTGACTTTTGAATATCCATCTTGTATCCTGCAACCTTGTATCCTGCAACCAGGATCACTTATTAGTTCCAGGAGGTTTTTGGTTTTTTTTTAATGTTGATTCTTTCAGATTTTCTACATAGATGATCAAAGTTTGTTTGATCATGGGGTAGCCAACCTTGGAGAGCTGAACATGAGGTGGGGTGCTGGGCTGGTGGGCTGGTCCTGGGCTCCCTGGGTCAGGCTCCTGACCCCACTTCCACATGGAGGCATTTCTCAGGACAACTGGCACAAGGGCTGCAAGACTGGGGGCAAGAGAAAGCCCTACCACAGAAGTGGAAGTATGAGCTGGGACACCCCGCTGCCAACACCAAGAGTGGCCCCCGCCGCATACACACAGTCTGGGTGTGAGGAGGTGACAAGAAGTACCGGGCCCTGAGGCTGGACGTGGGGAGCTTCTCCTGGGGCTCGGAGTGTTGTACACGCAAGACAAGGATCACTGATGTTGTCTATAAAGCATCCAACAACGAACTGGTCCATACTAAGACCCTGGTGAAGAACTGCATTGTGCTTATTGACAGCACATGTACCAACAGTGGTACGAGTCTCACTATACGCTGCCCCTGGGCCGCAAGAAGGGGGCCAGGCTGACTCCTGAGGAGGAATAGATTTTAAACAAAAAATGATCAAAATAAAAATTCAGAAGAAGTATGATGAAAGGAAAAAGAATGCCAAAATCAGCAGTCTTCTAGAGGAGCAGTTCCAGCAGGGCAAGTTTCTTGCGTGCATCGCTTCAAGACCAGGCCAGTGTGGCAGACCAGATGGTTATGTGCTAGAGGGAAAGGAGCTGGAGTTCTATCTGAGGAAAATCAAGGCCCGGAAAGGCAAATAAATCCTCTTCCCTCCTATCTTAGCTCATGTAATAAAGGTGTTTATTGTTCTAAAAAAACAAAAAATTGTTTGATCACAGAAAGTTTTATTTCTTCCTTCTCAATCTGTATATTTTTATTTCCTTTTCTTGTCTTATCATATTAGCTAGGTTTTCAGTATGATGTTGAAAAACAGCAGTGACATGGGACGTCCTTGCCTCATTTCTGATCTTAGCAGGAAATCTTCGAGTTTCTCACCACTAGGTATGATGTTAGCTGTAGGTTTTTTGTAGATCGTCTTTATCAAGTTGAGAAAGTTCCTCTCTATTCCTAGTTTGCTGAGAGTTTTTTAAAAAATAAATTTATTTATTTATTTTTGGCTGCATTGGGTCTTTGTTGCTGTGCATGGGCTTTCTCTAGTTGCGACGAGTGGGGGCTACTCTTCATTGCAATGCACGGGCTTCTCATTGCGGTGGCTTCTCTTGTTGCGGAGCATGGGCTCTAGGCGCGCGGGCTCAGTAGTTGTGGCACACAGGCTTAGTTGCTCTATGGCATGTGGGATCTTCCCGGACCAGGGCTCGAACCCATATCCCCTTCATTGGCAGGCAGATTCTTAATCACTGGGCCACGAGGGAAGCCCACCAAACATTTAGTAATAGTTCTAAACCTTTTGTTTCTCTGTAAAAGGAAACCAATGTTCAGTAATTAATGTATCAGTATCTTATTTTATTTGGTAATGACCTAGTTATTCAATAAACTTCCATCATTTAACTTAATTTAGCACAACTCTAAATTTTCATGTTGTCGAACATTTGGAGAGGTTTTTTTTTTTTTTGGCTGCAACCCCACGTGGCACATGGGATCTTAGTTCCCAGGCCAGGGATCAAGCCTGTGACCACTGCGGTGGAAGTGTGGAGTCTTAACCACTGGACCACCAGGGAAGTCCCTGGAGAGATTATTTTTAGATGGGCATTCCTAAAACATAATTATTCCTAAAAAGTTCAACCAAAACTCTTATCTCATTTGCATTTTCTTTCCTTAAAAGTTTCCTCACATTGAGTTTCCCCAGCAGTCAGCCACAAAGGGCTTATGGACTGCTGAGATCCTGATCTCCTTAGCTCTCACCCATGGCCAAGTCGAGCCTGAGGCAGCCAGAACCCCTGGGCCACTGGTCTTCAGTAGCAAGCATCCTCACCCATTTACCCCAGGGTGCTGAAAACAATTTCATTTTCTACACATGCAGTGAGTGAAAATGGCTGGAAAGCAGTGAGAAGAACTGGTTTCTCCATTTCCCTGGCCCTGAACCAAGACGGCGGAGTAGAAGGACGTGCTCTCACTCCCTCTTGTGAGAACACCAGAATCACAACTAGCTGCTGGACAATCATCGACAGGAACACACTGGAACTCACCAAAAAAGATACCCCACATCCAAAGACAAAGGAGAAGCCACAGTGAGATGGTAGGAGGGGCACAATCACAGTGAAATCAAATCCCATAACTGCTGGGTGAGTGACTCACAGACTGGAGAACACTTATACCACAGAAGTCCTCCCACTGAGGTGAACGTACTGAGCCCCACGTCAGGCTTCCCAACCTGGGGGTCCAGCAACGGGAGGAGGAATTCCTAGAGAATCAGACTTTGAAGGTTAGTGGGATTTGATTACAGGACTTTGACAGGACAGGGGGAAACAGAGACTCCACTCCTGGAGGGCACACACAAAGTAGTGTGTGCATTGGGACCCAGGGGAAGAAGCAGTGACCCCAGGGGAGACTGAACCAGATCTACCTGCTAGTGTTGGAGAGCCTCCTGCAGAGGTGGGGGGTGGCTGTTGCTCACCATGGGGACAAGGACACTGGCAGCAGAAGTTCTGGGAAGTACTCCTTGGCGTGAGCCCTCCCAGAGTCTGTCATTAGCCCCACCAAAGAGTCCGGGTAGGATCCAGTGTTGGGTTGCCTCAGGCCAAACAATCAACAGGGAGAGAACCCAGCCCCACCCATCAGCAGTCAAGCGGGTTAAAGTTTTACTGAGCTCTGACCACCACAGCAACAGTCAGCTCTACCCACCACCAGTCACTCCCATCAGGAAACTTGCACAAGCCTCTTAGGTAGCCTCATCCACCAGAGGGCAGACAGCAGAAGCAAGAAGAACTACAATCCTGCAGCCTGTGGAACAAAAACCACATTCACAGAAAGATAGACAAGATGAAAAGGCTATGTACCAGATGAAGGAACAAGATAAAACCCCAGAAAAACAACTAAATGAAGTGGAGATAGGCAACCTTCTAGAAAAAGAATTCAGAATAATGATAGTGAAGATGATCCAGGACCTCGGAATAAGAATGGAGGCAAAGATTGAGAAGACACAAGAAATGTTTAACAAAGACCTAGAAGAATTAAAGAACAAACAAACAGAGATGAACAATACAATAACTGAAATGAAAACTACACTAGAAGGAATCAATAGTAGAATAACTGAGGCAGAAGAACGGATAAGTGACCTAGAAGACAGAATGGTGGAATTCACTGCTGAGGAAGAGAATAAAGAAAAAAGAATGAAAAGAAATGAAGACAGCCTAAGAGACCTCTGGGACATTAAACACAACAACATTTGCATTATAGGGGTCCCAGAAGGAGAAGAGAGAGAGAGGACCAGAGAAAATATTTAAAGAGATTATAGTCGAAAACTTCCCTAACATGGGAAAGGAAATAGCCACCCAAGTCCAGGAAGCGCAGTGAGTCCCATACAGGATAAACCCAAGGAGAAACACACTGAGACACATAGTAATCAAATTGGCAAAAATTAAAGACAAAGAAAAATTATTGAAAGCAGCAAGGGAAAAATGACAAATAACATACAAGGGAACTCCCATAAGGTTAACAGCTGATTTCTCAGCAGAAACTCTACAAGCCAGAAGGGAGTGGCATGATATACTTAAAGTGATGAAAGGGAAGAACCTACAACCAAGATTACTCTACCCGGCAAGGATCTCATTCAGATTTGATGGAGAAATCAAAAGCTTTACAGACAAGCAAAAGCTAAGAGAATTCAGCACCACCAAACCAGCTCTACAACAAATGCTAAAGGAACTTCTCTAAGTGGGAAACACAAGAGAAGAAAAGGACCTACAAAAACAAACCCAAAACAATTAAGAAAATGGTCATAGGAACAAACATATCGATAATTACCTTAAACCTGAATGGATTAAATGCTCCAACCAAAAGACACAGGCTTGCTGAATGGATACAAAAACAAGACCTATATATATGCTGTCTACAAGAGACCCACTTCAGACCTAGGGACACATACAGACTGAAAGTGAGGGGATGGAGAAAGATATTCCATGCAAATGGAAATCAAAAGAAAGCTGGGGGCTTCCCTGGTGGCACAGTGGTTGAGAATCTGCCTGTCAATTCAGGGGACATGGGTTCAAGCCCTGGTCTGGGAAGATTCCACATGCCATGGAGCAACTGGGCCCGTGAGCCACAACTACTGAGCCTGCGCATCTGGAGCCTGTGCTCCGCAACAGGAGAGGCCGCGACAGTGAGAGGCCCGCGCACCGCGATGAAGAGTGGCCCCCGCTTGCCGCAACTAGAGAAAGCCCTCGCACAGAAACGAAGACCCAACACAGCCAAAAATAAATAAATAAATAAAATAAATTTATAAAAAAAAAAAAAGAAAGAAAGCTGGAGTAGCTATACTCATATCAGATAAAATAGACTTTAAAATAAAGAATGTTACAAGAGACAAGGAAGGACACTACATAATGATCAAGGGATCAATCCAAGAAGAAGATATAACAATTATAAATATATATGCACCCAACATAGGAGCATCTCAAAACATAAGGCAACTGCTAACAGCTATAAAACAGGAAATCGACAGTAACACAATAATACTGGGGGACTTTAACACCTCACTTACGCCAATGGACAGATCATCCAAAATGAAAATAAGGAAACAGAAGCTTTAAATGACACAATAGACCAGATAGATTTAATTGATATTTATAGGACATTCCATCCAAAACCAGCAGATTACACTTTCTTCTCAAGTGCGCACGGAACATTCTCCAGGATAGACCACATCTTGGGTCACAAATCAAGCCTCAGTAAATTTAAGAAAATTGAAATCATATCAAGCATCTTTTCTGACCACAACACTATGAGATTAGAAATGAATTACAGGGAAAAAAACGTAAAAAACACAAACACATGGAGGCTAAACAATACGTTACTAAATAACCAAGAGATCACTGAAGAAATCAAAGAGGAAATCAAAAAATACCTAGAGACAAATGACAATGAAAACACGACAATCCAAAACCTATGGGATGTAGCAAAAGCAGTTCTTAGAGGGAAGTTTATAGGTATACAAGTCTACCTAAAGAAACAAGAAAAATCTCAAGGAAACAATCTAACCTTACACCTAAAGGAACTAGAGAAAGAACAAACAAAACCCAAAGTTAGCCGAAGGAATGAAATCATAAAGATCAGAGCGGAAATAAATGAAATCGAAACAAAGAAAACAATAGCAAAGATCAATACAACTAAAAGCTGGTTCTTTGAGAAGATAAACAAAATTGATAAGCCATTAGCCAGACTCATTAAGAAAAAGAGGGAGAGGACTCAAATCAATAAAATTAGAATTGAAAAAGGAGAAGTTACAACAGACACCACAGAAATACAAAGCATCCTAAGAAACTACTACACGCAACTCTATGCCAATAAAATGGACAACCTGGAAGAAATGGACAAATTCTTAGAAAGGTATAACCTTCCAAGACTGAACCAGGAAGAAAGAGAAAATATGAACAGACTAATCACAAGCAATGAAATTGAAACTGTGATTAAAAATCTTCCAGCAAACAGAAGTCCAGGACCAGATGGCGTCACAGGTGAATTCTATCAAACATTTAGAGAAGAGCTAACACCTATCCTTCTCAAACTCTTCCAAAAAATTGCAGAGGAAGGAACACTCCGAAACTCATTCTATGAGGCCACCATCACCCTGATACCAAAAGCAGACAAAGATACTACAAAAAAAGAAAATTACAGACCAATATCACTGATGAACATAGATGCAAAAATCCTCAACAAAATACTAGCAAACAGAATCCAACAACACATTAAAAGGATCATACACCACGATCAAGTGGGATTTATCCCAGGGATGCAAAGATTCTTCAATATATGCAAATCAATCAATGTGATACACCATATTAACAAATTGAAGAAAAACCATATGATCATCTCAATAGATGCAGAAAAAGCTTTTGACAAAATTCAACACCCATTTATGATAAAAACTCTCCAGAAAGTGGGCATAGAGGGAACCTACCTCAACATAATAAAGGCCATATACGACAAACCCACAGCAAACATCATTCTCAATGGTGAAAAACTGGAAGCATTTCCTCTAAGATCAGGAACGAGACAAGGATGTCCACTCTCACCACTATTATTCAGCATAGTTTTGGAAGTCCTAGCCACGGCAATCAGAGAAGAAAAAGAAATACACGGAATACAAATTGGAAAAGAAGTAAAACTGTCACTGTTTGCAGATTATATGATACTATACATAGAGAATCCTAAAAGTGCCACCAGAAAACGACTAGAGGTAATCAATGAATTTGGTAAAGTTGCAGGATACAAAATTAATGCACAGAAATCTCTTGCATTCCTATACACCAATGATGAAAAATATGAAAGAGAAATTATGGAAACACTCCCATTTACCATTGCAACAAAAAGAATAAAATACCTAGGGAGACAAAAGACCTGTATGCAGAAAACTATAAGACACTGATGAAAGAAATTAAAGATGATGCCAACAGATGGAGAGATATACCATGTTCTTGGATTGGAAGAATCAATATTGTGAAAATGACTATACTACCCAAAGCAATCTACAGATTCGATGCAATCCCTATCAAATTACCAATGGCATTTTTTATGGAACTAGAACAAATCATCTTAAAATTTGTATGGAGACACAAAAGACCCCGAATAGCCAAAGCAGTCTTGAGGGAAAAAAACGGAGCTGGAGGAATCAGACTCCCTGACTTCAGACTATACTACAAATCTACAGTAATCAAGACAATATGGTACTGGCACAAAAACAGAAATATAGATCAATGGAACAAGATAGAAAGCCCAGAGATAAACCCACGCACCTATGGTCAACTAATCTATGACTAAGGAGGCAAAGATATACAGTGGAAAAAGACAGTCTCTTCAATAAGTGGTGCTGGGAAAACTGGACAGCTACATGTAAAAGAATGAAATTGGAACACCCCCTAACACCATACACAAAAATAAACTCAAAATGGATTCGAGACCTAAATGTAAGACCGGACACTATAAAACTCTTAGAGGAAAACATAGGAAGAACATTCTTTGACATAAATCACAGCAAGATCTTTTTTGATCCACCTCCTAGAGTAATGGAAATAAAAACACAAATAAACAAATGGGACCTAATGAAACTTCAAAGCTTTTGCATAGCAAAGGAAACCATAAACAAGACGAAAAGACAACCCTCAGAATGGGAGAAAATATTTGCAAACGAATCAACGGACAAAGGATTAATCTCCAAAATATATAAACAGCTCATGCAGCTCAATATTAAAGAAACAAACACCCCAATCCAAAAATGGGCAGAAGACCTAAATAGACATTTCTCCAAAGAAGACATACAGATGCCCAAGAAGCACATGAAAAGATGCTCAACATCACTAATTATTAGAGAAATGCAAATCAAAACTACAATGAGGTATCACCTCACACCAGTTAGAATGGGCATCATCAGAAAATCTACAAACAACAAATGCTGGAGAGGGTGTGGAGAAAAGGGAACCCTCTTGCACTGTTGGTGGGAATGTAAATTGATACAGCCACTATGGAGAACAGTATGGAGGTTCCTTAAAAAACTAAAAATAGATTTACCATATGATCCAGCAATCCCACTACTGGGCGTATACCCAGAGAGAGTCATAATTCAAAAAGACACATGCACCCCAATGTTCATTGCAGCACTATTCACAATAGCCAGGTCATGGAAGCAACCTAAATGCCCATCGACAGACAAATGGATAAAGAAGAAGTGGTACATATATACAATGGAATATTACTCAGCCATAAAAAGAAACGAAATTGAGTCATTTGTTGAGACGTGGATGGATCTAGAGACTGTCATACAGAGTGAAGTAAGTCAGAAAGAGAAAAACAAATATTGTATATTAACGCATGTATGTGGAACCTAGAAAAATGGTACAGATGAGCCGGTTTGCAGGGCAGAAGTTGAGACACAGATGTAGAGAACAGATATATGGACACCAAGGGGGGAAAACTGCGGTGGGGTGGGGATGGTGGTGTGCTGAATTGGGCGATTGGGATTGACATGTATACACTGATGTGTATAAAATTGATGACTAATAAGAACCTGCAGTATAAACAAACAAACAAACAAAACAACTAATACTAAACTTTCATTGGGTTATTTGTATGGAAATATGTTAATATAAATGTTTCAGACATTACATGAAATTTCTAAAAATCTTATATATTCCGGTATAATGTTATAAGTCATAATTCTAGTTATTACTTTAAAATGTATATCTCAGAAATAACTAAATTTCCTTGTCAATTGCATTATTATGAACTGTCATCAAATCTTTAACTGTGGTCATTTTTAAGTCTTTTGTCATTGACAGACAGTTCTGGGTGTACTCTGATGCTTTCGCAAATATGTTCCTATAAAAGGGTTTCATCTTCAAGGAATTCATGGAAAAGACTGACAAGTACAGGTTTCTGGTAACTGACTGTACTGCTGAACGGAATGAATAAGCAATTTCAGAACTCTAATGAAAAACTGATGAACTCGGGCTTCCCTGGTGGCGCAGTGGTTGGGAGTCCGCCTGCCAATGCAGGGGACACGCGTTCGAGCCCTGGTCCGGGAAGATCCCGCGTGCCGCGGAGCAGCTAGGCCCGTGCGCCACTACTATGGAAGCCAACACGCCTGGAGCCCGTGCTCCGCAACGGGAGAGGCCGCTGCGGTGAGGGGCCCGCGCGCCGCAGCGAAGAGTAGCCCCCGCTTGCAAAAGCCCGCCCGCAGCAACGAGGATCCAGCGCAGCCAAGAATAAATTAATTAATTAATTAAATTTAAAAAAAAAACAATTAAAAAAAAAAAACTGATGAACTCATAAAAGGGCTAACAAAAGATCAAGATGAAAAAAGAAATTGATTACATGGGACTGAGTGAACTGATGAGGATGATTATAATTTTTGTGACTTTCTGTTTGAATTTAAAAAAAAATCCCACAAGGACTCAGAGGCAAAGAATATACAAATCAATTTTCACTGCAAAGTAAAGGAGCTGTTACAGTGGAGGATTACTGGACTGAATGTCAATATTATGACATAGTATGAGTCTGTTTCATGTTTGGTAATTGCAATCATTGTTGCTTTTGTTGTGGTCATCCATTTACAATGCTTGGTGTCAGTCTATTTATCTCTTGTAAAAATAAAATACAGTGTGTGTGTGTGAAAAAAAAGTGTTCATTTATCTATTTCATATTTATTGACTACATCTTAGACACTGTGTTAGCTGCTTGTTCTAGATGTTAGTAAAATATAGACCTTCCTGCTCAAAGGGTCACAGTATTTGTGGGAAAACAAAAAAATGAACAACCTATGTCTCAAATAGCTTTGTACTTCCCAAAGAGAACACACCTCGTAGGTACAATAAATATATGTATTATAAAAAAAAAAAAAAGAATCCAAGACTTAATTTTTTTTAAATTCCTTTCTCATGCCCCTGCCAACCCTCTAGCACTCTTGTTGCCCTTACTCTGGTCTACTTTTTATTTTTCAATCTTTCTTATCACTTCCAAGCTCTCATATAATGTATTTATTTATTATGCTCATTGTCTGTTTGTCCTACTGGAAGGTAAACCCATGAGGACAGGGATTTTTGTTTGGTTCCATTACCCTTCCCAAGTGCCCAGAAGTGTCTGGCACATGATATATGCCCCATAAATATTTGTTAAAAGAATGACTTCATGAATCTCCCTGGGTGTATTGCACAGTGGTTGCAACCTAAGGATATGGCCTGACAGACCTTTCAGAGTGGGGTGTCAAACAGCTCCATTATTCCATTATTGGTTGGTCCTCCACACTCTTTCCCTGATCTTTAAGGAGTCAGATTCTGTTTGGCGAACTGTCTTCTTGGAATGTGCTGGAGATGGCTTTACCTATCAGATCTCTTTGGTGGATCACCTTGATTTTTCCTATCCCACTGTCAGCCTGCACATCGTACACATGTAGGATTCTCAGTTAGTTTCTGGTAGAATGGGACAGCCTGTCTACCAGTCAGCCATTTGGAGCTTACTGGAATAGCAGGAGGCCACAGCTATGCAGGGCTCATGGAAGGAAGTCCTCCTTCAGGACTTGTCAGACCACAAGGGACATTTTGGATCTCAAGACATCAGCTCCTTTTGGAGATTGGCATTAGGTCCTCCGCCTCAGGAAGGAGACTCAAAACAAGGCCTGGCCCAAAGCCAGTCCCCTCTCCCATACTTCAGTTCTGCTCCCAGGATGGGGAACAATATCATTCTTCCTTTCTCCTACAGCATTTACATCAAAGTGCTCACCTTCTTGGGACCCTTGCTTGGCCTTCATATCAACTTGGCCCCTAGCAAGGGAGGACACCCAATTAAGCAAATGAAAGTTCCCTTCTTCAGATTGATCCCACTTGTTTTCAGAGTGAACTGGGTGTGGTGCTATGTTAAGACAGCTCATGTGTCCAATTGCTGATGTCCACTCAGTGACACTGCTGTGCCTAAGATGTTGCAATTTCAGTCCAAGTAAAATGGATCAGCTCTACAGCACAGGGATTGGTGGCTGCAAATTTTCTCTGGCACCTTTTGCATAGTAGCATGGGTTTCTTCCATGGACTTGGGCCGGCTTGATCTCAGGATGGGTTTTCAGGGTGCACTTGATATTGTGAAATAAAATTCATATTTTATGGCAAGACAAGAAAAATTTAAACATAAAAATTTTCTCTGCCCTTTGGCCTACTCTGTGCATTGTGTATCTGCATTATACATCAACCAAAGCTTCCCCATTGGCAGAAATACCTGCTTAACAATAAAGAACAATATTCTCCTAGCATCAACAAGACAACTCCTTAAAGATAACATTCCTTCCTGATCTTGTAAGGGGCCACGATGATGCTTAGATCTGGATTGTGTAAACTGTCATTTAATGTACAGCCCTCTGTCTCGATAAACTTATATAACTCTGCCTTGACTTCTAACAGGAGGAACAGTTCTCAGAGCTTTCTGAGATGTTTTTCCTGGATTATAATCCTCAATTTGGCTTGAATAAAATTTTCCATTTTTTTCTTAGATTGACTGATTAATTTTTTGTTGACAATATGACCTGACTAGGTTAAAACCCCAGGTGTGGTACTGTTCCTCCTTTCTGCCTTCAAATGTATTGCTTTCTAAGATGGGAGTGTGTGTGTGTGTGTGTGTGTGTGTGTGTGTGTGTGTGTGTGTGTGTGTGTGTGTGTGGTGTGGTGTTTGTTCCCCTACCAGTGAAGAAAACCTTATTTTCTTTAGTAATGTACCTGATAAGGAAGCTCGCCTTGCCAAGGAAGTGTTAATTTTCTTGCAGATGACAAAACTGTCTCCCTGGAGGAAAGAATATTCTTCCTGGCAACATAATATTGCCCTTTAGGAAGCCATAGCCTTAGAACCATCACATAAGGAGTGTTTGACACTTCCTGGGCCTGGCTCATCTATAGAACTGGCTTCCCCAGGGATCTTAGGTCTCCCAGGAAGTTACATCTAGCTCCCACTTGATTTTCTTTTATTTAAAATGATCATTCAGATGATAGAGTGTCTGTGTGTTTCCAGTTTGTCCCATTGCAAAAGAATGCCATTTATTCATTCAGTAGGCCTTTGTTAGCACTCCCTCCATGTCACAGCTTAGCTTGGTGATGGGTAAACATTTAGAAGAAAAAGATACTGTTCTTGGCTGAGGAGCTCCTGATCTAGAAAAGGGAGCACAGAGTGACAAGACCATTGAGTGCAAGGTGATAGGGGCTGACATTCGGGACGCACGGTGGTGTGGGAGCCCAGAGGCTCTGGGAAGGTTTTATAAGGGAGAGAACTTTGAGGTGAGCCTTCAAGGGTGTGTAGGATTTTGTTACTTTGGGGGTGTGGGGGTGGGGGTGGGGCAGGGCGGGGCGGGATAACTCTGCAGTCAGAGGGAATGCCAGTGAAAAGTTCAAAGTGTGAAAGGGTATTTGATGTTCCTTGAATAATACAGTGAGAAGCCCCATGAGGTTTGAGCATGGAGATGAGAATGGTCTTGAATGAGAGGTGTGCACTTTCTTCTATTGTTTATGGTGAGCAGCTGAGGGCTGTGAGTCTAGCTGGCAGGTAGAATGAGAGTACAGGGCCCAATCTGTACTGGGAGGTGTTGTGGTGGAATTGATCCTGGCCCAGTTTCTTGCTGCCATTTCACCAGGGAATGCAAACTCAACATCCAGAGGCTTGGGCTCTTATTCTTTTTGAGCTCCAATCTCCCCATCAACTGCGACAGGCACTTATATTTGAAAGTTAACAGTGGTGTCTGTTTGCTTACTTGCATAGCATTTTACAAGGAAACAGCAACTACCATCTGCCAAGTGACTTTTTCTTTGACTTAGAATTTTGGGGCAAAAAAATATGCATGGAATATCTGCATACGTGTATGTAAAAAATCAAACAATCTTTATTGTGAAATATAACATACATAGAGAAAATGTATATTTACAGTTGAAAGAGGAAATAATAAAGTGAACAGCTGCATACTCATCTCTCAGGTTGGGAAACAGACTGTTACCAGAACCATAACTAATCTTCTGTTTGTCCCTCCCCCACAAACCACTCAATGTCCCTAACCTCCCCCAGATAACCACTAGCCTCACTTACGTATGTCTTCTTTGCTTTTCTTTGTGGTTTTACTTCTGTGTATGTACTCCTAAAGAATGCACTGTATAGCTTTGAAAACCCGAGTAGTAAACCCATCTGTGTAAGGAAAGGACAGTATGGCCACTGTTAGATGAAGCTCCAGAGGATACACTGAACAGAGGTTCTGAGGCATACCTCAGAACTTCCCTCTCAGGGAAGTTGGTGGGCAAGATCGTGAGTGAGTCTTGGAGGGTCTCACCACAGTTGGGAAATCCCACAGGGCTCCGGAGTTTCCAGGTGCTGCACATCTGGCAGCATTATGATAGGAGGAAGGGGCTATTTCTATGTGGTGGGCTGAGCGTTCTCAGCTGATGCAGGCAGCAGGGCATGGAACAGAGCAAGAACTTTTCCTGTATAACCAAGTACAGATGAAAATCAGGACCAGGCTCAGTAGGCCATGTGTCTTCCGGTTATAAAGACGGTGCAATGAAAGTCAGCATCAAGCGATTCTCCTTCAACGTTCTCCTGGGGATTTCCATCACTTCTTTCCATGTTGGGTCTTCTGGTCCTTCTAACCCATCTCTTCCCCTTTCTTGTTTATCTCTTTTGCTTTTGTGGGGAACATCACAGTAACCTTTCAAGAAAAGATGCTTGGGAGGTCAATTTTTAGACTTTTCATGCCTGAAAATATCCTTATTCAACCTTCCCCCTTGACTGCTGGTTTGTCTTGGATATGAAATTCTAGGATGGAAATAATTTTCTTTCAATATTTTGAAATGATTACTCCTTTGTCTTCTTGCCTCCAGAGTTGTTGTTGATAAATCTAAAGCCATTGTGATTCTTGATGTTTTTGTGTGTGACTTGTTTTTTTTCTCTTTTCAAGTTTTTGGAATCTTCTATTTGTCCCCAGTGTTCTGGAATTTCACAGTAACTTTCCTTGGTATGGGTCTGTAGGTTTTTGAAGCCTTCTTCCAACCTTCAAGTCAAGATCTTCAGTTCTGGCAACATTTCTAAAATTATTATTATTTTTTGTGGTTGTTGATTATCTTCTCCCCTCCATTTTCTCATTTAGATGGTTGAGCTCCTGGAGAGTTTCCCTCATTTTTCTTATCTTTTCCAGCCCTTTTTTTTGCCCTCCTTATTGGGAGAGTTCCTCAAATTATCTTCCAACTTTCACATTGCATATTTTCCATTTATGCCTTCAGATTTTGAATTTCCAAGACCTTTTTTTCTTCTTCTTCTGAATCTTCATTCCTTCCTTCCTTTTCCCCTCCATCCCTCTCTCTCTCCTTTCCTTCTGTCCTTCTTTCTTTTTTAAAAATAGCATTGTTATTGTTTTAAGGATATTTATTTTTTTTAAAGCATGACATTTTAAAAAATTAACTAATTTATTTATTTATTTATTTTTTGGCTGTATTGGGTCTTCGTTGCTGTGCATGGGCTTTCTCTAGTTGCGGTGAGCAGGGGCCACTCTTCGTTGCGGTGCGAGGGCTTCTAATTGTGGTGGCTTCTCTTGTTGCGGAGCACAGGCTCTAGGCGTGCGGGTTTCAGTAGTTGTGGCTCGCGGGCTCTAGAGTGCAGGCTCAGTAATTGTGTCGCACGGGCTCAGTTGCCCCATGGCATGTGGGATCCTCCCGGACGAGGGCTTGAACCCATGTCCCCTGCATTGGTAGGGGGATTCTTAACCACTGTGCCACCAGGGAAGTCTCAAGAATATTTAATTTTTTAAAGATTTCAATGATAGTTTAAAAATCTTACTCAATTAAACATTTACATACAGTAGTATTCACTATTTTTGGTGTTTAATTTGAAGAGTTTTAACCCATGTATAAAATATTCTCCCTGCATAGTGTCTATTTCCTCCAGGTTGCTTTTTTTCTCTTTTGTTTAAATGTGTTCGACATTTTTCTCAGATGTCTAGCAATTCCTGACTCCCTGCTCGTGATTAAGAATGGGGCCTAAGAGACTAACTGGGGACTTTTTGAAAACACGGTGGGCCTTGTCAACTGGGAGCTTCACAGTGGGTGTTGACGTAGGCCAATTGTTTGGGGTCAGATTCCCCAGTGAGGAGCCCTCCAGACTCCTGCATTCAGCATGTAGTATGTTTTTAGTATTTCCACCCTGTCTTATTCCTTTAAATATATTTTTATTACTTATTAGCTTACGACAGTATCTAGTTACTATTCTGCTGGGAAAGATGAGAAAATCAACATATTTATACTATCTTCCACCATTTCTGCCTCTCCTTTACCGACTTTACTGAAGACAGTTTCTTTGATTATTTCTAAGTCTATTTTCTGGAACCAAAGTCGCTGCAGTGATTTTTGGCTCAGTTGTACATGTGAATGTATTCAGTGCTCACTACTGACTTTGTTGCTGTCATTGCTAGTTTTTCTGTTCATTTTGGCTGAAAATTGTCTTCTAGGACAGTGATTTTCCAACTTTTATGTTCTTAAGATTCACCTGGAGATCTTCAGACTCTGGTTCAGTGGGTCTAGGACGGGGTCTGAAAGTCTGAGTGTCGGACTGGCATCTCCCAGGTGAGGCTGATGTTGCAGATCACACTGCAAGTGGCAAGATTCTAGCAGGCTCTTCATGAGTTCTGAAACTTTGAAAACATCTCTCTGATGCCTTGATACTTGTGTGAGATTTGAGCATGAAATTCTTGGGTCACATTTTTTTCCTCGATGACTTTGCAGACATTGCTGCACTATCTGCTGATGTTGAAAGTTTTTTGGAGATTCTGAAGGTAGCTTGATCTACCCCTTGCAGGTGGCTTGATTTTTGTGTGCTTGTTTCTTTTTGGCCTGGAAGCCACGAGATTGTTGCTTTGCTTTATCTTTGAAATTCAGTGTCCTTGCAGGTGATGTCTCAGTGCTGACTGATGTGTGAGAGCTCTTTTCTGGGATGTGGCGTGATGCCCTTTTAAATCCGTGGACTCAAAGTTTCTTCTGTTTTGCAAGAGTTACCTGAATCTTTTTGTCTTATTTTCATCTAAATCATTTTTTAAAATATTGAGATATAGGACTTCCCTGGTGGCGCAGTGGTTAAGAATCCGCCTGCCAGTGCAGGGGACACGAGTTCGAGCCCTGGTCCGGGAAGATCCCACGTGCCACGGAGCAACTAGGCCCGTGAGCCACAACTACTGAGCCTGTGCTCTAGAGTCCATGAGCCACAACTACTGAGCTCACATGCCACAACTACTGAAGCCCGCGCACCTAGAGCCCATGTTCCGCAACAAGAGAAGCCACCGCAATGATAAACCCACGCACCTCAACAAAGAGTAACCACTGCTCGTGGCAACTAGAGAAAGCCCACGGACAGCAATGAAGACCGAATGCAGCCAAAAAATAAATTA
Organism: Balaenoptera borealis; assembly: GCF_965194805.1. Taxonomy (NCBI): domain Eukaryota; kingdom Metazoa; phylum Chordata; class Mammalia; order Artiodactyla; family Balaenopteridae; genus Balaenoptera; species Balaenoptera borealis. The sequence goes on from NC_138867.1 coordinate 165,660,277, forward strand.
AATTTTAAAATATTGAGATATAATTCGCACACTATTTTAGTATATTTATCCTTTTCAAGTATACAATTCAATGGTTTTAAAGTATAGTCACGAGATTAACCAAGATGGCGGAGTAGAAGGACGTGCTGTCACTCCCTCTTGCGAGAGCACCAGAATCACAACTGGCTGCTGGACAATCATTGACAGGAAGACCCTGGACTTCACCAAGGAGGATACCCCACGTCCAAGGACAGAGGAGAAGCCACAGTGAGACGGTAGGAGGGGCGCAATCAGAGTAAAATCAAACCCCATAACTGCTGGGTGGGTGACTCACAGACTGGCGAACACTTATACCACAGAAGTCCACCCACTGGAGTAAAGGTTCTGAGCCCCACGTCAGGCTTCCCAACCTGGGGGTCAGGCAACGGGAGGAGGAATTCCTAGAGAATCAGACTTTGAAGGCTAGTGGGAATTGGATTGCAGGACTTTGACGGGACTGGGGGAAACAGAGATCCCACTCTTGGAGGGCACACACAAAGTAATGTGTGCATCAGGACCCAGGGGAAGGAGCAGTGAGCCTGGGGGAGACTGAACCAGACCTACCTGCTGGTGTTGGGGGGTCTCCTGCAGAGGCGAGTGGTGGCTCTGTTTCACCGTGGGGATAAGGACACTGGCAGCAGAGGTTCTGGGAAGTTCTCCTTGGCGTGAGCCCTCCCAGAGTCTGCCATTAACCCCACCAAAGAGCACGGGTAGGCTCCAGTGTTGGGTTGCCTCAGGCAAAACAGCCAACAGGGAGGGAACCCAGCCCCACCCATCAACAGTCAAGTGGATTAAGGTTTTACTGAGCTCTGACCGCCACAGCAACAGGGAGGGAACCCAGCCCCACCCATCAACAGTCAAGTGGATTAAGGTTTTACTGAGCTCTGACCGCCACAGCAACAGTCAGCTCTACCCACCACCAGAGCCTCCCATCAAGCCTCTTAGATAGCCTCAACCACCAGAGGGCAGACAACAGAAGCAAGAAAAACTATAATCCTGCAGCCTGTGGACCAAAAACCACAGTTACAGAAAGATAGAGAAGATGAAAAGGCAGAGGGCTATGTCCCAGATGAAGGAACAAGATAAAACCCCAGAAAAACAACTAAATGAAGTGGAGATAGGCAACCTTCCAGAAAAAGAATTCAGAATAATGATAGTGAAGATGATCCAGGACCTTGGAATAAGAATGGAGGCAAAGATTGAGAAGATGCAAGAAATGATTAACAAAGACCTAGAAGAATTAAAGAACAAACAAACAGAGATGACCAATACAATAACTGAAATGAAAACTACACTAGAAGGAATCAATAGCAGAATAACTGAGGCAGAAGAACGGATAAGTGACCTGGAAGACAGAATGATGGAATTCACTGCTGCGGAACAGACTAAAGAAAAAAGAATGAAACACACTCATACTATGTCATAGTATTGACATTCAGTCCAGTAATCCTCCACTGTAACAGCTCCTTTACTATGACATAGTATGAGTGTGTTTCATGTTTGGTAATTGCAATCATTGTTGCTTTTGTTGTGGTCATCCATGTACAATGCTTGGTGTCAGTCGATTTATCTCTTGTAAAAATAAAATACAGTGTGTGTGTGTGTGTGTGAAAAAAATAAATAAATAAATAAAGTAAAACGTGTGGGAAAAAAAAAAAAAAAGAAAAAAGAATGAAAAGAAATGAAGACAGCCTAAGAGACCTCTGGGACAACATTAAACGCAACAACATTCGCATTATAGGGGTCCCAGAAGGAGAAGAGAGAGAGAAAGGACCAGAGAAAATATTTGAAGAGATTATAGTCGAAAACTTCCCTAACATGGGAAAGGAAATAGCCACCCAAGTCCAGGAAGCGCAGAGAGTCCCATACAGGATAAACCCAAGGAGAAACACGCCGAGACACATAGTAATCAAAGTGGCAAAAATTAAAGACAAAGAAAAATTATCGAAAGCAGCAAGGGAAAAACGACAAATAACATACAAGGGAACTCCCATAAGGTTAACAGCTGATTTCTCAGCAGAAACTCTGCAAGCCAGAAGGGAGTGGCATGATATACTTAAAGTGATGAAAGGGAAGAACCTACAACCAAGATTACTCTACCCGGCAAGGATCTCATTTAGATTTGATGGAGAAATCAAAAGCTTTACAGACAAGCAAAAGCTAAGAGAATTCAGCACCACCAAACCAGCTCTACAACAAATGCTAAAGGAACTTCTCTAAGTGGGAAACACAAGAGAAGAAAAGGACCTACAAAAACAAACCCAAAACAATTAAGAAAATGGTCATAGGAACAAACATATCGATAATTACCTTAAACCTGAATGGATTAAATGCCCCAACCAAAAGACATAGACTGGCTGAATGGATACAAAAACAAGACCCATATATATGCTGTCTACAAGAGACCCACTTTAGACCTAGGGACACATACAGACTGAAAGTGAGGGGATGGAAAAAGATATTCCATGCAAATGGAAATCAAAAGAAAGCTGGAGTAGCTATACTCATATCAGATAAAATAGACTTTAAAATAAAGAATGTTACAAGAGACAAGGAAGGACACTACATAATGATCCAGGGATCAATCCAAGAAGAAGATATAACAATTATAAATATATATGCACCCAACATAGGAGCACCTCAATACATAAGGCAACTGCTAACAGCTATAAAAGAGGAAATCGACAGTAACACAATAATAGTGGGGGACTTTAACACCTCACTTACACCAATGGACAGATCATCCAAAATGAAAATAAATAAGGAAACAGAAGCTTTAAATGATACAATAGACCAGATAGATTTAATTGATATATATCGGACATTCCATCCAAAAACAGCAGATTACACGTTCTTCTCAAGTGCGCACGGAACATTCTCCAAGATAGATCACATCTTGGGTCACAAATCAAGCCTCAGTAAATTTAAGAAAATTGAAATCGTATCAAGCATCTTTTCTGACCACAACGCTATGAGATTAGAAATGAATTACAGGGAAAAAAACGTAAAAAGGACAAACACATGGAGGCTAAACAATACGTTACTAAATAACCAAGAGATCACTGAAGAAATCAAAGAGGAAATCAAAAAATACCTAGAGACAAATGACAATGAAAACACGACGACCCAAAACCTATGGGATGCAGCAAAAGCAGTTCTAAGAGGGAAGTTTATAGCTATACAAGCCTACCTAAAGAAACAAGAAAAAGCTCAAGTAAACAATCTAACCTTACACTTAAAGAAACTAGAGAAAGAAGAACAAACAAAACCCAAAGTTAGCAGAAGGAAAGAAATCATAAAGATCAGAGCAGAAATAAATGAAATAGAAACAAAGAAAACAATAGCAAAGATCAATAAAACTAAAAGTTGGTTCTTTGAGAAGATAAACAAAATTGATAAGCCATTAGCCAGACTCATCAAGAAAAAGAGGGAGAGGACTCAAATCAATAAAATCAGAAATGAAAAAGGAGAAGTTACAACAGACACTGCAGAAATACAAAGCATCCTAAGAGACTACTACAAGCAACTTTATGCCAATAAAATGGACAACCTGGAAGAAATGGACAAATTCTTAGAAAGGTATAACCTTCCAAGACTGAACCAGGAAGAAATAGAAAATATGAACAGACCAATCACAAGTAATGAAATTGAAACTGTGATTAAAAATCTTCCAACAAACAAAAGTCCAGGACCAGACGGCTTCACAGGTGAATTCTATCAAACATTTAGAGAAGAGCTAACACCCATCCTTCTCAAACTCTTCCAAAAAATTGCAGAGGAAGGAAAACTCCCAAACTCATTCTATGAGGCCACCATCACCCTGATACCAAAACCAGACAAAGACACTACAAAAAAAGAAAATTACAGACCAATATCACTGATGAATATAGATGCAAAAATCCTCACCAAAATACTAGCAAACAGAATCCAACAACACATTAAAAGGATCATACACCACGATCAAGTGGGATTTATCCCAGGGATGCAAGGATTCTTCAATATACGCAAATCAATCAATGTGATACACCATATTAACAAATTGAAGAATAAAAACCATATGATCATCTCAATAGATGCAGAAAAAGCTTTTGACAAAATTCAACACCCATTTCTGATAAAAACTCTCCAGAAAGTGGGCATAGAGGGAACCTACCTCAACATAATAAAGGCCATATATGACAAACCCACAGCAAACATCATTCTCAATGGTGAAAAACTGAAAGCATTTCCTCTAAGATCAGGAACGAGACAAGGATGTCCACTCTCACCACTATTATTCAACATAGTTTTGGAAGTCCTAGCCACGGCAATCAGAGAAGAAAAAGAAATAAAAGGAATACAAATTGGAAAAGAAGAAGTAAAACTGTCACTGTTTGCGGATGACATGATACTATACATAGAGAATCCTAAAACTGCCACCAGAAAACTGCTAGAGCTAATTAATGAATATGGTAAAGTTGCAGGATACAAAATTAATGCACAGAAATCTCTTGCATTCCTATACACTAATGATGAAAAATCTGAAAGAGAAATTATGGAAACACTCCCATTTACCATTGCAACAAAAAGAATAAAATACCTAGGAATAAACCTACCTAGGGAGACAAAAGACCTGTATGCAGAAAACTATAAGACACTGATGAAAGAAATTAAAGATGATACCAACAGATGGAGAGATATACCATGTTCTTGGATTGGAAGAATCAACATTGTGAAAATGAATATACTACCCAAAGCAATCTACAGATTCAATGCAATCCCTATCAAATTACCAATGGCATTTTTTACTGAGCTAGAACAAATCATCTTAAAATTTGTATGGAGACACAAAAGACCCCGAATAGGCAAAGCAGTCTTGAGGCAAAAAAATGGAGCTGGAGGAATCAGCCTCCCTGACTTCAGACTATACTACAAAGCTACAGTAATCAAGACAATATGGTACTGGCACAAAAACAGAAATATAGATCAATGGAACAAGATAGAAAGCCCAGACATTAACCCACGCACCTATGGTCAACTAATCTATGACAAAGGAGGCAAAGATATACAATGGAGAAAAGACAGTCTCTTCAATAAGTGGTGCTGGGAAAACTGGACAGCTACATGTAAAAGAATGAAATTAGAATACTCCCTAACACCATACACAAAAATAAACTCAAAATGGATTAGAGACCTAAATATAAGACTGGACACTATAAAACTCTTAGAGGAAAACATAGGAAGAACACTCTTTGACATAAATCACAGCAAGATCTTTTTTGATCCACCTCCTAGAGTAATGGAAATAAAAACAAAAATAAACAAGTGGGACCTAATGAAACTTCAAAGCTTTTGCACAGCAAAGGAAACCATAAACAAGACGAAAAGACAACCCTCAGAATGCGAGAAAATATTTGCAAATGAATCAACGGACAAAGGATTAATCTCCAAAATATATAAACAGCTCATTCAGCTCAATATCAAAGAAACAAACACCCCAATCCAAAAATGGGCAGAAGACCTAAATAGACATTTCTCCAAAGAAGACATACAGATGGCCACGAAGCACATGAAAAGATGCTCAACATCACTAATTATTAGAGAAATGCAAATCAAAACTACAATGAGGTATCACCTCACTCCTGTTAGAACGGGCATCATCAGAAAATCTACAAACAACAAATGCTGGAGAGGGTGTGGTGAAAAGGGAACCCTCTTGCACTGTTGGTGGGAATGTAAATTGATACAGCCACTATGGAGAACAATATGGAGGTTCCTTAAAAAACTAAAAATAGAATTACCATATGACCCAGCAATCCCACTACTGGGCATATACCCAGAGAAAACTGTAATTCAAAAAGACACATGCACCCGAATGTTCATTGCAGCACTATTTACAATAGCCAGGTCATGGAAGCAACCTAAATGCCCATCAACAGACGAATGGATAAAGAAGATGTGGTACATATATACAATGGAATATTACTCAGCCATAAAAAGGAACGAAATTGAGTCATTTGTTGAGACGTGGATGGATCTAGAGACTGTCATACAGAGTGAAGTAAGTCAGAAAGAGAAAAACAAATATCGTATATTAATGCATGTATGCGGAACCTAGAAAAATGGTACAGATGAGCCAGTTTGCAGGGCAGAAGTTGAGACACAGATGTAGAGAATGGACATATGGACACCAAGGGGGGAAAACTGCGGTGGGGTGGGGATGGTGGTGTGCTGAATTGGGCGATTGGGATTGACATGTATACACTGATGTGTATAAAACTGATGCCTAATAAGAACCTGCAGTATAAAAAAACAAACAAAACAACTAATACTAAACTTTCATTGGGTTATTTGTATGGAAATATGTTAATATAAATGTTTCAGACATTACATGAAATTTCTAAAAATCTTATATTTGTATTTGTATGGAAATATGTATGGAAATATGTTAATATAAATGTTTCAGACATTACATGAAATTACTAAAAATCTTATATTTGTACTTGTATGGAAATATGTATGGAAATATGTTAATATAAATGTTTCAGACATTACATGAAATTTCTAAAAATCTTATATGTTCTGGTATAATGTTATAAGTAATAATCCTAGTTATTACTTTAAAATGTATATCTCAGAAATAACTAATTTTCTTGTCAACTGCATTATTATGAACTGTCATCAAATCTTTAACCGTGGTCATTTTTAAGTCTTTTGTCATTTACAGACAGTTCTGGGTGTACTCTGATGATTTTGCAAATATGTTCCTATAAAAGGGTTTCATCTTCAAGAAATACATGGAAAAGACTCTGACAAGTACAGGTTTCTGGTAACGGACTGTACTGCTGAACTGAATGAATAAGCATTTTCAGAACTCTAATGAAAAACTGATGAACTCATAAAAGTGCTAACAAAAGATCAAGATGAAAAAAAAAATTAATTACATGGGACTGAGTGAACTGATGAGGATGAGTATAATTTTTGTGACTTTCTGTCTGAATTTAAAAAAAAAAAAAAAATTCCACAAGGACTCAGAGGCAAAGAATATACAAATCAATTTTCACTGCAAAGTAAAGGAGCTGTTACAGTGGAGGATTACTGGACTGAATGTCAATACTATGACATAGTATGAGTGTGTTTCATGTTTGGTAATTGCAATCATTGTTGCTTTTGTTGTGGTCATCCATGTACAATGCTTGGTGTCAGTCGATTTATCTCTTGTAAAAATAAAATACAGTGTGTGTGTGAAAAAAATAAATAAATAAAGTATAGTCACAAAATTGTAAAATCATCACTACTATCTAATTCCACAACATTTTCAACACCCCAGAAAAAACCCCATTCCCCTTATTGGTCACTCCCCATTCCCTCCACCCCCACCACTGGCAAGCACTAATCTACTTCTGTCTCTATGGATTTGCCTATTCTGCACATTTCACATAATTGGGATCATATAAGATGTGACCTTTCATGTCTGGCTTCTTTGGTCTGCATAATGTTTTCAAGGTTCATCCATGTTGTAGCATATATCAGAATTTCATTCCTTTTTATGGCTGAACAGCGTTCTGTTGTATGGATAGATCACATTTTGTTTATCTGTTCATCAGCTGATGGACAAGGGTTCCTTCCACTACCTGAATCGTTTTTGAATATTTCTTTTTTTCTCTTGCTTATCTTCTTCAGAGATTCCAACTATGTGTCTAGTGGGATCTCTTTTTTTCTATGTCTTGCATTTTTCTCTAATCATTTTTTCTTATTTGCTCTTTTTCAATTCATCTTTCTTAATTTTTTCTATCCTTTTCTCTCTGTCCCTGATTGTTATCCATGATACCTCATCCCCTCTTCATGGCTTCATATGTGGCCTTTATTTCAGGGATAGTCAAATTCTCCTCTCCCTCTTTTTCCTGAGCTCTGCTAGAAAAAAATTTTTTTCATTTCTTTCTGCTGTCCTGTCATTGCTTCACCAAGCGCCTGCGATTCAGCTTTGAGACCTTGCATGATGGAGGTGATAGTTTTAGTATATTCTATGAGTTCTTGGGGGTGAATCTTTGCTCATCATGCTCATCTTTTCTACAACAAAATCTTTTGGAGAGATGTTCTTCACTTGTTGATTTTTCCTCTTTCTTTCTTTTTTTCCTGGTTGAATTCTTCTTGGATGAGCTGTTTTCACAAGGATGGTGTGGGGAGAAGCCAGGGTATTTGCATTAGTTCATGGAGATGCCTCATAAGACAGGTGTGTGTGATTGAGGCTGCTGATCTCTCCCCTGCTGAGCTGACCAAGAGCGGCAGCTGCTTCCCCTGGAGCCCCTCCCTACTCCCCTTGTTAGCCAGGCAGCGGTTTGCCAGGTCCTTCATGTAGCCTCTTATCTCTCTGAGCACCTTATCTCCTTCCACTCTACTGTATCAAATGTTCTTGTTTTGTCCCAACCCCCACCCCGGGTTGGCCACCCACCTGCATGGGTCTGTCCTGCACTGGCCCTGCCTTGAAGGTCTCCGTGGATGGCCCAGTGTACCCTGCCCCCGGCAGTTTTTCTCATTTTATTTCAGAGTTTGGAGTTAGAGGTTTTCCCTCATTTAATCAAAGACAGAGAGTTGCTGTTTCTCATTTTCTTTTCTTTTCTTTTTTTAATGGATATGGGTCCCTTAAAAAAATCTTTTTTAATTTAATTTTTTAAATTTTTACTATTTTTATTTTTGGCTGCGTTGGGTCTTCGTTGCTGTGTGCAGGCTTTCTCTAGTTGTGGTGAGTGGGGGCTACTCTTCCTTGCAGTATGTGGGCTTCTCATTGCGGTGGCTTCTCTTGTTGTGGAGCACGGGCTCTAGGAGTGAGGGCTTCAGAAGTTGCAGCAGGTGGGCTCAGTAGTTGTGGCATGTGGGCTCAGTGGTTGTGGCTTGCAGGCTCTAGAGCACAGACTCAGCAGTTGTGGCACACAGGCTGAGTGGCTCCGAGGCATGTGGGATCTTCCCGGACCAGGGATTGAACCCATGTCTTCTACATTGGCAGGCGGATTCTTGACCACTGCGCCACCAGGGAAGCCCCTGTTTCTCATTTTCTTTGCTGCTTTTGTTGGGTTTGGGAGAAGAGGCAGACAGGAAGTCATGAGGAATCCTTTCTCACATTAATTCCAATAAAAGAATGACCAAAAGCAAATGCTTGGGAAAAAGTAATGAAGATTTGGAGCTAACACACCCTCCCTTACTACAAAATGCAGGAAAAATTAAATACATGTAAATTTCTGAATTCAGTTAAAAATCTTTACAGGGATATCCCCCACCCACACACTCCAGTTTATGATAGTAAAAATAAACAAAATGCCCCAATGTCTCTAAAACCAAATTTCAACTGTATTATATAGCTCATGTTTTAAGTCAAACTATGCCAAACATTGCTTCTGAATTTGGAGAAAATTCAGGCATCTCCATAGCATGGTAGAAAACAGTTATCTTACAGAAAGGCAGAAATACTACTTGATATAAAGGAGCAATGGGTGTAAAACACTTGGCAAAGTGTTGCTCCCATTTGAAATCAACATTGGGTTTTTCTCTTTGCCTCATCTCCTTCCCAATCACAATGGGGACCTGGCCAGGCTGGACCAGGTCCTGGGCAGACACAGTTTTGGGGGGAAATGGAGCTCTCCATCCGGATTGGGCCCTTAGGACAGTCACTGGGACAGCCATCTCTCACCTGGTGCTGTTTTTGGCCCCTGCAGGTCTGTGTCTAATTGACTGTGGCCTGGGCCTCTCTCTCTGGAGCACTATGACCTGGAGGGCCCTAGAGCTCTTTGTGAGGCTGCCAGAGACTGGTAATACCCGAAGTCACAATCTCAGGGCTCTCAGCCTTGTGTTTTCCAGCTCAGCCTCTAAAGCCAGTTCTCCAGGCCATCTGGCCTCTGTCACCACTTTGCTTGGTGTTCTCCACCTATGCCCACCCCCTGAAATGGCTACTGGAGTCCTCACGGCAGCTTTTTCACAGTCTTCCCCCCAGCTTAACTGGAATCTGGCTTCCCTCCCCCGTTGCCCCTCATCCTCCCTTGTCCTGAGCCTCTTGGTGCGGAGCTTGCATTGGAGTGTCCCAGTGCTGCTCCCTGCAGTTCTGCTCTGCGGTCCTTTTGAAATCCTGTTTGGGCTCATCACCTTCCCCCGCACTACTCACCACCGCTTTGGAAGTTCTGGGGCTGTGGCTCTTAGCTTCTGCTCTATGCCTGGGAGATTTCCAGGGCCCACCCTGCTGTGAAGGGTTACCTCTGTGGCTCCCCTGGCTGCCCACAGCACACCGGTCACCCCCAAAATGGCCCCGACTCCTGGGCATAGGTCTCTTTATGTGATTGTCTCTCCAAGCCCCCTGGAAGCTCCTCTCCCAAGATAGAGTCTTAGTCATCTGTATCCCATTGTCAAAGTTAGGGACAGCCTAATGACCAGCACAGTCTGTTTTAAGAATAAACAAGACTGGAAGATGGGAACGTAGAGAAAGAAGCACAGGCTCTGCTTCCCTCTGCTGCGGCTCAGCGTGCCCCTTCCCCAGGCTGGAAGCTTTTCTCCATACGCCAGTCTCAGGGGACACTTCCTTGCTCCTCCTTCCTCCCTCCATAGCCCTTAACTTCCAGGACAAGTCCTCGGGCCCTGCTTCCAGTTTTCCTTTCTGCTTAGGGAAGGAGACTGGAGGCCGGCGCGGCCTGTGGCCGGTAGAGGGCAGGCACCCTCCCAGCCGGCAGGGGATTGCTGCCTCCCCCGGTGCCTGGGGCCGGTCTTGGAGGCTCAGGTGAGATTAAGTAAGGGTGCATTGGTGCTGAGCCTTGAGCCCTGCTCTGCAGCCTCCAGCGAAGGATTTGACTACTGACTCAAGTAGGGTACCTGCCACGCGGAGGAAGCCTCACGCTGGCAGGAAGGGATGAGACTCCTGAGGTGGTGAGGTGTCTTGCCTCTCCTTTGGTGAGAGGCTCTTGGGGGCCAGTGAGGAGGGAGGCCAAGCAGGGGTGTGGGAAGAGCTCGAGAGGGAGAGCTGGGAGCCCAGGTTGGGATCCCCTCTATGCAGGTGCTCATTGCTGCCTGCTGTCAGCTCTTCCAGTCCCAAGGTCACAGGTAGAGGGAGAAGATTGTCTGGGAACTTTCCTGGGACTGGAAAAGAGTGGGTGGTTGGTCAAAGAGTTGTGTTTGACCAGGTCTGATTCTTCCACCCATTTATCCCTGCAAATATACAGAAGTAAAGAAATACAACAACGGACTCACATGTTCTCCATTCACATGTTTACATGTTCTCACTCCATTCTCTAGACTGAATAACTACCAAGATTGTGCTGTGTTTACTTTGTTACTTTTTCTTTGCTGAAGCATTTTAAGGCAAATCTTAGACATTTTGCCATGTCACTTCTAAATACTTTGTTATGCATCTTTCAAAAACATGTCAGCTACTTTCATACCATAATGCCATCATCATACTTAACAAAATTAACAATGGTTCCTTGGTATCAACTAACATCAGTTCATAGTTGAATTTCTTTGGTGTAGTTTTACTATTGTTTGTCATGTAAGGCCCAATATGTGGTTGTGATAGCTCTTAAGTCTGTTTTGATGGACAGCGTTCTCCCTTTTATTCTGAGTCAATGACGTGTTGCTGACGCTGGTCAACCTGTACAATGGCTCTCAGACTCTCAGTCTGTTTATCTGTATAGTAGGTACTGTTGCTGCCCTGATGGATTCCCTTTACTGGCACACCCAACATTTTTTTAAAATTAATTAATTAATTAATTTTTATTTATTTTTGGCTGCGTCAGGTCTTAGCTGGGGCACGCGGGATCTTCACTGAGGCATGTAGGACCTTCTGCTGCGGTGCACAGGCTCTTCGTTGTGGTGTGTGGGCGTCTCTCTAGTTGTGGCCCGCAGGTTTTCTCTCTCTAGTTGTGGCACACAGGTTCCAGAGCGCATGGGCTCTGTAGTTTGCGGAACGTGGACTCTAGGCTCTAGTTGAGGCGCACGAGCTCAGTAGCTGTGGCCCACGGGTTTAGTTGCCCCGCAGCATGTGGGATCTTAATACCCCGAACAGAGATCAAACCCATGTCCCCTGCACTGTGAGGTGGATTCTTTACCACTGGACCACCAGAGAAGTCCCTGGCACACCCAACTTCTGTCTGCAGTGAATGTTGGCTGTAAGGGCTCACAGCTGCCCTCTACTCAGAGGAATTGCTTGTAGAAAGTTGCTCTTAGCCAACCCGAGCTCACCCTCTTCATGGCCCGCAGCCAGTGATTGACAGGGGTACTGAAGCCTAGCTTTCTTGACCTGAGGAGGGACAATACTGTAGTGGTGCTCATGCTCCAGAGCTTTCCAGGGGACTAGGCAGAGCCTAGACTTCAACTGAAAGCACTCATTTCCTTAGCTTCTTCCCCTGTCCTACTCTGCCTCCCTCAGTTCCTTGCAGGTTTCTTTTGAGAGCACTTGCATGAGAATCCTAGGGTCAAACTGTGCTTCTAGGAGACCTAAGTCTATTTTCTTCCTTAGAGTGTCATTTAACTTTTACTTTGATTTCTTGAATACCTACAAATGGAAATGAACTCTGGAGGCCTAGTCAGAAGCAGGTTCAACTCTTTATAGCAAGATTACTTCATCAGTGGTCTGGGCAGCATATTGTAAGCCATCTGGAGGCATAGGGGATCAATGAATTCAGTCTGATCCCTCTGTTGTGAAGTTCCCCATCAACCTCTCATCTAGACACTCCATCCATTGATTATTCCCTGACTCAGTTACTGCACTCAGGGTGGCAAGGAGGATATTTTTCTAATTCTTTTTCTAACATCATTTCTTCCACATTTATCACCTGGAATATTTCCATAGGGAAGAATTTTCCCTGATCAATGAAAGCTATTTGGTTGTCCTGCAATGCAATTTATTCAGGAAAGGTTAGTTTCTTTCCTGTTAATTGACAATGCTCAGTAAAGAGGTGATGCCCTTTACTTCCTGGTTCTATTACCATTATTACTCATGTCATCGTTTATTTCAGTATCAAGATACATGTGTATGTTTTTAAAAATTGAGATAAAACTCATATAACATAAAATTCACCATTTTAATCTTTTAAAAGTGTACAATTCAGTGGTTTTTAGTATAATCACAATATTGTACAACCAACATCACTATCTAATTCCAGAACATTTTATCACCCAAAAGGCAACCCCATCCATTAAGCAGTCACTCCTCATTACTCCCCAGCCCCAGCCCCTGGAAACCATTAATCTACTTCCTGTCTCTATGGATTTGCCAATTCTGGACATTTCATATAAATGGAATCATACAATATGTGGCTTTTTGTGTCGGGCTTCTGTCCCTTGGCTAAATGTTTTCAAGTTTCATCCGTGTTGTAACATGTATCAGTACTTCATTATTATTCATTCACTATTGACTGATATTCCACATTTTGTTTATCCATTAATTGGTTGATGGATATTTGGGTTGTTTCCATTTTTTGGCTATTAGGAATAATGCTGCTATGAACACTGAGGTACAAGTTTTTGTGTGAACATATCTTTTAAATTACCTAGAGGTAGAATTGCTGGTCATATGGTAACTCTATGTTACCTTTTTTTTTTGGCTGCATTGGGTCTTTGTTCCTGAGCGCGGGCTTTCTCTAGTTGCGGCGAGTGGGGGCTACTCTTTGTTGTGGTGCACAGGCTTCTCATTGCGGTGGCTTCTCTTGTTTCGGAGCACAGGCTCTAGGCGTACGGGCTTCAGTAGTTGCAGCATGTGGGCTCAGTAGTTGTGGTTCACAGGTTCTAGAGCGCAAGCTCAGTAGTTGTGGTGCACGGGCTTAGTTGCTCCGCAGCATGTGGGATCTTCCTGGACCAGGGCTTGAACCTGTGTCCTCTGCATTGGCAGGCAGATTCTTAACCACTGTGCCACCAGGGAAGCCCTATGTTACCTTTTTAAGGAACTGCTAAACTGTTTTCCACAGCCTCTGTTCTGTTTACATTCCCACCAGCAATGTGTGAGGGTCCTAATTTCTCTACATCTTCATCAACACTTGTTACTTACCATTTTAAAAATTATAGCCACTCTGGTGAGTGTCAAGTGGTATCTCATGTGGTTATGACTTGCATGTTCCTAATGCTAATAATGTTGATCATCTTTTCATGTGCTTATTGGCTATTATATATCTTTGGAGAAATTTCTACTTGAATCCTTTGCCCATTTTAATTTTTATTGGATTGTTTCTCCTTTTGTTGTGGAGTTGTAAGAATTCTTTATAAGTTCTATCCAGACTAGACGCTAGGCTTTCTGCTGTCTTGATGCTATCCTTTGATGTACAAAAGTTTGAAACCCCCCCATTTATTGAGATATATTGACAAATAACATTGTGTAACATTGTATAAGTTTAAGGTGTACAATGTGGTGATTTGATATACATATATTTTGTGAAATGATAACCATATTAAAGTTAGTTAACACATCCATCACCTCATATATCTACCATTTGTATGTGTGTGTGTGTGTGTGTGTGTGTGTGTGTGTGTGTGTGTTGGTGAGAACATTTAAGGTCTATTCTCTTAGCAAATTTCAAGTATACAGTACAGTATTCAAGTATACAATACAGTATTGTAAACTATGGTCACCATGCTGTACATTAGATCCCTAGAACTTCTTCTAATTGCAAATTTGTATCATTTGACCAACATGTCAAATCTCCCCATTCCCCCCACTCCGAAATCCCTGGCTACTCTCTGTTTCAATAAGTTCAGGTTTTTAGATTCCACACATAAGTAAGATCATACAGTATTTCTTTCTCTGACTTACTTCACTTAGCATAACACCTCAAAGTTCATCCATGTTGTCGCAAATGACAGGATTCCCTTATTTTTTATGGCTATATAATATTTATGTGTGTGTGTGTATGTCCATATCATCTTCTTTATTCATTCATCTCTAGACGGACACTTAGATTGTTTCCACGTGTTTGCTATTGTGAATAATGCTGCAGTGAACGTGGGGGTGCAGATATCTTTTCAAGATAGTAATTTTATTCCCTTTAAATATGTATCCAGAAGTGGAATTGCTTGATCATATGATAGTTCTATTTTTAATTTTTTGAGGAACTCCATACTGTTTTTCTTTTTTAAAAAAATTTATTTATTTTTGGCTGCGTTGGGTCTTCTTTGCTGAGCGCAGGCTTTCTCTAGTTGTGGCGAGTGGGGGCTACTCTTTGTTGTAGTGCACGGGCTTCTCATTGCGGTGGTTTCTCTTCTTGCAGAGCACAGGCTCTAGGCACGCGGGCTTCAGTAGTTGTGGCTTGCGGGCTCTAGGGCGCAGGCTCAGTAGTTGTGGTGCACAGGCTTAGTTGCTCTGCGGCATGTGAGATCTTCCTGCACTAGGGCTCGAACCCATGTCTCCTGCATTGGCAGGCAGATTCTTAACCACTGTGCCACCAGGGAAGTCCCTCCATACTGTTTTAAATAGTGACTGTGCCAGTTTACATTCCCACCAACTATGCATAAGGGTCCCTTTTCTCCACATCCTCTTCAACACTTGTTATCTCTTATCTTTTTAATTATAGTCGTTCTAACAGGTGTCAGATAATATCTCATCATGGTTTTGATTTGCATTTCCATGATAAAGTTTAAAGTGTATTTTGTCTGATATAAGTATAGCTACTTCTGCTCTCTTTTCATTTCCACTTGCATGGAGTATCTTTTTCCATTCCTTGACTTTGAGCCTATGTGTGTCCTTAAAGCTGACATGAATCTCCTGTAGGAGGCTTGTATTAGAGCAGGGGTCCCCAACCCCTGGGCCACGGACTGGTACCAGTCCATGGCCTGTTAGGAACCGGGCTGCACAGCAAGAGGTGAGGGGCAGGCGAGTGAACGAAGCTTCATCTGCCAGTCACCATCACTCCCCATTGCTCACATTACCACCTGAACCATCGCTCGCAATACTGCCTAAACCATTCCCCCCCACCCCAAACCCCTCCGTCCATGGAAAAATTGTCTTCCACGAACCCAGTCTCTGGTGCCAAAAAGGTTGGGGACTGCTGTATTAGAGTCTTGTTTTTTCAATCCATCCAGCCACTCTATGCCTTCTGATTGGAGAACTTAATCCATTTACACTTAGAGTAATTATTGATAGGTAAGGACATACTAATGCCATCTTATTGTTTGCTAGATGTTTTGTTGTTCCTTTATTCCTCTCTTGCTGCCTTCCTTTGTGAGTTAAATTTCTGTGCTGGTATGCTTTGATTCCCTTCTGCTTATCTTTCATATATCTACTATAGGTTTTGCTTTGTGGTTACTGTTAGCCTTGCATAAAACATCTTATAGATATTACAGTCTGTTTTATGCTGATAACAACTTAAATCACTTACAACAAGTTTACTCTTTTTTCTCCCTTCCTTTTATGTTTTTGATGTCATAATTTACCTGTTTTTATGTTGTGTACTTATTAACAACTTATTATAGCTACAGTTATTTTAATACTTTTGTCCTTTAACCTGTATAGTAAAGTGGTTAATATATCACCATATTACAGTATTAGAGTATTCTGAGTTTGACTATATACTTACTTTTATCAGTATGTTGTGTATTTTCATGTTGCTAATTAGCATCCTTTCATTTTAGCTTGAAGAACTCCTTTCAGCATTTCTTTCAAGACAGGTCTAGTGGTGATAAACTTCCTCAGCTTTGTTTGTCTGGGAAAGTCTTTACCTCTCCTTCATCTCGGAAGGACAACGTTGCCATATAGAGTATTCTCACTTGGCAGTTTCATCCTTTCAGCACTTTGAAAATATCATCCCCCTCTCTCCTGACCTGTTAGGTTTCTACTGAGATATCCTGATAGTCTTATGAGGGTTCCTTTATAAGTTACAAGTTTCTTTTTCCTTGCTCCTTATAAGATTTTCTCTTTGTCTTTGTCTTTTGACAATTTTACTACAATACGTCCTAGAGAAGATCTCTTTAAATGGTTTGGTGACCTATGAGCTTCATGAACTTGGATAGCCAAATCTCTTCCCAGATTTGGGAAGTTCTCAGCCATTATTTCTCTAAATAAGTTTTCTGCTTCCCGCCCCCCTTCTCATTCTGAGATTCCAATAATTCGCAGATTGTTTCTTTTGATATTATCCCATGGATCACACAGGCTTTCTTCACTCTTTTTCATTATTTTTTCTTTGTTCTCCCTGACTGGATAATTTCAAAGGTCCTGTCTTCTAATTCCAGATTCTTTCTTCTGCTTCATCCATTCTGATGTTGATGCTCTCTATTGCACTTTTTTTTTTTTTTTTTTTGGCTGTGTTGGGTCTTCGTTTCTGTGCGAGGGCTTTCTCCAGTTGCAGCGAGCGGGGGCCACTCTTCATCACGGTGCGCGGGTCTCTCACTGTCGCGGCCTCTCCTGTTGCGGAGCACAGTCTCCAGATGCGCAGGCCCAGTAGTTGTGGCTCACGGGCCTAGTTGCTCCGCGGCATGTGGGATCTTCCCAGACCAGAGCTCGAACCCGTGTCCCCTGCATTGGCAGGCAGATTCTTAACCACTGCACCATCAGGGAAGCCCATATTGCACTTTTCATTTCACTCATTGTACTCTTCAGCTCCAGAATTTTGATTTGGTTCTTTTATATGATTTCTCTTTGTTAACGTTCTCATTTTGTTTGTGTATCATTTTCCCGATTTTGTTCTATTGTCTTTCTATGTTTTCTTGCAGCTCATTGAGCTTCCTTAAAACAACTATTTTGACTTTTTATCAGGAAAACTACAGATCTTCATGCCTTTGGTATTGGTTACCAGAAGATTATTGTGATCCTTTGGTGGTGTGATAGTTCCTTGATTTTTCATGTTCCTTGAAGTCTTGTGATGCTGTCTTCACATTTGAAGTAGCAGTTACCTCCTCCAGTCTTTACTCAGTGACTTTGAGAGAGAAATACCTTCTGTCAGCCCTGCTAGGCATTCTGAGGTTTCTGGATATGCCTACTCTACATTCCTTGTTGCCTCTTGTGGCAGAATTCTTAAGCTTATATGCCTTCTCTCCATCCTGCAGTGCACCAGACCAGAGGCTGACAGACTCCCTTTTGCTTTTCCAAGGATAGAGCTAAAGCTCGAGTTTGTGGTCTCTCCCTGGCCAGCAGATTTAGGCCACCTTTCTACACATGCTCACTACTGTCTGCCAGAGCTTGCTCTCACCACCATCAGGAGTGCATTCAGGGAGATAAGCCCCAGGGAGGTGTGTAGATGAGGCACATGGAGCATTGGCAGTGCCTGTGGGCCATTTGGGAGGTTTCAAAGGTAAAGTGTCCCCAGCAGCTCATGACAGTTAGTAGGATCCATGTCCCTTTAATGTCCTCTGAGGGTCCTATCTGCTCTCACTCAACCTCTTCCCACCCCCCAGTCATGTAGCTCACAACTCAGTACTCTGAATGGAGCAAGAGAGAAATGACATCTTTGACAGGATCCCACACTGCTGGAGAAGCTGTGTGCTCACTCACACACTCTCACTTTACCCTGCAGGAGAAATCACTGACCAAGAAAATGATTTCTTAGCATTGAGCTGTGCCAGTTTTGGGGACAGGTAATGCAGGTAAACTCAAACTGTTCCTCTTACCCTCTCCAATGTGTCCAAATGTGTATTTTTCTGCTCCAGCTATGTGCTGGAATTTCTCTTCTGGAAACCTGGACTTCCACAAAAGCTCTCTCATTCATAAGTGATTGTCTAAGACAGTGTTCTCCAGGGAGAGAGGCTCACTCCCTCCTCATAATCTTTATCATGCCTCCTGGATATGCACAACTGTCATTTTCTCACATTTATATCAAGTCAAGTGTTGCAAAACAGCTCCAAGCTCCTCCATCCAACCAGTTTGCCTATCCAATACATCCCAAAATTTATACTACAGAAGCTGTGGCACTGTTACTGTTGTCAAATAATTTGAAAAAAAATAACACAAAAAAAGGACAAACAATATACTTGCAGGTCACCAGTCTGCAGCCTCTGATAACAGCCTACTTCTAGTTGTCCAATTTGCAGTAGGTATATTCATTTCCATCCGTTGTTTGATCTAACTTTCCTCCTGTCTTCATCCTACTCATGCTACACTTATTTTCCTGATTCCTTTCTTTTTCAAAGTCTCTGTCTTACAGTGTTATATATTCATGGGTATTGGATTATATTTTGAATTATATTGAAATCTTTTGTACATTTGTATCTCTACAGGCTCCATTTCCCCAAAATGGAATTCCTTCCCTATTCTTCATATTTAAACCATTTCATCTTTCAATGTTCTACTCACATACTGTCTCTTTTATAAAGACCTCCTTGGCATCCCTTTTCCCGTTCATCAATCCATCCATCCATCCATCCATCCACCCAGGTCTCACCCCATCCTGAATTCTGAGAGCCCTGAGTACCCCATTTGTTAGATCACTTGGGACCTTATCAGGCATACACTTCTTGCTCTCTGTCGTGGGTTGAATGATGGCTCCACAGAAGACATGCCTATGCCCTAAACCCTGGACCCTGTGAATATGAGCTTATATGGAAAAAAAGGTCTTTGCTGATATAATTAATTTAAGGACCTTGAGATGAGATCATCCTGGATTACCTGGTTAGGTCCTAAATCCAAATGACAAGTGTCCTTATATGACACAGAAGAGGGGACACTAGAAGAGGAAATGGAGGCAGAGATTGGAGTGTTGTAGACACAAGCCAAGTAATACCTGGAACCACCAGTAGCTGGAAGAAGACGAAGGATTCTCTTCAAGAGCCTTTGGAAGGAGTGCAGCCCAGCTGACATCTTGATTTTGTACTTCTGGCCTCCAGAACTGTGAGAGAATAAACTTCTGTTGTTTTAATTTACCAAGTTTTATGGTAATTTGTTATGGTAGCCACAAGAAACTAGAAATTCAAATGGCCAGCTCTTTAAAATCAGAGGCAGTGTGTTTTACCTCTTTGTAGGAGGTCTTTCCTCTACCTGGAGAAAAGTAGCCAGAACAGAGAGAAGAACACCAAGAACTGAGTTAATTGGCCAGGTTTCAGCATGGCCCATCCCTTATTAGCTGGCTCTCTTTTCTAAATCAGGGACACATGCCATTTCCTCTACAGAGTGACTGTGAAGGTTTCATGTGGAAATGGATGGGGAGCTCTCTTCTACTGTGTGTGTGCAGCTCTCCCATGTACTCACTGTTGCTCTTTTGTGACTTGTTTCCCTATTGAAGTGTCAGGATAAGGTCTCACCTCTGTGGGTAGAGGACAGGGTCCCTCTGAAAAGGGTGGTCATTCTGGGGTTAATCACTGGGGAAGAGGCAAGTCCTAGACATGAAATCATAATTTAGAAAGCAGGCTGAAGGCAGCCTCTCTGGATTTGGGATTTTGCTATAGTGGCCTTCTTTCAGCTTCCCCAAATAGCCATGTTCTTTTTTGTTTTAGGGCTTCTATATGTGCTATTCCCTCTAGCCAGAACATTCTTCCCCCAGCTAACTCCTATCCTCTGTCTCAGTTCTAAAAAGCAGCCTTCTATTACTACCTAGATTAGGCCAGGACTTCTGACATATTGCCCTCAGCCCATGCCCTTCTCCTCAGAAGCATGCATCACCCTTACGTCTTGTTCAACATTCTGCCTCATTTGGTGTCATACCACAGGTTCCATGGGCAAGAATGTGCCCACCTGGGTCTTGTGCTTCCCCTGCAGCAGAGAGCAGAGCACCCTCCCCACCCCCACCCCCAGCTTCACATAAGGGAAGTGACCCTAAGGTCACATTCTCTGGTTAGAGGTTACTCTCCAGTGGTCCCCGCCCCCAGCCTTCAGTTAACTCTCACTTACACTTTCTGAGGCTAATTGTGGCCAGACACACCAGTGATCAGCACCCCTGAGGCTTGCAGTCATCCCTAAGGAGTATCCTAGGGGAGGGTGCATCTATCTCAGGGGCCAGGGCTGTCACAGCTGCCCCACCCTATGGGGAGTCTCCCTCATTGATATTCCTGACCTTGACAATTTGGACTTGATTTTATTGAGGCTGCCAACCAGTGAATTTCCTTATAACAGAAAATGTCAAATTCACGTGAGAGATGGCTATAATCCAACAGGGCAACCAACATAGGGCTTGGTAAAATGTGGACTAGATCAGGCAGAAGCAATGGGGGGCATCTACACCTGTGTGCACTTGTGAAGGTTGAGTTACAGGAGATGCTGAATGTAATGGAAACATTGACTTGGAATCTTTAGGCATCTCCTGAAAGGATTAACCAATGGCATCATAAAAAGAGACAGAGGTCAACTGAAAAATAGCAGGACGACAGAGGTGCCCTTCAGACTCCTTGAAGAACCCAGCAGTCCAGGTGATTGGAATAGGATAGCACATGAGCCTGACCAGAGCCCAGAGAGAGAGAAGGCGGGTTGGGCACAGGATCACCATCAGCACTCAGGTTACCCAAAAGATGGGCCCAAATTGGACTTTTCTGGAAAAGGTTCCACAGGTTGCTAAGGCTTCTGGGGTAAAAGTATTCTTCACCTCATCCATTTTGGGATCAGTCCCCCACTAATGCATGCAGGGCCTCAAATATTAACATCTGATTGGACACATATAATGAATTGCAGAGTAGGAGGCAATAAATGTTTAGGTCAGAAAATTTGACAGTTATAATTTATATTCACTCTTAGTTCACCCATCCTGTTTAACATGGGGGTTGGGGTAACACTCACCCCACTCCTGCTCAGCCTCACAGAGCAACAAAGGAGCCTACAGCTCCTCCCACCCACATGTCTCCAGCTGGAAACCCATTCTCTCCCAAGTCCTGGCTGAGAAACCAGTTTAAAGAGGTCCTCTGTCCCCCCGCCCCACCCCCACACCAGTAACAAGGAAGTCCCTCAGGGTTGGGAGGGGTGGGAGAAGCCAGGAGACAGACCAGGTCAGGCCACTTCCCATTATTCAGCAGAAGGGGAATGAGTGGGGGCTAAGCCTCTGGTCTCTGGGGCTCATCTACACCAACTTCTTGGCTTTAAAGAAGCTCTTGAGGTGCTGCATCTGCCAGATGCCAGTGGCCACAAGGATGAAGGTCTGCAGAATGAACCACCACAGCACCCGCTGGTTGGTGCTCTCGCTGGTCTGCCGGAAGCGCTCTTCTCGCCACTGTGTGAGGGGACAACAGGAAGGCGTGGCTAGAACTGAATTGACCCCCAGGGGAAGAGCTGAAAGAGCCACTCCCTGGGAGGTTACACATCCACTGTCCCAACTGGCCCAGCCCAGCCCCTCACCCTCTGGTACTCCTGCTCCTTCTGGATCTTCTCCACTTGCTCCACCAGCTGCTGTATGCGCAGATGCAGCAGGGTCAGCTTGTCATTGGCTGCAAGTTCCGTATAATCATTGGTGTGTTCACCCAACTGCATGTCCAAGTGAATGGCCTGGGGAGCAGAGGAGCCAAGGGTGGGGGTCAGGGAGCTCAGCTCCACGCACGTGCCAGAAACCCAGCTTCCACACGCCAGTCTGGGCCTGACTGAACTGAGCAGTTCAGTGCCTCACACTCATTGATGTGGGGACTAGCTCTGCTCCAGGTGCCAAAACACCAGATCAAGGCCCTGCTTACATGGAGTTCCATGTCCAAAAGACAGAAGGGACAGAACAAAATGTGCAGAACAAAATGTGTGTGACTCAGTGTTTGAGACAAGCAGCTCCTAGGAGTTCCATGTCAGTGGGAGGTGGTAATGAAGAGCCTGGGAGCATTCAGCTGCTGGACAGCTCTGAATTTCACATTATGAAGCTTGGTCTTTATTCTAGGGATGGCAGGGAGCCGAGAGATGATTTTAAGTCAGAGTGACTCCCTCCTGGGTCCCCTCTCATTCTTCAGGACCTGTCCTCTGTATGCTTACTTCATGGAAAGCCCAGGCCTCCTCAAGAGGCACTGCCTACTGAACCCTTCTCACGCAAGGGACTGAGATGTTAAGGGTTGGTGACTTTCCCCTCCATACTCACCAGCTTGCCGTCATAGAAGAGGGCGAACCGGATGGACTCGAGGTGAAGGCAGATCTGGTGCTCTCCAGGAGACTGGGAGGTGAAGGTAAAGCTGCCCCGAGGGCCGTACTGACGGGCCAGTAGATTCTAGAGGAAACAGCCTCCGTGAGCACAGAGAAGCTGACCAGAAACCTGCTTCTAGGAGAGGAACTCTGGGGGTATCCCAGGTTCTGACCCCCACAGGCCAGGCCAGCAGGGAGGGTGTGAGGAAAATGGCATCAGTTTGGGCTTGAAAATCTCAGATCCCAGCACTGCTAGTACACAATACTCCACAGATTGCAAAGAGCATGGCGTTCCTTGAGCCCTCCTGCCTGTGAGGAGATGAGCCCTCCTCTAAGAAATGGAGGACTAGGGAGGACTAGACAATGACGCTGGAGATGTGGGGGTGGGAGGGCTGCAGGGAGTCAAGGCCTGCCTCACCTTGTTCTCGGGGTCCTTCACAAAAACGAACAAATTGATCCACTGCGGGGAGGGCTGGTACTTTTCCGTAGCGGGGTCGTATAGCTCGGTCTTGTAGTTACCTAATGGGGAGGCAGCCTGGATGCATTCCCATCCCCACTCACGACCAAGAGCCCGCCCAGGACCTCCAGGAGTCACGGGGGCCGGGGGGAGGAACAGGAAGAGCCGGGTGTCTGCGGGGCTTCACCACAGCCCTCCGCCTCTCTCCTTCCCTCTCCTGCCCCGCTTTTCTGCTGTCATCCGGGTCTGGATCAGACTTGCCTCCTCGGCGCCCCCCAACTCCGGCGCAGGCAACGGAGAGGGTGCTTTGCCCACACTGCTGTCCACCCATTTCCCACCCGTGCCCACCCCCGGCAGCAGAGGGGAGGTATGGGCCTGAGCTGATCCCGCGGGGCCTCATCCCCATTCCCTCTCAGGACTCTGAGTGCGGGGAGGGCAAGGCCGGGACTCTGGGTGCGGGGAGGGCAAGGCTCGCGCGCACCTATGACCACTGTGCCATCGGGGATTTCCTGGATGAAGCACTTCTCCTCCAGCTCGCTGACCTTGAGGTAGAACGCGCCTCCGCCGCCCGTGAGCGCCAGCAGCTGCCCCAGCAGCAGCGGCAGCAGTCCGGCTGCCCTCGCTCGGCCCCATCCCTGCCCGGGGCCGGCCCCGGGCCCAACGCCTCGCGTCCCGCAGGCCCCCGCCACCTTCCCAGCCGAGTCCGAGGCTGTCTGTGCGGGGCCTGCGAGGCTGCAAACTCGGGCACGGACTACAAATCCCAGGAGCCCCCGCGCGGACTCGCGTTGCGGAGGGGCCACGCGAGCTCCCACCCCACTAGTGAGGCGCTGTTCCGCGCTTTCCTTGCCCCGCCTCGCTTAATGCGCGCAGAAACCCAAGGAGGCGGGTGCTCTTAGTCCCATCTTGCTGATGTGGTAACAGCCTCAGAGAGAAGAAGGAAGGGACTAGCCCTCTGAAACTTGCAGAGCGGCTGCCTGAGATGGGTGTTGAGAGTGTGGGCAGGTCCAGGCATGACCTGGACCTGAACCTCGAGGAGGTTAGAAGTGATGGTGAGACAGAATGAGAACTGCAGAGAAGCCCTGGGGGGTTCAGAGGCTGACGTAGTAGTTCAGGAAAGGAACGGAGAAATGTCCCTTTTATGGAAGGGGTAAGTTTGACTCAAGCTCTGAAGGATGGTTAAAATCTCCCTGAGCAGCGAGGGAGCAAGAACAATTTAGGTGGAGAGACCTAGAATTGCCTAACAGCAGCAGGCCAGTTAAGGGACTAGGGGAAGAAAGTTTATGGTCACATGGAGGGAGGAGGTAAGTTGGGCCGAATCACTGAGGGGGCAGGAGCTGCCAGGCCCACTTGCACAGGTGGGACTCTTCATCCAGTGGGACCAAAAGAAAAGACTGTGAGTGAGCCTGGCGGGTGAAAGAAGTCGGCAGGAATGCAACTGGAAAAGGAAAGGGAATACACAACTGAAAGGTGTGGGAGGGTGGGGCCAACATGACAAGACAGGGACCCAGGAATAGCAAATCTCAGGAATTCCGAAGCTCACGATGCTCTGAGTAGGGCAGTGTATACTCAAACGTCAATATAAAGCAGTAGCCCTCCCCAGGTGGTGGGATGAAGTCCTCCACCATCTAGTGCCTGATGATAATAGATGCTCATTGGTTTATTCAGTAATATAAAATGATGATGAAAATAACAATACTTTTTATTCTTCTGTGCCAGCCACTGTTCTAAGCACTTTTAAACGTACTAACTAAATTAATATTTTAAAAACTCTATAAGGTAGACTCTAATAGGATTCCAGTTTAACAGCTGGGGAAGCAGTGGCAAAGAGAGGTTGAGTAATAACTTGCCCAAGGTCATCCAGTGATAAGCGGCAGGCATTTGCTCACACAAACTCTGGGCAAGACTTTACGATACATGTTGGACATGAATATGAGTAAAACCTGTCTCCTGTCCTCTAAGAGCCCACTGAAAAGCAAAGGAGCAATGTCAATACAGTGTTTTAAGATTAATAATATGGGGGCTTCCCTGGTGGTGCAGTGGTTGGGAATCCACCTGCCAATGCAGGGGACACAGGTTCAAGCCCTGGTCTGGGAAGATCCCACATGCCACGGAGCAACTAGGCCCGTGAGCCACATTTACTGAGCCTGCGCGTCTGGAGCCTGTGCTCCACGACAAGAGAGGCCGCGATAGTGAGAGGCCCGCGCACCGCGATGAAGAGTGGCCCCCGCTTGCCACAACTAGAGAAAAAGCCCTCGCACAGAAAGAAAGACCCAACACAGCCAAAAATAAAAAATTAATTAATTAATTAATTAAAAAAAAAGATATCTCTAAAAAAAAAACATTTAAAAAGATTAATAATATGTTTTAGCTACCAGAAATTGTCCCCTCACTTTATCAGTGTGGCCCATTGATAATTCTAGGGGAACGTTTTTATTCCTTCCCTGGGAATGATCTTTAAACGAAAATGACAGATGCAGGTGTTAACAAAGGCAGACACTTTAGAAAGGTCAATTAAGACAACAGCTGAAAAGCATCTGTTGGATTTGGGAACTCGCTGTTCATCAAGGGCATTCACCAGGAGCTGGGAGCAGGGGTGATGACTCAGGGTTTGGGAGGCAGGATGAGGTGCTGTCCACGGTCCTGAATCGTGATTGCCAGTACCACCGCCTGAAGTAAGGGACTGGTTTTTGGTTTTGGTTTTTGTTGTTGTTTTATATATAAAATTTCCAATCCCTCATGAACCAATACTTTTGTAAAAAAAAAAAAAAAAAAAATGAAACTGATTATGTGCTTGAATGTCACATCAATGTTAAATTTCTATAAAAGTTTCTAAGCACTCAATTTCTGTGCTTATCTCATTGCAGACCTATAACAAACACTCATGGACCAGCACTGGCCCGCAGTGAGTAGCACTGTTTCATAGCCAGTGATCAGACTGCCCACAGAAATCCCCTAAAGGGACAAAAGTGGGAAATTATTAGGGCCTGCAGTGACATGCATGTAAGGAGATAGTGCACCAGTGACTTTACAGCAAGATTTCAAAGCCAAGAACCCAGATGTTGGGAAGGATGAGATGGTTCCCAAGTAGAAAAAGTACTGTGTTGATGATAAAACCTGTTTCTGAGTGATGACAGGGCTGAGAATATAAGAGCAGAGAGCCCACCATTCTGGGATTCTCCCACGTGACAGTGATCTCATTCCACACTGTCTGCCAAAACCACTGAACCTGGGTGCCATTTGTGAGATTTCAAGGAGACATTGGGGAACTGCATCTACTTGCCCTATCTGTGGTTCCCCTAAGATCGAAGACTCTGGCAGGCCTCTACTACATGCTGTTCCCTTTCTAAGGGATGTCCTGAGCCCCCATTGCTGCCCTCTTTTCTGCTTGCCTAATTCCTATTCACCCTTTCAAGACTCAAGTGCAGCATCACTCTTTTAGGTGTTTCCTGCCCTGGGCTCCTTGGGACCTTGCATTAACCATGTTGAATTATAATTGTCCATTCACATGCAAGTCCCTTGGGGCTGATAGCTGGAAGAGATTAAGACAGGTTTCTGCCGCATATTATCTCTTTGCTCCCCAAAGCCTAGCGAAAATCTAGGAACAGCATGATTGTGCAGTGGATGTTTGGTTAGAGAAAGGGAAGAGAGAGGAAGGAGAGAAAGTAGAAGGGAAGTATGGAGGGAAAGAGGGGGATAGAGAGAGGAAAAAGAGAAGTTGGAGGAAGAAAGAGAGAGAAAGAAGAAAGCAAGGATGAAGGAGGTTGGAGAGAAAGAAGGAAGAAGAGTAATGGTGAGTCATAAACCAAAATCTCCATACCTTATTCCTGGCCTTTCTTATGATGTCCCCTCCTCATTATTCCCATTAGGCATCTTGAGCTAGGGATGGTGGGGGTGGAGATACATCAGGGTTAGAATGTTCTTGCACATAAAATCAGAGCTTCCATGTGCAATTCTGCTCTGGTGCTGGGTGGATTCTGTTGGTTTGCTGGTGACCTCCACATCATCCCCAGGACACCGCCATGCCACTGTTCCTTCCTCTGGTCCACTGGTCTCTGCATTCTTCTTCCTCCCTGGCATGTAGAAAAATATTCCTTTTGACCATCTCCACAAAAGAATTTCCTATGAAAGTTCTTTTCCCTGTGCTTTCTTTCCCAGAACACCTGGGCACTGAAGGGTGTGTGTGTGCTGAATCCAGGGATATCAAGAACAGTTATCACACTGGACCTGGAACCAACCACTGTTCCTGCTTCATGCACCACCCCCACCCCCCACCCCCACACAGGCTCACAGTTATCCCTCTGACAGAATTCTTCCACTCCTGGTGAGTTTTCTCAGAGTTTTCTCACTGTCTCCCTTTCCGGTCCATCTCTCTTCAGGGCTTCGGGCAGCCCATCCCACAGGTCTGTGCCTGGCTTGGTCCTCCAACCCTCCTGCACTGGAGGGGTTCCCATAAGGAGGGCAAATCAAAGGGAGTGGCTGGGATGTTCCTCAGTCCTTGAGAATCAGGAAGCCATTGATCCCAGGACGCAGAGGACTTCTAGGGATAATGTGGCCAAATGCAACATACCAGTGCACTTAAGCCTCAGCTCTACTCCAGCCAAAATACTGTTATACTTTCCCACAGTAAAATGTTTGCAGCATCCTCAAAGGTCTCCACTGTCTTCCAAACATCTTTTCTGGATGAGTAAAGAAATGCACAGACTTGGTTGAGGCACCAGGACTCCTCTCTGGGCTCAGTTTTCACCAAAGGCGAATCCTCTCCCCTCATGCCTGAGGTTGTATAGGTGAACCTGGACAAGGGATGCAGCTTTCTCAGACATCTTCTATTTATCATCACCCTTTCCATCAAGTTCCCGAACTGGTAACCACTTCTGCCCTTGAATGAAGACTTTCTCTCCAGTCTTCCATGCAAATGGGAAACCTTATTCTTTTGGTTCAAAGATCATTCATTGTCTAGAATGAAATAGAAACCAGGGAAAAAGGAGGGTAGGGGACATGATGGGGAGACCAAGGTGGAGGGAGGAGAGAAGAGGAAGATGGCAAATCCAGACAGTGACACTTCCTTACTTCCCCTTTCTTCCCCTTTCCTCCCTTCTTTTCCATAACACCTCCCTCCTCCCTCTTTTCTCTCTGTTTTTAAAAGGTAAGTTTTACTATTATTCAGGCATGGTGAGGCCAACAGATCAGGAGATGATTACTATTGAAAAGATAGTTTGGGGACTTCCCCAGTGGTCCAGTGGTTAATACTCTGTACTTCTACTGCAGGGGGTGCAGGTTTGATCCCTGGTTGGGGAACTAAGATCCCACATGCCGCAGGGCATGGCCAAAAAAGAAAGAAAGAAAAGATAGTTTGTTACTCACGGTTCCCAAGCAGACTGGGTACACCAAGTCATGTAGGGCCACATGGGGAAACACCAGGGTTGGTCAGGAGGCAGAAGGAGTGAGGGGAAAGCATGGATAAAAGCTTTTATTATGGTGTTCATGGGAAGGAGTGGGTGACTGGTTAGTTTGAATAATTTCAGCAGGCTCTGTGGTGTCAGGGCTGTCATGGGTTTTCTGGTACCTGACCCTGAGGTGATTAGGGCATGAGGAATATTGGCTTGGTGCGTGAGAGTTCAATAAAGATGGTGGTTGGGGGCCAGGGGGTATGGGCTTCGGATTGGTTGGTTTACATATGAAAGGTACCCCCTCAGGTGAGTCCTTTGCTATCTCTAAGAACTAACCCTGGGAGGGGTAGTGAGGCCCCAGATGCCAGAGCATCAGGAACACAGAATATAAGAAAATATAGTTAATACACTTCCCAACCAGAGTCTGCACCACTGGGTCTCCAAAAGATCATGGCAGCATTCTCATCCCACCTACGTTGAGGGCTTTACAGGTCAGGAGATGGGGAACAGGGTGGAGCGGGTGAGGAGAAAGGTGGGTCACAGCCCTGCCTTCTCTTGGACTGGGGTGGAGCAGATTGGGGCCAAGGTTAAGAGGAAAGTAAGACAATTGGGTTTCTACTGCTGCCACTGCCAGGATACTGCTGCACCCAATCTGGCAAGTCCCAGCCATGTTTCTGGCTTTGAAGAACAGGTTCAAATGACCTAAGGTGTGTCCTGGTCTCCATCCTTCCCCATCCCCATCCCCAAAACTAAGATTCAGGATTCTGTACTGGCACATTAGTTGACTGTATGACCTTTTACCTTACTTCCCTTCTCCGGTCCTCATGTTTTCCTGCCCCTACAGCTGCTCCAGACGAGGGCTCAGCCCCCTTGCTGCTGGTCCATGTTGCTGAACTCTCTGCCTGTCAGGGGGTTGTGTCAATCACTCCAGCTTACAGGTGCCAACTGTGTGAATACTTGTCTGTTGAATGGGCACTGCCACCACTGGAGAGGAGGAAGAGAACATCAGGACTGCTCCCTGAGCATGGGAGAGGTGGCACTGGTGTTTGCTTCCTGAGATTGGAGTCTCTTCATGAGGGAGCTTCTGACTTAAGGATATGTGGATGGAATCAAAGTGAAGTAAGTTCTTCAGTTACCATCAACACTGTGATGTTATTTGATCTCCAATTTCCCTGTTCCCCTGAATGTATGTCAAGAATAAACTCCAGGGCTTCCCTGGTGGCGCGGTGGTTGAGAATCTGCCTGCCAATGCAGGGGACATGGGTTCGAGCCCTGGTCTGGGAAGATCCCACATGCCACGGAGCAACTAGGCCCGTGAGCCACAACTACTGAGCCTGCGCGTCTGGAGCCTGTGCTCCCCAACTAGAGAGGCCGCGATAGTGAGAGGCCCGCGCACTGTGATGAAGAGTGGCCCCCACTTGCCGCAACTAGAGAAAGCCCTTGCACAGAAACGAAGACCCAACACAGCCAAAAATAAATATAAAAATAAATAAATAAATTAAAAAAAAAAGAATAAACTCCATACCTGTGTCCCTAATTACACACACACACACACACACACACACACACACACACATTGGGTATACATTCATATTCTCCTACTGCTGCCTTCTTTACTTTCCCTGTATTATTTAATCCCTCATGAACTTTTCCCCTGTTACTGTTCAGACTCCCATCTCTGAGTGTTCTCAAAGCTGTGGCCCTGGATTTAGGAAAACTGTTTGGGACATGGAACCCATCTTCTGCTTTGACTATGTACAATGCTCAGTGGGGGAGATTTCCAACAAGAATGGTAAATGTCTGGATAGAAACGATTCTCTTTTTCTCCACTGCCACAGAAACAGAATGGGCCAAGAGTTGTCTACTTCTTACCAGTGCAGTTCTCAATGTGAAGATTCTGACTTAAAGAACTCAGAGGAAACCAATGGAACAGACAAGACAGTGTGTCAGACAAAAAGCACACAGCCTGATGTCAGCATAGCTTGAGAAATATGACATGTGTGAGATGTAGAGATATCCCTTTCCTCATCTCACAAGATATAGGAAATCAAGGAACTTCCTGTAAAACTGCTTTAGCAAAACTCAAATTTTAAGGCAATGACACCATTTAAAAACATCTAACCATGGAAAAAGACTGAAAGCTTTCTTTCTAAAATCAGGAACGGGACTTCCCTGGTGGTCCAGTGGCTAAGACTCTGCTCCCAATGCAGGGGGCCCGGGTTTGATCCCTGGTCAGGGAACTAGATCCCACATGCCGCAAGTAAGAGTTCACATGCTGCAACTAAGAGTTCGCATGCCGCAACGAAAAGATCCCACACGCGGCAACAAAGATCCTGCATGCCGCAGCTAAGACCCAATGCAGCCAAATAAATAAATATTTAAAAAAAATCAAGAACAAGGCAAAACCTTGTTTTGTCTACTCTCACCACTCCTATTCAACAGCGTACCAGAAGATGTAACAACTGCAATAAGGCTGGAAGAAGAAATAAAAAGCATGCAATTGGAAAGGAAAGAAGTAAAACTGTCCCTATTTGTAGATGACATGATTGTCTATATAGAAAATCTCAAGGAATCTACAAAAACCTCCTAGAACTAATAAATGAGTTTAGCAATTTGCAGGATATATGAGCAACACATATAAATCAAGCACATTTCTATGTATTAATAATAAACATAAAGAAACCAAAATTTAAAATGTAACACCATTTACAGTCATGCCAAAGAAAATGAATTACTCAGGTAAGATCTAAACAAAGCATGTACAGAATCTGTTTGCCAAAAACTACAAATCCTGATGAAAGAAATCAAAGACGACCCAAATAAATGTAGGGACATACTGTGTTTATGTATTGGAACACTCAACATAGTAAAGATGGCAATTCTCTCCAAATTAATATTCAGGTTTAACACAATTCCTATCAATATCCAAGCAAGAATTTTTATAAATATAGGCAAGATTATTCTAAAACTTATACGGAGAGGCAAAGGAACTAGCATAACTAAAACACTTTTGAAGAAGAAGAATGAAGTGGCAGAAATCAGTCTACCCAATTTCAAGACATTATACATAATAATCGAGTAATCAAGATGATAGTAATCAAGGCTGTGTGGTATTGGTAAAAGGATAGACAAATAGCTCAGTGGGGCAGAATAAAGAACCCAGAAATAGACCAACACAAGCCAATCTGATTTTCGACAAAGATGCAAAGCAATTCGATGGAAGAAAGATATCTTTTTTTTTAAAAAAAGGACATTATTTTTAGAGCAGTTTTAGGTTCACAGCAAAATTGAACTGAAAGTACAGAGAGTTCCTGTATACCTCTTGCACAGCACATGCACAGTCTCCCTACTACCAACATCCTGCACAAAAGTAGTACATTTGTTACAATCAATTAACCTACATTGATACACCATTATCACCTACAGTCCATAGTTTACATTATGCATCACTATTGGTGTTATACACTCTATAGTTTTGGACAAATGTATGATGACATGTATCCACCATTATAGTATCAAGCAGAATAGTTTCAATGCCCCAAGAATCCTCTGTGCTTTACCTATTTATCCCTCCCTCCCCCACTCCCCCAACCTCACTCCTAGCAACCATTGATCTTTTCATTGTCTCCACAGTTTTCCCTTTTCCAGAATGGCAAATAGTTGGCATCATACAGTGTGTGGCCTTTTCAGTTTGGCTTCTTTCACTTGGTAATACGCATTTAAGTTCCTTCATGTCTTTTCATGGCTTGATAGCTCATTTTCTTTTAGTGCTGAATAATATTCTATTGTCTGCATGTACCACACTTTATTTATCCATTTATCTACTGAAGGACAACTTGGTTGCTTCCAAGTTTGGGCAATTATGAATAAAGCCACTATAAACATCTGTGTGCATGTTTTGTGTGGACATGAGTTTTCACCTCCTTTGGGTAAATACCAAGGAACATGATTGTTGGATCATATGGTAAGAGTATGTTTAGTTTTGTCAGGCACTGCCAAGCTGTATTCCAAAGTGGCTGTACTACTTTGCATTCCTATCAGCAGTGAATGAGAGTTCCTGTTGCACAACATCCTCATCTGCATTTGGTGTTGTTGGTGTTCTAGATTTTGGCCATTCTAATAGGTGTGTGGTGGTATTTCATTGCTGTTTTAATTTGAAATTCCCTAATGACTTATGATAATGAGTATGTTTTCATGTGCTTATTTGCCATCTGTATATCTTCTTTGTCAAAGTGTCTGTCCAGGTCTTTTGCCCATTTTTAAATAGGGTGGTTCATTTTCTTATTGTTAGATTTCAAGAGTTTTGTGTTTATTTTGGATAACAGCCCTTTCTCAGATGTCTTTGGCAAAGATTTTCTCCCAATATGTGGCTTGATTTCTCATTCTCTTGAAGATAGCCTGTTCAACAAGTGATGCTACAGCAATTTGCCACCCATAGACAAAAAAGAAAAAAGAAAGAAAAGAAAAGAAAAAGCCTTGACCTGTCTCACACCTTATACAAAAATTAACTTAAAATAGGACTTCCCTGTTGACGCAGTGGTTAGGAATCTGCCTGCCAATGCAAGGGACATGGGTTCGATCCCTGGCCCAGGAAGATCCCACATGCAGCAGAGCAACAGAGCCCGTGTGTTACAAATACTGAGCCTGCGTTCTAGAGCCCAAGAGCCACAACTACTGAAGCCCGCACACCTAGAGCCCATGCTCTGCAACAAGAGAAACCACCACAATGAGAAGCCCGTGCACCGCAACGTGCTCGCTGCAACTAGAGGAAGCCCACGCACAGCAACGAAGACCCAACAGAGCCAAAAATAAAAACAAATAAATAAATAAATTTATTTTAAAAATTAACTTAAAATAGACCACAGATTTAAATATAAAATGTAAAACCATAGACTTTTTAGAAAAAAAAATAGGAGAAAATCTTTGGGGTCTAGTGTTAGGGGTAAAGAGTTCTTAGACTTGACACCAAACCCATAAAAGAAAAAACTGATAACTTGAACATCATCAAAATTTTGAAATTTTGCTCTGTAAAAAACCTTGTTAATAGAATGAAAAGACAAGCTACAAACTGGCAGAAAATATTTGCAAACCACATATTTGACAAAGGTCTACTATATAGAATATGTAAAGAACTTCCATCACTCAAAAGTAAAAATTCAAATAGAAAATAGGCAAAAGACATGAAGAGACATCTAATTAAAGAGGATATAAAGATGCAAATGAATGCATGGAAAGATTTTCAACATCAGCCATTAGGGAAATGCAAATTAAAACCACAATGAAGTTGAAACCACATTCCTCAGATGAGACTCGAACCCAGCTGCACCTCAGATTGGGACTTGAACCCACAATCACTGACTTAGGAGGGGACTCAAACCCACTGTCTTTAAATGAAACCACACATCTAGTCTCAGGACTTATTGAAGCTCAGGTTGTTTTGTCTCGGCACAGAAAGAATTCAGCAGGGGGCAAAGAAACAGGCAAAGAGTGAGTTTATTAGTATAGGACGCTTGTGAGAGCTACAAGCCGGCAGGCAAGGGAGCGCAGCCCTGAGAACAAAGAGGGCTACATTTTTATAATGAAAGAAAAAGTGGGGAGGGGAGAAGACCATTTTCTTCCTCATTTTTGGGTAGACGTCAAGGCTTACATCATTAGTTCCTCCTTTAACCCTGTATCGTCTAACTGGGACTGTCATGGTGCTATTTAAATCATATGTATATTAGCAAAAGGGTGGTGACATACTAAAATATGGTAATTCATCTCAGGTTTCGGCATAACGTTCCCTTTCCCCTAGTTTTTTCACCTCTCACCTATACTGCTGTAGTAGCTATGTGCAGAAATGCTACTCTTCAAGGACCATTAACTCCCTGACTTCATGTAACAAGATTCAGACTCCATAACTATTGTCTTGTATTTTAACTATGAGTATCTGTGGCTTGAGTGGGTCTGGGGCTTGAATGCACCTGGTCTTCCTTCAAGGTAGAGTAGATTATTACTAGGTTACTTGATTCTTTTCTTGAGTGCTCATTAGCTTACAACAGTCTCCCAAACTCCCTTAAAATTCCTTTTCTGTCTTTAATCCCCCAGTGGAATTTCTAAACTATTTCATTATCCTACTCTATCCTTATCAAAGTGTCATTACAAACATATCAGAATGGCTAAAGTAAAAAATAGTGACAACAACAAATGCTGGTGACAATATGGAAAAACTGGATCACTTATACATTGCTGGTGGGAATGTAAAATAGTAGTCACTCTGGAAAAGAGTTTATCAGTTTCTTTAAAAACTTAGCATTCAACTACCATATGACCCAGCAATTGCTCGCCTAGGCATTTGTTCCAGAGAAATGAAGCTTACATTCATACAAAAACCTGTACATCAGATTTCCCTGGTGGTGCAGTGGTTAAGAATCCGCCTGCCAATGCAAGGGACACGGGTTTGAGCCCTGGTCCGGGAAGATCCCACATGCCGTGGAGCAACTAAGCCAGTGCGCCACAACTACTGAGCCTGCGTTCTGGAGCCCACGAGCCACAACTATTGAGGTCATGTGCTGCAACTACTGAAGCCCTCGAGGCCTAGAGCCTGTGCTCCGCAACAAGAGAAGCTGCCGCACTGAGTAGCCCGCTCACCGCAATGAAGAGTAGCCCCCGCTCGCCCAACTAGAGAAACCCGCCTGCAGCAACGAAGTCCTGACACAGCCAAAAATAAAACATAAACAAATAAATAAAGTTAGAAAAAAAAACTGTACATAAATGTTTATTGAATCTTTATTTGTAATGGAAATAAAAATAAGCTAGAAACAACCCAAATGTTCGTCAGTGGCTAAACTGTGGAGCATGATAGGATGGCTACTACTTAATGGTTACTTTCTCCTTCCCTTTTTTTTTTTTTAAATTTATTATTTTTAATTAACAGTCAAATTGGGGTATAATTGACATATAACATGACATTATGCTATTTTTAAAATAATGAAATGAGAATACTTTTCATACATTCATGTAATAAATACTTATTGATCATCTATTAGATACTAGACATTGTTTCATAGCAGGATACACAGCACTAAGAAGACAAACTCTGTTCCCATGGACTTATATTTTACCTCTACAGTGGGGGAAGATAACTGATAAACAAGTACATGAATAGAATAAGAAAATATCAGGGGCAATACTTGCTTTAGTAAAAGTAAAACAGAATGTTGTGACTGAGAGTGACTGGCATGGGGGGTTATAGTACTCTGGGTTGGGAAAGCCTCTCTGAGATGGCATTTAAGCTGAGCTTTGAACATCAGGAAGAATTCACCACGTCAGGATCTGGGAAAAGGACATTCCAGAAGACAGACAACCTACATTGTGTATCAAAGTTAGGAAATTGGATGCAGCCAATTCAAAAATTGATAACTTTTAAATTTCCTCATTATTGAAGAAAGAATGAAAATAATTGCATTATTGATTCAATTCAAGAAGTTAGAATAAGGATAAAATATCCTTTTAAAAGGAGAAAGGAAAAATAAAGATAACAACCAAAATAATTAATGCAAAAACAAAAATAAAAAAAGCAGCATTGATTTTGTTTTTTCATTCTTCTTTTTTTAAATTTTTGAATATTTTATTATTATTTTTATAGAGCAGGTTCTTATTACTCATCAATTTTATACACATCAGTGTATACATGTCAATCCCAATCACCCAATTCATCACACCACCACCCCAACCCCCCCACCACTTTCCCCCCTTGGTGTCCATACGTTTGTTCTCTACATCTGTGTCTCAATTTCTGCCCTGCAAACTGGTTCATCTGTACCATTTTTCTAGGTTCCACATATATGTGCTAATATACGATATTTGTTATTCTCTTTCTGACTTACTTCATTCTGTATGACAGTCTCTAGATCCATCCACGTCTCAACAAATGACCCAATTTTGTTCCTTTTTATGGCTGAGTAATATTCCATTGTATATATGTACCACTTCTTCTTTATCCATTTGTCTGTCGATGGGCATTTAGTTTGCTTCCATGACCTGGCTATTGTAAATAGTGCTGCAATGAACATTGGGGTGCATGTGTCTTTTTGAATTATGGCTCTCTCTGGGTATACGCCCAGTAGTGGGATTGCTGGATCATATGGTAATTCTATTTTTAGTTTTTTAAGGAACCTCCATACTGTTCTCCATAGTGGCTGTATCAATTTACATTCCCACCAACAGTGCAAGAGGGTTCCCTTTTCTCCACACCCTCTCCAGCATTTGTTGTTTGTAGATTTTCTGATGATGCCCATTCTAACTGGTGTGAGGTGATACCTCATTGTAGTTTTAATTTGAATTTCTCTAATAATTAGTGATGTTGAGCATCTTTTCATGTGCTTTTTGGCCATTTGTATGTCTTCTTTGGAGAAATGTCTATTTAGGTCTTCTGCCCATTTTTGGATTGGGTTGTTTGTTTTTTCAATATTGAGCTGCATGAGCTGTTTATATATTTTGGAGATTAATCCTTTGTCCGTTGATTCGTTTGCAAATATTTTCTCCCATTCTGAGGGTTGTCTTTTCATCTTATTTATGGTTTCCTTTGCTGTGCAAAAGCTTTAAAGTTTCATTAGGTCCCAGTTGTTTATTTTTGTTTTTATTTCCATTACTCTAGGAGGTGGATCAAAAAAGATCTTGCTGTGATTTATGTCAAAGAGTGTTCTTCCTATGTTTTCCTCTAAGAGTTTTATAGTGTCTGGTCTTACATTTAGGTCTCTAATTCATTTTGAGTTTATTTTTGTGTATGGTGTTAGGGGGTGTTCCAATTTCATTCTTTTACATGTAGCTGTCCAGTTTTCCCAGCACCACTTATTGAAGAGACTGTCTTCTCTCCATTGTATATCCTTGCCTCCTTTGTCGTAGATTAGTTGACCATAGGTGCGTGGGTTCATCTATGGGCTTTCTGTCTTGTTCCATTGATCTATGTTTCTGTCTTTGTGCCAGTACCATATTGTCTTGATTACTGTAGCTTTGTAGTATAGTCTGAAGTCAGGGAGGCTGATTCCTCCAGCTCCGTTTTTTTCCATCAAGACTGCTTTTGCTATTCAGGGTCTTTTGTGTCTCCATACAAATTTTAAGATTTTTTGTTCTAGTCCCGTAAAAAATGCCATTGGTAATTTGATACGGATTGCATTGAATCTGTAGATTGCTTTGGGTAGTATAGTCATTTTCACAGTATTGATTCTTCCAGTCCAAGAACATGGTATATCTCTCCATCTGTTGGTATCATCTTTAATTTCTCTCATCAGTGTCTTATAGTTTTCTGCATACAGGTCTTTTGTCTCCCTAGGTAGATTTATTCCTAGGTATTTTATTCTTTTTGTTGCAATGGTAAATGGGAGTGTTTCCATAATTTCTCTTTCAGATTTTTCATCATTAGTGTATAGGAATGCAAGAGATTTCTGTGCATTAATTTTGTATCCTGCAACTTTACCAAATTCATTGATTACCTCTAGTCGTTTTCTGGTGGCACTTTTAGGATTCTCTATGTATAGTATCATATCATCTGCAAACAGTGACAGTTTTACTTCTTCTTTTCCAATTTGTATTCCTTTTATTTCTTTTTCTTCTCTGATTGCCGTGGCTAGGACTTCCAAAACTATGTTGAATAATAGTGGTGAGAGTGGACATCTTTGTCTTGTTCCTGATCTTAGAGGAAGTGCTTTCAGTTTTTCACCATTGAGAATGATGTTTGCTGTGGGTTTGTCGTATATGGCCTTTATTATGTTGAGGTAGATTCCCTCTATGCACACTTTCTGGAGAGTTTTTATCATAAATGGGTGTTGAATTTTGTCAAAAGCTTTTTCTGCATCTATTGACATGATCATATGGTTTTTATTCTTCAATTTGTTAATATGGTGTATCACATGGATTGATTTGCATATATTGAAGAATCCTTGCATCCCTGGGATAAATCCCACTTGATCATGGTGTATGATCCTTTTAATGTGCTGTTGGATTCTGTTTGCTAGTATTTTGTTGAGGATTTTTACGTCAATATTCATCAGTGATACTGGTCTGTAATTTTCTTTTTTTGTAGTATCTTTGTCTGCTTTTGGTATCAGGGTGATGGTGGCCTCATAGAATGAGTTTCGGAGTGTTCCTTCCTCCGCAAATTTTTGGAAGAGTTTGAGAAGGATGGGTGTTAGCTCTTCTCTAAATGTTTGATAGAATTCACCTGTGAAGCCATCTGGTCCTAGACTTTTGTTTGTTGGAAGATTTTTAATCACAGTTTCATTTTCATTACTTGTGCTTGGTCTGTTTATATCTTCTATTTCTTCCTGGTTCAGTCTTGGAAGGTTATACCTTTCTAAGAATTTGTCCATTTCTTCCAGGTTGTCCATTTTATTGGCATAGAGTTGCTTGTAGTAGTCTCTTAGGATGCTTTGTATTTCTGCAGTGTCTGCTGTAATTTCTCCTTTTCATTCCTAATTTTATTGATTTGAGTCCTCTCCCTCTTTTTCTTGATGAGTCTGGCTAATGGTTTATCAATTTTGTTTATCTTCTCAGAGAACCAGCTTTTAGTTTTATTGATCTTTGCTATTTATTTTTGTTTCTATTTCATTTATTTCTGCTCTGATCTTTATGATTTCTTTCCTTCTGCTAACTTTGGGTTTTGTTTGTTCTTCTTCCTCTAATTCCTTTAGGTATAAGGTTGGATTGTTTATTTCAGATTTTTCTTGTTTCTTGAGGTAGGCTTGTATAGCTATAAACTTCTTCTTAGAACTGCTTTTGCTGCATCCCATAGGTTTTGGATCGTCGTGTTTTCATTGTCATTTGTCTCTAGGTATTTTTTAATTTCCTCTTTGATGTCTTCAGTGATCTCTTGGTTATTTACTAACGTATTGTTTAGCCTCCACGTGTTTGTGTTTTTTACGTTTTTTTCCCTTTAATTCATTTCTAATCTCATAGCGTTGTGGTCAGAAAAGATGCTTGATATGATTTCAATTTTCTTAAATTTACTGAGGCTTGATTTGTGACCCAAGATGTGATCTGTCCTGGAGAATATTCCGTGCACACTTGAGAAGAAAGTGTAATCTGCAGTTTTTGGATGGAATGTCCTATAAATATCAATTAAATCTATCTGGTCTATTGTGTCATTTAAAGCTTCTGTTTCCTTATTTATTTTCATTTTGGATGATCTGTCCATTGGTGTAAGTGAGGTGTTAAAGTCTCCCACTATTATTGTGTTACTGTTGATTTCCTGTTTTATAGCTGTTAGCAGTTGCCTTATGTATTGCGGTGCTCCTATGTTGGGTGCATATATATTTATAATTGTTATATCTTCTTCTTGGATTGATCCCTTGATCATTATGTAGTGTCCTTCCTTGTCTCTTGTAACATTCTTTATTTTAAAGTCTATTTTATCTGATATGAGTATAGCTACTCCAGCTTTCTTTTGATTTCCATTTGCATGGAATATCTTTTCCACCCCCTCACTTTCCGTCTATATGTGCCCCTAGGTCTGAAGTTGGTCTCTTGTAGACAGCATATACATGGGTCTTGTTTTTTTATCCATTCAGTGAGCCTGTGTCTTTTGGTTGGAGCATTTAATCCATTCACGTTTAAGGTAATTATTGACATGTATGTTTCTATGACCATTTTCTTAATTGTTTGGGGTTTGTTTTTGTAGGTCCTTTTCTTCTCCTGTGCTTCCCACTTAGAGAAGTTCCTGTAGCATTTGTTGTAGAGCTGGTTTGGTGGTGCTGAATTCTCTTAGCTTTTGCTTGTCTGTAAAGCTTTTGATTTCTCCATTGAATCTAAATAAGATCCTTGCCAGGTAGAGTTATCTTGGTTGTAGGTTCTTCCCTTTCATCACTTTAAGTATATCATGCTTAAAGTATATCACTCCCTTCTGGCTTGTAGAGTTTCTGCTGAGAAATCACCTGTTAACCTTATGAGCGTTCCCTTGTATGTTATTTGTCATTTTTCCCTTGCTGCTTTCAATAATTTTTCTTTGTCTTTAATTTTTGCCAAGTTGATTACTATGTGTCTTGGCGCATTTCTCCTTGGGTTTATCCCGTATGGGACTCTCTGAGCTTCCTGGATTTGGGTGGCTATTTCCTTTCCCATGTTAGGGAAGTTTTCTAGTGTAATCTCTTCAAATATTTTCTTAGGTTCTTTCTCTCTCTTCTCCTTCTGGGACCCCTATAACGTGAATGTTGTTGCGTTTAATGTTGTCCCAGAGGTTTCTTAGGCTGTCTTCATTTCTTTCCATTCTATTTCTTTATTCTGTTCCGCAGCAGTGAATTCCACCATTCTGTCTTCCAGGTCACTTATGCATTCTTCTGCCTCAGTTATTCTGCTATTGATTCCTTCTAGTGTAGTTTTCATTTCAGTTATTGTATTGTTCATCTCTGTTTGTTTGTTCTTTAATTCTTCTAGGTCTTTGTTAAACATTTCTTGCATCTTCTCGATCTTTGCCTCCATTCTTTTTCCAAGGCCCTGGATCATCTTCACTATCATTATTCTGAATTCTTTTTCTGGAAGGTTGCCTATCTCCACTTCATTTAGTTGTTTTTCTCGGGTTTTATCTTGTTCCTTCATTTGGTATATAGCCCTCTGCCTTTTCATCTTGTCTATCTTTCTGTGAATGTGGTTTTTGTTCCACAGGCTGCAGGATTGTAGTTGTTCTTGCTTCTGCTCAGCATTGATTTTAAAATCCAAAATTTATTTCTTCTGCTAGTTTGGAGGGTCTCCTGCGGAGGCCAGGGGTGGCTGTGGCTCACCGTGAGGACAAGGACAGTGGCAGCCTCCTTTTTTTCCCCCAATATATTGTGGTAAAATACACATAACATAAAAGTTACTATCAACCATTTCAAAGTGTACAGTTTAGTAGTGTTTAAGTACATTCATATTGTTATGAAACTATAACCACTGTCTCCAGAACTCTTTTCATCTTGCAAAACTGAAACCCTATACCCATTAAATAACAACTTTCCATTCCCCACCTCCCATAACCCTTCAGGGTTTCCATTCTACTTTCTGTCTCTATGAATTTGACTACTCTAAGAATCTTATGTAAATGATGTAATACAGTATTTGTCTTTTGTGATTGGCTTATTTCACTTAGCATAACATCCTCAAGGTCTGTCCATGTTGTAGCATATACAAGAATTTCCTTCCTCTTAAAGGCTGAATATTTCATTGTATGTATATACCATATTTTGCTTATCCATCCATCTATCAATGGATACTTGAATTTCTACATTATAGCTATTGCTGTTATGAACATGAGTGTAAAAATGTCTTTTTAAGACCCTGCTTTCAATTCTTTTGAGTATATACCCAGAAGTGAAATTGCTGGATCATATGGTAGTTCTCGTTTTTAGTTTTTTGAGTAACCACCATACTGTTCTCCACAACAGCTGTACCATTTTACATTCCCATCAGCAGTGCACAAGGGTTCCAATTTCTCTACATCCTTTCAACACTCGTTTTCTGCTTTTTGGGTTTTTTGATACTAGCCATCCTAATGGATGTGAGGTACTATCTCACTGTAGTTTTGATTTGCATTTCCTTAATAATTAGTTATGTTGAGAATCTTTTCATATGCTTATTGACTGTTTGTATATCTTTTTGGAGAAATGTCTATTCAAGTCCTTTACTATTTTCAAATTGAGTTGTTTTTTTGTTGTTGTTAAGTTTTAGGGGTTCTCTATATATTCTAGATATTAATCCCCTGTCTAATATATGATTTGCAAATATTTTCTCTCATTCTGTGGGTTGCCTTTTTACTTTGTTGATCGTTTCCTTTGATGCACATTTTAAAAATTTATTCATGAAGTCCAATTTGTCTATTTTTTCTTTTGTTTCTTGTGCCTTTGGTGTCATATCCAAAAAAACATTGCCAAATCCAATGTCATGAAGCTTTTGCCCTATGTTTTCTTCTAAGGGTTTTATAGTTTTAGGCCTTATATTTAGGTCATGAGTCCATTTTGAGCTAATTTTGTATATGGTGGTAAGGGTTAAACTTCATTCTTTTGTATGTGGATAACCTATTTTCCCACCATTTTTTGAAAAGACTGAATGGTCTTGGCACCCTTGTTGAAAATCATTTGACCATATATGTGAGGGTTTATTTCTGCACTCTCTATTCGGTTCCATTGACCTACATGTCTGTACTTTATGCCAGTACCACACTGTTTTGATTACTGTAGCTTTGTAGTAAGTTTTGAAATCAAGAACTTGATTCTTCTTTTTCAAGATTGTTTTGCCTATTTTGGGTCCCTTGACATTCCACATGAATTTTAGGATGGGTTTCTCTATTTGTGCAAAAATAAATCATTGGGATTTTGATAGGGATTGCATTAAATCTGTAACTTGCTTTGGGTAGTACCAACATCATAAAAATATTTATTCTTCCAATCCATGAACATGGTATGTCTTTCTATTTATTTATGTCTTCTACAATTTCTTTCAGAAATTTTTTGCAGTTTTCATGGTACAAGTCTTTCACCTCCTTGGTTAAGTTAATTCCTAAGGCTTTATTTTTATACTATTGTAAATGGAATTTATTATTAATTAATTAATTAATTAATTTAGTTTCTGCCTGCATTGGGTCTTCATTGCTGTGCATGGGCTTTCTCTAGTTGCAGCGAGCAGGGGCTACTCTTTGTTGCGGTGTGCGGGTTTCTCATTGTGCTGTCTTCTCTTGTTGCAGAACACGGGCTCTAGGTGTGCGGGCTTCAATAGTTGCAGCACACTGGCTCAGTAGTTGTGGCATGCGGGCTCAGTAGTTGTGACTCACGGGCTCTAGAGCGCAGGCTCAGTAGTTGTGGTGCAGGGGCTTAATTGCTCTGTGACAAGTGGGATCTTCCTGGACCAGGGATCAAACCCGTGTCCCCTGCATTGGCAGGTGGATTCTTAACCACTGCGCCACCAGGGAAGTCCCCTCCCCTTTGCTTTTATCTCTTCTGTCTGCCAGGAAGTTTTCAAATAATTTAGTTCAAATACCGAAATACTCAATAAGCAACTACTTGATT
This sequence comes from Balaenoptera borealis, assembly GCF_965194805.1. Taxonomy (NCBI): domain Eukaryota; kingdom Metazoa; phylum Chordata; class Mammalia; order Artiodactyla; family Balaenopteridae; genus Balaenoptera; species Balaenoptera borealis. The sequence continues at coordinate 165,704,089 of NC_138867.1, forward strand.
TTTAATGATGACTTCACAGGAATGGTCATCACTAGGTGCTTTGTTTCTTTTGTATTATACTTGCACTCATCTCTTGGATTGGATATAGCAATAACATTTTTTCATTGTTGAGAGCTCTTGAATTCAGTCATTATCCCCCAGAACTAAAGAGAGTTGGTTCTGAATTCAATTCAGATTAAAATTATTGAAATTTACCCCAAACAATACAAAATTTGGTTTTATTTTTGTCCTTCAGTTACCTAATGTGAAGTTTGGATGAACAAAGCATGCACAACTACAGGCTTTCTACTTAACTTCTGGGTTTGCTATTAAAAATGCTGTTTACCCTCATAGCCTTCTCCTTAGCCCTTCATATTTCTTTGCCTCTATTCTTCTGTACTGTAGATTTTTCTCACCTATTGTACAAATAAATTGCGATGTATATTTTCATGTAATTTGATTGTGGAATTCTGTCACCTTAAGTAGTGAGTTCTTCCAAAATATAATATTTTTCCAATAAAATAAAAAAGTAAAATAAAATTAAGTAAAATGAGTCTCTTGCAGATAGCATATAGTTGGATTGTGTTTTTTACCCATTTTGCCAATCTTTGTCTTTTGATTGGAGAATTTAATCTATTTACATTTAGTAAATTACATTTAAAGTAATTACTTATAAAGAGGAACTTACTTCTGTCATTTTGCTATTTTTTTCCATTTCCCTTATAGGTTTTTGTCCCTCATTTTCTGCATTTATTTCTTTTGCATTAGTTTTTGTAGTGAAACATTTAAATTTCTTTCTCATTTCCTTTTGTGCATATTATTATTATTATTATTTTTAGCCATGCCTCATGGTATGCAGGATCTTAGTTCCCTGACCAGGGATCGAACCTGTGCCCCCTACAGTGGCAGCACAGAGTCTTAACCACTGGACCGCCAGGGTAGTCCCTTGTGTATATTCTTTAGCTATTTTTTTTTGTGGTTACCATGGAGACTACATTTAACATCCTAAAGTTAAAACACTCTAATTTGAATTTATACCAGTTTACCTTCAATAACACATAAAAACTCTGCTCATTTAACAGATCTGTTTTCACCCCTTTCAATTGTTGATGTTACAAAATTATATCTTTATACATTGTGTGGAATGGTTATTTTTTTACTATAAAAAGAAACTAACAGTTGGAACATGCAATAAAATGAATAAATCTCCAGAGAATTATGCTGAGTGAAAAAAGCCAATTGCAGAAGGTTACATACTGTATGATTCCATTTATATAACATTCTTGAAATGACAAAGTTATAGAAATGGAAAACACAGATTAGTGGTTGTCTGGGGTTACAGAGGGGGTAAGGGAGTAGGGAAGTGGGTGTGGCTATAATAGGACAACATGAAGTATCCTTGTGGTGATGGAAGTGTTCTGTGTCTTAACTGTATCAATGTCAATATTCTGGTTGTGATATTGTATTATACTTGGGCAAGATGGTACCATTGGGGGAAACAGAGTAATGGGCACTGTGGATCTCCTTTAGTTACTTCTTACAGCTTCAAGTTAATCTATAATTATTGTGGTGCTCCAAGGACAATGGTGCTTCAAGGACAAAGGTGCTTTCAGGACCCTGCCTGAAAAAGTTGCAGGGTTACACCCCCTACCAGACTCTTAATCGCCCTCCCCACTATGTTGCGATGGTTACGAAATTCCTGAGCCCACCTGGGTGACGCCCACCTGGGCAATGGGACCTGTCCCAAATAAGGAAAGGCATATGCCCTGTCCCACTCCCACTCTAGAGAAGGAAGGTATATGTGCCTCGACCAATCAGTAAATGAAATTTTCACCTCGGACCATTCCTTTGTTTTCTGTCTATAAAAACTGATCAATAGCACATGTTCGGGCTCGACTCTCCCAGACTACTAGGAAGTCGGCCTGCTCTTCTGGCAGTGACCCTTCCCTCTAATAAATTCTATCTTCTTTACATTCTGCCTTGTGTCTGGAAATTCTTTTCCAACCCGCGTTTGGATCACGACAATTATCTCAGTATAAAAAGTTTAATTTTAAAAATACCTGAAAGTATTATCATAAAATGTTATCATTTATTAATTCTGTAATTATTTGTTAATTTTGAGTGGTGGTTACAACAGCAGTAATATAGTATGTAGTTATAATAGCACAAAGAAAAACACAACCAGCAATTCATAGAAGAAAACAAATGACCAATAAAAAAATGTTCAGTCCTCAAGGAAATAGAAATTAAAGGATAGTGAAATACTATCTTTCATCCACTGATATTGCAAATATTTAAAAGGTTAAGAACATTTGACCAGGGTATGAGGAAGTAAGCACTCCAACACACTGTTGGTGAGGTTGTAATATGGTACAAACTTTTTGGGAGGATAATTTTGTGATCTCTTATCAACAAAACTATGTCCTACAGCAATGGTTTTTAGAAAATGAACAAGAATTTTTACTGCAGCATTATCTGTAAGAGCAAATAATTAGTGGGATAGAAATCTTAACCACTTTCATCAGTTATGGTTAAAAAAAATAAGGTACATTCATTTTATGGAATTTTATTACTGTTAAGAAAAATAAGGTAAAGACTTTCCAATGAGGGAGAAAGCTAAACGCATTCCCACTAAACCCCCCTCCCTAGGGACAAATGAAACAACAAAGAGACCTCAAAATAAAGAGAAAACTGAAGCTTCTATGAAGTCTTAAGGTAGCACAATCATAAACTGCAACTCCTTAGAAGAGCTACCAAAATACACTGAAATTCGGATACAATTCACGAAAGGCAGATCTCTGCTGATCTGACCCTGAGCTCTCCAAAACGCGCAGTTCCGCCCCAAGACCCCCACCAATACTCCTTTACCAGCCTGCCACTGGGGCACTGAACCCCGGTTCAGAGACGAGTCATCAAGGCTGGTATCTGGCAGCAAAGCCGGCGTGGATGAGTAGCGGGGGGGAGTGGGGGTGGGGCGGGGGGGAGTGGGGGTGGGGCGGGGGGGAGTGGGGGTGGGGCAGGGGGGTGTGGTAGGATGCCTGGAAGCACACACACTAGTGGACGGCGTTTGGGGGACAAAGACATGGCAAAGGGGTACCGTGGCGGCGGCTGCGGCTGCTCCCGCTGCTGTTTCTTGTTTTTTCTTCTTCTTCACTATTTGAAACATTTTCGAAGATAAATTCATGGATTGTTTGTGCCATTTTTTTCAAAATTCTATTTTTAAAAACAGAAGCAAACCGAGTGGCAGATGCTATGCCGAGGGAAGTCAAGGTTCCTAGGTTCGAATCCTGTCCCTGATCATAATTCGCTTCGCGAGTCAAACTGCGTTGGTTTCATGATCTGTAAAAAACTGATAATCAACACCAGTCACTGGGCCGCGACGAGGGTCAAAGGAAAGAATTTCTCAATTCTGCGGCCCCAATTCGCTCCTAGGTAGAAGCGGCGCCCCAATCAGGTACCGCCGCGCCGCGGTCTCGGGGCATCTGGGATTTGTAGTCCGCCCGGCGGAACTCGCTGTCCCGGCAGGCTGCGCGGCGGCGGCAGGGCTACGTGGCGGGGCCGGCTGCTGCTGCGCGGGCAAGTGGGGTAAGATGGCTGCGCAGCGGGGCGTGCGGGTTGTTGGGCTCTGCCCCGGAGCCCGGTTGGGTAGGGTCGTTCGGGCCCTCCTGCTACTGCTGTGGTTTGCGGCCCGCGGAGGCGCGCTTTACTTCCACATCGGGGAGACGGAAAAGAAGTGCTTTATTGAGGAGATTCCGGACGAGACCATGGTTATAGGTACGAGGGAAGGGAGAGAGTTTTCAACAAGACCGCGGTCTTGGGGCGGGGGGGTGCGGGAGGGTCATCTCCTCAGAGCTGGGAGCAGGCGTCCTCGGCGTGCCCTGCCGACCGCGGACTCAGCGCCACCTCGCGTTCCTCTGACTGGGCTCGCCCTGCTTGCTTCCAGGAAACTACCGGACGCAGTTGTATGACAAGCAGCGAGAGGAGTACCAACCGGCCACCCCCGGGCTTGGCATGTTCGTGGAGGTTAAGGACCCAGAGGACAAGGTGAGTCGGCTCCTTAGCCCCGCTGAGCCCTCCGCTCTGAACTTGAGCGCCAGACCAAGCAGGCGCCGGTACTTCGTCCCCTCCTAGTTTCCGCATCTGCTAAACAGTTGGTGTTGTGGGAAGATCCTGGGTTTTCCCTCCGGGCTAACCTTGGGCTTTTTCGGTGCTGGCTGCTTCTCTCAACTTGTTACTGACCGCTGCATGAACCCGCCAAGTCAGTTGCCTTCTCTGAGCCATTTCCTTGGTCTGTGAAATAGAAATTCATCTGTCTTATAGATGTGATGAGTGGATTAATTGTGGTGCTAGAAACCAAAGAGTTTTGTCGACTCTAAAGCTATGACATAAGACTTTAGGATTTCACGGAACAGGGTACTTTCCAAAAAGAATGAGCAGCTTTTAATTTAACAAATAAGGATATTAAAACAAACAAACCAAAAAACAAAACTTCAAAACCGTTCAACTGTCACCTTTCATTTGAAAGAATGACAGCAAAAGAGTTGAAAGGGCATGAGCTATGAATAAAGTAAAGCCCTTTCCAAGAGTGGTCACATGCCAACCTAATGTCAGACTCTTCGCCCCTTCTCCAGATAGTTCGAAGGCAAGTTTTTGGCAACTGCTGCTAAGCAGCATTGGAGCTTTTAGTTTTGTAGGATGCCTAGGGCTCTGCTTGTCAACTTTTGAGGCACTTAGAGCCTTACGCACCATTCAGTCCTATTCCTACCATAATACTCACTGAAGTCCCTTCTCTCCAGGTCATCCTGGCCCGGCAGTATGGCTCTGAAGGCAGGTTCACCTTTACCTCCCATACCCCTGGTGAGCACCAGATCTGTCTTCACTCCAATTCCACCAAGTTCTCCCTTTTTGCTGGAGGCATGCTGGTAAGTGGACCCATGTTGGACTCTTTCAGCCTCTAGCCCCTGGTCAAGACTGGGGACTGGTGCCACTGTAGGTGTGAGATGACTATGTCAGATTTTGTGTCTCTTAATACAGCTGGGTTTCCAGTGAACATTCAGGGTGTGGTTGCGGAGCTCTTTGTATATGCTTTGGTCAGAGTATCAGCCAAGGCTTATTCTTGCCCTTGGGCCTAGAGCCCCATAGGGCCAGACACTGACGAGGCCTCAGTCAGTGTTGCCTAAATGAACAGATAAAGAAAGGTGGGAGGACCAGCTGTTAGGCCCTGGCAGGAAGACAGAGCAGGACTACCTGATTCTCCTATCTTCCTTGTCTGTCTGTCTCCAGAGAGTTCATCTGGACATCCAGGTAGGTGAACATGCCAACGACTATGCAGAAATTGCTGCCAAAGACAAGTTGAGTGAGTTGCAGCTACGAGTGCGACAGCTGGTGGAGCAAGTAGAGCAGATCCAGAAAGAGCAGAACTACCAGCGGGTGAGTGGCTGAGCCAGGAGCAGTGGGCTTCTTCCCAGAAGCTGCACACTGACTTAGCCAGGAGTCACATGTCAGATTTATTATGAACCCAAGGGATTTACATGTCTGTGCTGCATTGCAAGTCTAAAAGGTAGGTTGGGTATTACTAACTACTTTGTAATTGAGGAGGCAGTCTCTTAAGGGGCTGTCATTGTCTTATTAGGAGACACACAAAATGACAGAGCAGGAATTGATACCAACACCTTGGGTGTTATTTCCATGGTTCTCAGTGCTCCCAGGATCAGGGGTTTCAATCTCACCGGTGTCCAGGAGGCAGGCAGGTATCATGAATGGATCTGTGACCATAATGACGGGTAGAATAGTGACCTATCTAAATGGAAACAACTACTGTGGTCAGCTGAGGGCAGCATTGCAGAATTGCTATCCCAGGGTTTTAAGAGGCATTTAGAGGTCCCGGTTTTTTATGTAAAAAATTCTGGGTTTTAAATGTTGTCAAAACACTGTGTGAGCCAACAAAAACATGTATGGGCTCGATCCAGCCCCTGGACCACCAATTTGCAACCTGTGCACACAATATTCAAGGAGCAGTTTGGGAGACCGAGGCAGAGGGCTCAGAGCAAGTCCACTTCTGAGTGTTCCAGGACAGCTCTGTCTGATAGGGTGATACCACAGCCACTTTACCACTCCCACAGGCATCAGGGTAGGACCAGGTAAGGGCTGTACCTTACAGATGAGCAAATAGACCTAGGAGAAATGAGTGGGTTGCCTCAGGTCATCTGGCTGGTGAGGGTGAAGACAGTTCCCAGGTGGGGTGGCTTTTTTCGGGCACTTGACTGGAACCTGGGCAAAGTTAGTTGGCCCTGGGACATCCTCCGGGGAGGGAACCCAGCAGTTCTAGTGGCCCCAGGTGGGGCCCAGCCAACTCAGGCTCGTCTTCCTTTCTCCCCTCCCACAGTGGCGAGAGGAGCGCTTCCGGCAGACCAGCGAGAGCACCAACCAGAGGGTGCTGTGGTGGTCTATCCTGCAGACCCTCATTCTCGTAGCCATCGGCGTCTGGCAGATGCGACACCTCAAGAGCTTCTTTGAAGCCAAGAAGCTGGTGTAGCCGTCCCAGGCTTCCCAAGCCATCCTTTCTCCCTGGCTGGGGAAGCAAGGGCCTCCTGGACTGACTTCTCTCCGGCAGGAGGCCTGGTCCCCAGCCATGGGTGTCTGCAGGGGAGAGGGACCACAGCACAAGCTGAGGGTAGCAGCTTGGCTGGCTAATACTGAGCAGGTGGTAGCGTAAATGCCTGCCCCCTCCCCTGGGCCCTTTGCAGTAATCTGAAGCCACTGGGAGCCCTACTGACACCTCAGAATCACAGTGTTACTGATCAGGGATGTGAGCCTATTGTCTGGGATGACTGGGGGGAGGGGAGTGGGTGGGCAAGCCAAGTCCTCCTTCTGTCTTCCTTTCCTAACTTGGAATTTTGACCAGGTTGGGGCGTGATTCCCTGCCACCCAGGAAACCTCACTATTCCCTCCTTGGGCCTAGACCCAGCCTGCTGATCCGGGGTGTGTGTGTCAATTGAGGGTGGGGTAGAGGGAGTTGCAGTGTGGGAAGGTAGCCCTGAGGTGGACCCCGGGTTCTTCACATGGTTGTTCTTTTGGGGACTAGAGAAACTGGGGTTAGGCCAAATAGAGGCCTTGGTGCTGGTTGGGGATGGGGCCTGCAGAGTCTTAGTTACTGATTTCATTTTCAATAAGTTTAGGTTTGTTACATTGGTTTCCCAATAAAAAAAAAATTAACTTCTTGTCCAGTGTAAAGTTACTGTACTGTCAGTGGGCATAGCACTGCAAGGTGCTTGAGGGAGTGTCAGTTTTTCCAATGGGCAAAGCACTTCACATTCTAAGATGAGTACCCACCTGTGAACTTCATACTTTTCATCCTCTCCATACCCTCCAGTGACAGTGGGTAGTGGTTTTGCCCAAGACCATCCAACAAGTGAAACGTAGGTGGACAGAATTGTTGTGGTGCTTCAAGGAAGTGCCTAGTTAGTGAAGGTACTGTACATTGAACAGAGGAATGCTGCAGGTGTGGAAAGGACAGGAATCCCTGAGTTGGGGGCAGGAGGGGGATACTGATGGACTTAACCAATAGCATGGGATCTCAGCAGTGACCTTGAAGGAGAGGAAGGATTCTGATGAAAGAAGGCAGGACAGGGGTGGTTGAGGAAAACAGGCAAACAGCTGGTATGCAGATAGATGGGCATTGTGTCAGCTGAAGTTGAGGGGGCGGGGTTGTGAGAAAGCTGGAAAGAAAAGTTGGTTAGAGTTAGAAGAGCCTTGAACGCCAGGTAAGAAATTTGGATATTACCCAGTGTTCAACAAAGTTTTGAGTATTAGAACACCCTGAATAAAACTTGAGGAAGGGTAATCCAACAGTGTGTGAGAAGGAGACTGGGGGTTGGGAGGCAAGTTTGGGGACTACTTGAACTGTCAGGAGAATGTAGTCTGAGCTCATATTGCCACTTAAGGCCTCCACATTTAGGGAAAAAAAACTTTTTTAAGAACAGCTTTAAAATTGCAGAAAAATTGTGAAGATAGTTTACATCATGCAGTAGTATGGTACATTTGTTAATGTTAAAATGAATGAACCAATAGTGATAGTCTATGCTTTATGCAGATTTCCTTAGTTGTTACATAGTGTCTTTTTTCTTCCAGGAACCCATCTAGGAGATACTATTGTTACATTTAGTTGTCTCCTTGGGCTCCTCTTGGCTGTCAGTTTCTCAGACTTCTTTATTACCTTGACAGTTTTCAGGGATACTGGTCAGGCATTTTGTAGATTTCCCTCAATTGCAATTGGTCTGATGTTTTTCCTCATGATTAGACTGGGGTCCTGGGTTTTTGAAAGACCACAAAAGGAAAGTGCCATTCTCATCCTGTCATATTAGGGGTACTAATTATCAACATGATTGTGGATGTCACAGTTTAAAATAAGTTAATTTGGATTTTTACATGAAACCTGACTTAGATCTGATACTAGGGGGGCTTCATCCTGATGCGACAACAATTAGCTGGAGTGAATGGTAGCTATCCCCCTAAGATGGGCTTGTGCTTTCCAGGTCAGGCCCATCTCCCAGTTTCCATCTTTGGCCTTACCTGACTGTCTCTGCAGGGGTCAGCCTTGCCTTTGTCATCAGCCAAATCTAGGCTGGATTTGTCGAGGTTCTGGTATAAGGTACGCTGCCCTGGGAGAGCTCAGCAGGAAGGGGACTGGTGGGTTGTATGCTGGGTGAAAGGGGGCTCCTGGGAATGATTAATTTCCTACCTACTATAGTGAAGTCCCCTCAGAAGCAGAGTGGTTGAGACCATAGATTGTGCAACCAAACTACCTGGGCTTACATTCTGAATTACCTCTCTGTGCTTCAGTTCCTTCATCTTTAAAGTGGGCATAATAAGTACAATACTCATAAGGACAGATTGAGATAACAGTAGTAAAGAATTTAGAAAAATGACTGGCACATAGTAAGAACTCAACGGATGTTAGCTATTAATATTTATTAGGAAACTTAAACTTTGCCTGGAAGAACAGAGGAGATCAAGTCTAATAACTTTGCCACTTTCTTTTCCCAGGTGGGAAGCTGGCCCAGCTGGGGCCTAAGTTCTCAGGGTGACAGGGCAGATATGGGAAGTCAATCTTATTCCCTTCTTCAGTTCTCAGTTCCACCAAAGTACTCCTCTCCTGGCTGATAGCTGCCATTTATATAGCGTTGACTATTGTGCCCTTCACTGTACCAAGTTTTTGCATTTTCTCCTTTAATCCTCACAGCAACCATATAAATCAGGAACCATTTATATACTCAGATGAGGAAACAGAAGCAGGCTGTGCCCCAAAACACAGCCGAACTGGCAGAGTCAGGTTTCAAATCCAGCCAATTTGCCTTTAGTGCCTGTCTCCTAACTACTACTTGGTGTGTCACTTGAGGTATCAGGCTGAACGCAAGACTGAGCCCTGAGCTTGGCCCTGCCCCCCCTCCAAGCTTGCAACCGAGAAAGAATGCACTTGGTTTGACGGCAGGACTACTTGGACGCCTTCCCTTGGGAAGAGGAGGAAGATGCAGATTATCCCAGAGCGCTGGTTTGGAAGTCTGGAGTCTAAGTCCAGTCCAAGCCCATTGACTTGAGCCCTCTCCGGGGCCTCAATTTCTCGGGATGTCCAGCGGCCCCCGGAAAGCAGTTAGCAGTTCAGGCGGTTGGAGCGCTCACGTGTTCCTCTGGATGCGGAACCTTTGACGCCGCAGCTCCGGGGAGCAGACGGCGCGGCCGGAGCGGCGGACCCTGTGGACCGAGGGGCGGGGCGGACGGGCTTGGGCGGGGCGGGAGGCGGAGGCGCCGCGTAGGCCGGGGAGGCCGGGCCGGCCCGGCTGGGAACTCGAGCCCCATGAGCCGCCGCCTCCCCCCACGATGTTCCCCTCCCGGAGGAAAACGGCACAGCTGCCCTGGGAGGACGGCAGGTGAGCGGCGGCGGCCGGCCCGGGTCCCGTCCTCCCGGGTGCCGATCCTTTCCGGGCCGCCCCGCGGAATCTAGGAGCCCGAGGCCGTCGCGTCTCCGTCTCTGCGGGGTTCTCTGAGGGTCTGTGGTTCTCCTTGTGGGTCTCTCTCTGTATTTGGGTCTCTGTTTCTCTCTATGTGGGTCTCCGTGTCTACCAGTCTCCGTCATTCAGCAGGTCTGTATTTCTCCGTTGACTTCCCTTTGTGAGTTTCTGTCCCTCTATGCGAGTCTGTCTCATTATGGGTCTCTGTGTTTTTCCACTGGCCTCTATTTTCATGCGGGTCTCTGACTCCGTTGACCTCTCTCAGTGGATCTCTGTCTTTCTGTCTGTCCCTGGTTTCAGAGGGTCTGTATTCCGTCTCTCTGATCTCTGCCTCCCCCATCACATCCCTGTAGCCTCAGACGCTACCCTCCTCCCTCCCTCGTGCTTCCCTCTTCTCTGCAGATCGCCTAGAAGAATACACCAGACAGAAGCTCTATGCTCTGCCTGGCTGGCTACTGCCTCGCCGGGACTAAGTATTCCCGGCGTAACGTTAGTTCATTTCCTGTGCAGCTGTACTTGAATGTGGCCTGCCCCATGTGTTAGGTGTGAGGTTGACCCAGACCTTAGCTAGTGATTACCACTAGAGCAGAATGGAGGTGGGGGGCAGGGGAGAGCTATTTGGCCGTTTAGATTGGGAAGGACTCCCACACTTCAGTCTTGAGATGTACCCCCAAAACTCTTCTCACCCAGAACACATGATAGTGGGTCTATACCTAGTGAATGACACCTCTTTCCCTTTCCTCTGTTAAGCTTGCCAGGTGCCAAAAGACTTTGGAATATAGTGAGCACAACTCTTTATCGTTGGGAATTTTTCAGACTTGGTGCTGAAGTAAGAAGACAGGAATATAGTAGAAAGCCTGGACTGTGGATTTAGGCCTGGACAGGAATCCTCTTTAATAGCCATGTGACCAGAAGCATACTTAATCTTTCTCCTCAGCTTTTCCATCTCTGAAACAGGGATCATAATATCTACTCTGCAGGTCTATATGAGGATTAAAGGAGATCACATATATAAAACTGTTGACACTGTGCTTGGCACAGAGAAGGTGCCAGTTTTCTTCCAGTTACTTTTGCAGTTTGGAGGTGCTGTAACCAGCGCAGCTGAGTATTCAAACCTGTATCACTAAGGTTTGTGTGAGGGAAGGTTATGGAGGAGAATTTCCATTTCCTAATTCCTTTCCATAAACTTCTGGAACACAACCATGATCCCACAAAACTTGTATCATTTCATGCTTTTGACACAGGGATACAAAGATCCATGCAACAGATGCAGATAATGTAACAATTAAAGAGTGCTGGCTCTGGAAACAGCCTGTCTGGGTTTGAATCTTACTAGCCTTGGACACAGATTGATGAATGAGAGAAAACCTCATCTGGTCTGCCTCCCCACCCCAGAAACAACGATGGCCTGGGCCTGGTAGCAGCTGAGACTGCAGATCTGGAGTTTGCCAGCAGGTGGCACCAGAAGCAACAGTTCTCAGTGTCCACTGTCCTGAGGAATTGGGATTTCAGCTCTGAATTCAGTTGTTCAGTGATTTGGGCCCTTGCAGCACAGGAAGAGAGTGCCCATGGGGACGTGATCCTGGTAGGAAGGGAAAGCTGGACCGAGGGAACAGCACTTGAAAGTGCATGGAGTGCCCAATCCATGCCATACCCCTGGATAATGGTCACTGCTTCTTCCCCTGAAGGTGGGATGTTTCCCCATGTCCATCTCCCCGGTCTCTACCCTACCCCAAGAAAGAGCCCAGAGGGAGAATCTGTAGAGGTTCCAGCCTTCCCAGGCCACTAGGAGGATTGGCCTCTGCTCCTCCCCTGCGGAAACCCCCACCACAGGACAATGGGGGGTAAGTCAGAAGCCCTGCAAGGGTGTCCTATCAGTCTCCCTCTCTGCTGTGTGTGGGGCCTGAGCCTGGCTTCAGGGCTGCTGGTTACCAGATTGGCAGTTGTGCCTCTAGAGAGAGGCAGGAGTTGGTCTGGCTTTAGTGTGTGACAAGCATGCCCTGAATGCTTGAACCCTTCCTTTAACTCACTTAGCAAGCCCTCTGCTGTATGACTTGTGCTAGAGCCACAGCTGTGAATCTGATTACCTGCGAAGAAGACAAGCATGGACACAGGTGATTACAAAACTCTTAAGTGCTTCAAAAAGGGCAGTACCAGATACCATAGGAACACAAAGGAGGGAGGGAGTATGTATCTCCGTTTGTGTGCACGTGGGGGTGGGGGGTGGCAGTGCTAGCCATGACATTGGCGTTTGGCCTTGAAGGATCAGTGGGGTGCTTCCAGGCGGATAAAATAAGGAAAGGCATTTTAGGCAGAAGCAGTGGACTGTGTGAGGGCTAGAGCAGGAAGGAATATGGTGAGTGGAGAAACTCTTGAGTTGCCCAACGTGTAGCACTGGGTGAGTAGCAGGGAGCAACTGGAGATGGGACCAGGTCACAGAGGGGTTTGACTGTCAGGCCAAGGAATTTGGCCATTATCTTATAAACAGGAGGATCATCCATGAGATTGAAGGGGTCTGAGCAGGGCAAGGACCAGATGAGACTTGGGCTAAAAGACAGGCAGTGGGTAAGGAAGGATCAAAGGGCACTTAGGAGGTAGAATCTATATGACCTGGTAGCTAATTAGTGACTCTCAGAGGTTATAAAGTAGATTGCTTTGCTGATTATTCTAGAATAGAGGAAGCTTCCCTTTTCTTGGATTCCTTAGTTCCTCCTTCACTGCTCTCAGGAACTTCCAGAGAGAGGGGCAAAGAAACCAGGTGAATTCCACCCATTTCTTTGTATTTCATAACCTGAAAGGCAGTCTCTCCCAGCACTACCCCAAAGTCTAAGATATTCCACTGTTTTTCCAGCTTCTGAAATAAGCCTGGGTGCTGTTCCCAGCCCTCATCTTTCCTTCCCTCTCTGTCTCTCATCCCTTGTCACATGGGCTGCCCTGGACTGAAGCTTTGACATGCATTCAGTGAACTGCCTTTGTTGGTTTGGGCCTCACATTGGTTTGGGGGCAGACCTGATCTTCTCAGAGTAAAGAGTGATCTTTTCACGGGGGCTGAAACAGGCACATGCCCCTGTTTGGGGAGCTTTCTGGTCTGAGAAACAGGATGAAGCCAAGCTTTCTGATGAGAGTGAACCCGCAGGGGAGCAGGCGGAAGGTAGTGGGTGGGGTCTCTAAGGCGGGCTTCTGCCATCAGCTCTGGACATGACCCATTGTCTTGGGGAGGGGCAAGTGCAAAAGACAAGGAGTCTTGTCTCTGCCCTCCAGCAGCTCTTGGTCTGGCTGGGACTCAGGCACAGAAGGTAAGAGAGCATCGAGGAAGTGGGGCAGCTCTGAGACCTGGGAGTGTTTGGAGGGCCTCCTGGAGGTAGGGGGGCTCAGGCTGAGCCTAGAGCTCTAAGCAGGATTCTGATGCATGGTGGCAGCACGAACAAAAGCACTAAAGTTGCTTCTGCACTAATTCCTGGGCGCTTGGGGCAGACCAGCCACGTGCACCTTACTTGTGGGAAGCCAGAGAAGGGGTCTGTCGCAGGACCTCGGCTCAGCCTTGCCCTTCTGACCTGCTCCCTGTTCTTGTCCCAGGTCCAGGTTGATCCCCAGCGGCCTCCCCCGGAAATGCTCCGTCTTCCACCTCTTTGTTGCCTGTCTCTTACTGGGCTTCCTCTCCCTGCTCTGGCTGCAGCTCAGCTGCTCTGGGGACATGGCCCGGGCAGCCAGGGGACAAGGACAGGAGACCCCGGGCCCATCCCGGGCCTGCCCACCAGAGCCACCCCCTGAGCACTGGGAAGAAGATGAATCATGGGGCCCCCACCGCCTGGCAGTGCTGGTGCCCTTTCGAGAACGCTTCGAGGAGCTCCTGGTCTTTGTGCCCCACATGCACCGCTTCCTGAGCAGGAAGAAGATCCAGCACCACATCTATGTGCTCAACCAGGTGGATCATTTCAGGTAAGGACCACCTCCTAAGCCAGCACCCGCTCACCTGGGCCTGCCCTGGTCTCTTGGGGCCTGCTCCCTTTCCTGACAGCAATCCAGTACCAGGTGGCCCAGGCCCATGAAAGGCCACCCAGGGCAGCAGTGAGAGGGTGGGAGGTGCTAGACCCCTCTCACTGGGTGTGACAGGAATTTGGGGGGAGGGTTTGGGGCTGGGGAGGCCCCTGATCTGGTTTCCATTTCACAAAGGTCCCTGTGGCTGCTGTATGTGTCGGGGCCATACCAGGACAAGAGGGGAAGCAGGGAGACCGGTTGGGCAGTCATTGCAGTCACCTGAGCTGATGGGGGCTCAGGCAGCGTGGCAGAAGGGGTGGAGAGAAGTGATGTGCAGGAAGCGCAGACAGGGCTTGCTGGTGGATTGGCTGCGGGGATTAGGGAAAGGGAGGGTCAAAGCCACGGCTTAACTTGTTCACAGTCTGGCATTATCCTAAAATCCTTGCCCTCACCAAAAACTGCTCCCCTCCATGATCACAATCCAAGCATCTCACACTCCACCCCCACCTCCTTTCCCTCCAGCTCGCTCCCACTGGGAGACGTGGACCCAACAATTCTTGGACCCTGACAGGCCCTTTAGTCCACGATTCTCCCAGTGCTCTCCATCCTCCTTGTCCGTCTTTTCTCCTGACCTAACTTGGATACCATGGTCCTTGGTGAAAGTCACTCCCTCACATGCACCTCAACTCCCTTCCACTTTCTCCCTGGCACAACTCCCACCGGATGAAACTCGACTCTGCCTGCTACACACCTGCAGCTGGATGTAGCTGGAGACACTGCTCATCTCCCTGACAATGAGCCCTGGCCCAGGAGGGCTCTCATTCCTCTGGTCTGCTGCCTCTCCCCTCCCCGGCATCCTTGCATACCCGCTCCTCTCCTCACTCCTCCCTATCTTCACCTTCAGCCAATTACTTTGCTTCCTATTTGAGAAAACAGAATCAATTGGAAGAGAACTAACCCAGGTCCCCACGCCTGGACTCCTTTTACAGCTTCTGTGCAGGTGTCCTCAGCTTCCCACTGCCTTTCCCGAGGATGCGCCTCCAGGGCCAGCTCTCCTACTTGGGCACTGGGTCCCTTTTCTGCTCTTCTACTCAAGGACATCACTCCAGCCATTGGCTCTCTTCTCACCCGCATGATCAATTTTCCCCCCTCCTGGAGTATTCAAATCAACAAACATACTGAAATAGCCCCCATCTAAAAAGAAAAAAGAGACCCCCGCTTGATCCCGTATCGCCCACATCTATTGCCTCTTTTCTTTGCTCCCCTTTCTAGCAAAACGCCTTCCCTTTCTCCCCCGTCGCTCTCTCTTGAACCTATTCCACTCAGACATTTACCCTCATCATGACATTGAAACAGCTCTTGTTGACATCACCAACGAGCCCACCTTGATAATCCAAAGCCCAGTTCCCAACCTTCATCCTATCGACTTCCCGGCAGCATTTGCCAAGTGGATTACTTCTTCCTTCTTAAAACACCTCAGTTTGACCTTTGGGACAGTGCTCTGCTTCTCTTTCCTCTCTGGCCACCTCTCCCCACCTCCTTTGCTGGTTCTGCCTCATCCCCCTGATCTCTCAGCCTTGGTGTTCCTTGGGGGTCAGTGCTTGGGCACCGTCTTTTCTGGCTCCAGTCGCTCCCCAGGGGATCTCATCTAGTCTCAAGACATCAAATCTCATTTCTACCCTGATGACTCCCAAGTCTGTATTCCCAGCCCAGACCTCTCTCCTGAACTCCAGACCCATATACCCAGCCAGATGCCTGTGCAGCCCTCTGTTTGGTGGTCTCAAGAGGCATCTCAAGCTTAACATGATTAAAACTGAATTCCTGATTTCCCACCTGTCCCTGACCTTCTCCTGCCCCCTTCCTCATTTCAGGAAATGGAAACTCCACACTCCCAGCTACTCAGGCCAGAAAGCCTTCGGGTCATCCTCAACTCCTGCTCCCTCACACAACACGTCTAGTCCATCAGCAGAATGCATCTAGAATCTGCCCTCTTCTCACCATCTCCACTGCCACCTCCCTGAGTTAAGGCATCATCATCTCATGCCTAAATTATTGTAACAGCCTCCCAACCTGTCTCCCTGCTTCCACCCCTCACCTTCCAGTCTCTTCTCAACACCCCAACTAGAGTGATCCTGTTAAACGCTGAGTCACAGCACATGATGCCTCTGCTCTAAGCCCTTCAGTGGCTCCCCATCTCATCCAGGGTCAAAGCGCAAGTCCTTCAGGGGCCTGTCACCCTCTGACCTCATTCCCTGAGACCTCTCACTCACTCTGCTTCACCACATTGCTATCTGCTCCTGCCTCGGGCCCTGGGAGTTGCTCTTCCCTCTGCTCGGAGCCCTATTCCCCTGATTTCCATAGGGCTCATTCCCTCAGGCCTTCAGGTTCTGCTCACGTGTCACCCTGTTGCGCCGGCCCTCCCTGACCACCTCATCTAAAAGGACAACCCCCACCCCCCAGCATGCTTTATCCTCGTCACCCTGCTTTACTATTCTTCTCAGCACTTAACCACTCCTTGGCTTGTTACATATTTACTTATTTGTTTATTTTTGTCTCTTCTTATTAGAATGTCAGCTCCTTGAGGGCTTTGATTTCTCACTGCTGTATCTCCAGTGCTCTGAATAGTTTCTGGCACATAATAGGTGCTCAGTAAACATTTGTAAGATAAGTGGAGGGGCAGATGTGCACTTGGGCAGCCCCACAATGAAGTCGGTGTCAGGTTGGAGGGCAGCATGGGTACTGGGGGTGGGTGCTGTGGAGGACAGGCTCTCATGCAGAGATTGGGGGAGAGCAAGCTCACTGCCCCTGGCCCAGCCTCGGTGCCCTGCACAGGTTCAACCGGGCAGCACTCATCAACGCGGGCTTTCTGGAGAGCAGCAACAGCACAGACTACATCGCCATGCACGACGTGGACCTGCTCCCTCTCAATGAGGAGCTGGACTATGGCTTCCCAGAGACCGGGCCCTTCCACGTGGCCTCCCCGGAGCTCCACCCGCTCTACCACTACAAGACCTACGTCGGTGGCATCCTGCTGCTTTCCAAGCAGCACTACCAGCTGGTGAGGCCTGGCGCACCTGCTCTGCTGAGAGCCAGGGAGCACCCACCTGGATGGGGGCAGTGGCAAGAGGAGCAGCATTTCTAGGGCCCAGCAGATGGAGGATCCTGCCTGGGGAGCCCAGGAGCAGCCAGAGGCATGAGAGAGGAGCAGGACCAAGCAAGCCAGTTAGGGAGGATTCTGCCACAGTAACAGAACCCCTGTGCTAGCTGGCTTCAGAAGCCCTGGGGTTCGTTGCCTCTCAAAATGGAAAAGTCTGGGTGGGGCTGTCTTGCCCAGCCTCTCAGATGATGTCATCAGGACACCATTTCACCTTCCATCTCTCAGCTCTGCCTTCTCTAGACTGGCTTTATTTTCAGACGTTCAGGATGCAAGGTGGTGGTTGTAGCTGCAACCTGCATCCGTCTAGGCCCAAGTCCAGTGGAAAATGGAGCCGCCCATTTCCAACAGCCCAGACAGGAGACCCACAGCTGCCCCATGCTGGCTCTTGATTGGCCTGGCTTAAGTCACAGGTCTATCCCTGAATCAGTCACTGTGGTAGGGGGTGGGAGTGGGTGGCGGGGTAGGAAGAACTGAGTGGCTTAGACCACCGTCTCTTGCTCCTCTCTTCAAGCTGTGGCTGAAGCCAGCTTAATGTAAATAAAGCCTGAAGTTGAATGGCAAAAATTGATGTCTGCCATAGAGCCCACCGTCCCTCTCCCGCACAGAGGAAGAGAGCAGGGCAGAGCCCCCTCAGGAGAAATGGGAGTATGGGGCCAGGCAGAAATAGAGCAGCAATTGGCACTTGTTCCCATCATTAGCTCTCCAGAGATCTCCTCCCGCCAGTCAGACATTTTTGAGAAACTAATCATCTCGCACAAATCCAAGGCCCCATTAAAACAGGCAAAGGGACTGGGATGCGCTGACTATTCCCCCAGTACCTCAGAGGTTGTGGGAACTGAAAGCATCTGAGTGTACATTCAGAACTGCTGGGGAGGAGGAGGAAAGGGGGCCTGGCCTGGCCCAGCTTGGGCTAGGGACTCCCAAGTGGTAGGAGACCAAAGAGCACCCTGGGAGGATGGGGCAAGTGACATTGCTTGTCTTTGTGTCAGTGCAACGGGATGTCCAACCGCTTCTGGGGCTGGGGCCGTGAGGACGACGAGTTCTACCGGCGCATCAGAGGAGCCGGGCTCCAGGTAATGCTCCCCAGCGCCCCACCTCTTCAGCCATCGTGGCTGCCCTGAGGTTCCTCCCTGCCCTCAGATGACGTTCCCGTGGCTGGGAGATGGCACCCCGGTTCTGATCCCAGCCCTGCCCCCGACTAGCACACCTCTCCTGAAGAATGGGAATGCAGGCCCCTGCCTGTGGGCTATGGCAGGCAGTGGGACCCCAGAGGACTAGTGGTGAGGGCCAGGGCTCCAGGAGAGGCAGCCTGATCCAACTTCCTTTGGTCTCCTTAGCTTTTCCGCCCCTCGGGAATCACAACTGGGTACAAGACATTTCGCCACCTGCATGACCCAGCCTGGAGGAAGAGGGACCAGAAGCGCATCGCGGCTCAAAAACAGGTACTGGCTGGTCCCTTGATCGGGGATGGATAGGTCGTACATGGGGAACCAGCAGGCCCAAGCATTTCACCAAGTTCTCCTTGAGCCCAAGTGGTCCCATCCTCCCCTGCTTGGCCCAGGTCAGTCGTTGGCATTCTGCTTGGGCACCATGCCCTCCTCTGGTGGCTGCCATGGCCCCTGGGCTCTGTGGGTCAGCCGAGACCTCAGGGTCCACACGGGCTGTGTGTTGGGGTGGGGAGCGGGGATGGGACTCAGCTGAAGGTGCCAGAATCCTAGGCAGACCTGGGATACAGGAGTCCCCATCCCTCAAATAGCCTCTTCTCTAGGAGCCAGATTAGTTCAACTGGAAAACCCCTGCTGTCCTGCTGACGAGGATGTGTAGCCATGGGCGAGAGACTTCCCATCTCTGAGCTTCCCTTTTCCCTCTCTTCTGTGGGGATCACAGGACCTCTGATGACAAGGTCGTGGGGGATCAGTGGACAGCTGGCACCCACAAACCCCTGAGTACGTGCTCTCCCCCTTTCCTTCCCAGGAGCAGTTCAGGGTGGACCGGGAGGGAGGCCTGAGCACCGTGAAGTACCGCGTGGATTCCCGTACAGCCCTGTCTGTGGGTGGGGCCCCCTGCACTGTTCTTAACATCATGTTGGACTGTGACAAGGCTGCCACCCCCTGGTGCACATTCAGCTGAGTTGGCTGGACAGCAAGGAAGCCTGTGCCTACAGGGCATACTGCTACTCAAGCCCAGGACAAAGCCTCAGGCCCTGGGCCCAGCTCCAATAGGACGTGGAGTGGCCTGAATCAGTGGACAGCAAGCCACGTGTTTGCAGCAGCCCGGCCCCCAGAGGCAGGCTTGAGCCAGTAGAGGACACACGCAGGGTGCCTGGGACGCTGCCAGCAATAAACAGTGATGGAGAGAGGCTGGGACATGGCTTCCAACTGAGACTCTCCACCCTGCCTTTCTGCTTGCCCTGCCCTACCCTCCTTTGTGTGCTGAGATCTGCAAGATCTTGTTCCTTCTCCTGGACTGCCAGGCCACTGATGTGGGTGGCCAGGGCCATCAGGAGGGTTAAAACTGCAGAGACCAGTGTGCAAGCCCCACTTAAAGGGAACAGCTGAGACCAGCTCTAGCTGGTTGTCACCCTGAAGGAGTGTGGGCCTGGTGTTGCCAGATCTTCTGATTTCTCAAAAGAAAGTAGAATTCTGGATTCTTGAGTGAAATTGGTTAATTTTTAAATGATAGCAACTAATTCAAACTTTTAACAAGTATGGCAAGCCAAACCAAATGTGTTTTGAACCACCAGTTTGTCACCTGTGGCTGAGGAGAAGGGGATGGGGCAAAAGATGACGCTTCTCTTAGTTATAAGCTGGCAAGGAGTTGGGGCAGGGCTAGGGAAGACGAGGCCAGGGGAAGCTCAGGTGGGAGAGAACCCCAAGGCACAAGGTCCCTACTCCCTCCCTCAGCACTCCAGGCTTTGCTGCCCTTCTGGACAGTCTGACCACTGCCAGGCTCTGGTGGGCTCCGACTGGAAGGGGTGCTTCATCCTGCCTCACTGAGATGGACAGAAATAGATCACAGGACTGAACTGAGGGTAGGCAGGCTGCATCTGCAAAGACTCACTGGGTCATGGCTCAGGGAGGGAAGACCACGTTTCTGAGGCGGGAGGAAGATGAGAAGTAGGAGAACCCCTCGAGTATTCCCAAAGCACGAGGGGAGATTACCAGTGGTCACCAAATGCCACAGAGAGGTGAGGGAGGGGAGCCGAGGGAGCTGGTGGAACTGGGGAGTCATCTTGGAGGAACCATCTGGAGGTAAGCCCAGGGCCAATGAGAGAGGGAAGTGATGGGCCCTGAAAGGTAAATCACTCCTTCAGGGCATTTGACTGCCAAAGATTTGGGGCAGAAGTCAGAGGAGACTGGGACCAGTTAAGGTTAGTTTGTTTAAAAATAAATAGGACACCTGAAGTGCAAGAGGAAGGACTGAGGTCCCCGATTTCAGGAGGGTAGAATTCAGCAGCTCTGCTCCAAAAAGACTCCTCCAAGGATGATCTTAGGGCTGCTGAGTGCAGTTGTGTGGGTTGTGCACTATACAACCTAAGCATAAACCAAGAGGTTTAAGCAAAAATGAGTGGAGGGAGTGAAGAGCTTCAGGTTCCATGTAACTATTCAAACTTATAAGAGAGGGTCCTTGGGATCCTAAATTGACCTCGCCCAGCAGTTCAGTTTTACTCTCTATGGTGAAGGGCAAACAGACCTTGATTACAGTGCAAGGGTATTCAAGGGACTTTCTCAACTTGAGGCCCAGGAGAGGGGAAAGGGGAATGGTGCACCTTCTGTATGCTCGTCTCCTGGACAACCCTGACTATCATCTTGGACTTAGAAAACACGAAGCCTCTTGGAGTTGGTGGGAGTAGATATGACAACGCCTCCAACTCTGTACTCACCTGGTAGGTATGAAGACCAAAAAGATGGGGGATTCCTTCCTTTCCATCTGCACTGGGAATTGGGATGAGCAGGAGAAAAGCAGGATCAGCCGACTCAGCCTGGGCTGGGGTGCATTTCTAACCCTACGGTCCCACACTCCCCCACGGCCACTGCCACCACCTCCATCATCCAAACACCAGACGGCACCCCAGGCCAGGCCTGATGCAGCTTGAATCTTCAGCCCCCATCACTCCCCAGCGCGGGCCTCCCCCGAGCCACTCAGGGAGAGTGGGAGAAGGCTGAGAGGTGGTCAGTAATGGGAAGAAGCAGACAGCTCTTCTGCCTCTTCAGCACCTTGGCTGCTTCTCTGTGGCATGGAACAAATGTCCCTGCCTTGCTGGTCAGCGTGTGGATGACATGAACCCAGGGTATAGGAGCACCTGGCACACGCTTGGCCAATGTGGTTGTAATGATAACAACCAGCACTTGTTGATCATTCACATATACAAAATTTAATACATTGCTTTATTTCATGTAGGCCTTCACCTAAGAGCTAGGCCTTATTTATTGACCTGTTTTTAAAATTTATTTATTATTTTTGGCTGCGTTGGGTCTTTGTTGCTGCACACGGGCTTTCTCTAGCTGCGGTGAGCGGGGGCTATTCCTCGTCGTGGTGCGCATGCTTCTCACTGCAGTGGCTTCTCTTGTTGCGGAGCACGGGCTCTAGGCACATGGGCTCAGTAGTTGTGGCTCGCGGGCTCTAGAGCACAGACTCAGTAGTTGTGGCGCACGGGCTTAGTTGCTCCATGGCATGTGGGATCTTCCTGGACCAAGGCTCGCACCTGTGTCCCCTTGCATTGGCAGGCAGATTCTTAACCACTGTGCCACCAGGGAAGTCCTATTAACCTGTTTTATAGATGAAGACGGTGAAGCACAGAGAGGTAAGAAACTTGCCCAAGGACACAAAGCTGGTAAGTAGTGGAGCTTGGGATTTGGACCCCCAGAATCTGCCTTCTGAGCAGAAGAAAACATAGGAGAAAATCTAGGTGATGTTTGGTTTGGCAGTAAGTTTTTAGATACAATACCAAAAATATGATCCATGAAAGAAATAATTGATGTTAGACTTTATTAAAACTTAAAACTTCTACTCTGTGAAAGCAACTGTTAAGAGAATGAAAAGACAAGCCACAGACTAGAAAAAAAACTTTGTAAAACATATATCTGATAAAGGACTTGTACCCAAAATATACAAAGAATCTTAAAATTCAACAAGACAACAAAAATCCAAGTGAAAAAATGCGCAAAAGATCTGAACAGACACTTCAACGACGAAGATATACAGATGGCAAATAAGCATATGAAAAGATGCTCAACATGATTTGTCACTAGGGAATTGCAAATTAAAACAACAATGACACACCACTACATACCTGCTAGAATGGCTAAAATCTGAAAAACTGACAATACCAAATGCTGGTGAGGATATGGAGCAAAGGGAAACATTCTCACCATTGGTGAGAATGCAAAATGATACATCCACTTTGGAAGATGGTATGGTAGTTTCATACAAAGCTGAACATAATCATGCCATATGATTCAGCCATCTCACTCCTAGGTATTTACCCAATCAATTTGAAAATTTGTCCTCACAAAAACCTGCATGTGAATGTTTATAGCAGATTTATTCGTAATCACTAAGTACAAGAAGTGACCAAGATTACCTTCAATAAGTGAATGGATAAACAAACTAGTGGTACATTTATACAATGGAACATTATTCAGCACTAAGAAGAAAAGAGCTACCAAGTCATAAAAAGACATGGAAGAACCTTAAATACATGTTGCTGAGTGAAAGAAGCCAGTCTAAAAAAGCTATATAGGGAATTCCCTGGTGGTCCAGTGGTTAGAACTCCGCTCTCACTGCCAAGGGCCCAGGTTCGATCCCTGGTCAGGGAACTTAAATCCCACAAGATGTGCGACATGGCCAAGAAAATTTAAAACATTTTAAAAACTGTATAGTATATGATTCCAATTATAGGACATTCTGGAAAAGGCAAAACTATAGAGATAGTAAAACTATAGAGACAGTGGTTGCCAAAGGTTTGGGGAGAGGGAAGGAATGTTGAATAGATGAAGCACAAGAGATATTTACGGTGGTGAAACTACTCTGTGTGTAATGGTGCACACAGAGTAGTTGATGTGCATGACATTATGCATTTGTCAAAACCCGCTGAACTTTTAGCATAAAGAATCAGCCTTGGGAATTCGCTGGCGGTCCGGTGGTTAGGACTCTGCACTTCCACTGCAGAGGGCATGGGTTTGACCCCTGGTGGCGGAACTAAGATCCCGCAAGCCACAGGGCGCAGCCAAAAAAAAAAAAAAAAAAAGAAAAAAAAAGTGAGTCAATGTATGCAAATTTTAGTCATTTAGTAGGTAAAGGGATCCCAGGAAGGAATGCAGACTATGACAAGAAAATCTAACTACATTACAATGTACAAAACTGCCTCATTGGGCTTCCCTGGTGGCGCAGTGGTTGGGAATCTGCCTGCCAATGCAGGGGACACGGGTTCGAGCCCTGGTCTGGGAAGATCCCACATGCCGCGGAGCAACTGGGCCCGTGAGCCACAATTACTGAGCCTGCGCATCTGGAGCCTGTGCTCCGCAACAAGAGAGGTCACGATAGTGAGAGGCCCGTGCACCGCGATGAAGAGTGGCCCCCACTTGCCACAACTAGAGAAAGCCCTTGCACAGAAACGAAGACCCAACACAGCCATAAATAAATAAATAAATAAAATTTAAAAAAAAATCTTCTAAAAAAACTGCCTCACTGAAGGGGATGGGGGATTAGGTGCTAACCTAAATAACGCTAGAAACGAGTGGAATCTGTAAGACTAAAGTCAAAAGGAAGTGCACATATGCACTATCCTCTAGTTGTTTCCCATGGGGATATGGGGTGTGGTATAACAATTCTGTATATTAGGATTGAGCAATTAGGTGAATGGATGGTGGGAGCCAGGTTTCTTACTGTTGGAGTGGGAATTTATGAATAAGCAAAGGGCAGAAGGCTAGAATGAGGCATGTGATGATGGATTACAGCTGGATAAACCAGTATGAGTTTACATTAAGCTTAATTGCACAGAGAAATATTTAGATATGTGTATCACACACACATATATTTCCTTGTTCTGTCAGCTGAGAGGACCTAGAAGCAATGACACTCCAGGGGCAATGAGCACAACTAGTGCCCAGATCTTGGTTTCAAATACCATTCTCCAATGAAAGGAACCACGGCTCCTTAGACAAATGGTTGAGTCAAGGACTGGGGTGGAAAATATACAAGATGAGTCTGGAGCATCTTTTAGTTCCAGAAAGTAAGGAAATGCTTTTTAAAAATTGATGGGGATATTGTCAAAGGAACACAGGAGCCAACTTAAAGAGCTCTCAATGGCCAAAACTGGAACAATTTGAGCAAAAAAAAAAGAAAAAAAAAAGAAAGTAATATTGGGTTATAACCCAATACATAAAATAAATATACATGCATCCATACTGATAAATATCAATAAATAAGTGGGGGAGAAGAGACAAATGTCTTATGCAGAATTATTCCAGATAATTTATGTCAATACTCTGCCCTCAAGGAAGGGGAGCATAAGTCCCCACTCCTTACCTGTCAACTGCGTATAGTGACTTCCTTCCAAAGAGGACAGTGTGGAAAGGGGGTGAGGTGGGGAGAGTAACTGTACAATGGAAAAACATGACAAACACTACGCTAGCCAGGTGATCAAGGACAACATCAACAGTGATAAATCATCTTGATAGTATGTACCCTTGATATGTTGTGATGAAAATGATACTTTATGTCTGTGGTCTTCTTCCCCCAAATCCATAACCCCAGTCTAATCATATGAAAAACAGCAGCCAAATTCCTATAGAGGGCATCTTACAAAACATCTGACCAGTGCTTCTCAAAACTGTTGAGGTCATCACATACAAGGGAAGTCAGAGAAACTGTCACAGCCAAGGGGAGCCTTAGAGACATGACAATAAATATAATATGGTATCTTCAATGAGATCTGGGAGGAGAAAAAGGACATTAGCTAAAAACAAAGGAAATCTGAATAAAATATAGTTTTATTTTAGTTAAAAATACTGTGTTAGTATTGGTTCATTAATTGTAGTAAATGTACCTTACTAATTGAAGTTGTTGATGATAGGTGCAGGTAGATGGGCACTCTGATTAATATCTTTGCAATTTTTCTGTAAATCTAAAAATGTTCTTAAAAAGTCAATTCTTAAAAAAATATTTATTTATTTGGCTGCACTGGGTCTTAGTTGCAGCACATGGGATCTTCGCTGCTGCATGAAATACCTTCCTTGCAGCATGCAGGATCTTTAGTTGCAGCATGTGGGATCTTCCTTGCAGCATGTGGGATCTTTTTTAGTTGCAGCATGCGGGCTCTTAGTTGCGGCATGCGGGATCTAGTTCCCTGACCAGGGATCAAACCCGGTCCCCCTGCATTGGGAGCATGGAGTCTTAACCACTGGACCACCAGGGAAGTCCCCAAAATAGTCTATTTTTTTAAAAGGGGGAAACAAAACTGTGTGGTGGGAACCAAGAGGAGGCAGCTTTTGAAAAGTCTAAGTAGCCCTGTTTCATGGAGGTTGGGGTAGGGGTGGTCTCAAAGGCACTCGCTTTCCTCCCACTGGTTTCCTCTACGTGTCTGCCCAGCCCCCAGCCCCAGCCCAGGTTTTACTGTGGCTCTAGAGTTCAAGCAGAGAGACTTTAGTGCAGGGGGTGTTTGGCAGTGTCTGAAGACCTCTTTTGTCATCACAACTGAGGTTACAACTGGAATCTAGTTGGTAAGAGGCTAGCAATGTTGTCATAGGACAACTCCCCACAACAAATAATTATCCAACCTTAAGTTCAATAATGCCACTGCTGAAAACCCTGGGTTGAGGAAAGGGCTTCTGAGGATGCTGGGATGCAGGCAAGGCAGTGGAGGGACGAGTGTGAGGAGGCCTTTACTTAGCAGGTGCCTGGGGATGCTGGGCTCCCTCAGTGCAGGTACTTCTGAATCAGAGAGGTCCTCCCTGGGTTGAGGGTGGAAGGGAAGGTGGCTAAGTCAAGAACTATCTAATTGGATTACTCATGTGGGTGAATGTTTGGTTGCAGAATTTCAGGACCAAGCACAGGAGGCTTCTAGAAAGAAGCTGCAGGACAGCCCAGAAGCTTCAGACAAGATACAAAGCAAGGAGTACTGGGGGCCAGCAGGAATGGCTGCCCTGTGGACACTGACAGGTTATCCAAGGGCTCCCAAGCTACAGGACAGGCCTACTCCACTTTGGGAAGAAGTCTTGTTACTGGGTCTGGAGCAGGGCCAGGACCAGTCCTCCCAGAGGTTAAGGAATCTTTAGGAAGAGCAGCCAGGCACGTTTGAGATGGCAGAATCCCCCAGAACCCACAAACCATACAGAGATGAGATGGTGGGTCTATTCTTCAGTATTGGTTGGGCTTGTTACTTTCACTAGAGAGCCAGCTGCCAGTTGGAGGGACTCCCTGATGCCATGTCACAGGTCCCATCACCTCATGCCGTGGCTGTGTGAGAGCAGTTCTTCTACACACCCAGAGGTAAGTTGGAGGCTTAGCTCTGGACTGAACTGGTTCTTCTGGACCTTCCCATGCTCTTCTGGGTACATTTCTCCATCCAGCCTACAGTTCAAGTGTGTAGTGGAGTTTGATGGCAGAAGAGGAAAAGGAACCCTATGAGATACTGTGGTCAGCCTTGAGAGTGAGTAAATCAGGTGTAATAACCAGGTGTAATGTCTGGGTTAATCCAGAGAAACAGAATCAATAGGAGATATATATATGTGGAATTGACTCATGTAATTATGGAAGCAGGCAAGTCCCAAGATCTGAAGGGTGAGTCAGCAAGTTGGAGACTCAGGAGAGTCAATTCTTTGTTTCATTCTGAGTTTGAAGGCCTGAGAACCAGCAAAGCCAATGTTGGAGTTCCAGTCCAAAGGCTGGCAGGCTCAAGACCCAGGAAGAGCCAATGTTTCAGTTCTAGTCTGCAGGCAGGAAAAAGCAGGTTCCCAATTCAAAAGCAACCAAGCAGGAGGAATTCTCTCTTACTAGGGGGAGAATTTTTGTTAGATTCAGGCCTTCAACTGATTGGATGCGGCCCACCCATATTAGGGAGGGCAATCTGCTTGACTCAGTCTACCAATACAACTGTTAATCTCATCTAAAAACATTCTCACAGACACACCCAGAATAATGTTTGACCAGAATGTCTAGGGTCCCTGTGGCCTAGATCAGGTTGACACATAAAATTAACCATCATTTTGGGATTCCTGAGCTACCAGCTCTGCCAGGGAGCTGGTGGATCCAGTAGGGCAAGGATTCTTCACTTGCTCACCTCCTTGGACCTCACCCTTCTGATCAGCAATCTCCTCCATGAGCAGACCTGAAAGGAAACACAAAATTTCTCTGCATTTCTGACTGTGGCAGCTATGAAACTGTACTTTGCTCAAACTCCTACTACCAGAATCCTTAACTGGCTGAGGGCTCCAGCTGCCACACTTAAAATCCATCACATGGTTTATTGAGAGCCCACCTCCCACAGGTTGCTCTAGTCATCCACTCAGAAAGGACTCCTTTGTTGGCACCCAAACATCTTTCTCTCACTCAGGGTCAGACTCGCATGGAAATCTGACAACTCTCCCTACCTCTTCTGGCTCCCTCCCTATTTCAGGCATTTCCCCCAGTAAACTAATTGCATGGTTAATCACGTGGTTAATCATGTCTTGGCGTCCACTTCTCCAAGGACCTAGACTAACACACTGACCTCCTCCTTCAAAGAGACAGCATCATCTAGAAAGAGCACACATTTCAGAGTCAGACAGACCTGGACTGCAACCTGAATTTCCCCCACTTACCTGCTGTATCATCTCATTCAAGTCACAATGTCTCGGAACTTCAGTTTGGCCAGAGTAGTTGGATGATTAAATAACATATTAAAAGATAAGTAACATGAAATCCAAATTTCTTTCAGGAATTTAGTATCTTAGTCTGTTTGGGCTGCTTTAACAAAAGCATCATAAGCTCAACCAACAAACATTTATTTCTCAGAGTTCTAGAAGCTGGGAAGATCAAGATCAAGGTGCCAGCAGATTTGGTGTCTGGTGAGGGCCCTCTTCCTGGTTCATGGATGTCTATCTTCTTGCTGTGTCCACACATGTCAGAAGGGGCAAGGGAGCTCTCTGGGGCCTCTTTTATAAGGTCACTAATCCCATTATTCAGGGTTCCACCCTCATGACCTATTCACCTCCCAAAAGCCCTCATCTCCTAATACCATCACATTGGGGGTTAGGATTTCAATATATGAATTCGGGGGGAGAGGGGCACAAACATTCAGTCTACAGCATTTAGTTATGAGTATTGTACTACTGTCAACTTCTTAGTTTTGATAAACGCACCATGGTTATGTAAGATGTTAACCTTTGGGGAAGGTGGGTGAGGGGTATACAGGAACTTTCTGTAATATCTTTATAATTTTCCTGTAAATCTAAAATATTTCCAAAGGAAAAAAAATTAAAGATAAGTTACAAATGAGCAATGTAGTAGTTGCTCAATAAGTGACAGAATCCTCCCCTGCCCTTCAGGCTGACAGAATTGAGAACTGCCTCTGCTATTGCATCTGTATGAGCCATGCCCCCTCACCCACAAATAAGGTTTAGTTGTGGACTCCCCAGGCTGTGATACTGGATTAGAAAGAAGTATTGTTTTATTTACTAGAAAGGTATTTTGTTGTCTGAAAGTGCAGCACTGAGTATTCCCTCACCTAGGAAGGGAGGAAGAAGTTTGTCCTTGATGACCATCCCCAGTGTCCCCCACTTCATAGGGGTCTCCCTGACTACCCATTCCAGAGTTCACACGTGTGCACACATATACACATCACCCTGTTTTACTGCTCTCACAGCTATTACCATTAACTGAAATCATATTTATTGTCTCTCCCCCCCTCCCCCATCCCTCTAGAACATTGGATACCCCAGGCTCAGAGCTGGGGTATCACTGCTATAGCCTCAGTGCCTAGGACAGTGCCTGCTGCCTTGTAGGCACTCAGTTTTTTATGGAATTGAAGTTCTCTGGTGCAGGTTCCAGCCCCCAGCTTCAGCCACTGTTGTTCAGGCCTCCTCTGCCCTAAAGGCTGATGTCCTGCTCTTCTGTCCTGCCCTGAAGACTGGCACCACCCCTTCCCCACACCTAGGCTCCATCTTTGTTCACTGGCCCTTTCCACCCTGTTTACCTGTCTGCCAGCAGCTGCCATGCTCCCTGCCAGCCTTAATTCTGCTTAATTTAAGCTCATTTGTACCAATTTCCTTTTTAAGAACAACCATCACAGTCCCCTGAAGAGCAGCACCTGTTCTGGGCAGCCCGTTTCCCTTTTCCTAATTAGCCCAGAGCCTCATAGAGAAGGTTCTCCTGAAATGACGGTTCCCTCCCATCTGGGAGATCGCTGGAGCAGAGCCCAGTTCACAGGCCCAACAGCAGGTATTTCCTGGGAAGCCCCTCTGCCAGGACAGGAGGAAGCCTAGAGAGACTCAGAGATGCTCAATTCCTACCAGGCTTGCAGTCGGTGGAACATGCTGTTAAAATTCTGAATGTAAGGAGATGGGAAGTCCAAAGTGCTTTGCGGGCTGACCTGCCTCCTGAGGTGACTTTTCCTCCCTCACAGTTATGACCCACCCTATGTCCTCACTGCAGGGGCTTTAGACCTCAGACAGTCCTGGGGGCTACAACACAGGAGGAGGGTCAGTTCTACTCTCGGGAAATTGGAGAAGGAGGTTCGGGAACCGTGTCCCTGTCCCAGGGAATATTTTCTTTTCACCCTGACAGCTGGCAAAACCACAAGGCCTAATTGACATAAATTTTTGCCCAACCAGAACTACCCTTTCTGTGTAGTGTTCTAGAATCTCACCTCAGCATGGCATGAGGCAGGAGATGGGTGGGCCCCAAGCTAGACATTTACAACTGGCCTCCTGTTCACACTTTCTGGGGTGAGAAGAAGATGGGCTCCAGGCCGGACATTCATTACCAGGCCCGTTTACATGTCCTGAGGCAAGAGACAAATGGGCTCCAGAGTACATATTTATGACCAGACTCCTATATTTCGGGATCTGCACTTCGATATAAGAAACAACAGGAATAGGGTAGGTAACTGGACATGGGACACTTTTATGGCAGGAACAGAGAGGGGCTAAACCCTTGTTCGAGGAAAGGATCAAGAGGTCACATATTTCCCATCTTTGGGGAAAGGGAGACACTGCACATGCGCAGAAAGGCTCCTTGGGGGTCAAAAAGAGGGGGCACCACCCCGGAATATGTGATGCTGCCCCATAGGCCTCTGGGCTGGAATCCATCTTGGAAAAAAGTGGCGCACGCATGTTGGGGAGGGCCCTAGGGCAGGTCAGGTGTGGAAAAGGAAACGAGATAATTGGCCAAAGGTAAACAAAGACCCGGAAGAACTGCCCTATGTAAATGACTTCACCGCCTCTTTACCGCACTCCTCCTCACTAGTGAGGATGCCCACACCCTTTCAATGCAGGTGTGTCTCTCTGCCTTGCTTCTATCTTCACTAAACAAACTGTTTCTCTATGTGCTCTCCCACTTGTTGTGCTATGTCTCTAATAATAAAGTTTGTACCTGTTTTTACAGTTTTTGCCTCCGTGAGAAATGTATTTTTCAATGCGGGCAAGAGCCAGGGGGTCTGGTGGCTAGGATTCCTGGTTTTCATCCAGGCTACCCAGGTTCAATTCCTGGGCAGGGAATTAAGATCTCGCTTCACGCCACTGCTCACTGCTGCCTCTCCAAGATCAGGGAGACGAGACTGTCCTAGCACATTGTCACATCCCCCTCTCACTTTCTGCTGCAGAAGACTCATTAGCATATAATTAATTCATCTTGCATTTCATGGAAATGAAGCCAAGGTGGGAAGTGGGGGAGGCAGAAACAAAAGGGCCCAGGAGAGGGCCCTTTTTCTCCACCCAGAAGAGGAGAAATTGCTGGGGCTAGGTGGGCCAGGGTCACAGGACTGGAACTTTGGCCTCAGCCACATGAGGTGTGAGTCCCACCTCCACCATTAATTCACTGCGACCACTGGCAAGTCACTGAACCTCTCTGAGCCTTGGTTTGCACATCTCTAAGGTAGAACTTTTAATACCTGCCTACCTTACATCGCTGCTGAGAATAAACAAGATAATGTCAGTATCTGGTATAGTATATGGTATTGATATTTGATACATAAGGAGTACCCAATAAATAGTAGCTTTTATTACCACTGGAAGGCTTCAAAACAATGAATGAGGCCACCTTTATCTCATTTCAGAGAGTGTCACATTACCTCATCATGTCAACAATTCTAACCTAAAAGGCCACTGGAGCTTGCTGAGGATTTGGAGGGCCTCACAGGTATGCCTTGCAGAGAGATGCAGGCCATTTCCACAACTACACATGAGGGACTTGGCCTCAGACCTTGAACTCACTGACTTTTAAAACTAATTGCTATTAGCTAGATTGTGTTCCCTACAACATTTGTAGTGGTCTAGATTAAAAAGCAAAACAAAAGCAAACCACCCACAACAACAAAAAAAGAAATGGGTATTTTCTGGTCTCTGCAAGTGTGGCACAGAGAATGGGGGCTGTCCTCCAACCATACAGATTCCAGGGTCTGTCTCCTTCTAGGTAGTCTATATGGGGGTGGATATGGGGGTGGCTTTCTGGTGCAAAGGGAAGTTGATGGCAAGATTTGAACAAAAAGTGGATTCTTAACCACTGGACCACCAGGGAAGTACCGGGATGCTTTCTTTTAAAATTGAAGTATAGCTGACTTACAATATTATATTAATTTCATGTGTACAACATAGCAATTTGATATTTTTGTAGATTATACACCATACAAGGTTTATAAAATATTGACTATATTCCTTGTGCTGTACATCACAGCCCTGTAACTTATCTGTTTTATAATTGGCAGTTTGTACCTCTTAATCCCCTTCACCTATTTTGCCCCTCCCCCCTTCCCCTCTGGTAACCACTAGTTTGTTCTCTGTATCTGTGAGTCTGTTTCTATTTTGTTGTATTTGTTTTGTTTTTTAGATTCCACAAATAAGCAAAAAGATACAGTATTTGTCTTTCTCTGTCTGACTTATTTCACTTAGTATAATACACTCCAGGCCCATCCATGTTGCTGCGAATGGCAAGATTTTACTCTTTTATATGGCTGAGTAATATTGCATTGTATATATATGCTACCACATCTTCTTTATCCGTTCACCAGTTGTCGATGGGCATGTAGGTTGCTATGTTGGGATGCTTTTGAAATCTCTGCTGTGGTGAACTCAAATCCCCTGTGCATAAAGCCCAGACCCTCCCATAATTGATAAGCTGCTCACTTTGACCTTGACTTGGGTAAAATTTTTCATAAACGTTATGATTATCACAAGATGTATATTAGCTTAAGCATGGTAAAAAACAATGAGGAAGGGCTTCCCTGGTGGCGCAGTGGTTGAGAGTCTGCCTGCCAATGCAGGGGACACGGGTTCGAGCCCTGGTCTGGGAAGATCCCACATGCCACGGAGCAACTAGGCCCGTGAGCCACAGCTACTGAGCCTGCGCGTCTGGAGCCTGTGCTCCGCAATGGGAGAGGCCGCGATAGTGAGAGGCCCGCGCACCGCGATGAAGAGTGGCCCCCGCTCGCCACAACTAGAGAAAGTCCTTGCGCAGAAACGAAGACCCAACACAGCCAAAAATAAATAAATAAATAAATAAATAATAAAAATAAAGGAATTCCTTTAAAAAAAAAAAAAAAGTAAATTGATAATGGTAAACACACCTGCTGTTAAAAAAAAAAAAAAAAAAAAAAAAAAAACAATGAGGAAGATGAAATCCTCCCTTAGTGTTTTCTGATAGGATTATTAGCCACTCTTTAAGTAAAATAATTATTTACCTGTGGTACAGCAGAAAGAAAATAGGGTTTGGAAGTCAGAAAGACCTGGGTTTGAATCTGGCTCCACCCACTGACTAGAGCACAACCTTGGGCAAGTTACTTAACCCCTGTGAGCCGGAGTTTCTCATATCTAAAACTGGGATGATACCCATCTCACAGTGTTGTTATGAGGCTCTCAGGACATCTTAATAGTTTTTTGTTCCCTACAGATATTCTCATGCTTGTCTTTTATTCTTTTAAACATATTTGTGTTGGGACTTCCCTGGTGGCGCAGTGGTTAAGAATCCACCTGCCAATGCAGGGGACATGGGTTTGATCCCTGGTCCGGGAAGATCCCACATGCTGCGGAGCAACTAAGCCCACGCACCGCAACTACTGAGCACATGAGCCACAACTAGACAGCCCACGTGCTGCAACTACAGAGCCCACATGCTCTGGAGCCCACACACTGCAATAAAAGATCCTGCATGCCGCTACAAAGATCCCACGTGCCGCAGCTAAGACCCAATGCAGCCAAAAAAAAAACCACACAAAAACAAAACAACAACAACAAAAACCCAAAAAGACACAGGAAATCCCACTAGAAAACACAGCACAATTTAAGCATCCAAAAAAAAAAACGCACAGCATAAAACATATCATAATCCCTGACACTTAGGATGGTCCAACTTACGATTTTTCAACTTCATGATGGTGTGAAAGTGATACACATTCAGTAGAAACTGTACTTCAGATTTTGAATTTTGATCTTCTGTTTTTCACATTCAGTACAGTGTTCAATAAGTTACATGAGCTATTCAACACTTCATTATAAAATAGGCTTTGTGTTAGCTGATTGTAGGCTAATGTACGTGTTCTGAGCACATTTAAGGTAGGCTAAGCTATTATGTTCAGTAGGTTAGGTGTTTTAACTGCATTTTCAACTTAAGATATTTTCAACTTGTGATGGGTTTATCAGAACATAACTCCATTGTAAGTCAAAGATCTGTATACATAACATGTGAACTCATACTCCAATGCAGGGGGTGGGGAGGAGTGGGGAGGAGAGAGAGAGAGGGAGAGGTTGATCATTGGTTACCACTGGAGATAACCAGAGAAGGCACTGAATCTTTAACAAATTGGCAAGTAAAGGAAAATATTTAAGCATTTATTCTGTGTGTCTTGTATGAGCAGTCTTACACAGTAATCAAATAATGCCAATTGATGAGGGAGAGGTGATCTTTACAAATAATGACAGAATGACAATATCATTTTGCAACTCTTCATGAAGTAGTTCATTAAGGTAAATCCATCAGTGGATGAAACCATTGGACAAAAGTTTGTTACGGAACTTTTCTTTTTTAAAAAAAACTGGGCTTCCCTGGAGCAACTAAGCCCGTTCGCCACAACTACGGAGCCTGCGCTCTAGAGCCCGTGAGCCACAACTACTGAGCCTGCGCACCTAGAGCCCATGCTCTGCAACAAGAGAAGCCACCGCAATGAGAAGCCTGTGCACCGCAACAAAGAGTAGCCCCCACTCACCGCAACTAGAGAAAGCCCGCGCGCAGCAACGAAGACCCAACTCAGCCAAAAATAAATAAATAAAATAAATTTTTAAAAAAAGAAATAAATCTAACAAGCAAAAATTACATAACTTCATTGTAAACATCACAAAAACCTAAATCAATGGAGAGATAAACTATGTTAATGACTCAAATAATACCGTGTTAACAACTCAGCAGGATAATGAATTAGGTTCTCCCCAAACTCATCTATAAATTCAGTGCAATTCCAGGCAAATTTCCAAAAGGGCTTTTCACAGAACTTGATAAGCTAATTCTAAAATTTACATGGTAAAACAAAGGCAAAAAATATTCAAGGCACTCCTGAGAAAGTACAGAGTGGGGAGTTTGCTTACCAGATATCAAGACTTATTATAAGCCATGGTATTACAGTGTAGTATTGGCACAGGGATAGACAAACAGACTGATGGAACCAAAGAGAAAACCCAGAAACAGACTCATAAATGGAAATATGATATATGACAGAAAGGGCACTGCAGTTCAATGAAGAAAGAAAATTCAATAAAAAGTATTGGAACAACTGGTTTTCATATGGAATAAATGAAAGTGGATCTGTATCTCACATACTATATAAAAAATAAATTACAGATAGCTTAAAGATTTAAAGTGAAAGGCAAAACTTTAAAAGCCAATATGGAGAAATATCTTTAAGATCTTAGGGTAGGAAATAATTCACTAAACAAGATACAAAAAGTAAAAACTGCAAATGAAAAGTTTGATAAATTTGGCTATATTAAAATTAGAAATATCTAATTCATCAAAAGATGCCTTTGTGAGGGATGGCATTCTCTGGGATTAGACTCCTCTTCGTTTTATTCCTTTTCTCCTTCTTTCCACTTCCTTACTTTGCCTCCCCTTCCCTTCCTGAAACATTCAGTACTAAAAAGTTAGGTGAGGACAAGTCAGGTAGTTTATCACATTGGAGGGTGAAGGGAGAACAACGGTGGCACAGAGTGGGCATCAGAGTTCAAGCAGCATGGAGGCATCTGCACAGGAGATGTATCAGAGCCTGAACAGCGTAAGCAGGGGAACTGTACAAGGGCAGCAGCCTGGAATGGGCAAGCACAAGGCAAGTTAGAGTACAAAGCAAGTGGGGAAGGCATCCAGACAGGGGGTGCATCCTTTCAAATATACAAATATACATATGAAAATATATGATGTCTGTGATTTGTTTCAAAATAACACAGGAAGCGAAGGATGTGTGTGGAAGAGGCAGGATCAGCCAAGGGTTAAAGTTTGGTAAGTCTGGATGATGGGTACACTAGGCTGTATTCGTCTATGTTTTCCTATGTCCAAAATTCTCCATAATAAGCATTTTTCAGTGTAAACACACACACACCATAATGAAAATGAAAATATAAGCTACAAACCAGTATAAGAATTGTGCTACGCATATAACTGATGCAGGATTAGAATCCATAATATATATTTAAAGAAAAAAAAATCCCTCTATGTCAACAATAGACAAATAATCTGCTTCCCGGAGAAGGAAATATAAAGGCCAAAAAACCTGAAAAAATCCCTAACTTCATAGTAATCAGAAAAATTAGATACTAGTTTATCTTCATCAGGTTGACACAAATTAAAAGCCAATGATATGCTGTGTTGCTAAGTCTCATGCACTGCTTGTAGGAGTGTAAATTCATCAACTGTGTTTTGGCATCATTTAGCCAAGTATAAACTCTTATACGTGTGCACCAGGTCATGGGAGTAAGAAGACTCAAGGTAAACTTGCTTGTAATTTAGAAAACAAAAGCAAAAACTGGAAACAAGCCAAATGTCCAATGAAGCAATCGATTAGTAAACTGTGATACACAATGAAATGCCATAAGCAGTGCAAATGTACTGCATACATCAACATGAATGAATCCTGCAAACATAAGGTTGAGTGAAAAAGGCAAATCACAGAAGAATACAGAAAATATAATACCTTTTTATAAAGTTCAAAAACAAGCAAAACTAAACAATGTATTCTTCAACAGCACACATACATACATATGTGGTAAGATATAAAGGAAAGCAAGGAACAATAAAAATTCAGGGCAGGTTTATCGTGGAGGGTGAGGATGGAGAGGAGGGAGAGGCTTCAAAGATATTCTTAGAGTTCCATTTCTTAAGACTGGATGTTGGGCACATAAGGGCTCATTTTATTATTTTTATATACTTTTATTTTATTATATATTTTATTTTATATATCTATATATAAATTTTATTTATATATTTTTATATTTTATCCTAATATATTTTTATTAGGAATTCAAAATCAATTGAATTCAAATACTTGAAGAGTGAATATTAAAACACAGATTAATTGTAAACAAAATACATCTTTACTCACCTTCTCTCCAGATGGACAGGAAATACTTACATAAAGATGATCAAGAAAATTTGCACTCTGACCTGAACCAAGTATCTTGCATGGTAGTTGGAGTGCTAAATGTGCCAGCTGGCTGAGTTGTCCAGCTAAATTTATTTTTTAAAAAAGAAGAACACATCTTTGGAAACATTGTTCTCATCAAACATTAAAATACTAAAATGTTTTTTAAAAAAGAGAGAGAGAGACCTAAGAGACATATCCACCAAATGTAAAGTGTGCATTTTAGGTGGATCCTGATTTGAGCCCATCAACTATAAAAATATACTCTTGAGAAAATGAGGAAAACATAAATAAGGATTGGGTATTAAAAGATGCCAAGGTGTGATAATGGTATTGTGACTGGATTAAAAAAATTCTTATCCTTTAGAGATGAAGCCTAAAATGTATGGATAAATGTTATAACAGCTACAATTTGCTTTAAAATAACCCAGTGGTGGGAGAGGAGGGGAGGGATAAAGATGGAACAAGAGCGGTCCTGAGATGCTCACTGTAGCTGACTGGGAGGTACAAGCGTGCATTGTTCTCTTTGCTCTACTCTTATTCTGTGTGAAATTTTCCATGGGAGAAGGGAAAGATGGGAGAGGAGGATGGAGGGAGGGAAGCAGGAAGGAAGGAAGATCCTTGGAACAATGCCTCGTATCTCTCAGAGCAAGGGTCCAGCTCTGTGAGTGGTTTCTGCTGCCCTCCTGCAGGAGATAACGTCACTGGCCAACGAGAACTTCAGAGGAGGGTGGTTTCACCCACTATGCCAATTTCACCATTCTGTTGGAGCCAAAACCTACCCAAAGGGCTGCTCTATCAGAATGCAGGGTCTGAGCAGGACCAGGAAACCATGCGCCAGAAGTGGGGCCACTTTCCTTTTTCAACCTCCTGAAAGACCAAAGCAGTTCTGATCTTGGGTAGCCTCGACCTGCAGTGGCTTGAAGCAGGATTTTGGTTCCCTGGCCAGACCACCAGGGCCAGTGGCCAGAGACAAGGCCCTGGCCCGTCGGCTTTGTAGAAATGAATTCCCACAAAGAGATGGAAAGTAGTGAAACAAGTAAAGTGTTTATTAGGAGGAAAAATGGTACGTGTGGATAGACACACGTGCAGGCTCAGAGAAACAGTCGCACCCTCGTGGTAGTTTGAATCACTATTTATACGGGGGCATTTCTTCTGGGTTTCCTCTGGCCAATCACCTTGCTTTGCCTGGCTCTGAGTCCATATTTGGTTTATCTCAGGGTCCTCCCTTGTGTGCGTGCACATCCCTTAGCCAAGATGGATTCTAGCGAAGAGGGCTATGGGTAGGTTGACATCACCTACTATGGGGTGGCGCCCCCTCCCTTTTGGCCCCCTGAGGAGCCTTTCTGCATGTGTGTAGTGAGAAGGTCTCCTTAACCTCGAGAATGAGAAATATGTGGTCTCTCTATCTTTTTTCTGGGCAGGGCTCAGCTCCTCTTCCGCTCCTGCTATTATCTTCATCTTGGAGTATCTGTCCACAGGGGACAAACTCCAGCTGCTCAGCCTGGGGCCATCTATCTCCTGCCTCAGTTCCTCTAGAAAAACACCAAACATTTTCATTCCACTCCTTCTGGCACAGCCTGATAGCCCTTGAGAAGGAGTTCGGAGCTAAGAACAAGAGCCTGGCCGCCCCAACCCCAACCCCAGGCCTCTGCCTCCTCCTGGGAAGGGGAAAGACATGGTGTGGACTCTGGGTGGGGATAATCTTTCCTGATAATTCCTGTTCCTCCCCTCTTCTACTTCCCCCAATCAATACAGACAAGGAGACGTCTCACTATAGACGTGCCAGGATAAAAGTTAGGTGCTCTTGGGTCCCTGTGTTATAAGTAAAGGGAAACTTTCAGGGAGACTCCAGGTGCTGAATGGGGGCTGTTCATTCCCCCCTCCCAGCAAGAGCTCCTCACTCATCCACTGGCTTTTACTGCCCCCTTGTGGTCATTCGCTTCCTATAGACAATCCTGCATTACAGATTTCCCACCCACAAAGCCAAGTCAGTTGGTCCCCTGCAAACCTTGCATTGGGCCAGTCTTCATTAAAGGTCAGACATTTCGCTCAATAGTGAGAAAACTTTCTTCCAAAGCAAGTAAGTACATGAGTATCTTCCAGACAATTTCTTTGCTTTTTTTGGGGGGGGGGGGCTATGCCCTGCGGCTTCTGGGATCTTAGTTCCCTGACCAGGGATCGAACCTGGGCCCACGGCAATGAAGGCGCCGAGTCTTAACCACTGGACCGCCAGGGAATTCCCTCTTTGCTTTTTAAACACCTTAACGGTTGAGATTTTTTTTTAGTTAATTAATTAATTTTTATTTTTGGCCGTGTTGGGTCTTCGTTTCTGTGCGAGGGCTTTCTCTAGTTGCGGCGAGCGGGGGCCACTCTTCATCGCGGTGCGCGGGCCTTTCACTGTCGCGGCCTCTCTTGTTGCGGAGCACAGGCTCCAGAAACGCAGGCTCAGCAGTTGTGGCTCACGGGCCCAGCTGCTCCGCGGCATGTGGAATCTTCCCGGATCAGGGCTCGAACCCGTGTCCCCTGCATTGGCAGGCAGACTCTCAACCACTGCGCCACCAGGGAAGCCCTACATGGAATTCTTAAAAATCTAGTATGTACTAGTAAAATGTTATCAGTCAAAATTCTAGCTATTTTAAAATGTTGCATGTCACAGCAGTAAGTTTCTTTTGTCAATTACATTGTGATCAGATGTTTAATAACCATGACTTTTTAAGTCTTTCTGTCATTTATAGACAGTTATTGTACTTTGATAAATCTCAGGTTGTACTGGGGAGCTCGGTAAGATTTTTTTTTTTTTTTTTTTTTTTTTTATTTAGGTCTCTGCTGCTGCACGCGGGCTTTCCCTAGTTGCTGCGAGCGGGGGCTACTCTTCCTTGCGGTGCGTGGGCTTCTCATTGCGGTGGCTTCTCTTGTTGCGGAGCACGGGCTCTAGGCACATGGGCTTCAGTAGTTGTGGCACATGGGCTTCGGTAGTTGTGGCACGTGGGCTCAGTAGTTGTGTCTCACGGGCTCTAGAGCGCAGGCTCAGTAGTTGTGGCGCATGGGCTTAGTTGCTCCGCGGCATGTGGGATCCTCCTGGACCAGGGCTCGAACCTGTGTACCCTGCATTGGCAGGCAGATTCCCAACCACTGTGCCACCAGGGAAGCCCTGCGTAAGATATTAAAGAATCCTAAGGAAAAACCTGATGGCTTCATAAAACTGTTAACGAAAGGATTAGTTACATAGGACTGAGTGAACTGGTGAATACTGATATAATTTTTATGGTTTCTATCTGAAAAATTACTGGTTTAAATCTGTGTTTTCCAGCTGTAAGGAAAACCCTTCCCTTCAAACTAATTATGACTTACAGTAATTTGGTAAATTATATCTTTGTAAGCAGAATTGAAATATTTATCTTTGCTCTCTATCTGCTCCCTCCAGAAACTGGAAACTTTCAGGTTCCCAGCAGCTTTATCAGATAAATTAGGAAGGCCACCTCCTAACAGGTGTAGGAATCTTGATATTTTGGGGACCTCTGAAAGCGAGAAATTCACCAAGGCAAAATGTGATGATGCACTTTCAGCATGGATTTCCTGGCCCAGAGAGGTCTTTTGGGGAATTCAGTCTGAGACTCCTGAGAAATTACACCAGAGTCAGTGTGGAAGAGCCTATGTGGTTGATGGACCAGTTTTACTTTAGAAACAAATTAATCTTGATTTGGCTATATTTGACAAAAATGAGGGTAATTTTAGAGAGAAAAAGATATTTCAATGGATATCAAATTCTAATTCTGTTTATTGAGGTCTATATTCACTAAGACTCACTTCTCAGATAATTCCTTGCTATTATGTTATATTGTTGCAAAGTTTAATTGAATTATTAATAGGACACTCTAAGTTTGTTTTTGAAACTTAACTCAGTAATCTGTCTTTGGCTGAAGATCAAATGGTCCATGATCTGCAACCAGGAAGTTAATATCAGGCTATGGTCATTTAAATTTAAAGGCTCCCTTAGGTTGGGGACAATTAAACCATACTAGGGATAACCAGCCTGGTAACACTAGGAAATAGGGCTGGGTGCCTCATGGACAATACCAATATAAAACTTCCCTTAAAGATAAGGATTGGTACAGAACAGACTAAGTCAGACGACCTGGGATATACTGGGCTGTACCTAATGGAAGTTCTTGACTTATATTCTTGCTTATGACCTTACTAACACTGATAACAGTACTATATTTATATTGCCTGTTTTACAAAATTGCTGTTTCTTGCATTACCAAATGTGTGACTGAGCCTCTGATAAAATGATGATATCTAGTTCCATATGAGATCAATGATTGTAACAGTGTAACTCTAGATATGGAAAGAAGCAACAAGAGGGAATATTTTCCTGGACCATAAGAGACTAGTAAGACAGGTGGTCCAGAGACTTTTGGCTACTGTTAATAAGGCCTAGTCCAGTAATAGCACATTGAGTGGCCTATCAGCAAAATCTTTGCCAGACCTAGGAATGAACATTCCTAGCACCATGAGATGAAATGGTCATGAAATGCCCCCTAAACCATGGTCAAATTTATGACCCTGAAGGGGCCCTGCCAACTGAAAATTGGCACTTGCCATCTGCCTCTGCAAGGATTAGGTCAATGGCCACTGCAGCCACTGACCTTCAACACACCCTGAAAGGAGTTCAGGGTGGAGATCAGGAATGAGGCACTCTGTGCTCTGGAAAAACTGGCAGAACAGGCCTTCAGATAGTTAGATACTTTCAGGAAAAGAATTTATGAGTCCAAATTCTTGCATCTTCTCATATCTAGAAAATCACTAAAATCATTAATGGTGACATCTGCTTTGGTCATTAAGGAGAGAAATGCAATTGAAAGTCAAAATGCAGTAGCTGTGGTTCAGACATCCAAGGTAATACTAGGTGGCATTATGGACATGATTTCAGACAAGTCCTTGTATTGCTAAGAACTTGAGTTTTCTGAGCTGTGTCAGACTTGGGATGCCACCAGCCATTCTCAAAACAATGTCTGCTGGCAGCTGATAGCTGCAACCTTATGGTTTCAAGATATCCTCTTGTAACTGTTAAATTTTCAGAAAATGAAATTGCTTTAGATCAGATAGTAGAAAAAGGAGACGTGGAGTGGCCAATAGCTCCTGTTATGTATATATTAATACCACATTGGAAGTTAAACCTACTTAGATAAAAGCAAACAACTGGCTACCTGGCTACAAGTCTCCTCAGGGTGTGAGGTCCAGACTGGGTTTCAGACTTATTCTTCTGAATTCCTCAGGGAATGAGATTTATTTTGTCTATAAAATTCTAGTTGTCACTCCTCCAACTACTTTTTTTTTTTTTTTTAATTTATTTATTTTTATTTATTTTATGGCTGTGTTGGGTCCTCATTTCTGTGCGAGGGCTTTCTCCAGTTGTGGCAAGCGGGGGCCACTCTTCATCGCGGTGCGCGGGCCTATTATCGCAGCCTCTCTTGTTGCAGAGCACAGGCTCCAGACGCGCAGGCTCAGTAGTTGTGGCGCACGGGCCCAGTTGCTCCGCGGCATGTGGGATCTTCCCAGACCAGGGCTCGAACCCGTGTCCCCTGCATTGGCAGGCAGATTCTTAACCACTGCGCCACCAGGGAAGCCCCCAACTACTTTTAATAGGGTCTGTTACACCAAAATGGCAGGCCAAGGGATTGAGATTTTGATCATACAAGACTCAGATCCAAGACTCAGATCCAGGACTCTATTCTCCAAATTGAGGCAGGACTATGCCCCATTTTAGCAGAAAGTGGCCAGAGCAGTTGTCACCTAGTTCCCTGAATTGAAACTGAGTGGGACTCTGTGGGGCTCCAGAGTACAAATCCTTTCTGTGTCCCCTGTTTCTTGTTTGTAGGATATAGGCTTCATTCAGCCTCCTTGACCTTCCCTGAGTTCCAAAGGGCAGATTCAAACAGTTGCTAATCATGGAAGGGAGGGGATGCAGAAGCAGGGGAGGAACAATCAAATGGTGGTGCACCCTTGTGGCAGGATCCTGGTTCCTCCTCAAGGAGTATGCATAAGAATATCTTTGAGCTCTTCCACAGAGCTGGGGCCCCCACCCAGGTGGAGGATGGTAACTTAAGGCTGAATTCAAGGTTCCTGGAGCACCGCTCTGTTACCTCACCACCAACCAATCAGAAGAAAGTCACATACCCTGCAGCCCTCACCCCAAATTTTGCCTTCCTTTTCTGGGCCCAGCAATGACCATCCTGTTAGGCCTCCTGTTTGGCCCCTGTCTATTTCAACTGCTTACAAGGTTCATGTCCAACAGGGTCCAACAAGTTTCAGGCTAAATTGCTGTTATTACAAGGGTGAATGCCAGTTTTGGGCACAGAATACCTCGATTTAGATCAGCTGGAGAGAGATTTCTACTCTACTAGGCAGGATTATGTCCACTCTCAGCAGGAAGTAGTCACAGAAGAAAGAGACCTCCGCCCCAATTCCCAAGAAGTATCCTGAGTACGAAGTCTCTTAGCAGGGAGTCAGGGGAACCACTAACCGAAACTGCCCGCCCTGGCCAGGCCGATAGTAACCACCTGCATGAGTTATCTTACAACAGGAGGTCCTGGTAAGGAACACAGAACTAACAAGCTACCACCAACTGGAAGAATTTGGGAAAGGTCAAAAGGAGAGAGGAGATGCCAGTACATGTGTCCTACCAATCTCCCAGAATCCTTCTCGCTGGAATCCATCTTGGCTGAGTGATGCACGTTCCACCAGAAAGGACCCTGAGTCAGAATGACTGGCCAGAGAGAACCCGGAAACTAACCCCATTACCATAAAACCTGAGACTGCGAGCAACGTGGCAGAGCAATTCTCCTGGGTTCTCTTACCCTGCTGCTCTCTACTCTGGTCCCCCTTCCAATAAAGTCTCTTGTTTTGCCAGCACATGTGTCTCCTCAGACAATTCATTTCCAAGTGCTAGACAAGAAGAGCCCACTCTAGGGCCCTGGAAGGGGTCCCCCTTCCTGCAACAAAAAGATGAACTCAGGGAAGTATATGCTCCTCCAATTCTGCACCCCAGTTCCAACGTGTGGGTTTTTCTCCCACATCGCCAAGCAATTGATAAGAGAAATGTTTACATATTGAGGTATGGGGAAGTCATTCTGGCTTATACATGAGTTAACTTGAATTTTATGCTAACTAGAATAACCTGTTTGTGGCCTATCAAACATATATTGTACATCTGCTTTAATTATTAAAGAACAGGGCACATTGACCAGAAGTAAAGAATGTTCATGTTAAAAATAAAGATTAAATGCCTCCCTTCCTGGGACGCCAATGCTGGTACTCCTTCAATGATAAGACTCCCCTCCCAGGTGCTAAGGCCATACTGACTTGCTGTGTACGTGCTGGTCTGGTTTTTTTGAAACCTTCAAGAAATGTATCGCTGACTTGTTTGTGGTTCTTTGTTCTGACAAGACATAAAGCTGTGCTGAAAACCATGCTTCTCTGGAGCAGTTTCTCAGATTAATCTGGGAGGCTGGCTTCTGGGCTATAGTCCTCAGTTTGGCTCAAATAAATCTCTTTTCTTTTCTTTTTTTTTTTTCCCGCCACAGCTTGTGGGATCTTAGTTCCCTGACCAGAGATTGCACCCAGGCCCATGGCAGTGACAGTCCCAACCACTGGACAGCTAGGGAATGCCCCAGGGAAGGGTTTTTAAAGGCAGTATTTGGGGTGAGGGTGGCAGCTCATGGACTTTCTTCTGACTGGTTCATGGTAAGGTAAT
Organism: Balaenoptera borealis; assembly: GCF_965194805.1. Taxonomy (NCBI): domain Eukaryota; kingdom Metazoa; phylum Chordata; class Mammalia; order Artiodactyla; family Balaenopteridae; genus Balaenoptera; species Balaenoptera borealis. Next base: position 165,748,782 of record NC_138867.1, read on the forward strand.
AGGGTGAAGTTTCTGTACTCTTAATCAACCTTCTGGTTCTAACCAGTCTGGGGTGTAGTGCTTGTGGTCAGCATGCAGTCACCATCCTCCACCTGGGTGGTGGGGGTGGGTCTTAGTTTCTGCAGAAGAGCTCAAAGATATGTGTCAGATTGTTATGTGAATCCCTTGAGGAGGAGCTAGGACTCTGCTTTATGGCTGAACTATTGTTTTAGCTATCTTTACTTCCCTTGTTTGACAGCTTTTCCTTTGTTTCTGCATTCCCTCACTTCCCTAATTAGTAACTGTTTGAGTCTCCTCTTTGGAACTCAGGGAAGGTCTAGGAGACTAAAGCCTTTTTCCATAAATAAGAAACAGGAGACAAAGAGGGGCTTTTGTATCCAGGAGGGCCCTGCAGGGTCCTGCTTGGTTTTGATCCCCCCATTTCTTTGATCCTCCTCAATCATGAGGGAAACAAGGGTGAGACAAGAATGGGAATAAAGTTTTGGATAGAGAAGTTAATCATAAACTCAGCAGGGGAACTTGGTTTGGGGGGCGTTTGGTTTCACTTCTGACCAACTGGCTATATCAAGAGATTCCCAAGAACCTCTCCTTGGATTCAATTAATTTGCTAGAGTGGGTCACAGAACTCAGAAAAACATTTACTAGATCACCAGTTTATTAGAAAAGGATATAACGGACTTCCCTGGTGGCGCAGTGGTTAAGAATCTGCCTGCCAATGCAGGGGACACAGGTTCGAGCCCTGGTCCGGGAAGATCCCACATGCCTCGGAGCCACTCAGCCTGTGCGCCACAACTGCTGAGCCTGCGCTCTAGAGCCCACGAGCCACAACTACTGAAGCCTGTGCACCTAGAGCCCGTGCTCTGCAACAAGAGAAGCCACCGCAATGAGAAGACCGTGCACCGCAACAAAGAGTAGCCCCCCCCACCCGCTCGCTGCAAAGAGAGAAAGCCTGCGTGCAGCAACGAAGACCCAACACAGCCAAAAATAAATTAAAAAATAAAAAATAAAATAAAAATTAAAAAGAAAGAAAGAAAGAAAAGGATATAACTCAGGAACAGCCAGATGGAAGAGATGCACAGGGCAAAGTATGGGGAAAGAGCTCGGAGCTTCCACACCCTCTCCGAGCACGCCACTCTTCCCAATCTCCAGGTGTTGACCAACCCAGGAGCTCTCCAAACCCCATCCTTTTGGATGTTTATGGAGGCTTCACTACGAGGGAATGATGGATTAAATCATTGACCAGTGCAACTGACCAAACCTCCAGCCCCTCTCCCCTCTCCAGAGGTCAGGGGGTGGGATTGAAAGTTCCAACCCTCTAATCACATGGTTGATTCTCCAGGCAAACAGTCCTCATCCTTAGGTGCGTCCAAAAGTCACCTCATTAGCATAACAAAAGACACTTTAAATCTCTCTTATCGCTTAGGAAATTCCAAGCGTTTTAGGAGCTCTGTGCCGGAAACAAGAAGACCAAATATATATTTATCATTTTAAATCACAATATCACAGCTCCCTTTCCCATTTAGGAAGTACGTTTACAGCAGCTGCCTTCAGGAGCCCCCAACACCCACTACTCTGACTCCTACCCTGCCCCTCTTGGACAGAGGGCCTAGCCATCCAGACTCCTATCAGGGCATCGGGTGGCCTAAGCAGGCAGGGTCCCTGGAGGTCATCCAACATGCCTCTCCTCTTACAGACCCAACTGGTCTGACCCAAAGCTTTTCATGCTGCACCACGGAAAACATACTATCCTGCCCCTCCTGCCACTCAGCTGCAGCCTAAACTCCCCGCTTCTCCCAGCAGCAGCAGCCACATTCAGGCTTCCAGGACAGCCACACAGGAGCCAGTTTAGCTATTCCCTCTCCCTCACCCGGGCATCCAGTCTACGGGCACAGAATCCAGCCCTGAAGGGCTGAAGAAACCGTGAAGGGCATGCAGTTCAGCTACACAGGCAACACTTGGATTCCCTCTGAATGGCTGAGGCGAAACTGTCGTCCAGGCTCAGCCTGAACATTGCCCCCACCTCCACGCCAGGGAGTTGGCCACTTCCTGACATTACCTGTTACATCTTGAAACAAGTTATGATGTTGAAAAGTGGCCTTAGGTTGAGCTGAAAATTGCTTCCCACACACACATTTTCACTGGTCCTAAGTTTTTTCTGGGGTTTCACAGAACAGACCTGCCTCCTCCGCCTGCATCTTAGCCCTTTAAACATGAAGGCTACGATCACACCTCCAGAGGGTAAATATCCCCCATTGTTCTGGCTGGTCTTGTATAACATGTTTCAAGTCATCTGTCCCCTCCTCCAGACATGCTCCAGTTTATCCAAATCAGGTGTTGCAAACTCAGTGTCTACGGGGGGGCCAAGCCAGTGACATCAGCGTGTGAGGTGCGTGGAGTACAATAGAGAGTGGCAGCGACTGCAGCAAAGAGAGTATGTACCTCAGTTACTGGAAACAACAATTGGTACCTTGGTTATTGGAAACAAGCCAGTTGTTACCATGCAGAAGTGGGGCCCCAGTATTGCCAGTTCTCTCACTTTCCAGTAGAAACAGGAAATCTGGATTTGTATTTGAAATGTCCTGATTTTTTAAGTTGGTAATTAATTAAAACAAAACACTATATGAGTCAATACTGTGCAGGCAAAACAAAAACCTACGAACACCAGTATGTAATCTCTGGTCTACAGGCATCTATTGATAAAAATGTGCCACCTAAAACTGAATGTGACACTCAGAGGTGGTTGCTGACCTATCCCATCCATCCTTCCTTGGGAAAGGCTCTTCCCTCCCTCCTGATGTCTGCTGTTTCAGGTCTTCACCATCTCTCACCTGGACTAGGCCTGCAGTATGCTGACCAGCAGCCATCTCTCCCTCTCCTGCCTCCTCCTCACCACTGCCCAGTGCACGCCCATCACCCCAGTCCCCGCCCTAGGACCTACTGTGGCCAGACTTCAATCAGCCAGGTCTGGTTCCTTCCAGAGAGCCGACAGGCCAGGGCCTTGGTTAACATGGCCCCTTAGCCTCTCCCCCTCTTCTGACGGAAGCCCCCCACTTTTCTGCCCAATCCTCCACACCTTTACTCAAGCCAGGCCTCCCTCCAGGAATGCCTTCCTCCTCCCCCACCCACAGGCTTACCTCCACCCAAGGCCTTCCCTGGCAGTGTCAGCCCTTCCCCACCCCTTATACTTTGCCACATCTGTAATATGGGGAGAGTGACAGACCAAACTCAGAGGGTGTTTGAGGAATAAATGAGGTGACTCGTGTCACCTTGTTACTGAGTCCAAGCTCACTCTGCTGGCCGCATGACAGGCCAATAAGTTGGAAGATGAAGTGTTGAGACAAGGAATAGCGACTTTATTCAGAAAGCCAGGTCTCCAAGAAGATGGCAGACTAGCGTCCTAGAGTACCATCTTATCGGGGTCTGGATGCTAATTTCTTTTATAGAGCAGAGGGGGGAGGAGGTGAGGAAGTAAAGTAAAAAGGCCATAAGTCTTGCAAAATATCTCCTGGTTTTGGCCAGCCTCGGGGGAGGGGATGTGTTAAGTTCTTCTTTTCTGCAGCCATTCACAGGTGGGCAGGGTCAGGGTATTTCCCTGTGAGCTGAACAAAGGCACTTTAGTTTAACATTCAGGCAGAGGGGCAGGGTTCCCCAAGGCAGGCCATTATGTATGCCTATAGCTATAGACAGAACAACAGTAACAGAAAGCAAAGGTCAAAGTAAAAGAAACAGATCCAACATGGAGTCAGATTTTGTTCTTCCCTGTTACAACCTGCTTGGAGCAGTACCGGGCATACAGGAAGTGTTCAATGAACATGAGCTGTGACCATTAATACCTGCTCAGCACTGAATCCACAGGCCGTCGTGTGCCTTTTCACATTCGCTACTCACATCTTTCCAGCTAAATGATGAAAGAAGCCTGGATGTGGACACTGGCAGACCTGGGTCTGAATTCCATCTCTCCCACGTTTTACCCTGGTGAAGTCATACAACCTCTCTTGGCCTCTGTCTCTGTATCTGTGAAATGGAGCTAATGGTTCCCACTTCTCAGGGCTGTGATAAGGATCAAATGAAGCAATGTCTGCAAAAGCTCTAAGTAAACTGGGAAGAAATGTTGTAAGAACGACCAGTTTCTGGAGGAGGAAATTCCAGACCAGCCACCATACTGCTGGAGACAAGAGCACGTGGTTCTGTCTTTGAGTAGACCTAGGACGTTCTTTTGTTGAAAGTTCAACAAATAGTTCTTGAGCAGCTACTCTGGGCCAGACACCATGCAGAGTTGCTGCAAAGATGAAGGCCAAACCCTCAGACTAAAGGCAGTTAAGTCACCTTAGAGGTGGCCCCACCGTCCCCCTGCTCATTCCCCCTGTCCATGCATACCCTCACCTGGGACCTGGTATTCCCCACACCTCCTGACTTCCCTTCCCAGGCTCTTCCCACTCCTGTCAGTCCTCTCACTGCTGCCAGAATGACCTTCGCGCAACACATTCATTCACTCATTCACACATTACATAAATATTTATTTAGTTACCAGCCTTCTGAAAATAAATCAGACCAGAATCCCTGCGCCTCATGGGTTTTACATTCTAGTAACTCTAGTAACTCATTACCTAATTTCTTTGCTTTAAAAGCTCCACTGGTCTTTAATTACTTATGCTAGAGTCAAGTCTTGAGCTTGGCTTTTGGGACTGCTCACATCTGGCTCCACTGCTTCCAGCACCTTCCCCCTTTCCCAGGAAGTCGCTCCCACTGGCTCCAGGTGGGCCACACCCCTTCAGGCTCAGTTTCCTGAGTTTCCTGGTTGTTTCCTCAGTCTGGGAAATTCCTCTTCCAAGTTAGAGGCAGCTGAATGTTTTCTCTGTAGGGGAACCTGTTCTCAGCCCTGCCCATGAGCTCTGCCACACTTACCTGGGAGCTCGCAAAGGTCATTTTCCTTTTGTTTCCCCAGCATCTACGGAGTGGATGCTCAGCCATGGGGATCTATTTGTGTGTATGTGTGTTGAGAAAGAAGCTGGCAATGAACATAAATGGTTTTGTGGATGGCCAGAGAAGAGACGCAGAGAGCACCTTTCACTGGGGAGATGACAGAGGGCGTCTCAGGGAGGCTGTCCTTGCCGCCTGGGCCAGGATATGACCACAGGAAGGAGGATCACCTGTTAGGCAGACGGGTCAGTAGGTGCAGGAACAGTGTGGCCAGGATGGGACAGGCTAAGAAGCCATCCAGCGTTCCATGGGCCAGGAGAAGAAGGTAAGAAAAGGAATGGAGGGAGAAGGAAGGTGGGAGAGAGGAGATGTCTTCTGAGTTGGAAAGGCGTTGAATGTCAAGCTTGGTAATCTGACTTTAGCAGATCAGGGGTCAAAAGCTCAGATGGAACAAGGGCAGGTTAAGGAAATGAATGTGGCCCATGAGACCCAGGGGAAGTGCAGACTAGGGCCTTTCTGAAAGGGAGAGGCATTCTTGGCTCCCTGTGATAGAGGCAAAGGTGGGAATCTGGGCTCAGGGCTGCCATAGCTTCACATTTTTAAAAAAGAGAAGCCAGAAATCCAGTCTTTATAGTGAAATGTTCTGATGGAAAACACCACCACCACCACCAAACATGTTTATGGGTCTTGAGTTTGCAGCCTCTGGGCAGGGTTTTAGGTGGCAAGATCAGAGATGTTTGTTGGCCCAGTAAACTGGTGACTGGTGTGGAAAATGGCCCAGGGAGGGCCAGAGTAGAAGCAGCTGCAGAGGATTCGAGGGGGCTGCAGTAGTTCAGGTGGGCCTGAGTCAGGGGTGGGAATGGAAAGGAGGGGAGAACTGCGGGAGGAGTGTAAGGTTGCCAGACAAAACAGTGAAACCCCCAGTTAAATTTCAATTTCAGACAGACTATTTTTTTAGTATTAAAAAGTGGTATAAAAAATAACTCATTGTTTACCTGAATTTCCAATTTGCCTAGGAGTTCTGTGTTTTCATTTGCTAAACCTGGCCGCCTTACAGACAGGTCCCAGGGCTGTGGAACTGAGAGCACTTGATAAAGAACTGACCATGTGGGGAGTGGGGGCGGTTTCTGTGCGGTGTCCCAGGTGGCTCAGGGCAGGGCAGCAGCACCCGGCTGGGGGGCCTGGTGAGGGTGGCTCGGCCCTATGAACCCAGACCCGAGCCACCATTCTGGATCAAAGAGCCGGCAGAATCCCAGACACCTGCACCCCTGCTTCCTTGCTCCAGTCCAGTCTCTGCAGGGTGACCCCCAGGCTGGGCTCATGAACAGTGAGGAGATCCGGGGCCCCTGGAGTTGAGGAAGAACAGCAGGACTCCGTCCTTGCAGGGGCCTCTCCCTTCAGCACAGCAAAGCACTCCCACCACGCGTCTTCCCATCAGGTCAGCTGAGCGGGGCTCCCGGTCACTCTACCTTCCCGACCGACTGCCTGACAGCCAGGGCAGCGCGTGCACACCTGGGCCCAGCCAGACCCGGAGCGTAGGCGGGGGTCCGAGCCAGGTTTCCTCCTCCCTCTCTGAGGGTCTCGCTGGCTCCTCATCCTCCTTGACTTGCCTTCACATCTGGTAGTCCCACCAGCCTTGACCTTGAACCCCGTTCTCTCTCCAGAGGATCTGAACCTCAGGGCTTCAGTGTTATACAGAGGGCGACAGCAGGGCAATTTTTTACCCTGCTTGTTTAAACCCCAAGGTATTCTGTCCTGCTGTACCCTGTATGCTCTCCTGTGTCCCCAAATCCTCCATTTCTCCCTCCCCCTCTCTTTCTGCCCCCCTCTGCCCTTTCCCCTCTCTTCCTTCCCTCTATCCCCATGTCCTGGTATTCCTCAGCTATTCTATTCTCTCATTCTCCATTTCTGTCTTGATCACAAAACTCCTCAAAAATTTCTCCTGGATTCCCTAAGAAACAGAGACAAACTATCACTCTTCCACCGAACACCACCAAATAAAATTGACAACAGCTGAAACTGCACCGGCAAAATGTATGATTGGCTTTAAAATGTTGGAAAAATTCAAATCTTCTTGACGTAGCTTAGATCTGCAAAACCTGATCCAGGAGGTTGGACTTGATAGAAATAACAGTCGCAAAAGGAAATGCAAACTGATTGGAGAAGAAATTGATTTCATTTTAAAATTAGATTGAATAAAAAATTGAAAAGCAGTGATAACCATGAAAATAATTTTTTGCAAAATAAACTTTAAATGCAAAAAATAAGAAGTCGTTTGACTGTTCTGTATTTAAATTTTTTTCATCAAAATAATTTGCTTTGGGCTTCCCTGGTGGCACAGTGGTTAAGAATCTGCCTGCCAATGCAGGGGACACAGGTTCGATCCCTGGTCTGGGAAGATCCCACATGCTGCGGAGTAGCTAAGCCCGTGAGCCACAACTACTGAGCCCACGTGCCACAACTACTGAAGCCTGCGCGTCTAGAGCCCGTGCTTCCCAACAAGAGAAGCCACGACAATGAGAAGTCCGCGCACCACAATGAAGACCCAACATAGCCAAAAATAAATAAATAAATAAATTTATAAAATAATTTGCTTTAATGCAATTTATTCAAAAAATGCTTCATTGACCCAAGAAAAAATCATCAGTGTTGGAAAAAATTCTAATTAAAATATTTCCATTCAAGAAAACCACAGGGTCAAAGTGCCCCCTTCCTACTGAAGACTCACAATGTTATATATCACTGCCTGAACTCCAGACCCAAATATGCAACTGCCCATGGAACATTCTCTCTTGGACATCCCAAAGCCTCATCAAATATACATACCCAAAGCCAAACTGTTGATCTTCCCTTCCCAAATTGTTCTTCCTCTCAGACACCTGTCTCTGAGACTGGGACTATTACATTCAGTTACTCATGCCAAACACAACAAAAAACCAAGCCCATCATCTCAATATCCAGAGTAGCTCTCAAAATCTGTCCTCTTTCCAGTTCTGCCTCCAATGCCCTCATCCAAGCTTACAGCATCTTCCACATGGATTAACATAACTTATCTCCCCAAAACCACTCTTGTACTTTCTGATCCACTCTCCACACTGACAGTTTAATAGTTTAAAAGGCAAACCAGGCGGTCCAGTGGTTAGGACTCGGCGCTTTCACTGCCGGGACCGGGTTCGATCCCTGGTCGGGGAACTAAGATCCTGCAAGCCCTGCAGCGCGGCCAAAAAAAAAAAAAGGCAAACCAGGACCTTTCTTCCAGTAAAGGCAGTCTAGATATTTTGGACAAAACCTCCTGCTGAAGACAGCTAAAGGAGCTGGGCAAATGCTCATACAATTCTCACACACACACACACTTTTTTTTTTGTTTGGGCCCCGCATCACGGCTTGCAGGATCTTAGTTCCCTGACCAGGGATCGAACCTGGGCTCTGGGCAGTGAAAGCCTGGAATCCTAACCACTGGACAGCCAGGGAATTCTCACACACACACACACACACACACACACACACACACACACACTCACTTACTCTTAAAAGCATCAAAGAGCTAACAAGATATTGAGGAACTGCTGTGCCGAGGTCCAAGGGAGGACAGGATTCCAAAGAGGTGACCCTGATACTTGATGCTGTGGTTGCCCCCAGAAACTTTTGCCAATTGGAAAGAAGTGGCTGAGAGGTCAAGCTCACCTCTAGTGGCCTTGCATGGCTAGAGACAAAAATCAGATTCAAGGGCCTGCCAAGGCCGGGGTGGGGGTGGGGGGGGGACTGACAAACCAGCCTGACACTGGATTCAGCCCCAAAGGACTGTACCCCAGAAGTAAGGGTTAACTGAAAGCAAACCAGCCCTGCCCTGAATGGCAGTCAAGCTCTGACTCATCCAGGTGCCCCAGAAAACATCATGCCCTAAGTATGAACTAACATGATCTCAGTTTGCTAATCCCTCCAGGCACCTGGCAAAAGCAATAGAAAATTCTCCTTGGTGAATGACAAAATCACCCTATTTCAAATTATCTCTACAAATAATTTCACAAACACAATATTCAACATACAAAAATAACCAGACACAGGAGGAAGCAAGATTCCTTGAGCAAAAACCTTTGGAAATAATAATCAACAGAAATAGAGCTGGAGGAACTCCAGACTATAAAACAAATTATACTTACTATGTTTAAGAAATTAAACACTAAAATTGAAAATTTCAGCAAGGAACTGGGAACTCCATAAAATTATATATCATATGCAAAAACAGAATAAATAGAAACTCAAAACTCGAAACCCAAATTATAAACTGAACGGATGGGTTTAACAGCAGATTTGACATGGCTGAAGAATGAATTAGAGAACAGGAAAGCTACTCAGAAGAAACGAACCAGAAAGAAGTATGGGAAGGCGAAAAGGTGGAAAATACAGAAGCTACAGAAGTTACAAGATCTGACATATTTCTAACTGCAGTTCCAGAAGGAAAGAAGAAAGAGAGACCAGAACAGAGGCAACATTCAAAAGATGGGTTGAGGGGACTTCCCTGGTCTGCCAATGCAGGGGACACGGGTTTGATCCCTGGTCCGGGAGGATCCCACATACTGCGGAGCAACTCAGCCCGTGCGCCACAACTACTGAGCCTGCACTCTAGAGCCTGCGAGCCACAACTACTGAAGCCCACGTGCCTAGAGTCCGTGCTCCACCACAAGAGAAGCCACCTCAATGAGAAGCCCCCACACCGCAACGAAGAATAGCCCCCACTCACCACAACTAGAGAAAGCCCGTGCACAGCAATGAAGACCCAACGCAGCCAAAAATAAAATAAATAAATTTTTTTAAAAAGATGGGTTGAGAATATTCCAGAACGGATGGAAGATATTAATCTACAGATTTGAGAACTCAAATGGATCCCAACCAGAATAAATAAAAAGAAATCCATGTCTTGACCCAACATAGTGAAAATGTAGAAAATCAAAGACAAATAGAAAAATAGTAAAAGCATCCAGAGAAAAACAGGTAATAATGCTGGTTATTTACCTCTTGTCTCTCAGGTCTCAGCCCACCCTTCCGTAACCTTCTCTGTGATGTTGGGGCGAGGGTCTGAAAACCATATTTCCCAGGCCCCCTTGCCAGCTGACTTTCTGTTCCGTTAGGCCAATGGGAGGCACTAAAGGGAGATTAACAGGTGGGAGAAGGGGATTCCTTCCTGTAGCTTCGCTTCAGCAGCCCCAGCTCCCTTCAACGCTCCCAGCACCAGCCACACCAAACCCCCTCCCAGGTAATAGCCCAAGCCAGCAGGGCCCTTCTTATGGTCAGAGTCCCAGCTGCAGGTCCTCCTCCAAGCCCCTAGGTCCTGCTAACCCTGCCTCTTCCCTTTTATCCTGCCAGGCCAAGGGGTGGCAGCTGCTTCCTGTAATTACTAATATCTGGGTAAACTCAGCATCCTCTTTTGCTCTTGCAGCCCTCAAAAATCTGTGTAAACAATCCATCTTGTGTATTATATCCCCTTTGTTTGAAAAAACAAACATAGTTTATATTTTCCTGGGTGTACCCTAAGTGCTACAGAACTCTTCAAAGAAGCCACAGTGTGGTAGATAGCATTACTGTCCCCAATTACAGTCATCCCTCAGTATCCACAGGGGATTGGTTCTAAGAAGCTCAAGTCCCTTATATAAAATGGTGTAGAATTTGCATATAACCTACACACATCCTCCCATATACTTTAAATCATCTTTAGATTACTTATAGTACTTAATACAATGTAAATGCTAAGTAAATAGTAGGCAGGCACAGAGCAAATTCAAGTTTTGCTTGTGGAAGTTCCTGGAGTTTTTTCCAAGTATTTTTGATCTATGGTTGGTTGAATCCACAGATGCAAAACCCTTGGATATGGAAGGTCAACTGTATTTGTTACCAACCCCAGTGGGAGGCTAGTATTTCTCCACCCTGCTGAAGTCAGGCATTGGCCAATAACGTGTGGATAAACGACATCTGCCACCACTTCTCAGCAAAAGCTTTACAAACCATCACATGATTTTGCCATGGTTCTTTTCCCTCTGCTAGGAGACTAGCATGTCCCAGGTAGGAGCTGCAGCCAACACTTGCAGGACATGGAAATGAAGCTAGAAACAAACCTCTGTTGTTGCAAACCAAGGAGATTCAGGGGCTGTTTGTTACTGCATCATACTCTAGCAAAACCTGACTGATTCACAATATTCGACTACATCTGGCTCCTCAACAGCAAAAATGGAAGCCAGCAAATGGTTGAACAATAGCTTCAATGTACTAAAAAGAAAACTAGTGCCAACTTAGAATTCTATACACCAAGACACTATCCTTTAAGAAGAAACATTAAATAAACACATTGTCATAAAAAACTGAGAGAGTATGCCACCAGGAGACTATTATACATTGAAGGAATTCTAAAGGCTGTTCTGCAGAGAGAAGGAAAATTATCTGAGATGGCAGATCATGGATGCAGGAAGGAATGAAGGACAAAAACCATGGTAAATACGTGGGTCAATCGAACTGAAGACTGGCTGAGTGAAAGAACAATAATAAAGTCTGTGGAGGGACTTCCCTGGTGGTCCAGTGGGTAAGACTCCATGCTCCCAGTGCAGGGGGCCCGGGTTTGATCCCTGATCAGGGAACTAGATCCCGCATGCATGCCACAACTAAGAGTCCACAGGCTGCAACTAAGAAGTCTGCATGCCACAACTAAGACCCGGCGCAGCCAAAATAAATAAATATTAAAAAAAAAAAAAAAAAAAAGCCTGCGGAGTTATACAGAGAACAGTAGCTCGGAAATCAAAGGGTAGTAACCGGAATTTAAGTGTTCTAAGGTCTTCGCAGTCACCAGTAAGGAGATACACTGATATCTTATAGCCCCTGATATGCACTGAGAAGGCACATATCTCTGTGGTACCCTTCCCCATGCTGCTCAGCCTCAGATAAACACAAGCTGAGGATATTCTACAACACATCTGGCCAGTGCTCTTCAAAAAGTGAGGTCACAAAAGATGAGTAAGGATTAAGGAAACGTCAGAGCCTGGAGGAGACTAAGAAGACATGACAACTAAACGCCTTGTGGGGTGCTGGGCTGGATCCTGAACCAGAAAGGGGGCATTAGTAGAAAAACTGGTTGAATGCAAATGAAGTCCACAATTTACAGTACCGAACCGCTGTTAACTTCTCAGTTGTCAACACTGTACTTGGTTATGTTTGACATTAACATGAGTGGAGGCTGAGTCAAGGGTATAAGCAAACTTCACTATTTTTGTAACTTTTCTCTAAGACCAAAACTATTTCAAAATTAAATCTAAAAACAAATCACCAAGAAACACTGACTGTTAACATTTCTGGTGTATTTTCTGCCTATCCCTTATCTTGCACGGGGTGATGTTCTACGCTCCACATAAGTAAGATCATGTCAGACACGTGGTTTTATTCTAAACCAGGCTTTCGGAGATGTTACCATGTTTAAATCTTACAACAGGCATCATCACCCTCATTTTACAAATAAGGAAATTAAGGTCTAGAGCAGGTTAAAGGTCATACAGTTAATAAAGGCCCAGACTCAAGGTGAGTGCAGGTCCCCTGATGCTAAATTCCAGAATCGCACTAACTCAATTTTTGAAGAGTAAGTTCATCCACTTGTTCACGTATGCATTCGACCATACCCCGCACCTGCTGGGGGGAGACAGTCTAGGAGACCATGATCCCACCATTAACCTGCTTCCATGCTAAAGGTTTTATACTGCAGCCCAGGGCCCCCAGCCACACAGCCTGGCTGGTGTGACTGGGTAGCACAAGGTGATGTGCCCCTGCAAGAAAGGACTCATTGTCCAGCTGCAAGGAGTGTGGCTGGATGACAGTGCCCAGCTAACTGCATATTCTGGGTCCATCTCAGCTTTCAGATGGAGGTCACACTCTTCTCTGTAAGGCAGCAAGGCGGTAGTATAAGGACCTTATACCTATTCGATCAAGGATCCTCCAACAGGCAGTTAGATCTGGAGCCCCTCGCCGGGCACAGTTGTTGGGGTCTGTATCGGCTGGTGGTGCCCTCTGCCCAATCCTGCTCCCTTCCCTTTTCTTTCATAGATGTTCCCCCAATAAACTCTCCCTTTCCTAACTCCATCTCAGCATCTGCTGCCCAGGGGATGGACCTGCAACAAACTGTTCAGTAGATTTGCGGACCTTCCCACTGGCTCCTGTGGGTAAACTAACCCAGGGACAACGGGTGGGGTGGTCTTTGTCCCTGTCAGCCTGGTAAGCCCCCTGAGGCTAAAAGCTGTGTGCAGAGTAAGAGACTGGTCCAGGGCCTGACCTCCCTGATGTCCACACCACACGCACAATCCTGTGCCCATCCTGCCATCAAACCTACCAGGGGCATGGACCAACTCCTGCTTCGAGGACCTTGAGGACCAGATGAGGACCTGTGTGTGGCCGGGATGTCAGAGGAGGTGGAGCAGTGGGAGGGGGAACGGCTGCCCGAAGAGGTTTGGTCAGAGGGTGGGGTGGGGGCGTGCCAGGCAGGTGAGGGTGTATGCCAGCCTGTCTGGCTCTCCTGGGTAGGGCCAAATGAATGTTTGCATACAGGCCGCAGCCGTCACCAGTCTCTTAGTCTGAGTCGAGCCTCTGTGGGTTGGGGATGGAAGCCAGATAGGCAGGCTGTGTCAGGCATATCTACTCAGTGGGCTGAGGAAGGGGAACAAAGCAGGGGCCTGGGGAAACCTCTGCCTGGGCAGAAGACACAGGGGAGAGGGCTGATTTGCAGACTTCCAAGGTCTGTGGTGTTTCATGTATTAGGGCCCAGGGCAGGGCATGGATAAATGGAAGGGCAGATAAGGTGCCTGCTGGGTGGACATGTGAGTAAGGGGGTGCGTGGGTGGCAAAGTAGCTGAGATCCCCAAGACCACAACCTAACTGGTCAGGCCTGTGGCTCCCACCCACCGTGGGAAGCATTCCTGTCTTGGCACTGAAGCCTGCACTTCAGCACATCAGCAATCTTTTCCACACATGCAGGACTCCTACAGGTGACCCCAAGGTCTTTCCTCCTGGCCCTCCCTTGAGGGCAAGAGAGAGGAATGAGCTTCCTTGTTCTCTCTCAGGAGAGCAGTGACCCTGGTGCTGGTGGAGGGCAAAGCAGAGACCACCAGGTGGCCTTATCTGGCAGACCCTGAGGAGTCTGAACCCTTCATACCTATGAAATCACCCGGCCTAAAATAAATGCATATTACAATTTAAAATGCTTGTCTACACTGAAATATTGATGGATGAAATATCATCATGTCTGGTTTTTGCTTTAAAATAACCTGGAGCGGACTTCCCTGGCGGTCCAATGGTTACGACTCCGTGCTTCCCATGTGGGGGGCGCAGGTTCAATCCCTGGTCAGAGAACTAAGATCCCACATGCTGAGCGGTGTCCCCAAAAATAAATAAAATAAAATAACCCAGAGTGGGGGAGGGGCTGGGGGCGTGGGGGAGGGTTTATATGGAGATGAATAAAATCAGATGATGGGGTGATAGATACCTGGAGGTCTTTTATTCTCTTCTCTTTACCTTTGTGCATGTTTGGAAATGTCCATAATTAAGCTTTAAAAGTAATCTAGGTAAAGTCTTTGTTAAAAAAAATTCTCTACTAATAGCACCTTTCAGTGAACACTGGAATATGAAAATCTAAGTTCACTTCAGTGTAGTTTTTTTCTTTTAAAAAAATTCTAATTGTGGTAAAATACACGTCACACAATTTACCATCTTAACTATCTTCAAGTGTGCAGTTCAGTATTAGGTACATTTATATTGGGCCACCGATCTCCACAACCCTTTCATCTTGCCATGGACTTACCCAGACTTCTCTCAATCCTTCCCCCTCCCTCCCATACTTCCCCACTGCCTGCCACCCATAAATCACTATAACCAAGGGACTGGAGCCCAGGTCTCACAAGTTCCAGGGCAAGGTTCCCTGCTACCACCCTGGGTGGCAGCTGGGCCTGGGCCTGGCTGTGGGGCCAGTGGGCTGGCCAGGCAGCCTGGACTTCTGGGCAGCTTTCACACTGCAGTCCTGCTGGCTCCTGCAGATCTGAGCTCTCTGCCCCAGGGCAGGCACCTGAGCAAGTCCAGGCAGCTCTCAGCTTCCACCTCCACCTGTTGGCCTGAGGCCGCCCCAGGTCACCAGGGGAGGGTGGGCAGGGAGGGCAAGAGAGGTGAACTCAGGCTCCTCCCCAGCACGAGTGACTCAAGGAGGGGAGTCCAGGTCCCAGGAGTCCACTTTCAGCCCAGAGCGTGGGGTGCAGGCAGGTGAGCAGGGTCCTACGCCCTCCACCCGGACAGCCACAATGCCCCGGTTGTGACACAGCTCTTGGGTTTAGAACAATCTTGGACCTGGCAGAAGCTACAGCGGGCACCAGGAGTTACCTGTTAGCCTGCTCTTGTCGTGGTCTGAAATCCTCAGTTGCTGCCTCTCCAGGAATGGCCAGCTCTCCTCCCTCCTCCCTTCACCCTCGGGCTAGGGCCTGGCCCCAGGGGACAAGAGAGGACAAAGGAGGGCAAGGAGTGAAGAGTGGGTGGGCGGGGGACACACAGCTGTGAAGCCCCTGTAAGTGCCAGTTCTTTCCCATGGGTTAAGCCATTTCATTTATGACCTGGTTCTGCCTGTTTACAAGTGAAGAAACTGAGGCTCAGAGAGGTCACCAGGAAGTTACAGACTCAGGATTAGAGCCAGGGCCGCCTTTCTTCATCCTCCTCCTCCTGGTTAGAAAGCAGTCATGAAGTGGCTTTTTTGCAGATGGTGGGTCGGAGCTGAGCATGGTCAACCGTCAGGTTTGGGGAGGCACTGGGGGACGTGGACTGGGGGCTCAGAACTCACTGTCTCCTGGGGGTGACAGCCAGATGACCCACAAGTGCCGATGCACTGCATCAAGCGCTGCCCCAGTGACAGAGGATGGGGGAGTGGTTTTGCCTTGGCGGTGGGAGGAGGGGCCTTGGGCACAGTGGATGCCCTTAATGGATTTTCCCAACAACAAGCACTTACAGAGGAGGACACTGAGGCAGTCCCCAGCACAGAGGTCCGTGAGGCAGGGGCCAGAGCTGGGCCTGAAGGAGCTGTGGGACCAGTCCTGAAGATGGGACGCCACCTCTCAAGCAGAGGAGAGTGGAGACATAATGCATAGGCTGGAAAGTGCCCTCCAGGGCAGAGTGGGGAAAGGCCAAGAGCAGGCAGTAGGGAGCCCAGGCAGGCTGCTGCAAAAATCAAGGAGAAAGGTGATGAGGCCAGAGGTGGCAGCCAGAGAGAAGGGGAAAATTCCAAGCCTCCGTGGGTGGCTCCAGGGTTCTACAGTCTTGGCCACTCACAAGTAGCATGGATGCACATCCTACCCAGCCCAGGGAAACAGACCCAAGACAACGTGAGTGCGTGCTGGGTGGGGGTTAACAGCCTTCCCAGCCACTTTAAGTCAGGCTCTGTGGCAAGCATTCTGACCTTCTGATCAACCTTCCCCATAAGGAGGAGAACGACAAACTGACATTTACAGACGCCTACTATCTGCCAGATACCGTGCTGCGCATGTGCTTCACAGATGATACTTCATTTAATCCTCCCAGCCAAATTATGATCTCCTTTTTGAGATGAGAAAACCAAGCTGCAGAGAAAGCAACGAAGTTGTCCAAGGCCAGCTGATTCAGGAAGTGGGCGCACCCAGGGAGCTTCTTTCCCTTCCCCGGCGGCCCCAGGCCTTAAGTGCCTTGCCCCTTGACATGTGGGCAGTGTGGCTCCTGAGCCAGCTCCGCAGGGTTGCCGAGTCTGGGGGCAGGTGGCCCAGGCAGAGGTACCTGCCCTGTGAGCCCAGGAAGGTGAGCAAAGTTCACTGCATACAACCCCCACCCCCACCCACTCTGGCCTCTCCCACGCTGTCCAGGCAAGCATGTAGAGGGGGACAGAGACCTAGTTCCTGCCCAGCCCACCTTCTTTTTTTGTTTTGTTTTGTTTTGTGTTTCACTGAGGCTGCTGGCATTTAGTTTTGCTGGCATTTATTATTTATTATTGTAACCACATCAACTCTGTGATACACGAATTTGACTAAATGCACTTGGTTGTTGTGTCTAAAAATGTGATAATTCAAGGAATGTACAGGAGAAAGAAGGTGGAAAAGCAAACACAATGAGTAGAATATTTTACAAAACTGAAAATGACACCAGTTAGGTTAAAATAAAGGAGAACAGCCAATTAACATATATAATTTCACTTTTGTGCTATATTTAAAGGATATTTTCAACGTTCAAATTTAACTTTTTGAAAAATAGCTTTACTGAAATATAATTCACATACCATTTAATTAATTCATTTAAAGTGTATAATTCAGTGATTTCTAGTTGAGAAATCACCTCAATCAATTTTAGAATATTTTCATCACCAAAAAAGAAATCTCATAACTATTAGCAGTAACTCCTCATTTCTCCCAAATCCCCAGTCCTAGGAAACCGTTAATTGACTTTCTGTCTCTATAGATTTGCCTATTCTAGACATTTTATATAAATGGAATCATATAATATGTGGTCTTTTGAGACCGGCCTCTTTCACTTAGCATAGTAGTTTCAAGGTTTATCCATGTTGTAATAGGTATCAGTACTTCACGCATTTTTACAGCCAAATAATATTTAGAGCTATAAATTTCCCCCTAAGTACTGCTTTAGCTGCATCCAATAAACTTTTGGCATGTTGGATTGTCATTTTCATTCATCTCAATGTATTTTCTGATTCCCTTTGTGATTCTTCTTTGACTCGTTGATTATATAGAAGTGTATTGTTTAATCTTCACATATTTGTGAATTTCCCAAATTAATTTTGTTATTGATATCTAATTTAATTCCTTTGCCAGAGAACATAATATATATGATTTCAATCCTTTTAAACTTACTGAGGTTTGTTGTATGGCCTAGCACATGGCCTAGCCTGTAGAATATTCCATGTGCACTTGAGGAGAAGGTGCATTCTGCTGCTGTTGGATGGAGTGTTAGGT
Source organism: Balaenoptera borealis (assembly GCF_965194805.1). NCBI lineage: Eukaryota > Metazoa > Chordata > Mammalia > Artiodactyla > Balaenopteridae > Balaenoptera > Balaenoptera borealis. Next base: position 165,766,694 of record NC_138867.1, read on the forward strand.
CTGCTTGGGTTATAGTGTTGTTCAAGTCTTATATTTCCTTGTTGATCTTCTAACTAGTTGTTCTATCCACTATGGAAAGTGGGGTATTGAAATCTCCAACTATTGTGCAATTTTCTATTTCTTGGTTCAATTATATGCATTTTTGCTTCATGTAATTTGGGGCTATGTTATCATTTTCTCTAATTAAATCAGTATCCTCAGATTTGCTAATATATCCTTGTCTAAATTTTTATGAGGTAATTTTCAGGAAGCTTTATATTATAAGAGACACTGAGATAACTCTTTTTGAGAATCCATCCCTGCTGTTAAACAATAGTCAAAATTAGGTTGATTTGTCTTTTTTATAATACAAATATAACAGAAGCTTAGTTTATTACTTTGCAGAATGGATATACTATTACTAATATTAATTCTAATACATTTATAAGGAAAATATTTTAACTATTTTGCAGTTTCCAAAAACCATTAGACATTATAGAAATGAAGTATATTTGTCTATGAGCAACTGATATCTTAATTATTATTATTATTTTTAAAATTATTTTATTTTATTTTTGGCTGCATTGGGTCTTCATTGCTGTGCGCGGGCTTTCTCTAGTTGCAGAGAGCAGGGGGATACTTTTCGTTGCGGTGCATGGGCTTCTCATTGCAGTGGCTTCTCTTGTTGTGGAGCACGGGCTCAGAAGTTGTGGCGCACGGGCTTAGTTACTCCGCAGCATGTGGGATCTTCCCGGACCAGGGCTCAAATCCATGTCCCCTGCATTAGCAGGTGGATTCTTAACCACTGCCCCACCAGGGAGCCCAGCCCACCTTCTTAAAGGCCTCAGAAAGGCAGATCAGAAGCTAAGGGCCAAGGGGACAGAGGTGAGAACAAGAGGCAGCCAGCGTGGAGGGAAGGAATATAGTTGAACTCCTAGGTGGCAAGAGTTTTAGCTTCCACACCCCAGCTCTGCAGGAACTAGCTCTGAAATGTGTTTTGAATGAGCAAGTCATGGGTCTTCTCTAGACCCTAGTTTTTCCATCAGAGGCAGTTGGACTGAGGGCAACCAAGGGTTCACTGTCATGCTCTGTGGTTAACGTCCTAAGGTATTAAGCTTCTGAATATGCATAGGAAGATATGAGGATGCATGGCCGTGGAGGGGGAGGAGGAGGCACTTTCTGGATTAGAACTGAAGGCAGCTGGTCCCCTCAGCCTTGCCATCCAGGTGACTGGGACAACCTCAAAGGGCTCCGAGAAGCCAGGCAGGAAGGAACTCTGCCAGGCCAGCTCCTCAACTTCTGGGAAGTGGTGGTGGGGTCCTCTTAGCAGTACAGAGCCCAGAGCCTGTGCAGGAGGTTGGGGACAGGTAGCCCAGTCCAGGCTGGAGGGGGCCACAGACCTGAGTTGTTTCTGTGAATGACAGCTCTGCTAGAGGGGTGGAGCCAGGCTTCTCTCTACCCCTTACCCAGCCCACTGCGCTCTGCACCTTGATGCCCAGCAGCCAAGGGTCCACCAGCCTTCCACCTGCAGCTGCTGTCTCTGGTTGAAGCCAGTTTCTTGGTATTCCATTCAGCGGAGACACTCTTGCCCCTCTCCCCTCCCCACCCTGTCTTTTATATCTCTGGGCCCCAGAGTACCTTCCGATTTCCTTCCCTCCTGCTGGGATGTTCTAAGATATTGAACACGCTTCTCCTCCCACCTCCCTCTGGAAGCTTAGTGCTGGGAAAAAACATTGGGCTGGGGGTTGGGGGTGGGGGGTCAGAAGACCTTGGATAAGTCACTTATCATTGATCCCTTCCCTCTCCTCCTCACGGAATTTCTTGCCAAGACAAGTCAATTCTTTCAGACCATCTCATGAACGTCCTTCATCTCTTCCTCTCCTTACTGCCCCTGCCCTCCGTGGCCCTGTTTCTGTTCCCTGACACTCCTCTAATCGGGCCTCCCTGCCTCAACCACTTCACAGTGCCTGTGTATACGCCCCAAAGTCCAGCTTGGTCCTCACACTCCCCTCTCTTAACACCTCAGAGGCTCCCACTGTCTAGTTCAAGAGGTCTTCCTGGGTCTGCTCAAATGTGCCACCTGTGCTCCATCTCTCCCACTGACCTTTCCCATGCCAGGGCTCCAGGCTCACTAGCAAGCTTGCCTTTACCCAGCCATGTGCTGCTTTCTCCAGCCGTAGGCTCTTGCTCCATCATGAGCACCCTCCTCCATGGAAATGGCTTTCATCCTTCAAGTGCCATCTCAAAAGCCACTTCCCCAGTGAGGCCTTCCCTCAGGTGCCCATAAAGGTGAAGCGCGTCCTTGCGCTGAAACTTCATCTGTAACCCTACCGGACTGGGGGCTCCCCAAGGGCTGACACCCAAAGTAGTTATTAATGAGTTTTCTTAGTTAGACAAGTCCTCTGAAGTCTGGCACTTCTATTGTTAGGACATTGGTCAGGGCAGCATAGAAGACACGGGCTGCAAACTGGTGGCCTGTGGGCCAAGTCTGATTAATGGGTAATGATGTCTTTTTTTTTAATTGAGGTAAAATTCACATAACATAAAATTAAACTTTTTTTTTGGCTGCGCCAGGTCTTAGTTGCAGCACATGGGATCTTCGTTGCAGTCTGCAGAATTTTTAGTTGCGGGCATGGGGGATCTAGTTCCCTGACCAGGGATCAAACCTGGGCCCCCTGCATTGGGAGCGGTGAGTCTTAACCAATGGACCACCAGGGAAGTCCCCAAATTAACCATTTTTAAAGTGTAGAATTCAATGGCATTTAGTGCATTCACACTGTTGTGCAACCACCATCTCTATCTGGTTCCGAAACATTTTCCTCATCCCAAAAGGAAACCCCATACCCATTAAGCAGTCACTCCTTATTCCTCCCTCCCCACAGCCTCTGGCCTTAATCTGCCTTCTGCTGGATTTACCTGCTTCATGTAAGTGAAATCATACCACATGTACTCTTTAGTGTCTGGTTTCTTTCACTTAGCAAAATTGGCAGATCATCCATGTTGTAGCATGTATTAGGACTCCATTCCTTTTTATGGTTGAATAATATTCCATCTGTGGATATACCACATTTTGTGTATCCATTCATCTGTTGGTGAACCCTTGGGTTGTTTTCACCTTTGGGCTACTGTGAATAGTCCTGCTACGAACATTCGTGCACAAGTGTCTGTTTGAGTCCCTGTTTTCAATTCTTTGGGGTATACCTAGGAGTGGAACTGCTGGGTCATACCTCACTATATGTTTATAACCTTTTGTGGGAAACGCGGTGTTTTGTTATTTGAATCTGAACGCCGTTAGGTGTCCATTTCTGTCTCGGTTTCCATCTTCTATTGCCCGTTTGACTCACATTATTTGCCTGGCCCCTGAAGGCATATGAATTTGCTCCCCCTACAAGGCTTTGGCAGCAAAAAAAAAAAAAAACCTTAGCGCCCAATTCAGTCGCTAACGAGCCCGAAACCTTGGGTAAATGTCTCCACACCTCTCGGACTACTGTTTTGCTCAGCCTCAAAAGGGAATAATACTGCTTACCTAAGAGGAGGCGGCGAGAATCAAGGAGGTGATGGACGGAACGCGCCTCTTCCGAAGCTGTCGGGTTCTGGAAACCGAGACGGGCGGGCGAGGCAGGAGGAGAGGAGACGGCGGAGGAGGAGCGGGACGGGCTGGGCGCCCTCTGGAAGCATCGGCCACGCTTCGGGCTGCGGACTGGTCCGGGTCCGAGCTGGCGCACATCGGGCGCCCGCTACGCAGAGCGCAACCAGCAGGGAGCTCAGGCGCCACCGCCGCGCGACATCTCGGCGGGAAGGCTTAAGCTGGAGCCGAGACCCCGGGCGGGGCTCAGGTTGGCACGCAGTGGGCGGGGGTGGCCCCTTTCCCCGCCCCCCACATCCGGGGGCCTGGGCCCGGCTGTGGGCCGGCCGAGTGCCAGTGAGTCAGGCCGGGTTTTCCCTCCGCCTCTGGGGCAGGCTAGGGAGCGCTGCCGAACGAATTGGCGTTCCTCCCTCGCCAATCCGGCTTCGGCGCCCGCCCGCCCGCGTTTTTCCGGCGCCTGCCGCCTGGCCGCTCCAGCCTGGTTCGCAGTCTCGGCTGGAGACGGCGCCCTGGAGGGAGGGTTCAAATCCGCGCAAGGGAGCTGCAGCGCGCGAGGGGAGCGGAGCGGAGCCGGCATGGTGAGTGGGGCGCGCAGCGGCCTGGGGCCGGACTCGGGGGGTGGGGCCGACCGCCGAGGTCTAGCTAACCCGGCGACCTTGGCTAAGCCGGAGCCCTACGCCGGCCGAGGTTCACGTCTGAGAAGTGAGCGAGGGTGGCAAGGTGCGGTGTGCGCCCAGGTACCCCTTGCTTCCAGATACCGAAGCACCGAGGTGCGGGATCGGGGACCGTCCGCGAGCAGGGACGCTCTGCTGGGAGGGCGGGCGGCAGGTTACGCTGCAAACGCGCTTTTCTTGGAGCAGCTCCTGGGACCCCTGCACCACCGCTGGGGTGGGGCAGGTGCCCTTGGCGCTGGAGTCTGACCTCGGCTTCCGCGCCCCCAGCCTATCCGCTCGGGGCAAGCCTTAGAGAGGAGCCTGGAAGAGACATCCCCTTCCGCCCCTCAGGTAGCTGGAGGACCTCCCGCAGTTCTGGGGGAGCCCTCGCCTCGGCCACAGCCTTCCCCGGGGAAATTCCATGGAGATGCCAACCTCGTCTGCCCCTCCACCTTACCCACGAGACCCCTCTCCTGCCCTCTCCCGCCCCCTCCGGGATACCCCCTTCCTCCACTAACCCCCTACCCTGTACGAGCGGCAGCTGCCAGCCTGCTGCCAAGGGTCCCATGAATAGGGGACGCTCCCAGGTCTTGAGCACCATCCCAGTCTGGCCACAACCTTTGGCCAAAGTGAGGGCCCGCCTGGGGCCGGGCGGAAATCGGGGCCCTGACTGCGTCCAGAAAAAGGACTGGGACCTGTCATCTCCTACCCGGCAATCTCCCCGCCTCCACGAGCAGATCGGGGCTCTCCTTGCTTGCACCAGGGGCTCAGCCTGTCCCTCGGCCTCGGTGCTCCCTGCCCGGCCTAGGCAGGGAGAGAGGCCGGAGGCTATCCTGGGCCCGGTGATCGGCCTCCTCCCAGAGCCCTCCTAGGCAGGGCTTCTCTCTCTACCGGCTGGCTGTGTGTGGGTGTGTATGTGCGAGACTGAATGAATGCAGCCAGCCTGCTCCCGCCACCGCCTCTATAGAGCTAGCAGCTTCCAGGGCTCAGAGTCCAAATGCAGCCGTGCTTCCACTATTTCTTCCTGACCCAGGGGCAAGCAGGGGGGGATTCCAGGCTGAGGGGACTGGGATCCAAACCAACTTGGTTGCAGGTGCCCTTGCAAGTGTGGGGAGCTGAGCAGATATAATACACAGCAGTGTGTGCCCATGGAGGGCAGCTGGTAACCCCTGGCTGGGACAGCCTGGAGCAGAAGAGAGGGCCTTGCCTGGGGAGTTGGGATTGCGCGTCTTGTGGGATCTTAGGCAGCTCACCTCTTTCTGGGCCTCAGTTTCCCTAGCTGTAAGATGGGGTAAGGGTAACTACTGTCTTTCCCGCCTCCATTAGGCTGTCGTGGAGATGAGATGATGAAACAAAAGGGCTGATAAAAACTGTAGAGTGCTGTGCAACTGTAAGTGACCATATAGTGATACTAAGAATCACTCCTGCAGCATTTAGACGCTGGACTCTGCCTTTTCACAGGTCGAGGTGGGACTACGGAATGCCAGCCTCTCCCATTCCCTCCTTGGGCCCCTCTTACTGACTGCCCCCTCTTTTGGAGCTGGGACATTCCAGTCCCATTCCTCAGGGGCAGCTGCAGTCATGCCCCTCAGCAAAGCTGATCCCACAGCAGGTGGTGGGACCCTCCCCTGGGGCCAGGGCTCAAGAGGGGCTAAAGGCATCCAAGGCCAGACTGGGAGCTTCCTACCCGAGTACTCTGGGTACACCCCAGAGGAGATGCACAGTGGGGTCAGGGCAGGCTTCTAAACGTGGGGAGCCTGTGTACTTTTTCCAATGCACTGAACATGACCTTAGGCACATTATTTTACCTTCTGGGCCTCAGTTTTCTCTTCTGAAGTGGGGGATGACACTATTCCCTTCCCATGTGTGTTGTGAGCATGTGGTAGGCCCAGCATCAGGCTGACTCAACAAGGCACCCACTAAGGGACACTGGGATGCCTCCCTGAGTGTCCTCTCTTTTTCTGCTTCATGGCCAGGGTGGTCCCCCAGCCCTGTTCTCCTGTCTCCACCAAGGGTTGGTCCAAAGGAGATGCTCCCAGTGTCCAGGCTCTCCGTGTTTCTGGCTAATCTTGGAGCGGGTGGAGGGGGAGGTGGAAGCAGGAGTAAAGGGGCCCTGTTGGGGCCAACCAGGACCTGTGCAGAATAGGACCTATGTGGCCCAGCCGAAACCTTGCTGGCAGGGCAGTGGGGTGGTGGTGGTGAGGTTCAGCTCTGTGCAGAGCTCTGGGCCCCAGGCACGTAATGAGTTCTGGGCGGGGAAGCCCAGGCACTTGGAGGAGGAGGCCCTGTTTTTTGCTCTGGCGGTCCCAGTGGGGCTGCAAGGCACTTGCTGTCTCTCCCTCCCTCCTCCCCCGCCACATCCTCTCCTGCACAGCTGCCCTGGCCTGAGTGGACCAGTCCCTGGGCTTCCAAGCAGTGGGAAGGAATGTGTGTATTGGGAGTGTGGGGGAGGCAGGGGAGGTGGATGGTCTCCTTTAGGAAAAAGGACTGTCCCCAGACTGAAACCTGGGCAGGGTGGAGCCTCTCAAAAGCCAGGGGCCTTAGCCCCACTGGGGGAGCTAATAATATAGCCAGAGAAGTTATCTAGGAGGGGTGGAGGGTGGAGGGGAGAGGGTGGGGGCCTTTGGGAAAGACAAAGGGAAGGGCTGTTTTTGCCCCTCCATCTAGCTCCATAGTTATTTCAAATTGCTCAACTCACTTGCGGAGAAAAGCCGGTCCCGTGTGTGCGCACGCGCACACACACACACACACACACACACACACACACACATACACACTCCCCTACATCTAGCAGCCTTGGGGCTAGGGAAGACAGTATTTGTGTGTTATGTGTGTGTCTGGAAGGTGATCAGTGCTGTGTGGATGACCTTGCGCGTGACTGTGTCTGCTGTTGGATCCTCTCTGTGTCCTCTAACGGAGGAACTTCTGTGCCGCTGGTGGCGCTGACTGGACTGCCGTATGTGTGTGGTGTATGTGCTGTTTTGGCCCATGGCTGCCTCTCCCCTGGACCTGAGACCCTTCGTGGGGATTATGGAGTGTCGGTTATTGCTCCCTGAGATAGGAAATGAGGCTCTGGCCAGGGGAACGTGAGGCACTGTGTGTTTGGGATAAAGTGGGCATATTTGGCACCACTGCCACCATCCCAGCCCCCATGCTGTCACCAGGCTTGCAGTTCACAAGCCCTTTCACCTCCCCATCTCTGTGACTGTCACAGCAACCCTATAAGGATGGCAGGGCAGGTAGAGTCTTTCCCACTTTGGGGAAAGGTGGGGAAACTGAGGCATGGCGAAGGGAGGTGCCCCATGGAGAGATGGTGTGAGAGTGGGCTGGAGACCAGATTCTCTGCTGTCTACCTCCCCAAGAAGCAGTGACAGGAGTTCAGTGGGCTCTCCGACACAGCGGTGTCTGTTGCTGGGTGGGCTTGTCATGGTGAGGGGGGTGTCAGATTGGGGGGCAAGATGCTTCAAGTCCAACTCTTGGGCCGTGGGTGCATCCTGGGTCCCCACTAGACATTTGGCAGTCGTGGTACTAGAATCACAGACATCCTCACTCTGACCAGCTCTTTGACCTTTGGCAAGCCACTTTACCTTTCGGCGCCCCCAGTGCCCTTATCTAAAAAACCAGATAGTTAACCATGTGCCAGGACTCCGTGAGACCCCTACACAGGGCCATGTCACTGTAGGTGCCCAGCACGTGTCATTCCTTATCTGGATGACTCCCTTAACCCTGTGTGGCTTGTGACACCCCCAGAGGGGTTGAGCTGTCTGGGGGCTGGTAGGGGATGGTTGGGAAGGTTGCTTTTGCCGGCGTGAGATTGAGGGCCACAGGGTGTGGGGGCAGGGCCGTGCCCTTCCACCCCCCTCCCTCCTTCCCACTCCCTGTGAGCTTTGTGTTCTACAAACACAAAACCTGGAAATGGTTGAGGAAGATGGAACCTCCTAACCATTGTTTGGAGCGGGAGTCAGTGTCCCGGAAGCATATTGGGTTGCGGGGCAGGGGGTGCGGGGGTGGATGGGCAGCTGCATTGTGCCTGCTGGGTGTCTGTCCGTGAATGGGAACAGCTGGCTGGGAGGCAGAGAAGGTGGCATTCGTTCATTTGGCAAGTCCTTTCTGGGCACCTACTGTGTGCCAGGTGCTGGGCTGGACACAGGGGATCCAGCCGGGCACTAGGGACAGGCGCTGCCCTCCACAGTGTGGTCCCAGCACAGGTGGGAGACCTGGTCGCTCGGGAACTTGCTGGTGGCGTTCACGTGTCTACCAGCTAAGCTCAGCTTCAGCCAGCCTGTGTTGATCCTGGCTGTAGGCCAGGCCCTGGACTGGGCGTTTTGTCCTCTAATCTTAGCCAGTCCTCCTAGCATCCCTGAGTGATAAGAGTTGTCATGGCCATTGTCCAGATGAGGAAGCCAGGGCCCACACACTGATTGGTTCCACACATTGGGTCAGGATTTGGGCCCCACTGCCTGGCGGTGGGCTTTGGAGGAGCAGCATATACAGGGGCTGGCAGGGGCTCTGGCTGCCCCTTCCCCCTGCCTCGCACCACTGCCCCAACATGGACACCTGTTCCGGAACGTGTGGCCATTGTTCCCACCATCCTTCTTCCCCTCGGGCCCTTCCTGTTTGTATCCCTCCTGCGGTAGCCCCCAACCCCACCCGTGCCAGGTGCTTCCCTTGGGAAAACTCTGACCCTCTACAGGAAGAGGGGTTGAATGGGGTTTTCCCCCCCCAAGGGAAGAAGGAATGGAAATTCTGAGGCCACCGGCCCTGGTTCCCTGGTGCCCTCTGCCCACCCACCACACTGGGTGCCTGGCAGGAGAATGAACAAAGTTAGAGTCAGACAGCGATGGAGTCCTCAGCTGGCCCAGTCCTGGGAGGGGCCCCTATCCTGCTGCTTCAGGTCCTGGTCCCCCGTGACCCCAGTCACACACTGGCCCCTAGTTGGAGCTGGAGCACTAGACAGGTGGCCTTGGGACCTTTACTCCTTTCTCTAGGAATCCTGTCCTGGATTCTCTCTAGAACCCACATCTGCCACTCCTGGGTGGGCCAGGTGGGGAGCTGACACAGAGAGCAAGCACTGGTTTTAGGGCATCAGGGGAGTTGGGCAGAAAGCACCTACCTGCTCTGATGGAGCCTCCCGACCCCCAGAAGCAGCCGCCTGTGCCCTGGTGAAACTTCATGGCCACAGCCCCAGGCGCTGCTGGCATTGCCATGGGCAACGTGGGCAGCCTGTTGGAACGGCAGGACTTTTCCCCTGAAGAGCTACGGGCAGCACTCGCAGGGTCTCGGGGCTCCCGCCAGCCTGATGGGCTCTTCCGGAAAGGCGTGGGCCAGCGCGAGCTCTTCAGCTACCTGCACCTCCCCAAGAAGGACAGCAAGACCACCAAGAAGGCCCCTCGGAACGAGCCTGCCGACTATACCACCCTCTACTACCAGGAACATCCTCGGGCTGGTGACTTCAGCAAGACTTCGCTGCCTGAGCGGGGTCGTTTTGACAAGGTGTGCCTCTGCTGTGCCCCTCCCTACTGTGGTAGTGTGGGGATGGGGGCTTCCTTGGAGACCCTGATGCTGGGATGGGATGTGAAAGCCTTTTTTTTTTTTTTTTTTTAAAATAACATGCGGAAATTTTTTTTTTAATATTTAATTTATTTATTTGGTTGTGCTGGGTCTTAGTCGCGGCAAGCAGGCTCCTTAGTTGCAGCACATGGGCTCCTTAGTTATGGCAGGTGGCCTCCTTAGTTGCAGCATGTGAACTCTTAGTTGCAGCATGCATGTGGGATCTAGTTCCCTGACCAGGGATTGAACTGGGGCCCCTTGCATCGGAGCGCGGAGTCTAACCACCGCGCCACCAGGGAAGTCCCGTGAAAGTGTTGCTATGGGCTGGCTTGAGACTCGGTCACTGCCTCCTGGCGACATGTCCCCCATGTTCTCAAAGAGGATTCCCAGAGGCTGCGGGAGGGAGCATCGGAGGGAGAGCAGAGCAGCCAGCCCAGGGTCTCATTCCTGCCCTCTCTTCCTGGCAGTGCCACATTCGCCCATCAGTATTCAAGCCGGCAGTGGGCACCGGGAAAGGCTTTCTGTCCATGCAGAGCCTGGCGGCCCACAAGGGTCAGAAGCTGTGGCGCAGCAATGGCAGCCTGCACACACTGGCCTGCCACCCGCCCCTGAGCCCGGGGCCCCGGGCCAGCCAGGCCCAGGCCCGTGCCCAGCTGCTGCAAGCCCTCAGCCTGGATGAGGGTGGCCCCGAGCCCGAGCCAAGTCTGTCCGACTCCTCCAGCGGAGGCAGCTTTGGCCGCGGTCCCAGCACCGGCCCCGGCCCCTTCTGCTCCTCCCTGGGCCACATTAACCACCTCGGGGGCTCCCTGGACCGGGCCTCACGGGGTCCCAAGGAGGCTGTGCTGAGCTGCCTGCCCGAACCACCCCCCGCCTACGAGTTCTCCTGCCCCGCTGCCGAGGACACGGTGGCCGTGCTGCCCGACTCCTGTGAGGAGCTCAAGAGGGGCCTCAGTGATGAGGACGGCACCAACCCCTTCACGCAGGTGAGAGCAGCCCCTGCCTTGGGAGCTGGTCTGTCCCTTGGCATTAGAGTACAGGGCAGACAGAGGGTCATCAGCCAGCTCTCCCACATGGCTCTGGGCACAAGAGAATAAGGAAGAGAGACGTGATTTGGCTCCTCTCCCCAAGCCCCACGTGGTGGGGATGTCATGGCATTGGTGGTCCTTGCTGGGAGTTGGGTAGGAGGGAGACTCCCTGGGAGGGCCATGTGTTGAGGACACTTCACCTCTGGAGGACATCCTGGGTTAGGGCACATGTGTGGCCAGAGCATTGGACCCTGGACCCTGTGGTGTTGAGGCACAGGACGTTAGAAGCAGCTGGAGTGTTGGATCTGTGGGCCAGCCGTGGGAGTGCAGGCAGTCGGTGTCCGGGGGGCAGGGCCGTGTGTGGATATCAGGGCATGGCAGGTGCCTCTTCCCCTTGGCAGGTGCTGGAGGAGCGCCAGCGGCTGTGGCTGTCTGAGCTGAAGCGCCTATACGTGGAGCAGTTGCACGAGGTGACCCAGAAGGCCGAGCGTTGTGAGCGCAACCTCCAGCTACAGCTGTTCATGGCCCAGCAGGAGCAGAGGCGCCTACGCAAGGAGCTGCGGGCACAGCAGGGCCTGGGCCCAGAGGCTGATCCCAGTGCCCGACCAGAGGAAGAAGCCCGATGGGAGGTGAGAGACTAGGCATTCAGAAACTCCTGCCTTCATTACTGTCATCCCATCCTCTGCCTGCCTTCCAACTGGTCCCCCCTTACCCTGCTTTGCTTGGCTCTTGCCCATCCCTGTCCCCCTTCAGGTGTGCCAGAAGACAGCAGAGATCAGCCTCCTGAAGCAGCAGCTGCGGGAGGCCCAGGCTGAGCTGGCACAGAAGCTTGCTGAGATCTTCAGCCTGAAGACGCAACTTAGGGGCAGCCGGGTGCAAGCCCAGGCCCAGGACGCAGAGCTGGCCCAGCTGCGAGAGGCTGTGCGGAGCCTGCAGGAGCAGGCCCCTCGGGAGGAGGCCCCAGGCAGCTGTGAGACCGATGACTGCAAGAGCAGGGGGCTGCTGGGGGAGGCAGGAGGCAGTGAGGCCGGAGATGGTGCCGAGCAGCTGCGGGCTGAGCTGCTGAAGGAGCGGCTCCGGGGCCAGGAGCAGGCGCTGCGCTTTGAGCAGGAGCGGCGGATATGGCAGGAGGAGAAGGAGCGGGTGCTGCGCTACCAGCGGGAGATCCAGGGGGGCTACATGGACATGTACCGCCGCAACCAGGCTCTGGAACAGGAGCTGCAGGCACTGCGGGAGCCCCTCGCGCCCTGGAGCCCTCGGCTTGAGTCCTCCAAGATCTGAGGCCAGCGGAGTGAGCTGACAGCAGAAGCACTGTCAGAAGATGGCTTGGACAAGCCCACTCTGAGATGGCCAGCTCCTTCCTTACATTGGTCTGGGGCAGAATCTTCTGAGACCAGCCAAAGATGGAGAGGCTCGCTGACAGGAGGGATCCAGTGGGGCTGTGGGCTGGATGGGGTGCCAGCAGCAGGAGCCAGGGCAAGGCTCTACTGGCGGAGGAATACCCAGGCAGAGCCCAGCCCTGCTCTCTGAAGTAGGTGTGGCCCAGGAAAGGAGGTTTGGGAATGAAGAGCCCTGTGATGCAAAAGGGCCAGTGTGAGGGAGGGAGGCTGGGGTGGGAACACTGGCCTCCCCAGAATAAAATCACATTTTCTACAAGGAGGCACCAGGTGATGATGTTGGGCCTGTCCCTGACCTGAGTCCAGAGGATCGTGGATGGTCAGGTTAGGGCTGTTGTACCGGGCTGTCGCTCCACCATGTTCATGGTCAGTGGGGAGGGTATGCCTTGTGCCTCTGTGTGCAGCTGCTGGACATGCACGGTGGGGAGTGGAGGAATCCTTGCCCTGGAACCACAGAGTTCCTTAGCTGCCATGTGGGATGAAATTCCTTTCTTTAGCATCAGTGGGACTTTTCAGAAGGCAAGTCAGCCAAGGTATTGCTATAACATGAAATGACATCCTCTTTTTGGAAAGTCTGGGCCCCAGGTTCCCAGGCCCAGCTGGATGTGGGGCCGGCCTAAGACAGCTTCTGCTGGAGAACCTTAAGCCTCCAGGAGGGGCCCTGCCCCTCCCAGAACATACCTCCCACCTTTTTCTCTGGCTTGTGCACGCCTCCCTCTGTTGGGATGACGGCCCTGGGAAGGTACAGGAGATGAGGCAGAGAAAGCTTGGTAAAGGGCCAGAACCACAGCAGGGAATGTGGACATTTCCCTGTAGGCATGGGGGGCCATGGGGTATTCTTGAGCAGGAGTGAGATATGATCTGAGTTGTATTCTGGAAAGTTCTTTCCTGGGAGGAAGCACCCCCATCCCTGGCCCTGCATTAGGCTCCCTGACCCTTGCTCTTAGCCAAGCCTGGTCCTTGGCCCCTAAAACCCACTCCCATCCTTGCCCTCTCAGACATCTGGCTTCCCCTCTGGCCCCTTGCTCCCTCCTGGGTGGGTGATCTGGAGCACAGAACCAGTCTGGCTGTGCAAGAGGCATCTCCCTAGCCCTTGCTCTGAAGTTTGGTGTCCTTACAGATGCATCCGTGTAACTGCTGCCATGCAAGGAGCGCTTCCTGCCTGCCTGGTGCTGTGTTAGGCTGTCAGGGCAATGGGGGGTCAGGGCAATGGGGGGTCAGGGCAATGGGGGGTCAGGGTTGAATTAGATGTGCTTCCTGCCACAAGGGAGCCAGGACACAGACGTCTCCCTCCCAGGCCCTGTCATGGTGGGGTAGTGGCCACCTCTGGTAATCTCTGCAGAGACCCCCAGTTTGTTCCCTATGGCTGTGATCAGCTCCTTCCCTGGCCACGCCTGGCGGCCCCCTCAGGCCCCAGCAGGTGGGTCCTGGTGGTGGAGTGGAGTCGCTGTGCAGGGGTTTGGATGCAGCTGTGGAGTGTGAGCCAGTGTGCCCCACCTTTTTAGGGCAGAGAGCGGGGTGTGTGTTGTCTGCCGTCAGGGTGGTGTGTTTATGTCTGTGTGAGTGTCAGGTGTGTATAGTAGAGATGTGCTGTGGGTGGTGGGTGTGTCTAAGGGGGTGTGTTTGGGGTTCCTGGGTTGGAGGCCTGGAGGGCTGCTTCCTGGTCCCTCCCTCTGTTGCATTCTTTCCCACCAGTCTCAGCCCCTTTTAGCACTGGCCAGGCTTGGCTGGAGCCTGTGGCCAGGGCAGACCCCTGGGCCTAGCTGAGACCCATCTGGGCTCACCCCTGAGCCCAGGTCCTCTGCCTGGGGAGGGAAAGCAGGGACACTTGGGTTAGGCTGGCCTGTCCATGACAGGCCTTGATATCCATTTCACACACCCCTTCTAATCGAGGTTTCCGGGTCAATGGTTCCCCCAAAGGGCCCTCCAGAGCTCAGTGCTAGCTTGAAGCCTGGGTCACCCCCAGGGCCTGGAGCTGGTCAGGCTGGGTGCCCACGTGCCCCACAGTGGCTGGGGTCCACCTTTTGGTGTCCCAGCTCTGCAGAATAGCTCCCCACCCAGCAATTAGGGAGCTGGGCTGGCCAGTATAGCCAGCGGGGAGTGGGCGGGCGGTACCAAAACTTGGCAACTGTGCCAGAAACCAAGGCCAGGCCCAGATGTACGGGGAGGGCACGAGAGAGCCGAAGCTGGGGTGGCTCAGAGGGAACCAGATCCCTGTGAGCTCATCCCTGCTGGGAAAACCAGTTCCCTGTCCCCAAGCCGGCTGGGCGGCTCTGGGGCCAGCCGATCACAGGTGCCACTGTAGTGGCTACTGCTTGGGGCAGCCCCTCTGTCCTGCCCCTGGTGGACCCCTCAGCTCCCCAGCTGTCCTCAGACCCCCTCCCCCAGCAGACTAGGCCCAAGAGCTAATTCTCTCCAGACTGAGACTAGCTCCCTACACTGGGCTCCCTGCCTTCGGTCCCTTCGTTCTCAGCTCAGACAGCTTCACACCCTCCAGTGGCTCCCTGGGCCCCTTAACCTGTCACTTGAGGCCTCTGACAGTCTCCCTCCAGGGTCACTGATAGTGGTGCCCCTCCTGATGCCGGCAGCCCTCGGAGCCCTCATTCTCCAGATGCCCCTTCACGGTGCTCAGATCTTGCCTCCTTAGGAAAGCCTTCCCTGCACTGACACCCTGCCTAGGCAATTCCTCACTCCCTATGCCCGCAGCCCCTCCGTCTCTCCACCAGCTTTTTCTGTGCTGTTGGAATTGTCAGTTTGCCTCTGTTTCCACTGGGCTGTGGGCATGGTTGGGGCAGGGCCGGCCCTTCTGTTTTCATCCCCAGAGCCTGTCTGGTTCCAGCCCAGCAGGCACTGGGGGGCTTTGGAGTCAAGAGAGACCACACCCCTCCCCTGACTAGCATATGGATTCAAGCTGGTGGGGCGGGGGAAAGATGGCAAAGGCTCCAGCTCTGAGCGTTCATTCACCTTTCGTGCCACCTGGTCTGAACCAGGTCTGTGCCAAGCACTGCCATTCACTGCACAGTGATGTACTGAGTGCCTCCCTCGGGGAGGAAGCCAAGGTGGTCAAAGCCTCTGCCCCCATGGCCCTTCCTGGAGGGTGGGGGAGAGAGACAACACACACACAAGTCCACAGTAGTGACTGGGCCAGAAGAGTGCAAACATACAGAGGTGGGGGCAACAGAGGCACCTCCACAGTGGTGAGCAAGTCAGCAGATCACGGAGAAGGCAGAGGGAGCCCGTCTGGGGGATTGAGAGTAAATTTCTTTGAGACTGGGGGAGCTGCAGGTATTAGGGAAACTTTTTCCAAAGAGCGTGCAGGTGACAGTTCAGATTGCATAACCCACCACCCTAGTAGGTGGGGCTTTAGTCCTCTGTATTGGATTCAGGAAAGAAAAAGAATGTGCTGTTTCTTGAAACAAAAACAAAAGTGAAATAGGTCATGAGAGGTGAAGTTTGAGTGCCATGGGAGTTCAGAGGAGAGCTGGCTCACTTATCACTCCAGGTCATAGGGGGGCGGGGGGACGGATGTTGACCAAACTTTGGTCGGCCACTTCCGAGCTTTCTTTTTGAGTGTGCCTTCCTGTGTCCTTCCTTGTGCAGTCCAGTTCTAGCGAGAATCCTGCTAAGTTAGGTTAGACAGAGTTCTCCCATCCTCCATATCTGATCACCTTCCATAGCTAATCTGGTTCCTCAGCCTCCACCATCTCCCAGGTTATGTCTGGTCACTCTGGCCTGCCTTCATTGAGAATCCTCTGAGGTTGTTTAGCCAGTTCCCCCTGCACCTTGAGGTTTCCTCTTAGTAATTTTCCATCTGCTGACCTCCACCCTGCTCCTTGGCTATGAATTCAATGTTTCCTGGTTACATTTGGAGTTGAGGCCACTCTCTGGCCCCTACCACAAAACCCCATTCCAGTAGCCCCCCTTGAATAAAGTCTTCCTTACCATTCTTTAACACATGTCATGAGTAATTTTTTTCTTTAAAGGGGTAATCTTCTCAGAGGAGGGGAAGTTGGGGGTATTTCCTCTGGAGTAGGGTGAGATGAGGGCATTCCAGGATAGGCCTGGATTTGGCCACAGGGAAGCGTGGGGCATGTCTATGGGAGGGTCTTGTCTGGAAAGGGGTGAAAGGAGGCAAGCTGGACAGCCTGGCAAGCTGGCACAGAAGGACTTCACCTCCTGTGACTGTGGGTGGGTCCCTCAGGCAGCCAAGGAGAAGGGCCAGAACCAGGACCAGCTTTGTGTGTGTGTGACCTGTGTAGTCACCAAGGGCCCCACACTCAGAAGGGCCTTAGACTTGGTGCAATGCTCTGCTGTCATCATCCGGAAGTTAATGATGTTTGAACAAGGGGCTCGCATTTTCATTTTGCTCTGGGGCCTGCAAATGACGTAGCTGCTCCTGGCCTGAACCAAAGCTTTGCAAGGAGTGGCAGGGGTAGGGAGAAACAGGAGACTGGCTGGGAGCCACCTGGAGGGTGGAAGGAAGAGCAGGGCCTGAGTGGGCAACTTGAACCGATGTTGAGCCCTGATGCTCCCAGGTTCTGCAGAAGGCAGGTGGTGGCTGCACTACCTGCCGTTGCCCCCCATCCCCCCAGCTATCAGGGGAGGTTCATCTTTTCCTAGCCTGGCCTTCCTGGACACACTCTGGGAGGCAAGGAAGGCTGTTTTTCAGGAGAGCACTCCAGGGCTTGTCCTCTCTATCAAGAACCTTTCTTTCTTTCCTTCCTTCCTTCCTTCCTTCTTTGTTATCTAGTATGCTCTTTGTGTACTGGCCTCCCTGCCCCCTGCCATTTTTAAGGTATAATTTACATACAGGAAAATTCACTGCTTTGATAGTACAGAGAATTGTACAACCAGCCCTACAGAATAGCCAGGATACAGGATAGTTCCATCATCCCCCCCAAATCCCCGTGTACCTCTGTAGTCAGCCATTCTACCCCAACCTCAGGCAACCAGTGATCTGCTTTCTCAATAACCTTGTGTTTGTTTTTCTTTTTTGCCCTTTTTGTGAGCAGTGTTTAATCCCACCACATATTAGAACATATTACAAAGTAGTGAGTAAAACAATATGACATTCGTATAAAAATAAAATTATACCTCAGTGGGAAGAATGAAGAGCAAGAAATAGATTTCATTTTGTAGAAAAATCTTAATATTATGGTAACGGGCTTCCAAATGAGAGGGTAAGGAAGATTATTTTTTAAGCAGTTCTGGGATAACTGGACAAAAATATGGGAAAAAATAAGTCATACTTTGCACCACCCCCTGCAAAATAAAATGGACATGCATTGGGAATTAAATTTTAAAAATCAAATCCTAGGAAACTAGCAAAAGGTAAAAAGACTGTACTGAGTTAGTGGAGAACAGCTAAGTTTTTCTGCTTTGAAGCAGCCACCCTCCAACAAAACAAAACAAAACAAAACCACACAATCCCAACAAGGAAAGATTGACAAAATCAGCCATGTAAGAAAACATGGTGCAACCTGAAAAGTAACGAAACCATGATGTAAGAAGAGCCACATACTGGGGAAAACAATGACAGACAGAGGTGAAGGAGCCTGACGTATGAGCTGGGCATTCTAAGTTCTGGCAGAAGCTAGGCTTTGCTCACACCCAGTATAGCTGAGAGGCAGGCTTCCCCAGAGGAAGTGGGGAAGCCTGGGGCGTTCGCGAAACCCTGTGAGGTCCTGCTGGCTTGGATGCAGCCTCAGCCTCGGACTGTGGCCCCAGGCAAGGTTCACTCAACCCTCCGACCCCCACAACTCCCGCCTGGGCCAGGACCACCCAGGCTCACAGCGCAGGGACAGGCCTCTTCGCCCCCGCGGGCTGCTGGGGGACAGGCTGTGGACTATCCTCTTCCTTGCGTGTTTCATCAGGTTTGAAACCGGGGTTTCCCCATTCATAAACGGAGGATATCGGCTACTTCAGACTATTTCTGCGGAGCTACTGTGTTCCAAGCACATAGTGTTGGGGATACAGCAGCGATGAGTACAAACTCCTGGCCCCAATGGAGCTTTTATCCTAAAAGGTGGGGGGGAGGGGGGGAGGTTAGGGGCAGGAAGACAGAATAAACAAATAAACGCTCAAGATAATTTAAAGTCAAATATTATAAGGAAAACAGGGCTGGATTGTGCAAGGGTGTTTTGTGGGGGTGGGGAGGAGGTATGGAGGGTTGGAGGGTAAGATGCCCTGGAATGAGACTGGCCCTAAAAGGAAGCTAAAGTCAGGGGAAAAGACCGAGTCTTTTTTCTTGGGCTGTTTCTAGTCCAAGTCCCTGAAGCCTGAGGAGGGGGCGGGAGGCTTCTCTGCCCCTTCCCTGCAGAGCAAGGGGGCCTTGGAGGGTCGTGAACTCAGCCCTGGCCTGGGCTTTGGGTCACCATCTCCTCTCACCTCCTTCCTAACTCTTACCCTTCCTCCTTAGGGCGGTTGCGCAACCCCTGTCTCCCCTCCATTCTGGAAGGGGAGAGACCAATTTAGGGCAGCAGGGCAGAGCTGAGTCCCTCACAGCAGAATTTAATTGCCCAGTGTGTTAAGTACGGGCTTAGGGGAGCAGCAGGGCTGGGGCAGAAAAAAGGGGACTTCTCTTTTAAACATCATTTGATGTTTCAAAAAGAGCATCAAGGAGCCATCGCGGGAAAGCCTAACTGTTGGACCTTACATGCATTGTGTTGTTCGGTATTGTCTTTACTTTGAATGAGGGTGGGAGGGCGCGCACCGGGGGAGGCACAGTTATTTCTGGTCTAGGGCTTCTGAACGCGGAGCCGCCGCGCGCACCCCCGCTGGCCAGCGAGTGGGTCGCTCCGATTCCTTCCATCAGACATGCAGAGTCGGGGCCGGGCCGGCGGCCTCGGGCTCCCGGGGGAGCCCCGGCGCAGCCCCCCGACGGTCGGAGGTGCGGTTTCCAGCTGCCGCCCTGACCCTGCGGGCGACTCCACTCGTGCGCGGGAGGGGGAGGCTCGGCCACCCCTCCGCTGAGCCGCGAGTGGGCGAATCCGGAGCCTCGGAGGAACTGCCGCAGCTTCCGGTTCCGTTGACAGCGACGCCGGAAACCAGGGCCCGGGCTGCGGGACCAGGTGAGAGCCGGCTGGTTTCCCTGCCGGGAGGTGCGGTCCGAGGGTGGAGCGCGGTGGGTGGCTGCTCGGCTACGCAGGCTCCCAGGCCCCGGGTCTTCTGCAAAGCCTCGGGACTAAGCCCCCTCACCAGTCCGCCCTTGGGTTTGTTTTCTCCTCAGACGTCGGCCAGGACCGGGAGTTGGACCCCCACATTCTCAGAGGCCCTTCGGGGAGCCGCCCCTACCTGGGGAGTAGCTCGAACTCACACGTCCCATCCTATTGCGACCCTGCCGAGCCGGAGGTAACCCGTTGCGGACGTGGGAGCCAGGCAGGGCATTCGACTAAGGTCTTTTGAAGGATGAGTAGGAGTTTGCCAGTAATTTGCATGCTAATGCAGGTGAAACTCCCAGGAGGGGCTGTAGTCCAAGAAGACTGGTGGGCTGTTTCCTCTTTCCAGGTTTGGTTAATGACAGAAGAAAGATTTGAAACTTGAAATAAAGATGTGCAATGAAGAAAAGGAACAGGGTGATATGATAGACTAATAGGTATGGGGTGGGGCAGAGGGGGCAGCATTAGATACTGTGGTCTAGGAGAGCATCTCTGAAGAAATGCGTTTGAAACCCTAATAAGGACCCAGTCATAGGGAGATCTGAAAGAGTGTTCCAGGCAGAGGGAAAAAGCGCTGAGGTAGAAATAAACTGATGTTCAAGATATAGAAAGAAGACTCGTGTGGTTGGAATATGGCCATTGAGGAAGAGAGTGGTAGGAGATGAAGTTGGAGAGGTGGTTGGGAGTTGACTCACATAGAACCTTGTAGACCCATCTCCCATACTTATTCTGAGTATGTGGAAATCTGTTGGGTTTTAAGCAGAGGAGTGATGTGTAAGGTGAAGACTGGATAGAGATGGGGGGTGAAAAGATTAAGTGTTGGGTCAGTGGAGGTTGTTCCAGTTCTGTGTCAGGCAAAGGGGACCTTTCTGTGATTTGCGCAAACTTCCCTTCTTCTCCCCTGGCCCCAGAAGGGGCTGTCTTGTGTTAGGATGCTGAAGACTGGGGACAAAACCCCTATGCAGGCCTTGGTGGGGATTTCAGTATTACACTCATGTCTCTTCCTGCCCAACTGTGACAAGTTTGAGCTCAGGCCCCCTAGTTAGGAAATGGATGTACCCCCTGTGGACCAGGCCCTGGGCTGGGCACTGAGGGGACAGAGGATGAGATTGGACTCCAGCCCTGAGCAGCTCAGTCTAGTGCGGGGAGACAGACGTGTGAATAGGCGGTTTACTGTGCCGCAGTGCTGAGAACTCAGATGTGTGGGGTATAGGGGCCCTTGAGAGAGGTTTGGTTTGTGAAGCAGAGGAGGAGGCAGGGAGATTTCATTGAGAGCTTCATGGGCTTCATGATTAAACGGCATCTTGTGTTCTCCGTGCAGAGAAGCATGGAGGGCACTCTAGACACAGGAATAGCTTGTGCAAAGGAAGTGAATGTACAATTGCAGAGGGCATGCATGTCAAACCATGGCAGTGATGTGTAAAGGGGTGACAGGATCTGATGTGTTGTTTTGGGGTGATCACCCTGGTAGATAATTTCTGTCCATGTGAGACCTTGGGGAGGAGGGCTTAGGATAATGGAAATGAAATTCCCTGGATTAATCCTGAAGACAAACTCACACTCATCCATCCTTGTGCCTGGTGAAGATGACCGGCTGTGATTAAGGCAGAGTGGCTAACCCTGTACAGGCTGAATTGGCCTCTTGGGCTTTTCGGATGGAATACCTGCAAGCAGTTCTGTTTTCCCATCTCGTTTATTTTATTAAAAAAATTTTATTGAGGTAATCACATTTATCAGTTCAGTGTACATTTAACTGGTCCATACAGGCCCTTTTTCTCCTTTGCATTTGTTTGCATATTCCCCTTTATCCCCATTCCCCCCATTCCCTCCCCCCCCCCCCCCACCCAACTGCAGCAAACCACTCTGATGTATTTGGTACATATCCTTTTATTTGCGTGTGTCCTTGGTTGTATGCATATATTTTTTTAAAAACATAAATGGTATTCTGCCTGGACTTCACTTTGTTTCTTTTTTTTCCCTTCAGTACCATGTTTTGGGATCTTACGATGTTGCTGTGGGTATATCCGGAACATGGTTTCTCAGTGCTACCCAGGTTTCCATAGACGCATCTCCCACATTTTACTTGACTTATCACTTCCCGTAGACCCCTGGGTTGTCTCAAACTCCCTGCCACAACACAGCAATGGGATGAAAATTCTTGTACCCATCTCCTCCCTCAGCTTTTTAATACAATTTCAGGATGCTGACTTGGGCTTCCCTTTGATAATCCTGGTATTAGTTGATGTGACCTTGGTGAGGTTGTAACCTTTCTTGAGCTGTGTTTATTTTCAGTAAATTGTGATTCTGGTTCCCACTCTTGGCAAACATTCTTTTGTACTGCCATCTTTCCTGGTTGATCATCTCACAGGCTCTGTGGTTACTTTCCTGTTTCTTGTCATCATTGATCATTGCTGTACACTCATTCCAACCACAAATATTGGCTGCTTTCCTTTCCTGGTGAGATGGTGGCCTGTTAAGCTGGTCCAGAGAGGACTGTGCTTCAGAGAAGGGCTCTGGAGCCTGGAGCCAGACGGCCCAGCTTCGGTTCCAGGTCCTCTACTTCCCAGCTACGTGACCTTGAGCAATTTATTTAATCTGAGTTTCATTTTCTCATCCATAAAGTAGGTCTAATAATTGTACTTACCTCATAGTGCTTTTTTAAGAATTAAGTGAATTGGTTAATGCATGCCAAGTCATTAGAACAGCGCCTGTCACATAATAAGCCCCTATGAAATATTAACTATTCATAGCAATAATTATTATTATATTATTTCCAACAAGTGTCCCTGTTATATTTTGCCTGTAATGGTTCATATTCCAGTTATAGGGTATTTCCTCAGGGAGCATGAAGAGGGGGGCATGTCTTCTAGACACCCTGATTAACAAATTCTAGTGTGATAGTGTCAACCATAAGGAGGGAGGGCATAAATACATCTCAAGGCCCTGGGTACCATTTCTCCATCACTCACCCCCTGTCTGATAAGGAGATAGTGGCTACAGGTTGGGCCAAGATGATGGAGCCAGGGCTAACAGTACTGGTGGGAATGGGAAGAGAGTCTGGTGAGACTGGGAGAATCCCGATGGTCACTTTGGACACAGAATTCTCTTTGTGATGTTACTCTGTACCCTTCTTTGAGAGAATGAACAACTGGCTAGATTTGAACGTTTGAGAGGTGCATTTGACAGAGCCCTCTCACTTCAAATCCCATAGATGGAAAGATGGGGAGCGAAGTCAACTCTATCACCAACATTTTAAGGATCGTCCATGTGTTCAGTGTCAAAGGCTGCTCTGAAATGGAGGGGAGCAGTGGCCCAGTGTTGAAGAGACTTAGGAGTGGGACCTTAGTGGTAGGAAAGGTGGGACAAGAAAAGTCAACTTTCATCAATGGTATCATGAGGAGGAAGAGTTTTACAACAAGAGATGTTCTAGTCTAGTGGGGGAGGCAAGCCCTCAAACAGATCGTTACCCAGTGATCAAAACTGAAATAGAAGGGTGCCAAGTGAGAGTGGAGGGAGCCAGGTGAGAGCAGGCTAGGGACAGCTGCAGAAGGAGATGACCTCTGAGCTGCCTTGGAAAGGATGGGCCAGCTTCTCAAGTAGTCGAGGAAGTGAGGGGTGGTGGAGAGCATACCAAGGCACAGAGCTGTGAGGGAACAAGGGAATATGAGCTGCCTGTCTGTGGGCAAGCGGCAGGGAGGCTGAGGTAGGAGTGGTGGGCAAGGCCTCTCAGGTCGTTGTGGTCAGCATTTGTTCCATAGGCTGTGCTTTCAAGCATTAGCCATTCAAGGACTGCCTTCATGGCTTCTGTCACTATAGTACATGGAAAACCAAGTCCACTAAGTGAAGAGGTGGCCATAATGAACGTATGAAAATACATGAAACATTAGAATATGCGATGTATGTATGGATTTCTACTTAGATAGCATAGATAGTATTCCCTGCTCAGGGCTCTGCAAGGCCTGCTGTCTTTTCCGATTAAAAAAGAGATGAGGGGACTTCCCTGGCGGTCCAGTGGTTAAGACTCCGCGCTTCCACTGCAGGGGTCACAGGGTCGATCGCTGGTCGGGGAACTAAGATGCCCGCATGCTGCGGCGCAGCCAAAAAAAATAAAAAAGAGATGAACAAGGATTCTAATGAAAAGAGTTGAAAACAGAGTAATTTTCTCACCATGATTCAGAAAACCCGTCCTCACGCCTACCTGCACCTCCACTGGGCACCCTGGCTGGGGGTGATGGAAGCTCTGTACAGATACGTTAAGCTGGGAATTTCTAAGCATTGATGCATGAGACGGGAATGGTGAGGTGGGATCTGGGAGCCCTCCTCACTGTGCCCCTCTGGCCCAGGTGGGGCCTGACACAGTGGCTGCCATGGAGCAGTGTGCGAGTGTGGAGAGAGAGGTGGACAAGGTCCTGCAGAAGTTCCTGACCTATGGGCAGCACTGTGAGCAGAGCCTGGAGGAGCTGCTGCACTACGTGGGCCAGCTGCGGGCTGAGCTGGCCAGCGCAGGTGGGTGTCCCCCCACTAGAGCCCCACACCTGCCTCCCTTGGGGCCTAGGAGACCCCCCCCCCCCCAAGGCTGCTTGATAATAGGGTTCTGGAAGGATGATGGTTAGGGCATTGATACATGGATCCCTAGGCCTCTTCGAAGGGGAATAAGTCTCTGAGCTATTTCAAAAAGCCCAACAGAAATTATTAATTTACCTGAGATTATCTTCATTTACGTTTTGTTTTCAATTTGCTTTTCTATTTTGAATGTCTAAGACACTTTAAGATAATTTCAAGTTTACAGAATAGTCCTAAGAACAGTATAAAGAGCTCATATATACCCTTCACCAAGATTCACCAACTGCTAGTATGTTGCCATATTTGCTTTATCAGTTTTCTTGCCTATTCGTATTACTTTTAAAACCATTAGAAAGTAAGCTGCAGATATCATACACCTAAGCCTTCGGTGTATATGTCCTAAGATCAAGGGCATTCTCTTACGTAAGTACAGTATAATTATTAAAATCAAGAAGTTAGACATTAATAATATGACCTAATGAATATAGCTCATATTTCAATTTGCCACTACCCAATAATTTTCGTAAAACATTTAAATTTTATTTTCCAGTCCAGGATCCGATCCAAGATCAAGCATTGCACTTAGTTTCTTGTGTCTAATCTTTAGTTTTTTAAATCTGGGACATTTCCTCCACCTGCCTTTGCCTTTCATGACATTGACATTTTGGAAACATTAAAGCCAGTGATTTTGCAGAACGTCTCTCGATTTGGATTTGTTTGCTGTTTCCTCATTATTTTTTTGCATTTTGGGCAAGAGTACTTCAGAACTGATGTGTTTCTCAGTGCATCACATCAGGAGGTACAAGGTATCAGCTTGTTCCATTATGGGTGATGTTAACTTTGATCAAGATCTTTGGTTAAGATGGTGTCTGCCAGGTTCCTACACCCTAAGGTTAATATTTCTTTCTTTAGAGTTAATCAATAAGTAATTTGTGGGGAGGTACTTTGAGACTATATAAATTTCCTGTGCTTTCTCAGACTCTGCCCACTGGTTTTAGCATTCATTGATGATTCTTGCGTGAACCAATCATTACAAAGTTAGTTGCAACATGGGTGATTTTTCCTGGTCTATCATTCCCTATACACTTATTAGTTGGCATTTAACTATAAGAAAGGAGCTTTCCCTTCCTTCTTTCTTCCTTCCTTCCTCCCTCCCTTCCTTCCTTCCTTCCTTCCAAGTTCATACTCATAAATTCTTATATTATTCAATGGGTTATAATCCATTACTGTTATTATTTATTTTGATGATCAAATTGTCTTAGATTTGACCAGAGGTAACCCCTAGTTCCTATGTCCTTTTTTTTTTGATTGAGCTATAATTCACATTAAAATTCACCCTTTTAAAGTGTACAATTTAGTGGGTTTTTAGTATATTTCCAGAATTGTACAGTCTTTACCACTATCTAATTACAGAACATTTTCATCTCTCTAAAAAGAATCCCCCACCCATTAATAATCACTCCATTTCTCCTTCTCCCCCAGCCCCTGGCAACCACTAATATACTTTCTCTCTATGGACTTACCTATTCTGGACAGTTCATATAAATGGAATCATATAATATGTGGCCTTTTATATTCTTTCACTTAGCGTGTTTTCAAGGTTCATCCCTGTTGTACCATGTACTTCATTCTTTTTTTATGTGCTGGGTCATATGGTAACTCTCTGTTCAACTTTTTGAAGGAAATGTTGGCACACTGTTTTGTGTGCACACTGTTTGGCACACTGTTTTCCAAAGTAGCTGCAACATTTTATATTCCCACCAGCTATGTATGAGGGTTCCAGTTTCCCCACATCCTCACCAACACTTGTTATCACCTGTCTTTTTGGTTATAGCCATCCTAGTAGGAGTAGGCCCAGCCACCACCTCCTGTTTGTATTTGTCAGGACTCATTCGGTTACAGGTGACAGAAACCTAGTTCAGACTAGCTTAAACAAACAAAGGGGGTATGGTTGCTGGATTTATAGATTCAGGTAACTGAAAGGTCCAGCCCAGTTGGATCTAAGTGCTCATGTGATACCTTCAATCTACACTGGCTTCATTCTCAGAGCAGTGCTCCCCTGAGGTGGCCATGGTGCTCCAGCAACTCCAGTTCACTTTTGTTTGTTTAGCAACCTGGCAGAATGCTTCTGTCTTCCAGGGCTTCTGGTCTCGGAGCTTGAGACGCTCCCTGGCCCTCTTGGGTCACGTTCCCTTCCCTGGGTCGTGTTTTCTTCCCTGAACCAAGGTGCTTCCATCTAAAGAAGGGGTGTAGATGCTGGGCTGGAAGAAGGGACCCGTGCCCTGTCTGCCCTTCTCTATTCCAAGCCCCACGTGCTCTTGGTAGTTCGTGTGGCTCATCCAGCCATGGGGGGTGGAAACCACTGTAAACCTGGCATCCTGAGCCAGAAATGTCCTTGTGCTTCCCTGGAGGACCCTGGCCTGCCTGGTGTCCTCTGGGTTAATTAGAGGCATTAACATGGGGACAATACTTTATGGTTCAAAGCCTTCCCACAGGGTGTCTCCCTCAAGATAATAAGGAGCCATCTGGTGTGGTGGTGAGGAGCCTGGGCTTCAGATCACTGCTGTGACATCTGGCAAGTTACTGCCTCAGCTTCCTCAGCTGTAGTACAAGATACTAACAGTGCCCACTGCATAGAATGGTGATGAGGATTAAATGAGCTAAAACCAAGTACTTGCCCACAGTAAGTGCCAAATCATCTTCATTTCACAGCAACCTACAAGGCCAGTGCTATCACCCCCATTTTGCAGATGAGGAAATGAAGACTCTGAGAGATGAACCGGCATGTCCCACTTGACCAATTCCAAGTCATGTAGTTAAAAAGTGGCAGGACCTGTAGTAGAAGCTTTCACTTTGGAGTTCAGGGCTGCTTCCCGGCCTCCATGCTGGCATTTAGAATAAGGAGGCAGGGACAAGGTCTGCTCCTCTGTGTCCTGACTCATTGCCAGTGTTTCTCTGCAGCCCTCCAGGGGACCCCTCTCTCAGCCACCCTCTCCCTGGTGATGTCTCAGTGCTGCCGGAAGATAAAAGACACCGTGCAGAAACTGGCTTCAGACCACAAGGACATTCACAGCAGTGTCTCCCGAGTGGGCAAAGCCATTGACAGGGTGAGCATGTGGGTGGCCCCGGACTGGGGGCGGGAACACCTGCTGCTAGTGTGTAGCAGGGCTTCTCAGGAAGCCAGTGTGAGAAGTGAGACCCTGAGTCACAGGGCCCTGTCTCTCATCCTCGTCAGAACTTTGACTCTGAGATTTGCGGTGTAGTCTCCGACGCAGTGTGGGACTCTCGGGAGAAGCAGCAGCAGATCCTGCAGATGGCCATCCTGGAGCACCTGTACCAGCAGGGCATGCTCAGTGTTGCTGAGGAGCTGTGCCAGGTAACGAGCCCGCTGGGAGGGCACTGGTACCTGCCTGTTCTGCTTTCTACTTGGTAGTTTTCTTTATATTAGGACCCCGTTATTATTTTTTTCTTGTATCCAGACAGGTCAGTTTATTTACATGACTCAGATATGTATGTCATCAGCTCTGATTGTCTGATAGGGATACCTGTTCCCAGAGACCTGTTTCCAGTGGACAGTTGGCCTGGCAGGGCATCCTCCCCTCTGGACTGCACATGGGAAGTCCAACGTTTCCTCCAAGATCACCCCTTAACTTTGCTTCCATTGTAGACCAGCTCCTTTCCGTTGATGCATTCTTTCCTTAAACGGGTTAATAGCTATTTTAAAAATTGTATTTAATTTATTAAAACTAAAAAAAAAACAAAAACAGTTCACCCATTTCTCCCACACCCTACCCTGCACCTCTGGTAACCACCAATCTGTTCTCTGTATTTATGAGCTTGGTTTTCTTAAAAAAAACTTTTTTAGATTCCACATATGAGTTCATATGGTATTTGTCTTTCTCTGTCTGACATATTTCATTTAGCATAATGGTCCATCCATGTTACCACAAATGACAGGATTTTCCTACTTTTTTTTTTTTTTTTAACTTTTATTTATTTATTTACTTTTATTTATAGCTGTGTTGGGTCTTCGTTTCTGTGTGAGGGCTTTCTCTAGTTGCGGCAAGTGGGGGCCACTCTTCATCGCGGTGCATGGGCCTCTCATTATCGCGGCCTCTCTTGTTGCGGAGCACAGGCTCCAGACGCGCAGGCTCAGTAATTGTGGCTCACGGGTCTAGTTGCTCCGCATCATGTGGAATCTTCCCAGACCAGGGCTCGAACCCGTGTCCCCTGCATTGGCAGGCAGATTCTCAACCACTGCGCCACCAGGGAAGCCCTTTCCTACTTTTTTAATGGCTGAATAATATTTCATTTTACACACACACACACACACACACACACACACACACACCATCTTCTTTATCCATTCATCCATTGATGGACACTTATGTTGTTTCCTTATCTTGGCTATTGTAAATAATGCTGCGATGAATATGGGGGTGCAGATATCTTTTCAAGTTAGTGTTTTCATTTTCTTTAGATAAGTACCCAGAAGTGGAATTGCTGGATCATAGGTAGCTCTATTTTTAATCTTTTGAGGAACTTCCATACTGTTATCCATAGCGGCTGCACCAATCTACATTCCCACCAGTGGTGCACGAGGGTTCCTTTTTCTCCACATCCTCGCCAACACTTGTTACTTCTTATCTTTTTGATAATAACCATTCTAACAAGTACAAGGTGATGGCTCACTGTGGTGTTGATTTGCATTGCCCTGCCCTGATGATTGAGGTAGAGAATCTTTTCATGTGCCTGTTGGCCATTTTGATGTCTCCTTTGGAAAAATGTCTATTCAAATCTTCTCTCCATTTTTTAAGTTTTTTTTTTTTGCTATTGAGTTATATGAGTTTTTGTATATTTTGGATATTAGCCCCTTATCAGATACACGATTTGCACATATTTTCTCCCGTTTGGTAGGTTGCCTTTTCATTTTGTTGATGGTTTCCTTTGCTGTGCAGAAGCTTTAAATTTAGTTTGATGTAGTCCTACTTTTTATTTTTTGCTTTTGTTGCTTCTTTAAATAAATTTTAGAAATCAGTGCCCCTGATGTAAAAAGAGAGTAGCTATAAAAATATATACAATGGGGGCTTCCCTGGTGGCGCAGTGGTTAAGAATCCACCTGCCAATGCAGGGGACACGGGTTCAAGCCCTGGTCCGGGAAGATCCCACATGCTGCGGAGCATCTAAGCCCGTGCGCCACAACTACTGAGCCTGTGCTCTAGAGTCCGTGAGCCACAACTGCTGAGCCCGCGTGCCACAACTACTGAAGCCTGCGCACCTAGAGCCTGTGCTCCGCAACAAGAGAAGCTGCAATGAGAAGCCCGTGCACCACAACCAAGAGTAGCCCCTGCTCGCCTCAACTAGAGAAAAGCCCGTGCGCAGCAACAGACCCAACGCAGCCACAAATAAATAAAATAAATTTTAAAATATAAAATACATATATATACAATGAAAAGTGAAGTTATTAATTTCTAGCTAGAGTTGGTTGCCAGCCAGAGGTCTGAGTGCCTGGTAATCCCTTTCTTAAAAAGGAAGATTAGTAAAATGACGAAGTAGCACTTGTTAGGTGTTGAAGACACACTAGAAGTGAAAGTAAAGGATACTTTCCCTTAATGTAATTAGGGGGACTGAAAAGGAATCATTTTCGCTCCATGCTACTCAGTGTGGGTCTCCAGTACCCCAGCAGGTGGGGTGGGGTTTGCAGTCTGCTCTCTAGGAGGCCAGCATGTAGCACTCAGCCTCCCAGAACTGAACTGGGAATAAGAGGGGTCCAGGTGGCTGGCAAGAGACCATGGCTCCTCATGCAAAACCTGGCCCTCTCTAGCTTGTCTTTGGTGGATGAGGTTTTATTAGGCGTAGAGCAGAGAATTTTGGAAACACTGTCCTCCAGTGGTGAATTGTTCTCTCTCCCTCTAGGAATCAACACTGAATGTGGATTTGGATTTCAAGCAGCCTTTCCTGGAGTTGAATCGAATCCTGGAAGCTCTGCATGAACAAGACCTGGGGCCAGCATTGGAGTACGTTGGCCCTTGGGTGGGCCCGCAGGGGACAGGGCTTGTCTGTGCTCTTCACCTCACTCAGCGTACTTGACACGTCTCCAGCTGTGTCTCACGGGCCTCACATAGGCTCTTGGAGGCTCTGCCAGGGCCCCTTCTCTCGCCCCACCAGCTCCACACTCAGCTGGCCCCTTTCTTCCCAGATGGGCCGTCTCCCACAGGCAGCGCCTGCTCGAGCTCAACAGCTCCCTGGAGTTCAAGCTGCACCGACTGCACTTCATCCGCCTCCTGGCAGGTGGCCCTGAGAAGCAGCTGGAGGCCCTCAGCTACGCCCGGCACTTCCAGCCCTTTGCTCGGCTTCACCAGCGGGGTACGTGCCCTGAGTGCCAGGGTGGGCACTGCTGGGCTCTGGCGGACATCAGCACGTCTGGGATGGCCCGTCCCTGCCCCACGTGGGGCTGTGTGTTACCGGAACCCCTCCCCCACTGTCGCCCAGGTGAACTCCAAACTCAAGGCCCTTCCTCACCGCCTCTGCCATACCCTCCTAGCTTCATCTCACACCACCTCTGGTCCCCAGCCACGTGCCACACCCCCACCCAGAGCTCACCAGGCCTGCCCACAACACGCGTGCCCTCATGCTGCTCTGCCTCACAGTAGGAATTCCAAACCTCAGTTGTTTGAGCCTCACCTTCCAGATGTTCACAATTAGTAACCACCCGACTACTAGTAACTTTTTTCTTTAGCTCCACTCACATTTATTACTTCACATTTTATTTAGAGATAAACAGCATGAAAACCCAGCAATGTTATGAAGTCTTAGCTAGATACTGCTGCCTCCTGAAAGCTTTTTAAAAAGGGAGATTAGGGAATTCCCTTGGAGTCCAGTGGTTAGGACTTCACACTTCCAATTGCATGGGGCATGGGTTTGATCCCTGGTCAGGGAACTAAGATCCTGCATGCCACAAGGCGTGGCCAAAAAAAAAAAAAGGCAAGGGGGGGATTAGCTAGTGTTGGAGAATAGAGACATGAGCGCTGGCCTGAGCTCGCTCCTTGGTGCAGCTGAAAGCATGGGAGGGAAACCGAAACCCCTCCCTACCTCATGCTGTGGGGTCATGATTGCCACAGAAGCAGGCTTGAGACCCCACTTCCTCACTGGATTGTAGGGAAAACTGGTTTTGCCAGAGGGCGTTTTAACCCCCATTTGGTCAGGTCTCGGGCCTGGGAGCCATGGGGCTGAGCCTGCTCCTCATACTGCCTCTGCAGCCCTGCCTCCGCAGGGCTGGACACGGAGCCCTGGGAAAAGGCTGCCTCCTTGTACCCTGATTCCCCCTTGCCTTGTAGAGATCCAGGTGATGATGGGCAGTCTGGTATACCTGCGGCTGGGCTTGGAGAAGTCACCCTACTGCCACCTCCTGGACAACAGCCATTGGGCCGAGATCTGTGAGACCTTTACACGCGATGCTTGTTCCCTGTTGGGCCTTTCTGTGGAGTCACCCCTCAGCGTCAGGTACAGCCAGCCCTGTGGGGGCAGCACAAATGGGAGGGTTGAGGGAAACCCAATTTTCCAAGGCCCTGCCACGTCCAGGGATGGTGCTTGGTGCCTTCACAGACCTAAACTGCCTGTCTTAGTCATTCTTCCAGATAGGAATTACCTTTCTTTCTACAGTTGGAGAAACAGATTTAGAAAGAGTTGTGGCCTGGGATCACCACAAGGTCAATGGCAGGGTCAAGGTTCCCATTTTGTAAGGTCTCGTGAGTGAGGTCTGTGTCTCCTGCACCTCACCCCTGGATTATCACAGGACCCTCTGACAGCCTGGCCTTCTTGCCACCTCATCTCTCAAACACGACTTCCCTTCAGGGAGACTTGAGTTGCTGAGTCACACGTGCTGAGAGCTTTCACTCAGAAGACTCCTTTATAGTTAATATTCTTCTCATGGCTTCACAACAAACCAAGGAGTTAGAGGTACTGTTACCCTTATTTTACATGAGAAAACAGGCTCCTAGGGCCTCACAGGGAATAAAGGTCACCTGGACCTGACCCCGCCACATACCGCACCACAGTGGTGTATTTTATTTAGGCTGGCTGTGGAATCTCACGCCTTGCCCCATTGTGATAGGCTCCACCCTCCAATTCGTTACCACAGACTCTGGTTATAGAAGTCTTTCCCAGTGGGAACACCGGTGCCTTAGGACGGTTCTTTTGCGCACAACTGCCCTGCATGTTGTAGGCGTTTGGTACCCAAGGCTCCAGCCAGCCGGCTCCCCACCCCCCGCCCAATCCTTGTGAGAACTGAATCTGCTTTTTCCCATTTCTAAGTGCCCTGGTTGATTGCAGTTACAGAGGTGCACTGTGACAACGGAATGGGGTAGACAGGCAGGATGGGGCCCTTCCAGACATCACTGTCCCTGTCACACCAAGGACTTATCAGTGCTTGGGATGAACAGATTATCTGTCCCCTGGATGTTCCTTTTGTGTTTATTATAGGTTCTCAAATTTGGGGGTGCATTAGAATGACTCTTTAGAGTTGGACGCATAAGTACATATGTGGCTTTATGCGTGACCTGAGAGATTTTTAAGGACCGGTTTGATCAAGTGCCACTTTGAAACCTTGTCCCAAGTCACATTCCAACAATGTGCTGGTCCTTCTGTCTGTCTGCTGGGTTCTTGGTCAGGGTCACTCCAGCCCCTGCTCTTTGTTCTGCAGCTTTGCCTCTGGCTGTGTGGCGCTGCCAGTGCTGATGAACATTAAAGCTGTGATAGAGCAGAGGCAGTGCACTGGGGTCTGGAGTCACAAGGATGAGTTACCGGTGAGGCCTGGCAGGGGGAGGTACAGCAGGAGGCGCTGGGGAGGACAGCCGCCATGGGAAGCGGGACTCACCCCTCTGCTGGCCTCCCCAGATTGAGATCGAACTAGGTATGAAGTGCTGGTACCACTCAGTGTTCGCGTGCCCCATCCTCCGCCAGCAGACGTCAGATTCCAACCCTCCCATCAAGCTCATTTGTGGCCATGTCATCTCCCGAGATGCACTCAACAAGCTCATTAACGGAGGAAAGTAAGTTCCATGTGCTCTGCTCCACCTGGGCGTGATCCTTCTGCTGGTTGGCCCCCTGAGACATTCTTGGTTCTCCTCCCTTTGTAGGCTGAAGTGTCCCTACTGTCCCATGGAGCAGAACCCAGCAGATGGGAAACGCAT
Organism: Balaenoptera borealis; assembly: GCF_965194805.1. NCBI lineage: Eukaryota > Metazoa > Chordata > Mammalia > Artiodactyla > Balaenopteridae > Balaenoptera > Balaenoptera borealis. The sequence goes on from NC_138867.1 coordinate 165,799,795, forward strand.
CATATTCTGATTCCTGCCTGGGAGGAACTTTGCTGAAAGAGGTTTTTCACCCATGAGCCTTGGTCTGTCTCCGTGGGGGTGGTTGGCTTCTGTGGACTGTGGTTCATTTCACAGCAACTGGCTGAGGAGTGCCACCACAGGCAGGGGCTGGAGTGGCCCTCTGGCAGAGGCCAAGGAGGGAGATGAAGCAGCCTACATCCGGCAGCTGGCTCCTTGGCTCTAAGGGCAGGGAGACTCTGGCCTCTGTACTCCTGCTCTGTCTCCCCTTCATTATATTTGCTATTGACTTAGTAGCAACTGACAGAGAAGCAAAGGACTTGGCGGGCACAGCAGATGTCTTCCATCCTGCCCTCAGCCAGGTCTCTTACTGCCACACCAAGGCTTGTGTCCACTCCTCCCACTGTACAGCCTCACAACTGTATGCATCAATTTCCCACTGTAAATAGTCTGGGATAGAACTGAATGCCGTTGTTTTATAACTTTGAGCAAATATATTCACAGACCTTCTCCTTACTTTGCCCACCTTTAGCTTCACTGGCAAAGAATTACCATGTGCCCACTGCGCACAGGTACTGGGCATGGCCTAACCATTGCTGCTGGTTGGGAGCATGGCAGCCACAGAGCCCAGTCGAAAGAACCCAACCTGCATCTGATTGGGAGAAAAAGCTAGGAGATGGCAGACCCTGGGCAAGGTGCTTTTACATATACACATATAAAATCGTATTACCTCCTTATTAGAAATGAGTGTGAAGGGATGTAGGAAGATGAAATGACTTGCCCAGAAAGGCTCACAGCTTGTCAAGAAGAGCTTGGAGTTTAAACCAGATCCAACCCTCAAGCCCAAGGTCCTTCCAGTTTATTCCAGGGTGCCTGAAGCTTGGCTGCTGTGTGTACTGAGTCCTGTGCTGGGCCTTTGAGAACAGGAAGGCACCATAAGTCTAAAATGTTTGAAGGGATTAGGTTATGGGGCCATTACGCCAAGCAGGAGAGATGGCCTGGGGTTCTGCAATTAACTTCATATACCTATTTAAAATTTACTGTGTGGGAGGGTACATTGCTTCTGTCAGCTTCCCAGTGGCATTTAAGGCTCTTGGGGAAAAAGAAAAGAGGAATGGGGGTGTCCCCGACATAGGAGCTACAGGCTTAGATGAAGTGGGGCCTGGGCTCAACTGGCTCGCCCTGCAGCTCCCAGCTACTCTGGAAGCGGAGCGCAGGGTGGGCAGTAGGGTCCGTTCTCAGCTTGAGTCTAGCACTGGCTCTGGTGGCCAAGCATTAGCACTGAACATTCTTCAAGTCCTCGGGTCCTCTGAGGAGAAAGGCTGCTTCTGCTCTTTCTTCCCCACCAACTCCTCAGCCCCACCAGCAGCTGCTGCTTAAAAAAACACCCACAGACTCAGCACATTTTAGTTTCAGCATTTACTTCTCCCACGTCATCTTCATTGAAGCTCAACAGAAAATAGCACTGATGGAGAAGAAGCTGGCTTTGCTGCCGTGAAGTAGCTGTTGGAGCCATCTGGGAAGAACACGTGCCTCAGGGTACCACAGAGATGCCGTGAATGTGGGCAGCAGGAGGCCAGCCAGCTGGTGCGCCACCAATCCAACAGCTTCTGGAGCAGGTGCCCAGGTTGCTGCCTAAGTCCTTCACATGGGCGGGGGCAGGGCCTGTACCTCCTCCAGGCACTCGTCATAGGCCTCCTGGTATTCCTCGTGGGGCTTGACCATTATCACACAGGTGGGGCGCTTAGAGCCAGCGGCTGCACCCAGGTCCTGCAGAGAAGGAAAAAGAAGGGCTGTTTGGAAAGAAGGCAGCACAACCTGTATACCAGGGAGTCACAAACTGATGATCCACCAGCCTAATCCAGCCCACAGACTATTGCTAGTGTCAGTGTTGACACACGTGCTAGTCAGTCAATGTTAACATTTTGACTTGGTTGCCACCATTTAAACTCAGCCAACCTTCGAGTTGTGGTCCAGCAACACTGGGCCTACAGTTCCACATGGCAACTGTGAAAGGGCTCCAGCCCAGCAGGGGCTGTCCCCTTGGGCAGCGCCTATGCTTTCCAGGTCCCTGCCATCCCCCACTCCCTGGACTCCAGACCTGGCCTCTGCTGTGTAAGGGTAAGGACAGCTTCAGGTCCCTAGAACATCCCCTCTGAAACTGCACTTGCCTAATAGGACTTAAATATCCAAGTTCACCTTCTGTTTCATTCCCATAGTCCATGGAGAAGGGGATTCCCATTTTACAAGAAAGAAATGGAAGTGCAGAGAGGTAACTTATCTGCAGTCCCTCATCTAGGAAGCAGCAGAGCCAAGAATCCATCCAGGCCTGTCTTAACTCCAAAGCTCACGCTCCTTCCCACTATGGCCTGCTGCCACATACCTGATCCCAGACACCTTCCCTCCTGTGCTGACCAAGATCAGGGGCACATGTGCTCCTTACCGTCTTAGAGGGGATATAGACGTACGGCAAATTCCGGTCTTCACACATAACTGGGAGATGGCAGTATACCTCAATGGGTAATGTGTCTCCTGCCAAAACCATGATCCTGAAATAAGAGAAACCACTGTCATTTCCAGCTTGCTTGTTCCCTCTTTCAGTCATAAGTGTTGCCTCTGAGCTGGGCCTTGGGGGTACAGAGATGGGTAAGCTGCCCCCGACCTCAAAGAGTCCAATTATTAATGTGTGTCTCCCAACCTTTAGAAATTCATGCAGGTTTGTTTGGTGAGTGCATTCCTCTGGGGAGGTGATCTCTACTGCTTGGCAACAAGTAAATGCCACCAAGTGTGACAAAGCATAACGTGCTGGGACAGATGAGGTATGAGAGAGATGCCAAGGAGTAAGAGCTCAGCTCTCCTTGGAAGATCAGGAAGTGAATCAGGAAGTGACACTGGAGAGGAAAGCTGAACGATGAACATCCGTCAGGCAGCCCGTGGAGGAGCTGGAGGCAGGGGAAGCATCTAAGGTCGGGAGAGTCAGAAGGACACCAGACACACAGGGGCTGGCTACTGCTGGGGAACCAGGGATGGCTCCGGAGTCCCGGATGGGGATGGGGCAGGCAGAAGGCTAGAAAAACTCGTCACATTTAAGGGCCCTGAGTGCTTCCAGGATCATTCGCAAGAGTGACAGGGAACCAATGAAAGCTTGCCAGAGAATCCTCAGCTAGGGCTCTTAGCTGGCAAGGTGTTGGGGTTCTGGGACAAGGGCCTCAGCAGCCCTGATGACACAGAGGGAAGAGTCTGTTCCCTAGGGGAGTGAGAGGAAAACACAAGGAAAGAGCTCTTGGTTCAAAGCACTGCATCCACACTCCTAGTTTTCCTTTCGCCTCATATACTCTCCTCCTCTGCAGGCTCCTCTTCCTTTGAGTAGCCTTTATTTTATTTTATTGGCTTTGCCGCACGGCTTGCGGGATCTTAGTTCCCCAACCAGGGATCGAACCCTGGGCCCCCTGCAGCGGAAGCACGGAGTCCTAACTGCTGGACCGCCAGGGAATTCCTCAGTAGCCTTTAAATGCTGGTGTTCCCACAGCCTGGTCCTTGGCTGCCCTGTCAGTACTTTCTCCCCAGCTGACCCCATCCATAACCAAGGCTTCAAGCGCCAACTATGTGTTGACAACTCCCAAATCTATTCTCTCCAGCCTGACCCTCTCCCAAACTGCAAACCCTTATAGCCACTTTCCTGTTTGACATTTCTGCTAGGGAGAGGGTTCATATGTCTAAAAGGCACCTCAAAAACTTGTCTAAAACCAAACTCATGACCTTCCCATACAAACCTGGCTCCCTCCACTATTCACTATTTCAGTGAGTGCGCCCTCTGTCCATTCGCCTGGAACCCACACCTCTTCACTCCATATCGGAAAGTCCTCTCATCCATCCACTTTAATTCTTTCCATCTCGCCATCACTAACCCAATCGAAAATTGCCCTTGCCTCTTCTATACCACAGTAGCCTTCTATCTCAATTTCCCCATCTATTCTTCCACCTCTGATCCTTTCCAAAGTTGCCAGAAAAATCTTCTTAAGGTGTAAACATAATTATGTCACTCCCTGGCTTTAACCCTCAGTGGCCTCCAAAGCTCTGAGTACAAAAACTAAACTTACCATGGCTTACAAAAACCCCATGCAAAGGTAGCATTTCTGCCCACTACTACCCTCTCCTGCCCTGAAATCCACTTTCTTCTGGCAGAATGCCTCCCCTCCCCCCCAGCCCACAAACTAATTCCTATATCTTCAGACCTCAGCTACCCCACCTGGGTCAGACTCCATAGAGCATCAAATCCCCCCAAGCATTATTTCTCTCTGGAGCACCTACAATGTACCAGACACTTCTGAAAATAAAGCAATGAGAGGCTTTTTCCTGTTCTCAAAGAGCTTACTTTCTGACCCTAGTGGGAGATACAGGGAATAAAAATGCAAATAAGTTTCAGGTTCTGATAAATGCCAGAAAGAAAAGATGTAGGGTAATGAAGTCATTCTCACTGCACCCTGTACTTTTCCTTCACGGTTACCTATGACACTTGTAATTTTGTGTGTATTTGATTATTCATTGTCTCCCCATAGTATAGTGCCTGAAAAAGAGTAGACAGTGAATAGTCGCTGAATGAATGAAGCTGGGATCTACCCTAAGTGAGCTGGCTTATACAATTCGCTTCCCCTGGACTTCACTTTCCCCATGGTGTCCCTTTGCGCTCGTGTAAGTGATGTATCAGCATCCGTACGGAGGGGAATTTACCTTCTGCACATGAGGAGGAGTCATAGCTCTTTTACCGACTACCTACTAAGTAGCAGGGATACCTTCGTCATCGTTTAGAAATGCAAAATCCGGCGGGAGGGGGTTCTTACCCTTTCTCGCCTTTGTTGATAAATTTCTGAACTTCCTTAACCCCGCGCCGAATCTGCTTCTGCTTCACGGCTGCAACGACAGAAGAATCAGTCGAGGGGACCTCCGACCGCCACCCGCGTCCTGTCCCGGCTCACCCCGGCGTCCACCGCACCTTTTTTTTTTTTCTTGGCGACGCCACGCGGCCTGCGGAACTTCCCCACCTTGGGGTCGAACCCATGCCCCCTCCACTGGAAACGCAGAGTCTTAACCATTGGACCACCAGGAAAGTCACGCCGCACCTTTCTTGATGCATTTGTAGAGCTTCCGCGTGAGGCGGCGAGAAGCCAGAGGCTGCGCGATGGGGTTCAGATTCACCAGCAGCTCATGGTAAGTGCGCTCTCCGCAGCACGCGTCCGCCTGAGCCTCCGGCCCGTCTGGATCTGCCTTTATTTTGGTCATGGCAGCGACCGCGGCAACCGAGTGCCCAAGATGCTAATCCACGCGGCCGGCGCTTCAGGAATCACTTCCGGGTCATGCCGCTCTGCGGGAAGCAGGCAGTACACCATAACCAATTAGGAACTCAGGTCTCCGACTCTGACCAATCCTTGACGCCCAGCTCCTTAAATATAGAGCACTGAGGGGCGGGGTCTCGGCCGTAGGGGCGGGGCCACTCCCATAACTGAGGCGGGGCGGGGCGGAGCGGATTAGGGCCGGAGTCGGAGGGTTCAGGAGGCGAAGGGCGGAGCCCTGAGGGATTCGGGCCCTGGAGTAGGTGAGAAGGCGCTAGGACCCAGGCTTGGGCCCGTCTGAGAGTTCGGCGTCACAGAATAGGCGGTGGGAGGAAGAGGAGGAGGAGGAGGCTGTACCTGTAGGGTCGTGACCACATCTAAGGCGACAGGATCCTTGCCGAAAGCGCGGGGTCTGCGACCGGACTGGAAGAATGGGAAGTCTGCTCGGTGTGATTCCAAACCTCCTTAGAATCTGATCCCTTAGTTAGGCAGTGCCTAGCCTGGTCAGGTCCCGGGTCCTGAACTGGTCCTGGCTGGTGTACCCTAGGTGCCAAGGTTAAGGTAAAGCCTGACAGTGCTAACGATTCCTTCGTTCCAGCACGATTTTTCACACTCTGCTTTCTCTTTCCTGGCAAGGGATGGACCCACTCACTCACTGAGTGCCTCGGTCTAGACCGCTGTTCCCCAGGGAGCCGGTGGCTCGCTCCCACCCTTCCCGCAGGAATCTGCTCAGATTTTTACCACGGGAGAGGTTCTCCTGACCAAACTATCTAAAATTGCAGTTCCCGCCGACCTCCCACCGGCATCCCCTAACTCTCTGTTTTCATGGCGGAGACAGCTGGCGAGAGCTGAGAGGGAAGACAGCATGAACACTGGGGTTGAGACTTCGGGGTGTGGTGGGGGAGAGCTCTGAGTAGGCGCCCGGTTTGCAGTTAACTCTAGAGGATTAATGGACTGTAACGCTGGGGAGGCGAGCAGGCCTAGACTGAGGTGGATCTTGTACCTCTGACTTACTTCATGTACCCTGTCTTGGAACACTGGATGAATATTAATTAGATCATTGTTACAAATTAGTTGCCTTTGCTTATAGGATTGACAAAGGCAACTAATTTGTCAGTAAGGCCCGTCATTTTTGTGGTGGCCAAACAGGCCAGAAAGTGGAACTTTAGAAGTCTGCACGTGGCCTTGCCAGCACAAGGCAGTTAAGCCAGCTGAAAACTGACCTTTTAACCCTGTAACCAAGTGCAGTCGTTACATAAAAAACAAGTAGCTTTTTAAAATTTAGTATTTTAATAAGAAAAAGTAGGATGCAATCCATACTAACCGTAGACCCCAAGTAATTTCACAAAGAGAAAAATATATCAGTTGAACAATGAGAAGAGTTATATAAGCAACAAAATATAATTTGAAAATAAGCAAAGTTTGTATGCACAATGTAACCAAAAATTGGCCTTTTAAATGTTTGCACTTTGGAATTTCTTGGGAAAAGATAGTCCCTCCTGAGCTTTAGGACTGGTGGCTACTGTCAGCTTTGCCTTACTGTCCACCACTTGCTGTACCACTTCTCACCCCAAACCCTCCCCCACCTTCTCCCTCCCGCTAGGTCCTGCAGTAGAAGTTCTGGCCCTCCCTGGGGAGCCCTCCCCAGGTGGCACGTGAGGCTGTGAGAGCAGAGCTCCTCTGAGCACACAGCTGGCAGGGCTCTGCAGGGTGGTTTTCTTTTCTTTTTCAATCTTAGTATTTTTTTTTGTTTTATTGGAGTATAATTGCTTTACAATGTTGTGTTAGTTTCTGCTGTACAATGTATACATATATCCCCTCCCTCTTGGACCTCCCTCCCACCCCCCCATCCCACCCATCTAGGTCGTCACAGAGCTGAGCTCCCTGTGCTATACAGCAGGTTCCCACTAGCTATCTCTTTTACACACGGTAGTGTATATATGTCAATCCTAATCTCCCAATTCATCCCACCCTCCCCTTCCCTCACTGTGTCCACATGTCCATTCTCTACGCCTGCGTCTCTATTCCTGCCCTGGAAATAGGTTCATCTGTACCATTTTTCTAGATTCCACATATATGTGTTAATATACAATATTTGTTTTCCTCTTTCTGACTTACTTCCCTCTGTATGACAGACTCTAGGTACATCCACATCTCTACAAATGACCCAATTTCGTTCCTTTTTATGGCTGAGTAATATTCCATTGTATATATTTACCACATCTTTATCCATTCATCTGTCATTGGACATTTAGATTGTTCCATGTCCTGGCTATTGTAAATAGTGCTGCAATGAACTTTGGGGTACATGTGTCATTTTGAATTATGGTTTTCTCAGGGTGTATGTCCAGTAGTGGGATTGCTGGGTCATATGGTAGTTCTATTTTTAGTTTTTTAAGGACCCTCCATACTGTTCTCCACAGTGGCTGTATCAATTTACATTCCTACCAACAGTGCAAGAGGGTGCAGGGTGGTTTTCTATTCCTCTTTTAGCCTTGTTGGTTGGGTGACAATGTGTCAGGGTTGCAAAGGGGAAAGGTGCTCCTAGATGTGAGCACTGGGCATGATGAACTCCACAAAGAATTATCATCCCCAGGAAACCCAGTTCAAGCAAATGTGCTTGACTGACCTCACCAAGGTCTCAGTTATGAAGACCTCTCAGTTCTCAAATGGAAGGAGGAAGGAATTAACATTTATATGCCAAGCACATTACATGTGATATCTCATCTAGTGCTCACAAAGAATACCTTTATTATTCACAATTTCCTGAGGCTCATAAAGGTAATAGCTTCATGCAACTCACACAAAGCTGAATTTGAATCCTGGTCTGCTAGTGTCCAAGCTCACGCTCTGCTCATCTCCTGTGACTTGGTATTCAACTTTAGCTTAAAGTTTATGAAATGTGGCTGGATAGTGAAAGTGTGGGAATCTTGGCTTGGCCAGGTCACAAGTGTCAGTTTTCTGAGCCATAAGACAATGAAGTGCCAAGAACAAATCTGTCCTCAGTAAACCACACCATGTATTTCTAACACCAGTCTCAGAGATCTGTGCCAGATCCAAGGTGGTTTGTGTGACTTCACTGATTTTGTGTGAATGGCCACTCCCGCTCACTTGAAGCAGGGTAGAATGGGTGAGAATGTAATGGCTAATGGGTAGTTGATCAGGGTTCTAAATGACAGATGACTTTGGGCAAGTCATTTAACCTCTCTGGGCTTCAGTGCCTCATCTATAAAATAAGAAAGACCTAGATGGACTAAGGTCCCTTCTTTTAGAAAACTGAGGTAGATGATTTTTTAAAATTGAGATATAATTCCCATATCATACAATTTGCCCGTTTAAAGTATACGATTCATTGGTTTTCGTGCATTCACCGAGTTGTGCAGCCATCACCACAGTCAATTTTAGGACATTTTCATCACTTCAAAGAGAGCCCCTGCACCCTTTAGCTATCACCTCTGACCCCCTCATCCTCCCTAGACCTAAGTAACCACTAATCTTCTTGTCTCTATAGATGTCCCTGTACTGGACATTTCACAGAAATGGAATCATATAGTACGTGGCCTCTTGTGTCTGACTCCTTTCGCTTAACAGGTTTTCAAGGTTTGTCCATGTTGTAGCATGTGTCAGTGCTCCATTACTACATAACATTCCATTGTATGGGTATACTATATTTTATCCATTTATCAGTTGATGGACTGGGTTGTTTCCACCTTTTGGCTATTGTGAATAGTGCTGCTGTGAACATTCATGTACAAGTTTTCATGTGGGCATATGTGGGGTTTTTAAATTAATTAATTAATTAATTTTGGGGGGCAGCATTGGGTCTTCTAAAAAAAAGTCCCTGTCTTTTTTTATAAGTAAAGTTGTATTAGAAACTCCACACCCATTTGTTTACATACTGCCCATGGCTGCTTTCATACTGTAACAGCAGAGTTGAATAGTTGCAACAGAGATTGTGTAGCCCACAGAGCCTAGAATATTGACTCTCTGGTCCTTAACATAAAACGTTTGCTGACTCCTCATCTAAATCAAATGGACTCTGACACCCAAGTTCTCCCTATCAAGCCCCAAACACTCTCAACCCAGTTTCCTCCCCAGTCTGCTCCACTCCAGCTTGTCTGCCCTCCTCTCTGTCCCTCTTGAAGAAAGAGAAAAATAGATTCCTCCTTCCATGTGTAGAAAAGGAAGGCCCAGACGAAACCGAGTATGGTCAGGTTTCTGTTCCTCCTCAGCAGTAGTGGGGGCTGTGGAGGAGGAGCACAGGACTAGGAAGGGGACCACCAGCTGCTCCCTGAGTCCCACCTCTCTCCATCCCCAGCTAAAGACTGACTGAGGGAGAGGGGAGCCTGGTCCCTGGTTTGCTCTGTGGTCTGGGAGAAGTCCCTGCCTCTCCAGGCCTCATCATTGCCCTGCTGTTACCAGAGGAGAGGGAATAGACAGGCCCCAAAGATGCTTCCAGTTCTCACATTCTAGGAGTAGGACCATGACCTCCATGCCCCTCTCCAAAGGCAAAGCAAGAAACCAGCTGTCAACAGAGCACGGTAATAAAAAGTTCATAAGCCAGAGCTGGCCACAATCAATCCTGGTAATTCCTCACTTCTCCAGAGGGTAGGCATACACTCAAAGCAGAGGAGATGTGAGCCTGGTCAGAGAGGGCTGGGACCAGCCCACTTGACAGACCCCAGGCCCAGGGGGTACAGCAGAGCTTGGGCAGTGGCAGTGTCACCTGCTTTCTCCATCCTATCACATCCCATGGAATCAACAACTATGGGATAGGCTCAGTGTCTGGAGGCAGCGGCCCTTCTGCAATGACTCCCAGATCTCCACCTACATCTGGGCCCCAGGTCTCCCCGCAGTTCCAGCCACACCCACAGTGGCCAACGTTTATCCAGCACTTACTTTCTAAGCATTTGATCCTCTCCACAACCTGATGATGTGGGGATGCTTATCATCATCTCCAATTCCTCCTGGGTGTCTTTTCTCAGCTAGCCTGTCCTGACCTGCCCCTCTACCTGTGTTTTCAATTCAGTGAATGATTCCAGCAATTGGTGTGTTCATTTTCTATTGTTGTTGTAATATATGACCACTTAGTGCCTTAAAACAATATCCTTTTATTCTCCCCCAGGTTTGCAGGTTAGAAGTCCAGGATGGCATGGCTGGGTTCCTTGATCAGTGCTTACAGGGGTAAAAATCAAAGTTTCCAACTGCTGTGATCTCATCTGGCACTTGGGATCCTCTTCCATGCTCATTCCTGCTGTTGGCATATTTCAGTTCCTTGTGGTTGTAGGATTGGGATCCTAGCTTCCTATTGGCCAGGGATCCTTCTAGCTTCTTACAGCTGCTCTTTGGTCCTCGTAGGTGGCCTCCTCCATCTTCAGGTGCTAGGTTCAAATCTGATTCCCCTTCAGCGAACAGCAGAGGAAGCTCCTCAGGCATACTGTCCATTCCCGTTTTCCCACAGTTGCCTGAATGATCTTCCAAAAGCATAAAACTAACTAGGTTAACCTGAACTTAAACTCCTGCTCCCCAGTAGCCTCAAGATCTAAACAAAACTCTGTGAAGTTCATTCATTCAAATGTTTTCTGAGCACTGACTCCCTGCCAGGTACCAGTTCCACAGACAGTCTCTGCCCTCCTGGAGCTTTCTGTGTTGTGAGATGGAGGGACCCCAACAATGAACATGGCTGCGGTAAGTGCTGAGAGTGGCCATTCTCTTGGGCCCTGCGACCAGGCCGTCTTCAGCCCTGCCCTCCCCCTTCCTCACCTCCAGGCTTTCCCAGCACCCCCTCCCCCCAACCATTCCACAAATCTCAGTAGGAAGCAGCTTTTTCCCAGATCCCTGCCTAGGTTCCAGTTCTTAGAGTTCCTGATGCTTCCCAGTCATGGAACACAGCAGCAGAGTTCATATGGAACCCCTGGGGAGGCAAGGACTTTCTATATGTGTTTGACACATATAGATGCTCAGTACAATTTTTGGAATGACTGGAGAGTCCGATAGGCAATGGTGGAGACGCAAACCTCCTCAGCATCTTCTCTACTCCTGATGGTCTGCTAACTCCACAGAAAATGCTGGCAGCAAAAACTCCAGCCGCTCAGAGTTCTAGCCCATGGGTGCCTACGCTGGCATCCTCTGTCCTGGCCTTAGCTGTAAATTGCAGCTGGAGCCCCAGGGTGTTGCTGCTTGGGGATCAGCTATTTAAGGACCAGAGCTCACTCCATGGCACGAAGTCTGGCAGGCATGCCAGTGTCAAGTCCAAGGAGAGCAAGGGAGAAGGATGAGATTTTCTGGGCACAAGAACAGAAAGTGTGCCCATCAAGCACTATGCTCAAGAATCCCGTTAAGCAGTGGGAGGCAGCTGGCACTGTGGAGACAGGATAGGTTTTGCATGCATGTGCATGCACACAGAAACACACACACATACACACACACTCACATCAACACATCACCAACTTCTACCAAAACAGCAAAGAAAACAGGAGAGTCTCCAACAGAGGAGAGATTTCCCTGATTTTTGAGAGCGTGCAAAGCCAATGGAAGAGGGTAACAGATGAAATGGGTTGGCAGAGCTGCAGCCCAGGAGAGGCTTCGGGGGTGGCAGGGGCATTGCAGAGGGAACTCACCTTGCATAGCACCCACAGGCCCCGGGACTGTGTGAGTGGGAGTCAGAAGTGAAACAGTGGCAGCACCGGCCCGCACAGCCTCCTCCCTCCAGGCAGCCCCAGACAAAAAACCCATCTGGGAAAAGCATGGGCTTTCAGTAGGTGTTGGTGGCCCAAAGTAGAGTCTGCGTCAGGCTGCGATTGGGAATCCAGGGCTGACAACGGACTCAGTGGCCACCCTCCCCCTCTCCCCACCACCAACTGGAGCCACAGTCCATGGCCCACGGCAGCTGCCTCAGCACAAAGTGTCCAACCATAACACAAAGTGTCTCGTGGAACTGTCTCAGCTTCCCATCTGTTAAATGTCTGGATTAGGTGGTCCCTAGGGTCCCTTGGACTTCTAAAAATATCATCCTCCCCACTAATTTTATCCCTGCCAGAAATCAAATCCACATGCCACTGGCTGCCCCAGGTCACTGGCTGGGAAAGTGGGAAGGAGGGAGAGTCAGTGCTGATGCCCTACATTAACCCTAACCCTAACCCTCCTAAGGGCCAGCATTCCCAGTGTCAAATTGTGTCCCCCAAAACGATCTGTTCAAGTGCTAATCCTGGTACCTGTGCACGTGACCTTATTTGGAAATAGGGTTTTGTAGATGTAATCAAGTAAAGATGAGCTCATTAGTATGGACCCTGATACAATATGACTGGTGTCCTTATAAGAAGAGGAAAAATGCCGTGTAACAACGGAGGCAGAGATTAGAGAGATGTGTCTACAAGCCAAGGAACACCAGGGATAGCAGCGACACCAGAAGCTAAGAGAAAGGCACAGAACAGATTCTCCCCTAGAACCTGCAGAGAAAGCACAGCCCTGCGGATACTTTGATCTTGGACTTCTAGCCTCCAGAATTATGAGACAATAAATTTGTATTGTTTTAAGCCGACCAATTTGTGATACTTTATTAGTGCAGCTCTAGGAAACTAACACACTGAGCCAGTCCCCAGGATCTGCTTATTGAACAAATGAATACCTCTCCTCCCCACCCCAATCTATCATCCTGAGGGAACAGAAAAGGAAGCAGGCCCACCCCTCAGGTTTCAAGGGTTCAGGGCAAGAGCATAGATGGATTCCTGTTCCCTCCTCTATTTCCACCTATCCGTCCCACCCTGTTCTGTATACTGAGGGACCCACACTCTGTCCACGACCGCCCCCCACACACACACACCTTGGCCTCCCTTCAGGGACAGCTCTCTCTCTGAATAGCAGATCGAGGGAGAGGGCTGGGCAGGCAGTAGTAATGGACTCAGAGCTGACTGGGCAGGGAATTCCTGCACCTGGAGGATTTGGGGTGCGGGGACACACCCCCTTGGTCTTGCAAATGCCTCACCCTGGCCCACTAAAGCTCAGGCCCTGGCGGTGCCTGGTGGCCCAGAAGTGAACAGCCACACATCCAGCATGTGCCTAACAGCAGCAGGGAGCGCTTTCCTGGCAGCATCTCACTCAAACCTCATTCTATTTTAAAGGCGAAAAAACTGAAGCACAGAAAAGTTGAAGAATCTGTTCAGGGCTAAAAAGTTGATAAACTATATATCTGGGATCAAATCCTGATCTGTTTGACTCCCAGACACTTCCTTTCTCCTTATAACATGCTTTTCCCTAGACCTGGTTTAATTGGTAAACTGCCAAAACCTTATAAAATAGTTTAAAAACAAACAAACAATTTTTAAAAAAAACAAGCCATCAAAGTAACTTAGTACTAGAGAAAGAAAAGAGAGGCTGGAAATAGACCCAAACACATATTAGAATCTAGTATATCACAAAGGCATTTTAAATGAATGGATGGAAAGGGAAAGAATTCAATGAATGGCATCAGGACAATGGCAAGCCATCTGGAAGAAAGCAAAGCTGGAGCCCTGCCTTGTTCCTCACACTCGCCAGTAAAACTGATGATCAAAATTTTTCATATAAACAATAAAACCACAAAAGCACTAGAAAATTTTCCTTAAAATACAAAAAGCTTTTCTAAAGCACTAAGAGACAACTCTATAGAAAAACTGGACAATAACAGAACAGAAAGTTCACAGAAAAAGAAACATAAATGACCTATAAAAATATGAAATGTCAGCCTCCTTCTGAACTAAAGAAATGTAAATGAAAACAGACACAACCACTGCTCCTCCCCCTGAAAAAAGGTTGCTAAAACCCAGTCTTCGAAAGCGATGGAGAGACACTGTTAGAACAACTGTAAACTGCACCTTTTTAGAGGACAATTGAACCATACTGCATCCATCAAAACATAAATGTTAGGGATTTATCCGCGGAGAGACTCACAAAAGTACCAAAGATACCGCACAAGATTCACTGCAGACTTGCTCAAAATAGCAAAAACACTAAAACTAAAGTCCTTCAGTAGGGGCTGGTTAAATACATTATAGAAATCCATACAACATGATATGACAACACATTAAAAGAATAAGATTTATCTCTATCTATGGTGAAAGTAGAAAAATTTCCCAGCTATATTGATAAGTGGAAACAAGTTGCCAGAACAATGTATTATGTTATTTAATGTACATAAACAAACAAATATATATGTATATATATTTGCATATATACATGAAAACTTAATAGTGAATATCTCTGGAGAGCTTAAATCAGGGAATAGGTGTTAGGGAGGAAGGACGTTTAACTTTTGCTTTATACTCTTGTGTACTATCTGAAAATGTTTTTAACATAAATATTATCACCTTTAAAATAATACATTTTAAATTCCAAAGCCAAAATCCTGATGCTATAGAAACCCAACTTTCTGAAGAGCCAAGCTGACTTCTCTAAGCTCTCAGGTTTACACAGTACGGTTTCTCCCAAGCAGTTGTGTTTGGGGAAGCTTCCATCCTCTGGAATCCCACTTGATGATCCCTCTCTCCTTAGCCTCTGTTCTGAAATCTCAGGGTTCACTTCTGGGGAGATACCAACTGCCGCTAAGGCAACTGAACTTCTATTTGAACTTCAGCTCCTAGAGTAAGCATCTAGCTTGATAAATAAAAAGTCAATTAAAAACTCATCCTTAATTTAAAAATGGGCAAGTAAACATTTCTCCTAAGGTATGCAAACAGCCATTAAGCACATGAAAAGTTGCTCAGCATCATTAACCATCAGGCAAGTGCAAATCAAAACCACAGTGAGATACTACTTCACACCCACTAGGATAACTATAATGAAAAAGTCAGATAACAGCCAGTATTGATGAGAATGAGGAGAAATTGGAACACTTGTACGCTGCTGGTAGGAATGTGAAATGGTGCAGCCATTTTGGAAAACAGCCTGGCAGTTCCCCCAAAAGCTTAAGAGTTACCACTGCCCCAGCAATTCTATTCTAGGTACATACCCAGAGATGAATCAAAAACATATGCCCAGGGCTTCCCTGGTGGCACAGTGGTTGAGAATCTGCCTGCCAATGCAGGGGACATGGGTTCGAGCCCTGGTCTGGGAAGATTCCACATGCTGTGGAGCAACTAGACCCGTGAGCCACAACTACTGAGCCTGCGCATCTGGAGCTTGTGCTCCGCAACAGGAGAGGCCGTGACAGTGAGAGGCCCACACACCGCGATGAAGAGTGGCCCCCGCTCGCCGCAACTAGAGAAAGCCCTCGCACAGAAACGAAGACCCAACACAGCCAAAAATAAATAGATAAATAAATAAATAAAATAAAATAAAATTTAAAAATAAAAATAAAAAAAAATAATAATGATAAAAAAAAACATATGCCCATATACCCCGAGAAAACCATAATTCAAAAAGAGTCATGTACCACAATGTTCATTGCAGCACTATTTACAATAGCCAGGACATGGAAGCAACCTAAGTGTCCATCAACAGATGAATGGATAAAGAAGATGTGGCACATATATACAATGGAATATTACTCAGCCATAAAAAGAAACGAAATTGAGTTATCTGTAGTGAGGTGGATGGACCTAGAGACTGTCATAGGAGTGAAGTAAGTCAGAAAGAGAAAAACAAATACCGTATGCTAACACATATATATGGAATCTAAAAAAAAAAAAAAAAGATACTGAGGAACCTAGGGGCAGGGCACGAATAAAGACACAGACATAGAGAATGGACTTGAGGACACAGGGAGTGGGAAGGGTAAGCTGCGACGAAATGAGAGAGTGGCATGGACATATATACACTACCAAATGTAAAATAGATAGCTAGTGGGAAGCAGCCGCATAACACAGGGAGATCAGCTCGGTGCTCTGTGACCACCTAGAGGGGTGGGATAAGGAGGGTGGGAGGGAGACTCAAGAGGGAAGGGATATGGGGATATATGTATACGTATAGCTGATTCACTTTGTGATACAGCAGAAACTAACACACCATTGTAAAGCAATTATACTCCAATAAAGATGTTAAAAAAAAACAAAAACAAAAACAAAAACATATGCCCTGGGACTTCCCTGGTGGCACAGTGGTTAAGAATCTGCCTGCCAATGCATGGGACATGGGTTCGACCCCTGGTGTGGGAAGATCCCACATGCCGCGGAGCAACTAAGCCCGTGCTCCACAACTACTGAGCCTGTGCTCTAGAGCCTGTGAGCCACAACTACTGAAGCCCGTGCGCCTAGAGCCCGTGCTCCACAACAAGAGAAGCCACCTCAATGAGAAGACTGCACATCGCAACGAAGAGCAGCCCCCGCTCACTACAACTAGAGAAAGCCCACGCGCAGCAACGAAGACCCAACGCAGCCAAAAATAAATAAATAAATAAAGTTATTTAAAAAAAAAAAAAAAGACAGCGGGCTAGATTTGGTGCATGGGCTGTAGCTCACTGTAGTTCCTTGATTGGATGGTGGTGGTGGTGCTGGTGGTGGCGGCAGCGGCTTCCCCTATCCTCACCTCCCTTTTATCATCAATACCATTATTTGGAGCCCAGTTACATAAGGTTTTAGATACCTAAATCACTTGCTGGCAACACAGAGCCATTAAAATATTTTAAAAAAATAGAAATATGATTGTTTTCAGTTTAAAAAAAATTGAATAAGTAATATATTCACATGGTTCAAAATTATACCAAAAAGTTATTCAGTGAGAAGTGTCCCTCCCACCCCTACTTCAGTTACCCATTTTACTAACCAGAAGCAACCAATGAGACCCATTTCCTACTTCGCCTTCTATAGATAGTCCATATCTTGTCTATATACAAATGCTTTTCCCATTTTTATAGAAAAAGTAGCATGCTATGCATAATATTCTGCACCTTGCTTTTTTCAGTAGGAGAGTGTTCCTATTAAATTTTTGGTGTTTCTATTAAGATAGCATTAACAAATTATTTTATCACTGTTTACGAGAGGTTTGACATCTTCCTAATGTTGAATCTTCCTATTTGCTCAGATCTTCTATGTGCTCAATATTTCAAATTTTCTTCATCTTTGTCTTGATAAGTATATTCCTAGGTGTTTTAGGTCCTTCTTTTATATCTTTTGATTGTCGTTGGCATATACAAAAGCCACCATACTGACTTCTTTTATAGTTTAGAATAGTGTTTTGGGCTTTGGGTTTTCCATGTTTATAATCATATTATCTGCAAATGATGATGGTTTTATCTACTCTTTTCCTGTTTTTGTACCTCTAGTTTCTTTCTCTTGTCCAATTGTATTGGTTGTACCTCCAGAAAAGGTTAAATAATGATGGAAGAAGACAACTTTGTGTTGTTTCTTACTGTAATGAACGTGCTTCTGGAAGATGATGTTTGGGTTGTTTTTATAAACGTTTACCTTATTCTATTTTATCAAGAATGTTTACTAAAAATATGTGTTGGGTTTTATCAATTGCCCTGTTAATATATATTGATAAGACTTTTTTCCTCATTTTCTCTATTAATATGGTGCTTTATATTAGCAGAGTTCCTAATATTAAACCATCCTTGTCTTTTTGGAATAAGCCTTCCTTGTTGATTTACAATTATTATTCATGTGCTGTTAGATTGTGTTTGCTTACACTTACTAGCATTCTTCCATCACTACCCATAACTGAACTCAGACTGGTTCTCTTGTATTGGTTGTGTCAAGCCTGATGCCTGAGATGGCCAAGTGGAGGGAGATGTGGAAGACGTTGTGGGACCTGTGTGTCTGGAGCTCATGGGAATGGGCCGGACAGAGAGATAGATTTGTGAGTCATTGCATATAGGCGGTATTTTGTGTCAAGAGACTGGATGAGATCACCCAGGAACTGAGTAGATAGAGACGAAGAGGGGAGGAGGACTGAGCCTTGGGGTGCTTCAACGATTTGAGATTCAGCCTCTGACAGGGAACCAGCAAAAGAAGTGGAAAATTATTTGGCAATAAAGAGAAATGAGGTACTGATACACACTATAATATGGATGAACATTGAAAAGATTATGCTAAGTGAAAGAGGCCAGACACAAAAAGCCACATTTTATATGATTCCATTTATATAAAATGTCCAGGCAAATCTATAGAGACAAAAGCAGGTTAGTGGTTGTGGGAGCTGGAGGGAGGGTTGGGATAGGAATGGCCAGGTTAGGAGTTTCATTTTACATGATGAAAGTGTTCCAAACTGAGATTATGGTGACCAACTCTGTGAATATGCTAAAACCATTGAATTGTACACTGTAAGTGGGTAGGTTTTATGATATGCCAGTTATAGCTCCACAGAAAATATGGGGGAAAAAAAGAAACTGAGAAGTGGCTAGAGTGTAGAAGGAAAATCTGGTGACTGGCATGAGGAAGCTGATCCCACCATGGGTCAGGGCTCAAAGCACCACCAGTGGGAGGCTAGTTCTCACCTTTTTGGCAAAATGCAGGAACATTAATTGGGGACAAGAATACTTGTTGGCAACATGTTCAATTCCAGGACATCGTTCTTCATTGCTGGAAGTAGTTCTGACCTAACAGCCAAAGGGAGGGTCAATTTTAGAAGAAACACTTCCCCAGGAGGAAAAGATTTACTGGCAGGATGTGACAAGGGAAAATAGGTGGGCCCTGGGCTAGAGACTAGACTAGCCTAACACAAGCCGGTGACCAGACCGACCTTGGCTGGTGAGAGAGCATGAATGGAGTTGGTTCTGGAAAAGCAGAGCCGTTAGGACTGGGCCAGATGGGTAGGGGTGTCCCTGGGAGGAGGCACCGCTGAAACAGGGAGACGTCAGGATTAAGACGTCGGATGTCAGAATTGATGAGATTTGAGAATTGATGGAGCTCGAGGGGTAAGGAAGGACATGGTCCTGGAAAGCTGGCCCAAGCCTCACTAGGCCAATCTGACGTATTTGTTGAGCCCTTGCATGTGCAAAGGACTACTGGGGCTGGGCCCATAACAGGTCCTCACCTGAAGGGACCAGAGCTGTGCGCATGCCCAGATCACCTCTCGGGCGTGCCGGAAGTGCTACTGTCAGGCCCGCGGAGGGGCAGAGCTGTGAGCCAAAGGGCACTGCTGACCATTCGGGGGTGTCATCTTGGAGGAGACAGAATTTGGTGAGGAAGAAGGGAGGCTATTCCAGGCAGAAGGAGGTTTGTGCTGCCAAAGTGATTCAGAAGTCACCGATATGGGGCTCCTGCCAGTGGAGGTAGAGATTGCTGAGGATGCTGGGAGAAGACGACTGGTGCAGGCGTCACCTGGACGAGGTACTGAGTGAGGTGAGGGGGACTCGGTGGACAGATGTTGCAGCCGGAGATGTGAAGACTGGAAACCGGAATGAGACTGGAGGACTGGAAACGAGTGAATGAGTGACCAGCTCTATGGTTGGCGCTGGGTTTTCACCCTCTTTACACCCACTTGAGTGCTGACCCGACTTTCAAATGAAGAAAAATGAGGCTCAAAAAGGGGAAGTGACTTGTTCTAAACCCCAGAATTGGGACACAGGGGAGCTGGGATTTGAGCTGGCCTTTTGATTCCAAAGCCAAATCTGGAGCTCCTGTATTGGAGTCTAGGGGGCAGGTGAATGGTCTAGAATAGAGGTGGGCAAACTTTCCCTGTACAGGATCAGATAGTAAATATTTCTCGCTACGTGGGCCAAGAGGCAAAATTTAGAGGGTATTAGGAGATAAGTAAAAATACAAGAAGAGATGAAACATATTTCCATACATCTTTATTGACAGAATTTAAAACGTTACTTATGGACACTAACTTCTGGGTTTCATAGAATTTGTCATGAAATACTATTCTTTTGATTTTTTTCAATCATTAAAAATATTAAAAAATCACTCTTGGGAATTCTCTGGTGGTCCAGGGGTTAGGACTCGGAGCTTCCACTGCAGGGGACTAAGATTCCTCAAGACTCGCGGTGTGGTGCCCCCCACTCCCCCCAAAAAGTCACTCTTTGTTCAGGAGATATACAAAATCAGACAGTAGGTCAGCCGTATCTGGGCTGTGGGCCATGGTTTGCCAACCCCTGGTCTAGATCTGTGCTGCGCAGTATAGTGGCCACTGGCTCCATGTGGCTACTGAACACTCGAAAAGTATGTAGTCTGGACTGAGATGCACTGTAAGTGTAAAATACACACTGGATTTAAGGCAATCTAAAAAAACAAGCAAAATATCTCAATGATTTTTAATGTTGGTTACATGTTGAAATTATAATATTTTGGATAGATTGGTCTAAATTAAATATTATTAACATTAATTTCACCTGTTTCTTTTTGCCATTTTACTAATTATCTAATAGTCTTTTAACGTGGCTATTAGAAAATGTTAAATTATCCATGTGTTTGCATTTGTGGCTTGCATCATATTTCTGTTGTACAGTTCTGCTCAAGGAGTGAGACTGGGGACATGGGGTGAGATGGCCCCTCCACTTGTGTTGAGGGAGGTGAGAGGAAGTGCAGCCTGGCATTCGGGAGTGGAGTGTGGGGCCACGTTGGGGACATTGGATTTCATTAAGGAGAGGTGGAAGGGCAGGGTGAGGTGGATATGAAGACCAAGGAGGCTTCTGCAGGATTAGGTTGGAGGTGGTGAGGGGGCTTCAGGGAATAGTGGGGTTGAGCTGTTTGGGGGGGCAGCTGTGAGAAGCTGGGGGGCAAGGCAGCTGGTGAGAAGCAAGAGGTTCCCGAGCAGTCAGCCAGGTGAGTGTGGGATGAGGACCCTGCCCTGAGGAGCTTCCAGCTCTCAACCCCCCTGGATCAGGAGACAGTATGAACTTATATTCCATACTGAGCCTACTTGGAAAAGTGGTTTGGCTAGTTCACTGGCAGAATGTGGAGACAGAATGTTAAGATGCAGCATTCAACCCCCAAAATCTTTGCTTTTCACAGCAGGAGAGGGCTCGTGGCTAGAGATCATTCCTCTCTCCTCAGCTATGTGGGCCCCCTCTGCCCAGCCTTGGGAGTCCTGCCTACTCTGGCCTTGTGCTGGGAACAAACGTGACTGTCAGAGCCTTGGCTCCTTGCACTTGGTGTTCATGCCCAGGAGCTGGCTTTGCCTTGCCCTCTGGAAGGAGAAAGGGGTGGGAGGTGCTAAGGAGATGGTACCTGCCTGTGGATTCCTGTTTCTTGGCTCGTAGGAGAAAGGCGGAGTTTCTGTGTTCATATCTGTGGTCTCTCATACTCAGCACTTGAGGTGGCAGGATGAAACCCTCAGCATGCCTGTTGTCTCTTGTTTCCCAAGTGCCCGGGGCTTGGGGGAGCGCTAGAGGTGCTGAGAGGACACGGCACATGGAGGCCTGGCTTCTAGGCCTGGTGCCACTGGACATGTTACTCCTTGCCATAGACTGAATGTTTGTGCTCCCCCTGCAAATTCGTATGTTGAAATCCTACCCCCGCCACAAGGTGATGGTATTAAGAGGTGGGGCCTTTGGGAGGTGATTAGGTCATGAGGGTAGAACCCTCTTGAATAGGATTAGTGCCCTCATAAAAGAGGCCCCACAGAGCTCCCTTACCCCTTTTGCCAGGTGAGAAGAAGTAAGAGGGAGAAGACAGCCATCTGTGAACCAGGAAGTGGGTTTCTCCAGACACCCAGTCTGCTGATGCCTTCATCTCGTACTTCCCAGCCTCCAGAGCCGTGAGAAATAAATTTCTGTTATTTATAAGCCATGTAGTCTATAGTAATTTGTTATAGCAGCTCGAACAGACTAAGGCACTCTCCCTTCTCTGACCTTTGGTTTTCTTCCCTGGTAATGCGGGGTTTGGACTTCATCTTTGAAATGGATCACCTCTTGATCCTTTTCTAGCCTTTAGGGACTAAAGTACTAGAAGAAATGGACAAAATAAACTGTGCTGCTAGAGGCAGGCATAGGCAGGAAGCGAGGAGGCCGTCACCTGTGAGGGGCTGGTTTTCTCCTTGCGAGAGGCAGACAGTGCTTCCCTCTGCCTTCCTTGTCAGGCCTGGCATTCAAGGCCCTCCACCTGGTGGTTCTGGTCCAACTTTCCAGCCTTACTGCCCATCCCGCCCCTATGCCTGGAGTCAGGGTTGTAACCACACACGTTCCTTAATGTCTCTCATCACCCCCTCCTTTCATGGACCATTGCCATTGCAGTACTCACTGACTTCCTGTTTCCTGTGGATGAACGGAACCCTTTGTCGTGGCATGTAAAGCCCCTGCCCAGCGACACAATCTCAGCTCCTCTCTGTCATGTGGGGCTACTTGCAGTTCTCCAAACAGTCTGTGCTTTCTCAAACGCTGAGCCTTTGCTCAGTCGGTCTCCTCTGCCCGCACCCACTTCTCCCCCATCCCTGCCTGGAGAACCCCCATTCAGTCTCCATGGCACAGCCCAAGCGTCTGCTCCTCTGGGAAGCCTTGTCCTTCCTGCCCACTTCCCCAGCTTACTTCGTGTCTCTCCCATGTGTCCCTGTCCTCCTGTGCTTCCCTGATACAGCGTTCATCTCACCACGTGGAAAAGTAGACTCCACTCCTGGGGCAGGGGCAGGGGCAGGGGTGGCCTCTGATAGTGGTGGCACTTGGTGACGGTCCCTGAAAGGCAGGTTGACCAAAGGAAAGCTATCCTCTAGAGTCTCCCTTCGCTGTCATTAACATGCAGTTGTTGAAGCCTATTGTGAAAACTGGGCACCCAGTCTGTCCTTGCCTTCCCTGTGCAAGCAGCTCAGCTCGCTTCTCAGCGTCCACTGCAGTAAGGCAAGGCCACCAGAGTTCCAGCCAATGGAAAGTGAGTGAGAGTGACATGTGCCACTTCCAGGCCTGGGCCATCAAGACTCACACCAGCTCCTCCCTCTATGTTTCCTTCTGCCAGCTGCGTGCGATGACAAGGCCTGAGGGGCTGGTGGAGCCATAAGATGGAAGGGGCCTGGGTCCCTAAATGACCCCATGGAGGAGAGCCGCTTCTCTAGCCTGAACACCACCCAGGACTGTTATCTGTAAGAAACAATCTTCCGTGGCTTTTAGATATATTTGGTACACAGTGTAGCCTTCCCTGACTGATATTCCTGTAGTGCAAACCTGAGTGCAGGTGACAGTAATAAAGGCACGTTCAGGCCTAGGTGATGGATTGGATAGGGGAGGAGTGAGGAGAGGGGTGTCAAGGCTGACCCAGTCAGGTTCCTGGCCTGCACAGGTAGGGTGGTAGAGGCATTCTCTGTGGCCAAGAACACCGGCAGAGGCTCTGGGCTCAGGGGAATGTAATGTGTTCTCTTTTAGACATGCTGAGATTGAGGTGCCTTGGGGACAGTTCAGGAGAGATGTTGAGGGATAGTGACTCGTGTGGGTTTAGAGTTCAAAAAACAGGTCTGTCCTGAGGGTCGTGTTGATGGCAGGCAAAGCCCAAGCTGTTAGTAAATGAGTGAATATATGAACTGTCGTGTAATCAGAAACTGAGGCTCAAAGGGAGACTCTCCCAGGCCCACCCTGACTTAGTGGCAGTGATAAACCACACACACAGCCCCTCCAGGGCTGCTCTGATGAGGAGGTGCTGCTGCCTTTCAGCAGGGAGATGGGCCTTTCCTAGTTTCGTAGGCTCGTCCCCGACCTGGTCAGCAGCAGTGCATCCTGAATCTGTCCCTATCCCAATGCCCCGTGCCCGGAATGCCGTATAAAAGTGAGAATCCAGCCACAGGGACCTGGGAATCTGAAGTTTTAAAAACTACGCAGGAGATTGTAATGTGAAGCCAGGCTGGGCCCCTCTGTATGCCGTGTCCACTGAATGCAGCCCTGCGAGCTCCGAGGGGATTGGGAGGTTTAGGTCTGTATGTGAACCACATATTCCATTAAGGTCTGATTCCAGAAGGGTGTCCTAGGCAATTCTGATTGGCCTCTGCTGGGCAGAGGCTGCCTCTGAGACTCAAACTAGGCATGGGTGGCTGTCGCAAGAATGTGACCTTAGTGGGTGTGGGCGGGGCGTTGGCTAGTAGAGCTTCTCCAGATCTTCCACTTCTGTTTTGAGGATTCAATTTGAGACACGATGGGGAGCTCATCAGGTGAAGGAGTCTTCCCTGAGATCTTCTATTGTTACTGTTGTTAGCAGTCCTAGCAGCTGGCATTTATATCTACTACCCGCCCGGCACTGTGCTAAACTCTTGGCAGACAGTCTCTGATCCCTGCAGGAGTGCTGAGAGGCAGGTGTTGTCATCCCTGTTTTCAAGATGAAGAAGCTGAGTTTCATGGAGGCCTAGTTAGGGACTGGCATCCCTAATGCTTTCAGTTGATGATGATGAGTTTAGAGGGCCCAGGAACAAGACATTAGGACCTCGTGGGGGCTGGAGTGAGCTGGACAGCACCTGCCCCACCTGCTGCAGGGGACTGCTGGGGGGCAGTGTGCCTCAGCTCCCACTGAGTGTGGACATGTGGGACTGTGGCCCAGTGTGACTTCATCTAAAAAATTTTCAAAGGTACCTGGAAATGTAATGTTTTGTAGAAATATCATGCTTTGTAAATGTTGGCAAATAATTTTTTACGATGTTCAAGGCACTGTATAGGCAAGCAAGCACATCTGAAAGTCAGATTCAGCCCACTAGGAACCAGTTTGTCACCTTGGTTAAGAGATCTTTTATTCAGTCTGCAGGTATTGGAGTGCCCACTGGAGGTGTCAGGGCAAAGGAGACAGACCTGGTGCAGGATCTCATTGAGCTCTTGGTCAGTGTCAATATTGTGTGATCTGTGCTCTGAGAGGGTCCCTTCCTTGGGGCCTGACAGAACACTTTCTGGAGGAAGCTGAAGTCTGATGGGTGTTGGATTAGTCAGCTAGGGCTGCCATAACAAAGCACCACCAGCTGCAGGGTGTAACAACAATAAAAATGTATTGTCTCTGTTTACTTGATAACAGGGGTAAGGATAAAAACTGTGAGACAGTAAGTGAATAAATAAACTCAGCAGTACTAGTTTGTTTTTTAGAAGTTACATTTGGTCATACCCAAAAAATTGCAGTATAAGAATTTGAGGTTATATATCAAACCCAGGTAACAGGAACTTGTACTAGCAAGACACCTAAATAAAGAATTGTCTGACAAAGCAGAGATTAAAAAAAAAGAAATTTATTATTTTACAGTTCTGGAGGCTAGAAGACCAAAATCAAGGTGTTGGCAGAGCCACACTCCCTCTGAAGGCTCTAGCGGGGAATCTGCTCCATGCCTCTCTCCTAGCTTCTGGTGTTGCTGGTAATCCTTGGTATTCCTTTGTGCTATGGACTGAATGTTTGTGTCCCTCCAAATTCATATATGTTGAAACCCTCATCTGCAGTGTGATGGTAGTTGGAAGTGGGGCCTTTGGGAGGCAGTTAGGTTTAGATGAGGTCATGATGAGGTTTAGATGAGGTCATCATTTAGATGAGGCAGTTAGGTTTAGATGAGTGGGGCCCTCATGATGTAATTAGTGCCCTTTTAAGAAGAGACATGAGAGAGCTTGCTTCTCTCTCTGCTCTCTGCC
Organism: Balaenoptera borealis; assembly: GCF_965194805.1. Taxonomy (NCBI): domain Eukaryota; kingdom Metazoa; phylum Chordata; class Mammalia; order Artiodactyla; family Balaenopteridae; genus Balaenoptera; species Balaenoptera borealis. The sequence continues at coordinate 165,825,547 of NC_138867.1, forward strand.
ATGTGAAGATACAATAAGAAGATAGCCATCTGCAAACTAGGCAGTGGGTCCTCATCAGACATCTTGATCTTGGACTTCCCAGCCTCTAGAACTGTGAGAAATAAGTTTGTTTTTTAAGGCACCTGGACCATAGTATTTTGTTATAGCAGCCTGAACTGACCAAGGCACTTGGTTTGTAGACTTGTCACTCCAGTCTCTGCCTCTGTTGTCACATGCTGTTTTCCTTGTGTCTGTCTTTGTGCCTTCTCTTTTTATAAGGCACCAGTCATATTGGATTAAGGGTCCACCTACTTCAGTCTGATCTCATCTTAACTTGATTACATCTGCAAAGATCCTCGTCCCAAATAAGGTCACATGCACGGGTACCACGGGTTGGGAATTGAACAGATCTTTTAGGGGATACAATTCAACCCAAAACAGATATGTAGAGTAGGCAGGTAAGATTTGGGGAAGAATATTCCAGGTAGAGGGAACAGCAGGTGGAAAGACAGAAGGGTGCAGGTGAGTTCCAGGAAATAAAAGAAATCAGCACAGCAAGAGTGGAGAGCTGGGCCTGAGATGTGACTGGGGTGGCTTGAGCCATGTGGAACAGTCAGGCTTGGCTAGGCTGCAATTAGAGATAAACCCCCAAATCTCAGTGGCTTGACCCAGTACAGGTTCATTTCTTGCTCACATCAAGTCTGATGCGGGCTGAACAGCTCTTCTTTATAATGTAGCTCTGCCATGCAGAACACATGGTCTCCAGGGGAAGAGAGGTCTGGGGGAAGCGCCCAGTCTCAACCGCTCAGGCCTGGAAGTGACTCTTCCATTCAAGATGAAGAGAGGTTGAAGGGAGGGGGGCATGGATTTCTGTGAGCCCCATCTGTCCCTCTCACCTGTATTCAGGGTTAAGACTTCATCCTCAGAGTATTGGGAAGCCAGCCACGGTTTTCACGCAGAGTGTGACAAAATCCGACTTGTGTTTTAGAAAGTTTCCTCTAGCTGGAGCCCGTGGAGCTGTGGTGTGGGAAGTGGCCCCCTATGGGAGTCAGCTACAACAGTCACAACAAATTTGCAGTTAACTCCTGCAATTTCCACCTTGCAGGCTCAGCCAAAATAAGAAAAAAAAGAAAAAGTTATGTAATTTAAAAAACTTTCAAAATGCATTTTGTGTCTATCCTCTGTATTCTAGATTGGTGATTGTACACATTCTTACACATATATTGTCTGACAGCCTGAATCCCCAAAGCCATGGGACTTTACTTTAAGGGCCTCTTAAGGGACTTTGGGGGCTAACTGGGCTCCTTGCTGATTTGAGAACCTCATTGTCATAGAAGATGCCCTCAACTCATGTCTGCAACTAGGACCAAATAACAAGAGTCCCTTGTGTCAAAGGAAATTCCTGCTGCTTCCAAACAGCGTGGTGCCCTGCCTCTGTCAGAAGCACCCTTGCATGCAGTATAAAAGCATTCTGTGCTGACTGACCCCCATTTGTCTGTAGTTCTTTACAGTTCATAAAGTATGTTCTAGGCCAGTGCTTTATTTGAGGCTCAAAATCATTTAATCTCATATGAGATCTAATTTAGACCACGGAACTCAGAAGCTCAGAGCCCCCTTGTCCTAGTCAGGAGTAGTCAGGAGCCCTGGAGACAATGTGGAGTTGGAAGTGCTGGCTTTGTGGCCACGATTTCAGCTGTGTGATTTCAGTGTTTTTGTGTATAAACTATGGATAACTGCATACGAAGGTATTTTGAAGCTCCAAGAAAGCAATGTTGGTGAAAGTATTTTGCAAACTGTGAAGCACCATCCAAATGTTGTTATCCTCAGACTTGACATGTCATTGAAAGCATTTCCCAAATTGTGCTAAAGGAATCCATGTGGACAAGAGCAGGAGATTAAGTGAATGTATGCCCTCATTAGTTATGTCCTGTGGCTACACCTGACCTTGATTGCCTGAATTTTCTTCATGGCTTGGGCAGCTGTGCTCATCATTGCCTGTGACCAAAACCCTGGTCCTTATTTCTGTGGGTGGGCAAGGGCTGGGGTGGAGGTGGGGTGGAGAGTTTGTCAGGAACTTCCCTGCAAGCCTTACCACCAGATTTCAGTGACATGACCAAGGTTTTATGGAGATACGTGAATTCCAGTTTATGGAATCTAGCCTGAACGTGAAATGGTCAGGTGAGCCTTGGGATGAACCAGAGGCATTTGCTCATCTTGGGGTGGGTGCCCCAGCTCTAGGGGGTTGATACCTTGGGGGAAATGCAGCGTTGTGTGGCTAAATCTTCAGATTTTTAAAAAATTATTTTTTACAAATGTGAAATTGTGACATTTTACATTCTCATGGCAACTCCACTGGCTGGCTGACTTAGGGAGTGAGCCTTGGGCCAGGGCTCTGGGCTTGTTTTCTCCTTTATAAATTGGTTATGGTACCACCTTCCATAGGATTTTTAGGAGACCAGATGAGAAAATAGAATGCCCAGCCTATCACACCGGGCCTGGCAGCAGGATTCCATCGGGAGACGTCAGCTACTTATGTTCTGCTGTTGTTTGGTAATCCCCAGGCTTCAGAGGTTTTAATCCTGGTTCATTTGGGGCTCGTCACGCATATGATTAAAAGGAATCATGGGATTACGCAGGCCTTTCAAGCTTGGTGGTCAAGTAGATAAATATTAAGGGGTTTTGTATATTAGAAAAAGAGAACTACTCTTCCCTTCCCCCAAAACTTCATGATTTCAAGGAAGTGGTACATTTCTCTTAAAAATAGATTTTAGCAAAAATAAATGAATTAAATGAAAGAGTTTAAGTAATCAAAAGTAAAAATTTGATGCCAGTCGTCAACGTGGTGCCAGGCGACCTAAGATTGGGGAACACCGTGGTCCCACCGTTTCTCCCGCCACATCCCGGCGGAGCACCACTGGCAACAGTCACTCGACGAACTCCGCCCCCTCCTCGCTTCTCGCCTCCGGGGGAGGCGGCAGAAGGGGCGGGAGCGCGTGGCTTTGACGGCACCAAGGTCAAGGGGGAGGGCGGGATGCGTCCCAATTTCTCCGAGCCAAGCCGAGGGCCTTGGCGGGCACTACGCGCCCAATCTCGGAAGGCCGGGTTCTGCACTTCCAGTTGGGGCGACTTCGGTTTCCGAGGCTTCCTCGAGTCCAGTTTCCTCTTTTGGGAAACGGAGGGGCCAAGCCTGCCAATGCTGGATTAGGGCGCACCGGGGCGAGGGACTACGGCCTCAGAGGGCGAAGGGTCAGTATTGCGCCTCTCCGTCCCTGGGCTCGGGCCACCGGCCGCCAGGGACACTACCGTCGGACCACCGGACCCTGCGACCCTCCGCAAAGCCCCGGCTCGCGCGAATTCTAAGACAAGGACAAAGCCCGCCTGGATCTACCGTGCGCGCGCCGCCGCGGCCAATGGGAAGCCGGCGCGGGGTTGAGTGACGGGCCGGCGAAGCCAATGAGCATGCGCTTTGTTGCGAGGTGGCCTCGGCTCCGGCATTATAAAGAGCGCCACGAGTCGGCATTGTCAGGCGGCAGTACCGCGCGGGCCCGGGAGCGCTTCTGTGTTGGTGGCTTTCGTGCGGCGGCGGCAGCGGCAGCGCAGGCCGAGGGAGGAGGGCGCGAGGTCGCGGCGGCTCCGTCGATAGACGGGGGAGAGGCCCGGCAGCGCAAGCGTGAGCGCGGCCGAGCCCGCGGTGCCTTCCCGGCGGGTGGGGACGAGCGGGCCCCGCGGCGTCATCGGCGGCGAGGTGAGCGGCCGGGCCCGCGGGTGGCGGGCGGGAGCCCGGGCGGGAGCGGCGCCGGCCTGATGCGTCGCGGCCGCTCGTTGCAGGAGCCGCGCGCCACGGCCTAGCATGTCGGAAGCGGGTGAGGAGCAGCCCATGGAGACGACGGGCGCCACCGAGAACGGACACGAGGCCGCCCCCGAAGGCGAGTCGCCGGCCGGGACTGGTGCTGGCACCGGGGTCGCGTCTGGCACCGGAGGCGGGAGCGTGGCGCCCCAGGCCGGCAACCAGAACGGCGCCGAGGGTGACCAGATAAACGCCAGCAAGAACGAGGAGGACGCGGGGTAGGTGCGGCCGCGGGCCGACGGGGGGCGCCGCCTTTGTTCCGGGGCCGCCTTTTGTTGGCGCCACGCGGCGGGGGGAGGGGCGGGCGGCCGGGGCCTGCTCGCGGCCCGCAGACCGGCAACTCCGCGCCGCCGGCTTTCCGTGCGCGCCGGAGTTTGCAGGAGTTTGTTGGGTCGACTTTGGCGCCGCCCTGGGGCCGCTGGCTGGCGGCCCGGAAGGGGAGTGCGCTCGGACCCGGGGCCCGGCGGGTCGCGGACTGCCTGGGCTGCGTGGGCGGAGTTGGCGCGCGCCAGGGCCTTCCTCCTCCGCCTCCTTTCCAGGGCGGAGTCACGGTCTGAACTCCGACTCGGTCCCGGAAGCCTTGAGTTCCTTGAGAGCGAGTGCTCGGAGGTGGCAGGGACCGTAGCGTTTTGATACACGGTTGTTAGACAAATTAGATTCCTACCAGTTGAGAGTGCTCAGGGCCTAACTGTCCGGCTAGGTTGTGCTTCCTTTCCCCCATCTCCTTGGGGGTACGGATCACCTGAGGCTTTGTTAGGGTCAAGACTGGGTTTGGAAGGTTAGCGGAGATTTGTTAACATCTTCCAGAGGTAGAACCCTTATGGGCCCTAAGGGTAAATCTTTGTTCCGAATGGTGGCTTTATTTACAATCTTTTCAGTGAAAGCTTTGCTAGGGCCAGTCCTTCCGAAATGACAGCTTTCTAAGGCTTGTTTCCCTGTTCTCACCCCACCTTTTCAGAAAAATGTTCGTTGGTGGCCTGAGCTGGGATACCAGCAAAAAGGACCTAAAGGATTATTTTACCAAATTTGGAGAGGTCGTTGACTGTACAATTAAAATGGATCCCAACACTGGCCGGTCAAGAGGGTTTGGGTTTATCCTCTTCAAAGATGCAGCCAGCGTGGAGAAGGTAAGCTGGGTACTTTATAATCAGAAGTCTGTGTATTCTATGAGGATACTATTCTTTAGACCATGATTGGCTTATGTGTTTTGCACGTGGTTGGGTGCTTTGGGAAAAGCAGAGAGGTTGGGAACTTATGCTCTCCTATTTGAAGGGATTAAAAGTAGAGATTAAATGGAGGAGTGAGTGGGCTGGAGTGGTCCAGGAAGATTATAGTTGACCGTATATTATCTTGTGCGTATTCTGGACCCTGCTGAAGCAGACATTTCATTGAGAGGACTAGAAGAGAGTCCATGGTTGCTGGGAGATAAGCATTATTTTACTCTCATTTTGTAGAAAACAAACCTAAGGCTCAGAAGGTTAAGTAGAAGAGATCACATAGCTAGTAAGGGGTGGAGTGTGAGGATTCCAGCCCTCACAGCCTAGCTCTAGCCTGTGCTTTTAATTATTGCTTTACTTCTGGAGGAGATAGACCTTAAATTGGGGCTGCCTGGGCAGGAAGAGGGGTGCACGGCATGGGCAAGGACTGGTGGGGGGTTGAGGATAGATTTATAGGTGTTTAGGTAAACCAAGTGAAGTTTGGAGATAGGGTTGGGAAGTCAGATTGGGGGTAGAGTTTGAAGGGGGTGAAGCACATTTTGTGTGCCTGTGTTGGAGTCTTGTGGCTCAAAGAGAAGGTCCTTGTTCAGGGTCATGCTGCTGAGTTAGAACCCAGCTCCCTTCTGTTGGAACAGGTTCTAGACCAGAAGGAGCACAGGCTGGATGGCCGTGTCATTGACCCCAAAAAAGCCATGGCCATGAAGAAAGACCCAGTAAAGAAAATTTTTGTGGGGGGTCTGAATCCTGAAGCCACTGAGGAGAAGATCAGGGAGTACTTCGGCGAGTTTGGGGAGGTGAGTGTGTGGCTCCCGGAGTGGTCTGCCAGCTGCACCGAGGTTGCCTTCTTCCTGGTCCTTGGCACCTTGGCTGGCTGGATCTCTTTTTCACTCTGGTGTTCGTGGACTTTTTCTCTTGTGAGTTCCTTATAGGCTCTGCGATAGGGTCCTGAGCTTTGCTTATGTTTGCAGATTGAAGCCATTGAGCTTCCAATGGATCCAAAGTCGAACAAAAGACGAGGCTTTGTTTTCATCACCTTTAAAGAAGAGGAACCTGTGAAGAAAGTTCTGGAGAAAAAGTTCCACACCATCAGTGGAAGTAAGGTAAGGTGTCCCCAGCTGTGTGTGCTTGGCATTCTGCTGCTGGAGAGCTGGCCTTTGCAGGCGTGGATTAGGTATTGGGTTACCTCCAAGAGTTCTCCAGGGTAGACCTTACTGTTTTCTGCACTGTCTGCTGTCCTGATAGGGGAGGGGCAGGTTGTCCTGTCCTTCACGGAGCTCCTAGGCTGGTAGGACAGGATATGAGGGAGGCAGGAGAATGCTGGAGGCTTATACGGGGTAGGGAGTGTGCTGAGTAGTCTCTTCAGTTCCTGACTTAAAGGTAGAGGTCATGGTATTCGGGATCTAGAGTGCAAAGTGTGTAAGTCCTACAGTTAAGGTCTCAGAAGATTCTAAAATTGCCATTTACTGATTTCTGTGGCGAAGTCTTACCTGCTTTGGACATTGCTGCAGAGCTTTTCTCTTATCTTTATCTCCTGCCACAACCAAATCTGTTTTAGCTCCATCCCCTTTGGTTAATGGTTAAATTAAGCACCACCCCAAAGATCCTTTCCAAAGAGCTCCCAGGGTCCTGGCCAGCTTAAATCTAGAGCCAGTTTTGACTTCAAATAAGCAAGAGTCCTGTGCATTGAGGGGCAACTCTTCCCTCTGAACTCTGGACAGGAGAGAGGGTAGGTAGTTCATGCTTCAAGTGTTCTCCAGTGGCCGAGGCAGTTGGGAGCTGAGGGTGTGGCCCACTGGCAAGGTGTGGCAGGCTCTGCCTGAGCAGGAGTGGCAGCCAGATAAGGTGGGACACAGGGTGGGGCTCCTGGAAGCCTCAATCCTGGCTGGGAATTTGGAAAGATCGGATGTGGGATTGGGCCCCTAAATTTTATGTAAAATGAGATGGGACCATAGGGGCTGTTGGGTGAGACCTCATCCATTAATGGTTACCCGAGTGGACAGTGACATGGAAAGAGGCCTTCTTCTCTGCCATGATGTAAAATGGGCATGAAGAGCCTATTAGGGCACCATTAGTCAAACTGCTAGTGGTTGGTCTTGAAATAAGTGTATTTTAGCTGGTTGTATTCAGCATTTTTAACTTTGTAGGATAGAAAACATGAAATTGCCTCACTTGGTAATTTGTCAATTTTTTGAGTATGCTTGTATGGGGACATCTTGTGTAAAATGGTTTTTTAATTGGTCTTAATGGAGAGGGTTATGTGTCAGTGGATTTTCTTTTAAAAATATACTTAAAGCAGGAGCACTTGAAGGTCCATGACCCTACTCCCACCCACAGTAGGCCGAGTTTTGAGCAAAAAGGAAATTGACTCTTTGGGCCCTAAGAGGACACAGATATCTGGCCCATCCCAACAGCACACCAGTGGTTGGAGGAGAAAGGGGGAGCAGTATGGCCTTAGGGAAGGCTGCCCTGAGCCTCAGTGGCTTTCTTTATAAGATGGAGGTCAGGGTTGCCACCTCAATAGTGTATTTGAGTGGAATGCTTTATTTATTCTGGGGGGAAAAAAGAACCTTTTTTCTCTAAGATCCCTTACCTGGGAAGCCTTCTCTGACTCCCTTGCCCAAGGTGGCACCAGACTGACACCTGGTGTGGTGTCTTGCTACACTGGACTGGCATTGATCCAGCTGTCCCTCTTCTCCCACTTGTTAGAGCACCCAAGGGTGACCCATCAGTAGACCTACGGGTGTAGGTCTACTGATACGTTCATGGTTTCAAGCACTCTGGGGAAAGCCTTGAGCCAAAAAGCCCATTGTGTGAGTTTTGGGCTGTCTAGGTTTTAGTTGTGGTTCTGAGAGCTAGTCCAAATGTGGTTTCCCACCCCAGCATGTGCTCTTGAGCAGATAGAGAAGATCTGCCTCCTGAACGTTTGTCAGCGAAGGCCTTTGTGCACACTCCCTGCCCAGGGCATGACCCACTGTTCTCTTGGCTTTCAGTGTGAAATCAAGGTGGCTCAGCCCAAAGAGGTTTATCAACAGCAGCAGTATGGCTCTGGGGGCCGTGGGAATCGCAACCGAGGGAACCGTGGCAGCGGTGGTGGTGGCGGAAGTGGAGGAGGTGAGTGGAACCCAGATGAAGATGGGTCCTGTTTCCCTGCCTGCATGGAGCTTCTCTGCCTGTTTTGGGGGCTCTCTTGGCCCCTGGTGCTTGGTGCAGCAGGGTGGGCAGGATCAGGAATGGTGTTCCTGGGTTGAGGCTCTGCTGCTGCTGCTTGGCGTGGAAGAGCCCATCTTTCTCATGTGGTCTGGGGCCCCAGGGCAGAGGGGGCATCTGCATCAAGACGGGTGTGCTTGGCTCTGTGGCTGTCCTGAGTCTTGGTACACCCGTGGGTGGGCGGGCTGAAGGGTAGGGCAAGGCTGTGCCAGGCGCTTAACCTCCTTCCATCCCAGGCCCCTCTGACTCCAAAGCCTGAACTCCATCCTTTTTAAGGCCAAGCTGCCAGGGAGGGTGGGGGTGATCAGAGGGTGATTTGAATGAGAGTGAGCTGCCTCGGTTGCCCCAGTGAAGTTAGTTTTCCATCCTGGCCTGGCCTTCTTATCCCCAGCTTGGGTCTCAGGTACAGGGCTGGGCCCAGGGCCCTCCCTCTACACCAGGACAGCAGCCCCTTGGCTTTTGTGAGTTGCCATAGTAACCTTGCCACCCAAAGGGCAGGATCTCCATCCTAGCTCCTGCGTGTGCTAAATGGTCCATGGGCCCCTGTGCCCTGCTCCCCCCCACAGGTCAGAGTCAGAGTTGGAATCAGGGCTACGGCAGCTACTGGAACCAGGGCTACGGCTACCAGCAGGGCTACGGGCCCGGCTATGGCGGCTACGACTACTCACCTTATGGTTATTACGGCTACGGCCCCGGCTACGACTACAGTAAGTAGGAGAGAGGGAGGCCCCCATCCACTCACCCACCCTGGGAGGCAGGACAGACAGTGCAGGGGCCACTGGCAGCAGGGGCTTTGGAGTCGGACAGGCTGGGCTTTGTGGCCTGGCTTGCTCACTGGAGCTACCCGATTTTGAGCTTTTGGGGCTCAGGAAGGTGGGGAAGATGTCCTATCAGAGTTGTTGGCTCTGGTGAGGATGCATATCAAGCGCCTGGCACAGGGGTAAATGCTCAGTAAGTTGTAGCTGCTCTCATTGTTGTTCTTGTCCCTAGGTCAGGGTAGTACAAATTACGGGAAGAGCCAGCGACGTGGTGGCCATCAGAATAACTACAAGCCATACTGAGGCTTTGGCAGGAGTGTCCGACTGACCGCACACGCTTTGTTTGGAGATCGAGTGAACACAATTATGTACCAAATTTAACTTGGCAAACTTTCTATGGGCTGTCCCATGTGCGTCTTATTTAAAATTTCCCCCCTGGAAATCACTCTCCTGTTTAATATATCCAGAGCTCTAGTTGTTTTAGGCAGCGTGTGGTGTCTCAAGAGGCCAGAGCGGCATTATGGGCTCATTTTTATTACCAGGTTACCCAGAGCCAGATTGGAGGGTCTGCTTCCTGCGGCCGCTCTGCAGCCTGGACCTGTGGACCCTGGTTGTAAAGAGTAAATTGTATCTTAGGAAAACAGTGTCACCTTTTTTCACCTTTAATTTTATATTATTTGTGTCATACATTTCCTATAATGGAAGTGTTAATTTTACTGTACTTTTTGGTACCTTTCGGGAATCTAATGTATTGTAAGGTATTTTACACGTGTCCTGATTTTGCCACGACCTGGATATTGAAGCTATCCAAGCTTTTGAAATAAAAATTTAAAAACCCCCAAGCCTGGGTGAGTGTGGGATACACTGTGAAGGGGGGCAGGTGCCCAGAGCTCCAGTATCCTCCAAGACCACCTAACTGCATCCTGTCAGGCATAAGCACACACTCTCCACATCTTTGGTTAGTTTCTTTTAATGACTTGGCCCTGCCTAGGACTTGTGCCCCTTTAAAGAAAGTGGAGTGGCTCAGATATTGGGCAGCTATTCAAGGGGGTGAAGTACAATGAGGGTTACCACCCTCAGTGGGGACACTGCCCCAGGGCAGTTCGAATCTGGAGCACCTTGGAACACCTGTCTTGACTTGCCATTGGAAATGGGATTCTCTCTCCCAGCAAAGACAGTGTGAACCTAAAGACAAGAGCAGACACACAAAGGGCCAGCTGGATCTGGGCAAGATGGTGCCCCTCCTGGTTTTAACAGCCCCCTGTGGCAGGGCCTATTTGTTGGCCTGACTGGAGCACCCCAAGTCTAGTGGCTGAGGCCTAGGATAGCTAGTTGTAAGACACAGCACTTGGCTGGGGGCTGCAGGTGGATAAAGCCTGGCAGAAGCTCTCCCATAGAGGAACCGGCTGGAGAAGGGAGGAAATAGCTATACTCTTTTCTCAGCCATCAAATGCAAACTTAAGTACTTTGGAGATTTTTCAGGGGTGGGGGATGGGGAAAGCCCAAGGTAGCCAGAGCCTCCCAGTATTAAAACTAACCTGTGGGAAGGGGACATCACTTGGAACAAGAATGTTGAAGGAGCTACTAATGGACGATAAGGAACCCAGTTCTGGTTCTCTAGGAACAAGAAGTAAGGCCACTTACCTAGAGGACACCCCTCAGCAGAGCTGCCTCAGGGCTGGAGCCTCAGTGTCTCACAACTTCTCACTTTCTCTTCCATGTCTGAAAAAGATGGTCAGCATTTCTCCTCTGCTAAAGACTTCTGCCTTCAGTGTCCAGGCTTCTTGGATGGCAGTGTGGAGATTGGGCCCACTGGCCTGTCCAAGCCCACATCCCACCCTTTACCCATGTGTACAGGCCACCACAGGGTTAGCAACAACTTCCCAAGAGGACAAAACCAGCCCTCAGATTTCCTGAGGCTTCCAGGCTCAACTGAAGTCCCCTCTATACAGTAACTCCAAGCCAGTTCTGTGCCCAGTCAGCTTTTCCTCCGCAGGCTTCCTGAAAAGACATTCCCTTCCCCCGGCAGGTTCCGTACCACCTCCAGTTGTGTCTAGTAGGGACTGGCCTCAGCTCTAGAGACCTGGGGACAGCAGTGAAATGGCCTGGGGGTGGGGTGGGGGTGGTTGTAGCTGGGCTGCTCTGATACCTACCAGGAAGATAGCATTTTGCCTATTTTGGGGTCCCCCACTGAGCTCTGTACATGCAACATGGCCTCAGTGCATAGATGTGTCCAATTTGGTAATTATAGATTTCCTTGTAAGTGGATTTAGGGGAGAGCTTGACTTTCCTAAATGATTAGGAATGTGCAGAGGGATTTCATGTTGTGTTGAATCAGTCCAGGGTGCAAATCTCATTTCAGCCACTTAGCAGCTGAAAAAAGAAAAGCTCCTGCTACCTACATCTCAGGGAGGCTTTAAGGACACAGTGGAATCTCCCACTAGTTCTGATAGTTGGGCTTAAAAGCCCAGCCCTGCTTCCCTTGTCCTGCATGCCACACTGGTGCCTTCCCAGGCAGGATGGGTGGTGGCTCAGTTCCCACCTATCCAGGGCTCAGATTTTTGGGGGGAACAGGCAGAAATAGGGGAGGCCTCCACTTCTTCAGCTCCCTACTCCCTGCACTGTTCAGAGGACACCTGGCTCAGCTGTTGCACCCCTGTCCCTGGGCATGCTGGGAGGTCCTAGCTCCAGGCTGGGTTCTAGAGACAGTTATCAGCTGCCCCTTGGGTCTCCAGGCTCACCTGTCAGGATGGCATCCAGCTTTGCTACCACGTGTTGTGCGTTGTCCAAGCTGAAACACATCGGGGGCTTGAACTTCAGGACATTCCTCCCGGGGCCATCGGTGCTCAACAAAATGTAGTTTTCTTTCAGCCTGCAAGGATAGGACAAGGACACAGCAGGGCCTGCTGCCCACCAGCCAAGGGCACTTCACATGGGCCTTTCAGACCTTCCTCAGCCTGGCTTTGGCCTCGTGGGCGGGACTCCAGCCACACTGCCCTCAGAACCTTCCATAGGCCAGTTCCCACTAGGATACAGCCCTGGCCACCCCCTGCCAAACTCCTGCCCAACATTATGGCCCAGCATCAGAGGCCCCTGTCTGGGGTGCCCTGCATCTGGCCCTGAGCCTGTTGCCCCGCCCGCCCGCCCCTCCCCCGCAGGGGTCTTGCTTCATCCATCCCTGGAGCCCCAGTTGAAGCCAAGCTGAGATTGGCCACGGGGCTACAATGTGGACAGCAAGAGTGCCTGCATTTTTCATTTTAACATATGGTTTATGTGACGTCATATGGTTTACTTTTTATATGGAAAGTGTCCAACATTCACAGAGTAGTACAGTGACCCCATGGAGCCCTCACCTAGCTTCTAACTTCCCCGCCAACCCTTTCTCTACTCTGCCCACAGGTTATGTTGTAACCCCAGACAGGACTATCCAGTTTTAATTTCCAGTTCTTTTTGGAAGTTATTTAACATTATCATTGGTATCTAATAATTGTTTTTAATATTCCACATTTACACTTTTAACCTAGGAAGGTATTTTGGCCTCTGAGAGAAGGGGTCTGATGTGACTGTATTTACACTCTCTGACCCCCCCCCCCCAATTCTTTTTTATTTATTCCTCTTATGTAAGTCTTGTCAGGAGCAGGGTGTCCTCAGCCTGCCCCTGGCTCCTTTCTCGCATCCTAGTCTTCCTGGCACTGACAACATCTGTGCTAGAAAGATCAGGTTCTGGACTTTAAATACAGCTCTGCCTTTAGCAAGGTGACTGCCACTGAAACACTGTTCCACCTGGTTCCTGTTTCTTCACTGAACTGGAGAAACCACAGGGGTGGTTGTAAGGTGGAGGAGGTCAGGCTTGGCTGAGGATCTGACTCCCTCCTTCCCACAGATCATCCTGAATTTCTGAGTCTTGAGGCTCCCTGGGGGAAGGGGTGGGTGAGCTGGTGGATGTGCCCAACCAGCAGAGAGAAGGCAGGGGCTGGGCAGCCACGTAGGAGGGGTCAGCTTCAAAAACCGTGTGGAGAACGATTTTTACATCAATACTGTTTATGTGAATTCGAAACAGAATGATGCACATTTCACAACTTGAATAAGGACACTCATCAAACACTAGATGGGTTTTCCAAGGTGGGGGAAGGGGGTAGGAGTGAGGAATGGAAATAAAAAGGAAGTAACTAAAGAAGGGAAAGGGTCCTGGGGCTTGGGTCATGCCTGGGGTTCAAGTGAACATGCGAACCAGAACTGGGAGCGAGGGCTTCTGAGTCCTGAGCTGCTGAGTCATCCAGACACTCCCCACCCGGACAAGGAACAGGCGTCCTATTTGAAAACCCTCTAGGAATGGGGAGTCTGGTTCTGCCACAATCCCAGGTGTGGCTCTGGAGAAGCTGCTTCCCTCGGGCAGCCTGGGGCTGTGAAATGCAGCGTTGGGGCTGCCGGGGTCTGAGAGCTCCTGCAGCTTTGGCTTTCTTGGCAGAAGTGTCTGCTCAGACTGGGAATGGCCCGCACCCATCTGAAGCCTTTGCTGCCAGGCACTGGGTACAGAGCTGATAGGGCCGCTTTCTCTGTCCGCAGAGCCCAGTCAAAGGGGTGCACAGATTGGCAGCCCTCTAACCCAGAGGCTAAAAGCCGCCTCCTTCAGTCAACCCTGTGTGGGCCCAGCGTGCCCGGGAGAGGCAAGAGGGGAGCTCTTTCCCAGTCAGGGCCGTAGAAACAAGTTGTTCCAAGAGAAAATACCTGGACACCACATAGTCAGCCTCTTCAGTTGCTGGCATCCTTGTGGCCTCATCTTTGATCAGATCCACACCAATGAAGAGCCCAACGCCCCTGGAGCAGAAGGTGACATCTCAGGAGGCCAGGCCTGAGGGACCATGGCCCTTGCTCTCACCCTCTGCCTGGGCCTCGGCCAAGCCCCTGTCAGAAAGCCCACCAGGGCTTGCACCTCTGCCTCCTGGGGAGGCTGAGAGCTGTAGGAACCCTTGGAGGGTGGTAAAACAGTTCCAGGAAGTAACTGTGATGGTGAGGGGCCCTCATTGTGGATAGAGGAAAGTTTGATCCTGGCTTCACCCCCCTCTTCCCTCCAGAGATGCCATCTTGGGCAACAGCACCTGTAGGTGCTTCAGTTCCTCCTCTGTGGAGTGGAGATAAAAGTTCCCACCATCTCAGGTGGTGATGAGGTGAGTGAAGGAACCACACCAGGCCCCTGGCAGGTGGTGACTGCTACCCTGAGCCTCACCTGATGTCCCCAAGGATGGGATGTTTGGCTTTCTGCTGTCCAAGGAGCTCCATTAGGAAGCTGCCCACAGAGGCAGCATGAGCCTGCAGCTGCTCCTTCTCCAAGACATCCAGGACGGCCAGCCCTACAGCACAGGACACTGGGCTGCCCCCAAACTAAGCCAGGGGACAAAGAGCATGTCAGGTGCTCAGCAGAGTGGGCCATGCCCCAGGGACTGTGAAGGGCGGCAGAACTGCCACACACATTGCAAAGGCAGTGATGAGCACGGGCCTGAACCCCTCAGGGCTCAGCATGCTGGGCAGTAAATGGGGTTCTCCTGAGGCCCCCATGGCTTGTCCCACCTTTCCAGGTGCTAATGTGACTGTAATCCAGGCCAAGTACCCCCAGGGGTGCAATAGGATCCCCAAGAACATGCAAACATCAGAGGAGAGGATGTACTGGGCATTCCCACCCACACTGCTGTTTTTTGTCAAAAGGCTTCAGGGCCCCACCTCATGGACTGGACTCAGACCCACTGCATTGCACTGCCCATCACCTCTTTCACGGAGGGTCAAGAGCAGCATGCCAGAGCCACACCCAGGAAAAGCCACTCTGTGTGGTTCCAGCTCACAGCTGCTGGCTAAGCCCAAGGCAGATTTTAGGGCGCAGAGCACAAGCTGCCTGTGAGCCAAATGCGGCCTGAGGATTCATTTTGTTTGGCTTGTGTAGCATAATTAAAAGTTTTGGATTAGGTGCTAATGTCTTAAGAAGAGACTTAACACAAAAATATGTCTGACTTAAAACAAACCTAACCTATCTGGCTACATTGGCACTAGCTGTCCCCTTCAGGCACCCTGAGTGCTTTGACTCACTTCCTCCACCTGGCCCTGCAGGTGTCTGAGGACCTGCATTGCAGAGTCAGAAGGAAGGGGGTCTCCTGCAGACCATCTTTTTTTTTTTTTTAACTATCTTAAAAAAAACCACAAAACTTTATTGAGGTATAGTTTACATACAATAAACTGCATATATTTAAAGTGTATATAGTTCAGTGTGACTTGACAAATGTATATACCTGTGGAACCTCCACTACCATGAAAATACAAAACATTTCCATCATTCCCCAAAGTTCCTTGTGCTCCCATCCACTACTGGCCCAGGCAACCACTGACTTGCTTTCTGTCACTATAGTTTTGCCTTTTCTGGAATGTCATATGAATGGAATCACAAAATATGTAACCTTTTGTGCCTGGCTTCTGCTCAACATGTTTTTAAAATTCATCCATAATGTTGTGTGTATTGGTAATTTGTTCATTTTATGGCTGCATAGTATTCCATTGTATGGACACTACAATTTGTTTATCCAAATTCCTGTTGATAGACCCTTGGGGCTTATTTTGATTTTTGGCTATTTACAAATAAAACTGTTATAAACATTTATAACAAGTCTTTTTGTTAACATACGTTCTCATTTCTCTTGGGTAAATACCTAGGAGTGGAACTGCTGGATGGCTTGATAAATGTGTATTTAACTATATAAAAAACGTGAAACTGTTTTCCAAAGTCGTACCATATTACATTCCCACCATTAGTCTATGAAATCCCAGTAGCTCCACATCCTCAAAAACATTTGGAATTGTTGCATTTTTTAATTGCAGCCATTCTAATGGGTATGCAGTGGTATCCTGTAGACCATCTTGAAAATTTGCTTGCAGAACCTCATACTTGTGATCATAAAAAGCTTCCTAGGTGATTTGCTGTGAGGGAGCTTTCTGATATGCCCAAAGCAAATTATGTGTGAGATGGACACAGGGGATGGATTGAGGCTACTTATTGTATATCATCAACTGTGAACTCGTTAAAAGGTTGTGTGTTCTACCCACAGCATCTTTGGTTTAGAATTGTGGCCTGGCCAAGATGCTGAACTAGCATAATAACATAATTATCTGTTCTGAACTAGTTCATAACAGAACTAGTTCAGAAAAGGCAATATACCAACAACAACAAAAAGCATCAACAACAAACCATGAGGAGGGAAAATGATTTCCAATGTTGCCACATTATATTATTTAAAAATGTCTAGTTCTAAACAGAAAATTATGAATCATGAAAAGAAAGAAGAAAGCATGGCCCATATATGGGGTGGTGGTGGTGGGGGGTGTGGATACAATCAATAGAAATTGTTCTGGAGGAAGCGCAGATGATGGCCTTATTAGACAAAGACTTTTTCTTTTTTTTTTAGACAAAGACTTTAAATCAGATATTATAAATATGCTTAAACACTAAAGGAAACCATATCTAAAGAATTAAAAGCTATGCATGAAAATGGTGTCTTGCCAAATTTGGAATATCAATAAAGAAATAGAAATTATAAAAAAGAACTAAATAGAAAGTCTGGAGTTGAAAAGCCCAGTAGCTGAAATGAAAAATTCACTAAGAGGCTCAACAGCAGATTTAATCAGGCAGATGAAAGAATCAGCAAACTTGAAGATATGTTGATTGAGACTGTCCAGTCTGAAAATCAGAAAGAAAAAAGAATAAAAAAAATGAACAGAGCCTCAGAGACCTGTGGAACAGAAGCATACCAACATATGCAAATAAGAAAATAAGAATTCCAGAAGGAGAGGAGAGGAAGGGGCAGAAAGAATCTCTGAAGAAACAATGGTCAAAAATTTACTAAATTTGATTAAACACCAAGATTAGATTGTTAGTAAACAATCTAAACATCCAAGGAACTCAATGAACTCCAAGTAGAATAAACAAGTTTCATACCTAGGCACAACATAACCAAGGTACTGAAAGACAAGAACAAAGAGGGTGGGTAAATGGGTGAAGGTCGTCAAAGGTAAAAAAATTCCAGTTATAAAATAAATAAGTCACAGGGATGTAAGGTACAGCATGGTGACTATAGTTAATAATACTGGGGACTCCCCTGGTGGTCCAGTGGTTAAACTCTGTGCTTCCACTGCAGGGGGCTTGGGTTTGATCCCTGGTCAGGGAACTAAGAGCCCACGTGCTGCACAGCACTGCCAGAACAAACAAACAAGCAATACTGTATTGTATATTTGAAAGTTACTAAGAGAGTAGACCTTAAAAGTTCTCATCACAAGAAAAAAAACTGTAACTTTACAGTGATGGATGTCAAGTAAACTTATTGTGGTTATCATTTTGCAATACACACAAATATTGACTCATTATATTATACACCTGCAACTAATATGATATTGTCTGTCAATTACACCTAAAAAAAAAAAAAGGACAAAGAGAGAATATTGAAATTAGCAAGAGAGAAGCAACTCATCATGTACAAGAGATTCTCAACAAGATTAATAGCTGATTCCTCATCAGAAACCCTAAAGGCCAGAAGGCAGTGGGATGACCTATTCAAAGTGATGAAAGAAAAATACTGTCAGTCCAGAATTCTATATAAAGGAAAAGTATCCTTCAAAGATAAAGGAGACAGGAATTCCCTGGTGGTCCAGTGGTTAGGACTCTGTGCTCTCACTGCCAAGGGCCCGGGTTCAATCCCTAGTTGGGGAACTAAAATCCAACATCCCACAAGATGCGTGGTGCAGAATAAAAAAGAAAGGAAAGAAAAGAAAGAAAGAAGGAGAAAGAAAGAAAGAGAGAAAAAGAGGAGAAACTAAGGTAGTTCTAGATAATGAAAAAACTGAAAAAAATTTGTCAGCAGCAGATCTACTTTACATGAAATACTAACAGTATTTCTTCAGGCTGAAATGAAAGGACATCAGACAGTAAATCAAATCCATATGAAGAAATAAAGAGCACTGGTAAAGACACAAGTAGGTTGAAAGCAAGAGAGTGAAGGTATGCCATGCAAACAGTAACCAAGAGAGCTGGGGTGGCTCTAGTAATATCAGACATAAAAGACTTGCAAGATTAAAATTGTTATTAGCAACACAGGAAAACAATGATAAAAGAGTCAATCTATCAAAATGATATAACCACTACAAATACATATGTACTTAACAACAGAGCCCCCAAATACGTGAAGCAGAAAATGAACTGAAAGGAGAACTACAGAATTCAATAAGAATAGTTGGAGAGTTCAGTCTCTCATTTTCAATAATAATCAACTAGACAGAAGATCAACCAAAAAGTAGAAGGCTTGAACAACACTATACACCAAGATCTATACAGAACACTCCACTTCAAAAAACCAGTATAAATACTCTTCTCGAGTGCACATGGAACATTCTCCAGGATAGACTATATATTAGGCTATAAAACAAGTGTTAATATATTTTAAGTCTGAAATCACAGAAAGTATCTTTCTCACCACAGTGGAATGAAGCTAGAAATAAATAACAGAACACTGAAAAACTAAAAATATATGTGAAAATTAAATAACATGCTTAAACAAACAATGGGTCAAAGAAGTCACAGGGAGATTAAAAAATATTTAGAGATAAATTAAAAAGAAAGCACAACAAACCCAAACTCATGGGATGTGGTAAAAGTAATGCTTACAGAAAACTTCATGTCTGTAAATACTTCTGTTAAAAAAAAATCTCAAATGAATATTTCCACCTTAAGAAAGTATAAAAAAGAAGAGCAAACTAAATCCAAAGCAAAAATAAAGGAAATCATAAAGACTACAGTGGAAATAAATAGAAATATAGAAAAACAATAGAAAAAAATCAACAAAACCAAAAGTTGATTCTTTGAGACAATCAACAAAATTGACAAACATTAGCTAGACTGACCAAGATAAAAAGAAGAGTCAAATTACTAAGATCAGGAATGAAAGAGGACACATCACTGCCAATCTTATACAAGTAAAAAGAAGCATAAGGGAATAATGTGAACAACTGTCTGTCAACAAGCTAGATAACTTAGATGAAATGAACAAATTTCTAGAAAGATAAAAAATATTGACACTGATTCGAGAAGAAATAGAAAATCTGAATAGACCTGTGGCAAGTAAAAAGAATGAATTAGTAATAAAAAAATCCTCACAAAGCAAAGCCTAGAACCAGATGGCTTGCTTCACTGGTGAATTCTACCAAAACGTTGAAAGAATTACTACCAATCTTTCAGAAAGTCTTCCAGAAAATAGAAGAGGCATGAACACTTCCTGGATCATTCTTTGAGGCCAGTATTACCCTGATACCAAAACCAGATAACGATATCCCAAGGAAACTATACATCAATATCTCTTAAGAACATAGATGTAAAAATCCTCAAAAATTACAATAGCAAACTTAATCTAGCAACATATAAAAAGGATTATACACCATGATCACATGGGATTTATCTCAGCAATGTAAAGTTGGTTTGACATGTGAAAATCAAATAATGTAATAAACCATATTAATAGGATTAAGGACAAAAAAATCACATGATCATTACAATAAACGAAGAAAAAGCATTTGACAAAACCCAACGGCCTTCATTATAAAAGCTCTCAACAAATTAGGAAAAAAGGGGAACTTCTTCAACCTGATAAAAGGCTTCTAAGCAAAACTCACAGCTGATATTATACTTAACAGTGAAAGACTGAATGTTTTCCCCTAAGATTAGGAACAAGACAAGATGTCTACTCTTGCCATTTTGTACTGGAGGTTCTAGGGCAATTAGGCAAGAAAAAGAAATAAAAGGCATTCAGAATGGAAAGGAACAAGTAAACCATTTCTATTCACAGATGATATAATTTGGTGCACAGAAAATTCTACAGAATCTATGAAAAACTATTAGAGCTAATAAATGCATTCAGTAAGGTTGCATGATACAAGATCGATATCCAAAAATCAATTGTATTTCTATATACCAGCAATGAAGCATCTTAAAGTGAAATGAAAAAAACAATTCCATTTATAAAGGCATGAAAAAGAATACAATACTTAGGAGTAAATTTAACAAAAGTAGTTCAAGACTTTTACAGGGACTTCCCTGGAGGTCCAGTGGTTAAGACTCTGTGCTTCCACTGCAGGGGGTGTGGGTTCAATCCCTGATCAGGGAACTAAGATCCTGCATGTGGTGCGGCCAAAAAAAAAAAAAGACTTTTACAATGAAAATTATGAACATGATTGAAAACAATTAAAGACCTCCATAAATGGACAGATATCTCATGTTTATGGATTATAAGACTTAATACTGTTAAGATGGCAATACCCTCCAAATTGATCTACAGATTCAATGCAATCTCTTATCAAACTCCAAGCTGCTTTTTTGGTAGAAATTGACAAGCTGATTATGAAAATTCATATTGAAATGCAAGGGACCCAGAATAGCCAAAACAATCTTCAAAAAGAAGAACAAAGACTGGAGGATTAACAGTTCCTGATTTCAAAACATACTACAAAGTATAGTAGTCTAGACTGTGTGCAACTGGCAGGAGGATAGATTTTTGATCAGTGGAACAGAACTGGAAGTTTACAAATAAACCATTAAATCCATACATTTGGGACTTCCCTGGTGGTCCAGTGGTTAAGAATCCACCTTCCAATGCAGGGGACGCAGGTTCAATCACTGATCGGGGAACTAAGATCCCACATGCCACGGGGCAACTAAGCCCATGTGCTAGATCTAGAACACGCGCACCACAACTAGAGAGTCTCCACACCGCAACTACTGAGCCTGTGTGCTGCAACGAAAGATCCTGCATGCCACAACAAAGATCCCGTGTGCTGCAACTAAGACCCAATGCAGCCAAATAAATAAATAAATAAATAAATAAATAAAAATCCATGCATTTACGGTTGATTGATTTTTTTAAAAATTCATTTATTTAATTTTTGGCTGCATTGGGTCTTTGCTGCTGCACACGGATTTTCTCTAGTTGCTGAGAGCGGGGGCTACTCTTTGTTGCGGTGCGTGGGCCTCTCATTGTAGTGGCTTCTCTTGTTGCAGAGCACAGGCTCTAGGTAGCTGTGGCACACGGGCTTCAGTAGTTGTGGCTCGTGGGCTCTAGAGTGCAGGCTCAGTAGTTGTGGCGCATGGGCTTAGTTGCTCTGCGGCATGTGGGATCTTCCCGGACCAGGGCTCGAACCCACGTCCCCTGCATTGGCAGGCGGATTCTTAACCACTGCACCACCAGGGAAGCCCTGGTTGATTGATTCTTGACAAGGGTGCCAAGACCATTCAATGGGATAAGATATAATAAAGAATAGTCTTTTCAGCAAAAGGTGTTGGGACAACTGGATATCTATATGCAAAGTTAAGTAACCCCACCTCGTACCATATTTAAAAACTAGCTCAAAACGGATCCAATACCTAAATATAAGAACTAAAACTATAAAATTCTAGGAAGAAAACAGAGGTGTAAATCTTCATGACCTTTGATTAGGCAATGGTTTGTTAGCTATGACTCCAAAGTACAAGCAACCAAAGAAAAAATACACTGGACTTCATCAAAATTAAAAACTTATGTGCTTCAAAGGATACTACCGAGAAAGTGAAAAGACACCTCAAATAATGGGAGAAAATACTTACAAATTATATATTTGGTAAGAATCTAGTATTTAGGATACATAAAGAACGCTTACAACTCAGCAAAAAAGGACAGGTAACCCAATTAAAAAATGTGCAAAGGATATATTCTTTGGAATATATATGTCATATATATTGGGATACATATATATATATATATACATACATATGTGTGTGTGTATATATATATATATATGTATATATATATAAATGGTGAATAAGCACATGAGAAGATTCTCAACACCTCTAGCCATCAGGCAAATGCAAATCATAATGAGATACCACTTCACACTCACTATGATGGCTATAATAAAAGAGAAAAAATAAATGCTGGAGAGGATATGGAGAAATTGGAACCCTCATACGTTGCATGTAAAGTGGTATAGCTGCTTGGAAAAAGTTTGTCGTTCCTCAAAAAGTTAAACTTAAGAGTTGCCATATGACCCAGCAATTCCACTCATAGGTAAGGTATACGCTCAAAAGAACTGAAAACATTCCATACAAAAACATCTACACTGAATGGTCAACTGCAGCATTATTCATAATAACCAAGGAGAGGAAACAACCAAAACATTAACTGAAGAATGGATAAATGAAACATGGTATACTCATACAATGGAACATTAATCATTCATAAAAAGGAATGAAGGACTGATTCATGCTATAGCATGGATGAACCTTGAAAACATTATGCTACGTGATAGAAGCCAGACACAAAAGGTCACATATTGTGTGACTGCATTTATGTGAAATGTCAAGAACAGGCAAATCCATGGAGACAGAAAGAAGGTTAGTGATTGCCAGTACTTGTAGAGAAAAGGCAATGGGGAGTGATTGCTAATGGGTATGGAGTTGCTTTTTGGGGTGATGAAAATGTACTACAACAATGAAAATTAAGACAGTGATAAAGGCTGAACAACTTTGTGAGTATACTACAAAAGACTGAATTGTACTTGAATTAAAAACCATTGAATTTGTATTTGAAAGAGTAAATTTTATAGTATGTGAATTGTATCTCAACTAAAAAAGAATCAGTGATTTCAGCGTTTTTAACAGCAACACTGCATGCAAGGTGACAATGGAATACACTTTTTTAAATGAATCCATCAGCACTGATGTTATTTATTTAGGCCATGCCGCGTGGCATGCAGAATCTTAGTTCCCCGACCAGGGATTGAACCTGTGCCCCCTGGAGTGGAAGCATGGAGTCTTAACCACTGGACAGCCAGGGAAGTCCCTGGAATATACTTTTACAGTAACTAGGACCTAGATTTTATTTTTAGCTAAAATAGTTAAATATGAGGGCCTGACACAAATACCCTTAGGCACAGAAGACCTCAGAAGGTTTGCAACATAAAGGCTTGCACTGAAAGGAATTTGGGATGAAATACTTGTAATACAGATACTTAAATAAAATAGGAAGGATTAAAAGACACAGAAAAGTATGGTAAACTGAAATTATAAATTAAGATGCTAGCAATAGGCCTAAATATATCAATAGTTACGTTAAATTTAAAGTCATTACTTTGAAGTCAAATATTAACAGATTTGGGCAAAAACCCAAATTCTAGATATATGCTGGTTAAAAGAAATACACCTAAAGCATGAGCACACAAGGCTGAAAATAGAAGGGTGGAAAATAATACATTGGGTAATTGATAGTCAAAAGAAAGCTGACTTAGCTTTATAATATCAGATAAAATAAACTTTAAGACCAAAAACATCATTAGGAATGGAAAAGATTACTCCATATGATAAAAGACTCAATTCTTGAGAAACTGCACAGCCACATGCAAAAGAATGAAACTGGACCACTATTTTATACCATACACCAAAGATTCACTCAAAATGGACTGAAGATTTGAATGTAAGACATGAAATCATAAAACTCCTAAAGAAAACAGAGGCGGTAAGCTCCTTGACATTGGTCTTGGCAATGATTTTTTGGATTTGACACTGAAAGCAAAGGTAACAAAAGCAAAAATAAACAAGTGGGACTACATCAAACTAAAAAGCTCTGCACAGCAAATCATCAACAAAATGAAAAGCAATCAACTGACTGGGAGAAAATATTTGCAAATCATGTATCTGATAAGGAGCTAATATCCAAAATATATAAAGAATTCATGTAACTCGGTAGCAAAAAACAAAGCAATACAATTAAAAATTGGGTAGAGGGGCTTCCCTGGTGGCGCAGTGGTTAAGAATCCACCTGCCAATGCAGGGGACACGGGTTCAAGCTCTGGTCCAGGAAGATCCCACATGCTGCAGAGCAACTAAGCCCGTGCGCCACAACTACTGAACCCACGTGCCACAGCTACTGAAGCCTGTGCGCCTAGAGCCTGTGCTCTGCAACAAGAGAAGCCACCACAATGAGAAGCCTGTGCACGTCAACAAAGAGTAGCCCCCACTCGCCACAACTAGAGAAAGCCCGCACACAGCAACGAAGACCCAACACAGCCAAAAATAAATAAATTAAATAAATAAATTTTTAAAAAAATTGGGTAGAAGATCTGAATAGACATTTTTCCAAAGAAGACATACAGATGGCTAACAGGTACACGAAAAGGTGCTCAACACCACTAATCGTCAGGGCAATGCAAATCAAAACCACAATGAGATGTCACCTCACACCTGTTAGAATGGCTATTATCAAAAAGACCAGAAATAACAAGTGTTGGCAAGGTTGTGGAGAAAAAGGAATCCTTGTGCATTGTTGGTGGGAATGTACATTGGTGCAGCCACTATGGAAAACAGTATGGAGGTTACTCAAAAAACTAAAAATAGAACTACCATGTGATCCAGCAATTCCACTTTGGATATTTATCTGAAGGAACTGAAAATACTATCTTAAACAGCTATCTGCAACCCTACAGTCATGGCAGAATTATTTACAATAGTCAAGATATGTATCTGTTGATTGATGAATGGAATATATATATATACATAAAATTCAGCCCTAAAAAAGAAGGAAATCTTGCCATTTGCAACAAGATGCTTTCATAACTTAAGGGCATTATGCTAAGTGAAATAAATCTGACAGAGAAGACAAATACCATATCATTCCACTTATATGTGGAATCGAAGAAAACCAAAAACCAAACACCCAAAAAACTCTGAACTTTTAGATACAGAGAACAGATTGGTGATTGCCAGAGGTGGGGGTGGGCAAAATGGGTGAAGGGGGTCAAAAGGTACAAACTTTCAGGTGTAAAATAATTAAGTCCCAGGGACGTAACGTACAGCATAGTGACTGTAGTTAATAATACTGTATTGTAAGTTGAAAGCTGCTAAGAGAATAGATCTTAAAGGTTCTCATCATAAGAAAAAAAAAATTGTAACCATGTATGGTGATGGATGTTAACTAGACTTATTGTGGTGATCACACTATATATATACATATATACACATATATACATACACACATATATACATACACACAAAGTATTGTATCATTACGTAGTACACCTGCAATCAATATAATGTTATATGTCAATTATACCTCAATCAAGAAAAAGATTCAATTCCCAATGAACATACAGAAATAAAAAAATATATATACTGGGAATTCCCTGGCAGTCCAGCGGTTAGGACTCCATGCTTCCACTGCCGAGGGCAGAGGTTCAATCCCTGGTCGGGGAAGTGAGATCCCGCAAGCCAAGCAGCGTGGCCAAAAAAAACCAAAAGTATATATATACACTACTTAATATTATTAAGTAGTATATATATTACTTAATAGCCTCACAATATATGAAGCAAAAATTAACAGTATTACAAGAAAAAAACTGATTTTTCATCATAGTGTGAGATTTAAACACACAGTTCTAAATTATTAATAGGTTAAGTAGGAAAAAAAAAATCCAGTAAGAATACAGAAGATTCAAACAACACAATTAACAAGTGTGACCTAAGAGACATTCAGAGAGTCTGGCAAACAACATTTAGAGAACCCACAATTTCCCAAGGACATGCAGAACAATCGCGTACCAGATCACCTCAACACATTTTACAGAATAAGTATCAAAAGAGTAAGTGGCAGTAAGTCAGAAGTTAACAAAAAGATTTGAAAAAACTAGAATCGAATGATAATGCAGTGGTTCTCAAACTTTTGGTCTTAGAATTCCCTTACACTCTCAAAAACTTGTGAGGAAGCCAAAGAGCTTTTGTTTATATGGGTTATATCTATTTATATTTACTGTAATATTTATGATAAAACAACTATATTTACAAAAAAATTAGTGAGTAGTAGTGGCCTTGTTTGTACAGAAGCCACCATGGTGCTTCCTGGCCCTGGAGCCTTCACTCACCGTGTTGAAGTACTCGACGCCGGTGGCTTCAAATGCCCTCGCCACAGCTTGTGTTGTGGCCACACAGGCTACAGGGTGGCCATTGCCAATGGACTTGCCCATGGTGACAATGTCGGGGACAAAGTCTTCCCCCTGCAGCTGGAAGGCCCAGAAGTGCTTGCCTACTCGGCCAAAGCCCACTTGAATCTCGTCTGCAACAAAGACCCCTCCGGCCCTGCGGATGTGCCTGTGGCAGAGGACACACGGCTGATGGGGGATTCTGGCGAGAGGGAGCAGACCAGGAGCTGGGAGGTCTTGGGACTCTGAATCCTGGCTTTGCCATCAGTAAGGTGGGGACCTTATGCAGATAGCTGGCCTTCTTGGAGCCACTATTTCTTCAGGGGCTTTGTCTGACAATTCTGGCAAACAGGCCAGGCTGAGGTTGGAATTTGGAACAAAGGCTGGCAAACCCCACCCTGGGGCAGCCTCTCCCACCTACTCACCCTGCCACTTCTGGGAAGTAGCCCGCAGGGGGAATGATCTGCCCTCCCACACTGGGCAGAGACTCAGCAAAGAACGCTGCAATCTGTGGAGGAGAAGGGAACGGCACTGCGGAGGGGCTGAGCTGCGGGCTGAGCCTGTCCGCTGATGCTGGCTCAGGGCTGGCTCCAAACATGATGAGTTACCGTCCGCACTTTAGGCTCCACATCACACCTGAGGGTCTGTGACATAGTTTTTTCAGGCCTTGAACCAATTCTTACCACTTGGATGCCTCCAGACCCCCTGTACTTAGCATGCTCCAGATGAAATCCACTGACTTCTCCCCCATAAGCCTGTTCCTTCCCTTCTCCCATATGGTGAGTCCCATCCCTCCCAACTAGGACAGAAATCTGGCCCCATCCTTGATCCAGCCTCCTTCTTCATCTGTCAGTCAGCACAGCCTCTGACTCTATCCCTGTAACATCTTTGCACCCACTCCTTCCCCTCCCCGCTGGATACTCCTGCCTCCTGGCAGATCTGCCAGTTTCTGCCTTGGCCTCCTGCCTTCTAACTGGACACCTCTTCCAATCCATCCTCCACTGGCCACCAGGGTGATGCCTCAATGTAGACACTGAGCTCATCACTGTCCTGTTTAAAACCCTTCACTGACCCTTTTGCTTACAGCAATGACTTCCAAACTGTGTTCTGCCTTGGAGCTGCTTCAGAGGCTACTGCTGGGATGAAGGAAGGACTGACGGGGTGGGAAACGGGTCACCCACCCATGCTGCCACCACAGCAATCTCTCTTTTGGTTTTATATAAGTAGGTGCAGAGCATCTGAAATACATGGGCCAGGCTTCCTGGATCTGGCTCTGCCAACCTTTCTGGCCTGTCTTTGCTGTATATCCTGTGTTCCGTTGTCACTCCTTCAGCAAAGCCTTCTAGAGAGCCCTCACACCAATCACCAGCTGCCTCCCCTCTGCTGTTGCCGTGGCTGCTGCTCTTCCAGGGTATGACACATCTCTCCTGTCTCTGCCCCAGAATCCATCTCTATTACGCTGCCCTGGGTGGGTCTCCCCATTGCTCACTCGGGCCAACAGGGCCTCCTCATGTCACCTGCCCTCAGACTGGCCCCATTCAAGTGCATCCCCTGGTCCTATTACCTTCTCTCTTAAAACTCTATAAAGGTCCCCCATGGCCTCTAGCCCCTCAGCTAAAGGGGCACTTGCAGTCCGCGGGCCTATGGTCCTGCCTGCTTCCCTAGGTTCATCTCCTGCCGGCTCAGCCTGGCCCCATACTCACATGGTTCCTGCACAGGCCACCACTCTGTTGAGGATGCCTTTCCTTGTCTACCCCCGACCCCGCCTTGAGTGGCTAACTCCTACTCACCTTATATTACTAAAATCAGGCAGCACCCCCTCCACGGGCCCACCATCACACACACACCAGTCCAGCTTGGGCCCCCGGAGTCCAGTAACGCCCAGGACATATCTCTACCTAAACTCTCTGCTGAGCACTTAATCCCCCTACTAGACCCCCAAAGGGCAGGCACTGGTTCCAATTTCTCTCAGGGTTCCCAAGATCCAGTCTAGGGCTGGCAACATTTGCTGTTTGCTGGACCAGACCTGCGTGGATGTGGTTACCTTCCTGCCCTTCTCCTGTGCACTGCCGACCACACGTTTCACCTCGCTGGCATAGGCCACAGCTGGATTGGGGTGGTCCTCCCGGTAGGGGCCCCGGTAGGTGTCTGGGAGAGGTGCCTGTGGGGAGCGACAGCGCCATGTCACCCAGGCTGAGGCGCAAGCACCGACCTGTTGCCCACTTGAGCAGTGCATACCACGTGGACCCACTCCTTCTGGCCATCCAGGTCCCGGAACTTGTAGGGGCTGATGTCGATCAGGGAGCTCAGGTGACCATGATAAGCACTGGGGAGGAGAGGGGAGAGTGGGCTCAGGCCCAGGTGTCATGTACTCCCTGGCCTGGCCCTGACAACTGTCTATCCACCTAAGGAAACACTCAGGGAAGACCAACCTTTCAGACACAGCCTGAGTCCTAGGGCCAGGGACGAGCACAGGCCTTGGAGTCAGCAAGCCTTCCTCCAAGGCCACTTACTAGCTATGTAACGGTGGCTAATCGTTAAAATCTCTGGGCTCAGTTCCCTCCTCTGTAAAGTTGGGGGGGTGGTGTTTCTCCTTCATGGTTGTAATGAACCTTAAATGTGATAATGCTCTAACCCTGGGCCTGGGTCTTGTGCACAGCAGATACTCAGTACAATGGGAGCTACTGTTGGAACATTTTTTATTTTTTTATCTTTTGGCCGTGCCACACGGCATGTGGGATCTTAGTTCCCCGACCAGGGATTGAACCCGCGTCCCCTGCATTGGCAGTGCAGAGTCCTAACCACTGGCCCACCAGGGAAGTCCCTGGAACAGTGTTAATACCTAATATGTGGGACCAGCTCTCACCACCTTATAAAGCATTCTCTGCTCCCCAGAAGCTGCCACCACGGAAGAGACGCCAGGGGGAAAGAGACGCCTGGTGTGTGTGTGAGGGGTGTCTCTGTGGCCAGGTCCTCATGATCCTCTCCAGGCCCAGGCTCCTCATCTTTCCTGCCCAAGGCACCCAAAATCAGAGCCTCACTGATCCCCAATAAGCAGCAGGCCCACGCTTCTGGAAATGGCACTTACTGATCTAATACCACCACGTCCCAGTGTCCTGTGTATTGGCGCGCCAGCCTCAGGGCCAGGTCGTTGGCTTCTGACCTATGACAGAAAAAGTGGATACTGCTTGGACAGCTGTCCAAGGGCTTTCCCTCCAGGATAACTGCTTTCTACAGAGAAACCTGGAGGGAAGGAGGAGCCCTTCCAGCAGCAAGAAGATTCTTAGGACACCATTCATTAGTCATTCACTTATTCATTCAGTAAATATTTATCAAATGCCTTCAATGTGCTAGGAGCTGGGGGCGAAAATAGTAAGTAAAACAGGCAGGCTCTGGCCCTCCTGGAACTTACATTCTGCTATGTGTCATGAAAGCCAAAAAACAAAGACAGAATGATCATTTGGTAAGTGCTACAATGGACACAGGGTGCCGAGAGAACCAGGTGGGGCCCTATCTTAGATAAGGGGTGTTATGGGCTGAATCGTGTTTCCCCAAATTTATGTGTTGAAGCCCTAACTCCCAGTATCTCAGAATGCGATTGTATTTAGAGACAGGGCCTTTAAAGAGGTGATTAAGTTAAAATGAGGCCACCTGGGTGGCCCTAATCCAATACAACTGGTCTCTTTGTAAGAAGACATTTGGACACACAGGGAGACACCCGGGGGTGTGCATGCTCGGAAGAAAGGCCATGTGAAGACAGTGAGAAAGTGGCCACCTGCAACCAAGGAGAGAGGCCTCAACGAAACCAAATCTGCCAGCACCTTGATCTTGGATTCTGACTTCCAGAACTGTGGGACAATAAATTTCTGTTTAAGCCACCTTGTCTATAGTATTTTGTTATGGCGGCCAGAACAGACTAAGGCCACACCTGTAGAGTCCTGAGGGTGAAGTTTCTAGGCAGAGTGAGCAGCACACACAAAGACCTTGCGAAGGAAAATTGCTCAGGGAACCACAAGAAGACAAGGGAGGCCAGGGGCAGCATGAGAGAGGAAGTGGGGAGACAGGCAGGGCTGCAGGAGCCTGGATTTTCTTCTCAGTGCCATGTGAAGCTACTGAAAAGTTTTAATCAGAGAAGGGGCATGATTCAGCTCCCATATGAGAAGGAAGCCTCTCTGTGTATATAATGGAGTAGAAGGGAATTAAAGTGCAAGTGAGGAGACCTAGAAGGAGGACACGAAGGTGAGAGCAGGTGGTGACCACGCAGACAGAGAGGTGGATGGGGTTAGGAGACAACCTGGAGACAGACAAGGCAAGCCTGATGCAGGACTGGGAGGAGGGTGCGTTTCTACCTTGAGCAGAGGCGCAGACGGTGCTGCCATTTGCCAGGACAGATAGGGTGAGGGAGGGCCGGTCTTCTTGGGAAAGTCTGGGGTAGGTGCCTGAGAATGTCAGGGAGAGCCAGTGCCATGGTCCCACACCAGGTGTTAGTGAAGACAACTCTTTCTTTTCTTTTTTTAAAAAATAAATTTATTTATTGTATTTGTTTATTTTTAGCTGCATTGGGTCTTCGTTGCTGCGCACGGGCTTTCTCTAGTTGCAGCAAGCGGGGGCTACTCTTTGTTGTGGTGCGCGGGCTTCTCATTGCGGTGGCTTCTCTTGTTGCGGAGCATGGGCTCTAGGCGTGCGGGCTTCAGCAGTTGCAGCACGCGGGCTCAGTATTTGTGGCTCGTGGGCTCTAGAGCACAGGCTCAGTAGTTGTGGCTCATGGGGTTAGTTGCTCCGCGGCATGTGGGATCTTCCCGGACCAGGGATAGAAGCCGTGTCCCCTGCATTGGCAGGCGGATTCTTAACCGCTGCGCCACCAGGGAAGCCCGACGATCAACTCCTGATGTCTTTTGGACAGGTGATGTTAGACCTGTTCCAAAGTCAAGTGGGCAGTTAGAACCTTGAGGCTGGAACACATGGGAAACATCTGGGTTTAAGATACAAATTTGGGGGACTTCCCTGGTGGTCCAGTCGTTAAGACTCCACACTCCCAATGCAGGGGGCCCAGGTTTGATCCCTGGTCAGGGAACTAGATCTCACGTCGCAACTAAAGATCCCGCACGCCGCAACGAAGATCCCGCGTGCTGCAACTAATACCTGGCACAGCCAAATAAATAAATAAATAATTAAAAAAAAAAAAAGATACAAAGTTGGGAGTCACCAGCATATGGATGATATGTAATACACGGGAATGGATGAGGTCAGCAAGGCAGAGGGCTCAGAGAGGAGCAGCCCTGAGGAATAGAGTAGGAAGAATCGGCATAGGAGATAGGGGGAGTGGCCAGGAGCTGGCAGAAAACCAGAAGCATGAAATGTTCTGGAAGCAAGATCAGAAAGCATTTCCAGAGAGAGTGGTAACTTAGTCAATATTACTGAGAGACAGGAAGACAAAGGCAGCAAAGAGACCAGGTCCCCGCACTGTTTCAATGCCTCATAATTCTCTGTACTTTTCTCTCCCAGGCACACTGGGCTGGTTCTGTGTACACGCCATCATCTGCCATTTCTGCCTCCACTGCTACTCCCAGTGTAGCATAACCTATCACCGGCCACTAGACTGGTGCCTAATGGTGTTCATTCTTGCTTTCCTCCAGTCCTGATGACATCACTTACCTGATTAAAACCCTCTCATGGCTTCCCAATGCTCTTAGGATACACAGATTCCTCACTTGACCAATAAAGCCCTGGGTGACGGGCCCTGCCTCCCTCCTCAGTGTCCCCAGGCTCCCACCCTTTGCCCTCCATCACTGGCTGCCTTTCAGCTCATGTGTGCTGGGGTGCAAATATTCTTCCTGCCACAGGACCTCTGCACAGGCTGTTCCGTGTGGTGACCTTGACAAGAACACTTCCAATGGAGCGGGCAGCACCCTACCTTCCTCCTCATCTAGCTATCCCCTAGTCAGCTCTTAGCCTAACATCACTCCTTCAGGGGCGCCTTCCCCGATCCTCTCAGAGCAGGCCAGGTCACCCCACTGCTTCTATGCCTCATTATTCTCTGTAGTTTTTCTCCAGACAATGACTCCTCTTTGTAATTTTGTATTTCTTTGAAGCATCTTTGATGTTTCTGTTCCTTACAGAGCAGGGATTTTGGCTGTAGCTCCCAGCACTGTGCCTGTGTATGCATAAAGCAGAAATAAAGGAACATATTACCTTGGTAAGCCCCAACAATGATCTTAGAAGAGAGGTAATGGCACCCCTTACAAAGAGAACAGGAAAGTGGATCTGACAGAGAAGCAGCGGGGCCTGCAGCTAGGAAGCGTGGGTGCCTGGCCCACTGAGGGCTGCCTCTCCCCACACCCCGTCGGCTACACGATGCTATGACCATGTGAGCAAATCTCTCCATCGTTGTCTCATCCTTTTGCTGGGGGCTGGCCACAGTGCACTTACCCAGAATTCAGGAAATAAAACACACAGAGCTTCTCCGGTAGGGTCTCGGACAGCCTCTGTGCGTAATCCACGATGTTGTCGTGCAGGTACCGGCTGTTGGTGTTGAGCACCTGGTTCTGTTCGTGTGCTGCTTGGACCACGAGAGGGTGGCAGTGCCCAACTGCAAGAGGGCCACCTCCATCACACAGCCGGCCCCACTCAGCCAATCCCTCCGGGCCTCTCCCAGCCCCAATCTGTGAACCCAACTAGAGGAGATGCAGTTATAGAGGGAGAGGTACAGAGGAAAGATGGGAGTCTGAAGACAGAGGGGGCGAGACAGAGGTGCCAGTCTGGAAAGGGAGACCTAGAAAGGAGTCCCTGAGCTTCTGGCAGAAGGCAAAGTTCTCTCTGGCAGAAACCTGATCTCGAAAACCCATGTTCTTTAGGAAGCTTCTTGAGGCCTTCTGCTCGACAAAGACAGGGGTGTGGGATTTGGGGGATGGACAGGGGGTAGGGGTGTCGTCAGTGGCTTGACTTCACCAGTCAGGGGGGCTGGAAGTAATGATGGCCAATGGCCAAGGATTATGATAAGAGAATGAAGATGACTGGGTGCTCACCAAGTGCCAGGCACACTCAAAGCAAGTTAAATGAATTAACTCACTTAATCCCCCAAAACAACTGGAGGTGCATACCAAGTATTATCATGTTCATTTTGCAGATGAGCAAACTGAGGCACAGAGACTTAAACTTGCCACAAAGTTAGCAAGTGGAGGACAGGGATATGAACCCAGGCAGTCTGGAACTAGAGCCCCTGCTTTCAACTCTACTAACCTCCAATTTCCCTGCTGAGTCACTGGACTCCCTTTCCTTCCACCAGCTTTGGTGGCCTCATCTGGATAACTGAATTCCTACTTCAGTTTCCTTGTCCAGGACCTGAGATGATCACCTGGGCTGAAGCCTTGCCATGACTGCCAGAGCTCGGCCAGGGTCCTGTTGGGTTGCTGGCCATGGCTGGGCCGACTGCTGTTCTCTGAGCTCACCATCAGTCCCAAATGGAAGTGGACCCTTAGACTTAGGTCTCTGACTCCTGCTGATTTAGCAGAGCTACTGCTTGGAAACTTCTACAGCTACCCCAGAAAGACTGGGTCTCCTCTGCACATGGATGCTGGCTAAGCAGAACCTGAGTTCTCTGTACCTCTCTGAACCTCAGGATCACCCTTGGACCAGGTTCACAGTGTTGGCATCCTTTCCTGCCCCATCTTGAGGTATGATACTGACCGTGAGCCACATTGTTGATGCAGTCGATGTATTCTGCCCCCTGTTCATCGTACATGTACTGCCCTTGGCCCCGGACAATCTTAATAGGATCTTCAGGAAAAAAGAGTCTGCAGGAATTGCTGTGGGGACAGACAACGAATGGACAGCCATGTCTGAAGACCGGAAGGGAGAAATCCACCCATCACAGGCCTCCCCCTACCCTTTCCCAGTTTCTGGAAAGGACAAAAGCTTGAAAGGCAAGTTGTTGTGTCCCTGCCTCCACTCCCCCCACTCCACAGGTGGCTGGAAAGGAGAAAAAGGATGGGGTAAGAAGTTGCTAAAACAAATCGTTTCTTAAGTCATTTGAAGGCTATGTGGCTTCATTCATTTCCACATGTGCCCACTGAGTCGCTTGGGTCCCGGGAAAAGGTGACTGCTCCAGACCCACACGGGCTCCCGAAGGCAGCGTCTCTTTGCTGGGATGAGTGAGGAGGGCACCACCATTTGGTGGCTGGCTCTCGGCCCTAAACGGGTCCTTGCCTGCCAAGCCTGCTGCCCTGCTGGGGGCCAGCCCCAAGCTCTAGTCCAAGGCTGCCTCATGCCCCACGTCCCACCGAGAGCCCCTCAGACACAGGTCAAGGGCAGACTTTCTCTAAGGTTGCCTGTGAGCCGACACCCCACCCCACCCTTCGTCTGGACTTTCAGTCCCTTCCTGGGTCACTCCCGAGCCGGGCCCAGGTCCGGAGGGCGGGCCACCACTGGGCGAGGCCTTCCCAGGAGCCCGGCTGCGGCTGCGGGGGTGGATAAGACGCTGCGGGGGAGGCGCGGGATGCGACCTCCGAGACAGGCTGAGCGCGGCTGGGTCTCAGGGGCCAGAGGCGCCGGAACCGGGGTAGGCCGCGCGAGGCCGCGGGGGCTGGGGCCTGTAGGCTCGCGCCGGACGTGCGTGCCTTGTGCGCGCCCCCCGCCCCGCGTCGCCGTCTCGGTACCTGAGTAGCCGCCTCCTCAGGGCCAGAGTCGCGGCCTTCCCGCGAGGATCAGTGGCCATGGCGCCCGCCAGCACTCACTCTGAGACACTGCTCGGAGGGCGGGGGGTGGGGGTGGGGTGGTCCCGGCTCCGCCCAAGCCCCGCCCCCGCCGCGGGCCCCGCCCATGGCAGAGCGCGACTCGGAGCTACTGTTTGCCCCGCGGCCCCGCCCCCAAGGTGGGCCGTTTCGAGTTTGTTCCTTAATTAAGTGGGCTAACGAGTCTGGCGGGCTCTCCACCTCTGCGAAGTTCCTTAGACAACGCCGCGCGGGAGCCGGGTTTGTGCTCGCCTCGCCTAGTGCTGCCCCGGCCCTGGTCTCGGGACGCACCACGGGCCTCGCCCTCCCGGCCGCTGCTGTTTCCCTCCCGGGGAAGTGCCCCCCGGTGACCCCGCCGCTGCTCCCGCACTCGAGGGGGGGGTCTCTGAGCCTCGGCAGGCCTCGCCGGGGGCCTCGAGCTCAGTCCCTAAGTCGCCTTCCCCGTGCATAAAATGGGATGAGCCGTAAGCGTTCAGTGGGAACGTGTGACAGGCACCCAGCCTGGTGGGGCCTCAAGTAGGCAAAGCCCAGGGGCAGGATCTTGGACTTCCCAGCCCCGTGAAGGAGCAGCAGGAAGGGCAGAAGGAGGGCACAAGGCCACTGCTGGAGCTGAGGAGGCCCTGGGCATGACCTCCAGGACTCCTGCTGGAATCCAGGCA
This sequence comes from Balaenoptera borealis, assembly GCF_965194805.1. Lineage (NCBI taxonomy): Eukaryota > Metazoa > Chordata > Mammalia > Artiodactyla > Balaenopteridae > Balaenoptera > Balaenoptera borealis. The sequence goes on from NC_138867.1 coordinate 165,860,962, forward strand.
GGGTGAACACAAGCTATAGCAACACTAAGAGAATCTTACAGTGTTTAGGTGGGAGGAGAGTTAGGAGGCTTCCTGAGCCTCATACACGGCAAGGAAACGGACGCTCAGAAAGGGAAAGGGCTTGTTCTTAGACACACAGCAAGTGTGCAGCAGAGGCTGGACTCCCAACTCCAGGGAGTGAGAGGAAAATGCTCCTAAGGGACTGGGAACCCGGGATAGCAGAGAGATATCCCCTCCTGGGACTTTCTGCCTCGGTGAACCCTAGAACAATGGTGTAAGGCTGAAGCCTGAGCTGGGTGGCCTGGGCAGGCTGGGGAAAGGGAGGCTCCTGCTGTCACTCCTGTCATTTCTTCATGACTCTCAGCCCTCTGCTTCACCCCCTCATTGCTGATTTCTTCATCTCTTCCGCCATACAACTGTAAAATGCTTAAGGAATTTTTTTTTTTTGGTTGTGCTGCGAAGCTTTTGGGATCTTAGTTCCCCGACCAGGGATCGAACCTGGGCCCTGGCAATGAAAGCACTGAGTCCTAACCACTGGACCGCCAGGGAATTCCCGCTTAAGGCATTTATTAAAGAATATTTGGAGTTTCTTTACTGTGGTAACATACATATAACATAAAATTTACCATTTTAACATTTTTAAGGGTACAAGTTCAGTGGCATTAAGTACACTCACGTGCACCCATCACCACCATCCACCTCCAGAACTTTTTCTTTATTGCACACTGGAGTTTCTTTCTTTTAATTGTAAAGCTGAATTGAACCTTGATTCATGAAAAAAATTCCTCCCAAATTAACCGAGAGAGGTTGCTCGTGGCCTGCACATTTTTTCTGAGGGTCAAGCCCCCCTCCCTGCATGTGAAATGTGAGTGGGAGGTCACTGGTTTTCTCAGTGGATCTGCTCCTCCTCTTTGGTAGAGAGACCAATGGGTGTCTGTACATCCTGCAGTTCCAGCTTTTAATGTAATGTGCATGCTTTTGTGTGTGTGTGTGTGTGTGTGTGTGTGTGGCAGAGGGAGTCTGAGAGCTCTCTGTGGGGCCCATCTTTGGCCCTGTCTTGAGCCCAAACACAAGCCTGTCTTGTGGCCCAGGGCAGCTCAGAAAAGTCAGGTTGGCTCAAGGACTTTTCCTGCTTTGGGGTAGAGGGTAAGAAGGCCGCAGTCAGGCCCAGCTCATATCTCACCCACTCCCGGGATGTCCAGAGTCAGGAGGTTGGAGGTCAGACCAGACTGGGCCATTTACTGGGCCAAGAGTATCTACAGTAGGGGCAGGACAACACCAGGAAGCTTCCCCTTCTTCCTGCTCAGAGAAACCCAGTCTTTCCTTCCTCTGGCTCCATGCTAAGCACTCCTCTGTCCATTTTCTCATGCCCGACCTTTGAGGTACCATCGGAGGCCAAGAGGGCAGGGGAAGAGAGGAAGTGGCTGAGCCAAGATTTGAAGCCAGGACACGTCGTTGCTCAATGCAGGCAGCATTGGCATTCTCAGTGAGATGGTTCATCATTGGGCAGGACCGCCCCATGCATTTAAGATGTTTGATGTCCCTGATCCTGCTCACTAATGCCAGGAGTGTCCCCCAATCATTGTGGCAATCAAAAGCATTCCATGCGTTTCTAGTAGCATCCTAGGGATTGGGAGGAAGGAGACCTGGGTAAGCCCACTCCTCTCTGGCCTCAGCTTCATCTGCAAAAGGGGAACAGTCATCCTTGTGATTAGTTTAGATGCCATGGCACACAGTGGGGCTCCATAAATGTGCTTCCTTTGCTTTTTTTTTTTTTTTTTTAAATTATGGTCAATTGATTTTTAAAAATTTTTTTATTTATTTGTTTATTTATTTATGGCTGTGTTGGGTCTTCGTTTCTGTGCGAGGGCTTTCTCTAGTTGCGGCAAGTGGGCGCCACTCTTCATCGCGGTGCGTGGGGCTTCCTTTGCTTTTGAAAGGGGTAGTTTGAGGCATAGCTGCCCTTCTTGGCAGGGGGACGTGAGGCCCTCAGTCCTTAAGGCTCAGCTGTGAGGCAGGGTGCTCCCCTGTGTCTCAGCTGGGACCTTAGCAAGTCACTCTTCTAAGGTCTCTTGCCCCGACCCCAAGCTCTTGGAGGAAGGACTCTGCAGACTAAATTTTGGTTTGCAGATCTGAGAATACACAGCATGAGGCCACAAGAGGGCAGCAATGGGCCACGAACGGCCCTGTCCTGCCCAAAGGAGCAGGAAAGGGACCCCCTTGGGTATGTGGGGAAGGGGGAACATGTGGCTTCTACCCTCATGAGGTTCTGCCCGCCAGTCACCCAGCATCATGGTGCTACTCACAGACTCCATGCTTTGCCAAGCAATTTGGGAAAGATAAATTGGAGGACACCCAAGAGCCTGGGTTCTGTCCCAAGCCTGCTACCATGCATTCCTGGGCAGGGGACTAACCCCTTGGAGCCTCACTTTCCCCATATGTAAGATGGAAATAGTGACACCAACCACATAGGCCCTTTACAGGGCTGGTGAGGGGATCCAGTGACTTACCTGGGTGGAGGAAGGAGCGAATTACAAATTTCAGAGTGCAGTAGATTTGTGTGGTGATGCTGGAACTCCAAAGGACACCTGGATGTCCAGTGGTCTCCATCAGTCATCACAGCCCCTCTGTGTTTCTCTTCCTTTTCGTACTACTGACTTCTCTGGTGACCCACGTGACTGGCTGAGCAGCGTGGCCTGCCATTTATTGCCAGCAACTGAGGGAAACAGAGGTGGAGACTTGACCTATTCTTTCTCCTTAGCTAGTGTGTGGCTGGGCCTGTTTTGTTAGTGAGGAGGCCACGTAGTGGTGTTGGGGGGGACTACCCATACTGTGGCCTCCTTAGGCCTCAATTCTTGGCGGCAGAAGGCTGAGACACCATCACTGCAGGACCCTTCTTGTCTACACCCCTGTGGCCCTTGCTTGGGCTTGGAGTCGGGAGGAGAGAGGGAACTTACAACCATGGTCATTTCCGAGTGCTTGACCTGTCCTAGGTTCTTCGTGTATTCTCACTAAACCACAGTCAGCATGGTAAGCACTGCTGTCCCATTGTACAGATGACGTGGCAGGTTGAATTTTCTAAGACGTCTGTCCATCTCCTATTCCATTTTCTCCTTAAAATATGATGTCGACAGTTTTCCCTTGAATTAGGGTGAACCTCTGATTCTGGCAGGAAGTAACACCATATGACGTCTGAGGCTTGGCTATAAAAGGTGACACAGCTTCCACCTGGTCCACCTGGGACATTCACCCTGTGAATCCAGTAACTTCCCTGTGAGGAAGCCCAGACCACACAGAGAGCTGTTCTGGCCATCTGAGGTCCCAGAGGACAGCCAACATCAACCGCCAGGTGTGGGAAAGCTTGAGTGACAACCGCCCAGCTGAGCCCATTACCCCCAGAACTGTAAGACAGAAACAGAAAGGATCATTCTTTTGTTTGCTTGGCCATGCCGCGTGGCTTACGGGATCTTAATTCCCCGACCAGGGATTGAACCTGGGCCCTGGCAGTGAAAGTGCCGAGTCCTAATGACTGGACCGCCAGGGAATCCCCAAGGATCATTGTATTTTTGTTTGTTTTTTTGTTTAAAAATTTTTTTAATTTATTTTTTTATACAGCAGGTTCTTATTAGTTATCCATTTTATACATATTAGTGTATATATGTCAATCCCAATCTCCCAATTCATCACCCCCCACCGCCCCCCGCCACTTTCCCCCCTTGGTGTCCATACGTTTGTTCTCTACAGCTGTGTCTCTATTTCTGCCCTGCACACTGGTTCATCTGTACCATTTTTCTAGGTTCCAAGGATCATTTTTTTAAGGCAACAAATTTTAGGGTGATTTGTTATGCAGCAGTCACGGGTCATGAGATCAGAGGGAACACAGGGGCTCATTGACATGGGTGACTGGACAGAAGGCTCAGCTGGTATGTAGCAGGGCTAGGCCTTGAGTCTGTGTCTTCCTAACTCCAAACCCCATCTTTGCTGTGAGCCTGAACTACTTCCTCTGGTTTCTGGGGTGGCTCTGGCCCAGGGAGAGTTCCCTTATCCCTCCCCACCCAGCAATAGCCAGGCCGAAACCTCACCTAGGGATGGTGCTAGGGGCAGTCTTCAAGGACAGGCATACCCAAGACACACATTTGTTGTTTATTTCACGCAACAATTTCCATCTACACAGAGAGGGGAGGCAAGTGGTTGGGTTGGAGCTGGTGGCCGGGAACCCTTGTCAGAGGTGGGGAAGCCTCTTCTCAGAGCATCATTGGCTCAGGGCATAGGTGCCCTACTTAGGCAGGCCTGGAAGCAGCCCTGAGGCTCTCTTCATTTGCATAGCTCACCCGGAGGACTCATTTTTGGCAGGCTGACCAGAGTTCCCCTGGGTGGGAGCCTTGGGGTCGGTGAGACCCAAAGTCTGAGCTTGAGGTCCATCTCCTCAGGCTGGCAAAGTCCCATCAGGTCCCTGCTGTGGGTGGTGGAGAGACAGGAACAACAGACATTCTAGCCTGGGACCTCCACATTTGGGGATCATAGGGCTCCCTGCTGCTGGGTCCATGTGGTAGTTATCACAGCGCTTGGCTTCCACTCCTGGCCAGAGGACACTTGTTCTCACGGAAGGCAGGCTGGTTCCTGAGGCCTACGGAACTTGGCGGGAGCTCAACCCCTTAGGGTGCTTCCCACAGCTCCCCGTGTCCAGCTACAAGTGGTGGGTGGGAGTCCTGTCAGCTGGCTGTGGCTGAGTGCAGAGGCCAGAGAGGCCAGGAGCAGCTGCATTTGCCATTCATGCCCTGAGCCTTTTTGGATGGCCTGGACCCTGGGCTCCAGAGCTTCAGAGGGCAGGCTCTTGCAGGGCAGTGGGACAGCCAGAGTCTCTGCTAATCAGGTGACTGAAGGCCCAAGCTGGCATCTTTGCAGCCTCTCCTGAGCCAGGCACTTTCACCTTCATCTCCTTCCCGGGAAAGCCAAGTCCTGAGGGTGCCCCTCAAGTACACATTGCCCCCAATGGGCCTGTCCACTTTCCTGGCAGCTTCACATGCTGATCATTCTGGGGCTGGGCTGGGCACACTCTCAGATGTCAAAAGGCCACAGGTATGGTGGTGCATCCCGTGAAAAAAGATCAATATATTACTGTTTTGTTTTTACAAAAATTAAAAATGTCCACATGGATCTGTACAGGTTGTGAGATGCGTGCTTGGGATCACTGGAAAAGGAGGGAAAGACTGAAGGTGAGGAGGGGACCGGGAAGCCCCAGAGGCCCTGTCCCTGGTCTGGGCATCCCCGTCCTGCTCATTTCCTCAGGAACAGCTGCGCCCCCAATCTTCTCATCCCAATCTCCTGGATTCCACCCCCTCTCAGCGGGGCGGTATGGACAAAGTCCCAGAGGGTGCTGATGGCTTTGCACTGGGAGGGCCAGGCGTTGAGTGAGCCCTGTATGACCAAGAGGGTGGTCTGTGCACAACCACCTAGGATCACAGCCCCGGGCCTGGGGCCACGTGATGGGAGGGTCAAATCTAGGGTCATCTCGGGGAGACCTGGCTGCTCAGTCACTGTGTGGGGAGCAGCAGGCACCCAGCCCTGAGGCCCCCTGGGCCCCCCACTCCTCCCAGCCTGCCCTGGAGACTCTTCCCTGCAAGGTACCTTATGCCAGCAGCCAGGCACGGGCAGCCCATCAGGGCCCTGGAAAGGAAGAAGGTTTCAGTGACAAGGATGGGGGGCTGGTCAGCTCTCTGTGCCCTACACACTCCTGCCCCTGGTGTAGGGAGCTGCAGCCCAGGGAGCTGCCACCTGAGGCCACCGGACCCCACTGAGGCAGGGCCCGAATGCCTGCCCTGTCCACCTGGGTAGTCAGGCCATGGGACATGACAGCCCCTCTCTGTGCTTATTCCAAGTGTGCCCCCACGGGCTTAGCTGGGACATGTGTGCCGTGGGCAGAACCAGGACACCATGGAGTACAGGGCATCATGCCAGACATCCACAGGCCAGGAGTAGGGCCTGGCCCTGGTTCTTGTGAGGGGCTGCATGGCTTTCTGTCGGGCAGCTGTGACAGTGGCTCTGACAGCTCACACTGGGGGCCTGAGAGCTCTCAGGCACGTGTCCAAGAGTAGTTGAAGGACAGTCTAGGAAACGGGATTCCCTTTTGGCCTGTCCTGGTCCCTGTGTCTGGATCTGAGTGGCAGACAAGGGAGGTTGAGGTCAGGGTGGACACTGGGCCGGGGTGGGGTGGTGTGTGTGTGGGGTTGGGGTGGGGATCGTCTGGAGGCACCAGACACAAGCAGGGGGGCGGGTTTCCTCAGGTGGTCCAGAGGTGGGGAGCTGGAGACGGACAAACGCTGACCCGTCAGTCAGCCTAGCGTCCCTGGTGGACGCCGTAGTGGACAACACTTCACTCCGTTCCAAAGCACACAGGCAGATCTCAGACACGTGGGAGCACACCCCCGGCACTGCCACGCATTCACCAGGGGCGGAGGCTGGGACTCAAAGGGAAGTGGGGAGGAGGGGGGAGAATGGAAAGGCGGGCAGAATGGAGGAAGGCAGGGCGGAGCAGCGGGCACAGGCAGCTCAGAATGTCCAGCACAGCACGGCACACGGCACACAGCACACGGCACACGGCACACGGCACACGGCACACGGCACACGGCACACAGCAGGCCAGGCCGCGTACCGCAGGGCAGGGTCTGCTGCCCCTCGCCAGGCCCCTGGAGCCTGGCGCCCCTCGCCTGCCTCCGCATTTAAGATTCTCCTGTTTCAAAGACAAAGGCTTGATGACTTGAAGGGAAGTCTTGGCCCAGGGCCCAGGGCTGGCCCTGGCCCTTTCAGTGTGTGCTTGCCTCCTGCTCTGCTCTTTCTGTTTTTTCCCATTGCCTCCTCAAAGCCATCTGGACCTAGGGATTAGCACCCCCATTGCATGGATGAGGAGACTGAGGAACAGAGGGCCAAATGACCCACTTGAGGTCAGAGGACTGGGCTTCAGGGGTCCCTGCTCCTGAACCCCCTTTGGAAGGGGTACACAACGTGGCTCCACGTCCCCCGCGGGGAAGGCCAGATGTGAGTATCCGGTGAGTTTTAGTATGAAAACTCAGCTGTTTTGTTTTTCCTGTCTTTTCTGAGCTCCATTGGAAGAGTTTGACAGGTAAACCCTCCCTGCCTTCTAGAAAAAGAGAACCAAACTTTGGTTATTTCAGGTACTGAGTCTGGTGGGCCGTGAGAGGCTGTTGTAAAGAAGCAGGAAAGGAGAAAGGCTGTGAAGGGAAGGGGCTTTGGGGCATGTGGAGGGGATGCAGGGGATGAGTGTGGGGCTACTCAGACCAGCAAAGTCCTCCTCTGGGATGGGATAGACCCCCAGAGAGGTGAGGGTGGTCCCATCCCCCTTTAGGTCCAAGGAAGCTCTGTCCCTGACCAGGCCTCCCTCTCTATAGACAGGGTGGGTCCTCAGCCTCGCCCGTGGAGGGGTCAGGACCAGAGCAAGAGGAGCCTCCATGACAGCAGAGACAGCAGGGGTGGCCCCGCAGTGTGGGCCCCCCAGGGCGGGACCCATGGGGCCCCTGGGACTTGCAGCTGAGCTCTGAGTACAGGGAAGACATGGCCCCACCCTGGCAGGAGTCAGCAAAGACCTTGGTTGGGGCTCCCACGTCTTGCCAACACGTACCACTGGACACGGCTGGTCCAGGCCTGGGGGTCCCGGCTCGCCCTTCTGGCCTTTCATTCCTTTCCGACCGGGGACACCGCGCTCCCCCTGTGCAAGAAGGGAGATGGGGTGTGGCGGTGGCTGCCAGGCCCAGGGCGCCCCCAATGCCTCTCAGAGAGATGAGCCTGGGGCCCGCAGCCACCCTTGCCCTCCTGCCCGCACCCCAGCCTCTCGGCCCTTCCTCCTCCCGCCCACTCCGCCTTCTCTCTGCTTGCTTCCTGTCTCCCGCGTCCTTTCTTTTCTGCCTGCTCCCTCCTTCTCTTCACTTGCCTCCCCCCTTCTTTCCTCCTGCCCCCACCTTCTCTCCAGCTGCCCCTCACTTTCTCTCCACCTCACTCACCTTCTCTCCACGCTCGCTCCGGTCACCTTTCTCTCCTCGAGGTCCAGGGAAACCCTGACAAAAGGATTAAAGGTTAAACCTGACGATGAAATTTGAGGTCTGTTCGGCTTATCTGTTTATCTCTGCTCCTCTCCGACCCACCTCTGCCCCTTCCCTCCACGCATATTCGTGGTACAAGCTGGACCAGCCCCAGCTCCTAGGTGACACAGATGCTGGGTACCAGGATGACTTAGAGAAAAGCATGCATTCAGGACACCAGCACTGCTTCCTCCAAAGTAGAACACTGTTGCTGTTTCTGGATGGAAGCCCTCAGGCGGAACTGCTAGCAAGGGGCTTTCTCTTATGTCAAGTCAGATGCAGCATGCATTGGCCCAGGCTTGGCTGGGGACAGAGACACAGGAAACCCATGGAAGTTTATATCACCATCTTCAGCAGACCAAGTAATGGTGCCCTCTGTTCTCTGCTTTTGGCTCAAACTCTTATACGCCCACCCACACATCCATCCATTTGTCCATCTGTTCATCTACCCAACCAACATTTCTAAGCATCCACTAGGAACTGGGCTTTGGGCTGAATGCTGAGGGCAGAAAACCAGATTTGATATGTTCCCTCTTATATCTATTATGTTGTTTTTAGAAATATGATACATTGATATCCTCAAAATCTTGCTGGCTAGGGAGGGGCTGCCTCTTCCAGGGGTAGCCAACTCTTACATACAGCAAAGCGCTAGGCTGGGAGCATGCCTTTCAGATGCAAACCAACCAGTCCCCCAACTACCCACTCTATCTAACTCACACACCAAGTCAATATTTCCCCTGGCCCAAATCATGCCAGGACCAGGTAGCAGGCAACAAGAGACCACCCCTATAGCCCAAAGCCTGCCAGGATTATTTAAACTAGCCAGTCCTAAACTGTTTGCCTTGCCCTGCCTTGCTTTTCCCATAGAAACACCAATAAAAGCCCTGGCCTAGGCTTTTTCCTCACTCCTTACTGCCTGCCAACCAAAACTGCTGCGTCTCCATGTGGCCACATGTGGGACATGCCATTTCCTTGGGAAATGTAAGTTATAAGTTCTTCTGTCAAAGGCATTTGGCCTCTCTGTGTCATCACTAAGTCACCTCCATAAATTAAAACCCTGCAGGTACAAAGGTACACAGTCTAACATGGCAGGCAGTGGGGTGCGGAAGATGATGATCAATGGTCAGTGACAGCGGTCTGAACCAGGTACCATGGGGTCCCAGGGAGAGGGGCTCTTCTGTCCAGGTGTGAGGTCAGGTAAGGTTTCCGAGCAGACTCCCTATTTCAGCGGGGCCTGGTGGAGTGGGTGCCAGGAGTTTGCCAGGTAGAGCAGGTAGGTGTGGCTTTGAGATGCCACTCTGAGCTCCAGGCCTCCCAGAGAGCAGCTGTGGCCACAGTGAGCAGCTGGTGGCATGGAGTCCCTTTTGCTCCACCCCCACTACCTCCCTGGGTCCACAGCTTGAGCTGGATTCATCAGTGTCTTCTTCTCCTGACCCTCCTCATCGATGTAACGTGACCCTCCCAGTCAGAAACTCAGTCTAGAGTTCTTCCTCTTCCTTGTCTGCAGGTGCTTTCCATGGTGACATTTTCTCCTTAAAGTCTAGGGTGGAGGCCAGAGCCCTTGCAGCCCTGCCTGCATCTGGTCACCATTTCCCTTGCAATAGCTACCTGATTTTCCTGGGACCCACCCTCCCTTCTCACAATTCACCAACTCCACCACCAGCTCCAGGATGGAGCATGTGAGCAGGCTGGGCAGTTAGGGCACTGCATTCTTATGGCAAGTGACATTTCAGCATGAACCCAGCTGGGGCCAAGGAGAGTTGATAAGACTTTTTCTCAAAGAGTAGAGAGTGAGGCAAATGCCTTTCTCCAGGATTTGGACCTAGGGGGATGCAGGTCTGGAGCTCTTGGCTCCATCTCATCACCATGTGGGACCTGGAATGATGACTACACAGAGGAAGCAGAGACAAGACAGAGTGAGAGGTTGGGTCGTGTTGACACACTTGAGCCCTGGATCTATGTGTCGTACGTCTGGATTTTTCAGTTATGAGTCAGTTTAAACCAGTTTAAATTGTGCTTTCTGTCTCTTGATCCAATCAACACTGGGCGAATACTTCTCCTTCTCTCCTTCCCACGGTACTGCCCTAGCCGAGCCTCGTCATCTTCCACCAGGATATGGCAGCAGGCTCCTCACTGCTCTTCCCACCTCCCTACTCCAGTGGATCATCCATCCATTCTCTATCCTCCATCCATCCTCCACGATCCTCCGTCCATCATCTATTCACCTATCATTCATACATCCATGATCCATGATCCATCATTCATTTACATCCATCATCCATCATTTATTTACATCCATCATCCATCATTTATTTATATCCATCACTCATTTACCCACCATCCATCCTTCATCCACCCATCCACCCTCCATACTCTATCATCCACCATCCACCCAACCACCCCTCCATCCATCCATCCATCCATCCATCCATCCATCCTTCCATCAATAAAGCACCTACTCTGGGCTGTGTGTTGGACTTAGCAACGGGGACATGGGCGGAATGAGTCGGTTGTAGTCCCAGCCATGGGGAAGGGGGATACATCCAAGCCAACCAGATCAAGTTACTGTATGGGCAGCATGAGGGCAAAACTTCCACACGGGAGGGACCCGGTCACAGTGAACGGTGAGATACTTACATCTAGTCCTGGCTCCCCGGGTCTGCCCTGAGAAGAGACAAAGAGGAGATGTGAGGGGGCTGAGAAGGAGGTGCTGGGAACACAGCTGCTGGGAAGTTCAGCCCTGTGAATTGTCCACAGAACCTGAACTCTGGCCCCAGGGACCAGTGAAGTGCAGGGGTTGAGCCCCCAGGACTGAGTGACACCATAGTTGCGGGGCATTAAAGGAAGGTTGTTACCTTCTCTCCTTTGGTTCCTGGCAGCCCAATAAGGCCTGGCGGGCCAGCTGGCCCCTGGGTGGAAAAGGAATGGGTCAAGAGGCATGACAGTTACAGAAATTAGCACCTCTAAGGACAAACAAGGCTCATGACACTCACAGGCAGGCCACTGGGTCCTCTCTCACCCGACATGCCCTTCTCTCCCTTTGCTCCATCCAAGCCCTGGAAGCAAAGGGGAGACATCAGTTAAGGGGGCCAGACAGATGGCAGGACAGGAAAGCTTGGGGCCTGAGCAGGAACCAAGGTGTACAGGGCAGAGGGACAGACTCCAAGCTCTGACAGGCCTGGCCCTGGCTCCCTTCTTGTGCAAATAATCAGAATGTGGGTGTGCACACTTTACCTTTTCTCACATGTGGGCTTTTTCAGTAGTCATGGAAGGTGGTTATGGTCACACCCATTTCACAGATGAGGAAACAGAGGGACAGAGAGGGGCAGGGACAGGCCCAGTTGTACAGCCAGGAAGTGGCAGGGCTGAGTGGCAACTGCGTTTCTGAGTCCCAGTCTTGGACCCCATCCCTGACAGCAGCTGCTTCTTCTAAACATGATCCGGGGAGGGCTCGGGACAAAACAGAACCAGAAGCAGCACATCTGGTCAGGCCACATGCTCGGCCCTACTCATCTCTGGGATTCCATGACTCTGAGGTCCCATTCGGCCTCTGAGCTCGGGAAGCAGAGATGTGCTCTCTCCCAGAGTAAACTAGGGAGATGCAGGGAGGCCAGCTGGCCTCTCTGGGGCAGGGCACACGGTCAGGCCACACTCACGGTTTTAATTTAAGAGCAGAGGACACGACTTTATGTAATATACACCAAACCCAAGACCTCATATCCAGGTGTGAGCAGTTGAGAGACAGATGTGCACTAGGGGAGGGGGCAAGGAATGGAGAGGCCAAGTGTTGGGTGGGGGGCATCAGCGGGGTTATTCTACAGGGGATTGGGAATGGCCAGGCCCTGGGAAGATGCAGGGCTGGTCCAGGGCCGAGCATGGGGCCCTCGCTTTGCCTACTAGCAAGACTTTTTGGAACTGTCCAGGCTGTGAGCCTGCAGCAAGTGGGAGGGGCTCCTACCCGTGCTTTAGGACTCACCTTGGGACCCTGGATTCCCTGAAGGCCCTGGAGGAGGAGGAGAAAGCAGGTCAGAAAGGCCATCAGGCTGGGTCTAGACCTCCAGGTCAGGCCCTGTTGCAGTGGCCACATAGGCTTGCAGGCCACTCACTGGCCCCTGTGGCCCTGACCTCTGTGGCCTCCCAAGCCCAGACCTGGGCTCTGCCCTCCTTGTCTGATGTGCCCCCTCCCCCCTGGGGTATCCTCTCCTCCCCTGGGCCTGAGCCCACCACCCTCTTCGTATCCCAGCTGCTTCAAGCCAAACATTCTTACCATGGGGCCTGGGGGACCAGGGGGCCCTGGGGGCCCTGGTTCCACTATGATCTGGGCCTAGGAAGGGTCAGAGGTGGATTAATCACCCATCGCCCCGTCATCCCTCACTCACCCACACTTGAGTTCATCGGACATTGGAGGAGCACTCCCTGGGTGTGGGCGCCGAGCTCCCTGCTGCCCCCAGGAGGGCACTGCCTGGTGGGAGGCCCAGTGCTGGCCTTTGGGTTCAAAGACAGGCCTCAGGCTCCCCCTCCCCCTCCCTCCCTGCCCTGGGCTTGGTCAGGCCAGGTGGCCCTTGTGTCCCAAGGCTCAGGGCCCCAGCCAGCCCTCAGCAGAGATCCTCAGCAGCCCCCTTACCAGGCTCTCCTGTAGGTTGTCAGATGCCGGCTCTCCCTTCTCCCCCTTGGGGCCGTCGGCACCCTGCAGGATAGGATGGCCTTGAGCCCTTTCTGTCCGTCACCAAAATCACCATCCATGGGGCTCAGCACCTCCCCTTCCTTCCCCCATAAGGCTTCCGGGCAGCAGCAATAAGTTGGCCTTTGCAGCTTAAAATAGTTTTCCTTAAATCAGTGGGTTTGTTTCCTGTGGGGCGGGGGCAGCCAGGGGCTCTGGAAGCAAAGACCCGGAGTTCAAATCCTGGCACCAGCTCTCTAGCTGAGTAAGCCTCATGGATGGACAATGGATATGAAGTGGTGGCAGCTCTTTGCATCCAGCCACGCATGACAAGAGCAGTGATAAAAATGACGGTGACAGTGGGTATTTATCACGTTAGCCAATCATTCTCAGCCCTGTCCGTGTGTTCCCTCGTAGGAGTGGGAGATTATCACCCCCACTTAATTTAATTAAATTAATTAATTTATTTTTAACATCTTTATTGGAGTATAATTGCCTTACAATGATGTGTTAGTTTCTGCTTTATAACAAAGTGAATCAGCTATACATATACATATATCCCTATATCTCCTCCCTCTTGCGTCTCCCTCCCACCCTCCCTATCCCACTCCTCTAGGTGGTCACAAAGCACTGAGCTGATCTCCCTGTTCTATGCAGCTGCTTCCCACTAGCTATCTATTTTACATTTGGTAGTGTATATATGTCCATGCCACTCTCTCACTTCGTCCCACCTTACCCTTCCCCTCCCCATGTCCTCAAGTCCATTCTCTACATCTGCATCTTTATTTCTGTCCTGCCCCTACGTTCTTCATAACCTTTTTTTTTTTTTTTAGATTCCATATATATGTGTTAGTATACAGTGTTAGTTTTTCTCTGACTTACTTCACTCTGTATGACAGACTCTAGGTCCATCCACCTCACTACAAATAACTTAATTTCGTTTCTTTTTATTCACCCCCATTTTAGAGCTGAGGAAACTGAGGCCCAGGGAGGTTAGGTCACTTGTGCAGGGTTCCAGAGTCAGTAAGAGATGGAGCAGGATGCAAACTTGGGCTGTCAGAGCTCCCAGTCTAACCACTGGACACTAGGCGGGGCCTCCTTATTTCACCTGAAGGAGGCCTTGGGGGGTAAGTGGTAGGTCCTTCTACAGACGAGGAAGTGGGGGCTCAGAGTCAGGGCAGCCCAGAGCTTCCTTTCAAAGGCCCGGTGGGCCAGGGCTGGGCTGAGACTAGGACCGTAGGGCCCCAGCCCCTGGCAGCCACCGTGGGGGGCACGCATTCACCTTGGGACCCCTACATGGGGCAAGTAGGGTGAGGCCCACCCAGCCACGTACCGGGAGGCCTGACAGGCCCATCTCTCCTGCTTCCCCTTTGGGTCCTATCAGCCCGGCTTCTCCTGGGTCTCCTTTCTGTCCTTTGGGACCCTGAAAACCACAGAACAAGGTACAGTAGGCACTTTCCCTCCCCCCCCATGCTGGCAGGTCCCCAGAGCTTAGTCCAGGCCAAGCCAGACCCCCGCCTCCTCCTTGTGGGTCCTCCCCTCCAAACCAGGTGATGAATGAGCAGAGGGGCCTGGTCGGAGACAGTAAAGGGGCAGCCCCTGGCCTGCCACACTGCAAGCAGGGGTGCAGGGTGGGGCAGGGGGCAGAGGGGGTGGAGCAAGTGGGACTGGGACTGGGCAGCTACCAAGGGGCGCATATGGGGTTTGGGGACAACCTTGTGCTCACATCTCAGGAGCCAATGGTGGGAGCCCCACATACAACCAACCATCCCTCAGTCACCCTTCCAGCCACTGCGTTCCCTCACTCAACCAATTTTGTAACATCCACTGTGTGCCACACATGAGGGACCCAGTGCTAAAGCACACCCACGAATGTTAAGTGGTTCTCATGGACACTGTTGTGTCTATGTAGGATCACACACGCACACGTATACTTGGAATAATATTAATAACGACAGTGATACTTTTAGCTAACACTTGAAGACTCTTTGCTATTACATGCGGACACTGCTCTCAAGTGTGTTCCATACACAGTTATTTAACCCTCATGGCAGCCCTGTTATACCATCTTCACCTGTGGGTGAGGACCTAAGGCTGCCAGAAAGTGAGTAGCTTGCCTGAGGTCTACGGGCAGAACCAGGATTTGCACACAGGCTCCAGAGCCCACTCTGTTCTGTTGCCTCTCTCCAACTCTGCACACACACACACACACACACACACACACACACACACACACACACACACAGTCCGACGCCAGGCACCAGCATCACCAAGGAAATGAAAGGCCCAGAGACCTTCTCTCCGTCGATTCCTGGAGCACCAGGCAATCCGAGTTCACCCTGGAAGGGAATAGACAGCAAGGGGGGTTATGGTGTTCCACAGCCCCTGGCAGGAATTTGCAGCCAGGCGGCTTCCCCTGACCAGCACACCAGCCCTGGGTTGGGTCCCTGCAGTTGGAGCTTCAAGAAGATGCCCACTGGGTGTCCAGCACAGTGCCAGGCACTGACCACCCTCTCCTCCATTTCCTCAGCCCCTATGGGCAGGTGCAGCCCGTGGCTATAGTAAGTTGGTAGGTTACAGACTTGGAAGCTGAGGCTCCAGGCCACACAGCCCAGGGATGATGGCAGAGACCAGACCCTGCCTGATTTCAAAGTCTTGGGCTCCTTCTCCTGAGCCAAGTGGGCAGGTGTAAATGATGCACACAGGCCATAGGAACGGCTATGTGATCTGCAGGACTTTGTGATGTCATGAGGGGTCCATTTATGGCTTACATGTGTGAATGATCCCAGGGAGAACCCAGGGCCAGGAAGAAGGCACCCATCTTGGTTAGGAAGGAGCAGGGCCACTTTCTCTGAGCCCCAGAAGCCAGGCCAGGGTGCTGGGAGAGAAGCAGAGGCAGAGGGGAGAGGGGAGGTGGGCCCTGGAGACAGGGGCCTGGGGGGACCACATAGCTACATCTGCACTGACCTTGGTTCCGGGGATCCCTGCTGGCCCGGGGGGCCCCTGTGGCCCAGGAGGACCCTGTGTGTGAAAGTCAAGGGGTCAGTGTTTAGGTAGGGCCTCCCCATCACTCCCCACCCACCCCTACATCTGGAGGCAGCAGTGACCCTTATAGCCCCCTTCCCACCTAGTCAGGTCAGGCCTTGTGTCTTGGGGGAGGCCAGGCAGACGGCACCAGGTACCGGGTAGGACGTCACAGTGTCTACTTGCCACAAAGGTCCCAGAACCCCTCTGCCCTCAGTATAGGTTTTGTCACAACACACTCCTGCTCAAGATCCTGCGATGGCTCCCCATTGCCTCTAGAAGCAAGTGTAAAACCCTTGCTGGCATTCAAGGCCAGCCAAAGATCACATTCCCACCAGTGGCCTAGCGCGGTGCTCTCTGCCTCTCCTGTGAACTCTGGTGCCGTCCGCTGGTCCTGGGCGTCCCTCGGTTTCACTGGGAGGAGATGGTGTCTTCACTCCCAAATTCCTGTCCCCACCCAGGACTCCCACAGGCCCGCTGCCCACCATCACCCCCCACACTCATGCCCCTTCACAAAGGCTGCAGCTGCCCAGCCCCCAGCCCAGCAAGTTCCAGGTCTCTTCCCTCCACCTCCTCTTACCAACCTGCCCCCACTTTTTAACAACTGAGGTATAGTTAATGTACAATATTATATAAGTTACAGGTGTACAAAATAGTGATTCAAATTTTTAAAGGTTACACTCTAGTTATAGTTATCATAAAATATTGGTTATGTTCCCTGTGTTGTACAATATATCCTTGTAGCTTATTTTAAACATAATAGTTTGTATGTCTTAATCCCTTACCCCTATATTACCCCTCCCCACTGGTAACCACTAGTTTGTTCTGTATATGTGTGAGTCTTATTTTTTGTTATATTCACTAGTTTGTTGTATTTTTTAGATTCCACATATAAGTGATATCATGTAGTATTTGTCTTTCTCTGTCTGACTTATTTCACTTAGCATAATACCCTCCAAGTCCATCCATGTTGCTGCAAATGGCAAAATTTCATTTTTTTTAATACCTGAGTAGAATTCCATGGTATGTGTGTATATACATATATACACACATCTTCTTTATCCATTCACCTGTTGATGGACACTAAGGTTGCTTCCAATATCTTGCAACCTGCCCCTTCTTGTTGGCTCCTCCATTGAGATGCCCCCGGTCTTACAACCTTCCTCCATTCCACCCACCCTTCTCCAGGTTCAGGCCCAGCACATGCCTCCCCGGCGGCCTCCCTGCCTCTAGCTATCCCCACCTTCCACGCCGTTCCCTTCACCCCTCTATGTCTGCCCACTGCCCATCGAATCCAGTCATTGTCCCTGTCTGGCATCCAAAATCCACTTCCCGCCTCTCTGAGCTCATAGGGCTTCTCCATGCGGCTCTTGGACAACCATGCACATGCACACCCTTGGGCCACGTCACACCACACCACGCCATGCAGGCCTGGGGTGGGCACCGTTACCATCAGCTTGTGCTTCCCTGAGGCCTGTAGGAGATAACTGAAATTGAAGCTCAGGTGGGATTAGGTGTTGACACCCAGTCTTGTCTCTGAGGACCACCTCTCCCCATCCCAGCTCCCCTCCCTGGTACCTGTGAGCAGCTGACACCCAACCCCTCACTCCATTGGTGATGGGTCCCAAGTTTGCCCAGCACTGGGGCAGGGCTCAGAGGCCACACATCTCCTGAGCCTCCCGGTGCAGGCCTTGCCACACTCTTCTCCCCCAGAGGTCATTAAAAGACCCAGCCCCCTCCAGCCTGTGTTCCCTAGGAAGGCCCCAGGAGGCCCTGCCTCCTGCTTCTGAAGGGCGAGCTTCCCTTTTTGCCTTGGCCTCTGAGGAGCTCAGGGCCACATGGGCCCCTTTTACAGCAGCTCTCTCAGCATCGTGTGGGTCTCCACACAGTGCTGACTTCCATATCAGGCACCTGGTGAATGTGGAGGCTTTGTGTTAAGCTGCCACTGGTCCCTTGTGTAAAGAGGTGCAGGACTTATACACAAAGTAAATGGATATTCCCTCAGGAAACGAACAGCAAGGGTGTATCAGGGTCTACCAGGAACACTACCATAAGGGCATCCAAGATCCTGCCATCGTAGTCAATTACCACCGTGTCTCCTTGCTCACCCTTGAGGCCTGGGGGACCCTGAGGCAGAAAGAAGAGGAAGAATTTCAGGGAAAAGCATGGTGGTCATTTCTGTCTCACCCAGAGAACCTAGTAACCAGGGCTGCACACAGGCTCGTGAGCTGTGGGTCAGCTCTCAGCTGTACCCTGGGCGGCCCCAGAATGGTGTCTTCTTGCATTCTCTCAGGCGCTGGCACCCTGACTGAGCACTCCAGGGGCCAGGCAGGGGGTGACACAAGGGAAGGGGGATGCCTGGGGCCAACTGAGGAACATACCTCCGCCTAGCCTGGGGGTGGCTGTGATTTGCCTTCACGTGGGAACCGAAGCCCACTGAGGCCCATCCCTGCGTTCTTGAGAGAAAATGGAGAGTCTGATTTTGATGTGAAGTGCTTCAGATTTTTAAATGTTGGCAAACAAACAAAAACACCCACACCCTCCAAAACACTGCGCAGGCCAACTAAAGACGTGCCGGCTGGATGCTGCCCTTGTACCTCAGTTTCTTAACCTCAGGTGGAGACTGCACACACCAGGCACTGACACTCCCATTCGCTCCTGGTTCTGAGCACACACCCCCCTACACACATGCCCACATGTATGTGTCTGCACATGCATGTGTCCACACAGGCACGCGTCCTCACAGGCATGTGCACTGCTGCTGGAACCTCACCTTTCCTTCTGAACCTCATCTCCCCACTGCACTCTTCTCTGCTAGGAGAGCAGCGGGGGCTGTGAGCACTTTGGTCAGGCCTGAGGCCATCTGCGCAGGATGGAGAGACCCAGGCCAGGGCATCATTTGCCAGCTGCCTCCACGGTCATGGCCTTCACGGAACTGTAAGGTGTACACTGAATTCCCACACTCAATGCTTAATCCAATTCCCTGGCCACCTGCACGACCAGGCTGCGGGCTTAGACCTGTGTTTTGGAGGAGGAAGGCAGCCCCTGGGAGCATAAGGGGGATGTGATTGCTCGAAATCACAGGGCCAATAACAGCGGCTGGGATGTAGTTCTAAAAGTGTGTTGATAGGGGCTCATCACAAAAGATCTGGGACCAGCTGCGGCGGCTGTGCTCCAGAGACAGGGGTGAACGGTGATGTGGGGCTGGGGGAAAGGCAAGGCCCCACAGGGGGAGGGTAACGCCATAAGTCACAAATCGAGGTTTATGTTTGAATATGCCAAGAAAAGAGTCTGGGAGGGCAGACACTTTCCTGGGGAGGAGGAGAAGAGGGGAGAGGATGGGACTCTTATTTTCACATCCATAGTTGAACATTTTACCAAAAGCATGTATTATCAAACTAAAAGCAAAAAAAAAAAAAAAAAAATCACTAATGAATTATTATTATTAAAAAAAGACTCCCAGTTCCTGCCAGCTCTTCTGGGGTCTCTGGGGGACAGGGGCTTCGGAAGGAATCAGGCCCCTGGATCCCACTGGTGTGGCTGGGGGAAGACTGCTTACCCGCGGCCCTGTGGCTCCATCGGCGCCTGGCTGGCCGGGTTCCCCCTGTGAAGACGCGTGGCTGCAGCCAGGTGTGCAGGGCTGAAGGCAAAAGTTCCCCTGCCCCCTCCAGTGCCCTCTTCCCCAAAGGACACAGGGCCGAGTGGACGTGACTGGCATCCCAGGAACGGGGCTCCCTGAGGGAGGGCCTGAGAGACCTTCCTCTGACCCTCGTTGTGTAGAGATGGGCCACTGAGGCCCAGAAGCCCAAGGCTACACAGTGAGGCCTCATCACTCACCCAGACCCACTGCCACCCGCCCCCAGGTGGGCTTCTGATTGCCAATCAGACAAGACCCCTGGGCCTGGGACCTCCCGGACTCCCAACTTAAAAGGGCAAACTGGAGGTGAAACCATCTCCCCCCGTGACGGGCCTTTGGGAAGCAGAGCAGTGGACTGTGATGTCACCTGGGGCCCCGGGGCTCTGTCCACGCCGTTCTCTCCCTGAGGCCCCGCGCTCCCTGGCTTGCCCTGCGACAGAGGCGCGTGCTGTGAGAGAGCACTGGGGCCGCCTGGGGCCGTGGGCTTCCGGAGTACTTCCTGAGAACGTGCCTGAGCCCACCCGGGGGTTGGGGGCCGTGGGCTCAGTGCAGCCCAGAGGACTCAGGACCAAGGCCCCTTCTGGTTTGGCCTTGGCGCACGGTTGGAGCAGCTCAGGGGCTCAGCCAGTTTGGAGGCAGGCTGGCCAGGATTTGGTGGTTGTCTTAAGGGTTTGGGGAAGCAAGGAAGACACCCAGTTCCTGGCTTGGGGACTGGGCAGAGTGGGGCCACCTAGGATGGGAACCAGAAGACTTGAGGGTGTGAGGGGAGGCAAATGGCTTGGGTGATTTGCCAGGCCCGTTGGTGACTGGGACCCTGGCCTTACTGCTTGCCTCCCTCTGGCCTGTCCTGGTCATCAACCCATGTGCCATGATGTGAAAGGGCTGCGTAGGGCTTCACCACGCAGGTGGGAACTGGGGAGGTGGGAGGCAGGGGGACCGCTGAGGGAGGGACATGTACCTACCTTGGGCCCTGAGGGTCCTGGGAGCCCTGGCTGGCCTGGTGTCCCATCATCCCCCTGAGGAGAGAACAGTGGAGGCTGCAGCCCTCAACCTGTGCACACTGGCTGGGTCCTCTGGCAGTCAGTTGGCCATCCCCCCTCTGCACACCCCAGCACACCAGGCCACTCCTGGCAGCAGCGCTTGGTCATACTGGGTCGGGGCAGCGCCCCTCTCCCCTCCTCGTCCCTCTAGGGCAGGGGTGGGGTCAGACCCACCTCTGTCCCTTGTCCCCACTAGCCCAGAGCACACCTTAGCAGGTGTGTGCAGAAGGAATGGATGGGTGCGTGAAGGAGAGGGAATTCATTCCCTCCGTCAGCAAACATCTCTGAGCACCCTCTGCAGGCCAGGCAGATGGGGTCCCTGCTCAATGAGTCAGAGGAGACCGAGGGCAAGGAAATATCCAGATAAATTCATAGCCCCATGCCAGGAAGTAGACAAGAGAATATAAGAGAATGGTGGGATAGAGAGGGACTCAGGGAGAGCGTGTGTTTCAGTAGGTGGCTGGGGACGGTCCCCCGGAGGAGGGGGCAGCTTTGCTGAGCCCAGTAGGAGGAAGAGGAGGAGGAGGCCCGACCACGGGAAGCAATGGGGGAAGATGAATCTGGGTCAGTGGTTCCCAAACTTGAGCGCATGTCAGCACCACTCAGGGGGCTGCCTGACCAGAGCACGCCCACCCCCAGTGTCTCTGACTCGGGGCCTCTGGGATGGGCCCCGAACACACATGTCTAATGCGCCCCCAGTGACGCTGATACTGCTGATCCAGGGATCACACCTTGAGAACCAATTTGACGTGGGAACAAATCTGATACGTTTGAGTAATTGTATGTGTTTGATGTATTTCTCTAACAGTGAGTGAATGAGTGAATGAATGAATGAATGAGATCCTGGCTTCAGAGACAGAGGTCAGAGCCGCCACCCACAGTCAGGACTTAGGTTGGGTTCTGCCGTGCCCAGCCCCTGCCCTTCTCTCCAGCCACTTCCCACATCCCTGCCAAGAGGCCGTCCACAGCCACCCCCACCTTCTTTCCAGGAACACTGGGCTCACCTTGCGGGGGAGACAAGAGTGGGGATGCAAGAGAGAGGTCAGAGCCACCTGGACACCAGGCACCTGCTCCTCTGGTAGAAGTGGCCCTGATGATCCCCATCCAGTGCAGCCCAGAGACCCCGAGCCCCTCAGAGAGATGCATGTGGGTGCTGGGGCTGACGGTCTTGGACTCCACTCCGACCCTGACCTGGTCCCTCCCAAACTGAGTGACCCTGGGCAAGTCACTGCTCCTGAAAGAGGGTCTCTGACTCCTCCAGCCTCAGAGAGTGGTTGTGAGATTAGAGGGAATGCATTGAAGGCCCTTGACTCCCAGCAGGCACTCACTAAAGGGGCTCCTCTCCCACCTTTCCCTCCTGCTCAGTCCAGGGGCTCTGGTTCCTTCAGGGAGGACCATAGCCTGCCTTCCCACCCTGGCAGGTGCTGCTCAAGGAGGGAAGAAAAGAGAGCTGACAAGCTAATGGATTTTATTATTCGATCCTCACAACCTGCTGTGAAGGAAAGGCAGGAAAAGTTTATCATGACCCCATTTGACAGATGAGTAAACTGAGGCACAGAGAGATGAAGTCACTTGCCTAAGGTTACAGAACTTGGTCTTCTAACCCTGCCACTTTGGCTTCAATGGGGGCGGGGGAGGGGAAGGTGGTGGGGTGAGGGAGCCCCATACCCCCAGGCCTGAGACAGGAGTGAGAGGAACTTACCTTGGGCCCTGGGGGTCCACTCGGGCCCTGGAATGAGAGAAGAAGGGGTGTTAAACATGATCCCAGACAGGGCTCCCGGGCTGTCTTCCTTAGCATCCTTCTTTTATAAAGGGTGACACCAAGTCCCAGAGGGCAGGCAGGGCTGTCTCTGGAACCCGGCTGTGCCACCCGTTCGTATCTTGGACAGAAATCCGCTTTAGATCTTAAGCAGTGACAAGTGGACTGCAGGCTCCCTCCCAGGGGTCTGGGTCTGTGAGAATTTTGCTGGGGCTGGAGTCCTGGCCCATCTGCTCCCCACTGGTGGTGGGGGGCAAGAGCGCAGGTGTGCACACACGTACAGCCGCACACCCAACCCCGGTGTGGGTGTGTGTGGGAGAGGGGCTTCTGGGTTTGGAACCACGGTCCTGCCAGCCCAGGTCTCTGAAATGCCCTGGATACTGACCGTCTCGCCATCTTGTCCAGCTTCTCCTTTGGCACCCTGAGGAGGCATAAGAGGAGAGCAATGAGGGGAGGCAGGGGCTCACAGCTGACTGAGCCCACATCTCCCTCCAGACCCTGGGCTGGGGCTGCAAGTACATTTTGTCCTCACCAAACCTCTGAGAAGTGGGCATCACTGTCCCCACCCCACAGACAAGAAAGCTGAGGCTCAGGGAATTATATGCCCAACATGACAAGGAATCGGTGAGCCAACTGAGCAGTTGCCCTGACAGGGGACCCTGGCGGCAGTTTGGTGGAGGTGCCGGCTCTGCACTGGAGGGAAAGTGCAGGTTGGAGCCCCTGGGTGAAGGAAAGGGGCAGTACAATGAGGTTTGGCCTCCGGTATTGGGGTTAGGACTATGTGAGGACAACCGAGGCTTAGTTAGTACTGGGGAGAAAGAGAGAGAGAAGTAAAGAAAAAATAGAGAGAGAAAAAGAAAGAGAGAGAGAGACTGAGAGGGAGAGAGAGGGAGAAGAGGTTGGCAGATATCTGCAGAGACAGCAGCCTCACATGGGTCTCAGCGTGTGCATTGGGAGTGAGACTATAACCAAGGTTAGAGTCTCTGAATCTATCTGGGGTTCGAGTGTGGGGATAAGAGTTGGGTCAGAGTCTGTAGGGGTGAGAGTTAGGGTCTGGATAACAATCTGAATTGGGGGTGTGGATCTGGATTTGGGAGTGAATTCGGGGTCAAGGTCTAAATTGGGGTTAAGGACCTGGTTAGTGTCAGATTTAAGGTGTGACTGGAGTAAGAGTCTGGGTCGGCGTTTGGGATAGGGCTAGGGTTGGCATTGATTCGGGGATCAGGGTTTGGAATTTTGGTAAGTACAGAACCACGTCCTGGGTGGTCCAGCTCCATGCTCTCTCTTACCACTGGGCCTGGTGCTCCCCTGGGGCCATCTTTCCCAGTGTCGCCAGGAGGGCCCCGGGCCCCAGGGGGTCCTGGGGGCCCTGGAGGCCCAGCAGCTCCATCTTGCCCTTGATCTCCCTGAAAGAGATGGGGCCCAGCATGACTCTGAGGCGTAGGGGAAGGGGTTCTGGCCTCCAGAGAGAGGCCTCCTCAGATGGGCGGCCAGATGCCTTCGCCCTCCCAGCCCTCGGCAGGCTCAGAGGAAAGGGGTTTGTTATTGGGCTTCTTGCCACTTCTTGGTGGCCACACAAAGGGACAGGTCCCTACACCTCTGCATAAGAGGCCAGTAGGATCTTGTACACCCCATGGCATGCTCCATGTCTCCAGCTCTCAGTGCCTGCAGCCCAGCTACGGTGTTTAGGTGAGAGATGAGACACACTAGGTGTGGGACAAAGCACAAGTGCCCAGCCAGCCCCCTTCCTTCTGGAATGGGGACTGCAAGCCTCCTGAAAGACCTTCCTGGTTGGTCAGCTCCTGCTTTATTAAGTGATAGAGGCACACTCTTGGGCATTTGTCCCAGATAAATAGAAACATGTTCACACAAAAGCCCATACATGAATGTTCACAACAGCTTTATTTGTAATAGCTCCAAACAGGAAACAATCCAAATGTCCTTCAATGGTGAATGATTAAACAACTGGGGTACATCCATGTCATGGAATACTGCTCAGCAATACATAGAAAGGAACAAAGTACTGACACATGCAGCAACTTGGATGCATGTCAAGAGATTTATGCTGAGTGAAAAAAGCCAATCTCAAAAGGTAGCTACTAGATGACTGCATCTACGTGAGATTCTTGGTATGCAAATGTATAGAGATGGAGCACAGATTAGTGGTTGCCAGGGGTTAGGGATGGGGGCAGGGAGGGGGGTAACTGCAGCTATAAAAGGATAGCAGGAGGGATCTTTGGGTGGTGGTTGCACGAATCTCAAGGGTGATAAAATTGCATGGAAGTAAGTAGACGCACAAATAAGTAAAATGGGTGACACTGGAATAAGGTTGGCAGATTATATCAGTGTCAATTTCCTGGTGGTGAGATTGTACTACAGCGATGCGAGATGTCACCATTGAGGGAAACTGGATGATGGGTGCACGGGGTATTATTTATTACAACTGCATATGAATTTTTAATTATCTCAAAAAAAAAAAAAAAAAAAAAAGAGCGACAAAGGACCACACCGTCTCTCTCATGCAGCACCAGATCCCTCACTCTTGGCCGTGTTAGTAATGGGTCAGACCTCAGGCAGCCAGAGCCCTCACCTTGTGGCCCCACCTGCAAGGAGGAGAGGAGGAGAGACCACAGTGCCCCCAGCAATTCCTGCTGCCTCAGTGGTGCCCGCCCAGCACTGGCTCAGGGCACAGTAATGTGGCACATCTGGCTCACAGTGCCAGCAGTTCCCAACCTTCCTGTCACCAAGAAAGGAAGAAGCCTTTTGTGGATTGGGCCCCTGCTGTGTGCCAAGCGCTGAGGAGTGAGGCCTACCTGGAGGTTATCTCACCCAATGCTGCAACCACCTGGCCAGGGCACTGCTATTGTCCCATTTTACAGCTGGAGTAGCCAGGGGTCAGAGAATGTAATCATTTACCCAGGGTTACAGAGCTAGGAAAGGCACTGTCTCCTCTGGCCACTGAGGCAAGAGTCTCTTTTAGACAGTATTTTTCATCTGTGACCCCACGATATGAGAGAACTTGGTTCTCTAGGCCACTGCACTTAAGACATAGCTCACTTATTTTCCTAATTAAAAAATTAACTGAAGCTCTCAATGTCCACCACACAGATCTTCTGGTCAGTCTGACTCAGCCAGGGTCCTGACCAAGAAGACAGAATTCCAGCCAAAAGACAACTGAGTTTGGTAAGGTCACCCAACCAGAGTGGCAATAGTGGTGAGTCATTCCTGTCTCATTTTACACTGTGTTAGGAATCAGTTGAAGATACCCCGCCCCCTGCTGCTCCTTTAATGGCTCAGGGTGGGAACCACTGGCCTGGAAGCTCCTTATCAAGGCAGAAAATGGGTGTAGATACTTGAGCAGGTTCTAGAGGGGGTTTAGGGTCTTCTCCTGGGTTACTTGGAATGAGGCTGGTCAGCCTCCTCCTCCTCCTCCTCCCGCCAGGATCGGATGGCTGAGGTCTCCCCCTGGGAATGTGGGGTGAGTCGAGGGGAGTGCGCACACCAGCAGCCCAGACTCCGCCAGTCTACCTTGAGGATTCGGCGATTGTACACGTGATGGTCTCTACTTATAAATCCCGGACTGAGCCTCGGGAAAACCATCTAGTTGGCAAACAGGTGTGTGATGAGAAAGGCAGGAGGGTGATTTAGAAACGACCAGGCTATTTCTGGAGGCAAAGCCACTTAACCCCGCCTGGAGATAGGAAGCCTGGTCATTGGAAGTGGCGGACCACGTTCTCCAAACATGGGTGCTATCCTTGCTGCCATCCCATGGGCTCCTCTTCAATGGGACCTCGCACTCCCCCAAGAGCTGGAGTCCATTTCTCCACCCTCTTGACTTGGGCGGGCCCTGTGACTGCTGTGACCAATAGAATGCAGTGGATGTGCTACTGTGTCCGTTCTGGAGGTAGCTCTTAACTGGCCTCCCGCCGCTTAGAATGCTGCTCTTGGGAAGGCCCTTTAGAAATGACCCCACCAGCCTGGGGAAAGCCTGAGCTGCACAGAGATCCATGAGTGGGCATCCCCAGCTAAGCTCCCCACCAAATTGCCAAGACCTGCTTTGTGGGGCCCAACCAGCAGAGGTCTCCACTCTGCTTCAGCCTCCGTTGAGGAGAACCCTGGTTCGGAACAAGGCACTTCTGGGTCCCTGGACCCAGGGGGCATGAAGGGCTAGAGGTGGGCTGGACAGAGACTCTGATCTACTGTTCCCACTTGGGGTGCTGGGTGCCCACTTTCCTGATTGCCATGAATCTTCACCTCAGTGGCTTGGGGTAAAGGATGTCATCCCCATTCACAGTTGGAGAAACTGAGTCTCAGAGGGGAAGGTGACTCACTCCAGGTCACTCAGCTGGTAAGTGGCAGAGCTGAACTCTGGGCTCAGGGCTGCTGGCTCCATCCACAGCCTTCCCTCTTCCTGGGTGCCAGCTGCCCTCAGGAAGATCAGTCTCCAGTCTGGGCCCAGTGCCAGCTCCACTGTCTGCCCATCTATGGTGATAAGGGTGACTGGATGTCTGCCAGAGATTCCCTGTCTGTGCAGGGGATGGCAGCCTCGGCCAAATCAAGGTGCTTGGGGCTTCCACCCAGAGGATGTTGAAGTGAAAACAGGCAGCGAGATAGACCACGGGTGGGGAGGGGCTGCTTGCTCACTTTTTTCTGTATAAGCATAGGGATCCAGAAGAAACGCAAGGTATACCTTATTATGATACGAAACAAACCATGTGGGATCAGGGGAGGGTCTTGCTCAGTTCTTACCCGGGGGCCAAAGTCTCCTGGTGCACCCTAGGAACAAAAAACAGGGTGATACATCACCACTACTTTTATTACTACTTCACACGTGTGGAGCATTTACTCTGTGCTCAGTGCTTCATATACACAGTCTCACTTCATTCTAACAAAAAAAACATACAGGCTCTATGTTATCTCCATTTCCAATGAGGAAACTGAGGCACAGAGAGGCTAAGTAACTTGCCCAAGGTCACACAGCTAGTAGATCCAGGGCTTGGAGCCAGGTGGTCTGTTATCTATTGGCAGCCCCCAGACACAGCAGAGTGGAACCCCCGAACCTGGGAATAATGAGGGATGATAATTGATTTACTGTTTTAAGTCACGAAGTTTTGGGGCAGTATGCTATGTAGCAGTAGATGCCAAGACTTCAATTTCTCTCTGTTTTCAAAGCCCCTGCCTTAATCATTTCTATGACTCGGTGGCATCAGCCAGAATTGGCAGGAAGGCAATCACTGCACCTGCCAACTGCACGAGTGTCTCATCATCTACAAAGAACATTCAGACGGTTACCTTGCGCAGTCTTCCCCACGAGAGGTTGGTTTTAATTTACAGATGGAGAAACTGACGCCCAGAGAGCTGGGTAACTTGCCAAAGGCCACACAGTTGGTGGTGGAGCTGTAATGCAAACCTGAGGCTCTGAACACCGGATCCTGTGCCTTGCTCAGCCCTGAGGGTGGACCGGAGCCCTGGCTGCCCTGACCTGTGCGGGCCAGTGGCGCAGCCCAGCCCTGCCCAGCCCTGCCCTGCCCTGCCTTAGAAGTGCCCGTCGGTTCTACCACACCCAGGTCTGTTACGGCCCCTCCCTCCCCTGACTCCACTGTGGGACACACAGGTCTCCCCTCTCTCCTGCTCCCCTCCAAGTCACTTGGAGTTCCCAGCCCTCCAGGAGTCTGACTGTTGTGACATTTAGTGCCAAATGTCAGGGAAGACCTTCTCACAAAGGGCTGCAAATATCTCAGGGTTAGCTCTCTGCCATTTGTTTTCCTGGGGGGGTGTCCTCCCCACAAAGAATGCCATCAGCAGTCAGTGTTCAATTCCACAGGCTCTTCTAGCACCTTCCCCTTTTCAGGATTGATTATTTTGGAAACTCATCATTCTGGGTAGAGTGTGCTTTCAGTTTTGTTACACTCTGGTGCCAGGAGAACTCGGATTCAACCCTCCAGGTACTTTAAATCATCAAATGTGAGCCTTGTAACCATTTTAGGAGGTAGGCACCACTAGCCCCACTTCACAGATGAGGAAAGTAAGGCTCCAGGAGGGGATGTAACTTGCCCAAGGTCACACTCTGGAGCTGGGGTTTGAAGGCAGGTTTCTGGCCTCCTTTATCAGCCGACTGCATCTGGACAGCCTCCAGCATCACTTACCTTTTCTCCTTTGGGGCCTGGAAGTCCCTGGAGAAGGAAGATAGAGAGAGAAGAGGAGTGAGTGAGGAGCACTAGGCTAGCCCCCTTCTATCTTCCCCGAGGCTGTGAGGGCAGAAGGGCCTGTGAGCCTGAGCAGAGCTGTGGGCAGCTGAGTGAAAAAACGTACGAGCCTATCAGCCTTTAGGAGGGCTGCCTGTGCTGGCCCCAAGGAAGCTCTGAGCCTCAGTGCTCGCCACGAGGAAGACAGGAGACTGGGGCGGTCGCTGGCACCCTCTCTGGACAGGGGCACATGTGCTAGTCATTCCCCCCAGAGGACAGAGCCCTCCCTGCTCAGCACCCGTTGTGCCCAGGTACCAGTGAGGAGGTCACTGTCTTCGGGGTCTGGGTGAACGTGTGGCTGTGGAGGTGGCCTCCCCGCAGGCCATCACTCTCTGGCTGCAGGGAAATGTGTCTCTTTCAGTCTCGCCAAGTTACCAGGACTTCTAGGGAAGCGGGCCAGGCCACACACAAGGCACCGACTGTGGAGCTCAGAGACCCCGGGGTGGGGGCCAGGCTGCGGTGGGCCAGCTTGGGGTTCACACTCTTGGTCAGGGACCTCAATCACTGGCCTCCATCCCAAAACATCCATGTTCCCTTCAGGTAGTGATGGATTCGCTCATTCACTCATTCAACAACTCATCCATCTAGGTAGTGGGTTCTTGCTTCCCCTCCTTTAATAATGCACCCATCATCAGTCAGCTCTTCAATCATTTGTTAATTCATTCATTTTTTTTTCTCACTCACTTGTCTGCTCAACCATCACGCATTTATCCATCCACTAACTCATCTGCTCTTCCATGCATCCAACTGTGTGTACAATTATTGATTCATTACCTCATTTGACTCTTCTTCCATCCACCCATCCGTCCATCCATTCATCCATCCATCTGTCCATCTGTTCATCAATCTATTCATCCATCTGTCCTTCCTTCCTTCCATCCATATCCAATTATTCATTTTATTATGCTGCCTCTGTGTGCATCTTATTCATTCTGCTAAGGATGCCAGTGGACCATATGCTTCTGGTCCAGGTGTTGAGAACTCTTCAGCCTGATGTCTACCATCTAAGTCTTGAGACTGTATGAGGGGATGCTTTGTGCCTGGGGTCTGCTGGGAGGGCCTTCTATGTTTTGAGGGCTGAATGGACACCAGGGACAGTGCTGTTCACAGTTCTTTGCGTCCCCAGCATCGCTGTGGGGAGAGTTAATATGCCTATTTGACAAACAGAAGCCTCAGGCTGGGGAGGTGAAGAGGCCTCCTCAAGGCTGCACAGTCAGCAGGTGGTGGAGCTGGATTTAAACTCAAGTCTGACGGTCAAATAGCTTCTCTCCGTGCTAAACCAGGTTCTTAGCGGCCCTTCCCTCTGGCATCCACGGTAACTCCCAACCCCAGGGGCAGCCCCATCCCAGGACCACCTACAACTGCCCTGTTATCACTTACGGGCTTGCCATCCAGACCCAGTGGCCCCTGGAAAACGAGAGAGAGAGAGAAAGTGAGAGAGACAGTGAGAGAGCACAGAGGTTACACACAGGAAAGGCATTTCTTCTGTGTTTTACGACCCAGAGGCACGACTGAGTGACAAGAGACCAAAGCCTGCCCCGAGCCCATGGTCTTGGGTACATTTCACGTGGACTCAGGGTGGGGGCATCTCTGTGCTGTTTGTTGTCCAGAATCCCCTCCTCTGATAACAGAGCCCGTTTCTTCTCCAAAGCCACCCCCATCCACCCCATAGGGTTTGGACATGTGACCATATTCCCTCGGCCAGGGTGAGTAGTTCAGGGATGAGTGTCACGCCTGGGACTCTGAATGGTGGAGTTTTAGAAGAAAGAGGATTCTTTTCTCCTGATGGGGCTAATCCTGGAGCTCCTGGGGGCACCGCATGGCTTGAGAAAGAGCCAACGGAGAGGAAGGCAGAGCTGAGAGACAGAGAGAAAGGCAGGCAAAGGGCCTGAAGCTGAAACTACCTCTGCATACTTCTTTCTGTTTGTCAGTGAATACATTTCTTTCCTTAAGCCAGTTTGAATTTGAGTTTCTGTCACTTGTAACTTGTTAGGGACTGAATGTGCCCCCCAAATTCATATGTTGAAACCTGACCCCCAATGTGATGGAATGTGGAAGTGGGGTTTTTGGGAAGTGATTAGGTCATGAGGGTGGAGCCTTCATGAATGAGATTAGTGCCCTTATAAAAAGGACCCCAGAGAGCTCTCTAGCTCTCTCTCCACCATGTGAGAACACAGTGAGAAGTTGAAAGTCTGCAACCCAGAAGAGGGCCCTCACCAGAACCCGACTGTGCTGGCACCCTGATCTCAGACTTCCCAGCCTCCAGAACTGAAGAGACAGATTTCTGTGGTTTATAAGCCATGCAGTCCATGGTACTTTCTTAGAGTAGCCTGAACTAAGACATAACAGGAAGAGTCTTGAAAGCTCTTTCAGCTCCCTGCACTGCTGTGGTCTTTGCAGGCAAAAGTCAAATAATACAAGGGTGGGTCTAGAGAGCTGGGGCCTCTCAGCGGTCTGGGGGCTTTGTGGTGTCTGCAGACGGCTGGTGACCACTGCCCAACAGCTCCCACTGTCCACCCACCTGACAAAGCCTCACTGGATTCGTCTACACTCTTGTGGAGGTGTAGAGGAATCCAATGGGGGTGCCATGGACTGGGTCCACCTGCCTGCTGGGTCCAGTGGTCAACAGCCAGTTTCCCTGGTTGGGTCTCCAGACTTCCCTGGCAGACAGCCATCTGCAGATTCTCCAGATGCTGTGAGAGTGACTTCTCCTTGGTACCCTCACTCAAGGGCCTCACTCCAGGCAAGAAACCAGGGCAATTCTGAAAATTGGTCTCCTAAGTGCTTCTGGCCACTCGCTTCACATTCAGTTGAGGGTCTGGATGTCAGGGTGATGGCCTGGGGTCAGCTGGGGTCCCAGGAGAGGGGGAGTGGGGCCATTCCAAGGTCTTGGGGGCCCAGGCCCTGGGGGCTCCTGGTAAGGTGCAGTTTAGGTCCCCGCCATCTGTAGCTCATCAGAAGCTGTCCTAGCTGGCCTGTCTCCTTGGGCCAGCTCCTGGCTGTCCTGAACTGGATCCATATGAAAAGCCTTTTCCCTTTAGCAGTCCGCTAAAAGTAGGTCCTGCCCCTCATCTACCCTCCATGCTCAGGCCCTGCTAGGCCTCCTCAGGGCCATGTCCCTCTGGGCATCTCTACGCGGGACCCCTCACCCTGGCGTAGCCCTCTCAGCTGCCATAACACAGAGGGCCCAGTCCCATCCTGGGTCTCTTCTGGGGGCTATTGGTGGCCTCCACACTCTGCCTGAATCACAACAGAAGCCCTGTGTAAGGCAGGTGTTATCATACCCATCTTACAGAGGAGGAAACTGAGGCCCAGTGAGGGGAAGGCCTTGCCCCAGGCCATGCAGCCAGAAGAAGCGGGGGCTGGAGCCGATATGGCAGGCACTTCAGTTCTGTGTCCACACTGCACTCAAGCCACGGCAGTGGTCTTGCCTGGCCTCTGGCCACTCTCCCTTCTGGTCTGCCCTTGCATTCCTCTGTTCAAACCTTCCCTGCTCTGTCCCATTGCCCACTGGATCTCGCCTGCCCACGGGCCCCCAGTCACCTTGTCCAGTGTGGTTGCCACTGCAGACTCTGTGCCCAGGCCTTGCATGTGTCTGTCCATCCTGCTGACCTGAGCCCAAACACAGTGAAAACTTTGCCCCTCTCTATTCTGCATGGATTAAAAGAAGCCATAATGCAGACAGAAATTAAAAAGAGACCAAGATGCAGTTTAGAACTAAGTAAAGCTCCTTCCTTTTCAAGAAGTAACAAGTGTTGGTGAGGATGTGGAGAAAAAGGAAGCCCTGTGTGCTACTGATGGGAATGTAAATTGTGCAGCCACTATGGAAAACAGTATGGAGGTTCATCAAATAATAAAAAATAAAGCCACCTTATGATCCAGCAATTCCACTTCAGGGTATTTATTCAAAGAAAATGAAAACAATAATTCGAAAAGATATCTGTACCCCCACTGTAGCATTATTTACAATAGCCAAGACATAGAAACAACCTAAGTGCCCACCGATGGATGAATGGATAAAGATGATGTGGTACACACACACACACACACACACACACACACACACACACACACACACTGGAATACTATTCAGCCATAAAAAAGAATGAAACCTTGCCTTTTGCAACACGGATGGAACTTCAGGTGCAGTGTGCTAAGTAAAAAAGTCAGGCAGAGAAAGACAGATGCCACATGATCTCACTAACATGTGGAATCTGAAACAAAACAACAGCAAAAAAACCCGCGCTCATAGATACAGAGAACAGATTGGAGGTTGCCAGAAGTAGGGGGGTGGGTGTGGGTGTGGGTGAAATGGATGAAGGGGTCAAAAGGTACAACATTCTAGTTACAAGATAAATAAGTTCTAGGGAAGTAATGTACAGCAGTGAGGACTCTAGTTAACACTACTGTATTGTATACTTGAAAGTTGCTAAGAGAGTAGATCTTAAAAGTCCTCATCACAAGAAACAAAACAAAACAAACAAAAAAGGAGACTAAGGTGCAGCTTAGAACTAAATAAAGCTCTTTTCTTCATATGTCAGGAGGGAGAACACAGCGGGCCTCACTGCTAAGTCACCACCAGCAGCTGCGACATGAGCTGGCCTTGGAACTGGACAGCGTGATGAGCCCAAGGTGTCCCTGATAAAGGCCAGGACACAGAGCAGGGTTTGCTTTGGACTTGACTCCGTATCCTTCACAGGGTTTGCCCTTGCCACGGCCCTGGGAGACAGGTGCCATGCCCCCTCCTGCAGATGAAGAAGCTGAGTCAGTGGGATTGTCCAAGGGCTTGAAATAGGCCCCACTCTCTTTGGAGTGCTCCCTCTCCTGCAGCACAGGGTAGTAGGGGTGACAGATGGCTGTCCAGGGAACCTAGGGAGAAGGTTCATAGGCTTTGCCTTCTTTCCAGGATTCCTGGTACCTCTGTCTCCCTCACTGAGCAGACCTTCCCTGGGCAAGGGCTCCCTGGACCCTCTTTCACTTTGACCTTCTGCCAGGGCCAGTTCCAGTTGACGTGAAGCACGCAGCGCCATGGTGCCCTGCTTTTCTAGAAGTGTCCACTGAAGAAGGGAGCCCGGGGATGTTCCCTTGGCTTCGACCCCAGAGGGGGAAAAAATCAGTGCCACCAGCTGTCTCTGAGAGCGTTCTGATGACCAGACCTCAGCTGCCCCTTCCTGAGAGTGAATCCTGCCTTCCAGGCAGGATGCTCCCCTCTGCCAACTCCAAGACTGTCCTCGATGGCTCATTGATGGTGCAGCCTTGGTCCCCAGCTTTCTCGTTTGTGAGAAGCCCCGTAAGTGGCAGAAAACCAAGTTTCCCACCCAGGGCCCTGCCTGTATCTGGGATCACAGAGTCCTTGGCCCCCAGGTCTTGGAGTTTTAAAAACAAGAATAAAGTTTGCAGTTTCTGAATAATGGCAAGAGGGGGCATTAAGAGCAGCAATCTTGGAAACGCCCATCGCAGGGCTGAAGGAAAGTCATCTCAAATTCCCTGGGAACCCAAGATTGGAGCTGTATGTGGTTAGATATGATGCCAAGAAGATTCCCTTGGCAAACACAGAATGCCCACATGCAAATATTTAGAGACCAGAGGGTGCTGGCCCAGCCTTGTGGGTGGAGCTGACCCACAGCCATGGCCTTGGTCTGAGGAGGTGGCTCTGGGCTTACCTCTGGTGACACCTAGGCAAGAAGGCTGTGCCCAGGCCCTTGAATTCTCTCTCTGGGGAAATAGCTGACCCTTGGAGAGGCTGATAGGTGACCAGTGGTCACTAGGAGTCACTGAGGAGGGGACGCACAAAAGGGTGGGGTGGAGGAGGAAACAGCCTGGCGTTGGAGTCAGACGGACCTGCCTAGCTCTGGGGCATGATTCTGACCCCTCTTATCCTGGGGGAGGCTGGGCCCTGGGCTGTGAACCTTAGAGGATGGACCCTGCCCCTTCATCCTGCCTTTCCCAAACTGGTGTCCAAGGAACAGTGTCTTGCAGGGTGTTAACAGGCTTGCCTGGGGAAGGGAATACTATGGTCAAATAAGGGGTTACACCCTATGAAATAGGTTTCTTTCCTGCAAGATTTGCCTGAGCCATCATTCTGCTTGTGGGTCTCCCGGAGGGCAATGTTCCCAGCCTCACCGGACTCTCTCATCTCAGGGCCTGGCTGAGTCTTAGCAAAGCAACCCTGATGGCAGGCTGTGTGGACCATCTATGAACCAGGTGTTTCCATGTGCTGGAGGGAGGCCCAAGCCTGGCTCTGGGTGCTCTGAGAGGAGGAGAAACATTCTGGGGAAGGGTCAGGGGCTGGTCAGATGGGAGCCAAGGACAAACACGGGGTGGGTCCAGCAGTCAGGCTGGGTCAAGGCAGGGCAAGGTCCAGGCTGAGTGCCCCAGCAGCTGACAAGCTGGTTTTGAGCAGGATGGGGCTGCTGTGGGAAGCCAGGCCACCTGGAAAAGCAGAGCCCCAGACTGGGTGGAGGCATGGCCTTGGTGGCATGGGGTCTTATTGCATCAAGGCAGCCCTCCCCTTCCCCGACCATCAGCTGCTCCAGCTGCTTCTCCCCCTGGGTCTCCCACCAGAGGAGCGGAAGGAACGACACTGGGCAGCCCACGGAGTGAAGGCAGGGCTTGGGCCTTCCCTCGGTTCAGATGCCCTCTCTGAGCCTCAGCTTCCACAGAATGGGTGATCCTGAGAGTCAGATGCCACAGCCCTGTGCCTGGAGGCGCTCGGTTCCTGCCAGCTCCCTCTCCTGCCTGATCAAAGCTGTGGAATTCACCAGAGGTTTTCATCGCCTTCTGCCCTCCACGAAGCCCCACAGCTGTTTACAAGCCTGGGTTCTGCTTTAAATCACTCCTCCCTGGTGCAGATCAGCTGAGCTCCAGGACGCTTCCGGATGTGCGGAAGCAAACAAAACCCTGTGGTGCGCTGAATCGCATGCCAGGAGGACAGAGCCCCCGTGCTGGCCCGTGCCCCTTGCCTCGCTCAGGGGCCCGAGCAGCCCTGAGCCTCAGTTTCCTCAACCGTAAAATGGAGGTCTTGCCCTTCTCTCAAATGACAAGTTCAACATGAGTCCCAGGTTAGTCTCCTTTGTCTCCTCTTTCAGACCAACCCAAGTCATGAGACCCTACAGGGAAGTGGACACAGAGGTGGAGTCTGCACTGGCTCTCGGGTGGGCAGTGCCGGGAGGGACCTTTGTGGGGCCTTCCTAGTGGCTGGCAATGGGACGCCAGGCTGTGCCACTGCTGTCATCTCTTACCTTCATGGGTTTGCTCCCTCCCTCCCTCACCCTATTGGGTATTTCCTAAGCAGGTTCCACGGAGCCATCTTCTGAGAAATATTAACGAGTACGGCAAAGGAGGGGAGGTTTCTTGGGGAAGTAAGTTTGGGCCGTGGAGTGTGCCGACTCCATCCATCACTGGAGCTTCTCAGTGTTCATCAAGGAACAAAGCCTCGGAGGAACCCCGAGGCAAAGAAGTTGTGTCAACCATTTCCTCTGCACAGGGCTGGCTGCTTCTGTTCCTCCCTGTTAGCTGTGGCTCAGCCCTCCCAATTGGCAAGAGTGTCTGTTGAACTGAACTAAATCAGTACGCTGGTTGTGTTTAGGCGGAGACAGGAGTAAATGCTCAGACTGGCCGGAGCTGGGTGACTATCTTGCTTTCTGGTTGTAATGAATGCTGACAGCTCCCCTCGGGGAATGGAGCCCTCCAAATGCACCAGAACAGGGCCCCTGGATGAGGGGGCTTACCAGGATTATCAGTCCAGGGCCCAGTAATTATGGCCCAGATGTTGACAATTCATCAAATTACAAGGCGGTTGGGGCCTGGGGTCCCAGCCTGGGACGTGCACATTCCTGTGCAAAGGCTCTCTCATCAGGGCTGTCCAGTGGGCAAGGGGGTGGGTGGGCAGCCCCCTTGGGCAGGTCAGCACCATGTGGTTCTGATTTCTCAGGCCAGGCTGTTTGCACACACATGGGCCACAGCAAGACTGTCTGGGCTTAGCAGTTTCCCAGACTTGAATTCCACCGTAGGGTAAGGGAAGAAAGGACCCCCACTTCTTACGTCCAGCCTGGCTGCAGCTCGTGCCTGGGTGGTGGCACATGGTTCCTCCTGGGGATCCCCTTCCTGGGATCTGGGGCCCTCTGTAGAGTGGGCTCTGCAGTCACCTACTGCACCTAACTCATAGCAAGCTGTGAGGGCTTTAGCTGGGTGGGGACCTAGGAGCCTGCCGAGGTCAGAGCCCTGCCCTTCACCTGCTCCTTGGCCTGCCCACGCTGCCCCCTCCCACTCCTCGTCTGTACAGGGGAGGGCAGGGCTGGCCTGGAGCCAGGTTTGGTTTGGTCCATGCAGTTAAAAAAAAAAAAAAAAAAGGAAAACTAACCAAATGAGTTGCAACATTTAAAAATTGTGACGTTTCACATAAACATCTGGAGTATGGACTTTTCTTGAAAAGCTGAAGATCTTGCACCCTGGGTCCACATGCATGGCAATACCTGCTGGGTCAAGTGCTCCTTTAGCTGGGCACTGCCCCAGGGCCACAGGCTCCACCCCACCCTTGTGCCTCACACCTGGCCTGCTCTCCTGCTGAGGTGACCTGCCAGCTCTGTGGGGGCATCTGGGTTTGTAACCCTTGGCCTAGAAAATCTCTAGGTCCCTTTAGCTCTATGATTCTGTGAGGCCAGAAAGCCAGCTGGCTTCTATTTTGCAGAGAGGGCATGCTCAGTGAATATCTTGCATGCACTGGAAGCAATTACACGTATGTCCGTTATACATCGTGGCTAGAAGAGATGGTGCTATGCCTTTGAACTGATCCCTACCTGCTTAAATTACACATTTGCCTATTACATGATTACCCTGTTAGGTATCATGAAAAATTGTTCCAGGGTGGGGTGAAGGGTAGTGATGGACCTGACTCCAATTGGGTGTGGGAGGATGGAAGCTGGATCAGTGAATCGAGTTTGTCTGCTGAGAGCTGCCTCTAGCCTGGCATCTCCAGCTCAGGCACATGGGGCTGGTCTGATGGAAGGCACTGGAAATAGCAGACAGGCTGAGGCACCCATTTTGGTGGCAGCCTCTGCTAGGGTGAAGATCTAGCAGGACGGATCAGAAGGGTGACGGTCCCATTGTGGCTGGAACTACATGATGGAGGCAGTCTAAAGGGGAGTGGCCTGCCTGGGACAGCCCAGCTCAGACGGTGGGACTGAGACACAGCGTTACCAAGACACCAGGGGACAGAGTGACTGACAGAGCTCACAGCAGACACAGAGGCGACAGCGGGTGCTCTGCAGGGACCCCTGATGCCCCAGGCCACACTCCTGATCTGCCCTCTTGCCCTGAGCCTTAGTCTGTGGGTCCACTTGCCTGCTTCCTCCCATCCTCACCCACGTTTGAATTTCCAGCCTCTCTGAAACCCTGGGCTTTGGGGTAGGCCCTCTTTGGTTTCCATGGATGACACAGTTGTCACCCACTGTTAATGGATTGGTTGGAATCCTTAAGAATCCAAAGATTTCGTATAAAACTTGTATTTCTAGCATCTCTCTCTTTTTTAAAATAAACTTATTTCTTCCTTCCTTCCTTCCTCCCTCCCTCTCTTCCTCCCTCCCTCCCTCCTTCCTTCCTTCCTTCCAGGCTGCGTTGGGTCTTCATTGCTGCACGCGAGCTTTCTCTAGTTGCGGCGAGCAGGGGCTACTCTTTGTTGCAGTGCGCAGGCTTCTCATTGCAGTGGCTTCTCTTGTGGAGCACGGGCTCTAGGTGCACGGGTTTCAGTAGTTGTGGCACGTGGGCTCAGTAGTTGTGGCTTGCGGGTTCTAGAGCGCAGGCTCAGTAGTTGTGGCGCATGGGCTTAGTAGCTCCGCGGCATGTGGGATCTTCCCAGACCAGGGATAGAACCTGTGTCCCCTGCCTTGGCAGGCGGATTCTTAACCACTGCACCACCGGGGAAGTCCCTCCAGCTTCTCTTGATATCTTAGGAGATGTGGTAATGATCAACCTGCTTGGGCTGAGCTGCAGCACCCCCTTTAGATGGGGCATGTATCCCCCCAGTTCAGCCCAAGCCCAACTGTTCCTTACACTCTCCTGCACCCAGCCAGTTTCCCCGATTTCCTCACCTGGCTGGCCCCTGGAATGTATCAATGAGCTCGTGAGCCTGCAGTTCTAGCTCTGAACCATCTCTCCAAACCACGTCCACATCCAGTCCCCCACTCACCCCTGCCTAGGACTTGGCCTGTCTTCTGGACCAGTCTCCACCAGCCTCCCTGCCTCCTACCCCCACACGCCCATCCTTCCTACACAGCGAAGGAGCGGGGGTCATACTGATTGTTTTGTTTTTACCCAGCAGACCTTGGAGTGAACTGCTTAACTTCCCTGGAGCCTGTTTCCTCCTCTGGAAAGTGGGTGTGGTGTGGATGGAATGGTTTCCTACAGATGACAGTGCCCAGCCTGGAGCTTGGCACCCAAAAGGGTTGGATGAGTGTGACTGTAATGTGCTGGGCCAGTTTTGCGGTAAGAATCCAGGAAACGGGGTGGAACTAAAAGACATACACATTTGCCTTCTCGTCTGGGTGTCACTGACCCTGAGCACAGCCCTGTTGGGCAGGTGCCATTATTACCTCCATTCCACAGATGAAGAAACTGAAGCTTGGGGAGGCCAGGCATGGCCAGCTTGGACTTGGACATAAGCCTAAATCTCCTGCCTAAACCCCGCCCGCTTCCCACCTCACCATCCCTCTCTGGCTTCGTCAGCGCCTAATACAGCCTCACCCCCACCCTCAGGGCAGAGCCGCAGTGCCCCT
Source organism: Balaenoptera borealis (assembly GCF_965194805.1). Classification (NCBI taxonomy): domain Eukaryota; kingdom Metazoa; phylum Chordata; class Mammalia; order Artiodactyla; family Balaenopteridae; genus Balaenoptera; species Balaenoptera borealis. The sequence goes on from NC_138867.1 coordinate 165,900,192, forward strand.
TGGCCTGACATTCAAGGACCCCTCCTCTGCCCCCATGGTCCTCCTTCCAGACTCACGTGTCACCTCTGAGAAGTCTTCCTCAACTCCCCCTCATCCCACATAGTTCCTCAGTTACTGACCCTCTGCTCTGTCTTCCCAATGCCTCCTCTCCCCACTGTGACTGTCCCCAAGGCTCCAGTGCCCACTAGAGGCCTGGCTCTGAAGGATGTCTGTGAATCTTTGAAGTGCCCCCTTCCCCGGCTGGGCTCGTGCCATCCTGTCCCACTGAGTTTGGGTCTGAATAGCCCAAAAGGGAGGACCCATTAGTGGAAGGACCCGCCCTTGTATGGAAGATGACCCACTGGGGCCAATCTCTCCCTAGACGTCCCTCCTGAAAGGTGGGTACGCAGCCCTGGCTTGTATACCTCCAGTGACGGGGAACTCACTGCTTCCTGGGCAGCCTGATAGGTTTGCAAAGTTTTTGTTTAAGCCTGGACCTTCCCAGGTTGGAGGCTACTGCAAGTTCCCTCCACCTTGTGGCCCCTTAGTGAGGCAACCACTTGCTCAATGAAGCTGGGTACTCCATGGCTGCTGGCCCCTGACCCCCCTCTCCTGTTCCCTCCCAGCCTGGCCTGTCTTGGGTGTACCCTCTCTCTGGACATTCCCCCGAAGCTCCCATTTGTCAGCCCCTACTTGGCCTTCCGACCTCGGCTCACACCTCCCTTCCTTTGGGGGGTGCCCCGACTCCCACCAGGCCAGGCCCAGGTCAAAGATACTCGCAGCAACCTGTTGTTCCTTCCCGGCCCTGAATTTTTATTCTCTCTCCCACTCAATCACAGCCTCCACGGGGGGAGGGACTCCACGGATGTATTTCTCACTAATTGTATCCCAAATGCCAAACAAAGTGCCTCATACATAGTGAGAACAGAGTAAATATTTGTTGAGTGAACCAGCTGTCAAGGGAACTCTTCTATAAATGAATGTCCAGTTTCCTACTGATGCCAGTGCCTGGCCTGGGAGCACCAGAGGGCACTCTTGACCTGTTGGAGGCTGTCATGGGCACCCGCTGACTCCTGCCCCCTGGGCCACATCCTGGGAGCTGGGCACTGGGGACACTACCCTGGGAGGGGCTCCTTCAGCCTCAAGGGCTCCCCCTGCTGGGGTCAGTGATCATCACGGCGGCAAGAACTGTCACTGAACCCAGCCTGTATGTCCAGTGTTAGGGCTCTCATGGGGTCAATTACCTGGCTCCCCCAGTGGCTGAAGAGGGGTTAGGGACATGCCTGAGATCACACGGTCTGCGGAGCCCCAAAGCGCACTTTCTCTCCACTGCATGGGCAGGACAGGGGGCCAATCCCTGATTTCAGGAGGAGCTGGGTGGACCAGCTTCATACCCCAAATAACTGCTTTCTCTCAAATCTATTTACTTGGAAGACCTGAGTTTGTCCCAGTGGCCTAGTGCAGGTCTGTGAACATGTTCTTCCTGGGGGGATGAGGGTGCTTTGCTGCCTGGGGGAAGTGGGAAGAGGGGCCAGCAAAGATGTTGTCACAGTCACACCTGCAAAGGGCAGGACCAACTTCTGCTGGCCCCCCATGGGCTGTCCCTGCTGATAGAAATCCCAGAGCTGGATGTGGGAAGACGGCACCTCCCTTGGAGGTTTGTATCTGGGGCTGGGGGCTCCCGGGCCACTGCCAGGACGATGCAAAAGGCTGCTGAGGGTAAGCAGGGCATCTGGGAACCAGGGGCAGGAGCAGGAGCTCAGCCCTCTGGTCCTTTGGTTGCCCCACATGTGACACTTGAGGGACATGGGATATAGCATGGGCCCAAGGCAAGGAGCCTGGGTGAAGGAGCACCTGTCCTGGGCTTTCGAGGGCCCCTGGGGAGGAGGGAGGAAAGGCCGGCATGGTGGCCCTTTCCCTGGGGCCCGGCTGTGGCTCCCCAAGGTTCCAATCTGGGGGCCATTAGTGGGGCTCGGAAAATCTGCTTTCATCCCGTCCCGGCTCCACCCAGAATCTGGGGAGCTGGGGAGCGGCACTGCGAGGGTCAGATGAAAATGCGATGTAGGATGTTGAAATCTAAAAACAGATGAATTTGGGATATTACAGATGAATCATTTAACTAATTACATTATTACAATCAAAGCTGTTTTTGAACAATGAGAGTGCAAAAAAGCATATGAATGTGTGGTGCCCTGTGGTCCTTTTTTGTTCACTTGATTAATTCCAAACAGTCTGAGTTATTCATTTCAAAATTGGTCCCAGGCAGAGGCCCTGTCTCATATCCCACATTTCTGCTCAGAGCTTATGCTGTCCCCCGGGGCCTAGGCTGTCGATGCCCCCATGACTGATTCTGGAGACGACGTGCAGCTCTGCCTGCCCCCCGTCCCCGCCCCAGATAGGTGGTGCTTGGGGAACTGGGTGCTGCGAAGCGTGAGTTCTGGCTCTGGTCCCTCACCTGTCAGAGCCAGCCTGCAACTCCCGCCAGCCCTCATTTCTCCAGTCTGCCCCTTTTACTCCATCCTTACTGGGACATTCTTAATTCAGTGCCTGATATTATTGTAGCCGCCTTCTACCTGGACCCCCTTCCTCCAGTCTCTGCCCTGTAGACAGGGAGGCCTTTCCAATATACACTTCTGCCCACACCCCTCTGGGTGGGTGGGGGCCCCTCACTCAGCATCATCTTCCCGCCTTTCCCTGCCCTCCCTCAGAATCACTGACCACCGGCACATGGGACCACATCTCGCCCCTTGCCGTTTTCATTGTGCCTGTGCTGGTGCTGCATGGAATGCCTCCTACCTTGTCTTCGTGCCAAACTCCTACTCATCCCTCAAGACATGCCCCAACTGTCCCTCTTCTATGAGGCCTCCCCGTGTCCCAGGCAGAGTTAGCTCCTCCTTCCTCTGTGGGGTCCGAGGCCCTGTCTGGATGGATTACAGCCTTACCCACTGTGCCATAAAGGTCTCTGTGTGGGAAGGTCTAGGGAGTCTTCAGGGGGAAGCCAGGCCCCATGTGCTTGCCACTGTGAGATCTGGAAAAGTGGCATGGCCACTCTAAGCTTCAGTTTTTCAGTCCACAAGATGGGCACAAATCATCATGTCCAGGGATAGGATGTACTTTGAAACTGAAGTGCTGCACAGATCCGATCCCTAATGTTTTCATCCAGGCCAAGCCTCACACTGCAAATGTGGACAGAAGGGCTGACTGCCTATTGGCAGGGGTGGAAAAGGACTTGATCATGGCTGTGGTCTCTCTGCTTCACTCAGCTGCTCCTGGACAGGGAAACGGAATTGGACATTTCACCACGAGGGGGACCGTAATTTCTAATAATCGCTATGATACAGACACATGGATGAGGAATAGGAAAGAAGGTGGAATGAAGAAATTTTCTTCTTCATTTAAGTCAGAACTGGTTTTCTGTTTTTGTTTGTGTTTTTAATGGACAGCAGGAAAGGGTCTTAACAATTTGATAATGGGGGTGGAATAGGGAGAGAGCTCCAGGGCCAGATAAAAACAGGGATGAGGAAGAGAAACAGAACATTCACCCCAAATAATCTGTTTCTCTGGGTGGTGAGAGGAGGAAGACCATTCTGTCAATGCAGAGACAGTCTGAGCCCTGGTCTGCTGCCACAGCCTGCTTACTGATAGGGTGGCTGGTGTGACGGAGAGTCTTCAGGCTGGGTGCTAATCCGGGCTTTGCCATGCGGGTGGGCCTTGTGTCTTGGCCAAGTCCTATCAGTGTCTGAGCCCAGCTTCCTCCTCTGTCCAGCAGGGCCGAGACCATCAATCTCCCAGGGTGGGAACGCGGGCAATCATGCCCCCAGCAAGCACTTGGTCTGTGCACTTGTTCCCAGGCATGTTGGAAAGGCTTCTGGGGGATGAGAGTGGACAGTCCTTTCTTCTAGTTCCCTTGGGAGGAGAGAGACTCCCCGCCCTTGTCAAGGCAGCTGTCTCTGTGGACAGGTAGTTTCTGTAAACACAGAGCCAAGTTCCCTTGGCCTCCTGCCTGGGTCAGCCTCTCAGCGTGGCCTATAAGATTCTATCCCACACAGCCTTGGAGACCTCTCTGACTTCCCCTTCTACCATTTCCTGGCACTTGCTCGCTCACTCCAGCCACATTGGCCTCACATGTACCCTGGACACATGACACTTGTTCCTACCTCATGACCTGTGCACTTGCTTCTTCCTCTGCCAGGAGCATTTCTCACCCCCACCCCCCCCCCCCCCGCCAAAGATTGCTACATCTTTTCATCATTTAAGTCTCACCTCAAATGTCATCTTCCCCAAGAGCCTTCTGATTATTTAATCCAAATTATACCCACCCATCCACCCAGTCAGCCCTCTCATCACATCCCCTGCTTTATTCTCTAGCACATTTTACTGTTTGAAGCTATCTTGTTGGTTTATTACTTGTTTGTTTCTCTCTTCCTCACTTCACGGAGGGGCCTTGTCACTCCTGTTTGGTGCTAGTCCAAAGACCCAGAAAAGCACCTGGCACAGAGACAATGACTGGTGGTGTTTCTGAAGTGGGCATGCTTCCCCATTCCAGGACCTCTGTACCACTGGCCCTCACTGGGTTTCATCATTTCTATGTACCTCACAACCTAACACTCTCCTCATACATTCAAATACACAAATCTTAAGCCCTGGAAGATTTACCAAATACATATTTTTCAAAAATGTTTGAATTGTATTCTGAAGGTGTAAAACAAACGTGAAAGTCACTAAAGCTCAATGCTGAGTCAAAAAAGTCCAAATACCAAAAAAGAGGAAATGTGAGGATTTTGATGTTGTAAATAGGAGATGATGAGACTTTTTCTGTGCCAAAGTCAAGATGTAGGCAATACTGAGCCTTGCATGAGAGACAGGTCTTTTCATCCCAGACAGAAGCCACAGTTTGGAGTGGAAAAAAAGAGTTTGTGAGAAGAAACCTCTAGGAAGGTCACAGTGACCCCTAGTTGTCCCTCCCTCTCTATCCCATGGCAAATTGGCTGTTGGTCCCCCTCCCCCATAGCTCCCCAAAGACTGCAACTGGGTCTGATTCTCTTTGTGCTACCCTAGTACAAAACGCACCTTCTGGATTTGTTGAACAGAGCCAAGCCTGCTATTTATGAGATGGCAAAATCACTTTATCAACATAAATGCTGATTACTACCCCTTAATGTAGGAATGCTGGGCCCAGGGGTCCTCTGCAGGTCCCACCTTGGACTGACAATGTTCTGAGTTCAAAATTCTCCCGTGCGTGGCTGATTCCATGATATCTGCTGTCCCTGGATCAATTGGAATCTGAAAGCTCTCAAATGCTGGTGATCTCTTTAAATTCTATACCTGCAATTCCAAGTTCTACCACCAGATGGCAGTTAGAATTACACAAACTTAATCAACACTAGTTTAATCTCTGAGACCGTACTTCTAATGAAAATACACCCTAAATTAAAACAAGATACATACGTACATCCATAAATTTTTAACTTATATTGGCATAGATTTAAAAGTATAATACCCATGATTGGCCAGGGCTTGGGGCAACATGTAGCATTCATGTGCTGTTGGTGTGAATGTAAATTAACACAGCCTCCGGGAGGGCAATTTGGCAGTACACATCAAAAGCCTTAAACATGTGCAAACCCTTTGGGCCAGCAATTCAACTTCTAGACATTTATTCAAAGGAGATAATCATGGAAATAAGCCTAGATTAATTCCCACGACGTTGACTACAAGGGTGAAAGACGGTCAGTATAAATAATATAACTTGGAGACTGGTTAAATCAATTATATATGTGATAAAATGCTATGCAGCTATTACTTTCTATAAGAATTCTTAATGATGTGGAAAAATCTTATGCTATATTAAGTGAAAAAAATAGGCCACAAAAACGTATGTCCACTGTAATCCCATTTTTAGAATAATAACTATAAAAACAAACTTGTACACAAAAAGTATGGGAAGAACAAATGCCAAAATATTGAGAGGACTTATCTGTGGGTGGTAGGATTATGGACGATTGTTTTTTCCTTTTTTGTGCTTTTCTCTATTTTGGGAAGGTTTTATAAAAACCATGCTTCTTTTGTCATCAGCAGAGAGCTATTCATGAACGCTTGGCAGCAGAAAAGGACAGGCTGGCCTCTGTACAGGGAGGCTGCGGACAAGGTGACTGAGGCCCTTTTCAGTCTACAGCCTGCCCCACAGACACGCTTAGCTCCTATGGCCCTGTCCCCCTACAGCCCCTATCGGGTCCATATATGGACCTGGTTTCAGCTGGTCTCCTTACGGGCTGGGGGGCCACATTGGATTAATCCAGAACATTCAGCCGGCACAGTCTCTACCACAGGCATCCTGCTTGACTCTTTTCTTGCTCTTACTTCCCTTTAGGAAGTGGCATGATTTTAGCACAAAGGAAAAACATAACAAAACAACACAAAAAACTCCCTGAACCTGGTCTTGAAGTTTAGTTCAAGAAAAAGAAAGGAGCACCCAAAACTTTTTTTAAACTGACTGTTCAAAGCCATTTTCCTTTCCAAGTGCTGCCAATGTGTGTTGGTGGATCAGAATGATTTCCTAAGCCTGTCTTTCCTTCCCTCGAGGTTTTGTGGGGTGAGGAAAGATAGAGATATTATCGAGGGGCTGCCACCTGCCGTGCTGCACTTGGGCCCTGCGTGTATTCCCCCCTTTAAGTCTCCAACTCTGTAGGTATGATCTCCCCAGGTTCCAAGAGGCCAAGTACCCAAGACCGCACAGCTGAGCCAGGACGGGACTGGGGTCAGAGAGACTCAAAGTCCGTGAGTACTCAGTACACGAGGTGCCTCTCAGGTGGCCAGGCCCCTCGTGCTGCAGGGGTTGCCCTAACCCTGGGATGACCACATGGAGCCGTCTGTCAGCAGAGCTCGGGCTGGGAGCCAGGACCTCCACAGGCTGAGAGATCTGAATTTCAGCTTAAAACACATGGGCCCCCCAAGCCTACAGAATTCCCTCCCAACCTCCGCCTGCCCACATGGGCCTGCTTCCCTCCTTTGGGGAAAGCCAGGCGGAGTGTCACCTCCACCCTGTATCCCTCCACCGAAGGGACAGCCTGTGCGGCCTGATGGAACAAGGGTGCTTGGAGGCACACAGCTGGGCGAGTTGGCTGGCTCCTGGCACTGGAGGCACAAACACCTTGAACCCAGCAGCAGGCAAGGCCAGCCCACTCAGGGAAGATGCCCAGATCTGTGTGGAAGTGGAGTTGCATGCAAACTGGGGTGGGCGACCTCAGGAAAAGGGGCAACCCAGCCCTGGGGTAATCATGGGTATGACACCAGCTTCTCCTCACCCCTCACCGGGCCCAGCCTTCTCAGGGCTGCCCAGTGATGAGAAGCTTAAGGGGCCAAGGGCATGGGCTGCCAGCACCGTCTGCAAACAGGCAGTGGGGAAGGCTTGCTGGGCCCTAACCTGCTCCCTTCCCAGAAAGCTCCCAACTTCATACCAGGTGGACACACTGCATGCACATCCCTCCCTTGGCCTCCCCACCCCAAATTCACAGAGCCCTGTCTCTGACCCAGGCTCAGTGCCAAAAACCTCACACACTAAACACCAAGCTTAATTCCCTGACAGCCCTGTAATGGACCTAGTCACCTGACCACGGTTTGCTGTGACCTCACTTTACCTAAATCCCAGCTCTCTTCTTCACATGGAAGGAAACAGATTCTTACGGCTGCTGAGGGGCTTGCCCCCAGCTTCACAGCTTGTGAGGGAATTCAATTCCCAGCTGCCTAACTCTGAAGGAGGACTCCTACTCATCACCCACAGAGCCTGCTGGCCACCCCCCAGCCTGCTCCGTCCTGGGAGGAAGGGCAGGGATGGTGGCAGAGGGGAAGAGGCTCTGTGGGAGGTAGACTGGACCCCTGGCAGCTGGTCTGGAGTCCCCTGACCCTCGCCCGAGGAAAATGATTCCCACAATCAGCCAGCAGCCTCTCTGATGCTCACAGCCTGGGTCATGTGTGCTCAGAGGAGACAACAGTGGGCAAGAGGGAAGAAATCCACTCACCCAGACACCACCCACTCCCCTCTGGACACGGGCACCTACAATCAAGAGTAACCCTGGAGTATAAAAGGTAACTAGGTAATCCCAGGAGTGGTTCTGCAGGAAGTTTCCAGTGCTCCTGAGCTAGTGAAACGAGCAGGCCCAGGACACGAGGCTGAAATGTTCCAGCAAAAGCCTGTGGTTCCCCAAGACTCTAGCTGCCATGTCGAGGAATGTGGGCCAATCAGGAAAAGCTGCTGGGAGGTGGCGGTGCCCTGATCCCCTGTGTGCTCCTGTGGGGTGAAGGTGGATCATGGCTGGCTTCGCATTTCGTTCTTACCCCGCACAGAGCAGGACGCTTCCAGTCTGAGGGGTCGGACTGCTTGCTGCTGGGGGAGCTGCCCTGGCTGCCTGTGTGGGTGGAGCACGGACCATGCGAGACATGAGGTGAATGCCCCCCAAAGTTTCCACCAAGAATTGTAGGCTGGGCTTGTGACCCATTTTGTGTAGCCATCACCTCCTCAGTCTTAACTAATCCCAACTCCAGTGCTGTTAGGGAGGCCTTGCATGAGCCCATTTCACAGAACAGGAAACTGAAGCTCGGAGAATGCCAGAGCCTTCCCCAAGGTCACCCAGCTAGGAGGCAGCAGGGTTGGAATCCATGCCCAGGTCTCCCTGATGCTCAGGGCCGGACGGCCCTCCACAGCCTTCTGGGAAGGTGGCTCCTGCAAGACTGGGGACACCCACTCCCTGACCCCGCCCTCCACTGCCAGCCAATCCTGACTCTGGACAGAGCTGGCCACTAGAGAGGCCTCTGAATCCATCAACATTTCCCTCCCTGAATCCTCCTGGCCTGAGGCACAGAACAAATCTCCCAACAGGCTGGTCCTGCCATGCTCTCATTCACCGGGCCTACCCCCTGCTCTTTCTTTATCAGGACTTCTGCGTGCTGCTACCATGGGCCTTGACCTCCGTGCAGGACTGGACAGTGGCACAGCCATATTTCACCTTGCTTCTGACGTGGTGCTCACTCAGCCCAGGCTGGGACATTCATTCCAAGTATAAGCTAACTTTTAGGTTTAATTGTAAAAGATCTGAGAAGTAACGACACCAAAAAGGCCAAACTGGAACCAACCAGTTGGTTGGTTCCAGTTCTCGAGTGGTGACAGGACATGGTGGGCTGGGACAGGGAGTCTTCTGTCCACTGGAAAGAGTCTGGCAGCCAAGCCCACGGGAGGGCACTCACTCCACAGCCAAGGGCTGGACCCTGGGCTCAGGGCTGACACACTGGCCAGGAAGAGCAGTGTTGGGTGGACTCAGCACGCCAATGAGACTCTTTCTTGAAGGCTATTTGATTTGTCTGCAAGGCAGCTAGAGCTGCAGACAGTTCCCTCCAGGCCAGGGCCCTGCAGATCTGCACATCGTGCATCTTCGCAGAGCTAACGCTACTCCCTCCACAGAGAGACCGCGGCCACTGAGGAGCAGAGGAGGAGGAGGAGAGGAGTACAGACAGTTAAATAAAGGCACAGAGGAAGAATACTGGCTTGAGAGTAAAGGGCAAAGAGAGCAAAAAAATATATGGCAAATTACCGGGTAGCCATCTCGTCCTGATTGCCCCTGTGGTAATTAATACGTCATTAATAATTAGACTTTCGGCAGAAAACCATATGGCAACACTTAGAACTCAGTCAGGGCCCCAGATCCCCCCAACGTCTGCAGGGTTTGCAGCAGAGGCTGCTGGCTGGTAACTGATTCCTTCAAGGGTGGGGGGGGGGAGGCAGGGCTCCAATGGGTCTGGGGGATGGAGCACCCATTCCCCACCTCATAGGGCCAGGTTGGAGGGGCCACCGGGGCACACACCACACATGTCCTCCCCGCATCAGCCAAGGCACACAGCAAGGACCTTGTGGGATTGTGGGCTTCTGGAGGGCGGCATCACAGTTACCACGGAAAATGCTCCTTAAATGGGGCCTGATCTGGGGCCTAGTGAGCAGGATATGGGTTTCCTGTCTGTTGCCACTGGGATGGGGTGACCTGAGGAAGACAGCCTTGAAAACCAGAGATATGGGGGCGCCTTTACTGCTACTGGATGCTTCTCTGACCCCATGTGCTCCGAGCAGTGGCTGCCCCGCCAGTGTCCCATACATTGGCATCCATCTCAGGTTGCAGCTTGAGAATTCTGCATTTGTTTAATCCACGTAGTCGTTTAACAGCCAAGTTAAAAAAAAAAACACAAAAAACCAAATTTTCTCCATAGCCCTCTGCATTACGCACTTCGGCAAGTTCACGCAGGTTAGCCTCCATGTGACAGTCAGGAATGACTCAACTGTGAAAAACTGCTCGTAGCCCATAAATCTACACATTCTCACTTTCTGGCTCAATGTGGTGCTGCTACACGCATCAAGAAGTCCAGACTCTGAAGGGTGCTGATCGGGAAATGAATCATGGCGAGTGGAAGTAAAACAAAGCTGCTCATCTGAAAGGAATTCCTTTAGAAGGTTAATTTTGGCTCAAGAGGACTGTCAATGTGCTTCTTGAATTCATTCATCAGGATTTATCAGGCTCTGAAAAACTGCCAAGATGAATCAAAGGCAGACTTGTCATGTGTCTTGGAGAAGGAACGGGATTTCCGGGGCTGCTGTGGATCGGGCAGCCAGCCCCTCCCTCACACCCTTCTCAAACTCAGCACCCTCACTGGCCAGCTGTGCTCTCGAGGTCTCTGTTGCCCAACCCGGAGAGTCAAATATCTTGGCAAAGAAGGAGAACGGACCCCAGGATCTAGTGGTCAAGCCCAACATATTCCTGGCATAACTGCCTGACCCCAGAGCCCTTTCTGCCAAAGCACGTGAGACGAAAATGCTTACACAGATCAACTGCTGCTGAACGTTTAGGAAATATGGGTATGGTGCTTGCATTTCTGTGCATCAAGCTGAGCCAGAGATTTGGTGAGGACCAACCAGGCTCATGTCAGCTCTCTTGGAGGGAAAACAGTCACAGGATGCTTCACTGGGCAAGTCAAGCCCATGGAATCCTGTGCTTGCATTCATCTACGAGTCACAAAAAAATATGGCCCCTGTCTGGGACTGAATTTAATTTTAAGGACACATCGCTCTAATCAAATATTATTTTCATGAAAGTGCTACACAGAGAGAAAACAAAATGTCTTATCTTTCAGGAGCAGAGAGCATAATCCAGGACACTTACGGGAGGACCTGCAAAACACAAGCAGAGAAGCCACAGTCAGCATCAAAGGGAGAGAGAGGGTCCCCTCGCCCAGGCCGGCCCCTCTCTCACACAGCTCCTGGCCACCCCTCCTCGCAAGGCTTTGATGCTGTCATTGGCCCCAAAGCCAAGTGGCATGGCAGAGGCAGTGCCTCTGTCCTTGGAGGGGCTGGGTGGGCATGTGCCTGGTAAAGACAATCCAGCAAGTTTTGGTTCCTGCATGCATTACATGAGGCTGCTGCTGCTTCTTGCTTGGGGCCCACCCATGTTGGGTTTTGGCAGGCAGGGTAGGAATCAGACCTGTTCCTGCCTGAAGAACACATTTTGGAACTCACTAGGGGTTGGTTCATTTCTATGGAAAGGGAGAGACTTGAGAAAGAAAACATTCTGGGCGGAGGTGAGAATACTCCTAGGTGCACTGGATGTGTGAGTGTGAGGCTGAGCTGACATGTAGGGGGGTGGGGGCCCCATAGCCCAGCTCCCACAATGTAGGGGTTAACGGTGCCGAGCCTGGCTGCGCCTGGGGGATTTGAAGGAGGCGAGTCTGGAAGCACAGGGGGCTGCTGCAGGGAAGGCTGGTGCAGCAAGCTGAGACTTGCCCCATGGAGAACAGTCAGGTGTTCCTCACCTTACAGTGTGCAAACCATATTGCACATCTATGACAGCATTTGACCTTCTCAACAATCTTTGAGGTATGATGAACATGCCCATGTGAGAGATGACCACACAGAGGCTCAGAGAGAAAGAAATGACTTGTCCAAGGCCACATAGTTGGTTAGGGGTGGAATTTATCCCCGAAGGAAGTCTCCCGACTCTCAAATCCTACACATTTTCCACTAAAGCCATGTTGCTGCCAGACAAGTGACTCCTCTGCTCTCTCCTGGCAGACCCCAGACCTCAGTCTGGAGAGTGAGGCCGGCACAGGGAGGCGGCCCTCGGCAGTCAGCCAGCCCACACATATTTACGGATGGGCTGCTGGGTGCAGGTTAATGGGACCAGTGGTGAAAGAGGCAAGATCTCTGACTCACAGAATTTTCCTTGGATGGATCAATACTTAAGAAAACAACGACACAAGGAGGAAGCACAGGAAGCTCCCAGCATGTAATGAGGGGCCGGAGCCAGACTGGGCTGATTCGGGTCGGGAGGCTAGGCTGAGTCCAGAGGGTGAGGAATAGTTATCGGGGAGAGGAACAGGGAGGGAAGAGCGTGGCTAGGAGGGAAAAGCTCCAAATATGCCAAGGTCACTGGGCATCTAGGGTCCAGGCGAAACTGACCGGGCTGCAGGAGGGGAGGGCCTGGGGAGAAGGCAAGCCAACCAGACCCCAGCATCTCGTTTCCACGTCATTGTCCAGTGGAGCGTGATTTGAAGGACAGTGGCGGACACTGAAGAGTTCTGCACAGAGGAGTGATTTGAGGGGGAAAGAGTGGGCATGAGGATGGGCTGCAGTTGTCCCCCTGTAGGTGACAGTGGCCTGGACTTGGGGGTTGGCTGTGGAGATGAAGAGAAGTGAGTCGGATGGTACTTATCAGTGAGGACAGACAGGACTTGCTCATGGATTTAATGGTGGAGCATGAGTGGAGAGGTGTATCGGGCATAGAGGAAGGAGAGAGATGAGACAATGATTTTTCACTTGAGCAACTAATGCATGATGGTGCTAATGCCTGAGAACGTAACATGGCAGGGGAGTGGGCTGTGTGTTCCCTAAGCCTAGACTAGGGGCCGGGCAGGTTGTTGGCCACGTGGACATCCGTACAGCTGGCATCTCTCTTTCAGCCTGCTCTCTGTTTTACAAAAAAGAGAAAAGCCACCAGACGGACTTGCCATTGCCTTTCTGATGCCACACGCCCACACCTGCCTGTACCCGCACCTGTGCCTGGCCTCTGCTCCGTGCCCCTCAGGTTAACTCTGATAGAAGAAATGTTCACATATTGAGGTACGGGGAAGTCATTCTGGCTTATACATGAGTTAACTTGGGTTTTCTGCGAACTAAAACATCCTGTTTGTGGCCTATCAAACATACACTGTACACCTGCTTTAATTATTAAAGAAAAGGGCACATTGACCAGAAGTAAAGAATGTCCATGTTAAAAATAAAGATTAAATGCCTCCCTTCCTGGGACGCCAATGCTGGTACTCCTTTGATGATAAGATTCCCTTCCCAGGTGCCAAAGCCATACTGACTCACTGTGTACTTGCTGATCTGTTTTTTTGAAACCCTGAAGGAATGTATCCCTGACTTGTTTGTGGTTCTTTGTTCTGACAAGACATAAAGCTGTGCTGAAAACCATGCTTCTCTGGAGCAGTTTCTCAGAGTTATCTGTGAGGCTGGCTTCTGGGCTATAGTCCTCAGTTTGGCTCAAGTAAAACTCTTTTCTATTCCTTTTATAGATTGTTTATTGATTATTTTCATTGACAACTCAGAGGAGCTGACCCGCCTCTTCCTTTTTGGGACCCTGCGGCCCCCAAGCTCCCCTGGTCAAGCCTGCCTTTCAAGCAGATCCTTCCCCACAGCTCTGAACATGAGAAAACCATCCTTTGTTCCACGCCCTCCTCTGTTCCTGCCCCAGCTCTTCTCTCTCTCACAGCTGCACTGCTGGAAAGAGGGGGTCTCCCCTTAGTCACCTTCCACTGACCTCATGACCCTCCGGTTTGGATTCCATTCCTATCCCTCCACCAATGTGGCACTCACCATGTCTCCAACGACCTCCTCCAATCAATAAGCCCAACAGGATTTCTTCTCCTCCTTGGACTCATCTTCTACCTCCTTCTAGAAGTGCTCTCCTCCTTCGGCTTCCAAGATGACATGTCCTCCCACCTCCCTAGCTATTCAGCTGACTCAGTCTCCTCTCCCAGCCTCACATACCAAGGCTCCTCAGGGATCAAGTCTAAGCTTTCTTCTTTTCAGTTCCCTGCTCATCAGTCTCCTCTCTCCATCTTCTCCAAGGAGCTCTTCCATGCTCATGGCTACACTAGGTGGAAGTGTCCCAAATCTCCAGTCCTGACCATGCCTTGAGGCCCAGGCTCCCTTTTTGAGCTGCCTGCTTGATCTCCCCTTGAATAATCCCATGATTCCTCAAACAAGGATGCACAGTCACACTCACAATCCTCTGCCCACAAATGTGCTCCTCTCCAGCTCCTGGTCTCTGTGGATGGCATCCCCTCCTGACCAGCTAGTGAACGGGAAAACGAGGAGTCCCTCTCCACATGCTCTATTGGCACGTCCACTGTTTGTTGTTCTGGAGCCCATCCCCCCCTTGGGTCTCTCCCCAATACCACAACCTCATCCATGTTACCAGCATCTCCTGACTGTTGCAATAGCTTCTTCACTCATCACCCTCTTCACTCATCCCACAGACATTCACTGAGTGCCTACTGTTCTAAATGCTGTTCTGGGAAAGTGGGATACAGCAGTGAAAGTGACAAGCACCCCTGTCCCCTTCTAGTGAGAGGACAGCTGAGATACAATAAGCATAATAAACAGTACATCACCTGGAAGGCGATAGTGTCGTGGAAAGAGACAGGCAGCAGAGCAGGGTAAGGGGCGCTATTAGTGCTGGGAGGCAGATTGTGGGGGGCCTTGTAGGTGATTTGTAGGACTTTATCTTCTTTCTGAGGTGGGAGCCCTTGCAGGGTTTTGAGCAGAGATAATATGACCTGGTTTATGTTTTAAAAGGGTCATACCATGCGGGGCAGCTTATTGCAGTGATGTAGGGGAGAGGTGATGGTGGCTCGCAGCCAGTGGAAGCGGTGTAGGGGGTGGAAGTGGCTGAGTTCTGGATTGATTCTGCAGGTAGAGCCGAGAGGATTTCTCTAGACTGTGGAGTCTAAGAGACACGAGTCAAGGAAGATTTTGGCTTGAGCGACTGAAAGGATGTTGTTGCTATCAACAGAGGTGGGGAGACTGTAGGTTGGCAGGTTCGGCTGGAAGGATCAGGTGCTCAGCTGTGCACGCATGGCTCTCGGGGGGCACTCCAACAGTTAGAAGGGGGTGGGAAAGAGAAGGAAGTCCTGGAAGCTGAGTGGAGGGCGTGCATCAAGGGGGATGGCATAATCCCCATGCCGATCAGTGCTGACGGTCACGTGAGGTGAGGACTGAGACCTGATGGCTGGACCTAGCAATGCAGAGGCCACAGACAGGAAGGGTGATAGGAGTGGACATCTGATGGGAAGGGGAGGGGAGGAATGTGGACAGTGAGAGCTTTCTAGGAGTTCTGCTGCAAAGGGGAGCAAAGATGGAGTAGTTGCTTTGGTGGCGTGGAGTCCAGAGAAGGGATTTCTTCAGGATGAGAGGCACAGCAGCACGTTTGCACAATGGGAGTCATCAGCAGGAAGCGGAAGACCCGATATGTTGGAGAAAGGGGGATTCCTGGAGTGATGTCCTTGAGGAGGCGAGAAGGACTGGCCCTGGCATAAGAGGTGGCATTGGCTGTGCTCAGGAGCCTGGATAGTCCGTCTGTGGCAATAAGCAGGGAGGCGGCGCATGCAGGTGTGTGGCCGTGCAGGTGGAGTTTGTGGAAGTTTTCTTCCAACTGCTCCAACTGTGCCAGTGAAGTAGGAACTGAGGCCGTCAGTCACGAGTGAGGTGTGAGAGGCCGAGGGTGTGAGGGGCTTCTATGCGGATATCAAGATCCCTAGGAGTTCACCCAGAAGTGGTGTTGGAGAGAGGGCTGGAGACCCAGGAGCTGAAACCCACTAGCAGTGAAAGGGATGTGCCTGGGATCAGAGATGGCTTCAAATATGCTGACCCAATGCTCTCCAGTCTCCATTCGGAGGCTAGATGCAAATCTGATCATGGCACTCCCGTCCCGCCACTCCTCACTTTCCCATTGTTCTTAAGACAGAGGCTCAAATCCAAAGCCCCGTCTACGCTGTGATCTGCCCTTGCCCTTATACCTGAGCCCCTCGAACTGCTGGGATGAGAGCTGTTATTAATAGAGGGTGGTGGGCAGGCCGGTGGTTATCAGGACAAAGTCAAGTTAGATTCATACCTCCTCATGAACCAGGATAAATTCCAAGAGGATCAAAGATTTACATGCTTCAAAAAAATCATAAAAGTCCTAGAGGAAAATGTGGGAAAATTCCTTTCTAACCATGGAGAGGGGCAAACTTTCCCAAGTACAGTTCATAATCTAGAAACTATGACATAAAGTCTGATCCAACCATACAAAAACAAAAATGTCTGCAAGGCAGAAAGCACTGTCAACAAAGTCAAAAGCCAGAGTGGAAACATATTTCTAACTCATGTCACAAAGGCTAGATACCTTGATATAAAATTGCTCCTACAAATCAACTCTAAAAACATCAACAATCAAATAGAAAAATGGTCAAAAGATATGAATAGAGAGTACACAGAAAATACAGCCCTTTAGGATGCAAAACAAAAGGAAATCTTCATTCACAATAAAAGAAATGAAAATTAAAACTATAATCGTATCAGATTAGAAAGAGTGAAAAAAATCTGATGATTTATGTCAAGGGAAATGAGGACAGTCACCTCACACATTGGTTGAAAGGAAAAATTGGTACATTCTCTACAGAGAGTGATTTGGCAACACTAATTAAGATTTAAAATTTTTGTGCCAATTACTACAATGATCCTCCTAGAAATGTATTCCATAGATATATTAACAAATATATAAGATGACAGGTGTATAAGAATACTCATTGCAGAACTAATTGAGATGATAAAGACATTAGAAACAGTACAAGTGGAATTGCTTAAAAGAAAGGACGGGAGGCTTATCTAAATGGGATACTATGCAGCTGTGAAAAAGATTAAAGTAGTTCTGTATTTCTGACATGGAATAATCTCCCAGGCATATTGTTATATTTTTAAAAAGGCATGTCTTTTAATTGGCAGCCATTTGTGCTAAAAAAAATCGGTAGGCTTTTGTTTGTATAAACATGGAACATCTCTGGGTGTGGGGAGAAGAATGTGGTCATCAAGTTACTTCCGAGTAGGGGAACGGGATGGTGGGAGGACAGGAGTGGCAGGGGAGACTGACTTTTCACCATGGACTCTTTGATGCCATTGGATACACGTGTATAGCTACCAAGTCAGACAAGGCAATAAACTTTAACTTGAAAACAGCTGGAGTAAGCTCTGTGTTTTTGTCTGGTCCTTCAGCTTTTGCTGCCTTTCCTCACACTCACTTCCAAGCTCTCTCCAAGAAAGCTCAGACTGCGATTATCATTCTGAGGACCTGGGATCCTGAGAGTGGAGCCCGAGGCCTGGTGTGAGGTGCAGCTCAGGAGATAAAGGAGGAGCTGCAAGAGTAACCATCACTCACTTAGGGCTCATCATGCACTGGGAACTCCACCATCAGCTTTCCCTAACCATCTCATTTAACCCCTGCTGCAACCTCACCAGCTCATTTTACAGATGAGGAAACTGAGGCTCAGAAAGGTTACCATGCCCAGGGTCACGTCCTGCTGAACCCAGGCACGACCCAGGCAGCTTGACTTTAAGCCTAACAAAGTGCAAACTATTTTGGCAGAAAGAGCTCTGACATTCACCGAGTGTCCCTTGAGGTCCCCGGGAGGGTGCGTGGCATGTCTGAGGT
Organism: Balaenoptera borealis; assembly: GCF_965194805.1. NCBI lineage: Eukaryota > Metazoa > Chordata > Mammalia > Artiodactyla > Balaenopteridae > Balaenoptera > Balaenoptera borealis. Next base: position 165,917,951 of record NC_138867.1, read on the forward strand.
CACCTAGCTAGTGGGGAGCAGTTCAGGATGGAAGCAGCGCTGTGGGACCCCAAACCTTCCACCTTCCTCTGGTCCCCAGAGGGGTGGCCAGAGTGGGAATGGCAGCATTCCAGAGATTGATCCCATCACTGGTGGGACAGGACACATCTAGCCCATCTAAGAGATTCTAAAACACACCATGCCACCACCTCTCTTGAGCCCTGCTGGCACCATATCACCAGTCACCATCACTTAGCATTGGCACCATCATTACAGCCTCCTTCTTCTTGGCACCTCAACCCCACCAACCAGAAGGGGCCTTTTAAAGATGCCCACCCCTTCCCAGGGCTTCCCATTTAAATGGAATAACATCCAGACTCTCAGGAGGCACAGCGCTCCCATGTGGCCCTGCTCCTTGCTCCATCAGCCTTGGCTAAGCACTGGGTCCCACTTGTCTCTCTCAGTTCCCCAAGGGGCCAGCTCTCTTCTGCCCCAGGACATTTACACCCCCCTTTGTGACTGCCTTCGTGACCGTGAAACTAAAGACATCTCCTCACCCTTCTCCCGCACTTGTTTCCATCACAGCTGGCTGCTATTTCCTTCCAAGCACATATCAGTCTTTACTCCTGAAATCCACTTATTTGTGTTTTGTTTATTGTCTGTCAGCCCCACCAGCAAGGCAGTTCCCTGAGAGCTGGGGCCCTTTGTGCCTGGCTTCCTGCTGTTTCCCCGAGGCCTAGAACAGGGCCTGGAAGGCACAAGCACTTCTTAAATTCACACTGAATGGACGAGAGGGGAGAAGGGCAGGAGTGCTGAGCCCTTGGTTTCTGGGAAATCGGTTCCATGACTCCCCAGGATACCCAAATCCAAGGATGCTCAAATCCCTTGTATAAAATGGTTATATTTGCATATAACCTATACAATACCCTGTATATTTTAAATTATTTCTAGATTACTTATAATACCTCACACAATGTAAATACTATGTAAATAGTTGCTGGTGCACAGCAAATTCAAGTTTTGCTTTTTGGAACCTTCTGGAAATTAAAACAAAATTCTTATAGTGGTTGTTTGAATCCATGGATGTGGGACCTGCAAGTACGGAGGGCCGACTGTACAGGGTTTGTGCTGTGGCTGCCGGAAGCCTCTGGAAATGGACTTGTTGGCCAGCCAAGAGTGATGCATGGGATGGAGGGCTTGGCTCAGGTTGTCCAGGGGTTCCCTGCTTAGAAAGTAAGGCTGGCTTCAGGGCCTCCAGGAGGCCACGTGGTGGTCTGGCCATGGCCCGCCCCATTCTGCACATAGCTTTCAAGCATGTGTTCCAGGCACTGGCTGGATCTGCTGCCTCTGCTCTCAGGAATGTGCGAGCAATTAAATAAGAGCCAGATGACTTGGAAAATAAATAAAATGGGTCTGAGGGAGTAGGGGGTTCGATGATTCTGGATCTTCTTTAGCTGAACTGATGTGGCCCGACAGGGACAGCATTTCCCAAACTGGGAGCCAATCCTCTCACACCTCAAGGTTCGGAGGGTGCATGAGCTGCTAGTTGACAGGTAAGCAGAAGTGGGTGGAGGGTCTGGGGCCTACAATGCCTACCTAGAGCTCTTAGTCCTTCTGGGGATGATCATTTCCTGAGTGTTTCCCAAAGGCTATATTCCTGGCAAAGCAAACTGGGAAGAATTCCCACAGCCTGGCTAGTGTGCGGCCCACACTCTTGCAGCTGGGGGCTGGCCTTAGTGCCTGAGGCTGCTGGGGTCATTGTCCCTGCTCACAGCCCACACCTGCCCCTCTGGGCTCTGCCTGGACTCCTGACTCCACTCTGCCTGCTCCCTGCTCTTCCCAACAGGCCCTGGCTCAGATCCAGCCCTCTGCCTCTTCCCACTCAGCCAGCTTGGGTTACTGGCTCTTGACCCTTGGAAACCCACTCACCCATGAGGAAATGACCTTCAGCCATGTTTCTCTGGGGTTTCCCCAGTGGAGCAGAGTAGGCCAAGGCTTTTCAACTGAGTTTGCAGGTAGATGAAATGAGGCTTGGAGGTTGGCAAATCCAGAGCCAATACTGAGTCAGCGAGCCAGGCACTTAGGTCAGGCCTCAGGCCCTGGATTTAATCAGGCCGATACTGCCAGGGAGTGTTGAGGCCTTAGAACCTGGCTCTCCAGCTGATGAGCTCTAGACCTTGAGCAAGTGCCTGTTCTCTCTGACGCAAAGTCTGCTTCTGGGAAACGTGGGGAGTAACAATCCCTGCCTCTCTGGACTGCTACGAAGATTGAGTAAGATATTGTGTATACGTAAAGTGCCTGGGACAACGGTGGCACACAGGAGGCACCAAAACCCAATGCTGGCTGCAATTACAGCACAGCATTCTTTCTATTTCTCTGTTTCTAATGCACACACGCATTCTGTGCAGACACACACACACACATGCAGAAAGAAGAGAAACACAGATGGTGGCTTTCCATTGTTTGGCTTCATGTTGCCGAACAAACCCTGACTACACAACAGGTTTGAAGAGTCTCCTTTTGAAACGGCACCTCAGATGGGCCTCCAGCATTTTGGCTGTGATGACTCTCAGGTACAAGGCTGTATCCCTGGAATTCAGGGTCAAGTTGGCCAGCCTTGGCATGGAGGTTTGCTCTTGCAATCACCCGACTCAGACACTGCAGGGTAGACAGTGGTGCTGATTAGAAGCCTAAGTGAAAAGTAAACTCATTGGATTAAAAAAAAACCCAAAAAACTAGTTCTATTGAGATGTAATTCACATACCATGAAATTCACTCTTTTAAAAGTATAAACTTCAATGATTTTTGGTATATCCACAGAATTGTGCAACCATCACCATTATGTAATTTTGTTTATCCTTCATTTTTGAAAGAGAGTTTTACTGGACATAAGATTCTAGGTTCTTTTAGTCCTTTGAATAGGTCAGGTCATCCCACTGCCTTCTGGCCTCCATTATTTCCAGTGGGAAGTCAGCTGTTAATCTTATTGGGGTTCCCTTGTATGGATGAGTGATTTCTCTCTTGCTGCTTTCAAGATTTCCTCTTTGTCTTTGACTTTCAGCATTTTACTGTAATGTGTCTGGGTCTGTATCTCTTCATTTATCTTACTTATAGATCACTGAGCTTCTTGGATATGTAGCTTAATGTTTTCAGCAAATTTGGAAAGCTTTCATCCATTATTTCTTCAAAACTTTTTAATGCTCCCTTCTCTTTTCCTGTCCTTCTAGGACTCCCATTGTACGTATGTTAGTGTGCTTGAAGGTGTCCTACATTTCTCTGTGGCTCGGTTTGTTTTTATTCATTCCATTTTTTCTGTGTTCTTTAGATTGCATACTCTCTATCCATCTATCTTCAAGTTCACTGATGGTTCAACTCTATTGCTGAAACTCTCTAAGGAATTTTTATTTTGGTAAAGTCCAATTTATTTTTTTGTCACTGTGATTTAGGTGTCACATCTGAAAAACCATTACTTAACCCAAGGTCATGAAGATGTGATGTTTTCTTATAAGGACTTACAATTTTACCTCTTACATTTAAGTCTATGATACATTTTGAGCTATTTTTTGTGTATCGTAGGAGGAAGGAGTCCAACTTCATTCTTTTGCACTTAGTAGCCCTACCACTATTGAATTGTCTTGGCATTCTTGTAAAAGAAATTTGATGGTAAAAGTAAGGATTTATTTCTGGAATCTCTATTCTATTCTGTTGATCTATTTGTCTATCTTTATTCCAGTACCATACTATCTTGATTACTGAAGCTTTGTATAAGTTTTAAAATTGGGAAGTGTGAGGCCTTTACCTTGGTTCTACTTTTTCAAGGTGTTTAGGCTATTCTGGATTCTTTGCATTTCCATATAAATTTGAGAACCAATTTGCAATTTCTAAAAAAAAAAGAAATCCAAGTGGGATTTTAATACAGATTGCATTGAAACTATAAATTAATTTGTGGAATATTGCCATATTAACATTGTATTGTCTTCCAATCCATGAATATGGATGTCTTACCATTCATTTAGGTCTTCTTTAATTTCTTTCAACAATATTTTATAGTTTTCACTATACAAATCTTACACTTATTTTGTTAAATTTATCCCTATTTTATTATTTTCCAAGCTTTTATAAGTGAAACTGCTTTCTTAATTTCATTAAAAATTCTTCATTGCTAGTGAATAGAAATATGATTGATTTTTGTATATTGATCTTGTATCATGCAATCTTGCTAAACATCTTCATGAGCTCCAATAAATTTTTTGTGGATTCTTTATGTAAGTAAATAAATAAATAGCATAATCCAAAAGACATTCAACATCATTAATTATTAGGGAAATGCAAATCAAAACCACAATGAGATATCACCTCACATCTATCAGAATGGCTACTATTAAAAAACAGAAAAAAAAAAGACAAGTGTTACTAAGGAAGTAAAGAAATTGGAAACTTTGTGCACTGTTTGTGGGTTTATTTCTGGGCTCTTGATTCTGTTCCATTGTCTATGTGTCTGTTTATTACTATAGCCTTATAGTACAGCTAGAAATTAGGAAGTATGATGCCTTCTGCTTTGTTCTTCTTTCTCAGGATTGCTTTGGCTATTTGGGGTTTTAAAAATCCATTTACATTTAATGTAATTGCTCAGAAGGTAGGATTTATGTGTGCCAATTTGGAATTTAATTTCTATATGTCATATCTTTTTTATTCCTCTATTACTCCATTACTCCTTCTTTTCTGTTAACTAGATCTTTTCTAGTGTAACATTAAAAATTTTTTTATTGGAGTACAGTTGATTTACACTGTTGTTTTAGTTTTAGGTGTACAGCAAAGTGAATCTGTTATACAAATACATATATCCACTCTTTTTTAGATTGTTTTCCTGTATAGGCCATTACAGGGTACTGAGTAGAGTTCCCTGTGCTATACAGTAGGTCTTTATTAGTTATCTATTTTATGTATAGTAGTGTGTATATGTCAATCCCAATCTTCCAATTTATCCCTCCCCCTGTAGTGTACCATTTTAATTCCTTATTTCTCTTATATTTTTTGGAGTTATTTTCTTAGTGGTTGCCCTGGGGTTTATAATTAGCATCTTAATTTAAAATAACCTGGTTTGGATTAATAGCAATTTACTTTCAGTTGTATACAAATACTTAGTTCCAATACAGCTCTGTTGTTATCTCTTCTTAGTACTATTATTTTCATAAATTACTGTTTTATACATTATAAGCCCATCAACACAGTTTTATCAATATTGCTCTATGCAATTGACTTTTAACTCAGAAGAGAGAAGAGTTACAAATAAATATACATTTTGGCCCTGAACCAAGAATGGTGGAGAAGGACGTGTTCTCACTCCCTCTTGCAAGAACACCAGAATAACAACTAGCTGCTGGACAATCATTGACAGGAAGACACTGGAAATCACCAAAAAAGATACCCCACATCCAAAGACAAAGGAGAAGCCAAAATGAGATGGTAGGAGTGGCACAATCACAGTAAAATCAAATCCCATAAATGCTGGGTGGGTGACTCACAGACTGGAGAACACTGATACCACAGAAGTCCACCCACTGGAGTGAAGGTTCTGAGCCCCATGTCAGGCTTCCGAACCTGGGGGTCCAGCAACGGGAGGAGAAATGCCTAGAGAATCAGACTTTGAAGGCTAGCAGGATTTGATTGCAGGACTTTGACAGGACTGGGGGAAACAGAGACTCCACTCTTGGAGGGCACACACAAAGTAGTGTGTGCATCGGTACCCACGGGAAGGAGCAGTGACCCCAGGGGAGACTGAACCAGACCAACCTGCTATTGTTGGAGGGTCTCCTGCAGAGGCAGGGGGTGGCTGTGGCTCACTGTGAGGACAAGGACACTGGCAGCAGAGGTTCTGGGAAGTGCTCCTAGGCGTGAGCCCTCCCAGAGTCTGCCATTAGCCCCACCAAAGAGCCCAGGTAGGCTCCAGTGTTGGGTTGCCTCAGGCCAAACAACCAACAGGGAGGGAACACAGACTCACCCATCAGCAGTCAAGTGGATTAAAGTTTTACTGAGCTCTGTCCACCAGAGCAACAGCCAGCTCTATCCACCACCAGTCCCTCCCATCACAAAACTTGCACAAGCCTCTTAGATAGCCTCATCCACCAGAGGGCAGACAGCAGAAGCAAGAACTACAATCCTGCAGCCTGTGGAACAAAAACCACATTCACAGAAAGATAGACAAGATGAAAGGCAGAGGGCTATGTACCAGATGAAGGAACAAGATAAAACCCCAGAAAAAAAATTAATGAAGTGGAGATAGGGAACCTTCCAGAAAAAGAATTCAGAATAATGAAGTGAAGATGATCTAGGAGCTCAGAAAAAGAATGGAGGCAAAGATCGGAAAGATGCAAGAAATGTTTAACAAAGGCCTAGAAGAATTAAGGAACAAACAAACAGTGATGAACAATACAATAACTGAAATGAAAAATGTACTAAAAGGAACCAATAGCAGAATAACTGAGGCAGAAGAACGGATAAGTGACCTGGAAGACAGAATGGTGTAATTCACTGCTGTGGAACAGAATAAAGGAAAAAGAATGAAAAGAAATGAAGATAGCCTAAGAGACCTCTGGGACAACATTAAACGCAACAACATTCGCATTACAGGGGTCCCAGATGGAGAAGAGAGAGAGAAAGGACCAGAGAAAATATTTGAAGAGATTATAGTTGAAACCTTCCCTAACATGGGAAGGGAAATAGCCACACAAGTCCAGGAAGCACAGAGAGTCCCATACAGGATAAACCCAAGGAGAAACACGCTGAGACACATAGTAATCAAATTGGCAAAAATTTAAGACAAAGAAAAATTATTGAAGGCAGCAAGGGAAAAATGACAAATAACATACAAGGGAACTCCCATAAGGTTAACAGGTGATTTTTCAGCAGAAACTCTACAAGCCACTAGGGAGTGGCATGATATACTTAAAGTGATGAAAGGGAAGAAACTACAAACAAGATTACTCTACCCGGCAAGGATCTCATTCAGATTCGATGGAGAAATCAAAAGCTTTACAGACAAACAAAAGCTAAGAAAATTCAGCACCACCAAACCAGCTCTACAACAAACGCTAAAGGAACTTCTCTAGGTGGGAAACACAAGAGAAGAAAAGGACCTACAAAAACACACCCAAAACAATTAAGGAAATGGTCATAGGAACATACATATCGATAATTACCTTAAACGTGAATGGATTAAATGCTCCAACCAAAAGACTCAGGCTTGCTGAATGGATACAAAAACAAGACCCACCTACAAGAGACCCACTTCAGACCTAGGGACACATACAGACTGAAAGTGAGGGGATGGAAAAAGGTATTCCACGCAAATGGAAATCAAAAGAAAGCTCGAGTAGCAATACTCGTATCAGATAAAATAGACTTTAAAATGAAGAATGTCACAAGAGACAAGAAAGGACACTACATAATGATCAAAGGATCAATCCAAGAAGAAGATATAACAATTATAAACATATATGCACCCAACATAGGAGCACCTCAATACATAAGGCAACTGCTAACAGCTATAAAAGAGGAAATCAACAGTAACACAATAATAGTGGGGGACTTTAACACCTCACTTACACCAATGGACAGATCATCCAGAGTGAAAATAAATAAGGAAACAGAAGCTTTAAATGACACAATAGACCACATAGATTTAATTGATATTTATAGGACATGCCATCCAAAAACAGCAGATTACACTTTCTTCTCAAGTGTGCATGAAACATTCTCCAGGATAGATCACATCTTGGGTCACAAATCAAGCCTCAGTAAATTTAAGAAAATTGAAATCATATCAAACATCTTTTCTGACCACAACGTTATGAGATTAGAAATGAATTACAGGGAAAAAACGTAAAAAACACAAACACATGGAGGCTAAACAATACGTTACTAAATAACCAAGAGATCACTGAAGAAATCAAACAGCAAATCAAAAAATACCTAGAGACAAATGACAATGAAAACACGACGATCCAAAAGCTATGGGATGCAGCAAAAACAGCTCTAAGAGGGAAGTTTATAGCTATACAAGCCTACCTCAAGAAACAAGAAAAATCTCAAATAAACAATCTAACCTTACACCTAAAGGAACTAGAGAAAGAAGAACAAACAAAACCCAAAGTTAGCAGAAGGAAAGAAATCATAAAGATCAGAGCAGAAATAAATGAAATAGAAACAAAGAAAATAGCAAAGATCAATAAAACTAAAATCTGATTCTTTGTGAAGATAAACAAAATTGATAAACCATTAGCCAGACTCATCAAGAAAAAGAGGGAGAGGACTCAAATCAATAAAATTAGAAATGAAAAAGGAGAAGTTACAACAGACACCACAGAAATACAAAGCATCCTAAGAGACTACTACAAGCAACTCTATGCCAATAAAATGGACAACCTGGAAGAAATGGACACATTCTTAGAAAGGTATATCCTTTCAAGACTGAACCAGGAAGAAGCTGAAAATATGAACAGACCAATCACAAATAATGAAATTGAAACTGTGATTAGAAATCTTCCAACAAACAGAAGTCCAGGACCAGATGGCTTCACAGGTGAATTCTATCAAAGATTTAGAGAAGAGCTAACACCCATCCTTCTTAAACTCTTCCAAAAAATTGCAGAGGAAGGAACACTCCCAAACTCATTCTATGAGGCCACTATCACCCTGATACCAAAACCACACAAAGATACTACAAAAAACGAAAATTACAGACCAATATCACTGAGGAATATAGATGCAAAAATCGTCAACAAAATACTAGCAAACAGAATCCAACAACACATTAAAAGGATCATACACCATGATCAAGTGGGATTTATCCCAGGGATGCAAGGATTCTTCAGTATACACAAATCAATCAATGTGATACACCATATTAACAAATTGAAGAAGAAAAACCATATGATCATCTCAATAGATGCAGAAAAAGCTTTTGACAAAATTCAACACCCATTTCTGATAAAAACTCTCCAGAAAGTGGGCATAGAGGGAACCTACCTCAACATAACAGAGGCCATATATGACAAACCCACAGTAAACATCATTCTCAATGGTGAAAAACTGAAAGCACTTCCTCTAAGATCAGGAACAAGACAAGGATGTCCACTCTCACCACTATTATTCAACACAGTTTTGGAAGTCCTAGCCACAGCAATCAGAAAAGAAAAAGAAATAAAAGGAATCCAAATTGGAAAAGAAGAAGTAAAACTGTCACTGTTTGCAGGTAACATGATACTATACATAGAGAATCCTAAAGATGCTACCAGAAAACTACTAGAGCTAATCAATAAATTTGGTAAAGTTGCAGGATACAAAATTAATGCATAGAAATCTCTTGCATTCCTATACACTAATGATGAAAAATCTGAAAGAGAAATTAAGGAAACACTCCCATTTACCATTGCAACAAAAAGAATAAAATACCTAGGAGTAAAGCTACCTAGGGAGACAAAAGACCTGTATGCAGAAAACTATGACACTGATGAAAGAAATTAAAGATGATACCAACAGATGGAGAGATATGCCATGTTCTTGGATTGGAAGAATCAATATTGTGAAAATGACTGTACTACCCAAAGCAATCTACAGATTCAATGCAATCTTTATCAAATTACCAATGGCATTTTATACAGAACTAGAACAAAAAATCTTAAAATTTGTATGGAGACACAAAAGACCCAGAATAGCTAAAGCAGTCTTGAGGGAAAAAAACAGAGCTGGAGGAATCAGCCTCCCTGACTTCAGACTATACTACAAAGCTACAGTAATCAAGACAGTATGGTACTGGCACAAAAACAGAAACGTAGATCAATGCAACAAGATAGAAAGCCCAGAGATAAACCCATGAACCTATGGTCAACTAATCTATGACAAAGGAGGCAAGGATATACAATGGAGAAAAGACAGTCTCTTCAATAAGTGGTGCTGGGAAAACTGGACAGCTACATGTAAAAGAATGAAATTAGAACACTCCCTAACACCATACACAAAAATAAACTCAAAATGGATTAGAGACCTAAATGTAAGACTGGACACTATAAAAGTCTTAGAGGAAAACATAGGAAGAACACTCTTTCACATAAATCAAAGCAAGATCTTTTTTGATCCACCTCCTACAGTAATGGAAATAAAAACAAAAATAAACAAATGGGACCTAATGAAACTTCAAAGCTTTTGCACAGCAAAGGAAACCATAAACAAGATGAAAAGACAACCCTCAGAATGGGAGAAAATATTTGCAAATGAATCAACAGACAAAGGATTAATCTCCAAAATATATAAACGGCTCATGCAGCTCAATATTAAAAAACAAACAACCCAATCGAAAAATGGGCAGAAAACGTAAATAGTCATTTCTCCAAAGAAGACACACATATGGCCAAGAAGCATATGAAAAGCTGCTCAAGCCTCATAGCACAGGGAGATCAGCTCGGTGCTTTGTCACCACCTAGAGGGGTGGGATGGGGAGGGTGGGAGGGAGGGAGATGCAAGTGGGAAGAGATATGGGAACATATTGTATATGTATAACTGATTCACTTTGTTATAAAGCAGAAGCTAACACACCATTGTAAGGCAATTATACTTCAATAAAGATGTTTAAAAAAAAAAAAAGAAAAGCTGCTCAACATCACTAATTATTAGAGAAATGCAAATCAAAACTACAATGAGGTTAGCACCTCACACCAGTTAGAATGGGCATCATCAGAAAGTCTATAAACAACAAATGCTGGAGAGATTGTGGAGAAAAGGGAACCCTCTTGCACTGTTGGTGGGAATGTAAATTGATACAGCCACTATGGAGAATAGTATGGAGGTTCCTTAAAAAACTAAAAATAGAATTACCATATGATCCAGCAATCCCACTACTGGGCATATACCCAGAGAAAACCATAATTCAAATAGAAACATGCACCCCAATGTTCATTGCAGCACTATTTACAACAGCCAGGTCATGGAAGCAACCTAAATGCCCATCGACAGACAAATGGATAAAGAAGTTGTTGTACATATATACAATGGAATATTACTCAGCCATAAAAAGGAACAAAATTGGGTCATTTGTTGAGACGTGGATGGATCTAGAGATTGTCATATAGAGTGAAGTAAGTCAGAAAGAGAAAAACAAATATCGTATATTAACGCATGTATGTGGAACCTAGAAAAATGGTACAGATGAACCAGTTTGCAGGGCAGAAATTGAGACACAGATCTGTCTTAGAGAACAAACGTATGGACACCAACGGGGGGAAGCAGCGGGGGGTTGGGGATGGTGGTGTGATGAATTGGGCGATTGGGATTGACATGTATACACTGATGTGTGTAAAATTGATGACTAATAAGAACCTGCTGTATAAAAAAATAAATTAAATTAAATTAAAAAAAATATACATTTTGGGACTTCCCTGTCTGTCCAGTGGTTAAGACTCCGTGCTTCCACTGCAGGGGGTGTGGGTTCGATCCCTGGTTGGGGACCTAAGCAAGGGTGCAGCCAAAAATTAAAAAAAGACATTTATACTGTCTTTCATATTTACCTGTGTAGTTACCTCACTGAAGCTCTTTATTTCTGTGTGTGGATTTAAATTACTGTGTAGTGTCCTTTAATTTCAGGCTGAAGGAGTCACTTCAGTATTTCTTGTAGAGCAGGATGCTAGCGTTGAATTCTCTTCATTTTTGTTTACTTGGGCATGTCTTAATTTCTTCTTCACTTTTCAAGTATAGTTCTTCTGGCTATAGATTTCTTTATTGACAGTTTTTCTTTTTTTCATCACTTTGAATATGTCATACCAACTGCCTTTTGGCTTTCATGGTTTGTGATGAGAAATCAGCTATTAATCTTACTGAGGATTCTTTTTCTGTGATGAGTCACTGTTCTTTTGCTGCTTTTAAGACTCTTTCTTCCGTGCGTGTCGAGAAGTGGGAGGATCCAGCTCTCGGCCATGGAAGGTGCCAAGGTCGGTGGTGAAGGGACCACCATGGTGTTTTTTAAAAAAAGATTCTTTCTTCATTTTTTTCCTTTTGGTAATGTGGCTATGATGTACTTAGATTTGGATCTCTTTGAGTTTGTTCTACTTGGAGTTTGTTGAGCTTCTTGGATGTGCAGATTAATGTTTTCTTCATATTTGGGAAGATTTTGGCCATTAATTCTTCATATATTCCTTCTGCCTCTTTCTCTCTCTTATCCCCTACTGAGGCCCCCATTATATAAATGTTGGCACACTTGATAGTGTCCCACAGATCTCTGTGATTCTGTTCATTTTTCTTCATTCTTTTTTTCTTTCTCTTCCTTAGACAGGATCATCTCAATTGGCCTGTCTTCAAGTTTGCTGATTCTTTCTTCTGCCAGTCCAAATCTACTGTTGAGCCCCTTTAGTGAATTTTTCATTTCAGTTATTGTACTTTACAGCTCCAGAATTTCTATTTGGTTTCTTTAAAAAATACTTTCAATCGTTTTATTGATAATCTCCAGTTGGTGGCACATAATTCTTATGGTTTCCTTTATTTTTTTTTTAATATTTTGGCTTGTTAGATTTTTTAAAAATTAATTTAATTAATTTATTTATTTGGCTGTGTTGGGTCTTCGTTTCTGTGCGAGGGCTTTCTCTAGTTGTGGCAAGCGGGGGCCACTCTCCATCGCGGTGCTCAGGCCTCTCACTGTCACGGCCTCTCTTGTTGCGGAGCACAGGCTCCAGATGCGCAGGCTCAGTAATGGTGGCTCATGGGCCTAGCTGCTCCGCGGCATGTGGGATCTTCCCAGACCAGGGCTCGAACCCGTGTCCCCTGCATTGGCAGGTGGATTCTCAACCACTGCGTCACCAGGGAAGCCCCCCTTTAATTCTTTAGACATGGTTTCCTTTAGTTCTTTGAACATATGTATAATAGCCAATATAAAAATCTTTGTCTAGTAAGTTCATCTGGGCTTCCTCACTGACAGTTTTTATTGACTGCTTTTTTTCCTCTTTTTTTTTCACTGCCATACTTTCTTGTATCTTTGTGTGTCTTTGTTAAAAATTGGGCATCAAATAATCTAATATGGCTACTCTGGAAACTAGATATCCCTCCCCCTTTCCAGGGTTTGTTGTTGTTGTTGTTTGTTCAGGGGCTTTTTTGAGCTAATTCTCTGAAATATGTACTCTTTGTCATGTGCAGCTACTGAATTCTCTGCTTGCTTTGCTTAATTGTCAGCTTAAGACAGAGGTTTTCTTTAATGCCTTGATCTGGTAAGTCCCCCATTCTGTTCTGAGGGGCTCTTTGTGTGTGTTGAGCATAACTTCAACACTCTATCAGGTTACAACTCTGCTTTTGCTTTACTTCTTGCTTGAGTGGAGACTCAAGGTCATCCAGAGGTGAGAGACTGGGGCTCTCTTAGGTCTTTCCTTGCACAGGCACGTGTCTTCTAGATCCCCAGGTATGTGGGAGCATTTCAAAGCCCTTTTGGACAGCTCATCCCCTAGAGTTTCATTTAAGTTTTTGTGTCAGCTTCTTGTTTGCTCCAACTTGTATTGCCACCTCAGGCAGCTGCAAAGTTAAACAACTGCTGCTGAGTGTTTTGGCAAGCATTCTGGGGATAGGGCTTTTCCCAGTGAGTGAGCTCTGCATCAGGTCAAAAAAGATGAGTTTTGTGTATGCGCTTTTCCAGGGAGCTAACAGACAGTGACAAGTTCAGAGAATGAGCATTTGGGGAGCTTCAAAGTTGTTCTGCCACCTCCAATGGCTGCTAGTTTTCACAGGTACTATGATTGTGAGGCTGTGATGGTTTTTAAGGCTACCATGGGGCTGGGGAGATGGGCAAATTAAAACGCTACAAACCTCTCTGTTCTCAGCAAGTTTCAGACCTTTTTCTTAAGTTAACATTTCTTAGGTTGTTACCAGACGTTAATTTCCAGGATTCTGAAAAGGTCAATTTCTCCTAGTGTTCTTGCTGCTTTTATGGAGGAGCAGATTTTCAGAAGTCCTATCTCTACCATCCCAGTAGTGCTTCTTCCACTGTATTTTTAGAAAGGGTTTCTTGGGGCCAGGGTGGATAAAAAACCCTGACACGAAAACTGCTGACCTAAGGCTGGCGGCTGCAGAGATTTGGTGAGTACCTCCTTTTGTCTCTGTAGGTTTAGCACAAGCATCAGCCAAGCAGGATTTGATTGTTTTCATCCTTGTCTCTTCCTGCCTCCTAAAAAGTCCCTCTTTCTCTCTCCCTCCTCCCTTCCCTCCCTCTTTCCCGTCAACAAGCATTTGTTGACCATATCTTTAGTGCCTGGGGGTCAAGCTCCTGCTCTGAGGAGCCTGTGCTTTGGTGGAGAAGGACATGTTTGCAGAGCAGACCACCAGCACTGCGGGGAGTGCTGCGACTGAGGGAGGGATCTCGGGGGCTGGGGGAGCCAGGGTAGAGTGATGGATGCTCTTGGGGAAAGGGAAGTCTGGAAGGAGGAAAAATACTGTCTACGTTCCCTAGAAAGAGAATACCAAGGGTAGTGCGCGGTTTCCCCAGCTGGGAAATAGGCCAGCGGGGAGATGAAAAATCCACTCCATTACAGTAGAGACACAAAAACAGTGTAGGATCTGTGAGGCATATTCCAGACAAAGGCTCCCACTGGGAGCTGGAGAGAACCCATCCCACAGGCGGGCAGGGTCGGCTCTGTCTGCAGGTCTGCAGCAGCAGCAAGAAGCCATCTCAGCCAGATATTGTCCCACCAGGCAAAAAGAGCCTTTCTCCCTGGGGTGAAGAAAAAGCCTGGTTTGTACAAGGGAAGGGCCCAAAGCCAAGAAGTGCATGTGTGTGAAACTATCTAGAAATAAACACGAGGCCCAGCCAAAGCTAATCAGAGAGGGACATCTGCTCTGTGCTACTCACACCATTCTGTGACAGGCAGAGAATCAGGACATTGCGTGGGAAAGGGCAGTGAAGGGGAGGAGGTGCTGCCCACCCCTTGCCCAGCAGCTGACCTTAGATGAGACACTTCTCCCCTTGGAGCCTCAGTTTCCTTATCTGCAAAATGGGGATAATAACATATTTTTATCTTTTGCAGAGCTCTGTGAGGATCACATGAGATGAAGGACTTGAAAGGACGCAGAGCAGTGTCAGGGGCCCAGTTAAGTCCTTGTCTTTCTTTGACTTTTAGATCGGTTGTAAATTGGAGTCATAATTCTAATGGGTTTTTGAGTAAGTTGAGTAATATTATACTTTGTCCTAAAAAAAGTCACTATGTATTCCTCATCTTCTTCCAAAAAGGACTTCAGGAGCTTACAATAAAAGGCAATAAAACCTTTTACGAGGGCAGAAATAAGAACTGAGTGATGAAGTGTGTATTTGGCCGATGGTGCAGGGAGGTGATTACACACAAAATCCATTGCAATCAAACACAAAACAGTCCTCAGCTTCTGGAAGTCAAAGCAAACAGAGTTCCAGGAAAGGTGTTTCCTTCCAGTGAACTCTGGGGAGTTTATCTGGAGGGCTTCTATGTAGGGACCTAAATAGCGCAAGCATGCAGCAAAACGAGAGGACAAGAGGCCCGTGCCCAGGGTCAGGAAGAAGAGTCTGAGGTTCAGAGAGAACCTGCCCCGTTTCTCCCAGGCTCAATCTGCCTTTACCACCAGGCTCTCCTTATGAATTTGCTTAGGGGCTCAGCACGTGTGCATTCATTCATTCATTCATTCATTCACTGTTCTGTGTATTTCCATTCCCTGGAGCCTCCTCTGCACCAGGCTCTTGGCTGGGTTGGTGACAGCCCCAGCCAGAGGGATTAGATAAGCCTTTTTGGAGGAGATGCTTGAGCTAGACGGAAAGGACAAAGAATAGTGAACTTGGGGTAAGAGTCCAGGTAGAGGAGGAGACATTCTGGGGGTGGGGAGGACATAAGAGTACAGGCTCAGAGTGGGAGGGCCCTGGACATGCACAATGAGGCTGGAGGTAGGGGACACGGGAGGAACAGTGGTGAGACCTGCAGGAGGCTGTGCTGATGAGGACAGTGCTGAGACACACTGAGGAGGAGACTGATGGGGATTTGGTGTGGGAGTGGGGAGGGAGGGATCAAGGATGATGCCCTGGTGTCTGCATAGGGAAGCAGGTGGCTGGAGGTCCCCTCCCTGCAATGGGGAGCTGGAGGAGAGCAGCTGGGGAAGTGCTGGGTTCAGTGGGGCCAGGTCCAACCTCTGGGTCCAGAGGAGATGACTTGGCTGGAGGCAGGAAGGGGGGGTGTTGTCATCAGCATTATGGGGGCGCCAGAGCCACAGGGGTGGGAGAGAGAGAAGAGGGCCAAGGGCAGATCCATTTAAGAGGCAAGTGGGGCCCTACAGGAAAGGCATATGAGAAGGGGTCAGAGATGTGGGAGGAAACGCAGGCAAGAGTCAGAGGGGCACTCAGGGGAATGGCCAATGTGAGGCCCAGGAAGAGAGACAGCAACGCATCTGTGTCTGCTGGTATGGCCATCAGGTGGTCAGTGGTAACTCTGGCCAAAAGGATGTGAGTGGCTTGACAGTGAGAAGAGACTGGAGGGGCTGGGAGGAGTGGAAGGCAAGGCGGAGGAGATGGGAGTGGGGTAGGGGTGTGTAGCCTCTGAGGGAAGCTTCACTGTGAGTTGGGGGAAGGGTACACGCAGAGAGAGTGCATTTTGGGTGAAATGAAGGTGGCAGGAGGGAGGCTGGCGGCGAGTACAGGTGAGTCTGCAGGTTGCATGGAAGGTATGGAAAGGATCTTCTCCTGGTGCCTCTGCCAAGGGAAGGACAGGCCATGTCAGGGGAGGGATGGGGACACACAGGAGAACCATCTTGTGTTGAGGGACCCACAGTAGCGAGTCCGGCAAAGACAAGAGGCCGTTTCAGAGTGGGAGACCAGGGATTAAAGTTTCTGAGGCTGTTAATGAGATTTGGGGGGTGGCCAAGGGCATAGAGGGGACCGTCACTGGAATTGTAACACTGGAATGGTGTCAAGAAGCCAAGAAAGGCAGCACTGGGCACTGCAGCTCTGGGGACAGTGGCTGGAATTGGAGGGGAGACAAAGACCTGGCCCAGGACCAAAAGTCCTGAGTTATGGGGTGGTGCGGGGATTGGCACCTCCAGCCAGGTCCCAGGTCAAGGGCAGGCTTCCAGGCCTAGGTTTAGTAACTAAGAAAACCTGGGACTCACCGGGATCGCCTCTTCTTCCAGGCTTGCCACGCCGTCCAGGGGGGCCTAGACAGGAAAAGAAGGACGGACTCGTTAAGAAGGGAAGCCAGTGAGCTTGGGCACAGCCTGCCTGCTGCCAGCACCACTGCGTCACCACCCCCCAACCCACAACCGTAACAGCAGCCTGGGGGCAGCGTGCTCACCACCTTGCTGGCTGGGGGAGGGGAGAGGAGTGGGGAGAAAGCTCCATCTCCTGCCCCTCCCTCCCCCCTGCTCCTCTGGATCCTCCCCTGTTGGCTGCATTCTCATCCCTCACTCATTCATTTAGTTATTCAATTATCTGTTCATTATTTCATTCCCAAGTCCTTTCCCATTCAAAAAGGTTTACTACCTAGAAACTCTTGAGGCAGAAGAGTTTGCCACTGAGAAACTTCAGACTTTCAAGAAAAATAAGGCTGAGGGTAGGAGTTATCTTACAAAAGCCCGGACAAATGCTTTTTTTTTTTTTTTTTAAGAGTGAAGAGAAGGAGAGAATCCCAGCAGGAAACACGTGGCTCCTCCAGCTGCGCGGTTTTAAGAGCCATCTTCTTCTTTTTTTTTTTTTTTTAAATTTTATTTATTTATTTATGGCTGTGTTGGGTCTTCGTTTCTGTGCGAGAGCTTTCTCTAGTTGTGGCAAGCGGGGGCCACTCTTCATCGCGGTGCGCGGGCCTCTCACTATCGCGGCCTCTCTTGTTGCCGAGCACAGGCTCCAGACGCGCAGGCTCAGCAATTGTGGCTCACGGGCCTAGCCGCTCCACGGCATGTGGGATCCTCCCAGACCAGGGCTCGAACCCGTGTCCCCTGCATTAGCAGGCAGATTCTCAACCACTGCGCCACCAGGGAAGCCCCAAATGCTTTTTAATATTCACTAAAATAAAACAACAGAGACGCACCAATAAGGACACTATCATGGCATCTCAAATGTTTAAAGTCGGTGGTAACAGGCTCTATCCTATCCATCTACTTCTTTCCTTTGCTCACTAGACCCTTTGGCACCTCCCTCCCCTTCCCCACAGCTCCAGGGAGCCGCTTATAAATTTCTTGTGATTTATTGCACATTATGTGCACTCCAATGCACATTCTTTCTGGTATCCAGTCTCATCCATACGTTTTTGCACTTTCTGAATCTGATGCAGATCATCCTGCCTCTGCCTTCTGCCCCTCGGCCCATGTCAGCCCCTGAGACCTGAGTGACTGTGATGTTGAAGAGGAAGAGGGCTCTGGGTCATGGAACCCAGAACCTGGCGGCAGCAGGGCCCAGAGCACAGCTCACCCGGCCTGGGAGTGGAGGTCTGCGGCCTCAGCCAGCGCGCCCTCATCCCAGCACCGCTCCTGGAGCCCTGCTGCAAACCTCCCTGACGCTCCCTTGCCTTCCCCTCTCTGCCTCCGTTTTCACTCCCCATTAGTCTAACTACCCCTGATTCTTCCTCCTGTTTTCCTTCTCTGTGCAGAAGTTTTAAAGTTTGATGTAGTCCAATTTGTCTATTTTTGCTTTTGTTACCTTTTTGACCTTTGAGTTAATTTTAACCTTTTAACCTTTTGAGCTAATTTTTGTATATGGTATAAGGTAAGGGCCCAACTTCATTCTTTTGCATGTGGGTATCCAGTTTTCTCAACAGCATTTGTTGAAGAGACTATCTTTTCCCCGTTGTGTAGCCTTGGAGCCTCTGTCTAAAATCATTTGACCATATAAGCGATGTACCCCTGAGTTCTGGGAGTAGAAATTCATGCCAGTTACATAGCCCTTGACTTTTCCCGAGAGACAGAGACCTTGAGTTTTATGCTGGAATGGCTCAGGGCTGTGTTGATTAGCGAGGCTAAGATCCTGGCACCCCCATAACAGACAATAGCTCCTCACACCAGTGTAACAGCTTATGAAGAGCCTCCAGGTCAGTGATCTCAGCCAAGGCCTGCAACACCTGCAGTGCATGGACAACTGCCTTCAACACCTCCATGTGCGTGTCTCACCAACATCTCAGACCCCTCACGGCTAAACATGCGTCCTGCTCTCCTCCCAGCTCCTTCATGGGGCTGACAGCACCTGGAAACCTCGTGAGGCTGGCCGGTGTTTGGCCCGTTCTATCCAGGCACATCTGTTTTCAGGTTGAGCGAGGGTGTGGGAAGAGGGACCCCAATGGCACACCCAGCATCATGCTCCTTTGGTTGTAGGAGAGAAGAGGCCCAGCTTTCACTCACAAGGTCCAGCAAACTGGTCCCTGGATTCTGTGCTCTCACCAGGCTATAAAAGGCCTGTGCTTGGCTCAGCAAGGTTGCTCACTCGCCCTGGGCCTCAGGCTGACGTATGGGACGTGGCAGGAAAGGGGCCCAAGAGTGGGAGAGTAAGCCAGGCTCTTCCTGGATCTGAAAGCTAAAGCAGCGCCATGGTTTTCTAATGGTCGTTACTGGGTACGACTGTAAAATTCTCCATCTGGGAAACTCAAGCCAGATGAAGACATTTACTGTCACTGAGGTGGCTGAACTAATGGATTTTTCTGGGTGGATCTCCTGGGTGGCATGGTTAGGCAGAAGGCCCAATGAGGAAGATGCTAGCAAATGGGCGGAGTGGGTGGGGGGGGGCCTGGGGGCTGCTGAGTGCACAGGGCCTGTGGGGCTGTAGTCCTGGCAGGCTGGACAGGACTCCCAACTGAAAGGGCCTAAGTAAAGAAGGAGACTGAGGCTTGTGAACTCTCTGCAGGCCAATTCAAACCAGATCCTGGAGGCCTCTGTGTGAACAGCTCACAAACTGACAACTGGTCAACCCACTCTTCGAAGCTTCATACTCATTCAACTGTCTCCAAGATAATTGTATCGAGAGGCAACATGTCCAAACCCAAAATCATCTCCCAATTCTTCGTGTGCTCCCGACAGCGCTCTCTTCTCTCCTAGGCGTAGGTATGATCAGTGCCCACAGAGCCAAGCCAGAAACCACCTGGGAGCTGTTGGAGGCATCCTCCTGCCTCACACGTAACTGAGACCCCTTCCTCCTTGGCATCAGGCAAAGGCTGCCCCCACGCTCAGCCTCTTCCACCCACCCTTCCTGCTGTGACTCGTTTGTCCTCCTCCTAACAGAAGGTCGTCCACTGCAGTGTGCAGTCCGCATCTCTTTAAAAGACTGTCAAATCTAACAAGATCCATGGCTTCGAAGAGATGCAAGACTACCTAATTTGATGGGGAAAGCTGTTGAGATGAGGAATACTTTCTCTCCTTTCTCCCTACGGCAGGAGATGGAGGTGGTGAGGCCTGCCAGGCTTGATCAAATAGAGGTCCTGGGAGCGGGGGGTGCCAGAGCTGAGTCCCATGCTGACCACTAGGCTCCCTGTCTGCTACTTTTGCAAACAGAGAGGCCTTGCACACACGAGGCCTGGATTGTGGAACCTGTAGTGGGGAAGGCAGGAAGGACGGCCCTTCCTGAGTTTCTAGATTGTCAGGTGCTGAGGGCCGGCCATGGGCAGCAGCCCTGGTTCAGCATCTACTAGGTGCCAGGCCAGCTACTCATCCAGCAAATATGAACTTGGAACCCTTTGTGCTCCAGGTCTCCTGTGGCTCATCCAAGGAGCTCATCTATTCCCTGCTCAGCCCTCTGAAGAAGATGCTGGTATGCCCTGTATAGAGGGGAACTCTGACGCTAAGTGAGGTGAAAAGATTTGCCTAAGGCCTCGCAGCTGGCGCCTTGGGGAGCCCTTCGTCATCAGTCTGTGATTCTTAAGGTGCAAGGGCAGTTGTGCCAGATATGTCGAACCCCCAGGCAGGCAGCCTTGGCAATGGAAGGGGTGGCCACCCTGGGGCGAACAGCAGGGCAGATGGGTTGTGGTTCTCTGGCATCTGGGCCAGGCCTGCAGCAGATTGATCTGGGCTCCCAGGGATAGCCGGGCCAGCTGGCTGCAGCTCAGATGTTCTCCGAACAAGCAAAACCAGGCTCCTGGCCCAGCAGTTTGCCTCAGAGCTTTCTGTTTCTTGGTTTTCTTCTGTTCCTTCCTTTCTACAGTGGCAGAATGTTTCCCACTGCTGGCACAGACTCAGACACTCAGGCTGCCCTGGAAGGCACCTGGGAGTCTGTCTTGATCGACTTGCTGATGTATAGATGGAGAAACTAAGGTCTTGCCCAAGGATGCTGCTGGAAAAACAGTCCTGGCTGGAGAGTCTCCAGGTGATGAAGACCAGCTCAGGCTGTTCTCACCTCTGTGTGACCCACACGGCTCTGGGTCAGGGGCTGGCAGCCATGGGGACGCTGGTATTTCACAGTGGGTGCTGCCATGGTGGCACCTGCAAAGTTTCCTTCCAGAGGTTTTGAGCAACAGACACCAACAGGTGATGCTGGTGCAGAAGGGGAAAAGACATGACTAAAAGGAAGCTGTTTAACCTGGAGCAAGTTAGTCAACCTCTCTGAACTTTGGGTTCCCAATCCGTGAGGATAAAATTTTAGGGGTGATGGCAACTACACCTGCCTTGCAGAACTGTTAAACAGATGAGCTGGCAGCAGACACACCAGCTTGGGGGCACAAAAGAGGGGCCTATTTGGGACCCCAAGAAATAACTGGCTGCAGGGGCCTCTGGGCCATTAGAATCTGGGGACTTGATGTACATTGGTTGCGTGCTTCCCAAGGTGGGTGAAGCCTGAGACAGGGCAGCTATATTTCAGTATAGCTCAAGTATGGTATAGTGGGCAGGGTTTGAGTCCAGAGGCTGGCTAAGCCCTCAATTACACCCTGACCTTGAGCCCACAGGGGCAGGGACAGTCTGGAGCTTTTCCAGGTCCCTAATCATGGTCTGTCTGTGGACCTAGGGATCAGGATACACGGGCTGAGCGGTCTGGGAATGAGATTTCTCAAAGAAATCCTGAGGTTTCAGGCATAGCGTGGGCTGGCGAGGGCTCCAGCTCGCTGCTAAATGACTCTGCTTGTGACGACCATCTGCACATCAGGTAACTCCAGGGAGGGTGATGCTTTTCTCAAGCACTGTTCAAGGCCAGACAAACTGGAACCATTTCTAACTGATAAAAATCTCATCTCTGGTTGGGCTGGAGCACTCACGTCACTGACCAACTCCAAAGGGGGCCTGAACGCCGACAGGCTCCAGGGAGGCCTGAGCAATGAGGACCTGGTTCTCGCAGTGGCGGTCTCCCTCAATCCTTCCCGGCACCTCCCTCCCCTGAGGATACCTCCTTCAGCAACGCTTGCTTTATTGCTGCCCTCTCACAACCCTGGGGCCAACTGGGGCACAGCCTGCCCAGGCCCCTCCCTCTTCCCCTGGCTCCAACAGTCACTCCCAACACCCCCCGCCACCCAAACCCCAGCCCCTGCTCCTCCCTCCTGCCAGCCCCTAAGGGCAGGCGCTTTTGTGCAATTTATCTAATTGAATCTATACTCAGTTCTGAAAAATGCTTTAAATCCTCTCCGCTCTTTTTTCTCTAAAGATTGGGGAAACTGAGGCTCAGAGACGTCAAAGAAGGCTCCCAGATGCAACAGCAAAAGGTGGAAGCAACCCAAATGTCCATCAATGGTGAATGGATCAACAAAATGTGTTACAATATATATGTGCAATGGAATATTATTCAGTCTTAAAAAGGAAGGAAATTCTGACACATGCTACCACATGGATGAACTTTGATGACATTATGCTGAGTGAAATAAGCCAGTCACAGAAGGAAAAATACTGTATGATTCCACTTATATGAGGTACCTGGAGTAGTCAAATTCGTAGAGACAGAAAGAAGAATGGTGGTTGCCGGGTGCTGGGGGTGAGGAGAATGGGGAATTAGTGTTTAATGGGGACAGAATTTTAGTTTTGCAAGATGAAAAATGTTCTGTAGATGGATGCCGGTGATGGTTACATAATGATGTGAAGGTACTATATACCACTGAATTATATACTTAAAAATGGTTAAAATGGTAAATTTTGTTATGTGTATTTTACCACAATTTAAAAGAAAAGAAAAGAAATGCTCCCAGTGTTCTCAGCTACCAAGGTCGGCCTGGTGGAGGCCATGGTGATGCCGTTGGCCGTGTGGCTATAACGACACCACTGAATATCCACTGAAAGCCTGGAACAGTGGTGTCCCCCAAGGTACACCGCAAGGAGATGGCAGAACAGGGATTTGCACTTAGGTCTGTGTGACTCCAGGGCTCGTCCTCTAAACTCCTCAGCTACTGTGAGTAAGGCCATCCCCGAATGTGTCCACAGCCTCTGAGTCCTTCAGACCTGGCCCTTCTGGAGGGTCCTTATCTGACCCTCTTCCCAGGACTCCGGGAAGGGAGTTTGGGGTCAGGTGGTTCCGAATCCCCCAGACCTTCAGCCTGGTGCTCCCTAAGGAGGCTGCGGCCCCAGCGCCATCGTAGGGGTGTGCCTTGAGCAGAGAAGGCAGAGGAGGTCCCTGAATTTGAGCTTCCATGACCAGATCGTTAAAACATCTCCCCAGATCATTTTGTTTTACAAGTTTCAAACGGACCTCGGAGTCGGAAACTCCCATCTGGGAGTATCACCATGCTTATTTCCAGCCTGGCCTAACAAAGCCTTCTGTCCCTCGGAGGGGGGAGGCAGTGCAGCCTGTGGATGCCTCTGGGAGGGCCTGGGGGACATGGCACCCCTGGAGGCGACACTGACAGCGGAAGAGGCTGGCCAGCTGGCAGGCTGCCTGGGCTCCAGGGGGGGTCACGTTGTCGTCCAGGAATTAAAATCACAGCCTCTTGCACAGCAAATACAGCTCATTCGGAAGGCGTTTAGGTCCCGCAGGCTCGTCCTCCACCACCTGCCATGCTGACGGGAGCCCAGTGGCACGGAGCCCTGCCGCCAGTTGCAAGGCCTGAAGCAGTCTGGAGAAGCAATGCTACAGGCTGCTGGGGTCGTAAGGCAAGTGTCTGTTGGGAGCTAGGATGGTTGTCCAGGCCCGTGCAGACTCCTACCGCCCAATGGCCAGACCTGGAGAGCCTGCTTGAACACTGTCCCGTTCAGTGACCACATGAACAGAGCCCATCTCGGGGGCCAGGGCCGGTGGATTGTCCCACCCTCACATCCACAAAGGGCCTCAGATATGGACGCTGATGGTCCCTCCAAAGGAGCGGATGGTTCTGGATAGCCACAGGAGCCCCACAACAGTGTTCAAGAAAAACAAGAGGTAGGTAGTACCATTTATTGAATGTTTATACTTGGCACTGATCTCGATTCCAAGGTACTAACTCATATATTCTTCACATCAAACCTT
Source organism: Balaenoptera borealis (assembly GCF_965194805.1). NCBI lineage: Eukaryota > Metazoa > Chordata > Mammalia > Artiodactyla > Balaenopteridae > Balaenoptera > Balaenoptera borealis. The sequence goes on from NC_138867.1 coordinate 165,942,294, forward strand.
GGAGGAAGACTACTATTATGATCTCCATCTCATAGATGGAGAAACTGAGGCACAAAGAGATTAATTGACACTCTGAGGTCATACAGCTGGTGTGGGTGGGACCCTGCAGTGAGACCCTGAGCCCTGGCATCCCAGCCCTGCCATCGGCCTCCTGCACAAGAAGATGCTTGTGAAGATGGGCGGGTAGAATAGTCCACAATTTTTATAACCATTTCTTGGCATTTGTTATTATTATTTTTTAAAATATACTGCAAACCACACAAAATGGAAGGGGCCCAGAGGTGGCTCTTAGAACTCTGTGAATTAAATATTGAAATAAAAGGCCACATGCTGCCAGCACTGGAGCAGACTCTGGCCAGCTTTTGGCATGCCCTCCTTACACCACCTGAAATGCCTGTTGTTTGTGGGCTGGTTCGTCTCCTGAGTCAGGAACAGCTTTAAAAAGGCTTTTTAAATGGGATCACAGAGTCCAGACCCATTACTCATACTGGTGGCACACCAGACCCAAGAGCCACCTCCTAAGGGTCCCAAGGGTCCCGGTGGGAGGGGCTCAGAAGTGGGGGGTGCAGCGGGCCCGGGGAGAGGTGGGGCGGCTGACACGTGCTGAGCCTGTTCAGGCCATGTGCTGGGTGTTTTTATTGTCTCTTTAATCCTGTTGGTAACTCTGAGATGTGGATATAATTGGTCCACTCACAGAAAAGAAACTGAGGCCCAAGGTGAGGTGAACTCTTCAAGCCAGAGCTAGTCAGGAGTCAGGAGTTGGGCCTGGGTCTGCCAGAGCTCTTGCTGGCACCAGCACTACCCTCCTAAGTGTCTCCTTTTTGGGGAAACGGACCGTGGTGTAGGCATCAGAGCTAAACAAAAAATGGAATGTCTCATCCAGAGGACCTGGAGAGAAGCAGAACACAGGTGGAGGGGACTAGGGTTGGTACGTGGTTTCTGGATCAGAGCGATAGGGCTCATGGTAGGGCTTTCAGTAAAGGGCTTCTGTGTCTTACAGTGGAGATTTCAAGAGACTACTTGAAGGGGCCCTTTTGAGTGACAGGTGGGTAAGTCATGTGGACCCATGCTGGGGCAGCCCAGTAACAGGCCCCTTTTTGGACTTGGCAGAGCTGCCTCCCACAGCCCTCGGCTCAGGCTGCTGAAGGGAGGGCTGAGCAAACCTGCATGAAGAGTGAAAAGCCCCTCAGAGGGATGGAGAGAGATCATGGCCCTTCTCTTCCATGGGGCTCAAGGCCTTGAGTACATCTCTGAGGGCTGAAGAGGCCGTGCCTGACTGGCCAGCTGGCCTGGATTGGAAGGGGCGAGTGGGAAGGTCCAGAAAGGGCAGAAGGACTTTCTTGGGCTCTCAAAGGGTGAAGGCAGAGTCATGTTAACCTGACTGTGGAAGGAGCTGGTGCCCTGGCTAAGACAGGTGTTGCACACAAAGAAACTGTGGCTCATGACTGCTGGTTCCTGTGCAGGTGGCGACTGTATCCAGGGCACAGGCTGTGAGGAGTTGGTGTTGGGTGGTCAGTGGTGGGTGGGAGAGCTTGGGGCAGATCTGCGGGGCTTAGTCAGACCCAGATCTGTGTTAGTGCGAATTGACTTCTCACCAGAGCCTATCATCTCCTGGGATCCTGTTTCCTGTTGGAAAACAGGCTCCAGAGAAGTGCACAGAAACCAGCACACCCCAAAGACACCAAATTCCTCAGCTCTCCATTCACCCCAAAGCCTTAATCACTGACACATGGGCCAATGTATCCCCTTGAACTTAATGAAGGCCAGGATTTATTGCTTTCGGAGAATGAAAAGCTTTTATGGTTTGGCCAAAAAGTTCCTTCGGTTTTTAAGTAACAATAAAAGACACAGTTTTCATTTTCACCAAGGACTTTATTGAACAACGTATTCACCGTTTTGTTCCACTACCTTCTGCCATTTTTCAGGCAACTTCATAATTCCATCTTCCCAAAACTTTTTTATCTTTTTGAGCAAAGAACTATTCCAGGTGCCTTTTACACTCTTCCAGTGAATTGAAAATTTTTCCATTAGGAGAATGTTTTTTTTTTTTTTGGCTGCATTGGGTCTTCGTTGTTGTGCATGGGCTTTTCTCTAGTTGTGGCGAGCAGGGGCTACTCTTCGTTGCGGTCCGCAGGCCTCTCATTGCGGTGGCTTCTCTTGTTGCGGAGCACGGGTTCTAGGCACGCAGGCTTCAGTAGTTGTGGCTCGCGGGCTTAGTTGCTCCGCAGCATGTGGGATCTTCCTGGACCAGGGATTGAACCCGCGTCCCCTGCATTGGCAGGTGGATTCTCAACCACTGCACCACCAGGGAAGTCCAAGAGAATTTTGTAAAGACCAAAATGAATGGAAATCCGAAGGTGCAATGTCTGGTGAATACGGCGATGAATCAGAACTTCCCAGCCAAGCTGTAACAGTTTTTGCCTGGTCATCAAAGAAACATGTGGTCTTACCTAGAGGGATGGGATAGGGAGGGTGGGAAGGAGGCACAAGAGGAAGGAGATATGGGGATATATGTATATGTATAGCTGATTCACTTTGTTATAAAGCAGAAACTAACGCACCATTGTAAAGCAATTATACTCCAATAAAGATGTTAAAAAAAAAAAAAGAAACATGCGGTCTTGCGTTATCCTGATGGAAGATTATGCGTTTTCTATTGACACTTTTCATGGAGTGTTGCTTTCAGTTGGTCTAGTTGGGAGCAGTACCTGTTGGAATTAATTGTTTGGAAGGAGCTCATAATAGAGGACTCCCTTCCAATCCCACCGTATACACACCACCACCTTCTTTGGATGGAGACCTTTATTTGGTGTGGTTGGTGGTGGTTCATTTCACTTGCCCCACGATCTCTTCCGTTCCACATTATTGTACAGTATCCACTTTTCATCGCCCGTCACAATTTGTTTTAAAAATGGAATGTTTTCATTACGTTTAAGTAGAGAATCGCATGTGGAAATATGCTCAAGAAGGCTTTTTTTCGCTTATGTGGAACCCAAACATCAAAGCGATTGACATAACCAAGCTGGTGCAAATGATTTTCAGCACTTGATTTGGTTATTTTGAGTATGTTGGCTCTCTCCCACGTGGTGTAACGTTGATTGTTCTCAATTAATGTCTCAATTTGATCTCCATCAACTTCAGCTTCAACTGGTCTACCCGACGGTGGAACATCGTCCAGCGAGAAATCTCCAGCATGAAACTTTGCAAACTACTTTTGACATGTTCCATCAGTCACAGCACCTTCTCCATAAACCGCACAAATCTTTTTTTTGCATTCCAGTTATGTTTTTACCTTTCTTGAAATAATAAAGCATAATATGCCGAAAATGTTGCTTTTTTTCTGCCATCTTCAATATTAAAATGGCTACACAAAAATTCACCAATTTTGGTAAGTTTTTTAAAAAATGCACTGATATGACAGCTGTCACAATACAATCTAACAAAATTGTTTTGAATGAAGTTAGAGACAACTAAGCGCTACTAGCTAGAGCCATCTTACGGAAAAAACAGAGCGAACTTTTTGGCCAGCCCAAATATTTTATTTTTTAAAGCTTAAAAGCCCTTCATGTGAGCTTTGATTTCCATGAGAATTCCTCTTAACCTACATGTTAAAAGTCCATCAGAAGGTCCTAGAAAAGAGCAAGTGAGGCCTTCAGAACATGGCCAGCATGCTGGTGGACATGGACTTAGGAAGTGACCCTCAGGGAAAAGCTGGCCACTCAGCTTGTCCCACCCCCTCCAAGGCAACTTGACCATAAGGGCGCTGGACCCAGGCCTCCCACTCCTGCGGACAGAGCTCTCCTGAGAGAAGGGTATGCCAGCCCCCAGCAGGGCCTAGGGTGCTTTCACTTCCGCATCCAGGAAATAAGGGAAGCAAGTGGGCACTAGGGTGACCAACTATCCCAGTGTGCTCAGGACTGAGGGGTTTCCTGGGCCTTTTGGTGCTAAAACTGGGACAGTCCCAGGTAAACCAGATGGTTGGTCACTTCAGTGGGCAGCCTGTGAGGAAGGAGGCTCTCCACACTGCCCCATCTCCCACTGCTCCCCCTCACTCCCCACCTACACCCCCTGCCACACAGCCTTCCTTCTGCTTCTCAAGCCAGCCAGGCCGGTCCTAGCTCAGGGCCTTTGCACCTGCTGTTCCCTCTGTCCTGGGGCTCTCCTCGCATGGCTGGGGCTATTCTGCATGGCGGACTCTTTGTTGAGCTTCCTGGACACCTTCACTGATCACCCTCTCTGGCATGTTTTCTTGTTTTATTTTCTTCCAGTCACTTATCTCTACCAAAATTACCTGGTTTATTTATTTTATTTGCTTTTCAGTGTTTATGGTTTCTCTCTCCTCACTAGAATGTCAGCTCCCTGAAGATAGGGCTCCTGTGTGCTGGTTCATGGTTATCGCCTGATAGGCGATAGTGACACATGGGTTGGTGCTAAACAAATGGTCAGAGCATGAATGAACTCTGTTCTGGTGGTGGGAGGGCACCAAGGTGTCACTGATGAGACACCTGCTGCCATCACCTGCTGGCACCTCACATAATTCTCGCAGCAGACCCATGAGGCAGGGACACCAGCGTCCCTGTTACAGAGTGGGAGAGGGGCTGCCCAAGGTCAAGTGGCCCCACAGCTCAGGCCCCTCTGCTGCCCGCTGACAGGACTTTGAGTTCTGAGGAAGCTGCTCCAGCTTCACTGACCACACACCCCACAGCAGCCAAGAGGCTGAGTGGAAAAGTTCTGCGGAGGCCCCTGCTGGGCTGCTCCCAGCATCCTGGCCCGTGAGGCCCCACACAGTTCCCTGCACTATTGACTCACACTCCCAAGGGGCCTGAGTGGGTCACCATTTGTTTTTCTTGACCTCCAGGGCCAGGGCAAGGACCACGGCTCCCGCTGGAGAATGTCAGCAGTCAAGAGCTGGGTCTGAGTTTCCTGGCCCTTGTCCACGAAGGCAGGCTGCTAGGGGGCGACTCTGCCGTCTTCCTGCTCCTCCTTCCCTAGTAAAGCAGTGGCTCACTGTCCTTCAGCCACTGGCTCCTTATGGGGGCCTGGGGGTCCCATGGCCCTCCCTGCACACTCAAACGCTGGGGTGTGGGCAGGCCCATGTGCTCCAACATCTGCAGTTCTTTATCCTGGCCCTGGAAGGGTCGGCACACTGTGTCCAGCTGTGTTATGAGCAGCATAATTTTTTTAAACAGCTTTACTGGGATATAATTCACATACCATATGAACCACCCAATAGTTTTTGGTATATTACATTATATTTTTAAAAATGTTAATATTTTTAGAAAATTGTGGTAAAATATACATAAAACTCAGCATCTTAACCATTTTGAAGAGTACAGTTCAGGGCACTTCCCTGGTGGCGCAGTGATTAAGAATGATCCGCCTGCCAATGCAGGGACACAGTTTCAATCCCTGGTCTGGGAAGATCCCACTTGCTGTGGAGCAACTAAGCCCGTGCACCACAACTACTGAGCCCGCGTGCCACAACTACTGAAGCCCATGCGCCTAGAGCCCGTGCTCCGCAACAAGAGAAGCCACCACAATGAGAAGGCCTTGCACCGCAATGAAGAGTAGCCCCCACTCGCTACAACTAGAGAAAGCCCGCGCACAAAAACGAAGACCCTACGGAGCCAAAAAAAAAAAAATTCTTAAAAAAAAAAGAGTACAATTCAGTGGTATTAAGTACTTTCACACTGTTGTACAACCATCCCTACCACCCCTACCTCCATAGCTCTTTTCATCTTGTAAAACTGAAACTCCATACCCATGAAACAATAACCCTCTATTCCCCCTCCCCCAGTCCCTGGAAACCACTAGTCTCCTTTCTGTCTCTATGAATTTGCCTACACTAGGTACCTCATATGAGTGGAATCATACAGTATTTGACCTTTTGTGTCTGGTTTATTTCACTTAGAATAATGTCTTCAAGTTTCACCCATGTTGCAGCTTGGTTACAGACTGAATGTTTGTGTCCTCCCAGAATTCATATATCAAAATCCTAACTCCCAATGTGGCAATGGTATTAGGAGATGGGGCCTTTGGAAGGTGATTAGGTCATGAGGGTGGAGCCATCATGAATGGGATTAGTGCCCTTATAAAAGAGACCCTAGAGAGCTTCCTCATCCCTTCTGCCATGTGAAGATACAAGAAGATGGTCATTTGTGAACAGAAGTGGGCTCTCACCAGATACCACATTTGTCAGTGCCTTGATCTTGGACTTCCCAGCTTCCAGCACTGTGAGAAATAAATATTTGCTGTTTAAGGCACTCAGTCCATGGTATTTTTGTCATAGCAGCCTGAACAGACTAAAGCAAGCATGGAGCAGGACTTCATTCCTTTTTATGGCTGCATATTCTTCCATTGTTCACCCATTTTGTTTACCCATTCATCTGGTGATGGACACTTGGGCTGTTTCCACCTACCCTGATGCTTCAGTGAACACTGATGCACAAGTACCTCTTTGAGTCCCTCCTTGCAATTCTTTTGGGTATATATCTAGGAGTACAATTGCTGGGTCACATGGTAACTCTGTTTAGCTGGGCAGCATTTTTCATTTCTAGCAGAAAAGAGGCTTGTCCTGTGCTTGGTGTTCCTGTTCATTCCTGGTCCCCTTGGGAGAAGATAGCCCTCCTCTTCCTCTCTGTCTTTCTGGGATCATAGGCCATGCCCTACCAGGCTGTCTTCCCGAGCAGCTTTGGAAGGGTATAAAACTCAAAAGACTGATTTCATCCCCTGTACCTTTGTAAACAAGACAGACAGGGTTCCTACCATCACAAAGCCTGTTTTCTAAAGAAGAAGGATCGTATTTGTGTCCTAGAAATTCTGCTTTCACTAGTATGGCCTGGAGCAAGCCAATTCCTGCCTCAGAGCGTCCGTCTCCTTACCTTTGGACTGGAGATAGTGACCCCAGTTCCTAAGGTCCTTTGAGATAACACATGACATTTAACCTCTCAGATCCTCAGTTTCCTAGGCCCCAAATGGGGATTTGAATACCCAATCCTCAGTCTGTCACTCAGGTAGTCATTCCCGAAACATCCACCGGAGGCCCTGCAGGCACTGGGAATCCCGTGATGGACCCGGCATGGGTCCTGTTTCTGGGTTCTGTGGCACAGAGATACTGGCCTGCTGAGGCGCTAACCATGACACAGTGTGACAGGGTGGGGACTGGCTCTGTCGCCAGTGGGACGACCCCATGACACGCTGTCCCTGCAAGCTCAGGTGTGCTCGTGCCCTCATTGTGCCACTCTCCATCTGTAAGGACCTTCCCTGTGCCTGGAAACTGACCTCTCCAGGACCTGTTCGACTGTCCCCTCCTCCCCACAGCTGTCTAGAGTGGAAGGAGCCTGGACAGGTCTGCTCCCTGGCTGGCTGGAGGACGTTGGGGTGGAGGACATTGGGGGTGGAGGACGTTGGACTTATGTGGCACTACCTGAGTGGGAGGCACTGGTGGGCAGGGGCCTGTGGGCTGGGGCAGCTGAAAGTGGGGTGTGGGCAGGCCAGCTGTGCACAGCCATCAGGATTCCTAGGCTCACCTGGTCCCCAGGGCCCCTGACTGTGGGGACACTGGGGACTCCCTGGGACCATCTCCCATCTATTCAGATGCCACAGTCTGGCCAGAGAGGCCTGGTGTCCTCAGACACAAGTGGCCCCTTTCTTTCCCTCCCTAGGTTTTGTGCTGCTCTGGCTGGGGCTGGCCTTATCTGGAGGGTGGCCCCTGGGTAGGGCATGCAGGCGCCCTGCCTGGGAAGCTGGGAGTCCCCTGCTGAGAGCGGCAGCTCCCATACACAGGCCCCAGCTCCTGCCTACAGCTCCAGGTCAGGCTTCTGCCATGGGGAGATGTCACCACCACTTTGGCTGTTCCCAGAACTCTGGAGCAGGGTATTGGAAAGCCGTGGGAAGCAAGGAAAGTGGCTCCTGCTTGTGGACCTGCAACATGCCAGGCATTGTGCTCCGGGCTGTACAAGTGTTCACTCGTCTGTTCTGCTCAGCACCCCTGCCAGGGAGGTGGCATCTACCCTACCCTACAAATGGAGTACAAGAGAAGGGACTTGTCCCAAGTCATACACCGGGCGTGTGGCAGAGCTGGGATTCAAACCCTGCTGTGTCCAATTCCAAAGCACTTGCCTTTTTTCTTTCTTTCTTTCTTTCTTTCTTTCTTTTTTTTTAAAGGAAAAGAACTGGGGACTGCCTGGGGCTTCTCCCCTCTATCCAGATGCCATCGTCTGGCCAGAGACCCAGACACAAGCAGCTCCTTTCCCATCCTAGGTCCAGTACTGCTCTGTAGGTGCAGGAGGGCCGGGTCACCCTCCAAAGTGCTCAGGGGTCCTCGGCCCCACCCCTAGTTTCAAATTCAGTGGCGCTGGAGTGACCGAGAATTTGCATTTTTAGTAAGTTCCCAGGGGATGCTCTTGCTGCTGGTCCAGGAAGCACACTCAAAACCCAATTGATTTCTCTCTCCCTCTCTTTGAATATTATTTTCTTTCTTACAAAAGATTTCAAGCCTTGTACTTTTCACATTACCTTCTGTGTGCTCAGGGGTTGGGGGCTTGGAGCCAAGCTGTGAGTTTACAAAACCCAAGGAACACCAGTTGTGGGTTCATAAACCACCAGCAATGATTTCCACTGCAACCACCACGGCCACTACTACTAGGACTACTGCAGTGCACACTCACTTAGAATTTACTGTGTACCAGGTGCTGTTCTGAGCTCTGTCATGTCAGTCCTCCTGTAATTTTCACAGCCACCCTTCATCTCATTCTATTGAGGAGAAAACTGGACCCAGAGAGGGCAAGTCACTGGCTTGAGGTCACACAGTATCAGTGGCAAGGTCAGGACTTGACCAGGTGGTCTGGTGCCAGAGATCATACTCTGAGCCACAGGCTATTCTGCCTCAGGATTAGATGAGGTGGGACAGAAGCTCCTCACCAATCCTAGTAGAAATTGGCTGAATGGCCTAAACCAAAGTCCTTGTCCCCTGCCCCACCAATTCTCCACCTGAATTCCCAGTCTCCGTGAACAGCATCACCATCCACCCAGTAACCCCCAGGAAGGTGGGTGGATCCATCCCATTCACACTTCCTGAGCACCCCCTCCAAATACAGAAGACGACAAGCCTTCTGGCTGACCATGTCTTGGCCCTGTCCTTGCATTTTACGTGGATTACTGTGCACCACACAACAACTCCATGCGGTGGGTGCTATTATGCCCATTTTACAGTACCAAGAGGTTAAGGAACACGCCCCAAATGACAGAGTCAGAAGAGAAAGAACCAGAGTCTACCCCTCTCTGTCCCCACCAGGTCTGGTACCAGCATATCTCCCTGGGTCAATGGTCACAGCCTCCTCCCTGGCTCCCTTGTTTGATTTCATTCTCTGCCCCACAGTCAGTGCAGTCCTTCTAAACCACAGATCTGATCATGCCACTTCCTTTAAAGCCTTTCACAGGCTCTCCACTGACCTTGGGCCACAGTCTGAGCTCTTTGGTCAAGGCCCTTCCAGGTTGAGCCAGACATCCCTCTTTGGCCTGCTCTGCCCTCCCTTACTTGTCCTCCATACATCACTCCTGGCCCGGAACACACCACGGCCCCAGAGTTGTGTTGCTCATGTCTCCAATGTCATTTCTCCCATTACTTGCCAGAATAACTCCTACTCATCCTTCAAGACCCAACTAAGACATGGACCCTCCCCTGGAAAGCCTTCCTGGCTGCCCACCCTTGGGCCAGGGATATTTACTTGCTTCAGCACTTAGTGCACTGGGATGGAGCTGTCTGCCCAGCTCTCTCTCTCTCTCTGCTAGACTGTGAGCCCACAAAGTGGAGACCATATTCAATTTGCCTTGGTCCTCCTGGCCCTGGCTCAGGCCAAATCCAGTTAAACTGGACTAAGGTGGATGGTCACCAGCGGCCATGCAAAGAGGCTCTGGACTCTAAGGTGTCCATCAGCAGTTTGTCTCCGGGTCTGATCTTTGCTGGGCATTGGGAAAGGAAAAGATGTGATCTTGTCTCCTTTATTATTTAGCACATGTGCCTCACCCCCTCTGCCCACTGGGGTAGGAAAATACCCATTGATGAAACAAGGGCAAGCTGCCACAGTCTTTCTAGCTGGGGCTGTTGGAAACCACTTGGGGCAGATTTAGCCCTAGTAAACTGCTCTTAACCACTCTCTGAGGAGATCCATGAGCCCCCAGATAATGAGCCGCATGTGTGTGGGAGACAGGTCTATTTTTTCCCAAGGATTTATGAGAAGGGGGAGTATTCTCATTGACCTCCATTTCAGGAAAGGCCTCTTTCTGGAACTCTTGCCGAGTATTCCATCAACAGTACAGCACATATGCTTGCAGTAAGCCTGCTTGACATCATCATACCCGGCATATGTTTCTTGTCTCATACGCATTTTAGCACTTGCTTTGGGGACTGTATGTATTTCTGAGGGTCCCTAAACACAGCTCCAAATGAAGCACTTGTAATTCATCCTTCATGAACGCCACCACTGCTCTTTCTAAACATATTTGGAAGTGGATTCAAAGTTTATTTAGAGAAAAAATTTTTTTTTAGTAGACAGAGAGTGTTTGTGAATTCTTCGCCGGACCCCTCCCCCTTGGGACCTTGGGAACAACTCCTTCAGCTCACAGACACTGACATCCTCAGAGGAGACCGTGAACGTGTGAACATGGGCCGTCTGTCTGCCCAGGCGTTTCTCCAGTTCCTCCTCGGTTTATTCACCTGTTATGCTGTTTCTCCCTCCATCCCAATTTCTCTTTCTTTCCTTCTACTCATGCTCATCCATATATCCCGCTGTAGAAAAACTACTCACTACATAGTTCTGAGTGAATGAAAGACTTTATTCATCCAGACAATCAAATATCCACCTAAATATTTGTTCATCTATTCACCCATCTGTTAAGTTATCCATCTCTGTTTCATTCATCCTTTTGATCACCCATCCTTCCATCCATCTATCTGTCTATCCGTCCATCCAACATTAACCCACTCTGTGCCAGGCACTGGGGATACTCAAATAAATACATCTGGTTCTTGTTCTTGAGCAGCTCACAAGGAGCTGGGGGATAATATGCAAACAGCCACTTATAGCCCAGCATGGGAAATGATCTTAGAGAGACGTGCAGGAGCTGTGGGGGCCTGGGGAAGGAGCATGGATGTCTGGGAGCAGGGCTGGTACAGGAGCAGAGATAAAGCCATCCACAAATGGAAAACCTGCCCGCCCTGCCTATTGCCCATAACTAATGAGGTGGCAGCTTGGGGTGAGTGGAGTCAATAGCCCCTCTAAGGCCTGAAATTCCACCTCTGCCTTGCAGACATTTTCTGTCAGAAACAGACTTCTTGATGGGGCCCACTCAGACGTATCAGTCTCCAGTGATCTTGCATCCCCATTCTGCAGAGGACAACCCGGGGCTCAGGAGAGGGGACAGGCAGAGAAGAAGCAGCAGAACCTTCATATCCGAGTCTGAGGACTGGCGGACAGTCCCTGTAGGTTGCTGCAGCCGTTGGCCATTGGGTAGCCCTCAGGACAGCACCAGCCACCGGCCTATCTGCTCCCACTTTGAAAGCTTCCATGGTGCTTGGGACCTGGGCCTGATCGTTTGGGATCAGGGCTCTCCCTGTACACCATGTGTCCCAGAGCTAAACAGAAACCCCCTGGCAGGTAAGTTGTGATCCCTCTCTGGGAAGCAGAGAGCTCAAAGGACCCCTCAAACCCTGATATTTTAGCACCTCCCTTCTCCTTGTCCCACGTCAAGGGCTGAGAACAAGGACCTTGCTTGCAGAGCAGGGATCATGCCTATCAAATTCTAGGCTCTGGCCAGGCCTTAGGCTCTGGAACCTGCAGAGTGGCCATGGTTCAACAACCATCATTGGAGCTGGACTGACCGACACTGCCTCACCTGGGTGAGGATGGCAGGGCCCTCCACAGGGTAGGGCAGTCCCTCTGCCCTCTCTGGCTGAGGGTTTCCCCTTGATCACAGGTTCATCTTCCATGCCTCCCTCTTCCACACACACCCATTCAATTATAAGTCCTGACCATGGTCCCTGTAATCCCTGTCAAATGGGCCCTCTCAGCCTCACTGCCTTCAACCGTCTGCAGCAGCCTCCTCATATGGCCTCCCTTCCCCCAGGCTGGCTTCTCCCATCTGACCTCTTCCCTGATCCCCTCATCCAAGGCACCTTTCTAAATCTGGCCATGCCACTCTTCCTTAAGAGAACAAAATCAAAGCCCATGGCAACTTCCTTAGCACAGAAGCAGGATGGTAAAAAGAGATCTGGGTTCAAAGTTTGCTCTCTCACATACCATCCAGTGAGCTTGGGTAACTCTGGGCCTCAGTTTCTCCATCTGTAAAATGGACATATTGATACCTTTCTCACAAAGCAGTTTTTGTTAGCATTATGGCTGTAATATAAAGTAAAGCTTTTTCCCAAAACAATGCCTCAGAAAGGACGGAGTCATTTTATATTCAAGTCTTTACAGAAGTCTTTCATTTTATATGGTGTGGGTTCAATTAATTTATTTAAAAAAATAACAACAAAGTACCATTTGATGAAAACACACAACCTAAACCAATCCTAATCAACATTAGTTCTAGATGCTTATAGAGGTAACCCAAGGGATCTTTAAAAAAAAAAAAAAAAAAAAGAATCCAGGTATTTAAGGATGGGAGATGGAATGTATACATTTATCTCTACTACTTCCAGAAACCTGAGCTCCAAGGGCAAACAGGTCAGGAGAGGAAATACTAGCAACAATATTTAGGAACCTGGGAAGTAGACAAATGAGGGATTACTGCCTGTGCAGAAATGGGAGGGCCAATATATATATATTTTAAACATCTTTATTGGAGTATAATTGCTTTACATTGTTGTGTTAGTTTCTGCTGTATAACAAAGTGAATCAGCTATATGTATACATATATCCTCATATCCCCTCCCTCTTGCGTCTCCCTCCCACCCCTCTAGCTGGTCATAAAGCACCGAGCTGATCTCCCTGTGCTATGCGGCTGCTTCCCACCAGCTATCTATTTTACATTTGGTAGTGTATATATGTCAATGCCACTCTCTCACTTCGTCAGCCGATATTTTAAGCCAGGACTGGGGACACCTCAAGAGCAACCCAATCTACAACACAGAACAAATACCCAAAGCCCAGGAACTGGCAGCACCAGGTACCTGATGAGCTGGAACCTAGACCAGGGGTCTCAAGCCATGGCCCACGGGCCAAATTTTGCCCACCCTCCATTTTTGTAAATAAAACTTTATTAAGACACCGCCATGTTCATTTGTTTATGAACCGTCTATGACTGCTTTTATGCCACAAAGGCAGAGTTGAGTAGTTGCGACGGAGATGGTATTGGCAACTACAGAGCCCATGTGTTCTGGAGCCCGCGTGCCACAACTAGAGAGAAGCTTGCGGGCCGCAATGAAAGATCCCGTGTGCCACAACTAAGACCAGATGCAGCCAAAAATAAATAAATAAATATTAAAAAACCCATGATAGCAAAGATTAAAATTCCATTAGAAAGAGTTGTGAGAGAAAGGTTGGGGGAAGTCTCCAAGAAAGGAGAACAAGACGAATAGATGCAGATGACTGGAAAGAAGAGATAAGAAAATCAGTCCAGGAAATCATGATTACACAAGGGACTGTCCCCCCTCTCCTTGCCCCTTAATAAAAAACAAGCAAACAAAACAAAACCGAAAACACCCACCCACCCAACCAACCAAACAAACAAAAAAACTTCAGAAAGAGGGAACAAAGAAATTTGCAGGAGAAATTGTTAAAAAAATAATTCAAGAAATTTGGTTTTCTGAGAGTCCAGCTCAGTGAAAGAAAACAGACCTTGGTAAGGCACTTCATCTTGAAATTTCAGAACTCTGGGGTTAAACAGATGATTCCAAAAACATCTAGAGAGAAAATGGCAGGTTTCACACAAAGGACTGAAAAAAGGGAAGGCTTTGGACTTCTAATCGATAATGCCTAAAACTGAAATATCAAGTTGCAGGATATTCATGTTATTTAGAGGAAGGTGATAATTACCAACAGACCCCCTCTGTTTGTCAGGTGCTATGCCAGGAACTGGGGATAAAATGGGAGTAAGATAGCATAGCCTCCACCATCATTACAGACTAGTGGGGGAGACAGGCACTGGTCCAATAATGTACCAAATTACAAACTGGTAAGTGCTATGAAGGAAAAGTATGGGGACCTCTTACAGTATGTGATAGGTGAACACAACCTGATCTGGAGGGTCTGGGCTTCCTTGAGAAACCTATGCTTAAGGTGAGGTCAGAGAGATGCCTGGAGCTGACTGGGCAGAGAGGAAGGGCATTGCAGGCAGGAGGAACAGCAGGTACAAAGGCTCTGCAGTGAGAGGAAGTAGCAGGGCTTCAACTTTGCACCCCCATCGGAATCACCTGAAATGATCTTGTAACAGATGGCTGGGTCTCACCCCCAGAGTCTCTGATTTAGTAAGTTTGGGAATTTGAAATTCCAAAAATTCCCAGATGATGTTGATGCTGTTAATCCAAAACCACAGTTTGAGAAGCACTGCACTAAATGTCTGCAGGGCCCAATCGTAAGGAATTTGTATTTTATCATTCAGGCTAGCGGTTCTCAAATGCGAGAATCATCTGGGCGCTGGCTGAGCTTACAAATTTCCAGGTGCCCCCCCTCCCCCTTAGGCTGGGCAGGGCTTGACAATGGGTATTGACTTGGATGCCCATGGTCCCAGAGGCCACTTGAGGGCTGGGAGCAGGGGCGGGGGGTGGTGGGACGGGCAGGCACCTCTTGCAGCAAAGCAGTGGGGAGAGGATGGGGCCTCACTAAGCCCAGCAAGGGACTCAGGTGGAAAGGGCAGGATGGTTTCGTGAGACAGACAGGGCAGGCCTGAACATATAGCTTGAGGACAACAAAAGCCGAAGAGTATGTAGGAACCCAGCCAGCCTGGAGGCTCTGGCCTTGGGGGTCTCAGATCAGATTTCAGGCTCCCCAGCCAAGGAGCACTGTTAGCTTTTTTGGTCAGTCACAAAGCCCTCCTCTAGGTGGCCAATTTCAGGTTTCAAGTGTCAGCTGGATTTCTGCTCCTAGTCCCCTCAACCCCCCCTGAAAGTTCACTGCCAAATTGATTTCCGGATTTTGTGAAACAAATTTATTCCCAGGTGAAAACTACTCTATCTGATTTCTTCTGTGGATGACTCAGCCAAGATGGAAATCTGCTGTGTCTGACTTCAGAATCCACCAGAGTCAGCTTCCATTTCTAAGACAACTGGACGAAGCCTCAATTCCAGCTGTGTCTTATCAGATGGAGTGGGCCAGCCTTGGCCTCTCCAAGCCCCAAGCCCCGGGATCCTCCTGCCAGCAAGGAGGGAGTCAACTGCAGAGCCTGCAAAGCACTCAAGCCTCCCCAACTTCCCACTGGGAGAGGCCTGCTATTTCTTGGCCAGAACAAGAGCCAACAAAGGTCCAAAAAGGCCCCACACCCTTGAGGCCTTTATCGACCCTGAGTCATGCCTGCCACTTGGACCCTCCCTGAGCAGTCTCAGTGCACCCACATTTGGACACAGGGTGAGGCTCGAATGAAAGGCTGCCCACATAGCTGCCCATGTGACATGGTGCCATCAGGAGAAAGTTCCAGGAATTGGGGGCCTGTGCGATTCCTCCTGGCTGGCTGGTCCCAGGAGGGCATGTGTTTCATGTGAGATGTGGTTCCCGCAGGCATCTCAGGGACTCTGGGACCCGCATACTGCTGTCCTCCCTCGGCAGGGCCTGCGGGAGAAGGGCCTAGGGACTCCTGCCATTTTCAAAGGCCCGCCCCCACTTTATGAAGCACCGACCTCCCTCCACCCCCAACATAGTGTACTTCTGTGAGCTTTGAACTCCTTCTGTTTCTTCAATCCTCAGAGCAACCCTGTGCAGCATTACTTATGCCTTCTGTGTCACTTAGGGTAGGTCCTTCTCCTGCTCAAGTGCTCCAAGTCTTCCTCTGCACCCAGGTCAAGACCCGCCACCTTGCCCTGGCCTAACCACACTGTTGAATCTGTCCCATGGCTACATCTTTGACCTCATTTCAAATCCCCCCACCCCAGTAAACCACACAGGCTTTCTTCCTGCTAGAATGTAAGCTCCTCAACAGGCCAGAGCTTGTCTATCTTATTTCCTAGTGCTTGGCATAGAGTAGAGCTCAGAAATATTTGTTGTGCAAATGAAATGAGAAAACGAAGGCCCACAGAGAAGTGACTTGCCCCACATCACAAGCTGACAGAGGCCTGTCAGGCCTGGGCATTGGCCCGGTACTGGTTTGGCCAGCTTGGGGTGGCTCTGTGTGGCCAAGAACTCTGATGAGTGTTTCCTGGTCAGAAGAAGCTTGTGGAAGGCAGAAATGCTGCTTCTGGGCTTATCTCGCAGAGACAGCGGTTGCAGAGCCTGCAAACCAGGTAGCAGAGTGCAGTGGTCATGCGCAGAGACTCTGAAGCCAGACAGACCTGGGCGGACCCCTAGCTCTGCCACTCCCTGGCCGAGTGGCCCTGGGAAGGTCACCTAATCTCCCTGAGGCTCAGTTTCCCAGTCTGTAAACCCGGGATCACACGGCATCTACCTTCTCGACTTGTGAGGCTTATGTAAGACCTGGAGTATCAAGCACTGAGTACAGTCCTGGCCCTTAATAACACTGCAGTGAAAGTGAAAACGCTGCTCTGCCTGCCAGGGGCTGAGACGCGGAGCTCACAATCCAGGCCATGTGCCGCCAGGGCTCTATAAGTGGTCCGCAGAGAATCAGCAGCCCCCAGAGCAGGCGATGGTGGCACATTGGGAAGGGTCCTTAGGGGAGGGCTCCGTGGACAGAGACAGCCACCAGCAGGAGGGTGGGGCAGGCACAAATGCCACAGGAGTGTGGACACATACACTTGGTGTCTCAGTTTCGGGCACAGCTGGGACATCTGCATGGTTTTTCATCTTTTAATCCCATCTGTTATCGGCTGCTGGGAAATAGCCAAGCCCAGTCTCCAAGCTGGCAGAAGCTTCCTCTGAATTCCACAAAGAGAACAAAGAGTTCTGAAAGAGTGACACAGCTGTCCAGACTGGCAGGGGCAGGGCCAGGCTGGAGGAAGGCACATGAAAGCCAAGCAAACGCACTTGGCCAGGAGGGTGGGCACAACTGCCAGGAGGCTGACCAGCTGGCCTGCCAGGGACCACCCTGGGCTCTGGGACTTCAGGAGACTGGGAGGGGTCTTCTCTTTGAGGACTACCTTTTGCGTTTGGGAACTCAGGAGGCACCTGGTGGTGTGAAGTTCCTGGTCCAAGACCACCCCAGAATGCAAGGGGGGTGGCTTGGCTAGGTCCCTGCTGGGTGACCTCCCAGACACCAAAGCTACCCCCTTTCCCAGAGCTTGGAGTGGTCAATGGTCATTGGTGGCTGCTCTAAGCCTTCTGATCACCTCCTCACATTTGGATGCTTTCCCACTGCATAAACCCAACTTTCCAACACTGGTTACAAACTTCCCTCCTTTCTTGGGGTTAGGGGTAGGTGAGATTTACATTCCACGGCTCAGACCCATCTGACTCAGAGCTGAGTTAGGTGAGGGCAGAAGCGGGGCTCAGGGCTTCCAATCTGCGGGTAGAGGTAGTGTGATTCTAAGCCAGCAGCCTTGAGGAAGCTTCCTGATCTGGTGGGAGTGCTCCTGGCAGGCTGGTTCAGAGGTGTGGTGCAGGGACCCATTCCCAGAAGCTCCTCCTCCTAGGGCTTCGTATCCCTTTATAAATCCTTTTCCTTTCTTCTTAAATTAGCTAGAGTGGATTCATGTCTGCAACCATGAATCCTAACAAACTCTTCCGACGACTCCCTGTCAGAGTTTCAAACTCTCCTGCCTACAGGCATAAGCAGGTTACAGAGATAAACAGACTCATTTAGCAAAAATCACAAGGCTGCCATTTTGGTCTATATTTGATTTTTTGACAGAGATGTGGTTCAAAGAAGGCTTTCTTTACTAGGAGAAAAGAGAGTGCAAGCTGCAGAGTAAATGGTGACTGACAGTCAATTTCAGGGCCAGAGAGACAATAAGGAGTGGTGGGGACTGTGGCACACTGGAGATGGTATACTCTAAGGGGTCAGCTAATACGCAGTCACAATGGACTGTTTCCAGATCCTTCCATTTTCTAAAAGAAAGAGGAAATCAGGATTTTTATGTAAGATGTCCCATATCTTTAATTATTTTGCAAACACAAGGAGGGTCAAAACCAAAAAAACCCCAGAAGCAACACATTTAAATCTGGGTTTGGCCTGTGGTTGCCCCTTTGTGACCATAGGATCAAGTTCTAGCTTTTTATTATGGCATTTAAAGTTCTTTACATAAAGCCAGACTCATTTCCTCCCACCGGTTCCCTTCCTCCCTGCCCCCGCCTCTGCATGCACAGACCCCTTACCCTGTGCCCCATCCTTTCCTTATTCCCCTACCTGGCAAAACATCTATGCATCCTCTAAGATTATCCGAGTAATCAATCCTTTGTGAAATGCATCCCCATCTCTTGAATCCCAGATATCCAGTCTTGGGGCTCCCACAGTCCCCTATATGTCCTTTCATCCTGATGCTTCTCATCCTGTGAGAATCACCAGGGCCTCTGTGTCCCCAGCCCAGTGCCAGGAGCGTGTCCGTCTTTAGAGAAAGCCCAGGTGGTGGGCTGGCCCTCTGAGGAGGTGGGCTGCTCCCCGTGTCTCAAAGCGTGTCCATCCTAGTGGAATGGGGTGTGTGGGGTTCAGTTTAGAGAACCCAGCATGGGGAAGGCAGACCTGTCCTGCTTCTTCCTGCCTCAATGACATGGGGATCCCCACACCTGGGTGGGGACCTTGAGGGTAGCCACAGGGCAGCTGGCCTCACTGTCTGATGAGTGAGCCCCTGGCCAGCCCTCCTTCCAGAGCTTGGAAAAATCTGTGCACCTTCAAGGAGAGAGTTTCCCTTTCTCCTCTGGGGAGAAGCTGGGCCAGCACATGGCCTTGTGCCTGTCCTCCACCGCCTGCCCTCAGGTTGCAGCCTCGGCAGCTGTGTCCCTTCTCTGCCTCCCTCTCTAACTGCAGATTCGCTCTCTTCCTGTTCTCCTGAGTGGGGTGGTGATGCACTTCAGTTCACCCAGCTCGAACCAGGCTCACCTCACATTCATTAAGCTCCGACTCTGTGCCTGGCAGAGTGCTGGGTGTGCTCGTATCTCAGGGAAGCCTCACAATGATGCCTGACGTTGGTTTCGTGCCCGTTTTACAGACAAGAAACCCAGGCTCAGAGCAGTGAAGTGACCTACCCAAGGAGTGCACCTGACCATGGTCCTGATGCCCATTCTGCCCTCTTTCCAAAAGAAATGATTCCCAGCTGTGGGGCAGGAAGGGAGCCACCAGGAGGACTGGCCCACCTCCCCGCGTCTCCTGCTCCCACACTGAATGGAAACGAGCTCATGGGAACATGTCCAGGTCAGCATTTCATGGGGTGTGGCTCCATGATTGCCACCTGCACATGTGAGAGCCCACAGCTGGGGAGCACTACCTACGTGGCATCCTGGAGTGCTTTTCCTAAGTTGAGCTTTCTCTTGAACGTGGGAAATCTGAAGGGAGGGACGCTACCCTAGAAAAGCACTACTGGCCCTTGACCTTAACCTTCCTCTGCATTCAGACAACAATGAACCTCACAGATGACAGGAACCAGGCGTCTAGTGTAGTGCCAGTATTTTCAAATGTTGTTTCCTCAAACTCTTAGGAGGTGCGGATATTATTACTAATTTTACAGAAAAGGTGATGGAGCCCAAAGAGGAGGCCTTCTTGAGGCCTTACACATGTCGTAAGAGATGGTGATGGGACTCCCAACCAGGGCAGTGGACCTCCAAGCTCATGCCTTCCCCACAGATCCCCAGATCCCCTGGATCAGCCTGGGCACGGTCCCAGTTTTCTTCAAGGCAAGAATTGCTCCCTCAGTAGATGGAGATGGCACCCCCTAAGGCAAGGGGGCTTGGCTGGTGGGAAGGACCTATGCCAGACCCAGAGCTGGTCATGGCTAAGGACAGATGGAGCAAGATGGGAAGGTGAGGTTTCCGATTCCTGAGGGCCAGCCACTGTGCACCAACCAAGAGGGGCTTTCAGAAGCAAAAAGTTTTCTAATTAAATGAAAGGTGGGATTTCACAGGAATGTCACATTTTAAACCTTCTACTCACTCAGACTTTTGAATAAAAATTATGTGCTCATAATTATTTTGGAGTAGATAACATAATTTCCAAATCAAAACTGTGCTTTTTGACTTAAAGTGTTAGAAGAATTTTCTGCTACCTCTTGGTGACTAGGAATTTCGTGGGGCATAACGAAGTTTTCGTAAGGACCAAGGAAGACAAAAATTAAGGCGGAAAAAAAAAAAAAAGGCAGCATCTGCTGAGATCACATGACTCCTGCTTACTGAATGAACTGGATATACTTGGGCACACACTGGTTATTCCCTCCTGAACCTCTGAGCCAGGGCAAGTGGTCTGGTCTACATTTAATATATGGAGGTCCTCATGCTAGAATTTGCCAATGCTTCCAGACATATATGAGATGGCAGCTTCAGCATATCTCTAGAGAAGAGAGCTCAAAAAGGAGTTTCTGCCCAGCTGTTGTCAGTACAGACTGACAAATCAGGGGGGAGGGTGTGCAAGAAGCCTGGAGGAGTCAGAATTACTGTTTGGACACTGTGATAATTTGCAAAGTTATTGCAAAATGCTAGTTTGCTCATCTTATGTGAGCTATAATTAATCTACCATGTCTTTGCAAAGAATTCCAAATGATCCAGAGTGTGCAACTAACTCTGATCTATCACCAGCTTTTTAGGTGGCCATGTCTGTCTGGTTCTGAGCTTTGTGTTGCCTTATACGAGCTGGTAGGTTAATCAGGAAAAAAGCCCTCTGTGACACGGGCAGGATAAGCTGAGAGGGGCACAGAGTTTTGGTGCTCTGGGGAGGGGAAGGTGAAGTCAGGACTTGGTACAGGCTGTGTCTTAGTCTGTTTGAGCTGTTATAACAAAGATACCATAGACTAGGTGGCTCCTAAACAACAGAAATTTATTTCTCATGGTCTGGAGGCTGGAAAGTCCAAGATCATGAGCCAGCAGATTGAGTATTGGTGACAGCCTGCTTCCTGGTTCATAGAGAGCCATATTCTGCTATGTCTTCACACGGCAGAGAGAAAGGGTGAGGGAGCTCTCTGGGGTCTCTTACAAGGGCACTAATCCCAGTTTTGAGGGCTCCACCCTCACCACCTAATTGCCTCCCAAAGGCCCCACGTTCTAATACCATTACATTGGGGGTTAGGATTTCAACATATGAATTTTGAGGCGACATAATACCTTCAGCCTATAGCAGGCTAGCACACACACTAGGTGTTAAGTAACATCTAAAAGAATCCAGCTGTTCCTAAAAAAGTTAAACATAGGGTTAGCGTAAAACCCAGCAATTTCCCTCCTAGGCATATAGCCCGAATAATTGAAAACTAGCATTCAAACAACTGCTTCTACACGAATGTTCATAGCAGTATTATTCACAATAGCCAAAAGGTGGAAACAACCCAAATGTCCGTCAATGGATGAATGGATAAAGTGTGGCATATCCATACAATGGGATATTCGGCTATAGGAATGAAGTACTGATACACAGTACAACGTGGATGAACCTTGAAGAGAGCTTGCTAAAATAAAGCCAGACATAAAAGGTGACATATTGTATGATTTCACTTACATGAAAAACCCAGAATAGGCAAATCTAGAGACAGAAAGTAGATTAGTGGTTGCCAGGGAGTGGGGATGGGGGGGTAGGGAGTGACTGTTAACAGGTATGGGGTTCTCTTTTGGAGTGCTGAAAATGTTTTTGTACTAGATAGGAGTGATGGTTACACAACACTGAATTGTTGTGTAAATCCCACTGAATTGCTCACTTAAACTGGCTAATTCTGTGTTATGTGAATTTCACCTCAATAATTAAAAAGAGAGAATCCAGCTAATAGTTCATCTTGCTTCTGGCAGTGCAGCCTCTATTTCATCTCTGGCCTAATGATGCTTTTAAAACTAAACAAAAATTAAACTGGGAGGGGGGAACTGGCTAGGATAAGAGGGTAGAAGGAAGAAAAGAGCAAAGCCAAAACAAGTGCAGCTTCGGTGCAGCTGGTTTTCCAATCCCTCTGTTTTCCTGAGGGATGGTTTTCACTTGTAAAGAATAAAAATACTTCTCTGGAAAGCCAATGGCTCAGATCAGCAGATACAGGAATCATGCAGATCTCTCCCCTCTGTCGCTGCCCACAGTGGAACTCGATTTTCCAGGGGGGGAGGCCCAGAGGACATCAGGAAATCAGCAGCCTGCAGGGTGCAGCCTCTGGGGGCTGTGCTTCTCAGAGGGGTCTGAGTGTGGAGACATGGGTGTGTGGGGAGAAGGGTTCCTTGGCTGCCTGTCTTTCTGCCAGCTCGCAGGAGGTATGCTTCGTACATAACGGGTTTCTCCCACTTTTTCGCACTGGAGGCAGGCTCTAATGGCAAAGTCCAGACATCATCTCTCCCCAGTTTTAAAATTAGTTCCATAAAATGGAGTGAATTCAAACACATGAGACCCTTCCACAAGCTGGGCTGGCTGCCAGGCTCTCCAGAGCTCCAGAGTGGGAGGGAGTGGGGGTGCATCCTTCCAGATCCACGAGCCCCTGCTCTGGGGTATGTGGGTTCTGCAGGGTGGGGGTGGCACTGCGGGGTAGGGAGCACTGAGGGGGCTGCGGGCACTGCAGGGTTGCGGAGGTGCACTGCGGTGTGGGGGGCACTGCAGGGGCTCTCCATGGCACCCGAGGATTGGAGGCGTCTTCCCTGACCAGAGACTGGGGCTGCTTCCCCAACTCTCTTCCTCTGGGCACAAAAGCATCATTCACTGTCGACCATTAGTTTTCGGTGATGAAAAGAGGTTCATGGGGTCATGGAGGAGTCGAAATAATAATAATGAGAATTAGGGTACCTGATAATTTTTAAGCAGTTACCATGCATGCGGCGGGCACCGTGCTAAGTGCTTTGTGTGGATCATTGCATGCAGGCTTCCAGAGAACTCCATGAAGTAGGAACCATTATCCCCCTGTTATCACTGAGGAAATTGAGGATTGGGGAGGTTAAGTGAGGTACTCGGGGTCCTGTATCTTGGGCTCAAACTCCCGAGGTGTGTGGCCCAGGTGTGTGTCTGGCTGATTCCAGGTGGAGGTGAGGGGGAGGGGGTGGGGTTCCACCCAGGCAGTGTCTCTCCAGGGGCCATGCTCTTAACTACGACTTTCTACACCCAGAACCCTTGGTGCTCCCAAAGCTTTGCACACCACCCTGGAGGAACGCAGACAGTACAGAGAGCACAGGCGAGAAAGCCATACAGACCCGCCTTAGGGGGACAATGACACCTCAGCTGGTCACTCTGAGCCGAATTTCTATGACACTGGGAGGTGCAGGGAGATAAGAAAGGCCAGTCAAGCATCCAGACGTGCCCCAGGCACAGACACGTGCCCCCCCTCTTCAGCCTGTGCCACTCACACCAAGGGCAGGCTTCCCCAAACAGTGTGGTGCAGTGGTTTAGGTCCAAAGGCAGCAAGTCAGGCAAAAGCAGCCATGGCTGAAATCCTCTTGGGAAAGCCTAAGGAAGATGTCCTGCTTGAAGCAGCATCCAACCCCTTAAGGAGACAGAACAGCAGGCTTTTCTTCCCTGAACTGGTTGCTCCTGGGTGTGCACTGACACCAGATGAAACAGTCACTTCTGTCTGGTGGAAACCATGTATTTAAACCCTAGATGATCCCTTGGGACCATACAGAACAAACCCAACCACCCCTCACAATGGCTCCGAATTGACAGGCAAAGCCACAACCCTTGTTCTGCATCTCTATGAGATGTGTGTTCCTCAACTCTCTGCCACCCTGGAAGCCTTCTTCTAGCCCTGTCCCATCTAATAGCGTCCTTCCATCTACACCGTGGTTCCCAGAATCGAGTCCTCAGGGCGAGCTTCAGAAGGGAGCAGGATAACCTCCCTTGTTGAAGATATTATGCTCCTGTTATTACAGCCTCAGATCCTGCCCTAACATGCAGGCAGTCAAAGCCATGATGAGTTTCTCACCCAAGCCTTTATGCTGCCCCTCTCCGGGCCTCAGCTCATCCATATGTAAAGTGTGCACAGGTCTGCCCTGTTTCTGTCCAGCTGATCTGGCATGGGGGTATGAGTGGGAAGGTGCAGGCTGTGGGATTGAGCCCCTTGGCATCCCTGGCTGTGCAGTGGAGATGCATTCTCACTAACTTACAGCCAACTAGACATGGTTGGGAGGGTAGACAAGAGATATATGACTTAAATACCAAAGATTCACTAATGTGCTGCAGTAAACATGAGCTGGGGCCGTGAGTCTGCCTGCTCCTTAGTGGGCCTCGATTCCCACGGACCTGGTGTGGTATGAGAGCCTCCAGCTGGGCTCCTGAGTTTGGAGGCTAAGGACTTTCTAGTACTCAAGGGCTCCTGAATGCAAGCTCAGGCTGTTTTGGTTTTTTTTTTAAATTTTTTATTTTTTTCCCCCAGCCCTAGAGCGAACACTTGGCTCTGTGGAGTTTCAGAGAGATGGTGCATTCCGGCATCTTATGGGTACCCTGAGGGATTTTCAGGAGAATTTGGACCATGCAAGATTTTTGCCTTATGTAATTACTTTAGAACAAAAATCCCACCTAAAACTGAGTGAACCGATGAGGATGATTATAATTTTTGTGACTTTCTGTTTGAATTAAAAAAAAAAAAATCCCCCCCCCCCCAAAAAAAATCCCACCTAAAATGTGACTTTGTAACAATGACTTATTTTGTATTTGCCCCCTGGCAAGGCAGGGGTCTGGGTATTTTGGTTACTCATATCTGTAGGGCACAGTTTAGTCACTGGGATGTCTCAGGAGAAGGGCTGGCTGGCTGGGTGCATGGATGCGTGCTGGATGGATGGGTGGGGGATGATGGAATTGGAGCTTGAGGCAAGGATGGGCCTGGCTGAGAACGAGGACACCTCTCTGACCAGCATCACCAAAAATGCACCCACATAAGAATAACAGTTTTCCAAAAGGCGTGCGTCAGAACAGCTTTATTGGTGTCTCCAGAGCGAGAGTCATACAAAAGGTAATGAAAGCTGGTCGTCTGGACAGTTAACTTTCACTCCCGCTTTTGCCTCGGGGGCAGGAAGAGCCCCACTCAATACATCCACTCCAGCAACAAGCCGGCTTTTGGCTGCAGTCGGGGTTGCTTCTCCTCCCCCTTCCCAACCTCTAGGTCAGGGCTTCTCAAACCCATCTGCGGATCTTGTTAAAATACAGGGTCTGGGGTAGAGGTCTGAGGCAAGGCCCCAAATTCTCCCAAGAGGAGCTGACTGACGCATGGCTAAGGGCACAGGGGGACTATCTACCAAGGTTCCAGGAGTGGCAAACAGTACGGTGCAACTGTGAGTCTCACCCAGGTGAATTGAGTGAGTCTGGTCTCCGGGATAGAGGTGGACATGCCCAGCTTTTCCTAAAAGATGCTCCCACCTTCCATCTGAAAAGTCACACCATCATTGTTCTTTTTGTGAAAAAGGACCGTGAGATAAAGCACCCATAGCTGATGTGTACTGGTCAGGGGAGCCGAGATGAAAGTCTGGATTCAAGTCAGACTAGACGGCTCGCCAACCACGCCCACTAGCTCTGCTTCTCCGTTCTGATGACAAGGGAGCTAAGTCCCTTGTGCTGAGACACTTGGGCTGACCTCCCCCAGGCCACACAGATGGTGAGCAGGGCCTGGCCCCATCTCCCTACTCCCTGTCCCATGCTCTCTCTGCTGGTCTTTACAGAGAGAATGGAAACCTTGACTGGGGAACAGAAGACAGTTCCTGCTTCTCCCTGAAAACAGCCCTTACCCACCCTGAGCCGAGACCCTCTGGAAGGCCCTGCAGTTGCCCGAGGACCACTGGCCCCTCTCCCAGAGTCCAGCCCGAATCGGCACCTCAGAGCATTTATAAGCCTCTGCCCCACTGTGCCACAGAGCCCACATTTTGTTTTCAAAATCTACATGAAAACATAGACAGCTGACAAAGACAGGGAGGCACATGTTTTTCCATGTAAGGCTGTGCTTTGGGCTTTGCTCCAGGTTCTGGGCGGGGGAGGCTGGGGGAGACCAGGAGTGTGGACGCTGGGTCCCATGTGTGGCCTGCCTGTGTGACCACAGGCTGGTCCCTCTCCACCTGAGCCTGAGTGATCTGGGCCTCTGTTACCCCCTGACCCCACTGGCCACCACTTGCCTCCCCTCTCCCTCACCTCCAGCACATTAGTCTCTGTGCTGTTCCTCTAATACAAGGCACCCTCTCCTACCTCAGGACTTTTGCACTCGCTGTTCCTGCTGCCTGAAACACTCTTCCTCCAGATGGCCACCTGGTGAGTTCTGTCACTTCCTTCACTTCTTTTCTCAAATGTCACCTTCTCGTTGAAAACTGTCACGTCCCCCCCCCCCAGCCCCCCCCCCCAGCACTCTGGGCTGTCTTCACTTTATTTATTTATTTATTTTTTATAATGCACTAACCTTCCAGCATACTGAAACCTTCTTTACTGCCTATCTTTCCCAACCAGAATACAGCAGGGATTGCTGTCCGTTTTGTTACTATCTCTCCAGGGCCCAGACCTGTGCTGAGCACACAGTAGGCACCCAATCAGTATTTGTTAACAATACCTGCCTGCGATGCCCACATGGTCACCTCTGGGAGCTGACGTTTGTGAACCAGATATAAGAGCCAGAAGGTGTGAGCACATAAGGTGCCCCGCACGACACAGTGTAGTGTCAAGTACGTCCAGCACGAGTGAGTAGCTGATCTGGCACAGAAAAGGTCTCGGGAGGAGGTGGTAGTTCCCGCGTTAAAAACGTTCAACGTGCAGTCTCATTGCATTGTGCCTGCACTTGGTGGCGTGAAGCTGCCAAGCCCAGCAGGTAGCCTCGGATGCTCCAGCCAGTGGGACATGGGAAATGCAGCATCATCACTCAACTGGAGCAACGAGCTGTGCTTCTGCCTAGGGCACCCGCAGACATGGAGGGAGCCCTCGCACCCCTGCTCGGGCTGCCCCTGCCTGGCTGGATGGACCTGGGCAGGCATGACCAGGAACACGGCGGAGACCCGCAGCATCGTGGGAGGCCACCTGCACACCAGTGGGGACCAGGATGGTGAGACCAGGAGAAACAAGCTCAGGGGGACAAATCCAGGAGAGGTGGTATGGCCCAAGGAGAAGGATGCTTGCTGCTAGAGATTCCACAAAGTGGAATTTCTAGAGGCTGTAACCTGGCCAGAGGGTACTCCTCATACCAGACCTGCCACAGAGCTCCAGGTGACAGACACTGTTCTCAGTGCAAATGTCCCTTTGTCTCAGGTCATGGGGGAACCAGAGTGATACCCAGCAGCCCTCAGCAGAAGCAGCTCAGCAAAGGAGTCAGAGAACTTCCACTCTGACAGTCCCCTGCCAATCAAAGAGCTCTACTGATGGAGTCAGGAGGACAGAGGTGCATACCCACCGCTGCCCATGTCCAGTTGTGTGACCTTGGACAGGCCCTTCACTTCCCAGTGCTATACTCTCTTCGTCTGTGAAGCAGGACCTAGTATGAGACGCTGATGTGAGTAGTAACAAGAAAACCCCCACATAGAACCAGCACAGGACGAGGATGGAGCAGGCTCTTGGGAACACTTATTTATTTAAAAAAAAGAAGATGGCTGTGATATGCCTATAATTCTCAACCCTGTCTTTTTGCAAGTCCCCCTTTCTATTTATATGTACTCTTATTAAATAAGAAATCAGGCTTTATTAATATATAATATGTAGAACGCCAATAGTACCTGTAGGAGGAAATGATTAAAACACAGGGGAAATAATAGAGACAGATTTCCAGAATTAAACAAGATGAACGCTCTCAGATTGCAAAGGCCCACAGAACACCAGATAGAGTTAAGAAAGAACTCATACCTCAACCTGTTATAGTGAAACTGAAGACTATCAGAGACAGAGAGAGGCCTAAAAGTCTCCAAAGAGAGCAGAGCATGTGATGATAAAGGAACAAAACACAGATCAACACCACGCTTTCCAACAGCAGCATTGCCAAGATGATAAGGGAGCAATGGTTTTGGGAATCAATGTGAGTATTGAAGCACTAAGTACTGAACTTTGAACCTTGAATTTTATATCCAATCAAACTGGCATCCAAGTGTGAGGAGATGACCAGGACATTCTCAAACACAGAAGGCCCTAGATGGTCTGCCACACAAAGACCCATGTGGGAAACCATCCTGGAGGAAGATCTCAGACAAGAGAATAGACAAACCCAAGAGATGCCCCAAGAGTCGTGATCAAGGGGTGGTCAGATTCCCAAGAAAAGACTGTTGGCCGGCCACCCCTCCCCCACACCACCACCTAATTAGCTAAGACCAAGAAAGAAAATAGAGGAAGCATGTCCATAATAACATGATGGGAACTGGGTGGAGGGGACATCAGGGACGTGAGGGCACAGTACAGTTCTTGTCTTGACAGAAGCACATATGGATTACAATTTTATTTACAAGAAGAAAGGATTAACAAAGAAGCATAGAAAAAGCAGAGACAAGCTGAAACCATAAACTTCTCAGTAAAAAAGGCAGACAGTTGATTGGCTAAAACACAAAATCCAGCTAAGGCTTTTTACAAGACAGACGACTAAGCCATAAATCAAAGTAATGAAGAGGAGAAGGGGATATGGATGGGGTAGATTTGAAATTCGTTGGAGCTGGATGTGGGTCCATGGGAGTTCATTATGCTATTCCTGTCTATTTTGCAAATGTTTGAATTCTTCCATTACAAAATGCTTTTTTTTTTTTTAAAGCACGTTTTTGACCAAGATTTCTCTCTTCTCCAAAAGTTCAAGGGAGCTGTAAATTGCTTATTTTTGCACCGTGCCATCACTTGAGCTTTCAGAAATGGTTAAACAGAAATGAGCTCAGGGCTTCCCTGGTGGCGCAGTGGTTAAGAATCCACCTGCCAATGCAGGGGACATGGGTTTGAGCCCTGGTCTGGGAAGATCCCACATGCCGCGGAGCAACTAAGCCCGTGCACCACAACTACTTAGCCTGTGCTCTAGAGCCCATGAGCCACAACTACTGAGCTCACGTGCCACAACTACTGAAGCCCGCGTGCCTGGAGCCCGTGCTCCACAACAAAGAGAAGCCACCGCAGTGAGAAGCCTGCGCACCGCAATGAAGAGTAGCTCCTGCTTGCCACAACTAGAGAAAGCCCGCGCGCAGCAACGAAGACCCAACGCAGTCAAAAAATAAAATAAATTAAAAAAAAAAAGAAAAGAAATGAGCTTAGAGGAACTGGTTTTATTGGGTTATGGTATAGTATACCCATTGCCTTTGGAAAAGCCCCAAATTTCTATTTAGAAAGATCATTGTAAATTGTCAGGGATGTTTTGTGTGTTTAAATTGTGTGTATAAATCGATCTTTTAAAATTAAACACAAATATATACATACTTTTAAATACCATACATTTATGCATATTTCTATGTGTGTACCCTCACGCACTCCCCAAAATCTGAATCTTGAGGTTATCAACGAGAATGTTAATAATGGTTGCCTCTAGATGGTAAAATCACACAAGCGTCCTTTTTATTATTCTCCTTCCCCCTGAAAGGATCATGTGTCCCAAGCCGTGTTTATGTACTAACAGTTAACTTATTTTCCCATCATTATTAATCAGAGTTATTTGCAGCTGCCAGTCAGAGCCTCTGAGGGTTGCAGATAGGCAGACTCCCACATCGCTGAGAGAACTCTGGCTAAAAGCCAAGAAACCTAGCGCTGGGTTGGCCTGAGAGGCTGATTCCTTGCGAGGCATGATTTTCATTAGTTTTTGAAATAGCAAAAAATCATTGGTGGATCCCATTATGACCTCCGGGGACCTGAGAAGGGGATCTGGTTCACGTCTCCTCTTGCTCCTCACCTATCCTCACTGTCCACTGAGGGCACTCTGGAGCAGAACTGCCCCAGAGAACTTTCTGTGATGATGGACATGTTTGCCAAGCTGTACCATGTGGAAGCTGAAAGCCACATGTTGGCTACTGAGCACTTGAAACGTGACCAGCTCAGCTGGAGAGCTGAATTTTTAACTTCATTGAACTTTAATTTAAATTTAAGTAGCCATGGATGACACTTGAAAACATTATGCTAAGTGAAGGAAGCCAGGCATAAAAGGCCACACACTGTATGATTCCATCTATATGAAATGTCCAGAATAGGACTCTGGATTCACAAAGACAAAAAGTAGATTAGTGGTTGCTGGGAGTCGGGAGAAGGGGGGATTGGAAGTGACTGCAAGGGTTTCTTTTTGTGGTGATGATCAGGAATCAGGTAGTGGAGATGGTTGCGAGCACTCTGAATACGCTAAAAACCACTCAGCTGTACACCTTAAAAAGGTGAATTTTATGTTGTGTGAATTACATCTCAATTTTAAAAATATGAAAAAATTCAATAGCCACATGGGCTAGTAGCTACCGTATTGAACAGCACAGTTCTAGAAGCTGTTAAAAGAGGGGTCCAGGCCTTTGATCATCCTCTCCTGCCCCAAATTCATGCCTCCTAGCCCTAGTGGGGCCATTTGGGGGTCTTCCCTGCCCTCCATGGGTTCCCCACTGCCTCTGTTCCCCCCACACCCCCTTGCTTCCACTCCAGCTCCAGTTGCATTTGACCCCTGATCATGCCCCTGGGCTCCTCACCTGCTGCCCTTGGCTTGGAAAGGCTCCTCCCACCAGTTCTGCCTCACCTTCAAGTCTCCTGCAAAGACATCTGCTCCTGCCGCACTTGGTACAGATGACCTCAGGTACCATCACCTGCCACGCTCTTCTCATTATTTTGCTCAAAACACCCCCTCCCAGTGCTATTTTCCCCTTTGTGCTTACTGAGGAGAGGAGACTGAAGCCAGGAAGTCACCCTAAACTGGCCTTGGCTAGGTCAAGGCCCTCTCTGACTCCCTCACCCCATGCCCCCTCCTCATTGGAGCCCTGGTCACATTGCTTCCTGATCCAGATCCTCCGCTGGTCAGGAGGGGCCTGCTGGGTGTGTGGCCTCAGCGCTCTGCACAGGCTGGGACAGAAGGGCATCGGCTGAGATTTGCTATCGGACAATGGACAGCAGTGGTGACATTGTCATGGCTGGTTAACGGTACACAAGGCGCCTTCACCTCCATTCATTACTTGGCTTCTGGGCTGAGCTCTCTGCCCTGGGAGGGGAGGGCTCTCCTTCCAGGACCAGGCCTCACGGATGCTTGATGGCTCCTGCATTCCTAAGCTTAATTTGGGGAAGGGCTTCCTAGAGGTCCCAGGTCCTGCTTGCCACATGCTCCAAATCCAGCATTTCCTATCTCAGACCCCTAGGCGTGCAGTGCACAGAGCTCAGCGGGGGGACCATGGGGCCGCTGACTATTGGCAGGAGGGAGGCCCAACTCCACGCTGCAGCTCTCCTCACTGCAGAGGGTCAGCCCCTCTGTTGGCACCAGCAGGACAGGCTGACTCCCAAATCCTACCTGAATGCAAGCGGGAGTGGGGGTGAGTGCGTGCAAAAAGGTGCTTCACTAAACACACAGAAGGCGGCATTGTTTCCCTGCGTCTCGTCAGGCAAAGTCTGGAAGGGATTCTTGGTAGGAGCTCTGATGAGGGCTTACCAAATTCTCAGCACAGCAAGGATCCGGGTGATTGATGTGGAGAAAAACATTTTCACCAGCCCCCTCATCTGGTTTGTATTAAGAGGTTTCCATGCCTGGGTTTTTTTTTTTCCCAAGGTAAAAACCCACGATGAGTTGGGAGCAGAGAAAGAGCAGAGGAGACAGGCAGCTGGGTGGTGGCGGGGCGGGGGGAGCTGCGGGGAGCCAGACTGAAAGATGTGACTGAGGTGGAGGGAAGTCCCTCACTCTTCAGGGCTAGTGGGAAACAGAGGCCCAGCGGGCGTGATGATGGAGACCCTGGGACTGGCTTCCTTTCTTACTTTATTAAGGTCCCAATGGAATTGGCAGCAAAAAAAGTGGTCCCTAGCAGCACTTACCCCATGGCAGTGCCACCCCCGTTCCTCACCCCACACCTGGCCTGCCATTTCCTCTCGCTTTCCTACCTTATCTTTCTCCCCAGCACCATGGGCATCAGATGTAACTAGAGGCTGTTTTTTGATTTCTGTCTCCCTGCTGTAGCAGGCAAGCCCCACAGGGATGCGGGATCGTTGACTGCATGAATGAATGAATGACCAAGTCCTACTGTTGCCTTTCCAGCCCCCACCTGGGCACCAGGGTCCTCCTTCTCGGGTGGGGTGTCTCACTAGTGGGTGTGGCTTGAAGGAGGCAGCCCCCTGCAGTGGCCCTGATGGGGGTGAGCCTCCGGCTTCCTCCTGGGGTTTTCTCCCTCTTAGGGCTGGAGACGGTGGGTGAAGTTGGGAAAAGCCCCCACAACCCAGTGAAGCCAGGGCACGCCCACACAGGGACCTGGCTCTAATGGTGTCTCTCGGCCTTCTAGGTCCTCATGCTCTCTGACTCTCCTCTCCAGGTACCCTAGGATCAGGTTACTAAGCAGAGTTGGCTGAACCCCCAGAGACTAGGTCTGGGACCCACTATTCCCCTGCCTAGAATGACCTTGAGAACTTTCCCACTTAGCTAGACTCAGTGCTTACGTCACCTCCTCCAGAAAGCCTTCCTGGTCCTGCCCCTCTGTTCCTCCTTGTGCCTGGACCCACCTTGCTCTGAAGCATGGCCTATTTCTTCATCGCAGTCCTTGGTGCTTGGATATCATTGGTTCACCCAGTGACAGCTCCCTGGGATCCCAGCACCCATCACAGCATCTGGCACATAGCAAGTGCTCACAGAGGGTCTGCTGGGCTGATGCATGAAAAAGGAGAGTGGCCAGCACAGTGCCCCAGCACCCGGCATGGGGTCAGGGCAGAGCATGGGGCAGAAAACATGACTGGATGAACAGAGGGAGAACTGGGTGGGCTTCCGGCCACCCCTCCCTCCCCTGGCCTGTTAGGCCTGTGCATGGCCTGCCCTCTCTGCCTCCCTGGCCTCGACTGAGGATGGCTTACTTCTTGTCCAAGGGCACCTGCCCATGGCTCAGGCCTTTCCCTCCAGTGCTCAAGCGGCTCTCCCTGACCATGGGCTCAGCTGAGTCCAACCCCCATTTTTAAAAAAGCTGAGTGGCACAGCAGCTGCTTGCATGATCACACTGCAGGGCCAGAAGCCTCCTGTCCAGATAGGGACAAAGCCAGCTGTGGCCGTCTCCAGGGGTGCCAAGAGGACCAAAGCTGCTTCGAAGCTCCATGACCTGTCCAGACAGTTTGGTGCAGGAGTGACCTCTGGCCACACAGAGCCTCGGTAACCAGCTGCCTGCACAGTGTGGGATCGCTCAGTGATAAACCAAGAGAGAGACACACAGTCAGCTGCAAAGGTGGGGCAAGGAGGATTCTGACTCTAGGTAAAGAAGGAGGGGAGAAGAAACAAAGCATGATAAGGACTGAGGAAGGACAGCTCTCAGCTCTGGTGCCAGCAGTTAACCAGCAGTTTGAGACGAAGAGGGAAGAACTACATTCTCTGCCATCACAGAAGTGAGCCTTCAAGTGAGCAATAGCGTGTGTGCACACCATGAGTGGTCTGAGAGCAAGCACCGCCCGAACATCCACTTTGTGCCAGCCCCTGTGGGACGCTGGGGACACATCTCAGCGGGTTTCTGCCCAGGGAACTTAGCTCAGTGGAAAGACATCCCAGATGGTACAAGTGGTGCCCAGAAGGATGTGCATGGGGCTGTCAGGGTGGGTAACCTGGGACCTGACCTGGTCTCGGGGGTCAGGAAGACCATGTAGGGTTTGGATGAGGCGAGGGTATTCTGGGTGAGGGATACATGTGGGGGCCCGAAGCAGGAGAGGGTATGGTCTGAGGGTGGATCTGAGAGAAAGCGGCATGTCCGCAGTGTAGGGGAGGCACAAGGCTGGCAGCACAGTCAGGAGCCCAGTCTGGGGTCACAACGGGGACCATGGATTTTATCCCACTGGGGGAAATGCTGATTTCATGATGCTCGGCCTGTGGGCTGCATTTTGTGTCCTAGGCTGTTAGGGACAAAATTGTGTCCCCCCCATCCCCCCAATTCATATGTTGAAGCCCTACCCCAGTGGGCCTTCAGGGAGGTACTTAAGGTTAAAGGAGGTCATAAGGGTGGGGCCCTAATCTGATAGAATTGGTGTCCATATAAAAAGAGACAGAGATATCAGAGATCTCTCTCTCTTTCTCTCCATTACGTGAGGACCCAGCAAGAAGGTGGCCGTCTACAAGCCAGGAGGAGAGCTCTCACCAGGACCCGACTCTGATGACACCTTGGTCTTGGATTTCCAGCCTTTAGAACGTGAGAAAGTAAATTTCTGTGTTAAAGCCCTCAGTGTGTGGTATTTTGGGATGGCAGCCAGAGCAGACTGATAACGCAGGCCCTAAGTTAGATACTTTCACCCATGCTTTTCCTCTCACTTTCCAGGCAGCCCATCATCTTCACTGTCCTTGCTCTGAGCAAAGAAGCCAACAGACTTTGAGGGGTCGACAACTTGATCAAGTTTGCAGAGCTGGTAGCGCAGTTGTAAAAACACCTTTGTGCTTTGGGTCTTTTCTCTCTTAAACGAAGAGAGAGACGATGGCTACCTTTAAAATTAGCAAGATGGAAATGCTATTAAACAAATTTAACAAATAAAAATAGACATCAGCTAATGATGCGAGAAGTTCTGCTAAAGAGAGTGAAGATGAAGGGGGAGGGGATGAGACAAAACCTCAATGGTCTCAAGTATTTAGAATGATTACTCTTAAAATGTGTAAAAAGAGCAATAATTCAGTATAAAGAAGGGTTTTAATAAAAGGTAAAATATGGAAGCGCAGTTCTTTCAAACTTCTGTCTCCTTCCAATACAACATGAAGACAAACCTCTTCACTTTCGCCTCCAGAAAGAAAGGAAGGCAGCATCCAGCTAAGAGATAAGGGGCATGGAGTTTCTTGTGGCCCAATAGACAATTTATGCTAAAATCTTTTAAAGACATGTTATATATTTGAGATTGTCTTTTTGAGGGCAGCCACAGGCCGCCCAGCAGGTGTCAGGATAAGACAAACACACTCACTAGGCCAGCCTGCTGAGGAAGGTCTCTATCCCAAACATTCCAGCATGTCTGCTTGTCCATCGTCCACACACTGAATATTTTGAGAAGAAAATAAACAAAGATGTTTCTCATTAAAAAAAAAAAAGAGCTAGCAAGGCCCTCGCATATACAACTGGAAGGAGGAATACAGGACAACCTCTTTGGAAAGTAATTTGGGAATCTGTTTCAAAATCTAAAATGCACATACTCTTTGATCCAGCAACTCCACTTTTAGGAATGCCTCCTCAGATATGCTTCCACATGTGCACCAAAGCATGATGTATGAGGGGATTCACAGCAGCATCACGTTTAATAGGAAAAGACTGGAAACAAGCCATGTGCCCAATAGCAGAAGAATGGTGAAGTAAATTATGCCATACTCATACAATGAAACTCTATGCAGCCTCTAAAAAGAATGAAGCAAATGAAGCCAAAAAAATACTAAAAGGAGCCATAAATTTCTTTTATAATCTCTGATTTGAGGAGACCCTTCTATATATGACACAAACTTTAGAAGCCACTCAATAGAAGGCTGATAAATGTGACTTACATTAAAATTTTTTTTTGCATGCGGGACTTCCTTGATGGCTCAGTGGTTAAGAATCCGCCTGCCAATGCAGGGGACACGGGTTCGAGCCCTGTTCTGGGAAGATCCCATATGCTGCGGAGCAACTAAGCCCATGCGCCACAACTACTGAGCCTGCTCTCTAGAGCCCGCGAGCCACAACTACTGAGCCTGTGTGCCACAACTACTGAAGCCCGTGCACCTAGAGCCCGTGCTCCACAACAAGAGAAGCCACCGCAATGAGAAGCCCACTCACTGCAATGAAGAGTAGCCTCCGCTCGCTGCAACTAGAGAAAGCCCGTGCGCAGCAACAAAGACCCAACACAGCTAAAAATAAATTAATTAAAAAAAATGTTTTTTTGCATGACCCAAAAGAAAAATAAAAGAAAAACCAAAAGCAGTCAAAGAAATAGTATAAAACTGTGAAAAAATATTTCCAACTCATATGACAATTTCCTTAAAGCATATCAATAAGAAAAAGAAGAACAACCCAACAGAAGAATGGACCCAGGATAGGATCAGGCCATTCGCTGAGAAGGAAATAGAAGTGTCTCTGAAATATACGAAAAAAACGCTCAATCTTAGTCAAAGAGAATAGCAAAGTAAAACTCTTCTGGGATATTGTTTCTCATCTCTTAGAAGGACGTGCAGTGGAATGGTACCATGCTGCTTGGGCAGGGCCTGGAGAAGCATTGAGAAAGGAGGGGGGTGGGTGTGGCAGGGGATCAGCACTCTCTCCACAAACGCTTTAACCCAGCAATCCCACTTCTAGGAATTCATTGCTCAAATGCAGTCACCAGCATGCATGGCATTGAATGCAGGCACTCAAAGGAATGAGGCAGCTCCGTCTGAGAGACAAAAACATCTCAGATATTCTATCAAGTGGAAACAAGGGAAAAAACAGTGTGTGTTTTGTTATTACCACTGAGTTAAAAAAGAGCTGGAAAACACTGTATTTATACATGTTGTTTGTTTGCATGGGCCAAAAACACCCTTCAAAGGATGCAGGAGAAATGACTAGGGAGGGGTTGCTACAGGACAGAGGTGCAAGGACTTTCCTCCCTGAATACCTTTTTATACCGTTGGAGTCTTGAATTATAATATTTTGCCTACTAAAATTACTAGAGTAAAATCAAAAGAATGAGGCAATATATAGGTAGGTGATTTATGTGTTCTGATATGGGAAGATTTCCAACTTATCTTGAAGTATGAACAGCAAGGTGCCCGAACATGCTACTACATGAATAAACTTTGAAAACATGCTGGGTGAAAGAAGCAGGCACAAAACCCCACGTATTGTGTGATTCTGTTTATATGAAGTGTCCAGAACAAGCAAACCTATAGAGACAGAAAGTGGATTAGTGGTTCCCTAAAGCTGGGGGTGGGTAGTGATTACTAATGGGTCCAGGCCTTCTTTTGGGGATGATAAAATGTTCTAAAATTGATTGTGGTGATGGTTGCATAATTCTGTGAATAGCCTAAAAAACCACCACTTGTACACTTTAAATGAGTGATTTGTATGGTATGTTGGATGGTATGTGAATTATGTCTTAATAAAGCCATTATTTAAAAAAAAGGCCAGGTGCAGAACAGTGTGTAAAGCACACACAGCTTGTCTAAAAGAGGGGAATTTGTTTGTGTAGTTTGGTTTGGTCACAGGAAATATACAGGCAGGTGATCCCATAGCAGAGAAGGAGAAGGCAGTCACTTTCCACAGGCTATGAGAGCCCCACTGAGCCCAGAGATTGGCTGCAGTGATGGGAGCCGCAGAGGGAAAGTGTGCCCGTTTAAGATTCAAAATGACGATGACCTTTTCCAGCAGGATTAAAAAACGGGGCTCTGCTTGCTGTCCCAGGCATGGCACAGTGTGTAGTCTACAGCTGCAGGCCTTCCCCCGGGCCCCTGCCATAAGAGTGATAAGGACGGGGTACAGACAACAGAAGCTCAGGGAGGTTAGATGACTTGCCCAAGTCACACCAAAAAATCAGCGCTGAACCAGCACGCGACACAAGTCTACAGACTCAGAGCCCAAGCGTCCATTCCACTGAAGCCGCCCTCCAGTTTGCAGACATTAACAGGGTGCAGAGAAGCAATTCAACAACAGGTTTGCGCCCCGCTGCTTCAGGAGCAGGCCCTGACATGGAGGGCACCAGAAAGAGGATCGGGCTACCTGCCTCCCATCAGAGCGTGCGTGAGCCACTGTCCCCGCTGTCCTCCTCTTCCTCCCTCCCCACCTTCACCTTCATCTCCCCTTCCCTCCACCTCCTGCAACACAAGCAGCAGCAGCAGCTCGCAGTCCTCAGCATTCACTACATGCCTGACACTCGGTACCCACTGCCTTGCTCACCTCCAAGCCTTCATGACAGGCCTTGGGAACATCTCACACAGAGCCCAACATTGGCAGTCAGGGCCTCCACTTCAAGGTATTAGGGAGAAGCTGTGTGAGTCAGGACTTCTGCGAGAGTGGCAAGGAAGTCAGTGATCTCAGGCAGGGAGTACCTTCATGGCTGTCTAGGTCAGCCTCCCACCAAGCAGGAAGTGTGTCCATCCATCTATCCATCCACCCAACATTTATTTATTATCTATCATGTTGTTAAGCAGCAGACTTTGTGTCAGAGATACAGCTCAGAATTGGTCCCACTCATGAGGCCAGTTTAATGGGGTCCAATTCAGCATCCTTTCTATAATGGCTATTCAGCCTATTTTTGCTTACTTCTCATGCTGGGGGAACTCACCACCTGGCAAGGAATCACATTCCATCTAATGGAACATTTGGACTATTCACCCCCTTCATTTTCTAGTTGAGGAAACTGAGGCCTAGGAAGAGGAATGACCTGGCTGAGCTCATACCGCATTCCAGCGCAGAGCTGGACACTTGACTCAAGGCTGCTTCATCCAGCTTAAAGCTCCCCGAGAGAGAGTGGCGTGTTGCCGGCAGGGACTGTTTGAGATGCTAAAGAAGTTTACATTGCTGACCCAAACTTCTATTTAGCATTTCACACAGTGCACTGATGGCTGACTGTTTTAAGTCCAAAGTCAGACAAAATCAATTTCTCCTTTTGTTAAAAAAAAATTTTTTTTTAAAGATTGTTTCTTTTCGTCTTATGGAGAAGGAACCGTAATGGACCAGGAGCTCACCTCCTTCACCTTGTGATCTTGGCCTCCAGCACCGGGCCTGGCCCGTGGACTTGCTACAGAGCAGGAGAAAGAGTTTGGGCTTCCAGCCTCAGGTTCTGGTCCTGGCGAAGGCCCCAGCCATCTGTCCACCTAGCCTCTATTTCCAAACCAGGATACTTGTGCTCGATTCTCCAACTAATCTGAGATACTGTGTATGTAAAAAACAATCTAGCATTGAACCTGACACTAGTAAATGCTCTATAAAACTGAGGTTGGGTTTTTTTTGTTTTTTTAAATGCTCTGAATCAAATTATTGTCTAAATGAAGGTAAAGATTTAATTCCCTTTACAGGGTGCTGCCCATTCCCTTCTGCTCTTCCTAATTGCATTAAGCTCGAGTTCCCTCCCTGGTGACCCTGGGCTGCAGCAGGAAGTGACTCTGAGGCCTGCCTGCCTAGAAATCTGCTCTCTGAAGTCCCGGGTGATGTGTCCCCTCAGATGTGACCTTTCCTTCTCACAGGCTTCCTTGTCTGGCCCGGCCTGGCCCTTGGGAGAATGCCTTTTCTGTGCTTTTATAAAAGACTGACCACTTCTGAGCTTGGAGTGGGGAGAAGCAGGCCCGTGCCCCCAGGAGCTGATCAGTGTGGCTGCAGGACTGGGGTTGCAGCCTCATCTCTGACAGCATTTACAATGAAGTGAAGGTAGGCAGGGTCAGGCCAGGGAGAGATGGGGGTCTTGCTGGGAACAACACACACTGAGGTGCCCATCTGAGGTTTTAACTGTCTGCTGGGGAAACTCTTTAGTGAGTTCTTTAAAGGAAAACATATTTTGGAATTTTCTCTGAATGATAGCACAAGGGCAGGCAGTCTTCAGAGGCCAGCCCTTGACTCCAGGCTAGAGTTATGTTAATGATGAATAGTCCCCTCAATTTCAAAACGTTAGCCCCAAAAGTAAAAGAAATTGCCCATCAGCTGAAATTCTTAGTTTCTATTTTGCTAAATGTCATGTCAAATTTAAAATATGTGCATGTGTGTGTATGTTGAAACATGACACACCCATGTCAAATTTAGTATATGTGTAAAAACCCACACACATATAAAATATCTACATATATGACATATTTTTAAAATGTCTGTTTCTTTATGGAAGTTAAAGTAAAAAAATATTTTAAATAAAGGGAGAAAATGATTTATGATTCCATTATCTTTACATGACTATGGTTAAAATTCAGTGTGTTTTGTTCCAGGACAGATGTCACATGTATCTAATAAAGACTTCTCATTTGGTCTGGAAGAGTGAAGGGTGATCTATAGGGAGAGACAGCACAGACGGTGCAGCTGTGTGCAGGGTGGAAAAGCGTGGGTTTTCTAGGAGGTCGGACCTGGCTTTGATGGCAGCACTGCACTAATTATTAGTGTGACCTTGGGTAAGTCATTTAACCTCTGTAAGCCTCAGTTTCCACCAATGACCCAGCTGATTTCTGGGGAGAAGATGGAGCAGGGCTGGAATGCTTCCCAGAAATGAACCTTCTTCCTCAAGGGGTGGAGGGAGGAGAGAGCAGAGGGGCTGGATGGGGGAAGAGGGGAGCTGTGGAGAGCGGTCTCGGGGAGCAAGGGTGGGGTTAAGGGTGAAGTTATGGAAGCAGAAAAGCTTTTCCTGAGGCTGGGGCCTCATGTGAGACATGCAGCCATGCCCTCAAACTCACAGGGCTACGGCGACAGCTCCAATTTCACAGTTCTCTTCCGTGGTCCCTATAAACTGCCCAAATGTCCTGGGATGCCAGCCCTCTGACATGCAAACCAGGTCTCCCAGAGAGCCCATCCTGCCCAGAAATGACCTCAGATTCTTTGTTAGACCAAGGGTAGGTATTTCTGCTTAGGAAAATGTAGTCACTGTGAAGGTGGAACAAGAATAGGAACTGCTAAATCATTTTCAAGGAAATGTACGTTTCTTTATCAGATTACAAAATCTTTCCCCAGTGGGAACAGGTCAATTTGAAGTGGCTGCAGTTATGAAGCGATGACGTACACACCCAGGTTCTCCCGCCTTTGTAAACCATGCAACTCCTGGGGATCCTGGCTGGGCCTCA
Organism: Balaenoptera borealis; assembly: GCF_965194805.1. NCBI lineage: Eukaryota > Metazoa > Chordata > Mammalia > Artiodactyla > Balaenopteridae > Balaenoptera > Balaenoptera borealis. Next base: position 165,983,254 of record NC_138867.1, read on the forward strand.
TGTGGGAGGGCTGGGGTCCCGCATGGGAGCTGAGCCTCTGCTCAGGCAGAGGCCACGCACTGCCAGGCAAAGAGCATGAGAACGGGCCGGCCTGCCACATCTGAATCCCTCACACAGTGTGCTAGCTGTGTGACTCCAGGCAAGCACCTCTCTGAGCTTCAGTTTTCCCACCCTAAAAATAGGCATAATGATAATATGTACCTAGCTGGGCTACAGAGAGGATCAAATGAGAAACATATTAGAAACTGGCACACGATGCCCGGTCCGTGGAAGTGTTCAGGAAGTGGTGTCCTTGTCATACTCAGGGCAGGTGTTTCCATTGACTGCTTCTGTTTCTGCAGTGAAATCCTTTGGAGAACCAATAACCTCAAAGAGCTACAGATGTTCTAGGCCCCTGAGCTGGAAATTGGCCACCAGAGCAATGGTCTGTGGTCTTTACTAGGTCAACAGGCTAGTCAAGGACAATGGAAGGAGTTTTTGACACTCAGCTTCAGAGTCAGTAAACAGGACTGGACTGAACTTCTCCAGGACAAAATTTGTTCCCATTTTGCCATATCCAACCAAGCAAAGGTTGCCAGGAGCTGCTGTGAGAGTCTCTTTCTGGATATTTAATCATTCTTGTGCCACCTGCACCATCTTTCTAATCTTATTTTTTTCTTTAAACTAGCTTTTCTTACTTAAGTAAATATGTTTGGAAATGAAATTCTATCTCTACCACAAAAGGAAAACCAGTCTTCCATGCCATAAAATGGTTACTGCTAAAAAAAAAAAAAAAAAAATACAATGAAAGCTACACAGTACAACAAAGTTCTAGCCAAAACCCTTGCCTGAAAGTGCTTAGCCTAAAGTCTGTTCTCTTTGCAAAAAGGGAGATTAACAAGTATTAAAGGGATGTTAAAGATCCAGTAGGACCAAACTGAGATGATCTCTTAGGCCAACTGGAAGGATTGAAAGAGATTTGAAGAAGGGCTTTCTGATATGGAGTCAATGTCTTTGATACTGAATTAATGCTCTTGTGTCCCTGCTCAGAGAAGCTGCCCTGAAACTGTCCTGGTGTAAATGTGGGCACACACGGCCCGAGGGATGTATAAACAAATGCTCTTGGATTCTCATTCATCCTACATCCCCTCGCCACTCCTCCACCGGCTCTATCTCCCTCGTATTAGGCTCTTCTCCCCACCTCTACCCCTAAGCCCAAACCTTGGTCCCTCATCCTTGCCTCCCGCACACACCTGCCTGCAGAACACATTTCCTCCTGCAGCCTCCACTGGAACCTCAGCGCTGAGCACTCCTGTTTCTCCTACCTCTCCAACCTGCCCCTCTCTCCATTCCTGGGGTCACCCACTCTGTGCTGGATCCTTGTCCTCTTCAGGTACCACAGTCACCCCAAAGACAGATGCTTTCACGTATGTGTGTTCACGCCTGTGCATGAGCTCTTACTGTTCCCTTCTACAGATGAGAAAAGTGAGGTCCAGTGAGACTAGCTGACTGGTGTGGGTCCCACAGTTGGTTGGCAGCCAGGTGGTGCCACATCCTGACTCCTGTCCTCCCTCTGGGGTCTTCCCACCATGTCACTCTGGACCTCTCTCTGCAAACCACAAGCTGAAATAATACAGGGAGCCACAGGCATCGTGTAGAAAATACTGAGTGGGCGATAAAGGAGTTTTGATATTTACACAAAGGTTTCCCTCTTCCTCCCAGAGGATATGAGGCCATTATTACTGGCATCGAGGAAGCTTCCTAGGTCCAGCTTCTTCTGGTTGACACACTGTAGGTTTGCAGGGACATGCAGTGGGAAGTATCCTTGGGTGCCCCTTCTGCAATTGACAGCCAGCTGGCTCAGGACAAGCCTTCAGAGCCAATCCTCCTGTCCCTGACTGGGGTCAGTAGGTGGAGACACCTGTCCCATTTCTACCCAGAGCCCGAGGGAATGAGGGAACATGAGTTTGGAGCCAGATGGATAAGGGCTTGATTCTCAGCTTCACTGTCGACCCAGGGCCAGGAAGAGAAGGATAGGAAGCCTCTGTGATGGGGTCCCAGCCTGGAGGCAAGCCCGAGCGGGGAGGGTGTGTCCCACTGAACCCTGTGCCCACAGAATCCAGGCTAAGCCATGGCTAACCTCACACTGGGGGTGTCTGGTTTGCCCAGCAGCCATTCTCTCTTCTTCCACCTTTAGCACCTCAATTTTCCTTGGAGAAATCCCTACTCTCATCCCTCCCTACTCTCAGTTCAATGGATTTGGTACGTCTTGACCCCCCACATGCACCCTGGCTTCTGGTATGTAACTCTGGCCTGGCCTATCAGCACACTCTTGTTTTTCTGGCCACGGTGATTGGCTCAGAGATGGACATGCCATCAAGGAGACTCAGTCACGGGACTTCTGCTGGAACTGTTAGGAGAGAGAGCTTCTCTTTGGTTGAGCTACAAGAAAGGAGTGAGCTTTGAGGGCCCCACTTTCTGAAGATAAAGGCGGCATGGAGCAAAGCAGACCCAAGCACTGGGAAAATCATCAGTCCATTACCTACAGTTACAGTTTATCAAGGTTTTAGTAAATTTTAATTCTGTCTTCTGCTATAGTTACTATCATTGTCTTGTCATCTGCAAATGTGATCATTGGATACATTTTACGTCTCCAAGTTGTTAAAAACCATGAACAGGGTAGGCCTAAGTATGAACCTATAGTCCAAAAGAAGAAAATTACCTCCTGGCTGACAGTGGCCCATTCATTCATTCATTCACTGTTTACTGAGTCCTCCTATGGGCCAGTCATGCTGTGATTAGACTGCTGTGACTATTAACCAACTAGTTACACTCCCAGCTTGACTGTAGTCCAAATGACTCCTCCGACAAAAAGACTGGGCATTTTGTCAACCCATCTGAGGTACAAACGTGCTGAGATTAAACACTCCCTTGACCCGCGGTCATGCAGAAGACCAGCTTGGTGAATGGTTTGTACCTGGTGGGCCATGATGCTCACTGTCAGCTGGTCACAGGGCTCATGGACCCTTTGCTTCCTCATCTGCTTGAGACAGCAGCTCCAGGTCCCTGGTCTGTCTCAGCCACCTGGAGTTTCTAGAAACCATCCTTCTGAAAATGGGACAGTTCTGACGTTACACCCCATCCTCTATTCATCCTTAAAGACAAGGTCATATTTCTACGATCACACTAGCAAGTTCTTCCTGTGCTCCAGGCACAATTCACCTGGATCTAGAGACTCAAATTCATGCAGTGGGATCCATCAAATGCTTTTGCACCTGCTTTGTGACAGAGCCTCTTACAACCGTCCCTGCACGACGCCCTCACTGCCTTCCATCAGCTGCTCTCTACCTGGAGCAGAAACAGGAACACAGGACCCGAGCCATCATCTGTTCTCACTGCTGCCTGTTAATTCCGTGTCTCGGCTCCCTGGCCACATGTCTGGCTCTCCTTTCTTCTCCTTGTGCCAAACAGACTTTTAAAAGCTGAGTGTGCTCTTCTGCACATTTTTGCCATCACTGGGCCTGTTCTTTTCTGGGCCACTTCCCTGGCCCTGCTCCTGTTCCTCCTGTCTACACACACACCCTTTCTAAGTCTGAGAAGTGAGTTCTGCACACCCCCCACCCCTTGGGAGACGCTCTTCTTTTTCCTTCAAACATCTTGACATCTGCTTTCCCAGTTTCCAGGATATGAATCTTTCGGTTTGTGGGACGGCAGCTCCAGGTCCCCAGGATGGTGCGCTAAGGGTGGAGGGGGCCCACGAGGGGGCCCCGCTGTGTGGAGAAGTCACAGTCTTGCCCCTGAAATGCAGGGGCTCCTTCAGGAAAGTGCTGAGGGTGATGCTGGTTCCTCACAGGCTATGTCTCTTTGATCCTGCCCCTCCCATCTCCAACGCCGAGAGACACTGGATTATGGCTCTAGAAGTGGGGAGGAGGCCCTTGGAAATCACCTGGTCCAGCAGTTGCACCTTAATTAGCAGAATCACCTGGAGGGCTTTTCCTGTCTCTATCCCAGAGACTGAGCCATGGGGTTTGGGGTGGGTCTCAGGCACCTGGATCGATAAAAAGCACCCCCAGCTGCTATGATTCTGCTGGAGAGCGTCATTGGGAGCCCCCTCACCTGCGGGGTGGTAGGCACCTGGCGCAGGGCACCAACCGCTAGGGTTCCAGGGTAAGCTCCCAGAGCCTGCCCAGGACCCAGGTTCCCATGAGTCCAGCCTAGTATTCCCATTACCTTGCGCTGACTGCAGGCTTGGAAACCGGGGCTGGGGGCTGCTTACTTCCACAACCCTCATAAATACAGCCTGGGTTTATTAAGCAACAGGCACCATACAGTCAGGCCAATAAACGTATGTACAAACAGATAAATCCATGAAGCAATAAACAGTAGGGGCCACAATGTTCTTTTTACAATTTCTCTTCGGGGGTGGGCTTTGCAATGTTACTTTGTTGTTGTTGCTTTAATAAGCAAAATTGTTTTCTTGGGACTCCATCCAAGAACATTAGCTAAATAACTGTGATCCAGCCCCAGCTGCTCACAGGAAACCCTGTTCAGGCCGACAGTGTGGGAGAGGGAGGCTGGGCTTTGATGTGCAGTGTGGGGGCGTCCTGGGGGCACCAAGGCCTTTGTGAGAGGCTCAGGCTCCACCACCTCTGGCTTAGCTTCCCAGTGGCCTCCTTCTTCCCCTCACATGGGTTGGATCTGACTAAGTGCCTCCCCCTTCACCCAAACCCTCCTGTGTCCTCTTGATGCCTGAGGACCATGTACAAGCCTCTTGGCGGGTATTAAGGTCTGGCCTGCGCCTGCCTAACTGCTTCCCAGATTGTACTGCATGGTCCGAGTTCGGCACACTGATCACTCAGCATCCACTGGGGTGTTGGGTGCCCTTTTTCCTCCTCGAAAGGCTACAGACCCTTGTGTTTCCTGTTCTCCTCCTGGATAGCCAGGCCCCTCATTCTCCAAGCCCAGCTCTCATGTCACCTTCCTCCCACCCTGCCTGGTGATGGTTTCCCTGCCACATTGGGGCTCGCTGAGGGCGGAGCCTGGGTCCTCTCAGGCTGAGTCAAGGACCGAGGCAGGAAGGGTAGTGGTCAGGGCAGCAAGGGCTTTGGAGGCAGACACACTGGGTTTAAACCCTACTCACACTCTTACCAGCTGGGTCACTCTTTAAAGACTGTGAGATGACCCTCGCAGTGACAGGCATCATCTGGCGCCATGTTTCCTCCACGCCTGGTCCCTCCTTCCATCAGAGCGGGTATCCTATCTGCTAAAGACCCATCTTTCCGACCATCGTCCCTGTGAGTCCCCACAACAGGGCTGGGTCCGAGTCATCTCTTCCCTCCCAGCTGGACCCAGTGGGCCACTCAGGAGCTCTGCTGGCTGCAGGGAGGGGCTACTCTCAGCCCAGCCCAGCTGCCTGGAGAGGAGGTAAGTCTGTGCCTGTGCCCAGAGCTCCCTCTGCACTTCATAATGGGCATCGTCTCCTCCGTCCTCTAAGGCACCATTCACCTTTACTCTGAGCCCCTGCTCATTCAGCCCCACCCAGCTTCCGTACCTCTGCTGCCCCTCCTCATCATCTCCTGAGCTGGCCCCCATTTGGTCCCATCTTCTGTCACATACACTTCCATCCACAGCCTCCTCTGTACCCGTACCCTATCTGACCCCTCCAGCCATTTTCCACCCTGCCCCCGGGAGAGTGCTTTCAGAGCACCCCTCCTCAAAAACCCATCACCACGACTAGAACAAGTCCCGACATCTCTCTATCTGACCCCCAACTACTTCAGCTTCACCTAGAACTGAACAGTGCCCCGCCCCCGCCCCACGGTGCAGCCACTCTGAGCTACTCCCGCCTTCCTGGAAGCACTTCCCTCCTCCTTGCCTGTCCCCGTGCTTGTCAACATCATATCTATTGTTTAGGCCCAGAGCAGATGTCACCCCTCCCATAAAGACTCTTCTGGCTCTCTCCGTCACCCGGGGAGCAGGTCTTGCCCTCCTCCATGGCCCAGGAGACCCATTTTGTGTCAATTCTTGGTGTGCCAGGCTTTCTGTCCATAGAGCTGGGCCATGCTTTCTGCGCCACAAGGCGTCTCATCCAGGTCTGGAATGGGGTGGGCACTTTGCGAGTGTCTGTTGAAACTGAATTTTACACGGTGTGCGTTTAAGACCCTTCTCTGAATGGGTTTTGGTCTGACGATTGAGCAGGCCATTTGCTATCAGACAAAATTCAGTTTGTGGTCAGGTCAAATTTTTTCCTATGGCCAAATTGTTATGCAAGGGTACCGCTGGAATATAAATCAGCACTATCTTGATCTGCCTGGAAACAACCAATGGCATTGGCTCCAAGTTGTTTGATGATGTCCAGATGTGGGCTGCTGAAGTGCATTTTCTGTAACTGAGCTGACAGGAGCTCCAAGTCTGACAGGGGTGCTTGGCCTTGAGCAGGTCACCCCTCTGTGTGCCCCTGTTTCTCCTCTGTAGCAGGGAGGGAGCACGGCAGGCTTATCGGCAAGTTCACAGAAAACATGAAACGACCTCCATTTTCCTGAAACAATCTATGCTTTGAAATCAAGTATTCTGTACGTTCATAGGGAGCTCCGAGCCCACTGCAGACTGGGTGTGCCCCTTTGTGGGCTTCAGCAACTGGTGTCACCACCATGTTGAACGGAGGGGACCCAGAGGTGGACATTAGATCCTGCTGTATAATACAAGCCAGGAGCCCCCAGACGTTAGGGAGGCTGGGGGGCCAAATCTGAGGCCAAGCAGGCTGCAGAGGACTCGTCCTCTTCCGGTTCAGAACAAATGCAGGCTGCCATCCCACACCCATGTCTTTTCTTTCTTTCCCACTATCCAAATGCACCCTCTTCCTGCTTTGGGGGACTTCTTGCTCCCCAATTCAGAAACCATACTGGGGCACCAGCAGGTAGATGCACATCTGTGTGCTAGTCCAGGCTTACCAGGGGTACACCCACAACTCTCAGGGAGAGTGGAGATGGATGAGACCCAGGAGCTCCAAGCCCTGAGGAGTTCAGGGCCAGGCCAGGTGGCAGGCTGTGCATGCAGGAGAACCACTCTAAGGGAAATGCCACAGTGTGCTAAGGAAATTCATGGGGTCAGCGGGCTTCGTTTTTGCACAGAGGGGTTCAGGGAAGGCTTTAGCAAGAAGGCAGTATTGGAGCAGGGCCTTGAGGGTGAGAAGGTCTTAGATTTGCTGAGAGGGCAGGCAAGGAACAGCCGTGGGGACAGTATGAGACAAGGTATGGACGCAGGTAGGCCTGGATCAACTCGTTTTTGTCTAAAACTTGCGGTGTGAGAAAGGTGGATTGGGAAATCAAATCTACCTGGCCAGGACAGCAGGCTAAGGAGGGGGAACCTCACGGGCTGAGCAGAGAGGATCTAGTGTTTTGTGCTGGGAGCAGCAGGGCCGAGCTGGGCCGTCAGAAGCCATACTCCTCTAAAGTAGCTCAACCAGCAAGCTTCGCAGAGGTGAAGTTCCTCTTCAGGGAGACCTGGTGAATTTGGCATCGCTCCAAGCCAAGTATGGCTGTTTATTTGGACACCAGGTACTTTTTATTGCTCCTGGGCTATAAGGTCATGAACATGCTTTTCCCCTGACGTGGCGTTGCCTGCTAACAGATTCCCGCTGGCAGACACATGCACACTTGGCACACAAGGGGCTGCTCCTCACTGCAGCGAACACTGACCGGTACAACCTGAGAGATGGAGTGGTAACACAGACGGGCTGGTGTGGGGAGAAGAAAGAGAAAGGAAGAACTGCTCACATGTTGTGACCCTTCAAGGTTTACCCTTTTGAGACATGGGCCCCCAATTCACAGAGTGAAGTGGATATGGAAAGCCAGCCATTGAAACCTTTTACAACATATACAGCATGAAAACGAACCAGCAGCCCAGGAAAAGCACAGCTACTCCTAGCACTGAGACCAGAACCCAATTGATGCCAAGCGTCCCCACAGTAGGATCCTACATCAACGTCCCTGTGATGAACACAACATCTCTTGGGCACAGCCCTCACCAGCCAGGCGGTGCTGAGCTAAAGGAATCATGAAGGCCACATGGGAACATCTGCTAAAAAGACACCCCCCCGCAGGAGTGTGTGAAGCCAAGCTATAGACCTTGAGCATGATTTTTTTCTCCTTATGTTTAAACTGTCAAAGGAAATGCTCTGTGCAGACTTGATGAGGAGTCAGAACCTGAAACTCACATCCAAGTATCTGTACTTCCTTATCCTAAGTGGCTTCAAGCAGCGTCACCAGGCAGCAGCCCCCAAACCAAGACAGGTGCCGGCATCTCCTGCTTACAGGCCGAGAGGGGCAAAATGACGTGCCCAACCAAGTTTACATAACTGGTCCATTTACTCTAAGACCTTTACATTAAGGGATGCTGAGCAGGGAGGACAGCTGAAAGAGGGATGAGCTGTGGGCCTTGTTTTTCTAACTGCAGGTGATGGGTCAGATGGGTGTCCAGGGATTCAGCTCCAGCTCCAAGTCCCCGATGCCCCTTGGCTGAGCTAGGTGATGTCAGGCTGGCCAGGGTGACACTGGGAGGCCAGGACCCGAGCAGCCCAAGCCTCCTTCTGAGGTACCCTGGCTTCCTGGGCTGACTGACCCCACCACCCACCTTGCCCTGACACACAGCTCTCCCACCCACCTGCCTCTCAAGGGAGAGCCCCGATTCCATGGTCCCCTTTGGGTGGTTGGTCTCCTACCAAGGTGGAAACGTCTTCCTCTCCTTGGATCTCTGAGCCTACCATCTCCCGGCCCCCAGCTGAGCCTCTACTGTCCTCTCCACACAAAGCCAGCTCCCACTCCACCCCACCACACCAGGGGGTTCCATTAAGTCCAACTTTGAATCTGAGGCTGAAAATGTTTCTAAGTGTTAATTTTATAGCTATTACTAACCAGAGTTAACTCCTTCTGATTTAGCTTAAACTCTGGAACTATAGTTCTGAAGATCTAATAAGTTAGTTAAGAAGGATTTTAGGAAAAAAAAAAAGACTAACTTTAAACTAGGAAATCCAGTAAAATTTTTAGATTACACGTTGCACAATGATAGCCCACAGACATATTTTGTCTGGTCTGCAGAGAGTTTTAAAAACATGTGAATTAATTGCCCAGAGTTAAAAGACAATTTTGCATACAGCTCAGGATTTCTGGTTCCTCTTTAAGAAATACGTTGGGCAGCAGAGGCTAAACCTCTGAGGATGGGGACTGACTCAGGAGGGCGAAGGTGGGTGCTGAGGGGTGGGGCAGCCCCACCAGGCTCGGGAAGCACTGAGGGAGAGTGTTGTTCATGAGAGAAGCGGCGCTGAACATTCCAAGTTCCCAGCACAGACCTGGCTTGGCTGTGAGCCTTGGTGTAATTTACAGACTTGGCAGGAGAGCCATTTCCTCCAGTTTTCTGTTTCTAATTAAAGCTTTTAGGCAAAGGGCTTAGTTGCTGATTTTGGTGCCAGAGTTAGCCCTGGCCTTATTAAATAGAAATATACAGCCAAGAGGAAATGAAGGAGGAAGGACAAATGATGCCAAAGGGGAAAAAATGGGAATAAGAAACCAGAGCAGCATCTATAGGAATAAAATATCAGGGGGTGTGTTTGGGGCGGGGGGCTGATGGAAAGAATGGGATGGGAAGGAGGAGCTACAATGACTGCAAGGGGCAAGGAGTATCACAGCTTCAGATTTCTTAGAACTGAAGAGTACTGTAGCAGCAAGAAGTCAACCTCCTTGGAAAGAAACGAAGGCTTAAAAGACACCCAAAACTTCTGACCCAGTTCGAGCACCAGGGCTACCACTCACCAGCTGGCTTTGTACTCTCAGGGCCCGGGTGGGTTGGGCACCTCTCTTAGTCTTGGTCTTCTCAGCTATCAAATGAGCACAGCAACAACTAGACAGGGGTTGCTATGGGGATGAGATGAATGCATGATGTGAAAGCCCGCCATCACCTGAGCGGTGGGATTCGGGCCACTTCTCAGGGGCGGAACCCTCGCTCTGCACCTGGGGGTGGCAGAACTGAGTCTGCTGTTCCCATCACAGCTGCCTCCAGCTGGAGGGAGCCCTCCAGGCACCAGGCTCCACAGTTTGGTCATATGAGATCAATCTGCACAAAACCCATTTGAAGGCACAATCCCACAAATACTTCTCACCTGTTCTGCTGGGGGCCCCCTCCCATGGCAGGGTGAGTACCAAAGTCACCACCTGGGGTAAAAGCAGAGCAGCCGGAGGTACCTTTAAACACAGCTGAGCAGGATGCTCACCGGGGGAGAGGCGTGGCCAGCTCAGGGGCTCATCTGCGGCTTAGGCAGGAGCAAATCCTCTCCTCCTCGCCCTCACTCACTCTAAGGACTCCAGGGAGCACTTTGGGGGCAGGAGGGCGCGTGGAACGCCAGCGCTAGATAACGTCTGTCTTGATTTTCTGTTGGTCGCACATGGACGAGTTCCCTTAGGCTGGGTTCGCACATATGAGTCCTCCATATGCTAGGGGGTCTTCAGATAACTTGTTCACTTATTTTATAATCAGGTGGACTCTGGAGGGTATAATTCTCAGCACACACTGGCTTCTACTGGAACTGAAATATCTGATCTAAAAATATTCTGCTGAAGTGGATAACAGAGTAGTAGGACTGTAATGAGGAGGGGGCAAGGGTCTGGTCACCTGATCCCCTGAACCAGACCTCTGCTCCTCCCAGCCTCCGCACACCCCTCTGCTCCTGCAGTGTCCTTCCAGTCACCTCTCTCCACTTGACACACTCCTGCTTGCCCTTCCAGGCCCACTTTCACTATCATCCCCCCTCTTCCTTGATACCTCATCGTCCCCACAGGCTTTCCCGCGCCCCTACGCCCAAGCACCTATGGAGTTATCCTGTGGACAGAAGTTCACCGCGTGCCTCCCACTCCTCTGTAAGGTTTTTGAGCACAGTCAGGAACCATACTGCCTGGGTTTGCATCCCAGCTCTGCCCCCTGTGACCTCTCTGTGCCTCAGTTTCCTCATCTGGAAGGTGAGGCTGGGAGCAGCACCTCCTCGCAGGGCTGGATGAGTGAATGCACTGAAGGTGTTGACAGCATCCAGCTTTAGCAAGCAGTGAAAACCTGTTAGCTAAACCCACAGTGGGTACCACCTCCTGCCCCTAGGATGGCTAGAATCAAGAAGTCGGATTAATAACAAGCGTCGGTGGTTTGGGGAGAAATGGGCAATGTCATACCCTGCTGGTGGGAATGCACGTTACATGTCCCACTTGCTTTCCTCTATCTGCTCTTTTCCATAACACACGTCATCTTCTAAAATACTATTCGATGTACTCGTTCTAGTCCTTATTTATTGTCTGTCTCCTGCTAAATGGGAGCTCCACCGGGTCAGGGTAAATCCTGTCAGATCCAAGTGGTAAAAACTGTGCCAAAGAGAGGGTTAGAGCTGGAGGTAATTAATGCCAGTCCGAGAGGGAAAAGGCAGCTGTGGAGTTGGGAGAAGTCCCCGTGTGACGATGAGAGTCAGCAAATCTGTCAGGCTTGGGGGTGGGGGCCGGGAGACAGCCTGCAGGATGTGTAGGGACAGGCTGCCCTCCCAGTCCCCACACCACACTCCCCTCACTGCCAGCTCCCAAAGGCCGGGAGAACAGAGACAGTGAGACCAAGGACCTGGAGGTGAGGGGACACTGCCTCAGCTGCGTTTGCCCAACAGGGCTGGACGCGCGAGGACTCCATGCAGAGGCCTGCAGCCCTTGTCTTACTCCGAGTCCCAGAAGCTCTAAGCAGAGACGCTGTCTTCGATTGCTGCAGGTTCATCTGGAGACAAGTCGGACTTTATGTGAAGCTATTTAGAGACTCAAGTTATCCCACTTTGGGGGCGTATTTATGCATTTCATTGCAGAAATGTTAGCGTGTCTGATTACAGGGGCTGCCTCGTATATGTCCGACCTTACCTTTCATTATAGAACAGTTTTGAATTCTGACACGTCAGGTCCCAATGGGTGAGATAACAGACTGTGAACGCCTACTAGGGAAGGTTTGATTAAATTACTGTACATCTGTCTGGAAGTCAAAAACAAAACACAGAAAGATCTCTAAGACATGGAGGTAAGTTAAAAAAAATAATTCAACCATGCAACAAAAATTTGCCAAGTACCTAATGAGTTAGGCACTTTTCTAGGCACTGATATTTGAAAAGTGAAAAAATGTAAAAATACTAAATAAGACTCTCTACATGCACTGTGCACACGTGTGTATATAAACGTGTAGAAAAAGGCTTGCATGCACCCACACGAATCTGGTAATAGTGGGACCTGAGGGGACAGAGATCACGCAGGGATGAAGGTGGACTTTGACATTTTATTTGATACACTTTGGTATTGTGTGTGTGTATATATAAATAAAATCTATTTGTATATATATATATATTGTATATTATTTGGTATTGTATATATTCGATATATATATAAAAGTGCTACAGACCGAATTTGTGTCCCTCCCAGATTTATATGCTGAACCTAATCCTAGTGTGATGGTATTTTAGAACATGTGGTCTTCGGGAAGTGATTAGGTCATTAGTGTGGAGCCCTCAGGAACAGGATTAGTGTCCTTATAAGAGACCTCAGAGAGCTCCCTCACCCCTTCTGACTGCCCTGTGAGGACACAGCGAGAAGACGGTCATCTATGCACCAGGAAGCAGGTCTTCGCCAGACACCAAATCTGCTGGCTCCTTGATCTTGGACTTCCAGTCTCTAGAACTGTGAGAAATAAATGTTTGTTGTTCACAAGCCACCCAGTCTATAGTATTCTTTACAGCAGCTCAAACAGACTAAGACAAGAAGCAAGAGATCACGTATTACTCCTGTAATTAACAGAGGAAAAAAACCTAGTACTATAAAAACAAAAGTAAAACAAGGGGAAAAGAAACCATGCATTGAGTCCAACCCATTTGTTTTACAAATGGAGAAGCTGAAGCTCAGGGAGGCCCCATGGGCACAGGTCCAAATTGGAACCAAGATCCATAGAGTCCCCACGGTTAGCTCCTGAATCCATGCTGCCCCCAACACAATCCCCCAAATAATACAAGGGATGTAAAGGTGCTTTGTGAACTGGGATGAGCTCTACGAGCGTGCCACCTTTTGAGGGGATAGACAATTCTTTTTTTTTTTTTTTTTCCCCAAAGTCCTTTTTACCACCAAGGAACCACTCTATTTGTTATCTGTAGTAGCCACAGGAAAGAGGCTTTGAGAGCAGGGGAAGGTCTATAGGTCAAATGCTGCCCAGAGTCGGAGCAAGATAAATTCTATAACTGGATGGTGGGACCATGACCCTGGGTCATAGGTGACCTTGGGGAGGGAGCCCAGTGTGGGCTAGTGTAGCTGTGTAAAAATTAACATTCTTGGACTTTCAGCGCATACACTATTTTTTGCGGGTTTCTTTTCTCTGTTTGCTTTTGTATTTCTCTCCTATTTTCTTTCTTTTTTCTGAAAGGGGAAAATATGTTGCCACCCACCACATCTAATTTTAAGCTCCAAGCTTTGACTTTGCAATTGCAGTTGGTTTCATTCATTATTCATTATTTTTAATGTAATGTATTAATTTTTTACATCGAAACATTTTTTCCCAACATTTTGAAAACCAGAAGGAGGGAATGAAAGGCAACATTTGAGCTGGGCCCCAAAGGAATGGCTGGCGGAGGAGGTCAGCCCTGGCGGAGGGGACAGCCTGGACAGCATGGAGGCCCAGGTCTGTGCCAAGTTTGGGGACCAACCCCGGCAGGAGGGAGGACATAGGATGCAGAGGTGTGGACTCCACCTGTCCCTGAACGACTTTCACATGGACGTCACATAAGTGTTCAAGACAGGGGAGACCCCCTCCTAGGGCAGTGGACGTGGAGACTGAGATCAGGGAGAGGATGGGACGGCCATCAGGGGAGAGGCAAGGCAGAGACTGCATCCTGGGGTCTGGCTAGGCCCACTGCAATCTGTGACCAATGCCGTGAAATAGGGTGATTTCACGTTAAAGTCCTGATTTCCCGCTTGAAAAATCAGAAGCTCTGGCCTCCCTGGGCCTGCAGTTAGTGTGGCCACATTCCCTTAAGTGGACCCAGGCTCTGACTCCTTCTGGTCCCTCACTCACCAGCAACACCCATCTGAGCTGCTGATGTCTGCCTTTAAGAAATACTTAGGAAGTGGCTTTTATAGGCTCCTTTCAACTGCAGAGGGAAGACAGTAAGGTCGGCAGCCAGCTCTTGCCAGGACTTAGGGAAGTATGGAGGCTGCGTGAGGTGGGGGCTGCCAGCTCACCCCATCCCCACCTCTACTGGGTAGGCAGGGAGGGCACACAGCAGGGTCCCCTGGCTACCCCCAGACAGACATGGTGAAAGCCCTGTTGCTGGGGGGTTAGCACCTAAAGGGGCGTGGGAGGGGGTGGCTGGGTTAATAATTACCTGGAAAGTTCCTTATACTGCCCAGAAAGTGCAGTGGCCATGGATATTACATCTCTCCAGCACTAACCAAACGAAGGGTGCCCTGGCCTGGGTTTCTTTGATCAAATTGGCACATTCTCCCCTATGGAGAAACCAGGGACTTCCCGGGAGCAGCACAGTCTTGACCCTGAGTTGCCACATGACATGGTCTGACCAACATAGAGATGCCTATTTTGGGGCTTCACACTACACTGGAGTCTTTCTGGAGGAGAATGTGTCCTGGCGCAGTCCCTGTGGGGCTGGGGTTTCTAAACTAAGAGGCTGAAGCCCAGAGAGACTGGGTTGTCTGCCCAAAGTCACACAGCTGGCAGGGACAGAGCCACGGCATCAGCTGTTTGGGGCCAGAGAGCACCTCGGCTCTTGATCAGAGGCACCTACGTTGCCTGGAGGGAAAGTCAGGTTATTAGGGTGGGAATGAAAAGCTCAGGAAAAAAAAAAAGGTCAACTTCCACGTTTTTTGTTTGTTTCCAAATTGGTTCTTTTGGGAATCCAATGCAGGCCTTGAGTTTGTGTCATAACAGTGGAATGAAGGTAAAGTTGCGAATCTGTCTACTCCATCTTCCTTGTGTGATAGGGACTAACGGGGGCAGGGGGTGGGGGAGGATGTGGCCCTGACGAGGTGGAGGCCTCGGGGGGGGCATGGATCTCCACTGGTGGCCACAGTCAAGGCCTGTGGAGGCCCAGCCGAGCTCAAAAAGTCGGGGTGAGGGGCTTTGCCAGTGTGCCCTGGGCTTTACTGAGTCTCATGGAAACTATCCCCACCCAAGGTACCAGTATGTTCTTAAGCCACAGGGGTGTGGAATGGAAACCAGAGCCCAGACCCAAGGACTCAGGTGGAGAAGCCCAGCCTGCCTTCTACCACTGGGACCACACTCCTCCCATCCACCTCCTCCTAAGAGCTCCCCCGCCCCCCTGCACCCACTCCCCGGCTCCCGGGGGCCGGGGAAGTTGTAAAGCTGAATGTCAGTTGTGATTTAGGGCAGCCTTACTCCTCGGCTGGCTGGGAAGTAAGTGGATCCAGCTGGCAACCAGGGCCTGCCAGGGGGAGTGGGGAGGGAAGCGGGAGACCAGGAGATGGAGGTGCACCTGAGTGCAGACCTGGGAAGTGATGAGACCAGGCGGCTGGCCTCAGCCTCTGGCCTGGCCCCTAAAAAATGGGCAGCAGCAGGGAGGGTCTCTGTGATCAGGACTGTTGGCCTCCAGTGCAGGGTTCTCAGACTCAAGATGTGTCAGCAGGATCACCTGGCAGACTTGTTCACACACACAATGCTGCCCCCCTCAACCCGACCCCCCACCTCCTAGCTAGGTCTGGATGGAGCCTGATAATTTCCAATTCTAATTTTTGGAGACCTCCCAGGTGCTGCTGCTGCTGCCACTGGTCTGGGGACCACACTTTGAGAATCACTGCTCTAGGCCTAATGCTCCGCTCGGGCTGGAACCAGCTCGTCCCACAGGGACTGGTCGTGCCTCACCCCTATCCCACCTGATCAGAATTTTCCAACCAAGAGCCCAGCCCTAACCCCACCTGTGTCTGTGTCAGGAAACCCAGGACAAAGTCACTCAGAGGGCTTGAGCCTGGCTTGTTCCCCAGTTTCAGCTGCTCCCTTGCCCTGTCTCTGCAGGCCTAGGACTCTGCATGGGCTGGTGGCTACCTTGTCCTCCAGGGACTCTGTCAGCCCCAGAAGACTGTCCTGTTCTTTCTTGGTAGGTGGGCTGGGGATTTCAGAAGTCCCTGCTCAGCTGTGACCTTGGGCCCTAGGACTTTCTGTGGAAACCTGGGTCCTCAGCCTGGAGGCAGGTGAGGGTGGGGGGGGGACACATGAACCCACCCCTGACTTCTCGAGGAAGGATCCTGTAGCATCTTCCACACTCCCCGGTTGCTCTTCTGGGTTAGAGCAGAGGTGAGTTTGGACCACTTTCAGGCTGAGGTGTGCTGTACGTGTGACTTGGGGGCAACCCTAAAGCTGTTGGCATATTGGAGCCATGAATAAAAGGCCTTGACGGTAGGAGGCATCAGGACCAACCTCATTTCAGTATCGATGCTCCACCCATCAGCCATGTGATCTTGGACAACTTAATTTAATTTCTTTGTACTTCAGTTTTCTCATCTCACCATGGAGATCATTACAGGACCTACCTGATAGGGTTCCCTGAGGTTAAATGAGGTCATCTGTGTAAATACATTTACTGCTTTATAAAATGTTATTATTTAGAAAATAAATGAAGAACAAAAACTTGTAGATGAGCGGTCACTGTGGCATTACTCACAATAGCCAAGAGGTAGAAATAACCCAAATGTCTCTCAACTGATGAATGGATAGTGGTCTATCCATCCAGCAGAATATTATTCAGCCATAAAAAGGAATGAGGTGCTGATACAGGCTACACCATGGATGAACCTCCAAAATATTATGCTAAGTGAAAGAAGACAGACACAAAGGGTCACATATTATATGGATCCATTTATATTAACTGTCCAGAATAGGTAAATCCACAGAGACAGAGGCAGATTAGTGGCTGCCAGGGGCTGGGGGGAGGGGGTGATGGGAAGTGAGAGCTGGATTTCCCTTTAGGGAGATGAAAAGTTCTGGAACTACATAGGGTGATGGTTGTACAACTCTGTGAATGTCCTAAATGCCACTCAATTATACACTTTAAGATGTCCCTGGGGAAGATCTCACCTCTCTGCAGATGCTCCTTATTTCTAAAAGGGAGTGATTTGTAAAATGAGTCTGATCGGTGAGAAGACCCAGAGGCAGGGTCGGGGGGAAGGTGTTTTTTTAGAAATAACAGTTGTTTTTAGCGATGAGAGGGGTGTCAACCTGGACACATCAAACACACTGAGCTCGTGATTGCAAACCTACAGCGTTAACCAACTCAGGTAGCTTCAAATCCAGCCCCCTCACCGCCTCCGCCTGGACTGGCTGTTTTCTCATAAAACAGTTTTCACGAGGTGTTGGCTCCTCTGTCTTGACGTGAGACGAAGTCTCAGGAAATCCTGGAGATGTTCGTCTGGGTCATAAACAAGGCCACAGCTTTTGAAAGACCGATTTCTCCTCCCTTGCTCCCCTGAGCCCTCGGTCTTATGGAGACCACATGGACGGCTCTGGACCCCAGACCAAGGGCCACAGAAACGACCCCTCATCCAGGCACCCTGCCGGGCCCGGTGCGCCTCCTCCCTCCTGAGCTGACTCCACACCTTCCCTCGAGGCCAGGGTTTGCAGAGGGGGAACCAAGGCTCTGGTGGAGTGCCAGCCAGCTGGTGGGAGGCAGAGCCGTGTGCAGATTTCAGAGCTGGGAGCTTCCGGGGGCTGTGGCCACCAAGACACAGAATAGGTGCCCATGGTGGGGAGTGTGGCCGGGCCACCTTGTGCCCATGTGAAAGCGGCCCAGACCCATGCACCACTGTGGGAATGTCCTAGCACAGTCTGGGGCTTGGAGTCCCCAAGGATGGAATTCTCTGTGCCTTGTCCCACAGCAGCAGAAAACCCCTAACAGAAAACCTGGTAAAATCTGTTAGGAGGAAGAGACTGGCTACAGAGACTTGCGTCCTGAGGTGTGTCCAACCTTCCCCGCCAGCCCCAACTGAAGCCAGGCTGACTGAGGCGTCCACCCCATCCCCTGCTGGGGGTTCCAGCCCTAGAGCCTGAGCAGGTTCTGACAGGGGTGGGACCTCTGGGACAGTCTGCTGGTGGCTGGACATGTGCCCACAGCCTGGCAACAACTGGCTGAGGTGGGGGGCTGTCCCTGGAGACCTTCACAGCAGCAGCTCCTGTTTCACCCATGGCCTTATGGAGTGTGGGTCTCACTCTCCCGGGGGCCCCCCTACCCAGGAATTGAGCCACAGCCCCTCCTGCTCCTGCAGCCCCGTTTCCCAGAGTCTTCTCCTGTTCAGGCAGGGGTGGGAGGTGGTAGGGGACCCCATTGCCCTGCTGATGCTTCCCTCCCCTGGGGCATGGGCACCCCAGATCTTGGTGACCTGTGGGGGCAGGAAGTTCAGGGAGGGAAGCAGACCCCCACTTTATCAAACATCATCCCTCCACCCATGCCCACACATCTTCGTGTCAATAGGCTGGAAGCAAATGTCCAAAAATGGAAATATTTGTACTATTTCTGCCACAGTTACTCCTCCCAGAAGTGTGAGCCTAACCTGCCCCAGACTCCTGGGGCTCCAGAAGCCTTGCCTGCCTCCGCCCTGAGGGTGGTCACAGAACCTGGATGGCCACACTCTTCCTGCCCTTCTGAGAGCAGTGCGGGCCCACCCACAGGGTTCCTACTGGGAAGGCTCACCGCACCCCCCTCAAAGGTATGGATGACAAAACCAGGAACGCGGGATCAGAGTGCCTGCATCGGTTGCCGGGATTTTTAAGAGACATACTCAATCCATTTCAGCCTGGATTGCATATAATATCTTACCAATTTTCCCTTCATTCATAATAAACCTGACATTTCTTGGGAAATGAAACTCCGTGTGCCCTGACCAACCTAGTATCAAAGCAAGGCCCGCAGAATTTACAAGTTAGTAGCTACGTTAATGGCACCTGGAAAAATGAAAGCGCGTGTGGCTGGCTACATGATACTGCATTTGTATCTAAGGAAATTTTATTTGTATCTAAGGAAATTTTATTTGTATCTAAGGAAATTTTATTTGTATCTAAGGAAATTTTATTTGTATCTAAGGAAATTTTATTTGTATCTAAGGAAATTTTATTTGTATCTAAGGCAATATATTATTCCAGGAAATTTTAGGAATAAGACCCACCCACAATCCCACCAACCTGGCATAAATATTTCCATTTTTGGACATCTGTTTGCAGCCTGTTGACATGAAGACCTGTGGGCATGGGCGGAGGGATGATGTTTGATAAAGCGGGGGTCTGCTTCCCGCCCTGATATTCCTGCCCCTACAGGTCACTGAGGCCTGGGGCGCCCGTGCCACAGGGGAAGGAAGCATCAGCGGCACAGAGGGGCCCCCCCCCACCTCTCATTCCTGTGCCATCAGAAGACTCTGGGAGGAAACCATGGGCTCCGGGAGCAGCAGGGGCTGTGGCTCACTTCCTGGGTGGGGAGAGCCCAGGAGACAGTGAGACCCACATTCCATATGGCTGTGAGTGAGATGGCCTTGTTCTTGTTTGTTTTTTTTTTTAATTTCTACTTCTGTATGCACGACGGTGTGCTCACCACCAAAAATTTATTTTTAATTTTTTTTGAGACAGCCTTCTTTTGCCATAACATTTAGTGGCCCCATACTCCACCCTGTAATTCACTTGGCCATTCCCCCTTATCAGACATTTAAGTGGCTTCCATGATTATACTATCCAAATGGGTGCAAGAAATGTCCACATGTGACCTCGGTTTTGCCCTTAGACTTCAGCTCTGGTGCCCATCTCTGCTCAGGGCCTCCTGCTGCCGAGGCCTCCACATCATCCTGGTTCCTTCGCTTACTGTGGAGGCTTCCCTTCTCCCCCTCTGGAGCTGACGTTACCCTAGTCCCTCTTTTCTCTTTCGTTTTATCCAGCTTGGTGTTGACAGTCATAACCACCCTGTCCAAGAACCTTCAATGGCTCCCCACAGACAGCCTCCTGGACAAAAGCCACACTCCTTGGTCTGGTGATCAAGCCCCCAACTCCCTGGGCCCAGACTCCCCAACTCTCATCATCTCCTTCCACACACCCTTCAAATTTCAAGCTCTGGTCAAACCAAACCACTCACAGCTCTATAGACACTGTGCTCATCCAAGCCTCCATGCATTTGCACACACAGATTCCTCTACCTCGAATACCCCGACAAGACCTGCCCATCCACCTTCCTACTTCTCTCCTCAAATCTCAGCTCCAGCATCAGCCCTGCTCTGCCTCGTGCCCACGACCTCCCTGGGTGGGATCAGGAATCGTCCTCAGTGTCTCAGTGCCCTATGCACACAGTCTTTTCATGCAGCTCCTCATAGGGACTGTATTTTGGGATTTACTCCTCAGCCTCCCCTCCTGGACCAAGAACTCCCAGAAGCCCATCCCTGTTCTTTTATCCCCAACACAAATACAAAGATCAGACCAAATACCACACTCAGTAAACACATGGTGAATGGCTGAAGGGAGGAGTGAGTCTGAGTTCTCCCCACTGACTATGTGGGACCGTCCCATCTCCGTGGCATTCCAGCCGAGTGTCCCGCGCCTCTCTCTCCCTGCTTTCACACCCAGAGAAGGAAGCAGGTCTGTGGAGGCCATCAGAGGCCTTGAAGAAACAGAAAAATAGAAAACAATGAGACGTAAGCAATCTGCCTTTGAGGCCTTCTCCCAGGATTTCAGAGCTAGAGCAGCATTGACAAAAATTGCCATGATTAAGAACAGAAAACATTAAATGGAAGCAGAATAATGCAGAAAGCCTCCCTGTGGCCTCACCTCACCCACACCTTTATTCTGCGCACCCCCACCAAACCCACTCTCTGTGTGGTACAACACTTCTGTGAGGCTGCTTGTGAGGATACAGCTGGATATTCAGTTCCCTGTCTTGGAGTGTCACACGCTCCCTGGCTTGAAACATACCTTACAGACAATTATTCAGAGATTCCTGAAATGTGAGCCTCCTGCCAACAAGTAGGTCCAATTAAAATGCAAGAAGTGTTTTTAGTGCTGTTCTGATAATCCCACGGGAGGTTCAGTTCTCCACCCCACTTAAGAATTTAGAGGCTGGGGTGGCAATGGGACGTATTGCTTTTAATCCTATGTTTTCCCTTTTCTCGAAAGGTGAAGAAAGGCAAGATGTGTCCTGTTGGAAGCAGGTGTCCCCTGGAGCCTTCAGGGGAACAGCTCAGGATACATGACCTGCACTTACGGAACATAAACACACACACTGGCAGTAAGAAGCCTTCAACTGCTCTTTCCAAGTCCTCAGAAGATCCCAGGGGACTGTGGCCACTGACAGCCGCATGAGGAGGGAGGCTCTGGGATTTAGCATCAGCAGAGTCTGGAGACGGCTTCTGCCTTCTTGCTTGCCTTTCCCACCCTCTGTGGTTGACTCTGTCTGGGTCCTTCTCAGACACTGAGGTAGCTACTGAGATGGACCCTCTGACTTAGCCAGTGACCAGCACCCAGTGGTGTCCCTGCCTCCAGCATGGACCAGCCATCCATCCCCATCACTGGCATCTGAGCTTGTCACTCCCTTGCACTGAAATCTGCACTGGCTCCCTACTGCCTGAGCTGTACTTCCTTTGAGGCACAAAGGCTACCAGATGGTTTAAGGGAAGCCCTGAGTAATCACCCAGAAAGGGTGTTTACTGCAAGACTTCTCAGGGCCTTTAGTATGCTAACATTCCTTGCAACTCTCCAAGGTGGGGATTTGGAGGCAGGGGAGGGGGGGCATTGTATGTGAGATTTCCCAAACTTGTGTGACAGTGGAACTCTTTGTCCCAGCAGCATACCATGAGTCAGGTGTTCCAGAGACACTGATTTGGGAATCACTAACTAAAGGCTAAAATTCACATTCTTTACCAAGGCAATTGAAGCCTGCATAACCTGGCCTCATCTTATTTTCCCCACAATCCCACTGCCTCAGTACCTGCTTTACGGTTCTGCTGCCTGGAAGCTCCACTAGGCTCCCTCCCTCCTCCCTCCTACTCCTCCTCCCAACATAGCTCCCTGGTCACCTCCTCCAGGAAGCCCTTCCCCACTCCCCTTCTGCACCAGGATTTTGCTGCACTCTCTCCAGTGTGACAGTTACACAGAGTCAGAGCTTGCTGCGACATTTGCTTTTAGGCACATCGACTCTTTGGTTTGCATTTAAAGAACAAGCTGTATGAAAACTTTAGCCCTCACTCAGGTGGTCAGAGGTCCACATGGGCTCCCAGGAGCTGATGCCCACTGTGGGGACTGCAGATTCTCATCCCTCCCCATGGAGGAGACCTGCTGGCAGTGCTTAAATTACTTGTCTCTATTTTTTGCTACCCCATCTGGACTTTTTTTGGGCCTCGTTATATCTAAGTTTGCATAAGTGTGTATATAACAATATTCTGGGGTGTGGGGAGTGGGCAAAATGGGTAAAAGGGCTCAAAAGGTACAAACTTCTAGTTATAAGATAAATAAATCCTAGGGATGTAATGTACATGTAATATGCATGGTGACTATAGTTAACAATACTGTATTGGATATTTGAAAGTTGCTAACAGAATAGATCTTAAAAGTCCTCATCAATACACACAAAAAATTTTTTGTAACTATGTGTGGTCCTGAATATTAACTAAACTTATTGTAGTAATCATTTCACAATATATAACATATCAAATCATTATGCTGTACATCTAAAACTAATACAATGTTATATGTCATTTATATCTCAATTGGAAAATTCATTAAGAAAACTAAATAAAATAAAGTAAAATAAAAGAGCTGACCAAGTGAAAAAGCAAACAAACAAAAACCATATTCTTCCTGTGTGCAAGTGCCTTTCCCCTCTTATCTGAGGGGTCCTCCCAAGGTGTCTTATTCATCATTTAGGGGCAGGTGAGTAACATGGAGCTGCACAACATGTGGCTTCCACGTGAGGCCATGGGGAGCCCAAGGTGGGTGTGAATAAACAAGGCTGACCACACCCTCGAGGATGGGGACGGGCACACACAGGTAGCGTGGGAAGGGACAGCCACATCTGGCCCCCCTGACGCTTTCTGAAGCAGAGCTGGCAGCCTGGGCCAGGACACTGGTAAGCTCTCTATTGGGGTTAATCACAAAGGCTCCCAGACATTCTGACCCCAAGCCCTTGCTCTAACTAGGGTGACTGTATAGTTTATCATCCAAACCAAGATATTTTAAGAGAGAAAGAGGCTGATTAATAATTATTTGGGGGACTTCCCTGGTGGCGCAGTGGTTAAGAACCCGCCTGCCAATGCAGGGGATATGGGTTTGAGCCCTGGTCCGGGAAGATCCCACATGCCGCAGAGCAACTAAGCCCATGCGCCACAACTACTGAGCCTGTGCTCTAGAGCCCGTGAGCCACAACTACTGAGCCCGTGAGCCACAACTACTGAGGCCGCGTGCCACAACTACTGAAGCCCGTGTGCCTAGATCCCATGCTCCGCAACAAGAGAAGCCACCGCAACGAGAAGCCCGTGCACCACAATGAAGAGTAGCCCCCACTCGCCACAACTAGAGAAAGCCTGCACACAGCAACGAAGATCCAACGCAGCCAAAAATAAAATAATAAATAAATTTTTAAAAAATTAAAAAAAGTAATTATTTGGGAAGAATAGGCATACATTGGGACTGTCCCAATATAGTGGGACACATGGTCATTTTAGCTATGACCAGCTTGAGGAGGGTGGCGAGGAGCAGTGAGGCACCTGCTCTGCAGCAGGCCACCTGTTTGTGCTCTCCAGGCATAGGGCAGCATCTCCCGGCCACAGGTGTGTCCTTCCTAGGCACAAAGGTGTAGCCATGTCAGGGAAGAGATGACAGCATCCATTCTAACCAACTCCCCTCCCAAGGGTCTTCCAGCCCAGACCCCACTCTGCCCTGCACCCCAAAGTGCACAAAGCCCCACAAAGGGCTTTGTGGGGCAGAGACAGCTCAACAGAGGGTCCTATAAGGACTCCCAGTGCTGTGTGCACCCCAGGCTACCCGTGGGCCATGTCATTGTGGCTGTTGTCCTATACTCAGTAAGGCTCTTAAAACCTGTTTGTTCCGACAAGAGTGCCAAGACAGTTGAATGGGGAAAAATCGTTTTTTCAACAAATGAGTCCAGGACAACTAGATATCCAAGTGCAAAAGAGACACCCATCTCACACCATAGGCAAAAGAGTAACTCAAAATGGATCAAAGACCTAAATGTAAGAGCTAAAACTATAAAAATCTTATTAGGAAACATAGGTGTAACTTTTTGTGACCTTGGATTAGGCAATGTCTCTTAGATACGACCCTAAAGCATAAGAAACCCCCCCCCCCAAAAAAAGGATAAATTGGATTTCATCAAAACTGAAGAAAACTTCTGTGCCTTAAGTACCATCAATGGGAACATATGTATATGTATAACTGATTCACTTTGTTATAAAGCAGAAACTAACACACCATTGTAAAGCAATTATACTCCAATAAAGACGTTAAAAAAAAAAAAAAGATACCATCAAGAGAGTGAAAAGGCAACCCACCAACTTATATCCAGAATATATAAAGAACTCTTACAACTCAATAAATACAAATAGCTTACAACACAAATAGCTCAATTAAAAAATCGGCAAAGGACTTGAATAGTCATTTCTCAAAGAAGATAAACAAATGGCTGATAAGCACAATACAAGATGTTCAACATCATCAGCCATCAGGGAAATGCAAATCAAAGGACACAATGAGGTACCACTTCAAAACCACTAGGATGGCTAGAATCAAAGAGACAGATTACAAAAGTTGGCGAGATGTGGAGAAATTGGAGCCCTCAGATACTGCTTGTGGGAATGTAAAATGGTGCAGCAGCTTCTCAGAACAGTCTGGCAGTTCCTCAGATGGTTAAACATAGACTGCTACATGATCCAGCAATTCCACTCCTAGGTATTTACCCAAGAGAAATGAAACATATGTCCACACAAAAACTTGTACACAAAAAGCAACATTGCTCATATTAGCCAAAAAGTAGGAATAACCCAAATGTCCATCAACTGATGAATGGATAAATAAAAGGTGGTCTATCCATGCAATGGAGTATTATTTGGAAGTAAAAAGGAATGAAGTACTGATACATGCTACAACATGGATGAACCTTGAAAATACACTAAGTGAAAGAAGCCAGTCACAAAGACCACAAATTATATGATTCCATTCACATGAAAGTCTAGAGCAGGGAGATCTATAGAGATCAGTGGTTGCCTAGGGCTAAGGGGTTTCTGGGAAAATGGGTGTGGGCTCTCTTTTCAGATTGACGAGCTGTTCTAAAATTTATTGTGGTGATGGATGCACAACTCTGTGAATTTACTAAAAACAACTGAAGTGTACACTTTCAATGGGTGAATTGTACAGTAAGTAAATTAAATCTCTATAAGGCTGTCACACAGGGGCTTCCCTGGTGGCGCAGTGGTTGAGAATCTGCCTGCCAATGCAGGGGACACGGGTTCGGGCCCTGGTCTGGGAAGATCCCACATGCCGTGGAGCAACTGGGCCCGTGAGCCACAACTACTGAGCCTGCGCGTCTGGAGCCTGTGCTCCGCAACAAGAGAGGCCGCGACAGTGAGAGGCCTGCGCACCGCGATGAAGAGCGGCCCCTGTCCGCCGCAACTGGAGAAAGCCCTCGCACAGAAACGAAGACCCAACACAGCCAAAAATAAATAAATAAAATAAAGAATTATAAAAAAAAGAAAAAAAAAGTAAAGGCTGTCACACAACAAAACCTGTCTGAAAGGCTGGGCCAGCATGGAGGTGGCATCATGCTCTGCCCCTCAGGAGTCTCAACGCACATTCATCTCCTACCTTTCCAACAACACACCTATTGCATTTCCATCCTTCTTCTAAAACATTAAAGAAACTGTATCTATGGGACACATCTTACAACAAACAAACAAACCCCAAACAGGATTGCTCATGGGCACAGGCCACCAATGATTGTCAGAACGTGAGCAATTTTTAACACAGGCAGAAGCACAAAGGAACGGAAACTGCAAGTTCTCTGCCTTCTTACTGTGCTACATGAGTGTAGGATGACGGAGCATGGGTTAGACAGCATAGTTGATGCTTGTATAGTCAACAGCAGTCCCAGCTGGTCTTCCCGAAATAAGTAGGGAGAAGCCAAATCATCCCACTCAGGACTTCAGTCCCTGATCCCGGTGCATTTAACAAGCAGATCACCTGCCCCTCCCACCCATCCCAGGAACCAGATCACTCAGCCCATAAGAGGACAACTGCCAAGATGTGGCCCTGGTCAGAGCTAAGGAACCACTCTCCCAATGAGAGGCGGGTGATCCATGGGGAGATCACCCTGTCTGCATTGGGATTTAGGACTGAGGCCCTCAGCCTGATCATTTGGCTTTTCATTTATTTCAGGAAGGCTATCCTGGACTTGGATAATTTTTTAGAATGTTTCCTGCTGCAAATGAGCAAGGTTCGGAAAAAAAGTTGTATCTGGAGAGCTTCAGTCTCAAAGAACTAAAGTAATATCGATTTGGCAAACAGAAGGCTGGCCCAGCTCAAGGCAGTGTGGCCTTGGCACACTCCAGATCAGAAATCAAGATAGCTCCTAACAGGGAAGAAACAAGGCTGACAAGCAGCTGCATGGAGGAGCTGTCAATAAGCATGGCAGCCCAGGGTGAGCTGGCGCAAAGGGAACTGGACCACAGGGGGCAAATGCTGTGCACACTCAGGACAGCAGCATGCTGGGGCCCTCTCACCTGCTGCCACCTCAGCCCAACAGCAGCTCTCAGGACAGGTCACCCACCCATGGCTTTTTACACCTGCACCTATGTTATTGAGCTGCCTCCCACACACAGCTGCATGGACGGTTCAGTAGAAGATGCCGCCTCAGAAAAAGAGGCCCCCGGGGGAGCAAGACTCAACCATGTGTCCATGCAAGAAAGGAAATGCAAATGTGGGTGAAGTGAGTGCCAGCAGTGGCTGGGCACAAGAAAAACACTTCCAGGGAGTCCGGGCACAACGTTGCAAGTATGACAGCCCCCCGGAGGGCCATACAGAAGGTTTTCCAGTGCCTTGCCCTCCATCCTCTCACAGGATGGGATGCTCGAAATCACCTGCTGAGGCATCTGCGTTTTGCAGAGGAAACAAAGGCTCAGAGAGGACAGAAGCCCGAGGACCCACAGTGGGTACATGATGGAAAACAGCTCAAACTCATGGTCTTCTAACTCAAACTGGATTGCTAAATGACTCATTGAATATGCATAAAACATTTGGCTCAAAAGAAGCCCTGGCACCAATCAGATGACATAGGGTGAGTACAATGTGTGGGGAGGTGAACTGATAACAACTATCAATCAAGACTCTCTTCCTTCTTTTCAACCACTGTCCCAGGGTGCTGAGGAGTGGGGAGGACCCACCGCCCTGCCCACCATGGTCGGTGAGGAAGGAGGGACAGGAGATAACCCCTTTGTTCCAAGGCAGCAGGCGCATGGTGTGGCCACAGATCATTTACACTTGGAGTGAAAGACCTTGGAGGGCAGGAGTGGGGGCTCCAAGGGAGGAACAGAGAGGGGACAGGACCTGCCTGAAGGACAAGGATATCCCCAGGGCTGGGACAGGCAGGGAGGTATCTTAAGGTTCTGACACCCGCAGAGCCCATGACCATTACCTGCTCATGTCCATCTGACCTGCAAGGCTTGGAGATTCCTGGGGTCAGGCCCTGTGCAGGGTTCACCCCATGCCCTGTGCTTAGCCCAGAGCTGGCACAGAATGGGCTCCTGGCACATGCTGCTGAGTCAATTACTCATAGCAAATCTGCACTCTGCTGCATGTTGCTCCCCCTGGGAAGGCCAAGGTAGGCCTCTACCCACCCTCTCCCAGCTCACTTTCCAAAGATCTCCAGCTAATAAAGCTGTATTTACAGGACTGTTTATTATTATGCTCCAAGAAATTAATTCATTTCCAAAGCCTTGGTGTTCTGTCCTAAATGTGGTGTCCCAGTTGTTCAAAGGACCATGTGGCCTGAAGTTTCACATCTTTGGAAAAACAGGAACTGAGCCTGAACTAGCAATTCTCGCTCACAGGTCAGCTCCCGCTTCCTGTGCCCATCTTGACAAGGAGAGGGGAGTGTCGGCAGCCTTACCCTCTCAGGCTACAACCTGGAGAGATGAAGTGACTCCCTGAATTACAAGCCGCCCAGCAGCAGGGCTGGAATTTCAAGCCCCTGGCTGTCAGGCAAGGGCTGAGGGAGTCAGCAGGGCTGAAGCCCGCTAGGCTGTGCTGGGCTCTCAGCTCCACCCACCCAGGCTGTGGTGCCCCCGCGAGGCTCTCTCCCCACAGGCACTCTGAGCTCCCACCCAGCGTGGTTTGGCATGGACTTCAAAGGAGCAGGACAGCTGAGCATCTGGGGCTTCCCTGGGGTCCACTGAGTGAATGCCAAAGATGCAGGCTGTGGGGCCACCTGTCGCATGGGTGGAGGCTTTCTGGGACCAGCCCACCCTGCCCTGCGGCAGCTGTGCCCATAGGCTCCATGAAGGGGTGAGCTTCTGCAGCACATGGCCAGGCTGGCAGGACCATCAAGGGGCCCAGGACCGAGTTCAAGACCCAGTCTGGCAATTCACAGAACATGACTCTGGGCAGGTCAATGACTATCTCTGAACCTCAGTTTCCATGTGAAGATGGAGGCAGAAACCAGAGGGATTTCATTACAAGCCAAGGAATGTCAAGGATTGCTAGCAACTACTAGAAGCTAGGAAGAGGCCAAGAAGGATTCTTCCCAGGAGCCTTCGGCGGTAGCATGGCCCTGCTGACAGCTTGATTTCAGACTTCCAATCTCAAGAACGGAGAAAACACATTTTTGTTATTTTAAGCCACTAAGTTTGTGGTACTTTGTTGTGGAAGTCCTGAGAAACTAATACCTACAGCAACAGAGACTTTGCAGATGCAATTAAATTAAATATCTTGACATGGGGATTATATGCTGGATTACCCAGGTGGACCCAATGTAATCACAAGGGTCCTTATGAGAGGGAAGTAGGAGGTCAGAGAGGAGAACGCGATGTGAGGACAGAACAGAGACTGGAGTGATGCAGCCACAGGCCAAGGAATGCAGGCAGCTTCTAGAATGAATTCTCCTCTAGAGCCTCCAGACCAGCCCTGCCGACACCTTGATTTTAACCCCTCAAGACCTATTTTGGACCTCTGACCCTCTAGAGCTGTAAGAGAATAAATTTGTGTTGTTTTAAGCCACCAAGTTTATGGCAATTTATTTCAGCAGCCCCAGGAAACGAGCATAATTAAATTAAGTCACTTGACAGTGCTGGTGTACACTGGAGGCAACCAACTCCACCCTGATGGGTCTATACCAGGCTAGGTTGCTTCAACTCCTGGGGTGGTTTGTTAAGAAGTGCAGACTCCTAAACTGTATAATAAAGCTACAGTCATCAAAACAGCATGGTACTGGCACAAAAACAGACACATAGACCAACGGAACAGAATAGAGAGCCCAGGAATAAACCCACTCACTTATGGTTAATTAATCATGACAAAAGAGGCAAGAATATACAATCTTCAATACGTGGTGCTGGGTAAACTGGACAGCTATATGTAAAAGAGTGAAATTAGAACATTTTCTCATAACATATACAAAAATAAACTCAAAATGGATTAAAGACATAAATGTAAGAATAGAAACTATAAAACTCCTAGAAGAGAACATAGGCAGAACATTCTTTGACATAAACTGCAGCAATATTTTTTTTGGATCTGTCTCCAAAGGCAAAGGAAACAAAAGCAAAATAAACAAATGGGATCTAATTAAACTTAAAAGCTTTTGCAAGGCGAAGGAAACCATCGACCAAGTGAAAAGACAACCTGCTGAATGGGAGAAAATATTTGCAAATGATATGACCGATTAAGGGGTTAATATCCAAAATATATAAATAGCTCATACAACTCAATATAAAAAAACTGATTAAAAAATGGGTAGAAGACCTGAACAAACATTTTCCAAAGAAGACATACAGATCGCCAACAGGTACATGAAAAGATGCTCAACATTGCTAATCATCAAAGAAATGCAAATAAAAACCACAATGAGATATCACCTCACAGCTGTTGGAATGGCTATCATCCAAAAGACTGCAAATAATAAATGTTGGAGAGGATGTAGAGAAAAGGGAACCCTTGTGAACTGTTGGTGGGAATGTAAATTGGCACAGCCACTGTGGAAAAGTGTGGAAGTTCCTTAAAAACTAAAAGTAGAACTACTGTATGATCCAGCAATTCCACTTCTGGGTATATGTCAGAAAAAAATAAAAACACTAACTAATTCAAAAAGACACACGCACCCCAACGTTCATAGCAGCATTATTTACAATAGTCAAGATATGGAAGCGATGTAAGTATACAACAGATGAATGGATAAAGAAGATGTGGTATATGAAATACTACTCAGCTATAAAAAAGAATGAAATTTTGCCATCTGCCATTTGCAACAACATGGATGAACCTGCTATTTATTATGCTAGTGAAATAAGTCAGACAGAGAAAGACAAATACTGTATGTTATCACTTATATGTAGAATCTAAAAAATAAAACAATTAGTGAATATAACAAAAAAGAAATGGATTCACAGATATAGAAAGTAAACTAGTAGTTACCAGTAGGGAGAGGGAAGGGGGGAGGTGCAAGATAGGGGTGGATGATTAAAAGGTACAAACTACTATGTACAAAATAAATAAGCTACAGTACAAGGCATATAGCCAATATTTTATAACAGCTATAAATGGAGTGTAATCTTTAAAAATTGTGAATCACTATGTTGTACACCTGAAATTTATTTAATATTGTAAATCAACTATACCTCAATTAAAAAAAGAGAAAAAGACAAGCAAGAAGAACTACAATCCTGCAGCCTGTGGAACAAAAACCACATTCACAGAAAGATAGACAAGATGAAAAGGCAGAGGGTTATGTACCAGATGAAAGAACAAGATAAAACCCCAGAAAAACAACTAAGTGAAGTGGAGATAGGCAACCTTCCAGAAATAGAATTCAGAATAATGATAGTGAAGATGATCCAGGACCTCAGAAAAAGAATGGAGGCCAAGATTGAGAAGATGCAAGAAATGTTTAACAAAGACTTAGAAGAATTAAAGAACAAACAAACAGAGATGAACAATACAATAACTGAAATGAAAAATACACTAGAAGGAATCAATAGCAGAATCACTGAGGCAGAAGAATGGATAAGTGACCTGGAAGACAGAATGGTGGAATTCACTGCTGTGGAACAGAATAAAGAAAAAAGAATGAAAAGAAATGAAGATAGATAGCCTAAGAGACCTCTGGGACAACATTAAACCCAACAACATTCGCATTATACAGGTCCCAGAAGGAGAAGAGAGAGAGGACCAGAGAAAATATTTGAAGAGATTATAGTTGAAACCTTCCCTAACATGGGAAAGGAAATAGCCACCCAAGTCCAGGAAGTGCATAGAGTCCCATACAGGATAAATCCAAGGAGAAACACGCTGAGACACGTAGTAATCAAATTGGCAAAAATTAAAGACAAAGAAAAATTATTGAAAGCAGCAAGGGAAAAATGACAAATAACATACAAGGGAACTCCCATAAGGTTAACAGGTGATTTTTCAGCAGAAACTCTACAAGCCACAAGGGAGTGGCATGACATATTTAAAGTGATGAAAAGGAAGAACCTACAACCAAGATTACTCTACCTGGAAAGGATCTCATTCAGATTCGATGGAGAAATCAAAAGCTTTACAGACAAGCAAAAGCTAAGAGAATTCAGAACCACCAAACCAGCTCTACAACAAATGCTAAAGGAACTTCTCTAGGTGGGAAACACAAGAGAAGAAAAGGACCTACAAAAACACACCCAAAACAATTAAGGAAATGGTCATAGGAACATACATATCGATAATTACCTTAAAAGTGAATGAACTAAAGGCTCCAACCAAAAGACACAGGCTTGCTGAATGGATACAAAAACAAGACCCATATATATGCTGTCTACAAGAGACCCACTTCAGACCTAGGGACACATACAGACTGAAAGTGAAGGGATGGAAACAGGTATTCCATGCAAATGGAAATCAAAAGAAAGCTCAAGTAGCAATACTCATATCAGATAAAATAGACTTTAAAATGAAGAATGGGGCTTCCCTGGTGGCGCAGCGGTTGAGAGTCTGCCTGCTGATGCAGGGGACACGGGTTGGAGCCCTGGTCTGGGAGGATCCCACATGCCGCGGAGCAACTAGGCCCGTGGGCCACAACTACTGAGCCTGCGCGTCTGGAGCTTGTGCTCCGCAACGGGAGAGGCCACGGCGGTGAGAGGCCCGCGCACCGCGATGAAGAGTGGCCCCCGCTTGCCGCAGCTAGAGAAGGCCCTTGCACAGAGGCGAAGACCCAACACAGCCAAAAATAAAAAAACAAAAACAAAAACAAAAAAACAGAGATTTAAAAAAAAAAAAATGAAGAATGTTACAATAGACAAGAAAGGACACTACACAATGATCAAAGGATCAATCCAAGAAGAAGATATAACAATTATAAGTATATATGCACCCAACATAGGAGCACCTCAATACATAAGGCAACTGCTAACAGCTATAAAAGAGGAAATCGACACTAACACAATAATAGTGGGGGACTTTAACACCTCACTTACACCAATGGACAGATCATCCAAACAGAAAATTAATAAGGACACACAAGCTTAAATGACACAATAGACCAGATAGATTTAATTGATATTTATAGGACATTCCATCCAAAACCAGCAGATTACACTTTCTTCTCAAGTGCGCATGGAACATTCTCCAGAAAAGATCACATCCTGGGTCACAAATCAAGCCTCAGTAAATATAAGAAAACTGAAATCATATCAAGCATCTTTTCTGACCACAATGCTATGAGATTAGAAATGAATTACAGGGAAAAAAAACCGTAAAAAACACAAACACATGGAGGCTAAACAATACGTTACTAAATAACCAAGAGACCACTGAAGAAATCAAAGAGGAAATCAAAAAATACCTAGAGACAAATGACAATGAAAACATGACAATCCAAAACCTATGGGATGCAGCAAAAGCAGTTCTAGAGGAAAGTTTATAGCAATACAATCCTACCTCAAGAAACAACAAATATCTCAAATAAACCATCTAACTTTACACCTAAAAGAACTAGAGAAAAAAGAACAAACAAAGCCCAAAGTTAGTAGAAGGAAAGAAATCATAAAGATCAAACCAGAAATAAATGAAATAGAAACAAAGAAAACAATAGCAAAGATCAATAAAACTAAAAGCTGGTTTTTTGAGAAGATGAACAAAATTGATAAACCATTAGCCAGATTCATCAAGAAAAAGAGGAAGAGGACTCAAATCATTAAAATTAGAAATGAAAAAGGAGAAGTTACAACAGACACCACAGAAAAACAAAGCACCCTAAGAGACTACTACAAGCAACTCTATGCCAATAAAATGGACAACCTGGAAGAAACGAACAAATTTTTAGAAAGGTATAACCTTCCAAGACTGAACCAGGAAGAAATTGAAAATATGAACAGACCAATCACAAGTAATGAAATTGAAACTGTGATTAAAAATCTTCCAACAAATAAAAGTCCAGGACCAGATGGCTTCACAGGTGAATCCTATCAAACATTTAGAGAAGAGCTAACATCCAACCTTCTCAAACTCTTCCAAAAAATTGTAGAGGAAGGAACACTCCCAAACTCATTCTATGAGGCCACCATCACCCTGATACCAAAATCAGGCAAAGATACTACAAAAAAAGAAAATTACAGACCAATATCACCGAGGAATATAGATGCAAAAATCGTCAACAAAATACTAGCAAACAGAATCCAACAACACATTAAAAGGATCATACACCATAATCAAGTGGGATTTATCCCAGGAATGCAAGGATTCTTCACTACACGCACATCAATCAATGTGATACACCATATTAACAAATTGAAGAAGAAAAACCATATGATCATCTCAATCGATGCAGAAAAAGCTTTTGCCAAAATTCAACACCCGTTTATGATAAAAACTCTCCAGAAAGTGGGCATAGAGGGAACCTACCTCAACATAATAAAGGCCATATACAACAAACCCACAGCAAACATCATTCTCAATGGTGAAAAACTGAAACCATTTCCTCTAAGATCAGGAACAAGACAAGGATGTCCACTCTCACCACTATTATTCAACATAGTTTTGTCCTAGCCACGGCAATCAGAGAAGAAAAAGAAATAAAAGGAATCCAAATTAGAAAAGAGGAAGTAAAACTGTCACTGTTTGCAGATGACATGATACTATACAAAGAGAATCCTAAAGATGCCACCAGAAAACTACTAGAGCTAATCAGTGAATTTGGTAAAGTTGCTGGATACAAAATTAATGCACAGAAATCTCTTGCATTCCTATACATTAATGATGAAAAATCTGAAAGAGAAATTAAGGAAACACTCCCATTTACCACTGCAACAGAAAGAATAAAATACCTAGGAATAAACTTACCTAGGGAGACAAAAGACCTGTATGCAGAAAACTATAAGACACTGATGAAAGAAATTAAAGATGACACCAACAGATGGAGAGATATACCATGTTCTTGGATTGGAAGAATCAATATTGTGAAAATGACTATACTACCCAAAGCAATCTATAGATTCAATGCAATCCCTATCAAATTACCAATGGCATTTTTTACGGAACTAGAACAAAAAATCTTAAAATTTGTTTGGAGACACAAAAGACCCTGAATAGCCAAATCAGTCTTGAGAGAAAAAAATGGAGCTGGAGGAATCAGACCCCCTGACTTCAGACTATACTACAAAGCTACAGTAATCAAGACAGTATGGTACTGGCACAAAAACAGAAATATAGATCAAAGGAACAGGATAGAAAGCCCAGAGATAAACCCACACACCTATGGTCAACTAATCTATGACAAAGGAGGCAAGGATATACAATGGAGAAAAGACAGTCTCTTCAATAAGTGGTGCTGGGAAAACTGGGCAGCTACATGTAAAAGAATGAAATTAGAACACTCCCTAACACCATACACAAAAATAAACTCAAAATGGATTAGAGACCTAAATGTAAGACCAGACACTATAAAACTCTTAGAGGAAAACATAGGAAGAACACTCTTTGACATAAATCACAGCAAGATCTTTTTAGATCCACCTCCTACAGTAATGGAAATAAAAACAAAAATAAACAAATGGGACCTAATGAAACTTAAAAGTTTTTGCACAGCAAAGGAAACTACAAACAATATGAAAAGACAACTCTCAGAATGGGAGAAAATATTTGAAAACAAATCAACGGACAAAGGATTAATCTCCAAAATAGATAAACAGCTCATGCAGCTCAATATTAAAAAAAAAACCCAATCCAAAAATGGGCAGAAGACGTAAATAGACATTTCTCCAAAGAAGACATACAGATGGCCAAGAAGCACATGAAATGCTGCTCAACATCACTAATTATTGGAGAAATGCAAATCAAAACTACTGTGAGGTATCACCTCACACCAGTTAGAATGGGCATCATCAGAAAATCTACAAACAACAAATGCTGCAGAGGGTGTGGAGAAAAGGGAACCCTCTTGCATTGTTTGTGGGAATGTCAACTGATACAGCCACTATGGAGAACAGTATGGAGGTGCCTTAAAAAACTAAGAAGAGAATTACCATATGTCCCCGCAATCCCACTACTGGGCACATACCCGGAGAAAACCATAATTCAAAAAGAAACATGCACCCCAATGTTCATTGCAATAATATTTACAATAGCCAGGTCATGGAAGCAACCTAAATGCCCATTGACAGAAGAATGGATAAAGAAGATGTGGTACATATATACAATGGAATATTACTCAGCCATAGAAAGGAACGATATTGGGTCATTTGTAGAGACGTGGATGGATCTAGAGACTGTCATACAGAGTGAAGTAAGTCAGAAAGAGAAAAACAAATATCGTATATTAACGCATATATGTGGAACCCAGAAAAATGGTACAGATGAACTGGTTTGCAGGGCAGAAATTGAGACACAGATGCAGAGAACAAACGCATGGACACCAAGGGGGGAAAGTGGCGGGGGGAGGTGGTGTGATGAATTGGGAGATTGGGATTGACATATATATACTCATATGTATAAAATGGATAAATAAATAAATAAATGAAAAACAAAAAAAGAAATGCAGACTCCTGATCCTCACCCCAGTCCGGCTGGAGGACAATTTCCTGGAGTGGTGTCCAGCAACCTGTGTTTTACCAGCTCCTGGTGACTCTGATGTTCACATAGGTGTGGGCACCCTGGGCTGGAGACCACAACACCCCATGGGGGCAGAGGGGACCCACTGACCCTCATTGCTCTGGCCGCTGGGAGCTTGGGAAAAAGTTTTAGGCTCAAGTGCTAAAGCTTTCCCTGGACTAAAATGTGAATATTTTTACTTCTCCCTGTTTTCATTTTAATTGAATAAATATTCTGCATTTGGCCTTGGGGATAAACGAGGAGTCCGGTGAAGGAGGAAGATATCCCTCAAGGGCAGCGGTGGCATGGTGGCAGCCAGGCCTGTGAGGCCTCAGGAAGGAGGAATCAGCCTTGCCAGGGTGGACAGGGAGGACTTCATGGGGGAAGAGACCCTTGGTGAGGGGATCTGGAAGGAGGAGAAATCAAGGGGGAGGGCGTTCCAGGAGAGGGGTAGTTGTGAACTAAGCTACTGAGATGTGAACCAGCATAGGCCAAGTGGGGAAACAGTCAGAAATAGGACTGGCCAGGTTGGGCAGCTCGTGGAGGTGCTGTGGACTGTGCAAAGAGCTCAGACTCTGTCTTGGGGCCTTACTGAAGGGGTCCTGAAGGACTGCGATTGGACAGGGGTGTAAGGAGCTAAGGCTGCAATGGATCAGATTTATGTTTCAGGAGAAAGAAACATTCTCAGGCACTGTGCAGGGGGTCCTCACATGACAATCCAATATGTGAGGCTTCACGGAGAGAAACGAAAGTATCACAACACAGAAAGAGTGAGAACTATGCAGATCCTTTATAAACCCAGCCCCTGTCAGGCTCACCTGCCTGGTAGCACCAGCACCTCGGCCCACTTATCCTGTCCCAGTCTTTGTTAGGCTGTGTCTGCATGACACCTGTTTGTTGTAAATGCACCTGCTGTTTGAAGTAGTTATTTGTGACTATAAATAATATGTTGCAAATCCACTGCAAGAGGAATTACAGACCTTGTCAAAAGATGCAGACTTTGTGAAGAGGAGAGGCGTTTATCTTCCTTGAGTATTTACAAGAGCCATTTAGTAAGAGATGCTATAAAGCAACAGAAATTGAAATTAGTAAAGGCAAATATTTCATAGAAAAATCATACAATGTTTAAGAAGAAAAGAGAAGTACTATTTGTTTATCATTTACTGTGTACTGATTTCTCATAAATAAAATCTCATTTATTTCTGTATGTTAGTTATCATCACCTCATTTTATAGAAGAGACTTGGAGAAATCCAAGCTATTATGCTAATAAATGTTGGACCTGAGATAAGAATCCAAAAAAAAAAAAAAAAGATGCAGACTTTCATGAAGTGATGAGAGTGATGTTGGAGGACTGCTGGGATTATATGTCCGCAGATGGGGCTGGCTCTGGCCAAGTCAGCCCGGTAATGACTGAAGCAGAGAAACAAACCAAGGATAAGGACAAGATGGCCACTTCAAAAGAGGGGGATTCGGGTAAAAAGGAGATCAAGAAAGACTTATGGGAAAACTGATTATGGCAGCCCTTGAAGACTGGTGCACGAATGATTCTCTTTATTAACATGCTGTGACATTCAAATGTGAAAAAAACTTACGGTGCTTTCACATAACTTTATTGGTAAAATCCAACCAAAAAAGAAAAAGAAAAAAGAAAAATTCTTTTTTCATTAAAAAATTCTCTCAGAGTTGAAATTATAACTTCAACATAGTTAAATATGAGATAATATGTTAAAAATGAGTTTACTTTTGGTTTCTGTTTTCAAGATTTAGTTCCAATGAAACCTTTTTTTCACTCTACTATGGAAATTAAAAGGCCTTTTTCTGGGCCCCAGTGTCCTTACATAATAGGACCTCCTGAGTGTGCCTTTTTCTGCAGATCTGTCTCTCTTTAGACCATGCTCTCTGAGCAGGTAGTAACTTTTTCATCTTTATTCCTGGGCCCCAGGCAGCCTGGCATACAGTGGACACTCCTGCAGGGTTTGTTAAGCAGATGAATGAAAAAGAAATGGAGAAACAACTGCATTTTTGTGTCACTCTCTCTGGGATGTTTGCTCAGTCATGATCTAAAGAAGTGGGCTTGGACGGTCCCCACGGGGTGGCATGGGGGCTCCGGGGCTTGCGGACTTAATTAAGCACCGTTGCTGGGTTGAGAGAGAGAACTTGAGGAGGGAGGGAGGCCTTTGCGCAAGTGAGGGGTACAGACAGGCAAGGGCAGGCAGAAGGGGCCTGTTCCCCTGTCGTGCATGTGGATGCCGGCATCCAAATAGGCCCTAACAAATTGCTTCTCATGAGGAAAATCATGAAAGGAAAAGGACCACAGGGAGTGTGGTCAGCTTCCCTAGTGCCTGGCTGAGGAGCTGTGGCTGTGAGTGGTCAGCACAGAGGAGAGAGGCTGGGAATCAAAGGAAGCGCCAGGACCCCGGGAGAGAGAAGGAGGAAAAGACAGAGATGGAGAATCCTAAAGATGTTAATTAGATACTGGATCCAGCCATGCCTGAAGGTAGACCAGCCTGGGCCTTTAAGCTCCATGAGCCAGCACCTTCTCTATTCTGTTGAAGCCAGCCTCTCTCACTTGTAATTGAACTGTCTCTTTTATATGATCTCTGTGAACCTGGGAGGGAGAAGCTGACAGCAGGCTGAACACAGTGGCCTGGAGGACAAGACCCCATACCTTGCCTTGGGGAAGGCCCAGGAGGCTTATGGAAAGCGCTCAAAACATGGGCTGTTTTCCTAGTTTTAAACAACAAATGCAAACAAAAACCAGAGCATCAAAAGGAGGCGGATGTGAAGGGCGGCTACATAAACATACTTATCTAAAAAATGATAGTAAAACATCCAGAGCCACGAGATTTCAGAGCTGGTCTCCAAGGGAAAACTTACTGGCATGATTTTTATCAAAATTATACTAAGACACATTGTTCTCATCTCCTCCTGGTCAGCTGTCTCAGGATCCACCCCATGTCCATTCCTGGGGTTCCGGGGACACAGGTTCTTAATGCTGTGCCAGTGCACAGGTGGAGTTAATAAATATGCGTTTGCTAAATGAAACGGCATGAAGAGTCAGAGCCCAGCTGGAAGGCCTCTATCTTTTTTAAAATTTAATTTTAAATTTACATGGAGTAAAATTCATTCTTTTGGTGTACAGTTCTCTTGACTAATGAATAGTCATGTGACCACAATGACAATCAAAGGCACAGAATAGCTCCATCATCCCCCAAATTTCCTTATCCTACCCTACCTCTCATCCTTAATCCCTGGCAATCACCGATGTGTTCTCAGTCCCTATAGTTTTTTTAAAAACTGTGGTAAAATATTCATAACATAAAATTTACCATTTTAACTGTTTTTAAGTGTATAATTCAACAGCATTAAGTATATCCACAATGCTGTTTAACCATCACTACAGTCCAGAACTTTTTCATCATCCCAAACAGAAATTCTGTCCCCATTAAACAATAACTCTTCACCCCAGCCCCACTCCAGCCCATGGCACCCACCCTTCCACTGTCTGTCTCTATGAATTTGACTCCTCTAGGGACCTCATATAAGCAGAATCATATAGTATTTGTCTTTTCGTGTTTGGCTTGTTACACATAATGTCCTCAAGGTTCATTCATGTTGTGGCACGTGTCAGAATTTCCTTCCTTTTAAAGGCTGAATAATATTCTATTGTAAGTATAGACCATATTTTGTTAATCAATTCATGTATTGGTGGACATCTGGATTGTTTCCACCTTTTCAATATTATGAATCATGCAGCTATAAACATGGGTGTACAAGCATCTGTCTGAGTCCTTGCTTTCAATTACTGTCCCTACTCTTATGTCTTTTATAGAACGTCACATATATGGAAGCATGCAGGATGCAGTCCGATTTGTTTTTTTTTTTATTATTTTATTATTTTTAATTTAATTTTATTTTAACATCTTTATTGGAGTATAATTGCTTTACAATGGTGTGTTAGTTTCTGCTTTATAACAAAGTGAATCAGTTATACATATACATATGTCCCCATATCTCTTCCCTCTTGCATCTCCCTCCCTCCCACCCTCCCTATCCCACCCCTCTAGGTGGTCACAAAGCACTGAGCTGATCTCCCTGTGCTATGTGGCTGCTTCCCACTAGCTATCTATTTTACGTTTAGTAGTGTATATATGTCCATGCCACTCTCTCCATTTGTCCCAGCTTACCCTTCCCCCTCCCCGTATCCTCAAGTCCATTCTCTAGTAGGTCTGCATCTTTATTCCCGTCTGATTTGAGTCCAGCTTCTTCATCTTAGCATAGTGTATTTGAGATTCACCCATATTGTTGCATGTAACAATAGTTTGTTCCTTTTTTATTGTTGGATGAGATTCCATTGTATGGATATACCACAGTTTGTTTTTCCATTTTTCATTTGAAGGGCAATTGGATCATTTCTAATTTTTGGTGATTATGAATAACTCTGCTACAAATGTTTGTATACAGGTTTTTGTGTAAACATAAGCTTTCATTCTTCTTGGGTAAATACTTAAGTGTGGGATTGTGGAGTCATATGAGAAGTGGATATTTATCTTTGTAAGACACTGGTTTCCAAAACTGTTTTCCAAAGTAGCTGTACCATTTTGCATCCCCCACTGGCAGTGTATGAGAGTTCTAGGTGCTCCACATCCTTGCCAACACTTGGTATTGTCAGTCACCTCTGCCTTTTTTAAACCCATAAAGTATCCGTTAATTGCCAGATCTAAGTACTAGTAGTAAGAAGTAAGTGAATGAATGAAAACTGCAACTTACTGAGATATTCTATAAGTCAGACACACATCAAACTATTACTGTGTGCCAGACATGGTCCTCAGAGTTTTTTAAGTATTATCTCACTTGATCCTGATGTTACCCCCGATTTACTGAAGAGGAGACTTAGACCCCTAGAGGAGAAATAATCTGCTCAAGGTCCCTTGGCTAGGAATGCTGAGCCACACTTGAATCCAGGCTCTGACCCACCACGTCATGTACCTGCCTCACATATAGATGGGTGCTAAAAAATGCTACTTCTCCCTCCTCCCCTTGGAGAGTTTAAATGCATTGTCCCTATTGTTGCAACACCCCCTTGAGAGCAGGATTATTCTTCCCATTTATAGGTGATGTTCACTTGCCAGTGAGAGGCACAGGCCCTGGAGCCTGGGTCACCTGCCTCCCAAGGCCCAGTGCCTTTCCATGGTATGCCATGTTCACAGCGTGCAAACCACTGCTTTCAGACACAAGGCCTGAACATCAGGTCTGCCCACCAGCAGCAAAAGCCGAGACAGTGAAGCCTTAGAGCCCCGAGTGGTCCCTGTGATTTGTGGCCGGGGTGCCTCTCAAATGTACAGTCATTGTGTGAAGACGCTTCCTTGCACCAACTTTACCCAACATCTGCAACACTTTCCAAGAAAATGTGAGCCCAAGGGAAAGAAAAGGACAAACACTTCTGTGAAAAAATGCACAGATCCGAAGGCGCCTTCTAGCCTTCTGAAGCAACCCAGAAAGCGACAGATGTGGGAGGCTGCCACTGAGGCCTTGAAATCACAGTCTCATCCTACTTCTAAGTCTCAAAGAACAAGAGATTTTTCTAAAGGCAAGTTTAAAGGTCTTTTCTTGCCTTTGGTGGGATTCCTAGAGACAGAAAGGCAAAGAAGACAGAGGCTCAGATTGGGGTGTCGTGAATCCTGTGTCCCATGGCCCTCCACTCACCCTGCCTCCATTCACGTGGCAAGCAGTCAGAACCGGAAGCTGTGGCAGTCATTCACTGAGAGCCTACTGTGTGCCAGGCAGGGTCTGCCTCCAATTCTGGGGTTCTCTCCCAGATGCCCCCGGGGATACTGTGCCCATCACAAGGAGTGTACTGTTGGGTGTTGGCCCCCTAGTAATGCGCTAGGTCATAATGATCATCATTCATTCATTCACTTACTTCATTTAACAACGAAGGGTCACGGTCCAGTAAGGGACATGGAGGTGAGCGCAGTGTAGGCAGGGAGTAGAGGCGGGCACCTGGTTCGTGGTGGCACCAGGAGCGAGGAATCAGCTTTTCGGGGCATTGCACGCTTCACGGAAGAAGAGACTCTTGAGCTGTGTCTGTGAGAAGGAGGAGTTTGCCAGGAGGAAAAGGGCATTCCAGGTAGAGAGAACAACATATACAAAGGCACTGAGGTATGGAACAGCAAGAAATGTGTGGGGAAATACAGGTCATTACTTACGGTGGGAGTATGGGATAAGGGAGGGGGCAAGAGATGAGCCCAGACCAGCCCCTCCATTGGCTCCTGTGACCCCTGATCCCTACTGCACACAGTAGGCACTTAGTAAATTTATGCTACAAGGGGCACAAAGACCACTGAGAACAAGACCCCTTGCTTCCTCCAGCCCCCAGAGCAGATGCTCACATGATATTGAAGGTGGGGAGGCTTTTGCGGTTCACAGGCAGACCTGGGCCCACACCCTCCGCATTCCCCTGGGGGCACCAGCTGTAACTCTCTCTCTCTCTCCTCCCTCTACTACTCAGGAAAACATACAAGGACACGGTGGGTGTGAGAATGAGGTCACTATGCTGCTAACTTTGATTTTGCTTTAATTTAGAAAAGAAAAAGGAAATCATTCACAAACCCTGGTCCTTTCGCTATTATTGATGCCACATTACCAACAGTGCCCCACTCTAGGTGCCTCTGTCTCGGTGGTCCCTCCCTGAGCGCGACACCCTGAGCATCCCTTACAGCCTGTCTTTACCTCCCTCACAGGCACCACAGGCCACAGGCACTGTCCACAAGCAGCCCTAGGGCCAGAAGCAGAGTGTCCGGTTCTGTGTTTGCTCTGGGAAATCATGATGGATGAATCATGGCCGTCCTCCGAGGCCACCTGCACCCTGATGTTTCTGCTGCTTGGTTTTGTGAGTCAATAAATCCCCCCTTTTACTCAAGCTAGTTTAAGTTGTTACATGTTCCAACTTAATACTTCTGATTAATACAGCTCTGTTCTTATTTAGATTATTCTCTAAACACACTGTGATTCAATTTTTGTATTTTCTTTCTGACCCAACAGTTATGTAAGAGAGTGTTTTAAAATCTCCAGACGGCAAAGTTTGTATATGTTTAAACTCTTTTGTTTTTATATGTTTAAACACTTATGTTATTCTTATCACAATGAATAACACTGTGATAAGAATACAAATAGATGAGTCCTTTCCCCTGCGTTATTGAAAAAAAAAAGTATCACAAACCACAGTCCAACATGCTACCACACCTAATGCTGAAACACTGAAAGCACCCTCATTAAAGTCAGGAACCAGATGAGGATGTACCACTACCACTTTTATTGAACAGTTTTCTGGAAGGCCACAAGAAAGGAAGGAATGCTAATGCTGAAGTGGAGCATGAAAAATATAATTATTTATACACGGTATGATTTGATACCTCAGATGCATGAGAACAAATGAAAAACCACTAGAAATAATGAGAGGATATACTGAAGTGGGTGGATGTATGTTTAATATATAAAAATGAATGGCAGAGAAAGACAAATATCATATCACTTATATGTGGAATCTAAAAAGAAAAGATACAAATGAACTTATCTACAAAACAGAAATAGACTCACAGACGTAGAAAACAAGCTTATGTTTACCAAAGGGGAAGGCGGGGGTAGGGATAAATTAGGAGGTTGGGATTAACATATACACACTACTGTCTATAAAATAGATAACCAATGAGGACCTACTGTATAGCACAGAGAACTATACTCAATATCTTGTTATAACCTATATGGGAAAAGAATCTGAAAAAGAATAT
This sequence comes from Balaenoptera borealis, assembly GCF_965194805.1. Lineage (NCBI taxonomy): Eukaryota > Metazoa > Chordata > Mammalia > Artiodactyla > Balaenopteridae > Balaenoptera > Balaenoptera borealis. The sequence continues at coordinate 166,027,388 of NC_138867.1, forward strand.
ATCTATAAAACTGAATCACTGTGTTGTACAACAGAAACTAACATGACATTGTAAATCAACTATACTTCCATAAAAATAAATAAAATGAAATATATTGAAAAAAATGAATGGCATTCCCATATACAAATCATAACCAGTTAGAAGGCACAATGGAAAAGTGTTCCATTTATAATAGATACAAGAAAAGGATAAAACACTGAAGAATAAACTCAACAAGAAATCAAAGGATCTATAGGAAGAAAACCTAAAATAACTCTACTGAGGGATATTGAGAATGCAAGCATGCTGGAAAGTATCCTAGTTCTTGGAGAGCTAAACAGATATTCAACATTGAAAAGATTCTTATGCTTCTTAAATTAACCTATAAAATTGATGAGATACCTGCAACCATATCTACACTCTTATTTTGGAACTTAAAATAATATTAGGGTTCACCTGGAGAAAACACATAAAATAGCTTTGATAATTCTGAAAAAGAAGAGTAATGAGTGAAGAGTAACCCAACGAGAAATTTAAAGCATGTTATAAATCTATAATAGTTAAAAGTTTGGCAGAAAGATGGAATACTCCTCCCACTAAGGACAGCTGAAAACACTGGGTGCATATATGTGTGTATTTATATATATATATATATATAAATATATCTATATATATCTATAAATATCTATATATATCTATAAATATATATATATATATATATATATATATATATCTCATTTTATTGCACTTTGCTTTATTGTGCTTCACAGATGTTGAGTTTTTTACAAGTTGAAGGTTTGTGACAACCCTGTGTTGAGCAAGTCTCTTGACACCATTTTTCCAAAAGCATTTGCTCACTTCATGTCTCTGTGTCACATTTTGCTAATTCTCACAATACTTCAAACTTTTTCATTATTTTTATATTTGTTATGGTGATCTGTGATTGATGCTCTTTGATGTTATTATTGCAAAAAAATTAAAACTCACTGAAGGCTCAGATGATGTCATATTTTAGAAATAAAGTATTTTATTTTTTAATTAAGTACATACATTGTGGGGTTTTTTGGCCATAATGCTATTGCACACTTAATAGACTATGGTATAGTGTAAACATAACTTTCATATGTTATGAAAGTTACATATGAAAAAAGTTCCTGTGACTTGCTTTATTGCAATATTCACTTTATTGCATTGGTCTGGAAGTGAACCCACACTACCTCTGAGGTCTGCCTATACACATGAGGAAGACTCTGGAAGGTGGAGAGAAGAAGAAGGATAGCTAGGGACCTTGGGGCCTGAGAAATGACAGACAGGCGAGCCCACCTGTGTGTGGGTTTTTTGTTTTACTTTTTTTTGTTTTAGTTTCATACACACTAAACTGGGTGCCTGGGTGCTGGAGAAACTCAGAAACCCCAATGGATGCAAACAAAAAAGTCCTCAAGAAAACCCTGCCAGAAAAAGGAAGTAGAACAACTGCTCTACACCAGGCATATAGCACAGAACAAACTGAGGCCCCACTCCTACCTGCCTCTGCAAAGGCAGAGTGGGGAGCAGACTTCCCCCTTTGTCAGATCCCCACTAGGGTGGTATCAGAGGAGGCTGAGTGGGGAGCTGGGACTTTCATCCTCCTGCCATGTGATAATGAGGCCAGACCCCAAGCGGTCAGTAGAAGCCACATGGGGCGCAGTAAAGAGGTACTCCTGCCCCTCCCAGCCAGGGTGGTATAGAAGATGCTGAGTGGGAAGCCAGAACTCCCACCCCCTCCCAGGGGTAACTCAGAGCCCCTCCCCACCTTGGGTGTCATGGAGGCTGAGTAGAAAATGTGGACTTCCACTCCCACCTGGAAGTAACAAGGTGGTACCCCCTGCCCTCTACCTGACAGCATGGGGCATAAGGAGGCCAGCTAAAACACAAGATTTAAATAAGATCCCAAGTCTCATAACGCAATACCCAAAATGTCCAGGATCCAACTGACAATCACTCATCATATCAAGAACCAGGAAAACCTCAACTTGCGTGAGAAAAGGCAATCAACAAATGTGAATAGTATGCTAGGGATGTTAGAATTATCTGACAAAGATTTTTAAACAGACGTTGTAAAAATGCTTTGATGAGTAATTATGAACACACTTGAAACAAATGAAAAAATAGGAAGTCTCAGCATGGAAACAGAAGATATAAAGAAGAATCAAATGGAAAGTTCACAACTGAGAAATACAGTAAAGGAAATAAATAACTAAGTGGATGGGTTCAACAGGAGAATGGAAAGAAAAGAGGCAAGAATCAGTGAATTGGAAGGGAGAACCAAGAGAAACTACTCAGTCTAAATAACAGAGAGAAAAGAGACCAGAAAAGAAAAATGACTAGAGCTTCAGGGACCTGTGGGATGGTAACAAAAGATCTAACATTTATGTCATCAGAGTCCCAGAAGGAGAGGAGAAATAGCATGAGGCTGAAAAAATATTCAAAGAAATAATGGCTGAAAAATTTCCAAATGTGGCAAAAGACCAAAATGTACCCATTCAACATGTTGGGTAAATCTCAAACAGGATAAATCCAAAGAAACTCACACCAAGAAATGTTATAGTCAAACTGTTGAAAACTAAAAACAAAAACAAAAATCTTGAAAGCTGCCAACGAGGAATGACACCTTACCTATAGGAGAAAAATAATTCAAATGACAGCAGATTGCTCAGCAGAAACCATGGAGGCCAGAAGGAAGTGGCACACACTTTTTCAAGTGTTGAAAGAAAACCCAGAATTCTATACCCAGTGAAATTATCCTTTAGGAATGAAGGGGAAACCAAGATATTTTCAGCTGAAGGAAAATTAAGAGGATTCGTTGCTGACAGACCTACCCTGAAAGAATGCCTAAAGCAAGTTCTCTAAATGGAAAGGAAATGACGAAAGAAGGAATCTTGGAACATGAGGGAGGAAGAAAACACGGTCAGCAGAAGTCTGGGTAAATACAAGAGGTCTTCCTTCTATTGGGTTTTCTAAATTGTGTTTCATGATTGAAGGAAAAACTAGCATCATGTGATGTGGTTCTCAATGTATGTAGAGGAAATAGTTAATGCAATTGTATTATAAATGGAGGAGGGTAAGGAATATAAAAGGAGGCAAGGGCTTCCCTGGTGGTGCAGTGGTTGAGAGTCTGCCTGCCAATGCAGGGGACACGGGTTCGAGCCCTGGTCTGGGAAGATCCCACATGCCGCGGAGCGAATGGGCCCGTGAGCCACAATTACTGAGCCTGCGCATCTGGAGCCTGTGCTCCACAACAAGAGAGGCCGCAATAGTGAGAGGCCCGCGCACCACAATGAAGAGTGGCCCCCACTTGCCACAACTAGAGGAAGCCCTCGCACAGAAACGAAGATCCAACACAGCCATAACTAACTAACTAAATAAATAAATAAAATTAAAAAAAAAAAAGAAAAAAGGAGGTAAGATTTCTACACTTCACTCACACTGGTACAGTTGCTCTGGAAAATAGTTTGGCAGTTTCTTAAAAAAAAAAAAAATCAAATTGAGAGTCAGATAAACCCATACATCCATGGCCTAATTCTTAATTCTTCACAAGGGGTCATGGGGAAAGAATAGACTCTTCAACAAATACTGGGGGAGAACTGGATATCCACATGCAAAAGAATGAAACTGGACCCCTACTCACAACGTATACAGAAATTAACTCAAAACAGATCCATGGCCTAAATATAAGAGCTAAGACTATAAAACTCTTAGAAGAAAACATAGGGATAAACCTTCATGATACTGGATTTGGCAGTGTACTCTTAGATCTGACACCAAAAGCACAAACAACAAAAGAATAAATGGATAAATTGGACTTCATCAAAATTAAAAACATTTGTGCATTAAAAAACATTATCAGGAAAGTAAAATGACAACCTACAGAAGAGGAGAAAATATTTTCAAATCATATATCTGACAAGGGTCTAGTGTCTAGACTACATATCCAATATAAAAAGAACTCCTGCAACTCAACAAGAAAATGACGAACAACCCAATACTAAATGAGAAAAGGACTTGAGTAGACATTTCTTGAAACAAGATATACGATGGCCAACAAGCACATGAAAAGACACTCAACATCATTAGTCATGAGGGACATGCAAATCAAAATCACAATGAGATACCACTTCATGACCACTAGGATGACTATAATAATAAACCAGAAAATAATAAGTGTTGACAAGGATGTAGACAAATTGGAACCTTTATACACTTGGTGGGAACGCAAAATGGTTCAGTCACTGTGGAAAACAGTTTGGCGGTTTCTCAAAAACCTAAACATAGAATTACCATATGACCCAGCAATTTTGCTCCTAGGTGTGTACCTAAAAAGAATTGAAAATAGGTACTCAAACTAATACCTATATATGCATGTACATAGCAGCACAAATAGCCAAAAGGTGGAAACAACCCAGGTGTCCATCAGTGGATGAATGGATAAACAAATTGTGGTGTATACATACAATGGAATATTATTCAATCATAAAAAAGAGTGAAGTATTGATACATGCTACAATGTGGATGAACCTCAAAAAAAATTATGGTAAGTGGGGCTTCCCTGGTGGTGCAGTGGTTGAGAGTCTGCCTGCCAATGCAGGGGACACGGGTTCGAGCCCTGGGCTGGGAGGATCCCACATGCCGTGGAGCAACCTAGGCCCGTGAGCCACAACTACTGAGCTTGCGTGTCTGGAGCCTGGGCTCCGCAACAAGAGAGGCCGCGATAGTGAGAGGCCCGCGCACCGCGATGAAGAGTGGCCCCCGCTCGCTGCAACTAGAGAAAGCCCTCGCACAGAAACAAAGACCCAACACAGCCAAAAATAAATATAAACAAATTAAAAAAAATTATGGTAAGTGAAAGAAGCCAGACACAAAAGGTTACATATTGTATGGGTCTATTTACATGAAATATACAAAATAAGTAAATCCATAGAAATAGAAAATGGGCTAGATTGATGGTTGCCAGAAGCTGAGAGTAGGGGGGAGTGGGGGAGTGCTGCTTTATGGGTATGGGGTTTCTTTCTGGGGTGATGAAAATGTTCTGATATTGGATAAGGTGGTGGATGTACAACATTTTGAGTGTATTAAATGCTACTAAATTGTGTATTTAAAAATGGTTAGTTTTATGTTAATGCAAATTTCACTTTAATAATAGAAAAAAAGTTCAATCTCACATATAATAAAGTTATTAAAATCCAATGAAAATACTATTTTTGCCTATAACATTGGTAGAAAATTAAAAATTTAATAACACCCTGTGCTTATGAAGATATGTAGAAGCAGGAACTTGCACATAATGTTGTTTTAGGGTAATTTGGCGATAGCTATCAAAAATTTAAAGTGATGTATTCCCTTTGACCTGGCAAGTCCACTGGTCGAATTTTTCCTTATAAAAACATTAACAAATGTACACATATTAAATTATAACATTGTTTATAGAGGTAAAAATGGAAACAACTTAACAATACATGATTTAGGGATTGGCTAGATAAGTTATGGTACATTCATTCAATGGAATACAATATAGCCATCAAAAGGAGAAAGCTCTGTATGTGACAACTGGATCTCTAAGACATATTATTCTGTGAAAATAATAAGGTATAAATGGTGTGATCTCATTTGTGTAAATGTGTTTAAATGTAGCTAGACATTTTTTTCCTGGAAGAATATACAATAATCTGTCACCTGTGGTTACTTTTGGGAAAAAGGACTAGAGACAGAAGAAGGGAGAAGAAATCTGTATTTCATTTTATATTTTTCTGTACTGTTTTCTTTTTACCATTACATACAAATAAATCTATACTTCTCTAATTCTCAAAGTCAAGAACAAAATAATTTCTAATGTTCACTCCATACAATAATGATTTTAGGATTCTGCATACGTTTATTTTCCATGCCCCTTCCTTAATTTCTCAGTCTTTATTAATTTAATATGTATTACGGAAACCATATTATTATTATACAGTTCTTATTTATTTGTTTATTTTTAATAGACTTTATTTTTAGAGTGACTTTAAGTTCGCAGCCACACTGAGCAGAAGTCTGAGTACAGAGATTTTCTATATACGCTCTGCACCCCCTCACGCACAGCCCTCTTCATTATCAACATCCCCCCGCAGAGCGGGACATTTATTACAATGAGGAGCCTACACTGACACCATAATCACCCCGTCCATCGTTAACTTTAGGGTTCACTCTTGGTGTTTTACATTCTATGGGTTTGGACAAATGTATAATGACAGGTACCTATCATTGTCTTATCACACAGTATTTTCACCATCTTAAAAATCCTCTGTGTTCTGCCAATTCATCCCTCCCCCACCCCCACACCCCCTGGTGTTGTAGTTCTTTTTTGATTTTTAGTAAAGTATAATATACATAAAAGTGTACATATCACAAGTAGTATTATACAGTTTTTAGCATTCTACCCTTCTTTTGAAAAACTGTTTTGGGATTTTGTATTCAGTTTTGTGATTATAATTTTAAATTATTTTCAATGTCTCACATAGCTTTTAATTTACTTGATTTTAAATCAATCAGACAGCTTTTCCTGTCCAGATCCTGATTTTGATCCCTTTCTTCTTTCATTGGCATGTATGCTGGTGTAGCTTTCTTAGAAATAATAATACAGTACCTGAGACATTGCATATCTGGAAATGTTCCTTTTCAGTCTTCACCCAAGAACGACAACACAGCTATACATGGAATTCTTGAGTGTAAACTTTTCTACTCAAATTCTGTAGCCACAGTCCCACTGTCTTCTGATCCTTAGAACTGTGGAGAGGTTTGAGGCAATTCTGCTTTTTGATACTTTGCAGATATTGGTCATGTGATCCTGTTTATGGTAGCTTTTTCTTCCTCCTTTGAATGTGTGTGTGTGTGTATAACCCTTTTAATTAAAATACTTTGCCACATGAAACCTACATGAAGTTTTTCAATTTACCTTGAATTCAGTGAGTCCTTTGACACACAGATTCAGAACTTTAAGTACAGAAAACTTCTTATTTATTCAATTATTGCTTATGTTCCTACTGCTCATGGTTCTTTCTCATTTATTCGTCATCAAACAATGTCAGAGGCTCTACTTAAGTGTCAGGCACTGAGAAAGCAGGAGTAAGTCAGACAGACATAGCCTCTGATCTCACTGGGCTTTACTTTGGTGGGAAAGGCAGATATGTGATCAAATAATTATAACAGAGTGATGTCAGGACAGGAGGGAAGTCCCAGAGGTGATGGATCACAGGCAGGGGGTTTCTCTCAGCCTGGGGTAAGGGGGAAGGTCTCATGAGCCTACCTGGGGATGGAGAAGGTGTTCATGTGTAGAGACAACCCTCCTGTGCCAGGCCAGCATCAGGCGACTTTGGTTACTCCCACAGCAATAGCAATGCTATTAAGTGAGCATCTACCATGTGATTTATCTACTGGAGTGTGAGCTCTCTGAGGGCAGGAACTGTACTCTGCATCATCGCCACCCGATGCATCGCCAGCATGGGGCCTGGGGGAGTGCTCACACTCTGGCATTAACTAACTATTCTTAAAAAAAAAAAAGAACTAAACAATTTCCCTCCCCACTTCCTGCTTCCTCGAACGGCAGGTAAATGTCTATGTGGAAACGGGGAATCAGGAAAGCAGAACTCCCTGCTTGGGGTCTACTTCTCAGAGACCCCAACACAGCTAAGACAGCCATGATCCACAACCCATGACCCTGCCTGAAGACAAAGCAAGATCACTGAACCCACCCAGGTGGTATGGTGTGTGAGGGGAGGGCCAGGCTTCTGGAATCCAAAACTCAGCTGTTGCTGATCTGCTTCTCTGCTCCCAAGAAAAGGTGAGGGCTGGTTGTTGAAGAACCTGCCCAGTTTCGCTGCTCTCCCGCGGCAAGCAGAGCTACTTGGATTCAGCCTCTGACCCTCTCAGGAAGGAGTTAAAATCCAGTCAGTGATGCTGACATGTGCTTGGTACAGTTACACGCTCTTTTGCCTGACTGGGGTGCTCATTTAGTTGGTTACGTGGTACGTGGTGATGACCCTGCCTTGCAGGGTGAGTGACATGGTTTGTGCCGGCAGTGGGAGGGCCGCAGACCCTGAGTCCACCGTGCTGAGCTAGCTCAGGGTTCCAAATGAGTCGCATGTCTAAAAGCAACCACGCGTCCCCACACGCTCAGGGCTCAGGCTGCAGGCTTTGTCAGCTTCGTTCCCCCCAGGGCGAACCCCTCCTGGAGCACCACCTGCCTCCTTCTTCCACAGTGCACCTGCTCTGCTTAGATCTCACCTCCACAAACATCTGAGCTGAACTCTCCATAGCCAGGAGGATGCACAGACATTCCTCACAGACACACCGCAAACGGATTCACTGCTTGCATGAGATGTGTTTACTGCTGCTGGGAGGGTCTTGGGGATGAAAACTCGAGGACAGTTCTGTTCCAGACTCCTCTCTGTCTCCACAAAGAGCGAGGGTTCCTTGAGGGCAGTCAGTGAGGTGGCCAGTCAGCAGACGCTGCGATGCCACATTTGTGCGAGAACTCCTGTGGGACAATTAGACTGTGAGCTCCTGGAGATCAGGGCCTCAAGAGGGGGCCCCGCCGCTGCAAGAGAGGAGGGTGCTGGGCGGGGCCAGAGTGAACTTCCCGGAGGGGGAGATGTCACAGCCGACAGGTGGGTGGAGAGGGGGCAAGTGATCAGGGCACACCAGGGTCCCTCAGCGGTGGACTGGGGACAGAGGTTCAGAGGCAATTTGCCAGGTCATGAAATTCTCAATTCTAGGATATGGGGCAAGAAGGCAGATCCACTCCTCCGTGATGGACAGCTCTTCTGGACGTGCGCACACACACACGTGCACAAGACATGCATGCACACAAACACCCAAACACAGTCATACACATGCACCTGTACACCACAAGAGAACGCAGACAGACACATGTATACGCATGCACACAACACACTCAAAGACACTCACACACACACACGCACATCTAACTTTGGGGGTTTGATCCTATCGACTGTTGCCTTCAGATTAATGCTGGGAAACTCTGCCTCCTTGCTGTGTGTACCTTTTAGTTACTGCCAATATTTTTACAGGTAAAGAATCTGACCTCTTTCCAATAGCAGACCTGTGCTTCCAATCACTGCCCAAGGAGGGAAATCAGGCATGCAACATTCTGGAGTCTCCATCTGGGAGAAAACCACAGCACTGCCCCCTCATTCCATCCCACATTCCCCCAGTGAGATATCATTATACAGCAGAAAACCATGGGGTCTGTATCAGAGGGAAATCCAACCCTTGATGATAAAGAGACATTTGAAAGAATGCCCAGGGACACCAGCATCTGATTAGACGGTTTTTATAGGTAGTTATGCCCCTGCCCCTTTGCTGCCCCTCTTCATCCAGGCCAAGGAGACTGGATTCATTAGCAGAACAGATGTGGCCTGTCTCTACGATGAGGATAAAGATCACAAACTACCTGCAGAAACAAGGACATTCTGAACCTGGGCTGCAGCAACAACATCTGACTTGGGCCCAAAGAAAATTGCAATTTTCCCTTCAAGTTCAATTAACAAACATTTATTCAGGGCCTGTTATTTATTCAGCTTCATGTTTCAGTCCTGGGCTTCTCTGTCAAGGCTGCTTCCTAATCCTAGAAATCAGCCCTGAGGAAGCAGCCTTAGGCTGCCAGCAGGTAGGACTGCAGGAAGTCAGTCCTGTGTGGAGGACCCAGTGTCTGGAGGACCTGGCACCCATGTGCTCATTGGGTTAAAATCTTACCTCTACCATTTCGTAATCTGTGTGACCTTGGATGTTACTTAAACTCTCTGTGTCTTGATTTCATAATTTGTACACTGTTAACAATGACAGCACCTACCTCAGGGTTGTGACGATTGGATGAGATAGAACACATAAAGTACGAGACTTTTATGCCCTCAGTAAGGGTTCGCTATTATTATTACTAACATCGTGATAATTATCATCAAGTTAGCTCAGCTCGCTTGTCTGAGCTCCAGGCCTCAGCTTTCTTTCCCTGTTAATACTTAGACTTAAACTTCCTCCATGGACTGGAGCCCTTACCTAAATTTCTGCGCTCCTGGTCAGACTCTGACCCTGTTGCCCCCTTTAATGAGAAACTGGAATCAGCCGCTGTGCCCATCTCAGCCATGCACCTCAGCCTTGTCTGCGTGCCTGACTCCGGCTTGAGTGCTGCTTGCCCCTGGCTGCCTGGTCTGGCCTGCTGCCCTAGGCAGAGCCTCCTACTTCAACCCTCACTTAAACCCAATGCAGCTTGGGTACCAGTCAGCTGGCTAACTCTTCAGCCAGTCCTGCAGCCCCACATGACCCAGTCTAATGCTGAATCTAACCTCATGTCCCACCCAAGCCCTTTGGTGGTAGCAGGATGGAGATGAAAAAATCAGAAAGAGAATCTGAAAACAAGCCTCAGGCACATTTATCAGTCTTTGCTTGTCTGGGCCTGGAGGAAGCCAAGCCCTAAATCCTTGGTCAGAGATAGTAAACCACATGGCTTCAGTTTTAGCAGGACTGCAGAGACCTAGGTATTATGCAAAGACTAGATCATGAAATTGCAGATTTAAACCCTCCCTTCTTCTCTCTAGGATGTAAGCCCAGGAGAACAAGGACCCTGCCTGCCTTATTCACTACTTAGTGCTCAGAATGATGTCTGACCTGTAGTAGATGCTCAAGAAAATGTAAAATGACAGAAAAGAATACAGTTGCCCTTATACTGCCTGCTCTTTGCCCCCTTCTATCCAGCCCTCAGCACTAGTTTTTAAGGTGAGTGGCAATGCCCACTGTGTCCAACTTGGCCATGGCCACACCATGGGTCACTGCCCCAGGACAAGGGGAGACCAGCAAAGCTGAATGAGGCAAGCTTCCAATCCTTCAATGCCAGGGCATTGAAGGTATTTTGATACAGTGTCATTGATACTGGCACTAAATAGGTACTGAAAATCTGTTCTGTGCCAGGCACTGTGCTAGGAACCGTTAACCTGAATTACCTCCTTCAATCTGTACAACCCTAAGAGGTAGGTATTATTATTACTATCATGCCATTTTGTAGACTAAGAAGAAAAGCACCAGGAGATAAGCAACAGCCCAAGCACAGGGCTGTAAGTGGCAGAGCCAGACTTGAACCCAGGCAGCGGGATCCAGACTGGGCACCATCTCTGATGCTCTGCTGTCTCTCCCAGTGCACCGGCCCAATCCCCAGCGTTGGAGGGTCTCAGCCTTTTCTCCCTGCCTTGCTTGCAGTCTCAGGGAAGGGCTCAACAAAGAGCCCTGCTGTCAGTGAGGCTGAGTGTATACCCCAGTCCATCCCTTACAGTCCTGCTACCAGAGGGAAATCACGTCACATTCCTCAGTTTCCTTCTCGGTGAAACAGGGATAATAAAGCACTTCTGTGCAGTTGTGGTGCAGATTAAACAAGCAGCACAGGGCCTCATACAAAATAGGTCCTAATTCCTTCTTCCCTTAGTAGTTGTGAGATGCTACTTCCCTTTTGGCTACAGCACAAGGGGAATGTGGACTTTGGGCCTCAAAAGGGCAAAGAATGTCCCAAACAACGGGAAACACTGGGCTCTTTGGGGGTCATCGTGCCCCCTGGGGGGAGGGCTGAACTCAGAGGGGCCTTCGTTGTTTTCATTTTATTTGTAGGACATGAAACAGAATTCCATTCTCAAGGAAAACCCCCATGGAAGCAGAAATAAAAACAGAACACCCCTCCCCCAGAGGGGGGTCACAGAAACCCAACCCCAGGGAGCCACAGAATCCCAACCCAGGAGAGGATAAGTGTGTTGTTTACTGGGAAACTTAAAACACTATCTGCTCCTTTGTTATCATTTTCTCTTAATAAATAGTTTAGGCTGGGAAAAGTGTTCTGCAAGTGTTAAAAATTTCCACAGTGTTAACGGAAACCATTTTCGAAGTAATTATCAATAACAACAGTCACGATCTTACAGATCCAGCTTGACTAATGAATACATTCCACAAGGAAAATGTTTTTCTGTAGAAGAACAAACACGTTAGAGAGTCAGCTGAACAGACACCGGACTCTCCTGGAAGGGCCTGGATTTCCAAGCCTTTACCAGCTGTGTGGTCTTGCTTAGGTCACTCAGGCTCTCTGAGCTTTGTTTTCCTCCTCTGTAAAATGGAGATAGTTACATCTGCTCTGGGAGCTGAAATTTGATGATGGGTTAAAGTCTCAGCACAAGGTGACCCTCCTCTGGCGTCACACAATTTTGCAGAGGCTCCACCAGCTGCCTTTTGTTAGCAGGATGTGAGACTCACTGCATTAGTGGGACAGACTGGGGGCAAGTCTGAGGCCGAGTGCTGTGGGGAGACAGCACACAAATGGGGCAGGGGCTGCCAGGGGCTCGTCCTGCACTGACAGTTCCTTGTGGATAACCGTGGACTCACCCCTTCTCTCCAGGTCTCAGTGTCTCCTGTACAACGACGACCTGGGCTCGCTCTCAGGGCCTTCCATGCTCCCCAGTCCTAAGGCTGTATAAAAAGCTAGCAAATCCCATGCCCATGTCTCCATCACGATTTAGAAGCACACAGCATTTAAATAACATGTGAGCCCCTTGTGCTCCAAGGGGGGACAGCCCCCAGCTCTGTGAAGGACTATGCTGTCTGAAGGGAGTTGCCGAACACTTACTAGGCACCTTCCAGGTACAAAGATGGAATCCTGACACTTCCCAGCTGCATTTGCTCCAAAGCCATATCAACTTTTGCTGAAAACAAGACAAAAAAACCAGGCTTGAGAGGAACAGAGTTCCCAAGCAACTAGAAGCAAAAACCAAGTGGGAGAAGACATTCAGCTCTGGGAACTGAGGGACAGAAGTGCCAGCAGGTAGTGGCCACGTGGATGACTCAGAGGCAGGCTATGCCCGAGTGTGGCCCACTCGGGAGGTGCACCAAGTCACAGCTCCTGGGAAGTGGTTGAGCAGGGCCTGTTAACCCCCCAGCCCCCGCCAACTCGTCCCTGACAAGCTTGTCCATCCTATCATCACCCCAGTGGTTACCAAGGATACTGGGAACACGGACATTCTGCATTTCTGTGTCGTGCTTGCCACTTGTCCTTCAGCACTTACCTGAATATGTCATCATGACATGAAATAGCACTTGTAGTATTTATAATTGAATGGTGATTATATATAAAAATGCAACCACAAACACACTTGCAAAGCCCTAGCACAGTGGTCCTGTAGGGACATTTACCATCCTTGTTGTACCAGAAGGAGACTGAGGCAGTGAAGGCTGCCACAGGGCGGGCACCTGGCATTGTGTCTCACAATCGTGCTCATCGTTAAGGTCAGGATGTTCATTCCCTCCAAGTAGAGATGTCCGTGGACTGCAGAGACTGAGGTGTGGGGAGGTGTGTAGCTGGGGCTCCCACCCTCCTGATCTAGCAGATAATCCAGGAGTGCTGAGGACCAAGATGTGGGAAAAGCCCATTTTACATGAGGACACTGAGGCTTGGCAGAGTTAAGTGACTTCCTTAACGTCACACAATTAAATATCAGAACCCACAGCCTTCTCCTGTCTAGAACAGTGATGACATCGTAGTTGGAGGAATTTCCTGCTCACTCCCTGGCCCGAGGTGGTGGTATGGAACTAAATCATGCAGCCTCACTGGCAGGCAAACAAATGTTCACTCTAGCATCATGCATTCATTCACTCACTCACAGTGACTTCCCCTGTGTTAGGTGCGAAACAATCCTCTCCAGGACAAAGGCTATGAAATTGCTTGTTAAAGCAGCTTCACTGTACTGGGCATGAAATGTCGGGTGAATCTAAAATCTGGCCCGCTTGCCCAGGGTCCTAGGGTGAGCGCTCGTTCCACTGGATGCAGACAGAATAGCGAGGCTTCAGGGAAAACCCTTTGATCCAGGTCCCAGTCATGTCCTCTGCTTTGCTGCTGCCCTAGAAGAGGCAGTAAAATGCACACATCAATTGGAGAGAGAACATTTAATGTTCTTCTCTGGAGGCAATGCTAGGGCCAGGACAAGACATCCCAACAGCTCTCGGAACTGAACTATCTTGGCGGTTGTAGTCACTTGGTGTTCCACAGGTCAGGACTACGGGTCCTCCACTTTCTTCCTTAAAATAACAATTCCTCAGTTAAACCTGAATGGTCACAGTTATGGCTCTGGTTCTGATACTGCCAGCTAGGCCACCCTGGCAGGTTATGTATCCTCTGAGTTTCAGACACAGCATCCATAAAATGCAGATTATAATCTCTTCCCCCGCCCACTCTCCCAGACCATCTTGAGGATTCAATGAGATCACGGGTGTAAAAATGGTGCACAGTGCAGCTTCAGCAAATGAAGCTAAGGTACCCCTCTCATTCCAGGAAACCAAAGAAGAGTCCTTGCCCTCACCTCCTTCTCACAATGTAGTGTCAGGGTAGCAAGAAGCAGAACTGGAATCCAGCTGGGAAGATTTGAGTCCATCTTCACTTACTACTTATTGGCCTTGGGGCCCCTTCTTCTTTCTGACCCTCAATTTCCTCCTTTGTAGAGATTCTAATGAATTCCTGGCAGGACCACTGAGAAAACCAGAAGAGAAAAATGCGAAGCTATCTGTAAGGTTTAAAGCACTGTGCAAAGGGGTACTGTTTCCCAGTCTCACTGCTTGCCTCAGTTTCCTCTCTGCAAAATGGGGATATTCATGTTGACACCTCAGGCTGTTTTGAGATGGGTGAAAATTAAATGAGATGACAGCTGTGGAAACAGCTAGCACATGTCTGGCATGCAATGGGAGCTCAATTAATGTAGAGTTTCGGTCTGTAGGCAGCCTGGGAGGAGCAGAGATGAAATACACTGAATTATGGGGCGGGGGTGGGGTCCATCTGCAATTTTAAAGAACACAGGAGCCTACCATCAGTGCCTGCCTCCAATTACCGGTTTGTCATCCAGTCTCAGCTTTTACTAGGAAAGATGCTTTGATATCGGCCAATTGGGAAAGCATGACAGATTTGTGTCCTGAAAGCACAGTGGCACACTGGCCACAGGTGACAGAGGGCAAGAAGCCAGCCCCTCACGTACTTCCCGCTCCCCTGAATACACTCCCAGAGAGGCCCCAGAGCTCAGGAGCAGGAACTTCCTCCTCTGTTCTCTCCAGAGCATGGGGTTGCAACCAGGGGGTCTCCCATTACTGGCTCTTTCCTCAATGCCACTGTAGAACTCATGGTTTAGCATGGTCAGGAATGGCAGCAGAAGCTTTAGGAATCCGTTGTTTTAAGATAAATAGTGGTCATTATAAACAATGATCTATAAGACCATTATCCTTCCTTTGGAAAATGGAAAGGAGAAAAATCCACTTTCAAGTCCATCGACCCAGCAGAACTCTTGGTGCTTTCCTTTCTAGTCTGTGACCTCATGCACGTGAACTCCCAGAGTTTGCATTGGAGCTCGCGCCTTTCTGTGGCCTGCGTTCTCTACTTCATCATCTGGTGACTCACATTTTCCCACATTGCGTCCTCATCTTCATAAATACCATTTCTAACGGAATGGTAATTTCATGAGGAATGCCTGGGGCCACGGTGTTCTCACGTGCCTACCCCATGAACACCCTGAGTGCTGAACACAGGCCCTGCTTGCCTGCATCTGCTATCACACTCAGTGCTGAAATCAGGGCGTAGATCTTGGTCTTGCTTGGACGCATCCCTTAGGGACTGTCAAAATAGGTCGAAGCCACATACTACCCCCTGCAGCATGTGACCCTGCCAGCTTCCCTACTGGGCAGGATCTAGAACTGCGATTTAGAAATGGGCTGTCAGACAAGCCACAGACTGGGAGAAAATATTTTCAAGACACATTGGATAGGTGGAGTCGGAGAAGATGGCGGAAGAGTAAGACGCGGAGATCACCTTCCTCCCCACAGATACATCAGAAATACATCTACACGTGGAACTGCTCCTATAGAACACCCACTGAATGCTGGCAGAAGACCTCAGACCTCCCAAAAGGCAAGAAACTCCCCACGTACTTGGGTAGGGCAAAAGAAAAAAGAAAAAACAGAGACAAAAGAATAGGGACGGGACCTGCACCAGTGGGAGGGAGCTGTGAAGGAGGAAAGGTTTCCACACACTAGGAAGCCCCTTCGCGGGCGAAGACTGCGGGTGGCAGAGGGGGGAAGCTTCGGAGCCGTGGAGGAGAGCGCAGAAACAGAGGTGCGGAGGGCAAAGCGGAGAGATTCCCGCACAGAGGATCGGTGCTGACCAGCACTCACCAGCTGGAGAGGCTTGTCTGCTCACCCGCCGGGGTGGGCGGAGCCTGGGAGCTGAGGCTCGGGCTTTGGGTCAGATCGCAGGGAGAGAACTGGGGTTGGAGGCGTGAACACAGCCTGAAGGGGCTAGTGCGCCACGGCTACCTGGGAGGGAGTCCGGGGAAAAGTCTGGACTTGCCGAAGAGGCAAGAGACTTTTTCTTGCCTCTTTGTTTCCTGGTGCGCGAGGAGAGGGGATTAAGAGCGCCGATTAAAGGAGCTCCAGAGACGGGCGCAAGCCGCGGTTATCAGCGCGGACCCCAGAGACGGGCAGGAGATGCTAAGGCTGCTGCTGCCGCCACCAAGAAGCCTGTGTGCGAGCACAGGTCACTCTCCACACCTCCCCTCCTGGGAACCTGTGCAGCCCGCCACTGCCAGGGTCCCGTGATCCAGGGACAACTTCTCCTAGAGAACGCACAGCGCGGCTCAGGCTGCTGCAACGTCACACTGGCCTCTGCCGCCGCAGGCTCGCCCCGCATCCGTTCCCCTCCCTCCCCCACGCCTGAGGGAGCCAGAGCCCCCGAATCAGCTGCTCCTTTAACCCTGTCCTGTCTGGGGGGGAACAGACGCCCTCAGGCGACCTACACGCAGAGGCGGGGCCAAATCCAAAGCTGAACCCCGGGAGCTGTGCAAACAAAAAAGAGAAAGGGAAATCTCTCCCAGCAACCTCAGGAGCAGCAGATTAAATCTCTACAATCAACTTGATGTACCTGCATCTGTGGAACACCTGAATAGACAACGAATCATCCCAAATTGAGGAGGTGGACTTTGGGAGCAAGATATATTATTTTTTCCCCTTTTCCTCTTTTTGTGAGTGTGTATGTGTATGCTTCTGTGTGTGATTTTGTCTGTATAGCTTTGCTTTCACCATTTCACCACTAGGGTTCTGTCTGTCCGTTTTTGTTTTTTTTTTACTTCTTAAAAAGTTTTTTTCTTAATAATTATTTTTTATTTTAATAAATTTATTTTATTTTATCTTACTTTATTTTATCCTCTTTCTTTCTTTCTTTCTTTTTTTTCTCCCTTTTATTCTGAACCGTGTGGATGAAAGGCTCTTGGTGCTCCAGCCAGGAGTCAGTGCTGTGCCTCTGAGGTGGGAGAGCCAACTTCAGGACACTGGTCCACAAGAGACCTCCCAGCTCCATGTAATATCAAACAGTGAAAATCTCCCAGAGATTTCCATCTCAACACCAAGACCCAGCTTCACTCAACGACCAGTAAGCTACAGTGCTGGACACCCTATGCCAAACAACTAGCAAGACAGGAACACAACCCCACCCATTAGCAGAGAGGCTGCCTAAAATCATAATAAGGCCACAGACACCCCAAAACACACCACCAGACGTGGACCTGCCCACCAGAAAGACAAGATCCAGCCTCATCCACCAGAACACAGGCACTAGTCCCCTCCACCAGGAAGCCTACACAACCCACTGAACCAACCTTAGCCACTGGGGACAGACACCAAAAACAATGGGAACTACGAACTTGCAGCCTGCAGAAAGGAGACCCCAAACACAGTAAGATAAGCAAAATGAGAAGACAGAAAAACACACAGCAGGTGAAGGAGCAAGGTAAAAACCCACCAGACCTCACAAATGAAGATGAAATAGGCAGTCTTCCTGAAAAAGAATTCAGAATAATGAAAGTAAAGATGATCCAAAATCTTGGAAATAGAATAGAGAAAATGCAAGAAACATTTAACAAGGACCTAGAAGAACTAAAGAGGAAACAAGCAACGATGAACAACACAATAAACGAAATTAAAAATACTCTAGAAGGGATCAATAGCAGAATAACTGAGGCAGAAGAATGGATACGTGACCTGGAAGATAAAATAGTGGAAATAACTACTGCAGAGCAGAATAAAGAAAAAAGAATGAAAAGAACTGAGGACAGTCTCAGGGACCTCTGGGACAACATTAAATGCACCAACATTCGAATTATAGGGGTCTCAGAAGAAGAAGAGAAAAAGAAAGGGACTGAAAAAATATTTGAAGAGATTATAGTTGAAAACTTCCCTAATATGGGAAAGGAAATAGTTAATCAAGTCCAGGAAGCACAGAGAGTCCCATACAGGATAAATCCAAGGAGAAACACGCCAAGACACATATTAATCAAACTATCAAAAATTAAATACAAAGAAAACATACTAAAAGCAGCAAGGGAAAAACAACAAATAACACACAAGGGAATCCCCATAAGGTTAACAGCTGATCTTTCAGCAGAAACTCTGCAAGCCAGAAGGGAGTGGCAGGACATATTTAAAGTGATGAAGGAGAAAAACCTACAACCAAGATTACTCTACCCAGCAAGGATGTCATTCAGATTTGATGGAGAAATTAAAACCTTTACAGACAAGCAAAAGCTGAGAGAGTTCAGCACCACCAAACCAGCTTTACAACAAATGCTAAAGGAACTTCTCTAGGCAAGAAAGAGAAGAGAAGGAAAAGACCTACAATAACAAACCCAAAACAATTAAGAAAATGGTCATAGGAACATACATATCGATAATTACCTTAAATGTAAATGGATTAAATGCTCCTACCAAAAGACACAGACTGGCTGAGTGGATTCAAAAACAAGACCCATATATATGCTGTCTACAAGAGACCCACTTCAGACCTAGGGACATATACAGACTGAAAGTGAGGGGATGGAAAAAGATATTCCATGCAAATGGAAATCAAAAGAAAGCTGGAGTAGCAATTCTCATATCAGATAAAATAGACTTTAAAATAAAGACTATTACAAGAGACAAAGAAGGACACTACATAATGATCAAGGGATGAAACCAAGAAGAAGATATAACAATTGTAAATATTTATGCACCCAACATAGGAGCACCTCAATACATAAGGCAAATACTAACAGCCATAAAAGGGGAAATCGACAGTAACACAATCATAGTAGGGGACTTTAACACCCCACTTTAACCAATGGACAGATCATCCAAAATGAAAATAAATAAGGAAACACAAGCTTTAAATGATACACTAAACAAGATGGACTTAGTTGATATTTATAGGACATTCCATCCAAAAACAACAGAATACACATTTTTCTCAAGTGCTCATGGAACATTCTCCAGGATAGATCATATCTTGGGTCTCAAATCAAGCCTTGGTAAATTTAAGAAAATTGAAATCATATCAAGTATCTTTTCCGACCACAACGGTATGAGACTAGATATCAATTACAGGAAAAGATCTGTAAAAAATACAAACACATGGAGGCTAAACAATACACTACTTAATAACCAAGTGATCACTGAAGAAATCAAAGGGGAAATCAAAAAATACCTAGAAACAAATGACAATGGAGACACGACGACCCAAAACCTATGGGATGCAGCAAAAGCAGTGCTAAGAGGGAAGTTTATAGCAATACAACCCTACCTCAAGAAACAGGAAACACCTCGAATAAACAACCTAATCTTGCACCTAAAGCAATTAGAGAAAGAAGAACTAAAAAACCCTAAAGTTAGCAGAGGAAAGAAATCATAAAGATCAGATCAGAAATAAATGAAAAAGAAATGAAGGAAACGATAGCAAAGATCAATAAAAGTAAAAGCTGGTTTTTTGAGAAGATAAACAAAATTGATAAACCATTAGCCAGACTCATCAAGAAAAAAAGGGAGAAGACTCAAATCAATAGAATTAGAAATGAAAAAGGAGAAGTAACCACTGACACTGCAGAAATACAAAAGATCATGAGAGATTACTACAGGCAACTCTATGCCAATAAAATGGACAACCTGGAAGAAATGGACAAATTCTTAGAAATGCACAACCTGCCGAGACTGAACCAGGAAGAAACAGAAAATATCAACAGACCAATCACAAGCACTGAAATTGAAACTGTGATTAAAAATCTTCCAACAAACAAAAGCCCAGGACCAGATGGCTTCACAGGTGAATTCTATCAAACATTTAGAGAAGAGCTAACACCTATCCTTGTCAAACTCTTCCAAAATATAGCAGAGGGAGGAACACTCCCAAACTCATTCTACGAGGCCACCATCACGCTGATACCAAAACCAGACAAAGATGTCACCAAGAAAGAAAACTACAGGCCAATATCACTGATGAACATAGATGCAAAAATCCTCAACAAAATACTAGCAAACAGAATCCAAAGGCACATTAAAAGGATCATACACCATGATCAAGTGGGGTTTATTCCAGGAATGCAAGGATTCTTCAATATACGCAAATCAATCAACGTGATACATCATATTAACAAATTGAAGGAGAAAAACCATATGATCATCTCAATAGATGCAGAGAAAGCTTTCGACAAAATTCAACACCCATTTATGATAAAAACCCTGCAGAAAGTAGGCATAGAGGGAACTTACCTCAACATAATAAGGCCTTATATGACAAACCCACAGCCAACACTGTCCTCAATGGTGAAAAACTGAAACCATTTCCACTAAGATCAGGAACAAGACAAGGTTGCCCACTCTCACCATTATTATTCAATATAGTTTTGGAAGTTTTAGCCATAGCAATAAGAGAAGAAAAAGAAATAAAAGGAATCCAAATCCGAAAGAAGAAGTAAAGCTGTCACTGTTTGCAGATGACATGATACTCTACATAGATAATCCTAAAGATGCTACCAGAAAACTACTAGAGCTAATCAATGAATTTGGTAAAGTAGCAGGATACAAAATTAATGCACAGATGTCTCTGGCATTCCTATACACTAATGATGAAAAATCTGAAAGTGAAATTAAGAAAACACTCCCATTTACCACTGCGACAAAAAGAATAAAATATCTAGGAATAAACCTACCTAAGGAGAGAAAAGACCTGTATGCAGAAAATTATAAGACACTGATGAAAGAAATTAAAGATGATACAAACAGATGGAGAGATATACCATGTTCTTGGATTGGAAGAATCAACATTGTGAAAATGACTCTACTACTCAAAGCAATCTACAGATTCAATGCAATCCCTATCAAACTACCAGTGGCATTTTTCACAGAACAAGAATAAAAAATTTCCCAATTTGTATGGAAACACAAAAGACCCCAAATAGCCAAAGCAATCTTGAGAATGAAAAATGGAGCTAGAGGAATCAGGCTCCCTGGCTTCAGACTATACTACAAAGCTAGTGTAATCAAGACAGTATGGTACTGGCACAAAAACAGAAATATAGATCAATGGAACAGGACAGAAAGCCCAGAGATAAACCCACGCACATATGGTCACCTTATTTTTGATAAAGGAGGCAAGAATATACAGTGGAGAAAAGCCTCTTCAACAAGTGGTGCTGGGCAGACACTATCAAACTCTTAGAGGAAAACATAGGCAGAACACTCTATGACATAAATCACAGCAAGATCCTTTTTGACCCACCTCCTAGAGAAATGGAAATAAAAACAAAAATAAACAAATGGGACCTAATGAAACTTAAAAGCTTTTGCACAGCAATGGAAACATAAACAAGACCAGAAGACAACCCTTAGAATGGGAGAAAATATTTGCAAATGAAGCAACTGACAAAGGATTAATCTCCAACATTTACAAGCAGCTCATGCAGCTCAATAACAAAAAAACAAACAACCCAATCCAGAAATGGGCAGAAGACCTAAATAGACATTTCTCCAAAGAAAATATACAGATTGCCAACAAACACATGAAAGAATGCTCAACATCATTAATCATTAGAGAAATGCAAAACTACAATGAGATATTATCTCACACCGGTCAGAATGGCCATCATCAAAAAATCTAGAAACAATAAATGCTGGAGAGGGTGTGGAGAAAAGGGAACCCTCTTGCACTGTTGGTGGGAATGTAAATTGATACAACCACTATGGAGAACAGTAGGGAGGTTCCTTAAGAAACTATAAATAGAACTACCATACGACCCAGCAATCCCACTACTGGGCATGTACCCTGAGAAAACCATAATTCAAAAAGAGTCATGTACCACAATGTTCATTACAGCTCTATTTACAATAGCCAGGACATGGAAGCAACCTAAGTGTCCATCATCAGATGAATGGATAAAGAAGATGTGGCACATATATACAATGGAATATTACTCAGCCATAAAAAGAAATGAAATGGAGGTATTTGTAATGAGGTGGATGGAGTTAGAGTCTGTCATACGGAGTGAAGTAAGTCAGAAAGAGAAAAACAAATACCGTATGCTAACACATATATATGGAATCTAAGAAAAAAAAAAAGGTCATGAAGAACCTAGGGGTAAGACGGGAATAAAGACATAGACCTACTAGAGAATGGACTTGAGGATATGGGGAGGGGGAAGAGTAAGCTGTGACAAAGTGAGAGAGTGGCATGGACATATATACACTACCAAACGTAAAATAGATAGCTAGTGGGAAGCAGCCGCATAGCACAGGGAGATCAGCTCGGTGCTTTGTAACCACCTAGAGGGGTGGGATAGGGAGGGTGGGAGGGAGGGAGACGCAAGAGGGAAGAGATATGGGAACATATGTATATGTATAACTGATTCACTTTGTTATAAAGCAGAAACTAACACACCATTGTAAAGCAATTATACTCCAATAAAGATGTTAAAAAAAAAAAGACACATCGGATAAAGCACTGTTACCTGAAATATACAAAGACTTCTTAAAACTCAACAGTAAGAAAACAAACAATCCAATTAAAAGGTGGCTTAATGACCTTAATAGATACTTTGAGGAAGATACACAAATGGCAAATAAGCGCATGAAAAGATGCTCCACATGATACGTCAGCAGGGAAATGCAAATTAAAACAACATTGAGATACCACTGCACACCTATTAGAATGGCTGAAATCCAGATCACTGACAACACCAAATGCTGGTGAGGATGTGGAGTAACAGGGACTCTCATTCATTGCTGGTAGGAATACAAAATGGTACAGCCACTCTGGAAGACTGATCGGCAGTTTCTTAGAGAAAAGTATTTTTACATACTTTTACCATACAATCCAGTAACCATGCTCCTTGGTATTTACACAAACGGGTTGTTATGTTCACACAAAAACCTGGACACAGATCTTTATAGTGGCTTTATTCATAATTGCCAAAACCTGGAAGCAGCCAAGACGTCCTTCAGTTGGTGGCTAGATAAATAAACAGTATTATATCCAGACAATGGAGTATTATTCAGTGCTCAAAAGAAATGAGCTATCAAGTCGTGAAAAGACATGGAGGAAACTTAAATGAATACCAATAAGTGAAAGAAACCAACATGAAAAGGCTATGACATTCTGAAAAAGGAAAAACTATGGAGATGGTAAAAAGATCAATGCTTGCCAGGAGCCTGGTGGGGACGGAAGGATGAATAGGCAGAACACGGATTATCTTTATAACGCAGTGAAATTACTCTGTATGATACTATCACGGTGGATACATGTCATACATACATTTGTCCAAACTCATAGAATGTACAATATCAAGAGTGACCCCTACGGTAAATTATAGACTCCGGGTGATAACTATGTGTCAATATATGTCATCCATTGTAACAAATGTACCACTCTGGTGGGGGATGTTGATAATGGAGGACGCTGTTCCCGTGTTGGGGTGGAGGGTCTACGGGAAATCTCTGTACCTTCCACTCAATTTTGTTATGAAACTGCTCTAAAAAAACAAAATCTATTAAAAAACAGAACAACAGCTCAAGGAGGATTCATTTTCCTTCCTGGGTCATAAACTGATTTGGTGGTGCCCGCACTGGTCACGGGGGTTTCCCACAGTAAAAGCCATCTCCGGGGTGGACAGCTGAGAGCAGTACCACAGCTGCCAGCCAGCCCAGTGCCTTAGGGCTAGAGGCCCCTGGACAAGCTCTGCTTCCGCCCACAGCTCTGCAGCCAAGCCCTCTGGTGTCCACATGAGCTGTCTCACCCCAGTGCCAGGTCACTTCTGCATGGGGTGGGAAGTGAACCACAGCCCTGAGATGCTCAGAGGGAGGCCACCAACCTGTGCCAGCTGGTGATGACTGGGCCCCCATGTCACGGAGGGGCAGCACCAAGAACCCTGACTCCATCGCCTACCTCCCAGCTCTGTGACATCAGTCAGGAGACCCATTCCTCTGGTCTCCTGTCCTACTTTGGAACCAGGGAGGAAATTTTGCTCATCCCCAAATCTGGGGACCTGCACTAACATCCTCCCATGATGGATGGGTTCATCTTTGATGCCTCTGCAGGAGTTGGTGATGGATGGGTCAAAGTGATCCCAATATGACTCCCATGAGGGAAGGGAGGCCAGACTCCACAGACAACACTGTGCTCACATTTACACAGTCACCCTTGCTGTACGCTGGGGGCTGAACATCCCAAAGCTCCACTGTACAGCAGCCACACAGGTGAGTCTGTCCCAAGATCTTCCTGCAGCCTCCTCATGCTCTGTTTCCTCTGGAGTTTGCCCTGGAACTGGGACCAAAGACAGGAAGTGGTACCCCCAGAGTGGAACCGAGTTCCATTGTGCCAGGTGGATGAGGTATCACCTGGCAGAGGGACCAGCACGGAGGGAGGTTCCCACCTGCATTTTCACTAAATCATTTGCATCCTCCAGCTGCCCCATGGAGTCACACCACTGAGCCCATTTTTCAGGTAAAGAGACTAAAGGCTGGGGTAGTTTACTGATTTGCATCATGTCAGACAACTGATTAATAAGAGAACTGAACTCAGACATTGTGAGTCCAATCCAGGGCCCTTTCCTCTTGACTCCAGCATGGGAGAGAGGGAGGCACTGCCCCTGTCAGAACCAGCCATCAGGGCATCCAAGGCTGAAGGCCCTGCAGCATCAGGGCCCAGGAGGAATGACATTGGTGAGGAGGGGAAGGGTCACTGCAAACCTTTTGGGAAGGCACAACAAGCTCCTCAGATGAGCAAGGCTGACCTAGCACAGTGACTGAGTCTTCCACTGCTGGCTCCTTGAGGCATTGCTGCGGGTGGGGGAGGCCTCTGGCTTCCAAGCCAACTTCTGTCCTGGCAAGAAGGTGCCCGGGCAGCTGCCAAGGCTGGCCACCTCTGCCAGAAGCTGAGGGAAACCGGGCCAGCTCTTTTGCTTTTTAAATTGAAGGGAGAAGAATGTTAAGGAGCCATCCTCAACCAAAAAACATTCAAGATACTTTTCTTGTTAAAAACCTCAACCAGCCGGACACTGTGGGACCAGGACGAGATGAGTCTCACAAGCCTGCAGGTTTCTCATTATTTTTCCAAAACATAAAGCAATTAAACCTAATTACATGGGGTCATAATGTAAAAGCTGAACACAATCTTCAGTAGTTTCTGGACAGAAACCGTGAATACAAAGTCCCTCTCTGGAGGGACAAGAGGCTTCGGGTTTACACGCTGAGGCCTCAGCACATTGGCCTGGAAGGCTGGCTGGGTGCACACAAGCCAAGCTCGGTGTGGGGTCTGTACCCTCCAGGGAACCGGGGCAGCCTCGGGGGCCCCTGCCTCATTCTGTTCCTCGCAACTCCTTGTGAAGTGGACTGAATGAACGTTCTGGACATACTACCCAGCCTGGCCTGGGCTCTGTACCCAGGAGCCGCTGTAGGGCGCTACAGCCTGGCCTACTGGATGGCTTCTCAAGGCTGGCAGCCCGGGCCTTTTCAGCCCTTGAACCAGGACAGCAGCCATTTCTCCTGACCTCCTTACGTCAGCACCAAGATGGTGAGTTAGGGCTGGGCTGGGGACAGGATGTGTCCTGTTCCTCCAGGACACTGTCCCTCTCGGTGCCTATGGCAATTTACTTCAGCGCCTCATCTTGTTCCTGAACCAGGGCCAGCACCCAGATTTCAACCTCTCAGCTGCCAAGACGCGGGCTGTGGAAGCAGAGGCCGTGCTCCGGTGAGGGTGAGGGGCTGCTGATGCACCTACATCGCTGCCCAGCCGACTCCTTTCCCACACCCAGGGGTCCCGAGGGCCGGCATGCACATACAGCAGCCCCTTGGTGAGCTTCCTGAGACCCCGCTGCACCCCAGTCCCACACAGGCCTGCATCCTTCCCACTGGTATTCGTCAGAGGTGCACAACCTTGCTCCCTGGCCCTGGTGCTGGAGTGAGAGGGGCAGGCAAATATGTAGGAACGTTGGCCTGTACTGGACACCTGGCGATTTCAGTGGCTGTAACCCTCACCCAGCCTTGGGAGGTGGGTGTCATCCCCATTCTACAGATGGCGGGGTGGGGGTCTGAGACCCCCAGGAGGTACAGTGATGCGCCCCAGAAAACAAAGGGCAGCCGGGGCGACCAGGCCTGCCCGCCTCAAGCCCATACTCCTGCCACCACACCACAGCTCCCCTCTTCAACACCCCAAGAGTACAGTGCCTTTCCTCTCCTTTCCTCTGCTCTCTTGATCGGAGCCTCATGGTAGTCCAGGCCCATGGGACATCCATGCTGGCGGTGACCCAGAGTTCCTATCTAAGCCCACATCTTCTTGGCGAGGCCATATGGTCTCTTGTCTGGACACTGCAAAGACCCCCAGCTGTCTCCCCCAGCCTGTTTCCAAACTGATGACAGAGGGACCTTCTGAGCTTGTGGCCCTGACCGTGTCCCTCCCTCCCTACTCTATCCTCCATGGCTCCTACTGGGTGCTGTCTGAGTGTCTCAGCCTCCCATGAGAGGCTCTCACTGGGCAGGGTGGTTCTACTTCCTTCTTCTGGCCTGGGGCCTGGCTCTAACCCCACCACCCTCTTTGCCCCTCCAAGGTACAGCTAGAGCTCAGGTTCAGTCTGTCCCCACTGACTGTGCCTTTCCCTCTTCCGGTGTTGCCCTTCCACACTCCTTGTCCAGGTGGGCTCTGGAGTCAGCTTATACCTCGTGCCCTCCCATAGGTGTTGTTCAGTCAGGGAGGTCAGCCAGAGGTCAGGCCTCCCCGCAGAAAGGTCAGACCTCCACCCAGAAAGACATGTGTGCAATGGTTTGCCACCATGCTGAATTTTAAGAGCATTAAACACTTATGGGTGGAACTGTCACTTTGAGTCCTTAAGACTGAACGTAGGGTGCTTAATCCAGAATGTACTGCATTATCTCGACTGTATATTCATTTCCTATCTCCTGAGAGCTGGTGTCTTAATTCTCCTCCTGCTGGGAATAAGTGATCACACCCCATGAGGAATTTCTTCTATGCAAGCAATTAACAAAGACACATAGGTGACATCACCAGGGGCCCAAGTTCCAGGGCCTCCGCCCACTGGAATTCTGCCACTTGTGGCCAAGAATTCCAGAAGTGGGTTCTGATTTCCCAAGTATGTGAATGGCACTGGTTGTTCCCTGGAAAGGACAAAACGGGCCCTGGGAAGACAAGGGAAGGAAGACTAGTTCTGTTTTCTTAAAAGGTGAACTTGGGAGTTCCCTGGTGGTCCAGTGGTTAGGACTCCACGCTTCCAATGCCGGGCTTGGGTTCAATCTCTGATCCAGGAACTTAGATCCCGCAAGCCACGTGGTATGGTCAAAAAAAAAAAAAAAAAGAAGTAAACTTTATCTATTCCTGGAGGCTGTCAACCCCCTGGCTTGTCCACCTGTGGGAAAGGTCCACGTGTGTGCACATATAATAAACACACATGCATGTGAATGTGCAGGGAATACTGGGGCTCATTCCTGACCTCCAGGCAGGATATTGAGAAAGGAAACTAACAGAATTGCATGGTTCCTTTAAATGGCAACTTGAGAACTAGCGTATTCTGATGAAATGAGAACAAGATCATCTGTTTGGCTGAATCAACACAACTTATGTTCCATGAGTGTCTGCTCTGCGCCAGGCCCCAAGATCCAGGATGTGGCTCACGCACACGTGAGCCTTGGGGCTGCCAGGTCTGGTGGGCGCAGAAGTGAGTGAGCATGTCCCTACCTGGAGAGTCAGGCAGCAGCAACTCTGCTGTGATGCCCCGGGTGCATCACTGCAGACAGGGACATGAGCAGTCTGCTGCAGGAGCACAGACCAGGGGGTGTCAGAGAAGGTGGTGGTGGGGATGGGCCTGGAAGGATGAGCAGAGCTCTCCGGGCAGAGGAGGGAGGCAGGAACCCCAGGCAGCAGGAGCAGCACCAGCAAAGACACAGAAGGTGAACGGTCAGTTTATGGAATGACAAGTAGTGATCCAAGGATGGTGAACCACAGCGGTGGAATCGTGAGAAGATCAGTGGGCTGTAACTGCTGGGGAGCTGCACTTGGGCCTGCAAAGCTCAGGAACCACCCTCCTGTTACATACACGGGGTCTCCTGGTTGGAGGTGATTTTGGAAAGCTTGTTCTGGGGGTAGAAATCTATTCATGCAGAGAAAGTTCTGGAATACAGCTGCCATGATGAAGTTCTGAAAGACACTGTGGTTGGCTGAATAGTGGCCCCCAGAGATATCTGTGTCCTAATCCCCAGAACCTGTGAATGCTACCTAATATGGAAAAGGAACTTTGCAGGTATGATTATGTTAAGGATGTTAAGATGGGGAGATTATCCTGGATTATCCCTGTGGGCCCTAAATGCCATCACAAGTGTCCTTATAAGAGGGGGGCAAAGAGAGATTAGACACGGAAGAGGAGAAGGCGATGTGACCACAGAGTAGAGACTGAAGTAATGCAGCCACAAGCCAGGGAATGCTGGTGGCTACCAGAACCTAGGAGAGACAAGGAACAGATTCTCCCCTTCAGAAGGAACCAGCCCTTCTGACCCTTGACTTTAGCCTCGTAAGACTCATTTTGGACTTCTGGCCTCCAGAACTTTAAGAGAATAAATGTATGTTGTTTAAAGCCACCAAGTTTGTGATAATTCATTATAGCAGCCATGGGAAACTAATACAGACCCCTCTTGAATTGCCACAAGTTGCCAGCCATGAAAACATCTCACTTCGAGAAAGATTATATCGAAGTTGTCTGTGGTAACTTCAGCTAAGTAAAACATGGGATTGGGAGAAAAATCTTTTACCTAAACTTTCTATAGGTAGAGAATAGAAATCAATCAGAAATCCATGAAAAATGAGAAGTAATTTACAAATTCTGATTAGAAACATAAGTTAAAAGTCCTTCCGAAAAAGAAAGGGGTTTTTACAATGTGCTTTTAAGGTCTTGGAATAAAGAACTGGCATTTCCTTGAGTGTTTGAGGACTCTGGTTGCCATTAATCACTGTTGAGACTTTCAAAGCAACTTCTAGAACACTTTCCTTTTATTTTGAAGGCTTTAGAACAAAGTCTTGACACTTATTCATGTAGACAGGATGTAACTAAGAAAACAGAAACCACTACAAGTATTTACAACAGAGGGAATACAATGCAGGGAGCTAGTTACACAGGTGTTGGAGGAGTTGAGAAGCCAAAGAGATGACATTTAAAATAACCCAAAGTTTAGCAACAGCAGGAAGCTACCCCTAGGTGAAAGTGACAAACGAGAGGGGGGCTGTGTTACCGGAGCCCAGGGACTGAGGTCACCAACAAAACTAGACCTGTGTCAGGCAGTGTAGCCCATGGCAGGGAGGGAGGCGGAGAAATACCCTGGTTTCTCTCATCTTCCCACCCTCTAATCCTCCTCCTGCGCTCTCATTGGCCAAACCCAGCAGGAAGTCAGGAGAACCCAGAGCCAGGGGAACACAGTCTGTGGGGCTCAGTCGTCCTGTGATCAGAGCAGAGAAAGAACAGGCTAATTGTAAACAGGCACGGTCATTTACTCACACTCTCAAATATCCAGAGCCGGGTCTATGGATTTGTACCCAGTGATATTGGTGTCACCCTCCCACTAAAGAGATTCATGCCAGGAAGGAGGGACAGAATGCTGGGCAGAAGTGGAAGGAAGAAGACTGCAGGCAAGTCCCGTGGGCGGGGGGCAGCAAGGGCCCCCACCCCACTGGCACAACCGAGGCCTGAGCAACTCTCTTGGCTGTGTGCTCCTGGCTTCTCTCTGGCTCTGCCAACTCTGTCCTAGGCACAGACTCCCATTTCCGCTATTCTGCCACTCTGTTTAGGGCCCTTACCCTCCTCGCACTAGTTGCTAGTGCCCCCCCAGAGCTCCCCTCACCCACCAGCCAACTCAAATCTTAAGGACCATCACCCTCCAACCCCCACGGGGGCCCTGAACTGCTGAGACCATCAAAACTCAAGCTTACTGGTTTTCTTACTGAGAGGTTTTTGCCCTCCCGACACCAAAAACGTGGTGTCTTTTCCAATTCTGCTTCTCCAACTTTCCAACAACAACTGGCTGTACAACAATTCAATTCAATTCAGTTCAATTCAGACACTAACGGCAGGAGTTAGCACACAGACCCCACAGGTTTAAAGGCTCAGTTCCACAAGACTGTGCCCACTTCAGACACCAGTCACAAGTATTGGACCATCTGTACTTCCAACCGACTGGCTATAAACTGGGGGTCCCCATGACCCACCCCCAAGGTTCGATGATTTGCTAGAATGGCTCACAGAACTTAGGAAGCCACTTTATTTATGTTCACTGGTTTACTGTAAAGGGTACAGATGAACAGCTGGATGAAGAGGCTATACATAGGGCGAGGTCTGGAAGGGTCCTGAGTGCAGGAGCTTCTGTCTCATGGAGTTGGGGTGCACCACCCTCCTGGCACATGGATATGTTCCCCAACCCAGAGGCTCTCTGAACCTGGAACCTCATGATTTAGGGTTTAGGAGGTTTCATTACAGAGGCAGGATTGATCAAGTCATGGGCCAGAATTGATTGCACTCAACCTCCGGCCCCTCTCCCTTCCCCAGAGGTGAAGGGAGGGGTAAGCTGAAAGTTCCAACCCTGTAATCCTGGCTGGGTCTTTCTAGCAACCAGCCTCCATCCCAAAGCTACGTAGGGGCCTCCCAGCCACCAGTCATCTCATTAGCATACAAAAGACTCTTACCACTCTGGATATTCCAAGGGTTTTAGGAGCTGTGTACCAGGAATCAGGGACAAAGACCAAATATTTATTTTTTATATACCATACTCTCCCTCTTTTAACCCTTTGTTATGGGCTGTACTATGTTGCCCAAAATTCATACAGTGAAGTCCCCACCCCCTAGTACTTCAGAATTTGACTGTATTTGGAGATAGGGCCGGTCAAGAGGTAATCAATTAAAATGAAGTTATTAAGGTGTTCCCTCATCCAATGACTTCTGTCCTTACAAGAAGTGGAGACCAGGACACAGACAAGCACAGAGGGAACACCATGTGCTATCACAGGGAGAAGCTGGCCATCTGCAGGCAGAGAGAGAGGCCTCAGAAGAAACCGAACCTGCTGACACCTTGATCTTGGATGCCTAGCCTCTAGAACTGTGAGGAAATAAATTCATGTTGTTTAAGCCACCCAGTCTGTGGTACTTTGTAATGGCAGCCCGAGTATATAAATAACACCCTCCCAACACCCCCAGCAGGCAGGTAATATTACTATCTCTGCTTTAAAGATGGGGAAATCAAGGTTTACAGAGGCTAAGTAGTGTGCCCAAGGCCAAGCACTCACGCCCAAGGCTATGCTGCAGGAAAGCAGTGGGGCATGACCTTGCCCACTCTGCAGCTTTGCCAGCACCTCGTCATCACACTCTCAGTGGCCCCAAGTGGCCCCTCTCTAGGCAGATGCTGTGGCCACATGTGGTCCCGCCAGGACAGCACCCCACAGCACAGTGGAGTCAGGAGAAATGCCTGCATCTCGACTAGGATGCTGGGTTCCGCCACGTGGCGGCTGCGTGACTGGCGGTAACTGAACGTCACGCCTCATCTATAAAATGGTGAGGCTGGGTGAGGGCAGCAGAGGCTGCTGAACCCAGAGACCAGCCTGGGCTGAGCCTCAGCCCAGAGTAAGTGTCCCTTCTGGGTGCAACGCCCTGGGACCCCAGCCTGGTGACCTCACCTTGTCCCTCACGTGGGCAGTTCTGGGACTCTGGTGATGGCGCTGTTGAAGAGGAGAACTGTGCTCCTGGAGAGGCCAGGCATCTCACCCACACGTCCATTTCACAGCCCAGGAAACTGAGGCCTGGGCTGATGGCGGGGAGAGGATATAACTTTCTCAGGACCACGGAGTCGGAACTTAACAGAGGTGGGATCAAACCCAGTCTGATTTCAAAGCTTCTGGCCCTCCCTGAAAGGCAACGATTCCCTTCTGAACTGCAGAGCGCTCTGCCTGGCCTGTCACGTCTGTCCCCGTGCCCACAGTGTGGCTCATACAGGGCACCCCACACTGACCCTGCAGCCGGCACCATGGACCCCCAGTTTCCCAGGAGCTCCGGCCGTTGAGGGAGGGGGTCGGCACAGATCCAGAGCAGCTCGCTCGGCTCTGAACGGCACCGGATACAGGCGCTGCTTGCCCAGCAGGGTAAGCGATAATCTTTTCGTCTATTCCTGGCTCCTGGAGATTTGCCTCTCTCTGGGGAAATTACTCTGAGGTCACAGAGAAATTTCTTTGACAGCTAATAAACTTTCTGTTTCTGGAACCAGATCCCACAGCCCTCGACCCCTGGGGGAGGTGTGTATTGTATTTTTTCTCCTCCCTTTTAATCACCAGATGAAGTGGAAAGGGGTAAGGGCAAGAGCTCGGAGCTGAATTACCTCCTCAGCCAAAGTTCACTCTGAATTCGTCATTTGCATACACGGAGCCCAGGGAACAGGCTGTCTCCACTGGGGCCTGCAGTGACCTTCAGCTCTATGTGAGGTGGTTCAGGAGTTCCAAGTTCAAACCTCAACTCAGCAAAGCTGAGCCTGGTGCCGAGTCCTGAGCTGGGCACACAGAAGGGCAGTTGAGGTCCCTGAATTCAGACCACAGGCTTATGGGGGCTGACACGTGGGATTCCAGTCCCGGCTCTGCCTTGTGACCCGGGGGTGGGAATTTCAGCTCTCTAAGACTCAGTTTCCTCATCTCTAAGATTGGACAATAATAGGACCCATCTCCTAAGCCCTGGCGCTCCAGAATTTCTCATTAGGAAAAGCATAGGGGAGGGAGGCGATCTGGTTTCAGGGTGGTGAGGTGAGAGCTGCTTTTGAAGTCTCAGTTGCAAAGGAGGGCACTGTTTTTCCTAAGATGGTATGTTTGGGGGTGGCCCTGGAAAAGGCTCCCCTTACTCCCCGCAACTCCCTGGCCCTGCTGCAGAGGAATGAACCAGATCTTGTAAGAGAATTGCCTAGCACAATGCTTGCCACCTAGTTAGCACGGAATATACGGACTGCCATTCTTTTATTGTTGTTGTTGTTGTTTTTATTTTATTTTATTTTTTTTATTGTTGTTTTTGTTAATAACAGGATGTGACACTTGCCCCGGATGAGTTCACAGAACAGCAGGAGAGGCAACCATACTACTGGCCATTATGACAGCATCACAGTGTGCCAGGCATTATGGGAGGGCAGAGAGAGCCTGTTTTATTCTTCCTGGGCATCCAGGGTCGACTTCACAGAGCCGGTGACGTTTTTTTTTTTAACATATTTATTGGAGTATAATTGCTTTACATTGTTGTGTTAGTTTCTGCTGTATAACAAAGTGAATCAGCTATATGTATGCATATATCCCCATATCCCCTCCTTTTTGCGTCTCCCTCCCACCTTACCTATCCCACCCCTCTAGCTGCTCACAGAGCACCAAGCTGATCTCCCTGTGCTATGCGGCTGCTTCCCACTAGCTCTCTGTTTTACATTTGGTAGTGTATATATGTCCATGCCACTCTCTCACTTTGTCCCAGCTTACCCTCTCCCCCCTACCCCGTGTCCTCAAGTCCATTCCCTACATCTGCGTCTTTATTCCTGTCCTGCCCCTAGGTTCTTCAGAATCTTTTTTTTTTTAATTTTTATACTCCATATATATGTGTTAGCATACGGTATATGTTTTTCTCTTTCTGACTTACTTCACTCTGTATGACAGACTCTAGGTCAATCCACCTCACTACAAATAACTCAATTTCGTTTCTTTTTATGGCTGAGTAATATTCCATTATATATATGTGCCACATCTTCTTTATCTATTCATCTGTCGATGAACACTTACGTTGCTTCCATGTCCTGGCTATTGTAAATAGAGCTGCAGTAAACACTGTGGTACATGACTCTTGGAATTATGGTTTTCTTAGGGTATACGCCCAGTAGTGGGATTGCTGGGTCATATGGTAGTTCTATTTTTAGTTTTTTAAGGAACCTCCATACTGTTCTCCATACTGGCTGTATCAATTTACATTCCCACCAACAGTGCAAGAGGGTTCCCTTCTCTGCACACCCTCTCCAGCATTTATTGTTTGTAGATTTTTGGATGATGGCCATTCTGATTGGTGTGAGGTGATACCTCATTGTAGCTTTGATTTGCATTTCTCTAATGATTAGTGATGTTGAGCATCCATTCATGTGTTTGTTGGCAATTTGTATATCTTCTTTGGAGAAATGTCCCTTTAGGTCTTCTGTCCATTTTTGGATTGGGTTTTTTGGTTTTTTGAGCTGCATGAGCTGCTTGTATATTTTGGTGATTAATCCTTTGTCAGTTGCTTCGTTTGCAGATATTTTCTCCCATTCTGAGGGTTGTCTTTTCATCTTGTTTATGGTTTCCTTTGCTATGCAAAAGCTTTTAAGTTTCATTAGGTCCCATTTGTTTATTTTTGTTTTTATTTCCATTCCTCTAGGAGGTGGGTCAAAAAGGATCTTGCTGTGATTTATGTCATAGAGTGTTCTGCCTATGTTTTCCTCTAAGAGTTTTATAGTGTCTGGCCTTAAATTTAGGTATTTAATCCATTTTGAGTTTATTTTTCTGTATGGTATTAGGGAGTGTTCTAATTTCATTCTTTTACATGTAGCTGTCCAGTTTTCCCAGCACCACTTATTGAAGAGGCTGTCCTTTCTCCATTGTATATTCTTGCCTCCTTTATCAAAGATAAGGTGACCGTATGTGCGTGGGTTTATCTCTGGGCTTTCTATCTTGTTCCATTGATCTATATTTCTGTTTTTGTGCCAGTACCATACTCTCTTGATTACTGTAGCTTTGTAGTATAGTCTGAAGTCAGAGAGCCTGATTCCTCCAGCTCCGTTTTTCTTTCTCAAGATTGCTTTGGCTATTCAGGGTCTTTGTGTTTCCATACAAATTGGGAAATTTTTTGTTCTAGCTCTGTGAAAAATGCCATTGGTAGTTTGATAGCAATTGCATTGAATCTGTAGATTGCTTTGGGTAGTATAGTCATTTTCACAATGTTGATTCTTCCAATCCAAGAACACAGTATATCTCTCCATCTGTTTGTATCATCTTTAATTTCTTTCATCAGTGTCTTATAGTTTTCTGCATACAGGTCTTTTGTCTCCTTAGGTAGGTTTATTCCTAGGTATTTTATTCTTTTTGTTGCAATAGTAAATGGGAGTGTTTCCTTAATTTCTCTTTCAGATTTTTCATCGTTAGTGTATAGGAATGCAAGAGATTTCTGTGCATTAATTTTGTATCCTGTTACTTTACCAAATTCATTGATTAGCTCTAGTTGTTTTCTGGTAGCATCTTTAGGATTCTCTACATATAGTATCATATCATCTGCAAACAGTGACAGTTTTACTTCTTCTTTTCCAACTTGGATTCCTTTTATTTCTTTTTCTTCTCTGATTGCTGTGGCTAAAACTTCCAAAACTATGTTGAATAATAGTGGTGAGAGTGGGCAACCTTGTCTTGTTCCTGATCTTAGTGGAAATGGTTTCACCATTGAGAACGATGCTGGTTGTGGGTTTGTCATATATGGCCTTTATTATGTTGAGATAAGTCCCTCTGTGCCTACTTTCTGGAGAGTTTTTATCATAAAATGGTGTTGAATTTTGTCAAAAGCTTTTTCTGCATCTATTGAGATTATCATATGGTTTTTATCCTTCAATTTGTTAATATGGTGTATCACATCAATTGATTTGCATATATTGAAGAATCCTTGCATTCCTGGGATAAACCCCACTTGATCATGGTGTATGACTCTTTTAATGTGCTGCTGGATTCTGTTTGCTAGTATTTTGTTGAGGTTTTTGCATCTATGTTCATCAGTGATATTGGCCTGTGGTTTTCTTTTTTTGTAACATCTTTGTCTGGTTTTGTAATCAGGGTGATGGTGACCTCGTTGAATGAGTTTGGGAGTGTTCCTTCCTCTGCTATATTTTGGAAGACTTTGAGAAGGACCGTT
The DNA here is from genome assembly GCF_965194805.1 of Balaenoptera borealis. NCBI lineage: Eukaryota > Metazoa > Chordata > Mammalia > Artiodactyla > Balaenopteridae > Balaenoptera > Balaenoptera borealis. The sequence goes on from NC_138867.1 coordinate 166,063,723, forward strand.
GTTAGCTCTTCTCTAAATGTTTGATAGAATTTGCCTGTGAAACCATCTGATCCTGGGCTTTTGTTTATTGGAAGATTTTTAGTCACAGTTTCAATTTCAGTGCTTGTGACTGGTCTGTTCATATTTTCTATTTCTTCCTGGTTCAGTCTCGGAAGGTTGTGCTTTTCTAAGAATTTGCTCATTTCTTCGTGGTTGTCCATTTTATTGGCATAGAGTTGCTTGTAGTAATCTCTCATGATCCTTTGTATTTCTTCAATGTCAGTTGTTACTTCTCCGTTTTCATTTCTAATTCTGTTGATTTGAGTCTTCTCCCTTTTTTCCTATGAGTCTGGCTAATGGTTTATCAATCTTGTTTATCTTCTCAGAGAACCAGCTTTTATTTTTATTGATGTTTGTTATCGTTTTCTTCATTTCTTTTTCATTTATTTCTGATCTGATCTTTATGATTTCTTTCCTTCTGCTAACTTTGGGGTTTTTTTGTTCTTTCTCTGATTGCTTTAGGTATCAGGTTAGGTTGTTTATTTGAGATTTTTCTTGTTTCTTGAGGTAGGATTTTATTGCTATAAACTTCCCTCTTAGAACTGCTTTTGCTAGAGCCGGTGACATTTTAACTGGGCCTCAAAGGACGCACCTGGGCTCAGGGCAGGGCAGGGTGTTCAGATAGAGGTTGGCGTGAGTGGAAGGGAGGGGGCATGAGGAGCGTACAGCAAAGAAGCCACGTGAGGCAGCCAATGGCCCTGAATGCCATCCTAGGAGGGGGATTCTGAGTCCCAAACTCAGATGCCTGGTGTTTAGCTGTGTTGACAGTGTGGAGAGACAGAGATGGAGACAGGGAGACCAGTTAGGCGTCTGCCAGTGACATCTAGGGCCCAGGTTGAGGCAGGGAGGTTGAGAGGACAGAGGGCCTGGTGGATCAGTGTGGCTGCGAGGGCAGGAAGAGCAGGGGTAGAGGGGCAGACTGGGTGGTGACACTGTGTTTCAGAGAGAGAATGCACACAACACAATATCTGCTGAAAACCACCTGGAAACGCCACGTTTGCTTTTCCCAAAATGTACCATAATCAAGGATTCACCAGGGATGCCTCAGAACAAAGGCACCAGAATGGTGGACAAGCTGCTGATTTTCTTATGGTATCATTGTATGGCCTCTGGTGACATAGCTAAGCCGTCCTTACTGAGCAAAGAGGGTGGGAACCCAGAGATGAGCCCTGCTCATCTGAGCACCTGTACAGGGCACAGAACTAACAGCTAACATTGACCAGCTACTTGCCTGTGTAGCAACTGTGCCAAACTCCTGGTGGGCTCAACTCATTCAATGCTTGAGAAGTAATACCCTCATTTTGCAAAGGAAGAGGCTGAGAGTCAGAGAGCATACACCCATCCGTCAAAGTTGCACAGTGGAAGGTGGTAGAACCAGGGTCGGTCTGGCCTGCGCACTTGACAAAGCACTCTCAGAGCCTCATCTTCTGGAGACTCCTTCTTTCCCAGCTGTCTCCCTCCTGAGGATCACCATGCTCTCAAGTGTCAGAAAGGGTACTTGAACCTGGGACGTCTGTCTCCAGGTACAATGTTTCTTGAGACAGTACAATGGCCTCCACCTCAGTGGACAACATTCTTGCTCTTTCATCTCATTGCTGGTGGGTGGTGGGCTGGTGGTGGTGCCTGATCATAATCCCTTCTGGCTTTTTATGCTCTACCTTGGATGAAACAGGTCTGGGCAGAGGGGACAGGTGAGGAAGGGAGCACGATGACCCGAAGTGGGAGGGCACCAGCAGCTGGCCCATGTCTATGGCATCCTGGACCTAGCATGAGCCTCACCCTCAAGAGTTCCTAGTGGAGGAGTGAATGTGTGGTGTGGTGGGAGTGGGGGCAGTCCCTGGTGGGGGAATCCAGCCTCTGAACCTATAGCCCTGGTGCTGCTCTGAGTTCCAAGGAACCAGGCCCTGAGGATACCACTGTCCCACCTGGGTCCCCCTAGCCGAGGCCCTGTGCTCTCCATCCCTCACCTGCCCCCTCTGGGGCCAGCCTCAGTATCATTTCCATCACTCAAGATGCAGAAGTCAAGAAGCTGACCTAGACCTGGGGGCACTGGGAGACTGGACCTGGGGGGAGGGAGGATGGTGGGGTAGGCCTCAGCCAAGTTCCTGGGCTGCTCATGCCTGGGGGGCCTGGTCTACATGCCCACTATGGGCTTAGTGGTCCCTCATGGCCATAGTGAATAAACCTGAAGTTGACCCAAGGCTGCTGGTCAGGTTTCAAAAAATCTCAGCCAGTATGTCATAATCCCAGAGCCGAAAACAAGCAGAGGCAAGGCCCTTCTGTGGCACCTGCCTCCACCCTGAGACTCTGCTCTGGTTCACACCAAGGGATTAAGTTCAAAGAATGAAAACAGTACCTAGAGAAATTAATATGCCAGGGCACTTAGTAAAACAGTCCAACTTAAAAAAATAAAACCGTCTCTGGCCTCCTCCTTAAGTTACTGCTGTAAGAGTTAAAAGATACTTGAGTTTCATGGGCAGGAATACACAAGTGTCAAACACCTGGAGGAACTAAAAGGTATAAGCCATCATTCTTGTTTATTTAATTTATTGTCTGAAAATATTTAGGCAAGAAAAGTATGCATAAATGAGCTTTCCAGTATGATCTGGGATCCCGGCTAAATAAACTGTTTTACCTATAGTTACTCAGTTCATCATATATGTCTGATGTGTATTTATGTATACATGCACTGTGTATACCACAGAGTAGGCAACATACAGCTAATATGCTGGTTCCTTACCCACAAGTATCTTTAAATTCCTTCTGTATCTGTATTTATAAATATGTTATGTAAACCAGCTGGATTTATAGAACATGTGCACTGGAATCTGGTTTTATTTTTTAACAACATGTACTATAAAATGCTTTGGAAAAATGATCTGTGCATTTGAAAGGGAAAAAAAAAGATATCTTGGTCTACTTCTGAAATGGCAAGAGAATCAAGAACACGCATAGGAAATGCTGGCATTGGAAGCATCTGCTCAGAATTGACTCTTGGGTCCAAACAAACTGCCTAGAGCAGCGGTTCTCAAACTTGGCCTCACAATATGATCACCTGGAGAGATTTTAAAAGTTCTGGCGGTCACCCTTTGCCAATTGCACCAAAAGCTCTGGGTAAGACCCAGGCATCTGCAGTTTGTCAATCTCCCCAGAGGTTTCCAGTGTGTGTACCAGAGTCTGTGAACTTGCCTTGGAGGGTGGTTCTTGCCCAGGTGCACACTGCACTCACCTGGGAGCTTTAAACCTTTCCATGTCCAGGTTGTGCCCATGATCAATTACACCAGGACCAGCCAGCAGATCTTAGAGTTTTCCAGGTGACTCAAATGGAAGCCAGGGCTGGAAACCACTTCCCTCAGAGGATTTGGGAACAGTCCTAAGGGATGTGACAGCTGAGCCCAACTTACTTAATGGAACTTGAGATGGGCCAGGGGCTTCAGTACCATCGTCTTAGTCCGGATGCAAGTCTTGCTTTCAGGTCACCTCCATCTCTCTCTCTTATTAATTGTGTGACCTGGAGCCAGTTCAAGAAGTGCTCTGTGGCTCCTGTCCCCTTGACTCCTGGCCTCGTCAGACGCATCTCTCCTCTCCAACCATCCACAGCCTCAGCTTGAGTGCAAGTCCTTGATTTCTCCCTCTTGCCTCTGCCTTGCCCCCCTCCCTCTCTCTCCCAGTTAACCCCCACCCTGCAGCTGGAGCAGTCTCTTCAAATGCAAACCTCATCCCATCTCTCCTCTGCTCACATCCTCCAGCAGACGTGGAGACCCTGGAACCCTTGTAGGCTGCTGGTGGGAATGTGAAATGGTGCAGCCACTGCAGAAGTCAGTGTGGCAACAGTTCCACTCCTAGGATCGCCCTGGAGAAATGAAAATAGACATCCACACAAAGACCTGGATGCAAAGGCTCACAGTGCCCCAAACTGGAAGCAATCCAAATGTCCATCAACTGGCCAATGGATAAAATGTGGTATATCCAATCAATGGAATACTAATACATGCAACAACATGGATGAATCTCAGAAGCATGATGCCGTGCGAAAGAAGCCAGACACAAAACACCATGTAGTGTATGATTTCATTTGTATGACATTTCCAGAAAAGGCAGATCTACAGAGACAGAAAGCAGATCAGTGGGTGCCTGGGGTTGGGGATAGGATTGGGGATTGACTGGAAATGGGAACAAGGGAAATTTCTGGACTGATGGAAAGGTCTTAAAACCAGATCATGGTGGTGGTTGCACAACTGTATAAATTTACTAAAAATCATGGACCTGTACACTTAGAATGGGTGAATTTTATGGTGTATAAATGGTACTTCAAATTAGACTGTTTAAAAAAAACTTTTGGTGGCTTACACAGGATAGTGAAGGAGCTCCTTGCCTGGCATGCAGAGCCCTCCACCATACATTCATCTACCTTTCCAGGACAATTCCCCAGATGCCCAGGCCCCACGGAACGCTCACCTTTCCCCAATCACAGACATGGCACCTGTGTCTGGAACTCCTCATTTCCACGGCCAGCTTCTCACCCTGGCAGACTCCTCATCCTTCAGGACTCAGAGCAAATTAACACTCATCTGAGAAGTCCACACCACCCTTACCTATTAACAAAATATTATTTGCTTACACATCAGTCTCTCCCATTATAGCAGTGCTTTTAAAACTTAGGCTATTGGGTTGTGAAATCAACTTCATGTGGTACAACCAGCATTTTTTTAAAAAATGAAACAAAATAGAAAATAGAATGCACTGTGTGTAGTAAGCACATTGTCCTATTAAACTATTGTTTCACCTTTTCTGTACGGGTATTTGTATATGTACTAAGTTGCTTTTTCCATACTCTGAAAAACACTTAATTAGACAGGGAGTTCCATGAGGGCAGGGGTTGTGTGTGTTTCTCTGTATTCCTGTGGTCAGCACAGGTCTTGGAACCCAGAAGTCACCCAAGTTTGCTCAATGAAAGAGTGGTTTTATGTGAATGTAAAACTTCCCCCCAAAACTTGATTATACATCCACTGTGTCTTATATTTCTTCCAGTCCCACAACCCGTACATAGTTTTAAAAAGATTGTATGCTGGCTCACAGTCCACGTTCTCCTACAGTTAGACTGGCAGCAAACCCCAGCAAGAAGTTCAAAGAATTGCTGTAAGTCTGAGTTACAAACCTGACTATAATTGTCAAGTACATTTTTGACAGTTAAGATACACAACATAAAAATAAAAATGTAACAGCAATAATTCAAATCTAAAACTCCAGACAACACTTGCTACATAATTTGCAGAGTCTGGTGCAGAATGAAAACTTGGGTCTCCTTGTTCAAAAACTATTAAGAATTTAATGACGGCAGAGCATTAAACCAAAGGGAGGCCCTCTAAGTGCAGGGCCACAGGGTCTCACCGATGAAGACTGGCCCTGAACCCAGATCACAAAGACCTAGACCTGGGGTAAGGGGGAGTTTAAAAGTGCTTCCTCCTGGTCTTAATTGGGGGGGGGGCACAGAAGATCGCATTTAACTCCTGATGTTTAGAGAAACTGGGGTTCAAAAATGCTTTTGAAACAAGCCAAAAAGTAGCCCAGGAACCTCTAACTGAGGACACAGGGCTGGCAGATTCAGCATTCAGCTTTACCACAAACTCTGCTTCCTTGTCTTCAGGGTTTTTGGTTTTTAAAAAAATATTTATTTATTTATTTAGGTTGCACTGGGTCTTAGTTGCGGCAGGCGGGCTCCTTAGTTGTGGCACATGGGCTCCTTAGTTGTGGCATGCAAACTCTTAGTTGTGGCATGCATGTGGGATCTAGTTCTCTGACCAGGGATTGAACCTGGGCCCCCTGCATTGGGAGAGCAGAGTCTTAACCACTGTGCCACCAGGGAAGTCCCTGTCTTCAGGTTTAACACTCAGCACCGTTTGCCCAGATTGCGGGAGTCAACCCACCCCAATGTGTGGCAATGACAAAGGAAACTCATTGAATGTCTGACAGGGGCCCCAAATCACCCATATCAGAAGGATTTGGGCTTCACAGAAGAAACCGTACTTTGTAGCCTGAGCATGACTGGGCAGAGGGACCATCAATAAGCCCATGCCTCAGTTTCTCTGCCCCGAATCCCCATCTGTTTGGCCAGGGCTTTGACTGTCAACCTGAACCCCCACTGGCCTGGCCTTCTGGGACATCCAACTGATGCCAAGTCCTGTAGCCTCATCCCTCCACCCAGCTTGGCCCTTGCTTTCTCCTCTTCTCCTTGGCCAGAATCTCCAAAATTATGGGAAAAGAGTCTGAACTTGGTCTGTCTTTGTCTTATGAGAGCCCAGGGTGGGGGCTGCGTGTGGTCAAGAAAGAGGAAGAAGCTTATCTCAAGCGCAAAAGTACTATGTGCTGGTAATTCCACAAAGAAAATTGCCTTCGACTTGTATGTACAAACAGGTAGGCAAATTTAGACGGGAACATTTTTTAAAGATCACACTCCCCTCCCCACAACTCAAAATGTCATCACATTTAAATTATTTGGAGCTTCATTTGAGATACTTTCTACCCCCAGGCATGTCAAAAGCAATTTCCCAGAGTGAAGCCTTCATGAATCCAGAACTAACAGGCCTGTATGTCTCCCTCACTGAGTGCTGGGGTCAGGGTCCACAGCTGGGGCAGCAATAGCTCGCTTCTTCCTGACTCAGGGAATCACAGGGCACCTAAGGAATCTTACAGATCGTCTGGTCCTGTAGTGATTAAACCTTGTTTAAAGCAGCAGAAGCCACTCTAAATAGAAGGCATCTTGCAGAGGCCCAGTCTATAAAAGAATCATAGTAGAACAACTCTGGCTGTTGCTTGGCACAAGGAACCTAGGCCTCACTTCCTGCATCCCTTTTGCCACCCCTCCCTGTCCCCTCTCACCCCCAGAACTCGACAGAGCCCAGTTTGAGAACCCCTGGTCTTTTCTGCTCCCCCAGCCCCATTCCTATTTTACAAGCAAAGGAGACCTCCCACCGTCTCACCAAATCTTCCCTTGTCTCCAGGCCAGTGATGTTTCCAGCACCCCAGGCTGCTTCTCTGTTTCCTTTTAGTTGCTGGGAATTTCTGGGCCTTGAAAGATTCAAAGCAGCTTGTGCATTTGTGTGGTCCCAGCGGAGTCTCGTCTGAGCCACTGCATTCACTCAGGGCTGCAGTCCTCAGTTGGAGGAAGCTCGTCCGCATGTCCACACCCTAACCCACCTACGGCATTTCCCTGAAACCCATTAGAGGCACAGAAGTGGTGCCCATGTGAAAACACTTACCATGTGCCATTTTGGTTTGAGGCAGCAAACGAACCCCACATTTAAAGGGAGCTGAAATTTGAGAGGCTTGAGCATGCTACCAAACCAGGGCTGAACCCCCTGCTTTGGAAGGTGTTTCAACACCAGACACGGAGGAGCCAATGCCCTGTGGCCACTTGCCTTCTCTTTGCTCAGATTCTGGCCAGAGTTTTAAAAATTTAAATACGATAAAAAAAAGTTTTCTGAATGTACAGTTCCATGAGTTTTAAGACATGCATAGATTCTTATAATTGCCACCACTAACAGGATAAAGGACAATCCTCCCTGTCGAAACCCCAAAATTCCCTCATGCAATCCCTTTGCAGTCAGACCATCCCTTGCCCCTAACTCCTGGTGACAACTGATCTGTTCCCTATCACTATAGTTTTGCCTTTTCCAGAATGTGACATATTAATAAATGAAATCATACAGTACATAGCCTTTTGAAACTGGTTTCCTTCACTTAGTATGTAGTATATTTAAGATTCATCCAAGTTATTGTATGCATTAATAGCTTATTCCTTTTTCATTGCTGAGTAATAGCCCATTATATGGATGTACAACAGTTTGTTTGTTTTTTATCCATTCACCCATTGAGGGACATTTGGGTTTCTTCCAGGTTTTGGTGATTATAAGTAACGTTATTATGCATATTCATGTACAAGGTTTTTGTGTGAGCGTACGTTTTCATTTCTTTGGGATAAATGTCCAGGAGTAGGATCACTAAGTCATTTGCCAAGAATATGTTTACCTTCCTAAGTAACTGCCAAACTGCTTCCAGAATGGCTCAACCATTTTGCATTCTGACCAGCAAACCAGATGTGTTTATTTGTCTTCCATATAACTTCTTTGATGAAGTGACTTTTGCCTATTTATTTATTTATTTATTGGCCACGAGGTATGGCTTTTGGGATTCTAGTTCCCCGACCAGGGATTGAACCCAGGCCCTCGACAGTGAGAGCGCAGAGTCCTAACCACTGGACCGCCAGGGAATTCCTGCCTTTTGCCTATTTTTAATTGGGCTCTTTGTTCTCTTATTGTTGAATTCTGAGAGTTCTTTGTATAGTCTGGATATAAGTCCTTTGTTCGGTATGTGATTTGCAGGTATTTTCTCCCAGGGTGCAGGCCATCTTCTCATTCCATTTAGGAAGTCCCTTGCAGAACAGAAGTTTTACATTTTGGCTTATGTCCAACTTATCAGTTTTTTAAAAATGGATCGTGCTTTTGTTTGTCATCTCTAAGAGCTCTTTGCCTAATCCAAGATCATGAAGATTTTCTCCTATGGTTTTTTCTAAGAGTTTTAAAGTTTTATGCTTTGCATTTATACCTCTGATCTATTTTGATTTAATATTTGGATATGGTTTGAGGTTTAGGATGAGGTGCACTTTTTTTTGCATGTGGATGTCCAACTGTTCCAGCACCATTGTTGAAACCACTGTCCTTTCTTCAATGAATTGCCTTTGCCCTTTTGTCAAAAATTAGTTGACTCTATTTGCCTGGGTCTATCTCTGGGCTCTCTATGCTGTTCCACTGACCAATGTGACTATCCTTTTGCCAATATTACCTTGTCTTGATTAGTTTCCTCCAACTTTGTTCTTCTTTTTCAAAATTATTTTCACTATTCTAGTTCCTTTGCCTTTCCATATAAATTTTAGAATAAACTTGTTGATATCTATAAAGAATCTTGCTTAGATTTTGATTGGGGTTACATTAGATCTATAGATCAATTTGGGGAGAATTGAAATCTTAACTATATTGAATCTTCCAGTTCATGAATCAGCTGTGTCTCCCCATTTATTTAGTCTTTCTTTGACTTATTTAATCAATATTTTATAGTTCTCAGCACATATTTTGTTATATTTATGCCTAAATATTGCATTTAGGAGGCAGTACTGTAAATGAGGCTGCTTGTTAAGTTTCAGTTTCCAATTGTTTGTTGTTGGTTTGTTTTTTTTTAATATTGACCTTATATCCCATAATACAGCTCATTTATTAGTTCCAAGAGCTTTTTTCTTTTTTTCTGATAGTTCCTTTGGATTTTCTATGTAGGCAATCATGTCATCTATGAGTATGAATAGTTTTATTTCTTCCTTTCCAACTTGAATGCCTTTAATTTCTCTTTCTTACTTTATTGCACTTGCTAGGACTTTCAGTACAGTATTGAATAGGGATGCTCTCTCTGATTATTGGAGAAAGCATTCAACCTTTCACCATGCGTATGGTGTTAGCTGCAGAGTTTGGTAGATGCTCTTTATCAGTCATTCTAACCCCTGACCCCTAACCCTGGAGACCACTGATCCATCATCACAGTCTTGCCTTTTCCAGAATGTCATGCAAATGGAATAATACCTTTTTTGAGATTTACCTCTGGTTTCAGGTTAAAGGTATTCCTTTCTATTTCTGAGAGTACCTTTCTACTTCCCTTCTAGTTTGCTAAGAGTTTTTATTGTGAATTAATGTTGAATTTTATCAAATGCTGTTTCTGCATCTATTGATATAATTGTGTGTTTTTTCTTATTTAGTTGTTAACGTGCTGGATTTCACTGATTGATTTTAGCATGCTGAATCAGTCTTACATGGCCAGAAAGTTTTAAGCATGACATGTATTACTTTCTACCATGTAATAAAGTTGTTTAAATGTGTCCTAGCTCCCCATGAGGGTATAAGGCTTCATTTTAATCAATCAACTCAGGTGTTCTGAATGCCCACTAAGTTTCAGGTAACTCTCAAGGTAAGCTCAGATACCTCATCTTATTTAATTGTCACAGCAGCAGTAGGAAGTAGATATCATTATCCTCATTTTACTGTCAAGAAAACTGGAGGCTGGAGAAATTAAGAGGCTTATATTACTGCCACCTAGGTCTCCTAACTCCACATCCAGTATTCCTCCTGCTGTAGTAGCAGCCTCTAATTTATTTTTTAACCCACACCAAGTTCAGCATGGTGATGGCACACAGCAAAAGGCCAGTAAACACTGAATCAGTCAACCAAATGATCATGCCTCCTTGCATGTGCACCAATTGTAAAAAGCCCCTCTTGCCAGGTTTCAGTGTAGCATGGGCTTTCTTATACCTTATCCAGGAAACATACTACTAAAACTAACGTGCAATGACCTAGCCCCAGGACCTTTAGCAAATTTTTACCTATTGGATCTCAATGAAAAGAGCAACTCCACTTAGAGGCTGCATCACTTATCTCTACTCTTTGACTCATAGGTGATACTGAGGAAGAAGGATATAAAGCTAGAGATGACTGGGTGAGCTGCAGGGTAAACAAACCCAGCAGACACAAAACTCCTGAGGCCAGACAGCGGTGAGTCCGGGAGGTGCTGTGGATACTTAAGGACAAATCGTTACAAACTAGCCACATTTTGGTTCTCAACAGTGAGGTGAATGTCATGGGCATAGTGTAAGCAGAATGTCCTCTATTTATCACATCTGGACTGATGATGAAAGTCTCTCATAATATCCTTGTATACTAGATACATTGGTGCCTCCTGAAAAGGCTGCCAACCATGTTCAAACATCTACCCATGTCTCCTTCCCACCTCCTTCACTAGCTGAACTCAATTTGGTCAGGGAGGACATGGAGATGCCTCAATCTCATGAAAGGTAGGTCTCCACCCTGGGTCCCAGGCCTGTATGGCTCTTGCTCTGAACTTGGAGGCACTAGCGCTAGCCAAGCATGGCTGCTTCTCAGAGACAAACCACAAGTAACACTTTATCTCTTTTAATCCTCTCATGATGTAGGTACTATGCTATCGCCATGCTACAGATGGGCAATTGAGCAGGAAGAGGTTAAATAATTTGCCTAACGTCTAGTAAACTGTAGTAAATTGTAACGTCTAGTAAACGTCTAGTAAAATATTTGCCTCTCATGTCAAAAATAAGAGACATGGAAAGAAAAATGTATTAATTACACAGATTCAAAGTAAAAATTTCAGGAGAGAACAGAGGAAAACAACTATGAAAGAAATTGAGTCTTAAGCTCAAAAGGTCTCACCGAGTACCATGTAAAATTAATAAGAAGAGACCTACTTTGATATTTTCAGAAATGTATCATCATTTTCTTTATAGCTGAACATAATATATTTTTTATAGGTGGTCATATATTAAGTCACAATATAGTTCCAATATCAGAAAGGATATAGGCTGACCATTAGGTTATACAACTAGAAGTAAATAGTAAAGGTTTAAAAGTAAAAATAGTTTAGAATTAAAAAAAAAAATCCTGTTGAAAATGCTTAGATCCAAAAGAAAATAAAAGCTTCAACTGCACAGAAATAAAACACATATATTTTTGGAAAGCCTATTTAAGAATAAATAGAGTAAAATCACTATACTTAACAGCAAAGATTAGAGGTATGGAAGACAGGAAAATGTTGTAGGAGAATACTACATACTACTCAAAAAACATTAAAAAAAATTTTTTTATTGAAGTATAGTTGAATTATAATGTAGTGTTAATTATTGCTGTACAGCAAAGTGACTCACTTATAGATATATATATTCTTTTTCATATTCTTTTCTATTATGGTTTATCATAGGATATTGAATATAGTTCCCTGTGCTATACAGTAGGGCTTTGTTGTTTATCCATCCTATATATAATAGTTTGTATCTGCTAATCCCAAAAACCAATCCAACCCTTTCCCACCGCCTCCCCCTTGGCAACCACCAGTCTATTCTCTATGTCCTTGATCCTGGTTCTGTTTCGTAGATAGGTTCATTTGTGTCATATTTTAGATTCCACATATAAGTGATATCATATGATATTTGTCTTTCTCTTTCAGACTTACTTCATTTAGTATGATAATCTCTAGTTGCCTCCGTGTTGCTGTAAATGGCATTATTTTATTCTTTTTTATGGCTGAGTAATATTCTTTTGTATATATGTACCACATCTTCTTCATCCGTTCATCTGTCGATGGGCATTTAGGTTGTTTCCATGTCTTGGCTATTGTGAGTAGTGCTGCTATGAACATAGGGGTGCATGTATCTTTTTGAATTATAGTTTTGTCTGGATATATGCCCAGGAATGGGATTGCTGCCTCATATGGTAATTCTACTTTCAGTTTTCTGAGGATCCTCCATACTGTTTTCCACAGTGGCTGCACCAATCTACATTCCCACCAACATTCCCTTTTCTCCACACCCTCTCCAGCCTTTAAAAAACTTTTTTGAAAAGAAAAATAAGTATTACCAAAATTGACTAGCCTGGGGTTCGACTGAGGTTTTAAGCACGTTGCGTGAGCCATTTAAGGAACAGACAAATTTTAATTACTCTAACATTTTTCATATCTTAAGAAATATGGGAAGCTTCCCAGTTCTATTTACTAAGCTACTGTCATCCTTCATACTTTGGGTAAATATTGATCAAGTGTCTACCATGTGAAAGACACATGGCCAGGCACTGAGTTTTTAGTGGTGAACTAAATACAGACATGGCACCTACCATCATGGTACCAAAAGTCCATGGGGGAAAAAGGAATAAACCAAAAATCATATCAATAATTAGCTATATCACTTCACCCCTCCCCAAGACCCCAGCACAGTCAGCTGGGTTCCTCATCAATAATTAGTTACAATAGAGATCACTGCTATAAGGAAACTTCAAAGAACTATGAAAGAGAATAACCAGAGGAAACCTAACTACTATATATAGGTTGGTGATTTAGGTAAGAGATGAGTCACACTTAACTGGGTGATGTGGAACAAGAAGAGATATAGAAGGTAGTGGGAAGAGCATGTGTGAAGGTCCTGGGGAAGTAAAGAGCTTGATGGGTCTGAGGAGACCTCAAACTGAAACAGGAGTGAGGGGGCAGGGCACAACCTTTAAAAGAATGATAGAGCCATTGTGGATACAACAAAAACTGGCTAAAACCGATTACGCCCAAGATGGTGGAAGATTTGACTTCCGGCAGACCTTGAGCCTCATTATATGCTCATTTAAATACATTAGCAAGCCAAATGACACACTCACAGGCACCATGACAGTTCTGAGGCTAACCATAAAAGGCCAAAAAGTGGGTGGTGGCCCAAATCCTGCAAATCCTTGCCCCTTCTCCAAAATAGTTGGAATAATCCTGTCACTTATTAGCCTATGAGCCCCTAAAAACTAACCACCCCATATTTCAGGGCAGCTCTGCCTTTTTTTTTTTTTTTTAATTTTATTTATTTATTTATTTATTTATTTATTTATTTATTTATTTATTTATTTATTTATGGCTGTGTTGGGTCTTCATTTCTGTGCGAGGGTTTTCTCTAGTTGCGGCAAGTGGGGGCCACTCTTCATCGTGGTGCGCAGGCCCCTCACTATCGCAGCCTCTCTTGTTGCAGAGCACAGGCTCCAGAAGCGCAGGCTCAGCAATTGTGGCTCACGGGCCTAGTCACTCCGCGGCATGTGGGATCTTCGCAGACCAGGGCTCGAACCCGTGTCCCCTGCATTGGCAGGCAGATTCTCAACCACTGCGCCACCAGGGAAGCCCTGCAGCTCTTGCCTTTTGAGACGGACTGCATTCTGTCTATGGAGCTTGTGAACTGGATACATACATGCAAAAGAATGAAGCTGGACACTTACCTCACACCATACACAAAAATTAACTCAAAATGGATCAAAGATCTAAATTTAAGAGCAAAATTTAGCTATGTTTTCTTAGCAGAAAATATAGGGGAAATTTTTTATGACCTTGGATTTGGCAATGGTTTCTTTTTTTCTTTTCTTTTCTTTTTTTTTAAGGAATGTGCAGTGTTTATTGTAAGGCACCAGACAAGGAGGCCAGGGTAGCTAATGCTCAAAAAACCCAAACTCTCCGATCATTTTCAGTGAACAGTTTTTATAGGCAAAATCTGGGGGGAGGTCTGCAGGGTGTGTGACCTTCCTCTGATTGGTTGGTGGGGAGATAACAGGAATCTCAATTATCAGCCTTGTGGTTCCAAACAGTCTAGGGTCCAAGTGCTTGTGCTCAGCCTGAAGTTACCATCCCCCACCTGAGTGGGGGTCTTAGTTTCTGTAGAAGAACTCAGAGATTTGTATCAGATTGTTATGTATATCCCTTGAGGAGGAACCAGGCTCCTGCCCATCACTGAACTATTGTTTCTTGACTGCCTTTCCATGTTTCTGTATTCCCTCACTCCTCTAATTAGTAACTGTTTGAATCTGGCAATGGTTTCTTAAATATGACATGAAAAGAATAAGCAACCAAAGAAAAAATAAATTGGACTTCATCAAAATTAAGAATTTTTGTGCATGAAAGGATACTGTCAAGAGAGTGAAAAACACAACCCACAGAACGAGAGAAAACATGTGTAAATCATATGTCTTATAAGAATGTAGTATTCAGAATGTATAAAAAACTTTTACAACTCAACAACAAAAAGAAAAATAACCCAATTAAAAGATGGGCAAAGAATCTGATTAGCCATTTCTCCAAAGAAGATATACAAATAGTCAACAAACACATGAAAAGATGCTCAACATTATTAGTCAACAGTGAAATGCAAATCCAAACAATGAGATATCGCTTCATAACCACTAGAGTGGCCATGATTAAAAAAAAAAAAAAAAGGAAAATAATAAGTGTTGGAAAGGATGTAGAGTCAACTGGAACGCTCATACACCGGTGGTAGGAATGTAAAATGATTCCACTGCTTTGTAAAAATAGTCTGGCAGTTCCTCAATAAGCTAAATATAATATTACCATATGACTCAGCAACTCCATTCCTCCATTGAAAACAGGTCCATTGTTGGAAAACAGATACTCAAGCAAATACTTGTACACAAATGTTCATAGCAGCTTTATCACATGAATGGATAAACAAAATGTGAAAATGTGACATATTCATACAACGGAATATTATTCAGCCATAAAAGAATGAAGTACAGATCTATGCTATGACATGGATGAACCTTGCAAACATTATGCAAAGTAAAATAAGCCAGCCACGAAAAGGCCATGTACTGTATGATTCCATTTATATGAACTATCCAGAGTGGGCCAGATCCATAGGGAGAGAGAGCAGATGAGTGGTTACAGAGGCTGGAGGTAGGGGGGATGGGAAGTGACTGCTTCGTAGGCATGGGATCTCCATTTGGGGTATTTAAAAAGTTCTGAAACTGGATAATGGTGATGGTTGCAAATACTGTGAATATACTTAATGCCACTGAATCATACACTTTAAAACAGTTACAATGGTAGTTTTATGTGTATTTTACCTCAGTAATAATATTTAAAAAATCTAATTAATCAACGTACACTTTCACTGATTATAAAACTTAACAAATAGACATTTTATGTAAAAAAAAAAATCACTGTGACTGTTATGAGGACAATGGGTGGAGCAGAAGCCAAAGTGGAGGCGGGGAGCCCAGGGAAGTGCATCGGAGAAAGAGGCAACGGATAGCTTGGTGAAATGCGGGAGATCTGGTGATTCTGGATTCCTGGCAAGGTAACTTGGGGAGGGAGGAGGACGTTTAGAGACATCAGGTCATGAGATCAGTTCTGATACCCAAACTTTAGAGCTATATGGACCAGTGTCACTTACCAGCGGCACCTAATGTCCTAAATAAAACATCAGAAATCCAATTTAAACACAGACTAAAAGAATAATACATGGTGTCCAAGTAGTATTCATTCTAGTATTGTAAGGATGGTGCAATATTATAAAAGGTGTTAATATTATAACTCATAACATTAATAGTCAAAATCATTCACTTAACAATCCTTTCTTTTCTTGCTGATCTGAACTATTTTACTCTAATGATGTGTTATACTAAATTATTTTATATACTTGAGTTTCAGAAATATCTATTGTTTCATTGATTTGTTTGTTCCTATACTGATTACATACTGTTTTCATTTTCATTACTATACCTTTATAATATATTTTAATAACTGATAACCTAAGTCCCTCCTTTTGAAGCTTTTGCCTTTTAAAATTTTCTTGGTTGGGGCTTCCCTGGTGGCGCAGTGGTTGAGAATCTGCCTGCTAATCCTGGGGACACGGGTTCGAGCCCTGGTCTGGGAAGATTCCACATGCCGCGGAGCAGCTGGGCCCGTGAGCCACAACTACTGAGCCTGCGCGTCTGGAGCCTGTGCTCCGCAACAAGAGAGGCCGCGATAGTGAAGAGGCCCGTGCACCGCGATGAAGAGTGGCCCCCGCTTGCCACAATTAGAGGAAGCCCTCGCACAGAAACGAAGACCCAACACAGCCAAAAATAAATAAATAAATAAAAGATTACTATTTAAAAAAATTTTTTTTTTCTTGGTTGTTCTTAAAATGTTTATTCTCCTAGATAAAATTTAGATTCATTTTGTCAAATTCCCAAAATATCTCATTAAGATTGATAGAAATTATACAAAATGTACATATTAATTTGAAAAGAGTTGACATCTAAAGTAACCAGCCAGTGATCTCTATGACATTACCATTTTGAATTCCTCACTACCTATTTGGAGAGGAAAAGATTATAAACCACATTTACCATCTGGCTCAATGAAGTATAGAGAGTTTAAAGATTTAGGTGTAGAAAATTGAACCTTAGAAGTACTTAGAAGAAAATATTTGTGATGTTGGGAAGCAAAAGACCTTTCCAGGATATGACAATAAACATAGGTGTCATGAAGGACAAGATTTAGAATTAAAAAACAAACAAAAAACCCAAACCAGAATAAATAAAATTGGAAGGTGGCTAAAAAATTGAAAAATATTTTGCAATATAGGAAAACGTTGAAATATCCAATGGAAAATTTAAGAAAGTAACAATAAACAATTAACAAAGGAAGAAGTACAACTGTCCAATAAGCATATGAAAAAGTCCTTTACCTCTTTAATTACATGAATTACAAGTCAAACAATACAGTTTTTTAACTAAAAATTTCCCAATATATATCTTTGTTAACATTGTTACAAATACCCAGTGCAGAAGACACAAGTCAGGGGTGTTCTTACATACAGGCGTCTTAAAGATTTAGTTATAAACATGGTCATATGATACTATTTAAGATAGCAGAAAATTGAAAATAATCTACATTTCCAAAAATGGGGAACTGTGTGAAAACAATATTTAATGTTCTAAAAAGATGTTCACATAGCATAAAACTGTTATGTGAAAAATATTTCTAGTCAATTAAAAAAAGGAAATAAAAAGAAAAGAAAGAATGAAAGGAAAAGAAATTATATATACATTTGTTTAAAACTTCAGATGGGATACAGACCATAATATTACCAGTGTTTATGGTTCACTGAGGGCAAAATTATAGCTGATTTTAGTTTTCTTTTGGCTTCTCTAATTTTAAACATGTATTACTTTTTCCAATAAGAATAAAACAAAATTTTTTCCATGGACCATTTCACCTTTTAAAAATTCAGAAAGATCATGATACTCACTGTTATCATACATAGGTACTGAAAAATTTTCAAACATTGTTTATGGCATTACAAATTGGTATAAAACTTCTGAACATCAATTTTGCAATATTAAAGGCTATAAAACTTCATTTCCTTTGAACTTGTGAATCTACTCCAAAGAAATAATTCAAAACACTGAAAAGGTTATGCACATGCAAATGAAAATGTTCACTGCAATGCTATTTGTAAGTGTGAAAAATTAGAAGCCAACCATAGTATCTCATAATAGGAGAGTCGTAAGATAAAAGATGATACATCTACAGAACAACTGGCTAGAAATTTTTGGAAAAGGCTTTGGAACCCATTGAGAGAAAATTGAGATAAAAGGCTGTTTATAAACTATAAGTAAAATTATGAGAATAATTATGCTTATGATTAAAAATACTAGAAGTAGGGACTTCTCTGGTAGTCCAGTGGTTAAGACTCCACGTTTCCCATTTGCAGCAACATGTATGGACCTAGAGATTATCCTACCAAGTGAAATAAGTCAGAAAGAGAAGGACAAATATCATATGATATCACTTAAATGTGGAATCTAAAAAAATGATACAAATGAACTTATTTACAAAACAGAAATAGACTCACAGACATAGAAAACAAATTTATGGTTACCAAAGGGCAAAGGGGGGGAAGGGATAAATTCGGAGTTTGGGATTAACAGGTACACACTACCATATATAAAATAGATATTCAAGAATGACCTACTGTATGGCACAGAGAACTATATTCAATATCTTGTAATAAGCTATAATGGAAAAGAATCTGAAAAAGAATATATATATATAAAACTGAATCACTTTGCTGTATACCTGAAACTAACACAACATTGTAAATCAACTATACTTCAATTAAAAAAAAAAAAAAAAGAAATGCAAAAAGACTCCGAGCTTCCAATGCAGGGGGCGCGGGTTCAATCCCTGGCCGGGGAACTAAGATCCCACATGCCGCAGTGTGGCATAAATAAACAAACAAACAAACATTAAAAAAATACTAGAAGGAAATGTAAAAATTGATGATAGCTGTTACAATGTAGAATTATACATGATTATTTCTTCCTTTTTTTCTGTTTTCCAAATGTAGTTATATTATTATTATTTTTTTAAATTATTTATTTATTTATTTTTGGCTACTTTGGGTCTTTGTTTCTGTGCGAGGGCTTTTCTCTAGTTGCGGCAAGCGGGGGCCACTCTTCATCGCGGTGCGCGGGCCTCTCACTATCGCGGCCTCTCTTGTTGTGGAGCACAGACTCCAGACGCGCAGGCTCAGCAGTTGTGGCTCACGGGCCTAGTTGCTCCACGGCATGTGGGATCTTCCCAGACCAGGGCTCGAACCCCTGTCCCCTGCATTGGCAGGCAGATTCTCAACCACTGCGCCACCAGGGAAGCTCTATATTACTTTTATTCTTTTAAAAAATTGTATATGGAAGAGAAGAAGAAGAAGAGGTAAGTTAGGTGGCAAGACAGAGAATGTGATGGAGGCAGGAGAATGTGAAGGGTCTGAAGTAAGGCAGGGAGGATGCTGATTGGCCTGGTGGGGACCCTTGGAATGTGGGGTTAAAGGGACTGACACAGTCCCTTTCTAGCTGGGGCAAGGAGCCGATGGTGACACCTTAAACCTCAAATGAGGACCCAGTTTGCATGGCATGTCAGTAAGAACCTATATGAGGAAATGTCAGGCTCTCAAGAGGCTGATCCTCTCTCCCCTGCATCCAGCACTGTTTTCCCACATGTCTGCCATTGGGAGATGGTCATGGGAAGAGGAGAACCTGGGCCAGCCTGAATGCTGTGATTCCTTGATAGCAACCAACTGTTACCTTCTGGCCAAGGCTCTGATATGAGGTTTCTGGCTCAGAGTCACTACAGACCCAACAGTGATGACTATGTCTTTCAAGCTTAGGGAATAAGCTGTTTTATACACTTGGGTGCAAAAATCACTTTTTTCCCCTTTGAAATGAAAGCATTAAAAATAATGCTCATTAAAGTCAACTCAGACAGGATAATTACAGGCACAACTATCCCAGCCTAAATACAGCTTTCAAACTGGAAAGATGCTGTACCTCCCCCACTCCACCCCATCTTTTTACTTACTACTTTTCCTAATTAGAGAAGTGGCCTGAGAGACAGGGAAGGTTTTGTTGTCTGGTCTTAATAAGAAGATTTATACATAAGGCATCCTCTTCCACAACTTCTGAGATAAAAGCATTGGCACATGATCACATCCAGTGCTGTTAAGCAAGTGATGTGAACTGAGCTTCATTGTTTGTATACAAACGCTCCTTTCACTAGAATCAGTCTAGTAGTCATCAATCAACATGTACGGGCACTTACTGTATGTCTGGCACTGTCCAGGCACTGAGATGGTAGCAAAAACGATCTAGGTTTGACCTCTACCAACAGTGTCTACCACACCTTAGCAAATATCAAGACAGCTGAATCTAGGTTATGCCTCATCACCATAAGATCCACTTATCATGAAAGGGCAGCCTCCCAAAGCAAGTCCCAGAGAATGAGCAAGGCTGATCTGGATATGGTAATTGCATACCCTCATGACCCTACAGTTAAATAAGACATAATACCAGATCCTGAGCCCCTCCTGCACCTGTAACCCCCCCCCACACCAAGGTAGGTCACAAACGGGCTCACATACAGGGACATCTGGTGGTATGTGGGAAGTGTCATTTTCATATACCAATTATGGCTCCAATTGCTAGTTGCCCCCAATGTTCATTTTAGAAGGGCATAAACCCTACATTTCCCAGTTTCCCTTGCAGTTAGGAGTGGCTATGTGACTAGTTTATGGCCAATGGCACATGAGTAGAAGTGATGTGAGCAGCTTCCTGGGCGTGATCTTAAACAGAAGGTGTGTGTACCCTGCCTTCTCTTTCTTACTTCCTGCAGACTGAGGGATCAGGCAATGGTGAGCACTGCAGCAGCCTTCTGGGACCATGGGATGACACTATGTGTTGAGAATAGTAGAGCCATAGAACACTGGGAACCTGTGTGTCCAATACCTCGGAGCAACTATACCAGTGCTTGTACTGTTTCACAAGGGGAAAACACATTTCTATAGGCTTAACTATAGTATTTAGGAGTCTGTGTTATAGTAGCCTGATCTGTATCTTAACACACCAAGGGTGGCTTAAAGTAACAGATATATTAATAATAATAGCCACCATTTGTTGTATATAAGCCATGTGCCATGCAATGTGCTAGGTGCTCTCAATATTCATGATCTCATTTGATCCCTCACAACAACCCTGTTAGGTAGTTATCATCAGTCCTATTTTATAGATCAGGAAACTGAGGCCCAAGGAGGTGGACAACATTGCAATGAACTGGCGACAGAGCCAGGGCTTGAACTCAAGTCTTTGAACTTTCGATTTCAGGCTCCTCCCATTACCCTGTGCTGGGTACTTGCTCTAAGTTAGGTATTTTTTCTCTCGACCAGATTATTTTTAAGGACATACTACTTCTGAAGTCAAACTTTCTGAGCACAAATAACATAAGGAATTATAGATCTTTATTTTATTAAAACTAAATCCTGTCAACACTAAAATTTCAACTTTTATTACATTGACTTTGTTTTCAAAGCAAGGTTTTCTATTAAGAAGAAAAAAAGGAAAACATTAAATCTATTGAACAACTATTTATGTTTTAAGAATTGGTATTTTCAAGATACAATCTCCCAAAGGAGAAACATCAGTTCACTTAATTCCCAATTTTCTTGTTAAATCAGTACAATTGTTATCTATTTTCCTTCACTATCTGAGCTTTCTAGAAATCCCAAGAGAATCAGAAACAATGAAAGAATTCAGTAATATGGTGACACAGAAAGTTAATATAAAATAAATAGCTTTCATATATTAAAATGATAACCAAGTTATAAGATATAATGAAAGAAAAGATCTTAATTCTTTTCTATCCTATTCTAAAATACAAGATACTTAGAAATAGATTTAATAGGAAATTTACAATATGTACATGAAAAATCTTAAATCTTCTAAGAGATGCAAAAGAAGACTTGAACCACTAGAGAAGCACCACATTCTTGGACAGAAAAACTCAACATCATAAAGACATCAATTCTTCCTGTGTTGATCTGTAAATTTAACACAATTCACACACACACAAGAATACCAGCAGGATGTTTCTTTGAACTAGGCAAACTTATTCTAAAGTTCCTATGGAAAGCTAAACATGCAAGACTGACGAGGACAAACTTTAAAAGAAGAGTAATAAGGCAGGATTAGCCCCACCGTATATTAAAATGTATAATAAAGTCTTGATAATTAAGTGTGGCATTGACACACGAATAGAAAGATCAATAGAATATAACAAAAAGTCCAAAGAATAGAATTGATAAAATGGACTACGATAGTCCCTCCCTCATATCGGTGGGGGATACACTTCAAGGCCCACAGTGGATGCCTGAAACCTAGGATAATACCAAACCATATATCCATATTTTTTTCCTATACATACATACATACATGATAAAGTTTAATTTATGAATTAGGTATAATAAGAAATTAACAATAACTCATAATAAAATAGAACAATTACATACAATTACTGTAATGAAAGTTATGTGAATGTGGTCTCTTTTTCTCTCAAAATATCTTAATGTACAAATTTAATGCCTTTTCCATCTTAAACTAAGCATTTATCACACACTGTGGCCATAACTTTTGCAGTTTGAGGTGCAACAGCAAAACTAGCACAATTTCTTTTTCCTTCTTCACAATTTCACAGATAGAAGATTCGTTCTTACTGTAGATCTCAGCAACCTCAGCGTACAATCATACAATTTTTTGCTTTCCTTATTAAGTTGAGAACTTTTCACCTTTTCACTTAAAGGAAGTACTTTACGACTATTCTTTCGTGTATCTAAATTATCGGCACCACTACTCTTGCACTTTGTGGCCATTATTAAGTAAAATAAGGGTTACTTAAACACAATCACTGTGATACTGAGATCTGATCTGATAAGTGGCTACTGAGTGACTAACGGGCGGGATACACTGGACAGAGGGATGATTCATGTCCTCGGCGGGATGGAGCGGGACAGCGTAAGATTTCATCATGCTATTCACAGTGGCACACAACGAAAACTTATGAATTGTTTATCTCTGGAATTTTCCATTTAATATTTTTGTACTGCAGTTGTCCTCAGGTAACTGAAAAGATGTAAAGAAAACCTGGGGATAAAGGAGGACAACTGTATATAAAAATAAGAATGTCACTGTATATAAAAATAAGAATGCCTGCAGACCGAAACACTACCATAAGCAAAATCAAAAGACCAATGACACACAGGGAAGAAATATATTCAACTCATTTAACAAAGATCTTATTTCCCGCATCCATAAAGAGCTCCTACAAATTGTTAGAAAAAAAGCCCAATAACCTAATAGAAACAAAAGCTACAATGACACAATTTACAAAAAGGAAATGATACCCAACCTCTCCCATAAGAGTGCTGGAAATTAAAACTTCTCTGAGATACTATTGTTTTACCCATGAGAATGGCCCAGAACCACAGCACGCTGATAACACACTGAAGCGAGGGTAAAACCAGGCAGGAGTGTAAAATGGTGCAACCTTGATAATAGGCAATTTGTTAACATCCAGCAAAATTAGCAATGTGTGTGTCCTTGACCCATGATTTCCACTAGAATTGGTCAGATGGATGTATTATCTGTATGGGAAATGATGGATACATGAATTTATTCCATTGTATTTTTTGCAAAGGCAAGAAAGTAGACACACCTAAATGTCTATGAGCAGGAGACTGGCTAAAGAAACTAGGGCACATTCATACAAAGGAATACCATACAGCTAGAAAAATGAATGAGGAAACTCTTTATATACTAATAGAGAAATATCTCCAATATGTATTCTTTTTTTAAAAAAATTAATTAATTAATTAATTTATTTTTGGCTGAGTTGGGTCTTCATTTCTGTGCGAGGGCTTTCTCTAGTTGTGGCGAGCGGGGGCCACTCTTCATCGCAGTGCGCGGGCTTCTCACTATCGTGGCCTCTCTTGTTGCGGAGCACAGGCTCCAGGTGCGCAGGCTCAGTAGTTGTGGCTCACAGGCCCAGCTCCTCCGCAGCATGTGGGATCCTCCCAGACCAGGGCTCGAACCCCTGCCCCGTGCACCAGCAGGCAGATTCTCAACCACTGCGCCACCAGGGAAGCCCCTCCAATATGTATTCTTAAGTGAAGGAAACAGGTGCAGAGCTGCATGTGCTACGTGTTCGCATGTTGTACAAAAGTGGGAAAAAGAGATACACACACAAATATATGCTTTTATATGTTTAAAATATCTTTGGAGGGATATAAAATAAACTAAAGCACCAGTGTTCTGTGGGGAAGATAACTGCACATTTGGGCAACACTATACACAGTACACCCTACATACCTCAGCATTTTTTGACCATGTGAGTGGATTACCTACTAAATTTTTTCAGCCATTAAAAAACAAACATGTTGTAGTACTTTTCTTCTTATCTCACTGAACCACTCACTTTCTGGGTACTTCCTATGTACCTGGTGCTGTTATAAGTGCTGTGGGGAGACTGTAATGTGGATTTGGAATTTTGCTCAATTGTAGCTGCTAATTGCAATATTAATCCTTAAGCACCCAAGCTCCAGCTGGACATGAAATATGCCCCTTAATTAAAAATTTTCAACTTTGATAGAATCCCAGAACACAGAGCTAGTAGGATTCTTTTTTTTTTTTTTTAATATTTATTATTTATTTATTTATCTTTGGCTGCATTGGGTCTTCGTTGCTGCGCACGGGCTTTCTCTAGCTGTGGCGAGCCGGGGCTACTCTTTGTTGCGGTGCGAGGGCTTCTCATTGCGGTAGCTTCTCTTGTTGTGGAGCATGGGCTCTAGGCATGCGGGCTTCAGTAGTTGTGGCACACAGGCTCAGTAGTTGTGGCTCGCGGGCTCTAGAGCACAGGCTCAGTAGTTGAGGCGTACGGGCTTTGTTGCTCCGCGGCATGTGGGATGTTCCCGGACCAGGGCTCGAACCCGTGTTCCCCGCATTGGCAGGCAGATTCTTAACCACTATGCCACCAGGGAAGCCCTGAGCTAGTAGGATTCTTAAGACTGGCCCACAGTATACTTATTGGGGGCCAGTTCATTTGTTCAATCGACTAATTTGCCATGATGAAGACAAAAGCAAAGATGGATTTTATTCCCATTTCACAGATAATGAAACTGAGACACAGTGAAGGGAAATGATTTACCCACAGCCACCTACTTTTTCTCTAGTAGTGACAGACTAGGGATTTAAACCGAGGGAGTCTGTCTTGCTTCTCACCATGATTCCATACTGACTCTCCAAGCCCCCTCTATGTCATGCCTGTGCTGAATTAGAGATATTAAAATAAAAGAAAGAAATCATCCCCAATATTCCAGGAGCTTCTATTTAGGAACAGGGGTATAGGTATTATTTGTGGCCAGGTAACTATAGAATAAAGTCATTTCACAGGGTTCAAATATCACACTCTCAGAATAAAGAGATATTTATCTTTGTCTTTGCAAGCCTTCTTTCTCTCTTCACAAAATGGAACACAGTAATTATTACATTCAAACTCAACATTTGGGTAGTTAAGTAACAGCCCTGAAAAGTGATCACAGATGAAGTTGAAAGGACTTTTTTTTTTTAACACGCAGCCCTGCCTCCCCGCTTCTCCCCCCACCTCCATCCCACCTCAAATACTGGGTTAACAAACCCAGGCAATGTTTGAGAATTACTGACATGAAATAAAAATGCTCATGATAGTACTTCATTCAAACCAATTTCTAAATTTAAAAGCCTATAAAAAGCAGCTCAAATCAAAAAGTGAACAAATGGCCACCTTCTTTATGGTTATCTAATGTACTAAATGCGCTAATAACCTAGCCCACAGGCCTGCATGCTGTCCGCCGAAAAACATGTGTCCAAGAGCAGGATCCCCATACCCACAAGCAATGACAAGTGGGCAGGGGTACTCAGCTGGGTATAGCCAGGAAGAAGAAGGCTGAAGTCTTTGGGCAAGACATTTCATGTCTGTGGGTCTCAGTTTCCTCCTCTGTGAAATGGAGATAATAATACCCTTTTTACAGAATGGTGAGGCTCAGGTGAGCAGACTTGTTAAGAATTAAGGAGCTGGCTCCCAGCAGGGGCTCAGCATCAGGAATTCCCTTTCTTCTTCCCAACTCACGTGATAACTGTAGACAACACATCCTCCCTCCTATGAAGGCGGGAATCACTCCAGCCTCTGCCTCTGTCATCACAGGGCGTTCTCCCTGCGTCTGTCTTCACATCGTTGTCTCTCTTCTTAGAAGGACATCAGTCGTAGTGGACTAAGGGTCCACCCTACTCCAATATGATCTAATCTTATCTAATTACATCGGCAATGAACCTGTTTCTAAATAAGGTCACATTCTGAAGTAGTGAGGGTTAGGACTTCAAGAAATCTTTTGGGGGAACACAATTCAGCACTGAGCAATTCTTTACTGAGTCCATCAATGTAAGGGTGACAAAGAAGACCAAGGGCTTTCCCTAGACATTTTCTGCTCAGGGTCTCTTTGGGGAAAAGAGAGTCTGGCACAGAGTGATGGTGAGAGGGGCCAGGCAATGGTCACCGTGTGTGTGAGGTTCAGCCCCAGCTTTGGCAGATACAATAGGTTGTGAATCTCAGGGCCACCATGTGCACCCTGTGTGACCAGGGTAAGTCATTCCCCGATGTGAGCCTCAGTTCCTCCTATGTGAAAAGAATAATAACACTTCAACATCTGGATAAACACTAGCACATACACATGCCCAGAGCATGGAGATCATTTTTTCTCAAGTCACAAAAGCACAGAACCTTAGAGCCATTAATCCTATCTTGGTGAAAAGCACCATGATCTACCCCAGTTGACCAAATGGGAGACTAAGGGGTCATCCTAGATTCCCTTCTGCTCCAGTCTTCATACCCAAGCACAATGTCATCCCTCTTCTTACTATCTCTTTAAGGTACTTCCTCTGTGCCATTCCAGCCAGAGACTCTAGCATCTTTCTCCTGGAAAGCTGTAGCATCTTCAACCCATGCCCCACATGGTGTCAGATTGGAGGAGCCATGGCAAACACAGACCCCAACACATCACTCCCTTGTCTGAAACTTGCCTCGGTTCAGCACACCCATCAGGAGAAAGTCCAAACTCCATTTAAAGCCATTCCAATCAATATGTTATTGGTATAATTTGACAAAACAATTCTCATGTATATTTAGAAGAATAAACAGACAAGAACTGGCTAAGGCATTTTTGAAAAAGAAATATAACAAGAAAGTGACTTGAGTTGTTAAGGAATATTACATAACCACATGAATTAAAACAAACTGGAACTGGTATAGATTTTGGAAAAAAAGATGCTCATGTACCAAATAATTTCTTGTACAATTCAAGAGAAAAACAGATTGCTAAGCAAATGGTTTTGGGATAACTAGTTATTGGGAAGATCCTCAAGTCAGATAGTCTCCACACTGTGTACCATAATAAATTACAGATTAAAAAAATAGTTAAGTATAAAAATAAATGAAGACTTCCATATCGCCCATAAGCTTTTATAATTCTATAGCAAACATGTATTCCTTTTGTAATAAGGGGAAAGAAGCAATAAAGGTGGAAAAATACATGAAACAGTGTATAAACTTGAAGGAAAGAGGGAAGAATTTAACTGATATCAGGTGGGACTCTAAGCATAAAACCAATGAAACAGTCAACAAATTTGATTACTTGAAAATTTTCTACTTTTATACATCAACCCTCCCCATAAAATTGAAAGTCAAATGCCAACTGAGAAAAACATTTGCAACAAACATAACAAAGGATTGTTGTCCTTAACATATTAAAAATATCTTGCAAATCAGTAGGAAAAAACCACTAAAACTGGACTTCTCACCCCAAACAATTCAAAATAGAACTACAACTATGCAATAAACATATGACTGATAATAATTTTAAAAAACATTAACCACGAGGCACCCTGTTTTGAATCTGTCTGGTAACATAATAATAACATTAGTTATTATTAATAGTAATGAAAAATGTTGATCAGGGTGCAGGGATGCAGGTCCTTCCAAGCACACCTGGTTCTGAAAAAGGCACTGGGTACTATGTGTGGGGGGCTTAGACACGTCTACCACCTCTGACTGTCTCATTTCACTCCTAGAAGTCTGGCCTAAAGAACTGATTAGAAATAAAAGACAAAGGCAAGGATGTTTATCACAGAATTCTTTATAATAGCAAAAATTTGAAGGTAAGCTTAATGCCCACAAGTAGAGAAACTTCTACATCATATATGGACTGTCATGCCCCCATCAAAAAGGCTTTCCTGAAGGACCAAAAGAAATGCTAAAAAAATTGTGTTTGGTAGTCCTATTGTTGAAGTCAGTGTGACACTGTTATTCTGAGACTGTTGTATGTGTATATACTGCATGTGTACTTGCATGTGTATCATAGGATAATCAAGTGAATTTGGCGTGTGTTGTTGAGAGGCAGGATTTTCAGCATAAGAAAAAGATCATATTAAATTAATAAACAAACAAAACCAAAATAAATGAACAAACAGAAACAAACATGTAGATACAGAGAACAGAGTAGTGGTTACCACAGGGGAAGGTAAGTGGGAGGGCAAAATGGGTAAAGAGATGAATTGTATGGTGACACGGTGACTAAATTGTTGTTGGCGAGCACACTGTAGTGTATACTGAAGTAGAAATATAATGCACACATAAAACTTATATAATGTTATAAATCAATGTTACCTCAATAAAAAATAAATTTAAATAAATACAAACTTGTAGCTTTGAATTTAAATTGGAATTAGCAGCATGTGTTCAGGATACATTTTATCTTAGAAACAGATAAACATTTTCTAGTTCTGTCCGCTGACAAGGCCTAAAAAGAAACGACTAACCAACAGGTACCCACAATGCCCAGATTATGGTCTCTATATATTTCCTAATTAAAGTAATATATAAGATGAGTCTGGACATAGTCATAGTGAGAGCAAAGAACTGTCAGAAACTACAAGGGTCATATCAAAAGGACTCATGACTCAACTTGAAGAGGTTCCCACTGACTAAAGATGGGCCCCTTCAAGCATCAATAAAAATAACTGCAATGGATTAAAATACACCAAATATGTCTGAATGCATGTGGTCATAATGGTACTGAAAATAAAATTCAGTGGTCACCTTTGGAGTATGCTAAGGAACCAAGTCACTATTTTGAAAACTGGTAAATAATTGGAAAAAAAAAAAATCCTGCTGTTCTTAAGTGAACTCTACCACAGAGTAATAGAACAGTGTCTTCATAGAAGTATTCTGGATAATAAACAAAGAAGAATAGCAGAACTAGAATATCACCATTTTACAAATCCCTAATAAAATAATGGATCTGGGCAATAATCACCAATGGCTGTTCACATCATAAAAGAAACACATTCACCCTGTGCTTCCTGGTGGGAGCACACACCACCACTTAGGAAGTATTCTTACCCAAATCCAAACCCGAACCCTATCAAGCCTCTAGATCTACCCGTTAATTTACAGGAAATACAGAGGCAAAAGAACATATTAAATGACACTGCAGGAATGCAATCATCAAAATCCAGACTGTGGGAAACTCTGCAGGGCAAATGACCAGTTTCTTCAATAAATAAATTACACGGAATAAATGGATGAGGAGACACATCCTATAGCCTAAAAGAGACTTAGACTCATCAACCAATCAGAATAGATGAACCTTATTTGGATCCTGATTCAGACTGCTAAAAAATTATGAAATAATTGTGGAAACTTGAACACCAACTGGATATTTAATTGGTATTAAGCATTTTTTAACTTTTAAATTTTTTAGGTGTAATGAATAGTATTTTGGTTATGTGTTTTAAAAATGCCTTTGAATTTTAAATATTTATACTAAGATACCCAAAAAATGATGTGATGTCTGCAATTTGCTTCCAAATACTCCAAGTGGTTCATAGGTCTAGATGAAATAAGACTGGTTATGATTTGATAATTGCCGAAACCAACTGATTGGTACCTGGGGGTTCATACTATTCTCTCTACATCTGTAAAATGCTTGAAATTTTCTCAAAACAATTTAATGACACAGAGAAATGCTCATGATATGGCAATGATGGAAAAAGCTACAAAACTAATACAGAGAATTATCACACATAAAGAATTCGGAGGCAAAAAGAAAAAAATTCAGCATAATGTTAATAACAAGTGTTCTCTCTTTATAGTGGTGTAATGGGTGGTTTTTACTGCCTTCTTTATATTTTCAGTTTTCTGCAGTTAGTAGGCCTTACTTTATAATTACAGAAATATATTTTAAAAAGCATTTAACTTGGAATTTATCTGGGAAAGCCAAGTTATTATGCTCATAGGGTGTTTATTTCTGCTTTGGCCTAATCATTTCCAACAGCCACTGGAACTGCCATGAACCCAGAGACTTTCCCTGTGCAGAGAGAGAATCCCCAGGCTTAATAAAATAAACATTGTACAGTAGACCTAATACAGAAGCACCTTTCTCAGGCCGAGAAGGCTTTACAGAGCCCACAAGTTTTTACCTCAAGGGAAAAATAACCAAGCAGAAAAAAATCCTTTGCAAAAATGGGCGCAGTAGTGCCCCTCCCTGTAGGGGAGAGCTGGCCCTGGCCTAGGGCCCAACAGCAGTCCGCAGCCCACAGGGACAGAGCAGTACCAGGCAGTAGGCCCATGACCATTAGCCATGATGGTCATGTGGTCTATGCCAACACACGCAAAACCTGTAAGGAAAGTTCTGTCAAGTGAAAAAAACAATCCCAATAACCTGCTAATTCCAACTAGGAGACGTAATTTGGGCTGTCAGAAGAGGCTCTGTGAGAGGGTGACACAGTAAAGGATGTTCATTGTGTGTGGCAAATCTCCCCACTTTAAGATTCAAAGTGTTGAGAAAGTCCAGTTTCCAAAATGCTCTGTCATCTAGTCTAACAAAGATTTACCCCCTACCGAGCTGCCTTGTGTTCCAATGGAAATGGACATACCCATAAAACCCATTTTCTTTCTTTTTCTTGCCTTATACCTGCTCCCATGGGAAAAACAAATGTATATATTTTTTGTCCTTCACATTTTAAAAAAGGTCTTAATCAACTTTACCAACCATATGTTTTTAGGACATATGGGGGAAAAAAAAGTAAGTCCCAGACCTTGCTGATATGTTTGCAGTCCACTGGGGGAGGAAAGACGGATACCCAATATCTCCTGGGCCCCCTCCCCCTATTTTGTGATATTTGAGTTTTGGGGGCCTGTGGGTGGGGCAAATCATTTCATACCAGCACTTTTTTTTTTTTTTTTTTAACTTAAGGAAATAAACAGGAGAAATTCCCATGGGAAAGTCTGGATGGTGGCACCACCTTTAAGAGAGCCCTTCTCTAACGAAGGCTGGGGAGCAGAAACAAGCCACTTCGCGGTTTTGGCAGCAGGGCCAGGTGCCTTCTGTGTGACTGTGCAGAGATGGGAACTGGCTGCAGCCCAGGAACTGAATTCCTGGTGCTGCCTTTCCCCTAGGGAGCAGGTCACTTTCCCTGACAATACAGCCAAAAGGACACTCCAGAGAGCTGCAGCATGTTTCCAGGCTGGTCACTGTTGAGAATTGGGCAGGCCATCTCCTGGTTACCTCTCCTGACTATAATGGCTTTACACCACAAGGGGCAGCAGTGGCAAAGCTGGCCCACCTCCCAGTGCAGAGAAGAGGGTCTGGGTGGAGGGGGCCAAGGGACCTGCCACTCCCCTGGACCTCCTGCTTTCCCCAACTGGGCTTGAGCAGGTGCTGGGCCTGGGTAACCACAAGGCAATTCTGCCCAGGCAAGGGCTACTCGGTGGCAAGGTGAATGAATATTGCTCTCTGGAAATACAGAAGCAATTTTTGGTAGCTTGGACATTGTGGGAATGTTTTCGGATATTTTAAAGAATGTCTCTACTTTGGAGAGACCGGGGTAGCCAACCTGCAACAGTTTATACAGAGGTGCCCCATCCAGAAGTTCCTTCAAGCTCTGTGACCTTGGGCAATTTGCCTCACCTCTCTGGGCCTCGGTTTCCTCTTCTGTAACTCGAGGAAGACAACAGTATTTTCCTCATAGGGAGTTTGTGAGAGGAAGAAATGAGGGAATGAGTGTGAATCAGTCTCGGCAACCACACCATGTGATCTCAATAAGTACTAGGGACACCTGTTGTACTTTTTTTCCTATTCAATATAACAGGAGTGCAACACAGAGAGAAAACATTAGAAAACGCACAGAGAGAATTCTACACCAGTTCAAGACAGGACTTCAGGTAAAACGTCAGGGGGAGACATGGACAAGCTGTATTTGAAAAAGCTGCTCCAAAAGTTTCTGCCCAAGCAATTACAGTCCTGCAAATTTGGTTTTGAATGGGCGTTTGCTCAGCACTGCATTCTTGGCCCCTGGCATAGCTCCTGGCAAATAGTAGGAGCTTATTCAACATTTTGGAAGAAATTATGATAAAAGCAGCCATATATTCAACACTTGCTCTGTGCCATGCATGGTAAACATTTCCACATAATTTAACTCTTGTTTTATTACTACCATTTCACAGATGGCATTGTGTCTCCAAGAGGTTAAGTCAGAGGTTTTTTCCCCAGCAATCAGGCCCAATTCCCAGCACAGCTTTTAAACAAAAGCAGCTGAGGCATTTACCCAGGTCAGTAATGAAAATTCAACATTCTTCTGTCATTGATATAACTTACAGGGAGCTTTTCATATTGATTCCTTTTATCTTTGCATTTGAGGCTAAGATAAACCTGTGTGCATTTAACTTATTTCAGTCATTTAAAGAAATAAAGAACAAAAGAGAAGAATCTGTATTAAATCAGGCAAAATAAGAGGAAACATTTTTAACAAAATATTATGTTAAGAGCTTCAGGTTTCTATTAATCAGCCCCATCGAGCTCTGAAATCCCTAAATTACTATTGTTGGGCTATTCAATATTCCCCATTCATAACAGCTGATGAAAATACAAAACCAGGCCAAACACAAAGTTGGAAATATTTTTAACTTAATTTTGATTCTGCATTACTGGAACAACAACAACAACAACAAAATCGAAACCTTCCAGGATTTAACAAATTTAACTACAAATTACATGTCAGATCCTTTCAACAGTTAAATGCTTGTATAAAAAGAATGGTTCCCAAATCAAATTTTCCAGATTTTTCATTAACAAATGTCCCCATGGGACAACTACGGAAAAAGGAGAGAAAAAGGAAGGAGCATTTGCTATTTATTTGGAATAATTAGCAAAGCAGAACCAGCTGAAGGCTGGTACCGTGTACCGTGCCCAAATGCTGGGGAGGATGAAATGTTCAAAGGGCCTAGTAAGTGGATGGTTAGGTGCAATTTCACGCCTCACTGCACAACTAAATAAAGGGAAATATTTTTTTAAGTGTAATTGAACTTTAGCAGCCCTAATGGGCTCTTTTGCTTTGGGATTCCAGTGATTTTGAGAGCTACACACCTTTTAGCCACTACCAGGGTTTTTTACAGCAGGCTAGGTAAAATGTGAGTGAAAGACAGATTTCTTTATGTACCACCAGAGAATAACAAACATTCTGAATTTTAAGTGTTCTCAAAAAATCTGCTTTTCATTAAACGCGTGGAGATGAGTTTATTTTCTCAGAGAGCCCAAGATGTCCGTGGATTTGGCTTTCTTTTCTCAAGCTGTTGCTGGAGGCTGGGTAAAACTGTTACTGTGTTTGGAAAAAGGCAACAGAAACAAGAAGGGAAAAAAGTCAGGAAAAGCGGGAGGAGAATAACGCTAATAACCACACACTGAGAGCTTGCTGCTGCCTGCTCTGTTCTGAGTGCTTTGCAAACATTCCCTGAGAGGGGGCCCTCTGAGGTGGGCATTGTTAGTTTCTCTGTTTTACAGATGAGGAAACAGGTAAGAGAAGGTAATGAACTCCCATAAGGCTCCACGGCTAAGAGGGGAGCGGTGAGCGCCTGAGAGCACTTGCCCAGGGATGCTTCCCAAATGTGCACGGCCACCCCCAGCCCTTTCTGTTGTGTAAACACAGAGGGTCTGGATCAGAACAGACATTTCGTTTATAAACAAGGAAGAGCTCAAACATCTGGTCCTTCCCTTGCAGCCTCGGACACTGTGCAGGTACGGGCCCTTTGGCCTGCCTGGGCCATGTGGCGTAAATACCAGGAGGCCTCCCCTCTCCAGGAAACCAGCCTGGTTAGGGAGAGGTCAGGGAGAGAAGCATGTCTCTAGTTGCATGGGGTTTCCAATGACTGGCATGGGCAAGGGTGCAGGCTGAGGGGCTGAAATTGATGCCCCAGTCTGTGGGCATCACTTAGCAAATCATGCTCAAGTATTCCTCTGCCTTCTTTTTTGGTAACATACACGTAACATAAAATTGACCATCTTAACCATTTTAAGTGCACAGCTCAGTGGCATTAGGTACATTTACACTGTTTTGCAACCATCACCACCATCCATCTCCAGAACTTTTTCATCATCCCAAAGTGAAACTCCTTACCCATTAAGCAATAACTCCCCTTTGCTCTTCCCCAGCCACTGGGAACCACCATTCTACTTTCTGTCTCTATGAATTTGACAACTCCAGGTACCTCATATAAGTGGAATCATATGATATTAGTCTTTTTATGTCTGGCTTATTTCACTTAACATACTGTCCTGAAGGTTCATCTGTGTTGTAGCATGTGTCAGAATTTCCTTGTTTTTAAGGCTGAATAATATTCCACTGTATGTACAGACCGTATTTTGTTTATCCATTCATCCACTGATGGACACTTGGGTTGCTTCCACGATGATGTACCCCTTTTAGAAACAGTAAGTATCTTCTCCTCAGTGTAACATGTGATTATAGCACATTACTGTAAGGCACTGTCCCTCCTGGGTTACATGTGAAGGCTTTGGCTGTCACTCAGCCTTAACTGTGAAAATGCAGGAGTGCCAGCTGTGCTGCTAGAGCTTCCCACTTATTAAAGAACATGGAAAGTGTGATTTTTAAGGGACATCTCCTATATTTTTAAACTTATACTGAAAATGCTTTAAAAACAACATGTCCGGGGCTTCCCTGGTGGCGCAGTGGTTGAGAATCTGCCTGCCAATGCAGGGGACACGGGTTCGCGCCCTGGTCTGGGAAGATCCCACATGCCGCGGAGCGGCTGGGCCCGTGAGCCACAGCTACTGAGCCTGCGCGTCTGGAGCCTGTGCTCCGCCACAGGGGAGGCCGCGGTAATGAGAGGCCCGCGCACCGCGATGAAGAGTGGCCCCCGCTTGCCACAACTAGAGAAAGCCCTTGCACAGAAATGAAGACCCAACACAGCCAAAAATAAATAAATTAATAAATAAAAATTGTATAACTTTAAAAAAAACAAAAACAAAAACAAAAACAACATGTCCTGTAGATCCCCCATGTGACCAAGGCTTTATAGCAACTCCGTGCAGCAAGTTTTGTAGACAAGGAAGCATAGCTCAGAGAGGTTGAGTTGACCAAGGTCACACAGCAGCGCCTGTACTTGAAGAGAAGTCTTCAGCTCTAAGCTCAATCTCCTTCCAAAACACCATGTGTTGCATTTTCCCTGTGAAAATGCTTCATAAATGACAACATGGGCCACATATTTAATGCATTATTGTTAACATGAGTGAAGAAGTGACTTTGAATAGAGCCCTAAAAGTTAATTAGATTTGGAAAGCATATCCAAAGCCCAGATACAGGTCTTATGGAGTGCTCCTGACCTCCCGGTGGCAAAAGAAAACATGACTTTCTTACAATAGCCAGGACATGGAAGCAACCTAAATGTCCATCAACAGCAGAATGGATAAAGAAGATGTGGTACATATATACAATGGAATATTACTCAGCCATAAAAAGAACAAAATAATGCCATTTGCAGCAACATGGATGGACCTAGAGATTGTCATACTGAGTGAAATAAGTCAGACACAGAAAGACAAATATCATATGATATTGCTTATATGTGGAATCTAAAAAAAGGGTACCAATGAACTTATTTACAAAACAGAAGTAGAGTCACAGATGTAGAAAACAAACTTATGGTTACCAGGAGCTAAGGAAGGGGGGAGGGATAAATTGGGAGATTGGGACTGACATATACACACTACTATATATAAAATAGATAACTAACAAGAATCTATTGTATAGCACAGGGAACTCTACTCAATACTCTGTAATGGTCTGTATGGAAAAGAATCTAAAAAAAGTGGATATATGTATATGTATAACTGATTCACTTTGCTGTACATCTGAAACTAACACAACATTGTAAATCAACTATACCCCAATAAAAACTAAAAAAAAAAGAAAACATCACTTCTACCTTCACGACCTCACACAATGTGTACCTGGAACCCCTCGAGAAATAAGCATTGCCTTCTGTTAAGCAGGACCCTGACAGGCGGTGAGCTTCTGAGGAGGCTGGGCTTCAGAGATCCTGCTGAGAGCTCTGGGACTTAAAAGATTCAGGTCCTGGGAACACCAGGCTCTCGTTAACCCTCGGGGCCCAAGGGCCAGAAATTCTCTAGCTTGACCCCACTTCCTAAAACTCCAGATGATGGGGCTCCTCTCATGCAAGAAGGGGTTAAACAATGCATCTGTTTTCTCTCTCAGAAGGTCAGGAACCCAGGCATGGGTTTAAAAGCATTCTTCACACAGCCGCAGATAACCCCCCTGACACCGGGCTCCCAGCAGGCCTGCTGTGCAGCAGGGCTGAGCCTGGCCCACAGGGACAGCTCCCACATGGTCCACCTGGGGCAGGAGAAGAGGCCTGGTCTGGCCTGGGTGTGCTTTCTGGACCCTACAGCATATTCTAGCAGGTTCTGAGCCCCTTAATGCTGGGAACACAGCAGTGAACAGAACTGCAGGGAGACTTGCCCTCGTGGAGTCCACATTCTAGCAGGAAATGGGGGGAGGAGGGCAAGGTGATAACACCGAATACATATCTAGTGAGTACTATGAGGGATTTGGAGTGCTGAAGGTAGGGAGATTTGTGGTATTAAATATATTTTTAAAACCACTTTTTTGAGATATAAATGACATACAAAAAGCTGTGCATATTTAACACATAAACTTGATTTTGGAGGTGAGTATACATCTATGAAACCATCACCACAATCTATGCCATAAACAGATGTATCATTTCCAAAAGTCTCCTCTTGCTCTCTTTATTATTATTATTTGTGTGTGTGTGTGATAAGAACACTAAACATAAGATCTGCACTCTTAGCACAATTAATGTATACCATACAGTACTGTGAGCACAGGCACTGTGTGGCATGGTAGATCTCCAGAACATATCTTTCTTTTTTTAATTTACTTATTTATTTATTTTATTTATTTTTGGCTGCGTTGGGTCTTCGTTGCTGCACACGGGCTTTCTCTAGTTGCGGTGAGCGGGGGCTACTCTTCGTTGCGGTGTGCGGGCCTCTCATTGCGGTGGCTTCTCTTGTTGCGGAGCACGGGCTCTAGGCATGCAGGCTTCAGTAGTTGTGGTGCATGGGCTCAGTAGTTGTGGCTCATGGGCTCTAGGGCACAGGCTCAGCAGTTGTGGTGCACGGGCTTAGTTGCTCTGCGGCATGTGGGATCTTCCCGGACCAGGGTTCAAACCCGTATCCCCTGCATTGGCAGGCGGATTTTTAGCCACTGTGCCACCAGGGAAGCCCGAACTTACTTATCTTGCATAACTGTAACTCTGCACCCTTTGGCCATCACCTCCCCATTTCCCCCTCCCTCTAGCCCCTGGCAGCCACCATGCCACTCTCTGCTTCGACAAGTTTGACTATTTTAGATTCCTAATATAAATGGGATCATGTAGGATTTGTCCCTCTGTGTGATACTAAATATTAACCAGTGACTAACACGGGGACCCTGGTGACCTTGGAAACAGTCCAGCTTCCTGATCAACTCCAGACCTTCATGTGCAGTGCATACATCAGAAAACAAGACACCAGAAAACCTAGGAGAAAGTCTCTTACATGTCCACACCAACCCACTCCTCAGGCCTCCCTGCTGCTCCATTGTGGATCCCATCTCAGTGAAGGATAACACTCACATGTCTTCCAAGCGATGAACCTCAGAGGCACTCGAACTCGACACATGAAGTCACCACTGTCATCAACCGTCCCCAGGGGCTACCTGGCCACCCTTCTGAACTCCTCTCCATCTCTTCCCTTGCCTTACCTGTTTCCACATCTTTAAAATAGAACATGAACAGGACTCGTGGGCTGCTATGAGGACACACCTGCGTGCTGGCCGTTAGCGGGAGGAACCGTTGCAGTAGCTTGTTTTTTAAAGCTGAGTTTTGTCTTTTCTTTTTCTATAGCTGCCACAAAAGAAAGAGCTGACCTTTCTTCGTGTGATCACTCTGAGGGTCCCAGTGCTTTCAAACACAGGTGCAGAAAACTGAGACTGGCCTGGGTACCCCCGGCTTTGTGCTTACCAGGGGCTGGAGTGCAAGTGACGAGGCCACACCCTTGTCCCCAGCCCAGGTGTCAGGGTCCCCTGCTTCTGGGTCTCGCCAGTCCATGGGGCAAACAGTTTGCTGTTTCCTGGGTCCTTGTAGCTGGGGGTGGTGACCCTGCACCTGCTGCCCCGTGGCCACACTGGAAAACGTCAGAGCCACCGTCATAGTCCATTTGGAACTGAGTGTGTGTCTGTATGGGATCCATAATATTTCCTGCTACCCAAGAGGGGCTGTCAGAGCAACTCTAACCTCGCCAGCCCAGGCCAGGTAGCGTGCAGCCTTGTCTGAAGGTTAGCTGATGACACAGCAGGCCGCGTGGGGCAGCAGAACAGTTGTGGGAATCAGGAGAAGGCAGTGCGTGTCCCTTTTCTAGCTGCACAATAGTGGGACAAGCTAGAGCCTCAGATTTCCCAGCTATAAAATGGGGATAACAGTCCCTCCTCCATCAGGGGCTTATTCTGAAGAATAAATTTAAAAACACATGCTATATATATATATATATATATATATATATATATATATATATATATATATATATACAGAAAATGCCGTGGGAATAATACTACTGGCATTATTATAAGATTAAGTTGAAGAAGCGCATAATAAGGTGAGTTGAGACGTGGACTAAATTAATCCTGATTTAGAGGCTGAGTTGCAGTCCTTTAGTTGAGTTTCAGTTACCTCACTTTCACAGGGAACTCATTGTTCCCTTCCTGAACTGACATCTTTAGAGTCACAAACAGGAGTTTCTGCTGCCTGGACCAAGGGAGTCTTTGGGAAAGAGAGAGGTCTGGGAACGCTGACCTCGCCTTGCAGAAACGCCGGGGGCTTACAGGTCCCTGCTCCTGAAAGGAGACCCTTCCACCCCTGTCAGCCAGCAGCCTTGAAGTGACAAACACTCCCCGATGTCTGCTCTGGGCCGGCTCTGAGCTGGAGGCTGGGGGCTCAGCAATGGCCCCACCTTGTTCCCTGTCTTAGGAAGTGTATTCTTTAGACCTACAAAGACGCAAGTTCCATACAGTGTGACACGTGCCATGGACATCAGCTGCTATTTGTGCTGTCTTGTTTGTGGGGTAGGACGTCAGGGAAAACTTAAGAAAGCACTTGGAGGAGGTGTAGAAACTCCTAGGGTGCACCCCGCTGCAGGCCCCCCTCACGATTCCTGCCAGAGCCACATGCTTCTTCTC
Source organism: Balaenoptera borealis (assembly GCF_965194805.1). Lineage (NCBI taxonomy): Eukaryota > Metazoa > Chordata > Mammalia > Artiodactyla > Balaenopteridae > Balaenoptera > Balaenoptera borealis. The sequence continues at coordinate 166,103,196 of NC_138867.1, forward strand.
GTATTACTGATTTAATATTTCTCTTTAAACTGATTCAGGTTTTTTTCACTAAAAGCTACTTTAAAAGTAAATGTTATATACTACAGTAAATAGAAAACCAGTTCCATTTGCCAAAAACAGAAAGAAACCCTAAAAATAAATGCAAGGAAAGGAAGTTATTAAATTATAACCAGACACCGCAGCTTGCTGGAGTCTCAGAGTCAGCGAGAGTTAAAGAGGTGTTAAGGACACGCCAGCACCAACGTGAGACTTTCTCCTCGACATCCTCCAGAAAGAACCAGAGCAGGGCAACATTCTCCAAAGTGAGATGATGTTATCTAATGCCCCAGGTGTGCATCCCACAACATCCTCTCCTGGGAGTGTGCACCCCTCACTTTGGAAGTAGTTGCTGAGCTGGAAAAGGTGGGGGACTGATGGAGCAGCTGTGTGTTTGGGGAAGAAATGGACAGAGCTCAGAGGGTGAGGGGAAACTGGTGCAGGTGACCGTGAGCGCAAGGATACCAAGGACAAGTGTAACTCACCTTTACGGACGGTTTCCTGGGGGTCAGGCACTGCCCTCAGGGCTTGAGAGCATCATTTCACTTTAATCCTTTCCGGGCCTCGGCCTCAACGGGGAGAGACAAGGCGGTAGAGGAATGGTACTATCTGACTGTGAGAGACCTTGTAGTTCTTGGCCTCGAGCTTCAAAGATCGTTTCCAACACTGCCACCCCCTCTCCGTGAAAGCCTCCAAAACTGTGCCTGCACTTCATTCACCCCATGCATCACACCCCCGACCCCAGTTGCCCCCCATGAGTTGGGCAGCTGGGGTGGCCAGCAGTGCCGGGTGAGGGGGAGATGTGACTGTGGGACTGGGCGTGGAGCTGAGATCTCACCAGCACCAATGTTCACCCTCCCTCAGATCTCAAGGTGCCTCTGCAGACGGACCTGCCCCTCCCTGTCCCATCGGCCAGGGAGGCAGCTCAGAGGTAAGGGCCGTGCAGGGGTCATGGAGCCTGTGGCACCCCTCCGAGGTGTGCTTGGGGACAGGACCTGATGTTTAATTTATAAATTCCCAACTTAAAAAACATTTTTATTGTGGTAAAATATACAGAACATAAATTTTACCATTCTAACCACTTTTAAGTGCACAGTTTGGTGGTGTTAAGTATATTTACATTGCTGTGCAACCATCAACATCATCCAGAATTTTTCGTCTTGTAAAACAAACTCTGTCCCCATTAAACAATAACTCTCATTCCTCCCTCCACCCCCGCCCCTGGCAACCTCCATTCTACTTTTTGTCTCTATGAATTTGACTACTCCAGGTACCTCGTATAAATGCATTCATACAATGTTTGTCCTTTTGTGACTGGCTTATTTCACTTAGTGTAACGTCTTCAAGGCTCACCCATGTTGTGGCATATGCTGAAATTTCCTTCCTTTTTTACGGCTGAATAATATTCCATTGTATGGATAGACCACCTTTTACTTACCCATTCATCCCTCAGTGGACCCTTGGGTTGTTTCCACCTTTTGGCTGTTGTGAATAATGCCGTTATGAACAATGGGTGTACAAACATATGTTCGAGTCCCTGCTTTCAAGTCCTTTGAGTATATGCCCAGAAGTGGATAAATTCTCAGCTTAAACATGATCAGAAAGGCCCTCGTTATCTCTAGGACACTGCCCAGAAGTTGGCTCCCTCCGTTCCTCTCCTGTCCATCCCTCCCTGGTCCCAGCCTAGTCTACCTGGGCAGTATTCACATCCTTCCTCTGCGATCTTGTTTTATAAGCCCCACCACATTCTACACATTCAACGCATTCTATACACACGTGCTGAAGACTAAAAGCCAAATTCTGAAGGTGCACCAGTTCCAGGAATAGGAGATGGGGCACTCCATAACGCAGGACCCTGGAGAAGGGCCCCAGCCACGCACCCCTGGGGGAGCCAAGTGCAAGGCAGGTAGCCAGGACAGACGACTGTGTCTGCCAGCATCTCTGATAGACCTGGAGAGTCCTGTCATCTGCTGCCCTCTTCAGAGAGCCCCTGCTTGTCGACAGAGCGGTCAAGCTGCCCGTCTCCTGGCCACATTGGTGGAAACTGGTGATAAGCATGCTGGGTCGTGGGAGGAGAGGGCACGTTCCTCCTTGACAGTCCTAGGATGGATAGGACTTTCTAGTCCTAGAAGCAGGGACGGGCCACAAGCATCTCGTCCTGCCAGCCCACTGTGCAGAGGCCCAAAGTGGGCTTTCCTCACACTAACATGGTTTTATTTTATTTTTATTAGGCATCTCCTCTCACTGGCCTTTCTTATAGGAATCACCATAATATGGGCCATTCACTTAAAAATATTCCCCCTTCCCCAGTTTGTCTAACAGGGCAAGTGGTCACTCCAGGCAGCTGAATCACTTTAAAATTTACTCTTCACTTCATCCCCTCCACTTCCAGAGACTGGAGGTTCAGCGTGCAGACATCTGCCTGACACACACACAGCAGCTGTCAGGCCACACTCATAAATGAACAGAAAGTCCTGGTTGATCAACCTGTGGCTCAGCCCTTCCTCAGGCCCCTCCTCGGGACTATAGTTTGCTCTGAGCTGACAGTCCAGGCTTTGTGCCCTCCTCCTCTGGGTCAACTGCTACGGAGTTCTTGGCTCCCAGCTGGCCTCACTCTCTCTGCCCCTGAATCCTTCTTTAGCCAGGAGCCAGTGTCCACGGGCCAGCTGAGAGGGCTTGGTCCTGTGATTATGGGTCCCTGCAAACCCAGCCCACCGATTAGTACTGTCTTCCTCGCTCAAGAGCCTGCCTAGAAGAATCAACCAAAACCAAAGAGCTGGGCAGCACCCCCAGGCCATGAAGGCTCCAGCTTCTCACCCAGATCCAGAATCCAGAATCCACGGCAAGCCCCGAGTGCGGAGCTGCAGGAGATGCCGGGAAGAAGATGGGGAAGGTCTAAATCTAAGCTCACTAATAGACCAGAGGGTGGAAAGGAACACGAAAAAGCAAGACAGGGAAGGGGATGGACACCGTAATGTGGATCAAAGATGAGGCCTGGCTCATGCTACAGAACCACCCCACTCGGCAGGAAATCGAGACATGTCCCCAGTGTTCCTGGGCACCTGCTCCCTGGAATCATCTAGATTCTCACAGAATTCTCACTGAAAGTAGTTCTTCCCTCAGAACACTGGACCTAGACACCCCCTGTCCCAAGGCTCTGCTTGGGACCTCACAGAGCAGCTGCCCAATCCAAAAACCCTGCCAGGAGAAGCTGGTCTGGGGTCTGCAGTGGATACCTGGGAAGCCTCAGGAGCCCCTCCTCATACCCCCCCCCAAAGCCCGTGCTCCCGTCCACTCCTGGCTGCCGCATGCTGCAGCCATCCCCGTGTCTTCCTTCCACATCGACATACTGTGAAGACCTAACCCGACCAACTGAGCAGGCTCTGCACGCTACCAGCTTCATGAGTGCCTGAGGTGGTTCTGAAAAACCATCTGCGCCAGCAACCAGCACGTCACGATCATCTGTGTGCCACGAAAAATACCCAATTCTTTATGTGTCAGTCAGGTCCCTGGCAGGAAACAGAGCACTCTTCAGGGGTAGTTGGAGGAGACTTTAAAAAAAAAACTCACAAAGCTGTGGGCAAGGGATGGGGCAGTTCCCAGGGGCTGTAGTTACCTATATCTCCCTGTCTTTTATGTTTTTTACATTTTTATGACGCTTTGACATCTGATGCTTTGCTGGCCAGGGAGAGACTACCCCTCTCAGGGTATGCTAATTCCCAGAGATAGCAAACAACTTGCCTTCAAGCATAATTTTCATATGCAAACCAACCAATCCAAAGCCCATACCCCCTACCACCTCGTTTTTATTTTTGAATTTTATTTTATTTTTTTTATACAGCGGGTTCTTATTAGTTATCCATTTTATACATATTAGTGTATATATGTCAATCCCAATCTCCCAATTCATCCCACCACCACCACCACCACCACCACCCACTTTCCCCCCTTGGTGTCCATCCGTTTGTTCTCTACATCTGTGTCTCTATTTCTGCCTTGCAAATTGGTTTATCTGTACCATTTTTCTACATTCGACATATATGTGTTAATATACAATATTTGTTTTCCTCTTTCTGACTTACTTCACTCTGTATGACAGACTCTAGGTCCATCCACATCTCTACAAATGACCCAATTTCGTTCCTTTTTATGGCTGAGTAATAATTCCATTGTATATATTTTCCACATCTTTATCCATTCATCTCTCGTTGGACATTTACATTGTTTCCATGTCCTGGCTATTGTAAATAGTGCTGCAGTGAACTTTGGGGGTACATGTATCATTTTGAATTATGGTTTTCTCAGGGTATATGCCCAGTAGTGGGATTGCTGGGTCGTATGGTAGTTCTATTTTTAGTTTTTTAAGGAACCTCCATACTGTTCTCCATAGTGGCTGTATCAACTTACATTCCCACCAACAGTGCAAGAGTGTTCCCTTTTCTCCACACCCTCTCCAGCATTTATTGTTTCTAGATTTTTTGATGATGGCCATTCTGACTGGTGTGAGATGATATCTCATTGTAGTTTTGATTTGCATTTCTCTAATGATTAACGATGTTGAGCATTCTTTCATGTGTCTGTTGGCAATCTGTATATCTTCTTTGGAGAAATGTCTATTTAGGTCTTCTGCCCATTTTGGGATTGGGTTGTTCGTTTTTTTGTTATTGAGCTGCATGAGCTGCTTGTAAATCTTGTAAATTAATCCTTTGTCAGTTGCTTCATTTGCAAATATTTTCTCCCATTCTAAGGGTTGTCTTTTGGTCTTGTTTATGGTTTCCTTTGCTGTGCAAAAGCTTTTAAGTTTCATTAGGTCCCATTTGTTTATTTTTGATTTTATTTCCATTCCTCTAGGAGGTGGGTCAAAAAGGATCTTACTGTGATTTATGTCATACAGTGTTCTGCCTATGTTTTCCTCTAAGAGTTTGATAGTGTCTGGCCTTACATTTAGGTCTTTAATCCATTTTGAGTTTATTTTTGTGTATGATGTTAGGGAGTTCTAATTTCATACTTTTACATGTACCTGTCCAGTTTTCCCAGCACCACTTATTGAAGAGGCTGTCTTTTCTCCACTGTATATGCTTGCCTCCTTTATCAAAGTAAGGTGACCATATGTGCGTGGGTTTATCTCTGGGCTTTCTATCCTGTTCCATTGATCTATATTTCTGTTTTTGTGCCAGTACCAAACTGTCTTGATTACTGTAGCTTTGTAATATAGTCTGAAGTCAGGGAGCCTGATTCCTCCAGCTCCATGTTTTGTTCTCAAGATTGCTTTGGCTATTCGGGGTCTTTGTGTTTCCATACAAATTGTGAAATTTTTTGTTCTAGTTCTGTGAAAAATGCCAGTGGTAGTTTGATAGGGATTGCATTGAATCTGTAGATTGCTTTGGGTAGTAGAGTCATTATCACAATGTTGATTCTTCCAATCCAAGAACATGGTATATCTCTCCATCTATTTGTATCATCTTTAATTTCTTTCATCAGTGTCTTATAATTTTCTGCATACAGGTCTTTTGTCTCCTTAGGTAGGTTTATTCCTAGATATTTTATTCTTTTTGTTGCAATGGTAAATGGGAGTGTTTCCTTAATTTCACTTTCAGATTTTTCATCATTAGTGTATAGGAATGCAAGAGATTTCTGTGCATTAATTTTGTATCCTGCTACTTTACCAAATTCATTGATTAGCTCTAGTAGTTTTCTGGTAGCATCTTTAGGATTCTCTATGTATAGTATCATGTCATCTGCAAACAGTGACAGCTTTACTTCTTCTTTCCGATTTGGATTCCTTTTATTTCTTTTTCTTCTCTGATTGCTGTGGCTAACACTTCCAAAACTATGTTGAATAATATTGGCGAGAGTGGACATCCTTGTCTTGTTCCTGATCTTAGAGGAAATGGTTTCAGTTTTTCACCATTGAGAATGATGTTTGCTGTGGGTTTGTCATATATGGCCTTTATTATGTTGAGGTAGGTTTCCTCTATGCCCACTTTCTGGAGAGTTTTTATCATAAATGGGTGTTCAATTTTGTCAAAAGCTTTTTCTGCACGATTTAGATGATCATATGGTTTTTATTCTTCAGTTTGTTAGAATGGCATATCACATTGATTGATTTGCATATATTGAAGAATCCTTGGATCCCTTGAGTAAATCCCACTTGATCATGGTGTATGATCCTTTTAATGTGTTGTTGAATTCTGTTTGCTAGTATTTTGTTGAGGATTTTTGCATCTATTTTCATGAGTGATATTGGTCTGTAATTTTCTTTTTTTGTAGTATCTTTGTCTGGTTTCGGTATCAGGGTGATGGTGGCTTCATAGAATGAGTTTGAGAGTGTTCCTTCCTCTGCGATTTTTTGGAAGAGTTTGAGAAGGATGGGTGTTAGCTCTTCTCTAAATGTTTGATAGTATTCACATGTGAACACATCTGGTCCTGGACTTTTGTTTGTTGGAAAATTTTTAATCACAGTTTCAATTTCATTACTTGTGATTGGTCTGTTCATATTTTCTATTTCTTCCTGGTTCAGTGTTGGAAGGTTATACCTTTCTAAGAATTGGTCCATTTCTTCCCGGTTGTCCATTTTATTGGCATAGAGTTGCTTGTAGTAGTCTCTTAGGATGCTTTGTATTTATGTGGTGTCTGTTGTAACTTCTCCTTTTTCATTTCTAATTATATTGATTTGAGTCCTCTCCCTCTTTTTCTTGATGAGTCTGGCTAATGGTTTATCAATTTTGTTTATCTTCTCAAAGAACCAGCTTTTAGTTTTATTGATCTTTGCTATTGTTTTCTTTGTTTCTATTTCATTTATTTCTGCTCTGATCTTTATGATTTCTTTCCTTCTACTAAATTTAAGTTTCGTTTTTTCTTCTTTCTCTAGTTCCTTTAGGTGTAAGGTTAGATTGTTTATTTGAGATGTTTGTTGTTTCTTAAGGTAGGATTGTATTGCTATAAACTTCCCTCTTAGAACTGCTTTTGCTGCATCCCATAGGTGTTTGGATCATCGTGTTTTCATTGTCATTTGTCTCTAGGTATTTTTTGATTTCCTCTTTGATTTCTTCAGTGATCTCTTGGTTATTTAGTAATGTATTGTTTACCATCCATGTGTTTGTGTGTTTTTTTTGTTGTTTTCCTTGTAATTGATTTCTAATCTCATAGCTTGTGGTCAGAAAAGATGCTTGATATGATTTCAATTTTCTTAAATTTACCGAGGCTTGATTTGTGACCCAAGATGTGATCTATCCTGGAGAATGTTTCGTGCACACTTGAGAAGAAAGTGTAATCTGCTGTTTTTGGATGGAATGTCCTATAAATATCAATAAAATCTATCTGGTCTATTGTGTCATTTAAAGCTTCTGTTTCCTTATTAATCTTCTGTCTGGATGATCTGTCCATTGGTGTAAGTGAGGCATTAAATTCCCCCACTATTATTGTGTTACTGTCAATTTCCTCTTTTATAGCTGTTAGCATTTGCCTTATGTATTGAGGTGCTCCTATGTTGGGTGCACATGTATTCATAATTGTTATATCTTCTTCTTGGATTGATGCCTTGATCATGTAGTGACCTTCCTTGTCTGTTGTAACATTCTTTATTTTAAAGTCTATTTTATCTGATATGAGTATTGCTACTCCAGCTTTCTTTTTTTTTTTAAATTAATTTATTATTTATTTTTGGCTGTGTTGGGTCTTCGTTTCTGTGCAAGGGCTTTCTCTAGTTGCGGCAAGCGGGGGCCACTCTTCATCGCGATGCGCGGGCCTCTCACTATTGCGGCCTCTCTTGTTGTGGAGCACAGGCTCCAGATGCGCAGGCTCAGGAGTTGTGGCTCACGGGCCTAGTTGCTCTGTGGCATGTGGGATCTTCCCAGACCAGGGCTCGAACCCGTGTCCCCTGCGTTGGCAGGCAGATTCTCAACCACTGCATCACCAGGGAAGCCCTCCAGCTTTCTTTTGATTTTCATTTGCATGGAATATCTTTTTCCATCCCCTCACTTTCAGTCTGTATGTGAACCTAGGCCTGAAGTGGGTCTCTGGTAGACAGCATATATATGGGTTTGTTTTTGTATCCATTCAGCGAGCCTGTGTCTTTTGGTTGGAGCATTTAATCCATTCACGTCTAAGGTAATTATCGATATGTATGTTCCTATTACCGTTTTCTTAATTGTTTGGGGTTTGATTTTGTAGGTCCTTTTCTTCTCTTGTGTTTCCCACTTAGAGAAGTTCCTTTAGCATTTGTTGTAGAGCTGGTTTGGTGGTGCTGAATTCTCTTAGCTTTTGCTTGTCTGTAAAGCTTTTGATTTCTCTGTCGAATCTGAATGAGATCCTTACCGGGTAGAGGAATCTTGGTTGTAGGTTCTTCCCTTTCATCACTTTAAATATACAGTTCCACTGCCTTCTGGCTTGTAGAGTTTCTGCTGAGAAATCAGCTGTTAACCTTATGGGAGTTCCCTTGTATGTTATTTGTCATTTTTCCCTCGTTGCTTTTAATAAGTTTTCTTTGTCTTTGATTTTTGTCAATTTGATTACTATGTGTCTTGGCATGTTTCTCCTTGGGTTTATCCTGCCTGGGACTCTCTGTGTTTCCTGGACTTGGGTGGCTATTTCTTTTTCCAAGTTAGGGAAGTTTTCGACTATAATCTCTTCAAATATTTTCTTGGGTCCTTTCTCTCTTTCTTCTCCTCCTGCGACCCCTATAATGAGAATGTTGGTGCGTTTAATGTTGTCCCAGAGGTCTCTTAGGCTGTGGTCATTTCTTTTCATTCTTTTTTTCTTTATTCTGTTTCATGGCAGTGAATTCCATCATTCTGTCTTCCAGGTCATTTATCCATTCTTCTGCCTCAGTGATTCTGCTATTGATTCCTTCTAGTGTATTTTTCATTTCAGTTATTGTATTGTTCATCTCTGTTTGTTTGTTCTTTAATTCTAGGTGTTTGTTCTTTAATTCTTCTAGGGCTTTGTTAAACATTTCTTGTATCTTCTTGATCTTTGCCTCCATTCTTTTTCTGAGGTCCTGGATCATCTTCACTATCATTATTCTGAAATCTTTTTCTGGAAGGTGGCCTCTCTCCACTTCATTTAATTGTTTTTCTGGGGTTTTATCTTGTTTCTTCATCTGGTACATAGTCCTCTGCCTTTTCATTTTGTCTATCATCCTGTGAATGTGGTTTTTGTTCCACAGGCTGCAGGATTGTAGTTCTTCTTGCTTCTGCTGTCTGCCATCTGGTGGATGAGGCTATCTAAGAGGCTTGTGCAAGCTTCCTGATTGGAGGGACTGGTGGTGGGTTGAGCCTACCACCTATTTTATAGACTCACACACCAAGCCAATATTCCCCCTGCCCTAAATAACCCCAGGGCCAGGTACCAGAAAGCTAGGATCATCCCTTTAGTCTAAAGCCTGCTGAAAGTATTCAAACCAGGGAATCTTAAATTTACTTGGCTTGCCTACCCTGCCTCACCACTTCCTTCCCACGATAACCACAGTACAGGCTCTGGCCATGTACCCCCTGGCTCCTTCTGCCTCCTGACCAGCCCTGGTGCTTCTCCATGTGGCCCTCCATGGCGGGTGGTGCCCCCTCCTCTTGGGAACTGTGAGTATTAAACTTTTCTTTCAAGTCCGCTGTCTCTGTGTCTGTCATTGTACCATCCCTAATTAAAATAAAATCCTGGGTACATTTTAAAACAACCCCAAAGACTAAAAAGGCTGGGAGAGGGAGGAGCTATCTGAACCTGAAGAGGAAGCCATGTGGAGATGTTGTGTGATAGAAGCTCAAGGGATATCCCTGTTCTTGAGGGACACACTGGTCCACAGTGACCCTTGGAAGGCCAACTGAGACCCAACTGGAAGCCACAGGCCACACTGGTCAGCCACCTGGGGCCCAGAGCATGGTGGACAAGGGTGTGGGAATGGCTGAAGAAGCAAACGACAGATGCATGGCAATCCTGGGCACTACTCAAAGAAAGTCTGATTCAGTAGATCTTGGGTGGGGCTTGGGAATTTTTCCTAAATTCTTCACATATATTTCTGATACACAGCCAGATATGGCATTACATTACAAAATGTAAGCTATTGTCAATATTAATAATATTAACAACAGCAGCAGCAGTAATAGCTACCATTCACAGAGCAGGTGCTTGTAATGTATAACTCCTATTTTCCACAACAACACTTAAAAGTAAGTATTATTATTCTCACCTTATATAGATGGAAAAAACTAGGCTCAGGGTGGTTAAGTAACTCGCCCAAGGGCACATAGCTTGTCAGTGGGAGAGTTGGGATTTTGAGTCTGACCCCAAAGCTGGTACTGTTTCTCCTGTTTTTTTCTGACATTCACCTCTGAACAGTCAAGGTCACAGCTGATTAACAATAACCCTGCACCTCCCAAAACCTCACTAAGTGGCCCTCTCATGACTCTTACCCTGTTATTCAGCATCCCTTATGGGCTTTTGTTTTATAATTGTTTAAAAATTAAGTGCCTTGAGAGCTTTGAAAGAAAGATGCTAAACAACCACACAAGGTTATTCATTTTGCATTTAAACAACTTGACTTCCCTTAATAAGATCTAACCATTTTTATTTCACTAGAACTTAAAGAAATGATGTTCAGCTTTGATGTGTAGGTGCCGCCCCCATCTCACCCTGGCCAAAGGAAAGTGGACCTCAGCAAAAGGACTAGGGTCAGTTCCAGTCAAGAACATGGACTTGTTTTGACAAATTCTTCAGAACAATAGTTCTTAACCTTGGCTTCAGCCAATCCTCAAACCCTGAAATTACATGTGAGATTTTACATGAATGGGCACTTCTGTCTAAGTCCTTAGCTTTCATCAGATTTTCAAAGGAGTCCCCTCAAAAGTCACAATTTTGTTTCAATTTCTTTCCTAATTAACTTTAAGGGTTACCCTTCTTAGTTCCCTTTTTCTTGTTTTCAATGAAACTATGACCTGCTCCAAAAGCAGGCAGTAAGTGAAATTTAGTTCACAAAAATTTTATGGTAATATTACAGTAGGCTACATAAAAAATACATTTCAAATGGTTCTATTCCTTTATCTTATTCATAACTAAATGACTATTTTCTTGGATTTCATGTCTGAGGTTTTTATTGAAAATATTTTTTTTCTTAAAGATTCAATATCTTCTCTTCCCCTGTGAGAAGTAAAAAAATATTCATATTGAAATAGATCAGTGGAACTTGCCATATTTCTTTCTTAACCTTTCTAACTGTAGAGGAATGTGGCATAGGAAGGATTTATATCATGGACACTTTTTTTTTTACTAAAAAATATTCATCAATTCACTCAGCACATTTTTATTAAGTCCTGATTTAGGTACAGGGGGTTCCACTGGGAAAAAAAGAAAGTCAACTGCTCTCAAGAAACTCACATGCCAGTGGGGAACATAGACCATATACTAGATAGATAGATGTATAGATAGATAGATAGATGAAGAGCACTGTATTGGTATCCTGTGGCTGCTGTAATGGATACTCACAAACTTGATGGCTAAAATAACAGAAATTTATTGTTTCACAGTTCTGGAGGCCAGAAGTCTGAAATCAAGGTGTCGGCAGGGCCACACTCCCTCTGAAAGACCTAGAGGAGGATTCTTCCTTGCCTCTCTCCTAGCTTCTGGTAACTGCCAGCAATCCTTGGCATTCCTTGGCTTGTAAAAGCATCACTTCAATTTCTGCCTCAATTGTCACATGGTGTTTTCCCCATGTGTTTGTGTGTTTAAATTTCCCCCTTTTGTATGGATACCAGTCATTAGGTTAGGGCCCATCCTAATCCAGTATGATCTCATAACTTGCTTACATCCACAAAGATCTTATTTCCAAATAAGGACAAATTCTCAGCTAGGACATCAACATATCTTTTGGGGGACACAATTTAACCCACAACAAGTGTCATGAAAAAAATTAAGTGACTATATGGGAGACAGAAAGTGATGGCACTGGCATGTTGGGGAAGGTCTCTTGAAGGAGGTGCCATTGGAGCAGAGACTTAAATGAAGTGAAGGAATGAGCCATGAAGACACCTGGGACCCTAAGGCAGAGGCACCCAATTAACCTGCATTCCTGACTCTCAGAAATTATGAGATAATAAATGTTTGTGGTTTAAGCCATTAGGTTTTGTGGTAATTTGCTTGCAGCAACAGATAACTAATACGGTCACCCTGCAGCGGCCTTGCCTGTTGTATCAGTTTTCTATTGCTGAAAGCAAATTACCACACACCTGACAACTTAAAACTCAACTCATAGTTTCTGCAGGTCAGAAATCTGGACACTCTGTTCAGGGTCTGCGAGCTCTGGGAGGGTTGGTAGGGCTATGTTCCTTTTTGGAGCTCAGGGCCCCCTTTCAAGTTCATGAAAGAAATGTTGCTGTTGGCAGAATTCAGTTCCTTGCAGTTGTAGGACTGAGGCCCTCATTTCTCATTTGCTGTTGGCCAGGGTCCACTTTTAGCTGCTAGAGGCCACTCACAGTCCCTGGCCACATGGCCCCCTCCAAAGGCCTCTCATGCTTCAAGTCCTCTTTCTGTCTCTGACTTCTAGATCCAGATTGAAGGGGTCTGTGTGATTAGGTCAGACCCACCCAGATAATCTCCCTTTTGATTATTTCAAACTCAACTGATTAGTAACCTTAATCATATCTGCAATAGCCCTTTCCCATCTTAATGTGGCATAATCCCAGAAGTAATATCCCATCATATTCACAGGTTCTGTCCACACTCAAGGGAAAAGAATACAGAGTTGTACACCAGGGGCAGGAAACTTGGGGCTATCTTAGGATCCTGTTTGCCACACCCATCTTCCACTCAATGCTGTAACTACCAGTGAATTGCATGAGTGCTCTGTATGTGCCTGGTGTGCACCTGTCAACAACATGAGCAGAGCTGCTTGAGCACCTGCCTCTTTGCCGCTGACTTAACAAGAATAAAGGCAGAGGGGCAGAGCCCATGTGCTTGTGCCAGCCACCATTCTAGGGACTTCATATGTACAACTTCATCTAATCTTCCTTTCAGTGCAGGCATTATTAATTTCTCTGTTAAACAGATTAGGAAACTAGAGTTCGAATGACTTAAATTATTTCTCTAAGCTCCTAAATACCAAGGTAGGGCCAGGATTTGAACCCAAGGTGTCAAAAAGTCAGGATTCCAGTTCTAGCTTTATTACTTTCTACCTGTGTCACCCAGCTCCTCTGAGTCCCAGTTTGCCCATCCATATACTGGGGTTAACAGAATATCTGTGCCTCCTTCCTATCAGGACTAGTGTTTGGATTCTCTAAGCAATAAGGGCTGAACTGCATCTTCTAAACAGCGAAGGCCATAAAAGGCTGAGAGACTGTGGCTGTTGACATTACTTTTAAGCACTTTTACTTCCATTTACTGGAAGAAATTGTTTTCTAGGCAACCCAAAGGTTGAGAAAACAGCCAAACCATTAAGTCATCTTGATTACAAAGCTCTGAGCAGGAGAAACAGAGACTGGGGTTTGGGGGAAGGCATCAATTCTTCGGCAGAGGCAGAGTGGCTGGGCAGGCTCAAAGCAGACACAAGTGAGCAGAATCTTCCAGTGTTACCAGTACTCATGCAGGGCACTGAATCACCCATGTACCCAGCAATCCATCTTGCCTGCAAACAAATGGTTTGTTTAAATGAAAAGCAGATAGTATAAGCAGAGCTGTCCCCAAAGGAGTGTCTCTTATGCTCCTCATTAGGCGCCACTAGGTCTTTTAGACAATCTGGCCCCAAAGGGAGGGGTGGTTAATCACTGTGCATGTTGCCTAATTGGCAAGCAAAGACCCTGAAGGACACATCTGAAGGCTCCTCTAAGAAATGCAAAACAGCTTGAACCCTCTTCAAGTGAAAACATGTATGTTTACAACTGTCAACATGTCCCCCCTTCCTTCCCTCTCTTCCCAAGAGAACATAAAATACGGTGGAAAAAAATGTTCTGAAGTACAGCAGACAAGTAATTTGTTTTACACAGTAGGACGTTTTGGATGTTGATTCTAATGGGTGAAGCTTGCCACTCTGATGCAGTCCTCTGAGATAGGAATGATCATCCCGATTTCAGGTGAGGAAACTGAGGCCCAGAGAAAACTAAACATGAGAAGGTAGGTGACAATTACCAGAGGAGCAATGTCTCAGGGGCCTCATTTTGGCTGGGAGGTCTCAGGGTGAGGACATAGCTGGGCACACCGGGCATGGGGCTGAGGAGAAGAGACTCCAGCCATGGGGGGAGTAGGTGGGAGAGCAACCAGGGCTGGGGGTCTGGCAGGGTTCAACCCAGTACGGCCAGATGGTGCCTGTGGGCACCCTGGCAAGCCCCACTGAACCCCACTGGGGCATTAGAGATGAAAACTCTTCCTGAGCCCTGTTCAGGCAGTTTACATGTGAGATGGGAAGATACCAGGGTTTGGCCAGAAGAACCAATGGATGCCAAGATGCCTGGGGGGTCAGGAGAATTCAGTGAGGTTTTGGGACACAATGGAAACAAACCAGGATTATTCTGGGCTAACTGGAACAAATGTTCCCCTGGGCTACATGTCTGACTACTGCAGGAGGAACGGGACTCCAGACTCAGAACAATAGCTGTTGTTTCTTATATAATCTACATGCTATTTATTTATTACCCGTGTTTTCCTAGCTCTGGTCCCTTTTACTTGGAAGCTGCTCTTTCCTTCCAGCACCCTCCATACCAGCATCAAGGCCCACAGCATGGGGTATATCTGGGTGGGATCCCCTAGAATGGGTCCCATCTGGGTGGTGGCAAATATTTCCTGTGCCAACCCCCTCCCTTCCTGTGTCCATGGAGAGACTGTCTGGAAGAATCAAATTAATGTTTTAAATTAATATTTTGGAAAGATACCCAAGGCCAGTTGTTTTATCTTTGAAGCTAGATATACTTGGGTTGAAAGAGAAGTAGCTACAAAAGATGATGTGGCCCTTTGAAGGTATCAGTGTCTTCCATTTGTCCCCTTGATTTGGAGAAGACATTGTCCAAAGGCCTCCCCCAGAGAACAAGAGCAAAAGAGATCCCAGAGTGCTGAAATGCAAGCTGGCACAGAGACTCTGCCAGAATTTCTGGACTTGGGCACCATTCTGGGCATCAAAATGCCACTGGTGTTCCAGGAGGGACCATTCTTCAAAACACTGGGTTTCCTCGTAACCCTGGTTTTCCCGGGCCATGGTAGGGCCAGGGCACCAGCCTCAGTGGCCTGTGATCTTCATCAGGATAACAATGATCACCCCAGTAAGGATGGTGATGACACTGTCAATGACAACAGTCAGCCTTCACTGAACACTTTAAAAGCACTGTCAGGTCCTTTATGTGCATTATTTAATATGAAGCAGGTATTCTTATCATCCCTATTTTATAGCTGAAGAAATGGAGGTTCATAGAGGTAAAGCCACCTGCCCAAGGTCACACAGGTATTGGGGATGGGTGCCAGGACCCGAACACAGGTTGTTTTACCCGAAACCCCCATTCTTAAACACACACAAGCACATCTCGAGCTGCTGGCTCCCCTCCCTTCTTGGCTATCCTACAGGCAGCCTCACTTGTCCTGCCACTGGGGACACCAGTTTGCCCCATGGCCACCTCCCCCAACACACACAGGTGTTTTCAACTCTTTATTACACTCCAGAAAGAATTCTGGCTCCTTCAGGCCAGAGGATGTGGAACTAGTTCCCAGGAAGTGTCTGGAGGGAGTCAATATCATTTGGGAAAAGTAGAGAAATCTGAATTTGGACTGAAATTATATGATATTCAGGATTCATATTAATCTTAGGTGTGATAATGGTATTGTGGTTATGAGGGGAAAAAGCCCTAATCCTTGAGAAATGCACTATGAAGTACTTGCAAGTGAAATATAAGGTGTCTGAGATTTGCTTAAAATACTCCAGAAAAAAAAAAGGTAGGAGGAGATAGATGAAACCAGATCAAATTGATGATAACTGTTGAAGCTGGGGGGATGGGTTGATGGGGGGATTGTAGGATTATTCTCCAAACCAAAATTAAACTATACCTCCCTCAGACGGGGCAAGTTCCAGAACTAATTCTGCCGTCCTGGGTCCACTGGCCACCCCAGACCCCTCACTGCCGTTTCCCCAGGAGGCTGAGGGAGTGCTCAACCAGCTGGACCCTGGCCCATACCCCAGTTCCCAGACCTCCTGAACTGGATGTACTCCACCCCCATCCTAAAACCCCTGCCACACCACTGCAACCCATTTAAAAGCACCAGGCCTGTGAGCACTCTTCTACTAAAAACAACTAAAAATGACCACATAGGTATTTTCAGTCTCCTGCTTTGAATGATATATCTTTGCGTTGCAATGCAGTCAGCAGCAGGGTCCCAGTTATTTTGCATTTGACAGTCCAAATGCAAAAGGAAACTTCACAGTGGAAATTCCCACAGTAAGTCAAAGTTTCTATTTATCACAGATAATATCCTGGTATCTAGTCAACAAAGATGTGAATGTGTGACTCCATCTTTGTATAAGATGTCAGGGATATTCATAAACATTCTTAATATCAAAAATGAATGCGGGGCTTCCCTGGTGGCGCAGTGGTTGAGAATCTGCCTGCCAATGCAGGGGACACGGGTTCGAGCCCTGGTCTGGGAAGATCCCACATGCTGCGGAGCAACTGGGCCCGTGAACCACAACTACTGAGCCTGCGCATCTGGAGCCTGTGCTCCGCAACAAGAGAGGCCGCGACAGTGAGAGGCCCGCGCACCACGATGAAGAGTGGCCCCCACTTGCCGCAACTAGAGAAAGCCCTCACACAGAAACGAAGACCCAACACAGCCATAAACAAATAAAAACAAACAAACAAACAAAAAAAACGAATGTGACCGTATACAAAAATTAACTCAATATGGATCAAAGACCTAAACTTAAGAGCTAAAACTATAAAACTCTTAGAAGAAAACAAGTGACATTTTTCATGGCATTGGGTTTGGCAATGATTTCTTGGATATGACACCAAAAGCATAGGCAACAAAGGAAAAAATAAACCAGATTTCATCAAAACGAAAAACCTTTTTGTGCATCAAAGGACACAATCAATAGAGTGAAAAGACAACCTTCATAATATGAAAAAATATTTGCAAATAATGTATTTGATAAATGATTAATATCCAGGATGTATAAAGAACTCCTACAACTCAACAACAACAAGAAACACAATTAAAAATGCACAAGACTTGAATAGACATTTCTCCCAAGAAGACATACAAATGCTCTGTAAGCACATGAAAACATGCTCAATATCATTAGTCATTAGTGAAATGCAAATCAAAACCACAATGAGATACCACATCACATGTGTTAGTACGTCTGTGATTAAAAAAAAAAGGAAAATAACAAGTATTGGTGAGTATATGGGGAAATCGGAACTCTCGTGCATTACTGGTGGGAATGTAAAAGGTAATGCAGCCACTGTGGAAAATAGTTTGGCAGTTCCACAAAAAGTTAAATGTAGAATTACCATGTGACCCAGAAATTCCACTCTTAGGTATATACCCAAAAGAAATGAAAACAGGGACTCAAAACAGATGCATTTACACCAATGTTCACAGTAGCATTATTCATAATAGCCAAAAGGTGGAAACAATCTAAGTGTTCATTAACAGATGAATAGACAAACAAAATGTTGTTTATACATGTTGTTTTAGTCCATTCAGGATGCTATATCAAAATTGCTTAGTTCATTCTGAGTGGCTTCTAATTAGCAGAAATTTACTGCTCACAGTTCTAGATCAAGGTGCCTGCATGGTCAGGTTCTGGTGAGAGCCCTTCTTTGTGTTGCAGACTGCTGACTTCTTATATCCTCACATGGTAGAAGGGGTGAGAGAGAGCTCTCTCAAACCTCTTTTATGAGGGCACTAATCCCATTCATTAGGGCTCTGCTCTCATGACCTAATCACGTCCCAAAGACTGCACCTCCTAACACCATCACTTTGGGGATTAGGATTTCAACATATGAATTTTGGGAGGACACAACCATTCAATTTATAGTACATAGAATGGGATATTATTCAGCCATAAAAAGGAATGAAATTCTGATACATCTACAATATGGATGAACCTGAAGACATTATGCTAATGTGCTTACAAAATAAGCCAGACACAAAAGAACAAATATTGTATGATTCCACTTATATGAAGTAACTAGAGTTGTCAAATTCAGAGACACAGAAAGGAGAATGGTGGTGGTCAGGGCCTGGAAGAGAATGAGGAAGCTATTATTTAGTGGGTTCAGAGTTTCAGTAGGGGAAGATGAAAAAGTTCTAGACATGGGTAGTGGTGACAGTTGCACAATGTAAATGTACTTAATGCCACCAAACTGTACACTTAAAAATGGTTAAAAAGGTAAATTTTATGTTACATATATTCTACCACAATAAAAAAAAGCGAATAGAGCCAATAAACAGGTCACTGATAACCATTTTGGTACAATAGTAAGGCTTGTAAATTATCAATTTTGAGCTCTTGAGACACTTAGAGTTAAGCATTTGCATCTAATTTATCATAATTCGCCTTCAAAATGTATTATTAGGGAGACAATTTTATAGGAATTTATTAGAGAAGGCATTAGATGCCCCATGAAACAGAAATTATTTAAAAAAAAGACTCTCCAAAGGGTGGGACCTTGGTGCTGGATAGCATCCCCAGTGAGATGCTATCGAAATTCAGCCCCAAGGAACAAGGGGCTGCACAGGAATAAACTACCTCAAGACACAGAACTTGTAGAATCTCTCTGTTCATATCCCCCCATCTCCTGGCTTTCCAGCACCTTGACTGACTACAACTTAAAAGTGGGAAGGTACATGTGAAAAAATAAGAAGTATGAGGTCCGGTTTTTAAAAATCATTTAGCTTTTCATATTTTTAAATATTTACATGTTTGCAAAGTCAAATCTAAAAACCACAAGGCATATTCAGAAAAGTGTAGCTTTTATCCCTATGCATACAGATCCCTCCCTTGCTTGTTTTGTTTTGTTTTCCTCTGATTTTATTTTGGTTTGGGTCTCTCCTTCCAATATTAGGTTCAGTTTGATTTGTTTGTGGGTTCCAATTCTAACTTGACCATCTTTACCCCACAAAGTGGTAAGCAGCACTGAGCAACAGGGCTTGCCTTTAAAAGGAAACTTATATACTGTAGTTAGTACGTGCACAAAAGGAAAAGGAGTACAGACTCAGCAATGCCCACTTGCTTCCCTATATTACAGAACACATTGTACTGGGCACCAACTCTGTGCTAGGCAAGAGATTTTCAAAGGGAGTTTGTTTTCATTCTTTTTGTTTGAGGGATAATTCTAATGACAAATATATTAAAATGAAACAAAGCAAAAACACCAAACAAAAGGAAGAGCACTTTATCAAAAGAACTAGGATGGGGTCTCACACAAGGCCAGCTCCGGGGTCTCCTCTGTGAAGTCCTTCCTCACTTGGGCAGAGCTTCTTGTCCCCCATCCCATGGACCTTGTGCAGGAGACTACTACCAACAACCATGTGACATTATGGCTGCTTATATTTCTAGCTCCCTGAAGTCTAAGCATCATGGAGCCAGAAACGATGCTTTGTTTCTTTTCAGTGGATAATAGAATGTATTTGTAAAGAGTCCAGCATAAAGGGGGTGCCCTTAAGATGTCAGACTCTGGCCCCATGGATCAAAGTGAGCACAGTGAACATCCAATAAACGTGGGTGAATAAATGAAATGGATGAAGAAGACTTTGGCAGGTGATACGGAATTACGATATGGCTCTGGCAATCCGACCTTCAAAAAATGTTCTGAATTTAGGAATTTTATTCCTAAAATTCCAACAATATGATATTGGTCAATTTATGCATTTACCTTCTCACCCCATTCCAATAATATGAATTGGTGTAGTTTTATTTGTAAAGAAATATCAGGACCAGTAAGCTAAGAGAAGATATAAAAATTGATATTAAAAAGGAAATCTGCCAGCAACCTGAGCTGGTCAATAGAACTTCAACCCCCAAGTGTTTATTGCATTGGGCAGTGGTGATGATGGTTGTGAGGTGATGGTGGTGGGGGAGGAACTTCGCATAACAAAAGAATCCCAACAGCAAGAAATATAAATTGTATATTCCTAAACCTTTGAAAGATGGTAAGAACTTCTGCCCTCACGCTGCCTTAGGTAGCTAAAACTGTTTGAAATGACCTGATCACTTTATGTACACCTAAAGAACAACAGTTAGTTAACAGTTAGCTATATTGCATAGGTGCAATATAAATGTAAATCTAGGTCAAATTTGACTATTAAAAACTTCAACTGCATAATTTCAAAGCCACTCTTGATGTAAATAATCTTGAACATTCTGAAGATCTGGGAATGTTCAACAAGATTCAGAAAGCTGCAAAATTATACTCAGGTGACATATACAGGTTGCCAAGACCCCTCACCCAGAAGAGCAGAAGGGTTAGGGTTTCAGATGGGTCCCTTGGTTGGTAACACAAACAAGATCCAGCACAGAAAATACCTGAGGGTGAACCACGATGAGAAGTCCAAGAAGCCCACCGTGCAATTGCCAAGATTTGAAAGCAAAATTTTGACAAACGTGATCATTAGTAGGGGAAGGTAGAAGGAATGGTTAAGAGGCTAAGGAGGAGAAGGAAACTTCAGGGCTAAAAAAAAAAAGGAATAATTGGCAAATTCAAAGAGGCTATTTTCAGGGAGAGACAGATGGTTTTGTTAAAGTGGAGATAACTCCACGTCACAGGGATGAAGCCCACAGAAAGAAAGGATGAAAGGAAACAAGAAGCTAGACAGCCAACGGAAAGCCAACAAACACACCAATGCAGAGAGGTCTTTGTGTGGAAAAGAACCAAGGTGAATAGGACCAGTTGTACACCAAGGTACACTTGAGAATGTAAAGAAGATGCACAGAAATCTACCTTGCCTTGGACTTTAAGAAGGGTGCCATCAGGACAGTGTTTCACACCCTGAGCAGAGAACTGTGGGATCAGAGGGGATGTGGTAAAATAAAAAAATCCCATTTCTGGACCTCCTGGCTCTAATCTCTACTATCAGCCACATCCGTGGTACAGAATTTAAATTAGATGCTCCACACCAGATATTTCAATTTGAATCCAATTTACACCTGTGAGCCTGGGGCTTACAAATTCTACAACCGACCTACACATAATGTGTCGCTCCCTCAGTGCCTTTGCAGGCGCAAGTGACCCTGCAGGTGATGCTCTTGGAATCCAGAGGCTCCAGGGCAGGGCCGTGTCTGATTCCCAATTTATACACCATCTACAGTGCAAAGTAGGGTTTGTCCATTCAATCAATCTCTGAAGGTAGCCATGATGCCTGGCTTAGTCTTGTTTTCTGGAAGCATTTAGAGGAACTTGGGGTGCAGTGTCTGTCTTCTCCAGGGTGGCCAGGCAGTCATGGGCGCTGGAAGGTTCCCAATGTGATGCTTGCACTGGGAATGACTCCTGAGAGTCTTGGCACTCGACTGCCTGGGAGTCTCACATCCCTCCTGGGGGGACTGGTAGGATTGATAAATGACGGCAAAGGAAAAGAAGCTTCAATTCAGCTAGTCAGCATTTCCTCTAGCTCTTTCATGGTAACTACATACCCCAATTCCAACCAAACTTGGAACTGAGCGCCAAGACCCACCGAAAACCCTGCCTCACTGGTCCAGGAACATGTGAGCCACATTTAAAATCACCTCTGCTCTAGGTCATACATTGTTTTTCTAATTGAGATAAAATTGACATATAACATTGTCTAAGTTTAAGGAGTACAATGTGTTGATTTGATACATTTATAGATCAATATGATTACCACCATAGCGATAGCTAACACTCCATCACGTCACATAATTGTCATTTCTTTTTTTGTGGTGAGAACATTTAGGATCTAGTCTCTTAGAAACTTTGAAGTTTATAATTCAGTACTGTTGTCTAAAATCACTATGCTATGCATAGATCTCCAGGACTTGTTCATTTACTAGTTCCCAGTTTGTACTCTTACACAACATCTCCCCAATTCCCTCACCCCCAGCCCCTTGTAACCACCATTCCACTCCCCATTTTTATGCGTTCAGATTTTT
Organism: Balaenoptera borealis; assembly: GCF_965194805.1. Classification (NCBI taxonomy): domain Eukaryota; kingdom Metazoa; phylum Chordata; class Mammalia; order Artiodactyla; family Balaenopteridae; genus Balaenoptera; species Balaenoptera borealis. The sequence continues at coordinate 166,125,301 of NC_138867.1, forward strand.
CAGATTCCACGTACAAGTGATCTCACACAGTATTTGTCTTTTCTCTATCTGACTTATCTCATGTAGCATAATGCCCTCATGGTGCATCCAATGTTGTCAAACATGGCAGGATTTCCTTCTTTCTAATGGCTCAGTAATATTCCATTGTATACTGGGTCATACTCTCTGAGAGATAATTTAATGTTCCTCCCCCATCAGCTCTGTGCAGAAGGGCTCATTGTGGGTAGGGGTTAAGAACAGACACTCCTTGCTGTGAAACCCTGGGTAGATTATAGAACCTCCCTGAAATTGTAAAATAAGGACATTAAAGCATTACTTCGTTGGGCTCTTGTGAGAATTACATGAAATAATGCAGGGTGCCTTGTGCACATTGAACACTGTGTCAGCAACTGTTCTCACTCCCCATCGAGAGAGGACAAACATGAGAATAAGCTGTCATCTGGCAGGGCTTGGGGGATCTACTTCACTCAGCCTCTCAACTTATATGAAATCAGAATTGGATTAAGGGAGGATGGCTGTGCCCTGAGAAAAGTCTGCCATGGATTTGCTGGGGAAGAGCCCACTTGTTAGTCACCTTCGCAACATGGAAACACTGCATTCCTATTCCTGGAACTGATGCGCCTTCAGAATTTGGATTTTAGCCTTCAGCATGTGTGTATAGAATGTGTTGAATGCGTAGAACGTGGTGGGGCTTATAAAACACGATCGCAGAGGAAGGATGTGAATACTGCCCGGGTAGACTAGGCTGGGACCAGGGAGGGATGGACAGGAGAGGAACGGAGGGAGCCAACTTCTGGGCAGTGTCCTAGAGATAATGAGGGCCTTTCTGATCATGTTTAAGCTGAGAATTTATCCACTTCTGGGCATATACTCAAAGGACTTGAAAGCAGGGACTCGAACATATGTTTGTACACCCATTGTTCATAACGGCATTATTCACAACAGCCAAAAGGTGGAAACAACCCAAGCGTCCATTGAGGGATGAATGGGTAAGTAAAAGGTGGTCTATCCATACAATGGAATATTATTCAGCCGTAAAAAAGGAAGGAAATTCTGACACATGCCACTGCATGGATGAAACCTTAAAAACATTATGCTAAGCCAAATAAGCCAGTCACAAAAAAAGATAAATATTGTATGACTCCAATATCTAGAATAGGCAAATTCATAGAGACAGAAAGTAGAACAGAAGTTACCAGGAGCTGGGGCAAGGGGAAAATGGAGTTATTGTTTAACAGGGACAGAGTCTCAGTTGGGGAAGATGAAAAAGTTATGGAGATGGACAGTGAGGAGGACCGTGCCAAATTGCGAATGTACTTAATGCCACGGAACTACACTTAAAAATGGTTAGAACAGTAAATTTTATCTTATGTATATTTTACCACAATAAAAAAATGTATACCAAAAACTCACAGAACTGTGGACAGTAAAACTTATGCAATAGTAATCAGAAAATTTAATTATTGTTTACTTAGAATGACATCAACAAAAACACGACAAGTTGAGAGACAGGTGAAGGAAGAAAGTGAAAAGCTTTATATTTAGCTATCTTTAATAACACCTTTCTCCTGATTTAGAATAAGGGTCTATATCTTTATTTTGTACTGGGCCTCATAAATGAGTAGCTGACCTTGCTGAAAAGTTAGAATTTTCAGGCCACATGGAATTTTTACTGTAATTGCATTAAATTTCACTTTTATTCTAAGATCAATAATAAACATTAGAGTTTTGAGAGAAAAAAACTCACAGAATTGAACAACTAAAAGGGCGAATTTTACTGTATGTAAATTATACCTCAATGTGCTTCACTTTTATTAAAAATATCACCACTTTCAATCCTTTTTGGACAAGTTAATAATTTATAATAATTTGTTCCTTCCCTCTCCTTCACCACCCCACTGAGCTTTAAACAGAGAAAGGGAGATAAAGAGACAGAGAGAGGGAGGGAGAGATTTCTAAAAGACAAAGTGACATTTCCCAGAACTCAGGGACCTATCCCTCATCCTCATGGCCCCCTTCTCCCTTCTTCACCAGCCTCTCCCAATCACACAGTTCAAGCGGGTCCAGGCCCCAGGAGGAAGACTTTTCTCCTCCTCATCCCAATTACAAACTGCCTGAGAAGGACGGCCCCACCTGCATGAGCTCCCCACCAGCGACAATCAGCTTTGGCCTGTGGCAGGGTCACCCAGCACAGACATGGCTTCCCATGGAGGAGGGGGATTTGTGCACCAGGTAGCCACCCGCTGCCTGCAGACAAAGGCTAAACCCTCACAACCACATTCAAGGATCTGCAAGATCTGGCCCTAACACTTCTGTCTAAACCAAAGATGGAAACTGAAGTGTAGGCAGGTAGCATCCAGTGGGCCGGGAGCAAGACCGCAAAGGATGGGAGTGACTGGGGCAAAGTGGGGAGCCCAAAAGGCATTCTGATTAAAAACAAATATTTTGATTATTCGGCCATAAAAAGGGATTTAAGTGCTGACACATGCTACAACATGATGAACCTTGACAACATTATACAAGGTGAAAGAAGCCAGACACAAAGGGCCACGGACTGTATGATTCTGCTTACACCGAGCAGGTTAATTTATACCCAGAACAGGCAAATTTATAGAGAAAAAAGCAGGCGCTTGGAGAAGGAAATGGGGAACAGCTGCTTAATGGGTACAGGGTTTCCTTTTGGGATGAAGAAAATGTACTATGACTAAACAGAGGTGATATTTGCACAATGTTGTAAGTGTACTTAATGCCACTGAATCATATACTTTAAAATGGTTAAAATGGTAAGTTTTATATGTATTTTACCACAGTATAAAAAAATAATTTCGTGACACTGTGCAAGCCAAAAAGGGCCACGCTTGGCTGCCCGTGTTCCCCCCTATTTCCACTCACTGGCGGCCAGGTCGTTGCACACATGCTCCATCCCAGACACACAGCTCAGTCCCCGCTCCCGACGGGCAGAGCTTCAAGGCCTCCCCACCTCAGCAAACGCGTGCCTTGACTATGTCTTCCTGCCTTCTCCCCATCAGACAAGCTCTTTTATTCCAGCCCAAGAGTCACCCCCAACCCCGGTCCTTGGCCAATGTCAGCCACCCCTCCCCATCAGAGGCCCCAACTCACTACAGGAGATCCTGAAGGGTGTTTGGCTTGGGGGTAAAGAGCACGGCCCCCAGAGCCTGGCTATGTGCAATAGAACACCAGCTCCAACATTTACTATCTTTTGACCTTGGTGAAGTTACTGAACTTCTCTGTGCCTCAGTTTCCTCACCTGTAAAATGGCAATAATAGTAATGCTTATCTCACAGGGTTACCGTAAGGATAGATGACTTAATTCATGTAAAATGTTTCAAACAGTGCCTGGCATTTAGTAAGCACCACATGTTATCTATCAGATAAACTGTTAACTGGTGCTATATGTGTAGGTCTCCCACCCTTCAAGTATAAATTCCTGCGGGCAGGGACTCTGATCTGGGATCCCCGTTTTCCCGCATTTCACAGGGACAGGCGCTGAATGAATGAATGCTCTGCTCCTCACTGGGAGGGAAAGGAGATGATCTCCAGGGGCCCTTAGCTCATGTTCTGTGGATCTTGGAGCCCAAGAGATTTAGAAATACCTTCCACACCAGAAACCCTCCCTTATCAATCTATAGATGCAGACCAAATGGAACCACTCCTCCCAGCTCCACAGGCAGGGGGTTTACCAGGTCTCCAGCTTTTCTTTGATAAAAACACACACTTTGTAGTAAATTCGGGGATATTCCAATATTGCAAACTTAGTTCTTACCAAAGGAGCCATGGGCAAGCAGGAATTCCTGCCCCAGGGGAGTGCTCTGTCCACAGGGTCACCCAGCCTCTCCCATGGCCAGCAGCACTGACCCTCTTGCGCACAACCTTCACGTCAGTGCTAAAGTGACTCTGCGGGAGTAGCTTCTAGAGACCTTGGCCCCACAGCCCTGCCAACCCCTCTGGCAGTCCCCACATGTCAAGGCTTCCAGAGAGGCAGGTTCAAGGAAAGAACTTTCTCTGTTGGCCCATCTGGACCTGGGTGGGCCAGAGGTGACCAGTGGATCTGACATCTGGAGCCACGGGGGCTTCAGGCAAAGGATCCCTGGTCCTCCCAAAGCAGAGCTGCCAACCCCAGGGAGCCATCTTCCCTGGACTGGTGGACTGAGCACCACCAGCATTTGGCAGGGTCTCCTTCAGGGGGAACCAAACTCTACCAGTTAAGGCCAAAGCCTGCAATCATGCCAAGCCACAAGTCACTGCCAATCTAAAACCCATTTCTTTCACAAATCCCAGAACAGACTTTTTTTAGGTATAAGTCGCCAATGTGAACATAATTGCCACTACTTGAGAAAGTACAACTTAAGCCCTCCCTTTCCTTCAGGTGGAAACAGGAGGGTTTGTTTTGGCAGTCTGGTCTGTTTCAATCCAACTATTAGAGAAACCACAGCGAGGCAGGGGTGAAATGTATATAGGAGTGGGGATTAGGTCTGGTTTTGTAATACCCCAACGGGTCTCAACCATATCAAGAGGGGACTGTGAAAATCTTAAATCATTCTTCAGCTAAAATTAGCTTCATTTGCACACAAGGACACATTCGGTTTTGATTCAGTAGACATTTATGAAGGGCTGACCAAGCCAGACATCATTGAGCCCTTCATACGAGAGGTGAGGGGACAGGCAGCGGGGTGGCTCAACAAAGCAGGTCACATGCCATGGAAATGATGTGTTGGGAGGGTAGTTGGTGTTATGGACTGAACTGTGTTCCCTCAGAGTTCATATCTTGAAGCCCTAGTCCCCAATGTGACTGTATTTGGAGATGGGACCTTTAAGGAGGTAGATGAGGTTAAATGAGGTCATAAGGTTGGGGCCCTGATCCAATAGCACTGGTGTCCTTATAAGAAGAGGAGGAGATGCCAGAGGACACTCTCTCTCCCTCTCTCTCTCTCTCTCTCTGGTGTGCACAGAGGAAAGGTCATGTGAGGACACAGCAAGAAGGTGAAGAAGGTGGTTGTCTACAACAAAAGGAGAGGGCTCTCACCAGACACCAAACCTGCTGGCACCTTGATCTTGGACTTCCAGTCTCCAGAGTTTTGAGAAAATACATTTCAGTTGTTTAACCACCCAGCCTGTGGTGTTCTGTTATGGCAGCCCCAGCAGATTAATTCAGTGGGTTACCACTCCAAAGGGGGCAAGCAGTCAGACTTTGGTGGCCATGCTGAGGCCACCTCTGCCTCAAAGGCACTGGGCAAGGGCCACAGGCATCAAACACAGTGACCTGCTTCCCACTGGCACTCCAAATAAGAGAGTTTTGCTCCCTGGTACATTCCTAACACCTCCCAATAGTCCCACTTTCCACCTTATCCACCAATATTCAGTATCCTCCTGTTAGCCACTGTGGTTCCTATCTAACCCCTGCCCCCACCATCAAGATGGATTCACAAGGATAACAATGAAGAAAGAATTTTTTTTTCTATCACCTGCATACACAGGTCCCAGTAAATCTGGAAACACATGTGGGTGGCATCAGAAGGCAGGTGGCGATACTGAGCCTTTGACATCAATAATGGTGTGCCCATAGTCAAGGCTGGTTCTTGAAAAACTGGGGTCACCAGAGACGCTCCCAGTGTCCTGGCCTGCCCTCCTCCTGACCCTGCCAATTTGATCGGAGATTTTCCCAGGACTCAGCACATGGGAAGTGATCAGCCATCAACCTCTCCCTAGGCATAAGGCTGTGTACCTTGTACCACAGGCTCTCTTGGCCCATCCATCACCAGCAGGGTCCCCACTGTTGCTGAGATGTCAAAGGTACACCCTGGTACAACCTGGGATAGGACCGGCAAGTAATTCAGAGAAGTTGGATTTTGGATTAAGTGGGCTAAATACTCTACTCATGGGGAGAACCAAAAATGGCCTGAATCAAGGGTGAAGAGAATGGTCTGATACAGCCACAGACTTGGGGGGCCAATCATGAACCTCAGAGGGGGAAGAAGCCTGAGGCATTACTGACTTGAATGACTGAATGAGTGAATAAAATGTTTTAATTGAGCAACCTAAATCCTCTGGAAGGAGTCTAGATGCCACTCTGAGATGGGGAAGAAAGACGGAGAGGTTGACAATGAGTGGGATATAGGGTACTGCTGCCCAGAGGAATGGCTGGGAAGGAATTTGCAACCACCAGATTATGGGAGAGCCTGAAACCATGAGGGTGGATGAAGTTGGCCAAGTAGAGTGGGAAGGGAAGGGAAGGAAGGGAGAGAGGGCACACAGGCCAAGACGGCAGCAAGTTGCAATAAGAAAGTAGTGGGTCTGAGCTAGAGATGCCCAGAGGATAAGTTCAGTACACTACCAAACGTAAAATAGATAGCTAGTGGGAAGCAACCACATAGCACAGGGAGATCAGCTCGGTGCTTTGTGACCACCTAGAGGGTTGGGATGGGGAGGGTGGGAGGGAGGGAGATGCAAGAGGGAAGAGATATGGGAACATATGTATATGTATAACTGATTCACTTTGTTATAAAGCAGAAACTAACACACCATTGTAAAGCAATTATACTCCAATAAAGATGTTAAAAAAAAAAAAAAAAAAGATCGGGAATGGTCCCCAGAATGTGACAGCTGGCGGGTGTGGGGGTGGTGTTCCAACGGTCACTTCTGTGTCCAATGTAGTCTCTACAGCAATAATACTTTTAAAAAGTAGTAATGATAATGGTTAACATTTGTGAGTGTTTTATATAAGTTCTAAGCACTTTTCCCGTATTTAATCTTTTAGTCCTCATAACAACTCTGGGGCACAGATATCATTACTCTTCCTGTTTTACATATGAGGAAACTGAGACACAGAGAGGTTAAGTAACTTTGCTAAAGGTCACACAGTAAGTATATGGTGAGTGGTGAAGGGATATGAACCAGGCAGTTTAGCTCCAAAGCCCATGTTCTTAAGTACTTCATTTCACATCTTTGCTCAGAGGGAGTTGTCAATAACTGTGACTCAGATGATGGGACAGGGCAGGAGTCAGAACTCAGAATGAGCTTGTCAAGGGTATCTCAGGTCTGCCATCTATAATATGGGGATGAAAATACCTACCCTTTTCACCTGCTGTGAACAGAATGTATGTTAGTCCACTCAACTCTTCTGGGAAAATGTCTTAGAATACCCAAGGTCTAGTTCTTACTCTTAAGCAGGGTGAAGCCCCAGAACAACACTCGACCCTTGGTCCACAATGAAGGTAAGTGGAGAATCCCAGTTCAGAACAATCTGGGCACTGCTGCCCCGAAGAGAGGGGAGCAAAGGGAGGAATGCCTTTCTGTTCTATGCGAAGTTACGTTCACTTACTCATGCCTTGGGCATGAAGCTTCAGAAGTTGTAGCCAGATCAATTTACATAAATATTTCAGATTACGTCTTCTCTTTAGATATTTTAAGAACACAAGGGAAGGAAATGTAAATGTAAAATGTTTATAAACTTTAACTTAATTTACTTATAACTTGCCTCTTTCCATAAAAGAGATACAGAGGTAGATAAGCTATACATACATACAAACCAGAAATCATGACTTTGAGAAAGAAGAGGAAGCCAGTCCTAATGAAACAGGAGGGAAGGGGGCAGAGCACAACCTTTAAAAGGATGACATAGCCCAAGGACATGACATAAACTGATTAGAACCAAATAGGTCCAAGATGGCAAACGGACTATTTGACTTCCACTAGAACTTAAGCCTCAGGATATGCTCACTGTAACACATCAGCAAGCTAAATGACACACCCCCAGGCACCATGACAGTTCCAAGGCCAACCATAAAGGTCAAAAAGTAGGTGGTGGCCCAATTTCTGGAAATCCCCACCCCTTCCCCAAAATAGCTGGAATACTCCTCCCACTCATTAGCCTATGAAATTACCCACCCCTATAAAAACTGACCATCCCATACCCTGGTGCTGCTCTCGCCTTCTGAGAAGGCCCACACTCTGTGTGTGGAGTGTGTTTCTCTCTAAATAAATCCACTTCTTACCTATCACTTTGTCTCTCACTGAATTTTTTCTGCGATGAGACATCAAGAACCTGAACTTCATTAAGTCCTGAGACCAGGTGTGTGATCTCAATTAAAAGACCGTGGGTTCAAGTCCCAATCTGGATTTTGGCCCAGTTCAAGTCCCAGCACGTGGGTTCAAGTCCCAGCACGTGGGTTCAAGTCCCAATCTGAGTTGCACGGTTTCAGAATCTCAGAGACAGAGTTTTGGGTGAAGTAGGAAAGGATAGCTTTATTACTTTGCCAGGCAAAGGCAGACACAGTGAAACCAAGCAGGGCCCCATGAGGCTCCCTGGCACGGAGGCCTCTTTTTTTGTCCCCCATTTTCTTGTAGGCAAGACTCCAGCCTCTATGACCTTCCCTGGTTCCAAAGAGCAGATCTGAACGGTTGTTAATCAAGGGAGGAGCAGCCAAGAAACCACCTGAGGCAAGATTACAGGGACCAGAGAAGCTCATCAAGATGAGAAGACCCGGGCTTCCCTGGTGGTGCAGTGGTTGAGAATCTGCCTGCCAATGCAGGGGACACGGGTTCGAGCCCTGGTCTGGGAAGATCCCACATGCCACGGAGCAACTAGGCCCGTGAGCCACAACTACTGAGCCTGCGCGTCTGGAGCCTGTGCTCCGCAACAAGAGAGGCCGTGACAGTGAAAGGCCCGCGCACCGCAATGAAGAGTGGCCCCCACTTGCCACAACTAGAGAAAGCCCTCGCACAGAAACGAAGACCCAACACAGCTAAAAATAAATAAATTAAAAAAAAAAAAAAAAAAAAGATGAGGAGACCCAACTGAGACCCTGCACACACCCTAATCTTGTCAGCAACTCCACCCTTGGGAAGCATTGTTATAAAACTCCTTATCAAATCTTCCTGGGTTGCGGACACATAGTTTTTGGAGGCAGGAGCCTGCTGCATCCCCCTTTGCCTGGCAAAGTAATAAAACTATCCTTTTCTACTTCACCCAAAACTCTGTCTCTGAGTTTCAGCACCACTGTACAGAGAAGCTGAGCTTTTGGCATCAAGACTATGAGGAATTAACAGAAGTTGCAGGGGGGAATGTAGCTTCTATACACGAAAAATATAATGGCTGAAATAAAAAACTCAATAGATATGTTAAACAGCAGATTAGATAAAGCTGAATAGAGAATTAATAAAATGGACTATATACACAAATATATCACCAAGAATACAATCGCGTAAGACAGGGTATGAGTACAAATGTGAAATTAAGAGATATGGAGAACAGAATGAATCCTCAAAAGAAAGAACAGAAAAAATGGAGGAGAGGAAATATTTTTAAAAGATAATGTCTATGAATTTCCTAGGGTCAATAGGAAAAAAAAATTAATCCACAACTCTAGGGTGCAAAACATATTCCAAGTAAGATAAATAAAAAGAAATCCACACCTAAGTAAATTGAAACCACACAACACCAAAGGCAAAGAGAAGATTTCAAAAGTATCCACATTAAAAAGGCAGTTCACTTTTAAAGGAATGACTATTAGAATGACAGTAGACTTTTCAACACAAACATTGGAAGCCAGCCATATCTTCAAAGTGTTAAAAAAAGAAACAAAAAAACTGATGGTCTAAAATTGTGTGTTTAGTAAAAATATCAAGCCATACACTTAAAGTTTGTTCATCTTACTACTTATTAAGTTTACTTCAATTAAAAAAAAATGAGAAGAATAATAGTACAGTGTGTATATTATAGACTGGTAGGAAACAATGGAAAAAGAGAATATAAACAACAAAATAAATAATTAAACAAAAGGTGTGAACTAGAAAAGTCTAGAAAAAGGGAGACAATTAGAAATCTTTTAAAGAGATCAAAGAAACAAGTCCAAATATATCAGTAATTACTACATATATAAGTAGAACCAAACTCATTAGTTAAAAGAAACAGATGGACAATTGATCATTAAAAAATCCAACTGTGTTCTGTTTATAGAAGACATGCCTAAAGCATAAGGACATGGAAATATTAAAAGCAAAAAACTGGGAAAAGATATACTTGACAAATACTAACAAAACAGTAACAACAAAACACACTATGAAACAAATATCAACACTCTCAGAAAGATAAGAAAAATGTATCCACGAAACAGGGACAAGATGCTATTTTAAAAATTGGAGAATAAAGAGAGCTCTTTTTATGGAAATGGGAAAAAAGAGTAACTTTACAGTGGGTAAAGCAGACACATTACCTCGACCAGGTCATCAAGATTAACAACCAGAAGTAATGTCAATAGCATGTACCCTTGATATAATGTGATGAGAATGGTACTTTACCTTGGTGGTCTCCCTTCTAAAAATCCATAACCCAAGTCCAGTCACTAGAAAAACATCAAATGAATCCAAGTTGAGGGACATTCTATAAAATACATGACCATTACTCCTCAAAACTTTCAAAGTCATCAAAAATGAGGAAAGTCTAAGAAGCTGTCACAGGCAAGAGGAGCCTAAGGTGACATGACAGCTAAATGTAATACAGTATCCTGCATGGGATCCTGGAACAGAAAACGGACATTAGGTAAAAACCAAGGAAATCTGAATAAAGTTTAGAATTTAATTAATAACAATGTATCAATATTGGTTCATTAAATGAACAAATGTACCATCCTAATGTAAGACATTAAAATAGGGGAAACTAGGTGTTGGGTATATGGGAACTCTCTATACTATCTTTGCAATTCTTCTGTAAACCAAAATCTATCCTAAAATTAAAATATTTATTACAAAAAGAGCTTTTTGAAATTAAAAGCACAATAGTAGGATCAAAAACTCATTACAAGTATTGAAAGATAGAGTAAAGATAACATCCTAGGAAACAGAGCAAAAATAAAAAGCTATTGAAAGTAAAATAGTAAAGATAAGCAACTTAGAAGGCAGTCCAACATCCAAATGATAAAAGTTTCAAGAAGAAAAAAAAAGAGAAAAATGGACAAGAGGAATTCATCCTCTAAAATGAAATGAAATAAAATAAAATAAAATTTCCCAGAACCGAAGAACACAAATTTCCAATCCACTGAGTACTCAGCATAATAGGTCCTTTTAGAACACTGGGGACAGAGAGAAGACCACAAAAGTTTAAACTTCTCAACAACACTGAAAGCAAGAAGATATGGAGTGATTCATTCAAAAAGTAGTGGGGGTGGTGGTGGTGGTGGGATGAATTGGGAGATTGGGATTGACATGTATACACTAATATGTATAAAATGGATAACTAATAAGAACCTGCTGTATAAAAAAATAAATAAAATTCTAAAATTTTAAAAAATAAATAAATAAAATAAAATTAAATAAATAAGCAAAAAAACAAACAAAAAACCCCCCCAAATGCTGAAGGCATATGCTTTCTAATCTAGAATTCTAGACCCAGCCAAATTACCCATGAAATGTCAAAGTAAAATAATGATCTTTTCAGACATAAGAGATGTCAAAATGTTTTATTTTTTAAAAAAAATGAAGGTTATTCTCCACCAAAATGAGAGGGTAAACTAAGAAAGATATAGGCATGAGATCCAGAAAATAGGAAATGTAATACAGGAAAAAAATAAGGAACTCTCCAAATTATAGACAAAACACTCTGGGATAATGACAGTTACCAAGTATAAAGGGCAACCAGTCCAGATTGGAACAGAGTTACTGGCCAGGTGAATGAGATGTGTCCATCATTATGCTTTTCACCACTGTACCGCTATTTAACCTGATGAAACTCCTGGAGGATATGTCCCACCAGAGCAATGAAATAAATGAAGAAAGAGAAAGACACGAGACCCAAAGAATAAGACAAAAAGGGAATGCCATCGGATAACAATGTGGGAAGAATTAGCAATAGATACACACACAGCCAAATGAACGAAATACAAATCCCAAGCAAATATTAATTTCAAGCAAAACAAAAAGAAACCAGAACACATTCTGAACTATAAATAATACTGGCACAGACTTAAAAACACTAAATATAGATTTAAGTGAAAATTACATAAAAGCACATAGAAAGATGCTCAATATCATTAGTCATTAGGGAAATGTAAGCTAAAATCACAATGGGATATCACTACACTACGGTTAGAATGGCTAAAATGTGAAAGGCTGACCACACCAAGTGTTGGTGAGGATGAGGAGGAATGGAACTTTCATACACTACTGGTAGAAATGTATGATTACATTTATATAAAAATCTCATAAATTCATTCTAATTTAGAGTAAAAGAAAGCCAAACAGTGGTTGCTTGGGGCTAGAGGGAAGATGGGGAGCTGCAGGGAGGAAGGATTATAAAGGGGCAGGAAGAAACTTTTGGGGTGATGGATATGTTCATTTTCTTTACTGTGGAGATGGTTTCACAGTGTTCACATATATATGTCAAAACTTATTCAAATGTACACTTTAAATATGTTTTCTTTATTGTACATCAATTTACATTCCAATGAGGCTGTTTAAAAACATGAAATTTGGCCCCTACCCTATAACATACACCAAAATCAATTCCAGGTGGATTAAGAATTTAAATGAGAAATAAGAATATTGAAAAGTTTAGATGGATCTATGAAACATTATCTTTTTAAACTTGGGATAAGTAGCTATTTCTTAAACAAGAAACAAAAAGTACTAACCCTAAAAACAAAAAAGGAAGAAACGACTGATAAGTGAAATTACATTGAAATCAAGAACATCTGACGTAACAGATGTCAAAAGCACCATAAAGAAATTTTTTAAAAAGCCCACAAACTAAGAAATAATATTTTCAATATTATTATACAAGGAGTGTTGAACTCCTTGACTAAGGATTAGTATTCAGAATACATAAAGAACTCTTACAAGTCAATAAGGATTCCACTTCTAGGAAGATGGAGTGGACATGCTTTTTACTATTTCTTCCACTAAGAACAATGAAAAGCCCTGGGCATTATATATAAAACAATTCTATAGAGAACATAAGAAGCCTCTTACAGTGGAGAGAAGAAGGAAGACTAGCAAGGTACCTCGGGACCCAGGGAACAACACAGTGGTGAGTTCCTGGGTTTTCTTTTTGCCTCATAGATCCCAGACTTGGAGCTGGAGAAGCCAGCAACCTAGAAACACCAAGGGGCACAGGCCAAAAGAGCCTCCAGCAGAAGCCTGCTCTCTGTAGCCAAAGGACCAGGAAAGGGGCAGCCTGGCATGACAGAGGACTTTCAGACAACCCCTCTCTACTCCAGCCAAACACTACAGGAAAAACAGTGACTCCACTCTCACCATTGCTCTCGAGAGCTGAGTGGGGAGCCTAGATTCCACCCTCACAAGGCCATGTATAAGGAGGCACCAATACCCCTGCTGGGGTGGTAGCAGAGAAGGCCAAGTAGAGAGCCAGGACATTCACCCAAGCCGACCAGTAATGAGCCCCCACCTGGGGTACTGCTGGAGCCCACACTGGGTACCGGAACTCCCAATGAGCTCAGCAGTCACACGGAGCCCCAGCTCGGGTGTCAAGAGAGGCAGACGAGGGAGGGCCTGACTTCCACCTCCACTCCCCTTCCCCTGCCGGGGCAGTATCAGAGAAAGTGAGCTAAAACAGAAGTGTAAAGGAATCAAGAATTAAAAAACAAACAACCTGATGGGAAAATGGGCAAAATACATGAATAGAAAAGAGAATAATAGTACTACCTCATTAGACTGTTTTTATGATTAAACGATGTGTGTGCTTAAAATAGTTTCTCACACAATGAAAGCTGTAAACAAGAGGTGGTATTGTTATCATTACTATTGCTGTTTCACAGGAAATGGCACACATATGCTTGAAAAACATGAAAAGATGCTCAACATGATTAGTAATCAGAAAAATGCTAATTAAAACCATCATGAGACAATAATTCGCACACTTTGCATACACTAGGTGACCAAAAATTAAAAGTCTACAGGAACACTTACTCATTGCTAGTAGAGGATCAGTGACCACATCCACTTTGGAAAACAATTTGGAATTATCTTGAAAAGTTGAACATTCCCATAGTTGATGATCCAGCAACACCACTTCTAGATAAATTCTAAAATTCTCACACACACGCCAACAGATGTTCAGGAATGTTCCCAGCAACACTGTCCACAGTAACAAAAGACTGGAAAACCCCAACTGTCCATCAACATGCAAATATAATGGTAGTATATACACACAATGGAACAACAGCCAGCACCAACGACAAGTGAATTACGGCTACACGCAACAACACAGGAAGCCTTACAAACAATGTTAAATCACAGAAGAGCACATTCAGAAACAGGAAGACCATAACCACTCAAACTAGAAACAACCAGTGTTCTATTTTTTTAAAAAGGTGGGGAAAGGAGGGAGAGATTAATTCATACAATGTCAATGTTATGAAAGATACAGAAAGTCTGTGGAAATGTTCCTGTTTAAACAATGCTAAGGAGACACAGCTATTGTACATCTAGCACTGAAGGGAAAAAATGTTATAAAGTGCATTATTAGGTCAATTTACTGAAGTTAAAAAACTGCAATGTGTTTAAGTAATAGAATATTCCTATTGTTAGAAAATAAATACATATTGAAGTATTTAGGGGTGACATAATGTGACAGCCTCAAATGGCTCCCCAGAAAAACTCTGTGTGTATGTGTGTGTGTGTGTGTGTGTGTGTGTGTGTGTGTGTGTGTGTGTGTGTGTAGGGAGGGGGGAGAAGCAGGGAGAGAGAGAACAAGATCAAATGATAAAGAAAACAGGGTAAAATGATAACAATAGGTGAATCAGGGTAGAGGCTAATGGATGTTCTTTGTACTCTTTTTACTTTCTCAGATTTTCTGTAAGTTTGAAATTATCTCCAAAATAAACAGTTCAGAAGAAGAGGCGAAAGGGCAATGATAAAATTCAGGATAACAATTACCTGAGGTGGGCCGGGCAGAGGAATGGGCTCAGTTAGGAGGGATGGATGCAGACTTCCATTTGTGCTCTGAATCTTTATTTGGTAAACAGGTCCTCAGGTGTTCATTATATTATTATACTTTATAACTCAGGCATTGTCATTTGTATGTGATCAAGCATTACAGTTGAAAAGATAAAAAAGAAAAACATCTCATCTCAGGATAGACATTTCAGGCTGATACTGACCGGAGCACTGAATATATACTTGATACCTAGAATCTTTTCATTGTAAGGATAAAATCTTCATATTTTTCTGTTTTGCATATTCTACAACTTCCCATCTTATTCTCCCTTTCAGATATTTTTATGTTGGGGCAGGAGGAGTAAAGTGTAAGAGAAACTGGGAAGTGGGACAGACAGGTCAGTTTACTGCTCTTGAGTTTTAAAATGATAATTTTAAAAAATCTACCTTCCTTTGGTGAAAGGGCCAACTGTTGGGTCTGGGACACAGTGGGCAGTGGTGTAGGTCAGGAGGCCTGGCCTGGATGCTAATATACTGTCCACCGTGGGGCAGGCCCCAGGAGCAGCAGGAACACAGGAGCTGGGGTTGATGGGGACGGCAGTGGGTGGGGTCCATGCAGGGAGAAGGGTTGCCTCCCAGATGGAGAGCAAAGCACAGGGTTAGGGGGACTGGGCACAGGCAATAGGCTGGAATCTCAGTGGGTGGTGGTGACAGCTGCTGCTGGAGAAGTGGACAGGGGGTGGGTGTGGGGAAAGGAGGAGGTGCAGTCCCCGTCCTGGAGGTACTGGAGCAAAGGTCAGAAACTCAAATGTCTCATGGGGCCAGGCCAGTCCCCTGCTGAGTGAAGCAAATGCATCCGAGGAGTTGGGGGGAGAAGCTCCTTGTCTATATTACATATGTGCCTCAACATGCACTGAGTTGGCTGTAGGATCTGTGGCCAACAAAGGGGACTCTGCTCCAGCCACCTGTGGCCAAGCAGGAATGGCCCGGAGTTGACAGATTTTTCTGATTTTTGGAATCAGAGTGGCCAGAGTTGTTCTGATTTTTCAAGAGAAACTGGAAATTTGAATTTTATGTGAGATCTACGGATTTATAAGTGTTGTCTCAAAGCTTTTTAAAACAAGAGGCAGGCCTGATAAATATGTGATGGCCACCATTTAGTGCCTCTTTACAAAGTTTATTCATTTTCTGGGACTGTCATAACAAAGTACCACTGACTGGGTGGCTTAAACAACAGAAATGTCTTCTCTCAGAGTCCTGGAGGCTGGAAGTCCAAGATCACGGTGTTAGCAGGGGTGGTTTCTTCCAAGTGCTGTGAGGTGAATCTGTCCTGTGCTTCCCGCCCAGCTTCCGGTGGTTTGCTTCAGTCTTTGGTGCTTCTTGGCTTGTAGATGTGTCACCCTGATCTCTGCCTTCATCTTCACATGGTGTTCTCCCCGTGTGTGTGTGTGTCTCTGTGTCCAAATTTCCCCCCCTTTTTAAGGATGTAGGCATATTGGATTAGGGTCCACCCTAATGACCTCATATTGATCATCTACAAAGACCCTATTTTTAAATAAAGTCCCATTCATGGGTCTCGGGATTAAGATTTCAACATCTTTTGGGAGGACACAGTTCAACCCATAACACTAGAGGAAATCAGCAGATGATCAAAGCAGTGACTGAGGCCCAGGAGGGTCATGATAGGACCAGAGGGTGGTTCAGAGTGGGGCCTGGACTCAGGGATGGGGTGTCCAATCATTGGAATGAGATACATAGAAGGACCTGTGCTAGACTGAGTCTGTCCACAAGGGCTTGGACACCTCCTGAGGCAGCAGCCCCACAGAGAGAAGCATGTAAGAGGCCAGGAAGCCTGGCAGACTGTGACCCTATGCTAAGTCTCAAAGATGCTCAGGATCCACAGGAAAGCCAAAGGTAATCCAAATCCATGCCTCCAGGGCCTCTGGACCCTGAATGAGGCTTCTGATGGGACATACCCACCCAGCACTGCACCCAGAGCCTGCGAAGCACATGTGTGGCCAGATCTGCTGAAGGATTTGAGAAGTTGGATGGAACAAGTAAATAAACAAAGAAAGATAAAAAAAAAAACAGCAAAGGCCTGTTTCTTGACCAGGACTGAATTACCCTGCCACTCCCCAGGGCTGAAGCCTGTCCTGGCAGTCAGGGCTCAGCCTGGGGGTGTTTCCAGTCCTTGGCGACGGTGGTTCCCAGCCTGCCCAAATGACTGACAGTTCTTTGAGGCCACAGGTTCCTGGGTGCCCCACACCACTGCGGCCTGCACACATGAGCAGCAGCTGGTGCCTGCACTCAGGGGACTTGATCAGGAAAACCAAGGGACCCCAGGACACATCCTCCAAACAGACTTTGGAGCTACAGAAGCCATGGAAATATTCATCCCCATCCATCCAGGGAATATCGGCCCAGCCAATCGTGTGTGACCATAAATGCCTAGGCCAGCGGGGGAAATGGAGGCTCAGTGGGAGGTTGGAAGGAGGGTCTGACTCAAGCAGGAGACCTGGTGTGGGGCTGCAGTTGTTCCTGAAGACATTAACACAATTACTTATGGAATACAGCAAGTACTTCATATTGCTGTTTCCAATTCTTATTAATGATGACAAGACTTTACTTTATTTCCAAGATTTTATATTTGCACCCCTTCTCTTACAACAAAAACCTTGGTTCCCCAAGATATTAATATAATTACTTAAGGTTAATATATATATGTTAGCTTCACAAAACAATACCATTTTTATTACCAACAGCAAGACTATGGAATGCGGTTCAGGTTTTGTGTGTGTGTGGTTCTTTCTGTCTCTGTCCCACTTGGAATGCACAAATTACCGTGTTTCGAAGTCACTTGAAACAATTCTCTGTGAGGTTATGCCATCAATTTTGCATACAGGACCATTTGTCTCAGTTTGTTTTTGATGTTAAGAGATGGCTTTCGCTCTTTTTTGGTTTCATTTTGGTTTTTAGTTATGTAAAATGTTTACATGGTTCCAAAGCCAACTTATGAAACAAGGCACATTGCTTGGTTTGTAAACCTGTCATTTGTTCTTCTGTTGTTTCTATTTCAAAATATAAGCAAATATATACATATATATATATATATATATATATATATATATATATATATACACACACACACATACACATACACACCTATATACCTATCGGTGTATATATATGTATATATATGTGTGTGTGTGTGTATATTCCTATTTCCCTCCCTTTTGCTTATATAAAAGGCAGCATACTATATAAACGGTTCTGTACCTGATCTTTTCCTGGTCAGTTAGCAATATATCCTGACAGTAACTTCACATTGATACAGACCCTCCTCGTTCCCTCTCACAGCTCCACACTACATCACTGTGCAAATGTGCCATAGTTTGTCCAGTCAGGTCCCTTTGGATGAAGTCTTGGGAGATTCCCCATCTTTGGCTTTGCAAATAGTGCTGCAAACTATAGGCTTGTTCATATGTAACTTCATTCTTTTGAAAAGACTCCATTTTGAATCCTCACTCTCTCATCAATGAACCCTTTGGATAGTCACTTAATATTCCAAACCTCAGGCTCCTCATCTGTAAAATGGGGATAATAATAGTATCTAGCTCACAGTTCAAAATGAGTTAACATGATTTAAAATACCCAGCACAGGGCCTGGCACATAGTGAACAGTCAATAAATGTTTGCTATTGTTGCTGTTGTTGTTCCATTTTTTTAAAAAAATAAATTTATTTATTTTATTTATTTATTTTTGGCTGCATTGGGTCTCCATTGCTGTGCGCGGGCTTTCTCTAGTTGCGGCGAGCGGGGGCTACTCTTCGTTGCAGTGCATGGGCTTCTCATTGTGGTGGCTTCTCTTGTTGTGGAGCACGGGCTCTAGGGGTGCGGGCTTCAGTAGTTGTAGCATGCGGTGGGCTCAGTAGTTGTGGCACACGGGCTCAGTAGTTGTGGCTCTCAGGTTCTAGAGCACAGGCTCAGTAGTTGTGGCACACGGGCTTAGTTGCTCTGCGGCATGTGGGATCTTCCTGGACCAGGGCTCGAACCTGTGTCCCCTGCATTGGCAGGCGGATTCTTAACCACAGAACCACCAGGGAAGTCCCTCCATTTTGTTTTAATTATTCATAGCCTAGGACTTTAAAAGTTCACTGTCTGGAAGGAGAGAGAGAGATGTAAATTTTTAGTTACCTAATGGGGTATTGAGTGCTGTCAGAGGTATAAGAACAAGTCCTGTTGGAGCACAGTGGAGAGGCTCAACAACTATGCCTGGGGATCAGAAAGGCTGTCCATGACAGTTGATTTGTCCATCCCACCAACCCTTTTCCTTATGGAAACCACACCCCAGGTTTCCTTTCTCAACACATGGAGCTGCAGCAACCCCCGCCCCCCAGGTTAGCATATGACCCAGGCCTGACCTCCCAGGGTCTCAATGATTGGCTCAGGAATAGGCACAGGACCCAGTGCAACCAATGAGGGTCAGCCCTGGAGCTCACCAGGGACTATTAGAAAAGAGGCTCTCTCATTTTCCACCAGAATGTTAATCTCATTGAATGTAAGCCTGGAACTGCCAGGGGCCAACACACGGCAAGGGAGAATGTGAAGAAATCAGAGCTAAGAGGTGGAGAAGGACAGATTCTCAACATTGTCTCTTGGACACTGGGGATTTCAGTTAAGTGGGCTGAAAGAAAGCCCTTTTCTGACTAAGCCAGTTTGAATTAGGTTCTCATTTACATTAAGAATGCCAGATAGAGGAGGCCTGATGCCTGAGGCTTAGTTACTAGGGGGATACGGAAAGGAAAGACCTTCCGGCAGAGAGAAAATCATGTGGAAAGTCCTGAGGAAATGTAGCAGTCAGCCTTTTTTGTAGCTTTAACTAAAGCAAGATCTGTGGGCTGATGCCCATCATCTGAACAAACCCAACTTCTCAGCTGGAAGGCTAAGCTCCAGATCCTGAGGAAGGGCAGGGAATTCTCACCTGGACAATCGTCAGCCAGGTGATATCAGAATCAGATAAGAGCATGCAAATGAGTTGTTGGTGGTGTTGGAGCCTCCCCAGATGCAGGTTGGGGACATTGTCCACGTCCATCATAGTCTGCAAGATGTTCTCACAGGCATTCTCTCCACTGCCGAGTGTAGCCTTAACCAGCATCTGCATTTTACCCTGGGCCCTCCACTTCCCTCCATGGTCCTGCCTGTTACATTGTGGCTTTGGTTTCTGAAGCCTCCTATGCTCTAGAAGTCCCTCTTCTCATGTTCCCATGTTTTTGCTTGATGCCACTTTTCCATACTGAATCAGCTAATGAAGCTTCACAGAGTGCCTTAACTGAAACACACCATATAACAGCTTGTGCTGAGCAGGGCAATAGGGCCAGGCTGTGCACCTCTGGCTTGGTGCTGGGGGCAGGGGGTGGTGAGACTGAGAAACGGGAATTTGCTACTTGGAGGCTTTTTAAAAAAAAACTTTTTATTTTGAAATAATTACAGATTCACAGGAAGTTACAGATAGTACAGAGAAGTCTGTAGTGCTCTTCACCCAGTTTCCCCCACAGTTACTTCGTGCTTAATTACAGTGCAATATCAAAACCAAGAAGTTGACATTGATGCACTGTGTGTGTACACTTCTATGTCATTTTATCACAGATGTAGATTAGTGTTATCATCACCACAATCAAAATACAGAAATGTTCCGTCATTATAAAGATCTTCCTTACATTACCCCTTAACAATAGTAAATGTGGATTTGTCTATTTCTCCTTTTCAGCTTTTTTAGTTTTTGCTTCACATATTTTTTAGCTCTAGCCTTTGGAGAATACATTCAGGATTTTTATCTTTTTTTGGTGGATAAACCCTTTTATCATTATATAATGTCTCTCTCTGTCCCTGATAATTTTCTTTGCAACTTTATCTAATATTAATATAGTTAGTGCTTTTATTTATTTATTTGGCTGCACCGGGTCTTAGTTGCGGCACACGGGATCTTTAGTTGTGGCATGCGGGATCTTTAGTTGCGGCATGCGAATTCTTAGTTGTGGCATGGGGGATCTAGTTCCCTGACCAGGGATGGAACCTGGGCTCCCTGCATTGGGAGTGCAGAGTCTTAGCCACAGGGTAGTCCCTAGTGCTCTTTTTTGATCAATGTTTACATGATACATCTTTCTCCATCCATTTGCTCATCTAACTATATTCATATATTTTAAGGGAGTTTTTGCAGGCAGCTTATAGTTGTGTTTTTTTTGTTTGTTTTGATGTGGACCATTTTTAAAGTCTTTATTGAATTTATTACATATTGCTTCTCTTTTTATGTTTTGGTTTTTTGGCTGCAAGTCATGTGGGATCTTAGCTCCCCAACCAGGGATCGAACCCGCACCCCCTGCATTGGACGGCAAAGTCTTAACCACTGGACTGCCAGGGAAGTCCTCGCAGCTTATAGTTGGAACATAGTTTTTTTTTTAATCCACTCTGACAATCTCTGTCATTTAGTTGGTGTATTTAGACCATTTACATTTATATTTAATGTAATTACTTATGTTAGGGCTTAAGTGTGTACTTTTAATTTTAATTCTGTTTGTCCTATTTTTTATTTCTCTGTTTTACTTTTCCTGCCTTCCTGCGGGTTACTTGAACATCTTTTTGGAATTCCATTTTGATATATCTCTAGTGCTTTTGAGTATATCACTTTGTATAGCTTTTTTAGTGGTTGTTCTGGGTATTACATCATACATACATAATTTACCACAGTTTACTGATGTTGTCATTTTACCACTTTGATGACATATAGAAACCTTGCCTCCTGCTAAGTCCCTTTACCCTCCTCCACTTATAATTGTCTTAACTATTTCCTCTACATACATTTAAAACCACATCAGACAGTGTTATATTTTTGCTTCAACTGTCACACTTAGAAAATTCAAGAGGAGAAGAAAAATGCTTTTACTCATTCTGTTGGTCTTCTTCCCTGATGTTCCAAGATTCCTTCTTTTAATATTTTTTTTCTCTAAGAGAATTTCCTTTAGCTATACTTTTAGGGTAGGTCTGCTGGCAACAAATTCTCTTAGTTTTCATTTCATCTGAGAACATCTTGATTTCTCCTTCATTTCTGATGAATATTTTTAGTATAGGATTCTGGGTTAATAGTTCTTTTATTTCAGCACTTGAAAATGATTATGCCACTTCCTTCTGGCCTCCATGGTTTTTGATGAGAAATATACAGTTATTCAAATTGTATTCTTCCTTTAGGTATGCTGTTGCTTCTCCCTGATTGCTTTCAAGATTGTTTCTTTGTCATGAGATTTCAGAAATTTGACTTGTGTCTTGGTGTGGATTTCTATAGGTTTATCCTGTTTGGGATTTGCTTAGTTTCTTGAAACTGTAGGTTTATGTCTTTTGCCAAATTTGGAAAGTTTTCAGTCATTATTTCTTTGAGTACTTTTCAACTTGCCCTCTTTCTCCTCTCCTTCTAGGACTCCAAAAACATGAAGGTTAGATCTTTTGTGGTAATCTCACAGGTTCCCTAAGGCTCTGTTCATTTTTGTTTGTTTTGTTTTTCTCTATTTTCTCTGATGTTTAGATTGTGTAATTTCTATTATTCTATCTTTCTGTTCACTGACTCTTTCTTCTTTTATCCCCATCCTGCTGTTGATACCATCTACTAAGTTTTTAATTTTGGTTTCTGTATTCTTCAGTTCTAAAATCTCCATTTTGTTTTTCTTTATCTCTTCTATTTCTTTGTTGAGACTGTATTTTTTTTCATTTGTTTCAAGCATGTTCATAATTGCTCATTGAAGCATTCTTATGATGGCTGCTTTAATAGTCATTGGAGATAATTCTAACATCTCTGCCATCTTGGTACTGGTATGCATTGATTGTCTTTTTCTATTCAGGTTATAATTTTCCTGGTTCTTGTTATGATGAGTGGTTGCCAATTGAAACCCATACATTTTGAGTATTATATCATGAGATTCGAGATATTTAAATCTTCTGTTTTAGCTGGCTCCCCTTACAGCACTCTGGCAGGAGAAGAGATACCTTTTCATTACTGCCAGGTGGGAGTAGACTCCAGGTTCCCCACTTGGCCTCTGTTGACACCCAAAGTGGGGAGGGTCTCCTTGGTACTTCTGGGTGGGAGTGGGAGTTCCATCTTCCCACTCAGCCTCTACTAATCCCATCCTGGCTGGGTGGGGCTTCTCCTCAGGCAGCCTCTACTGACACTATTTGGCTGGAATTGAGCAGTTATTATCTAAACTTTTCTCTCTTGCAAGGCTTTCCCTTTCCTGTTCCTCTGGCTAGAGGGAGTAGGCTTTTATTGGGAACTCACCAATGTCATTTCTTGGATCCTGAGGTCCCTTCTCTCCACCATAACTGTCTTCTTATGTTGGTTTCATATATAATATCCATGGATTTTAGTTGTTCTTAGCAGGAGGAATAGGAAAAAAATAATTCTCCTTCATCTTTCCACAAGTGAAAGTTACTTGGATCATTTAAAAGTGTGTTTCATAGAAACAGTCTCACAGGCATAGAGAACAGATTTGTGGTTGCCAAGGGGGAGGGGGGTGGGGGAGGGATGGACTGGGAGTTTGGGACTGGCAGATGCAAACTATTATATACAGAATGGATAAAGGACAAGGTCCTACTTTATAGCACAGGGAACTATATTCAATATCTTATAATAAACTATAATGAAAAATGAATATATATATTCAACTGAATCACTTTGCTTGCATCAGGGACTAACACAACATTGTAAATCAACTATACTTCAATAAAAAATAAATTTAAAACATAAAGTATGTTTCAAATGCCAAAGTGGAGCAAAAGTAAAACAGTCACAGTGCCAGAGGCAAACACTTTAACACCTCTGATGGCACTGAAGGTGGTGGTGAAAGGTCATGGGTGTGGGGCTGGAATGACCTGAAACAACACTAATTTGACCTTGGGCAAACTGCTTTGGCTGTCAGAGGCTCAGTTCTCCTTCTGGAAAATAAAAACCAAACTATTTATTATGTAGGGGTGTCATGAGGAGAAAGTGAGATAAACTATGTCAAGTACATGGCATTGAGAATATATGTCATTAATAACTTCTTTACTTTTCTCCATCAGTTCCAACGTTACATCCTAATATTTCCTAAACAAATCCTGAGGTGTAGCTCAAATTGTTCATAATCCTGCTGCAGTTGGGACTCAGTTTCCCCATCTTTAAAAGGAAAGGATTGGTCTAGATCACTGCTACTCAATGGATGGGCTGTAGCAGTCCCTGGGAGCTTGTTAGTAATGCAGAATCCCAGGCACCACACCCAGCCTACTGAATCAGAACCTGCATTTTAAGAAGACCTCCAGCTTAGTCTGGCATAGGGAAGTTTGAGAAGTGGTGCTCTGGGTGACTTTTAAGGCCACTGTCAGCTCTGACCTTACCTATCTTAGGCTTTCCCACCTCTGAACCACTGTTAAAATGCTCTGACCTATCTACTCTGGCCACACAGTGCTAACCATCATTTAAGGTGCAGCACAATCCCACCCTGCCCCACCCCATCCCAAGCATAAAGCTTTCTCTGACCACTTCAACCTGAACTGATCCTCTAGATGCCTTAAATGACCATTCTCTAGACCATTAGCAAGATGATTTATCTGTTTAGTGACAGCTTGCCTGTTTTCTTCTTGAACCACTATTTAAACCATATATCATGTATTCTTATTGAACTTTCTATAGCTTTTCAGAAACTGAGGATGTAGACAGCTCCCGGAAAGCTCTTAGAGAGCAGAGACCATGACTTCCACATGCTTTACTGTTCACCGTCTGGTTCCCCACACATAGGAGATACTCAAATACATAATCATTTTCACTGAGAATGTGTTCTAAGCACAGCTTTCAAGTCCCTACAATTAGTAATGAGAAAATGCTATAGTTATCAATCTTTAAAATGAGCATAAATAAACCTACATTTTCTGTTCCCTGAGATATTAAAAAGGAAACTTTAAAAAAAAAATGACAATATCCAGTGCTGGAGAGATTGTGCTGAAACTGGTACTCACACACTACAGTGTAAATTGACACAACCCTTTTAGAAAACAAATTGGCAATATATATTATGGACCAAAAAGATGTTTCCAGAAAATCCACTCCTTTATCTTAATTAAGCAAAAGCAAGAGTTTATTTGTATGAAGAGTCATGAGAGCAAAAACTTGGACATAATCTAAATGCCAAACATTAGAGAACTGGTGTATCTCCATTTGATGGACTACCATGGAACCATTTAAAATAATTAGGAAGGCTGTATTCAAACAAGAAAATGTTTATTCAATATTAGGTAAGAAAACCAGAATAGAAAATAACATATGCTATTGATTATAACTAATATATGCAAACAGGAACTCAAAAGGAAAGAACAAAAAATTAGAAATTATATTTTAAGGTGGTGGGATTGGGTTTAATTTCCTGTACTCATTTTTTTCCAAAATTTTTCATTTTGCCAACTTTTCATTAAAGTAAAAAACAACAACAACAACAACTTTTTTTTAGTGACACCAAAAGTAGATTAGGAGAGCACCGTGGGAGGATTCACTTAGGAACAGATCAAAGCCCATTTTCCTTGTAGGTTCACCCATAATGCCATTATGTGGGATCTGACAGTGATGTGACATCTGAATTAATAACCAAGGCCTCAGCATCAAGAAGTTCTCAGTAGTTACAGAGCAAAGGAGATCTCAAGGCTGGAAATTACCATCTCAAAAGAGAAGATGTTAGTTCACAACCTATAGCTTCGAGTTGTCATTCATTCTTCCCCCAGTCCCCACTAAAACATAGACTCTATTTGCAGACTGCCAGTGAGATGTGTGCTCATTAAAGAATGAAAAGCTATTTTTTTAACATCTTTATTGGAGTATAATTGCTTTACAATGGTGTGTTAGTTTCTGCTTAAGAATGAAAAGCTTTAAAAAAGTTTTTAGCCCACGTACCAACCCTTTCCTTGGCACTTCACTCACAGGGAGCCCCAGTTCACTTCCCTCCTGTGCTGATAGGAGTGGTAAGTAAGTCCTGGGGCCCAGTCACCCGCTCTGGTGACCCATGGGTCCCGTGATCTATAGTGACCCCAATCTACATGCTCCCTGACAAGTTCCTGAACCTTTTCCTAAGCCTATAAAATGGGGATATTGATGCTTTCCTCACAGGGAAAAATTAAATGGGGGGAGAATTTTGACTATTCCTGGGATAGGGCAATGATTAATATATGTTATCATCTCAGATATCAATTATATCCTATCAGTTTTTAAAATGAAAAATGAAAACAAATTTAAATTGATACCACTCATTGCTAGATGAGGATGGACACTCTTGTACATCCTAGTGGGAGTCTATATTGATATGACCCTTTGAGAGGGCAGTTTGGAAATACTATGTCTAACAGAAGCTTTAAAAATCTGCATATCATTTGACCCAGCAATTCCACTTTTGGGAATCTTTCGAAAGGAAATTAGATAGAGGGGCAAATGTGAATGTACAGGGATGTTCAGGGCAGTATTATTTATAAGCAGAAAACTGGAAATAGCCTGAGTGTTCAACGGTAGAAGTCTGGTACAAAAATTTTCGTACATGCTTGCAATGGAATCTAACTCAGCACTAATGAAGTTGTAGAAGTATACTTAATCACTTAAAGAAGTGGTTGCGGAATACTGAGCTATTTTAAGCAATAATATTTACTGTGTGATTCTATTTTGTGGGGAAAGACTATCTACATATCTAGATAAAGATGTGCATGTACCATGTATAGGATATCCAGTCTGAGAAAGAGAATATTATTTATGGACTTTTCTTAAATTTCTTAGTATTTCCTGGGTGTCTTGGGTGTGAATGGTGAATTAACATGTCTCCTATCCCTTGGGGGAGAGACCTATGCACAGAGAGTGGCAGGGGAAAGGGATCAGTAGAAAGGCCCATGGGACATGCCACTATGTGCCAGGGACTCAGCAGCCCTGCCCAGGCTCTAAAATGAACTGTGGGAGTGGGGAGGGCAATCCCTCACACTGTGTCTTGGCTCAGAGAGGATGAAGAGCCTTGTGGCTGGAGAGGAGCAGAGGGGTTGCTCTCAGCTCTGCTGCAGCTGCAAACCCCCAAGGAGATGCCTCCCTCTCCCCTTCACCCAGCTCCAGCAGGCTGTGGGGCTCCTGTTGGGACAGCTGAGCACTCACTGAGTACCAGTGTCCAGATTGATGGGACTAACATTGACCCGTGCCTGCTCTGTTCTTGTTGCAATTACATGAATTTTTTCATCCACTCCTCCCACCTTGATGCACGTTTCCAGAGTCATACAGCCGGTAGGAGGCAGATCTGAGTTAGTACTTGGAGATCAGCGCTCACTGCCCTGCACCACATCCAGTGCAAAGGAGATGGAGAAAGAGTAGACTGTGTGTTCCAGGAGCTCAAGCTGGAGAGGAGGGGCACACCCAAGAGGGAGAGATGGAAAGAAAGAAGACAGATGCCACTGAGTAGTAAACTCCCTCATTTCAGAGGGCGAGATGGGCATAAGGTGAACCCTGGAGGATGGCAGCATGTGACAGGACCCAGGGGAGAGTGATAATAGTGGTGGTGACAATAACAATAGCAACATGTGTTGGTTTACTGAGATGCCAGGCACTGCACTAAACACTGTACCATATTAACTCACTTAAACCTCACTACAACCTACGAGGTGTGTACTCTCAGGAACCCAATTTACCAATAAAGAAACTGAAGCACAGAGCTTAAGAAACTTGACCAAGACCACACAGCTGGAAAGTGATAGAGCCAGGATTCCCAAGACCACACAGCTGGAAAGTGACAGAGCCAGGATTCCAACCCAAACAGCCTCCCCCAGCCTCTCCCTGGCTTAAAACAACACAAACTAATTATCCTAAGAGTTCCGTAGGTCATAAGTCCAGTATGATCTCATCAGACTAAAATCAAGGTGTCAGCAGGCTATGTTCCCTTCTGGAGGCTCTAGGGGAGAATCTCCCTCCTGCTCATTCAGGTTGTTGGCAGAATTCAGTTCCTGCGGTTGTAGGACTGAGGTCCCCATTTCTTTCTGGCTGTGAAATAAGGGTGGATCCCAGCTTCTAGAGGTCGCTGCATTCCTTGGCTCATGGTCTCCTTCCTCCATCTTCAAAGTCAGCCCTGGCAGGTGGAGTCCTTCTCACAGTGTATGTCTCTGACTTACCTTTTTCAATCGTCTTCCACTTTTTTGCAAAAATTATTCTTGTAAATTGCAATAACATATACATAACATGAAATTTACCATTTTAACTATTTTTAAGTGTACAGTTCAGTAGCATTCACATTGGTGTGAAACCATCACCACTATCCATCTCCAGAATTTTTTTCATATTGCAAAACTGAAACTCTATACTCAAATTATAACTCCCTATTTTCTCCTCCCCCAGTTCCTGGCAACCAGCATTCTACTTTCTCTCTCAATGAATCTGATTACTCTAGAAACCTCATATAAAAGGAATCATACAGTATTTGTCCTTCTGTGACCGGCTTATTTCACTTAACATAGTGTCCTCAAGGTTCATCATATTGTAGCTTGTGTCAGAATTTCCTTTCTTTTTAAGGCTGAATAACATTCCATTGTATACCATGTTTTGTTTATCCATTCATCCACCCATGGACACTTGGGTTGCTTCCATCTTTAGGCTATTGTGAAAAATGCTGCTATGAACACGAGTGTACAAATATCTCTTCACATCCCTGCTTTTAATCCTGTGGGGTATGTGGAACTGCCAGAAGTGGAATTGCTGGATCATACGGTAATTGTGTTTTTGATTTTTTGAAGAACCTCCATACTGTTTTCCAGAGCAGCTGCACCACTTTACATTCTGAATGCAGACCTCTTAATCCACAGCCTATGCCCTTAATTCTATGCTGTCTGAGGAAGGGTGCTCTGGTACAAGGACCCAGGGATAAAGATGCAGAGGCAGGGTGAGCAGGTGTGTTTGGAGGGCAGCAAGGAGCCCATCCTGGCTGGCATGGAGGCCCCAGAGGTGTGCCAGGCTGAGACATTTAGACTTGATGCTGAAGAAACTGGGAGCCACTGAAGGTTCTGAGAAAAGGAAGGCACTCCGAAGACAGGGTTTCATTGGGAAGACTGTTCACATGGCTGAGACTGAGGGGGTGAATGCTGGCATGAAACAAACCCTGTAGCCTATGGTTCTCTTTGAGGAGCCCAGAGATTCCTTTTTTATACATTCATTAGTTCATCCAACAATCCATTGATTCCAAATCCATCACCACACTCAGTGCCACATCCTGGGGCCACAAAGGCTGAGGCCACGGACATGAATCAACCTGGGACTCATAGCCCAGTGGGGAGGCTGACACAGCAGCCTACTACCCCCAGCAACATACAAAGGGGACGCTTTGGGAACTCAGGGATGTGGGCCAACACAGAAAATTCACATTTGTTACTGACACGCATGGGAGGAAAAACACATTACAGAGACTGGTCACATTTTCCCAGCCTCAGAATCCCAGTTCCTCATAGGGTACAGGCTACTCTCACCCACAAATGCATAACACTGGCTATAAATTCAGTTACAGGACAACTACATGTAAAACAATGAAATTAGAACACTCCCTAACACCATACACAAAAATAAACTCAAAATGGATTAAAGACCTAAATGTAAGGCCAGATACTATCAAACTCTTAGAGGAAAACATAGGCAGAACACTCTATGACACAAATCACAGCAAGATCCTTTTTGACCCACCTCCTAGAGAAATGGAAATAAAAACAAAAATAAACAAATGGAACCTAATGAAACTTAAAAGCTTTTGTACAGCAAAGGAAACCATAAACAAAACGAAAAGACAACCCTCAGAATGGGAGAAAATATTTGTGAACGAAGCAACTGATAAAGGATTAATCTCCAAAATATACAAACAGCTCATGCAGCTCAATATAAAAAAAAAAAAGACAACAACAACCCAATCAAAAATGTGCAGAAGATCTAAATAGACATTTCTCCAAAGAAGACATACAGTTGAACAAAAAGCATGTGAAACGATGTTCAACATCTCCAATTATTAGAGAAATGCAAATCAAAACTACAATGACATATCACCTCACACCAGTCAGAATGGACATCATCAAAAAATCTACAAACAATAAATGCTGGAGAGGGTGTGGAGAAAAGGGAACCCTCCTACACTGTTGATGGGAATGTCAATTGGTACAGCCACTATGAAGAACGGTATGGAGGTTCCTTGAAAAACTAAAAATAGAACTACCATATGATCCAGCTATCCCACTCCTGGGCATATATCCAGAGATAACCATAATTCAAAAAGATACATGCACCCCAATGTTCATTGCAGCACTATTTACAATAGCAAAGACATGGAAACAACCTAAGCATCCATCGACAGAGGAATGGATAAAGAAGATGTGGTACATATATACAATGGACTATTACTCAGTCATAAAAAAAAGAATGAAATAATGCCATTTGCCACAACATGGATGGACCTAGAGACTGTCATACTGAGTGAAGTAAGTCAGACAGTGTAAGACAAATATCATATGATATCGCTTATATGTGTAATCTAAAAAAAATGATACAAATGAACTTCTTTACAAAACAGAAACAGACTCACAAACTTAGTAAACAAACGTGGTTACCAAAGGGGAAAGGTGGGGGAGAGGGATAAATTAGGAGGTTGGGATAAACATATACACACTGCTATATATAAAATAGATAAATAATAAGGACCTACTGTATAGCACAGGGAACTCTGCTCAATATTCTGTAATAACCTTAATCTGAAAAGAATTTGAAAAAGAATAAATCTGTATATGTATAACTGAATCACTTTGCTGTACATGTGATATTAATACAACATTGTAAATCAACTGTAGTCCAATATAAAATAAAAATTTTTTTAATAAAAAATAAGATATGTTAATAAATTTAATTTTTTTCTTATTAAGAAAACCTCAGTGAGATATCACCTCACACCTGACAGAATGGCTATCATCAAAAACAACACAAATAACCAATGTTTGCAAGGATGTGGAGAAAAGGGAACTCTCGAGCACTGTGTGAATGTAAATTGGTGTTGCCAATGCAGAAATAGTGTGGACGTTTCTCAGAAAACTAAAAATAGAACTACCATATGATCCAGCAATTCCACTACTGTGTATATATCTGAAAAAAATGAAAAGACTTACTGTAGAAGATACATGCACCCCAATGTTCATAGCAGCATTATTTACATTGCCAAGATATGGAAGCAACCTAAGTGTCCATCAACAGATAAATGGATAAAAAACAGGTGGTGTAGATATACACAATGGAATACTACTGAGCCATAAAAAATGAAAATTTGCCATTTGCAACAACATGGATGGAACTTGAGGGCATTATGCTAAGTTAAAAAGTCAGTCAGTGAGAGGAGCTTCAAGATGGCGGAAGAGTAAGACGCGGAGATCACCTTCCTCCCCACAGATACATCAGAAATACATCTACGTGTGGAACTGCTCCTATAGAACACCTACTGAACGTTGGCAGAAGACCTCAGACCTCCCAAAAGGCAAGAAACTCCCCACGTACTTGGGTAGGGCAAAAGAATAAAGAAAAAACAGAGACAAAGCATAGGGACAGGACCTGCACCAGTGGGAGGGAGCTGTGAAGGAGGAAAGGTTTCCACACACTAGGAAGCCCCTTCGCGGGTGGAGACTGCGGGTGGTGGAGTGGGGAAGCTTCGGAGCCACGGAGGAGAGCGCAACAACAGGGGTGCGGAGGGCAAAGTGGAGAGATTCCCGCACAGAGGCTCGGCGCCGAGCAGCACTCACCAGCTGGAGAGGCTTGTCTGCTCACCCGCCGGGGCGGGCGGGGCCTGGGAGCTGAGGCTCGGGCTTCGGTCGGATTGCAGGGAGAGGACTGGGGTTGGCGGTGTGAACACAGCCTGAAGGGGCCTAGTGCACCACAGCTAGCCGGGAGGGAGTCCGGGAAAAGGTCTGGAGCTGCCGAAGAGACAAGAGACTTTTTCTTCCCTCTTTGTTTCCCGGTGCGTGAGGAGAGAGGATTAAGAGCGCCGCTTAAAGGAGCTCCAGAGACGGGCGTGAGCCGTGGCTATCAGCGCAGACCCCAGAGACGGGCATGAGACACTAAGGCTGCTGCTGCAGCCACCAAGAAGCCTGTGAGCAAACACAGGTCACTATCCACACCGCCCCTCCCAGGAGCCTGTGCAGCCCGCCACTGCCAGGGTCCCGTGATCCAGGGACAACTTCTCTGGGAGAACGCACGGCGCGCCTCAGGTTGGTGCAACGTCACACTGGCCTCGGCCGCCGCAGGCTCGCCCCGCATCCGTATCCCTCCCTCCCCCCAGCCTGAGTGAGCCAGAGCCCCCAGATCAGCTGCTCCTTTAACCCCGTCCTGTCTGGGGGGGAACAGATGCCCTCAGGCGGCCTACACGCAGAGGCGGGGACGAATCCAAAGCTGAATGCCGGGAGCTGTGCAAACAAAGAAGAGAAAGGGAAATTTCTCCCAGCAGCCTCAGGAGCAGCGGATTAAAGCTCCACAATCAACTTGATGTACCCTGCATCTGTGGAATACCTGAATAGACAACGAATCATCCCAAATTGAGGAGGTGGACTTTGGGAGCAAGATATATTATTTTTTCCCCTTTTTCTCTTTTTGTGAGTGTGTATGTGTATGCTTCTGTGTTTGATTTTGTCTGTATAGCTTTACTTTCACCATTTGTCCTAGGGTTCTGTCCGTCCGGTTTTTTTTTTTACTTAAAAATTTTTTTTTCTTAATAATTATTTTTTATTTTAATTACTTTGTTATTTTATTTTACTATATTTTATTTTATCCTCTTTCTTTCTTTCTATTTTTTTCTCCCTTTTATTCTGAGCCGTGTGGATGAAAGGCTCTTGGTGCTCCAGCCAGGAGTCAGTGCTGTGCCTCTGAGGTGGGAGAGCCAACTTTAGGACACTGGTCCACAAGAGATCTCCCAGCTCCACGTAATATCAAACAGCGAAAATCTCCCAGAGATCTCCATCTCAACACCAAGACCCAGCTTCACTCAACGACCAGCAAGCTACAGTGCTGGACACCCTATGCCAAGCAACTAGCAAGACAGGAACACAACCCCACCCATTAGCAGAGAGGCTGCCTAAAATCATAATAAGGCCACAGACACCCCAAAACACACCACCAGACGTGGGCCTGCCCACCTGAAAGACAAGATCCAGCCTCATCCATCAGAACACAGGCACCAGTCCCCTCCACCAGGAAGCCTACACAACCCACTGAACCAACCTTAGCCACTGGGGACAGACACCAAAAACAACGGGAACTACGAACATGCAGCCTGCGAAAAGGAGACCCCAAACACAGTAAGTTAAGCAAAATGAGAAGACAGAAAAACACAGCAGATGAAGGAGCAAGGTAAAAACCCACCAGAC
Source organism: Balaenoptera borealis (assembly GCF_965194805.1). Taxonomy (NCBI): domain Eukaryota; kingdom Metazoa; phylum Chordata; class Mammalia; order Artiodactyla; family Balaenopteridae; genus Balaenoptera; species Balaenoptera borealis. Next base: position 166,158,655 of record NC_138867.1, read on the forward strand.
CTAATAAATGAAGAGGAAATAGGCAGTCTACCTGAAAAAGAATTCAGAATAATGATAGTAAAGATGATCCAAAATCTTGGAAATAGAATAGAGAAAATGCAAGAAATGTTTAACAAGGACCTAGAAGAACTAAAGAGCAAACAAACAATGATGAACAACACAATAAATAAAATTAAAAATTCTCTAGAAGGGATCAATAGCAGAATAACTGAGGCAGAAGAATGGATAAGTGACCTAGAAGATAAAATAGTGGAAATAACTACTGCAGAGCAGAATAAAGAAAAAAGAATGAAAAGAACTGAGGACAGTCTCAGAGACCTCTGGGACAACATTAAACGCACCAACATTCGAATTATAGGGGTCCCAGAAGAAGAAGAGAAAAAGAAAGGGACTGAGAAAATATTTGAAGAGATTATAGTTGAAAACTTCCATAATATGGGAAAGGAAATAGTTAATCAAGTCCAGGAAGCACAGAGAGTCCCATACAGGATAATCCAAGGAGAAACACGCCAAGACACATATTAATCAAACTATCAAAAATTAAATACAAAGAAAACATATTAAAAGCAGCAAGGGAAAAACAACAAATAACACACAAGGGAATCCCCATAAGGTTAACAGCTGATCTTTCAGCAGAAACTCTGCAAGCCAGAAGGGAGTGGCAGGACATATATAAAGTGATGAAGGAGAAAGACCTACAACCAAGATTACTCTACCCAGCAAGGATGTCATTCAGATTTGATGGAGAAATTAAAACCTTTACAGACAAGCAAAAGCTGAGAGAGTTCAGCACCACCAAACCAGCTTTACAACAAATGCTAAAGGAACTTCTCAGGCAGGAAACACAAGAGAAGGAAAAGACCTACAATAACAAACCCAAATCAATTAAGAAAATGGGAATAGGAACATACATATTGATAATTACCTTAAATGTAAATGGATTAAATGCTCCCACCAAAAGACACAGACTCGCTGAATGGATACAAAAACAAGACCCGTATATATGCTGTCTACAAGAGACCCACTTCAGACCTAGGGACACATACAGAATGAAAGTGAGGGGATGGAAAAAGATATTCCATGCAAATGGAAATCAAAAGAAAGCTGGAGTAGCAATTCTCATATCAGACAAAATAGACTTTAAAATAAAGACTATTACAAGAGACAAAGGACACTACATAATGATCAACAGATTGATCCAAGAAGAAGATATAACAATTGTAAATATGTATGCACCCAACGTAGGAGCACCTCAATACATAAGACAAATACTAACAGCCATAAAAGGCGAAATCGACAGTAACATAATCATAGTAGGGGACTTTAACACCCCACTTTCACCAATGGACAGATCATCCAAAATGAAAATAAATAAGGAAACAGAAGCTTTAAATGATACATTAAACAAGATAGACTTAATTGATATTTACAGGACATTCCATCGAAAAACAACAGAATACACATTCTTCTCAAGTGCTCATGGAACATTCTCCAGGATAGATCATATCTTGGGTCACAAATCAAGCCTTGGTAAATTTTAGAAAATTGAAATTGTATCAAGTATCTTTTTTGACCACAATGCTCTGAGACTAGATATCAATTACAGGAAAAGATCTGTAAAAAATACAAACACATGGAGGCTAAACAATACACTACTTAATAACCAAGTGATCACTGAAGAAATCAAAGGGGAAATCAAAAAATACCTAGAAACAAATGACAATGGAGACACGACGACCCAAAACCTATGGGATGCAGCAAAAGCAGTTCTAAGAGGGAAGTTTATAGCAATACAATCCTACCTTAAGAAACAACAAACATCTCAAATAAACAACCTATCCTTGCACCTAAAGCAATTAGAGAAAGAAGAACAAAAAAACCCCAAAGTTAGCAGAAGGAAAGAAATCATAAAGATCAGATCAGAAATAAATGAAAAAGAAATGAAGGAAACGATAGCAAAGATCAATAAAACTAAAAGCTGGTTCTTTGAGAAGATAAACAAAATTGATAAACCATTAGCCAGACTCATCAAGAAAAAAAGGAAGAAGACTCAAACCAATAGAATTAGAAATGAAAAAGGAGAAGTAACAACTAACACTGCAGAAATACAAAGGATCATGAGAGATTACTACAAGCAACTCTATGCCAATAAAATGGACAACCTGGAAGAAATGGACAGATTCTTAGAAATGCACAACCTGCCGAGACTCAACCAGGAAGAAATAGAAAATATGAACAGACCAGTCACAAGCACTGAAAGTGAAACTGTGATTAAAAATCTTCCAACAAACAAAAGCCCAGGACCAGATGGCTTCACAGGCGAATTCTATCAAACATTTAGAGAAGAGCTAACACCTATCCTTCTCAAACTCTTCCAAAATATAGCAGAGGGAGGAACACTCCCCAACTCATTCTACAAGGCCAACATCACCCTGATACCAAAACCAGACAAAGATGTCACAAAGAAAGAAAACTACAGGCCAATATCACTGATGAACATAGATGCAAAAATCCTCAACAAAATACTAGCAAACAGAATCCAACAGCACATTAAAAGGATCATACACCATGATTAAGTGGGGTTTATTCCAGGAATGCAAGGATTCTTCAATATACGCTAATCAATCAACGTGATACATCATATTCACAAATTGAAGGAGAAAAACCATATGATCATCTCAATAGATGCAGAGAAAGCTTTCAACAAAATTCAACACCCATTTATGATAAAAGCCCTGCAGAAAGTAGGCATAGAGGGAACTTTCTTCAACATAATAAAGGCCATATATGACAAACCCACAGCTAACATTGTCCTCAATGGTGAAAAACTGAAACCATTTCCACTAAGATCAGGAACAAGACAAGGTTGCCCACTCTCACCACTATTATTCAACATAGTTTTGGAAGTGTTAGCCACAGCAATCAGAGAAGACAAAGAAATAAAAGGAATCCAAATCAGAAAAGAAGAAGTAAAGCTGTCACTGTTTGCAGATGACATGATACTATACATAGAGAATCCTAAAGATGCTACCAGAAAACTACTAGAGCTAATCAATGAATTTGGTAAAGTAGCAGGATACAAAATTAATGCACAGAAATCTCTGGCATTCCTATACACTAATGATGAAAAATCTGAAAGTGAAATTAAGAAAACACTCCCATTTACCACTGCAACAAAAAGAATAAAATATCTAGGAATAAACCTACCTAAGGAGACAAAAGACCTGTATGCAGAAAATTATAAGACACTGATGAAAGAAATTAAAGATGATACAAATAGATGGAGAGATATACCATGTTCTTGGATTAGAAGAATCAATATTGTGAAAATGACTCTACTACCCAAAGCAATCTACAGATTCAATGCAATCCCTATCAAACTACCACTGGTATTTTTCACAGAACTAGAACAAAAAATTTCACAATTTGTATGGAAACACAAAAGACCCCGAATAGCCAAAGCAATCTTGAGAACGAAAAATGGAGCTAGAGAAATCAGGCTCCCTGGCTTCAGACTATATTACAAAGCTACAGTAATCAAGACAGTATGGTACTGGCACAAAAACAGAAATATAGATCAATGGAACAGGACAGAAAGCCCAGAGATAAACCCACGCACATATGGTCACCTTATTTTTGATAAAGGAGGCAAGAATATACATTGGAGAAAAGACAGCCTCTTCAACAAGTGGTGCTGGGAAAACTGGACAGCTATATGTAAAAGTATGAAATTAGAACACTCCTTAACACCATGCACAAAAATAAACTCAAAATGGATTAAAGACCTAAATGTAAGGCCAGACACTATCAAACTCTTAGAGGAAAACATAGGCAGAACACTCTATGACACAAATCACAGCAAGATCCTTTTTGACCCACCTCCTAGAGAAATGGAAATAAAAACAAAAATAAACAAATGGGACCTAATGAAACTTAAAAGCTTTTCCACAGCAAAGGAAACCATAAACAACACCAAAAGACAACCCTCAGAATGGGAGAAAATATTTGCAAATGAAGCAACTGACAAAGGATTAATCTCCAAAATTTACAAGCAGCTCATGCAGCTCAATATCAAAAAAACAAACAACCCAATCCAAAAATGGGCAGAAGACCTAAATAGACATTTCTCCAAAGAAGATATACAGATTGCCAACAGACACATGAAAGAACACTCAACATCATTAATCATTAGAGAAATGCAAATCAAAACTACAATGAGATATCATCTCACACCAGTCAGAATGGCCATCATCTAAAAATCTAGAAACAATAAATGCTGGAGAGGGTGTGGAGAAAAGGGAACCCTCTTGCACTGTTGGTGGGAATGTAAGTTGATACAGCCACTATGGAGAACAGTATGGAGGTTCCTTAAAAAACTAAAAATAGAAATACCATACGACCCAGCAATCCCACTACTGGGCATATACCCTGAGAAAACCATAATTCAAAAAGAGTCATGTACCAAAATATTCATTGCAGCTCTGTTTACAATAGCCAGGAAATGGAAGCAACCTAAGTGTCCATCAACAGATGAATGGATAAAGAAGATGTGGCACATATATACAATGGAATATTACTCAGCCATATAAATAAATGACATTGAGTTATTTGTAGTGAGGTGGATGGACCTAGAGTCTGTCATACAGAGTGAAGTAAGTCAGAAAGAGAAAAACAAATACTGTATGCTAACACATATATATGGAATCTAAGAAAAGAAAAAAAAAAAAAGGTCATGAAGAACCTAGGGGCAAGACGGGAATAAAGATGCAGACCTACTCGAGAATGGCCTTGAGGATATGGGGAGGGGGAAGGGTAAGTTGGGACAAAGTGAGAGAGTGGCATGGACATATATACACTACCAAATGTAAAATAGATAGCTAGTGGGAAGCAGCCGCATAGCACAGGGAGATCAGCTCGGTGCTTTGTGACCACCTAGAGGGGTGGAATAGGGAGGGTGGGAGGGAGGGAGACGCAAGAGGGAAGAGGTATGGGAACATATGTATATGTATAACTGATTCACTTTGTTATAAAGCAGAAACTAACACACCATTGTAAAGCAATTATACTCCAATAAAGATGTTAAAAAAAAGTCAGTCAGTGAAAGAAAAATACTGTATTATGTCACATACATGTGGAATCTTTTTGAAAATCCAAAAGTATACAAATAGAGAGTAGAATAGTGGTTCCCAGGAGCTGGGGGATTTGGGGAGATGTTGGTCAAAAGGTACAACCTTCCAGTTATAAAATGAATACGTTTTGAGAATCTAAGAGAGCGTGGTGACAATAGTTAACAATTCTCTAGTATATCCTTGAAAGTTGCCAAGAGAGTAATTCTTAAATGTTCTACCACAAAAAAACACGTAATTTTTGAGGTGATGTTAACTAATCTTATTGTGGTAATTATTTTGGAATATATAAATATATCAGATCATTACATGGTACACCTTAAATGTATACCATGTTACACGTCAATTATATCTCAATGGAACTGGAAAAATACAATAAAATAAAATGTACAATATGTAGAAATGAAGGAACCATATAAAAATTGAGTACATACTGTTTATTCATAATTCAAGAAAGTGCAAAATAATCTTTCTTTGTTTTGTATATAATTGTGAAGACCTTAATCTCCCTGAGCCTCAGTTTTCTTATTTCTGAATGTAATGTAGGATACTAAACAGAACTTCACATGTATGTCTGGAGGAATAAAAAAAATGTGTGCAAAAAACAAACAAACAAACAAAAAAATTCAATTACAGCTCAGTATTTTCAGAGTGTAGCTTAATAATTAGGGTCAAAGCTGAGTAAAGGGACCAATTCCTGTTTGTGTTTTCTGCCGAGGTTCTCATTTTTAGAGCTATTTCCCCCCAGAGTCCAATGAAAATAAAGTCATTCTCTTTGAAGCAAAACTTTTCCACGCAGAAGAAAGTTGCTGCCTGTTCTAACGGACACCCAAGAGCCATGTGCTGCACAAGTTTCTTGGAGCAGCTGAGCTGCAGATGTGGAGGAGGGCTGGTTAGGCTTAGCTCCCAGCCAGCCCTCCTGGGCATGTCTGCTACGGGGGACTTTCCTCAGGAAGCCACATTGCTCTTGGCCTCTTCTGCTCCTCTACATGCCCCGCAGCAGCCCCCAGCCTCCAGCCTCCAGGCCCACACAGGCTCCTTCTGCAGTTTGCCCACCTGGGTGGGGATGGGACCAGGCCTGGGTGAGCATCTGCTGTGACCCTGCTAGGCAGGGTCGGCCCAGGAGCAGCACTGGTCCAGAATCGGTGCATTGCTTTCCAGGGGATGGGGGCCCTAAGCAGCCAGAGTGGGGGGCAGTGGTGAGGAAAGGCATGCCAGGTCCAAAAATCATCCACAGCCCTTGAATGCCTAGAATCCATTCTCCTCTTGTCCAGTCTCCTCAACCTCTGACCCTTGCAGATTCTGAGGAGCTCAGCATGCCTCCCCCTTCATGGAGAAAACAGAAGCCCCAGGGGCAACTTGCTCAGCCTCCCGACTCCCGCCTGTCCTTCCTCGTGGCCTTGCTGCCCACCTCCTCCTACCTCTTCAGGGCCCTCGACACTGTACTCGCTTCAGCCCTCTGGTCTCCCCTGCTCTCCTGGCTGCTCCGCTGTTGCCCACACTAATGTTCCTTCCCTCCTGAGACCCTCCCAGCACCCCGTGCCCCCTCCCAGGTGCTGCCCACTCAGTCTCACCTCTTCCTCTCTTCCACACCTCCACCCATTGCTCAACCCACTGCCCCCAAATAACACCCACCAAGTTCTAAAATGACCTCCTTGTTGCCGAACCCAGTGGACACATTTTGGTGCTTGGTGTCGCCTGACCCTGGTGACCTGCTCACCTGGCTCCTCCATCCTACTTACAGACCTGGCTTTCCTCCCCACCCTGCTTCTGTCTGCTGCCTCTGCAGCCCTCTCTTCCCGTGCCTTTTACTTAAATGGGGTTTCCCTTCATCTTGGTGGGTTCCTCAGGCTGCTGACAAGCGCTCTCCTCTTCTCTCTCTCTGTAGAGCCCTCTTGAGAGATCTCACCTCCTCCCTGATTTTTTACCGTCAATCCCGAGTTTCAGAAACAGATCCTGGGAGCCCCCACCATGATGTTCCACCTGGACAATCCTCTCTTCCACCCAACCTGTTCCTCCCTCCTGCTCCTCACGGCTACCCAGACCAGCAACCCAAGGGCCCTCCCACGCCCCTCCCTCCCTCCCCTTTCACAGCTAATGAAGCCCAAGCCCCAAGCAATTCTACTCCTAAACACCAGGAGAAGAATCAGCTACCACCTACTCCTCTTACCCCAGACTCCTGAGGAGACTCCCAGCTCACCCACCAGCTGCTGCCCGAGATCTGGCCCCTCAAATCCGTCCTCACCCAACTAGAATACCAAAGTGCTCAATGCATCCCCAGCTGAAAACTCCCCATGGGTCTCCCTGGCTTTTAGGATAAGTTCAAACCCCCAACCGTGGCACAAGGACTAAATGATCCAAATGCCGATTAACCCTCCTTCCAGTCTCATTCTTTTCAAGCATCACTGCCCTGCCTGCCTTCCTACCCCCACCTCCCCCAACCCCCATATGTACAAACTCCACTTTCTAACCATTTTGACTGAGTTCTTATATTCTTGAATGCTGCAGGTTAGAGAAGACTTTTGTGGTTCCCTTTCCCAATTCCTACTTACCCTTCTTAATTTAGGTGTCACTTCCCTTCAAAAGTGCCCTGAGCCTCAGGCCTGGATTGAGAGTCTGTTAAGTCAACACCCAACCTATCAACAAGGGCCATTTCTCTCTCTCTATCTCCCAGCGGCTCAGGCTCTCAGTGACAGCAGCCCCTTCTTTTGAACAGCATGTTACAGTCTACAGATCTTTTTTAGCTCCTTTATCGTCTTCACCTGCCCATATCAACCCTTATTTTGCAGATGAGGTAACTGCAAGTTCAGGGGCAGAATGTGTTGGAACAAAGCCCAGGTCTTGGGCTGGGGTAGACTGTGAAATCAGGCAGTGGCTACTGCAAACACTTCTCTAGTGAGGGGCACAGACCCAAAGGCCTCTCGGGGCCAGGCATGCAGCGTGGTCCAGGTACAAGACAACAGGCAGTGGCCAGGGCTGTGGTGAACTAGAGGTCAATGCTCTGCACAGGGATACACAGCTCTGGCCGGCACTGCCATGTGGCAAACTGGGTCCTGGTGCTGCCTGGTCTTCCAGTTTTTCCAAGAGTAGTCAGGAATCAGGATTTTAAAATAAAGTTTCCTGACTTTTAACACATTATACTGGTTGGATCCATCCTCTATTGAAGTATGTTTACCTCATTGGTTCCTGGTGTTGTCCACTACTATATCCAAGAACCTAGAACAGGAGCTAGCATCCATATTGTTGCAGGCCTGCAACAAATATAATCTAGATGGATGGATGGATAAGTGGACAGATGGATGGATGAGTTAACAGATGAATGGATAGATGAGTGGATGGGTGGATGGATGGATGGATGGATGGGTAGATGGATAAATGCATGGATTCATGGATGGTTTCATGGTTGGATGGATAGGTAGTCAGAAGGGAGGGAGAGAGGGAAAGGGAGAGAATGAATGTGTGACCAACAAGACTGGATAGTCCCCGACTTTGCTACCAGAGCAGAGAGCTCAGTGAGGTAGCTGGTCATTGGTTCCCCAATTGTAGTGCAAATAGATCTATCAGTTATTCAAAGGCCTCTTCCAAACTCTCCCAACACCTCCCTAAGAGCAGGTACTCACGTGACTCCTATATACTTTCCCTCATCACTGAAGAGTTGGTAAGAGATACACTAAGGCCAAAGGACAAAATCTGGGTCATTCTGGACCAGGGCTTGAGGTTCTGTTGATGCATTTGGGAAGAAGGCTTCTTTGCCACATCTCTAAGTGTGACAAAGTGCCATGAACAGTTTGTCTCCATGATTAATGAGAGAGAACAGACAGGATGGGAACATGTGGATTTGGGAGTAAGGGGAACCAGCATTCAAAGCTCAGCTCAGCCACACACTAGCTATGTGACCTTGAGCAAGTCCCTTATCCTCTCTGGGCTTCAGTGTTTTCATCTTCAAAATGGGATGATAACATCTACTTCATATCATGTTTGTGAGGATTAAATGAGATGACACTATGTGCATGGCCCTGCACAGAGCCTGGTTTATAGAAAACAATCAATAAATGCTACTTCCATTTTATTCTATACAAGAGTCCAAGTGGTATTATGAATGAAGACTTTATAGTAATAAAATTTTAATATTAGAATTACTCCCCATAACTGTTCAAGACGAAAACTTAAGAATGAGGAGGCTCAAATGTCCATCAATTGATGAATGCATATACAAAATGTGGTATACACATACAATGGAATATTATTCAGTCATAAAAAGGAATGAAGTACTGATTCATTCTCAAACATGGCTGAACCTTGGAAACACTGTGCTAAGTGAAAGAAGCCAGACACAAAAGGCCATTTATATGAAATACAGAGACTAGGCAAATTCACAGAGACAGAAAGTAGATTAGAGGTTATACCAGGGGCTGGGGTGGGGAGAAATGGAGAGTTATCGCTAAATGGTTACAAAGATTCTGTTTGGGGTGCTGTTTTGGGAATAGAGAGTGGTGATGGTTGCACACCATTATAAATATAATTAATGCTGCTGAACTGTAGACTTAAAAATGGTTAAAGTGAAAAATGCATTTTACTACAATAAAAGAATTTTTTTAAAAAAGAATAGGAAGTCTTGGCAAAGTAACAATTCTCCTAGTTTGCTTAAAAAAAGGAAAGAGCTACATGACTTTGTGTTGTATAAATATTAAAAACTCTCAGAGTTAACTAGATGAAGGTGTCTTTTGCCCTTTGAGACCTGAAATGTGTTTTCAGTTTATGAAATGAAATTTGGAAATATGACCTGGATGTTTTCTTTCTGTAATTTGGGGTCAGGAGAGTGGAGAAAGAGAAAAACTAACCAGGCAAGTTACTGCCTTTGGAAGACAATCAAATATGGAATAGGTTTTTTTCCCCGTCTCAAATTAAGATGTATATATCTAGCCCACATGAATTCCAGTCAGAACATATTTTAACAGGGACAACAGTTTGGTCTCAGTAGTCTACCCCGGGACTGGGAGAGGCCTCGCCACCTTCCCCAGGTGTCTGGGAGATGGTATGAAGGCTGCACAAACCCTAACCTCAGTCATCCAGCAAGGAACACTGGGGCCATCTTTAGCCCATGAGCTGTATCCAGGAGTCTTTTGAGGAAGAATGTACCCAAGGGGAGGTGATGAGCTAATAATATTTGAGGACAAGGGGGCAGTATTGGAGGGCAGGATGGGGGCTCTGATGACATAGCCAACACCACAAGGCATAACCCAGGCAGGCACCAAGCACCCAGACGTGGGCACTGTCCCGGGACCAGAGTCAGCTTACAGGGACTGCTGATTACTTCTGCCAAACAGCATCCTTCCTCTTATCTTGCAGTCTCCACAACCTCCTACCCCGGCCTGAGAATAAGAAGGTCCATCTTGAACCCTTGGACACTAGTACATTTCACAGTACAATTCTGGCACAGTTTCAGTAATGAGCCGTGAACCCCTGCCCTATATTATACATCTCTAGGAAAGCCTCCTATCTAGGTCCAGACATGAATTTGAGAAAACTGCATGATGTGGATTCTCAGCAATCCATGTGACCCAGAGTTGAAGATGCATCACTGGAACTGGCCCAGGAAGAGCAGCTCCAAAGCTCTGTTCCTGTTTAACCACGGATGGAAATTCTCATCTTCTGTGTCCATGGAAGCACTAGGGTGGGTGCTTTTATATCATTTCCTTTCATTTACTGCCTTGCTTTATCAGTGCATGTAATTATTTCCACTATTGAACCAACAGCACGTGTGAAATATGAACCAGCATACCCAGAAAAAAGTAAACGAGACCTTGAATGATGAACAATGGGAAGGAAACTTTTCTCAACGTGGTGAACACTGCGCTGTTACTGAGAACGAGACAAGTTCCGGTACATGGGCTGTGAACACAGCTTTCACTCACTGTGTTATCGATTTCCTGAGAAACTCTCCTGCCCTCCTGTCTATAACCGTTCATTTGCATGACCTCTGACCTCAAAAATGCAAATACCCATGGGAGTGAGCATCAATATGGAAACCAATTGTGTGTCATATGGCTGGGATCTCTGGGGAACAACTGCTTTCAGTAGGGCAGTGTGTCAGTCAGGACTTTTATCTTTAAAGGTCAGAAGAGGGTCAAATTAACTTTAAAAACAAAGAACGCATTGCCTCTCTTAACTGAAAAATCCACAAAGGTTCAGGTCCGGCTGGATCCAGGTGTTCTTCAGGACTCTCCTTCCCCACCTCTCAGCTCTAGTTTCTCTGTGTTGGCTTTATTTATGGCAGGGATGTGGGGGTGCTATCCATACTGTGGCCCCCAGTGGCTCCAGGCCCACATTCCACCATCTGTGCAACCCCAGTGGAAAAAGACCCTCTCTATGCCAAAGTTTGCAGGAAAAGTCTGAAATCTGCCACTTCTGGGGACGACTGGGTCATGTGCTAATTACTAGATGGTGGGGTCAGCCTACCCCAAGCCATAGCCTGGGACTAGAAAAGGGGGTTTGCCCAAGGAGAACCAGGGTGCTCTCACCAAAAGAAGCAGGGACAGATGCAATGCTGCCCAGCACAGGCAGGCATCCTCATGATGCTTGGCCTTGACCTGACCAGCTCCTGGACCTTACCAGCCTTCTCCTCCCCATAAGATGGGGCCACCTGACCACACCTGCTGATCCTTCTAGACCATCCTAGCCTAGGGCAGGCAGCCATGGGCTGGCTCTGGCCCTGCTGTCTGTGCTGAGGCTTCCTCCACACCATGAAATAGGGTTTTCTTTTCTCAGAGAGTTCCCTGTCTAGAGTCCTACAAGCTGTGAGGCTCAACAACTAACTGACCACTTCATTCATTTACTCACTCATGCGCTCACTTAGCTGCTGTTTATGAGTCCAGCTCTCTGCTAGGCACCATCTTCATACACGCTGCCCACTCGATCTGTGTAACTGTAAGGTGAATGTTCTCCACATTGTAAAGATGAAGAAAGTAAGGCAACAAGTGGTTAAGTAACTTGACTGAGCTCACAGGGCAAGGAAAGACAGGCTACAACAGTGGTGCAAACCCTAGGACCCTAAAGCTTTGCCTAATAAAACTGGTGCAAAATGGGAAAAGATGGTGTGTCCAAGGCTCACAGGAAAAGCTTCATCAACATAGAAAAATAAAGATCAGGCTAAATGTGTCTGTGAGCATGGCACAGTCTAGGGGCAGAAGCATTCAAGAAAAGTCCAAAGCATTTTACCATACCAGCTGCCTTAAGGACGTAGATGTCTTAGGTCCTGCCCTCAAAGACCTCACAATGCACGTGGGGCAAAAATCCAAAAATCCACATAAAAAGCTGAACACGGTAACTGCCTGAGGTAATAAACAAACACTGCATAGGCAGGCTGGACAAAGGTGGGTGTCTGAGGGGTTCTGGGAAGAAGAAAGCACAAAGGGTTGGTATAATCAGACATGGCTGCCTGTAGGAGGTGAGCTTGGGAGAACCTAGAGGAGAGAGGCTGGAGGGCAGATTCAGGGCTGGGGTATGAGAAGGAAAGGTACCCAGGTGGGTGTGCGCATTGGAGTCAGCATCTATGGGTTTTGCCTTCCCAGTGTCCCTCCCATTCTTTTACTAGCATCCCAAGTTCCTCTGGAGAGCCACCCCTTTGCCATGCTCAGCCCACGTGGGTGTGGATGGGGTTGATCCTATCCCCTGACTAGAGGGTGGGCACATGACCCAGACCTGACCAAGCAAAGCTCCACATTTTCTCAGCTACAGTGACAGGTTTGGGGGACACACGGCTGTGGCTAGACCAGTAGAAGTCCTTTGCAGGGTCGGGGCAGTACAGCTGATGTGATGTGGACCTAGACCTGGCAGGGGCTGTAACCATCCTCACAGGAGAAGAGGCCACCTGAGAATGAAGCCAACAAAGGAACACAGAGCCGAGAGACAGGCAAACCCACCAGGAGGATGTCGACTGCTCCTGAAACCAGAATTTCCCAGAGCCCAAAAAAGTTCCTTTGATGCTTAAGCCAGTTTGAGCTATGCTCCCATCAATTGCAATAAAAGGAGTCCTGATGCAAGTGTGGAGCTTTGGGGGGCAGTGAGGGGCCAGCCGGTGAGTCTGCAATGGGGTGCTTCCATTGCTGAGTTTGGGGGCCAGTGATACAGGGGGGTCAGGCTGACCACAAAGGGCTTGAACCCCAAAATGTGGGTTCAGACTCAGAGCTGCTGTCCGGTGCTCCCGCAGCCATGTGCCTCTGCTGCCCAGATGCCCATGGATAAATGGCTGCTGCTAGGGTTAAAGAAAGATTCAGTCCTGCAGCTCCTTGGACTCCTGTTTATTATATTAAACAATGTGTAAAACTGCTCCTATCCTCACTCATCCTCAAATTGCTGTCATCAAGAAAGTTGGCCTTGTCTGTCCCAGTTCCCCAGGACGCAGAGACTGCCCGGGCCACTTAGGGCCAGGCAGGGAGGGTCAAAGCCAAATCGGAAAAGGTGGGGGTGCTGGTCACCAGAGGTGCAGCCAGAGGGGGGTGGACAGCAGGGTCGAGGGGGCGGGGTGGGGAGAACAATGATGGGGGCGAGATGAGCAACAGTGGCCAGGAGGATGCCCCAGCACTGGTCTGAGCCGAGTGTCACTCACCCTGAGACCTATCCTTCTGCGCCAATCCCTCCCAGCCTCCTGACTCCCCATACGAGGAGCAGCCGTGGCCCTCTCCACGTGCCCACCTGTCTGTCCTGAGATAAGCGGCCGACCCCTCCTCTCCTGTTCCTGGGTGTCTGCCAGCTCCAACAGGCCCCCGGGGCACACCTCCACCTTCTACAAGCACAGCTCCTACTCACTTCTCTTTCCAGGAGGCGCTGGACCCGGTGGTTGGTTATGGCACAAGCTTGAACTGGGCACATCACTGGGTACAAACTGTCCTCGTTCTTTGGTGACCGACTGGGCTGAGGTGGGGGGGGGTGGGGATACGCGGTCTCTGAAGAGCTGAGATAACTGTGTGTCCTCAGTAGGCTGCAACCCACTTTGGGGCAGCCTCCGAGATCTCCCCTGGGGCCGGCTGCCTGCAGGCTGCAAGCTGCCCCTCAGAGCCCCTGCTCGGCCCCCTGAGCAGCCTGGACACTGAGGCCTCAAGGGGGCGCCTGCCACACCTCTCTGCTGCAAGCCTGGGACAGCTGAAGGAGGCTTGGCCCCAGCCAAACGCAGCCTCTCACTCCTCAGGTAAACAGTCTGAAATGGCAAGCGCCGAAATGAAACGTTTGCAGGATTTCTTGGACATTAAATAGCTCCCCACATTCTCTCTCTCTCTCCCTCTCACACGCACACAGATGATTTAAGTGTAAATAAATCAGAAACACCTGGACACTTTTCTTAAGCTACAAGTGAATTTTTAATTCAGGAGGAAAAGCCTACAACACATTTGGAGTCTCGGCAAACACAAAGCTTTCAGCTAAGACATCTGGCCATCTCAGAGTGCAATGCCTGATCTGTCCAGCATCCTCATCCAGCTCCCATTTACCCAGAGCTTTAATTCCCGCCTCTGGGCCTTCTTCTATCTCCTGTTCTACCCCTCAGCTTGCCTGCCACTTAGAAACCTTTGTCTCTTACTCGTGATAAGTCCTGACTTAAATATTAGCCCTTTTAAAAATTCTTCCTCAACTAAGCCACACTCATGATTATTCATTCACCCTCCTCACCAATTTAATGCACTCCCCGTGGAGGTTATCTGTTGATTCTGACTATTAAGTCTCCGCTCTCCCACTTTCTGGTAACAATAGCCTCATTTTTCTCCCTTCCCTATCCTATCCCAGTTCATGGATTGGGTGGGACTGACCCAACCCTCCACTAGCTACAAGGATGGGCACGAATCTCTGGCCTGGTCTTCACCTCCTGGCCACAGTGACTGGTTCCAAGATGAGCAAGCTACCTGCATTAGTTACATGAGAGTCAATCCCATGGAAAAGACGTACTCTAGGTCCACTGGGACTTCTGAGCCTGGAGTTGTTGGCAGCTGCTTTGCCAACACTTAGAAAAGGTGTAGTAGTTTTATCTATGGCCACATAACAACATGACCCAAAACCTAGCATCCTAAAACAGCCATTTATTATTTCTCATGATTCTCTGGATTAACTGGGCTGAGCTGAGCAGTTTTGTTACTACAGTGATGGCTGAGGTCACTCATGTGGCTGCATTTAGTTGAGAGCTTGTCTGAGATGGCTAGAATGTCTATGATGGCCTCATCCTCAAGGTCTCTCTTCATGTGGCCTTTTATCCTTCAATAGTCTAGCCTTGAGCTTCTTCACAGCTGGGTGGCTGGGTTCAAAGAAGACCAGCCCCAGTGTGCAAGCAGCTTATCAAGCCTCTACTTGTAACACACCTGCTAATGTCCAATTGGCCAAAGCAAACTGCACATCCAAGCTCAGACTCAGTGTTGGAAGGGGCTACACACAGAGTGAATATTAGGGAGCTTGGTCCACTAAGGGCCACCCAGTGGACCAAGTAACTAACACACAGGTGTAGGGGAAAGGTTTTTTATGTCATCACTGTAGTCCTGGGACCCACGTATGCCTGAAGTCAGAGATCTACCCCTGGTCTCTTCAGTTATACAAACCCCAATATACAAAAAAAATTTTTTTGTTTAGCCAAGTCATTCTGAGTCAGGTTTCTGTCACTGACGAACACTGTAATCAATGCCACCTCCGTGCCAAGCCCAGGGTGGACACTGGTGACACAGACTGAAATCGGACACAGCTGACTTAGCTAGGTGGGGGTGTCCCCAGTTGTCTTTCTCCCCAACAAAACTACAAATTCCCAAGGGACGGGGCCAGCTCTCAGGCCTGATTTATAACTCATGCCTAGCACAGCACTGGGTACTTAAGGAATGGTCAGTGAAAGTGTGTTGATGAACTGTCATCATACTATACACTTTCAAATGCTGCTGGACAAGTATCCTCAAGTCTCATGTTGCCATGGAGTAACTCTCAAAATGAACCAGGTGTCATTTACTTTTAAGACTGAGGGAGGTCCCAGTCCTGGTCCCAGTGGGGTTGGGCCGGGGCTTTCCAAAGCAGCCCAAGACTAGCAAAACCTTTTCCTTGACAGTTTATCTGCCATCCTTGCACTGAGAGGTGGCCTCTCTTGTCTTCTAGAATAGTGAGAGTAAAGCACAAAAAAGACGGAACACTGAATTTGAAACCTACAGGTGCATGATGGTTTTAAACAGGTCCACAAATTCTTTGATACTCCTCCTTCAAAAGGCAGATCTGACTTCTGCCTACTTCTCTTGATTAGGGGTTGTCCTTAGTGACTTACCTCTAATGAAGAGAATGTGGCTGAAGTGATTGTGCATGACTTCCTAGGCCAGTGAGAAAAAGCCACTCAGCCTCTCCTGGCTCTCTCTTGGGACATTCACCCTTAGAACCCAGTGACCACATTGTGATGAAGCCAAGTAGCCACTTGGAAGTCCAGGAGCAGACGTCCTGGCCAAGCTCCAGCTGAGGTCCCAGACAACACCTAGTACCCCTGACAGACATGAAGTGAGCCTTCAGACAATCCCAGCCTCCCAGCCAGCAATGAGTGGAGCAGAGACCAGCTGTTCTCGCTGAGCCCTACCGAAATTGCAGATTCGTGAGCAAAATAGACATTTTAAGCTATAAGGTTTTGAGGTAGTTTATAAAAAAGCCACAGATAGATAACAAGATGGAAGAGACTTTAGAGATAATATAGTTCAACTTGCCCATCTGACAGGTGGGAAAAAGTCCAGAAGATGGAAGTGACCCTGAGTCAGACATGGGCCCAGATCTCTGGATATCAAGTAGAGTGCTCTTTGCACTATCTGCCTGGGGCTGACCCAGCGCTCATTCCGACTCCCTTCTCCCTGACCTCTCTGTGAAGATGAAGGCCTGCCACTAAGGATGTAGGGATGGAAAGATAAAAAGACCCTGGGTTCCGGAAACATCCCTGAGCAGCTGCACCAGCCCTGGACTGCCTACCTCCGGAATTATCATGTGCAAGGAAAATAAATCCTCATGCATTGAAGTGAGGGTTTCTGTTATCTGCAGCCAAATGCATGCCTAACTGATAACACTGGCTTTCTAACTGCACTGGATTCAAAGTTCCTACTGTGTTGTTTCCAACTTATTTTGCTACTGTTGCCAAAAACCCTGTAACTGAGCTGTAACTCCAGGGGCCAAGTTGAGAGAGCTCCCTACTGCCCCACTTGCTGCCAGAATTGCTCATCTATTCACAGCAAGCTGGTCCTCGCTCACCCTCAGCCTTCTAAGCTGACCCAGGCCTGCGCTGGCATCCTGCACACTCCCTCTGGCCAGTGAAGGATAAAAAAAAGGTGCCTAGTGCTTCTCTCAGCCCTGCAGTCACTGAGCTACAACACCAGACTGACCATGGGCTGCCAAAGCCCTCAGAGATGTGACTAGACAGATTACACAGCCCCGACTAACAACCAGAGTGGGGAGATCCCCAATAAAAGAGTGTGGCCACACCCCACACACCTGTGACCATGCATGCAGGCTGGCTGCTGACATGATGGGTAGGCTCACTCAGAGACCCCCCTTGCGGGTCCTGCTCCAGTCAAGGCCTGAGGTCACCCCATGCAGAATCGAAAATCTGAGGGCTCCGACCTGGGCCTTTACAGCAGGCACATTTTTGGCTGAATCTGTTTACCTGGCCGTGATTCAGTATTATCCCTTTAAAAATAATCAGTCATTAAGAGGAACTTCCAATGCCCCTGGGAGACAGCTCACTTTGTGGCTGCCTTAATCTAAGAAACATCGGAATGGAAAGGGCCCTTTTAAGGAGAAGCCGGAGCACCCCTCCACCTAGTGCCACATGCATTCAGCTAAAAGGGACTCCAAGGTGCCCTGAGAGGAAAGCTCTGGAAACACAAACTCAAGCTGATCTCAGACAAGTCTAAGCTCCCAGAGTTGCAGCTTACACAGGTGTCTGCACCTGTCACTTAACTTGAGTCATATGGTGACCCCATAAGAGTGGGCTGGCTATTACTGTTCCCTTTTACAGATGGGGAAACTGAGTCTCAAGGCATTGCAGGGACTTGCCAAGGCCATGTGCAAGTGAGTAGGTGTTATGGACTGAATGTTTGTGTCTTCCCCAAATTCATATGTTGAAGCTCTAACCCTCAATGTGATGGTATATGGAGGTGGAGCCTCTGGGAGGTGATTAGGTTTAGATGAGGTCAAAGGGTGGGGCCCTCATGATGGGATTTGTGTCCTTATAATAAAAAGAGACTGAACTCTCTCTCTACCATGTGAGCACAAAGCAAGGCAGCTGTCTGCAAGCCAGGATGAGGGTCTTCACCAAAACCTGACCATACTGGTACTCTGAGACTTTCAGACTCCAGAACTGTGAGAAATAGATTTCTGTTTTGTAAGGCACCCAGTCTATGGTACTTTGTCATTGCAGCCTGAGCAGACCAAGACAATGAGGTACCCAGCTAGAAGCCCCACTGGCACTCTCTCACTCAACCCCTGTATCACTGGAGCAAATCACTTACCCCCTCTGAGACTAACTTTCCCAGTCTGTAAAATGCGGAAATGCCCATCTTACAGGGTAGTTGTAAGGATAAATGAGATTGTGACTACCATGGTGATTGGAGAACTAAGGCTCAGAGCCCATATAAATGAAACATTTTTTGTTGTGGTATTAAAACATATGTAATGTAAAACTTACCAATTTTAAGTGTACAGTTCAGTGGTATTACATACATTCACACTGTTGTGCAACCATCACCACCATCCATCTCCAGAACACTTTCATCATCCCAAACTGAAATTCTTTATCCATTAAACAAGTTCCCATTTTCCCCTCCCCACAACCCCTGGCACCCACCATTCTACTTTCTGCCTCTTATAAGTTTGCCTACAGCAGGGACCTCATATAGGTGGAATCATAGTATTTGTCCTGTTGTGGTTGGCTTATTTCATTAGTGTAATGCCCTCCAGGTTCATCCATGCTGCAGCATATGTCAGAATTTCCTTCCTTTTTAATGCTGAATAGTATTCCAACACATGTAAATACTATATTTTGTTTATCCGTTCATCTGTATTACAAATTATCATCCTCATTCTTGCAGAGGAACTGAGGTGAGGAACTCCCCCTTCCTCCTCACAAACTAGTCCCAGACAGCTTGATCTTGTTCTTCTGAGTGTGGCTTCAGGCTGCCATTCCCACAGAAACACACACGGACAAGCAGGTGTACCACCAACCTGTAGTGGAGGGTCAGTTGTGTTTTTTGTTCTAATTTCCAGTTCATCAGGGACCAATACTTTTGTGAAATACAATAAAATGATGTAGAAAATAAAAACTTAAAAAACAAAGCCATTGGGGCTTCCCTGGTGGTGCAGTGGTTGAGAGTCCGCCTGCCGGTGTGGGGGACACGGGTTCAGGCCCTGGTCTGGGAGGATCCCACATGCCGCGGAGCAGCTGGGCCCGTGTGCCACAACTACTGAGCCTGCGCGTCTGGAGCCTGTGCTCCGCGGCAAGAGAGGCCGCGATAGTGAGAGGCCCGCGCACTGCGATGAAGAGTGGCCCCCACTTGCCGCAACTAGAGAAAGCCCTCGCACAGAAACAAAGACCCAACACAGCAATAAATAAATAGATAAATAAATAATTTTAAAAAAAAACAAAAAAACAAAGCCATAAAATTATTGGCCATTTTTTTTTATTTTTAGATTCAACAGACATAAAACTACTGGTTAAAAGGCTAGAAAGGTTTCAAAACATTCTCAGTTTCTATCTAAATCTTGTTACAGATCTGTAACAAACATTTCAAGGGCCGGCACCCATCTGCAAACCACATTTTGAGCAGCACTGCCTGGAGCACTGATTAACAGCAAAAATGAAAACATCTAAATAACCATCAATAATGTAGTTGTTAAATACACTTTGGCATCTCCATATTATGGTTTAGCAATAAAATATAATGAAGCATATGAGTCAGCATTTCCACTCCTAAGTACATAACCAAGAGAAATGAAAACATATGTTCCCGCAAAAACTTGTACACAAATGTTCATAGCAGCTTTATTCACAATAGCCAAACAGTGGAAATCCAAATGTCCATCAATGGATGAATGGATAAACAAAACGTGGTATATCCATACAATGGAATATTACTCAGCCATAAAAATGAATGAAGTACTGACACATGCCACTGGATGAATGTGGAAAACATTATGCTAAGAGAAAGAAGCCAGACATAAAAGCCCACATATTTATGATTCCGTTTATATGAAATGCCCAGAATAGGCAAATAGAGAGAGATAAAAATAGATGAGTGGTTGCCAGGGGTTGGGAGTGATAGAGGGATTGGAATATGATGGCTAAGGGGTACAGGGTTTCTGAGCGGAGTGATACTCTAAAAATGATTCTAAAAATGACTGTGGTGATGTCTGCCCAATTCTGTGCATATACTCAAAATCATTGAATTGTACACTTTAAATATATGAATCATATGGTATATAAATTATATCTTCATAAAGTTGTTATTAAAAATGAAGCAGAGTCTGAATTTAAAACATACAGCAGGTAGGACATGCTCTCACTCCCTCTTGCAAGAGCACCGGAATCAAAACTAACTGCTGAACAATCATCGACAGGAAGACACTGGAACTCACCAAAAAAGATACCCCACATCCAAAGACAAATGAGACACCACAATGAGACGGTAGGAGGGGCGCGATAACAATGAAATCAAATCCCATAACTGCTGGGTGGGTGACTCAGAAACTAGAGAACACTTATACCACAGAAGTCCACCCACTGGAGTGAAGGTTCTGAGCCCCACATCAGGTTTCCCAACCTGGAGGTCCGGCAACGGGAGGAGGAATTCCGAGAGAATCAGACTTGAAGGCTAGCGGGATTTTATTGCAGGACTTCGACAGGACTGGGGGAAACAGAGACTCCACTCTTGGAGGGCACACACAAAGTAGTGTGTGCATCAGGACCCAGGGGAAGGAGCAGTGACCCCAGAGGAGACAGAACCAGACCTAGCTGCTAGTGTTGGTGGGTCTCCTGCAGAGGCGGGGGGTGGCTGTGTCTCACCGTGAGGACAAGGACACTGGCAGCAGAGGTTCTGGGAAGTGCTCCTTGGCATGAGCCCTCCCAGAGTCCTTCATTAGACACACCAAGGAGCCCAGGTAGGCTCCAGTGTTGGGTTGCCTCAGGCCAAACAACCAACAGGGAGGGAACACAGCCCCACCCATCAGCAGTCAAGCAGATTAAAGTTTTTCTGAGCTCTGTCCACCAGAGCAACAGCCAGCTCTACCCACCACCAGTCCCTCCCATCAGGAAACTTCCACAAGCCTCTTAGATAGCCTCATCCACCAGAGGGCAGACAGCAGAAGCAAGAAGAACTACAATCCTGCAGCTTGTGGAACAAAAACCACATTCACAGAAAGATAGACAAGATGAAAAGGCAGAGGACTATGTACCAGATGAAGGAATGAGATAAAACCCCAGAAAAACAACTAAATGAAGTGGAGATAGGAAACCTTCCAGAAAAAGAATTCAGAATAATGATAGTGAAGATGATCCAGGAGCTCAGAAAAAGAATGGAGGCAAAGATCGAGAAGATGCAAGAAATGTTTAACAAAGCCCTAGAAGAATTAAAGAACAAACACCTAGAATTAAAGAACAAACAAACAGAGATGAAGAATACAATAACTGAAATGAAAAATGTACTAGAAGGAATCAATAGCAGAATAACTGAGGCAGAATAACAGATAAGTGATCTGGAACACAGAATGGTGGAATTCACTGCTGTGGAACAGAATAAAGAAAAAAGAATGAAAAGAAATGAAGACAGCCTAAGAGACCTCTGGGACAACATTAAATGCAACAACATTTGCAATATAGGGGTCCCAGAAGGAGAAGAGAGAGAGAAAGGACCCGAGAAAATATTTGAAGAGATTATAGTCAAAAACTTCCCTAACATGAGAAAGGAAATAGCCACCCAAGTCCAGGAAGTTCAGAGAGTCCCATGCAGGATAAACCCAAGGAGAAACATGCTGAGACACACAGTAATCAAATTGGCAAAAATTAAATACAAAGAAAAATTATTGAAAGCAGCAAGGGAAAAACGACAAATAACATACAAGGGAACTCCCATAAGGTTAACAGCTGACTTCTCAGCAGAAACTCTACAAGCCAGAAGGGAGTGGCATGATATACTTAAAGTGCTGAAAGGGAAGAACCTACAACCAAGATTACTCAATCCGGCAAGGATCTCATTCAGATTCGACGGAGGAATCAAAAGCTTTACAGACAAGCAAAAGCTAGGAGAATTCAGCACCACCAAACCAGCTCTACAACAAATGCTAAAGGAACTTCTCTAAGTGGGAAACACAAGAGAGGAAAAGGACCTACAAAAACAAACCCAAAACAATTAAGAAAATCGTAATAGGAACATACATATCAATAATTACCTTAAACGTGAATGGATTAAATGCTCCAACCAAAGGACACAGGCTCGCTGAATGGATACAAAAACAAGACCCATATATATGCTGCCTACGAGAGACCCACTTCAGACCTAGGGACACATACAGACTGAAAGCGAGGGGATGGAAAAAGATATTCCATGCAAATGGAAATCAAAAGAAAGCTGGAGGAGCAATACTCATATCAGATAAAATAGACTTTAAAACAAAGAATGTTACAAGAGACAAGGAAGGACACTACATAATGATCAAGGGATCAATCCAAGAAGAAGATATAACAATTATAAATATATATGCACCCAACATAAGGGCACCTCAATACATAAGGCAACTGCTAACAGCTATAAAAGAGGAAATCAACACTAACACAATAATAGTGGGGGACTTTAAAATCTCACTTACACCAATGGACAGACCATCCAGACAGAAAATTAAAAAGGAAACACAAGCTTTAAATGACACAACAGACCAGGTAGATTTAATTGATATTTATAAGACATTCCATCCAAAAACAGCAGATTACACTTTCTTCTCAAGCGCGCATGGAACATTCTCCAAGATAGATCACATCATGGGTCACAAATCAAGCCTCAGTAAATTTAAGAAAACTGAAATCATATCAGGCACCTTTTCTGACCGTAACGCTATGAGATTAGAAATCAATTATGGTAATAAAACGTAAAAAACACAAACACGTGAAGGCTAAACAATACATTACTAAATAGCCAAGAGATCACTGAAGAAATCAAAGAGCAAATCCAAAAATACCTAGAGACAAATGACAATGAAAACACGACGATCCAAAAGCTATGGGATGCAGCAAAAACAGTTCTAAGAGGGAAGTTTATAGCAATACAATCCTACCTTAAGAAACAACATCTCAAATAAACAATCTAACCTTACACCTAAAGGAACTAGAGAAAGAAGAACAAACAAAACCCAAAGTTAGTAGAAGGAAAGAAATCATAAAGATCAGAGTGGAAATAAATGAAATAGAAACAAAGAAAACAATAGCAAAGATCAATAAAACTAAAAGCTGGTTCTTTGAGAAGATAAACAAAATTGATAAACCATTAGCCAGACTCATCAAGAAAAAGAGGGAGAGGACTCAAATCAATAAAATTAGGAATGAAAAAGGAGAAGTTACAACAGACACCGCAGAAATACAAAGCATCTTAAGAGACTAGTACAAGCAACTCAATGCAAATAAAATGGACATCCTGGAAGAAATGGACAAATTCTTAGAAAGGTATAACCTTCCAAGATTGAACCGGGAAGAAATAGAAAATATGAACAAACCAATCACAAGTAATGAAATTGAAACTATGATTAAAAATCTTCCAACAAACAAAAGTCCAGGACCAGATGGCTTCACAGGTGAATTCTATCAAACATTTAGAGAAGAGCTAACACCCATCCTTCTCAAACTCTTCCAAAAAACTGCAGAGGAAGGAACACTCCCAAACTCATTCTATGAGGCCACCATCACCCTGATACTAAAACCAGACAAAGATACTACAAAAAAAGAAAATTACAGACCAATATCACTCATGAATATAGATGCAAAAATCCTCAACAAAACACTAGCAAACAGAATCCAACAGCACATTAAAAGGATCATACACCATAATCAACTGGGACTTATCCAAGGGATGCAAGGATTCTTCACTATACGCAAGTCAATCAATGTGATACACAATATTAACAAATTGAAGAAGAAAAACCACATGATCATCTCTATAGATGCAGAAAAAGCTTTTGACAAAATTCAACACCGATTTATGATAAAAACTCTCCAGAAAGTGGGCATAGAGGGAACCTACTTCAACATAATAAAGGTCATATACGACAAACCCACAGCAAACATCATTCTCAATGGTGAAAAACTGAAACCATTTCCTCTAAGATCAGGAACAAGACAAGGATGTCCACTCTCACCATTATTCAACATAGTTTTGGAAGTCCTAGCCACGGCAATCAGAGAAGAAAAAGAAATAAAAGGAATCCAAATTGGAAAAGAAGAAGTAAAACTGTCACTGTTTGCAGATGACATGATACTATAGAGAATCCTAAAGATGCCACCAGAAAACTACTAGAGCTAATCAATGAATTTGGTTAAGTTGCAGGATACAAAGTTAATGCACAGAAATCTTTTGCATTCCTATACAATAATGATGAAAAATCTGAAAGAGAAATTAAGGAAACACTCCCATTTACCACTGCAACAAAAAGAATAAAATGCCTAGGAATAAACCTACCTAGGGAGACAAAAGACCTGTCTGCAGAAAACTATAAGACACTGATGAAAGAAATTAAAGATGATACCAACAGATGGAGAGATATACCATGTTCTTGGATTGGAAGAATCAATATTGTGAAAATGACTCTACTACCCAAAGCAATCTACAGATTCGATGCAATCCTTACCAAATTACCAATGGCATTTTTTACAGAACTAGAACAAAAATTCTTAACATTTGTATGGAGACACAAAAGACCCCAAATAGCCAAAGCAGTCTTGAGGGCAAAAAACAGAGCTGGAGGAATCAGACTCCCTGACTTCACACTACACTACAAAGCTACAGTAATCAAGACAATATGGTACTGGCACAAAGACAGAAATATAGATCAATGGAACAGGATAGAAAGTCCACAGATAAAGCCACAGACCTATGGTCAACTAATCTATGACAAAGGAGGCAAGGATATACAATGGAGAAAAGACAGTCTCTTCAATAAGTGGTGCTGGGAAAACTGGCCAGCTACATGTAAAAGAATGAAATTAGAACACTACTTACCACCATACACAAAAATAAACTCAAAATGGATTAGAGACCTAAATGTAAGACTGGACACTGTAAAACTCATAGAGGGAAACATAGGAAGAACATTCTTTGACATAAATCACAGCAAGATCGTTTTTGATCCACCTCCTAGAGTAATGGAAATAAAAACAAAAATAAAGAAATGGGACCTAATGAAACTTAAAAACTTTTGCAAAGCAAAGGAAACTACAAACAAGACGAAAAGACAACTCTCAGAATGGGAGAAAATATCTGCAAATGAATCAACGGACAAAGGATTAATCTCCAAAATATATAAACAGCTCATGCAGCTCAATATTAAAAAAACAAACAACCCAATCCAAAAATGGGCAGAAGACCTAAATAGACATTACTGCAAAGAAGACATACAGACGGCCAAGAAGCACATGAGAAGCTGCTCAACATCACTAATTATTAGAGAAATGCAAATCAAAACGACAATGAGGTATCACCTCACACCAGTTAGAATGGGCATCATCAGAAAATCCACAAACAACAAATGCTGCAGAGGGTGTGGAGAAAAGGGAACCCTCTTGCAATGTTGGTGGGAATGTAAATTGATACAGCAACTATGGAGAACACTATGGAGGATCCTTAAAAAACTAAGAAGAGAATTACCATATGACCCAGCAATCCCACTACTGGGCATATACCCAGAGAAAACCGTAATTCAAAAAGACACATGCACCCCAGTGTTCATTTCAGCAGTATTTACAACAGCCAGGACATGGAAGCAACCTAAATGCCCATCAATAGACGAATGGATAAAGAAGATGTGGTACATATATACAATGCAATATTACTCAGCCATAAAAAGGAACGAAATTGGGTTATTTGTAGAAACGTGGATGGATCTAGAGACTGTCATACAAGTGAAGTAAGTCAGAAAGAGAAAAACAAATATCGTATATTAACGCATGTATGTGGAACCTAGAAAAATGGTACAGATGAACTGGTTTGCAGGGCAGAAATTGAGACACAGGTGTAGAGAACAAACGTATGGACACCAAGGGGGGAAAGTTGGGGGGCGGTGGGATGAATTGGGAGATTGGGATTGACATATATACACTAATGTATAAAATGGATAACTAATAAGAACCTGCTGTATAAAAAAATAAATAAAATAAACTTCAAAAAAAAATGAAGCAGAGTCCTATAGCTATTAAAACAATTTAATTAAGTTGTTTAAAACCTAAAGAAAATCCTAGGTCTGGATGTTTCCACTAGTGATTTCTTCAAAACATTCAAGAGAGAAGCAACACTAAATCTTACACTAATTCTTCTAGGTAACAGAAACCAGGGTAACATTTTCTAACTCATTTTACAAGACCAGCATAACCTTAATAACCAAAACCTGACAACAGAAGAAAGCAAAATTACAGAGCATCTCTCTACGAAGACAGATACAAAATCCCTAAACAAAATGTTGAATCCAGCAACATACTAAAATAATAGAGCCCCTCCAAGTGGGGTTTATTCTGGGGTAGTTAACATTTTAAAATCAATCATCATAATTCAGTGTTTTGACAGAAAAAAAGGGAGAAATATCATATGATCATCTCCTAAATGTACAAACATCACTTGACAAGTCTTAACACCCAATCATAACTTTTCTTAAAAAAAAACCTCTCAGCAAACTAAGAAGAGAACTTATTTAATTTGATTGATATCTACAAAAACCTAAAGCAATGGTCATACTTAATGTTTCTTCTGACTTCACTTATGAAACCAGGATGCCTGCAATAGAATTGGTAATAATTCTCTTCAGCACACTGAAGGTTCTAGCCAAAGCAATGAGTAAAGTAAAAGAAATAAAAGGAATAAGAATAGGAAACAAATAAAATTCTACTTATAGATGACATGATTGAAAATACACAAAAAATCTAAAAGACTATTAAACTATTAGAATTAAAAAGTGAAGTAGGGGGACTTACCTGGTGGTCCAGTCGGTAAGACTCCGAGTTCCCAATGCAGGGGGCCCGGGTTCAATCCCTTGTCGGGGAACTAGATTGTACATGCATGCCACAACTAAGAAGCCTGCATGCTGCAACTAAGAGTCCGCATGCCGCAACTAAGAAGCCCACATGCCACAACTAAACATGCCGCAACAAAACATGCTGCAACGAAGATCCCACATGCTGCAACTAAGACCTGGTGCAGCCAAAATAAATAAATAAATAAACAAACAAATAAATATTTTAAAAAAGTGAAGTGGCAAAAACACTGAAAACAAGGGGAACATGAAAAATCATCAGCAACAAACAGAAAGCAAAGTTTAAAAATATTATCATTTAAAATAGCATCCAAAAAAACATTAAATTCCTAGGAATAAATGTAACATGTATAAGACCTCTACGCTCAAAACTATAAAATACTGTCAAATAAAATTACCCCGATAGAGCGATACAACATGTTTGTAAATTGAAGGCCTTGGTATTGTCAAGATGTCATTTCTTCCTAAATTATTATCAATATTCAGTGAATCTCATTCAAAGTCTCAGCAGGGTTGGGGTTTGTTGTTGTTTTGTTGTTGTTGTTATTTTAATAGAAATTTGCAAACAGGTTGTAAAAGTTGTATGAAAATGCAAAGGCCCAAGAATAGCAAAGGCAATTCTGCACAAAACACCATCTGATATCAACACTGAAGCTTTGGTAATTAAAATAATGTGGTAATCACACATGGATAGACAAATAGGATAATGGAGCAGAAAAGGCAGTCCAGACACAGACATGCACAGCCACCAGGATGGCTAAAACAAAACAGACAGAAAATGCCAAGTGTTGGTGAGGACATGGAGCACCTGGAATTCTGGAATTCTCATACTCGCTTGGTGGAACTATCACCTTCTTTGGAAAACGACATGGTACTAGTTACCAAAATTTAACATCTGTATACCTTATGCCCAGCAATGCCACTGTAAAGTATAAACACAACAGAAATGCATACATATGTTCCCCAAAACACATACACGATTGCTCGTGACAGCACTGCCCATAATAGCCCCAGACTGGAAACAACCCAAATGCCCAACAATAATAAGATGAATAAATAAACGAACAATCCATCACTACATGCAGCAACATAGATAAATCCCATAACGCTCAACTAAAGACACAAAAGAATCTACAGTGTGTGATTCCATCCACATAAAGTTCAAAAACAGGCAAAGCAAGTCTATTATGTGAGAAACAGGGACAGTGGTTACCCTCAGGTAGCTGGGGGTCTCTAGATGGCAGTTCATGTGCTGTTTCTAGACCTGGACACAGGTGTGTTTTGGTTGTGGAAATTCATCAA
Organism: Balaenoptera borealis; assembly: GCF_965194805.1. NCBI lineage: Eukaryota > Metazoa > Chordata > Mammalia > Artiodactyla > Balaenopteridae > Balaenoptera > Balaenoptera borealis. The sequence continues at coordinate 166,187,340 of NC_138867.1, forward strand.
GCTCTAAACTTAGGATATGTGCTCATGCCTGTAGTAAGTTCTATTTTGACAAAAAGTTAAAACAAATAATGAGGCAGACATCAGAGGTACATATATGTTGATGTTATAGTGACAAAAGCTCTTAATGGTTGCAGGGACACAATATTAAATGTGAGCAGATTCACTGCCTTTCTAGCACCTCCTGCAGAAGCCCCTGCACTTGCCCACTTGTGACCATGGCTTCAGATGGGCTGACCAGGAGACAGGACAGAAAGGCCAGGAGCAGAAGGAGCAGGAAACATACCGAGAGACTTTTATGCTGGAAAGAGTGAAAATGATTGGTGTGGAGGGAAATGTGGAAAAAGTCCAGAAAGGCAGGGGAGCAAAAAAAGACCAGAGTTCAGGGGATAGAGGAGGAAGAGAGGAAGGAGTGGGCTGAGAGCCACAGCAACCACCTTGAGTCACATCCTGGTGTTTATTTGAACAGGTTTCCAGATAAGAATGGTCCATGGGCCCCTGGAGCCCATTCAGGTTGGACTGACAGGGAACGGTACCCTCATACTGTGAAGTTAAAAAGAACTACAGGAGGAGGAGTCAATATGGCAGTTTGGCAAGACACGGAGATAGCATCTCCCCACAACTAGGGTGCCTGCAGGCCACTGGTGGGGGACTCTGACGGCCAAGGAGACGGGAGGAACCCCAGAGTGAACCAGTAGGACGTAGGGGGACCGAGGGGGGAGGAGAAGTGGAGGCCAGACAAGATTGGAACCCCTGAGGCCAGGGAGATCAGGAGAGGCAGGTGGGAGGGACTCTCCAGGAAGAGTGGGAGAGGAGCAGAGGGTCACTGCCTGGCCCACTTGGGCCGGGGAGCCTGCTGAACTCCCAAGCCGCTTTCCCTCCCTCCAAAGCCCCATCCAGGCTCCATGGGTCCTGGGGGCATAGGAGGGAGGCCAGGGAGATCAGAAGAGGCAAGTGGGAGAGGCCTTCCCAGACCCCAGACCGGAGGAGCAAGAGAGGAGAGGAGGGCAGTTTGCCCCACCCACTCGAGCCCAGGAAACCTTCTGGGCTGCCCTCTGAGACCAGGGTGGGGGGCATGCCTGAGCCCCTTCTGTTCCTTGAGCCTAAGCCTCACCCCTCACAGCCCCCAGGGCCTTTTCTAGCCCTGTGGGTCCTGAGCACTGGCCCCACCCACTGCCCAAACCTCGCCCTTGTTTAGGTGCTGCTCTCCACAGCCAAGGCCTCCCCCTCCAGTTTTTTTTTTTTCTTTTCCCTCCTCTTTTTTACTATTGTGGTACTGATGTACCTTCTGGTTGTTGATTCATCTATATTCTTACTTTTACATTCTTTCTAACATATCTGTTAGTTTCCTAGTTTAATTTTATTTTTTACTTTGTTATTGTTCTCTCTTTTTTTTTTTTTTTTTGCCACCCCACATGGGAGCTCTGAGTCTGAACCACTGGACTAACAGAGAACCTCAGACCCCAGGGAATATTCATCAGAGTGAGGTTTCAGAGTTCCTCATCTCAGCACCAAGACCCAGCTCTACCCAATAGCCTACAAACTCCAGTGTTGGAAGCCTCAGGCCAAACAACCAGTAAAACAGGAACACAATCCCACTCATTAAAAAAAAAATTGAGATGGCAAAAAAATATGTCACAGATGAAGGAGCAAGGTAAAAACCTACAAGACCAAATAAGTGAAGAGGAAATAGGCAATCTACCTGAAAAAGAATTCAGAGTAATGATAGTAAAGATGATCCAGAATCTCGGAAATAGAGTGGAAGCACAGGTTGAGAATATACAAGAAATGTTTAACAAAGATCTAGAAGAACTAAAGAAAAAACAAACAGAGATGAACAACACAATAACTGAAATGAAAAAGACACTAGAAGGAATCAATAACAGAATAACGGAGGCAGAAGAATGAATAAGTGAGCTGGAAGACAAAATGGTGGAAATAACTGCCAAGGAGCAGAATAAAGAAAAAAGAATGAAAAGAATTGAAGACAATCTCAGAGACCTCTGGGACAACACTAAATGCACCAACATTTGAATTATAGGGGTCCCAGAAGAAGAAGAGAAAAAGAAAGGGTCTGAGAAAATATTTGAAGAGATTATAGTGGAAAACTTCCCTAACATGGGAAAGGAAATAGTCACCCAAGTCCAGGAAGCACAGAGAGTCCCATACAGGATAAACCCTAGAAAAACACACCAAGACACATGTTAATCAAACTAACAAAAATTAAATTCAAAGAAAAAATATTAAAAGCAGCAAGGGAAAAACAAAAAATAACATACAAAGGAATCCCTATAAGGTTATCAGCTGATTTTTCAGTGGAAACTCTGTAGGCCAGAAGGCAGTGTCAGGATATGTGATGGATAAGTGTCAGGGTAAGTGATGAAAGAGAAAAACCTATAACCAAGATTACTCTACCCAGCAAGGATCTCATTCACATTCGATGGAGAAGTCAAAAGCTTTTCAGACAAACAAAAGCTAAGAGAATTCAGCACCACCAAACCACCTTTACAACAAATGTTAAAGAAACTTCTCTAAGCAGGAGACACAAGACAAGAAAAAGATCCACAAAAGCAAACCCAAAACAATTAAGAAAGTGGTAATAGGAACATACATGTTGATAATAACCTTGAATGTAAATGGATTAAGTGCCCCAACCAAAAGACACAGACTGGCTGAATGGATACAAAAACAAGACCCATATATACGTTGTCTACAAGAGACCCAGTGCAGACCTAGGGACACCTACAGACTGAGAGTGAAGGGATGGAAAAAGATATTCCATGCAAATGGAAATCAAAAGACAGCTGGAGTAGTGATACTCGTATCAGATAAAATAGACTTTAAAATAAAGAATGTTACAACAGACAAGGAAGGACGCTATATAATGATCAAAGGATCAATCCAAGAAGAAATAACAATTATAAATGTTTAAGCACCCAACATAGGAGCACCTCAATACATAAGGCAAATGCTAACAACCATGAAAGGAGAAATCAACAGTAACACAATAGTAATAGTAGTAATAGTAATAGTAGGGGACTTTAACGCCCCACTTACACCAAAGGACAGATCATCCAAACAGAAAATAAATAAGGAAACACAAGATTTAAATGACACAATAGACCAGATAGATCTAATTGATCTTTATAGAACATTCCACCCCAAAGTGGCAGAATACACTTTCTTCTCAAGTGCACATGGAACATTCTCCAGGATAGATCACATCTTGGGTCACAAATCAAGCCTCAGAAAATTTAAGAAAATTGAAATCGTATCAAGCATCTTTTCTGGCCACAGCGTTATGAGATTGGAAATCAATTACAGGAAAAAAAAAACGTAAAAAACACAAATACGTGGAGGCTAAACAGTGCGCTACTAAATAACCAAGAGATCACTGAGGAAATCAAAGAAGAAATAAAAAAACACCTAGAAACAAATGACAACAAAAACACGATAACCCAAAACCTATGGGATGCAGCAAAAGCAGTTCTAAGAGGGAAGTTTATAGCAAATCAATCTCATCTCAAGAAAAAACTCAAATAAACAACCTAACCCTACACTTAAAACAACCAGAGGAAGAAGAACAAAGAAACAAAGTCAGTAGAAGGAAAGAAATCAAAGATCAGAGCAGAAATAAATGAAACAGAAATGAAGAAAACAGGAGCAAAGATCAATAAAACTAAAAGCTGGTTCGTTGAGAAGATAAACAAAATTGATAAACCATTAGCCAGACTCATCAAGAAAAAAAGGGAGAGGATGCAAATCAATAAAATTAGAAATGAAAAAGGAGAAATCACAACTGACACTGCAGAAATACAAAGGATTATAAGAGACTACTATAAACAACTATATACCAATAAAATGGACAACCACGAAGAAATGGACAAATTCTTGGAAAGGTACAATTTTCCAAGACTGAACTGGAAGAATTAGAAAATATAAACATACCTATCACAAGTAATGAAATTGAAACCTTAGTTAAAAATCTTCCAACAAACAGAAGTCCAGGACCAGATGGCTTCACAGGCGAATTCTATCAAACATTTAGAGAAGAGCTAACACCGATCCTTCTCAAGCTCCTCCAAAAAATTGCAGAGGGAGAAACACTCCCAAATTCATGCTACAAAGCCACCATCACCCTGACACCAAAACCAGAAAAAAATATCACAAAAAAAGAAAACTACAGACCAATATCACTGATGAACATAGATGCAAAAATCCTGAACAAAATGCTAGCAAACAGAATCCAACAGCACATTAAAAGGATCATGATCAAGTGGGCTTTATCCAAGGGATGCAAGGATTCTTCAATATACACAAATCAATGTGATACACCATATTAACAAATTGAAGAAGAAAAATCATATGATCATCTCAATAGATGCAGAAAAAGTTTTTGACAAAATTCAACACACATTTATGATAAAAACTCTCCAGAAAGTGGACATACAGGGAACCTACCTCAACATAATAAAGGGCATATATGACAAACCCACAGCAAACATCATTCTCAATGGTGAAAAACTGACAGCATTTCCTCTAAGATCAGGAAAAAGAAAAGGTTGCCCACTCTCACTGCTATTATTCAACATAGTTTTGGAAGTTTTAGCCACAGCAATCAGAGAAGAAAAAGAAATAAAAGGAATCCAAATCAGAAAAGATGTAAAACTGTCACTGTTTGCAGATGACATGATACTATACATAGCGAATCCTAAAGATGCCACCAGAAAACTACTAGAACTAATCAATGAATTTGGTAAGGTTGCAGGATACAAAATTAATGCACAGAAATCTCTGGCATTCCTATACACCAACAATGAAAAATCTGAAAGTGAAATTAAGAAAACACTCCCATTTACCATTGCAACAAAAAGAATAAAATGCCTAGGAATCAACCTGCCTAAGGAGGTAAAAGACTTGTACTCAGAAAACTATAAAACACTGATGAAAGAAATCAAAGATGACATAAACAGATGGAGAAATATACCATGTTCTTGGATTGGAAGAATCAACATTGTGAAAATGACTATACTACCCAAAGCAATCTACAGATTCAATGCAATCCCTATCAAACTACCAATGGCATTCTTCACAGAATTAGAACAAAAAACTTACAATTCGTATGGAAACACAAAAGACCCTGAATAGCCAAAGCAATCTTGAGAAAGAAAAATGGAGTTGGAGGAATCATGCTCCCAGACTTCAAACTATACCACAAAGCTACAGTAATCAAGATGGTATGGTACTGGCACAAAAACAGAAATATAGATCAATGGTACAAGATAGAATGCTCAGAGATCAACCCACACACATATGGGCACCTAATTTACAACAAAGGAGGCAAGAATATACAATGGAGAAAAGACAGCCTCTTCAATAAATGGTGCTGGGAAAACTGGACAGCTATATGTAAAAGAATGAAATTAGAACACTACCTAACACCATACACAAAAATAAACTCCTAATGGATTAAAGACTTAAAGGTAAGACCAGACACTATAAAACTTTTAGAGGAAAACATAGGAAAAACACTCTTTATGTCAAATAAACCACAGCAAGATCTTTTTTGACCCACCTCCTAGAGTAACAGAAATAAAACCAAAAATAAACAAAAGGGACTTAATTAAACTTAAAAGCTTTGCACAGCAAAGGAAACCATAAACAAGACAAAAAGACATCCCTCAGAATGGGAGAAAATATTTGCAAATGAAACAACAGATAAAGGATTAATCTCCAAAATATACAAACAGCTCATGGAGCTCAATTTAAAAAAAAACAAACAATCCAGTTAAAAAATTGTTGGAAGACCTAAATAGACATTTCACCAAGGAAGACATACAGATGGCCAAGAGGCACATGAAAAGATGCTCAACATCACTAATTATTAGAGAAATGCAAATCAAAACTACAATGAGGTATCACCTCATGCCGGTCAGAATGGCCATTATCAAAAAAGCTAGAAACAATAAACGCTGGAAAGGGTGTGGTGAAAAGGGAACCCTCTTACACTGTTGTTGGGAATGTAAATTGATACAACCACTATGGAGAACAGTATAGAGGTTCCTTAAAAAACTAAAAATAGAACTACCATATGACCCAGCAATCCCACTACTGGGCATATACCCTGAGAAAACCATAATTCAAAAAGAGACATGCACCACAATGTTCATTGCAGCACTATTTACAATAGCCAGGACATGAAAGCAACCTAAATGTCCATCGACAGATGAATGAATACAGAAGATGTGGCACATATATACAATGGAATATTACTCAGCCATAAAAAGAAATGAAATTGAATTATTTGTACTGAGGTGGATGGACCTAGAGTCTGCCATACAGAGTGAAGTAAGTCAGAAAGAGAAAAACAAATACCATATGCTAATGCATATATATGTAATCTAAAAAAAAAAGGTACTGATCAACCTAGCTCCAGGGCAGGAATAAAGAGGTAGACATAGAGAATGGACTTGATGACATGGGGTGGGAGGGCGAAGCCAGGGCTAAGTGAGAGTAGCATGGACATATATACACTACCGAATGTAAAATAGTTGGCTGGTGGGAAGCAGCAGCATAGCACAGGGAGATCGGCTCGGTGCTTTGCGATGACCTATAGGGGTGGGATAGGGAGGATGGGAGGGAGGCTCAAGAGGGAGGGGATATGGGGACATGTGTATGCATATGGCTGATTCGGTCTGTTGTGGAACAGAAACTAACACAGTATTGTGAAGCAATTATACTCCAATAAAGATGTATTAAAAACAGAACAAAACAAAACAAAAAACTACAGAATACCTCACATTATTTTATTTCTATAAGAATTTAAATGTATGTATTTGTTGAAGCACAGAAAAAGGTCTGCAGAATGCAAACTAAACTGGTCAAATATTTACATCTAGGGCTCGGGATTGGACAGGGTAGTGAGGTGGGGGGTACAAGAGAGACTTTTTTTTGAGGAGAGGTATGGTAGGATAATTTTAAGAAGCATAATTTGCTTGTATAATAATAATTTTTAAAAACTAAAAGGAGGACTGCTTGCTAAGAAGCCTGGAAGGGGGGGGCCCTGTGGGAAGGTGGGGACCTTCAGGAAGAAGAAAATGGTGTGTTCTAGGTAGGAAACGAGCTTTTCTCAATAATCCTAAGAGAGGCCCTGGAGACCAACTGAGTCGGCCCTCAGAGGATTCTGGCTAGAGGATCTGGAACCTTCCCACAGCCAGCCCTGAGGGGTCAGAGTCCCTGCCCCCATGGGGACAGGACAGGTACACCGGGGTTCACGCATTGCTCCCCCACTTCTCCCCCCTCCCTCACCCACCCCAATCTACCCTGCATTCCCTACCCTCTCCCCCCTGAGTTCATCACCCTCCCCGCCCCGTGCCCCCACCCCTTCCTCCTCTTTTCTACACCCCCTTCCAGGAGTGAAGGGCCAGTGTCCAGGGTAACAGAACTCGACGCTCACAGACCCTCCACAACCCAGCCCCCGATGGAGCTCCTGGATCCCGAGGGGGAGGGGCAAGAGGAGAGGGAGCACCCTTCAGGGAGCAAACAGGCATGGGGCGGCCTGAAGGCACTACCCTGACCTCCTAGAAAGTAAGCCCAAGTCCTGTCTTGGGGGGTGGGGTGGCCACTCCTGGGCAGCTGCTCCTGGCCTTCCTCAGAGGCAGCCCCTCCCGCCACACACACAGAAAGCGCTAAGACCACGCCCCCTCCCTGCAGGGTACTGTGAGGCCCACGGTCACAGCTAATAAATATGCTGCTCCTGGGCACAGCTGACCCCTCAGCAAGCACTTGGGCCAACACGGTCTGCCTCTATCCCCATCTGTGTGACAGTCAGTGCCAAGGACGGGGGTGACACCCAGGGGTAAAGTCACTGTCCAGTCCTTCTGTGGGTGGCACAGCCCATTCTCTGCTCTGCCTCCAGGTCACCCACTGCCGCCACCCATCCAGGGCCACATATGGTCTCATCTCTGCATTTTATTTTATTTTTTTAAATGTATTTATTTAATTTATTTTTGCCTGCGCTGGGACTTCATTGCTGAGTGCGGGACCCCTCCAGTTGCGGCGGGCGGGGACCACTCCTCGCCACGGTGCGAGGTGGCAGCGGCGGTGGTGGCGGCGGTCCCCACCCCCGGCAGAGCATGGGCTCCAGGCGCAGGGGCCTCAGCAGTTGCAGCACGCGGGCCCAGCAGCTGTGGCTAATGGGCTCCAGAGCGCAGGCTCAGTAGCCCTGACGCAGGGGCCCAGCCTCCGCGGATCGCGGGATCCTCCCCTACCAGGGCCCAAACCTGCATCCCCTGCACCGGCTGGCGGACTCCCAACCACTGCGCCACCAGGGAAGCCCCACTGGACCCATTGTGACATCAACTTGGGTCAAAACTCCATTTTCCCCTGACTCCATGAGCTCACATTCTGAGCACAGTCATACTTAGCGTCCCCAGGGATTAGGGTTAGCACAGAGCCAGTGTCCAATAATACTCTAAATGGCTGCCCTTTCCCCACTGCACAGCTACTCTTGTAAATGTTTGCATGTTCTCTTGGGAATCATCTCTGCATTTTAAAAGTACATTCTTCACAATGCACCACGAAGGCATGTGCGCTTCTAATGGGGGAGCCGGCCCATCCTCCCCACCATCCTTTGCTTTCTGGACTTTTCCTTAGAGCCCCCATTCCCCTCGGAGCCTTAGCCTCCAGTGCTTTGAATTTCTTCCTGTGCTAGCTTGTGAGTGGGCCACACAGGCTACTTCTAAAGAAATGACCAGACAACAGGCCACTTCAAGCCTAATTGTGTCATGAAAATCATGACCTCATAGGGAAGTCAGCTTGGCCGCATTCATCCTATTTCTAAAGGCAGGACTAAACAAAAATGTAAAATAACAGTGGATCAGGGCAGAAGAAGTCTTTGGTGGATCAGGAAGGAAACCCCAGGGCCACGCAAGAGAAAAGGGCTTCACCATGCTGCCTGCTCACAATCTACAAGGCAGCAGAGGGAATCCCAAGTTCAAGGGCTCCCGGAGGAGCCAGGAGTTGCTCTTTCTCCATCTTTGAGCAGAAGGTTCGCTGGGGGATCCTGGCACTAAATGAACCAAGAGACTAAGCAGAAATGACATTCTTTTCTGCAGAGGAGGCAACAAAAGGAAAGGGCTGGGCTTGCTTACTAAGTACCCTCCCCCCCGCCCCCATAATAATGATCTGTGTCTGACTGTCACCTCCTGAGGACCACAGACCACTTTCCTTAGGGATAAATGAACAGACATTACGAGATGCCTAGGGTGTGCCAAGCACTTCCACATACACTTGTCTCAGGATAGCCTCAAAACAAACCACCGAGGTACATAATGTTCTCCCATTTTACACACAAGGAGATGGAGAGTTTAAAGAATCAGGTCACTTGGGCGGCCACAGTTGGCATTCACTGCCAAGTCCACCTGTATCAAACCCAGACTCCCCTCCCCTACACTGTGCAGGATCCTGGCACCTGTGGGGGAGGTGCTCTTCCCTCTCAGCCCTGCCCTGGAAGCCACTGGCAGAGGAATGGGCACAGGGGTCAGACCTGCCCAGTAGGGCTCTCTCTTCTGAGACCCTGAACCTCAGGCAGAATGACACACCAAAAAACAGTTGGTGCAGACACATCCAAGAGACCTCTTACTCCCCAGGCGACTGCCCCTCCGTTCCTGCTGCCTAGATTCCTGGACCTGTCCCGCATCCTGTCCTTTCCCAGCCTCCTTCCTCAGCATGCATTTCGTTTCTGTGAACTCCCTATTCATCTCCTTTGCCCATTCTTCCACTAAAATATTTGACTTTTCCTTATTCTTTTGCAAAAGCACTTTATAGCTCATGAATATTAACCATGTGCTTGTTATATACGCTAAATTTTTTTTCAGTTTGCCATTTATCTTTAAACTTTAAGGTGGAATTTTCTTTCTAGACAGAAAATTTAAGCTTTTAAGCTTAAAACATTTATTCTATAGCAGAGTTTTTCAACATTGGCACCATTGACAGTTGGGTGGGATAATTCTTTATGTTGGGGGCTCTCCAGTACATTGTAGAATGTTTAGTAGCATCCCTGGCCTCTACCCACTAGATGCCAGTAGAACCCCACCCCTCAAGATGAGACAAATCAAAAATGTCTCCAAACATTGCCAAAGTCCCCACAAGGCAAAATCATCCCTGGCTGAGAACTGCTGCTTTATGGTTTCTGACTTCAGTACCGAGCTTATAAAGTCTATTTCTACCTAGAATTTTAAAAAGTGACCTGTTGTATTTTTGTCTTGCCTTGCATGGTTTTATTTTTCACATTTAAATCTTCAATCCATGTGGAATATACTTTGGCATAAGAAGAGAGCTAAGAAACAAAATATTATGACTGCATTGAACTTACCCCTGGGAAGAGGCGGTCCCACCATGTGAGTAGCTCTTGATATGCGAGACATTTAATAATCCCAATGTACAAAGTTATATGACACCTCACGGAGTGAAGAGTTGCACCTGTCATCCAACGGCTGGCATAGAGTTGGCCAAGATGGGATCTTCGCACAGCTTTGGGGAGTCTCTACTGGGTCTAAACCAGATGTGCTCAATAAATTATGGGTGAGTGGGAATGTGTTTGCTAGTTGCTATTTTACCCTTTGCATAATCAACAACACCTTCTGAAACCAACAACACACCACTCTATTCTGGAGCCATCTGGAAAATTCTCAGTGATCTTCTGTTTTGGTAGAAAAAACAACAGAGTGAAAGGCTAACTTTGTATTTCATTGCCCTTGGTTTGAACTTTTGTGTGCTTTCTAATAAATTTTTTAAAATATTAATTATCATTTTAAAAAATCCCATTAGATTTCTACAGAATTTAATGAATTTAATGAATATAGTGGGCTCCCTCTAGTGGTCACAAGAAAATCTCCAATTCCCAAAGGTCAATACATAACGTCTTGTAAAAGTCTATAATTTATATTCAGACTTCAATGCAAATTTTTGTGAACTTCCCCTTGCCAAAAAGTTACATGTAAGATTGGGAAAAAAGTTTATATATCAGTGCTAATAACTTCCTAATATGCAAATGGACATATGATAGCTATAAAACACAAAAACTTATCTGAAAGCAACAAATTTTGTTCTTCATGTTTTTTTCCTTATAGTTCACTGAGTATGGCATGTGTATAAGTGGTTTACTTTGTGTATCTAAGCATGTTAATATGTCTTCTTAATAAATATTCTGTATTGAAACAAAAACAAAAACAAAAACAAACATCTTGAGCGCCCTCAAGACGTTTATTTACAGGACACAGTACATTTTACAATTAATAGGTTCAGAGTGGCTAGACGATGCCTTAAGAGAAGACTTCTAATTATTTTCTTCCATTCATCAGTGGGTCTACAAATTGGTTCATAAGGCCACTGTCCAAAACTATGCTTATCATCTTCCCTTCTAAATCCCTCTTTGGGGATTTCCTGTTTCTGTTCAGGATATCACCCTCCCCCGGGCTTCCAGCTTCGGGCACCTCTGTCCCCTCCTGTGCCCATCCATCCTGTTTGTGAGTTTTGTCCACCACATGGCCCAGTGCCTCTCACAGCTGTTCCCTGCCATCAATTCTCATGGCCCTCATTCAAGTTCTCATGACCTCTCCTCCAGGGCAGTCATTCAGCAAATATTTATCATCCCTTCTCCACATGCCCAGCACTGTTCTAGGCTCAGGGAACGCATCGGGGAACAAGAAAAGATTGTCCACATCCGGAGCGCCCTCTCAGTGGGCTTCTCTGCTGAAGCAAACCTGTGATCCAGTCCATCCTCCACGCTGTTTCTAGAGTCCTCCTCTTAAAGCTGAACTCTACTCACATACCTTCAACGGTGTCCCATGGAATGAAGCTCACATCCCTCCATAATCAAGACCCACCCTCACCTCTCATTATCACCTTCTAACCAAACAGAGCTCCCTGACACTCCCAGAGCTCCCCTCTGCCTCTGCTCAGCATGTCAGGTCTTGTGGAATGTGTCCCCCATCCCAGCTGGTTAAGATGCCAACCAGTCTTCAAAACCCTGCCCAACTGTCATCTTCCCCCACCCAGGTCTCCTTGATCTGAGGTGATCTCTCCCTCCTTTCAATTTCTGTGGGACTTTTTTCTTAGGATTCTTCCCATTCTCAATATAGTATGGTTCCTGTATGTGTGCCATCATCCTCTAACAACTGGGTCCGCAATTCCTCTAACAATCTTAGTCAATATCACCCACAGGACAAGCGCAAAATAGGGTAGAAATGAATGTATGAACGAATGAATGAATTCTCCAGAGAATTCTGGCCAAAAAAAAAAAAAAAAATCAGACACACAAATTATCTTCTTCAACTTTGTACAGTCTGACATAATGGGATAAACTGCCATTAAGCTACTTAGTTTTACCATAAACGCAAGTCAACTAGGATTTAACACATTAAAAAAAGTATCATTAAAAAAAATTCTACAAATAAGAAATAACTCAAAGTAGGATAACCATTTTTTGCTTCAACGTAGTAAGAAAGCGCCCCCAACCCCCACCCCGCCACCCTAAGCAAATTCCTAAACCAACAAATACAGTAAACAGGCTGAATAGAGTAACTGACCATTTCTGTTCCACTCTGCAACATTTGCCATAAACTGTCAATGAAATGTATCAGGTTCTGTATCATTTCCACATTGTATTTCATATTCTCCTAGGCAGAGTTTCACTCCTCTGCTCAAACTTCCAAACATTTTCACAGAGCAGCGAATTTCTAACTCTGATAAATCTGTTTATTAATTTCTGGAAAGTCACCCTACACTGCAAGCACAGTCCCTATCATTTGGAAACCACACGCCATGTCTCTGGGATATTATGCAAGAACACAAAAAGGCACAAAAAGGAAATGAAAAGTTCCTAATACTCTCCAGCGCAGGTTGAGCCCAGTTAGAAACCAGTGCAAACTGGGCAAAGGGGCAGAGCCCCCGGTTTTGCATGATGAGGCCTTCCGGATGCCATTAGTGGCTGACGAGAGTTCACAGGCCACACGTTTTCTTTTCCTTTCCGGTTTCCTCACTTCTGGGCTCTGTCACCAGCATTTTCTCACCCACATCCCAGAAGAACGTGCCAAGGAAGTCTGCCAGGCCTTTGTTCTTTCCCTCCAGGATATTCCCAGCCAACCACCAACTCTGAATCGCCTCCTCCCTACCTCTCTGGCAGCCCTGGCAACAATCAGGAAGGTAACAGGCTGCACACAGTGAGTCTGGACTGGCCTGGGGGCAAGGGATCTGGGTTCCTGGTAACCACTAACTCACTTTCAGGAAGCAGTGCCAGGCTCTGTTACAAACTCTCTACAAGCTCATTCAATCCTCGCACGATTCTATGAGGTAGGTACACCGGGAGGATAAGTTCGAGGTCATGGAGTTGGTAAGGGACAAAGAATTTGTTCTTTGTTTTTTAATTTATTTATTTTTGGCTGCATTGGGTCTTCATTGCTGCATGTGGGCTTTCTCTAGTTGCAGCGAGCGGGGGCTACTCTTCCTTGCGGTGCACGGGCTTCTCATTGCAGTGGCTTCTCTTGTTGCGGAGCATGGGCTCTAGGCGCACAGGCTTCAGTAGTTGTGGCTCGCGGGCTCTAGAGCGCAGGCTCAGTAGTTGTGGTGCATGGGCTTAGTTGCTCCGCGGCATGTGGGATCTTCCTGGGCCAGGGATCGAACCTGTGTCCCCTGCATTGGCAGGCGGATTCCCAACCACTGTGCCACCAAGGAAGTCTGGGACAAAGAATTTGAATCAGGCAGTCTGGGTCCAAAATTCAAGTGCTTAATCACTGAGCTGCACTGTCTGTCAGACCAGCTCAACAGAGGGAAAAGACTTATGTGCTTGAAGTGGAGGCAAGCCTCTGGTCAAACTCAGGGTCTGTCCATAGTCCCTGCTTAGGATCACCTGGACATGTCTGGCCAGCTGCCCCCAGAGCCGGACTGAAGTGGTCATCTATTATTTATGTCTGCCCAGCTGCATCCCTTTTCTCTTTTTCTTGGAATAGCACCCTACTTTTTCTTGAGGTAACCACCCTTCCCCACTCTCAGCCTACATGATTCTGGTAGTGTCAACCCTCCCCCACAACAGCCTCCCCCCAAGTCCAAGACCAGTCACATGACCCAGACCTGGCCAATCAATGTGTCCCATCCTCCAGGCACAGCAATTAGTACAGGGAGAGGCATCTGCCCCAAGCCAGGCAAATCAGGGTCAATGCTGGGATTTCTTCTTTAATCGCGGTAAAATACAGACAAAATTTAAATACCATTTTAACCATTTAAAAGTGCACAATTTCATGGCATTTAGTACCTTCACAATGTTGTATAACCATCGCCACTATCCATTTTCCAGAACTTTTCCATCTTTCCAAACAGAAACTCTGTACCCAGCAACAATAACTCTCTGTATTAGTCTGCTTGGCCTGCCAAAACTAAGTACCATAGTTTGGGTGGCTTAAACAACAGAAATCTATTTTCTCACAATTCTGGAGGTTATAAGTCAGAGATCAAGATGTCAGCAGGGTTGGTTTCTTCTGAGGCCTCTCTCCCTGGCTTGTAGATGGTCGTCTTCTCCCTGACTTCATGTCATCTTCCCTCTGTGTGTGTCTGTGTCCTAATCTCCTCTTCTTATAAGGACACCAGTCATAGTGGATGAGGGCCCACCCTAATGGCCTCACTTTACCTTATTTACCTCTTTAAAGACCCTATCTCAAATACAGTCACATTCTGAGGTACTGGGTGGGGGTTAAGACTTCAACATATGAATTGGGGGGGGGGATACAATTCAGCCCATAACACTCCCCATTCCCCAGTGCTGACACCTTTGAGAAAGGGGAGTGCTCTATCTGCTGGGGTTGCTGAGAAGGTCTGATATACTGCTGGGGCTGTTGGTGGCCACTTTCCCACCCCAAGGAGACAGTGTCTGAAAATGACTCAGGGAAGAGCTGAGAGGCGGAGAGAGACCCCTGAGCCCAGACATACCTGAATCTGGCTCTACCTCTGACCTCTCTATTCCAGTTGTGTAAGCTAGTAAGTTTCCTTTTTGTTTGTTTATTTTATTAGTGTAATTAAAAGAGTTAGTTAACATAAGGAGCTTTTACACCAGAATGGCCCATATCTCCAGGATGTGCAGGATGTGTCCACTCGGCAGCTGTTTAAGCAGCAGAGTCAAATCCAAACCTCTCAGGCTCCAGGGTGCTGGCCCCGACCCGTCCCTTGGGATGCTCACGTGTTCACAGCACAGTGGGGACTGGGTCATGCCCGAGTCTCCCACAGAGCAGACTTCGGGGCCACCCCCTGCAACATTCCAGAATTGCTGCTCTGGTGGTGGCTCCCCAAACAGACTGAGGGCTCCTATCCTTTCAGCCCAGTGACCCAAAGCCCTGCAGCAGTGCCTGGCTCATGATGGGCTTCAGTAAAGAGCATGAGGAAGGCAGGGAACGGGGCAAGACAACAGTCCTCCTTCCCTCCAACAGTTCCCTGAAGGACAGTCTGTAAGAACACAGGATGGGAAACAATTCAAACGTCCTTGAGGTGGGGACTGGCCAGGTACCTCACAGGACAGCCCAACAGGATTTTGTCTTTTAACCCAAAACAAGGTAAGACCTGCTCTCTGATACATGGAATGATTCAGACCATCTCAGAGGGAAACTGCAAACTGAGAAAGCAACACAGGGACAACAACATATGACACCATTTGTGTAAAACCAGGAGGGGAGCTTCTCACTGAAATGTATCTAAATGACCTCAAAAACCTCAAAAAACTGTCCAACACCATAGCCACCAGACACACGTGGCAATTTAAATTAAGATTAAATAAAAATTTTTTTTTTTGAAGTAGAGTTGATTTACTAAATTGTGCCAATCTCTGCTGTAGAGCAAAGTGACTCAGTTATACACATGCATACATTCTTTTTTAATATTCTTTTCCATTATGGTTTATCACATGATACTGAATATAGTTCCCTGTGCTACACATTAGGACCTTGCTGTTTATCCATTCTAAATTAAACAAAAATTTAAAATTCAGTTTGTCAGTCGCACTAGCCATGTTTCAGGGGCTTGGTAGCCCCACATGGCTAGTAGTGGCTGCTGGATTAGCGGAGAGATAGAATATTTCCATCATCACAGAAAGTTCTATTGGAAAGGACTGCTCAGAAGGACATCAGCAAATGGGTAAAGGGCCCCTGGAAAGAGGAGCAGGAGAACCGGGGGAGAGGAGGGGAGGGGAATTATTTTTCACATGTAATCTTTTGTAGTACTTGAATCTTTCATCATATTATTTCCTATTCAAAAATAAACATTTTAAAACTTTAAACACATTTTAAAACATTTAAGTACATAAGTAACATAAGAAGAGAAGACGTTGGAATCCCCAGGGACATGGGTAAGCCACATGAATCTACAGCCCGGAGTTCTCCGCTGAAGGAAGAGAAGTCTCTTCTGAGGCAGGTGTGTGAGGAAGAGCAGCATGACGGGGGCTCCCAGGTGGCAGCCCCACACACCTGATTCAGACCTGGTGGTGTAGGAAGTTCCTATGTCCCCCACGTTTTGATTATCTCAGCAACCTTATAATTAGGGTGATTAATGGTCCCATTTATTTTAGTTTCCTAAGGCTGCCACAACAAATGATCACACACTAGGTGACTTCACATGACAGAAACCTATTGTCTCACAATTCTGGAGGCCAGAAGTCCAAAGCCAAGGTGTTGGCAGGGCTGGTTCCTTCTGAAAGCTCTTAAGGCGAATCCCTTCCACGCCCCTCTCCAGCTTCTGTGGCTGCCGGCAATCCGGGGTGTTCTTAGGTTTGTGGATGCATCACTCTGGCCTCTGCCTCTGTCTTCCCATGGCCTTCTCCTCTGGGTGTCTCTGTGTCTCAAATCTCTTACCTCTGACTCTTACAAGGACACTCATCATTGGATTTAGGGCCTACCCTAAACCCTGGATGATCTCATCTCAAGATCCTTAAATTAATTATGTCTGCAAAGACCCTATTTCCACATAAGGCCACATTTACAAATACCAGGGGTTAGGACTGGGACATATCTTTCGGGGGGGGGGGACACAATTCAACTCACTATACCGTTTTATAGACAAGGAGTTCAACGTTCAAGGGCCTCTCACTTGCTTGAGGTCACAGGGCTAGTTCAGAGCACAGCTCTGCCAGTCCTCCCACCACTGACTCCAGCAAGAGAAGAATCTTGACCTTCCAGCCCGAAGCCTGCCCCTCCCTTCAGCCTCAGAGCTCCCCGATCACCCACTTCACAATGGGTAACACACACAGAAGAGCCGCCCCCTTCTCTGGCCTCGCTTATCTGTCTTGCTGCATCCTAGGATCTGACAAAAGGTTACACTGTCCTCTGGGCCGTGGGAAGGAACTGGGCTAGGGGGATCTGCGGGTATCTCAGATGAGATGGGGTATCTCAAATGAGGGTGGTCTGCGTGTCCAGACTCCAAAAGTCTGCAGGGCAGATCAGAGCCAGGGAGAAAGGGAATGAGTTAAGGCTTCTGGTGTTGGAGAAAAAGCCCTCTGTGCTTTTTATGGCAGAGGAGAATGTGCCAGCCTATGGGGTTTTGCACTGATAAAGGGCTCTAGTCTAAAGTGCTCAAGTGAGTTCTCCAGCTCAAGGTGACAGGAGAGAAAGAGCAGATGTGGATAGGGGTTGCACTGGGGCCTGGCAGAGGCTGCGGTGCTACACCCTCTGGGCCACGCTGACCATACCTG
Organism: Balaenoptera borealis; assembly: GCF_965194805.1. Taxonomy (NCBI): domain Eukaryota; kingdom Metazoa; phylum Chordata; class Mammalia; order Artiodactyla; family Balaenopteridae; genus Balaenoptera; species Balaenoptera borealis. Next base: position 166,205,062 of record NC_138867.1, read on the forward strand.
CCACGACAGCCTGATCACAGCCACAAGCCCCTCAGACAACGACAGCACAGCACTGACCGCTGGGCACCCCCAGAGAGGAGGGCAGGTGACCTGCCCTCCTCTCAGTGGAACTGAGGGTTCTGACCAGGCTTTTGGCCTCCATGGTCATCCCCAAGGCCTTCTTGACACCTCTCCTAGTGGGTCAAGAGATCTCGAGGGAAGACAGACACAAGACTATCTCCAGGTCCTGGGCTTTGTATTTCCTCCATGACATCAAAAAGCCTACAGAGCCCACTCCAGTATTGGTATCATTTATTAACACAAACAGTAAGTGGCTGACCAAGATTTGGACCTGGTCTGGGTTTATTCAGGAGAGCTCCATGTCCCCTGACTGCCACCTCCTCCCTCTCCATCTGTCATCTGTATTGGTGGTTTTCAAACTTTCAGTCAGCAACCCATAGCAAGGAACCCGTTTCACACTGCCATTTACAAATATAAATAGCTGACACAAAATCTTCACTCCAATATTTTTTATTCCAGTCTCTGCTAGTTCAAAATTTCAGAATGCTGGCTGCAACCCACATAACTGATTTCATGTTTCATAAATGTGTTGTGACTCCCAGGTTTGTTTGTTTGTTTGGCCACGCCGCTCGGCTTGTGGGATCTTAGTTCCCCAACCAGGGATTGAACCCGGGGCCTTGGCAGTGAGAGTGTAGAGTCCTAACCACTGGACTGCCAGGGAATTCCCAGTGACTCCCAGTTTTAAAAAGCCTCATCTACATAACTCACATGAATTTACAACCATTCAATTACTCAGAAAGAAAGAGCAGGGGAGGAGCAAGAAGAATTGTTTTATACATTTTGCAGATCAGCCAAAAATTCATTGGTGGAACTGAATTTTTTCCCCCATTGAATTGCAATTTCTGACTTCCTGATCTGCTCATGATGTCATTACTTATCATGTCCTTTTCCCTCCTATTATAACCTCAGAGTTCCTATGAAAGGCTAGCTCAAGCTCGACTGTAAAATCCTCTCTCGCTGAGTCCCCAGAGACTGAATTTTCACTGATCACAGCCACGAGCCCCTCGGACAACTACAGCATAGCACTGACTGCTGGGCACCCCCAGAGAGGACGGCAGGTCACCTGCCCTCCTCTCAGTGGAACTGAGGGTTCTGACCAGGCTTTTGGCCTCCATGGTCATTCCAGAGGCCTTCTTGACACCTCTCCGAGTGGGTCAAGAGACCTCGAGGGAAGACAGACACAAGACTATCTCCAGGTCCTGGGCTTTGTATTTCCTCCATGACATCAAAAAGCCTACAGAGCCCAAAGATGGGTCCATCTTTGCACAAATCTCAGGGCATCTCCCAATGTGGAGATGTTAACCATCAGTAAGCTTGGTTTCTGGACCAGGTGAAGTGGTTTTGGAAATGCCAGACAACTTGGCTAATGGAAGGCATGACAGCAAGGAACAGGGCCCCTGGGTTCAGCTCCCATGTTCTCTCACCTCGTCCGGCATGGTGGGTCATCTGGGAATTGTTACAATTTTCCACTCATTCACTGGTATTACATACTGTTCTATGAGAGGATAATTCTAACCCTGAAAACACTGGGGCTGAGACTACACCCCTAAATTCTCAGTCATAATACGTGCAAAGCTCCAATGAGGACAACTGGAAGACCGATATGAATCAGGATTTGAGCCACATGGATTAGGAACCAACAAATCCTCAATTCTAGTCACAGCCATCCTGGTCTACACCATCAAAACCCAAGACACATGATTATTTAAACAAATCAGACCATGTTTCCTGCTCCTTTCCTCTACCTCCACCAAAGAAATGAAATCCAAAAAAATCTATATTTGCCAGATTATTCCTCTACCCACCACCCCTCATGTTCGAAACAGAGCTAGGGTCACAATGTTAACACTGTTTGGATGGTTCGTGTCTGTTTCTCCATCTTTAAGAGGGGATGGCTGCCACTTTCCTAGCATCTAAGCCTTTATTGTTAAGTCATCTCGAAGAGTTGCTTAGCTCCTCCACCAATACCACCATCCCCATCAAACCAAGTCAGTTAATTTTGCCGGAATCTTTAATGACACACCTACCAGGGAAGATGATGTAGGAAGAAAGGCCCCAGGACAGTCCACAAGGTACCACAGACAGCCTGAAACCCACGGTGATTCTCTTGACCATGGCCTTGGCAGTTTCGGGTAGACAGGAGAGAGAAGACCAGGCCTATGGAAGTCAGGAGCCAGCAACGATCGAACATCCACTTACCTGGGGGACAGACGCAGTCCGTCGGTGCTTCTCGAACTGTCCGGAGCTTGACTGGTCCCTCCATCTTCTGAACCAGGAAGAAAAGGGGGGAAAAAATAAGGATGAGTTTTGGAGCGGAGAGGGGTAGAAGTGGAAAAACAGCAAAAACCAACATATTTGAAAGATCTACAGTAGTGGTGTTGGTGCTTTCAAGAACAGTTTTTAAAAGGTCATTAAATTCTACAGGCAGTTTTAGAATGGGAGGAGAAACAGAAATAAACATTAAGCAATTACTTGGGAGTCCCTGAATAGAAGATGAAAGGCTTCTGCTTTGTTAACAACATTTTCAAATACAAATCCAGGAATGACAAACGGACCCGGTAGTCCCTGGCATGAAGATAGGAGGGCAGAGCAGAGGGAGGCCAGGTAGGGCCAATCAAAACTTGCTCTTGAACATCTTTCCCTGCTCCGGAGACCACCCCTATCCAACCCCAAGGAGCCCCAGAGGCCCCTTGGCTGCAGCCCCTCCCAGCCCACTGGCTTCAGACCCAATGGCCCAGGGCTAAACCACCCTGATGACATTTTCCTTTCTTCTTACCAGTGGGGATCCTTGGCCTAGAAAATTTAGTTCAGTACAATTTAACAAGAATCTCTACACATGCCCAGCCCTGTGCTAGATTTGGGTGAAGGGAAAAGAACTACCACAGAAATGTAGTCAAAAGTCACAGCTCTGCTATTATGACAACTCACAGTACAGCCCTGGCATAATCACCTCCTGATGTGACACTCGGGTAACCTCTGAGGCCTGAATTATTGTCCCTGCCTCACAGACAGGGGATAAAAACTTGGAAAAAATAAGAAATTAATCCCCAATCCCAAATCTAGGTTTAGGGGAGTGAAGCAATTGGCCCACAATCCCCAAACTAGCCAAGACTTGAGTCCTGACAAGAATATACAAAGCATTAACCTTTCTCTAGGAAAAAACAAAACAAAAACGAAAAACAAAAAAACTTCCTAAAAGCAAAACAAAGCAAATCCCAAATGTGTTAACTTGAGTTAAAAATGCATACTACCACTAAAAGGGTTACTTAAGGTTTAAACCTAAAAATGTAATTTTTCTCAATAAAAAACATAGTAAAAATGCAAATACAAATACCTGGAAAATAGCACGGCAAACAAACAAAAATGTAATTTTTAAATCACTGTTTTAGAGGAGGTGAGAAGGGCACTCCCAGTCTTGAGCCCTTGATCACCAAGCCTGGAATTTTCACATAAGAAGGGGCTGAACAGGGAATTCCCTGGAGATCCAGTGGTTATAACGGACTCCACGCTGAGGGCCTGGGTTCAGTCGCTGAGCAGGGAACTAGGATTCCCATAAGCCGTGCGGCACGGCCATGAATAAATAAATAAGGAAGTAAGTAAGTAAGTAAGAAAATAAATAAATAAATAAGAATGGGCTGAACAGCCCAGGACCAGGAGCCTGAAATAAAAAACGTAACCAGGGGAGGCTCTGGCCCCTGCAAAGTACTTCCAAGTTCCACCTCCACTCCAATCTGCCAGCCTTGCCCTCACTTTCCAGATGGGCCACAGAGGCTGATACTGACAAGAGATGGAGTTAAGGCCAAGGTTTTAGAGAACTGGAGGATGTACGATTTTGAACCCTGTGGTGGAGGTATTTGTGAAAGCAGTACCACAACAGAACTTTTCTATCCTCCCCACACCTCTTAAACCCCCGCAAGGCCTCGGCTTGTCCCAGAAATCAGAACCTGCCTAGGCCTCTTGGCCCGGGCTCTCAGCTCCTGTCCAGACCCACACCTGCCACTCACTGCTGCTTAAGCCTGGGGCACTCTTCCCTAGAACTGCCCACCGGGCCCAGAGCCACCCTGCGAGCAGTTTGGGCTGGCCCAGAGCCTCCAGAGATCCCCCCGAAGCTGCCACAGGCTCCTACCAGGTGGGTGATAGCACAGCAGCAGCAGATACCACCCCCACCCCCACCCGACCCCAGGCCATGTGCACTGGAGTCTGGAGCCTCCCAGCCATGCCCGTCCTTACTGAACTGGAACGCTGCAGTAGGTGCCCGCGATGCAGGTGTGAGCAGGACCTCAGAACTCACTTTTCCCCCATTGTACTTGCAGGTACTATTACAGATTTCAAAATTCACTTGGAAAAAGAATCCAGCCTTCTAGTTTAAGCCAGTCAATTTGTATGAGAAGCTCTCATCTGTTTTTATCATTTCTAGAAAGACTAGAAGCTACGCTAATTTCCTTTTTTTAAAAAAATAACAAAAGCATTTAATGGTTAAAAAACAATTCGCTTTCAACAAGTGCTATCACATCTGGGCAGGTCCCCTAAGGGGAAGGGGGCTTTATCAAATACTGATAGGAAACACAATTACTTTTAAGCTACTCTTATCTTCAAACAAAAACTAAACAGAAAACTATTCAAGAAAGGGAAAAACGTATTGTTAATGCTAGTAGATGGGATCATAAATAACTGATTGAGTTTTTGTTTCGTTATTTATTCTAACTCCTTTTATGCATTTGTTTTTCTGGATTATATAGTGAATCTGCAAAGTTTTATCTTAGTCCTCTGTCTTCCCCACCCCCCACCCCCCCCAACTCTGGAGTTGAAACGTCCCTACTAGGAACACAAAGTGAAATGTCTGTATTAGAAACCTAGTCCCGAGATCTTTATTTCCATGCCTTTATTATTTTTTTTAATTCTAAGAAAATATTCTTTTGTGTCCTGGTTTGTAAAAATGATTCAAAAGCCTCAACTTTTTACATTCAATTATCTGGCAGCACCCCTAGCATCTGCAAACAATATGGTCCTGGTTTTACATATGCAAACAAGTCCTGACTCCTAAAGTAAATAAAGAATGAGTTTCTGAGAAATGACCGGAGACTTTCGGAGCGTTCCCTCCAGAAGTACTGAGAAGGAGAACTTGGAGTTGGGGGTGGCAAGAGCTGAGAGAAAACTAATCAGAGAAAATCATGGTTTCCAAAAAAGCATTACATGGTCAGATGATAAATTTATCAATGATCTGTTGAAGCATTAGTCTCAAATTCTTCACCAAATATTTGATCACATCCCTGAACAGCTGTATTTTGATGAAATATAGATTAATATACAAAAAAGGATGTAATGCTTTATTTCTGCAAAATGCTACAGATAAAGCCACAAAGACGTTCCTATCCTTTGACAGAAAATTCCTACTCTAGGGAGTATATCCCAAGGAAATAAGTCATCAGGAGCAAAAAAATGATACTCATGAAGTTGTGCCGCAAAACAGTGGGAGTACTTTAGTGAAGGATGGTGAATCCCCTTCATGAAACTGTCATATCTTCATCAAAAATCATTATGAAGACTATGTAGCAACAAGGAAAAATGTTTATGATACAATCAATAATGTTTACATATGTGTAAAAATGCAGGCGTGGGATGGCAGCAACTACCAAAACATAAACCCACTTGGGTGTAGGGATTACAGTGATTTACTTCTTTAAAGTTCTTTCTGTGTTGTAATATCATCTCAGTGAAAAAAAAAAAAATCCTGGGGAGGAGAAAAGCCAAAATGAAGCCCTAAAATATCCCTGCCTAGGGCAATTTTTGAATGACAGACAGATGATTCTGTCTCCTCAGGAAGCCCTAACTAACTCCAGGATCAACCCTGATAATACACACAGGCACCACAAACACCAGAGGAAGACTTTTGGAGGATCAATCCTGCCCTGCTACAGTCACATCCTCTCTGCCTTCTTTAGGGAAGGGCCCATGTGTACATTCTTATGGCCACCAACAACTCAAGACGGCAGCATTTCCTGGCCTCTTTAATATTCTTTTTTCATATCCCACCATGGTGACGATGATCATGGTGATGATGAGGATAGCAAATATAGAGTATTTCAAGTATTTCAATCAAGTTTATTGATTACTTACTATGTGCCAGGCACTGTGCCAACAAATGTTATCTTATTGAGTCCTCCCAAGAACCCCCATGAGGCCAGGACTATTTTTTTTATACTCATTTACAGATGAGAAAATTGAGACTCAGGGCAATGTAAGTGTCAGGACTGGACTTGAATCCTGGTATCAACTAACTTCAACTACAAAGTAAGAGAACCTCTGCTTACCAGCAATTTTCATGTCTAATAAAAAGAGTTGCTATAAAAAACATCCAGGCCATACAAAACTATAGGGACTGAAATTAGGTCAGTGGTTGCCAAAGGTTGAGGGAGTAGAAGGAATGAAACACAAGGAGACTCATGGAGGAGCTGTGAGGTGATGGAACTGTTCTGCATGGTACTGGGGTGATGGATATACTCCAAGCATTTGTCAAAAACTATTGGACCATACGTCACAAAGAGGAAACTTTAATGGATACAAATTTTAAAAAATAACCAGGATGCTGGAAAATCCCAGGGTGGAATGCAGGCTGAAACAAATTAATATAACTATATTAAAATTATGTGACATAACCTCACTGAAGGTGGTGGGGAAAAACATGTAACTGACTTAAGTCACTTTGCAAAACAGTGTTTCAGTTGAGAACTGTAAGGCTGAAGACCAAAGGAACTGTGCATAAATGCTATACTCTGGTAGGTATAGTTGTTTCACACAGGGGTACAGGGTAGCAATTTTGAAATTACTATACATATATATTGGGGTTGAACAAGTGAGTAAATAAACTATGGGTAATGAGAGCCTGGTTTCTCACTGTCCAAGAAAGAATTTATAAATAAGCAAAGGGGAAAGCTGGATTAGTCAGAGACATTACTATGAGCTCATGTTTATGTTATGTACACAGACAGATGCATACAGAAATAATTACAGTTATGTGAATATAGAGTGAATAATAACCCTAGCTGCCTGCAGACAAGACCTACAGCCAATGACACCCTAGTAGCAACAAGCACATTCAGCACCTAGATCTTGGTTTCTAAATACCATTTTCCAATAAAAAGAACCATGACTCCTTGGAGAAATGACTGATTCTAGAGCCAGGGCAGGAAAAATACAAGATAAGCCTAGAGTATCTTGCAGTGCCAGAAAGTAAGGAAGTGCTTTAAAAAAGGGGGGGGCGGTACATCAAAGAAACAAAACCAAAGCAAAAGAATTCAGAATGGCCAAAGCTGGAGCAACTTAAGCAACAAAATAAATGATGTAGTATTGAATTATAATCCGAAGAATAAATTAAATATCCATACTGATATAAATGATCAGATAAATAAATACATACATAAATAAATAAATAGGGAAAAGAGACAAATCTTCCTTACAGAAGAATTCCAAGTAATATATGTAGATACTTCCCTCTCCAGGAGGTGGAGCTAAATTCCCCTCTCCTTGAGTATGGCCTGGACTTAGTGCACTACTTCCAAAATGTAGAGTAGGGAAAGGAAAACAGTAACTTTATAATGGAGAAATCTAGCAGATACCACTTTAATCAAGTGATCAAGGTTAATGTCACCAGTGATAGGTCATGTTGACACCATAGACCACCGACAAGATGTCACGATAGTGTCAATCCACCTGAGCGGTATTCTTCCCAAACACTAGTAACCCAGCCTAATCATGAGAAACATCAGACTAGCCCAAATTGAGCAACATTCTACACAGTACCTGACCAATATGTCTTAAAATTGTCAGTCATAAAACACAAGGAAAGACTGAGGAGGAGACATGACCACTAAATACAATGTGGTCTCCTGGGTGGGATCCTGGAATGGGAAAAGGACATTAGAAGAAAAACTGGTGAGAAGATCTAAATAAAGTCTGTAGTTCACATTAAGAAATGGATAGCAGAATTACAAAGTCACTTACCACTGATTAAGATATAACTTTGTTATTTTCTATAACAGATTATTCTTTTTTAAAAAATTAAGGTCAAACTCACATAGCATAAAATTAACCATTTCAAAGTGATCAATTCAGTGGCCTTTAGGGGATTCATAATGTTGGGCAACCACCCCTTTTATGTAGTTCCCTCTGTCTAGTTCCAACACATTACCATTACTCCAAAAGGAAATCCTGTACCCATCAAGCAATAGCTTCCCTTTCCTCCCTTTTCCCAGCCACCAATCTGCTTTCTGTCTCTATGGATTAACCTATTTTGGATATTTCATATAAATAGAATCACACAGTATGTGACCTTTTGTGTCTGGTTTCTTTCACTTAGCAAAATGTTTTTGAGATTCATTCACTTTGTATCATGTGTCAGTATTTCATTCTTTTTTATGGCTTAATAGTACTACATTGTATGTACATACCACAATTTGTTTATCCATATATTCCTTGATGAACATGTGGGCTGTTTCCACCTCCTGGCTATTGTGAATAGTGCTGCTATGAACATAAGTGGACGTGCATGCATTGTTTGAATACCTGTTTTCAATTCTTTTGGGTATATACCTAGGAGTGGAAATGTTGGGTCATATGATAATTCCATATTTAACATTTTGAAGACCCACCAAAATTTTCCACAGTGGCTGAACCATTTGACATCCCCACCAGCAGTGTATGAGGGTTCCAATTTCTCTCCATCCTCACCAACAGATCCTAATGGACGTGAAGCTGTATCTCATTATGGGTTTGACTTGCATTTCCCTAATGACTAATGATGTTGAGCACTTTTTCATGTACTTGCTGACCAGCTGTATATCTTGTTTGAAGAAATGTCTGTTCAAGCCCCTTGTCTATTTTTAAATTGGGTTGTTTGTCTATTTGTTGATGAGCTGTAAGAGTTCTTTACATATTTGGATACTACATCCTCATCAGATATATGATTTGCAAATATTTTCTCATATAATAGATCCATTCTTGATCAGAATTCTAATCACCTCCAACTGAGACACAATATGAGAGTGTGAAAATCATCTTGAAAACTGGAGGTGACGGGAGTGGTCCATGGCTTCATGCTTGTCTTCACATTAGTCTTTTTTTTTTTTTTCACATTAATCTTTATTGAAATCTTGCTAGATGAATAGTGGGTTATTGTTACTCATGAATTTGACCTGGTTCTTTTTAGTTCATAGTAATTATATTCATTTTCCATTGTTGCATAACAGATTTCCACCAAATCAGCAGTTTAAAACAACACAAATTTACTATCTTACAGTTTTTGTGATCAGAAGTCTAGACACGATGAACTTGGTTCTCTGCTCAGGGTCTCATGATGCTAAAGTCAATGTGTCCTCTGAGGGTTTCTAGAGCTCTGGGTCCTCTTTCAAGTCCATGTGGTTCCTGTGGTCTGAGGCCCCCATTCTCTTTCTAACTGCTGGCCAGAGGCCATTCACAGTTCCTTGCCATGTGGTCCCCTCCACACACCCTCTCATGCTTCAAGGAAGGGTCTAGTCTTTTTTAAGGACTCACGTAATTAAGTCAGGCCCACCAAGGATAAGCTTTTTAATGTAACTCAATCATAGGTTGAGTAATTCAATCATATCATCATAATCACAGGTTCTGCCTACACTCATGGGGAGGGAGTTATACAAAGTGTGTACAGCAAGGGGTGGTAATCTTGGGAGCGATCTTAGAATTCCACCTGCTGGAGTATTGTATCACAGTTAATTTTCTACTTTTGACAAATGTACTATGGTTATGTACATATGTACATAATATGTTTCTATACAACTAAAATTATTCCAAAAAATTTAAAAGTCTACATCATGGATTTCAACTTCCAGGCAAGATGAGGTAGCAATGACTAGATTTACATAGGTACATAGGTACAATATGGTTCTATAAATCTAAAATTATTACCCCAAATTTAAAAGGTCACATTATGGTTTTCTACTTCCAGGCAAGAGGGAGTAGTAGTGACTAGATTTACTCTCCTGCCCAAAACAATATCAAAAACCCAAACAAAAATAGAAATCCCACAAATAAGATATATGAAGCAATGGTTTTGAAGATATAGGGATCAAGCAAGGAAAGAGACTGATCCTCAGAGACACAGAAAACGACTACTCTGGCTTCCTGCCTGGGGAGAGTTTCCAGGATGTGGCACAGGGAGAGGAAATACGGGTGGAACCTGGCAGCTGTGAGTGCAGGGATGCCAAGGTAATTAGAGTTTGCAGAGCAGAGGACCTGGTAGCTGAGAGCTGCACACAGAGAACCACGGAGACCTTCAAGGGTCCTCGCAGGGTATTCCACAGAGGGTTGATCAGCACGTGTGTGAAGAAACAACCTGAAGCCAGGGAAAGGATTAGAGGGAACAGTGCCCAGCTCTCACACAGGGCTGGGAAGAGCATCTGTTCAGACACTGAGTAGGGTACCAAGAAGGGTCCTGCCTCAGTGGTAGGCAATAATCAACCCTACACTAAATACAGCTCTGATTCCACCTAATGGATCTTAAAAACAAGATCCAAAAGGATCAAACTATTACAAGTAACATCTATGACATAACAAAGCTCATGAATATTGATAGAAATATAAAAATATCCAGCACCCAAAGAGGTAAAATTCATAAATGCCTGGCATATAATCAGAAATTACCAGCAGGAAAATAGGCCCCATAATGAGCAGAAAAATCAGTTAATTGAAAATGACCCATAACTGCCATAGGTGTTAGCATTAGCACACGAGGACCTTAAAACAAGAAATATAACTGCATAGTGTATGTTCAAAAGCCTAAGTAGAGAGATCAAAGATATTAAATGACCTGAACTGAAATTCCAGAGATGAAAGCTATCATGTCTGAGATGGAAAACAGGGTAGAAAGGATTAATGCAAGATTAAACATTGCAGAGGAAAAGATTAGTAAACAGCAATAGAAACTATCCAAAATGAACACAGAGGGAAATTATTATTTTAAAAAGAAAGCATGTCAATGAACTTTGGGATTCAAGTGGCCTAATACGTGTGTAATTGCAGTCCCAAGGGAGAGGAGAAAAAGAGCAGAACAGAAAAAAATATTTGAAGAAGAAATGGCCAAGAACTTTTTCAAATTTTGATGAAAACTATAAACTCACAGATTCAAGACTCTTAATGAAACTTAAGCAAAATAAACATGAAGAAAACTACACCAAGGCATATCATAATTGAATTGCTTAAAACCAGGGATAAAGAGAAAATCTTAAAAGCGGCCAAAGAAAAAAGACATTATATGAACAAATGAAACTCGCATATACTGCTGATGGGAATGTAAAATGATACAATGTTTTTGAACAATGGTTTGGCAGTTTCTTAAAAAGTTAATCACACATCTATCAGATATAACCATTCCACTCCAAAGTATTATACCCAAGAGAAATGAAAGTATATTCCATACAAAGACTTGTACATGAATGTTCATGGATGTTTATTTGTAACAGCCTCAAACTGGAAATAACCCAAATATCCATTAACAGGTGAATGGATAAACAAATTGTGGTATAGCCATATAATACTACTCAGTAATGAAAAAGAATGAACTAACAATGTATGCAAAAGAATCAAAGAAACTCTCAATAATTATACTGAGTGAAGGAAACCAGGCTCCCCTCCCCCCACAAAGAATACATACTGTGTGATTCCATTCCTACAAAAATCTTAAAAAAAAGGAAAGCTAATTAATTGTGTAGAAATCAGCAATACTTGCATGGCAGGTGGGAAAGAATGGAAGGGAGAGAATTCAAGGGGGAAAGAGGAAAGTTTTGAGGGTCATGGACATGTTCATCTGTGGGGATTTCACAGGTGTACACATATGTCAAAATGTAGCAAATTACACATTTCAAATATGTGGAGTTCAGTGCACTTCAAGTATAACCTAACAAAAGCCAAAGGACAAGGGCACTCAGGTCCTGGTTCCCACAGGCTTGGCCGGGTGGTGGGTCAGGCATCCTGGGCTCGGGAAGCATCAGTTCACCACCCTGAGCCTCAGCTTCCACCTCAGGGTCAGGTAAACATCATGGCAGAGCCAGGTGAAGACAACCAGTGAGAGCAGCTAGCCCAAACCAGGCATTTGGCAGGAGCTCAGAAACTTTTCTCTTAGCAATGTGGGTTTAATCAGTGACTCCCATTGGCATGCTGAGTGACTCTCTCCTAAACCACAACGGCAAACATTTCCTTAAAGGTCCCCGTTCAGTCCCAAAATACAGAAGTGTGTTTTGAAAGGTTTGGTCTGCAAACAAAATGCAAGTCTTCAGTAATCGTTAATTCATGTTCCCATTCATTATTTTTCAAGGACACACACATGACTTCCCATCAGAACCGCTTTCTAAGGTTCATCACACTGGCCTGACAGAAAGAAATCCCATCAACAGCCATGGGAGGGGAATGAACAGTTTCCATCATGGCTTTTTTTTTTTTTTTAGCCATACAGAGCGGCTTGTGGGATCTTAGTTCCCCAACCAGGGATGGAACCTGGGCCCTCAGCAGTGAGAGTGTAGAGTCCTAACCACTGGACTACCAGGGAAGTCCCTCCATCATGGCTTCTGACATGTTGAGGAGAGCCCTCAGGCTGCTCCCATGTGTGGCCTCCCAGCCTCCTCCATACCACAGCCCAGCTGCCATGTCAGGCCTGCTTGAATCCCCACACTGGGCTCCAACTGTTCCTGCCGACCCCTGCCCTCTTGATACTGCCCACAGTGAACGCCTGGAGTTTCCCTGATGTGTCAAGTCTGATTAGATGGTGGTATGGGCTGAATCGTGTCCCCCCACCAAAATTCATGTGTTGTAGTCCTAACCCCTGATCCTTCAGAATGTGGCTGTATTTGGGATAGGGTTTTTAAAGAGGTAATTAAGTTAAAGTGAGGTCATTAGGGCCCTAATCCAATATGACTGGTGTCCTCTTAAAAAGAGGAGATTCAGACGCAGATACACACAGAAGGAAGACCATGTGAGGACACCGGGAGAAGATGGCCATCTGCAAGCCAAGGAGAGAGGCCTCAGGAGGAACCAACCTGCTGACACCTAGATTTTGGACTTCTAGCCTTTAGAATTACGAGAAAAGAAACATCTGTTGTTTAAGCCACCCTGACTGTGGTACTTTGTTAGGGCAGCACCAGCACACTGACACAGATGGGGTCCCTCAGACACCCCGACCCCAAGCCCATGTCTCCTTCAGATTCCCCACCATCCCCAAGTGAACTGAAGTGAGAGAAGGCTGAATGGACCTGGGGCCTTGACGCCAGGCAGACTGAGAAGTTTTCACCTTACCGGCCCACAGGCGATGAGGGGCACTGAGGGTTGATGGGGTGAGGAGAGGGAGACACCGCTGAGAATATTTAGGAAGATGAGTGAGAAGAATGCGCAGTGGCCAGACCCGCCTACGGCACGGACTCAGAGAGGCAGCGCTAACTGAACAAAAGCCCAGGAAGAGATCATCAGCAGAACCAGGACCGGCTGGGCTGAGTTATACTATGGTGCTTCTTCCAGCTCAACTCATTCAAGGCCACGCCTAAGGTGTGAGCTTCATCATAGGAGCCGGAAGGAGGAGGAGGAACTGTCCCCAGGAAGGACCTGGCATTGATGTTAGCAGTCCCGGCAGCCCCGAAGCTAGGATTAGCCAAGTGGGGAGTGGTTAAGGAGGGAACTCCCGGCCCCTCACTGTCCGGGGCAGTCCTGGGAAGGGGCCTTACTCCATCCTCACAGAAAAGCAGTGAAGCAGACACCATCACCCTTTTTCCAGAGGAGGAAGTTGAGGCTTGGAAAAGCCAACTAATTTGTCCCAGGACACGGTGGCCAGTTTAAAGGCAGCTCCAGGCTCAAACCCAGGTCTCCCAGCTCTGGAGCAAGAGCATGAACTGTGCCAGGCCCAGTCAGGGGGTCTCCCAGGTGGGACAACTTCTGTGGGGAGGCAAGAGGTCAGGCTGGTCTCACCCTTCCCGCTTCCTTCCCAGCTCCTGTGTGCACATAAGTGTGCATATGTGCATGCACACGCTCATACACACCCCCACACATGCACACACTTATATTCATGTACACACTTAGACACATACGTGCACTCACATGTATATACACACTCACACACAGGCAGCATGCTCACATGTGTGCACACTTGCTCTCACACGCATACACACCCACACGCATGCACACTCTTGCACTCTCCCAGCCCTAGCACTGGCTCACCCTCACACCCACATACTCTAATCCCATCGCCATGTGAACTTGTCCTTCGTTCGTCTGAACCACAAGATGGGTCTGAAAACAAGATGCTGTAGATGATAACAGACCATACATCACACAAAAAGGCACAGTTCAATAAATGGATAGACCCTGGTTTTTGTGTGATGATCCTCCTTGGAGGACCAAGTTAAGTAGATCTTATTTAAATTGTCTTCTGAAAACACCAGAATTCTTTCTAACTACTTTATGATTTGTTTCACAACATAAAGTTGGAAGCAAATTCTGTTTTAAAAGTTCATATTACCCATTGGAAGGCACTTCCCCCCCCGTCAAGGTTTTGTGGCTACATCAGAAAAATAAAGGTTTTCTCATTTACCAATATGAATCAAAGCAGATGTGTGTGAGGCCTCCAATTCATTAGTTTAATCATGAGCACTTGGGAGTATTTGTGCCATATTGCACAACCACAAAAACAGATTAACATTAGTTAAAGCAAATTTATTGGCTGTTTGAAAAAATCCATATAATTTTCGTGAATAATTAGATTTCTATTTTGGTCAAAACTGAAATTTTTTATTTAAGTGGAAAATCTCATTCTGCTCAAATGAGAGACTGAAAAAACGTGGCTATGAAGCTAATGCAGTCTTTGCCTTTCTTCAACAACCAAGTCACATTTCTCCATCATTGACTCAGAGACTGGACATGTGTTAATACCTTTTTCGCTTCTGTATGGCCTTAACAGGATGGCAGAACCCCAGTGGTAAAAAGATCTTAAGATCATCCTTGTAACCACAGGACCTCCTGTCCAATTAGCAAACAGAGACATTCCTTCTGGATTCAGTCAAAGAAGAATTCCAACAAGAAGAACGATTTTCTGGATGTGTACGATGCACTAAGCTCTTTGGACATATCAACTTGTTTAATCCCCACAGAAACCTTATGAGGCAAGTACTATAATCCCCATTTAACGGATGAGCAAACTGAGGTTTGGAAAAACAGCCATTTACCTGAAGCTACACAGCTGAGAAATGACAGAGCTGGGATGTGAACCCAGTTCTGCTTAAAGCTGAAGTCTTCCCCACCACCCTCCACATCGGACACCTGTGGAGGATGTCCACACTGGCAGAAAAAGCTGCCACTGCTCCAAGCTAAAGTATTGTTTCCATGGGGGGCTGCTGTGAGGCTGCAGAAAGGGCTCAGAGCTAGGAGTCAGGTCACCCAGGCTCGGGTGCACGCTGCCACCTGGGGCTGGTCACTGTCACTTCTGGGAGGGTGAAGCCTATCTCTCAGGGGTTGGGATGGGGCTGTTAAGAAACACCACAAGGAAGAATACGTGACCCTTCTGTCCAGGGCGGGCACTTGGGAGGCCCTCAACTGTTTCCCCTGTAGTCTCCAGGAGTACAGTGACATGCCTTTCTTTAAAACTATATCTGCAGGGAATTCCCTGGTGGTCCGGTGGTTAGGTTAGGACTCCGCACTTTCACTGCTGAGCACCCGGATTCAATTCCTGGTCGGGGAACTAAGATCCCACATGCCATGCGGTGCAAAAAATAATAATAATAAATAAAATAAAATCTGGTAGGGGAGACATAATATTTTTTTAAAAAAACTGTATCTGCAAACTTATTTTTTCTCCCAGTGGTTGGTGCTTAGTACTGAAATATATTTCCAGACATGATGAAGGGATGTTTTCTAAGTGTCTGTGTCAACAGTTAAAGATTAATCCTGATCCTACACATGGAGAAAATCGATTGGGGAAGAGCTGGAAGTCGTGTGTGGGCTACAGAGAAGTTTACCGAACAGAGTTACATTTGCTCACAGAATTAGAAATCGCAGCGCAGACCAAGTGCAGTGCCCGGCACTGCAAAACACTACTCAAGGAGGGTTCTGCACCAAACCAACAAATGAGCCTAATTCTGAGATGAGGTCTTCAGAGTTCTTCCAAATCTTATTTTAAGACTTCTTTATCATTCGCTTTTTGCTTTTGCTTTCAACAACAACAGATCCAATTGAAATAAAAGTTCAACCAAAAGACAGATTGAATCCACTTTTCCCATCATAAAACTTGAAGCATGATTTCACAGTGGTGCAACAGTTTTGGAATTCCACAGGAGAATGAACATGTATGTCATGGACAAACTTGGATGTTCCAAAATCAAGACAAAAAACAAAGCCCTAAAAATGATCCTCTTTAGGCAGGTACTCTACGTCATAAAAAATAACAGAAGTAAGAAACTTTCCCCATAAAACCATCAGCTGTACTGTGCCAACGAAGATGTGGAGAGGCCTAGATGCTGTGTTGATAAAGGGATGCAGATTCCACTGATGGAATCCTATGTGGTCATGAAACATGACCATAAAGACTGTGCAGCACCTGGAAAAATGTTTTTGATAAAAGGTTGGAATATACAGAAGCAAGGTGTAAATGGTGTGCGCACTTAGGTACACATAAATCTGTCCATCCATATAAGAATTGGAAGGAATCGTGCAAGAGGTTAAATGTCCTTGTTTTAGGGTGGTGGGATTATCAATAACATTAATCATGTTAAATCGACATACATCTTGGTTATTTAAATTTTAAAAAGGGAGGAAGGGGAAGGGTTGCCAAGCAGGTGTGCTATTTCCCAACATTGGGTCTAACATCCTAAAGGAGGTGGTCACAGCCCAGGAGCAGTGGGAGCTGAGCAAAGAGAAAAGGGTTTGAAAGAACTCTATCTCCCACCAACACCTAACAATGCCGAGTGGGGGGCAGGGGTCAGAATTATTAAGGGAAAAGGGGGAAATGTGTAGAAATCTGTGGTGAAGGAGAGGGCTCCCTGAAGGTGTAGGATTACACCAAAGGCCTTTGGGATCCTGACACTGAAGAACAGCAGGATCTAGTGCTCAGAGCTCACCCTGGGCTGTACAAGCTACTCTGTCCAGCCCTCCCTTCTCTTCCTGAATCACCATGGCCCCTCCCCACAGGCTGAGCAGTGCTCTCAGCCCTGCCTCCTGCGTAGAGAACTGAGGCTCTGGACCAGCCTAGGCCACACAGCCAGCAGGTAGTGGGGGCTGCTATAGACTGAATCATTGAGCCCCCCGCCCCCCTGTAATGGGATTAGGAGACGGGGGTTTTGAGAGGTGATTAGGACATGAGAGTAGAGCCCTCATAAATGGGATTAGTGTTCTTATAAAAGAGACCCCAGAGAGCTCCCTCAACCCTTCTGTCTGCCATGAGAGGACACAGGGAGAAGACCGTCTATGAACCAGGAAGCGGGTCTACACCAGACACCAAATCTGCTGGCGCCTTGATCTTGGACTTCCTAGCCTCCACAGCTGTGAGAAGTAAATATCCGTTGTTTAAGCCACCCGGTCTGTGGTATATTGTAACAGCAGCTTGAACAGACTAAAGACAGTGGCCTTCTGATTCCTTGTCCAGAGCGCTTCCTCTTGAAACTCGGGCCCCTCAAGGCCACCATGACACATGGCACCAGGCAAAGCTGGGCAACCTCCTGGCCTCACTGCTCCAGGTCACTGGGACTCAGGGCACCCCAACAGACTCCTCAACCAGTCCGGAGAGGAGCCTCCTTCCTCATGAGTACACTCCTATGGGGAGAACACTCCCCGGGAAGCAGATGAAAATGGGCTGAAGGGGGACTTCCCTGGCGGTCCAGTGGTTAAGACTTCGCCTTCCAATGCAGGGGGTGTGGGTTCTATCCCTGGTCGGGGAGCTAAGATCCCACATGCCCCACAGCCAAAAACCCAAAACATAAAGCAGAAGCAATATTGTAACAAATTCAATAAAGATTTAAAAAAAAAGAAAAGAAAGTGGGCCGAGGAAGGTGGGCCCCAGGAGCAGGCGGCCCTGACTGCCCTCGGCTGGACATGAAACTCATACAAAGGGTGGAGAGAACACACCCGTCCTTATCACTCCTCCTTCCAAGGCCTCCTGCTGACCTGAGGGAGCCCAGGCCTGGCCTGTGTGCCTGGAACAGGTCATGGCCTCCCTCTTAGTGACATTTCTCCCTTGTAAAACAAGGACAATAACCTCTGTCTTCCACAATTCAAGATGCTGTTGTGGGAAAGTTTTAAGATTTTAAGTTATCCTATAACTTGTTAAGCTCACATTTTGTGAGTGCATTATATTCAAAGAGAAATCCAGATTTTGATCCTACCACAGGTAAACCCAAATGTATCAATATACATAAACACCTGCAGAACAAACACCTACCAACCTACTGCCTAGCCCATTAGATCAAAAATCCTTTAGCTGGATTTCAAGCCGTTGAGGAAGACTTTCTCCAGAATGTGGCTCCAGCCTGTTGCCCAAGCCTCTCTCTTGTTATTCCTTGGATGGTCATCTACTTGGTTTTACCAGCCCCCTGTCTTCTTCCCCTTCTAATAACAACACTCCAAATTGTCCTTTGGGGAACCATCCTCTACTCCTGGTCCTTTCAGCTCCAGTGGGGTACACGCAGACGTGCACAGGTGCACACAACCCCCAGCCCCTCCCCCGCAGAGATCAGAGATGCTGCCTGGCTCAGCTCAGTGACTGGTGCAGGTCATCCATATTGACCATTGGAGTGAATCAGGGGGACTATCGGGAAAGAGAAACTCTAATGCTGAGGATAGGGACCTGGAGCTGCTGACAGTTGCCCTGCCACTTCATGGGGAAGAGTGAGGGCATCCTTGACAAAAATGGAGCCAACTCAAAGAAACACAAAATCAAGGCACCTCTAGCTGTGCCTGAGCAGGCATTTCCCTGGACATTTCAGTTAAATTCCCTTTTTAATTAAGCCAGTCTGAGTTGGGGTCCTTTCACGTTGCTATTTGAAAGTATAAGGATCCAAAGGCAACTAGAAAGGTGGACTCGAATGAGATGATGCTCAATGAAGGTAAAAGAGACACCCTGCTCTGGGGACCATGATTCTTCCATGATCCTCTGGAAGGGGATTTGGAGGCCACAGTGAGATATGGCTGTTGAAAAAGCCAAGGGGGCCTGTGGCCAGGATTGGGGTGAGGAGGGGGAGCACAGCTGCCTAGGCACACCTGATGGGTACAGGGCACCACGCATGTTTTCAGGTGCACTGATCTCCTTGGTCCTCGGAGTGGCTGGGCCAGTTCCCTCCAGTCCGAGCAGCCTCTTCCACTTACTGCAGGGTGATGTGCAGGTGTCATCATTTTTTGTGTATGCCATGATGTGGAAAGAGTTGGAAAGCAGGACCCTAGAGTGCCATCCCCAGTGAGGAGGCCACTCCAGTCAGTCACTTTGGGATCAGAACAGCATGCACTTAAGGGTTAAAGACCACAAACTACAAAGCATGGGACTGAGCCAGAGAGAACACCAAATGCATCAACCTTGCCTTTGACTACTATGGTTAGATGCAGGGCTGGAGAGCAGGACCCTGAGGGAAACAGAAATTTCACAACTGGGGAGTGTTCCCAAAGTGTGGAGCAGTGAAGGGGGTATGGTTATGAAAACGGTGGCAGTTCCACGGTTTTAAACAATAAACAATGGATGACTTCCCCCTCCCTCCACCCCCACCCTGTCCTCCTCTAGGACGACATTCTAGGGTACCCATCTGACACTGTTGGTTGTTCCCCAATAGCCATTCCTAGGCTCCCTTCCTCACAAAGCTACAATTTTGTTCCACTGGCAACATGCCCAGACTCAGAGGATTCGTCAAGCTTGGCCAAAGCCTCCTGTGGCAACCCCATCACCCTTGACAGGATGATGATGATCACTGGCCCTGGTTCTGGCTGGTGGCTATAAGGAAAGTTCCCTGACTCAAATGAAAAAAAAGCCTCTTGAGAAGATAGCTTTTTCCTGCCCTATTCCCTTCTACCTTGGCTATTCTTGTGTGAAGACATGTGCTTGGAGCTGCAGCAGCCATATTGTGACCATGAGGAAACACCAAGAGAATGGCAGACAATGACCTGGCACCCCAGTCATGGCCAAGTCATTGAACTAACCCAGGATCTGCAGGCTGACTTCCAGGATTCTCAGGTTATGCAAGAGAATTCAATGACTGTACTGTTTAAGGAATCACACTGGGGGATTTTGGTACTCGCCATCAAAAGACTTACTGACCAACACTTTCCTCTGCATTATCTTATTTGCTCATCAGTACACAGGTAGTTGTGACCATCGTATTAGGGAAGAGGAAGCTGGAGCTCAGGAAGTTAAAGAGGTTAGATGCCAGGACTAGTAAATAGTGGGCCTGAAACCCCATTTATCATCTACCCCTCTCTGCCTGCTGGTATAAATTCATTCAGCTTACAGATCCCTGAACTTCAGAAGCGATGTTGCAAATCTTCAAAGCTAATGTGCAAAAGTCCAATTCAACAATTCCAAAATATATCTGTGAAAGGAATGCCCCAATAGTTGGCTCATTCTAAACATGCTGCTATTATTATAAAGCTCTCCTAAACTTCTGCAAAAAAAACAAGAAAAAAAAAAAAAAAAGAGTGGAGAGATAAAGTGAGCATGCCAGGAAGTAACAGGAAACTTTTTTGGTTTGGGAGCCAGGAAATGTTAAGGAAACAAATGTAGCTATGATTTATACTCCATCTCCAGTTGTGCCATGGGATTCAAAAATTGGCATTTTTATTAAAGCATACACCTTAGAGCAGTCCTGATAAGTGACAAGCTGCCACAGAGGCCAAATAAAGCTACATTTGATTCTGGGTTTTATGGTAACTTAACCAATATATATGGTTGATGGTAGGGAAGCAAAGGGCTTGAATTTTAACCTGAGTCTCTGGGTTTTTCTTGTTTTCAAACTGATTGGTCTGGAGAATGGAAGACCAACAGCCAACAATAAATCCATTGTAAGCTGAAAATAGATTCCTCTGAATACAACTAAATATTTCTTTAATCTTTGCATTAAAATTTTTACTGTAGTATAGCAGCTATTCTATTTACTCTAAAATTTAAGCTTTTGTAAAACTGTAACTATAGGTATAACTAATGGGGGGGGGGTTGATTACCGAGGCAAGCTCTTTAAAGCACTTTAAAAGCATAATATCAGATGCTTGTTTTGCATTTATATTTTTGGGTCATACTGAAGATACTATTGTTAATGACTCTTGCTCAAAAATCTTGCTTTTATTTTCTGAAAACCATTTCTTTATTTTGTACCATGGGAAGGGTCTTTAATAATCATGAGTTATCATGAATATTTCTTTTTTGTAGCTTCTATATCTACATTATCAGGCACATCAGCCAGTCCCAAAGAAGTTATTTCACAGTTCTGTTCCCAAGGGAACAAAGACAGTGGGTCCCATATTAACAGTGGCTTCTGTTGGCTTATTTTTTATTTATTTTTTCTGACATTAAAGTTGTGTATGGTTGGCAAGGATTTCTATTCTCTGAAAACAAGATTGTTGGTAAAAGGACAAGCTGCAGGCATCCTCACATACACAACTACTTCAGCACAGGCTGAAAGGATGCTTCACTGAGAACAAATTAGAACTGAAAAACATGTTCAAGTACAAAGGTTCTTTCTTTAAGAGATTTTCAGTTCATTATTTATTTGTCCTTCATATCGAATAGTTTTTCTAAATTATCTTCACATCTATTTAAACCCAATTACCAACTCCCACTATGCACCTCCCATGAGTCCCCTCATCTCAGCCAGGGACTCTCAGGGTCACTGGCCAGGCCATGTACATTTCCCATCCAGTGACATTTGTGAGAAGAATGGCTAGGAGCAGGAACAGACTGGTGCCCTGGGAAAGAGATGCCTTTTCACAGCGATACTCAAAGAGCCAGAAGCTGAACCCCAACTGCATTCATAGTGTGGCATCTCAGATGCTCCAAGTAGAAACTCCTCAACACCAAACTTGGTTAGCTAGTCGCACGAAGTGCTAAGATGTGTCCTATGCTAATGGTATAGCCTGCAGAATGGTATAGCGAATTTCAAGTGGAAATCCCAGGATTTGAAATTTTCCCTTCCCCTTACTAATGAAGAGGAAAGAAGTGGGGGGTGGGGTGGCAGGGGGGTGGTATGGAGTGAGAGAAACAGAGAGGGAGAGAGAGGGGGAATACTCTGCCCAATAACTCCTTGGAAGCAGGATGAAGCCTCCTGTGATCTGCATAGTTCAGGACTTGAAAATCTCAGCCGTGGCTGCTTTCCCAGGACTCTCCTCCCTATTAGAATGGACACAATTTGCAAGTTCCTTCTAAAAGGTTTTACTGGGATTTCTGATTTACTCAATCAAAGCTTGCAGTTTATTTTTTATTAAGTAAAAAGGGCCCCCTATTCGAAAGAACAGCCACAGTTATAGCACTAACAGGTAGAAATTTTACTGGCCCTCCATAAATCAATTCAACACCCTTGTCTCTAAGGATTTGCCAAAAGGCAATGGGCTGCAATTATGAAACCATCACCAGGAGTTGCCAGCAGGGCTCCAGAGAGATTTCTAAAATCTGCAGGCACTTTCAAGAGGAACATAGGAAATCATTTCATGAAGCAGCAATTTTGCCCAAAACCAAGTTAGAAGAGATGTAATACTGGCTTAAATAAGTGACTAAGAAATAGGTATGGTGAACACAAAAGGCATGGTACAGTCTTCCCCCATTCACCTTAAAGAATCCAAATTAACTCAAAAATGGATACACAGCTACTTTAATAAAGATCACAGCTGGGCACAGTTCAGGGGAAATGGTAGTAACAGCCTTGCCCATCCTCTCCTCTACCTTGAAACACTGTGGTGCTATTCATACTACAGTTGAGGATGCCCCTTTGGGGAGTATGCTTGCCATCTTGAGGTAGCTGCCTTTCCTAGGAAGAAGAGGATGGCTCAGGCAAGGGAGGCCAGCACAACCAGAGGCGCTCTGGCCAGTCTACCACCACTGTTCTATGGGGAGGTGCCCTGCTGCACAAAAGCTGGAGGTTTTGATCAGCATGATGGGTGAGAGATTTGAAGTTCCAAATGTGGCTCCTGATTTGAAGACACATAGCAGCAACCTTAACAGAAGTGTCAGAGAGTCTCATATGATGCTTCCAGCAAGGAAACTCAGCATCTGCTGTGTCCACAATGCCCAGGTGGCATCGCCTAGGTGGCGTCGACCGAATCCAGAATCTGTATTTTTTGGCCCGGACTGTTTTTTATTCCCCTCACCCTGCCAAGCTGATGTTGGCACCCCCTCAGGTCTGGGTTGCCCTGGGTGAGCGCTGAGCCCAAGCAGCCCCAGGCACAGCACAGCATCTCCAAGATGGAGCTGTTCTGAAACACTTTCCTGAGGGGCCGGAGTGTGGACAGGGCAGGCTGGATTGACCATGTCCCTCCAAGGGCCCCGGCCAGGGTCTGACTGAGGTTTCCCGCCACCAGGAAACCTCCGGTCTGCTGGGGGTCCCACACCTCTGCAGGTATATCAGCGTTGGGAACAGTAGCTGCAACCAGTGACAGAAGTCACCACACACTTCCCGCAAGAGCTTCTTCATTATCCCGGCACAGGTAGGAAGGCAGGCGCTTAACGCAGGCGGGAATTCACCGGTCCGAGCGCACACACCAGTGGAGACTCGCCCCCAGATCTGTTATTTCAAAGTCCGCAGTCTTTCCTCTTCCTCCCCCTGCTCGTCCCCGAAACAGCCCTTCTAGGTTGTTTTTCACGCAGGCCGACCCTGAGGCTGGAGCGGGAACAGCAGGACCCCTCGGCCTCCAGCACCCCAGCCTCCCTCCCCACCCAACCCCACCCCCGACCCCGCGCAGGCTGCTCGGGCGCTCACGGCTGGCGGGCGACCGCTCCTCACCGCGACGGCTCCCGGCGCACGGACACTCCCAGCCCCGCGCTCGGCGACTTACCTCGCGCAGCAGGCGCTCCAGTTGCGGCTCGGCCCAGGCGACCAGGGTGTCCGGCGACCCCGCGCGCCACAGCAGCTCCCGCTCTTCCTCGAGCGCCGCCACCCGGCCCTGCAGCGCGGCCGCCTGGACGCCCAGCAGCAGGCAGGCGACCGCCGAGCCGGCGGAGAGCAGCAGGCACAGCGCGCTCACCGCCCAGGCCCCAGCTGCCGTCGCGGGGCGCCCCGCGCCGCCGCCGCCGCCCGCCCGGCAGCCCTTCCGCGCGTCGCCGCCGGCGCCCTGGCCTGGACTCATGGTGTGCTCGTCGCGGGTGGACTCTCAGAGGGGACGGTGCACAGAGCCGGGGTCACTGGCTGAGCGTGCTGGAGCGTGCTGCAGAGCCCGAGGCACGAGGTCGGCCCGGCGCGGGGCTTAGCCTCCGGGCAGCAGCGGACCGCGGCGCACGCCCCCTTCCCTGCCGCCAGCTCCTCCACAGCGGCCACTTTGGGCAGTTTCCTCTATGCAAATAGACCCTGCCAGAAAAGGAGCCGGGACCCACCCAGGGGAGGAGCGGCCAGGCCGGCCCCGCGCGGCGAGGGGGCGGGGGCGGGGGCGGAAAGGGAGCTGGCTCCTCGGAGCCCCCCAGCGCGTACCTGGCTGACCCCGCGCGCAGCACTCATCTCCGCCCTCACCTGCCCTGGACGCCGGGCTGCAGCCACTCCCGCGCATGCACCTCTGCGACTCCTCAGCCCGAGTTCCAACTGCGATCCCGAGAGGTCTGTGGTGCACCCAGAGACTCAGAGCGCCTTCTGCAGCCTACCCTTGGCTGCGGCATCATTCATTTGTTGGGAAAATTCCCCTCGACTTGTGAATTAACCTGACACTGAAGTGTCAGAAGTTTTGAAGTACGAAACTTCAAACCCTGTGGAAAACTTAGTGAATCCTTTCTAGATGGTGCCCTAGCGCCGCTTGGTGGTGGAAAGCGACCTCTTGTGCATTCATACAGACGCAGTCAGGGTCGGGATTGAGCCTAGTGGAAGGATGCCTCTTAGAATATTTAATACTCTCACCATTTATTATGTGCCAGACATGCGGTGCTGGAAACAACTTGTAAGACCTTGTTCCTGACCTAGAGAAGTCTTTCATTTGAGAAAATTGAGACTTTAACAAATGCAAAAGATAGGGGAAAAGAACTCCAACTTTTGATGAGCTGATGGCTTAATTCTGTAGTGGAAACACAACCTGGCCAAAAATAATCATCTAGTATGTACCACATTTAACCTATACTGCGATTCGGTTGCAAATGTACACCACAGGGTTAAAGTAGGAAAGCCTGAATGAGAATCAAATGGCCGGAACAGTCTTTTTCAAGAAAGGGGGGCAAGGCTGGAAGTCAAGCACATTCTCTGCTGGCTCAGATTCCTACCAGGATTTTGCATCCTAAAATGGGTCCCACATAACTCTCCCGCTAACTCCAGTAATAATCAAATAAAAACAACAGACTTGCTTGGATCTTTGTAATTTGGGCAAATCCACAGCCGTTTTTGAAAAAAAGACCGGTTATATCTTCCCACTCTCTGGGTATCTTTGGATTTATTAGCGTCTTTGGACAGATTACTTATCTCTTAACAAACACTGAGGACCTTCAGCTTACATATTCCTCCTCAATCCCTTAATTTAGAGGGGAAAATTACCTCCGAGATTGGAATAAAACAGAAATGGTTGGCATCTCACCTCTGCAACTTTGTAGCTGTGACCTTAGGTAACTTGGGGTCACAGTTAAGTGGTTATACAGAGATAGGTCTTGCTAAGATCTAGCATATGCCCAATAAATAGTCTGAAAAGTACTTGCTCAGCAAACTGGATTGTCTTCTTTGAAAAGAGGCCAACACCATATTACAAGTTGGCACATCGTTCTTGCTACACATAGGCAAATTGCCCGTCACCTGCACGTATTGTTCACCATATTCCAGAAGCTTCTGTGTATCAAACAAGCCAAGCTCATTGGTCTCTTTGGCCTTTGCCCTTGCCTACCGCCTCACTATCTGGAATATCCTGCTCTCAGATCTTTGAGCAAGCTCCTCCTTCAGGTCAAGGTCCTCAGGTCCTTAAAACTCACTATCTCCAAAAGACCTACCCAGACTGTCCAATCTAAGGAGGCTTCATTTGCAGTCCTCAGAAGGATTACTCAGGGAGATCATTTATCACTGTTTGAAGTTACCTTTTTATTAACAAGACAAAGTTACCCATTTGTCTCGTTCACCACTGTTTTCTCAAAGAGCAGTACAGGATCTGGCAAATATTTGTCAAGTGAATTAAGGAAAGGCGAAAATATGTTTACTGTCTACAGCTTAATTTAAAAGGCAAGGAAGAAAATACTCTATTTTGTAAGTTGGGGTCCTGGAAGGAAGAGATGGCATCCTCAGACTGAAGACAGTCTGATTGTAGAGACTGTCTACATGGTGGGGCAGATTAAGGGAAGCCAACAGGGGATGTTGAAGAAGCACTCTGGAGTATAAACAGTGGAAGGCCATTACCATCTCTAGCTACAGGGGGGAGAAGAAGAAACTGTGTGGGAACCCTGTGAATGCTCGGAGCTAAACAAAGGTCAGCTCAACAGGAGCTGTGGCCTTTGGTTAAGGGATACCACCTCTGCAAAACCATGGCTTGGAAGGTAAGGAGCTGGGGGATAATCTCTCTCTCGTCTTACTCTCTGATCTGCTGGGCCTCCCACTGACCAAACATACAGGACAAGGGAGCCCAGATGATGCAATGCAAAGAGGTCAGCCTCCTAAGGGCAGAGAGCTGAGTCAGAGTGGTGGAGAGCAGATCTGGGGGGTGGGCAGGAATCCACTGCATTCCCTAACGTGCATATAGATTACCAAGGTCAATCTAGCTACTGCTGCCTCTGAAATGGCTAACCTGTCAGCGATAGGCACTAGTCCTCAGGGAGACCAACTGGCTACTTGGTGGCAAACCAACTACTTTGAACTCCCTTCATCCCAGAAGGGCCAGCAATTTGTCCCTCACAGGGATGGATAGCTATACTAGGTATGGGCTTGTCTTCCCTGTTTGCAGAGCCTCAGCCAGCACCACTATCCATACAGATTCCCCATTCCACAGGTATGGAGTCCTATATAACAGAGCATCCAACCAGGGAACCCACTTTACAGCAGAGTAAGAGGAGGAGTGAGCCCATGACCATGGAATCCACTGGTTGTATTACATCCTGCACCAGCCAGAAGCAGCCAGCCTCACAGAACACTGGAACTGCCTTTTGAAGGCACAGGTGAAGCACCAACTCAGAGTATTCAGAGACAATATGCTAAAAGACTGCAGTGCCATCTTTCAGGATGTGGAATATGCATTAAATGAGGGACCTCTACATGACACTTTTTTTCCAATAATGCATGGGTCCAGGAACCAAGGGGTAGAAGCAAGAGTAGCTCCACTCACCATCACGCCCCGTGACTCACTGGGGGATTTTGTGCTTGCTGTCCTCACAAAGCTGGGTCCTGCAGGATTGGAGGTCCTACTTCTCAAGAGTGTTACACTTGCCAGGGCACACAGCAAGGGTCCATTCAACTATAAGCTATGGCTGCCCCCCAGGGCACTTTGAACTCTGTGTCCATGGACCTGAAGTCTAAGAGTCACCATTTTGGCAGGAGTAACTGACCCTCAAAAGTAGGGAGAGGAGGCTGCATTTATACAGTGGGGACAGGGAGGAATATGCCAGGCACCTGCTGGCACTCCTTTGCCCATCCTAACTGTAAATAGCAAGTGCAGCAACCCAGCCTGATGATTGTCAAGGGCTCAGACTCTTCAGGATAAAAGGGCATTATAAAATATTTTATTAAAAAGGGATTACTTGGGTCAGATAGGGTTGATAACCACTGCATAAGATTATAAGTAATGTTGATAATGAAGAGGTTCAGATATATTCAAAATGCTCTGTTTAAGAAGGCAGGGGGTACTTAAACATTTTTTTAAAATTTCCAACAAAAATGGTTCAAATTAAGCTTTAAGGCATAAAAGGATAAGTTTCAATTACATGAGGAAATTGTTACTTAGAAAAGGCAGTATGATATTGTGGAAAAAGCATCAGGCATTGATGTATAATGCCTAGATTCCAGTTCTGGCTCCACTAATAGCTCACAGCTACTTACTATTTCAGACCCCCAGTTTTCTAGTTTGCAAAATGGATATACCAACAGGGACTAGGCTCAGTCTATCTGAAACTAGAAAACTAGACAAACTATATGAAATGGCAGTTTTCAAGATACTGGACATCAGGCAATGAAGGACAGTGACCCTTGGGAGATGGGGGGAAAATGAAGTGAGCCCAAGGATTGTCCCAGCTTACTCTCTGGAGAGATGTTTTCAGGCCACAGTGCAGGGAGGGGGACCCAGGCAGAGCCACCCTAAGGTGAAGGAGCTGCAAGTCCAAAGAAGCTGAGGCAGTTAGAATTTGCAGGGTAGAGGACTGGAGAGCAGAGCTGCACACAGAGAGAGAACTCTCCACCTGAGATCATCACATTTGTGAGGAAACTACTGGGGCCAGGACAGAACCACTCAAAAGGATGAGACTCTAATTAGAGAGGAAGCAATCCCCACAGCTCACACAGGCCAGGGATAGCTCTTCTTCCCACCAGCCAGCATGCAAAACCTTATAATTTAGAGGGCATTGGGTAGAGTACTCAAAAGATTTTGCATCAGTAGTGGGGATAAACTAGCTCTAGACTAAATGCTGCTCTGGTCCTGCCTAACAAAGCTTAAACCCCAAACCTGAAAAGATCAAAATGATTCAAGTAATTTAATCATGTTCCATAATAAAGCTCAAGTGAATATAAAAATACCCAATAACCAACAAGGTAAAACAAAAAGCCAAAATTACCAGGCACACAAAACAGCAAGAAAATATGACCCATGATAGGAGAAAAAGCAATCAATCAAAACCACCTCAGAAATGAAAGAGATGATAGCATTAGCAGATAAGGATATTAAAGGTTATACCTGTATTCTATATGTTCAAGGAACTAAGAGGAGAGACTGAACATGTTAAGTAGAGACAAAGATTTTTGTTAAAAGATCTAATCTAGAGACTAAAATGACAATGTTTGAGATGAAAATTAAACTGTATGGGATTAAAGGCAGGTTAGACACAGCAGAAGATTAATGAAGTTGAAAATATAGCAGTAGATGGGACTTCCCTGGTGGCGCAGTGGTTAAGAATCCTCCTGCCAATGCAGGGGACACGGGTTCAAGCCCTGGTCTGGGAAGATCCCACATGCCACGGAGCAACTAAGCCCGTGCGTCACAACTACTGAGCCTGCGCTCTAGAGCCCATGAGCCACAACTACTGAGCCCATGTGTCACAACTACTGAGCCTGTGCTCTAGAGCCCAGAAGCCACAACTACTGAGCCTGTGTGCCACAACTACTGAAGCCCGTGCGCCTAGAGCCCATGCTCTGCAACAAGAGAAGCCACCGCAGTGAGAAGCCCGTGCACCGCAACGAAGAGTAGCCCCCGCTCACTGCAAATAGAGAAAGCCCACGCGCAGTAATGGAGAGCCAACACAGCCAAATAAATAAATAATAAATTTTTTTAAAAAAAGGAAAATATAGCAGTAGAAACTATCTAAAATGAAACAGAAGGAAAAAGCTTGAAAAACAAACAAACAAAAAGAACATCTATTATCTCTTTAAAAGATAATAGATGGCTTAAGGCAAAAATAACAATGTATTGCAGGGTTTTAACATATGGCTAAGTAAAATGTATGGCAAAATGGTATAAAGCCCAGGAGGGGGAAATGGTAGTTTACTGTTACAAGATTCTTTTACTCTATGTGACATAGTATAATGTCAATTACAAGCATACTGTGATAAGGATGTATACTACAAACTCTAAAGCAAATGCTAAACACACACACACACACACACACACGGTTTAGCTAATAAACCAGCTAATAAAGTAGAATTATGAAAAATACTCAGTTCAAAATAAAGCAGAAAAAGGAAAATGGGAAGAAATGGGAAAAATAAAAAATAGGAAGATGGTAATCTAAACCCAAAAATATCAAAAATCCCATTAAATATAAATGGTCTAAACACAACTAACAGGCAAAGACTGTGGCACATATATACAATGGAATATTACTCAGCCATAAAAAGAAACGAAATTGAGTTATTTGTAGTGAGGTGGATGGACCTAGAATCTGTCATACAGAGTGAAGTAAGTCAGAAGGAGAAAACAAATATCACATGCTAACACATATATATGGAATCTAAAAAAAAAAAAAAAAAGGTCATGAAGAACCTAGGGGCAAGATGGTAATAAAGATGCAGACCTACTAGAGAATGGACTTGAGGATATGGGGAGGGGGAAGGGTAAGCTGGGACAAAGTGAGAGAGTGGCATGGACATATATACACTACCAAACGTAAAATAGATAGCTAGTGGGAAGCAGCCGCATAGCACAGGGAGATCAGTTCAGTGCTTTGTGACCACCTAGAGGGGTGGGAGAGAGAGGGTGGGAGGGAGGGAGATGCAAGAGGGAAGAGATATGGGAACATATGTATATGTATAACTGATTCACTTTGTTATAAAGCAGAAACTAACACACCATTGTAAAGCAATTATACTCCAATAAAGATGTTTAAAAAAAAAAAGATTGTCAGATTAGATAAAAATGCAAGACCCAGATATATACTTCCTACATAAAACACTTCATAGATAAATAAATAAATAAATAAATGGATGGAAAAAAGATGTACCATGGTAACATAAAAATGGAAATAGTATCTATTTGTGCTCATTTCATATGGTTCCTATAGGACTAAAACCAAAAGTATAGGAAAATCATTTATAGACTATAGAATACTGTATAAATCAAGAATATACGGTAGGGCTTCCCTGGTGGCGCAGTGGTTGAGAATCTGCCTGCCAATGCAGGGGACACGGGTTCAAGCCCTGGTCTGGGAAGATCCCACATGCCGTGGAGCAACTGGGCCCGTGAGCCACAACTACTGAGCCTGTGCATCTGGAGCCTGTGCTCCTCAACAAGAGAGGCCGTGACAGTGAGAGGCCTGCGCGCCGCGATGAAGAGTGGCCCCCGCTCGCCGCAACTAGAGAAGGCCCTCGCACAGAAATGAAGACCCAACACAGCCAAAAAAATAAATAAATGAATTAATTAAAAAAAAATGTTTCTGTGGTGTCTGTCCTGTGGAAAGCACAGACAAATACAACTCACATAGTGCCTAGCCAAAAAGATATAGATTAAAAAAAAAAAGAAGAAAAAAAAAAGGATATAGGGTATAAATCAAGAAATGGTGAAAATAACAGCTACTTTATATAAATTACCTCATTTAATCCTCACAACCACTCTTGGGAAGTTAGGTATTAGTATTTCAACTCATAGATGAGACTACAGAGAATACCTAATTTGTCTACCTATACAGGGAATCCCAGGGTGTAAATTCAATTTGACTCTGCAGGCAAGCATTGTCACACAAGTCATATTGTTCTCATGTGTGCAATTATTGTGAGGACACACAAAATAACTCAAATGTTCCTAAAAATAATTTGAAAAAATATTAAAAAATAATAGCAAGATCTTTTAAAATTAAACTCCTCTATTAATGACATACTCTAATCATTTAGGCCTTATCAATCATTCTCAAAACTGTACCTACCCATGTTGCCTTTAGTTAAGAGTAAATCCAGCAGCATTTAAAAGCACTGGGTTTTTTAAAAAAGGTATCCAAATTGGAAGGGAAGAGGGAAAATTGTCATTATATGCAGATCACAATGATACTCTATATAGAAAACCATAAAGACTCCACACAAAAGCTATTAGAACTGATAAATGAATTCAGCAAGGTAGCAGGATATAAGATTAACATACAGAAATCTGTTGCACTTCTTTACACTAATAATGACATATCAGAAAGAGTAAGTAAAAAACCAATTCATTTTATAATCACATCAAAAACAAAAAACAACAAAAAACCTAGGAATAAACCTGACCAAGGAGGTGAAAAACTTATTCGCTGAGAACTGTGAAACATTGATAAAAGAAACTGAAGATGATTCAAAGAAATGCAAAGATATCCCATGTTCTCGAAGTGGAAGAATTAATATTGTTAAAATGTCCATACTATCCAAATCAATCTACAGATTTAATGCGACCCCTATCAAATTATCCATGACATTTTTCACAGAATTAGAATAAATAATCCTAAAATTTATACAGAATCACAAAAGACCCAGATTTGCCAAAGCAATCCTGAGGAAAAAGAACAAAGCTGGAGGCATAACCCTCCCAGAATTCAGACAATACTACAAAAGCTACAGTAATCAAAACAGTGTGGTATGGGCACAAAAAAAGACATGGATCAATGGAACAGAATACAGAGCCCAGAAATAAACCTACCCACTTATGGTCAATTAATCTTCGACAAAGGAGGCAAGAATATACAATGGAGAAAAGGCAGTCTCTTCAGCAAGTGGTGTTGGGAAAGCTGGACAGTCAGCTGTATGTAAATCAATGAAGTTAGAACACTCCCTCACACTATACAAAAAAATAAACTCAAAATAGCTTAAAGACTTAAATATAAGACATGACACCATAAAACTCCTAGAAGAGAACATAGGCAAAACATTCTCCGACATAAATCATAGCAATGTTTTCTTCGGACAGCCTCCCAAGGCAAAAGAAATAAAAGCAAAAATAAACAAATGGGACCTAATCAAACTTAAAAGCTTTTGCACAGCAAAGGAAACCATAAACAAAACAAAAATACAACCTATGGACTAGGAGAAAATATTTGCAAATGATGTGACCAATAAGGGCTTAATTTTCAAAATATACAAACAGCTCATACAACTCAATAACAAAAAACCCAACTACCCAATCAAAAAATGGACCTAAATAGACATTTCTCCAAAGAAGACATCCAGATGGCCAACAGGCACACAAAAAGATGCTCAACATTGCTAATTATTAGAGAAACGCAAATCAAAACTACTGAGGTATCACCTCCACCAGTCAGAATTGCCATCATCAAAAAGTTTACAAAAAATAAATGCTGGAGAGGTTGTGGAGAAAAGGGAACCCTCCTACACTGTTGGTGGGAACATAATTTGGTGCAGCCACTATGGAAAACAGTATGGAGGTTTCTCAAAAAACTAAAAATGGAACTACCATATGATCCAGCAATCCCACTCCTGGGCATATACCCAGAAAAGATGAAAATGAATTCTAATTTGAAAGGACACATGCACCCCAATGTTCATAGCAGCACTATTTACAATAGCCAAGACATGGAAGCAGCCTAAGTGTCCTTCAACAGATGAGTGGATACACAGACACACACAGACACACACACACAGACACACACACACAGACACACACACACACACACAGACACACACACACACACACACACACACACAGGAATATTACTCAGCCATGAAAAAGGAATGAAAAAATGGCATTTGCAGCAACATGGATGGACCTAGAGGTTATCATACTAAGTGAATAAGTCAAAGAAAATATATGATATAACTTATATGTAGAATCTAAAAAGATGATACAAATGAACTTATGTACAAAACAGAAATAGACTCACAGACATAGAAAACAAACTTATGGTTACCAAAGGGGAAGGGGGGTAGGGATAAATTAGGAGTTTGGGATTAACAGATACACACTACTATATATAAAATAAATGACAAGGACCTACTGTATAGCACTGTGAAGTATATTCAATATCTTGTAATAACCTATAATGGAAAAGAATCTGAAAAGGAATATATATATATACACACATATATATGTATATATATTACTGAATCACTTTGCTGTATACTTGAAACTAACACTTCAATAAAAATAAAATTCAAAGCTCATGATAAAAAAAAGCAGCACTGTTTTTTTTTAAGTTAAAAAACCCTTAATTTTCATTTATATTTGTAATGGGAAACATTTTAAGTCACTGGGAGGAGGGGGTGCATGGGAACTCCTCCAAATCTACAATTAATCTTTAATCTCTTTACATGTAACTGCTGTTGATAGTATCTAAAGAACTAGACCTATGAGGTGTCTGCTCCTTTGGGATATTTAGGATGGTTTCAAGTCTTTACAATTAAATCTATGCTAAAGTCTTTTAATTATATATAACTTCTCCCTAACTTCTCCCCAGAATTGCAACATTTAAAAATAAACTAAAACCAGGAAAGGAGTGAATGTAAGAAAATGTATCTGAATAGTTGACCATTCTTGATTGGTTAAAAAAAAAAAAAAAATTCTTTGAAAATTCTATTCCCCCTTCCAGTTTCAGTGAAATGTCACAATAAAAACTGCTATGATAGGGAGCCAAAAGTAGAATTCTTGATAGTTTTGTAATTCCTGGTGCTCTAAAGAGGAACAACCAACATTATTGGGAAAATTAAAAAAACATGAAGTCACCTGGGTTAAAGCATTTATAGAAAACAAAGTAACTGCTATTTACTAGGGGTTAAAGCATTTATAGAAAACAAAGTACATAACTGCTATTTACTAGTGGGACTACTAAAAGCCAGGTAATCTGCTAGATTAAAAAATTTTTTTTAAAAATTTTTGGCTGTGTTGGGTCTTTGTTGCTGCGTGCGGGCTTTCTCTAGTTGTGGTGAGCGGCGGCTACTCTTCATTGTGGTGTGCGGGCTTCTCACTGTTGTGGCTTCTCTTGTTGCAGAGCACGGGCTCTAGGTGCATGGGCTTCAGTAGTTGCAGTGCGTGGGCTCAGTAGTTGTGGTGCATGGGCTTAGTTGCTCTGCGGCATGTGGGATTTTCCCGGACCAGGGATTGAACCTGTGTCCCCTGCATTGGCTATTGGATAACAGACATTATCCTTAAGTAATTCCAAGTAAGGAAGTACAGTTACTTTAAAGTAACTAACTCCTCCAAACACAGAGAAGACCTGGGACTAAAGTTGAAACCATGCTGGTAAGAAGTCTGAGCTCTTTTAATTCACTGAACTGCTATCCCAAAGAATTAACAGACAGGTAAGAAATGAACAAAAAGGGCCAGGATGCTTCTTTATATTTCAATTTCAATCTACAGGCTTGACTAGATCCAAGTTCAATTTTTTTTGTTTTAAAGGCAGTGATACCCCACAGGTGCTGTGTATTTCCTATTGCATCACCTCAGAAGCACATCAACACATCCATCTGGTTGTCAACCTGAGGTTCAGCCTGATCCCTTCATTATAAAGTTCTCCATCAGTTTTCCCCTCATGGTTTTAGCATCCACTGATGATTGGTGCCCAAATGTATTATTTCATAAAGAGTAGCAACACAGTGTATTTCTAACGTCCCTTCTGTATTTATCAGAAGGAATACTACAAAAAAACTTCCTTTCATTAACTATCAGTTTACAGGATAAGTGGGGACTAGAGGAAAGGACACCACTCCAATGATATATTGAATATGGGAAATTCTCTAAAGACAAATGACCAAGTTTCAATTAGCAAAGAAATAAAAAGGGGAGAAAAAAAGGCACATAGTGATTAAGAAATCTGAGACAAATTAGCTGTGTGGACCCTGACTGGGTACTGATTCAAACTAACTTAAAAGAACTCTTTAGACAATCATGAAACTTTATAGACTCTACCAGATAAGGAATTATTTTGTTAGGTGTGATACTGGCATTAAAAACTCACGTTAAAAGATATACAGTACAGAAATATGGATGAAATGGTATCTGACATTTGTACTTAAATGCAACAGGAAAATAAGTTGGGGAACTGATGAAACAAAATTTGCAAAATGTTTTTAATTTTTTAAGCTGGGCTATATATATTTAGAGGTTCATTATTCAACTTTTGCATTATATTTTTAAAAATCACTAACATAAAACTGGCCGCAAAGGCTGGACTGGCCAAGGAGTTGTAAAACCAACCTGACTTAAAACTTTACCTTCCCTCTATAAAAAAATGGAAAAAATAAAACCAATTAACCAAACAAAACTTTAGATTAAGGATTTTGCTGGATATAGCAACCTCTCAAAAATCGTGATCAAATGATCAACTCAAAATTTTAAGAATTAAAATTGTTTCTACCTATTTATTTGCAAACGTGCAATCTACTAAGCCAACAATTACTGATGCTATTAATACTGTTATTGACTCATGAATTCTTCTGTTCTATTTGAAAAGGTCGCCTTTTTTTGTTGTTGGCTGCTTGGCATGTGGGATCTTAGTTCCCTGACCAGGGATTGAACCAGTGCCCCCTGCAGTGGAAGCAGAGTCCTAACCACTGGACCACCAGGGAATTCCCTGAAAATGCAGCTTGTTAAAGTACTAGATGTTCAAATTTACAAATTTTTTTAAACTTATTTTTGGCTGTGTTGGGTCTTCATTGCTGCATGCGGGCTTTCTCTAGTTGCGGTGAGTGGGGGTTACTCTTCGTTGCGGTGCGCAGGCTTCTCATTGTGGTGGCTTCTCTTGTGGAGCACGGGCTCTAGGCATGCGGTCTTCAGCACTTGCAGCACATGGGCTCAGTAGTTGTGGCTCTCGGGCTCTAGAGCTCAGGCTCAGCAGTTGTGGCACACCAACTTAGTTGCTTCATGCCATGTGGGATCTTCCCGGACCAGGACTCGAACCCGCATCATCTGCATTGGCAGGCGGATTCTTAACCACCGCACCACCAAGGAAGTCCCTGGATGTTTAAATTTAAAATACCTTACTTGCACCAAATTTTGTGGGAATCAGAAATTTCAAACTGGAAATGAGTTAAAAAGCCAGGCCACTAACTGACGAAGTGTTTCTTCATTCCAGGATGTCAAGATAAGTTTAAATACAGGTTATCTGCCTATCTACTTAAAACAGAGTATATTTTCAAATTATCATACCATTTTAACCATTTTGATGGTTGAAGCTATGTATCAACTACTAAAGAAAAACGTGAGAAAAATGGAATCCAAGTAATTAAACTATTAGCCATTACATTCATTTCACCCCATTTCACAGAATCGTGAACAAGAATCAAACTGAAGTTTTTAACTCAGTAAGGTGTATTATCACAAGAAGGCACAATGCTAGAATCTAGGATACCTGAGTTTAAGTCACAATTCAGCCACAATTATTGGGAGTCGTGGCTGAGTCATTTCTAATTTCTCTAGCATCTAGCCCTTCAAGATTATTCAGAGGAATAGTTTTCAGTTGTACAAACTACAAAACTTCACTGGGTATTTTGCTACTGTCAACTGGATAAGAGAAGTCAATTTTATTCGTCTACTCCAAAAATTTTGATGAATGCATGGATGAGAACACCTGAGAAAATAAGCAGTAGCAGAAAGCACTGGAAATAACCTATTTAGCTGCACTTTTAAAACCAAGTTTGACGGCAATGGAATTTCTAGAAATAGTAAACTATGAGACATCAACTCACGAGGGAAAATACCCAGTTACAAACGATCCATACTTATACACCGGCCATTCTAAACCTTTCCTGTTAGTGCTGAAGCTCCCAACACTGTCAAATAAAAACCTGGCGCTTTCAGAAATTGAGTTCAGAAGTACAAGGAAAAAGGCAATTAAGAGTAGGAACCTGAGAGTTCACAGAAGATGGGAAGGAAGGTTAGCGGTAGACACTCATATGATACCAGGGGTACCATCCTCACCACTAAACTTTTCTTCTATCCTACCTAATTCACTGAAGTTTCACTTTAATTCCTAAACTTCCATGAATTAGGCCTAGGAACTAGCAAATACCCTTAGTGAAGAATGTAAATACTTTTCAGCAGGGAAAGGGGTTAGCAATCATTAACTTCTTAGTAAGAAATAGTGTGGATATTTTCTTTCCTCCTATATCCTGAGATCAGCTACTCCAAAGGAATGAGTTTCTGATGGGGGAGAAAGTAAACATTAATTTGGGAACTTGGAGCACTTGTAGGGAAAGGTCAGGAGGCTTAGGTAGTACAGTGGCACTAGCAGTATGGAAATGGAGAGGAAAATAAAGGATGGCTGACTTCTTAATCTCTATAACGAGATTGCTGTGTTAAGGAAAAACCTTTTCTTTACATCAAATGCTCCTTTAAAAAAAACCTTATAACATATAACATAGTTCAACTATATGTGGACTGCATCAGAGGCCTAAGCATAATTTATGCAGTGATTCTACGGCAAAATTTATTTCAGCTTTCTTAAATTCCTAGTCAACTTCAGGAACATAGCTTTACTATATGTGCAAATGCTACCAGCAGATCATGTAGAGAAACCCACCTTGGTATCACTATTTGTCATACCAAAAAATTACAAGCATTTTATGTTCAAAATACAGATAAAACTCAAATCTTTGGTAATGCACTTCAGAAATGGGAATACTTTTAACAAAAAACCTTTATCTGGATAATCAATCATGAATTCTACAACAAAAAGTATTTTTACCCGGCAGACTGATCAATAGTTTTTGTTTTTTTTACTAAATTAACATTTACCATGTAGTTTTTAATGTGAAAACAGGTAAACAGAAAAAAATACCTACAGACAAACAAAAAGTTCATTATGTTAACCAATCAGGGTCTGGAAATTTCTGCAGTTTTCTTCCCAAGTGTTCTCCAATCAAATCATCTTTTTTTTTCCAATAAAGAGTAACATAAATACAAATTGTTTAATAATAACCTTAAAGTCTCATAGGCTGAG
This sequence comes from Balaenoptera borealis, assembly GCF_965194805.1. Classification (NCBI taxonomy): domain Eukaryota; kingdom Metazoa; phylum Chordata; class Mammalia; order Artiodactyla; family Balaenopteridae; genus Balaenoptera; species Balaenoptera borealis. The sequence continues at coordinate 166,243,793 of NC_138867.1, forward strand.
GTTTAAGTATTTATACTTCATATGGTAAGGAAACAGATATTGGACAATTTCTAGACTCCTGAAGATTTGGCATTAAAAACAAAAACCTCAGTCATCAGAATTCCTATTTCTACGTTTGTGACTAACTACATAAATAGCCATTGGAAAACAGACTTCCCAAGCTAACTTTCCAGTTAGACTTTAATCTTAAACGAAGTGTGATGCGGTTTTATTAACCTATCACGATGCACAAGTTGGATGTCTTTCCATGACTGCTACTTACCACCACTGACATCACCCAATGAAACAGAACACAATACTTACAATTTAATGAAATTCCAACAGCAAACAGTTCCTATGGGTTTTGGTTTCTAATACCTGCCTACCTAGAGTTAATAATACTTATTACCTGTTCAACAATTACAGAAAAAACTTTTCAAGTTAAGAAAAGTTTGAGGTATATAAAGAATATTCATTTAAGAATGAAGTAGTCAAGATTTCCTTTTACTCAAAAAAAAACCAAAAAACAAAAGACAAAAATCACTTCCAAGAGTCAACCTCCATGTACAAAAGGCAAGATCAATCACATTTATCGCTGGACACAAAGGATATTCCAAAGGTCTTTAAAAATGGTAATTAATCTCAAAAAAGGAAAATTAATTTTAGCTTTTATATTTCATTCATTATCAAGACCATATTTGCTTAACAAGATAATTATGCAATTGATACAAAACATACAGCATTTACACTTAACTGTACAAAATAATTTAAGGTTTACAAAAATATTAGAATGTTTAGAGTTGACTGACACAGTCTTAGATAATCTCTTCTAGAGAAGTATAGTAAGACCACTGATTTCCATTTCATTTCTTTTTTAATAAGTCAAAGAAAGGATGCTGCAATGCTTCATCCAAGGTAATTCTTTTCATTGGATCATATTCTAACATTCTTCGAACCAGGTCAAACAGTTTCTCATGTTCTTCATCATGACAAAGCATAAATTCCTGAGGGGAAAAATGACTTTGTTTAAGAAAGACATTAAAAAATAGTTAAAACAGGTTTTTTTTTTTGTTTTTTTTTGTTTTACCTTTAATGGTTTGCAGCGTCTCCTAACATATCTACCAGCAGAACTATGTTCATCCCAATCTAGCTGATTATGATGAAAATACTTGTGTTTCCTATAGGAAAGAGAAGTCTGGATTAGTTTAAATTAAAAACAAAACAAAAAAACCCCCCCAAAACCCCACATGCTTACCCTGCCCCCACCAGGGGACTGGGGGAAAAGATGGAACCATAGACATCTCTCTATATATACATAAACATACAATTTCTAAAAATCTCAGCAATAATTATATCAGATACCTTGTATGGTATTTTTCCTAATCTTGTACCCTCTGAAGTTTTAGTATCCCACCTAAGTTGTTCCCAAATACCAGACATGACACAATGCCAGTTTCAAAAACAGAGGTTCCTAGATCCATTCCTGTAAATTCTGATTTCACTAGATCTGGAATGGGGCTGGAAATCTTTAACAATTCCCTGGGTGACTTCTGCGGTGAAGCTATGTTTTGAAACCACTTATAGTATTCTTGTCCAAAGACATACATGTGGTTTGCAACAGTCTGGAATTCAAACTTAGATATGACTCCAAAATCAAGCTCTTTTTACTACTCTATGTATTATTTTTACATCAACCTAGGAAAGAAAACATTTATGCAAAGGTTAACTTGAGTATAAAAACACCACTTTATTTACTGGATCACAAAGTAAATACTGCATTACTTTTCAAAAACTTGACTTCATGAAAAAAAATTCAAAATCTACAGTCTTTGGAAAAAGCAATAACAACAAAGATGGGTTTTCTATAGTTTGAATATAGGCCACTGCATGTACCCAATAAGGGCTTTAATCTTAAAAAGCATACCTGGTGGCGCAGTGGTTGAGAATCTGCCTGCTAATGCAGGGGACACGGGTTCAAGCCCTGATCTGGGAAGATCCCACATGCCGCGGAGCAACTAGGCCCGTGAGCCACAACTACTGAGCCTGCGCATCTCGAGCCTGTGCTCCGCAACAAGAGAGGTCCCAATAGTGGGAGGCCCGCGCACCGCGATGAAGAGTGGCCCCCGCTTGCCGCAACTAGAGAAAGCCCTCGCACAGAAACGAAGACCCAACACAGCCAAAAATAAATAAATAAATAAATAAATTTAAAAAATAAAAATAAAAAACGCAAATAAATAAAAAGCATACCTTGTTTTCTGAATCATGTGTGTTGGTATGGGTCCTAATATACGTTCCATCATTGCCAGGTGCTCTTTACTATCATGAGTCTAAAAAAGTAGGAAAAAGAAACTTAGCACTTTCCATTTCCCTACATGCACATAAAAGGAAAACACAAGAAAATAGTGTTTCCGGGACTTCCCTGGTGGTCCAGTGGTAGAGAATCCACCTTCCAGTGCGGGGGACGTGGGTTCGCTCCCTGGTCGGGGAACTAAGATCCCACATGCTGTGGGGCAACTAAGCTTGCCCACCACAACGAGAGAGCCCGCGTGCCACGAACTACAGAGCCCACACACTCTGGAACCTGCACACCACAACTGGAGAGAGAAAACCCGTGTGCCGCAACTAGAGAGAAGCCCACGTGCTGGAATGAAGACCCAATGCAACCAGAAAAAAAAAAAAAAGAAAAAATTAAGTAAATAAATAAATGTTAAAAAAAGAAAATAGTGTTTCCATAAAAGGACTAGATTAGACAGCTATACAGTTTATATTACACTCTACTTCAAAGATGGAATAAAACTGAATGAGCTTTACTGATTGTCTGATTTCTGAAATGGATCGGTAAGGTCTGTATAGCTGATTGACAAACAACTTTTTAAGTATATTTTACTGAAGTACAGTTGATTTACAACGTTCGAATAATTCGTTTAATGTAAAACAGTACAGTTTTTCCTTATTTGTATTACTTGTACTGCTTAACTGAGGGATGACTGGGGAAGATTACCAAAAACCTGGCTACTCATTTTATCAGTTGTTTAACTAACCTCCATTACCCAATGGATAGCAACTTTGTAACACTAATCCTAGACAATAAAAATACAGTCCCAATAATTCTTACAACAACCTTGAGCTAGGAATGTGGGAACATAACTTCCAAAGAGGTTAAGATACTAGCTCAAGCTCATATAGCTCATCAATGAGGAAACCTGAGCTGTGAACCCAAGTCAAAACTCATATTCTTAAATTACACAGTAACAGAGCTTTGGCTAAAGTAGAATAAATTGTTAAACTAAATGGTACACTCCTAAGCAGAGGCTGGCAAACTTTTTCTGTAAAGGACCAGATAGTAAATATTTTAGGCTTGGATGGTCTACCACATATTCTTTTTCGTTTTTTAAAGCAGGCATCAGACAGGATATAGTTTGCCAACCCTTGTTCTGAAGAGCAGAGTCTATGTGCAATGCTTTTTAAATCCATTAACTACTGTGCCTAGCACACTTTCAAAATGTTCTTAATTCATGACAGGAATAAATAATACAAGCTCCATTATCTTCAAAAAGTTCCTTAGTTGAAGACTATTTTGGAGGGTAGAATTAAAATATAAACCACATCTCAAACCAAAGTTAATAATTGATGCTTAAGATCTCAGAATGATTTACAATCATAAAACCATCTGAAGGATTTTATATGTGTCAAAATGAAGAAAGCATGCACTGTGCTCAACCTTTTCCTTGACCCTATAGCTTACTACCACGAAACCAGACACCACCCCCTAGAAATGACTGACAGCTATGTTCTAGATATCATACTTGTCTACAAACTCAGAGTACTTTTAACAGATCTCTACAGAGTAGACAGAAGTTTGGTGAGGTGCCCCACAGCAGTGAACACATATATTCTGCAACAGCCACCTAAGTGACTTATAATTCATCACAGCTTCCTCCCTCCTCATCCTGCATTGCCATAACCTCAAATCAACCTTAGTATTAGCCAGGAACTCCCTAACCACCCTCACCTCATCCAACAACACACCTTGATCAAATCACAACCCTCTTAAAGTTCTTCAATGGTTATACCACTTGAAGCTTTCAAGACTTTTAGTTTTCTGACATAAGCAAAATTATGAGGAAAAAAAGTAGAGACCTAAATAACATTTTCCCCTTTTTGTTTTGCCAAGTAAGCCAATAACTGTTATCATTTCATAGAAAGAACATTTTAATACCAAAAAAAACAGGAGAGATAATTTCTAAATGAAAGCCAGAATGGCAACCCTACAAAATCATTTTCATTTTAGACCAGTCTACATTTGGAAACCACTGACTCCTAGGATAAAACAAATACCTTTCTATGGCAAACAAGTCCACTATGAATCAGTACTTGCCTACTGACACCATTTTCCTATTTATCCAAGACACTCCGACAGCACTATTCATCCTTCCTCAACTAGAGGTGCTTCCTTTATGCCTCTTGCATTTATGAATACCATTTCTTCCTGATATGGCCATCACACACTCTAGTTTTCTGACAAACTCTTACTCTTCCTTATAGCATGGATTAAACTCCCTACTCCTCATTGATGCCTTCTCTAAGGGAACTTAACCGTTCACCTTTTCTGGGTTCCCTTCTACATTGTTCCATTATAGCATGTATCACATTGTACTGTACATTTTCCCATGTCTATCCTGTGTATGACTTCCTTGAGGACAGAGATGCTGTCTTTTCATTTTTATACACATAGTGCTTAGAAATGTGCCTAGGGTGTCATAGATGCTTAATACAACTTACTGTTTCTGAATTCTTTTAATAAAAGTGCAACATAACCAGAGCTGAATTAAAGCTGACCGTAGTAACACTAATGTAAATTTATGAAGGAGCACCACAATAAAAAAATGGATCATATGAAGTCAATATGAACCATGTGTTTAAAAGCTCCACATGCAGAATGAATTATGACCATTCACTGAGAGTATTTCATTCAACTATGGTTTTAGAGAAGGATGACTATTTTACACATGTAAGTTTTAATCTTAAGAATAATGACACTATGGCAACTTTCCAATATGGAAACCAAAACTTTAACATGCCTTTAACATTAAAGCTCATAATGAATCAGTAAATAACATTTACTAAATACATACCTGAAAGACTGTGAAACCAAGGTAATATTCAATAAGAATGCAACCTATGCTCCAAACATCACAAGGCTGAGACCAACCTAAAGCTATTTAAAAACAAAACCAAACATTTTATTATGCACCAATTTTTAACTGCCAATACACAATATCTTTTCCTATGTGGGTGCTCTCTTTATATAGCCCATTTAGGAGAATATGATAGTAAATTCAGGGTTTACATTTTTAGTTTTATATCAAACATTATTCAGTATGCTTTCAGAGTCCTCCATATCCTTGTATCAAATTACAGTATTTTAACCTGGGGGAGGAGGCATTTTATGTAAAATAAGAGGGCTTAGCAAATATTCCATAGTCTCTGAATTGCTTGTGCAATGAGGAGCACTGTTATACCCAGTTAACGGTTGTTCTATGAAATTTTACATTTTATTAGTGCAAATATAGATCAATAATTATCCTCAGAATGTAATTACTAACCCCTTATCAATTACCATCAGCTTGATATCTGAGTTTATTTCTTCCATTAAAAGAAATAGTAGTGTCACATAAATTATGTAAGAATTATAATGGATATTATAAGCAGTGTCACCCATAAGCAGAATTATATAGCTATTTAAAGTTCACATAGAGAGGTATCTATTTATGTACTTTCAGGCTGTCTATACATGATCATATATACTTTCTCCTTCAGAATCTCAATAGTAACATTATTCAGAAAAGAAAAAAACACCTAGCCTTAAGTCTATATCTAATTAGAAAGGAAAAGAGTAAACCATACAGATGTTTTAACCTTTTAAAGATTAAGTTTTTAATAAAACAATAATGTACAAATAAAACCTACTTTAAAAGACATTTCAATTACTTTCAGTAGCATTACTGAATTTAAAGACAAAGGAAGAAACAATATATTCAAGGAACTTGACTATGATTTAGCCATTTTTGTTAACCCTCATAGTACTTATCACTTGAACAAAAGGATAATGGAGCATGGTTTCTACTTACAGTAACACATACAAAATCTGCAAATGATAGAGCTTGGATCTAAGATGAAAGTTTTCTTTTCCAGCCACTCCTGTCTCCCAGTCCAGCTTCTCCCAGGTGACTGTAAATCACCTCATTCTCTTATGGGTCAGCTCTCATACTCTTTGGAATTTCACATCATTCACTTTTACCAACTTCTCTTTACTACCAACACCCAAGACATGACACCAACTGCCCTCCTCAATGGTAGCACCTGACAACATCTTCCTCTTCAACCTAATTCTGTCTTAATCCTCAGGAGTAACACTTCACAAACACACAAAGAACCCTTCTAATCTTCCCATCTGTTCATTTCTTTTCCTAAAGACCAATAACCCCAATTTCAGATTTATATCAACTATCCCCAGCCTGGCCACACATGGGACTGTAGTATTACTAAGAATCACTGTATCTTACGCAATCTAGGAGGAGGCCATTAACTAACTGTAAGATACACCACTGTTTTACGAACCAATAACAAAGAAAAAAATGCCAATTGTTTTGTGTTGTGTTCCCTCACATGTTAAAATGTGGAGAAAAATCTTCTTAAAATGGATAAAACACAGCAAGTTCTCTCTTTTTAAGCTCTGAAAATACCTCTCTGTCCACAATCTCTTCCCACACTCTTTTCTTTTACCTTCATTGCAGCCTTCAGTCCTCAACCATGAATACACTTTCTAAACTACTGCAACATAGCAGCTTCTTTCAGACCATACTAAGCAGAAATCCTAGTAACATCAATCTCAAAGATGAGCTCCAAACCTGTGCTATCCTATGTGGTAGCCACTAGCCACATGTGGCTATTTAAATCTAAAATTTAAATTAATTTAAAATTCAGTTCCTCAGTCACACTGGCTATACTGAAAGTACACAGTAGTCTACGTGTGGCTACTAATGGCTACCATATTGGATAGTGCAGATACAGAACATTTCTATCATCACGGAAAGTTCTACTAGCCAGCACTACATAATATTCTTAATTTCCTGTCCCTTTTACTAATTCTCTACTCTAGGTAAACATCATTAGTTTGCTTTCACACTCATATTCTGAACTACCAAGTCCTCTTAGACAAAAGGTAAAAAGTGGAAAAGACTGATTCCACAAAGATGTTTTACTATCCAACCTCGGTTGAAACTTACTTTTGGCGAATATGCTTATACCATTTAACTATCTCCCAATATCACCTGATCTGAATTTTTCCCACTGTCTCCAAGCCCCCAAAGCCATCTCTGACTTCCTTGCTCTATCAACATGACTTGGTCTCAAACTTTTAAATTTTGAGGCATAAGATGCGCTCTCCCTCACTGAGTTCCCTTTTATTAATATTTTAAAACCCTGCACCTTAACTAATTTTCCTTTCCATGCTTTCTCATGTCAAAGATGATTAAAGAAGCTCTCCTCTTAGACTAGCCCCCCTTTCTTCTCCTCTTAACCTCCATCCACCCTACATGTAGACGTCTGCCAACCAAATCTTTAGCATTTTCACCAGCACTATGCTTTTGTGATGAGACGAAAAGAGGTGCCCACATAGCTTCAAAATCACACTGCTGTCAGGTACTTAGCCAATACAGCTTGTTCTCTTATGATCTTGTAAGACTGACTTGTTCAAAAATAACCACCACCTGGAATATCTTTACAGATGATATCACATTTTTCCCACTCAGGAAAAATATTTATAGCAATGTCCAGACAGCTTTTATGAAAACAGAAAACATTTTCTGTACACTGCTAAGAAAATCACAGCTATCCCCCGACTACCTGCCCCCCAATAAAAGCTGTAGAGAACAAAAAACCTCTTTTTCAATTAGAATATCAGGAAGTCTGTTATCTACTGACCCAAAATGACCTCTGGAGCTCTGTAATGCCGTGTAGATACCAAAGTACTATGATGTTCATCATCGTATGTTGCACTTCCAAAGTCAACAACTTTGATATCTGTGTTTTTCAGTGTGCGTTCATCACGTTTCTAGAGATACAGTTAAGTAAACACAAAGATCAATAAAGATATGAAATATTTTATAGCACTGTCCAAAAGGCTTGCACATGAATTATCTTTTTGATTTTCAAAATAACCCCATAAGGAAGGCAAAGGATTACCCTTTTTGGGTTAAACATCAGGATATAATAAGCCTCAAAGGTAAAATTCCTCATCCAAGGATCACCAAGCTAAATTAATTTTAAACACAACTACCAAAATTAAAACAAGTGTAACTTACCATTTTCGAATTATACTTGACTACATAGTCAGACTTCACAAATAAAATATTTTCAGGCTTCAGATCTGTATGGGTTAATTTATTATGATGCAAAACTACAAAAGAAAAAAAAGACTTTATTAGTTTCACTTACAAATTTAATCTGTACCGGGGCAAAGGAGAATTAGTAGTAGATGTAGGGATCAAAAGTGGTTTCATCTTTACTTGCAACATGCATATTTAGTGACAATGTTTTGATATGTTGCTTGTATAATAAAACCTTTAATTTATTGGTATTTAAAAATTTAACAAGTATACTTACAATTTATTGACTGACAGATCTGATATGCCATTTGCCTGATATGGTCAATTTGAAATGGCAGAAAGCTATTTTCTTTAATGAAATCATAGGTACTAAGTCCCAGGAGTTCAAACACAATACAAACATGACCATGATGATCAAACCATTCTAGCATCTGGACACATCGGCTAAAACAGATCAAAATAAAAATAATTCAGTTCATAGAATTCTGATTATTTCATGTAACATAATGGATCACAGTTCCAAGTTTATTACTTACAAGATGCTATTGGGATCAGTACTATTTAAATGCTCTAATACTTGGATTTCTGAACGAGCTGCTTCACGATATCGTCCCACATTTTTTATGATTTTCACTGCTACATGTATGCCATCCCTTAAAAACAAAATGAAAATGGTAAATGTACAGAAGGGCGTTGAAGACATGTATCCTCTAAAGCAGCTGTCCCCAACCTTTTTGGCACCAGGGACCGGTTTCATGGAAGACAATTTTTCCATGGTTGGGGGGACGGTGTGATGGTTCAGGCGGTAATGCAAACTATGGGGAGCAGCATATGAAGTTTCACTCGCTCGCCCACTGCTCACCTCCTGCTGTGAGGCCCAGTTCCTAACAGGCCGCAGACCGCTACCAGTCCACGGCCCAGGGGCTGGGGACCCCTGCTCTAAAGCATAATCTTATTAAGTACCAATCATTCTATGCTATTTTCCTAAAATAATCTTTCACGGTATATTATAGCAGATCTATAAACATTTTTTCAAAACATTTTGACAAAATATACTTTATATGGAGTGATGATTTCTCTTAATACTTATGAACATTAATGTTTGTTTCCAAAAGTTTAAATTTACCTAGATTTTATAAGTAGTTTTTTTAAAAAAAGGATAAAAATATAAACCTTGAATAGAACATACTACTGCTGAAAGCATTCGCTCATTCACCAGGCTAGACCGACTGTGCCAGATGTTGCATTGGAAATCAGTGATAAGAAGGGCTTGTCTCATGTACCTCATAGTCTAATGGAAAAGACAGACACTTGAACAACTTATCATAAGGTTAGAAGTGCCTGGTATAAGGAGTAGAGAGAAGAAAGAGCCTAACCATCAGGGTTAGGGGAGCTTAGACTTCTTCAGAGAAGAAAGACAACTATCAGTTTGTTAGATAATTCCAGCAAAGGAGACACCATCAATAAGTCATGAAGCCAAAAAAACGTTTAGTACATTCATGGATGCGAATAGGTATAAATAGCAACAATGTAGGGCAGCGTGTTTTAGACCGGGGCATCTGTAATACTTCCTAAAAAGTACAGAGGGAATTCCCTGGTGGTCCAGTGGTTTAAGACACGAGCTTTCACTGCCGTGGGCCCAGGTTCAATCCCTTGTCGGGGAACTGAGATCCCGCAAGCTACGTGGCGCGGCCAAAAAAAAAAAAAGCCATGATTTTGAGGAAAGGGATTTCCAATCTTCAGCTTCCTTCTGTCCTCTTTTCTAAACCTGATATTCTTGAATACAAGCCAGCAGTCAACCCTGCATTTTTCACTATGGCCTTCCCACATTACAAAAGAGAACCCCATGCACACGAAATTAATATGGCAAGGTTTGTGCCCTAGGCTGTTTTTAAAAAAAAAAAAAAAATCTTTGAGGCAAACAAATTTTTCTAGTGGCTGGACAGCAAACCTATTCCAAACTCATTTCTTTTGACAAGGCCCCAGTGAAGTTGTGGGCTGATATATAATCATCAAAATAAATTTTTAATGATTTATCTCCCTATGATGTATAGCATATATCTCAAGACTTAAAAAGAATTACTATAAAACTGCTGTGACAAAACTTCTTCTAGTCTCATCTATTTAATCATACGGCCAAGTTTTCTAACTGCTAATAAGCTATAAAAATGAACAGTGCTAATAGCTATAAAAATGAAAAATGGATAATGGTGTTAGCTAGTGCTACTATAGTAATCACATTGCAGTATATAAATGTTTCAAACCAATGTTATACACCTTAAACTTACAAGCTTTCATATTACTTGTCAATTAAAAAAAAAAAAAGAAAAATGGAAACTTAATGCTAAAACAGTAAGATTTATCTATGGACACATGAACTCGTTTTTTAAAGGCCCCAACCATCTCAACAAAAGATATATTTTCAATTAAATTGTATGTTTTAGGTCTAATAAGTATCAAAATTTGTAACAGATTTGTACTTGATCAACTGAATACTATTCATTGGAATATCTCAAATACTCAAGTCTTGGAACCTCAGGAAATTTTTAAAAGACCTTAATGGGACAACTAGTGAAATGTGAATCAGGTCTGTAGATTAGCTGGCAAAACTTGAAAATACATATAACATGTAAATATAGAGAATGATTAAATACTGTAAAATGTTAACATTTGTGGAATCTGGGTGAAGAATACATGCGAATTCTTTGGAATATTTTAGCAACTTTCCTAAGTCAAAGTATTTCAAAATATCTTAAAATTTTACTTTATGTTCACATTTTTGTCATAGAGAGGAAAGGGTGATAATAAAAGACATTTAGGATAATATTCTTTATGAAAAGTGAAGTAAAAGTAAGTTCAAGGATAAAGCATTTCTAAGTATTCAAGAAAAGTTTGCTCATGGATGACAGGAGGTATCAAGCTGTTGTATTTAGATTCCCCCAAACATATTTAGAAAGAGAGATATGTTTTTTTTTAAAAATCAGCATTTACAATAAGCTGGAAATTACATCCTCAACTATTTTATGATGAAAAATTTAGATGTCAATTTAGAAATGTGCAGTTTCCACTAAACTGTTTTAAGACGTTCACTTACAAAAAAACTTGCAACCACAGAAGAGAGATCCTAGAGGAAAACATGAAAATGAAGCAGAGAGGGTCAAATAACAAAAAGTTTAGTATAACTCATTAAAGAATCTGAACTTTATTCTGTAGGCTGCAAGTAATGTAATTTCTTTATAGTTTAAGAAGCTAACCCTAACGTGCAAATATTATCCTTTGGAAATAAAAGTTTTTGAACCAAGAAGATTAGACATGCTAATTTATTGTCTCTGCAATTCAAAAGTAGGGTAAAGCACTCCAAATCTCTTATAGAAAGCTAAGGACCTAAGTTCTGGGAAACTCTTCACTTGAACACTCACATTAATTTCAATGAACTCCATCTGATAAAAATTTTCAGCATTCTTGATCAAAATCCATACTTACGGTAAATAAATCATACACAGTTCAAGAACTTTTGAATACTTATACCTCCCAGGAAAACACATAGCTACCACTTAAATTCCATTTCATCTAAATTATGGATCCTTCCCCACCAAAAATATCAGAATGTTCAAAAAAGAAAAACAACAAACTTACATGCCATGATCAACGCACTCTACAACTTTGCCAAAGGCCCCTTCTCCCAAAGTGTCCACGATTTCATCTAAAGTGAGGGGGGAGAAAGAAGTGTAAGTACATGAGTACAAATTATCAGTTATTCAAATAATGAATGCTTAAGTGTGGAATATTTTCAAATGATCTCTATTAAAGCATAATTAAGGTTCCAGCACTCAAATTATTTTATTTTCAGCTGCTACAAAAACAATTTAGATAGAGCTATCTTTCTTGCTCTAATCTCAAATTCCACTGATTATTTTGGAACTTTAGAGTAAAAATATTTAAACTCTATAGAAAAGAAGAAATACAAAAGAACAACAAACAAACCCACGAAAAACAAAACAAAAAAGCAATGAAGAGTTCTTTAGCCCCCCGCTGACAAACTATTCTTAAAAAGATTATTCTGTCTGCAAAGTTTAAAAAGTGTTGAAAAATATTCTATACATCTTGCTCTTAGAACGTCTCCACTTTGACAGATCAGGTGACCCTCCTCATCATCCTCTATACTCCTGGATCTTTTCCTTCGGTGGCTCTTCTGGAACGGCAAGTGGGCAGCACCAAGATCGTCCAGCCAATCAATATATCAGAGTGAATTCAGGGCAGAATACGCAATTCATTCAGCGGGGAGATATTCAGGCATTCAGATAAGCACCAGGCCACGAACAGTTGGCAGGAGCAATTTCAAATTCAGTCCCCAGAAATTCACAGGGCACAGTTTATGTTACAGAAGAAAAACATGGCAAGGAACAGATTTTCAGATAAGATACTTAAAGTGGCAATAGAAAAAAACAACACAATTGTCTCTTTAAAATACTGATTTAATTGAAGTCTGAAATTTAAAGAATGCAATGTCATGATCTATTAATCTCTTGTTATAAAATAGCCTATGCTGTGAGTTGAGATGTCTAGTTTGTAAAGAAAATGTTTTAAAATGTCAAGATTAGTTCAAATTGATACTTAGCAATATTTTTAAACATACTTGATTAAAATAAAAGGGGAAAATAAAGGCTAGTTAATGTCAATGTTCGATCTAATCAGTAATAGTTCTACTGAAGAAAACTTGGGGAGGAAAATAATAATTCATAGTTTACTGACCAAACAAGTGAAGATTCATGAGTGTAAAAAAAGAAAAAGGGCAGGCTTTCTGGACAATAATTTCCCCTTCAGCACCCACTTTCAGAACTCCAGTGGAACTAACTGCAGACTGTGCTATACACAGGGTAAGTATCCGCCAGTGCAACTTTCTACATTTGTCTGCAAGTACTGGGAAAGGGGTTTCTTTTAAAGTAAAAAACGTTTAAGATGAAAGAAAAGATGGGTGCTTCATCTTTTCGTATGACTATGTTATAAAACATAAAAATATTTTTAATATTAAAATCAAGAAACTCATGATCTGGTCTGCAGAAAATGAGTAAATGTGGGCAAATGAGGGCTAACTAATAAATACAGATTAGTTGTAAGAATTTGGAAGTTTCCTTTAAGGATTCAAGTAATATAAACACAATTATATTCATATAGTATTATATATATAAACTTTTTCAAACTTATTGGCTCAGTAAGAGCTTTTACACACAAATAAGTATCCACCCAAAATAAAAACAAAATCAATCATACCGAACGTGACTGATTACTTGAACAGTGTCTATTACGCTTCCTTTTAGGACTGCTTTTCCTGCTTCGGACTGAAGAGTTACTGCAGTGGATTCGATAACCGCTTTCAACGTCTCTGTGATAACGTCTAGGAACATATCTTTCGCAGTAGTCATTTCTGTATTCATCAATGTATCTCCGGTCCCGATAATCTCTCTCATTCAAGGACCTGGCTTCTAAATAATGACTGCAAACACATCAAAGGATTTAAAATTACTCTCATTCTAGAATAACGTGGTTAAAATAAAAACATTCTCTCAAGAATTCCTGGTTTAAACACCTAACTCAATAAAAGAAAAAAATACAAATTGATGAATTAGAATTTATATTTAACTCACAAAACTTAAGAAATAATTTTACTTTAACCAACAAGCAAATGGGTACATATATCTCTATTAATATATACTGCTATCAAGGAACAAAGCTTGGGTCAAATCATTCAACATATTCAGTGTTTACTTGATTAAGTGTCCCTTTACCTTCTGGTGAAAGTTAAGACCAAAACTTCACAAAACTGCTCTTCTGAAATTCATCAGTCTTATGATATATGCACCTGTAACTAACCTCTCTTCCTTTTTTCAGAGCCACACACAATATGAGGCAGGCAAAACAGGATTCCTTTCCTTCTTCATGTAAGTTAGGTATCTCTGGCACACAGAGCTCTTTCATGAAAGGTGTATTAGAGCTAAAAGGAATCTTAAATATATTTCAGGCCTTTCATTTTACAGATGACTAAACTGAGATCCCTAGAAGGAAAACGATTTGCCATGGTTGTAGAGCACATTCTAAATCCTATTGTATGTGCCAGTATTATTATACACACCACCTATTCCATCTCCTCTCCTCTTTTTATTTCGAGCTTCCTGTATCTCTTTGAGAAATAGACAACACAGCTTTTGAAGGCTGCTTCATGTGCCAAAAATATCTAAAATATATCCCCCTCAAATGAGAAAAGGTTCTTGTAATTGCTTGCTTAGGATTTCCCAACCCCCTACTTCCCTTTGCATTTTGAATTTCCTGTCATTCCTGCTTGTGAAATAAACAAGAATTCAGGGAAAACAGCATCATCTGGTGCCACAGTGCTTAACTTCTGAATCTACAGATCCCTTTGAAAATCTCATTGAGAGATATGGACCCTCTCCCCTAAGAAACGCACAAATGCGTAAACAAAACTTGGCAAGGAATTTCAGAGGTCATGGACCTCAGGAAGTCAATGGATTCCAGTTAAGCAGCCTTGATCTGATGGAAAGAAAAAGACAGATTCAACTGACCCAGTTTCCCGTCCCCCTCTCTACCTGGGATGAGTGTCCTCTTCAACAGAGTGCGAAGCTTCAAGAGGGATGCACATGGAGCACTGAGGGAGAGAGGGGACACCTGCCCAGTCAGACACATCAGCTAAAATAATCCTGACAAGCAATGGAGTGACAGATGTTGACTAGACTGCCCTCAATGACCTCTTCCTTTTTCCCAGGAGGCTGGTTTACGCAGAAATAAAGGAGAAGCATCTCTAAAACTGCTACTCAACAGGGCTGGGATCAAATCCAGGCTGGGGAGATGCAGAAACCCCCTTTCCCCAGTGTCAGCCTTAAGTTCTAGCCATTGGAGAAACAACTCAGGATATTAGGGTCTAAATCTGGGTCTAAGTCAGGGATCTGATCAGTTGCTTGGAACCGTTAAGGGAGAGACCTACAATACGTCAAACTAGAAATTACCATACTCTAAAGGGCATCTGCTTAATTTTGTAAGGCATCCTTCCCATAAAAGTCTAAAATTTATCAGAAAACTCTAACACTAATAATCCTTAGCTGGACTAGTGCATGAAATTAGAGCTGCTGATAATCCATAAATAATCTATAGAATAACAAACATGGGGTGAAGTAATACCATGAGGATAAACTAAAAAGATGAGGACCTCTTCAACCTACAACAACCAAGACTTAGAGATTATATAAACAAAGTCTACAGAATTATAAAGGCTATATGGACAGAGTGAACAGGATGAACAGATTGATTTAATTTCTAAAAATATTCACTGAATGTCCAGTGAATATTTCACTGTAGTTCTTCAAAACAGCCAAGACTAATGAGGCTATGGGCATTCGTTTTTATTTCCACACAGGTCCTGTGGAAGATAAAAAATACATATGAGGCAAAATCCCTGCCAACAAATAATTGTTCAATTTGAGATTACTCACACAAAAATAAAACAAAACTCAACAATGCAGGAAATGCCGAAAGCCTGGATATGAGTGCTTAGGGTCAGAGAGGAGAAAAAACTCAAAATGCTTAAAATGGTCAGGGAAGATTTCATGAAAAAGAAGGGAAGAGTTGTATCTTAAAGGGAAATCAGGATTTGGACAAAGTGGGAAGTAGAAGAAATGCCAAGAGAGAAAAATGGCATACTACCATCTTACATTTATAGAGTACTTTTAGCCAGAATGGCTTAGAGATGAGTTTGTCTACATGTTACTTAGGAAATAGTAAGTAGACAATTTCAGCAAGAGCAATTTTCACATAGGGGAACATATGCAAATAAATAATCTGGGAACAGATCATCCAAAAATCTTGCATGCCAGGCTAAAGGGCTTAAAACAGTGTTTCTCAAAGGGTGGTCTCTTTATTAACAATATCGAAATATTGAATTTTTAAAAATGAAGATCCCTGGACCCCAGGTCAGACTCACTGAATAATCTGATAATATGCATTTTAAACATACCTCCAAAGTGATTCTATTCACACTAAAGTTTGGGAATCACTGGTTTAAGGCTTGATACTCTATGTTACAACAAGACATTTAAGGATATAAAATGTGTTCAGTGTTCACAGTCACATCAGTCTTCCTGTGTAGAATTAATTGATTAAGCCTGTAGGAAGGGAGCAATTCACAGGCTACTTACAAATCAGAAAGAAAAGACAATCTGAAATATATATGAAAAAAGGTAAGATAATTGATACACAATAAAAACGCTTATAAATCATAAATACACTTTAAAAGAAAAAATAGCCTAAGAATACAAAAATAATGTTCAAAATCAACTATACTTCAATTTAAAAAAATGTTCAAGTGTTCAATAAGCACATGACAGAGGACAAATTCAGTAGAAATTTAAAAATTCAAATGAAAACAAAACACTATTCTTGGCATTTCAAAATAGGCAAGACTGGTGACAGAATGAAGGAGCATGTCGTAGGGAGTGTAACTTGGTACAAACTTTCTAGAAAAATATGTGAATACGCAGCAAGAGCCTTATAAGAGTTCACACCCTTTAACTTGAAACTGTCCCTTCTTAGAACCTATTTTCAGGAAATATTCAGAGGCAAAGATTTGTATACAAAGATATTTTTCAGAAGAAATAATCAGAAATAATTTTACATCCAAATAATGGGGGACTAGCATCCTACCAAGAGTACCTTCTTTATACGTTTCTGTATTTTTCATTTTTTTCCAATAATTTTACAAAAAACACTCTTGTAAAGTTTTGAATCTTGAAAAAGACTATTAGACTACTCCAGATTACGGAGAGGAATTACCACCAGACATCTCTGGTGCCAATATCAAAGAAGAAACTATTGGCCTAGTGGTTATTGGACTGACTCAGTATCATGTTTATGTGGTTAATTATGAACATGAATAACTGTTCATCATTCATATCACTTCCTTTCTACACATACAATGCATAATAAATCCATGAATGGTTAGTACTATGATGTTAAGCCTTACAGAGTATTTTGTACTTATCTTAATATAGGGTACAGATATTCTTCTATAATACATCAATTAGCTCAGGTCATTGAAATCCTGGCATAGATTCTCCCTCTTCCCTCCATATGATAGTGTGTGAAGAATGATTAGTCTGCACTGATTACCAACAAGCTCACTGTTCTAGAGAACAAGTCTGTTTTAGCATGGAGAAGGAAAAAAATTACATACTGTTTTTTAAAGTAACCCCAGTTGGCTAATTTAGAAAGCAATCTGGCAAACAGTCCCAGTGGAACATCTGCACAAAACAAGGAGGAAACATAGAACCAACAAAAACAAATGAGAAAGGGAAATTAATGGAGGACAGAATGAAAGAAACTCTATTCACCTAGGCTTTGTTTAATCATTTAGGAACTTGAAAAACTCCTTCAATTCTATATAAATGTATTACCTCCAAATTTTACACTGGTAAGAATACAATAAAACAGGACACATGCCATTGGAAATTTTTATTGAGGCCCTTCTTACAACAGCCAAGCTTCTAAAAATCTCAAACATATCTACTGGCCTTATCTACAAATATAACCTGTAGAATACAGCATAAGCAACTAATCCCCAACACACTTTAACATTCTCACACACCACATGCTATTTTTCTCATCTGGATGAACTCTTCCCCGCCCTTCATTATCTCTCATTTGTGGAACCCTAAGTAAGTGCCCCAAGGTACAGCTCTCCCTACTACAATACAAGTTAAAGGCACTCACTGGTCCTTCAATCACTTACTTAACTTTTGTGTGTCTCATTTCCCCCAACTATATTACTGGCAGCTGGGACTCAATCAACTGTCTCCTACAGCTCCCAAATGGACACAGATATATGAGGGTAGGAACTCTGTTCTAGTCACAGCAGTGTCTAGCATATGATAGGCACTCAGTAAATATTTTCTGAATGAGTATTTGTTGACTGATTTATAAAACAATCTGACAGATGAAAGGTATATAAGCTAATGACAAGTCATTAAAACTATTAGTGTTAAAATGGTACTAGTTCAAGCGTAATTTACCAATCAGATTCTTTAAACTGGTGATGCGGTTTACAATGTCTGTTCTCTTGTGTACTACTGTGGGATCTCCTCTTCCGCTTGTGACTTCCACTGTAGCTTTCATGTCCCCAGCTTTCTCTGCTATCCCAGTCAGGGCAATGAGTTCTTTTGGAATGCCGCATCTGTTAATGGAAATGAAAAGTGAGTTGTGGAATTTATAGACGGTTATATTTAGTAAATAAAATATTTCACATTAATATTAATTAAATAGAAAAACCCCAGCACATGGGGTCATACAGGTTCTAAAATCTTCGTAGGTAATGGTTCCCAAGGCATGGAGGCACTATCCCACTGGTATGTCAGATGATTCTAAGTGGCATACACACCTAGTACTAAACGATAACACTGTGAGACCTTAATACATTTTCTTTCAATTCTTCTGGATAAATTCTCAGCTTGGTGCGTATCTTCAACTAACACTTGCTAACTGCCATTTTAAAAAAAGAGTCAGGATTGAGGCTTAGAGCCTTCAGTAGACAACAATATCTAGCTAGAAATTAAAAACTTTTTTGGTTTTATTTTTATCATTACCTTCTTTCTATGGTAAATTATTACTAATCTCTTAAGTTATTGATATAATCAAATTATTAAGTTATTGATGTTAACTTTAAATGTGAACTAATTTAAAACAAATATCACAAGTGTCATGCAGCTTTGTCAAAATACTGTGATACAAATAACTGAAGTCAGAGAAACACTTAGGGATACTGAATATAGGAGATGACTGTTTATTTTCAGATCATCCTACAGCCATTCTTAAAATTAAACATATTTGTTGTAGATCTGGGGTGACTAAAGAAATGAACCTATAAGGATGAATGTGGTCACACTGAAATCAGATAATTGTGACAATTCCCTGACTCCATCTACATCCTCACAGGTTCCATTCAGGATCAGGATCTGTGTTCTAACAATGTCATCCCTATCTGCCTCTTCCCATCTTAATTCTTTCACAAAGCAGTTAAGTTTTTAACAGTGATGTCCAAACTGTTGAAGAGGGTGAGGTTCACAACTCAGCAAGGAGCTGAAAACAGGTAAAATGGAGCAAAACCAACTTAGTTAACCTCCTTCAGTTAGCCCAAATGACTCAGTAACAAGCAAACAAATTCAAGTAAAAAATTTAAAAGATTTCAAATGAATTAAAAAAGACTTAAAAATGAGGCATCTCCTGGGAGGTATTCCCTAAGAAAATGTAGGTATCATGCCATCAGAGCCCGAAGCCACCAAATATTCAGATCTTTTAACTCACTTCTCTTGTTGATTCTTAGGTCCAACAAAAATCCTAAAACTCTAGTCAGGGTTCTCACTGGAAATTGATAAGTGAGCATTCTGATTTACATAGTCATTTGAATATGGGAAACTGAAATAAATGACACTACAAATTAACCTGAGCCAAAAGACCATCAGGAAAGCCATCAAAAAAAAATTATATTTCTAGTGGAATTCTTCTGACCCTTCAATTACCCAAATTGTATTTTAACCACATAGGAACTCTTTAAAATTGTTTAGTTAAGCATTCTTAAATCATAGCAAGCAAAATTACAACATCTGTTGACTGAGGTTTATTACTATGACTATTATAATGCAGTTTTTGCAAAACATGTGTGTCTGCTTCAGTTTTGTTTTTTTCCTTCTACTGTCAGTAGGCCATAACTAGCTCACCAAGGTAGAATTCTTAAATAACCACAGTTATCAATATGCAAATATTAAAATAAGTATCTTGGGAGAGCCAAAGGTTTTTATTTCTCTAGCCAAGTTCATTACTTTAAATTTAATTCAGCTGTTAGGAAGCCATCCCCACCCCGCCCCACTACTGTTCAGAAATATTTTCTCAGGAGGCCAAGAGAAGAATCCCAGATCCAGGTTACAGATTAGGTTCCTTCACATACAAAAAAAAAAGAAAAACTATCTAGAATTATCAAACTATTTCTAATTAACAAAGAATCCTACATGTTAGAATCACCGGACATCCTTCAATAAAAACATCAGATACAATAAACATCAGATGTTTACATCCATCTTAGAAACCTGATGCTCTACTGCCCTTTAACACCCTATACTACCCGACAATTTTACGTTATCTATATTAAAATATCTATATAGGTTAAAGTTATGATTAGATGGCTCCAAGAGGACTGCATGTAATGGCTAACAAGAAGCCTGTGGGTGTATGTATGGAAAACAATCATACAAAGATAGCTATAAAATAAGACCAGGTGGTTGACGTGGTCAGTTTGGAGCGCTGTTTCCTAAGAATAGTATAAGCATTTCACGGTTACTTAAGTAATCAAGGACAGTGTGATGCAAAAGTATCAGAAATGCAGATCTGATGCAACAATACTATGCTCCACTTTAGGAAAAAACCAGTTCGCACAAAGGATGAGCCTCTCCGTATTTACCTCTCACAAGCACGAGCTAAATTCCACCACCTGGACTCGCAAACTAGCAGTTCCTCGGACGCCCAGTCCCCACCCCCCGCCTCTCCGCCAGGCCACCTGGCCAGGGCCTTTGGCGCACTCTGAGGCAGAAGTCTGACCACGGAAAATCCCAGAATGCTACAAAAGGCCGAGGCCAGGGACCCAGCGTAAGGCTTGATCTAGGACAACACTTGCCCCAGGAGGCTCTCGCAGGGTCTCACTCTGATCGGCGGGACAAGTCACGGGCCTAAGGAGCCGTGATATGAGTGGCCTGGCCTCTCTGAGAAGAGTCAGCGGCAGAGCCGAGGCCTTTCCGCCCTAGGATTTTAAATCTACCATGACACCTGGGCAACTTTAGGTTTCAAATGCCACGAGCAGAGCTGTGCCCCGAAGAAACCCCGGTCGCCGAGGCCCCGAATCCCGTCGTTCTTCCGACACCTGGCTTCGAGACCTAAAAGACTGGGAAACCGCCCAGCCCAGAACATCCTATCCGAAACCTTACCTCCGCAAAAGCAAAAGGCCCTTTGGCCGATAACTGTCACCAAACCTCCGTCTTCTCTCCCAGTCGCTGCGACAAATACCCTACAAAATGGCGACAACAGCATCCTCAACTACAACCCCACCGTCGGCCTCTAGCGCCACCTACACAGGACGAACGCGCCTGCGTGACAGAGCTCCCGCGCTCCCGCCTCTCCCCCTAAGGGGCGGGGCCCTGTGTGACGTCAGGGGCGGGCCCGGCCCTCCACCACGCGGCTGCGTGGGCGGAGCAGTCGCCGCTCCGAGACGTGTGGTGGGTGAGGCGAGTGCCTAGATTGTTTTCGTTGCGTGAGAACCTGGGTGAAGCCGGGAGGAAACGCCCTAAGCCGGTGGCACGTGTCCGCTGCTACTCGAGGAGTTATTCTGAATGCAGCACCTCTCAGCAGAGCCAACCGTGGCTCCGTTTCCTGCTCTCCCTCCCCAGTGGGCCGCACCATGGCTGAACTGCAGGCGGAGCCACCGCGCAAGAGACGAGCCCCAAACCGGCTCGGTGCTAGGCCCAGGCTGGTGCTGGGGTTAGCTCAGTGAACGCGATTGTGTAGTCCAGCCCGCTTGGAACGTCCTGTCTAAAAATGGATTCCGATAAATAAAGAGGATGTCTTAGGAAATAAGCTCAGAGGTGCTTGTCTTTTTAAGGCCTGTGTTCCTAATCAAAACAAACAAGAAATAAGTTTCAGTTGAGACTCCTTCCAAAATTTTTCCTGTTGTGGTCCCTGCCTCCTGGGCAGATTCGGTAGCTGGAAGTTTCCCTAACAAACTTTTCCCCATTATTTATTCCTGTGAGTCAGTTTTATTTAACCAAGGCAGAGTAATGTCTGAGAGCTAGTGAGCCCCGTTGAGGGACTTGCTTACCTCAAATAAGGTATTTCGCAGTTATAAGGATCCCCAGAGTTTCCCGTTGTGAGCATGTAGAGTGAGAAGAGAGAAGAGGGCCAAAATCTGAGCCCTGGGGAGCACTTAAGGGACAGAGGAAAAGAGCCTGAGAAGGAATGATCAGAAGGAGAGGAGAACCAAGAGTTTGGTGGTAGAGTAAGGGAGAGAAGGGCTTAAATGAGAGAAAGGCTGACAGTGACAAATGCTGGGAAGGAGTCAGGTAGGGTTGGTCCTGAAAAGTGTCAAGAGGATTTTGTGTTCCGACAAACATTCGACGGATAAAAGAGAAAGTCAGAAATCAAATTTGGGAGGGCACAGTTGGACTGTTGTGGGCATAAATCCAATAGCATGTGGGTTTGTACCTTGTACCTTGTTAGGTGAAAGGAGGGCACTGTCATTTCATGATCTAATATTGTAGAAAACTTGTGCCACCTACTTTGGATAAATTGAATTGTTACGGAGATTGTACCCCATATTAAGAAGTGAAGAAGTGAAGTTGAAAAGATAATTGGAAAATTGGAAGTGAAAATTCTTTATGCTGTAGAATGAAACAGGCGTTATTCTCCTCACCTGGAATAGCCACCATTTATGCATCTACAATTTTAAATCTTACCCATCCTTTGAGGTCTGTCTCTAAGATGCTATCTCTGACTACATCAGTTCCCACCCATCTCCCTGCTCTTGACTACTCTGGTTAGAGATGAGGTCCTTAATCAGTTGGCCAAGGCACACTGGTGTGCCTGGAACCACCAAAATATGATGACCAATTTTGCCCATAGTGTGAAATGTATTGGTTCTACAATTGATTACGCCTACTATTTCAGGGACATCTATCTATCAGTTGGAATGTTTAGCTGAGTAGACTGGGCCATCTTGCGAGGTAAAGTGGGACTCAGCTTGAGGCATATAGAGGCATAAATTAAGCTGGCAGCAAAGAAAAGTTCCCCTTTTTTGCTGGCGCATGAAAGATCTTTGTCTTGTGAGGCTAAAAGAGAAGGTGGTCAGGACAGTGCACAATTTTGCTCAAACAGCAATATAAAGTTAAAAGACAGCCAAGTGGAAAGGTCCCCTACAGAGGGATTTATAGACATCACAAAACGATGTTACCCAGTAGTGGAGTCTGCTTTGTAGTTGCTGCTATCTTATTTTAGTGTCATTTTGAATATTTAAATTTGTCTGCCACTTAAATATTAAGGTCTAATATTTGAAAGTGTGTCATGATCAGTAGGAGGTCGAGAATGTCTTATGACTAGCATTTCTCTATTACATGTATGGTGCTCCTATTTACTCTCTGTGGCTTATGTGCTTTGACTGGAGACAAGGACCTGATTTATATTATCTTTGGTATCTCAGTGGCTACAACCCAGTACATATTTGTAGGTTGTTTATGGAAGCTGCTTTTGGCTGTTTTGCTCAGTTGGGTTAAGTTGGATTAAATCAAAGTTTGAAATTTACTCCCAGAATCCCTGGGCCAGTTGGCTTAATAATCTTACCTGGCACCTTAACCCTTTCTATTAAGTCAGTTACCTGGAAAATGAACACCTTGTGTCGGAGGACTTAATAAAAAGTCTGTGTAAATTTCTCAATCTATTGCTAACACCAGAAAAACTGTCTAATCTGGTAGCTTCATCTTAACACAAGAACAAGTATGTCTAAGAAAACCTTAAGTTAAACCATATGTAAAGAAAATCTTAGCTTTGAAGAGCAACCAGAGGAATATTCTTATCATATATTCTAGCACAGATATTCTACAAGTTTAACTTCAGACATAGGAAACAGTCATCTCTGAAAGCAGAGTTCCAGAGTAAAAGCCTAAATTGTTGTGTAAATTACGTTTAACAAAAGATTGTCAGCTATATGGAGAAACCTTTACAAAGGTATAAACCTTTATGGGTTTATAACTTCTAAGTTGCTATTACTGATAATTACCAATCTGTATCTAATTAGATTTTTTTGTGTTTTTAGCTATCAATTAAATACTCATTATGTCCTAACCACTTTGTATACATGATCTCATTTAATAATCTAAACGACCCTGTAAAGTGATCATTGGTTACTTGCTTGCAGTCACAGTTATCAAGTACCAGAACCAAGATTCAATCTCAGGACTTACTTGCTCCAAAGCTCTTGTGTTTAACCCATTCTACTGGCTGCTTCAACTCATACAGCAAAGTGCAAAGCAACTTACTTTACTTAGTCATTAGGGAAACCAGGCTGAGTTCATCTTTCAGCAAGATCAAAGGAGTTTGTCTTAAAAAAAGCACTTTTCAAGGTGATATATCGTCAAGGGCTCCTCATGATGAAACAATGACTCAGTTTACCTCCAGCACATCAAGGTCATCAAAGGTCCCAGGGTGCCTTATTCACTGTTCAACAGCAAGTCACAAAGGGTCTCCCTCCGGTGCATCCCATGCTGCCTAAGATGGATAACATCCCAGGTTTCTCCAATATTTCCTGCGACTGGTTGTGAGGAGATTCACACAGCACACCATGAAGCAGGATCCAGTCATCAAACAACGCCAGAAACATTCCCTGATACACAGTGCACTTTGCAGTGTATCAAAGGTGGGGAGTGGGGGGGGTGCCAGGAGTGATTTAATTCAGAGGTTCTGTTGGGAATAGGATAGGCTGATCTTTCCAATCTCCTTGTCAATTTTCACTACCTCTGATGAAAGGGCTTTGGAACTAGGTTAATAAATTAGTTTCTCAACACCTGCTACCAATAGTCTCAACTATCAACCATCCAGTGAAACCACTGAAGGGAAAATATATTTACCTAAGTAAATACCTAAGTTCTAAATTTCCTATGAATATTGTAGAATCCTACATAAGCATATGAAAACATGTAATATATATTTGTCTCCAAATCTTCTGGGGTTACCTTTTATTTTAATGTATAAATATCAAGTTCCTATTTCATGTAATTGTAGGAAGTACAGTATCCTTCAGAGTGTTCTGATGATTTCTATAGTGGTATTAACTTCTCTGGTGGCTTCCTGTCACCTCTCACTCTAAATTCCCATTCCTGGCTCTATCCCTCAGTTCCCTTATACCATCTCATCTGCAGTTGCTGTCCTTGCTTCATAACATTTTGTACCAAGTATTGACACAGACTTCTCCTTGATTCTCCAAAGACTATGTAGCTTTTATGAGGAATAGGCTTAAAATTTTGAGAATACCAGAGGGTGGGTACAGCACAGAAACAAAAAGAACTTAAATTTTGTATCAGAATTCACAATTCTGAAGGTCCCAATCATTTCTTATCACAGATAATTTCTTACTGGCTTTCATCTCCTTAGGACTCAACTAGGGGAATGGATATAAGTAAAATGGATATATACTACACATTAGTTAAAAGCAATGAACTAAATTTACATATAGCAATATAAATAGACCTAAAAACTTAATGCTGAATGAAGAAGAAAATGTGATTTATAAGACAATATCATTTAGGCAGATATTTAAAAACTGCAACTACACCACACGTTTTCGAGGATACATATATATTTAAATAAAGGTTTGAGTAGATTGGAAGGACAATACATTAAATACACTAGAGATGTGCTTCTCAGAGTTCTGAACTTTAGCATAGGAGACCATTTAGGCTATGCACTCAGTTTACTTTGTAGCTTTGTTGCCCTTAAAATTAGATCCTGGGTCTAATTTTCAACACAGTCTTCCCTGTGGCTACAGGAGACTCAGTAGTGTGCCTTAAGTTGACAGCTGGCTGACCTGATCTTCTCAGTTTCCTTTTTCAGAGCTTTTAAAACAACTGCCCAAAGGCAAACAACTCAATAACTCTTACAACTGCTGTTGTCCCCATACTATTCAAGTGCCTCCAGCTATTGCATAAGCCGATGTTTCACCTCCATCTGAACCTCATCCCAGTTCACCACCAGTGAGAGTTTTTTCCTGGACCCAAAGGGCTATGTTCTTTATTCTGTTTCACCACCTTCTCTCTCTTAGAAGCAACGATAAGGGACATCCTTGCTTTATTCCTGTTTGTAAAGGGAATGCTTCCAAAGTTTTAGTTAGGTTTCATGTTGTAACTTTTCTTCTCAATGTATTGTGGAAATAGGTCCATACCAATAAATACTTATATATAACCAATCCTCATTATTGGTGGATTCAGCTACTCATTAAAATTTATTTGTAACCCCCCAAATCAATACTCATAGTGCCTTCATGCTCATTCATGGGCATGAGCAGAGCAGCAAAAAATTTCTCAATGTGTACATTCCCAGCTGAAGTCAAGCAAGGCAATGCTCTGCCTTCTTTTCCAGTTCGCATACTGTAAAGAAGTGCCTTTTTCACAGTCCATTTAATAGTACATTTTTGTGCTTTTTCTTGGTGACTTCACTGTTTAAAATGGCCCCTAAGTGTAGTGCTGAAGTGCTACGTAGTGTTTCTAAAAGCAAGAAAGTTATCATGCACCTTATGGAGAAAATATGAATGTTAGATAAGCTTCATTCAGACATGAGTGATAGTGCTTTTGGTCATGAGGTGAATGTTAATGAATCAACAAGGTATATTAGATAAGGTATTTTTAAACAAAAACCCACATTTCAAAAATTATGGGCTGATTGGCTGATGAAAGTATTGTGAACCAGAGGCTCACAGAAACCCAAACTTATTTCTCCTAGGAGTGATGAGTAACTGTTCACCAATTCATTGTTTTCAGCAACTTTATAAAACCTAATTCTTGCAAATAATGAGAATCAACTACATATATTAAAATAAAAGAAACATTGCATGGGACATACTTCTACTACAAAATAATTTATTATTTATCTGAAACAAACTCTACATATCTAAATTACATCTCTTTAATTATGTTTCCCTGATGATTTGGATCTCAGCAGTTCCTTGTTTTGTAGAATTTGCTTATACATTTATTGCAGTTATAATCTGTGTTCCATTTAAATTGTTACATAACATTTCATTTTTTTAAAGATTTTTTTAATGTGGACCAGGTTTAAAGTCTTTATTGAATTTGTTACAATATTGCTTCTGTTTCTGGTTTTTTTGGCTGCAAGGCATGTGGGATCATAGCTCCCCGACCAAGGATTGAACCTGCACCCCCTGAATTCCAAGGGGAAGTCTTAACCACTGGTCTGCCAGGGAAGTCCCTTATTTCATTCTTTTGTCCACTAATATTCTTTAGTGAAAAAAGACTCTCATCATTAGCATTATGACCCACTATACTGAACATGTGTTGGCATAAAATTGATAACTGAGAATTGACCTTCCAATCTGATTTGTTGAAGCGCATAATACCATCTTTCCATTCTTCAGTATTACTTAGCATCTCTTCATCAAACTCTAGGTAAAAAAAATCAAGTTTTTCAAGTAATAAAATCCATTTCAAAAGATAGTCATGGCAAGTTTCACAAAAATTATCTACGTCAAATGAGAAATTCTTTTTCATTTTTATGAGGTCCCTTTTAAAAAGTGTCTTGACACTTAAAGGGATAAACTTTTCATCAATTCCTAACACATTCGACAAATTTCTTTATATAGTAAGAGTACTTCAGTGACAGTGTTTACTCTTCAATTTGCATAATCCTATTGATAAACAGATGTTAAAAATTATAAACAAGAAATAAATAAGCTTCACTCACTGGATTGTTGAAAAAGTCAACAAACATTTTGAGACTTTTTCTTCAGAATTAAATAATGATTTCAGTGCTTCAAATAAACTAAGGATTCTCCCAACTGCATTTGTTAAAGAAAGCCAATGGGTTTTTCAATTCAAGAGAATGAATAATACTGAATGTCAACAAAGTCACAAAAATCTTTTAATCACTCAGTTCAAACAGAGTAAATGTTGACTTAAGAGAAGGATTTAATGACAATTGCTTTAATGTCAATAGAAAGACATAGATGCTGTTTGAGCAGAATTATGCAGAATATGGGCAAGACAACCAGCAGATTCCAGAGAATTGTTTATGCTGCTTTACCTCTGAATAAATATTGTTTGCATCTTTATGTAAAATCCCACTAAAATTTGGATTTGTATTATCTCCACCAGAAGTTTTTTTTGTTAACTCCTAACTCAATAAGATAATCTCTGCAAAAATTTGCTGTTTCTGAAGTTTCACCTAGAGTGGATCACACTCAGCCTTATAAGCAACTTTTTTCATGAGAAAAAAACTGTTCATCTGAAAATGTGCTTGCAATTTTAAAATTAGAAAATTCTCTGAAAGCAGTATTTTTTTAACATCTTTATTGGAGTATAATTGCTTTACAATGGTGTGTTAGTTTCTGCTGTATAACAAAATGAATCAGCTATACATATACATATATCCCCATATCCCCTCCCTCTTGCGTCTCCCTCCCATCCTCCCTATCCCACCCCCTAGGCGGTCACAAAGCACCGAGCTGATCTCCCTGTGCTATGCGGCTGCTTCCCACTAGCTATCTATTTTACATTTGGTAATGTATATATGTCCATGCCACTCTCTCACTTCGTCCCATGAAAGCAGTATTTTTAAACAGTTCATTTTAGCTGAAAGTCTGATGATGATATACAGTGTGGAAAGCCATCCATTACAATTTTTTCTGTGATTATTTTATCTTCATCTGAATTTCTCTTAATCAGACAGTGTGTTATTTTATCATTTTCTTTGATATCAGTTGAGGAAATCATAAATCTCTTGCACTTAGTGCTTAGAATATGATGGTTTATATGTGACTTTCCACTATTTTTTATATTAAATGAACAATTGCATACAGCACTAAGAGCTTCAAAGGAATTTTTCCTTGTTTAATAAATGTCAATTGTTCAGAAAATTCATCATAAAATTTATACTTGTATTTTGGCATTTTGGAGTTCAAATATATATGAATAAAATACAGATAATAGCAATCACCACAAAAATTGGAAAGACTGAATTTGATTATCTCAAAACTGCATTAGTGCATCTGTCACTCACAGTCTGAAATAATAACCAATTGTAAACTGGAGTTGAACCAGCAAAAGAGTTGTGAACTAACAACAAATTGAGCTTGAAATTTGATGCAAAAAAAGTGAACTTCTGGTTTGCTTGCAAGGGAGAGCTGTACTTGTGAGGGATATCATCCCCAAATAAAGCCAGAGTTGATCTTTTATAAGGTTTTGGGAACCTGGCATTTAGGCATTGGTGGATTTCAGAAGCAGAGGTATTTAGGAATTGATGGACTTTCAGCTGTGCTAGTGTGGTTACTGGAGTGAAGCTGGAATCGTTTTCTGGTGATAACTGTCTGGCTTTGCTGTTAGGGTAATTCTGGCCTCCTAGAATGAGTCGGGAAGCATTCCTTCCTACTCTATTTCATGCAAGAGTTTGTGAAGTATCGATAAACTATACCAGTGGAGTCATCTGGGCCTTGGCTTTTCTTTATGAAAAGATTTTTAATTATTAATTTCATTTCCTTACTTGTTGTAGGTCTATTTTGATTATCTAGTTCTTCCTGAGTCAGTTTTGATAATTTGTGTTTTTTTTGTTTTGTTTTGTTTTGTTTTTTTAAAGTATTTATTTATGGCTGTGTTGGGTCTTCGTTTCTGTGCGAGGGCTTTCTCTAGTTGTGGCAAGCAGGGGCCACTCTTCATTGCGGTGTGCGGGCCTCTCACTATTGTGGCCTCTTTTGTTGCAGAGCACAGGCTCCTGACGCGCAGGCTCAGTAGTCGTGGCTCACGGGCCCAGCTGCTCCGCGGCATGTGGGATCTTCCCAGACCAGGGCTCGAACCCGTGTCCCCTGCATTGGCAGGCAGATTCTCAACCACTGCGCCACCAGGGAAGCCCAATAATTTGTGTTTTTCTAGCAAGTTGCCCATATCATAGAAGTTGTTTAATTTGTTGGCATACAATTGTTCACTATATTTCCTTATAATTCTTTTAGTTTTTCTAGGGCTAATGATGATGTCCCTCTTTCATTAATGATTTTGGTGATCCCCCCTTCTCTCTGTTGGTCTAGTTAAAGGTTTTTCAATTCTGTTGCTCTTTTTAGAGAACCAACTTTCATTTTATTTTCTCTATTGTTTTTCGATTTTCCATTTCATTGATTCACACTCTAGTCTATGATGTCCTATTTTCTACTTGATTTGGGCTTAGTTTTTTCTTTTTTATCTAGATTTTTAAGATAAAAGCTTAGATTATTGATTTGAGATCTTTCTTCTTTGCTACTATATGTGTTTGAAGCTATAAATTTCCCTCTAAGCACTGCTGCATCCCATAAATTTTGATATATTGATTTCATTTTATTCAGTTCTAAACACTTTCTAATTTAACTTATGATTTCTTCTTTGATCCATGGATTATCTAGAAATGTATTTTTAATTTACAAATGCTTATGGATTTTCTAAATTTTCTTTTATTGTTGATTTCTAACTTATTTCTCTTAGAGTCAGAGAATATACTTTGTATTATTTCAGTCCTTTTAAATTTATTGAGTTATATGGCCTAGCATAAATAAGACATATGATTACTTAGATGATAGATAGATTATGGTCTATCATAGATAATGTTCTATGTGTACTTGAAGAAAATGTATATTCTGTAGTTGGGTAGAATTTTCTATAAATACCAGTTAAGTCAAGTAGATTGACAGTGTTGTTCAACTCTTCTGTATCTTTGCTGATTTTCTGCCTGATTGTTTTACCAATTATTGAGAGTGGAATGTTGTCTCCCTTCAACTCATTCAGTTTTTGTTTCATATATTTTAGGGTTCTGTCATTAGATGTATTCTGTTTATAATTGTTTTATCTTGTTAATGAGTTATCTCTTGTAATATTATAAAGTGTTCCTCTTTTTCTGCAGTAAACTTTTTCCACTTAATGTCTATTTTCTCTGTTAGTAGCATAGCCATTATAGCTCTCTTTCAGTTACTGTTTACACTGTATATCTTTTTTCCATCCTTTTAATTTCAACTGTTTGCATCTTTGAATTTAGTGTGTCTCTTATCTACAGCATACTAAGATTCTATTTTACTTTGAAATCCAGTCTGACAATCTCTGCCTTTTTATTGGAGTGTTTATTAATCCATTTACATTTTGATATGGTTGGATTTACATCTGCCATTTTGTTATTTGTTTTTTGTTTTGTTTTTATTGGAGTACAGTTGCTTTACAATGTTGTGTTAGTTTCTGCTGTAAAGCAAAGTGAATCAGCTATACGTATACATATATCCCCTCCTTTTTGGATTTCCTTCCCATTTAGGTCACCATAGAGCATTAAGTAGAGTTCCCTGTGCTATACAGTAGGTTCTCATTAGTTATCTATTTTATACATGGTAGTGTACATATGTCATTCCCAATCTCCCAATTCATCCCACCCCTCCTTTCCCCCTTTGGTGTCCATACAATTTTTCTCTAGGTCTGTGTCTCTATTTCTGCTTTGCAAATAGGTTCATCTGTACCACGTTTCTAGATTCCACATATATACATTAATATACGACATTTGTTTTTCTCTTTCTGACTTACTTCACTCTGTATGACAGTCTCTAGGTCCATCCATGTCTCAGCAAATGGCACAATATCGTTCCTTCTTATGGCTGAGTAATATTCCATTGTATATATGTACCACATCTTTGTCCATTCCTCTGTTGATGGACATTTAGGTTGCTTCCATGTCTTGGCTATTGTAAATAGTGATGCAATGAACATTGGGGTGCATGCATCTTTTGGAATTGTGCTCTTCTCTGGGTATATGCCCAGGAGTGGTATTGCTGGGTCATATGGTAGCTCTGTTTTCAGTTTTTAAAGGAACTTCCATACTGTTCTCCATAGTGGCTGTATCAGTTTACATTCCCACCAACAGTGTAAGAGGGTTCCCTTTTCTCCACACCCTCTCCAGCATTTATCCTTTGCAGATTTTTTGATGATGGCCATTCTGACCGGTGTGGGGTGATACCTAATTGTAGTTTTGATTTGCATTTCTCTAATAATTAGTGATGTTGAACCTCTTTTCATGTGCCTCTTGGCCATCTGTATGTCTTTGGAGAAATGTCTATTTAGGTTTTCTGCCCGTTTTTTGATTGGGTTGTTTGTTTTTTTGATATTGAGCTGCCTGAGCTCCTTGTATGTTTTGGAGATTAATCCCTTGTCATTTTCTTCATTCGCAAATATTTTCTCCCACTCTGAGTGTTGTCTTTTCATCTTGTTTATGGTTCCCTTTGCTGTGCAAAAACTTTTAAGTTTAATTAGGTCTCATTTGTTTATTTTTGTTTTTATTTTCTTTATTCTAGGTGATGGGTCAAAAAAGATCTTGCTGAGATTTATGTCAAAGAGTGTTCTGCCTATGTTTTCCTATAAGAGTTTGATAGTGTCCAGCCTTACATTTAGGTCTTTAATCCATTTTTGAGTTTATTTTTGTGTATGGTATTAGGGAGTGTTCTAATTTCATTGTTTTACATGTAGCTGTTTAGTTTTCTCAGCACCACTTATTGAAGAGACTGTCTTTTCTCCATTGTATATTTGCCTCCTTTGTCATAGATTAGGTGATGATAGGTGCATGGGTTTATCTTGGGGATTTCTATTCTGTTCAATTGATCTATATTTCTGTTTTTGTGCCAGTGCCATACTGTCTTGATTACTATAGCTTTGTAGTATAGTCTGAAGTCAGGGAGCCTGATTCTCCAGCTCCGTTTTTTTCCCTCAAGATTGCTTTGGCCATTCGAGGTCTTTTATGTTTCCATACAAACTGTAAAATTTTTTGCTCTAGTTCTGTGAAAACTGCCATTGGTAATTTGATAGGTATTGCACTGAATCTGTAGATTGCTTTGGGTAGTATAGTCATTTTGACAATATTGGTTCTTCCAATCCAAGAACACGGTACATCTAGCCATCTGTTGGTGATGTCTTCAGTTTTTTTCATCAGTGCCATATAGTTTTCTGAGTACAGGTCTTTTGCCTCCCAAGGTAGGTTTATTCCTAGGTATTTTGTTCTTTTTGTTGCAATGGTGAATGACATTGTTTCCTTAATTTCTCTTTCTGATCTTTCATTGTTAGTGTATAGGGAAGCAAGAGATTTCTGTGCATTAATTTTGTATCCTGCAACTTTACCAAATTCATTGATTAGCTCTAGTAGTTTTCTGCTGCCTTCTTTAGGATTTTCTATGTATAGTATCATGTCATCTGCAAACAGTGACAGTTTTACTTCTTCCTTTCCAATTTGTATTCCTTTCATTTCTTTTTCTTCTCTGATTGCCGTGGCTAGGACTTCCAAAACTACGTTGAATAACAGTGGCGAGAGTGGACATCCTTGTCTTGTTCCTGATCTTAGAGGAAATGCTTTCAGTTTTTCACCATTGAGAATGATGTTTGCTGTGGGTTTTTCTTATACGACCTTTATTATGTTGAGGTAGGTTCCCTCTGTGCCCACTTTCTGGAGAGTTTTTATCATAAATGGGTGTTGAATTTTGTCAAAAGCTTTTTCTGCATCTATTGAGATGATCATATGGTTTTTCTTCTTCAGTTTGTTAATATGGTGTATCACGTTGGTTGATTTTGCATATATTGAAGATTCCTTGCATCCTTGGGATAAATCCCACTTGATCATGGTGTATGATCCTTTTAATGTGTTGCTGGATTCTGTTTGCTAGTATTTTGTTGAGGATTTTTGTGCCTATGTTCATCAGTGATATTGGTCTGTAATTTTCTTTTTTTGTGATATCTTTGTCTGGTTTTGGTATCAGGGTGATGGTGGCCTTGTAGAATGAGCTTGGGAGTGTTCCTCCCTCTGAAAATTTTTGGAAGAGTTTAAAAAGGAAGGGTGTTAGCTCTTCTCGAAATGTTTGATAGAATTCACCTGTGAAGCCATCTGGTCCTGGACTTTTGTTTGTTGGAAGATTTTTAATCACAGTTTCAATTTCATTACTTGTGTTTGGTCTGTTCACATTTTCTGTTTTTTCCTGATTCAGTCTGGGAAGGTTGTACCTTACTAAGGATTTGTCCATTTCTTCCAGGTTGTCCATTTTATTGGTGTATAGTTGCTTGTAGTAGTCTCTTATGATCCTTTGTATTTCTGTGGTGTCAGTTGTAACTTCTCCTTTTTCATTTCTATTTTATTGAATTGGGTCTTCTCCCTTTTTTTCTTGATGAGTCCGGATAAAGTTTAATCAATTTTGTTTATCTTCCCAAAGAACCAGCTTTTAGTTTCATTGATCTTTGCTATTGTTTTCTTTGTTTCTATTTCATTTATTTCTGCTCTGATTTTTATGATTTCTTTCCTTCTACTAGCTTTGGGTTTTGTTTGTTCTTCTTTCTCTAGTTGCTTTAGGTGTATGGTTAGGTTGTTTATTTGAGAACTTTCTTTTTCTTGAGGTAGGATTTTATTGCTCTAAACTTCCCTCTTAGAACTGCTTTTGCTGTATACTGTAGGTTTTGGGTTGTTGTGTTTTCGTTGTCATTTGTTTCTAGGTATTTTTTGATTTCCTCTTTGATTTCTTCAGTGATCTCTTGGTTATTTAGTAGCCTATTGTTTAGCCTCCATGTGTTTGTGTTTTTTACAGTATTTTTTTCCTGTAATTGATTTCTAATCTCATAGCGTTGTGGTCAGAAAAGATGCTCCATACTATTTCAGTTTTCTTAAATTTCCTGAGGCTTGATGTGTGACTCAAGATGTGATCTATCCTGGAGAATGTTCTGTCTGCACTTGACAAGAAAGTGTTTTCTGCTGCTTTTGGATGGAATGTTCTAGAAATATTAAGTCTATCTGGAATAATGTGTCATTTAAATCTTGTGTTTCCTTATTAATTTTCCATCTGGATGATCTGTCCTTTGGCGTAAGTGTAGTATTAAAGTCCTCCACTATTTTTGTGTTTCTGTTGATTTCCCCTTTTATGGCTGTTAGCATTTGCCTTATGTACTGAGATGCTCCTATGCTGGGTGCATAAATATTTACAATTGTTATAACTTCTTCTTGGATTGATCCCTTGATCATTATGTAGTGTCTTTCCTTGTCTTTTTTTAACAGTCTTTATTTTAAAGTCTATTTTGTCTGATATGAGTATTGTTACTCCAGTTTTCTTTTGATTTCTGTTTGCATGGAATATCATTTTCCATCCTCTCATTTTCAATCTGTATGTGTCCCTAGGTCTGAAGTGGGTTTCTTGTAGACAGCATATATATGGGTCTTGATTTTCTATCCATTCAGCCAGTCTGTGTCTTTTGGTTGGAGCATTTAATCCATTACATTTAAGGTAATTATAGATATGTATGTTCCTATTACAATTTTAATTGTTTTGGGTTTGTTTTTGTAAGTCTTTTTCTTCTCTTGTGTTTCCTGCCTAGAGAAGTTCCTTTAGCATTTGTTGTAAAGCTGGTTTGGTGGTGCTGAATTCTTTTAGCGTTTGCTTGTCTGTAAAGCGTTTGATTTCTCTGTCAGATCTGAATGAGATCTTTGCCGGGTAGAGTCCTTGCCAGGTAGAGTAATCTTGGTTGTAGGTTTTTGTCCTTTCATCACTTTAAATCTATCCTGCCACTCCCTCTGGCCTGCAGAGTTTTGCTGAAAAATTAGCTGATAACCTATGGAGATTCCCTTGTATGTTATTTGTTGCTTTTCCCTTGCTGCTTTTAATATTTTTTCTTTGAATTTAATTTTTGTTAGTTTGATTAATATGTGTCTTTGCATGTTTCTCCTTGGGTTTATCCTGTATGGGACTCTCTGTGCTTCCTGGACTTTTGTGGTTGTTTCCTTTCCCATGTTAGGGAAGTTTTCGACTATAATCTCTTCAAATATTTTCTCAGACCCTTTCTTTTTCTCTTCTTCTTCTGGGATCCCTATAATTCAAATGTTGGTGCATTTAATGTTGTCCCAGAAATCTCTGACACTTTCCTCATTTCTTTTCATTCTTTTTTCTTTATTCTGCTCCTTGGCAGTTATTTCCGCCATTCTACCTTCCAGCTCACTTATCCATTCTTCTGCCTCTGTTATTCTGCTATTGATTCCTTCTAGTGTATTTTTCATTTCAGTTATTGTGTTGTTCATCACCGTTTGTCTGTTCTTTAGTTCTCCTACATCCTTTTAAAACATTTCTTGTATTTTCTTGATCCATGCCTCCATTCTATTTCTGAGATCTTGGATCATCTTTACTATCATTATTCTGAATTCCTTTCCACGTAGATTGCCTATTTCCTCATCATTTATTTGGTCTTGTAGGTTTTTACCTTGCTCCTTCATCTGTAACATATTTCTCTGTTGTCTCATTTTTGTTGATGGTTGGGGCCATGTTCCTGTCTTGCTGGTTTTTTGGCCAGAGGCAACCAGCACTGGAGTTTGCAGGCAGTTGGGTGGATATTATTGCTGAGATGAGGACCTCCAGGAGAGCTCACACTGAATAATATTCCCTGGGACCTGAAGTTCTCTGGTAGTCCAGTGGCTCGGATTTGGTGCTCCCATGACAGGGGCTCAGGCCCCACCCCCAGCCTGGAAACCAAGACCCTGCAAACCATGCGGCATGACAAAAAACAAAAAGAAAAACAAAAACCAAACCCCCCTCCAAAAAAAAACCCTGACAAACAAAGCCTAAGGCAAATAGTAAAAGCAAAACTGAACAAACAAAAACAAAAACATAGAAACACACATACAAAAAAAGAAAAGAGAACTAACAGGCAAATAAAACCCAAGACAAATAATAAAAAGAAATCCAAGCAAACAAAAAACAAACCAACAAGCAAGCAAGCAAACAAACAAAAAAACCCAAGGAAGAAAAAACAAGAAGACATCCAGACAAACAAGAAAGCCCCAAAACTAAAACAGATAATAAAAATAAAACTAACCTAAACAGAAAACAAAAAACAAAACAAAAATAAAAAAACAAACTAAAAGAAAAGCTAAGTGAACAAAAGACAAACACACAAAAATGACAAAAACAAAAAATAAAAATAAAAAAGAAGATAAACACAAAACCAACCAAAATAAAAAACAAAATGAAACAAAACAAAAATATCAAAAGAACAAACCAACAACAATAACAACAAAAAAGACAACAAATGAAGAGCAGAACAATTACAAGGAATAAAAAATAAAATAAAATTAGAAAATAAAAAATATATTAAAAAATAAAATGAAATAACAAACAGAACAACAGCAAAAAATGAAAAGAATATAAAAATAAAAATTTAAAAATTAGAAATAAATATATTTAAAAAATAAAAGTAAAAAATAAAATTAAAAGATAAAAAAATTTAAAAAGTAAAAATTTCCCTTGTGCCTCTGCTATTATTGTCCTTGCCCCCACAGAGAGCTACAGTCAACCCCTGACTCCCCAGGAGGCCCTCCAAGACCTCTAGGTAGGTCTCTGGACCTGCTTTGTCGGCCCCACCTTTGCATCTGTTCCTCTCACCAGCTTCTGCTCCTGAAGCTGGCCTGGAGCATGTGTGCTGGTGTAAGCTAGCTGGGGCGCAGGCTTCCATGGGCATCGCCACAGGGGATGGCACAGCCCACTGGGACCAGCATGGCCAAAGGAGGCTTTGTCAGGGGCAGCACTCAGGCCACCAGGACCTGTGCTGCCTGGAGAAGGCTTTGACTGGGGTGGGGGTGCGGTGTTCCTGGTAATTGTTTTGTATATATCTCATATCTTTTTTTGTGCCTCTGTCCTCTTTTACTGCCTTCTTTTGTGTTAAACAGATGTTTTCAAGTGAGGAATAAAATATGCATTTTAACTTAAAAAAACAATTTCAGATTAATATTAACTTAATTCCAATATTACACAGAAACTGTTCAAATATGTTTCTCTTCCTACCCCCTCCTTTGTGCTATTGTAATG
Organism: Balaenoptera borealis; assembly: GCF_965194805.1. Taxonomy (NCBI): domain Eukaryota; kingdom Metazoa; phylum Chordata; class Mammalia; order Artiodactyla; family Balaenopteridae; genus Balaenoptera; species Balaenoptera borealis. Next base: position 166,281,845 of record NC_138867.1, read on the forward strand.
TAAAGTATATTTTTAACATTATGAGCCTAACAATAAGTTTTATAATTGTTTCAGTATATGTAATGCTGAAGTGAGCACTATAATTATTGTTTTATGCAATCGTTTTTAAAATTATTTGAGGAGAAAAGGGTATGCATCATATCAATAGAATAAAGGACAAAAACCACTTAAGCATTTCAGTAGACACAGGCATTTGACAAAATTCAATGTGATAAAAGCACTCAAGAAACTATGAATACGGCTTCCATTGTGGTGCAGTGGTTAAGAATCTGCCTGCCAATGCAGGAGACATGGGTTCCAGCCCTGGTCTGGGAAGATCCGACATGCTGTGGAGCAACTAAGCCCATGCACCATAACTACTGAGCCTGTGCTCTAGAGCCCGTGAGCCACAACTACTGAAGCTCATGTGCCTAGAGCCCATGCTCCACAACAAGAGAAGCCACCGCAATGAGAAGCCTGCGCACCACAACGAGGAGTAGCCCCCACTCGCCGCAACTAGAGAAAGCCCACGAGCAGCAATGAAGAACAAATGCAGCCAAAAATAAATAAATAAATAAATAAATAAATAAATAAATAAATAAATAAATAAATAGAAAGAAACTATGAATACAGGGAAGCATCCTCAGCCTGATAAAGAGCAGCTATGAAAATTCATGGTTAACATGATACTGAATGGTAAATGACTGGATGATTTCTACCTAATGTCAGTAACAAGACAAGGATGTCTGTGCACATCATTTTCCTTCAACATTGTAGTGAATGTTCTAGTCAGGGCAATTTAGACAGGGAAAAGATATAAAAGGCATCTGTATTGAATAAGAAGAAGTAAAACTATATCCATTCACAGATGACATGAAATTATGTATAGAAAATCTCAAAGAATCCAATAAAGCATTATTAAAACTAATAAATGAGTCCAGCAAGGTCATAGCATACAAGATCAATAAATAAAAATCAATTGTATTTCTATGCACTTTAAATGAATAATCTAACAATGAAAATAAGAAAACAATTCAATTTATGATAACATCGAAAGGAATAAAATTCTTAGGTGCAAATTTCACAAAAACAGTGGAAGACTTGTATACTGAAAATAACAAAACATCATTGAAAGAAATTAAAGAGGGTCTAAATAAATGGAAAAATATCCCATGTTCATCAGAAGATGAACAGTATTGTTAAGATGACAGTACTTCCCAAATTAATCTAAGGATACAATGGAATCCGCATCAAAATCCCAGCTGGCTTCTTTGTAGAAACTGACAGGCTGATCCTATAATTCATATAGAATTGCAAGGGACCTTGAATAGCCAAAACAAGCCTGAAAAAAAAGTTGGAGGATCCATATTTCTCCATTTAAAAACTTACTACAAAGCAATGGTAATGAAGATGGGGGAGGGGTAAAGGCATACAGGTAGATATCTAAAACAGCAGAATAGAATTGAGCATTCAGAAACTCATAGGTCCATACTCAACTAATTTTTGACAAGGGCATCAAGGCCATTCAATAGAGAAAGAGTAATTTTTTCAATAAGTGATGTTGGAACAACTAGATTACCACATGTAAAAGAATAAAATTAGACCTTTACCTCATAACTTATACAAAAATTAACACAAAATGTATCAAAGACCTAAATGCTAAGAGCTAAATCTATAACACTCTTAAAAGAAAACATGGGGGTATATCTTCATGATCTCAGATTTGGCAATATATTCTTAGACATGACATCAAAAGAACAAGCAATAAAAGAAAATAAATTGGGTTTCATCAAAACTAAAAGCATTTGTGCTTTAAAGGACACTATCAAGAAAGTAAAAAGGCAATCTCAGAATGGAAGAAAATATTGGTAGATCATATATCTGATAAGGGGATTGTATATAGAATATATAAAGAACTCTTACAACTCAATAATAAAAAGACAAATAACCCAATTAAAAAATGGGTAAAGGATCTGAATAGACATTTTTTCCAAGGAAGATATACAAATGACTGATAAGCACATCAAAAGATACTCCACATACTTTCAAGATTCTCTCTTTGTCTTTTGGCAGTCTGACTGTGATGTGTCAAAGTGTTGTAACATTGATTGTATCCTATTTGAATTTCATTGACTTATTGGGTGTGTAGATTAATGTTTTTCATCAGATTGAGAAATTTCAACCATTATTTCTTCAAATATTTTTTCTGCCCCTTTTTCTCTTGCTTCTCCTCTGGGACTCTCATTACATGTTGGTTGATATGCTGAATGGTATCCTACAATTCTCTGAGACTCCATTCATTTTTTTTTTTTCATTCCTTAACTTTCTCTTCTTTAGACTGAATAATCTACATTGATCTACACCAAATTCAGCTGATCCTTTCTTCTGCAGCCTCAATTGTGCTGTTGAGCCCCTCTAGTAAAATTTTCATTTCAGTTATTTTACTTCTCAACTCCAGAATTTCTATTTGGTTGTGTGTGTGTGTGTGTGAATTTTTGTCATGTTTTCATTTAACTCTTTAAATATGGTTTCACTTAGTTCTTTAAACATACTTTTAATAGCTATTTGATGTCTCTATGAATTGCACCCAATATCTGGGCTTCCTTAGGGACAGTTTCTATTGACTGCCTTTTTATCCTGTGTATAGACACACTTTCCAGTTTATTTGCATGTCTTATTTTTGTTGTTGTTGAAAACTGGACATTTTAGATAATATATTGTTCTGATACCACCTTCTGGGGTTGTTGTCATTTCTGGCTTCCTAGGGTTTACCCTGGGTCAGCATAGCTTAGTAGTCAGTCAGGTTGAATGCTGCTGAAACTGCACTCCTTCTTGAATGTGTCTCGAACCCAGCCAAAACTCAGATTGGGACTTAAACCCATGATCCCTGATTTAGGAGAGGACTCAAACCCACTGTCTTTTAATTGAAACTGCTCACCTGGTGTCAGGACTTACTGAAGCTCAGGTTCTTTTTTCTCAATGCAGAAAGAATTCAGTGTGAGGCAAAGTGATAGGCAAAGAGTGAGCTTATTAGCATAGGATGCTTGTGAGAGATACAAATGGGCAGGCAAGGGAGCACAGCAGTCCCAAGAACAAAGCAGGCTATGTTTTTATAATCAAAGAAAAAGTTGGGAGGAGAGAAGACCACCTTCTTCCTCATTTTTGGTAGACATCAAGGCTTACATCATTATTTCCTCCTTTGGCCCTATATGGTCTAAATGGGACAGTCATGGCACTATTTAAACATATGTATATTAGCAGAGGGGTGGTAACATATACTAAAATATGGTACTTCATATCAGGTTTCAGTATAATGTCCCCTTTCACCTAGTTTTTTTCCCCTTTCACCTATATTCCTGCCTTGGCCACATGCAGAAATGCTACTCTTCAAGGACCATTAACTCCCTGAATTCATGTAACAAGATTCAGAACCCATATCTATTGTCTTGCATTTTAACTATCAGGACTTGTGGCTTGAGTGTGCCTGGTGCTTGAATGTGCCTGGTCTTCCTTCAAGTAGTGTAGATTGTTGCTAGGTTACTGGATTCTTTTCTTGCATGGTCATTAGCTTACAACAGTCTTGCAAATTCCCTTAAAATTCTCTCTCTGTCTTCAATCCTCCAGTGGGATATTCAAATTAACCATTTAATTATCTTACTCTATCACTTTGAGTTGGTTAGGCTTCCATTCAGTGCAAAGGTGATCTATGTATGGGTTAGGGAATGCATTCAAAATTCAGGGAGTTAACAAGTCTGCCTAGGCTTTCACTTCTTGCTTGCACAGGGTCTAAATGTCAGTCAGATATGAACAGTAGACTGGGGTCCTCTCTGGTGTCTCCTGTGTGTGAATGTAGCCCTACCCATGTGCACAGCCTTCCAAATCAGCAGGAAAAAGTCAGAGTTTTCAAATCCTTATTTGAACTGTCTTATTCCCTTCATTTTAGACTTTTGGCTGGTCTCTTGCTTGCCCCAATTGTTATTACAGCCTTAGGCAGCTTCCGTGTTGGCCTTTGACTATTTGCTACCAAGCACTATTGTTTTTAACAGAGCTGTGGACATGGGGCTTTTCCTTGGAAATCCAAATCATATCAATCCCTTCTGGCACCTGCAAGGCCTATAATACTTCACCATGTTGCTGAGTCGGGGAAAGTGAGGATGGAACAAGTTCCAAGTTAAAATGTTACAGACCCTATTGTTCTTACCAAGCCTCAGTAGTTTTTCTTGAATAAATGTTTCTCAACTTGTCCTGTACCTTTAGTTAATTTCCAGAGTTCTGAAATGGTTGTTTCTGGTAATTCATCAGTTTTTTAGTTGCTTCTTTTGGAGAAAGGATTTGTCAAGGTCTTCTATCTGCTCTTCTGGAAACTCTTCATGAGTATAATTAAAAATTTTCTAATATTTACATTTAAAATATAAAAAGAACAGGTGAAATTAATATTAAATTGTTTTATTTAATCCAATATATCAAATTATCATTTAAACATGTAACATATAGTTTTTCCAGCTTTATTGAGATATAATTGACATATAACATCATGTAAGTTTAAGTTGTACAATGTGATGATTGCTACAAGTATATATTGTGAAATGATTGCCACAATAAGGTTAGTTAACACATTCATCACCTCATATAGTTACCATTATTTCTTGTGAGGTGAGAACATCTAAGATCTACTCTCTTAGCAACTTTCAGGTATACAATATGGTATTGTTAACTACAGTCACCATGCTGTACATTAGGCCCATAGAACTTATGTACCTTATAACTAGAAGCTTGTACCCTTTGGCCAACATCTCCCCATTTCCCCTACTTCCCAGCCCCTGGCAACCACCAACCTACCATTTATTTTTCTGTGAATTTGGCTTTTTTACAGTCCATATAAGTGAGGTCACATAGTGTTTGTCTTTCTCTGTCTGACTTATTTTACTTAGTTAATGCCCTCAAGATTCATCCATGTTGCAAATGGCAGGATTTTCTCCTTTATTATGGCTGAATAATGTTCCACTGTATATATATCAAATTTTCCTTATTCATTTAAAATTTGAAGGACACTTAGGTTGTTTCTATGTCTTGGCTATTTTGAATAATGCTGCAATGAACATGTAGGTACAGATATCTCTTTGAGACAGTGAATTCATTTTCTCCAGATATATACACAGAAGTTGGATTGCTGGATTATATGGTAATTCTGTTTTTAATTTTTTGAGGAACATCCATAGTGTTTTCCATAGTGGCTGCACCAACTTACATTCCCACCAACAGGGCACAAGGATTCCCTTTTCTCTACATCCTTGCCAACACTTATCTCTCTCGCTCTCTCTTTTTTTGATAACAATCATTCTAACAAGTGTAAGGTGATATCTCATTGTAGTTTTGATTTGCACTTCCATGATTAGTGACGTCGAGTACCTTTTCATGTACCTGTTGACCATGTATATCTTCTTTGGAAAAAAATGTCTATTCAGGCCCTTTTCCAAATTTTAAAGTGGATTATTTGTTTTTGTTTTTTTGCTATTGCATTGTATGAGTTCTTATGCATTTTGGACATTAACCCCTCATCAGATATATGGCTTCAAACATTTTCTACCATTCAGTAGGTTGCCTTTTTATTTTGTTAATTTTTGTGTGTGTGGTGCAGAAGCTTTTTAGCTTGATATAGTCTTATTGGTTTATTTTTGCTTCTGTTGCTTGGTGCCTTGGTGTCAAATCTAAAAACTCATTGCCAAGCCATGTCAGGAAGATTTTTCCTATAATTTCGTCTAGAAGTCCTATGATTTCAGATCTTACACTTAAGTCTTTAATTCATTCTGTGTTAACTTTTGCGAGTAGTGTAAGAGGGGGGTTCGATTTTATTCTATTGCATGTGAATATCCAGTTTTCACAACACCATTTATTGACAAGACTATCCCTTCCCCATGAGTGTTCTTGGCTCTCTTGTCAAATATTAGTTGATTATATACATGTGGGTTTATTTCTGGGCTCTTGATTCTGTTCACATGAGTCTCTGTGCCTGTTTTTATGCCGGTACCATACTGTCGTAATTACTATAGCTTTATTAGTATAGTTTGAAATCAGGAAGTGTGATGTCTCCAGCTTTGTTCTTCTTTCTCAGGATTGCTTTCGCTATCTGGGGTCTTTTGTGGTTCCTTATGAATTTTAGGATTGTTTTTATCTATTTCTGTGAAAAATGCTATTGAAATTTTGATAGAAATTGCATCAAATCTATATGGCTTTAGGTAGTATGGACATTTTAACAATATTAATTCTTCTGATCCATGAACATGGGATATCCTTACATTTATTTGTGTTCTCTTCAATTTCTTTCATCTGTGTCTTATAGTTTTCAGTGTAGAGATCTTTCACCTCCTTGGTTAAATTTATTTCTAAGTATTTTACTCATTTATTTATTTATTTTGGCTGTGCCTCGTGGCTTGTGGGATCTTAGCTCCCCAACCAGGGATTGAACTCTCACCCTCGGCAGTGAAAGCACAGAATCCTAACCACTGGACTGCCAGGGAATTCCCAATATTTTATTGTTTTTGATGCTATTGTAAATGGGAGTGTTTTCTTTTATTATTTTTAGCTAGTTTATTGCTAGTGTATAGAAATGCAACTGATTTTTGTATGTTGACTTGGTTATATAAATATTATTAATAAAGTATATTACATTTTAAAAAATACTATCTTTGCAATCTGATATATATTTTACACTTACAGCTCATCTTAATTTGGATTAGTCACAATTTAAGTGTCTAATAGCCATATTGCCTAGTGGCTATTATACTGAGCATGCAGCTCTAACATTTGTTAGAGTAGAGAAAAGCAGTTGATTTTTAATATCAATCTTATGTCTGGTCACTTTGTTAAACTCTCTTGTTATGTCTAACTTTCTGTCTTTGGATTCTTTTAGATTTTCTATATATAAGATCATATCATCTGCAAATAATAATGGACTTGTTTCACCTGTTCCAACTGTTACACCACTTATTTTTCTTCTGTTACTGTGATGTCTAAGACAGTTATAAATATAAGCAGTAATAGTGGGCAACATTGTCCTGTCTGATTTTACAAGAAATATTTCTAACCTTTTGCCATTAAGATATATATCTATAACAGGTTTTTGGTAGCAACTTTTCACTAGATTAAGGTGGTTGCCTTCTATTTCTAATTTGCTTAATTTACATACACAGACACACATTCTTGGTGGGCATTTAATTTGCTCTTTATGCTTCTTTTGACATGGTCATATGCTTTTTATAGTAATATAAAAATTATATTTAGATATTCTCTAACTTAAGCTACCTTTGCATTTCTGATAAAACTTTCATATCTATACATTTTGGTCACTGTTGTTGTTTGCAAACTTTTTTTAAAAAGGATTTTTGGGGCTTCCCTGGTGGCGCAGTGGTTGAGAATCTGCCTGCCAATGCAGGGGACACGGGTTCGAGCCCTGGTCTGGGAAGATCCCACATGCCGCAGAGCAACTAGGCCCGTGAGCCACGATTACTGAGCCTGCGCGTCTGGAGCCTGTGCTCCGCAACAAGAGAGGCCGCAATAGTGAGAGGCCTGCGCACCGCGATGAAGAGTGGTCCCCACTTGCCACAACTAGAGAAAGCCCTCGCACAGAAACGAAGACCCAACACAGCCATAAATAAAATAAAAAATAAATAAATAAATAAAAATTAAAAAAAAAGGATTTTTGTATCTGTGTCCATGAAATAAATTGGGTCTCTCTCTACTCTCCTTTAATTCATTATCCACACAGAAGTTCTAGTAATCTTTGAAAAATATTAAACTGATTACTTTACTCTATATAAGGCTATCAATAATTTTAAATTTCAATTAAAAACAAATCCAAATTCATTACTATGACCTATAAGGCTTTACAAAATGTGGCTGCATCTTATGCTATTCTCCATTGCCTTAAGCTTTTTTCAATACTACTCAATATTTTTCTGGAGATCCTAGCACATCAAAGCAAGAAAAAGAAATAAATGAATTTCAAAGGAAGAAAAAATCTATCATAATTGTGGATGTTAGTGTATATATGTAGAAAATGCAATATAACCTGTAAATTATGAACAAGTCTGATGGATGTAAAATCATGTAAAAAAATCAAATGTTTCTATATACAATTAACAAATTGTTGGAAAGTTAAATTTAAAGGATGCCATTTTCATTAACATAAAAAATCAGGTAGCTGAGGGACTTCCCTGGTGGTCCAGTGGGTAAGATCCCGTGCTCCCAATGCAGGGGGCCCAGGTTTGATCCCTGGTTGGGGAACTAGATCCCACATGCCTGCTGCAACTGAGTCTGCATGTTGCAACTACAAGTCGCATGCTGCCACAACTAATAAGTCTGAATGCCGCAACTAAAGATCCTGCGTGCCGCAACTAAGACCCGGCGCAGCCTAAATAAATAAGTAAATATTTTAAAAAAATCAGGTAGCTGAGAGTAAACTTAACACAATATGTATAAAATCTCTATGGCAAAAATGATAAAAACTTTACTAAGATACATTTTGAAAGACCTAAATAAAGATATACCAAATTCACTGGGTGAAGGACTCAATATTTTTTTAAAAAACTGCCAGTTCTTTACAAATTGACCCATTAGGTTCAAAGCAGTCACAAGCAAAATCAGAATGAGACTTTTTGTGTACACTGACAAGCTGATTCTAAAAGATATATGAAACTACAAAGGGCCAAAATAGCCAAGTGACTTGAAGAAGAATAAGGTAGGGGACATGTTCTAATATTATAGTAAGTCTATAGTCATTAACACAGTATGATATTGGCACAAAGGTAGATAAACCAATGGAACAGAATAGAGAGCCCAGAAACAGAAATCTATACATTGGGTTCCCCGGGAAACAGACCCTGAGACTCTGAGATTTGTGGCAAGAAGTTTATTAAGGAATGTTTTGGGGCATAACACCTCTAAAAATGTAATAGAAGCAGGGTTGGGCGGAGGTGATCTTCAGCTAATCTTCTTAGGAAATCTAGTTCTGAAGTCACCTTTCACAGTTGTCCCAGTTGAGTCCAGATCTTTATGTTCACACGTTGACTAGCCATTAGAAGTAGGCTGACACCAGGGAAAGCATGTAACTTCAGATAAGAAGCTTCTTTGGGCTGAGGGCATTTTCTGGAGAATGAATGAGTTATAAGCCAGCAAAGCCCAGACTTTCTGGCAGCTGGAGGAATGAGTGTCTTGGTCCTGAAGTGGGATCTGGGTAGCACTCTATCCTCTTCTACTACTCAGATCCACCTCCTTCATATAAATCCACTCCATCCAGAACCACTCTTCCAGGATTCTGGTTGTTCTCTTCTCCTGAGGAATAGAGGTAGGCTAGTGGGATGAAGTATATATAGCACCTTCCACTACAGCTGGTTCCCAGGTCACAGCTGGTACCCATGTTCTCCTTCTTCCACAACTGGCTGAAGTGTTTCAGTGCAGCTGACTTTTCTGACTCATGTTCACATTGTTCACATACCAGGTAGGAAAATAGAGATGTCACAAAGGGAAAAAGAAAGATTCTCTTCGTCTTTGGCTAGCTCCTTTACTGGTCTTGGTGACTCACCTGGTGAAGTAAGTCAGACCCTCAACCCTGTGTGGTCTGAGCCCCTAGTCACTGTGTCCTTCTCAGGTCATTGCTGCTATACTTGTCCATTTACTGTCAAGACTGGAAAATAGAGTCCCAGGAGCACCAAGTGGATCATCTCAGTGTCTAACATGTTCTTCTTGTCTCCATCGTGTAACCGCAATCCTGCCTCCTCCTAATGGTCGGGGTCGGTATTCTGACTCACTCCTTTCCCTCTTGGCACAAGCAGCACAAAGGGAATGGGCAGCAATTGTAGCTTAAAGTTTTATGGGACTCTTTCTGTGTCCATGTGGAAGCACTCTCCGTCTGAGAACGAAGACCTCTGGACCCACGGAGCATAGAGTTGTGGGGAAATAGAGCACAAATTCCCCTCATAGCATGTTTTTCCCAACCACAGATACCTCTAATACCAATAGGTCAGCCAGCTTGTATAGCCCAAGTGGCAGGGCTGTGTACACCAAAGCCTAGACCTACTACATAGCCATTTCCTGCTCTGAGCTGTATTTCTGAATAACTTCTTCTATAGCAGTGCTGTCATTGGAGGATATTCACCACTGAGCTTCTTGGTGATGCTGGTGACCCTCTCAATAGCACTTTCCTTATCACTTTGGTAAATGTAGCATCCTCCAGGCTCCCCTACAACACATAGTCAGCTGATGAGTTCTCTGGTCTTATAGAATATGTCCCCTCTAGCATGCCCACTTCTGGGTCTTTTGATTCCTTCTTCTACCATTTTCCACAGCATTTCCAGCATTTGTACTTTACATAGTGTGAATGGCACTTTTTCTAAGCTTCTAAGAGCAATTCTAGAAGCATACTAGCTTTGTTTCTCAGGGTCCTTGCCAGGATATTAAAATCCTGTGTCACAGGTGAGTGCTCCCATATTGATAAACTCTCCCTCCTCCAAGCTTCTGTTTCACCCACCCGCTCACCCTGGCCTCTTTATCTAGTACCTTGAGGATCCAGGTCCATATATACTCTTTCAGCTCTTGCCAGTATTTGTTGGCAAGGTCCTGGAGCTTGTTTTTCCCATAGTCCCTTTCTTCACTTAACAGGCCTAGGACTTCCCTGGCCAGGTTAGTTGTTGGTCACCTGAGGGGAGGTGTGGGAGGACCCTGAGTAAGGCGCATGCTGACTTGTGAAGCAGAAGTCTCAGTATCTTCAAGCATGGGGGGCAACACTGGCCTTTTACAGGGAAGAGTAGGCTACTTCTGCATGCCCAGAAGGTTCAGAGCATTCTAAGAATTCAAGGTACTTGAGTGCATCAACTCAGATAGCCTTATTCCAAGTGTCAGGTCCTACCCCTTCCCACATAGGGCCCTTACCATGGCATAGAAGACTTACTGGGGTTGAGAAGTCAACCTTTGAATTTCTACTACTCTTATAATTAAGTCCTGTGAATGTTGGCTATGCACTCTTTCTGGATTTAGTGATCGCTTATGTATTTGCCTTATGAGTTTTCTTTACCCTGGGTATGGGCAAACTATGGCCAGGGAGGCCAAATCCAGCCTGTTGACTGTTTTTTGTAAATAAAGTATTATTGGAACAGTGCCATGCTTGTTCACTTACATATTTTCTATAGTGGCTTTTGCACTATAACTACAGAGTTGAAAAGCTGTGACAGGCTGAATGATCCACAAAGACGAAAATATTTACTATCTAGCCCTATACTGAAAAAGTTTGTCAACCCTGCTTATACATTTCTTTTTTTTTTTTCTTCCCAGATCTTACATTTGCTTTTATACTTATTTCATTGATTCTGTGATACATTTTTTTTTCCAATTTGGGAATATGATTTTTTAAAAACATAGCAATAATCCCTGTAACTAAATAATTATACATTGGTCGGATTATTTCCTTGGGATAACTTCCTAGAAGTGGAATTCCAGTAGAAGTGTGTACACATTTTTAAGACTTTCTGATACATACCCCAAAAACTTTATATCACAAGATGATATTTTTTAATGTTTTCCAATTCAATAGGCAAAAAATATACCTCGCTTTTAAATGAACATATCTGTTACAACTTAAAAACCCCAAATATTTCAAAAACCTTGCTTATACTTTTCAATATGTTCTTTTCTGTGCATGCATTATATCTCACAATTTAAAAAGAAAAAAAACCTTTCCGTTATCTACATAATCTGAGAACATATATATTACATGCAATTATTATGCTTTCATGTAAATAATTCTCTGTTGGTATAAAACCAACCTAAATATTTACAAATGGCCTTCATGGTGGAGGCATCACACAATAGCCTATAATTTGGTCTTGGGAATTATTTGAGTCATACTAGAAAAACCTGGAGCTCACCAATCTTGTCTCACTCTCTTACCCCCTTTCACATTGCTGCAGGCTAATTCATCAGTCCAAGGAGCACCACAAAATAGCTGTCTGAGGGTCATCAAAAGTGATCTGAAAAGTTCTTTTCTGTATCTGAGACATGACCTTGGGAATAGGGCAACACTGGGGAGAGTTACCAGAGGTGACTTGCTCAAGGGAAAGGTGATACGTGTTTACCATTCGGGGGCATAATACCTTTTTAACAGTTACCATGGGAGTGGAGGCATGTAAAAGAGCAGATGGGTCACTGGAGATCTTTACCTAGACATGAGAAGATTGAATAGGTTTGTGCATGAACATATTCACTAACACAAAATTTTGGTTATGTGTCTAATACAGGGGTGGATTCTTTGGGGAATGATAAAGAGGTGGTAGCTGCAGCCACCTCCTCCGTGTGTGTGTGTGTGTGTGTGTGTTTAATGAAGGGGGAGGGATATGTCATGGTAATGCATGAAGATATTTTGCAAGGGTGACGGGAAAATTGGCCTTTTTTTGCATCCTTTTTGCTGTGGTAGATCTATATTATTCTTTTTTTCTCCCTGCTCCTCTTCCCCCTTCCCTGCTTTGTTAAAAGTATTGCCTTTTTAAGCAGCTGAGAAGGAGGGTGGGGGTAGTGTCATATTTTGAGCTGAATCACAGGGAACTCAGGCTCTTAGGCACATATGGAAGGGGTGGCATTCTGAGAGATTTAGGGATAGGATATTTCAGAGGGAGAGTTAAGGAATTCAGTGAATGGAAGCTCCTGAGAAAAGTTTTTGAGCTGGCTGGTGACAACTTTAGGTCTTCTTGGTCTCCTCAGTCAGGTTGAAGCTACCTTTTTGAGCCAACAGCTCACTTTTCCTTATTTTTGTTCTCTTTCTTATAGAAAGAGAGTATTGTAGAGAGTATTTTGTGGAGAAAGATAGATGAAAGAACTGGAAAATATAACGGCTAGAGTGAGGTGTAGGCTTCCCAACTAGAATATTAGGAGTCATATCTGCATCTAGTGAAGGGATGGGCCCCATTCTTGATTAACATCCTTAATGTGAAGTTGCATTATGTCACTTTCATATTCTTTTTCTTAAATAAGAAATGTGGCTGCTTTTGGCCAAGAATTCTGTTACTGCTGATTCTTTTGTTCATGTCTTCATGTGCCACGTAGGTTGGGACTAGTTGTCTTCAGTGACCATATTTTTCCATAACTTCTGTTTTCTTAAGCCAATCCCAAGCTGGGGAAAGTTTACCAGAGAGACTTTTCAGAAAAATTAAATCAACATAAGCATAATGATTTTTTTTAATTAAAGATACATATTCTCATTTTATTCCAATGTAAAATGAATCTAGGAATAGTAATATAATATTAATTTTCAGGAGCTATAGTGGAATGTTCTGATGGTAGGGGTTCATTTTCCCTTTTACCTGATATTCATTTTTTAAATTATTGAGGTATAATTGACATATAACATTATATTAGTTTCAGGTGCACAATGTAATGATTTGATATTTGTATATATTGCAAAATGATCACAAGAAGTCTAGTTAACATCCATCACCATGTTTTTACACATTTGTGTGTGTGTCATAAAACTTTTAAGATCTATTTTCTTAGCAACTTTCAAATATGCAATACAGTATTATTAACTATAGTCACCATGCTATATGTTACATCTCCATGACCTATCTATTTTATAATTGGAAGTTTGTAACTTTTGACTCCTTCACCTATTTTGGCCTTCCCCCCACACTGTGTTTCCCCCTCCCCACCTCTCACCCCACCTTCACCTCTGGCAACCTCTAATCTGTTCTCTGTATCGATGAACTCTGTTTGTTTGTTTTTTTTAAAAAACATTCTACATGTGAGAGCATATGGTACGTGTCTTTCTCTCATAAAAATAGCTTACTGATACAGGGAATGCTAATTGTCCCTAAATCTACTCTTTCCTACTTCCTCAGTCATAGTTCTCCTCCCCAATATTTAGCAGCTGATAGTCAGACTAAAGACTCTATTTTCCCAACTGTTGCAGATTGGTAAGGCCTTGTAAACAAATCTCAGGCAATGATAAGTAAGTAGAAATGTTCCTAAATGTTGAAGGTATACATTTCTATTCTCCTTCCTCCTCCTGCTGGCTGTGATGCAGATGTCATCACATCCGCTAGAGCAGGAATCCACAAAGTATGACCTGCGGGCTGGCTGGCTGTTCTAGAAACAAGGTTTTATTGGAAATCAGCCTTGCTTATTTATTTACGTACTGTGTATAACTGCTTTTGTATTACAAAGATGGAGTGATAAGTTATGACAGACCATATGGCCAGCAAAGCCTAAAATATCGAATATCTGGTTCTTTAAGCAAAAGTTTACTGACTCCTGGGCTAGAGCATGAATTGCCTTCTTGGACCACAAAGACACTAAGAAAACAATACGTTACAACTTAATGTTCTTTTATCTGGGGATTTATTTTAATATTTAATGTTATCTATGTACCTATTTTTAACTGATAGCTTGATGAAGGGATCATATCACTAATTATAGTTTATAATATTTTCTGTGCATCTTAGCCACGAACGTTTTATTAATATTTGATTGAACTTTTACTTGGGTTTCTTATTAAAGCTAATTTAAAAGTAAATTTGGCATTAAGACCTGGAAAGTATATACATTCCAAAGTTCCATCTGGGTGATGGTTGGAGGCACAGTCATGGACAGGGTCAGTGGATGGACAATGGAGGGACATGGGCAGGGGTGAGGATGGAGTCCTGGGGGGCAGCAGAGTTTATGGGGTGGGTGTAAGAGACAGTGAAGGAGACTGAGAAAAAGAGGCCAGAGATTCAGGAAAAGAACCTGGGGTGAGCAGCAAATCTCAGGCACCATATAAGGGGAGAGAACTGAGTTGTGTAAAAAATTGTGTTAAAAGCTGAAGAAAGGACACACTGGATAAAGAATGAGGAAAAAATGAATTACCAAGTTAGGAAGTCTTTCATTTTCAAGGAAATGCAAATTAAAACCATAATAAGATATGATATCACAGCCCCTAGGATGGCTAAAATCATACAGTTAGAGAATAACAAGTCTAGTGAGACATGTAGAAACTGGAACCCTTGTCCACTGCTGAGGGAATTAAAATGGTAGTCTGATAGCATCTAAATGTTAAGTATGGAGTTACCACATGACCATATGACCTAGTAATTCTACTTCTAGGTATATATCCAAGAGAAATGAACACATGTTCACACAAGAACTTGTTCATGAATGTTCTCACCAGTGTTATTCATAATACCCAGAAGGGGGAAATAATCCAGATGTCCATCAACTGATGAATGATGAACAAAATGTGGCATATCCATACAATGGAATATTATTTGGCAATAAAAAGCACTGTAGTACTGATACACACTGCGACATGGGTGAACCTTGAAAACATTATGCTAAGGAAAGTAGCCAGTCACAAAAGGCCATATATTATAAGATTCCATTCATATGAAAGAAAATAGACTGACAGAAAGTATATTAATGATTGCTCAGGGCTGGTAGGGGGTGGTGGGAAGATGTGGGGTGATTGCTAAAGGGTATGGGGTTTCTTTTTGAGGTGATGAAAATGTTCTAAAATTGAGTGGTGATGATTGCACATATCTGTGAATATGCTAAAAATGACTGAATTGTGAGCTTTAAGTTGGTGAATTGTATGGTATATGAACTATATCTCAATAAATATGCTTTAAAAATTAGGATGTCACCAATAGCTTTTGAGGAAGCATTTTAAATAGAGTATAAATTGGTGAGGATAGAAGACTGTGGCACGTTAATGGGAGGTGTGGAGCCATGTAGGGGAAGCAGTTTCGTGAGAAGGTTATTTTAGGTTTGGGACGATGTGAAGCCACTTGGAGAGCAGCAGGAGAATCCTGTAAGTGTAGAGGAAGAGTAGTGACCAAGGGAGAGAAGTGATGATTGATGTAGTTAGGGCCAAAGGAAGTTCTTAGGAGATATAGAGATGGCAAGGTGAACTTTCTGAAACCTGTTTTTTTTTCCAAAATGTGAGAGAAGAATCCTGGGAGCTCATTGAAAAGAGGAACGGCATCAGATTTATTTTTGCCATCTCAGTATCTAGTTAAATTAATATTAAAGGCACATTTATTCATTCTCTAAACATTTAACAAGGGCATACTCTGTGCCAGGTACAGAGCTCATGGCTGGGGATCCAGCAGGGAGGCCTAACAGACAAATCTCTCATAGAAGTCACATTCAAGTTTTTGGGGTAAAACAGTGCATGGGTTGTGGAGGAGACAGTGTTCACTGAATATTCATGTGCTCCTCTCTTTTTCCCAGCATTCCTTGCAGTGAGGTTGGAACCATGTGACTAAATCTGGCCAATGGACTGTGGGCATGCATCGCTTTCTGGTTTGGGCTGTATAGAGCCAGTGTGCAGCCTCCATATCTCCTCCTCTGCTATGGTGACCTTGGAAACCACATGCTCATGAAATAATACTTATCCATATTAACTGCAATATGCTCTCATATCTCCTATTTGTTTTGATTCGCCTTCTCTCCATTTCTCTTTCCGTCACCTGCCATCTCTTCTTCCATCCCCCTGTCTTGATTTTTCTTTCAAGGGCTGGTTCCAACAGCCTAAACTGATTTCATGAGTGATTATTAGGCTCTTTGAAAAAAGTGTTGTAGATCAGCATTTTCAACATTTAATCTGTACATGAATCATAAGGGATCTTTTTAATGCAGATTCTGTTTCAGTAGGTCTGAGTTAGGGTCTGAGAGTTTCTAAAAAGCTCCCAGGTGATGATGGTGCTTGTTCAAGGACCACACTTTAAATAGGAAGGTTCTAGAGGGTATTCCTGAACTCTGGTAATGAAATTTCTGACAAAAATTTATTTCTCTGGAATAATGCACACATGCACATGCAATAGATTTCTATGTATGCATACAAATGTATGCATATGTATGTATATGTGTCCTCACAGTTGCTTGACAACATATCCCCTCCCAGGCACCCTCAATGGTACCTTTCTTCTTAAAGACAGGATATGTTCAAACTTTTGTTTATTAACTGGTGTTTTAGTAGTGTGCCATTTCCTTATATCTGTTGAGTGGGTGAACACACATAGTCATTCTTGAGAACAGTTATGAATGCCTGTGTGTGGAGGAGAGATGCTAGGGGGAGATCAAAACCCTATGAGAGATGAAGGAAGCTCTTGTGCCTGGTGGAATTCCCACTCCCTTGCTTGGCTTCATCCAATCTCTGTTACTCATGAGAGCTCTTTTAGGGACATCAGAGCATGTAATTCCTGCTGTCTGTAAATGTCTCCTTTGGTTTTCATCTCCTAAATGAAGTTCATCTTCTCTGTGTCTGTTGACATGTGCCATAAGTCTCATCACCTTCCAGTCTCCTAAATCCTCTGCCCTTATTTGCAGGACCCTACACTTATGTATGTATTATTATCGTTGGCACGGTTGTTTTCATGACAATACATCAACATGTTTGCTAACAGTGATGAATCTGGGGGAACAACTGATACAAAAATATGAGCTTTACACAGAGAAGAATTAGCTGAAAGTACATAAATCATCAACATTAATACTATTAAAGTAAGAGCTGACTGTAAGGGCCTCTGTACTGCCATAGCAGCATTTAGTGTTTTGATGGTAACCTTTACATATACACTAATTTTATGTCATTATAGGAGTAATGTTTATGAGAAAAACAAAACAATCTTTCTTCAGAGATGCACCATTAAGAAATACAATAAATCCTTGAACATCTTCTAATTTAGAGTCAAAACTGCCTTACATTTCCAATCTACTCTTTTTCTTTTCTTTTTTAAAAATTTAATTGAAAAAATTGAAGTATAGTTGCTTTATAATGTTGTGTTAGTTTCTGGTGTACAGCAAAGTGATTCAGTTATATATGTGTGTGTGTGTGTGTGTGTGTGTATATATATATATATATATATATATATATATATATATATATATTCTTTTCCATTATGGTTTATTACAAGATATTGAATATAGTTCCCTGTGCAATACAGTAGGACTTTATTGTTTACCTATTTTATGTACAGTAGTTTGTATCTGCTAAACTCAGACTCCTAATTTATCTCCCACCTCCCCTTTCCCCTTTGGTAACCACAAGTTTGCTTTCTATGTCTGTGATTCTGTTTCTGTTTTGTAAATAAGTTCATTTTGTTTCATATTTTGGATTCTACATATAAGTGATATCATATGATATTTGTCTTTCTCTCTCTGACTTACTTCACTTAGTATGATAATCTCTAGGTCTGTCCATGTTGTTGCAAATGGCAATATTTCATTCTTTTTAATGGCTGAGTAATAGTCCACATTATATATATATATATATACCACATCTTCTTTATCCATTCATCTGTTGGTGGACATTTAGGTTGCTTCTGTGTCTTGGCTATTGTAAATAGTGCTGCTATGAACATTGGGGTGCATGTATCTTTTTGAATTACAGTTTTCTCCAGATATATGCCCAGGAGTGGGATTGCTGGATCATATGGTAACTCTATTTTTAGTTTTTAAAGGAACATCCATACTGTTTTCCATAGTGGCTGTACCAATTTACATTCCCACCAACAGTGTAGGAGGGTTCCCTTTTCTCTACACCTTCTCTAGTATTTATTTATTTAAAGAATTAATTTTTTAAAGTTTATTTTATTTTTTTATTTATTTACTTTTTGGCTGCGTTGAGTCTTTGTTGCTGCATGCGGGCTTTCTCTAGCTGTGGCGAGTGGGGGCTACTCTTCGTTTTGGTGCACAGGCTTCTCATTGCAGTGGCTTCTCTTGTTGCAGAGCATGCGTTCTAGGTGCGCGGGCTTCAGTAGTTGTGGCACATGGGCTCAGTAGTTGTGGCTCGTGGGCTCTAGAGCGCAGGCTCAGAAGTTGTGGCATGTGGGCTTAGTTGCTCCGTGGCATGTGGGATCTTCCCAGACCAAGGCTTGAACCCGTGTCCCCTGCATTGGCAGGCAGATTCTTAACCACTGCACCACCAGGGAAGTCCTCTCCAGTATTTATTATTTGTAGACTTTTTAATAATGGTCATTCTGACTGGTGTGAGGTTATATCTCACCGAAGTTTTGATTTGCATTTCTCTAATAATTAGCAATGTTGAGCATCTTTTTGTGTGCCTGTTGACCACCTGGATGTCTTCTTTGGAGAAATGTCTATTTAGGTCTATTTAGGCCCATTTTTTGATTGGGTTGTTTGTTTTTTTGTTATTGAGTTGTATGAGCTGTTTGTATATTTTGAAAATTAAGCCCTTGTTGGTCACATCATTGGCAAATATTTTCTCCCAGTCCATAGGTTGTATTTTTGTTTTGTTTATGGTTTCCTTTGCTGTGCAAAAGCTTTTAAGTTTGATCAGGTCCCATTTGTTTATTTTTGCTTTTATTTTTATTGTCTTGGGAGACTGATCTAAGAAAACATTGCTATGATTTATGTCAGAGAATGTTTTGCCTATGTTGTCTTCTATATTTTTCTGTTTTTCCTAATCTCTTATGTGTCTGCTGGCAAAAATGTGAGGAGAACAGCACATGAGCATTTTACATGCACCCTTGGTTCTGAGCAAAGTTGGCTTCCCCATGCACTAATCTCTGTGCCTTAGCCCACAGAGACCAGCATTAGGCATGGCTTTGAATTCTGATAATGACATATTTCAGCTGATTTGTCAACCAGAACTATTTGTCAGTGGCCAGCCTCTTTAAGTGGCATAAGGAATCCAGTAAAATAGAACCTTAAATCAGAATTCTAATGATTCATAAAACATAAAACAAACCTTAAATCTAAAGGGTACTTGAGTACCATCTTTTGGCCATGAGGCCACATACTACAAACTAAGGCAAAAACTGAAAACCTGGAGTGGCCTGATGTATGAGAATAGGAAAGTTGTCCACAGTCCCAAATAAATGGCAGACCACACAATTCTGCCTCCGGAATGGTGAATAATGGTGTGTGGAGGCTCTTCTCCAAAGATGGCCTTCCAATGAGGCATGCTTCCCTTGACAGACTTTCTGGCAGGTGGGTGTGCCAACAGATGGGTGTTCAGACACACAGATGTTCAGATGTTACTGGCAAACTTGGATCTACACACCCTACATGGAGCAAAGCCAATCTACTGACACTGGTTGTAGTGAAGGAAAGTTAAGTGCTTATTGCAGGGCACCAAGCGAAGACAACGGACAGTTCTTGCTCAAAAGACCAGAACTCCCTGATGGCATTCAGGGAAGTGTTTTTAAAGGCAACACTAGGGGTGTGGGTTTCAGGGTGTCTGATCAGCTCATGGACACTCTTCTGACTGGTTGGTGGTGAGGTAACAGGGTGAGGTTTCAAGAATCTGAATCATCAACCTCTGGTCCCAATGAGTTCAGAGTCTATGTACTTGTGGTCAGCAGTTTCCATCTGGTGGGAATCTGGTTTCTGTAAAAACAACTTAGGAATGTGCATCAGACATTGTTATCTATGTTCTTCAGAGAGAAATGGAAGGTCCGGTCACTCTGCTATATGGCTGCTATTGTTTCTACATGTTCTCATTTTCCTAATCATTAACTCTTGAGCCAGCTTTTGAGATTCAGGGGAGCCTGAAGCAAAGCCTTTTACTTAAGAGAGGCAGAGCACGGGGTGGTGGGCTTGTATACCGGAGAGGGTCATAAAGAGTCCTGCTTGGTATAACAGACAGATGTTCAGACTGATTTCAACAGATTGACAGATGTTCCGAAAGACAAGTGTTTGGACACATGGACATTCAGACACATGATTATCAGACACATGGACAGGGGTTCAGACAGACGTTTGAACAGACTGACATTCAGAAAAATGAACAGATGTTCAGACAGATGGTTGGTTGGACAGATGGATAGATGTTCAGACAGAGAGCCATTTTTGCAGATAAGCATGCAGACAGATGGATGTTCACACAGACAAACTCATGTCCAGACAGTGGGTGTTCAGACAGATGGACATAAGTTAAGAAAGACAGACATTCCAACAGATGGACATTGGAACAGATTGATACACATTCAGACAGATGGGCATTCTGACAGATGGGTCTTCTGACACACAGATGTTCTGAGATGGACTTTCTGAAAAATGGATATTCTGATAGATTCACATTCAGACAGATTAATATTCAGAAAGACATTCTTATAGATGGACATTCAAACACACGGACAGACATTTGGACAGAGAAACTTTCTGGCAGACAGACTTTCTGGCAGATGGGCATGCGGACAGATGGGTGTTCAGACAGACCAGTGTTCAGATGGATGGATGTCCCCACTAACTGACAGTTAGGCAGATGAACAGATATTCACAGAGAGGGAAGTTCAGACAAACAATTCTTCTGACAGACATTTCAGCAGACAAGTGTGCTGACAGATGTTTGGTGGCAACCCTGCATGAAGTGAGTCTATCTGTGCCATTTTTTCCAATACCATTTGCTCACTCAGTGTCTCTGTATCACATTTTCATAATTCTTCAAATATTTCAAACTTTTTCATTATCATTTTATTTGTTATGGTGATCTGTGATCAGTGATCTTTGATATTACTATTGTAATTGTTTTGGGGTGCCAAGAATGGCACCCATACAAGATGGTGAACTTAATTAATAAATGTGTGTGTTCTGACTGCTTCACTGACAGGCTGCTTTCCCTCTCCTTGGGCCTTTCTCTACCTTGAGACACAACAATATTTAAATTAGGTCAATCTAGAGGCCTACAATGACCTCTAAATATTCGAGTGAAAGGAAGAATCACATGTGTCTCACTTTAAATCAAAAGCTAGAAATGATTAAACTTAGGGAGGAGGGCATATCAAAAGCCCAGATAGGCCAAAATCTAGGCCTCTTATGCCAAATAATTAGCCAAGTAGTGAATGCAAAGGAAAAGTTCTTGAAGGAAAGTAAAAGTGCTACTTCTTTGAACACATGAATGATAAGAAAGTGAAACAACCTTATTGCTGATATGAAAAAAGTGTTAGTGGTCTGGATAGAAGATCAAACCAGCCACAACACTGCCTTAAGCCAAAGCCTAGTCCAGAGCAAGGTCCTAACTCTCTTCAATTCTATGAGGGCTTTGAGTAGTGAGGAAGTTACAGAAGAAAAGTTTGAAGTTAGCAGAGGTTGGTTCATGAGTTTAAGGAAAGAAGCTGTCTCTACAACATCAAAATGCAGGGGCTGATGTAGAAGATACAGCAAGTAATCTAGGACATCTAGCTAAGATAATTAATGAAGGTGGTTATATCAAACAACAGATTTTTAATATAGCCTCATATTGGAAGACGATGTCATCTAGGACTTTTATAGCTAGAAAGGAGAAGTCAATGCCTGGCTTTAAATCTTCAAAGGACAGGCTGACTCTCTTGTTAGGGGTTAATGCAGCTGGTGATTTGAAGTTGAAGCCAACGCTCATTTACCATTCTGAAAATCTTAGGGACCTTAGGAATTATGCTAAATCTACTCTGCCTGTGTTCTATAAATGAAACAACAAAGCCTGGATGACAGCGCATCTGTTTTCAAATGGTTTACTGAATATTCTAAGCCCACTGTTCAGATCTTCCACTAAGAAAAAAAGATTCCTTTCAAAATATTACTGCTCACTGACAATGCACCTGATTACCCAAGAGCTCTGATGGAGATGTACAACACGATTAATGTTTTCATGCCTGCATCCATTCTGGGTCAAGGAGTAATTTTGACTTTCAAGTCTTCTTATTTAAGAAATATATTTTGGTAATTCCCTGGTGGTCAGTGGTTAGGACTCCATGCTCTCATTGCCAAGGGCCTGGGTTCAATCCCTTGTTGGGGGACTAAAATCCCACAAGCCACGCAGTGCAGCAAAAAAAAAAAAAAAAAAAAAAGGAAAGAAAGAAACACATTTTATAAGGCTATAGATGCCATCGGTAGTGATTCCTCTGATGGATCTTGGCAAAGTAAATTTAAGAACATTCGTGATTCATGGGAAGAGGTCAAAATATAAATATTAACAGGAATTTGGAAGAAGCTGATTCCAACCCTCGTGGATGACTTTTTGAGAGGTTCAAGACTTCAGTGGAAGAACTAACTGTGGATGTGGTGGAAATAGCAAGAAAACTAGCACTAGAAGTGGAGCCTGAAGATGTGATTGAATCGCTGCAATCTCATGATAAAACTTTAATGGAGGAGGAGTTGTTTCATATGGATGAGCAAGAAAAGTGGTTTCTTGAGATAGAATCTACTCCTAGTAAATATGCTATGAAGATCGTTGAAATGAAAACAAAGGATTAAGAATATTTCATAAACTTAGCCGATAAAGCAGTGGCAGGGTTTAGAGGATTGACTACAATTTTGAAAGAAGTTCTACTCTTGGTAAAATGCTACGAAAGAGCATTGAATGTTACAGAGAAATCGTTCGTGAAAGGAAGTCAATTGATGTCACAAACTTCATTGTTGTCTTATTTTAAGAAATTGCCACAGCCACCCCAGTCACCTTCAGCAACAACCATGCTGATCAGTCAGCAGCCATCAACAGTGAGGCAAGACCCTCCACCAGCACAAAGATTACAACTAACTTGCTGAAGGCTCAGATGATGCTTAGCAATTTTTAGCAATAAAGTACATTTAAATTAAGGTATATACATTATTTTTTAGACATAATTTTATTACACATTTAATATACTTCAGTACAATGTGAATGTAATTTTATATGCACAGGAAAACCAAAAACTTCATGTGACTCTCCTGCGTTGTCTGCTTTATTGTGGTGGCCTGGAACTGAACCTACAATATCTCCACAGTATGCTTGTATTCAGACGCAAAGGCCTATGTTGAGGCAGATGAATGTTCCAAAGGATGGACAGACATACTAATAGATGGCTGTTCTGACACATGGATGATCAGACAGAAGGACAAACCTCAGATGACTGGATGTTTGGACAGATGGACAGAAGATGTTCTGCCAGACAGATGTTCTGCCAGAAAAGCAAAATTACAACTATTTACAGAGAATCTATTGATGAGAATGACCTAAAGACTAGCCAAAAAGATATTCCATAACAAAATATATAAAGAAGGAACCACGATGAGATGGGCAGGAGGGGTGGAGACAAGGTATGGTCAAGATCCACAACCAACAAACTGGAGGATAATCATAATTGCAGAGGGTCTCTCAAAGGAGTGAGGGGTCCAAGCCCCACATTGGGCTCTTTAGCCTAGGGGCCCTACACCAGGATGATGAGCCCCAGAATGCCTGACGTGGAAGGCCAGTGGGGCTTGTGTATGGAAGAGTTGGAGGGCTGTAGGAAACAGAGACTCTGTTATACAGCGCATGGAAAATCTCACATGCTTCAAGACCCAGTGTGGGGGCAGTAATTTGAAAGGAGATTGGGTTAAATCCACTTGTTGATCTTTGAGAGCCTCCTGGACAGGCAAGAGGCAACTGGGACTCCCTCGGGGGACACAGACACAGGCAAGAGCTATTTATGGAAGCTCGTTCTACCATGAGGACACTGGTGCAGGCAAGCCCCATTTGGAGTCCTCCCTCAGGCCTATTAGTGCTGGGAGCTTACCTGTCCACCAACTGGTTGGCACCAGACCCAGGACTCCCCAGGCTCAGAATTCAGCCATGAGGGACACAGCCCTGCTCAACAGTGGACCAGCACCAGTCCTGGGCCTTGTCCCCCAAGGCTCACAGCCAGCTGCTGGGACCCAGCCCCATCCACCAGTGGGTCACCACAGCTCCAAGTCCCCCAGGCCATGCAGCCAGCCACACTGTGAACTGACGCCACCCATCAGCAAGCCAGCAGCCTCCACACAAAGCAGGGCCTAACAGCCGAGTAAGCCCAGGGGCTAGCCCTGCCTACCAGCATGCCCACAGTAGTCAGCCCCATTACAATAGAAGGGCCCATGCAGCCCACATAGGGAGCACCCCTAGAGCTCTGATGTCCAGAGGGGAGGGTGCTGCTGGACCCCATAGGACATCTCCTACATAAGGCCACTTCTTCAAGATTGGGAAACATAACTGAACTGCTTAATACATAGAAATAAACACAGAGAATTAGGCAAAATGAGGAGACAGAGGAATGTGTTCTAAACAAAGGAACAAGATTAAACTCCAGAAGAAGAACTAAGAGAGGTGGAGATAAGCTGTCTACCCAATAAAGAGTACAAGCAAATAATCATAAAGATGCTCAACGAACTTGGGAGAAGAATGGAAGAACACAGTGAGAATTTAACAAAGAGTTAGAAAATATAAAGAAGAACCAAATGGAGCTGAATAATACAATAATCAATAAAAAATACACTAGAAGGAATCAACAATAGATTAGATGATACAGAAGAATGGAGCAGTGAACTGGAAGTCAGAATAGTGGAAATCACCCAAGCTGAACAGAAAAAAAGAATTAAAAGAAATGAGGGTAGTTTAAGAGACCTCTGAAACAATGTCACATGTACTAACATTCACATCATAGGGGTCTTAGAAGGAGAAGAGAGAGAGGAAGGGACTGATAACATATTTGAAGACAAAATAGCTGAAAACTTCCTTAACCTTGGAAAGACAACAGACATCCAGGTCCAGGAAGCACAGAGTTGCAAACAAGATGAACCTAAAGAGAGCCACACCAAGACACACTGTAATTAAAATGGCAAAAATTAAAGATGAAGAGAGAATCAAGAAAAGCAACTAGTTATCTACAAGGGAGCTCCTGTAAGACCACAAGCTGACTTTTCAGCAGAAACTTTGTAGGGCAGAAAGGAGTGGCATGATATATTTAAGGTGATGAAAGGAAAAAACCTGTAACCAAGAATACTCTACTTGGCAAGGCTATCATTTAGATTTGAAGGAAAGATAAAGAGTATTACAGATAAGCAAAAGCTAAAAGAATTCAGCACCACTAAACTGATTGATAAGAATTGTTAAAGGGATTTCTCTAAGTGGAAAAGTAAAGACCACAACTAGAAATATGAAAATTATAAAAGGAAAAACCTCATTGGTAAAGGCAATATACAGTAAAGGTGTAGATCAACCACTTATAAAGCTAGTAGAAAGGTTAAAAGACAAAAGTAGTAATATCATCTATACCCATAATAAGTAGTTAAGGGATACACAAAACAAAATGATGTAAAATATGATGCAGAAAACAGTACATATGGACGAGGGGAGTAAAAATTCAGCATTGTTTAATGTGTTTGAATTTAAGAGATTTTAAGCTTAAAATAATCATATATATATATATATATATATATATATATATATATATATATATATATATATATAGGTTGTTACATATAAACCTCATGGTAGCCACAAACCAAAAATCTATAATAGATACACACACACAAAAGAGAAAGGAATCCAAACATAACACCAAAGATAGTCATCAAATCACAAGGGAAGTGAGGAAAAGAAGAAATAAATGAAAAAGAACTACAAAACAACCCCCAAACAATTAAAATGGCAATAAGTGTATACCTATCAATAATTACTTTAAATGTAAATGAACTTTTTGCTCCAATCCAAAGACATAGAGTGGCTTGAATGGATAAAAAACAAGACCCATAAATATGCTTCCTATAAGACATTCACTTCAGATCTAAAGTCACACATAGACTAAAAGTGAGAGGATGGAAAAGAGTATTCCTTGCAAATGGAAATGAAAAGAAAGCTTCTGTAGCAATACTTATATAATAAAAATAGACTTTAGAACAAAGACTGTATTCAGAGACAAAGAAATTATAAAGATCAGAGCAGAAATAAATGAAATAGAGACTAAAAAACCAGAACAAAACAAAAGATCAATGAAATGAGAGCTGGTTCTTCAAAAAGATAAGCAAAATTGATAAACCTTTAGCCAGGCTCATCAAGAAAAAAAGAGAGAAGACTCAAATTAATAAAATCAGAAATAGAAAAGAAGTTAAAACTGAAACCACAGAAATACGAAGGATCATAATTAACTGCTATGAAAAACTATATGCCAATAAAACAGAAAACCTAGAAGAAATGGATAAATTACCAAAATGTACAATCTGAAACAGAAAGAAATAGAAAATTTGAACAGACAAATTACCAGTAATGAAATTGAATAAATAAAGAAAAATTTTAAAAACTCCCAACAGGGGCTTCCCTGGTGGTGCAGTGGTTAAGAATCCACCTGCCATTGCAGGGAACACAGGTTTGAGCCCTGGTCTGGGATGATCCCACATGCTGCAGGGCAACTAAACCCATGTGCCACAACTACTGAGCCTATGCTCTAGAGCCCGGGAACCACAACTGCTGAGCCCACGTACCACAACTACTGAAGCCCATGTGCCTAGAGCCCATGCTCTGCAGCAAGAGAAGCCACTGCAATGAGAAGCCCACACACTGCAATGAAGAGTAGCTCCTGCTCGTCACAACTAGAGAAAGCCCGTGCGAACCAATGAAGACCCAACACAACCAAAAATAAATAAATAAATTTATTTAAAAAAAAAAAAACTCCCAACAAACAAAATTCTAGGACCAGACGGCATCACAGGTGAAGTCTATGAAATATTTAGAGAAGAGTTAACACCAATCCTTCTCAAACTACTCCAGAAAACTGCAGAGAAAGGAATTCTTCCAAACCTATTCTATTAGGCCAGCATCACTCTGATACCAAAACAGAAAAAGGTATCACACACAAAAAAAGAAAATTAGAGGCCAGTATCACTGATAAATATAGATGCAAAAATACTCAAAAAATATTAGCAAACTGAATCCAACAATACATCAGATGGATCATACACCATAATCAAGTGGGATTTATCCCAGGGATACAAGGATTTTTCAACATCCACAAATCAATGTGATGTACCACATTAACAAATTGAAGAATAAAGAACTCATGATCATCTCAACAGATGCAGGTATAGCTTTTGACAAAATTCAAAATCTGTGTATTATACAAACTCCCCACAAAGTGGGTATAGAGGGAATATAATTCAACATAATAAGGGCCATCCTTAAAAATTATGTATTATATAACATAATACTCAATGGTGAAAAATTGAAAGCATTTCCTCTAAGATCAGGAAAAAGACAAGGACGTCCACTCTCACCACTTTTATTCAACATAGTTTTGGAAGTCCTAGCCACAGCAATCAGAGAAGAAAAAGAAATAAAAGGAATACAAACTGGAAAGGAAGAAGTAAAACTGTCCCTGTTTGCAGATGACATGATACTAAACATAGAAAATCCTAAAGAAGGCAGCAGAAAACTACTAGAGCTCATCAATGAATTCGGTAAAGTTGCAGGATACAAAATTAACATACAGAAATCTCTTGCATTCCTATGCACTAACAATGAAAGATCAGAAAGAGAAATTAAAGAAACAATCCTATTTACCATTGCATCAAAAAGAATAAAATACCTAGGAATAAACCTACCTCAGGAGACAAAAGACCTGCACTCAGAAAACTATAAGATGAAAGGAATCAAAGATGACACAAACAGATGGAGAAATATACCATGTTTTTGGATTGGAAGAATCAACATTGTGAAAATGACTATACTACCCAATGCAATCTACAGATTCAATGCAATACCTATCAAATTACCAATGGCATTTTTTACAGAATTAGAACAAAAAATTTTACAATTTTTAATGGAAACACAAAAGACCCTGAATAGCCAAAGCAATCTTGAGAAAGAAAAACGGAGCTGGAGGAATCAGGCTCCCTGACTTCAGACTATACTACAAAGCTACAGTAATCAAGACAGTATGGTACTGGCACAAAAACAGAAATATAGATCAGTGGAACAGGACAGAAAGCCCAGAGATAAACCCACACACACATGGTCACCTTATCTTTGATAAAGGAGTCAAGAATATACAATGGAGAAAAGACTGCCTCTTCAATAAGTGGTGCTGGGAAAACTGGACAGCTACATGTAAAAGAATGGAATTAGAACATTTTCTCACACCATACACAAAAATAAACTCAAAATGGATTAGAGACCTAAATGTAAGGCTATAAAACTCTTAGAGGAAAACATTGGCAGAACATTCTCTGACATAAATTGCAGCAATATCTTTCTTGATCCACCTCCTAGAGTAATGAAAATAAAAACAAAAATAAACAAATGGGACCTAATTAAACTTAAAAGCTTTAGCACAGCAAAGGAAACCATAAACAAAATGAAAAGATAACCCACAGAATGGGAGAAAATATTTGCTAATGAAGTGACTGACAAGGGATTAATCTCCAAAATATACAAACAGCTCATGCAGCTCCATGTCAAAAAAACAAACAACCCAATCAAAAAATGGGCAGAAGATCTAAATAGACATTTCTCCAAAGAATACATACAGATGGCCAAAAACCACATGAAAAGATGCTCAACGGCACTAATTATAAGAGAAATGCAAGTCAAAACTACAATGAGGAACTAATGAGAACCTGCAGTAAAGCACAGGGAACTCTACACTTCTACTGTGTACAGTAGAAACTAACACAACATTGTAAAACAACTATACCCCAATAAAAAAAAAAAGCTACAATGAGGTGTCATCTCACACCAGTCAGAATGGCCATCATCAAAAAAGTCTACAAACAACAAATGCTGGAGAGTGGAGAAAAGGGAACCCTCCTACACTGTTGGTGGGAATGTAAAGTGGTACAACCATTATGGAGAACAGTATGGAGGTTCCTTAAAAAACTAAATATGGAACTACCATATGATCCAGCAATCCCACTCCTGGGTATATCTGGAGAAAACCATAATTTGAAATGTTACATGCACCCCAATATTCATTGTAGCACTATTTACAATAGCCAAGACATGGAAGCAATCTAAATGTCCATCGACAGGGGAGTGCATAAGAAGATAGGGTATATATATATATATATATATATATATATATATACACACACAATGGAATATTACTCAGCCATAAAAAAGAATGAAATAATGTCTTTTGCAGCAACATGGATGGACTTAGAGATTGTCATACTGAGTGAAGTAAGCCAGAGAGAGAAAGACAAATATCATATGATAGTGCTTATATGTGGAATCTAAAAAGTGGTACAACGGAACTTATTTACAAAACAGAAATAGAGTCACAGGTGTAGAAAACAAACTTACGGTTACTGGGGGGAAATGGGGGAGGGCACAAATTGGGAAATTGGGATTGACATATACATACTACTATATATAAAATAGATAACTAATAAGGACCTACTATATAGCACAGAGAACTCTACTCAATACTCTGTTATGACCTATATGGGAAAAGAATCTAAAAAACAGCAGATATATGTATAACTGATTCACTTTGCTGTACAGCAGAAACTAACACAACATTTTACATCAACTATACTCCAATAAAAATTTTTTAAAAAAGAAACAAATTGACAAAAAAAAAGTTTCTTGTTGGAGAACATTCCAAGGACAGGTGATATTATATGCATAGGTCCTGAAGTGGTATGAAGATGATCTCTTCAATGTATAGAAAGAAACCTAGAGGCAAAGGGCAATGAGGATTAAAAAAAATTATAGTTATGTCTTATTTTTTCCCTGAATTCTGTTAAAAAAATGGACAAATAAATTCTTTCCCCAAGTTCAATGGTTGTTTTGGGGGTTCACCATATATAAAGGTTCATGATGACAACCTTCTTCCTCTGAGCTATTATATGTGAATTTTTAAAAAATAATTAAAATTGACAGCATTTGTCTCAGTTCAAAAGTAAAATACTTCAGTTCCAACAATAACAAGAATAAATTAATCACTAGAAGCATATCCAGAGAAGACACTGATGACCAAATTAGACAAGAGCCTTATATATCAGTTATAAATACACTATTTCCTTTGTACAAGATAGAGGAAATTATGAGCATAAGTCAGGTGCTCCTGAGACACATCCTAAAATCTAGGGCATCTTAACTTGCCTGACTGGTTTCTGGGGGAATGTGGGGTAAGAGGTGCCCTTGACTTCTGGGTCATCATGCCAACAGGGCATCATGGTATTCCACTGAGACTCCTGGAGACTTCCATGCCCTCAAACAGTGTGAAGTTGTTGCTAGCATCCGGTGGCAGATGGGGAACAGGGAGAGGGGGGTTGAGGGTTAGGGTCATTCCATCCCAGGAAGCTCCCTGCCCATAGATGAAAACCCCAGTGGTAGCCCCCAGAGCCCTTGGTGAGCCTGGGTCGGCTTCTTCTGTCTGCTCTTTGGAGGAGAGCCACTGAAGGTCTTGGCATCCTTGGGGGATCTGGAGCTCTTGGGCATCTTCCTCAGGGCACAATGGCTCCCTTCAGCACCAAGAGTTAGTCCCATGGGGAAGGGCCACTGAGCCCAGGTTGGACTGCTACAACCACATCCTGGTATGCCAGTGACTACACCTTCCTAAGTGGTCTATCAACGTGTCCTTGGCACACACCCAAGGGACCTGGCAGAGCCCCACCAATCACCTGGGATTTCCCAAACAAGACCAAAGGTCTCGACCTCCTCGAAGGATTTTTCACCTTCAGGACTAGTGAATGGAGCCCTATAGTTGGCCACACATTCAAGTGAAGTTCTCACAAAGCTCATAATCTCCCCCTGGAAAGCAATATTGGACAAGTGATGCAATTCTCATATATTTTTTGCCTTATATTCTTTATTGTTAGAAAAGTGAAAATAAAGTGACATGTTTGTGTGTGTGTGTGTGTGTGTGTGTGTATGACACTAAAAGTTGTTTAAGAGGAAGACTTGTGAAAGTGGGGTCGACACAGAGAAGTGCTTTCTTTTTGATAAATATCTCCTAGGACATGTGCAGAAAGCAATGAAAGAGACACAGATAATAACATGTATCTATGTTATGATGGTCAAAGAAACTGTGAAGGAAGAAGCACCTGCTGCAACTTTGCCAGGAGGGACAGGAGGCCAAGTAATGCTCAATCAAAGGATGATGATGCCTGTAAAAATTAATAAACAGGGGAATTCCCTGGTGGTCCAGTGGTAAAGAATCCGCCTTGCAATGCAGGGGACGCGGGTTTGATCCCTGGTTGAGGAACTGGGATCCCAGACGCTGCGTGGCAACTAAGCCCGCATGCCACAACTACTGAGCTCGTGCACCTCAACTAGAGCCAGCGTGCCACAAACTATGGAGCCCACATTCCCTGGAGCCCGTGCGCCACAACTAGAGAGAGAAAACCCACACGGCACAACTAGAGAGAAACCCGCGCACCACAACGAAGAGCCTGCACGCCGCAACGAAATATCCCGCGTGCCCCAAGCAAAGATCCCACGTGCCGCAACTAAGACCCGATATAGCCAAAAATAAATAAATCTTTAAAAAAAATTAATAAACAGAAACCTCAACTAAAAGGAGGCCAGAAGGGGGAGCTCTCACACTCTACAACCATAGTGGAACCCCAAAGGAAGAAGACTTCCTCCTCTTGTCTGGCAAGAGCTCAGCCAACGAACGATTGTCACAATTCAATGAGAAGCCACTATACTCTGAATTCTCAATTCCTCCAAGGAACTCTTTGTTTACTAAAACCCTCCCAACTTCCTTTTCCCCTCTCTCCTTATGTGAAAGACTTGCATGTGGCTTGCCATGGTTGCAGACGCCAAATTGCAGTTCTTTGATGATCATGAGTAAACCCATTTTTGCTGGAGAAATAACTTGCAGTCTATTTAAGGTCAACATTTTTGGCCCACACAGGGACCCAGAGAAGACCCCCAACAACTGGAAGGTGGGCAAGCAAACAGGTGTGATACCAACACTAACCTCATTGATGCTTGCTGGGACCCTGGGGTTTGAGGGTAAGTCTTTCTCCTGGATCTGAGCTTCTGCCCTCTTTGCTTTGAGGATCTCCAGGTTTTATTCAGGATCTATATTAAGGCTTTGTCCTTTCTGATTAAAGCCTTGTTTATTTGGCACATTGACCCGACTCTTTTGAAATCAGGCTGCTCCAACTGGAATTCCCTTGCCTTCAGCCTGATTCCCATTGGAACAGGGGCTCTTCTGTTGGATCTGTGCTGTTAAGCATTTGGCCTGAGTCTTTCAGAACTAGGCCATGCCCTTGGAACTGGCTGGTGTTAGGCCTGCAGGCTGTTTGAGCTGTTAGGGCTTTTTGTAAATTATCCTTCTATTCTAGAGAAAGACCTCTGGGAAATAAGATCCCAGTTATCTAAACATTTTGAAGGAGTATTCCCCCCCACCCCTCAACCACAGGGACCCTGGCTGATTTTATGTTTAAAATCTGTGGTCCTTCCTCATATGCATTTCTATGTGGACCTGAGGCAGGAGATAGATGGGCCCCAGGCCAGACATTTACAACTAGCCTCCTGTACATATTTCTTGAGACAGGGTATAGATGGGCTCCAGATTAGACATTTGTAGCCAGCCTCCTGTTTATACTTCAAGACAGAAATAACAACAGGAATAGGCTAAGCACTGCCTGGGTAAAAGATCAAGAGGTCACATATTTCTCGTCCTTGGGGTCAGGGAGATCTTGACTGCACATGCACAGATAGGATCCTCGGGGGTCAAAAAGGGAGGGGACACCAGACTATATATACTAAGTTTTACTAACTTCCCAAAGGTCCTTGTGCTAAAATCCATCTTGGCTAAAGTATGCGTGTGCACGTAGGGGCGGGCCCTGAGTCAAAGGACAAAGCAGGATGATTGGCCAGAGAAAAACAAAGACCTGGAAGACTGCCCCCTTACAAATGATTTAAACTTCCCAGAGGCGTGACTTTTCTCTGAACTCACCTGTGCCTCTGTTGGCATGTACTCTGCTTTTCTAACATACACCTACTTTCCTCTCTACCTTCTGTCTCCTTGTCAAAATTTTTTTCAAGGCAGACAAGAAATGGGGCTCAGAATTTATCCGCTGGCCCTCATAGTCTAGTGGTTAAGATTTGGCACTCTCACAGCCGCAATCAGGGTTCAATCATGGTCTTGCTTCCAGCTGCTGCTCACTGCATTCCGAAATTAGACCAACCTAACCAAAGGCAATTATGGGAAACCTTTGAAATCCCCAAACTTACCTTTCTTAAAACCCAATTGGACAACCTTAGTTATAAAATTTCTAAAACTGAACAAAACACTTATTTTAATTGGTATTTTGAGGTTTCCAATGTTATCAGGAGCCTAAAATTGCCTCTCTGCAAAATAAGATTTTAAGATTAATTGAGGCAAACAAATGATTAAAGAAAGATAAAATAGCTTCTGAAGCCTCACGTTCTTCTTCCGTAGCCTCTTTGTCTCAGGCTCTGCTTTTAGCACCATCTTGTTCCCCTCCTCTGGGACCTTGTGCTCAGGCCCTGCCTTCAGGGCCATCTTTTTCCTTCCCCTTTATACTGCCTATTCCTCCTCTGTACCCTCAGTTCCTCCACACTAATTCTCTCGCTGAACTTCCCTTTCCCCCTGAAAATCTCCTCACCCCATTTTCCTCTGAATCTATCAGAACCTGTCCCTTTAGAATTTAGCTTTCTGAGGATCCAGAGGTTAAACCCGTAATTTTAAATATTCCTTGGGCTAAAACTGAACTGTGAACCATAGTTAAAGAGTTTCCCAAAGTAACCAAAGATCCTCAGAGATTTGCTGAGGAATTTAATATAACAATCTTACCAATCTTGTTTCTCTGACTTACATCAGCTAGGTCATATGCTTGTTGGTGAAGGCCAGGCCCAGCATTGGATGAAAATTGCTGACTGGTAAAGTCCTGAAAGGTCTCTAGAATTACAACCAGGATAGCAACCTGCTAACTTATATGGTCAGGCCAAGGCAATTGCTAGGTGACTTCATCGGGCAATTCCTAGGGCTTTTCCAAAGCCTATTGATTGGAATAAAATTCAGACTTACACACAAAAATCTGATGACTCTGTTCATAGCTATTACAATCAACTTCAGATTATTTTAAAGAAAATTCTGGTCTTCCTTCAGATGTTGATCCCACCCAGGTAGATTTAACTCTGTTTATTAATGGTCTGAACCAGGTTCTTTCATTTCTAGTAAAAAAGAACAGGATGGAATGGGAAATGATGTCCACTCCAGATTTAGTTAATCTTACAAACCAGCTCTCTCACACTGTAGATGAGTCACCTAAAAGGAAAACTGCCAATATTCTTAATCTTAAACCTCAGCAAATAAAGTTCCCTAAATGAAACAAAAACCATCCTAGTTTCTGCTATTAGAGCAAAGAGCCAGGGCATTGGAAAAGAGATTGTTACAGATTCAAGCCCTTCAGTCACCATCAGCCCTCTAACCAGGCTTTCCAGCTTCCTCCCAATTCCCAGTTGTGGGGCTCCAAGGGGCTCTTCCCAATCCTCCCTCTTAATCAGCTTGGAGAAACAGTCCTTCAGATTTGGGACGGATCTCTTCTCATCCTAATTGACACTGCAGCCACACTCTCGGTGCTCAACTCCACTACTATAAAGCAGCCCCTGCCTCGGAGTACTAATACAGTTCAAATAGTGGGGATCTCTAATGAACCTCAAGAGGTTCCTGCCTGTGAACTGATTCCCTTTTGTTTAGGCCCTTTGAGAAACACACACTCTTTTCTCCTTAGTTCCTCTGCTGCTATCTATTTATATTAGGCTGAGACTTCTTACAGAAGCATCATGCTAAAATTCCTTTCCCCTGAAAGGGGAAAATAATTTTGGAATTTGACAGTAGTTATCAAAGCAGCCAACCAGATGAATTAAATGACTCTTTGACATCTTTTATCAGCTCTATCTCTGAGCTGATTCTGGAAACACTGATCACTTGTCCCTATTGAACCAACAACCACCCCCCCTTATAGGCAAAATCTCCAGCTGATATTGGCAAAATTCATCAATTCAAATAGATCCCTCAAAACCTCTCCCAGAATTAAGTAAAGAAGCCTTTCATGGCATAAAGCCCATAATAGGACATTACAAGTCTCAAAGACTCATTATTTCTTGTAATAGTTCCTGCAATACCCTTATTTTACTAATGAAGAAACCCAAGGGCTGAGGGTGGAGGTTTGTTCAGGACCTCAGAGCAATAAACAACATTGTCATCCCTCCACACCCTGTTGTTCCTAATCCTCATACTTTACTAACATCCATTCTCACTGGATGTAAATTTTTTACTGTAATTTGATTTATGCAGTACATTCTTTAGTATTCCAGTTGATGAAGATGGACTATTGTCTATCGTTTTTGCCTTCACTTGGAAGAAAAACAATTCACCGCGACAGTAATGCCTCAGGGTTTTACTGAGTTCTTCTCAAAAATTCTCAAGGCTGATCTGGATAATGTAAAGTTCCCAGAAGTTCTATTTTGTTGCAACATGTGGATGATTTGCTTCTTTGCTCTCCTCAGGAAGAGGAGACAGGAAGACAGCACCCACTTCCTAAAGCTTTTAGCCTTAAAAGCTTCCTAAAGCTTTTAGCCTTAAAGGGACACAAGGTTGCCAAGGAAAAATTGCCATTTGCCCAAACCCAGGTTTGATATTTAGGGCATCTGATATCAGAACAAGAGTTGATATCTGATATCAGAACAAGAGCTATACCTAGTTCCAGATAGGCTTCATGGTGTCCTGAGTTTCCCAAAAGCCAATCTAAGCATTGACTGCAAGGTTTTCTCAGGCTAGTCAGT
This sequence comes from Balaenoptera borealis, assembly GCF_965194805.1. Lineage (NCBI taxonomy): Eukaryota > Metazoa > Chordata > Mammalia > Artiodactyla > Balaenopteridae > Balaenoptera > Balaenoptera borealis. The sequence continues at coordinate 166,318,323 of NC_138867.1, forward strand.
TATTGCTGAAAGTGTATTCCAAATTTCTCTCTCTATTTTTAAATTTTTATTTATTTATTTATTTTATACAGCAGGTTCTTATTAGTCAAATTTCTCTCTTATAGCCAAACCTCTGTATGTTTTACTCAACAACAACAGCTCTGACCCAGTTTTATGGGAAGAGCCAAACAGCATAAACTTTCAGGCCTTAAATGAGAGCTTGATAAACCCACCTGCCCTTGGGAATCCCAGTTATCATATCCTCTTTTTCTTTTTTGTATATGAAAAGGAAGGGAATGCCCTTGGGATACTCACCCCAAAACACAGGGACTACCATTGACCCATAGGGTATTATAGCCAGCAGGTGGACCCTGTGGCACACCTTAGAGCCATTACAGTCACTGCCCTTTTGGTTGAGGCCACCAAGAAAATCATTGTGGGATTCCCTTTAATCATCCTTGTACCTCATGCAGTAGAAGCTCTCCTGAATTCTCATCACACTCAACATTTCTCAGTTAGCCGCCTCACCTCCTATGAAGTCCTTTTGTTAACTGCTCCTCATATAACTCTTTTATGTTGTAATAACCTTAGCACTACTACTCTTTTCCCCTCCATCACCCATGAAGTCCCTCACAACTGCTTAACGCTGAAGGATCTCCTCTTTCTCTTTTTTAAGAAATTTATTTATTTTATTTATTTATTTTTGGCTGCATTGGGTCTTCGTTGCTGTGAAAGGGCTTTCTCTAGTTGCGGCGAGCGGGGGCTACTCTTTGATGCGGTGCGTGGGCTTATCATTGTGGTGGCTTCTCTTGTGAAGCACGGGCTCTAGGAGCGCGGGCTTCAGTAGTTGTGGCACATGGGCTCAGAAGTTGTGGCTCGCTGGCTCTAAAGCACAGGCTCAGTAGTTGTGGCACACAGGCTTAGCTGCTCTGTGGCATGTGGGATCTTCCTGGACCAGGGCTTGAACCCATGTTGCCTGCATTGACAGGTGGACTCTTAACCACTGCACCACCAGGGAAGCCCTGAAGAACCTCCTCTTGAGTCCACTTGATGATTTGCAGGAAATTCCTTTGGGTAACACTGGTTTCTCATGGTTCACTGATGGTTCTTATTTAAAAGGTGACAGTGGCAAATATCGTGCTGGGTATTCTACTGCAACTTCCTTTGAGGTTGTTGAGGCAGCATCTTTACTTATGGGTAATTCAGCCTAATAGGCTTACACAGGCTTGAGCTCTTACACAGGCCTGTACTTTAGCCAAGGGCAAAACTGCCAATACTTATACTGATAGTAGATATGCTTTTGGTGTAGCTCATGCTTTTGGCATGTTGTAGAAGCAACATGGTTTCCTTACTTCCAGCTGAAATAAAACTTAAAATGGCCCCTATGTTTAGGTGTTATTGGATGCAACACTTTTACCTGCCACTTTAGCCATTAAGATTTCAGAACATTCTAAACTTGACTCTCTAGAAGCTAAGGGAAATTTATCTTACTGACATTTCCACAAGGAATGCTGCTATTAAAGGGACCAAAACCAGCCAAACCTCTGTCATGGTCCAAAGGGATATTTCCCCAAATGATAACTGAGAAAAACTGGCCCAGAGAATTTCAACAATTGGCCTCAGAAAAGGAAAAACAAGATTGGAAATTCAACAAGTTTTTTGATAACAAGAGAATGCTCTGGTTTGGACCAAATAACAACCCAGTCTTACTGAAGACTCTAAAATTCCCACCCTGACTGGACCTGCACATCATCTGGTGATCTGAAAGTAAAGATTTCCCAGAATTGAAGCAGATGATGTCTGAGTTCTACTTCCCTCACTATTTGGGGGACTTGCATGTGACTTGCCATGGTTGCAGACCCTGAACTGTAATTCTCTGCTGAATAAACCTATTTTTTCTGGAGAAATATCTGGCAGTCTATTTGTTTTCAGTCAACACAATTCGGTGACATTTAGTACAACTACTTTTGCACAACCCTCACCACTATGTAGCCCCAGAACATATTCATCATCCCCCAAAGAAAACCCTGTACCAATTAAGCAGTCACTCCCCATTCATCTGTTCCCCAGCACTGGAAACCACTAATCTACTGTCTCTTGGATTTACCTATTCTGGATATTTCACATAAATGGAATCATACGTGGTCTTTGTGTCTGGCTTCCTTCACTTAGCATAATGTTTACAAGATTCATCCATGTTGTGGCATGTATCAGCATTTTATTTCTTTTTCTTGCTGAATAATATTTCATTGTATGAATATACTATATTTTGTCTATCCATTCATTGAGTGATGGATACTTGGGTTATTTCCATCTTTTGGCTATTGTGAATAGTGCTTCTATGAACAGTTGTGAACAGGTTTTTGTGTGAACAAATGTTTTCAATTCTCTTGGGTATATACCTAGGAGTTGAATTTCTTGGTCTACGGTAATTCTGTATTTAACACCACCAAACTGTTTTCCATAGCAGCTGCACCATTTAACATTCCCACCATTAATGCCCAAGGGTTCAATTTCTCCACATCCTTACCAACATTTGTTATTAAAAAAAATAGCCATCCTAATGGGTGTGATATGATATCTCGTTGTGGTTTTGACTTGCATTTCTTGCATTATGACTAATGATGTCAGACATCTTTTCATTTGGTTATTAGCTATTTGTATAGCTTCCTTAGGAAAATGTCTATTCAATTACTTTGCCCCTTTATAATTGGATTGTCTTTTTTACTTGGATTGTGTCACATTATGAGTTTTAAAAAAAAATATTTCAGACATGAGGCTTTTAGAAAATATTTGCAAATATCTTGTTCCTTTCTGTGAGTTGTCTTTTAATTCTCTTGATAGTGTCTTTTGATACACAAAAGTTTTAATTTTGATGATGTTCAATTTATTGAATTTTTCTTTGTTTGCTTGTGTTTTGTGTCATATCTATGAAAATGTTGCCTAATTCAAGGTCATGAAGAGTTTCACCTATGTTTCCTTCTAAGAATTTTATAGTTTTAAAAATAGTTTTAGCACTTACATTTAGGTTTTGATTCATTTGGAGTTAATTTTTGTATGTGTTGTGAGGTATGGGTCAGACTCATTCTTTTGCATGTGGATATCCAGTAGTCTCAGCACAAGTCATTGAAGAGACTATATTTTCCCCCATTGAATGGTCTTTTTAGTGTTGTCAAAAATCAATTGACCATAGATATGTAGGCTCTCCATTTGATTCCACTGAGCTATATGTTTTTCTATATGCCAATACCACATTGTTTTGATTATTGTAGCTTTGTAGTAAGTTTTGAACCTGGGAAGTGTTCTTCTTCCAAATGTGTTCTTCCTCTAAATTATTTCCACTATGTGGGATCCCTTGCAATTGCATATGAATTTTAGGATCTGCTTTTCCACTTCTGCAAAAATGCTATTGGAATTTTGATAGTGATTTGTATTGAATTTGTAAATCATTTTGGTAGTATTGTCATTTTAACAATACTATGTCTTCCAATCCATGAATGTCAAATATCTTTCCATTTATTTAGGTCTAGGTCTAGGTCTTCTTTAATATATTTCAACAGTGTTTTGTAGTTTTCAGTGTACAAGTCTTGGACCTACTTGGTTAAATTTCTCCTTAAGTATGTTATCCTTTTTGATGCTATTATACATGAAATTCCTTTAATTTCCTTTTAAAATTTCTATTACTAGCATATAGAAATAAAACTGATTTTTACATGTTGATCTTATATCCTGAAACACTGCTAAATTCATTTATGAGTTCTAATTGAATTTTGGTAGTTGTTCAGCTTTTCTATATATAAAGTCATGTCATTTGCAAATTGAGAAAATTCTTCCTTTCTAATTGGAATGCCTTTTATTTCTGTTCCTTGCCTAACTGCTCTGACTACAACTTCCAGTACAGTGTTGAATAGAAGTGGCAAAATCGGCACCCTTTTCTTGCTCCTAATCTTAGGCGGAAAGCTGTCTGTGTTTCACTATTCAATATGATGTTAGCTGTGGATTTTTCATTACTGTACTTTATCATGTTAAGGAAATTCCCTTCTATTCCTGGCTTGTTCAGTAATTTTACATGATTGGATTTTGCATTTTGTGAAATGCTTTTCCTGCATCAAGATGGTTGTGTGTGTGTGTGTGTGTGTGTGTGTGTGTGTGTGTGTTTTGCCCTCATTCTACTAATGCAGTGTATTATATTGATTGCTTTTCTTATGCTGTACACATCTTCAATTTCTGGGATAAATCCCACATGGTCATGGTGCTTTATCCCGCTAGATTTATGTTAACTTGGCTAGGAGTTGGGCAACCATAGGTGCCAGAGGCTTCAAATTCCTCTAGTATCCTTGTTTTTGTCTCCACTATTGACAAAACACTAAACACTCCCTAAACACTCCTCCTCAAGGAGAGTCTGTATCTCTCTTTCTGCTGTAATCCAGTGTTGTTGGTGTGTTGGCAAGCTGTGGGGTGGGGGTGGGAGTAGGGATGGGGGAGGAGGATTCTATAATCTTCCAATTAAATCCCAGTCTTAGTAGGCCTATGTCTAGGGCAAATGTTTATCCGGTGGTATAGCTTTTTCCCAAGCTCCTTGCCCTATACTCCCTCCTCTAGTTGCACCATTCCCAATCTTTTTCCTTGAATCCCCCCCAACCCCATCTCTTTGACTGTTTTCTCCTCCTTAGTGAGACAGGAAGGTTAGAGGGGGCTAAAGTGGGAGGAATGTCCTTACCTTGGCTAGCATAAGACTCTGAGAAACTCTTTTCCCCAGGAGAGTAGGCATTTTTGGTGGAGAAGACTCTGGGTGTATTTCACAATGGTTACCCTTCCTCCACTAGAGCCCTGAGGGAATATTTCTCAGGTCGCCACCACGCAAATCCAACCGGGTTTCTGGATCTAATGACAATGGAAATGTGGGGGGCTCTTAAGACTGTGGCCCCCCAGGAGTTTCTCACTCTCAAGACAGTCCACACAACCTTCAGCAATTTATCAAAATGAGCATTTAAATATTTCTACCAGTTTATGGCTTCAGTAATTTCTGTTCCAGGTAAGCAGATCTCGGCTGTATCTCTCTGGATATGCCTGTCTCTCCAGATTTCAGTGTTGCAATTTTCCCACCAACCTCAGTTCTCAGGAAGATATAAGAAAAGTCGCTGATTTTCAGCCTGCCCAAATTTTTCTTGTTGTAAGGATACAAGCGATCACTTGCAAGCTGTTTACATGTCATAGCTGAAACAGGAAGTCCAAACAAGTTTTTGAATGCTAGAAAGTTGAAGATTATGAAATGCAAACAAAATCACAAAAATTCTTTAAATGCTCAAATGTTTAAATGCTGAAGTAATGCAACAGTTTCACAATAAGTACTCCAGTGTCAACAGAAAGAATATCAGGTGTTGTCTGTGCAGAATTATGCAGAAATGCAGAATATGGGCAGGATAGCCAACACCCTGCATAGAATCCATTACACTTTGATTCAACTTTGAATAAATTGTTTGCACTTTTGCACATCCACCATAATTTGCATTTGTATTATCTCTATGAAAAGCAGTACACTTCTCTTTAACTCAATAAGTGAGCAGCAGCCTTCTAAGCAAGACTTTTTCACGAGAAAAACATACAAGCAAAGGGAATTTTTTTTCAGTATTGTGATTACTTGCATCTTGGGCTGTGTTGTAAAAAGACAAGGCATTTTAGATCTTTAATAATCTCTGTAGTAGTAAATAGAGCTATTACATTTTTAAAATTATTGCAGCATTTTATCCTGGCACTTAAAATTTGTTTGCAATTTTAGAATCAGAAAATACTCCTGGTATGTTTGATCAGTCATTTGTGCTGAAAAGATTGATAATGATGATACACAATGTGGACAGTCATTACAACTTCTGCTCTGATTATTTTATTTTCATCCGAATTTGTTTTAATTAGAAAATGTATTTTATCTGTTTATAGCTGAGATAATCATATATCTCTTAGGTTTAGCTGTTAATAGATACTGGTTTATAAATGACTTTCTATCACTTTTTTATATTGAATGAACAGTTTCATGCTGTGGAAAAGGTTTCAAAAGGATTTTTTCCCTCATTTAATAGATAACCAATGTTCTGAAAATTAATCATGAATTTACATTTGCATTTGGGATTCAAATACTAGATGATAGCAAACACCACAGGAATTGAAAATATTGAATTTGATAGTCTCATGGCATCATTAATATGTTTGTCACTCACGAGGCTAAAGTTATAACAGTAAATTGGGGTTGAACTGTAGAAGTTGTTACAAACTAACAATAAATTGAACTTTGATATGTGATGCGGAAAAGGTGAACTTCATGTATGGCTGCAAGGGAGAGCTGTATTTGCAAGGAAGAACCTCCCCAAAGAAAGCCACAGCTGATCTCATACAAGGTTTTGGGAAGCTTGGTTCAAGGATTGGTGGATTTTCAGAAGCAGAAGTGTTTATGGATTGACAGACTTTCAATTATGTTAGTGTGATCACTGAAATAAGGCTGTTATTGACTGGCATACTTTCACAAGTATGGTCACTGGAGTGAGGTATCTGCTGACTGACCTGTCCACAGGCATGGGATGGTAACAAATCGGCTGACTTTCAGAAGCTGAAGTCTCTTTAACTTGCTGTCAGAAGCATGGCCACTGTTGATTTTCAGAGCATGTGTACTGATCCGAAGTAATCTCTAATTAATGGTGATTACTTGCTTACAACTTGAGACTTTGACAAAAAGAAGTCTTTTCCTTTCTTTAATATGGAAAAGAAGACTTTCAATTCTCATTTACCTTCTCCTACCCCCACCCTGCCCCCCAACTTTGGTCTTTCCTCAGCCAAAAATATGAGAGAGACTATAAGGGATTGTTTTGGTCTTTGTGGAGATATAATTTTCAGCTAGCATTGCCGCCTAAGTAATTTAAGTGCCAATTATTGAAGCAGAAAAATAGCTTCAACTGCTCGATTTTCATTATTGGGAAAAAGCACAACTGATTACAATAAGGGTGACCTGACAAAATCAATACAGGATGCAGTTCAAAATCATTCAGGGGCTTCCCTGGTGGCGCAGTGGTTGGGAATCTGCCTGCCAATGCGGGGGACACGGGTTCAAGCCCTGGTCCGGGAAGATCCCACATGCCGTGGAGCAACTGGGCCCATGAGCCACAACTACTGAGCCTGCGCGTCTGGAGCCTCTGCTCCGCAACGAGAGGCCGCGATAGTGAGAGGCCCACGCACCGCGATGAAGAGTGGCCCCCGCTGGCCGCAACGAGAGAAAGCCCTCGCACAGAAACGAAGACCCAACACAGACAAAAATAAATGTAAAAATAAATAAATAAAGATTACTATAAAAAAAAATCATTCAATACGAGACATATCCAGTATACACAGGATACCTGGCAACCCTACCTTCGAGTCAGCTTAACTTTCTCATTCACCAACCTCATCTGTTTGCTTGTGAACACCATGTCTTATTTCTTCTAATACACTATCTTGTCTCCTGTTCTCCATATATGCTGTCCCTGCTTGAGTTTGGACTCTCATTCACCTATCACTTGTATTACCATAGCCCAGATTTCTAGGCATCAGTCTATACAGCTTTAATACATACTACACACACCCTCTACACATCGTTGACAGAACAATGTTCCTTGCTTAACATTTTTAACTGACTCCATCAATTTCAGGATAAAATCCAAACTTATCATGGCAAATAGGCCCTTTGTTATCTGGCCTCTGTCTTCTACTCAGACTTTAACATCTGCCATTCTCCTGCTCATTAGTTCTATACTTGAGTTTCCATAAAGGTGTCATGGTATTACCCACCTCTACCTCTCCTATTTGGAATGCTTATCTCATCCTCTGGAGAGTTCTTAGTATTCTTTCAAAACCTGGCTCAGGCATCATTGCCTCTGGAAAGCTTTCTCTGATGTCACCAGGTTTCCTTACATTCAATCTCTCCTTCATCATGTCCAAATCTCTACAACATTCTTGCACTGTAACATATTGTCACAACCTATCTATTTGCCTGTTAAAACAACCACACTTACATACAGTGACATAATAATTTGCTTTACTCATCTGATAGTCTCTTAACTCCATCCCCTTTCCTCCATTCATGGCTTATTGAAGGCCTGTGACTTTTTTCTTAAAATTCCCAGTGCGCAGTATAGTACCTGCCCCAAAGCTGGGACTCAAACAACCAACCAAACTACTGAGTTGTTTATAAATTACTCCTTTTGTTTTCTTAAAATTGTTTGACACTAGAGAACACCAAGTAGGAAAAACATATTCTTTATTTCATGAAATGATTGATGTACCTTTCAATATTTTGGCACATATGCTAGATTCATTAAACTACTTTTGACAGCCCCTTCTGTTGTGAATTTAGAATATATGTTATTAAATATATATGTATAATATATATTAAATATATATTTAATAGCTTTAAACTTGAAAATCGCTTATTTTTCCATTTAATATACTTAAGATGACAGCTCACAGTATATAGCATGTATAATTTTATAATAAATGACTTCAGAGCAAAAAAAATAATTCTGAGAACAGAATTAAAAATTGGGTAGAAAATTTCCACACAGCAATTACTAGAACAAAGGAAGAGAACAGGCTTTTATTTCTATTTTTAAATGAAATCCATACACAAAGTTTGACATCAAGTCAGGAAAAGGACAAACCCCAGAAAGTGAGAGGTAGTTTACAATTCAGTTTTATCTTTTATTTGGTCCTTTTCTCTAAAAATGTATAATTTCTTTGACCACATCTTTTATATACTATTACAATGTCAGTTACTTAAAAAAAAGTATTAACAGTTTACAGTTTAACAGGAAATCCAGTGCACACTTCCCCTCATCACCCAGATGTTTATAACAATTACATATGATATGCAGCATACGATGCTGTAGAGAAAACAATTATTTTACAAATGCCCAAAGTCAATGTCTCCAGTCAGGAATTCTTCATTTTAGGTTATTATAAAGTGTCTGATAGGATTGAACAATTTCCACTTTCCTCATTATCTATTACATAGGTTTATCCTTGGAATTTATTATTTGATGACTAAATCATAGAACAGCTTTTCATATCCATTACATTTATTACATCACTTTCATGTATTCTGATGAGCTTTGGTTTCAGAATTTCACACATGCAAACCTACTTTCTAGGGGTTCTCTTCAATATGAATTTTATAATGATTAGTAAGAGATGACCTGTGATTGAAAAGTTTCCCACATGTATTACATTCATAGGGTTTCTCTCCAGTATGAATTCTCTGATGGGCAATACGTGATGAGCTTTGTCTAAAAGTTTTCCCACATGTATTACATTTGAAGGGTTTCTCTCCTGTATGAATCCTTCGATGTTGAATAAGAGCTGAACTTTGGCCAAAAGATATCCCACATTCTTCACATCGATATGGTTTCTCTCCTGTGTGAATTCTCTGATGATTACTAAGGGAAGAGTTACACCTGAATGTTTTCCCACACTCATTACATTTATAGGGTCTTTCTCCAGTATGCATTCTCTGATGTTGAATGAGAGCTGAACTTTGTCTGAAGGCTTTCCCACACACTTTACATTTACATGGTTTCTCTCCAGTATGAATTCTTTCATGAATAATAAGTGTTGAGTGGGAACTTAAGGCTTTACCACATTCATTACAATTATAAAACTTCTCACCAGTATGAATTATTCGGTGTCTGTTAAGTCGTGAAATAGAAGTGAAACCTTTTCCACATTCATTACATCTATAAGGTTTTTCTCCAGTGTGAATTCTTTCATGTTGAATAAGAGATGCACTCTGACTGAAGGCTCTCCCACATTCACTACATTTAAAAGGTTTCTCTCCTGTGTGAATTCTCTGATGATAACGAAGGGATGAACTAGACTTAAAGGTATTGCCACATTCATTACATAAATAGGACTTCTTTCTGGAATTCATTCTCTGACATCCAGGAAGGGATGTGTTGCAACTAGATGCCTTCCTACCTGGATTATATTTATAGGGGTTTTCTCCAGCATGGATTTTTTGATGTATAAAAAGGCCTGACCTTCTGCTGAAGGATTTACCACATTCTTTACATCTATAGGATTTCTCCACCGTGTGTGTTCTTAGGTGTTTATAAAGGGATGTACTGAGAGTGAAGGCTTTCCCACATTCTTTACATATATAGGGTTTCTCTCCAGTATGAGTTATTTGATGTTGAATAAGAGCTGAACTTTGGTTAAAGGCTTTCGAACAGTCTTTACATTTAAATAACTTCTCTCCACTATGGTTTTTCTCATGTTTACGAAGGGATGAAGTGTTAATGAAGGTTTTCTCACACATACTACATTTATAACGTTTCCCGGCTATGTTGATTTTTTGTTGATTAAGTAAATTGGAATTCTGTTTGAAGCTGTTTCCTTGTATTTCACATTTTGGTGGGGATTTTTCTCTGGGAACCACCTGTTGCCTAACAAGGACTGACTTTGGGCTGAAGTTTTGGCCAAATTCAGTATTTTTATGTTTTCTTTCTATAGTGAGGATTTTTTTGTGAGTGACTGAAACTATCTGAACACTTTCTTTCTTCTTCTGCTTTTTCTCTAATCTGTCTTCATATTTGCAGGGTTTTTCTGATTTGAAGTCCCAGGGTCCATTCCTTTTGGATCTTTTCATTATCAGCTCCTGAAATGAAGAACCTTGCGTTTGAGTTGACTTTGTGGTTTTATAACTGTTCTTCCATCCTGGAAGGGAAAGAAAAAACTGGAGGTGTTTCATGTGATACAGCATTTGGCTACTGAGACTAAATGTATAGACTGAATATTGATGGTATTTAAATAAGGTCTTGGTATCCAGCCAAAAATAGTAAGAAGAAAAACTTAGGAGATTTAAGTGGTACAGAGAAACAATCAACAGGAGTTGAGAACAACAGGGTGGAGAAAAGATTAAACAAACCCATTTAAAGAGGGTGAGTGTAAGAGTGATGAGAAGAATTGGCTAATGGAAAATGGAGAAGAGGGATTCAAAGGGGAGCCATGAATTGGAAAAGGCAGCCTGGGATCAGAGTCCAAAGCCCATGATAGAATCCTAAATTATCTTCCTGACATTTTTCTTCTTTGTGTTATCATTCCTAATCTGGAAAGTCTTCATCCCTTTTCCCTCATGCCAAATTCCTTTGTATCCTTCAGAATCAGTTCAAAAGTTAACTCTGAGTCCTTTCTTAACTGTGAGTTTCCATAGTGCATTCCTCTTATTATAGGCACTCACCACAGTGTTTAAAAAATATATATATATACTATATATGTAATTATACTTATCTATATCTAAATATTTTTCACTTTCTTTTTCTACCCTAATGTTCTCTGCAAGCAGATTAGCATGCCCTATTAACCTACAGATCTTCCTAATGGCATCTGAATTATACACAAAATGTTTGTTTTGTTAATCTTCCTTAATAACTTATATATACCTAATTTGAACAATGTCAAATAATCTCAATTATTTATATATTAATTTCACACACACACACACACACACACACATACACACACACACACACAGGATTCAAGCACTTGTATGAGAAGTTGCCTTCCAGGACAGTACATTATACAAGCAATGGGAGGGTTTCAGAGCCAGTTCAAACAGGAAGTAATTACTGAATTAATCTACAGAGGTGTCAACAGGTAGGCATGAAGCCAAAAGCTGCAACATAAGAAAGCAGCCTTGCTCGTGCATCAAGCAGGAGATGCTATGCAAGCAGCATAGAAAAGAGTCAAGCATCAGTAAGACAAGAATAAACATAAAAAGGTAAAAAGGGCTAACATGATAAGGTGGTAAAAAACAGAATTAAATTCAATAAATTTTAAAATTGGGTAAGGACACAATTCATTGAATATTAAATTCTGTCAGGGGAATAGGTATACATATAGTTTGGCATTTTCTCCTGGGCTAGAGTAACCATTTAAAGGGCTCCTTTGCAACTCACTGTATTTTGAGATTCCTATCTGACATTCACTTTCTCACCTGTATACAGATTCTCTCTGCTTGGTGAACATAATATATTCTGCTTTTCTCTTTTCTTCTACCAGTGTTAACTTCTCAGTTTCCTTCATAGGTAACTTTTTCTATTTCCACTTTAAAAATTGCTTTCCCTAGGGTTTGGGATTTTTTCCCCCACTCTACACACACTCTCTGACTAATTTTATATGCACCCATCTTTACTATTTTTTTTTAAGGCACTGATATTTGCCAAGCAGAGCAAGTGAGAATAACACTCATTTTAAAATACATATATAGATAAGTATCAATAAATCACTCATTAAATTAGGGACCACATCTTCTGGAAGAGCCCATAATGTGCATTTGTGTAATAGCTCTTTTTCACTTAGCCAATCACAAAACCTATCTGCTCTCTAATTTTTACTCTTTGTTGTAACAGAAAGAGGAGTTTTTAATTTTTTGTTCAACACCTTTTAATTTCCTTGTCCATCTAAGCCTTGCTTAAGTGATCCAAATTTCAGTAACATTATTTGGGCACAAGTGTGGGAGGCAGTGGTAAAAATGGAGTACTTTCCCTGTGAACATCAGTCATTGGTTCTAGGTTACTACACGAGCTGGGAAGAAGATAGCAAGATTCCAAAATTTTGGATTGTAGTTTATAAGGCAAAGTTAGAGACCCTGCCTTAGGTCTGTATGTAAAGACTGCAGTTTTACAACCAACAACTTTACTAGAGCCCTGAGCACTGGGCTCGGGTACCTAAATGGTACTCTTTCTCATGCTTTACTGTTCCACCATAGTCTCCTAACTAGTCTTCCCACCTCAAATCTTGCTGTCAATTCAGTCTCCACGCTGTAGCCACAGTAATCTTTCTAAAATCCACATCTTACCATGTTGCAAACTTCTGTAAGATCCTCCAACTTATCTTCAATGATTTGTATATAAGTAAGGTCCAGAGTACTTAACATGGTCAACAAGGTGTTTCATGATCTGACCTTCATTCACCTCGGTACTCATTTCCCTCCTCTGGTTTCTTGCCAGGTATGCTGAACTGCATGCAGTTTCTGGAGCACTACATGTTTTTTTCTTATTTTGTTATCTCTGCATATGCTGGAGACATCCTTTCCATTCACAAATATTTATTAAGTGCCTACTATGGACCAGGTAATGTTCTAGGGAATGCAAAGAATGTGATGAGTAAGACAGAGTTCCAGTCTTCGAGGAGCTTATACCTTGGTTTTTTGTATGTGTATGTGTGTGTGTGTGTGTGTGTGTGTGTGTGTGTGTGTATGAGGGAGGGACGGACTGACAAATAATAAGTAAACAAATAACAACCATATGGATGTGTGAAGCAAGAGCTTCCTGGGCAAAGGAAACAGCAAACACGAAAGTGTGGTGACTTCTGAGGAACAGCAAAGAGGCTGTGTGGCTAGAGTGCAGCGAACAAAAGAGAAAATGGTAAATAACATTGGAGGAATAGGTAGAGGCAAGTCATATAAGGCCTCACAGGTCATGTAAGGACTCTGGAATTTTATTCTAAGTATGATGGGAAGTCACAAGGCAATTACATGCTCACTCAAGTTGGCTACTGTGTAGAGAACAGACTGTTGGGGCACAAGTGGAAGCAGGTAGCAGGGAAGATTAGGAGGCTCCTGTAGTCAAGTAGGTGAGAAACGGGGTAGAGGTAATATGGTGACTACATCCTTATCACATACTAACAGAACTGGAATTGCTGGTGGACTGTATGTGGGGTGCTGAGAGGGAATAAAAGAGTTAGGGAGCACTCCTAGGTTTCCAGCCTGAAAACAATGAATGCTGGCACAAGCTACTGAGAAGGAGAAGACTAGGAAAAGGGCAAGTCTCAGGGGTTATTCTGTTTCAGATATGTTGGTTATGGCTGAGATGCCTTAAGAGACACTGAAGAAGATACTGAAACATTCAGTTTTATGTATTATTTTGGAGATATTTTTAGATTATTTTGGAAAAGGTTAGAGCTACAGTCAGGTGTTTAGGAGTCATCAGTAGGTAAGTTTTATTTAAAGCTGAAGAACTGGGCTTCCCTGGTGATGCAGTGGTTAAGAATCCGCCTGCCAATGCAGGGGACATGGGTTTGAGTCCTGGTCCAGGAAGATCCCACATGCCGCAGTGCAACTAAGCCCGTGCGCCACAACTACTGAGCCTGCGCTCTGGAGCCCGTGATCCACAACTGCTGAGCCTGCGCACGTGGAGCCCGTGCTCCACGACAAGGGAAGCCACCACAATGAGAAGCTCGCACACCGCAACGAAGAACAATCCCCGCTTGCCGCAACTAAGAGAAAGCCCGCGCGCAGCAACGAAGACCCAATGCAGCCAAAAAAAAAAAAAAAAAGCTGAAGAACTGAAAAAATCACTTAGGCACTGTAATACTAGAGGGCAAGAAAAGAAAAGCAGAAGAGTATGGTGGTCCAGAAGCCAAAGGAAGAAAGTACTCCAGGGAAGAGGCAATGATCAACTTTGTTAAACAATTTAAGAATTAAAAACTTAACCCTGATTGTGCCAAGATGGAGACTGCCTGGGATTTAATAACTGCTTTTCATGGAATAGTAAGGAAGAAAGCCCCACTGGAGTGCACAGAAGAAACAATGGGAGGTGAGAACATGGAGACATCAAGTATAGAAATGCTTTTGAAAAGTTCTGTTTAAAGGAAAATAGAGAAATAGGACATGGAGAGTTTTTATTTTTTAATGGAAGTAATTACAGCTACAAGGGTCCATACCAATACTGGGAAACTCACCTCAACTCTACTTCAAGTGCCAATGCCTTAGTCCAGAATGGGACTAATAAAACAGTCATGTTTCCCAATGAAGGGGACATGAGTCCTGGATTATGGACATCCTAACTGTTCTTTATGGTCTGCTTAAAGTTTTCTGTAGGTCTAAGATATGTCTCCTGAAGTGCAGTTCAACTTTTGCTCTCTCCCAGAATCAAGCCTGGGCCTGAGCTAACTCATGAACAAGGTTATGACTTCGGTCAGAAGTTTAGAGACCAGGTGATCTTGCCAATGACCACCACCCTGACTAGTTCCTGTCATTAGGTCTAGATTCTCCTCCCTTGGTGCTTATGAAACTCTGTGAGTCTCTCTTCAACCTTCTCTCCCTAGATGATTTCATCCACTCCCACACCTCCTATCTGAATGACTATCCTGACCCTCAAAACAATTTACAGAGGTATTTCCAGCTGCCTGCTAGACTCTTCATTTGAGTCTTTTTCTTCAAATTCAGCTTGTCCAAATCCGAATCCAGTGCATTCCTTTCAAACTCTTTTTTGTGTTTCTGAGTTCTGAATTATATCATAACTTCTTCAGCTCCTTTGCCATGAATTCTTAGTTTCATCTCAGAATCTTCTCTCCCCTGCATTCCAAGTCTAGTCAGTCATCAAATTCCCTTGAATCTCTTCACTAAGATGTCTCTAACAACCATCATTAATACATCCAAGTTCAGGATCTCCTTACTCAATAGTGACTATTGCTATTGACCTTCAATTTGATCCTTTGACCCGTTTCTCACCTTTCTAGTATTACTTCCCACCGAATTTAACCTTCTTACTACATAGAACTCCTCTTATTATTTCAAAAAGCGTTGATTGCTCCTTATTGAATTCATTCATCAAATACTTTAAAAGCACCTACAATAAGTCAGGCTCTATCCCAGGCATGTGATCCACAAGACATTCCAGATCTGGTAATGAAAAGAAACAGTTAACTTCTTTAAGGAGTTCCCAGTTTGGCATTAGAGACAAAAAAGGAGAAGTGTGATAATTTATACAACAAAAACACAAGACAGAAATGGATGAAAATGTGAGCTTACAAAAAATTCCAAAGCTGGGAAGGCATACAAGTGGTGGCCAGAATTTGGGGGAAGAAATGTCTAAAATGAGATTTTAAAGGATTAGCCATAGATTAGATGGAGGGATAGTGTGAGGGCTAAAGGCAGCATCAAAATCTTTGAACCCAAGGCAACTTTCCAGACCTATATCTTTCCCACCTTATCCTACAGGTGGTCAGATTCAAAATTATTCCTATAAAAATGTCACATGCATTTGCAGTCTCATAAGGTTTTCTAGAGTCAGAGAATTGAGGGAGCTATATGCTGAGAATTACACACAACACCATGATGGGGGCAGAACTACACATCTGTAAATGTATTCCAGAATGCCTGTGTTGGTGAAAAAGAGAAATGCTGTTTTAGAAATTCTGTTGTTGGTAATTCTGATTTTTAAAGCTTTTTATTATGGAAAATGTTCAGCATGTACAAAAGTAGTGAATTGTACAATGAATTGCCAAGCCAGCATCAACAATCACTAATGCTGTTTCATCTATTACCTTATTATGGGTTGAATTGCATCACCCAAAAAAGATATGTTGAAGTCCTAATTTCCAATAACTCAGAATATGACCTTATTTGGTAATAGTAACTTCGCAGATTCAATCAAGTTGAGATGAGGTGATTAGGGTAGGTCCTAATATGACTGGTGTCTTTATAAAAGGGAAATTTGGACACAGGCAAGCACAGAAAGACCATGTCAAGATACCCCAGGGGAACACCAAGTGACAAGAGAAGCAGAGACTGGAGTGATGCAGCTGCAAGCCAAGGAACAAGGACCACTGGCCACCTCCAGAAGGTAGGGAGAGGCAAGGAAGGATCCTACCTGGAGTTTCAGAGGGAGCATGGTCCCGCAAAACTGTGAGACAATAAATTTCTGTTGTTTAAAGCCACACAGTTTGTGGCACTTTGTCGGAGCAGGCTGAGAAAATTAATACAACTCCCTTACGTCTCTTTCATTAGCATATGCTAAAGTATGCTAATTCCATATTATATCATTTCATCAATAATATTTCAGAACACATTTCTCAAAGATAAGAACTCTACTTGTAAACATAACCACACATTATACCCACCAAAATCAACATTATTGTTTGAAGTTATTTTTGCCTGTAAGGAATTAATTACATGTTCTTCACCCAATTCCAATGTGGTGGTGGTGGTGGGGGCGCGGTTTCCACATCAATAATAAGCAATTCTTGGATACCAACTGGGTGTCCTACAATTCAACTCTGACATTATCTACCTGGAGATAGCATCATATCCCACAGGTCAAGGGTTCAGTCCTACAAGACTGCCCTCTGCCTCCCTCAGACACCAGTCACAAGCCCAGGTTATCATCTGTACTTCTGACCAACTGGCTATAAATCAGAGGTTCCCAAGACCCCCTTCTTAGGTTTGGTTAATTTGCTACAGTGGCTCATGGAACTCAGAGAAACATTTTGCTTACTAGATCACCAGTTAATTATACGAGGATATAACTTGGGAACAGCCAGATGGAAGAGATGCACAGGGCAATGTATGGGGAAAGGGCATGGAACGTCTAAGCCCTCTCTAAGGACACCACTCTCCCCAGATCTCCACATATTCACCAACCCAGAAGCTTTCTGAATCTGTCCTTTTGGGTTTTTATGGAGGCTTCATTACACAGGCATGATTGATTAAATCATTGGCCACTGGCAACTAATTCAACCTCCAGTCCCCCTCCCCTCCTTGGAGGTCAAGGGGTGGTCCTAAGTTTCAACCCTCTAATCACATGATTGGTCCTGGCAACCAGGCCCCATCCTAAGGTAGGGTCCAAAAGAAACCTCATTAACATAACAAAGACACCTTTGTGGCTCTCATCATCTAGGAATTCCCAGGGTTTTAGGACTCTGTACCAAATATATATTTCTTGTTATAAATCATAATATTTATATAAATCACTAAGGATCTTTATTCAAGCTGCTGTGATTTAAAAGCATTTGAGATAATTTTTCTCTATGTGACTAAGCCAACAATCTGAAACACAATTAGGGTCATTTGTTTCATTTTGCTTTCAATATTTATGGAACACTTTTTCATTTTTATTTAATCTTGTTTTATAATTTATAAAACATTTTTATGGTTCCAAAGTCAACATTATAAAAACAAGGTACCTTAAAAAAATTCTACATTCTATCCTTGTTCTCTCAATCCTTTTCCTTTTTCTTCCTTCACCTTATAGGTAACCATTTTTATAGATCTGTTTTATCCTTTTTTTTTTTTTTTTGGCTTCTCTATTTTTTTTTTTTAATATAAGCAACTATACACTTTTTCTTTTTTGGTATCTCCTCCTTTCTTTGATAAAAGTCCTACTCTCACTGTTCTGTTCTGCACTTTCCCCTACTTAGTAATATCACCCCACAGTGGAATTTACAGAGTTCTTCCTCATTCCTTTTTACAGTGAGAATTCCACTGTGAGAATGTCCCTCACCTTATTCAACCAGATTCCTTTGATGGACAGTTGGATTAACTCTAACTGTAATACACCAGGACATCATATGGGTACATGATAAAGGTACAGCTTTAAACCAATATCCATATTGCTAATTAGAAATCATAGCATTTATAAAATTCTAGCCCAAACTGGACCCACTGGGCTAAAGTTATCCAAAGCCACATACAACCAAAATCACCTCTTCTGCCAGCCAAGAGAGCCAGCCTCCTTAGAATGAGGAAGCTCTTTATGTACTGACATGGAAAGAGTTTCAATATATATCAAGTGAAAGGGGCAGAATAATGTGTGCTGTATAATATAATTTGAGTGGACAAAGGAAAAAAAAGAAATATTTGTTTATATTTGCATAGAAGAGCTCTCCAGCTACTGCCTCCTTGTCACATCTCACCTTATCGTATCCCACACGTATTCATCTCCTCCTGCTCACTCACCCCTCATGGGCTCCATTCTGGCTTCTGTCCTTACCACTACTCTCTCTAAGGCAACCATGGCCTTCATGTGACAAAGGCAAGATGCTCTCTTCAGTCCCCACCTAACTTACCTCTCAGCAGCATCTGATAGTGATGCCTCATTTTCCTTCAGATGCTCACTACCCAAGCTACAGTGACCCTGAACTTGCCTCCAAATTCTTCTCATGTTCCACCAGCTTCAATCTCCTTTGCGGCTTTTCAATCTCCTTTGTGAGCTCATTTTCCTCTACCTGATCTTTAATCCTTGGAGTTCCATAGCGTTGAGTCCTAGGCTCCTGATTCTTTTCACTCTGTACCCTTTCCACAGGCCAGCTTCATCTATAAACATACTCTAGGCAAGACTTCTCTACTCTCCATACCTAATTATACAACACTGCGCTCAAAACAGCAACTTACATGTCTCAAAGACAGCTCAACTGAATTTATGATTATTTCCTCCCCCCAACCTGTATAACCTTTTTGTCTCTGTAATTGGCACCAGTTCTGAATCAAAACTTTAAAAGGCATCCTTCACACCTCTCCTTCCGCTAATCAATTACCAAGACTTGTTTATTCTGCCATCTAAATATGTCTCAAGTTCATCTACTTTTCCCTAGCTCTACTGATACCATCCTTTATGAGACTTGACTTCAATGACACTAGACTCCTGAGTTTCCTTCTATAGTACACCTTACCCTTGTCTTCCCTACGGGTTCATTTCTCTCTGCCTAGCCATGAAATGCCAGAGTTCCTCAAGATTGAGTCCTAGGCTCTTTCTTGCTCTTGCTGTACTCTGAATCCACTCCACAGGCTAACTCAAACTCAACCACTGTTTCAATTATCTTTAGTGACAGGGTCTCCCAAATTTATATTTAATGCCCAGGGTATATTATGAGGGGTGGAACTCCAAATCAAACAGGCTATTTGACATCTCCACGTGAATAACTGGGTCAACCAAAGACAACTTAATTTAATTCATCCAAAACCATATTTATACCATCCCCCAATCTGATCTCCTAGCACCACTATCTCAGTGAATGATATCACTGTCCATCCCAGAACAAGCCACAAACCAAGCACGCATCCTTGACAACTCCATCTCCTCTATCTTCCATATCTAAACCATCTCCAAGTCCTGTTGCTTTTATCTGCCAAATATCTCTGAACCTGAAACTGGTTCCCTTTTTTCTGTCTCCATCACCACTACCTAACCAAGTCATTCATACATTCACTAACTGGAAGCTGACTCTGACCAGGCACTATTTTAGGTACTGGGGACATGGGAACAAATGAAACAGACAACCCAGCATGAGGGAATTTACAATCCAGAGGAAGAGCTGATAATAAATAAATATGTACTATTTTGCAGTAATAAGTACTCTGAGAGAAAATGAAGCATGATGAGGGGATAAAGAATGTGGAGGACAAAGGACAAAGGATGAGCTGTGTCTAATTGACAAAGTGCCATCTGAGCAGAAACCTGTATAGTGTGAGGAAGTGAGTCAAGTGGGCTCCTGGCCGTCAGGAAGAAGAATGGTCCAGGAGAGGAAAAAGCAAGTGCAGAGGCCCTGAGGTGGGAGCCTGCTTGGCCTTCCTGATGAACTACAAGGAGGCCAGGGTGATTAGAGTTCTCCAATGAAAGGCAGAGAGGAAGGAGGTGAAAGCGAAGAGGTAGCTGGGGCCAGACCACAAAGGCCTCTGAGGGCCACGTTGGGGGCTTTGGATTGTGTTCTATGTGATAGAAGCCACTAGAGGTTTTGAGCATAGGAGTGAGATGACCTGATCTATCTTTTAAATAGACCATTCTGGCAGCTACAAGGACAGTAGATGTTGGTGGCAGGAGAGGAGCGCAGGGGTTGAGAACAAGACTGAATCAAACATAGTAAACAGGGCTACAGAGCATTTGGGCTCAACTTTCATCTTGTAAGAAATTCACTCTTCAAAATCACTGCATGTTATTTCATTAGGCTGCCGCTATAACCCCAACAGCACCTTTCTGCAAATTAGAAAAAGACCCCTACTCTCTGTGCAGATGCAGCCCCAGCAAATCTCAGTGAATGGAAGGCAGCCCACAAGCAACCCCTCAGCTGACCACCCTTCCAGGTTCAGTCTGCCCTGAATTCTTGCATAAATATAACAAAGGAAGAGAAAAAGACAAAGAAAGAAAAACACATTTTCATTGGAGGTAACTGTTTACCTAGATAATCCCTGGATTTTTAAATTTTTGAATAAAAGAATATTTTCATGTTAGGTGTAAACCAAACTCATGAGACATTCAAGTTGATTTAATCACATTATTCTTATTTTATATATATATATATCTTATATACATAATATTCCAGAATAGTGATTAGACTTTGGACTCATTTCTTAAGTAAGAGACTCAGATGAGACGTGTACCCTTTGAGCCATTTCCTCCCATCTCTCAACATGAAACATACAGATCCAGGGATGACAGTTTGTTTTCCATTTTTGTCTTGTTTTTCCTACTTGTGAGTAGTTTTGACGTGAAAATAATATTTTTAAAGCACATTTGGAGGCAATTAGAGGTCCTAGGAGTCCTACCCTGGAAGCATAAGCTCTTCCGTCACTGGCTGTTCAAAGGGTCGGTTTTTGGTTCTGGTCTAGAGTTAATGATCAAGGTGCTTCCAAGAACATCCAGGTCCTTCACCTGAGCTCACAGGGAAGTGAGCTCCCCTTGGAAGGGAAACTGTTCTGAGGGCACTTTAGTCCAGGCAGATGGGAGACTCGCTAGGGGTGCAGGAGAGACACAAACACAGGCCAGCACTCCCAGGACGCTCCATCTGACTGTCACCTTTGACCAAAGAGAGCAGGTTCATCCCATCAAGGAAACGTGCACACCAGTTGGCTCTGATGTCCTTACTTCCTCCAGACACCCACTCAGAGTTTTCCTTCAGGGACAGCTTCCCAAACCTGAGGACTTGACATCACCACTAGGTGTCTTCAGGGTCTCTCTGGACAGCTTTCGACTCCAGTCATACTTTCTATTCAGTTTAATCCAACTAACACTGCACTCAGGAAGGGGGACTCCTCATGGATCAGAGGCTCCCGAGGCGAATGGAAAGGGAACAATTCTTCCGTCTCTTCCTTTGATCTTCCACGCCAGACTCAGTCCACACCTGACGCCCCTCCTAAACTCTCCACTGGTTCCCTGCTGCCTGCGTTCTCTGTTTACTTTGTGGTGGTATCTAGCAGTTCCCACAAAATTAGAATATTTCTCCCAAGTGACAAAAGATATAAGGAGAGATAAGTGTGGTTCCCACCTCAAAAGATCTCACTTTATACAGGGAAGAATGAGCTCTACTAAAGGTGTGGGGGCTTTAGGGATTGAGACAGCCTGTCCCACAGCCCTTCTGCTGGGCCTGCATTGTGAGGGGTCATCACTGACTCGTCTGGACCCGACAGCAACCTCAGACAAGTCCTACCAAGTCTATGCCAGGTGGCTCCACATTGGTTGCAGGCTGATCCTTGCAGAATATAAACCTGGGACCGTGGCCAGGGTACTTCAACTCCTCAGAGGCTGTGCCTGGCTCTCAGGTCCCTGCCCCCCCTCTCCCTGCTCCCGTCTCCACACACCGGCTTCCTTTGTCTGGACTCTCGGACATGCTCTTCCTGCGCCTGAACGCTTCTCACAACGTGGGATCCGGCCCTTCCTCGGGAAGCCTTGCCCACAGCATCCCTCCTGTTCCACGTTCTCACAGAACCTGCAGCTTTTCCCCAGAGGTCCTCACCAGAGTCTGTCATTCCACAGCCCTGTGTGCGCTTAGCCTTCCCCTCCACTGAGCTCCGCCAGGGCAGGACCTGTGTCCTTCTGTCCAAGGTTGCACTGCTGTTTATCACGGGATAGGAAAGCAGTGGGCGAGGGTTAGAACCTGGCTCCCCCAGAGCCCTGGCCTCCCCAATTCAACAGCTCTCAGTCCTCAACTTCCATGACAGCCGAATCTGCCATTTTTCTCCTCTGGTGACTTCTTCTCAGGCTCAGCCACAGATTCTTCCTTCTTAACCCACCTCATAAACACTGAGGTTTCCTGGGACTCTGTCCTCTCCTCCGTTCCCTCATCTTCTCAGCTCAAGGCTTCAAATGCCACCTTTGCACTGATGGCTCCCTGACCTCCCTGTTGAGTTCTGACCCTGTTTACCTTCTACAGCTGTCCACTGGCGACCTCTACCCATATTTCACTCACATCTCAAATGAAACCCATCCCACACTGAACCTGTCCTATACCCTTAATGAAGGGACCTCTCCTCTTTCCTGAACTCACTGCACATGCCTTCCTCCAGGTAACGTCTTGCCTACATTATGCAATAATGTCCAGAAGGTTCCCACCTCTAGTTTTTCCTCACTTCAAATCTAAGACCAACAGTGTTTCCAAAGCGACCATTCTTACTTAATTGAAATTGCGTAATAAGGACTTCATGAATATATTCTCTGTGAAAATTTTAATAACATTGCATGTAACTAAAGTCCCCTTTCATCAATACTCATTCTCGATCCCAATCCAAATGTAACTAGTTACCAGCTTAGGTGTCCCCCGACCTTTCTCTCGGCACTTACACGCATATTATGCATATAGACAAACACCCACGTAATTTTCTTTACACATAAATGGCGACATGTCATAATCATGCACCGTAACTTGCTTTAGTCCTTCACATAGCTTGGAGCTCCGCCCACACCAGTGCTGCTGCTTTCTGACTGTGGTGCTGTGTGCCAGTGTAGGGACCCACCTCAGCTTCTTTAGCCTTTACTGAAGGACGTTTAAAGTATCTCAGACTCAGACTATTTTTTCTAAAATATCAACAACCACACAACTCTTCTGCTTGAAACTCTTGAATTATTTCCAGTCATCCATGGACAGTTCCCATCCCTAAGAACTGTACCAAAGCACTTCATAGTGTGGCTCCCATCTGGCTTTCTAATCTCATTTCCTTCCTCATCTCTTTCTTTTCCCATATACCCTGAGCTTCAGTCTGAATGAATTATCTGCAGTTCCTTAAATGCACTAAGTTTGCTGAATGAATGCATTACAATGTAGCCCTCCTCTGAAACAACAGGAACAAAGAAACAACAAGAAAAAAGATCCTGAGAGATTCACCTGTGCAGTAATTATCAGAGAAGAAGAGGAAGCTTGTGACTCGGGGCCTTAGCGTCCCTTCTCCACAACTTCTTGAGGACTGAGAACCTGCAGAAATTTCCCTGACCAACATCTCCGAGTTGCACATGCACTCATTTACCAGACTGCTGCCTGCAGAGATTCCCCACCCACTCACCTAGAGAGGAGCCTCCAGGGCTTTCTTTCTCTACCTTCCAGGGGTCTTCTCCTTGCTGCAACAGGGAGATCACCTTTGGTTTGGAAAATGGGAGTCCTGCTCATAGACCAAAAAGAAGAAAAAAAAAGAAAAAAAAGACTTGATTTTGCCTTGACACAAAGAGGTATCTGAGATCTGAGTGGAAAACTCAAAGGATGATACAGAGAACTTCTGTGGGATGCTCAAGTTGTGCCCCCACAATGTGAGGGGTGTGTTAGGGTAAAGGCAAGGGGCAATGTAACATTTAGTTGTATGTTAGTGAAGTATGATAAACATGCAGCCTTGATTAACAGGGTGGTAATAGTTTTCTATACAAGAGGGAATATGTATACACTGTTAAATGTATGTTAAATGTACAGACTAAATTAATATTTGTAACAGGCATCTGTGGAAAGGATTATGTACCAAGTGGCTTGTTTAAAATGAGAAAACACTATCTGACTCCCTTTGAAAGATGGCAGCAGTCAGCAAACTATGGGTCATAGGCCAAACTAGGCCACTGTCTGTTTATGCATGGCCCTTGAGCAAAGAATGGTTGAAAAAAAGAGAAAAGGAATATGTTACAGAGACTATATGTGGCCCACAAAGCTGAAAATATTTACTCCCTGGTCCTTTACAGAAAAAGTTTGCTGACCCCTGTAAAAGAGAATTGAAAAAAGCCAGTGTTGGGTCAAAGAAGAAGGTTGAGGGATGCTATCTGTTAGGAGATGAGCAAACACATCATAGTTCAATCATAGTGGGAAAATGTTGCCTGCAGTGAGGGAATTTCTAATGTGCAGCCCTGTAGATTGTCCCATCCATGGGGCAATTCCATACCTACGAGGGAGAAAAAGGTTTTCAGGTTTATTTAGGGAGATCCAGTTTGTATAGTGCTAAGGCAAAACTCAGCTAAAGTTTTTAATGACCCAGGGCTTTTATCCAGGAAATCAGATGCTGAGGTATCCCAATTTCTGAATTCTGTATCTACAGGGGAAATTTCCTTACCCAATGAGACAAGGTTACTATAGTTCTCCAGCATCACATCTTGGTACAAGTTTCTCTGAGAAGGAGCCAGCTTTCTCCACTCATCCCGCGTAAAGAGCACAGCCACATCTTCGAACGTCACTGACACCTGTAGAGACAAGCATCCCAGCTCACCCAGGACCACCCATCACACAGGGTGAAGAAGGTGGCAGTGGGGAGTAGAGGGGCTACCATGAAATGCTTCTATATTATTCTAGGTTCTGAAGGTTCCAGGTCATTTGTTTAATGAACAATTGACCAATGACAAATATATATTGAGTAGCATGAAGTATGAACCAGGCCCCGAGTTAACTGCTACAAGAGATGTGTGGAGGTATTAAGGCCATTAGTGGAAGTGTTAATTAGAATAATCTTCCTGTTGGCAATTTGATAACATACATTACAAGCTTTAAAATGTGCATACTTTTTAACTCTCCAATTACTATATTTGTTTGATAATGAACAGTGAACAAAAATGCACATGCAAGGACATTTATCATGGTGTTAGTAACAGCAAAGAAATGGAAACAACCTAAATAATCACCAAGGGAGACTAGTTTAAATAACTTAAGGCACTCTGTGCTCCCTAAAGCTTGAGGACAGTAATAATGGAAATTAAAATAGCTATAATTTATTGAATGCTTTTTTCAGGCTAAGTACTATTCTTAGAGCTTTATATTAACCTTTAGTGTATATCTGTATTTTATCTTCACAACAACCCTATGAAGAAGGTACGATTATTGTGTCCATTTTACACAAGAGAAAACAAAGAGAAATTTATCCAAGTCACACAGCTGGTATGAAGGAAAAACTCACTCCTCCTGCATGTCTCCTCTACTCTTTTTTTTTTTTTTTTAATTAATTAATTAATTTATTTTTGGCTGTGTTGGGTCTTCGTTTCTGTGTGAGGGCTTTCTCTAGTTGTGGCAAGTGGGGTCCACTCTTCGTCGCGGTGCGCGGGCCTCTCATTATCGTGGCCTCTCTTGTTGTGGAGCACAGGCTCCAGACGCGCAGGCTCAGTAATTGTGGCTCACGGGCCTAGTTGCTCCGCGGCATGTGGGATCTTCCCAGACCAGGGCTCGAACCCGTATCCCCTGCACTGGCAGGCAGACTCTCAACCACTGCGCCAGGGAAGCCCCTCCTCTACTCTTAATACAACACTACTTCACTTCTGACACCAGATGTGGGGGGTTTTCCACACACCAAGCAATTGTGGGACACGAGCTGGGTGTCCTACAATTAAACTCAATTCTGACACCTGAAGATAGTGTTAGATTCCCACAAGACTGGCCCCGTTTCAATGTCAATCACAAGTCCAGGTTGTTACCTGTACTGCTGACTGACTGGCTATAAATTGGAGGTTTTTACAACCCTCTCCTCAGGTTTGATTAATTTGCCAGAGTGGCTCACAGAACTCAGGAAAACATTTACTTACTAGATTACTGGTTTATTATAAAAGAAGATATAGGAACTGGCAGATGAAAGAGAGGCACAGGGAAGGGGTGCACAGCTTCCATGCTCTCTCGGGATTCACCGTTCTCCCCGACTCTCTACATGTTCACCAACCTGGAAGAACTCTGAACCCTTTTGGGTTTTTATGGAGGTTCATTACACAGGCATGATTGATTAAATCACTGACCATTGGCGACTGACTGAACTTTCATCTCCTAGGGTGGCGGCAGATGGATAAGAGGGGGTATCGGGGGGCAGGACTGAAAATTCCAACACTTTAATCAAGGTTGGTTCCCCTGGCAATTAGCCCGCATCCTTAGGTGGGGTACAAAAGTCACCTCATCAACATAAACTCTGGTGTGGATACAAAACACACCCATTTTGCCTTCATTGCTCTGAAGTAATTTCAGGGATAAAAATCATATATTACTAACCACTTAGGAAATCACAAGGGTTTTGGAAGTTATGTGCCAGGAACAGGGACAAAGACCAAATATATATTTCATATTATAAATCACAATATCACAGCTGGTCAGTGGTAGAGGTAGAATTCCAATCCAAGGAACTGCCTCTCAACGCCTATCTCATAGGGTTAAGAAATAAATGATAATCCATACAATGGAGATAAAGAGTAGTGATGGTAGCACAACGCTGTGAACGTACTTAATGCCAATATACTCAAAAATGGTTAAAGTGGTAAATTTAATCTTATGTATATTTTATCAAAATAAAAAGTTAAAATGATAAAATAAAAAAATACATATATACATATGTACACCTGTACATAAATAAATAATAAATAAGTAAAGGTGCATAGAAAATTATTCTGAGGGCTGCATACCAAAGGTATGACCATGATTATCTCAAGATGTTGGGGTAAGAGTGATTTTACTTTCTTTTTTATTCTCTGAAATTTTTAACATTAACATGCAGTGCATGTATAATAAGATAATTTATTGGCACACGGCGGGGAATACAAGAAATGATCTTTACCCTCAAAAGAATTTACAATCCAACTGGCAGACAAGAAAAACACATGAAACAATTTGAACAAGAAAAGTGTCGCTGGACAGGACCATATACCATTTCCTAGTCAATCCTCATTTTAGAGATGAGAAACACAAGGTCCAGGGCAGTTAAGACACCAGGTCACATACTTTATCAATGGTAGAGACAAGACAATAATTGAAGTTTTCTTTTAACCCAGCACTTGGTGGGTATATTCTCTCTCTGGTCTTAAACGTCCTGTCACTGAGTTTTACACACAAGTCCACATAGTACTGATGTATCGGCAGCAGGTGAGGTTAGGGAGAAATGTCACATAGGACTCACAAGCAGGGATGGAGAAGATTCTGGGTAAGAGAGAAGCCTGGCTCTGTTGGAATGGAATGGGAAAGGCTTAGAAAAAAGTAGCCCAAATATGCAGAGGCAGGTCCTAGCCACAGTCTCAGAAGATCAACCACTACCACATTTCATGGGTCCAAAAGATACACAACATCACATTGCAGAGAACTCTGGTAATTTGGGGGCCAGGCCTGCCCTGTGTTCTGAAAGATGTACCAGAGGAAAGGCTGGATGATAACTAACATGAACTTAGAGGCCAGACATACCTGGGTTTGATTTCAGGTTACCTGACTTCATTGAGCCTCAGTTTCAAGTGTAAAATGGGGGTAATAACTTCTGCTTCGCTATGAGAGTGAGAACAAAGGTAAAGCCCTCAGGATATTCCCCAGCAACGTTAACTATTATTGTTAGATGAGGATGAGTAAAGGAAGGACACTGTACAGTCATTTCTATCTACCAACAGTAGATAGATAGACATCATGAACTAGAATAATATCGTTTAGCTACCACAACCACCATATATTGAACATCTACTATGTGCCCGGCCCTGATCCGAACGCTTTCCATGCACTAACTCCCAGGATCCTCTCATTTACCCTATGAGGTAGGCCCGGTTGTTGTATTCATTTTACAGGTGAAGAAACTGAGGCACAGAGAGGTGGAGTTATTTGCTCAAGACCCATTAACAGCAACAGAGGAGATGGGCACAAACTCGGCCATCTGGCTCAAAAGCCCCACTGAGTAATTACCGTATACACTGCCTCTCCACTACCAATACCCCATGAAACTCTCACTGCTGCTTCCTGAGGAGTCTTCTCTCTGCTCTTGGAGTCAAGAGACCTCTCCATCTATGTCCCCATCAACATGGCTATCCTTTGTTCACACAGTGGCTCACCTGGATGGGGTCCCACCCTCATTCTCACAACATAAAGATGAAAATGGCAGGTCAAGATCAGTTTTCAAGAGAGTGACAGAAGCAAGGCACATGATCCAGAAAGTTAAGAGGGAGAAAAAACTAAAAACTATGGACTGAGAAAAGCCTGGCGAAGGTATCATGAGGATTTCTCAGGGGTGGAAAGAAAAAGAAAAGCATTCCGGCCAAGGGTAGGGAGGGGGACATGAGTGAGCAAAGGAGGCAGGCCAGAAAGGAACTCTGCCAAGTGCGCATGTTTGTTTGTTCTGACCCCAAGTGGTATAAGACATGTGGCATCTTACCTATCAATTCAGTAATCATACAGTGAATTGAGATTAATGAATAAAAGACTGTCAATTAGAAAAAAAAAAGAGAAACACAGGACATGGATTGGGGGGTTGGAGGCAAGCATTCCCTATGCAATCCACCATCCACCAGGGTGGACCAACTCTTCAAAGGGAGAAGGACATGGGCTCCAAATCCTGGCGAAGACTGTATTGGGGAGAAAACTTCAGTTTAAGGGTAAAAAACCCAAAAAACCAATTTGTCTCTAAGACCTGAGATGGCAATGAACTCACCTGAGACCTTGCTTCCCTCTGTTCAGTAGCCATGTCCTCTTTCTGGGCAGTTTCCCCTTAGGATGGGAGAAGTCTCCAGAAGCCAGATCTGAGAGAAGAAAAAGGGAGCCAGGAGGAAGCCCCTTCTGCTTTCCACCCCTCAGAATCAGCAGCTCTGAAACCTTTATACCACTTGAGAATGATGCCAAGTGCCCTCAGAGAAGGAAGTCAGAAGGAACGAGGGGTAGACAGGACCAGAGAGAAGGGCTGGGTCATCCTGGTCCAGGCCCAGCTCTTTCCCTGGCTCAGAGGAAGAGGTCCTAGGACTCCATCAGCAGTAGCAGCAACTCCCTGGGCCTCACCGCGTGCCAGGCACTACCTACCAATACATCATCGAGTCCCACAGCACAGTTGGCACTGTCAGCACCCCATTTTATAGATCAGGAAACTGAGGGAGGAGTGGGAGCAACTTGCCCCAGTCCACACAACCAGGGAGGGTGGCACCAGGATTCCAAGCACCGCGGGCTCCAGAGCACCTGCTCTAACCTCCCTGCGTGCATGTGCCAACTTTTCTCCACCTCAAGCCTTCCCACCCAATTCCTCCGCCTCCTGTCAAGGAAACAATTTCCAGATTTCTAGAGAAAGCTGCTTCGGAAAGGGCTCTCCTATGGCGGGGAGGGGGCTGCTGTCTTGAGGAAAGGGCACAGAAAACCAAAGACCTGGGTTCCAGTCCTGGCTCTGCTACTGGGGGAAGCCGGCGACTCACTTCTCGCGCAAAACAAGCCTGTCACTCGGGAGTGCAGGGGTGATGGTAAAGGGAGGAAATAATTTTCTCACGTTCACTGCCGGCCCGAAACAAATTCAAATGCCGGCAGGCGCTGGGCAGGTAGCGCGCTGGGAACTGGTCGGGAAGAAGCAGGTGGGTGGCTGGGTCCAGCCAATGGGGACGAAGTGCCCGAGCTGTCTCGTTCAGGGGCACGTCTGTGGCACGGCTGGGGGCGGCGGGCGGACAGAGCCAGGGGTGCCCGGCTCTCGGCCCGCCGGCGCCCACAAAGGCCCGGCTCGCGTCTCTTGGGCCTGTGCCCCATGCCCCGGCGACGCATCCTCCCGAAGCCTGGTCCTCCCTCCCGCATCCTGCCTACCCCCCGCCGCTCACCTCGCCCAGGCCTCTGGGGTTCCGCGGGCCGCAGGCTGGAGGCTCCGGAACTGCCACGGCCGGACAGCAGCTTCCGCTGGGGACTCCCCGCGGTGCCGCCTGGACGGCCCTCTGGCTGGTAATCAGCTCACGCCAGCGGCAAACGCCCGACACCCCACGTAGGTCCGGGAGGGGCGGGGCAGGGACAGTCGCGAGCCCCTCTGGGAAATGTAGTCCACGCGAGAACAAAAGATTCTGGGAAATGTAGTTCTTCGAGCTTGTGTGCGAGGAGAGCCCTGGCTGAGCCTATCACTTGTCCAGACCCCATTCTGGGTTCGTGGTCGCGCTCCCTGGGCTGCTGGCTCCTGGGTTCGCGGTTCTTCCAGGAGGAAACAGAGGTTCCTACAGGGCAGTGACTTGTAGCTCTGCATCTGCGTAAATGATAGCAAGGCAAGTAGACAACCGCCAAGAACAAACCTATTTGCCCTTAAGTCATTCAACAAGAGTGTATGGAGGAGTTCCCTGGTGCCGCAGTGGTTGAGAATCCGCCTGCCAATTCAGGGCACACGGGTTCGAGTCCTGGTCCCTGAAGATCCCACATGCCTTGGAGCAACTAAGCCTGTGTGCCAGAACCGCTGAGCCTGCGCTTTAGAGCCGGCGAGCCACAGCTACTGAGCCCACGTGCCACAACTACTGAAGCCTGCGCGCCTAGAGCCCATGCTCGGCAAGAAAGAGAAGCCACCGCAATGAGAAGCCCACGCACCTCAACGGAGAGTAGCCCCCCCTCACACCGCAACTAGAGAAAGCCTGTGCGTAGCAACGAAGACCCAACGCAGCCAAAAATAAAGAAAGAAATTTATATTAGAAAAAAAATATATGGAGCACCTGCTATGTGCCAAGCCCCATTGTAAAGGATTTGAAATACCTCAGTGGGCAAAAGAGAGATCATTGCTCTGGAGAACTGTTTTGGGAGGTGGGGGTGGGGGAAGGAGGTAGAGAGCAGACCATAAGCCATGAATATAATTATATAACATTTTAGGAGATAAGTGTTATGGGGAAAAGTGAAAGGAGAGCAGTGTGGTGGGGATTTGGGGCTCATTTGGGAGAGTGAGTAGGGTGGCTCCTCGCAGGCCTCACTGAGAGAGTGAGAATGGAGGGAAGACTCAGAGGCAGTGCAGGAGAGGAGGGCCATTTCAGGCACTGAGAAGCCAACACATTTTTTTTTTATTGGTAAAGAAACACATGTCCCATTTAGAAGGTTTGATAAATAAAATAAAGAAAGATGCACTTGATGCCACCCCACAAAAATAAATGGTTAACATTTTGGTGAACATCTCTTAGCAGCCCTTTGAACTCCATATTAATCTCTCTGATAGTCACACCAATCTGTTTTTAACAAAATGGAATATTGCAGATAGCAATTGTAACCTATGTTGTTTACAATTACGTGTGGGTTTTTTCCCCCACTTAAGAATATGCCTTGAATGTTTGAACTTGCCAATAAATATTACCCATCAGTAGTGTTTTCAGTGACTTCAGTACATTCCATTGCATTTAAATAAATTTTTTTGTTAAACTTATTTATTTAAATGTATTTACATAATATTTTACCCCTACTGTTAGTTATATTTTTTCTAGTTTTTGCTCCATTAATATCCTTGTAGCTATATCTTTGAAAATTATTTTCTTAGTTTAAATTCCCTGAAGTTGAATTGCTGGATCAAGGACTGGTAGAATTCTAAGTACATTGCCTAGTTGCCTTCCAGGAAGATTTTAAAATTTATATTTCCATAAGCAGTTTCTGACACCCATGCCCACTCTGGGTGCTTTTCTTTTTAACGATTAAAAAAATGCTCTTTTTTATTTAATAGAGCAAAATTTTTATATTTAATTTGAAATTAAATATAATATCGTATTTATTGAACCATTCAGATATATTAATTTCCTGTATGGGTACTTTGGCCATTTCCTATTGAAATGTTAAAAATTTTGGTATCATTTTGAAATACTGTATATGCACAATTTTTTAAAGAGAAAAGTGCTTTGTTGTTTATCCTGTCTATGAAAATAATGCATTCATTGTTAAAAAGATTTACACACAGTATGTGGAATGAAGAAACATGTAATAAAGAAATAAATCCAACAGAAACATTGATTACATGTTTATATGCTATTCATATATGCTGTTGTATGTGCATACACACATTTGTGTGTATGAAACAAAAATAGAATCATATTTCTCATACTTTTAAAAATGTGAAATATACATACAGAAAGCCAATTAGAACATATAATCCAGTGTAGCACATGATTATAAAGAGATCACCCCTGTAAACATCTACCCAACTTGAGAGGTAGCCCCCTACTAACACTCAGTACCTTCTTCCTAATCACTAATCAGCTACTATCATGACTTTTGAGATAGACCTTTTGTTGCTTTTCTTTATGGTTTTACTACCTGCTCATACATCCTTACGTAATAGTTTTACTTGTTTTTAACTTTATAAAATAGAGTCATATAATCGTATTTTTTGTGTGCTTTGTTCTCCAAACATTTTGTCAGATTTATCCCCATTGTTGCAGGTAGCTTTACCTATTATACTGTCAATGGACATTTGTGTTGTTTCCAAGTTTTATCTTTTAGGAACCGTGATAAAACAAATTTAGTAATATGTTATTGGTAGAATCTAGGTGATGGTATATGGGTGTTCACTGTAAAATTCTTTCAACTTTACTTTGTATTTGAAAATTTTCATGATAAAATGTTGAGGAAAACTCCGTACCTGGGGTTTGACCCAAAACGGAGTAGCCCCATTCCTCCCATGTCATCCCTTTTACAATTAAAAATCCATGGACATAACACAGCAAACAAGCACAGGAAGACTCTGAAATGTGGAAGGAAGAAGGCAAACAGAACTTTAGAGCCAGGGAAGGACATGTGGTAAATTCCCTTGTTTTCCTTATCACCTCCCATATCTCTCAGCTAGGGTGTTGCAGAAGCTTCCAAGCCAGAACCAACAACAGACCCAGACAAGAAAAAAAAAAAAAAAACAACTCTAAGAAAAGCCTATTTCCCTTAGTTGAAACTGGGAAAAAGGTGGCCTAACACAGAGAACTTTTTTGGTAATACCCACCTTACTGTAACCAAACACCAGTGGGAAACTGCCCCCTAACCATCTGAACTGTAGAAGCCAAAGGGAGCAGCATGTTTTTCTCAAGTGGAAAGTAAAGCAACTGTCAACCATGAATTCTATATCTGGTGAAAATACAATTCAGGAGTAAAAGGGAAATAAAGACATTCTCAGACAAAGGATAACCAAGAATATTCATTGCTAGCAGAACTACCCTTAAAGAATAACTAAAGGGAGTATTCTAAACAAAGTAAATGATAACAGAAGAAGGCTTGGAACTGCAGAGAGAAAAAAAAAGAACATCAGAATGGGTAAAAATAGGGATAACTAAAATAGACTCTCCTACCTATGAGTTTCTTAAAACATAAGTGATGGTTGAAGCAAAAATGATAGCACGATTGGTGCCCAATGTATACAGAGGAAAGACTTAAGACAATTATATTTTAAAAAGTGGGGAGACAGAGGGACCTCAGTGGAATTAAGGTTTCTGTACTTTGCCGTCTAAGTTATGTATGTATACCTAGAGCAACCGCTAAAAAATTATACAAAATGATATACTGAGGAAGACTACATAAATCAAGGTGGAAGTCTAAAAAATATTGAAGTAACACACAAGAAGGCCAGAGAAGAGAAGCAGAACAAGAAACATGAAACAGAAAACAAACTTAAACAAAACCCTTTCTCTCTCATTAATCAAATGGCTCACGATAGACTATCTCAAGCTTTGTTTGTTTGTTTTTCATTTTCAAGTAAGAGTAATACTAGCTTTAAAAAACATGCTGCCATAATAAACCAGTCACAGAAAGACAAATACTCTATTATTCTACTTATATGAGGTACTTTGAATAGTCAGAATCATGGAAACAGAAAGCAGAATGGTGGTTGCCTGGGGCTGGGGGGAGGTGCTGTGGGGAGTTATTGTTTAATTGGTACAGAGTTTTAGATTTACAAGATGAAGAGTTCTGGAGATGGATGGTGGTGATGGTTGCACAACACTGTGGATATATTTAATACCACTGAACTGTACACTTGAAAATGGTTAAGATGGTAAATTTTAGGTGTATTTTACCACAATAAAATTTCTTGGAAAAAAATGCTGCTGTAAATATTCTGTACATGCTGATGTACCTCTTTATGAGTTTTTCTAGAGTTTGCAGATACCTGTGGATAATTAAGACTTTCCCAGGAGTGCATAGTTACTGATAGTTGTAAGGGAATGAATGTCTAGGCCACAATTTCCATTTGTGTTCTCCTGAGCAAGGAAGGTTCTCTTCTCTTTTCATTCCCTTCAAATAACCCTCTTCCCACTCACCAGAGGACTCTTAAAATGGTGCAGTGCCCAATGGTGTCAAACTCTCTGGAATACCACAGTCTAGGACTACTGAAATGAATCTTTTCTAGGAAGACTTCTTTTCTGATCAATGAAAGACCCCACACATGGGGCTTCCCTGTCTTTAGTCACATTTCTGTTAGAAATGGGGTATATAGGCCCTTAGCAGGCTCTGAGACCAGATACTTCAACAATTTGAGAGTCGTGGTAGTTTAACTGTCCCTTCTCATCTAGTCAACAAACTGTCAAATAATGTACTGCTTTTGAGAAAGAGTGTATGGTGAGAACAATGCAATTAGGGCTCTGGTAAAGAAAATATTGAATGATTAAAATGGCACACACACACACACACACACACACTTTTTTTTTTTAAAGCAAGCACCGTTCTGCAAGAGATGATGTGAAAAATATTTCAAAATAGATGGCAACCAGAGAAACTTAATGGGCTTACTCACTGATGTCAACTTTGTCTTCAGCTCTGCTCCATATTCATCCACAGGAGGGTGCATTAAATGTCCAACCTGTATTTTTTCTGACACCACCAAGCTGTTAACTCAATTGTGACACAGTTTACCTGGAGATGATATCAGATGCCACAAGTTAAGGTTTCAGTCCCACAAGACTGTCCACCACCCCAAATCCCACCCCCACTTCAGACACCAATCTCAAGTTCAGGTTGTTACCTGTGACTCTGACCTACTGGCTATAAATCAGAGGTTTATGCACCCCCCTCCTCAAGTTTGATTAACTTTCTAGAGCAGCTCACAGAATTCAGGAAAACATTTTGCTTACAAAATCACCAGTTTACTATAAAAGGATATAATACAGAAACAGCCCAATGGAAGAGATGCACAGGACAAGGTATGGGGAAAGGATGCAGAGTTTTCTTGCTGTCTCTGAGCACCTCTCTCCCAACACCTCCACAAATTCACCAACCTGGACGCTCTGAACCCCAGTCATTTTGAGATTTTATAGAGGCTTCATTACATAGGCATGATTGATTAAATCATTGGTCATTGATGATTGAACTCAATCTCCAGCTCTCCAACCCCTCTTCCCTCCCCTGATATTGGGGAGCAGGGATGGGGCTACTTCAACCCTCTAATAACATGGTTTGTTCCCTGGCAACCTGCCCCCATCCTTATGTGTTTTCCAAAAGTTATTTCATTAACATAAGGTCTGGTGTGGTTGAAAAGAGCTTGTTATGAATATCAAAAGACACCTTTATCACTCTTACCACTTAGGAAATTCCAAGGGTTTTGAGAGCTCTGTGCCAGAAACTGGTTGAAGATCATATATATATTTCTTATTATAAATCACAATATCACAAACTGGCCAAAACAGCAACTTGAAACAGTCATGTTAATGATGCTTCTTGTCTTTCTATTTATTCTCTTTTTTAAATGCAGATTTTTAAGTGTGCATTTTCGTCAATTTTGATAAATTTGTTTGACCCCAAATAAAACATGGAACATTCTCATTATCCCAGAAAGTTCCCTCAAACTACTTCCCACTCAAAACCACCCACCCAGAAGCAACCACTGTTCTGATATCTTTTGCTTTAAATTAGTTTTGCCAGTTCTAAAACTTCATATAAATGGAATCTTATAGTATGTACTTTTTTGTGTCTCACTTCTCTCCCTCAACATGTTATTTATGAGATTAATTTATTATGGTCTGTGTATCGATACCTCTTTTCATTACTGTGTAGTATTTCTTTCTTTTTTTAAAAATACCCAATATCAATAGAATTTACATTCTTTTAAAAATATTTATTTATTTTATTTTATTTTTTGCTGTGTCAGGTCTTAGTTGTGGCACGTGGGTTCTTTATTGCGGTATGTGGGCTTCTCTCTAGTTGCTGTGCGCAGGCTCTCTTAGTTGTGGCGTGCAGGCTCAGTAGTTGCACTGCACAGGCTTAGTTGCCCTGCTGAATGTGGAATCTTAGTTCTCCAACCAGGGATCAAACCCACGTCTCCTGCATTGGAAGGTGGATTCTTAACCACTAGACCACCAGGGAAGTCCCACTGTGTAGTATTTCATTGCACAAATGTACAACAGTGTTTATGCATTCACCTGTTGATGGACCTTAGGATTGTTTCTAAGTTATTATGAATAAAGCTGCCATGAACATTGGTGCACAAATCTTTTGGTGGGCATCGATTTATTTCTCTTGGATAAATACCTAAGACTAGAACAACTGGTTGTGGGGTAGATGTATTACTCTGCTTGGGCTGCCATAACAAAATACACAGACTGGGTGGTTTATACAACAGAAATTTATTTCTCACTGTTCTTGAGGCTAAAATGTCCTGGGAAGTTCTGATCTGAGAAGTCTAAGATTAAGGCACCGGCAAGGTAGGGTTTATTCTGAGGCCTCTTCTCTTGGCTTGCAGGCAGCTGCCATCTTGCTGTGTGCTCACATGATCTCTTTGTGAGTGCAGGAAAGAGAGAGAGAGAGAGCAAGCTCCCTAGTGTCTCTTCTTATAAGGGCCCTAATCCCATCATGAGGCCCCCATCCTCATGACCTCATCTAGCCCTGATTACTTCCCAAAGGCCTCATTTTCAAATACCATCCACTGGGGGGTTAGGACT
This sequence comes from Balaenoptera borealis, assembly GCF_965194805.1. Classification (NCBI taxonomy): domain Eukaryota; kingdom Metazoa; phylum Chordata; class Mammalia; order Artiodactyla; family Balaenopteridae; genus Balaenoptera; species Balaenoptera borealis. The sequence goes on from NC_138867.1 coordinate 166,355,864, forward strand.
TCAACATATGCATTTTGGCAGGAACACAAACATTCAGTCCATAACAGTAGGTGATGTTTAACTTTATAACAAACTATTAAATAGCTTTCCAAAGTGGTTATATCATTTTACACTCCCAGGAGCAATGTAGGAGAGTTCCCACATGTTCACTAACACTTGGTACTGTCATCTCTTTCATTTTAGCCTTTTACTGAGTGTATAATGGCATCTCATTGTACTTTCAATTCGTATTTCCCTGAAGAATAATGATTTTGAGCCCCTTTTCAGGTGCTCATGGGCCATTTGTATACGTTCTTTTGTGAAGTATCAGCTCAAGTCTCTTTCAAGTCACTATCACAGTTTTCAAGGTCTCTGTGAAATATGATTTACTTGGTACCAAAGGATACAAGCAGATCTGAAGGGAGTCAGGAATTGCAGTGATGTGGGATGTCCTCCATCAGAGCTATTTTTCTTATTCTCCCAACCATAAATTAAATTTTACTAAACCTCTAGATGCTGTAAAGTGTCCCTTAGCGTTTTGGTCACAGTAACTTAATTTAGCTGCTCTTAAACATTCCTTGGTGAATTTAGTTGTGTCAAACAATGGTTCTGTAGGTAGGGAATGCCTCTGAAAGGCCTGGCTGAATTTTATCAAACTCAGATTGATAAAATTCATATCAAAACTGATATCAAACTCAATTCAGTTATTTCATGCTGTTAAGAACTTTTATCCTGGGCTTCCCTGGTGGCACAGTGGTTAAGAATCCGCCTGCCAGTGCAAGGGACACAGATTCCAGCCCTGGTCCGGGAAGATCCCACAGGCCACGGAGCAACGAAGCCCGTGCGCCACAACTACTGAGCCTGCACTCTAGAGCCCACAAGCCACAACTACTGAAGCCCACGTGCCTAGAGCCCGTGCTCCACAACAAGAGAAACCACCGCAATGAGAAGCAAGCACACTGCCACGAAGAGTAGCCCCCACTCGCCGCAACTAGAGAAAGCCCGCACACAGCAACGAAGACCTAGCACAGCCAAAAATAAATAAAATAAAATAAATAAATTTTTTAAAAAAGAATTTTTATCCTGAGCACAGACTCTACATTCTCGCTATATGCTATGTTCATCATTGCTCAGCTGTGTACCAGAGCTATGGCACAGCTTTGTGTCTTCAGATGACCCCAGTTAGAAGCACACTGCTTGCTCTACCACCAGTAGACTTCAGGGGTCACAGTGCACGTCATCCCCATGGTTCCAATCCTTACATCATCTTTAAAATTTTTCCTAAAAGAGGTTTAATTAATGAATTGTCTAGTACATAACAACCTGTATGTGTAATCAGTACTGCATATCATTGTACCTATACCAATTAATAACATTGAAACCCAAATCTAATCTTGTCCTATAGGACTAAAATCATTGGCTAGGTTTAAGGAGCACATATTTTGAAACATTTACAATTGATCCAGTTCTAACAAGTAATCCACACTTATTCTATTCTCATTCACATTATTGATGACATTACATTAATACTTTCTTTCATTTCTTGGCTCAGCAATACATCAACCCAAGAAATGTGACTTAGTGGTGCAAATATCAGCAAACAATTCTAGTCTTAAATCACCTCTAATAATCTTATGGGTGGCAGAACAATATTTTAAAGAAGAAATATTCACAAGAATCTTAAGAGTCCCCTTCATTAACAAAAATCAAGTAGCAATAACTTGTTTAGCAAACATCAAGTAGCAGCAAATTGTGGCATATTAATCTCTTGCTACCATAGAATATATTTTGTAAAGATTTCAAGATACCCCTTACAGATTTCCTCCTGTGTCTAAAGCACTATGCTCATAAGGCATGTGATTCTGTGTCTTCTCAAGGCCTCCACACACCAGGTAACAATGGCCCACTCAGAAGGACAAATCTGAGAATAGTCTTTAAGTTGAAGTGAGCATTTTCTGTCCCAAGAGGGAAAGGTAAAAAATTATGATTAATAAACGTACCCATGCATCTTAACATACAGAAAAATTTAGATCTTATACCTTCTATCCAAGAATATATAGCTAAGGTTAGATAGGTGTAACTTTTGGGCCATTATCCTCCACATCCTCCAAGTGTCCAGAAGTATCTTCTGGCCCAGCAGCCATAATTTCAGCTGGCTTCACACCATTTTATTGTTTCATTTATGTTTTGAATAGATACAAGGAATGCAGTGTGCCAGCTGGTCTTTGTCAGATATTTCCCTTCAGTGGGAGTGGTCTTTTCAGAGGTGCATACAACTATTCAGCAGCTGTCTCCTCGGATGTTTCAGATGATAGCTCAGGTACAAGGAAGCAAGACTCATGATGGCTTTGAAGCCCTAAGCCCTATCAGACCTAATGTATCTTGTAACAGCCTATGAGAATAACTTAGTTTCCAAGGTTCCTGCAAGGGACTTGCCCAGTGTAAATACACTTTACCAATCAGGACTCATTTTTATCTTAAGCAATATTGCCTCATTATGCAGCTGATGAATCTTTTGAGCATGTTACCAAGGCAATCAGAACCATAAATAAGATTGTTCAGAAACACAGTTGACATACTTTCTTGGGTGGTTACCGGGGAACAGAGCTAAAATGCTATTCCAAGGTCAAATTCTTTCACAGAGAAAGAGAAAGGATTTCCTTATCTTATTACCTATCACCCATCCCCTTGTTCTTTGGTTAATTGTTTGGTTTTTTTTTCATTAAACTGTATTTTGAGATCATTACTGATGATTCACATGCAGTTGTCAGAAATAACACACAGGGGTCCTGTGTATACTTTACCATTTCCCCAGTGGCAACATCTTGCAAAACTATAGTACAATAATGTGCTTGTTAGCTTTTTTAATACAGAAAAGAAGACAAGTTAGTATATACCTGGTCACCAGGACTTATACTGTAAAATGCGCCATTAACAACCAATTTATTTATTAAATAATTAGGTGATTTTTTTTGACCAAAATAACTTTTTAGTATCCATAATATTTTTATAGGAAATTTTCTACCAAATAATAGTATGACAATATTTAACGCACCAAACATAGTGTTATTTGACAGAGTTAACAGTATCTCTTTCATCCTCTCAGCAAGTGTCCCTTTTAGGTATCTCAAACTTAGTATGTTTTAAATTGGATGTTTTATCTTCTCTCCCAAACCAGTTTTACCAACATTTTTAGTAGACTTTATTTGTTTAGATCAGTGTTAGGTTCACAGCAAAACTGAGCGGAAGGTACAGAGAACTCCCATATACCTCCTACCTTACCCACATACACAGCTTCCCCCACTATTTTTTTTTTTTATACTGCAGGTTCTTATTAGTCATCCATTTTATACACATCAGTGTATACATGTTAATCCCAATCTCCCAATTCGTCACACCACCCCTGCCCCCTGCCACTTTCCCCCCTTGGTGTCCATACGTCTGTTCTCTACATCTGTGTCTCAATTTCAGCCCTGCAAACTGGTTCATCTGTACCATTTTTCTAGGTTCCACATATACGTGTTAATATGCGATATTTGTTTTTCTCTTTCTGACTTACTTCACTCTGTATGACAGTCCCTAGATTCATCCACGTCTCAACAAATGACCCAATTACGTTCCTTTTTATGGCTGAGTAATATTCCATTGTGTATATGTACCACATCTTCTTTATCCATTCATCTGTCGATGGGCATTTAGGTTGCTTCCATGACCTGGCTATTGTAAATAGTGCTGCAGTGAACATTGGGGTGCATGTGACTTTTTGATTATGGTTTTCTCAGGGTATGTGCCCAGTAGTGGGATTGCTGGGTCATATGGTAATTCTATGTTTAGTTTTTTAAGGAATCTCCATACTGTTCTCCATAGTGGCTTTATCAATTTACATTCCCACCAAGAGTGCAAGAGGGTCCTCTTTTCTCCACACCCTCTCCAGCATTTGTTGTTTGTGGATTTTCTGATGATGCCCATTCTAACTGCTGTGAGGTGATACCTCATTGTAGTTTTGATTTGCATTTCTCTAATAATTAGTGATGTTGAGCAGCTTCTCATGTGCTTCTCGGCCATCTGTATGTCCTCTTTGGAGAAATGTCTATTTAGGTCATCTGCCCATTTTTTGAGTGGGTTGTTTGTTTTTTTAATATTGAGCTGCATGAGCTGTTTATATATTTTGAAGATTAATCCTTTGTCCATTGATCCATGTGCAAGTATTTTTTCCTATTCTGAGGGTTGTCTTTTCATCTTGTTTGTAGTTTCCTTTGCTTTGCAAAAGCTTTTAAGTTTCATTAGGTCCCATTTGTTTATTTTTGCTTTTATTTCCATTACTCTAGGAGGTGGATCAAAAAAGATCTTGTGATGATTTATGTCAAAGAGTGTTCTTCCTATGTTTTCCTCTAAGAGTTTTACAGTGTCTGTAAAACAGACATTTACATTTGGTCTCTTACACTTAGGTCTTACATTTAGGTCTCTAATCTATTTTGAGTTTATTTTTGTGTATGGTGTTAGGGAGTGTTCTAATTTCATTCTTTTACATGTAGCTGCCCAGTTTTCCCAGCACCACTTATTGAAGAGACTGTCTTTTCTCCATGGTATATCCTTGCCTCCTTTGTCATAGATTAGTTGACCATAGATGTGTGGGTTTATCTCTGGGCTTTCTATCCTGTTCCATTGATCTATATTTCTGTTTTTGTGCCAGTACCATATGGTCTTGATTACTGTAGCTTTGTAGTATAGTCTGAGGTCAGGGAATCTGATTCCTCCATCTCCATTTTTTTGCCGTCAAGACTGTTTTGGCTATTCAGGGTCTTTTGTGTCTCCATACAAATTTTAAGATTTTTTGCTCTAGTTCTGTAAAAAATGCCATTGGTAATTTGATAAGGATTGCATTGAATCTGTAGATTGCTTTGGGTAGTATAGTCATTTTCACAATATTGATTCTTCCAATCCAAGAACATGGTATATCTCTCCATCTATTGGTATCATCTTTAATTTCTTTCAACAGTGTCTTGTAGTTTTCTGCATACAGGTCTTTTGTCTCCATAGGTAAGTTTATTCCTAGGTATTTTATTCTTTTTGTTGCAATGGTAAATGGGAGTGTTTCCATAATTTCTCTTTCAGATTTTTCATCATTATTGTATAGGAATGCAAGAGATTTCTGTGCATTAATTTTGTATCCTGCAATTTTACCAAATTCATTGATTAGCTCTAGTAGTTTTCTGGTGGCACTTTTAGGATTCTCTATAGTATCATGTCATCTGCAAACAGTGACAGTTTTACTTCTTCTTTTCCAATTTCTATTCCTTTTATTTCTTTTTCTTCTCCGATTGCCGTGGCTAGGACTTCCAAAATTATGTTGAACAATAATGGCAAGAGTGGACATCCTTGTGTTGTCCCTGATCTTAGAGGAAATGCTTTCAGTTTTTCACCATTGAGAATGATGTTTGCTGTGGGTTTGTCTTATATGACCTTTATTATGTTGAGGTAGGTTCCCTCTGTGCCCACTTTCTGGAGAGTTTTTTTCATAAATGGGTGTTGAATTTTGTCAAAAGCTTTTTCTGCATCTATTGAGATGATCATATGGTTTTTCTTCTTCCGTTTCTTAATATGGTGTATCACATTGATTGATTTCTGTATATTGAAGAATCCTTGCATCCCTTGGATAAATCCCACTTGATCATGGTGTATGATCCTTTTATTGTGTTGCTGGATTCTGTTTGCTAGTATTTTGTTGAGGATTTTTGCATCATATTCATCAGTGATATTGGTCTGTAACTTTCTTTTTTTGTAGTATCTTTGTCTGCTTTTGGTATCAGGGTGATGGTGGCCTCAGAGAATGAGTTTGGGAGTGTTCCTTCCTCTGCAATTTTTGGGAAGAGTTTGAGAAGGATGGGTGTTATCTCTTCTCTAAATGTTTGATAGAATTCACCTGTGAAACCATCTGGTCCTGGACTTTTGTTTGTTGGAAGATTTTTAATCACAGTTTCAATTTCGTTACTTGTGATTGGTCTGTTCATATTTTCTATTTCTTCCTAGTTCAGTCTTGGAAGGTTATACCTTTCTAAGAATTTGTCCATTTCTTCCAGGTTGTCCATTTTATTGGCATAGAGTTGCTTGTAGTAGTCTCTTAGGATGCTTTGTATTTCTGTGGTGTCTGCTGTAACTTTTCCTTTTTCATTTCTAATTCTATTGATTTGAGTCCTCTCCCTCTTTTTCTTGATGAATCTGGCTAATGGTTTATCAATTTTGTTTATCTTCTCAAAGAACCAGCTTTTAGTTTTATTGATCTTTGCTATTGTTTTCCTTGTTTCTATTTCATTTATTTCTGCTCTGATCTTTATGATTTCTTTCCTTCTGCAAACTTTGGGTTTTGTTTGTTCTTCCTTCTCTAGTTCCTTTAGGTGTAGCGTTAGATTGTTTATTTGAGATTTTTCTTGTTTTCTGAGGTAGGCTTGTATAGCTATAAACTTCCCTCTTAGAACTGCTTTTGCTGCATCCCATAGGTTTTGGATCATTGTGTTTTCATTATCATTTGTCTCTAGGTTTTTGTTGACTTCCTCTTTGATTTCTTCAGTGATCTCTTGGTTATTTAGTAACGTATTGTTTGGCCTCCATGTGTTTGTGTTTTTTACGTTTTTTTCCCTGTAATTGATTTCTAATCTCATAGCGGTGTGGTCAGAAAAGATGCTTAATATGATTTCAATTTTCTAAAATTTACTGAGGCTTGATTTGTGACCCAAGATGTGATCTATCCTGGAGAATGTTCCGTGCGCACTTGAGAAGAACATGTAATCTGCTGTTTTTGGATGGAATGTCCTATAAATATCAATTAAATCTACCTGGTCTATTGTGTAATTTAAAACTTGTGTTTCCTTATTAATTTTCTGTTTGGATGATCTGTCCATTGGTGTAAGTGAGGTGTTAAAGTCCCCCACTATTATTTTGTTACTGTTGATTTCCTCTTTTGTAGCTGTTAGCAGTTGCCTTATGTATTGAGGTGCTCCTATGTTGGGTGCATATATATTTATAATTGTTATATCTTCTTCTTGGATTGATCCCTTGGTCATTATATAGTATCCTTCCTTGTCTCTTGTAACATTCTTTATTTTAAAGTTTTATTTTGATTTCTATTTGCATGGAATATCTTTTTCCATCCCCTCACTTTCAGTCTGAATGTGTACCTAAGTCTGAAATGGGTCTCTTGTAGACAGCATATATATGAGTCTTGTTTTTGTATCCATTCAGCAAGCCTGTGTCTTTTGGTTGGAGCATTTAATCCATTCACGTTTAAAGTAATTATCAATATGTATGTTCCTATTACCATTTTCTTAATTGTTTTGGGTATGTTTTTGTAGGTCCGTTTCTTCTCTTGTGATTCCCACTTAGAGAAGTTCCTTTAGCATTTGTTGTAGAGCTGGTTTGGTGGTGCTGAATTCTCTTAACTTTTGCTTGTCTGTAAAGCTTTTGATTTCTCCATCAAATCTGAATGAGATACTCGCCAGGTAGAGTAATCTTGGTTGTAGTTTCTTCCTTTTCAGCAGTTTAAGTATATCATGCCACTCCCTTCTGGTTTGTAGAGTTTCTGCTGAGAAATCAGCTGTTAACCTTATGGGAGTTCCCTTGAATGTTATTCGTCATTTTTCCCTTGCTGCTTTCAATAATTTTTCTTTGTTTTTACATTTTGCCAATTTGATTACTATGTGTCTTGACGTGTTTCTCCTTGGTTTTATCTTATATGGGACTCTCTGCACTTCCTGGACTTGGATGGCTATTTCCTTTCCCATGTTAGGGAAATTTTCGACTGTAATCTCTTCAAATATTTTCTCTGGTCCTTTCTCTCTCTCTTCTCCTTCTGGGACCCCTATAATGCGAATGTTGTTGCGCTTAATGTTGTCCCAGAGGTCTCTTAGGCTGTCTTCATTTCTTTTCATTCTTTTTTCTTTATTCTGTTCTGCAGCAATGAATTCCACCATTCTCTCTTCCAGGTCACTTATCCGTTCTTCTGCCTCAGTTATTCTGCTATTGATTCCTTCTAGTGTATTTTTCATTTCAGTTATTGTGTTGTTCATCTCTGTTTGTTTGTTCTTTAATTCTTCTAGGTCTTTGTTAAACATTTCTTGCATCTTCTTGGTCTTTGTCTCCATTCTTATTCCAAGGTCCTGGATCATCTTCACTATCATTCTGAATACTTTCTCTGGAAGGTTTCCTATCTCCACTTCATTTAGTTGTTTTTCTGTGGTGTTATCTTGTTCCTTCATCTGGTACATAGCCCTCTGCATTTTCATCTTGTCTATCTTTCTGTGAATGTGGTTTTTGTTCCACAGGCTGCAGGATTGTAGTTCTTCTTTCTTCTGCTCTCTGCCCTCTGGTGGATGAGGCTATCTAAGAGGCTTGTGCAAGTTTCCTGATGGGTGGGACTGGTCTCCCCCACTATTAACATCTGGAATCAGAGTGGTACATTTGTTACAGTTGATGAAGCTACATTGACACATCAATATCATCCAAAGTCCAGTTTACAATAGCATCCATTCTTGGTGTTGTCCCATGTTAAACAAACAAACAAACAAACAAACAAACAAACAAACAAACTCAGTTAAAGCAACCCTATCCTTTTAGCTGCTCAGGGCAAAAAATTCACATTCTCCTTAATTTCTCTCTTCTTTCTCATATCCTTCATTGATCCACTAATAAATTTAAGACTTTTCTAAATCTCACGGCACATCCCTACATCAGTCACAAAACAAAATTATTGCTTTCTGATTTGAATTGTTATAATACCCAGTCCATATTTTTATAGCTTCTCAAATAGCCTGTTTAATTATCACTTTAGGAAGGCTTTATTTTTTCTTAATCTGTATCCCCACCAATTTTCCTTGATCAGTTTTTAGTACAGGTTTAAGTTAGCAAAGAGCTCATGCAAACTTGAGCCAACTTTGTTAGAGTTCTTAGTGGGCTGCTCAGGTTTCCCCTATATACAGACTCAGGCACCTTGCAAAGGTTTCTGCCTGTGATGTCAGGGTCACATTGAGCTGCTGTCAATATTTCATTGCTGCCCTGTGTCAGGCCATTTTTCAGTCCCATCCAGCACTGTGTGCAGCCAGCAGACCATCTGTTTTTTCCCTCTCACATGCCTGCAGTGGAGTGCTCTTAGGTGATTTACTGAGTGGATTGGAGTTCAGAGGGAACAAGCAGTTTCATATATAGTGTCACTTATGGTGTCCACAGGGCCACTTTCCCTACTTCTTCCTTTGTACTTATGCCTGATCCCCTGGGCTAGCATATTTCAGGTGTAGTCCCAAAGATCAAAAAAAAAAAAAAAAAAAGGTGTAGCTCCCAGGTGCAGCTCTCAGGTGCTTTCAACTGGGGACAAGTGTGACTTGTTCCCACATGGGGTCCTATCCCTTTCATTAGAGTAAAAAATGTGGGGACATCAGGACTCAGTGCCTACCCCAGACTCTTGCAGCCTTAACTGTGTTATCATCTTTGTCAGTCTCTTTGTGCTGGGATGGGACAGGTCTGCTTCAATAATAGTCTTTCTCTTGGCATAAATTTGACCTCATTTCATATCTCACTAATTTTTTTCATTGGATTTAGCTCTGGCTTTTGTCCCAGAAATTGCTTAAGACAATGAATAATAACCAAGTCATCATTTTGCTTCTTTCGATGTGTAACTGAAATTATTGCCATTTCATGGTGTGTTTAAAAAAATTTTTTTTAACATTTTTATTGGAGTATAATTGCTTTACAATGGTGTGTTAGTTTCTGCTTTATAACAAAGTGAATCAGCTATACATATATCCCCATATCTCCTCCTTCTTGCATCTCCCTCCCACCCTCCCTATCCCAGCCCTCCAGGTGGTCACAAAGCACAGAGCTGATCTCCCTGTGCTATGTGGCTGCTTCCCACTAGCTATCTATTTTACATTTGGTAGTGTATATATGTCCATGCCACTCTCTCACTTCGTCCCAGCTTACCCTTCCCCCTCCCAGTGTCCTCAAGTCCATTCTCTATGTCTGCATCTTTATTCCTGGCCTGCCCCTAGGTTCTTCATAACTCTTTTTTTTTTTTTAAGATTCCATATATATGTGTTAATATATGGTATTTGTTTTTCTCTTTCTGACGTACTTCACTCTGTATGACAGACTCTAAGTCCATCCAGCGCACTAACTCAATTTCATTTCTTTTTATGGTTGAGTAATATTCCATTGTATATATGGGCCACATCTTCATTATCTATTCATTTGTTGATGGACACTTAGGTTGCTTCCATGTCCTGGCTATTGTAAATAGAGCTACAATGAATATTGTGGTACATGACTCTTTTCAAATTATGGTTTTCTCAGGGTATATGCCCAGTAGTGGGATTGTTGGGTCATATAGTAGTTCTATCTTTAGTTTTTTAAGGAACCTCCATACTGTTGTCCATAGTGGCTGTATCAATTTACATTCCCACCAGCAGTGCAAGACGGTCCCATTTTCTCCACACCCTCTCCAGCATTTATTGTTTTTAGATTTTTTCATGATGACCATTCTGACTGGTGTGAGGTGATACCTCACTGTAGTTTTGATTTCCATTTCTCTAATGATTAGTGATGTTGAGCATCCTTTCATGTGTTTGATGGCCATCTGTATATCTTCTTTGGAGAAATGTCTATTTAGGTCTTCTGCCCATTTTTGGATTGGGTTGTTTGGTTTTTTGATATTGAGCTGCATGAACTGCTTGTAAATTTTGGAGATTAATCCTTTGTCAGTTGCTTCATTTGCAAATATTTTCTCCCATTCTGAAGGTTGTCTTTTCATCTTGTTTATGGTTTCCTTTGCTGTGCAAAAGCTTTTAAGTTTCATTAGGTCCCATTCATTTATTTTTGCTTTTATTTCCATTTTTCTAGGAGGTGGGTCAAAAAAGATCTTGCTGTGATTTATGTCATAGAGTGTTCTGCCTATGTTTTCCTCTAAGAGTTTGATAGTGTCTGGCATTTCATTTAGGTATTTAATCCATTTTGAGTTTATTTTTCTGTATGGTATTAGGGAGTGTTCTAATTTCATCCTTTTACATGTAGCTGCCCAGTTTTCCCAGCACCACTTATTGAGAGGCTGTCTTTTCTCCATTCTATATTCTTGCCTCCTTTATCAAAAATAAGGTGACCATATGCACGTGGGTTTATCTCTAGGCTTTCTATCCTGTTCCATTGACCTATATTTCTGTTTTTGTGTCAGTACCATACTGTCTTGATTACTGTAGCTTTGTTGTGTAGTCTGATGTCTGCAAGCCTGATTCCTCCAGCTCCGTTTTTCTTTCTCAAGATTGCTTTGGCTATCCGGGGTCTTTTGTGTTTCCTTACACATTGTGAACTTTTTTGTTCTAGTTCTGTGAAAATTGCCATTGGTCATTTGCTAGGGTTTGCATTGAATCTGTAGATTGCTTTGGGTAGTATAGTCATTTTCACAATGTTGATTCTTCCAATCCAAGAACATGGTATATCTCTCCATCTGTTTGTATCATCTTTAATTTCTTTCATCAGTGTCTTATAGTTTTCTGCATACAGGTCTTTTGTCTCCTTAGGTAGGTTTATTCCTAGGTATTTTAGTCTTTTTGCTGCAATGGCAAATGGGAGTGTTTCCTTGATTTCCCTTTCAGATTTTTCATTGTCAGTGTATAGGAATGCAAAAGATTTCTGTGCATGAATTTTGTATCCTACTACTTTACCAAATTCATTGATTAGCTCTAGTAGTTTTCTGGTAGCATCTCTAAGATTTTCTATGTATAGTATCATGTCATCTGCAAACAGTGACAGCTTTACTTCTTCTTTTCCGATTTGGATTCCTTTTATTTCTTTTTCTTCTCTGATTGCTGTGGCTAAAACTTTGAAAACTATGTTGAATAATAGTGGTAAGAGTGGACAACCTTGTCGTGTTCCTGATTTTAGAGGAAATGGTTTCAGTTTTCCACCATTGAGAATGATGTTGGCTGTGGGTTTGTCATATATGGCCTTTATTATGTTGAGGTAAGTTACCTCCATGCCTACTTTCTGGAGGGTTTTTATCTCAAATGGGTGTTGAATTTTGTCAAAAGCTTTTTCTGCATCTATTGAGATGATCATATGGTTTTTCTCCTTCAATTTGTTAATATGGTTTATCACATTGATTAATTTGCACATTTTGAAAAATCCTTGCATTCCTGGGATAAACTCCACTTGATCACAGTGTATAACCCTTTTAATGTGCTGTTGGATTCTGTTTGCTAGTATTTTGTTGAGGATTTTTGCATCTATGTTCATCAGTGATATTGGCCTATAGTTTTCTTTCTTCGTGACATCTTTGTCTGGTTTTGGTATCAGGGTGTTGGTGGCCTCATAGAATGAGTTTGGGAGTGTTGCTCCCCCTGCAATATTTTGGAAGAGTTTGAGAAGTATAGGTGTTAGCTCTTCTCTAAATGATAGAATTCGCCAGTGAAGCCATCTGGTCCTGGGCTTTTGTTTGTTGGAAGATTTTTAATCACAATCTCAATTTCAGTGCTTCTGATTGGTCTATTTATATTTTCTATTTATTCTTGGTTCAGTCTGCGAAGGTTGTGCTTTTCTAAGAATTTGTCTATTTCTTCCAGGTTGTCCATTTTATTGGCATATAGTTGCTTGTAGTAGTCTCTCATGATCCTTTGTATTTCTGCAGTGCCAGTTGTTACTTCTCCTTTTTCATTTCTAATTCGGTTGATTTGAGTCTTCTCCCTTTTTTTTCCTGATGAGTCTGGCTAATGGTTTATCATTTTTGTTTATCTTCTCAAAGAACCAGCTTTTAGTTTTATTGATCTTTGCTATTGTTTGCTTCATTTCTTTTTCATTTATTTCTGATCTGAGCTTTATGATTTCTTTCATTCTGCTAACTTTGGGGTTTTTTTGTTCTTCTTTCTCTAATTGTTTTAGGTGTAAGGTTAGGTTGTTTATATGAGGTGTTTCTTTTTTCTTGAGGTAGGAATGTATTGCTATAAACTTCCCTCTTAGAACTGCTTTTGCCACATCCCATATGTTTTGGGTCGTCGTGTTTTCATTGTCATTTGTTTCTAGGTATGTTTTGATTTCCTCTTTGATTTATTCAGTGATCTCTTGGTTATTTAGTAGCACATTGTTTAGCTTCCATGTGTTTGTAATTTTTACAGTTTTTTTTAAAAAGGATATATAAATAATATCAATAGAGAAAATAAAATGAAATAACCAGAAAATACTTAATCCAAGATACGGCAGAAAAAGAGGAAAAGAAGTAAAGGACAAATCAAATAAAATACAGCAAGTGATAGATTTTAATCTAATTATATCAGCACTAGATATGAAAGATCTAAACAAACTAGATAAAAGATAGAGATTTTTAGATTAGTTTAAAAAAAGTGAGACCCAAGTGTATGCTGTCTACAACAAACCCACTTTAAATAAAAACACAGGTTAGTTAAAAGTATGAAGAAAGAGGTACCATGCAAGCACTAATCAAAAGAAAGCTGGAGTAGCAATAGTAATTTCAGACAAAGTAGATGTCTGAAGGAGGAATGCTATCAGGTGTAAAGAGGAACATTACATAAAGATAAAGTGATCAGATCTCCAAGAGGACAAAACAATCCTACATATGTATGCACAAATAATAGAATTTGAAAATATATGAGGCAATATCTTATAGATCTGTTAGGAGAAATATAGAAATTTGGAAAGGGGTTGAACTAGGAACCAATAACAAAGATATCAGCAAAATCCTCTAAATATTTGGAAACTACACATGACGTTACCAAATAACCCATGAGTCAATGAAGAAGCTTCAAGGGAAATTTAAAACTATTTTGAACTAAAGGAAAGTGAAAACACAGCATATCAAAATTTGTGAGATTCAGCTTAAGCAGTGCTTAGAGAGAAATTTCTAGCATTGAATACTTTTAGTAAAAAAGAAAGATCTAAAAGCAATAAGCTAAGCTTCCATCTGAAAAAGCTAGGAAAAGAAGTGCAAGCAGAAAAGAGGCACAATACAGACAAGAGCAGAAATCGGTGAAAGTGAAAATAATTGAAATTTCTTAAACGTTCTCACCAAAAAAAGAAAGAATGAAAGAAAGAGAGAGGAGAAGTGAAGTTATGGATGTGTTAATTAACTGTATGGGAGGTAACTAACATAAAATGAGCACATATGGGTGGGCCCTAACACAATATGACTAGTGTCCTTACAATAAAAGGAGATTAGGACACAGATTTGTGCACGTGCAGAGGAAAGACCATGTAAAGATAAAATGGGCAGTTGGCCTTCTACAAACCAGGAGAGAAGACTCAGAATGAAATTAACCCTGCTGACACATTGACCTCAAACTTCTAGCTTCCAGGCCTGTTAGAAAATACATTTCTGTTGTTTAAACCAACAGTCTGTAGTATTTGTTATGGCAGCCCTAGCAAACTAATAGGTTGATAGGTAGAATACTTGAGCTTTAACATATTTAAACATTGTAGAGATTTAACACTGTAAGTTATAATTAGAAGTGTGGTTCTAGTTCAAAAAAATTGATGTTATTCCATGAAATAACATTTAATAAAACAGAGAATTTACTATATGATGAAGATGGCAAATATAGTCAGTAGAAGAAATAGCCAATTAATTAACAAAGGTCCTAATGAAGATTGGGTAAACATTTAGAAAAAAATGAAATAAATTTTTACCTCACTCCTATATGAAGAATTTCAAGATAGATCAAAGACTTATGAGTAAAAATAAAACCAGAGAAGTACTAGAATAAAATATAATTGCATCATTTTATCATCAAGAATACAGAAGATCTTTTTAAGCATGATGTAAGTCTGAATACATGAGAAAACTAGTTTTACTGACATAAAATTTAAAATCTCTAGGAAAACAATTTATATCATTTGAGCACTTTTTATGTGATTTTGTTGCCAGAGCGTCTCCAGGTCTCTGCTTAAAACCATCAACCCTCACATTTAGCAGGAGTGTCCTTGCTCACAACCCTTCAACCCCCACCTTTAGCAGGAGTGTCCTTGCTCACAACTTGCCAACACTCACTTTTAGCAGGAGTAAACATAAATCTTTAAGTTAAAGGGTCCAGAGATAAGAAAGGAAACTACAAACAAGAAAACCCAGATGGAACCAGCTGGGACCAAGATGGCAATGAATCTGACCTCCAAAAGACCCTAAGTCTCATTATATGTTGATTTTACTATATAAGCATATTAAATGACACAACTACCAGCGGCCATGACTGGACACTAAGGACCAAAAAATGATAAAAAGGGGGTGGCACCCGACTCCTTCAAAAAAGCCCTGCCTCTTCCCCAGTAGACTAATGCACATGCCTCCCTATCATTAGCCGCACTCCTCTTCCCTTTGTCTTTACTATTTAAAACTAAATATCTTTCACCAGGTGGGTGAGAAGTTGATCTGTGAACTTAGTTCCCACTTCTCCATTCTTTGGCCACTGAATAAAGCTTGTGCTATGCTGATCTCAGCTTTGGTTTCATTATTCGGCTGCTTGAACCTGAACGGAAAAAGAACCCTCCCCTGTCAAGGCAGAGAGCCTCGGCTGGGCTAGGGCCTGAGTAGAGTCCCTACGTCTTAATTCAGTAACATTTTTAGTGATTTATAAGAAGTAGCTCATTGAGTCCTCATAGTTCCGTGCTATTATTTTTTAACAGCTTTTTAAAAGAATGATTGACATACAATAGAAAGCATGTGATTGACATTACAATTTGATAACTTTTGACATAGCTATACACACATGAATTGATCACAATCAAGATAATGAATGTATCATCCCCCAGGTATTCCTTGTACCCCATTGTAATCTCTCCCTTTCATCCATATTTCCCACACCACCATCCTCAGGCAACTAATGATCTGATTTCAGTCTCTATAGGTTGGTTTACATTTTCTAGAATTTTATATAAATAGAACTATACATTAGGAACCACTTAATCAGCCTTTTTATACTTGACACGATTCTTTTGAGATTAATTCATGTTATAGCATGAATCGGTAGTATTCTTATTGTCTGAGTAGTACTCAACTGTATACATATACCACAGTTTGTTTATCCATTACCCTCTTGATGGATATTTGGGTCCTTTCCAGCTCCTGGCTATTACAAATAAAGCTACTATTGATGTTTATATATAAGTCTTTATGTGGATATATGTCTGGATCAATATCAAGGAGTGGAATGGCTGGATCATGATGTATGGCTGGGTATGTTTAACTTTATAGGAAACTGCCAAATAATTTTCCAGAGTGGTTGTACCATTTTGTATCTCCACAAGCAACATGTGAGAGCTCCATTTGCTCTACATCCTAGCCAGCACTTGGTATTGTTGGTTTTTTTGTTTCTTGTTTTTAGACATTTTAGTAGTAGCTCATCCTGGATTTAATTTATATTTCCCTGTTAACTAATAATGTGCATGTTTTAATGTGCTTATTTGCCATCCAAGTATCTTCTTCAGGAAAGTGTATTTTCAAATCTTTTGCCTGGTTTTATTGAGCTGTTTGTTTTCTTACTACTGAGATTTGAGATTTTCTCATACATTCCGTATACAAGTCCTTTGTCAGGTGGGTGATTTGCAAACAAACTTCTCCTTGTTTTTGACTTTTATTTTGGATTATGATTTTGGTGTCACGTCTAACCCAGTGGTTGGAAAATATTTTTGTAAAGGGCCACATATACAGTGTTGTGTCTGTTACATGTTGCATTTTTTCATTTTTTGTTTTGTTTTTATTTGCTTTTACAACCCTTTAATAATGTAAGAACAATTCTTTGCTCACAGACCGTACAAAAACAGGCCATAGTTATATTTGGTCAGTAGCCCATACCTCCTTAAACCTGGTCTAAATTAAGGCAACAAAGATTTACTCCTATGTTTCTTCTAAAAGTTTTGTAATTTTAGGTTTTACATTTAGGTCTATGGTCCATTTTAAGTTAATTTTCATATGTGGTGTGAAGTATAGATGGAAATTCTTTAAAAAAATTTTCTTTGCTTTATGGATATTCAATTGTTCCTGTACCATTTGTGGCAAAGGTTATCCTTTCTACACTGAATTGCCTTTACAGCTTTGTTAAAAATTGCTCTTATATGCATGAGCTTTTTTTCTGGACTCTGTTCTGTTTCATTTATGCATCTGTCTCTCTTCATGGCCATACTGTACTGTGTTTTTGCATTAGTGTAAGCCTTGATGTCAAATAGTGTTAATCCTGCAAATTTGTTCTTTTGGCTATTCTACGTTTCTATATCCATTTTAAAATTAGCTTGTCAAATCCCACAAAAAACTGTTGGGATTTTGATTATGATTGCATTGAACCTATAAATAAATTGGGCAGAATTGACATCTTAACAATAATGAGTTCTTCCTAATCATGAAAACAGTATATCTCTTTATTTACTTAAATCTTAAATTTCTCTTGGCATTAGTCTGCAGTTTACAGGTCTTATGCACCTTTTGCCAGATATATCCCTATGCATTTCATACTTTTTATGCTATTGTAAATTGTCCCATTTTTTATTTCACTTTCCAATTATTTGTTGCTAGTCTATACAATTGATTTTTTAAATATTAATCTTGTGTCCCACATGACATTGCTAAGTTCTAGTACTGTTTTTGTTTTTTATAGATTCCATAGTCTTTTTCATGTAGGTGATTGTCATTTATGAAAAGAAGACAATCTTAGTTCTTCTCTTCCAATCTGGATGAATTTTATTTCTTGTCCTTTCCTTAATGAACTGGCTAGAATATCTAGTACAATGTTGAATAGAAAAGATGTAAGTGGATGTATTTGCCTTATTCCTGATCTTAGGGGAAAAGCATTCGGTCTGTCCCATTAAGTATGATGTTAGCTATGGACTTTTCATAGATGACCTGTATCAGATTGAGGAAATTTCCTTATATTCCTAATGTGCTGAAACATTTTATTTTTATATCAGGAATGTATTTGGATTTTGTCATATGCTTTTCCAGCACCTATTAAAATGAACATGTGGAAGTTTTTTGAGTCTTTTAATATGATGATTTGCACTAATTGATTTTCAAACGTTAAACCAACTTGCCATTTCTGGTATAAATTTTGATGTACTATCAGTTTTATATATTGTTGAACTTATTTTGCTAAAATATTGCTAAGAATGTTTATATCTATGTCCAGGAGGGACATTGGGCTCTTCTTTTCCTCTAGTATCTTTATCTGCTTTTGGTATCAGAGTAATGTTGACCTCATAGAATGAGTTGTGAAGTACTCCATCTTCTCTAATTTTCTGGAAGAGTTTATTGATGTTATTTCTTCCTTAAATGTTTGGTAGAATTCACCAGTGAATCCATGTGGGATTGAAGTTTTCTTAATGAGAAGGATTTTAACTATGAAGGTAACTTATTTGGACTTTAAGTTTTTTCTTGAGTAAATTTTGGTTGTTTGTGTCTTTTAAGAGGTTTATCATGTGATGTAAGTTAAATTTATTGGTATAAAGTTGTACATAATACTATGTGATTATCCTTTTAATGTCTTTAGAATCTGCAGTAACATCACCTCTTGTTCTGGATATTGTTAATTTGTGTCTTTTCCTCTTTATTCTGATTAATCAGCTTAGATTTTCTAGTTTCTTAAGGTAGAAGCTGAGGTCAGTCATTGATGTGACCCCTTTCTTCTTTTCTATTAGAAATGTCTAGTGCCATAACTTTCCCTTTAGGAACTGCTATTTTCTCTTTGATTTTTTTCTGTGACCTATGGGTTATTTAAAAGTATGTTATTTTGTTTTCAAATACATGGGGATATTTAAGATATCGTCATGTTATTGATTTCTAGTTCAATTCCATTGTGGTTAAAGATCATAATTTGTATGGCTTGAATCCTTTAAAATTTGAGAATGATTTTATGGCCCAGAATATGGTCTATCTTAGTAAATGTTTCATATACACTTGAAAAGAATGTGTATTCTGCTTTTTGGATGGAGTGTCCTGTGAATGCCAATTAGGTCTAGTTGATTGATATTTGCTGTCTAAATGTTCTATATCCTTATTAATTTTCTGCCTACATATTCTATCAATTATTGAGAGAGGAGTATTGAAATCTCTGACTATATATATGGATTTGTCTAGTTCTATTTGCAGATCTATCAATTTTTGCTTCATTAGATATATAATACTTTAGGATATTTATGTATTCTGGATTAATTGGTACTTTTATCATTATGAAATAAACTTTTTTACCCTGACAATATTCTTTAATCTTAAATCTACTTTGTCTGATATTAATATAGCCACTGTAGTTTGTTTTTTTAATTAGGATAATTTTAGATTTACAGAAATTTGGAAAGGTAGTCCAGAGTTCCTATATATCTTTCAACCAACTTCCCTAATGTTAACATCTTACATAACTACTGTACATTTGTTAAAGCTAAGAAATTCTCATTGATACAATATTATTAATTAAACCAAAGACCAGTTTTCCCGCAAATGTCCTTTTCAATTTGTTTTGTTTTGACAGTTTTAAGTCAAGTATTTTGTGCTTAACTCAAGTATTTAGTCAAGTATTTTGTAGAATGTCCCACAATTTCAGTTTGTCTTATGTTTTCTCATGATCAGATGGTGGTTATAAATTTTTGAGGAAGAGCACCATGGAAGTAAGATCCCCTTTTCATCACAGCATATAAACGGTATAGGATATCAACTTGACTTATCACTCATGATGTTAACATTGATCACTTGGTTAAGGTAGTGTCTGCTAGGTTTCTCCACTGTAAAGTTACTATTTTTTTCTGTGCATACTTTATTCTTTGCAAGTGGAATCCATTTGACTAAATCCATTTGACACTCAAGGGGAGAAGAGTTAAACTTCACCTCCCTGAGGGGGATAGTATCTAAACATATTATTGGGAATTCTTCATAAGGAAGATTGGTTCCTTCTTCCCAATTCATTTTTTATTTAATGATTTATTAATACCAGTATATAATCATGAATATTTATTTTAGGCTTATAATCTAATTCTGTCATTAATCATCTGTGGCTCAAATTGTTCCAGCTTTGGCAATTGTGAACTATTTCAGCTGGTTCTTATATCCTTTTGACATGCTCCACACATTTTTTTTTTTTTTTTTTTTTTTGCATTTCTATACTTTGTGGCACTACAAGATGCTTCAGGCTGATCATCTATTTTTCTTGCCCTACCCCTAGAATCAGCCATTTTTCAAAGGAGAACAGGATTTAGAAACCAATATCTGAGCACTGGATATGCTTATTGATACTGGAATGTCACTGCTTCTAGACCCTATTAGTAGACTGAACAAGGAAATAAATGCATGTATACTAACCAGTGTTATCTATCCATCTATCTAAATTTAAATTAATGTGAGTTCATGCTGACATCTCTGATTTTAATCCAGCACTATAGTGTTTATTCTAGCCTTCTCTCAATGTCTGTTTATTTATAACTTCTTTATTTGACAGTGAGAAACCTTATTTCCATTATCTATAATTACTTATTGTTCAAGCCAAATATATGTGTAAAGTAGTTTCAGAATTGCTAAACTGTCACCCTGTAAGAAACAAATTTACTATTTGCAATTCAGTGTTAATGTACAAATCCTTTGTCTTTAGTGTTACAATATCCAGTTAAAATACTTTTTTCCAAATTTACTTATGACAGCTCTTTTTTCTCATCTCTCTTCAGTGAGGTTATATCATATATATGTAAAACACTTAGATTCACATGTCAGAGTCTGCATTCCATCCTGGAATCCTCTGTCTTTCTGGTTATTTTTTAAAAAACATACTTACATATAGTAAGTGTATTTTTTTTTGCTAGGGCTGCCATAACAAATACTACAGACTAGGTGGCTTAAGTTCTGGAAGTTAGAAGTTCCATTCTCAGGTCTCTCTCCTTGGCTTGTAAATGGCCATCTTCTCCCTTTCTTTTCTTGTGATCTTTCCTCTGTGAATGTACACACCTGTGTCCTAATCTTTTCTTATAAGGACACCAGGCATATTGTATTAGGGCCCACCTATATGTCCTCATTTTACCTTAATTACTTCTAAAGGCCTTATGTCCAAATACACTCACATTCTGAGGTACTGGGGGTTAAAACTTTAACATATGAATTTGGAGGATGGGCACAATTCAGCCCATAGCAGTAAGCTTCACTGTTTGTGTTGTATATTCTACAGGTTTTTGATGAATGCATAGTTATGTCTTTGATTGTTTTTCAGTTGATTTGGTAGGAGGTAAGGGTCCAATTTATTTCTTTGACATATGAATATATAGCCATCATTTGTTGAAAAAGTCTGTTCTTTCCTCATTCAGTGATCTTGGAACCCTTATAAAAAAAAAAAATCAATTGACTATAGGCAGGTTCTAGAGAAGGGCAAAAAGGGCCAGCCTTATTTTGGCTGCTATGCCATGGCAGCCAGTGTGGGTCTGATAGGGGTAAGTAGTCTGATGGGAGATGTACAAGTTGCTGAGGAGGCAGTGGCCCAGGAGGGTGATTGGGTGCAGAAGGCAAAAAATTTAAAAAATAAAAATCAATTGACTACTTGTATAAGGGTTTTTTTCTGGGCACTCTATTCTGTTCCATTGGTCTGTATATCTGTCCTCTTGCTGGTACCACACTGTGTTTATTACTGTAGGTTTGTAGTGACTTTGAAATCAGGATGTATAAGTCCTCCAACTTTGTTCTTTTTCAAGATTGTTTTGGCTCTCCAGGGTCCCTTAGAATTCCATGTGAATTTTAGGGCGAATTCATATGAATTAACTTTTATATTTATGCAAGGAAAAAAACCCTGCTATTGGAATTTTGATAAGTAATGCTTTGTAGATCACTTTGATAGTATTTTCTTCTTAACAATCTTGTTACCAAGTCCAAGCTCTTACTGCTTGTTGCATGACAGGCCAATGAATCAAGAGACAGGTGTTGGGGCAAGGAATAGTGACTTTATTTGGAAAGCCAGCAGACTGAGAAGATGGTGAACTAGTGTCCAAAGAACCATCTCACCTGAGTTAGAATCCAGGCTTTTTTTTATACTAAAAGGGGAGGGGTTGTGGCTGGTTGTTGCAGACTTCTTGGTGCCACACAGAAGGGGATGTGGTCTGCTCATGATGTCCCTGTAAACCTCCAACAAGACAAATGTTATTTTCTGTTCTGCAACTTTTTATCTCTATATGAATAAGAACGTGTTATGGCTTTAAAGGTCAAGCCTGGGAGGCAAAGCCTTGAGAAAGGGCCATTATATATATTTCAGGCTATAGGCAACATTCTTTTACAAAGGTGCAGAGCCAGCGTGACTAAGCACAGGCAACAGCACAAAGGTTAAAGCTGAAGGAATAGATCCAATATGGAGTCAGGTTTGTTCTTCTCTGTTACAATATTAAGTAAGTCTCTCAATTCATGAACACAGGATATCTTTCCATTTATTTAACTCTTCTTTAATCTTTCAGATATGTCTTATAGTTTTCAGTGTACAAGTCTTTCACCTCCTTGGTTAAATTTATTCCTAAGCATTTTATTCTTTTTGATGCTATAGGATATAGTTTTCTTAATTTTCTTTTCAGACTGTTCATTGCTAAAGTATAGAAATAAAACTGATTTTTAGTGTTAATTTTGTATCCTGCAACTTTGCTGAATTCATTTATTATCTCTAGCAGTGTTTTGTGGATTCTTTCGAGATATCTACATATAAGATCATGTTATTTGTCATCAAAGATAATTTTACCTCTTTTTTTACAATTTGGATGCCATTTATTTCTTTTTCTTGCCTAATTGCTCTCGGTAGAACTTCTAATATAGAGTGGTGAAAGTGGTATCCTTGTCTTATTCCTGATCTTAGGAGAAAATATTTTAGTCTTTAACTATTGAGAATGATGTTATCTGTAGGTTTTTCATATATGGCTTTTTCATGTTGAAGAACTTCTCTTTTATTCTAGTTTATTTAGTATTTTTGCCAGGAAAATGTATTGGATTTTGTCAGTTTTTTTCTGAAACAATTGAAATGATCATGTGTTTCTTTTTTCCCCTTCATTATATTAATGTGCTCTTTTACATTGATTGGTTTTTATGTGTTGAACCACCTTAGCATTGAGAGGATAAATCTCAATTGATCATGTTGTATAATCATTTTTATATGTTGTGGTATAAGTTTGCTAGTATTTTATTGAGAATTTTTACATCTATACTCATAAAAACATTTGTCTGTAGTTTTCTTATTGAGTCTTTGTCTTCAGTATCAGGGCCACATAGAATGAATTAGAACACTTTTTTTTTCTTAAGTATTTTGGAAGAGTCTGAGAAGGATTGGTGTTAATTCTTCTTTAAATAATTGGTACAATTCACCAGTGAAGCTATATGATTCTGGACTTTTCTTTTTTGGAGGTTTCTGAATTCTGATTAATCTCCATGCTTGTTATAGATCTATTCAGATTTTCTATTTCTTTTTGAGTCAGTTTTAGTAGTTTGTGTGTTTCTAGGAATTTGTTCACTTCATCTACATCCACTTTGTTGGCATACAATATTTCATACTATTCTATGATAATCTCTTTTATATCTGTAAAATTGGTCATAGTGTCCCCATTTTCACTTCTGATTTTAGTAATTTGTGTCCTTTTAATGATTTATCTTTGTCAATCTAACTAAAGATTTGTTGAAACCATGCCCTGTACCTTACACACTGAAGGACCATAAGGTAGGAAAAAAATAGAAACAAAATGTACATCAAGAACACCAAACTTGTTTTGCAGAGTACCAAGGAAACCGCAGATATGGAAAGAGCTTGCTGATAGCTCTTTCCACCGAACATCATGCAGGCTCATTCAGAGACTAGGATGACTGATAGTGAACTTCAGACATCACAGGCCAAAAATCCACCACATGCAACATATACAACCCCCAGAAATTGTACCTGTGACCCATGAAGAGGCATGAAGGACAGTCAAGCCTATACAGAGAATTCTTGAAACTTACAAATTGCTCTCCCCCAGTCATTTCTGAGCCCCCTTCCCCTCTTGCTCTCTACTTTCACTATAAATATCTTACTCAATAGCTGATCAGGAAGACAGGTCACAGCATTGCCTCCTGTCTCCTTGCTTGACTGCCCCGCAATAAAGTCTCTTCTCTTGAGACCATTGCCTGAGTACTTGGTCTTTCCATAGCATAGTGGGCAACAAGCTCACTTGTTTGTTTACATTGCCAATTTTGTTGATCTTTTCAAAGAACCAACTGTTGCTTTTGTTGATTTCCTTTATCATTTTAAAATTTCTTTATTTTCTTATAATCTTTGTTGTTTTCTCCCTTCTGCTAGCTTTGGATTTAATTTGCTCTACTTTTTCTAGTTCCTTAAGGTATATCATTAGATTATTGATTTGAGATCTTTCTTTTTTAATATAGATTTTACAGCTATCAATTTCCCTCTTATTACTGCCTCTTCACTGCATCTGGTAAGTTCTGGTATGTTCTGTTTTCATTTTTATTCATCTCAAAGATGTTTTCTAATATCCCTTGTGATTTCTTCTTTGACCATTTGGTTGTTTAAGAGTGTGTTGTTTAATTTCCACATATTTGTGACTTTTCCAGTTTTCCTTCTGTAATTGATTTCTATCTTTTCCCCATTTTGATCAGAAAAGATCAAAATGATTTTTCCCCAACTTATTAGAGCTTGTTTTGTGGTCTAACATATGGTCAGTACTGAAGAATGTTCAATATGCACTTGAGAATAATGTCTATTCTTCTGCTATTTGGTGAAGTGTTCTATATATGTCTGTTAAATCTGATGGTTTATAGTTTTATTTGAGACTTCTATTTCCTTATTAATCTTCTTTTTGGTTGTTCTATCCAGTATTTAATAGAAGGTATTGAAATCTCCAACTAAAGGCAATTCAGAGATATTGTGGGTTTGGATTCAGACCACTGCAATAAGGCAAATATCATAAATTTTTTGTTTCCCAGTGCATATAAAAAAGTTATGTTTATACTATACTGTAGTCTATTAAGTGTGTGATAGCATTATGTCTAAAAAACAATGTACATACATTAATTAAAAATACTTTATTGCTAAAAAATTCTAACCATCCTCTGAGTCTTTAGTGAGTCATTATCTTTTTTCAACAGTAACATCAAAGATCACCAGTTACCAAAACAAATATAATCATAATGAAATAGCTTGAAATATTGCAAGAATTGCCAAAATGTGACACAGACATGAAGTGAGCAAATGGTGTTGGAAAAATGACACTGATAGACATTCTCAATGCAGGCTTGCCGCAAACTTTCAATTTGTAAAAAATGCAATATCCATGAAGCACAATAAACAAAACACAATAAATTCAATTATGCCTGTACTATTGTAGAATTATCTATTTCTCCTTTCAGTTCTGTCAGTTTTTGCTTCATATACTTTGCAGTTCTGTTGTTAGATGTGTATACATTATACTTTGCAGTTCTGTTGTTAGATGTGTATACCTTTATAAGTCTTACATTTTCTGGTTAGATTGAACCTTTTATCAATATTTAATGTCCTCTTTGTCCCTTGTATCTTTTTTGACTTAAAGCCTATTTTTCTGACAGTAATATAGCCATTCCAGCTCTCTTATGATTACTATTTGCATGAACTATCTTTTTCCATTCTTTTACTTTCAACCTCTTCATGTCTTTGTATCTAAAGTGAATTTGGAGGAGAGAAGATGGCGGAAGAGTAAGACGCGGAGATCACCTTCCTTCCCACAGATACAGTAGAAATACATCTACACGTGGAACTGCTCCTACAGAACACCCACTGAACGCTGGCAGAAAACGTCAGACCTCCCCAAAGGCAAGAAACTCCCCCCGTACTTGGGTAGGGCAAAAGAAAAAAGAAATAACAGAGACAAAAGAATAGGGACGGCACCTGCACCAGTGGGAGGGAGCTGTGAAGGAGGAAAGATTTCCACACACTAGGAAGCCCATTCGCGGGCAGAGACTGCGGGTGGCAGAGGGGGGAAGCTTCGGAGCCATGGAGGAGAGCGCAGCCCCAGGGGTGTGGAGGGCAAAGCGGAGAGATTCCCGCACAGAGTATCAGTGCCGACCAGCACTCACCAGCCCGAGAGGCTTGTCTGCTCCCCCCGCCGGGGCGAGTGGGGCTGGGAGCGGAGGCTCCGGCTTCGGTCGGATCGCAGGGAGAGGACTGGGGTTGGCGGCGTGAACACAGCCTGAAGGGGTTAGCGCACCACAGCTGGCTGGGAGGGAGCCCGAGAAAAAGTCTGCAGCTGCCGAAGAGGCAAGAGACTTTTTCTTGCCTCTTTGTTTCGCGGCGCGCAAGGAGAGGGGATTCAGAGCGCCGCCTAAACGAACTCCAGAGACTGGCGCGAGCCGCGGCTATCAGCGCGGACCCCAGAGACGGGCGTGAGACGCTGGGGCTGCTGCTGCCGCCTCCAAAAAGCCTGTGTGCGAGCACAGGTCACTCTCCACACCGCCACTGCCGGAGTCCCGTGATCCAGGGACAACTTCCCCGGGAGAACTCACTGCGCACCTCAGGCTGGTGCAACGTCACGCCGGCCTCTGACGCCGCAGGCTCGCCCCGCCTCCTCTGTACCCCCCCCCCCCCACGGCCTGGGTGAGCCAGAGTCCCCGAAGCAACTGCTCCTTTAACCCCGTCCTGTCTGGGCGGGGAACAGACGCCCTCAGGCGACCTACACGCAGAGGCGGGTCCAAATCCAAAGCTGATCCCCAGGAGCTGTGCGAACAGAGACGAGGAGGGGAAATCTCTCCCAGCAGCCTCAGAAGCAGCGGATTAAAACTCCACAAACGACTTGATGTGCCTGCATGTGTTGAATACCTGAATAGACAACGAATCATCCCAAATTCAGGAGGTGGACTTTGGGAGCAGGATATATTAATTTTTCCCCTTTTCCTTTTTTTTTGTGAGTGTATATGTATATGCTTCTGGGGGAGATTTTGTCTGTATAGCTTTGCTTTATAATAGCTTTATTCTACTTCACTATATTATAGCCTCTTTCTTTCTTTCTTTCTTTCTTTCTATTTTTTCTCCCTTTTACTCTGAGCTGTGTGGACGAAAGGCTCTTGGTGCTTCAGCCAGGCATCAGGGCCGTACCTCGGAGGTGGGAGAGCCAACTTCAGGACACTGGTCCACAAGAGACCTCCCAACTCCACGTAATACTAAACGGCAAAAATCTCTCAGAGATCTCCATCTCAACATCAAGACCCAGCATCACTCAATGACCAGCAAGCTACAGTGCTGAACACCCTATGCCAAACAACTAGCAAGACAGGAACACAGCCCCATCCATTAGCAGAGAGGCTGCCTAAAATCATAATAAGGCCACAGACACCCCAAAATACACCACCAGACGTGGACGTGCCCACCAGACAGACAAGATCCAGCATCATCCACCAGAGCTCAGGCACTAGTTCCCTCCACCAGGAAGCCTACACAACCCACTGAACCAACCTTAGCCACTGGGGACAGATACCAAAAACAACGGGAACTACGAACCTGCAACCTGTGATAAGGAGACCCCAAACACAGTAAGATAAGCAAAATGAGATGACAGAAAAACACACAGCAGGTGAAGGAGCAGGGTCAAAACACACTAGACTTAACAAATGAAGAGGAAATAGGTAGTCTACCTGAAAAAGAATTCAGAATAATGATAGTAAGGATGATCCAAAATCTTGGAAATAGAATAGACAAAATGCAAGAAACATTTAACAAGGACGTAGAAGAACTAAAGAGGAACCAAGCAATGATGAAAAACACAATAAATGAAATTAAAAATACTCTAGATGGGATCAATAGCAGAATAACTGAGGCAGAAGAAAGGATAAGTGACCTGGAAGATAAAATGGTGGAAATAACTACTGCAGAGCAGGAGAAAGAAAAAAGAATGAAAAGAACTGAGGACAGTCTCAGAGACCTCTGGGACAACATTAAACGCACCAACATTCGAATTATAGGGGTCCCAGAAGAAGAAGAGAAAAAGAAAGGGACTGAGAAAATATTTGAAGAGATTATAGTTGAAAACTTCCCTAATATGGGAAAGGAAATAGTTAATCAAGTCCTGGAAGCACAGAGACTCCCATACAGGATAAACCCAAGGAGAAACACGCCAAGACACATATTAATCAAACTGTCAAAAATTAAATATAAGGAAAACATATTAAAGGCAGCAAGGGAAAAAAACAAATAACACACAAGGGAATCCCCATAAGGTTAACATCTGATCTTTCAGCAGAAACTCTACAAGCCAGAAGGGAGTGGCAGGATATACTTAAAGTGATGAAGGAGAAAAACCTACAACCAAGATTACTCTACCCAGCAAGGATCTCATTCAGATGTGATGGAGAAATTAAAACCTTTACAGACAAGCAAAAGCTGAGAGAGTTCAACACCACCAAACCAGCTTTACAACAAATGCTAAAGGAACTTCTCTAGGCAAGAAACACAAGAGAAGGAAAACACCTACAATAACAAACCCAAAACATTTAAGAAAATGGGAATAGGAACATACATATCGATAATTACCTTGAATGTAAATGGATTAAATGCTCCCACCAAAAGACACAGGCTGGCTGAATGGATACAAAAACAAGACCCATATATATGCTGTCTACAAGAGACCCACTTCAGACCTAGAGACACATACAGACTGAAAGTGAGGGGATGGAAAAAGATATTCCATGCAAATGGAAATCAAAAGAAAGCTGGAGTAGCAATTCTCATATCAGACAAAATAGACATTAAAATAAAGACTATTACAAGAGACAAAGAAGGACACTATATAATGATCAAGGGATCGATCCAAGAGGAAGGTATAACAATTGTAAATATTTATGCACCCAACATAGGAGCACCTCAATACATAAGGCAAATACTAACAGCCATAAAAGGGGAAATCGACAGCAACACAATCATAGTAGGGGACTTTAACACCCCACTTTCACCAATGGACAGATCATCCAAAATGAAAATAAATAAGGAAACACAAGCTTTAAATGATACATTAAACAAGATGGACTTAATTGATATTTATAGGACATTCCACCCAAAAACAACAGAATACACATTTTTCTCAAGTGCTCATGGAACATTCTCCAGGATAGATCATATCTTGGGTCACAAATTAAGCCTTGGTAAATTTAAGAAAATTGAAATCGTATCAAGTATCTTTTCCGACCACAACGCTATGAGACTAGATATCAATTACAGGAAAAGATCTGTAAAAAATACAAACACATGGAGGCTACACAATACACTACTTAATAACGAAGTGATCACTGAAGAAATCAAAGGGGAAATCAAAAAATAACTAGAAACAAATGACAATGGAGATACGACGACCCAAAACCTATGGGACGCAGCAAAAGCAGTGCTAAGAGGGAAGTTTATAGCAATACAAGCCTACCTCAAGAAACAGGAAACATCTCGAATAAACAACCTAACCTTGCACCTAAAGCAATTAGAGAAAGAAGAACAAAAAACCCCAAAGCTAGCAGAAGGAAAGAAATTATAGAGATCAGGTCAGAAATAAATGAAAAAGAAATGAAGGAAACAATAGCAAAAATCAATAAAACTAAAAGCTGGTTCTTTGAGAAGATAAACAAAATTGATAAACCATTAGCCAGACTCATCAAGAGAAAAAGGGAGAAGACTCAAATCAATAGAATTAGAAATGAAAAAGGAGAAGTAACCACTGACACTGCAGAAATACAAAAGATAATGAGAGATTACTACAAGCAACTCTATGCCAACAAAATGGACAACCTGGAAGAAATGGACAGATTCTTAGAAATGCACAAACTGCCGAGACTGAACCAGGAAGAAATAGAAAATATGAACAGACCAATCACAGGCACTGAAATTGAAACTGTGATTAAAAACCTTCCAACAAACAAAAGCCCAGGACCAGATGGCTTCACAGGTGAATTCTATCAAACATTTAGAGAAGAGCTAACACCTATCCTTCTCAAAATCTTCCAAAATATTGCAGAGGGAGGAACACTCCCTAACTCATTCTACGAGGCCACCATCACCCTGATACCAAAACCAGACAAAGATGTCACAAAGAAAGAAAACTACAGGCCAATATCACTGATGAACATAGATGCAAAAATCCTCAACAAAATACTAGCAAACAGAATCCAACAGCACATTAAAAGAATCATACACCATGATCAAGTGGGGTTTATCCCAGGAATGCAAGGATTCTTCAATATACGCAAATCAATCAAAGTGATACACCATATTAACAAATTGAAGGAGAAAAACCATATGATCATCTCAATAGATGCAGAGAAAGCTTTCGACAAAATTCAACACCCATTTATGATAAAAGCCCTGCAGAAAGTAGGCATAGAGGGAACTTTCCTCAACATAATAAAGGCCATATATGACAAACCCACAGCCAACATTGTCCTCAATGGTGAAAAACTGAAACCATTTCCACTAAGATCAGGAACAAGACAAGGTTGCCCACTCTCACCACTATTATTCAACATAGTTTTGGAAGTGTTAGCCACAGCAATCAGAGAAGACAAAGAAATAAAAGGAATCCAAATCGGAAAAGAAGAAGTAAAGTTGTCACTATTTGCAGATGACATGATACTATACATAGAGAATCCTAAAGATGCTACCAGAAAACTCCTAGAGCTAATCATGAATTTGGTAAAGTAGCAGGATACAAAATTAATGCACAGAAATCTCTTGCATTTCTATACACTAATGACGAAAAATCTGAAAGTGAAATTAAGAAAACACTCCCGTTTACCAGTGCAACAAAAAGAATAAAATATCTAGGAATAAACCTACCTAAGGAGACAAAAGACCTGTATGCAGAAAATTATAAGACACTGATGAAAGAAATTAAAGATGATACAAATAGATGGAGAGATATACCATGTTCCTGGATTGGAAGAATCAACATTGTGAAAATGACGCTACTACCCAAAGCAATCTACAGATTCAATGCAATCCCTATCAAACTACCACTGGCATTTTTCACAGAACTAGAACAAAAAATTTCACAATTTGTATGGAAACACAAAAGACCCCGAATAGCCAAAGCAATCTTGAGAACGAAAAATGGAGCTGGGGGAATCAGGCTCCCTGACTTCAGACTATATTACAAAACTTCAGTAATCAAGACAGTTTGGTACTGGCACAAAAACAGAAATATAGATCAATGGAACAGGATAGAAAGCCCAGAGATAAACCCACACACATATGGTCACCTTATCTTTGATAAAGGATGCAAGCATATACAGTGGAGAAAAGACAGCCTCTTCAATAAGTGGTGCTGGGAAAATTGGACAGGTACATGTAAAAGTATGAAATTAGAACACTCCCTGACACCATGCACAAAAATAAGCTCAAAATGGATTAAAGACCTAAGTGTAAGGGCAGACACTATCAAACTCTTAGAGGAAAACATAGGCAGAACACTCTATGACATACATCACAGCAAGATTCTTTTTGACCCAGCTCCCAGAGAAATGGAAATAAGAACACAAATAAACAAATGGGACCTAATGAAACTTAAAAGCTTTTGCACAGCAAAGGAAACCATAAACAAGACCAAAAGACAACCATCAGAATGGGAGAAAATATTTGCAAATGAAGCAACTGACAAAGGATTAATCTCCAAGATTTACAAGCAGCTCATGCAGCTCAATAACAAAAAAATGAACAACCCAATCCAAAAATGGGCAGAAGACCTAAATAGACATTTCTCCAAAGAAGATATACAGATGGCCTACAGACACATGAAAGAATGCTCAACATCATTAATCATTAGAGAAATGCAAATCAAAACTACAATGAGATATCATCTCACACCGGTCAGAATGGTCATCATCAAAAAATCTAGAAACAATAAATGCTGGAGAGGGTGTGGAGGAAAGGGAACACTCTTGCACTGTTGGTGGGAATGTAAATTGATACAGCCACTATGGAGAACAGTATGGAGGTTCCTTAAAAAACTACAAATAGAACTACCATACGACCCAGCAATCCCACTACTGGGCATATACCCTGAGAAAACCATAGGTCAAAAAGAGTCATGTACCAAAATGTTCATTGCAGCTCTATTTACAATAGCCAGGACATGGAAGCAACCTAAATGTCCATCGACAGATGAATGGATAAAGAAGATGTGGCACATATACACAATGGAATATTACTCAGCCATAAAAAGAAATGAAATGGAGGTATTTGTAATGAGGTGGATGGAGTTAGAGTCTGTCATACAGAGTGAAGTAAGTCAGAAAGAGAAAAACAAATACAGTATGCTAACACATATATACGGAATCTAAGGAAAAAAAAAAAAAAGGCCATGAAGAACCTAGTGGCAAGACGGGAATAAAGACACAGACCTACTAGAGAATGGACTTGAGGATATGGGGAGGGGGTGGGGTGAGATGTGACAGGGTAAGAGAGTGTCATGGACATATATACACTACCAAATGTAAAATAGATAGCTAGTGGGAAGCAGGCGCATAGCACAGGGAGATCAGCTCGGTGCTTTGTGACCACCTAGAGGGGTGGGATGGGGAGGGTGGGAGGGAGGGAGATGCAAGAGGGAAGAGAAATGGGAACATATTGTATATGTATAACTGATTCACTTTGTTATAAAGCAGAAGCTAACACACCATTGTAAAGCAATTATACTTCAATAAAGATGTTTAAAAAAATAAATAAATAAATAAATAAAGTGAATTTGTTATAGGAAGAATACAGATGAATTGTATTTTTAAATCTAATCTGACAATTTCTGCCTTTCTGTAGGAGTAAAATAAGTTTATCTTTATTTAAAATTTTTTTCAATTTATTTTTGAGTTATAATTGACATGTAGAATTTTGTAAGTTTAATGTGTACATGTTGATTTGATACGTTTATATATTGTAATATGATTACCACCATAATGTTAGTTAACACCTCTATTATGTCACATAATTATCATTTTTTTTGAGGTGGGAATAATTATGATCTAGTCTCTTAGCAACTTTGACGTTTATAATATAGTATTGTTGTCTATAATTACTATGCTGTGCATTAGATCTACAGGACTTATTTATCTACTAGTTGCAAGTTTGTACCCTTAATCAACATATACTGAATACACCCTCCCCAGTCCCTGGTAACCACCACTCTATTCTCTGTTTTTATGAGTTTGGCTTTTTTAGATTCCACATATAAGTGATATAATACAGTATTTGTCTTTTTCCATCTGACATATCTCACTTAGAATAATGCTTTCATGGTCCATCCATGTTGTCTCAAATGGCAGGATTTTACTCTTTCTCATAGCTGAATAATATTCCATTATATATCATAATTTCTTTGTCCATTCATCCACTGATGAACACTTCAGCTGTTTCCATATCTTCATTATTGTGAATAATGTTGCAGTGAACATGGCAGTGCGTATCTCTTTGACATTCTGTTTTCATTTACTTTGAATATGTACCCAGATGAAGAATTGCTAGATCATATGTAGCTCTATTTTTAATTTTTTGAGGAAGCTTCCTACTGTTTTCCATAGTGGCTGAGCCAATTTGCATTCTTCCCAAACAGTGAACAAGGGTTCCCTTATCTCTGCATCCTCTTCAACACTTGATATCACTTATCTTCTTGACAATAGCCATTCCAACAGGTGTGAGGTGATATCTCACTGTGATTTTTATTTGCATTTCCCTGATGATTAGTGATATTGGCCATCTTTTCATGTTCCTGTTTGCCATTTGGATTTCTTCCTTGGAAAAATATCTATTTTGTTCCTTTGCTTGTTTAAAATATTGGATTGTTTATTTGGTATTGAGTTGTATGAATTCTTTATATATTTTATATATTAACCCATTAACTGATATATGGCTTGCAATTGTGTTAGTCACCTGTACAGCAAAGTGATTCAGTTATACATATATACATATTTTCTGATTCCTTTCCATTATAGGTTATTACAAGATATTGAATATAATTCCCTGTGCTATA
Organism: Balaenoptera borealis; assembly: GCF_965194805.1. Classification (NCBI taxonomy): domain Eukaryota; kingdom Metazoa; phylum Chordata; class Mammalia; order Artiodactyla; family Balaenopteridae; genus Balaenoptera; species Balaenoptera borealis. The sequence continues at coordinate 166,389,812 of NC_138867.1, forward strand.
CAGCAGGATCTTATTGTTTATCTATTTATATCTAGTGGTGTGTTTCTTTTAATCCCGTACTCTTAATCTATCCCTCTCCCCCTTCCCCTTTGCCAACCATAAATTTGTTTTCCATGTCTGTGAATCTATTTCTGTTTTGTAAATAAGTTCATTTGTATTATTTTTTAAGATTCCACATATAAGTGGTATCATGATATTTGTTTTTCTCTGTCTCACTTACTTCATTTAGTATGCTAATCTCTAGGTCCATCCATAGTACTGCAAATGGCCTTATTTCATTCTTTTTTATGGCTGAGTAATATTTCATTGTATATATACTCATCTTCCTTACCCATCCATCTGTTGATGGACATAAAGTCCAGCTTTCTAATTTCAACTGACCAAGCCCTTCCTGACCTGGTTCCTATTTACTCCTCTGACTGCATTTCCTGCCAGCCACATGGGACTTCATACCCTTCCTGCCTCAGGGCCTTTGCACTGGCTGTTCTTGGCCTGGCATTTTCTCTGCCTGAACCTTCAAATGGCTGATTTATTGTCTTTGTATCTCTGTGGGAGGTGATCTTGTTTGTCAGGTAACTTGTTTGTAGTGTGGTTTCTCTATGAGGCTGTGTCCTCCTGAGAACAGGGCATGTCCATCCCATTCACTGCTAGGTGCCCAGTGCCTGGAATAATACCTAGCACATGGTCAGTGCTCAACAAAGTAGTCAAATAAAAGAATGAACTTTCACAAAGGTATTGCACACCAAAGTCACCAGTACAAAATCCAGACCCTGTGTTGAGGGGGAAATATTTTGTTGTAGTTAATGAATGCAATTAAGAAGCAAAATTGTGACTTAAAGCATAAAATGCAGGCTTTTCTAAGTGAGCGGAGTGGAAAGGAGGCAGTGTCATCATTGTCAATGTAGGTAAGTCCAAGGTTCCATGTCAGTGGGAATTTCCTCAAATGTGTGAATAAGGAGAAGGAATTGTGTGCCTGGCTGATGTGACCCAGGACTTGTGACCACTATAGACCAGAGGGATGCAAACTGGCTCCTGTGAGCCAGATGCAGTCTGTGAGAAGACCTGGTTTGAAGCTTTAATGTTTTATGAAACATTTCACATTTGCTGACATTTTTAGAAATCAATGATTTTATATAAAATCTGGAATTCTACCTCTTCTAGAAAAACTGGCAGACCTGGTGTCCTTGGACTCCTGTTCTTGGAGAGCAGAAATCAGTTAGAGAAGGAGAGGTGCTAATACTCACTGAGTACTCCTTGTGCTGAGCTCTGAACATAGATGCCCAGGCATCACTCAAAGCCTTCCTGTGCAGTCAGTATGCATGTCCCCATTCTACATGAGGCAGGCGATGCACAGCAGAGCTAAATGACTTTCCCAGAGGAGCAGAGTAGTGATCCTACTCTCCAGGCTGCCCCACGTCAGCATGATTTTTATAGCTGTGGTCACTTCCTGTTATGGCCTCTGGAATCACTTGGGAAAAGTCTACTCACTTTCCATGCTCCATCCTCTCTAGTATCTGCTGGAAGCTATCATTTCTGGAAATTTTCTTATCCCAGGCAGTTGAAATTGTGAAGGACTTCTGAAATCTGGGATGAAGAATTTGGACAAAGTTCAGTAGGTTATGGAAATCTTACTTTGATTTTAGATGCAGAGTTGTTCAGGTCTATAATTTTAAGCAGAAAATCGAATAAAATATTTAACATAACGTTGTTTGGCTGCACCCAGCAGGCCTACAAGGCCTACATTTGCCCAGCCTTAAGACTGAAGAAAGAGCCTGGAGTCAGCAACAGAGACATCAGTGGTTTAAAGAATGGGGGATCCTACATGTCTGAAACCAGGTTCCGGAGTGACACCCTACCATGTGCGGCACACAGTGGACAGGACATGGTGGCAGTCTTCATTCCCGGGTGAGAGGGGAAAGGAGATTGCCAGTTATAGGGGAAATTAGGTCAGGTTGGCTCATTAGTTACCAGGGAAACTAGCAGAGGGTCATGCCCCACACCACTCCTTTGCTAAGGACAATCACTAGCTGGGGTCTGGGGTAAGCATGTAGGAAGGTCAGTCATGTGAGTAGGGTATAGGTGAAGAAGGCACTGGTCGAGCAGGGGATGTACAGAGAGTAAGAGAGCCCCCATCTTGAGTGGCCTGACAATACACTCCACCCCTACATACCCTGCATGACACTTAAAATCTTGGTCTGCCCCTTTTCCACAATATCCCTGTGGTCAGGTATGTAGGGGGCGCTGCCACCAGATACCACAGATACAATACAAACAGCAGCAGCCAGAGAGCATCAAGAGTAAGAGACCTAGTATGCTCAGGACAGTCATTTGCCAGGATGTGTGCAAATTTTGGAGACAAGCACTTACCAGGTCAATGGAGAGGAAGCCAATAGCAGCAGTGCCCTGTGCAGTTATAAGGAAGGTAAGGCCACCCCTGGTTTTCACAAACCCAGAGCCACTCCCATGGGGAGGGGAAGGCCCCAGCTTTAAAAGAAACATTCTGTTGGCCTAGCCAGGAGTCAGCACAGTTACAGGTCTGCCACCCAATATTATGTTGGGTGCCATTAGGAGTGGATCCATTAAGTCTTTCTAAACAAAAAAACAGTTAATCCCACTAGTTGGACTTGTGTGTTCTGAGGCCAGCCTATTCCACTCCACACAGCATAGCCCAGGGGGCTTATGGGCAGTCAGTTGTACAGTAAGTTTACCGACGGGGGTCCTTCTGATGTGGTGGCATGTGAGACAGGAAGGTGGTGAGAGCCTTTCTCCCCCATTTTCAGTCATCCCCACATAGTCACATTAGCCGGTTTGATTTTTCGTGGAAGTCCAGAGGAGGACGACAATGGCATCTCACTGTAGACGCAGGAATTAGACTCATTTTGCAGTGAGGCCCATGTTGCTGCTCAGTCCTCAAATAGATTTCCTCCCTCAGACTAAGGACGAAATGTAAGACATCTAACAGGCGCAGCACAGGGGAGATCATGACAATAAAGCAAAATACCAGCAGTACCCACATTCTGAGATAATACCACACCCACCCGTGGTTTTTGTCTTGGTCTGCAACACAATTCAGAAAACTCAAGTTTTCAGTGATACAAGAACGTGTCTAAAAGGACGTACACAGTGGCCACCTAGTTTTACCTTGGATGTCTGAACCACAGTTACTCCAGTTTGACCTTCAAATGCATTTCCTTCCTCAATGGCCAAAGCAGATGCACAACACATGTCTGAAAGTCTGCAAAACAGGCTTCTCTGGTCAGTAAAATTTAAGTTAAAACACGCATAAGCCTTCTGACTTCCCCATACCTGAATATGGGCATATTTTCCATCATTTCCCCTTTTGATTGCAAATCTTTTGATAGAAATCAATGATGCTCAAAATATCCATCCCTCAATGCTGGGGTGCTGGCTCCTACCCCAGGTTCGGATCATGTCCCTCGCTGTTAGGTCTCCTTTATATTCACCTAGTCATTCACGTTGGGGGAAAACTAATCTGATCTCATGAACAGGCTCAGAGATATGTTAATGGGGAAACACTTTATAGGCTATACATTTTATCACTTACACTCAATTGTCACACAAGCATTGCACATGTGCTATTAGCAGCAGACTTAAAGCAAGCAGTGTCACATTTCATGAGTAGTTATAATCTGTGAAAATTTCGCTAGATAATTTTCTTTCCATCCAGAACATCAGGGCAAAAGCATGGTTAACACAATAACTGTCATAAATACAGACCTTAGCTAACAGAACTAGAATTTAACATCCACTAAAACATAGTCTTTTTTCTCTCTGAAATTAGCCTCATCTCCACCAAACACAGCCAAATCAAAACTAGTTTGTTTGCAATTGACCATATCAGCTCCTTCAAACTGGCTGAGGTAGAAGTCCTCAGGAGTTTCAGACTGAATTCCCCAAAGGCCTCTCAAGGCCAGGAAAGCCATGACAAAATCCTGCCATAAGCCTCCACCTCAGTGGATTTCTCTCTTCTAGAGGTCCCCCAAATATCAAGATTCGTGCACATGCCAGGAGACAGTCTTTCCCATTCACCTGATAAGGCTACTCAGAAACCAAGAGTCCCAGTTTTTGGAAGAACTGGGCAGAGAGAAAAGAAAAATGTTTCAATTCTACCCTCAGGAGTAGTTTACCCAGTTGCTGTAAGTCACAACTAATGTGAGGGGAGGGCATCCCTCTATCTGGAAAACACAGATCAAAACATTCCAGACAAAACCCATAAATATTATAACCATATTCACCAGTTCACTCAGTAACCAATCCTTTCATTAACTTTTTACGTAGCCATCAGGTTTTCCTTTAGGATTATTTAAGTTCTTACCCAGTTCAGCAGTGTAATCTGAAATTTATCAGAGACCTGTTATTGTCGAAAGGTCGTTCCTATGAATCTTGAAGATGAAGCACTTTTGCAAAAGCATCAGAGTACGACAATAACTGTCTATAAAAGACAAAAGACTTAAAAAGTCACAGTTAAACATCTTATCACAATGTAAGCGATAAAGAAACTTGGTTATAATAACTAGAATTATGACTGATTATAATCTTAACCTTAAAAACCTTAATCTCTGGCAAAAACCAAGAAACAATTGTGCATTTCCTGATGGGAAAGCTTAATGCTTTAGTCTTATTCTCCTAAGAAGGCAAAAGTAGATAAACTTAGACCTGCCCAGTAATTAATGTTCCAATATTTTATCTTTTTTGAAATGACCTAGATAGTCAATGAATTCTCTTCATTTAACTTAGTTTAGTTTCAAGTTACCAAAATCTTGAGAGACTATTTTAGATAGACATTCCCAAAACATAGTTACTCCCATAAAGATTTTTAAAAACCTTGCTCCTTTTTCTTCATTTACTCTTAGAGATCACATATGATTAGATTAAAGTTCCTGAGAACCCAGGTAGATGATATACATCTCAAAGGTACAGGAAGAGAAATACCAATTCCTTCTAGAGAGCTAGCTTAACCAATTACAGAAGGCTCACTTTGATACAATAGCAGAGTCATGAGGGGCCATTGTTCTCCAGATCTCTTGGCAGCCCCCATTCATCATGGACAGCCACTACAGTGTCCCACGTATTAGTAGGTATCCACTGCAGTACTACCCCTGCAACTTTCAGGATTACCCCCTCAACTTTTGGACCCCACGTGTGAATGGACACCACCCCGGGATAAAACCCACAACTTTCGGGCCCCACAAGCTAGTGGACAGCCCCTGCAACTTTCCATTCCCCATCCTGTATTTCAAAACATCTCAGTGCTCACAGGAGTTTTCTTGTTCTCCTGGATGGCTCCGCCAACTGTTGGGTTGCACCCAGCAGGCCTATAAGGCCTACATTTGCCCAGTTTAAGACCAAAGAAGAAGCCTGGAGTCAGCAACAGAGACATCAGTGGCTTAATGGATGGTAGGGGGTGTAGATTGCCAGTTATAGGGGGAATTATGTCAGTTTGGTGTATTAGTTACCAGGACACATACTACCCCTTTGATAAGGACAGTCACTAGCCTGGGCCTGGGGCAAGCATGTAGGAAGGTCAGTTGTGTGAGTAGGGTATAGGTGAAGCAGGCAGTGGTTGAGCAGGGGATGTACAGAGAGTAAGAGAGCCCCTACCTTGAGTGGCCTGACCATATAAATGTCATCAGTATTATACCATGTCCCTGTTCCCTCCTTCCTGATCCTCTACTCCACACTTCATGTAGTAAAGTCAGAGTAATTTATTTACCTATTTGGCTTTGAATGATTTCTTTACCAAAATATTATATTAGATATGATTTCTCGAGACTACTTTTGGCTTCATTATGACAATTTTTAAGGATATAAGCTGAATTTGTTTACGATAGAAATTTCTTGAAACAACTGGATCACTAGGCAGTTCTTTGGTCTTTTAAGGTTCTATAGGGAGTTTGTGTTGTAATCATGGCTTTGTATTGTGGGATTTGATCTGCATCATCAAGTCTGAATTCTTAAGGGACATCTGCAGCTACTTTCATGCAACAAAAATAACCTCACGTCCTTCTTGGCAAATATATCCATCCACAATACAGGGGCAAGTTTGTGCCTAAATATCAGTTGTATCTCACATTTAGAAATCATGATGAACCCGAACCAGTAGTTTTTGATGAGCAACAGGATATACCTGAAGTTTAGAATGAATAAAAGGTGGCCTGTTTTGACGGTGGGCTTGGCAATACACTGTGTACCTCTGTGTGGCTCACAAATGAAAAGTTAATCTAGAAAACCAGATTCATTTGGAATCAGAGTTCATAAGTTAGACATAGCCAGCTCTCAATATTCAAGTGACCAAAGGTCAATGCCGAGAATAAAGTCATCTGCTTGAAGGCCAATTGACAATGTGATAGATAAAATTCGTATAAAGCCTAGCTTTCTGCCCTCAAGCACAAGGAGACAAGATATTACAGGCAGAACAGTAAGAATCTCTACTAGGCTACAATATCCAGGGAATAGCAGGAAGGGCTTCTTCAGCTCATAAGAGATGGTGCTGGACTCTGATGGAAACAGTGGCCTTGGAACAGACACTTGAAGGACAAGTTAGAGGAAAATGATTCCATGAAACTTGAATATCTCCAATGGCCATGACATGGAGCAATCCTTGTTCCCTCCAGTGAGGACAGTATCTGGGGAAATGTGCCAGGAAGAAGGATGAGACTTTATTTCAACATTCACTGAGGTGAAGCCAAACTTTTCTCTCCAAATGGTTTTAAGTGGCTTACAAAGAGCTGTTCCCTGTTGGCTAATTAGTGCTAGATGGAAGTTGCCTGTGGTGAAGTGGGAGTGGTGCCTTTAGGGAGTCCCAGCTGCAGAGAAGAGGCTCCTGGCACAGGCCCAGCCTCTGCTAATTCAGGCCCTGGAGGGTGAATTCCCAGACACAATCCTGATTTCCTGGCTGCTCCCAGGGGGGACTCTGCCAGCCTGGCACTGCTTTGCTTCTATGGGGAGAGGGCACTAGAAGCCTTGCATGATGCTGAGCTTTAATTTATGACCACTTCATGTCATGTGTGACTCTCACATGCAGGAAACCACAACAGAGGCTGATTCTACCTGGACCCTAGAGTAAACCCCTTTTCTTATTTCCCCTTCATTCCCCTTAAGTGGTTGAAGTAATGCAGGAAGCCAGTGAAGATGGAGTTGAAGGTGGTCCCCAGAAGTAGGAGGATTAAAGACTTGAGGCTCTGGTAGAATTAAACAGCATATAACCTCTCACACCACAGCCAGTCTGAGCAAGACAGAGACCTTTCTTCTTTCTGCTCACACCACACTGCTGAGATTTCTTTTCCCCTTCAGACAGGATCTTCTGTCTGGTGAATGATGATTTCTCCCCTGAGGTGAACGAATGGGGACCATGTAGATAGAGAGTGATTTTCCCTTTGACTTTGTACCCTATTGTCAGTTCACTGATTTCTCTCTATCCTCATGCTCCTTCTCACAGCCAACTTCTGACTGAGAGTTGAGGGGGAGAGGGATGAACAATAAAACTATATCCCAAACATGGCTCTTTTCATTCAACCCTGCTGCTTCATTGGGTCCCAGAATGCAGTGAAATCTTTCTGTGTTCTGGAGTAACCTTCTCAGTACTTTAGGTCCCTAGATTTAAATTTTTACCCTTCTGATTTTTTTGTGTCTAGGAATGTTCACTTCCCAGTTTCCCATTAGACTTGCCTACCACATCATCAGTGATTTTTCAATACATGATTACATGGGATGACCAAAAACTCTACTGAGCATTGTATGGGATGTGCCCATGCATAATCTATGGTATTTTATCAAAGTGAATATGTAATGTAATAACCAGAGGAGACATGTATGCAGATATGGGTAATGCAAGGAAGAATATGATGAGACCAAAATGAGTCATGTAACCTTAAACACCAACATTAGTCCATGTTATTATATCTCGAACATTTGCACTAAACTACTTCTAAAATAAAACTTAACAGTTCAGAACACTACATTGATTTTATCACATGTAGTCAGGTTCCCACTGGCACCAACATACATTTGGGAGTTCATTTACTACATCCAAGAAGAACTATGTTGTGTGCTCAGTACATGTCTGTGAGATGTAATTAGTAAAGGAGTTAAGGGGAATGCACAATTATTAGAGTCTTAAAAAATCAAGGGAGTCTTTCAGCAGATGAATGAAAGAAAGAGGAAGAGAATTAGGAGAAAGTCATGGAACATATAATTATGTGAGTTGATGACAAATAAAGTTGTAAGTATGGCTCAGGGCCAAGACATCTTGGGCATTGTATTTGAAGGTAATACTTGGATTTATCCTGGCCTCTTCAATATTTCTATAGGGATTGGCTGACAGGATGCCATCAATGTTTTAGGAGGATTAAACTGATCCTGTGTGCAGGACAGATATGTGTAGGGGGAGGCAGGATGTAGTCAGAACCACTATAATCCTGTTGCTGTGCTCATGGTAAGAGCTGGTCAGTGTTGGGACCAAGTGGGAAAGGAGGTGATAGTGAGGACAATGAGTACTGATTTTTCACAAGAGTAGAGAAGATTGAGAAAGGAGAGAAGGCCAATGAGGAATTGAAGGCTATTGAAGAATGACCACTGGAGATTTAGGTGAGTGCTCTCTGGACACCAGGGAAGACAAGGTGGGAACCCTCAGATGTAGAGTAGGAAAAGAGGCAAGGCCTCCTGGAAACTTGCCCCATGGATTGGAACAAACTCTGGACTTGGAGTCAGAGGTTCTGGGTTCTAATCCAAATCCTGTAATTAATTCATGTTTTCATGTTCCTAAGGTGCTATAGTAACTCTGGACACTTTAGCATTAAGGGAACCTCTGCTTCTCTTAGCCCATCTAAATTTGAAGGGATACCGAGATTTATATGAGGAAGTCTAGCTATTGTCTGAGGCTCATCCCCTGATACTCATCCCTGACACCCATGCCAGGCAATAAAGCACCAAAAAGTTAGATTGGTGGTGGGGGAAGAAGAATAGTGCAAGGGTAGGTTCTGAGCTGTGAGAGGTGAGGGTAGGAATTGAGCCTAGGACAGAGGAAAAATTAACTAATTCAGTAATGACCAAAGACCCTGAAAGTAACAGGACCATTTGTAACCAATAATTGCTAGTTGTACAGCCCTGGAAAAAGTAACTTTTCTGTGACTCAGTTAATTGGGGATAATTTAACATCTCCTAATGTGAGGCCATAGAGGACAGGTGACACTGAGGAGAGCCAGCTCTAAAGTTTTCTGAAATTCTCAGACCATATGGTAGCCACTGTCTTATAGGGTTGCTGGACCCAATCCTGTCTTTTCCTGAATTTTTGTTGTCTGTAAAATGAGTGCTTTAGAATCACACCTTTTTATAGATAACTAATGGTTTTATGACTTATGAGCACCTATCAGCCTCGTATTTAAAAGCACGACCATGATCACATATCATTAATTAGAGGAATAGTCATGGGTAAATTTACACCTATAGGGACTCAGTTTCTTGGTTTGTAAAATGAAGAAATGTATGCTATCCAAGAGTCCTCTCAGTTCTAAAATTTTTAAATTATAGAATATGAAATTAGTTTCCTTAAAGCTCCCTTCGTGTCATGATTTCTCAGGCTGTAGATGAAGGGATTGACGAGGGGAGTCACCACTGTGAAGATGACAGTGGTCACCACATCTTATACTGAGTAGGAGGATGAAGGGTGCATATAGACCCCCAGGATTGCCCCATAGAAGAGGGAGACCACAGTGAGGTGGGATCTACACGTGGACAGGGCTTTCCTTATTCCATGGGCAGATGGCAACTTCTGTATATTAGAGAAGATGTAATCATATGAAATGATGATACATGTAAATGGTGTCATAAATACCAATCCACCCACAGTGAATACCATCAGGTCATTGATAAAGGTATTCGAACAAGAGAGTTTTAGAATAGGATAAGGGCCACAGAAAAAGTGATACACAGCATTGTTGGAACAAAATGTGAGTTGGACCATGAGAAGAGTGTGTAGGAGAGCATGCAGATTTGTACTGACCCGAGATGCAGCCACCAGAAGGACACAGAGTTTGGGCCTCATGATCATGGTGTAGTGGAGTGGGCAACAGATGGCAGTATAAACATCATAGGCCATCACACTCAGGAGGAACCCATCCATGTTGATGAAAATGATGAAGAAGTAGATCTGGGTCATACATTCCATGTAAGAGATAGACTTGCTTCCCAGTATGTGATTCACCAGCATCTTGGGGATTGTGACTGATGAAAAGCAGATGTCGACACAGGAGAGGTTGGCCAAGAAGAAGTACATGGGTGTTTGGAGATGACTGTCACAGTTGGTAGCCAAGGCAATGAGAAGGTTCCCAATGAGGGTGACCAGGTACATCCACAAGAACAGCCCAAAGAGAACCTTCTCCTGCTCTGACTGCCCAGAGAGTCCCAGGAGAATGAATTCTGTGACTCCAGTCTGGTTGTCTCTGCCCATGTCTGCAGGGGAGAAAATGTGGTCAAAAGTAAAAGGAAATATTTATTTAATTAGGCTCCATATATTGTTTAGAGATTACAATTTTTTAATGATACCAGATCCAAAATTTATTTCTTAATTAATAACACTTCAAATATAAAAGTAGATGAGATTGATAATGTCATCATTTGAGCAAATTTTTTATGATACTGTTTTGTCATTGAGAATTAATTCACATTAGATAATTCTATGAAGCGAGTTTTAATGAAATAAATAGCTGGTTAATTTCTATAATTCTAATTTGTGTTTAATTATCTTTGATTTCATGCAGCTTAATTCATACTTCACTAACAGTTAATGAATATCTGGTATATACAAGTTATTTTCACATACACGATTTCTTTTAATCCATATCATTCATATATATAGATTTTTGGCCGCCTCACATGGCTTGTGAGATCTCAGTTCCCCAACCAGGTATTGAACCTGGGCCACAGCAGTAAAAGCCCAGAATTCTAACCACTAGGCCACCAGGGAACTTCTGTAATCCATCATTCATAAATGAGGATCCTGAGAAAAAGAATCAGAGATGAAGAATCTGGTATTCAGAGAAATTAGGTGATGACAGATTAGATTGAAAGAACGCATAACATTTATAGTCTTGAAACAGCTGAAATGCCCTTTTCTTTAAATTCCTCCCTAGTTTTACTTCCAAGTTTCAATTATCAACCATTTATTGACACTATAACCAAGTGCCAGGCAGCGTCCTCCTGCTTTACATACATTTCTTACAGATTTAATATATGTAAATTTTAAAAATAACAAGCTTCATTAAGCAGAAGGGAAAAATGAAGCAATGAGATTTAGCTATTTGTTTAAAGTCATAAGTTCTTTTACCCAAATAACTTTATACAACTCACTCAAATTCATTCTGGATCTCTCTTATTTTCTCAGGATTATACTTCTTCTAGGCATTGAAGGATCTGCCTGGCAGTTTTCCCTCAACCTTGTAACTGGATAGCATCAAAATGTCATTGCAGTAGCTCACAAATGTTGGCTTGGATGAGCTAAGCATGCTAGTGAGTTTGCTATGTACTGAATTCTGTGAAGAAATTTCTTTTCTCCCTGTGCTGGCCAAAACAAGATGACTGGTATCTGGTATTATTTTTGAAGAGGAAAAAGAGATTCATAGAGAAAGTAAAGTTATGGGGCATATCCAAGTGATCATCCCAGCCTTAAGGAATTAATGCAGGCAGGAAGAGTCAGATAGAGCATTTTGAATCTGTAAGAATTCACAGTATTCGAATAGTAAAGAGGAGAGGAGATGGCATTTCAGCAGAGGAGATTTACAGGCTAAATGTCTTGACTTACTGGGATAAAGGATGTCACAGGCAATACTTTTAGGAGAGTGGTTGCAGGATGTATATAATATGGTGACTACAAAGTATCCTAGCATTTTGAGAGTTATATTAGTAAAACCAAGGTAAAATTCTGAGATCTGAAGCCATTTTTCTCATAAATTATATCACAGAATTAAAAGGTAGAAAGGCAGTAGTTGGCAGTATCCAGAGCTATTGAAAGAAGGTACTTCAGGGAAAGGATGTAGAATGTAGAAGTGGGGGGTACAGGGGTTGCATCAAGGAAAAACCAAAACAATATTTGTGCAGACTTTTTCATTGTGCTCCAAACAGTAGATGTTGATATTAGGGTCTTAATTGTAAGCTATTTCCCATAATGGAAATGGTAGTAGAAGGTGAAAGACGTATAGCAGGATGGCGATAGGGTTTTTCCTATTGTCTGGGAACTGGCAAAGGCAAAAACAGGTCTACAGGCTCTAAATAACCCAGACTCTATGTCGAGAGATCTGCCAGCATTAAGGTTAGCCACTTCTTGTCAATGTTTGCTGGGATAGTCCTACCAGGAGTACAATCAACGGTGCCCTCAACCCCCAAGTCAATATGATAAGAGGGCCTGGTTTCATACATTAGTCCCTTGTGAGTATCTTTAGTTTGTGACTGTCTCTGAGACATCTGATGTATTTGCAGCATTGAGTGTTTGTGTTCCTGGACCTTAAAACTGAGGATGCTTAGTGCCTGGACCCCAGCTCAAGCTGACGCCCTCTGTGGGGTTCCATGTGACATCCAAGCAACCTCCCTCTGAGACACTTCTGTAATGTGGTCATAGACCACAGTGAAGGTACACAGGGAAGCAACTAATAAAACGGTGGAGATTAAGGGCAGAACAGGAGGGTCTTGAATGTCTGACAGAAGAGTCTCTTTTGTGAGGAAGGAGGGTGGCTCTTGGCTCTGAGCTTTCGGCCAGAATTTCTAAGAGCCTGCCGTCACTGATCTTAGCACTGCTGCCCTTAGTTATCTCTTTCCTTTCCCACTGCTTAATTTTCCATTTCCACCTTGGAAACATGCTTGCTCTATTCTGCAATGGGCAGTACATCCTGAAAGAGGAAAGGCTTGTACATGTTAAACCAGGTGATGTTTCCCGTTTGAACTTGGTGAGATGCTGAAGAATTTAGTGTGTGTTTCTCCAAATGTAAATGTATGTGTTTTTGTCCGTGTGAATCTGTCTTTGTTGGAGATAACTGTGTCCTCACCTGTTTTCCCAGATTTTCTTACCTGGCTGCTCTGCTGCTGTGAGATGCTATCATGGGACCCCTGTCTCCACTGGCTCCTTGCTTGACCCTGAATCATGAGAAAGTCACAGCTAGTGGGGGAGTAAGAAAGCTTTTCTCACTGGAGGAGAACACTTAGATTCAGACAGGTGCTTCTAAGGTGGATTCCCCACAGCTCCTCATTAAAGGCACACATACTAACTGTTCTTTGTTTTTACCCTCTCTGGACACAGATATCTCAGCCTGAGGGGAAATCAGTTTAGTGCTCAGACTTGCTTCCCATTGCATCAAGTACATCTCACGCCCATGTCACAGACAAAATATACTTGGTCCCTTGCTCTGTGCTCAGAATTGACCTGAAGAAAAATTGTGAAGCCAGTGAAATTGGCCCACAGATATTCATGGTAGCTCCATTCTGAACACTTTGCTCTACACAGACTCCCTTTTGTATAATCCTTAAGTCTTTAGGACTCTGCACTCTTTCTTCTTTCAAATAAAAGGTTTGTCAATTTATAGTAAGAAAGTAATGTCTAAGAACAGACCCTCAATTCTGTCTCAATTAATCTCTGTAATAGTTGCTGTGTCCCTGACATAGGAAACCAGAGGTACCACTTAGAAATTCTGGCCTGTGGACGGGGGTAGGGAATACTGGGTGTGGGTTATATATGTGGTCATCTAAATAATATCTGTGGGCTATTGGAACTTGGGTGTGTATTTTTAAGTTTCTATTTGTGTGCATATACGTAGCAAAATTTTTACAAGGTGAGTTTTTTTTTTTTTTAATTTATTTATTTTTATGGCTGTGTTGGGTCTTCGTTTCTGCGCGAGGGCTTTCTCTAGTTGCGGCAAGCGGGGGCCACCCCTCATCGCGGTGCGCGGGCCTCCCACTATCGCGGCCTCTCCTGTTGCGGAGCACAGGCTCCAGACACGCAGGCTCAGTAATTGTGGCTCACGGGCCCATTTGCTCCGCGGCATGTGGGATCTTCCCAGACCAGGGCTCGAACCCGTGTCCCCTGCATTGGCAGGCAGACTCTCAACCACTGCGCCACCAGGGAAGCCCCACAAGGTGAGTTTTAAAACCAATTTTTAAAAAAAGGAAGAACACAAATATGAAATTGGGCAAAAATTAGAGAACATGGGTGGCATTATTAATTAAAGACAAAGCAATAATTAAGTCAACTGCAAGCATAAATCACAAAAGAGGAATATTTTATGATAACAAGGGACAAATTCATAAAACTTATCACAGTTATGAAATCAAACAAAACAATGTAGAAACTGTTTGCAATAGCAATGTAAGCAATATATAATAGCAATAGGTTAGGCAAAGGTTTATAAGAATTTTTTAAAGAAGTTGATTAATGTCTTAATGATGGACTTTAATATACAATTCCCAGAATTTGATAGATCAAGTAGTTAATTAAAAAATATGGCAGAGATTTTGTTTAAACAACAAAGAAATTTGATTTAAAAATGTATATATGTACACAGGGAACTATATTCAATACCCTGTGATAAACCATAATGGAAAAGAATATAAAAAAAGAATGCATATATAACTGAATCACTTTGTTGTACAGCAGAAATTAACACATTGTAAATCAACTATACATCAGTTAAAAAATATATATACATACAAAATACATATATTTCCACCTTGAAAATAGAGAATATATATTCTTATTTTAAGCCCAGGGAATAATTACAAATGTTGGACATTTTCTTGACTACAACAAAAACTTTATAATAGAGTCCTCAGATATTGATTTCATCGGATATATTCTCTTATGGCCTTCACCACAAAGCCAAAAATTAGAAACCAGAAATCAAAATGTAAAAAGAAATGTTCAGTTGATAAAATTTAAAACAGTGTTCTTCATAATCCCCATATCAAAAAGAAAGTTAAAACCAAATGATTCATAAATTAGAGAAAAAATATAAAAAGCTATGGGAAAATAGACTCAAATGCTCTTATTAATAATAAAAGAATATAAAAACTGAATAAATCAAGTATTTAATCAAGAATTTTTATTTTAAAATTATTTTAGTCAAATAAATATATTAGCATAGCTTTAAAAGTTAAAGTCTTTAAATGAGAAAGGTAGTTCCCTACCTATCTTTCCACTCTATGATCCAACTTCCCAATATAAATACTTTTATATATTTCTAAATAATATGCTTATAATGCTATTTTTGATCATTGATTTACAATATACTGTCTTCCCATTTTGACAGGTGATGAGTAATACCACTTCACCATCCCTTTTCCTCTTCTTCAAATGCTCCTATTATATATAGGCACATCACAATTTGGAGGTATGTCAATATTTATTATTATTTATTTATTTAATTTAATTAATTTAATTAATTAATAATATTAATTAATATTATAATATAACGCTAATAATATATTATTAATTAATAATAATATATTAATTATTCATATAATTAATAATACACAATAAAATTATAATATAATATTATATTAATAATATAATATTAATTAATAATTAATATTTGTTAATTAATATATTAATTAATATAAGTTATAATATTAATTTAATTAATATTTATTATTGACTTTCTGACTCTGTTATACACTGTTGGTAACAAAAATCTTTTTTGCTTTTCCTGGCACAACTTTTGAATGTTCCTGAAGTTAATAATTGCCTATTTTTTTCATTTGCTTAATTTTTATGCCTCTTTTCTTCCCATATTTTGAAATTCATTTTGGGGGGGTTTTGAGTTATAATTGATAGATAATAAACATTACCCATTACACTTCAATGAATTTTAAAATCATGTTGTCATGTAACCACCACCACAATCAAGAAACACAACAGTTATATCACCCTAAAAAGTTTTCTTGTTTCCCTTTGTAGTTAGCACCCTCCCATGACCAGGTAATCACTGATCTGCTTTCTTCCACTACAGTTTTGTGTTTCCTAGAATTTAATATAAATGGAATCATACAGTATGTGGTCTTTTGTGTTTGAATTCTTTCACTTAGCATAATGCTTTTGAGATTAATCCATGTTGTCAGTGTATCATAAATTTGTTGCATTTATTAACATTGTGCTCCTTTTCATTCCTGTGTAGTATTCCATAGTAAGGAGATCCACAATTTTTATAACCATTCAACAGTTGAGGAAATTGGTTTGTTTGCAGTTTAGAACTATTATGTATAATACGTATGCATATCTCTATATATGTATACAATGTGTATATAATACCACCATGTACATTTCTGTAGAAGTTTGTGTGTGGTCATATGTTTTCATTTTTCTTGGAATGTGATTACTGGGTTTTATGGTAAATGTTTTAGCTTTATAAGATACTGCAATACTATTTTTGCAAAAAATAGCTGTACCGTTTGCATTCCTATCAGCAATATTTGAGAGTTCTAATTGTTACACATCCTTATCAACACTGGGTATTGTCAGTCTTTTTAACATTAACTATTCTACTGGATGTATAATAATATCTCATTGTGGTTTTAATTTGCATTTCCCTGATAACTAGTGATGTTGAGCATCTTATACTTATCGCCTATTCATATATCTTCTTTTGTGAATTTATGTTCAAATATTTTCCCCATTTTTATTGGGTTGTTTGCTTATTTTTATTGAGTTGCTTTTCTTCTCATTTTTGAGTTGTAAGATTTTTTTTTTTATTCTGGACTCAATTGTAAATTTTGCAAATATTTTCTCCCAGTTTGTGGCTTGCTTTTAATTTTCTTATGCCTTATGAAGAGAAAAAAATTAATTTTAATGTTCATCTTATCACTCTTTCCCCTTAAAATTATGCTTTTTATGTCCTATTCATGAAATCTTTGCCTAAGTCAGTGTAACAAATATTTTGTACCATGTTTTCTTCCAGTAGTTTAACAGAATTTTGTCTTTGTGTTTAGCTCTATGATTCATTTCCTTGAGTGAATATGGTGTGAGGTAAAAATTAGAGTTAGTTTTTATCTGTACTGATAACCAGTTGTTCCAGCATCACCTGCTAAAAAGATTTCTGTTTCCATATTGAATTATACTTGCACCTTTGTTGAAATTCAATTCTATTTCTGGAGTTTCTGTGTGTTCCATTCTTTTCTATGTTTATCTAATGCCAATACCACACTGTCATGATTATTGAATCTTTATGTTAAATGTTGAAATCAATAGTGTAAGTGATCTGAACTTGTTCATAATTTTTAAGGTTTTCGGCTATTTTAGGTCCTTTGCTTTTCAATATAAACCTTTAAATCAGCTTGTCGATTTCTTTAAAATTGTCTGTTAGGATTTTGATTGGGTTGTATTGAATCTGTTGATTAATTTGGGGAGGATTAGATTCTAATCTTTTATTGCTAACAGATAGACACACAGTTGATTTTGCGTATTCACCTTATACTCTGAAATGAGCTTATTAATTCTAGGAATGTTTCTGTAGATTCCATTGTATTTTCTATGTACTTAAACATGTACACTAAAACAAGAGTTAGCAAATTTTTACTGTAAAAGGCCAGTTACTGAGTACTCTAGATGTTGCAATGTCACCTCTCCCATTGTAGAAGGAGAGCAGCCATAGATAATATGAAAAAAAATGATGATGGCTATGTTCCAAAGAACTTGTTAAAAAAAGAAAAAAGAAGGCAGAGGGCTGGATTTTGCTTATAGGCTGTGCTTTGCCAACTCTTGTTCTTGGGTTTTGCAGAAATGAAATCATATAACATGTACACTTTTGTCTGGCTTCTTTAACTTAGCATAATTGTTTTGAGATTCATCCATGCTGTAGCTGTAGTTTATTCCTTTTTATTGCTGGTAATATTCCATTTCATGGCTATACCACAACTGTTCATACAGGCGCCTGTCCATGAAGATTTGTGTTGTCTCTTAGAAATAAAGCTGCTAGCAACATTCAACTACAAGACTTGGTATGGATCTATGCTTTTTCTTCTCTTGGATTAACTAGAAGAGGAAAGGCTGGATCATTTTAAGAAATTAACATTTTTAAGAAACTGCCAAACTCTTTTCCAAGGTGGTTGTATTGCATATATTTCTTGGTGAATTGTCTGTTCAAATTTTTTGCATTTGAAAAAATTGCATTGTTTGTCTTTATATTCTTGAATTTGTATGTTGGGCATAGTTATCCTTTATCAGATATATGAATTAACAGATAAATGTTCTTATTAGATATATGATTTGCAAATGTTTTCTTATAGTATGTAACTTGTCTTTTAATTCATTTATCAGTGTATTTTGAAGAGCAGAAGTTCTTTACTTTGATGTTCAGTTTACCAATGTGTTCATTTATGGTGTCATATCTAAGACATATTTATGTAATCCAAGTTCCCAAAGATTTTTTACCTATGTTTTGGAAGTTTTATAATTTTAGATTTTACATTCAGATCTGTGGTCCATTTTGAGTTAATTTTATAATATGGTATGAGGTATGGATCCAAGTTCCGTCCCCCCTCACCCTATATGATTTAGATAGCCAACTGATCCAGCACCACTTGTTTTAAAAAGCTAGGCTTTCTCCACTAAATTGGCTTTGTATTTGGGTCTATTTCTGAATTCTTTCCTTTCCATTCATATATTTGTCTATACTGATGGCAGTACCATTTGTCTTGATTACAATCTTTTTATAATAATTCTTGAATTTGGACAGTGTAAGTCTTCCAACTTAGATCTTTTTCAAAGCTGTTTTTGCTATGCTAGGTTTTTTGCATTGTTATATAAATTTTAGAATCAGTTTGCCAATTTCTATGAAAAAGTCTGATGAAATTTTGAGACCACATGAAATGTTATCAATTTCAGAATTAACAACAATAATTAGTCTCCTGACCCAAAAGCATAGCATATTTCTTCATTTTAAAAGGTTTTCTTTAATTCCACTCATGAATATTATTTTTAGTTTTCAGTGTACGGATTGCTCATATTTTTGATAACTTTAACACTATATGTATCATATTTTATGCTACTATAAATGGTACTGTTTTTAATCCAAATTATTTATTATTTGTTGCTATATGATTATTTTTTTAAATATTGGTGTTGAATCCTGAAACTTTGCTAAACTCACTAATTAGCTATAATAGATTCCTTATAATTCCATCAAAAATTCTACATGGCAGATTATTGTGTCCACATACAAAGACAATTTTACTTTTTCCTTTCCAATCCAATTGGGTGTCCTATAATTTAATTTAATTCGGATACTAACTATCCTGACCTAGGACAGATCCCAGAGTTTAAGGGCTCAGTCCCACAAAGCTACCCCCATTCAGATGCCAATCACAAGTACTGGGCCCCCAGGTTACTCATACTCTGTTAAACTTGGCTACACATCGGGGTTTCCATGACCCCATCCTCAAATTGGATAATTTTCTATAATGTCTCACAGAACTCAAGGAAACAGTTTATTCACTATTATTGGTTCATTGTAAAGGATATTATAAAAGACACAAATGAACAGCCAGAGGAAGAGGCACACAGGGACAGGGCAAGGTCAGGAAGGGTCCTGAATGCAGGAACTTCTGTCCCACAGAGCTTGGGGTGCACCACCCTCCCAGCATGTGGTTGCTCGCTCTTCTACTTTTCCTTCTTTCTCTGGCCTGTGGTGTGGAAATGACGACTGTACCTCCAGCTGCCACCTGGACCATAAGATGAGGATGGAAAACTTACACTAAGATAGTGGAGTAGAAATTTCTGAGCTTGGGGGTCTGATGACATCTTAGATCCACTGTACCAGCCTTTGAATACCTACTTCTGAACTTATTTTGTGTGTGATAGAAATAAACTTCTATCTTGTCTAAGCCAATATTTTATACATTTTTGTCTTTTAAAGGTAATAGTACTGTTCAAAATGGCCCCCAAGCATAGTACTGCAATGCTGTCTAGTGTTCCTAAGTGCAGGAGGGTCATGAGGTGTTTAATGGAGAAAATAATCTTTGTTCAGGCATGAGTTATAGTGCTGTTGGCCATGAGTTCAATGTTAATGAGTTTACAATATATATTAAGTAAGGTATATTTAAACTGAAACACACATACAACAATGTTATGTATTGATTGGTTGACCAAAAATAGTGTGGCCAGAGGCTCACAGGAACCTATTTCCCTTAGTAGCAGTGGTTCAGTATTCACTAATTCAGTGTTTACCGTGACTTTATGGAACAAAACTACCTACATAAAGAGAATTGACTGTATTATTATCCCTAGATGATAAAGCTGAGGTGCAGAGATACAAAGTAATGAGCCCGGGATCACATAGCTAGTAAGTGGTATAGCTGATATTTGAACCCAGGGCCCCCTGGTTCCAGAACCTGTATTCTACCCCACTACACCATCCTGCCTCTTGTAGGGTGAGAGAACCCTGGGTATCAGGCTTCCTTGAAGGTCAGGGTCGGGAGTGGGAATCAGGATGCCCTGGAAAACAAACTTCTCCCCAGCCTCCTAAGAAATAATGTCAAGTCAAACCTGTAGTGTCTCAATGTCTTGGGGAGCAGGGTAGTAGGTCAGAGTTTCTTTGTAATATCAGAGTGTCCTGGGATCATCAGGCTGTTTTGGATGGCTGGTCAGAGTTCCCTTATAGGGGTAGGCTATTTTGAGGCAGCAAGGGTATTGGAATTCAGTGTGTGCTTGTGGATCCAAGTTGACTACATGAATCTTGGGTGGCAGGGCTGTCATGCAGCTCAGGTTTCTCTAGGAGGTCACAGTATACCCTGGGGTAGGGGGAGAGGGGTTGGCGTCTTGGATCAGTGCTTCTCGACTTTTATGTTGTTATGACCTGAATATTTGTGTCTCCCCACCAATTCATATCTTGAAGTCCTAACCCCAATGTGATGCAATGATATTTGGAGGTGGGGTCTTTGGGAGGTGATTAGGGTTAAGTGAGATCATGAGGGTGAGGCCCCAAGATGAGAGTAGTGTCTTTATAAGAAGAGAAAAGAGACCAGGACTGAGTTCTCTCTCTGTCTTGTGAAGACACAGAAGGTGGCTGTCTGTAACCCAGGAAAAGGCTGTCAGGAACTGAATCAGCTGGCACCTTAATCATGGACTTCTCAGCCTCCAGAGCTGTGAGAAATGGATATCTGTTGTTTTAGCCACCTTGCCTTTGGTATTTTGTTATGGCAGCCAGAGCTGATGAAGACAAGTGTACAGTCAGTTCTCTTGGGGATCTTGTTACAGTGAAGATTCTGATTCAGTAGGACTGAAGTGGGGCCTCAAATTTTGCATTTCTAACAAGCTCTCATGTGCTGCTTATACTTCTGATCCATAGATCATATTGTAAGCCTCAGGATCCTGGAAGATTACCATGTTTTTCTGTCTTGAATTGTTCTTTTAAAGGATGTGTGTAAAGGATTAGCATAACCTTGGAGATCAGACAGTCCTATGAGTACAGTGTGTTCCAAGGGGATTAGGGTGCCCTCATTGATTCAGTCTATTCTGACATTTCAGAACTTCATGCCGGGGGACAGGGATAATCTCCTAGTTGAGGTTGAATGCTCTAGGTTTCAGTGTGTCCTAGAGGACCCTAGAGTCTTAGGGTATTGGGTTGTCTTTAAAGGGTCAGGATGTCCTAGGGATGTCAGAATGTACTTCCTAGATCTAAGTAATCTCAAGAAGCAGAGTACTGAGGGTATCAGGGTGTCCTGACTGCTCAGGGATGCTGGGTATGTCAGGGTTTCCTTGAAGAATCAGAATGTCAGGATGTCATGGGAATCTCAACCTTCTGCAGAGTCCTGAGGTCCAGGGAGATCAGGATGCACCTGGAATTCAGATGCTCTTGAGGGTAAGCATTCTCTGAAGGTCTGGGTGACCTTGGAAGGTCATGGAGTCCTGGGGGGTTCTGGGTGAATGAGGAGGTGACATTTGGGAGAAGAAAGCAGAAAGTACTTGAGAACTATGGTGTCCGGGAGACTCATCCTATGGCTCAGGTTGTCCTGAGGGGGTGTCCAGTGTATTCTGAGAATCAGGATATCTTGGAGGGGCCAGAATGTACTTGTGTTTTTTAGTTTTTTAGTTTCCTGGAAAGAAGTCTTTGGGAATCACCCACATACTGAGACACAAGGCAGGCCCTACTCCTGGTCTCCATTTGCACACTCTCTCCCTCTCCTCTCATGATGAGGTTCTGAGGAGGGGTCTCAGGAGGAATGCATTTTCTCTTCCTTCCCCTGCCTGCTCCCAGGAGGGGATTTAACAGGACAAAAGAATTTGGTCCTCTGGGAATATGAGCTCTTGGCCCCAGTCCCTGGACCCTCCAACAGAGCACCTTCCCTCATCCGGCTTGTGATCCTCCCCTGATGATGGGGGCTCTGGTGACCAGGCAATGATTGGATGGGCCCACAGGGGTGAGGAACAGGTCACTCCTCCAAGGCTCAGGGAGAAAGAGTTAGTGTGGGATTGCAAGCTGGGAAAGTAGGCAGCTGAGAGCAAAAGGAGAGGACAGCATCCCAGAGAGAGAAGGGGCAGGGGGAGAAAAGTGGAGACTAAAACAGAGAAACAGGGTGAGGGCAAGGCAGAATGAGATGATACTCAAGCAAAGGAATGGGGAATTAGAAATAGAAATAAAAGTTAGAAAAAAGGAGAGAGGGAAAAAGATCTATCTATCTATATCTACACAGGGAGAGAGATTCAGAGAGAGGTATAAACAGGGGGAAAGCAGTGAAATACAAGGCATAGAGGGGAACAGAAACAGAGAAAGACTGATCCAGAATCAGAGACTCAGGGACACGAGACTGGGCTGTCTTTGGTCTTTGTTGTGAGCCATGGATGCAGAAGGGAAGAGTGAGCAGGGTAAACAAAAGAAGGGGCGAGTTTGCAGCAGTCTCTGGCCCGAGGGCTACGCAACCGCTGGGACTTTGACCTCCACGGTGGGTGAGTGAATCTCTGGGGTGGTCCTGAGGAGGCAGCAGGTGTGCACGCTCCATGCCCAGGCTCCGTGGGGCGATGGTTCGCCACGAGGAAAGTGAAGAGGAGAGATAAAAGCCCAGAATCCTAGAATGTTAAAAACAAGGGAATCTTAGAAAACATGGGGCGGTACAACTCCTCTGCTTTACAGAGTGGCGCACTGAGGCCCTGACTGATGAGGAGGGGGCAGAGGCAGAGCTGAAATCTGTCTCCTCCCTCCTGACCTCAGAGTTCGCCCACTGCACTGCTTTCTCCAAGGAAGAGAGTTGGAGGGGCCAGGGCTTTGGATCCGAGGGGAGCAGGGGGCTAAGGTGGACAGTGAGCACTGGGTAGGGACTACCCCCTGGGTCCCCATGGGGATGGGACCCTCACTCCAGATATCTTTTCTCAGTGTGTGCCTCCCAGGTGTTTCCTTTTGCTCCTGTTCTCTGTTCCCCGGCTGGCTCTCAGACTAATTACTGTGGGGGCTTAGTGAGCCTGTAGGGAGAAGAGGCAAGCCTTTCCCACGAGCTCAGGTTCCTGCAGCCTGGTGGCCAGGCCAGGACTGGGATAGGGGAGAAGATGAAATGTATGTGTGGGGAGGGTGTGTCTGAGCAGAAGAGTGAGGAATGTTTCATCTTCCCAGGTGGGGGGAATGGGACAATGGGAACAATATAAAGGCTTAAGTTGCATGTGAACCATGAGAGCAGGGAGCAAGTCATAGGGGTCTTAGACAGAGACCTGGGCAGTTTGTTAGGGTGTCAGAGCGAATAGGAGATCCACAGGGTGAGACCCAGGAAGGTGGTATGTGTGCTCAGAGAGGTGAAAGGCTTTGGAGGGGCATGCCTTACATGGGGATGCATCTGGGGGTGTGTAATAGGGAGTGGGCACACGGTGCAGAAGTGAGGCAGAGGGAGCGTGAGTGCCCAGGACAAGTGAGTCTGAGGGGCGGACTTCATGTGGAGAGGGCAGCATGGGTTAGGGGACTCAGAAGTGAAGCAGGGCCAAGGCTGAGCTGGATTCAGCTAATTCTGAATGCTGAAGAATTTCTGGTCAGGGCAGAGTGTATGAGCAACACACTGGGTCCTAGTAGAATCTGGGGGTTCCAGCATATGTGGTCCGGGATGGATGGGTGGGTCAATGCGGCAGCAAACTCTCCCTCCCCCCTCCTTCTCAGACATGAGCACTCAGCCCTACAGGAACCTCTCTGGTGTAGGAGTGGGGAGACCAAGTCTTTGCTCGCAAGGAGAACAGAGGGGTCGCCCACACTCCCGGCGCCGCCACCGCACCACCTTCAGTCCAGCGCAGTTGGAACAGCTGGAGTCAGCTTTTGTGAGGAACCAGTATCCTGACATTTGGGCCCGAGAAGGCCTCGCCCAGGACACAGGCCTCAGCGAAGCCAGAATCCAGGTGATGGCCCAGGATCCTTCCCCCACCATCCCCTGAAGAAATGCAGATTCGGTGATTGGGAACTACTGGGACATAAATTCTCAGGGTACTATAACCCTAACCAAAATGTTCACCAGAACAGAGTCTTACCCAACAGTCAGCATAACCTCATCTACGTCAGGAATGTCACTTGAGTTTAACCTTGGAGCGAACCTAATCTAACTTGAATTTCAATATCAAACCCCAACCTTAACAGTGATGTGAACTCCAACAGAAATTCAATCCTGACTATTCACACACGTATGTAACCTTGTCCCTAACCATGGCCTTGAAACTCAATCAACCTGATGCTCCCTCAATTCTAACCATAGAGTTAATTAATCTTAAGAATAAACTGTACCCTAAATCCAACCTGCTCTGTAACAATTAAACTCATCCATAGTCTTAGTCTCTAATAACCCTAGAGGAAATTTCCCATTCTCTGTGGAGGTGAAATGCCACTGTGTCATGTTTATCTCTTTCTTTTTAGAAGTTGACATTTCTTACTCACCCAAAGTTGTAGCAGGGCAAATTTAGACATGGATTGGGGGAATGGTGTGGGTCTTGCTTTGTCACTAGGCCTGGCTCAGCTATGCCTTCTGCAAGAGCTTTACTTCCTCTGGGGATGTGGGGGAGTCTTATGCTCTGTACCAGTCTGTAGCCGCATATGAGAATGCCACCTATTTGAGAGAGGGGCTCTGATGTGGCTATTCTCCCTCCTCCTCAGGTCTGGTTCCAGAACCGCAGAGCTAAGCAGAGGAAGCAAGAGCGGTCACTGCTCCAGCCACTGGCCCATCTGTCTCCTGCCACCTTCTCTGGTTTCTTGCCTGAGCGCCCTGCTTGCCCCTACTCCTACCCAACACCACCTCCCCCAATGACCTGCTTCCCTCACCCCTACAACCATGCCCTTCCCTCTCAGCCCTCCACTGGTGGTTCCTTTGCTCGACCCCACCAGTCTGAAGACTGGTACCCCACCCTGCACCCAACCCCTGCTGGTCATCTGCCCTGCCCTCCACCCCCACCCATGCTTCCCCTCAGCCTTGAGCCACCAAAGTCCTGGAACTAAAGTTAAACAAGTACTGATAAGGTAATTTCCCAGCCTGTGACCCTCACAATACAGAAAACTGGGTTGTTTCCTTTCCTTCTAAGGGCGAAGTAGAAATATGGTGAGGGACAGCTCAGAGACTGGGAATGTTAAAATGGGAGATCATGATGAAGGCTCACTGAGCTGACTGAGTGAATTTAAGGAGGTGAAACTACTGGAAGATATAGGTAAAGAGCCCCAGTGGAGGTGACTGGTGGGAAAGTGACATTGAGGGAAGCAGTGGTTGCTGCTGGTGGATGGAAATGGTTGAAGGGGATAGAACTTTTGGGACTTCACTCATTGAGATCACAGTTGAGGACCTTCATCCCCATTGTTTCTAGCTGATTTCAATAAGGCTTTTGATTTAAAGTCTACCTATACATCCCTTCCCCATCACCACCATTCGAATCCATCATTAAGTTTTGTTCATTCTATCCTGGAAATAGCTCTTGAATTTATTCCTCTCCTTTCTGTTCCAGCAGACACTTTGCTTTTTCTGGCCCCACGTTTTCTAATTAATCCTCTTCCTTGGTTCCCTTAGCTCCAGTCTTTCCTACTTCCAACAGGCTTTGTAAATCTGATCATCAAATATTAGCTTTCCAGTGTTTTATAAACAATAAATAAATAATACCTGATTTGCTAAGCCTGTAAGAGTCTTCAACGTTACCTTCAACGTAACTTTTAA
Organism: Balaenoptera borealis; assembly: GCF_965194805.1. NCBI lineage: Eukaryota > Metazoa > Chordata > Mammalia > Artiodactyla > Balaenopteridae > Balaenoptera > Balaenoptera borealis. Next base: position 166,415,957 of record NC_138867.1, read on the forward strand.
GTCACCTGCATGTGGTTTTGTTATTGAGCAAGGGCTCCTGTGACTGCAGCACAGAAAGCCAAACTCTGACAGCTGATGTTTGCAGTAAAGTAAGGGTTTATTGCAGGGCGCCAAGCAAGGGAGTGGGAGACAAGCCTCAGATCTGCTCCAAATTGGCCTTTGAGTTGGGAGTGTTTTTAAAGAAGAAGAAAAAAGAAGTTGGGATTAATCATCGTCTTGTGACATCTCTTAATCATAATTGTGGAAGTCAGGATGTGTCCAGTTTACAATTCTCTAGCCACCTGGGGAATCTGTGAGCTCATCCTGCTCTGGAGAAACAACCTGAGTTTGTGTGTTAATGATGATATCTACAACAGCAATTTTAGTACATTAATGATGTTATAGACAATAGCAAGTTTAGTCGTCTGATTCTGTTTGATTAGTGTTCAGTTAGCACAGGATTGAGGTCAGAAGAGACAAACAAGGGAATAAAGTTTTGAGTAGAGAGATTAGTCATAAACTCACAAAGGGAACTCAATTTTAGAGGGGCTCAGTTTCAGTTTGTGATAGAGAAGAAACAATTTGATTAAGGGCAAACTTTTCCAAGAGCAAACCATGAGTCTTGAGGCTCATAAGAGGTCATTCCCAGGAAAGAACCTGCTGTGAAGTGCCTTAGTCTGAGCTCTCCTAACAGAAACATGGTGTGGCCTAGTTGGTTTGCCATTTATATACTATATTGCTTGTAATGTACTTATTTTACTCATAATTTACTTATTTATATGTAGGTCTACCTCACTTATGGGCAGATCCATAGAAGAATTCTGAGTAAACAAGCCTCTAGGGATTTTATTTGCAGTTTTTTATATGCATTATATTTTAAAAGTCTGGAATTGAAACCTCTGTGATGCACAATTCCATTTCCATGTAATTATCCCCTTGCGCCAGACCGCCTTCCTGAAAGATAATACTGGTTTGCATGCCTCCCAAAATGTCAGTGTCAGTTTCAGCACATCCTTATCGACATTGATCATTTTGGACACTTTTTTAACTGAGAGTGATGTCTCCTAGTTGGTTATTTTTTCAGTTTTCATTTAATCGATTGCTAGTGAAAGTTAAAAATAGTTTCATGTTTATTGGCAATTTACTTTTTTTTCTCCTCTGCATTGCTTTTCTGAGTTATTTGTGTATTTGATTTAGTTATCTCTTATTAGTGCTTGAGGAACCCCAAGTGAGAAATCTCCTCTTAATTTTACTGGCTTCACCCATGTTTTCCTCATTATTTGGATCAAAATATTATGCCTTGAGTCATCTTAAATTTATTTTAGTTTGTGCAGTAAAATAGTCATCCAATTTCCCCTCAATCAGCTAGCTTGTTTTTCCAATATAATTTATTTAACAGTCTAACACTGATTTGTAAAAACATTTTTTCACACACTAAGATTTCATATGGGGCAGTTGTAGACTCCTAATTCTTTCCCACCAATTAGCTTCTCTATTCTGATATCAGTACCATAGTGTCTTAATTACCAAAAATGTAAGGATCTTTAAAATGTTAAATTTTCTTATTCAAATACAAGGTGTGTCTTGTTATTTTTTCCAGATTTCTCTTATGTCCCTCAGGAAACTTCTTGGTATTTTTTTATAAAACAAATCTTAATAAGAGTTTTATAAATTACAAAAGTTATATAGGGTCTTTGTAACAGTCAACCCAAAAGATTTATATACATATAAGACATATATATTATATAGATGAATATGTATTATACATGAATATATATTTATACATATTAACCTGGATTAATCACAAAACCCCATGTTAAGCAATTTCAACTCAACATGAGATAAACAACATTAGTAGTGTGTATCTGTTTGCAACTTATTATGCTCATAGAAAAATATACAGACATACACATGTAACAGGGAAGAACAAGATCTGACTCCATGTTGGATCTGTTTCTTTTACTTTAACCTTTGCTCTCCATTACTTTTTGTTACTATAATCACTAAAAGGCTGTTGTCTATAGCTATAGGCATACATAATGGCCTTCCTCGGGGAACCCTGCCCCTCTGCCTGAATATTAAACTAAAGTGCCTTTGTTCAGCTCACAGGGAAACAAACACCCTGACCCTGCCCAACTGTGAATGGCTGCAGAAAAGAAGAAATTAACGCAGCCCCTCCCTGAGGATGGCCAAAAACCAGGAGATATTTTGCAAGACTTACGGCCTTTTACTTTACTTCCTCACCTCCTCCCCTTCTCTGTTCTATAAAAAAAGCTAGGGCTTCCCTGGTGGCGCAGTGGTTGAGAATCTGCCTGCCAATGCAGGGGACACGGGTTTGAGACCTGGTCTGGGAAGATCCCACATGCCGCAGAGCAACTAGGCCCGTGAGCCACAATTACTGAGCCTGTGCATCTGGAGCCTGTGCTCCGCAACAAGAGAGACCGTGATAGTGAGAGGCCCGCGCACCGCGATGAAGAGTGGCCCCCACTTGCCGCAACAAGAGAAAGCCCTCGCACAGAAACGAAGACCCAACGCAGCCATAAATAAATAAATAAATAAACATTAAAAAAAAGAAAAAGAAAAAAAAGAAAAATATCCCCCAGGAATCTGAAAACAAAGACTAGATTCCAGAATAATTACTGTGAATAAAAAAAAAAAAAAAAAAAAGCTAGCATCCAGATCCTGATAAGATGTTACTCTACAAAAAAAAACAAAATAAAAGAAGGTAAGAAAAAAGATGTTACTCTAGGACATTAGTCTGCCATCTTCTCAGACACCTGCTTTCCAAATAAAGTTGCCATTCCTTGCCTCAACACCTCGTCTCCTGATTTATTTGCCTGTTATGTGGCAAGCAGAGTGAGCTTGGACTCAGTAGCACATACACTAATATTTTTTCCTTTTTAAAAATAAAAATGAGATCCTACTGTAAGTGGATATAGATATAAAAACATCTTTCAACTGGATCACATAGATTTTTATTGTTTTCATTCCATTAACTGGCAATTTTATGAGCCATTTAACCATTCCCCTATCATTTGAGAGTCAGAGTTAGTTTGATATTTTGTTTTGTTTTACCACCACAAATGCCACTGTAGTTGTTTCATTAAAGGATAATTCTCAAAAAAAAAAAGGTAAAATCATGACTCTCAGAGATACGTAAATTTTATTTAACTCATTATTAATAAGGCAACAATAAAGATGTCAAAGCCAGTTCAAAGGACAAAGACCAAGCATATTTATATATGAGGAATAGTGAAATGAATGTGTAAATGGAGGCAAAACTGCCTTCTTTCCTAGTTGAGGAGGGAATTCAATTGACCCTTCAGGGGATGGGATTTATTTACGTGTCTACAGACAAGAATTATTTTGCATTGCTCTCAGTTATCTACAATTTACAGAGTTATAAATTAGCTCAAAGGCAAAGAAAGCCTCAGAGCGCACAAAGAATCAAAATCAAATAACCGGGCTTCCCTGGTGGCGCAGTGGTTGAGAATCTGCCTGCCAATGCAGGGAACATGGGTTCGAGCCCTGGTCTGGGAAGATCCCACATGCTGCGGAGCAACTGGGCCCGTGAGCCACAACTACTGAGCCTGCGTGTCTGGAGCCTGTGCTCCGCAATAAGAGAGGCCGCGATAGTGAGAGGCCCGCGCACCGCGATGAAGAGTGGCCCCCGCCTGCTGCAACTAGAGAAAGCCCTCGCACAGAAACGAAGACCCAACACAGCCAAAAAAAAAAAAAAAAAAAAAATCAAATAACCTGGAAAGGAGGGCCCTAAACAGTGCATGGCTTTCCATTGAATCACATTTTCCCCCTACAGTTTCCTCTGGTCCAGGTGCTTTTTACTTCTGTAGGCTAGATGTTCCAAGGTTGGACTGCTGTGTTAAGGGTTATGTACATTTAAAATTGTAAGAGATACAGCCTGATTAGTTTACCAAAAAGTGTAGCTTAGGAAAATGTCCTGTTTAGTTAAAAATTTTTTTTTCTTTAAGCCTAGAAAATTCTTCCCCCTAATATTTCTTTAAAGGTTTGATTTTTAAAAAATCTAAAATAAATACAGAACCTACTTTTGTATATGCTGAGAATCAAGGGACTGAGTATCTTCTAGATCAATAGTAAAATATACCAGCACTATTCATTAAATAAACTACCTTATTCATTGAATCAAATTGCTACGTTTATCACATATCATAAGTTAAATTCGTGTGAGGTTTAAAAATCTATTCTTGGTTCTCTATTCGAGGGTTGGTTCTCCCACTAGCTTTTCAGGATCACGCAGGCAGCGGCACACATCCGGGGTCCCCCTCGGCCTCATCACACCTGCTGGCGAGCTGGCACATGCGCGGTCAAGTATTCTGTGTCCTTCACTCCAGCCTTCCTAGCCCCTCTCAGCCTCCTGTCCCGCTGCCCGGCCCGCGGACCCACTACGGGGGAGGAAGGGGTGCGAGCGAAGGAAGGAAGACAGAGGGTGTTTGCGCACTACTGGCCCCCCCTCGCTGTCAGCCTGCACGGGTCCTGGTGCCTATGGTGCCAGGGACTGAACTGAGGGGCTGAGGCCGGAGAGGTTAACAAGGCATCTCAGCGTCCCTGCGGGTCTTAGAAAGCCCAAGAGGCAGAACAAGGCGTACCTCGACTCTTCCGGTTCCCCTGTCCTTCCTTCTCGGGATTAGAGATATCCTTACAGTTCAAACTGGCAGAAGATTGGAATCTTTGCCCCAATTGGGGTTGAAAAAGAGAAAGAAAAATAACTGCCTTTGAAGCAGCGACATCCCTTCACTCATCCCCGCCAACCAAAGGGGAAATGCAGCCACGTGAGGGTAAAGAAGTCACGAATTCTTCTTTGCGTTGGGAAATCTAAATCCCTGGTTTTTCAGGAAGCTCCATTCCCAGTAGGATCCAAATCTGAGTTCAGAAAACGAAATGACTTGGAGTCCGAAATGGGTGTGCAGGGCGTAAGGGGCAGAAGCTCTGGGGTGGCGTAGCGGGGCGCACTGCTCCAGGCGACTTTGGAAACAATTAGGGCGCTCCTGCAAACTACTGAAGACTGCGGGGCTGAATCGCGGAGTTTCCAGGCGCTCCTAGAAGGCTGGGAGGTGCGGTCCCGGAGACCCTACAGGTCCGGGCTGGGAACGGGCGGGGCATGCTCGACGCAATGAAAACAACCAGGCCTAAGAAAGCGGAGGAGTTAAAACATTCAGCTCCTGTGAGAAACCTCCTCCCAGACACCTGGGGACTCGAGGCCTGGGCCACTTCTAGCTCTACCAGCCTCACCTTCCCGGGAGCTCGAGCAACGCGTTTCTAAGCGCTTCAGACACTTCTTGGTCCCGGGGTCTGGCTCCTCTCCAGCCCGAGCTCGGGGTTTTTTGCCCAATGCAAACGACACCTGGTCCCTTCACGGCCGCAGGACAAGTTCTCTAGGTTCTGAGCTCGCGGCCTTAAGGGTCTTGAGAAGAGTCCCTCTCCGCGCATCCAGACCGGGGGCTCCTGGCTCCCGAGATTGGCAGGAGAACACGTGAAGACCCCGGCCCACTGCCTGCCTGGCGGCTGCTCCCTCCTATACCAGAGACCTCTTCAGTTCGCCCGTTCCCAGACTGCACATCTAGGCGCTGTCTGAACCGTCCACCCGCGCAAACAGCGCCCCCTTCGGCTCAATGACTCCCTCTTTGACTCAGCCGCCTTTCGGAGGATGAAACCTGGTAATATCTTGCAGACCCAGGAAGCGAGATCAGTGCCATTAGGGCAGGGAATCGCGGTACAGGCGACCTAGGTATTAGACCTAAGCGGGGAAAGGAGCTGGAGCTCCAGGTGGCAAGCGCCCTGGACCCTGAAAGCTTCTCACCTGGTGGAGACAGGAGCGGCTGGATGAGGACCAGAGAGGGCCTTCAAAGTGCTGGGTCCAGAGTAGGGGACCCAGTGCCAGGCTCTAAGACTGTACTGGGTGGGTTTTCCCCTGCAGGGGCTCCTACCAATCAATCCTCCCGCTATTTTCCCGGTTTTTCCAAATTCTCCTGGAATTAAAATGCTCACTCTTTTTCACGCTAGAAGCAAAAGCTGAACCCAAAGTCCCAGTAACAAGAGCAGCTCGGAGACTCAGTCTCTTTTGAATTTGGTCAACTAACTTCAGAGTTTTCCAGGTTCCTGCTCCAGGAGGTCCTTCCTCCACTCCCTACGACATGCCCCTCAGATTCAACTCCCTCAATACTAGGCATCTGAAAGCCTAGGGGGTCCCTTACAGCTCTCCTAGCACCCAGCTAAGAAGCCCAAGATGGAATAGGGTAGGCGTCAGCCCCACAGGGTGACTCATTGAAGGTGTGTGTGTGTATGTGTCTGTGCTAGCATGTGGGTGTGGGTCTTTGGGGGCTGCAGTGTCTGGATAGGCCTAGGAAGCCACATGGCCTAAGGCTTTGGAATTCAGGGTGCTCAAAATGTGCCCTTATCAATTTGTTTGCTGGACTTCTGGGTCCATCTGAGCCCTGGCATCTCTGTACCAGCAAACAGAACCTGAGGAGCTGGTATAGGGTATGTCAACTAGCAGCTAGAACACCTCTGGGAAATTCTGGCATTTTCTAGAGTGAGATGGGCTCATATGCATTCAGGGTCAGGAAGCCATGGGCACCTCAGAAACTCAGGCTTGGAGCCTAAGCCTGGTCAGGTGAGGGAGGTGAGGGGGAGCATGGGTAGAGACAGCTTCCTGTCCATCATATAAGCTCTGCCTTCACAGGGACATGAACCCCAAGGTCAAAGAAGTCAGGTCCTCTTGCCCATCTCCAGAGGATAGAATTGACTCCTGACCAAGCTACCTGCCCTAGCAGCAGTGTGGCAGGGCAAACTGCTTAGTCCCCAAGACTTCCACTACCACCTCCCCCTTTGCTGTTATAAACACTTCCACTTTTTCTGTTAGGCTTCTCAGTTATCAAAGCTAGAATTCTACTATCCTTATAGAATTCCATGCAAACATTTATTGGGTACCTTCCTAGTGCCAAGTGGGAGTCAAAAGCTGGAGATTCATCTCGAATCCAAGAAATTCCTGTCAGACACTGGGACATACCAAGATAGGAGAGGACATGTGAACCCAGCCTCTGACGAGGAAGAAAAGAAGTGTCTGAAAGGAGATCCCCAACACCCCACTTCAGACGACTTGTCCTCACTCTGCTGAGCTCCTCTCTGAGCTCACTTACAGGCGCTGTCCCCTCTGTGTGGGGAGCAGAGGGTCGTGGAGAAAGGGAGGAATGTGAGGGTCATGGCAGCCGCTGCTCAAGACAGGCACCCACAGAAGCCCTTGGCCTTGAAACCTAGCCACTCTGGACACAGAATCTCTGAGTATATGCTGGCCGCCCAGGAGAGGTATTTCGTTGGTTTACTGATCTCCCGCGGTGGACTTCTGAAGATCTAATCGCGGTGCGCTTCCTGACATCTTCCTGGGTAAGCTAGGTGTCTCCAGCAGCGCATGGGCCAGAGAACACGCCTGGCAGCAGAGCCTCCTCCCCGGTCCAGGGTAGGGCTCTGGGCGCACTCAGAAGTCCCACCTTTGCAAAGCCTCCAATTCAAGGAGCCTCCGCAGCTGCTTCTTCCTTGGAGGCCATGCAAGGGGTCCAGACACCCTTTTCTGCCCTCCCAGGACCACACTGGAAGTGAGAGGTCTGAGTGCGAGGGAGGTCCTGTGCCAGAGGGGGGCAATGGTTCTCTAGCAGGAGAGAATGCCTCTGGGCTGGTCCAGGAGGGTCTGTGGGGGATGCGACCCAACCTTGGCCCAATCAGGAAAAGAGAAAGTAGCTAATGTGATCTATATATATCTCTCCCTTGTTAAACACTCCTTACCTCTTTAACCAAACCAAACCAAAAGAAAACAAAAAAGCTACTTCAGCAATTCCTCCTCCCTACAGGAATTCAGTGTGTGAAAAATGCAAATTTCCTTCTGATGCCACTGTAAGCCCAAAGGACACTCCCTTCCCTAACCAGCTGCTGCAGGTGCCTGAACATCATCCCTAAGGACCAAATACCAACAGACAGGAATTGATCCCCAAGAGTATACTGAAGAGGTGGCTGCTGCTTCTGGAAGTTGGCAGGGTGTATATTTAAAGTTAATAATAGTCATAATATAATAGCCTCAGTGGCTCAAACCTGCTGTTTTTCTTACTTGCAGAAGAGATAAAGCAGTAGCATTGACTGCAGGATCCTGGCAGAGACCCAGGCCCAGCACCATGGTCAGGTGCAGGGGCAAGTCTGGCTTCCAGGAACTGGGATCTGTTCACAGGAGAGAAGTGGCCAGAGCCAAGACTGAGACACTGCATGGGGGCCTGGAGGTGAGCTCAGGAGCCGCAGAGGGGGCTGGGGAGGATGGGCTTAAAGGTGCAGCCATCCCCACTCTCTGTGCCCAGAAATGCTTGGTGCTGTCTGCACAAACTCCCACTAATTACAGTTGTGGGAATTAATTTTTATCACCCTTAAACTTGAGACATTCAACTTGCCTGGGGTAATGAATGAAAATTGGTGCTTGGGCTTCAGATTGACAGGGCAGGATCCCAGTGGGGTCAGCCGGAGTAGAGGTTTGGTTTTATCATAGTCCGGTGGACAGTGTTTTTTTTTTTTTTTTTTTTTTTTTTAAGAGGAGGTGGTAGATACACTCAGGTCCAGCAGTTACTCTGAAGAGGAGAGGAGTGGAAGTACTGGCGTCCCCCTTTCACCACAGAGGCAAAGCACAGAAGCAAGGGAAGTGGGAGGAGCGCAGGACCAGGAGCTGGGGCTTTGAGTCTCTTGTTTTTGAAGGGACGTGTGAAGGATGTATTTCCTTCCTTAGGGCTAAAAGCAAACCCCGAGTTCCCCCTTGCTGTTTTATTTTGTTTTAGACTCTTCAAATCCCACCTCTTCCTCTGGAGCTTGTACACTCCTTCAGGGCACTTTGTCCTGGGCACACTGTCTCCTGCATTTTCCAGACCCCAGAACCCGCCCCATTCCCGCAAGTATCAGACCCAGCAGGGCCTAGTCCCAGCCCCAGGAAACTTGAATCTTGAACTCCTGCCTGTCCTTAGAGTGGAAGTCAGAAATCTTCCAGGCACATTCATCCATCTGGGCCCTTGGCCCTCAGACGTGGTAGAGATGGTTCTCTCTCCCTTCCTGCATCCTCATTCTTTTCTATAATTGCCCTTCTCCCTCCTTTTTCCCAGGCTCACTCTGCTCTCTTCTTTTTCTCCCCTACATTTATCCTTTAACCTTGGGTGAACTTGGTTCAGTCCTGCTTTAATAACCACAGCACCTGGACCAGGCAGGAGTGTGGGGTGGCTGCAAATGGTCTTTGCCTCCCTTGCTTCCTCCTTCTCATTACCTGTCTGTCCCTAGTGTGGGGGACTGAGACAACTTCCTACCCCGACCTTCCTTGAGTACAGGATGGGTTGGGAAGTAGGCAGTGGTGACATGAAAAGAGAAAAATAATCATTTGGGAGAGATCAGGTCTAGGGCATCTGGTCCAGCAGGGATAAGAGGGCAGTGCCCATATTTCCTGTCTGTACAGTTCTGGGAATGTCACCACTGGGGTTGGTAATGCGGACTTGGCCCAAGTCGGGTCACCTCCTCCTATTCCTGGAGGCAGCTGCCTTTGGGTGAAGAGTTTACTTCCTGTGCTCAAATCTCAGAAACTTTTCCTTGCTTCTGGATCTGGGGAGGGGAAGAGGGAGGGACTGCAGGCCATCTGAGGTATGTCTACTCCATAACTTGCCTGGGTGGAGTGGGTCATATGAAGGGGACCCAGGCACCCACCTCACCTTTTCCCCCTCCCTCCCAACTGGCTACCCTTCTTGGAAGCTATGAGGCTTGGTCACTGCTTGGTATCCACAGTATTCATCATCACTCCAAGAAAACTTAAAGTAAGTGATTCAGGCTGAAAGACTACAATATATGTCAGAAATCTGGATCTACACAAAGAAATGAAAAACGTTGGAAATAGAATAAATGAAGGCAAAGTGAAATCTTTTTATTCCTTATTTTTATCGCTCTAAAAGCTAACTGCTTAAACAAAAGTTGTATGTATTGTGAATTTATAGCATATTTAAAAGTGACATGTATGACAACAATGGCAAAAGGATGGAAGAGAGGAATTGGGAATATACATGTATAAGATTGTTACATTACAGGAGAAGTATAAAGTAAGAGGTTTAAATAATAAGAAGTTAATAGAGGAGGTGAAGAGAAATCATAAAGTTTAATCCATAAAGGCAAGAGAAGAGGGGAAAAAAGAAGACAAGTTGAACAAATAGAAAACATCCAGCAAGAAGACAGATTTTTAACCCAACGATATGAATAATCACTTAAATGTGGATGGCCTAAACAATCTCTGTTAATAGATTTGGGGAAAAAAAAGCAAGATCCAAGTAAATGTGGTCTATAAGAAACATATTTTAAATAAAAAGACATAGGTTAAAACAGTAGTTATAAAGGAGAGTGGGGTAATTTTGCTCACGAGGGTACATTTGGTAATGTTTGAAGACATTTTTGGTTTTCAAAACGAGGAGGTGCTACCCACATCTAGTGGGTAGAGGCCAGGGACACTGCTAAATATCCTAAAATGGACAGGATAATCCCCCACAACAAAGAATTATTTGTCCCTAAATTTCATTAGTACCGAGGTTGAGAAACCTTGGGTTAAAATTTAAAAATTTGAGAGATGTCATGAAAACAGTAACCAAAAGAAAGTTGAGGTCATCATATTTATTCAAATAAATTAGACTTCAGAACGGCAATATTGTCAGGGATAAAGTGGAGCATTACAAATGAAAAAGAGGTCCATTCTCCAAGAAGACATAACAATCCTAAATGTGTATGAACCTTCACACATACACAAACTTCAAAATATATGCAACTAAAGCTAATAGATCTGAAGAGAGAAATTGATAAATCCAAATAATAGTTGGAACTTCAATACTCTTCTCCCATTAGCTGAAAAAACAAGTAGGCAGAAATTCAGTAAAAATATGGATACCTTGAACAGAACTATCAACCAACTTGACATAATTAGCATTCATAGAACACTCTAGGCCCCAAATAGCAGAATATATATTCTTTTTGATGCACATGGAACATTGATCAGGATACACCATGTTCTGAGAAATAATACAAACCTTAAAAAATTGAAAAAAATTGAATTAATAAAAAAGTGTGAGCAACAGTCAGCTCTACCCACCACCAGAGCCTCCCATCAAGCCTCTTAGATAGCCTGAACCACCAGAGGGCAGACAGCAGAAGCAAGAAAAACTACAATCCTGCAGCCTGTGGACCAAAAACCACAGTTACAGAAAGATAGACAAGATGAAAAGGCAGAGGGCTATGTACCAGATGAAGGAACAAGAAAAACCCCCAGAAAAACAACTAAATGAAGTGGAGATAGGCAACCTTCCAGAAAAAGAATTCAGAATAATGATAGTGAAGATGATCCAGGACCTCGGAATAAGAATGGAGGCAAAGATTGAGAAGATGCAAGAAATGATTAACAAAGACCTAGAAGAATTAAAGAACAAACAAACAGAGATGACCAATACAATAACTGAAATGAAAACTACACTAGAAGGAATCAATAGCAGAATAACTGAGGCAGAAGAACGGATAAGTGACCTGGAAGACAGAATGGTGGAATTCACTGCTGCGGAACAGACTAAAGAAAAAAGAATGAAAAGAAATGAAGACAGCTTAAGAGACCTCTGGGACAACATTAAATGCAAAAACATTCACATTATAGGGGTCCCAGAAGGAGAAGAGAGAGAAAGGACCAGAGAAAATATTTGAAGAGATTATAGTCGAAAACTTCCCTAACATGGGAAAGGAAATAGCCACCCAAGTCCAGGAAGCACAGAGAGTCCCATACAGGATAAACCCAAGGAGAAGCACGCCGAGACACACAGTAATGAAAGTGGCAAAAATTAAATACAAAGAAAAATTATTGAAAGCAGCAAGGGAAAAATGACAAATAACATACAAGGGAACTCCCATAAGGTTAACAGCTGATTTCTCAGCAGAAACTCTACAAGCCAGAAGGGAGTGGCATGATATACTTAAAGGGATGAAAGGGAAGAACCTACAGCCAAGATTACTCTACCCGGCAAGGATCTCATTTAGATTTGATGGAGAAACCAAAAGCTTTACAGACAAGCAAAAGCAAGGAGAATTCAGCACCACCAAACCAGCTCTACAACAAATGCTAAAGGAACTTCTCTAGGTGGGAAACACAAGAGAAGAAAAGGACCTACAAAAAGAAACCCAAAACAATTAAGAAAATGGTCATAGGAACATACATATCGATAATTACCTTAAACGTGAATGGATTAAATGCTCCTACCAAAAGACACAGGCTCGCTGAATGGATACAATAACAAGACCCATATATATGCTGTCTACAAGAGACCCACTTTAGACCTAGGGACACATACAGACTGAAAGTGAGGGGATGGAAAAAGATATTCCATGCAAATGGAAATCAAAAGAAAGCTGGAGTAGCTATACTCATATCAGATAAAATAGACTTTAAAATAAAGAATGTTACAAGAGACAAGGAAGGACACTACATAATGATCAAGGGATCAATCCAAGAAGAAGATAAAACAATTATAAATATATATGCACCCAACATAGGAGCACCTCAATGCATAAGGCAACTGCTAACAGCTATAAAAGAGGAAATTGACAGTAACACAACCATAGTGGGGGACTTTAACACCTCACTTACACCAATGGACAGATCATCCAAAATGAAAATAAATAAGGAAACAGAAGCTTTAAATGACACAATAGAGCAGATAGATTTAATTGAAATTTATAGGACATTCCATCCCAAAACAGCAGATTACACGTTCTTCTCAAGTGCGCACGGAACCTTCTCCAGGATAGATCACATCTTGGGTCACAAATCAAGCCTCAGTAAATTTAAGAAAATTGAAATCATATCAAGCATCTTTTCTGACCACAACGCTATGAGATTAGAAATGAATTACGGGAAAAAAACGTAAAAAACACAAACACATGGAGGCTAAACAATACATTACTAAATAACCAAGAGATCACTGAAGAAATCAAAGAGGAAATCAAAAAATACCTAGAGACAAATGACAATGAAAACACGACGACCCAAAACCTATGGGATGCAGCAAAAGCAGTTCTAAGAGGGAAGTTTATAGCTATACAAGCCTACCTCAAGAAACAAGAAAAATCTCAAGTAAACAATCTAACCTTACACCTAAAGAAACTAGAGAAAGAAGAACAAACAAAACCCAAAGTTAGCAGAAGGAAAGAAATCATAAAGATCAGAGCGGAAATAAATGAAATAGAAACAAAGAAAACAATAGCAAAGATCAATAAAACTAAAAGCTGGTTCTTTGAGAAGATAAACAAAATTGATAAGCCATTAGCCAGACTCATCAAGAAAAAGAGGGAGAGGACTCAAATCAATAAAATCAGAAATGAAAAAGGAGAAGTTACAACAGACACCGCAGAAATACAAAGCATCCTAAGAGACTACTACAAGCAACTTTATACCAATAAAATGGACAACCTGGAAGAAATGGACAAATTCTTAGAAAGGTATAACCTTCCAAGACTGAACCAGGAAGAAGCAGAAAATATGAACAGACCAATCACAAGTAATGAAATTGAAACTGTGATTAAAAATCTTCCAACAAACAAAAGTCCAGGACCAGATGGCTTCACAGGTGAATTCTATCAAACATTTAGAGAAGAGCTAACATCTATCCTTCTCAAACTCTTCCAAAATATTGCAGAGGAAGGAACACTCCCAAACTCATTCTATGAGGCCACCATCACCCTGATACCAAAACCAGACAAAGACACTACAAAAAAAGAAAATTACAGACCAATATCACTGATGAATATAGATGCAAAAATCCTCAACAAAATACTAGCAAACAGAATCCAACAACACATTAAAAGGATCATACACCACGATCAAGTGGGATTTATCCCAGGGATGCAAGGATTCCTCAATATACGCAAATCAATCAATGTGATACACCATATTAACAAACTGAAGAATAAAAACCATATGATCATCTCAATAGTTGCAGAAAAAGCTTTCGACAAAATTCAACACCCATTTATGAAAAAAACTCTCCAGAAAGTGGGCATAGAGGGAACCTACCTCAACATAATAAAGGCCATATATGACAAACCCACAGCAAACATCATTCTCAATGGTGAAAAACTGAAATCACTTCCTCTAAGATCAGGAACGAGACAAGGATGTCCACTCTCACCACTATTATTCCACACAGTTCTGGAAGTCCTAGCCACAGCAATCAGAAAAGAAAAAGAAATAAAAGGAATCCAAATTGGAAAAGAAGAAGTAAAACTGTCACTGTTTGCAGATGACATGATACTATACATAGAGAATCCTAAAACTGCCACCAGAAAACTGCTAGAGCTAATTAATGAATATGGTAAAGTTGCAGGATACAAAATTAATGCACAGAAATCTCTTGCATTCCTATACACTAATGATGAAAAATGTGAAAGAGAAATTATGGAAACACTCCCATTTACCATTGCAACAAAAAGAATAAAATACCTAGGAATAAACCTACCTAGGGAGACAAAAGACCTGTATGCAGAAAACTATAAGACACTGATGAAAGAAATTAAAGATGATACCAACAGATGGAGAGATATACCATGTTCTTGGATTGGAAGAATCAACACTGTGAAAATGACTATATTACCCAAAGCAATCTACAGATTCAATGCAATCCCTATCAAATTACCAGTGGCATTTTTTACGGAGCTAGAACAAATCATCTTAAAATTTGTATGGAGACACAAAAAACCCCGAATAGCCAAAGCAGTCTTGAGGCAAAAAAACGGAGCTGGAGGAATCAGACTCCCTGACTTCAGACTATACTACAAAGCTACAGTAATCAAGACAATATGGTACTGGCACAAAAACAGAAACATAGGTCAACAGAACAAGATAGAAAGCCCAGAGATAAACCCACGCACCTCTGGTCAACTAATCTATGACAAAGGAGGCAAAGATATACAATGGAGAAAAGACAGTCTCTTCAATAAGTGGTGCTGGGAAAACTGGACAGCTACATGTAAAAGAATGAAATTAGAATACTCCCTAACACCATACACAAAAATAAACTCAAAATGGATTAGAGACCTAAATGTAAGACCGGACACTATAAAACTCTTAGAGGAAAACACAGGAAGAACACTCTTTGACATAAATCACAGCAAGATCTTTTTTGATCCACCTCCTAGAGTAATGGAAATAAAAACAAAAATAAACAAATGGGACCTAATGAAACTTCAAAGCTTTTGCACAGCAAAGGAAACCATAAACAAGACGAAAAGGCAACCCTCAGAATGGGAGAAAATATTTGCAAACGAATCAACGGACAAAGGATTAATCTCCAAAATATATAAACAGCTCATTCAGCTCAATATTAAAGAAACAAACACCCCAATCCAAAAATGGGCAGAAGGCCTAAATAGACATTTCTCCAAAGAAGACATACAAACGGCCACGAAGCACATGAAAAGATGCTCAACATCACTAATTATTAGAGAAGTGCAAATCAAAACTACAATGAGGTATCACCTTACACCAGTTAGAATGGGCATCATCAGAAAATCTTCAAACAACAAATGCTGGAGAGGGTGTGGAGAAAAGGGAACCCTCTTGCACTGTTGGTGGGAATGTAAATTGATACAGCCACTATGGAGAACAATATGGAGGTTCCTTAAAAAACTAAAAATAGAATTACCATATGACCCAGCAATCCCACTACTGGGCATATACCCAGAGAAAACCATAATTCAAAAAGACACATGCACCCGAATGTTCATTGCAGCACTATTTACAATAGCCAGGTCATGGAAGCAACCTAAATGCCCATCAACAGACGAATGGATAAAGAAGTTGTGGTCCATATATACAATGGAATATTACTCAGCCATAAAAAGGAACAAAACTGAGTCATTTGCTGAGATGTGGATGGATCTAGAGACTGTCATACAGAGTGAAGTAAGTCAGAAAGAGAAAAACAAATATCGTATATTAACGCATGTATGTGGAACCTAGAAAAATGGTACAGATGAGCCGGTTTGCAGGGCAGAAGTTGAGACACAGATGTAGAGAACAGACATATGGACACCAAGGGGGGAAAACTGCGGTGGGGTGGGGATGTTGGTGTGCTGAATTGGGCGATTGGGATTGACATGTATACACTGATGTGTATAAAATTGATGACTAATAAGAACCTGCAGTATAAACAAACAAACAAAAAAAATAAAATAAAAATTAAAAAATTTAAAAAAAAAAGGTGCTACCAGAAAACTACTAGAGCTAATCAATGAATTTAATAAAGTAGCAGGATACAAAATTAATGCACAGAAATCTCTTGCATTCCTATACACTAATGATGAAAAATCTGAAAGTGAAATTAACAAAACACTCCCATTTACCACAGCAACAAAAAGAATAAAATATCTAGGAATAAACCTACCTAAGGAGACAAAAGACCTGTATGCAGAAAATTATAAGACACTGATGAAAGAAATTAAAGATGATACAAATACATAGAGAGATTATACCATGATCTTGGATTGGAAGAATCAACATTGTGAAAATGACTCTACTACCCAAAGCAATCTACAGATTCAATGCAATCCCTATCAAACTACCACTGGCATTTTTCACAGAACTAGAACAAAAAATTTCACAATTTGTATGGAAACACAAAAGACCCCGAATAGCCAAAGCAATCTTGAGAACGAAAAATGGAGCTGGAGCAATCAGGTTCCCTGACTTCAGACTATATTACAAATCTACAGTAATCAAGACAGTTTGCCACTGGCACAAAAACAGAAATATAGATCAATGGAACAGGATAGAAAGCCCAGAGATAAACCCACGCACATATGGTCACCTTATCTTTGATAAAGGAGGCAAGCATATACAGTGGAGAAAAGACAGCCGCTTCAGTAAGTGGTGCTGGGAGAACTGGACAGGTACATGTAAAAGTATGAAGTTAGAACACTCCCTAACACCATACACAAAAATAAATTCAAAATGGATTAAAGACCTAAATGTAAGACCAGACATTATCAAACTCTTAGAGGAAAACATAGGCAGAACACTCTATGACATAAATCACAGCAAGATCCTTTTTGACCCAACTCCTAGAGAAATGGAAATAAAAACACAAATAAACAAATGGGACCTAATGAAACTTAAAAGCTTTTGCACAGCAAAGGAAACCATAAACAAGACAAGAAGACAACCCTCAGAATGGGAGAAAATATTTGCAAATGAAGCAACTGACAAAGGATTAATCTCCAAGATTTACAAGCAGCACATGCAGCTCAATAAAAAACAAACAAACAACCCAATCCAAAAATGGGCAAAAGACCTAAATAGACATTTCTCCAAAGAAAATAAACAGATGAAACAGACACATGAAAGAATGCTCAACATCCTTAATCATTAGAGAAATGCAAATCAAAAAAACAATGAGATATCATCTCACACAGGTCAGATGGCCATCATCAAAAAATCTAGAAACAATAAATGCTGGAGAGGGTGTGGAGAAAAGGGAACACTCTTGCACTGTTGGTTTGAATGTAAATTGATACAGCCACTATGGAGAACAGTATGGAGGTTCCTTAAAAAACTAAAAATAGAACTACCATACGACCCAGCAATCCCACTACTGCACATATACCGTGAGAAAACCATAATTGAAAAAGAGTCATGTACCAAAATGTTCATTACAGCTCTATTTACCATAGCCAGGACATGGAAGCAACCTAAGTGTCCATCATTGGATGAACGGATAAAGAAGATGTGGCACGGAAAGTTTATTTTAGTGTGTTCAAAGAACAGTCAAGTTCGAGAGCGCTGCCATAGTACACTCTCAAAAGTTAATGGCAAGCTGCACTCCTCGAGTGTATAAAGGCCCAACAACTGTGAAGGCATTTCCCTGTGGGCAAAAGAAGAAAACAAAAAGGCCATCTCCCCAAAAAGAAAAGGGGCGTATGGGGCAGAAAAAGAACGACAGTATTTTTCAACTACGGCTCTTTCAGTGTATGGGACCTGATACCATGGCTCGCTGTGCCTGGTAAAGTTTCAGAGGTCCTGCCAAAGATCTGTGAGGTTTCCAGGAGAGCTGCCGGAAGCCTGCGGTTCAGAGGCCAGAGGAGCGTGAACTGGCTGCAAGCAGCCTGCCTAGGCTTCCTCGCTCCACAAGTATGCGTTTTCCCCAGGAAGGAGTTTGAACCTTGAAAGGCCTCCGTTACTTGCAGGGGTCTGGCATGTAGGAGAAATGAAGGCTGCACCAAGGCGTCCTCAACAGAGTGAGCTCTCAAACTATAGTTCTCCCTGGCAGTGGTGAGACATTCTGCAAATCAAGATAGTGACTTGGACCATAACAGAGACCTTCTCCAATAGCCCATAGGCTCGGGAGGCTCCCAGTGAGGTAAAGATAGTTGGATGCAACAACCACTCCAATGTTTTGGCCCCAGTTGGCTCGGTAGACGTCATGCGCATCCTGAATAGAGTCCCTTAGTGAAATCCTCGGGTAAGTAAGGGTAATCCTTAAGTGAGCTTGCTTCCAGAAAATAGAAGCAAGGAGATGATTGGCAGGGAAAGGCTCTGAGATTGCAGCGGTCAGCACGAGCTTGACAGATGCAATGTCACACAACGTTTCTTATCCCAGGAAACAACTCCAAAGCAGTGCATTCTTTCCTGGACTGGAAGATAATCTATGAGCTCTGTGGCAAGACCACTGTTTGATTGTGACGTCCTAGAGCTCGTTGGACTCGTCCTCTACAGCTGCACTCATTTCTCTCTGGCGTATGCCAAGCAGTAAGCAGGCCTCGTCCACAGCAGCAGAAGCCTGTTCCCCCAGCTGCGAAAATACAGATAAGGGTGAAGCTTCAAGAAGAAAGAGGTGTGCCACAGACAGTGCTCTCTGCAAAGGTTACAGGAAACCCTGCGTAGGACTACCTAAGTTAGCAGAGTGGTAGGAGTTCTGCCCACAAACCCTTTGGAGAGCTGCAGCCCCCGCCACGTAGCAAGCTGCGTTCAGAGGGTAAGTGGAAGCAGTACGCCTGTGGAGCCTGTGAAGGCTTTGGAATATTGAGTGTGGACATCGGGGTCAGAGCATGCACGTGTGCTTAGACACTTTGCACCAGGGACGAGGGCAGGTAAGTCGTTAGTTCAGAAAAGCAGAAGGTTGAACTTTGCACAGGCTACGGTGATTGTAGGCACAAAGTAGCCTTCTCCAAGAGCAGAGAAGCAGAGGCCGTCTCGACCAGCATCACAAAGAGCATCCAGTCACAAAAGGAACACATTGGAAGCAGGCTACCAATGCACAGTTTTCGAGGAAGGTACCTCAAGGCCAAGAAAGTGATACCTTGGGGGTGACCCGGACAACGATGTCTTCCCCCAGAAAGTAATTCTAGCACTTGTGATTCCTAAGTGAGCTGAGCTGCACAACCCTTGCCCCACAGTGGTGAGGCACAAGCATTGCAAATGGCCAGTGAACCACCAAATACACAGGTGCAGTAGTACCACCCACATCTCTCAGAGAACAAAGAGTTTCCATGCAGTGCATTCCCTCGTCATATGGAACGTGTATTTTAGTGTGTTCAAAGAACAGTCGTGTTCAAAGAACAGTCATGTTCGAGAGCGCTGCAATAGTACACTCTCAAAAGTCAATGGGAAGCTGCACTCACTCTAGTGTGTAAACGCCGAACACTGTGAAGGCATTTCCCTGTGTGCAAAAGAAGAAAATAAAAAGGCCATCTTCCCGAAAAGAAAAGAGGCCTAATGATCTCAAAAAGAATGAAAATATATTTCAAGTACGGCCCTTTCTGTGTACGGGACTTGAAAGCATGACTTGCTGTGCCTGGTAAAGTTTTAGAGGTCCTGCCAAAGATTTGTGAGGCTTCCAGGAGAGCTGCCGGAAGCCTTCGTTTCAGAAGACAAAGGAGCGTGAACTGGCTGCAAGCAGCCTGCCTAGGCTTCCTCGCTCCACATGTATGCGTTGTCCCCAGGAAGGAGTTTGAACGCTGAAAGGCCCCCTTTACTTGCTCGGGTCTGGAATGTAGTAGAAATGAATGAAGCACATAGGGATTCTCTTTAAATAACCTATGCTCTGTGAAAGACACTGTTAAGAGAATGAAAAGACAGACCATTGACTAGGAAAAAAATATCTGCAAAACACACAAAAGGCTGGTATCCAAAACACAGGGAGAGCTCTTCAAACTCAACAATAAGAAAGAAAACCATCAATTTAAAAATAGGCTAAAGCTCTGAACAGACATGTCCTCAAAGAAGATATACAGATGACAAATAAGCGTATTATAAGTTAATCCACAGTATATGTCATTAGAGAACTGGAAATGAAAGTAACAATGAAGTATCACTACGCATTTACTAGAATCACTAAAATCTAAAATACTGACAACATCAAATGCTCGTGAGTATGTGGAGCAACAGGAACTCTTATTCATTGCTGATAGAAATGCAAAGTGGTGTAGCCCCTTTGAAAGACAGTTTGAGAAGTTATTTAACAGCAAAGCATAGTCTTACCATATAATCCAGTAATCGAGATCCTTGGTATTTGCCCAAATGAGTTGAAAACATGTCCACACAAAACTTTGCATGTGGATATTAATAGCAGCTTTGTTCACAATTGCCAAAACTTGGAAGCAACCAAGATATCCCTCAGGATGTGAGTGGATAAATAAACTGTGGGACATCCAGAGGATGGAATATTATTCAGCACTAAAAAACAATGAGCTATGAAACCATAGAAACATGTGGAGAAACCTTAAATGCATATTATTAAGTGAAAGAAGCCAATCTGTGAAGACTACATACTATATGATTCCACTTATATGTCATTTTGGAAAAGTCAAAAGTATGGAGACAGTAAAGGATCAGTGGTTGCCAGGGATTCAGGGAAAGGAGGGAGGAATGAATTGGCAAGGCATAGAGGATTTTAGGGCAATGAAACTATTTTGTATGATAGTGTAATGGTGGATACATGTCACTGCACATTTGTCAAAACTTGTAGAATATACACCAAGAGTAAACTCTAATGTAAACTATGGACCTTGGTTAACAATAATGTATCAGTATCAGCTCATTAGTTCTAACAAATATAGCACACTAATGCAAGCTGTTAGTAATAGGGGAAACTTGGGGGGGGGGGGCGGGCCAGGGAATATGTGGAAAGGCTATACTTCTCATTTTTTTTTTGTAAACCTAAAACTGCTCAAAAAATAAATAAAGTTTATTAAATTAAAAAATACCTCAACAGAGCATCAGAGGATGGACAAACAAAGCCTGGACAAAACAGCAGGAAAAGCACACAGTTCAACAACCAAAAACAAAAAAAAAGAATTGGCACAGTGACTCTGGTTGGCCATAAGGGGTGTGTGTGTGTGTGTGTGTGTATTGAGAACTGGGATGCTGTATGATCTTCTGTAAGCGGGGAGAGACGTTGGGTCAGATACAAGTAGGGTTGACTCCTGACTACCACTCGCTATGTGACTAGGCACATCTGAGATAGAGGGCACCACGAGGCCGTCCAGAGTCGGCTCAGAGCCGGTGTTGCTCCCTCCAGTCTCCCTTCATCCTGATAGTTCTCCGCTCAGGGAATTCCGCGGGCCTGGGAGCGAGAGGGCCCGAGCTCCGGCCCTCTGAGAAGGAACCGGCACCACAGAAAGTGATGCGATGGAAACGTGTGGGGAAGTGAGCCTTAGAGATAGCGGCAATAATGGGAGAAGACAGGAGCCATGAAGGAGGACGGGCTGTACGATCCGTGCCAGGGCGAGAGTGAGGCCGACCTGGTGGAACCCCAGTTCCCCTGTGCCCCCGAAATCGCCGCCACAGTCTTCCAGCTTGGGGGCGCCCCACTCGGCCCTGCCCAGCTTGTGCTTCTAGGGGTCTCAGGCTCAGGACGCAGGTGGGACGCCAGCGGAGGCTCCAAGGCGAGTCCCTGCCGCGTTTCTCCAGGGCCCGGGAAGAGGGAACTGCCCGCACATAAGGTGAGGGCGAGGGCAGGAGCTCAGCAAAAGCTGAGCAGCCCCGGAAGCGGCAGAAGCTCAATCGCGGGTTCCCAGCCCCGGATACTCGCTTCTCACTCTCAGCCGGGTCCGGCCGCAGCTGCCCCTCCGAACCCCCTGATAGAGGCCTCACCCGTGCCCTTGACTGGGCCCACTTGAGGCCCTGGAAACAGAGACTCCTGAAGAGCTGCCCTGCGCCTGATCCCTGGGGGCTCCCCAGACCTGGATGGGTAAGGTAAGGCTGGGTCTGCCCCCAGACTTGCCCTAAGCGCTCAGGAGACCATGAGCAGAGACACGAAGAAGCCCCTTCTGCTGGCCCTGGGTGCCCGCCAGGGCTCTAATTGACCAAAGCTGAAACCCGCTGGAGGTGACAAAAACGACTGAAACCTGAGTCCCCGCTTCCGTGTGTTGATGCCCTTTGCTGATTCTTTGTAAAATCCAAGTGGAACCTTGCAATCCTGGCTCACAAACAAAGCGGGTGTCCTGGAGAGGGTGTAACCACAGGGGAACACCGCCTCCTTGTGGTCAGTGTTTGGTGGCTTCAGTGATGACGGGAAAACCACAAAAGGCTGGTGAAACTCAGCAATAGAGCAGGGGAATCACAGAGGCCGCTGGGAGTATGAAGAGCTTAGAGCAATGGAATATTGTTTCTCCTACCAAACTGGAAAACGTTATAAAACATAAGTCCTCCCTCATAGGGAGATATAGGCAATGCATCTCTAAATCCACCACACTGTATGTATATATGGTATATGTTTTCAGAAAATGAACTACTGTTAAAATAATGTCTAATAATAAAATAATAAAAATAAAATAAGTGTCTATGCCCATGGGAAAAAATCTGGAAGGAAAACAAAATGGGGACTCCAGTAGAATAACTGAAAAAGTGAAGAGGCCCATAATGGTTGATTATACGTATCAATTTGACTGGCCATGGGTTGTTTGTGAGGGTGTTTCTGGATGAAATTAACTTTTGAATTCATGGAATCAGTAAAGCAGATGGTCCTCCCCAAGGTGGACCAGCCAATTCATAGAAGGCCTGAATAGAACAAAAGGTGGAGGAAGAAGAAATTCCTCCCTCTTTCTTCTTACCCAGTTGCTTGAGCTGGGGCATCTATCTTCTGCCCTGGGCTTCCATGGTTCTCAGGCCTTGGGGCTCAGCCTGATTTACACCACCAGTTTTCCTGGGTCTCCAGCTTGCAGCTGGTAGATTTCTCAACCTCCAGAATTATGTGAGCCAATTTCTTATTTTATACACACACACACAATTGGTTCTGTTTCTCTGGAGAACACTGATTAGTGCAAGGCCCCTGAAATCTACCTTCTTATCCCAATGGATTCTCTCTCCTTTATCTGCCACAAGATTTTCAGGACAGAAGATCTTCATGTCACTTGCACAAAGGATTGTTTTATACAAAATGTTAACCATGAGGAAATCTCCCTTGTTTTAATCTCCCCCAGGACTGCACATTCTTATCCATGACCTCATGGCTACATTGAAGGATGGTCCTGCACACACTCAAGTCCAACGTTAGATGATGAAATTCCAATTAAAATCCCACTAGGGTTTCTGTGGGGATAGGATAAAATGACCTTAACATTGATATGGAAGACCATATGCATATTTCTGACCAAACTGCAGGCAAATTTTACGCAAGAAAAATAATGACAGCAACTTTATTTATTGGACATTAGAAAACACCACATTCCCACTGTAATAAAGTTTATTTTTAATGATGAAACAGATAAACAAAGCAAAATAACAAAGTTAGAGTCAGGAGCAAGATTCCAGGGTGTATTATTTATAAATAGCTTTCCATATCGGTGAGAAAAGGATAGATTATCTAATATAGATTATCTAATAAATGATGTTGCAGTGCCTATCTATCTAACTGTAAGAAAATGTAGCTGGACCATAACCTCACAGGATATAAAACATTACTTAAGGATTAAGTAAATATTTAAATAAGGGGAAAAATAACCTTAGCAGAATGTTTAAGAGACTGTATTAGTTTTGTATTGGTACTGTAACAAATTACCACAAACTTAGTGATTTAAAACATTACAAATTTGTTATCACACAGTCCAGAGGTCAGAAGAATCACACTGAAAGCAAGTGTTGGCAGGGCTGTGTTCCTTCTGGAATATCTCAGAGAGAATCCATTCCTTTGCCTTTTCCAGCTTCTATAATCCGCCTGCATTCCTTGACTTACAGCTCCTTGCATCTTCAAAGCCAGCAACTACATCACTCCTACCTCTACTTCTGTGGTCTGACTCATTCACTCTGCTGCCTCCCTCTTTCACTTATTAGGACTCTTGTGATTCACATTGGTTCCACCCAGAAAATCCAGGATGAACTCCCCATTTCAAGGTCAGCTGATTAGCACCCTTGATTCCATCTGCAAACTTAATTCTCCCTTACCATGTAAAAGAACATGTTCACAGGTTGTGGGGATCAGGACATGGATATCTTTGTGGGAGCCATTATTCTGCTTACCACAGAGGTTATATGGATTTAGAAGTTGGGAAGAAATTTTAAACCAAGACATGAAACCCAAAAGCCATTTATTAACTATATAATAAAATTTTAAACTCATTAAAAACATGAAAAGCAAAAAATATGATAAACAATGTGGAAAGAAAAGGCAGATTGGGAAAATGGATATGTATATAAGTCAGGTAAAGGATAAGAGCATTAATATACGATATATGGATCTTCTAAATTGAAAACAAAATCAAAGAAAAAAGTCAAAACATATGGGTATCAAATTCACAGAAGAACTAAACAAAATAGCAAACATATATTTGAAAAAGACTTTCCTAGTAGTGGGGAAATGCAAGTTGAAATTATGATAAAATTATGAAACATCACCTTACTTAGACCTATCAGGCTGATGCAAAATGAGAAAGAGTGAAGACATATTCCAAATGGTGTTCAGGAAAGTATATTCTCCTACATTGAAATGTAAAGTGTTACAGCTCTGGGGGAAAGCAATCTGGAAATAGCAATTATTTAAAATATAGATAAAATGTGCCCAGCTATCACACTCCTAGGAACCTATTCCATAGTAGTCACAGGTAAGAAGAATGTATAGAACAACAAGGATATTTCTTAAACATTGCTACACTGAGAAGCAAAAGAATGGGAAGGAAGGAAGGAAGGAAGAAAGGAAGGAAGGGAGGGAGGGAGGATTTATATAGAATAGGTAGTATTTCTTCTTCAAATGTTTCACATAACTCCAGTGGAAGCTATTTGAACCTGGAATTTTGTAAGAATATTTATAATTACAAATTCAAAGTCTTCAGCAAATTATAGAACTACAACCAATCCCCGAATTAGGATGGTTTGGCTTATGATTTTTCAACTTTACAATGGTATGAAAACAATACACTTTCAGTAGAACGCATACTTCGAATTTTGAATTTTGATCATTTTCTGGGTTACCAATATGCAGTATGATACTTCCTCATGACGCTGGGCAACGGGAGCAGCCGTAGCTCACAGTCAGCCGCATGACCACAAGGGGAAACAACAGATACACTTACAACTATTCTGTTTTTCACTTTCAGTATTCAATAAATTACATGAGATAGTCAACACTTTATTATAAAATAGGCTTTGTGCTGATGATTTTGCCCAACTGTAGGCTAATGTTTAAGTGTTCTGAGCACGTTTAAGGTAGGCTAGGCTAAGCTATAATGTTCAGTAGGTTAGGACATATAACTTCCCATCATAAGTTGAGGAAGATCTGTTTACAGAATTTGTGTGTGTGTGCGTGCGTGTGTGTGTGTGTACGTGTGTTTTGCTCTAGACAGTGTCTTGGCAGTTTATTGATATTTTCGAAGAACTAGCTTTTGGTTTTACTGGTTTTTCTCTGTTCTATATCTGTTTTCTATTTCATTAATTTCCACTTTAATCTTTATAATTTCCTTTCTTCTATCTGCTTGGCATTTAATTTGCCTTCTTTTATTAACTTCCTAAGGGAGGAGCTTTGATCATTTCTTTTTCCTAATGTAAGCACCTAAAATCATAAATTTCCCTCTAAGCTTATTTGAATCCCACAAATTTCAACATGTTGTGATTTCATTATCATTTGATCTGAACTGTTTTCTTAATTACCTTGTGATTTCTTCCTTGACCAATGGGTTGTTTCATAGTGAGTTTTAAAATTGCCAAATATTAAAAAAATAAAAATAATAAATATTTTTGCTTTTCTAGATGTTTGCAGGATTTCAATCACTTGAAATCTATTGAGACTTGTTTATTGCTGGACATATGATCTACACTGGTGAATGACATGTGCACTTGAAAAAAACCTGTATTCTGCAGTCATTGAAAGTTGTGTTCTAAAAATGTCAATAGCTTAAGGTAATGGATGCTGTCACTTAGATCTACTAAATCTCCATAATTTTGGGCCTAGTTTAACTGTTAAAATCTCCAATTATGATTGTGGATTTATCTATTTCTTCCTTAATTTTTCAGTTTTTGCTTTATGTATATTGAAGCTCTATTATTATGTATATATACATTTATATCTTTTATATCTTCCTGATGTACTGACCCTTTTCATTATTATGGAGAGTGCTTCTTTGTCTCTGGGAATACTCTTGACCAAAACTCTATTTTTATCTTAACACGCTGACCTTGTATCTCTTTCTATGGGGTTCTGTCATTCACTCTTCTCACACTTCATCTTTACACTTTACAATTACAATAATTAAGAATTAATAATCAAAAGTTAATAAGCAAAGCATTGCTGAGGTGAAGTAGGAATTCCAGGTAAGCTCACAACCTCATCTCCATCTCCCAGGCACAAGCACAGAAATATTATATATTAAATTGGATTTGGGAGATGAGGAAAATGAGAGACAACGGTGTCCCAGATGTGGTGAAGTTGAGTGAAACAAAAGCAGAAAAGTGTCCAGATGCCTGATGAAAAGATGGGTGAATTTATAGAAAGTATCTTAGTAATTAGTAAAATTAGGAAAAGAAGGAAAGATAGACTACTGTTTTGCAACTACACATGAAAACAAAGTTGCTTGCAATGATCATCAATGGCTTCCAACATCATAAAAAGAAAGACAACCAGACAATGGGATGGAAGCCACAGCCCAGCCTACTGAGTTGTCTTGGCAAAGAATCAAACCTCCATCTGATCCAGTCTCTGGACCTAACCACCAATGCAAAGGAGAGCAGAACAAACTAGAGAACACCTTGGGCTGCAGTCAGCCACATCTAGATGGGACAGGCATCCCTGAGGGGGCTAGTGCCTCGAGGGGTGGGATTGGCCGGAATGAGGCTGTCACTGTGATCCAGTCTCCTAAGGGCCTGGTCCCCTTGCAAGAGCTGCCTCACATGGGACAGGGTGGCCCCCTGGGGGCTTTGGATCCCAGCTCTTGGTCTGCCCTACCCCCAGGCATATCAGTCTGCCACCAACGAAGACTGGGAACCTGAATGGGGCAGTGGTACTGCAGCTCCATGTTGCCATTTCCAAGTGAGGAGGAGCAGGCGATGGCAGAAGCCCAAGCATTTTTCTTGGCTGTCAGTGGCTCCCCTCATCCTGGCAACGCAGGAATCATCAGTTGGGCAGGAATCCATGGAGCAAAAATTATTACCCATCCTTTCACGAGGCCCCTGTAAGGTACCTGCCAGTTCCAGAAGGTTAAATCCAATGAGAAAGCCAAGGGCGGGAGGAGATCTGGGGATCTCAGATCTCATATCTCCTCGGATATGCCTGCCTTCAGAAGCCTTTCAGCTCCAATCTAGCCAGAGTCCTGGAACAGAGCCTCCTGTTCCAGGTCAATCTGTAGAAGTCCAGAAGAACTTAGGAGGGGCATCCCTTGTCTCCCAAGCAGCCCATGTCACTCATAGCCTTAATTACCATCCCCCGCAGGAGAGCCCTGAATCCCGGCTCCAGCTAGCCTCCAGGCAGCACTGTCTCTGGGCAAGGCTTTCGCGTCCTCTGTCTGACCAGGACAATGGAACGCTGGAGCCCGGTCAAGGAGGTCTCTACTAGTTCAAAATAAACAGATTCACAGACTTCCCAGGGAAGGCCCTTGGAGGTGGAGCTGGCATTCACGTCCCAGCAGCCTGAGGAGCATCTGTGTCAGGACAGACTAATATGAACAGAAATTAAACCTTGCCCCATAGGGTTAAAAAACCCATCACTAAGAGAAATTCTTGAGCTTATCTTACAGAACTGCAGATAAGGAAGCAGGTTGTTAAAATCACCTCCTCTTACAACATGACAAAATTGACTGAAACCAGTTGGAAAGAGTATGGCAGATTGGAGTCTGTGAAAAATAAACTTGCTTGTCCAATGCATGACCTTTTGACATCACAGCCCATATTTCCCCCACATGTTTCATACCAGCTCTCCAGGAATTTGCACCTGCTAGCCATGAAGAAGTATGAAGCCCTACACATAAGAATCCATCACTCCCTTAAACTTTGTAACCAACCACTTTTCCCCCCTTTCTGCTCCAAAACCTGAACCTGTAAATATCAACCTCACCTTGCTGTTGGGAAGACAGATTTGAGCCTTGCTCCCTGCCTCCTTGCAATAAAGCTTTTCTCAAAAGCTGGTGCTATAACATAGGCTTCTATGTGCATCAGGCATCAAGCCCTTTGCTCCATAACAGAAGTATCTGCCCTTCCAAAGGAGAGAAAAGCTGAGATGAAAGACCAGGGATAGAGTGGGGGAGTGTCCTTAGGAGTCTGTGCCCTTCTCTCCAGGATCCCCCTTCAGGGTGTTTTCATTCTGGACAAGCGGAGCTGGACAGGAGTCTCCTCAGTTCCACCTCCTGGAGCTTCCATTGCTCTGCTTCCCATGCTCCCTTCTGCCCTCAGTGCTGACTCCAACCTCCCAGAACCCCCAGTACTGCTCCCTCTAGAGGCTGTGGGCACTAAGTGTCTACCTCTGCCCCAGACCCCAACTTGTCTCTGTTCTTGACTTTTCCTCTCCCTGCCACCCACTTCCCAGAGCATGACTCCAGCTACAAAAGGCTGATCACTCAGACCATCAAAGCTTGTCCCTTCCAGCTGCAACTTCAAGGCGGCCTCTGAGTGGCTGTGCCCATGGGTGGGGGCAGGCAGCTCTGGCTTTATTTTTCCCCCTGTCCTTTTCACTCTCTCACCCTCCTTTTTGTCCTGTTGTCTCCAGTTTCTTCCCTAGAAATTCTCCATTTTTATCCATTTCAAGATGCGTTTAATATGTGTTTGTTCCATGTGTTTATGCAAAGGGGGGATTGAGGTCCCAGGATGGCCCTCTTCCCTCCTCATGTCCTTCTAGGAAAGCATTTCCACCTGGGAACTGGGCTTTTGCCCTAGCAGGAAATTCTGCACCTCCTTTGTAAGAGTGAGAGTGGAAGGAGGGGCTCTGAGGGGGCGAGGTGTATGCAAATGAACAGGGAGCCACTTTGTGGGATTTTTTATATTTTACTTTTATTTTTTAATTTTTATTTATCTTTTTATTTTATATTGAAATATAGTTGATTAACAATGTTGTGTTAGATTCAATTATACATATACACGTATCTATTCTGTTTCAAATTCTTTTCCTTTTAAGTTGTTACAGAATATTGAGCAGAGTTCCCTGTGTTATACAGTACGTCCTTGTTGGTTATCTATTTTAAATATAGTAGTGTGTATATGTCAATCCCAAACTCCCAATTTATCCCTCCCCCTTTGGTAACCATAAGTTTGTTTTCTAAGTCTGTGAGTCTGTTTCTGTTTTGTAAATAAGTTCATTTATATCATTTTTTTTAAGATTCTGCATATGAGCAATATCCTATGATATTTGTCATTCTCTGTCTGACTTACTTCACTTACTATGATAATCTCCTGTTCCATCCATGTTGCTGCAAATGGCATTATTTCATTCTTTTAATGGCTGAGTAATATTCCATTGTATATATGTACCACATCTTCTTTATCCATTTATCTGTCAAGGGACATTTAGGTTGCTTCCATGTCTTGGCTATTGTAAACAGCCATTGCATTGTATTGCAATGAACATTGGGGTACATGTATTCTTTTGAACCATGGTTTTCTCTGGATGTATGCCCAGGAGTGGGATTGTTAGATCATATGGTAGCTCTACTTTTAGTGTTTTAAGGAACCTTCTCCATAGTGGCTGTACCAATTTACATTCTCACCAAGAGCGTAGGGAGTGTTCCCTTTTCTCCACACCCTCTCCAGCATGTATTGTTTGTAGACTTTTTGATGATGCCCATTTTGATTGGTGTGAGGTGATGTCTCATTGCAGTTTTGATTTACATTTCTCTAATAATTAGCAATGTTGAACATCTTTTCTTGTGCCTCTTGGCCATCTATATGTCTTCTTTGGAGAAATGTCTATTTAAGTCTTCTGCCCATTTTTTGATTGGGTTGTTTGTTTTTTGATATGAGCTGCATGAGCTGTTTGATCAATGGAACAGGATAGAAGGCCCAGAAATAAAATCAAGAACCTGTGGTCAATTAATCTACAACAAAGGAGGCAAGGCTATACAATGGAGAAAAGACAGTCTCTTCAATGAATGGTGCTGGGAAACTGGACAGATACATGTAAAAGAATGAAATTAGAACATTATTTAACACCATATACAAAAATGAACTCCAAATCGATTAAAGACCTAAATGTAAGACCTGATACTATAAAACTCTTAGAGGAAAACATAGGCAGAACACTTTTTGACATAAATCACAGCAATATCTTTTTTGATCCATCTCCCAGAGTAATGGAAATAAAAGCAAAAATAAACAAATGGGACCTAATTAAACTCAAAAGCTTTTGTACAGCAAAGGAAACCATAAACAAAATGAAAAGAAAACCCACAGAATGGGAGAAAATATTTGCAAACGATGTGACCGACAAAAGATTAATCTCCAAAATTTACAAATGGTTTACGGGATTGATGCCTCTCCCGGTCCTGCCTAGTGATGCACCAGGGGAACCCAGTGGTCTCCCAGATCAGGGAGGAGGGAGATAGAAGGGACTCCAAGCCCCCAGCCTCCAGCCCCCTCCTCCTGTTCAGACCCAGGCTTGAGGTGGGGGGATGGCTCTGGACTGTAGGGCACCCTGTCAGCTCCTTCAGTTCCTTCTGTCTCCCAGTTCCTCTGTCTTGCATCCCCTTCCATGCTCCTGTTTGGGCCTAAGGCAGACCATCCCAAAATATGCCACAAAGGCATATTGATTATTTTGAATTAAAGTTACTTGAGAAACAGCCTGGGGGTGGTTAAAAAACCACGCCGACACCCCTTTTCCTCCTGAAAGCAGGAGATAAATCATCCATGTGAAGGTATCCACCCTGTACCAGGAGGATTAAAAGCATCCTTATCACCAGAGTTAAGGAATTCAAGACTATGAAAGATGTATAAACAAACTTTGTTACTTCTTCAATAGTCTGCTACCCCAAACACAAGCCCCTTTGTTTTGTTAAATGTTCACAAATTGTCTAAAATGATCTGTAAACAAACAGCCTATTTTGGTCCCTTTTGTCCACTCATAGAGTGGAGTCCCATTTCTATGAGACCTCTGTGCTTATGAATTAAATTGTTTTTTTTCTCCTGTTAGTCTGTCTTGTGTCAATTTAATTATTATAACTAATCAAAAGAACTCAAAAGGGGCAGGAGGAAAATTTCCCCATCCTGAAACTCCCTTTGATTTCTTTCTGGCTCATTTTGGCCCCCTTCTTTCTTGACAAATTCACCCCTTTCTCTCTTGGATTTCCCACCCCCAGAGAAATAGGTATGCTCCAGTTTTAATGACTAACTCATAGAAGCAGCTCCTGTCCACAGCACCCCCTGACCTGATCCCTCGAGTCAGGCTCATTTGGGACTCCAGAAGGTTGGACCTTGGACTTATGCCTCAGGGCATAAGTCAATGAGAGCTCAGAGTCAGAGCCCTGCTCCAGGGTCACACCAGGAGACTGTCCTTCTCCCTCATCCTGTGATGACCCAACTGCCTGTCTCTGTCTGCAACCCCTTAGGTCCTCACTTCTGGGGGTGGGGCCACAAGGACCCTCTGGAGAGGCTAACGTGGGAGGTGGAGCCACCTATTCCCAAGTCCCCTTCCTCTCTGCAGATGCGGATCTTGGAGTGGTTCCTGGGCACCCCAAGTCCTTTAAAGTTTAGGAATGAATGGGTTCCACTGTCCCCAACCCTCACCCCCATAGCTACTTAAAAGACTACTTCAAATGTGGAGAAGTTTAAGGTCATAAATTCTATTTCAGGTGATGATGCAAGAAAATGGGTTCTCTCACATGTCCCAGGAGGAAACATTTTTCAGTCTATTTTGGAAAACAGTTTGGCAATGATGTCCAATAGTATTAAAATATATCTATTCCTAGACCCAACAATCTCATTCGTGGATATCCATTCCGAGAAAATATTCACTAAGATCACATACAAAGATGATATTGCAAAATTTTTCCTGGTGAGGGGCTGATGAATATGGCAGAGTAGGAGGACAGGGAGTTCACCTCTCCCCACAAATACATCAAGAGTACATCTACAAGTGGAACAATTCTTGCAGCGCACCTGCTGAACACTAGCAGAGAACTTCAGACACCTAAAAGGACAAGAAATATCCTCGCATAACTGAGTAGGATGAAAGAAAGAAAAAAAAAGAAAAAAGGAAGCGGGAGAGGGCTTGTGTCCCTTGGGGGGTGCTGAAGGAGAAGAGAGGTTCCTGCATCTAGGGAAGCCCCCTTCACCAGTGGGGAGATCAGCTGGGACAGAAGGTGAGCTTCAGGAGCTCAGAGGAGAGTGCAGCAACTGGTATTGGCAGGCAAGACAGAGTAAGACTCACACGGATGGTCTGTGCCACAGCTCTGCATGCCCCAGACACTGGTGTGGACAGGGGCTGGGTGCTGGAACGTGGGGTTTGGAGAGCAGACCAGGAAGAAGACTGCTGTTGGCTGTGAGGAGACAGCCTGAGGGGACCAGAGTGTGGAGCTCCACAACAGGAATGCTTGTGGAAGAAGTCTGGTCTGTCATAGAAGCAAAGCACCATTGTTGAGTGGTGCACAAAGGATGGGGTCGTCATTGCAGCCTCTTTCTCCATGCCCTGGCCCCTGCCTCTGGGGACACTATGAGGGGTCCCCACTTGAGCAGCCTCATGCACCCTGGTCAGTCTCTGCCCCCACCCCCTCCTGCCTGAGCGGGCTTGCCTGACCCAGTGAGTTGCTGCCTCAGCCTCTTCCCACCTGGGTGGGCTCCAGCTTTAGCAGCTCTAACTTTAGCAGCTGTGGGCTTTGTGGGCACATACATGTGGAGGTTGGGCCAGGCCAGAGTCTGAGATACCTCCAAGGTACCCACAGCAGGCCCAGGTGCATGATTACTGTAGTCCTGGGACCTGGCTTCAGTGGATCTGTGCTGATGACTTGGTGAAAACAATGCCTGAGAGACACCAGGGCCAATTGCTGGCATACTCACAGTTAAGGTGGGGCCAAGAGCAGTGCCAACAATGGTGTAATTTGTGAGCCTGCACAATGGGTGAAAGGTGACACAACAGAACATGCTCACAAGTGAGCAGCTCCAGAGGGGGAATACTCACTCAGTGGCTTCTCTCCCAGTGGGAGTACTCCAATCCGTCCTACCTCACACTGAAGATCAGAAACACAGATCAGAAATAGATCTGGGAGCTCTACTCCAACAACTAAAGAGCAGACCCTGCCCTTGACAGGGCAGTGAAAACCACAGGGCAAAGGGAAGGTCCCACTCAATATCCAGTGCAGACTCTGGTCACCACAACATCAGTCACACCTCCTATCAAGGGGCTAACGGCCAGCATACAGTGAAGAAAGAGGTGGCAGACATCCATACTAAAAACAGCCCTCACACCAAAAAAAAAAAATTAAATCCACTCAGGCTACATAGGGACGTTCCCACATAAAATAGCCCTTCAAGACAGTCTGAGGGTCTGGCTTCAGATGGAAGAAACCCCAGAGTGTTTGGCTTTGAAGGTCATTGGGGCTTGAGTGCAGGAGCTCCAGAGGGCCGGGGAAAACAGAGACTCCACTCTTGGAGGGCACACACAAGGTCTCACATGCACTGGAACCCAGCACAAAGTACCTTGATAGGAACCTGGGATAGACATACCTAGGGGTCTTAGAGGGTCTCCTGAGGAGGTGGGGGTTGGCTGTAGCTCCCAGTGGGGACAAGGAAACTGGTGGCAGAGGCCCCAGGGAATATTGATTGGCGTGAGATCTCCCAGAGGTCCCCATTTCAGCACCAAGACCTGGCACCACCCAAGAGCCCTCAGGCTCCAATGCTGGAACACCTCAGGCCAAACAACCAGCAAGATAAGAACACAGCCATCGACAGGCTACCTAAAGTTGTACTGAGCTTGCAGCCACCTCAAAACACACCCCGTGACAAAGACCTGCCCACTAGAGGGACAAGACCCAACTCCACAGACCAGAGGGCAAGCACCAGTCCCTCCCACCAGGAAGCCTGCACAAGCCCATGGATCAACCTCACCCACCAGAAGCAAGAGGAACTACGATCCTGCAGCCTACAGAAAGGAGACCATAAAGACAGAAAGTGAGACAAAATAAGATGACAGAGAAATATGTTGCAGACAAAGGAACAAGATAAAACTGCAGAAGAACAACTAAATGAAGAAGAGATAGGCAATCTACCTGGAAAAGAATTCAGAGTAATGATAGTAAAGATGATTCAAAATCTCGGAAGAAGAATGGCAGCACAGACCAAGAAGATACAAAAAATGTTTAACAAAGAACTAGAAGACTTAAAGAACAAACATAGATGAATAACACAACAACTAAAATGAAAAATACACTAGAAGGAATCAATAGCAAAAAAACTGAGGCAAAAGAACAAAAAAGAGATCTGGAAGACAGAGTAGTGGAAATCACTGCCACCAAACAGAATAAAGAAAAAAAGAATGAAAAGACATGAGGACAGTCTCAGAGACCTCTGGGACAACATTAAATGCACCAACATTCACATTATAGGGTTCCCAGAAGGAGAAGTGAAAGAGAAAGGGCCTGAGAAAATATTTGAAGGGATTATAGATGAAAACTTCCTTAACATGAGAAAGGAAACACTCACTCAAGTCCAGGAAGTGCACAGAGTCCCATACAAAATAAATTCAAGGAGGAACACACCAAGGCACATATTAACCAAACACTGACAAAAATTAAATACAAAGAAAAAATATTAAAAGCAACAAGGGAAAAGCAAAAAATACATACAAGGGAATCCCCATAAGGTTATCAGCTGATTTTTCGGCAGTAATTCTGCAGGCCAGAAGACACGATATATTTAAAGTGATGAAAGGGCAAAACCTACAACCAAGAATATGCTACCCAGCAAGGCTTTCATTCAGATTCGATGGGGAAATCAGAAGTTTTACAGACAAGCAAAAGGTAAGACAATTCAGCACTACCAAACCAGCCTTACAACAAATGCTGAAGGAACTTCTTTAGGTGGTAAAAAAAAAAAAAAAAAAGAGGCCACAACTAGAAACAATAAAATCACAAATAGGAAAGCTCACCAGTAAAGGCAAACATACAGTAAAAGTAGGAAATCATCCACACACAAATATGGTATCAAAAGAAACAACCATGAGGAGAGTACAAATGCAGTAAATGGGAAATGTATTTCAAATTAAGAGACTAACTTAAAACAACCTTGTACATATATATGTAGACTGCTATGTCAAAGCCTCATGGGAACTGCAAACCAAAAAACTACAATAGATAAACACACACCAAAAAAAGAAAAAGCAACCCAAAACAGAACACTAAAAATAGTCATCAAATCACATGAGAAGAGAACAAAAGAGGAAGAAAAGAAAAAAGACCTCCAAAAACAAATCCAAAATAATTAAGAAAATGGCGGTAAGAACATATATATCAATAATTACCTTAAATGTAAATGGATTAAATGCTCCAACCAAAAGACATAGACTGCATGATTGGATACAAAAACAAGACCCGTACATATGCTGTCTACAAAAGACCTGCTTCAGATCTAGCGACACATAAAAACTGAAAGTGAGGGGATGGAAAAAGGTATTCCATGCAAACGAAAATCAAAAGAAAACTGGAGAGCAATACTCATAATAGACAAAATAGACTTTAAAATAAAGACTGTTACAAGAGATAAGGAAGAGTACTACATAATGATCAAGAGATTAATCCAAGAGGAAGTTATAACAACTGTAAATATATATGCACCCAACATAGGAGCCCCTCAATATATAACACAAATTGTAACAGACTTAAAAGGGGGAATCAACAGTAACACTATTGTGGGTCTTTAACACCCCACTTACAACAATGGACAAATCATTCAGGCAGAAAATCAATGAGGAAACACAGGCATTAAATGACACATTAGACCAGATGAATTTAACTTATATTTATAGAACATTCCACCCAAAAGCAGCAGAATACACTTTCTTCTCAAGTGCACATGGAACATTCTCCCAGATAGATCACATCTTGGACCACAAATCAAGCCTTGGTAAATTAAAGAAAATTGAAATCATATCAAGCATCTTTTCCAACTACAACACTATGAGATTAGAAATCAACTACAAGAAAAAAACTGTGAAAGACACAAACACGTGGAGGCTAAACAGTATGTTACTAAACAAACAAAGGATCACTGAAGAAATCAAAGTGGAAATAAAAAAATACATAGAGACAAATGAAAATGAAAACACGATGATCCAAAACCTATGGAACAAAGCA
This sequence comes from Balaenoptera borealis, assembly GCF_965194805.1. NCBI lineage: Eukaryota > Metazoa > Chordata > Mammalia > Artiodactyla > Balaenopteridae > Balaenoptera > Balaenoptera borealis. The sequence goes on from NC_138867.1 coordinate 166,452,734, forward strand.
AAAGCAGTTCTAAGAGGGAAGTTTATAGCAATACAATCTTACGTCAGGAAACAAGAAAAATCTCAAACAACCTAAAGTCACACCTAAAGCAACTAGAGAAAGAGGAACAAACAGAACCCAAAGTTAGTAGGAAGAAAGAAATCATAAAGATCAGAGCAGAAATAAATGAAATAGAGATGAAGAAAACAATAGAAAAGATCAATGAAACTAAAAGCTGGTTCTTTGAAAAGATAAAAAAATGATAAACCTTTCACCAAACTCATCAAGAAAAAAAGGAAGAGGGTTCAAATCAATAAAATTAGAAATGAAAAAGGAGGAGCTACAATGGACACCACAGAAATACAAAGGATTGTAAGAGACTACTACAAGCAACTATACGCCAATGAAATGGGCAACCTAGAAGAAATGGACAAATTCTCAGAAAGGTACAATCAACACTGAACCAGGAAGAAACAGAAAATATGAACAGACCAATCACACATACTAAAATCAAAACTGTGATTTTAAAACTTCCAACAAGAAAAGTCCAGGACTAGATGGCTTCACAGGCGAATTCTATCAAATATTTAGAGAAGAGCTAACACCTATACTTCCAAAACTCTTGCAAAAAATTTCAGAGGAAGGAATACTCCTAAGTTCATTCTATGAGGTCATCATTACCCTGATACCAAAACCAAAGATACCACAGAAAAAGAAAATTACAAGTCAATATCACTGACCAACATAGTTGTAAAAGCCCTCAAAACATACTAGCAAACTGAATACAACAATACATTAAAAGGTTCATACGCCCTGCAAGTGAGATGTATCCCAGGGATACAAGGATTTTTCAATATCCACAAATCAATCAGTGTGATACACCACATTAACAAACTGAAGATTAAAAAACCATATGATCATCTCAACAGATGTAGAAAAAAGCTTTTCAAAAATTCATCACCCATTTATGATAAAAACTCTCCAGGAATTGGGCATAGAGGGAACCTATCTCAACATAATAAAGCTTATATAGGACAAACCCACAGCTAACATCATTCTCAACAGTGAAAAACTGAAAGCATTTCCTCTAAGATCAGGAAAAGATGTCCACTCTTGCCACTTTTATTCAACATAGTTTTGGAAGTTCTAGCCATGGCAATCAGAGAAGAAAAAGAAATAAAAGGAATCCAAATCCTAAAAGAAGAATTAAAACTATCACTGTTTGCAGATGACATGACACTATACGTAGAAAATCCTAAAGATGCTACCAGAAAACAACTAGAGCTCATCAACGAATTTGGTAAAGTTGCAAGATACAAAACTAATTCACAGAAATGACTTGCATTCTTATACACTAACAATGAAAAGTCTGTAAGGGAAATTAGGGTAACAATCCCATTTTCCATCACATCAAAAAGAATAAAATACCTAGGAGTAAACCTACCTAATGAGGCAAAAGACCTGTACTCTGAAAACTATAAGATACTGATGAAAGAAATCAAAGATGACACAAACAGATGGAAAGATATACCATGTTCTTGGATTGGAAAAATCAATACAGTGAAAATGACTATACTACCCAAAGCAATCTACAGATTCAATGCAATTCCTATCAAATTACCAATGGCAATTTTCACAGAACTAGAGCAAAAATTTTCACAATTTTTATGGAAACACAAAAGACCCCAAATAGCAAAAGCAATCTTGAGAAAGAAAAATGGAGTTGGAGGAATCAGGCTCCCTGACTTCAGACTATACTACAAAGCTACAGTAATCAAAACAGTATAGTGCTGACACAAAACCAGAGATATAGATCAATGGAACAAGATAGAAAGTCCAGAGATAAACCCATGAACCTATGGTCACCTAATCTATGACAAAGGAGGCAAGAATATACAATGGAGAAAAGACAGTCTCAATATCAAAAAAACAAACCTAATCAAAAAATGGGCAGAAGATCTAAATAGACATTTCTCCAAAGAAGACATACAGATGACCAACAAACACATGAAAAGATGCTCACCATCACTAATTATTAGAGAAATGCAAGTCAAAACTACAATGAGGTGTCACCTTACACTGGTCAGAATGGCCATTTATCAAAAATTCTACAAACAATAAATGCTGGAGAGGATGTGGATAAAAGGGACCCCTCTTGCACTGTTGGTGGGAATGTAAATTGGAACAAGCATTATGAAGAACAGTATGGAGGCTCTTCAAAAAACTAAATATAGAACTACCATATGATCCAGCAATCTTACTCCTGGGCATATATCTGGAGAAAACCATAATTCAAAAAGATACGTGCACTCCAATGTTCATTGCAGCACTATTTACAATAGCCAGGACATGGAAGCAACATAAATATCCATCAACCAAGGAATGGATAAAGAAGATGTGGTACATATATACAATGGAATTATTAGCCATAAAACGAATGAAATAATGCCATTTGCAGTAAACTTGGATGGACCCAGAGATTATCATACTAAATGAAGTAAGGCAGACAGAAAAAGACAAATATCATATGATATCACTTACATGTGTAATCTAATAACAAATGATACAAGTGAACTTACTTACAAAATAGAAACAGACCCACAGATCTCGAAATCAAACTTATGGTTACCAAAGGGGAAAAAATGGGGGAAAATGATAAATTAGGAGATTGGGATTAACATATACAGACTACTATATATAAAATAGATAACTAATAAGGACCTACAGTGTAGCACAGGGAACTATATTCAGTACTCTGTAATAATCTGTATGGGAAAATAATCTGAAAAGGAAGGGATATGTGTATTTGTATAACTGATTCACTTTGCTGTACACCTGAAACTAACACATCATTGTAAAGCAACTATACTCCAATAAAAATTTTTAAAAAAATAGTGAGTACATTGCAGCTTAATTCCACATGAATTAGGGCCTCAGAGTCAGCATTAGAGTTTATAGGGTCTGGGGAATAGGGTTCTGGTGAGGACCCTAATGTTAGGGCTGGACTTAAGGTTGGGGTAAGGCCTCAAGGTTAGGACTTTTTAGATTTAAGAGTTAGGGTTAGTGTTTGGGTTGGTACCTTAGGGTTAAGTGACTATCAGGATTAGGATCTTAAAAGGAATGATCCCTATCAGCTCTAAGAGCAGAGCTCTTAGACGTGTTGTTAAGGAAGAAAAGCAAGATACACAAAAGTGCATACTTTATAATCCCATTTTTGTAAAACAAATGGTACCAAATTTTTCTGTGTGCCATTTATGTTTATTTATGTACATTCATAGGAGAATATCATTAACATTGGATAAAGGCGGGGAGTGGAGGGAAAAAGACTTTTAACTGCATTTTCAAAGAAGGGGTACCCACCTCTGTTGACCTCACTGATCTAATAGGGAAAGAATCATGGGTCCCCAAGCTTCCATCTTCTGCCTGGCTCCTGTCCACCTTTGCATATCCAGTTACTTGTCTGTGGACACCTTGATTTACAAGATGATGAATACAAATGATATCCACATCCTTAGGAAAGAGGCAGACCCTGCCTTTTATGACCACAAGAGGCAAAATAGAATACAAAACACAAAATGCAAATATCTCTGATAATAAACCTAAGGCCTCTGAGAGAAGAGTCTCACATACAGAAGTCAGGGTATCGTCTTTGCAGCAGACCATGCTGAAGTGGAAGCAGTGGATGTCCCTACCCCAGGTCAGCACTTGCCTCATCCAGGAGGCTGCCGCTCCATGAGCCCATGGTCTCTTAAGTTATGCTAGACACTCCCCTTGCACTTAAGCCTGTGAAATTTGGCACGTGTCCCCTGAATCACCTATCATATCTTGAGGCCCTGAGCCAGCCTGCTGTGTATGCGTCTGATCTCTGCTAGGGGAAGGTGAAGGAGTCTTGACCATAGCCAACCTTCTTAGTCCCCTGGTGCTGCCATCCCCTGATGCTCAGCATCGGCTGTAGGAAACAAATGCAGCAAGGGTCATATATTGCCTGTCCAGTGTCTATCATTCCACAATCAGTGACTCTCTCCCAGGACAGTCTGCTGTGGGAATTCCTCCTCCTCCATATCCATCAAGGGGCCCATAGGGGATGGTTAGGGTGGGATCACTTTTCTCTCCACCTAACACTAGGTTCTCTTTCCCTGTCCCAATCTAGAACAGTGTAGTCTTCCTCTGGCACTGGCCTCACAGAGCCCTCTGCTCCAGTGTTGGTGTCACATCTTGCCTCAGCCTTCTCGTCCTCATTTAGGACTTATCTCTGATTCAGTTCTCAGGCCCCTATTCTCTTAAACAGTTGAAGCTCTGCCCCGGCTCTCACTATTCTAGAATAGGAAACTAAATTGGATTTGATAAAGCTGGTGATGGAGAAGATGAGTGGCTGGAAGTGGGATGGGAAGACAGGTGAAATTTGAGGGGAAAAGAAGCAAGAGAGAAGGAGGAGTGTGTGTGTGCAGGACAGTGGATTGGCATCTGTCCTTGACCTGGTCTCACGTATCTGACTTGAGCACTTATGTAGAGAGGGAGGTCAGAGGTTGAAGTTGATGGTGCCACTGACAAGGGGCTTTATGATGCTCTGGACACACAGACGCTTCAGTGGCATGGCACAGAGAGTGTTCCGGAAGGAGGAAGGGGTGCTTCCCCCAAGCTTTGCATGGAAACTGGAACTGCTTGTGGCTCCTTGGGAAATGAAGGGTTGAGGAGCGTCCTGAGCCAGCACCTTAGCTGAAACATGAGCATTCTCATGACAGCCAAGTGAAGCAGGAGGATTCTCTAAGGGAGGACAGATGTAGTCAACAGAGGGGGGCACTAGTCATAATAAGAGATAAAATGTACCAAACACTTAAGTATATGTCACACACTACAGTTAGCACTCTAGATGATTATCTTATCTACGTATAAAAATAACCCTACATGGAATGTGATATTGCACTACAAGAACGGAGTACAGCCTAGGTGCTCATGTTTGAGGGTCAGCTCCTATGCAGATGAGTCATGATGTCACCATTCTCAAGTTATTTGATTGCTCAGGGTCTTAGCTCCATCATCTGTAAAAGACAAAAATAGTTGTGATTACATGAAGAAGAATAAAAGGGATAATAAATGCAAAGCACTTGACATCATAGAGGGCTTATATAAACACAGTTTAACTCTCACTTATGATTATCTCCATTTTATCTGTAAGTAAACAGAGGATCAATACCTCACCCAAGACACATACTGGAGTGTACAAGTCCACATTTGAATGACTGACCCTGAAACAAGAACAGAAAATCTTATCCTTGAAAATGCATTGCCCAACAGACTCAAAACTTACAGTGTCATCAGATAACCATGCCTTAATATCAAAGTGGTGAGGTGATTTATGTATCAATCCAAAAACTTTGTACCTATCCATATTATCTTTCAAAAGTAACTGCCAGAGACCTTCAAGATGGTGGAGGAGTAAGACATGGAAATCACCTTCCTCCCCACAAATACATCAGAAATACATCTACATGTGGAACTCCTACAGAACACTTACTGAACGCTGGCAGAAGACCTCACTTCCCAAAAGGGAACAGATGTCCTCAGGCGACCTACACTCAGAGGCGGGGCCAAATCCAAACCTGAACCCCAGGAGCTGTGCAAACAAAGAAGACAAAGGGAAATTTCTCCCAGCAGCCTTGTAGATTAAATCTCCACAATCAACTTGATGTGCCCTGCATCTGTGGAATACCTGAATAGACAATGAATCATCCCAAAATTGAAGCGGTGGACTTTTGGAGCAACTGTAGACTTGGGGTTTGCTGTATGCGACTGACTGGTTTCTGGTTTTATGTTTATCTTAGTTTAGTATTTAGAGTTTATTATCACTGGTAGATTTGTTTATTGATTTGGTTGCTCTCTTCCTTTTTTTATATGTTTATATGTATATTTTTTCCTTTTTCTCTTTTTGTGAGTGTCTATCTGTATGCTTCTTTGTGTGATTTTGTCAGTATAGCTTTGTTGTAACATTTTTCCTAGGGTTCTGTCTGTCCGTTTTGGGGAGTTTTTTTAGTATAGTTTTTAGCACTCGTTATCATTGTTGGATTTGTTTTCTGGTTTGGCTGCTCTCTTCTTTCTTTCATTTTTCTATTTTTAAATTACTTCTTAATTTTTAAATTTTAAATAATTTTTAAATTTTTATTTTAATAACTTTATTTCTTTTTATTTTATTTTATTTATTTATGTATTTATTTATTTATTTTTTTCTCCCTTTTCTTCTGAGCCATGTGGCTGACAGGGTCTTGGTGCTCCAGCTGGGTGTCAGGTCTGTGCCTCTGAGGTGGGAGCACTGAGTTCAGGATATTGGTCCACCAGAGACCTCCCAGCCCCACGTAATATCAAACAGTGAACGCAATTAGGAATTGAGGAAAGTATATCATCTCCTACCTTAGCGATATCAGAACTATAAGAAAATACCACAAACAATTTCATGCCAACAAATTACACGACTTAGATGAAGTAGGCAAAGTCCCCAGAAAGCCACAAACTATTGAAACTGACTCAAGTAAAATTAGAAAACCTTAGACCTATAACAAGAGACTGAATTAGTAAATGAAAATTTTCCCATAAATAAAAACCCAGAGCCAAATGGCTTCATTGGTGAATCCTCCCAAATATTTTAAGAATAAATTGTACCAATCCTTCTACAAATTCTTCCATAAGTAGAGGAGGGAAGGAAGCTTTCCCAACTCATTCTGCATGGGCAGTATTAACCTGATACCAAAACCAGACAAAGGCATCACAAGAAAACAAAATTTCAGACCAGCATCGCTCATGAATACAGACACAAAAATACTCAAAAAATGTAAGCAAACTTTATTCCACAAAGAGTGCTTTACTTTGCAAATTAAAATCAACCAGGTTGTTGGAGGAACCCAAAATGGAATGCAGACTATGACAAATGAATCTAAGTGTGGTACAAATTGATTACATAACCTCACTGCAGGGTTGCTGAAAGGAGCTAAACCAAGTAATTTTTAAAAGCAGTGTTTGCCTGGATGCTGCAAGGCTAAATACAGAAAGCATTGTACACAAACACTTCGGTAAGTTGCTCACAGGGTTGGAAATTGTGAAACTATGTGCATTCTTAGTTGAACAAATAAGTAAATATACTGTAGATAATTAAACCAGGTTTCTCTGGAGAAACTGTTGAAGAAGTTACACATAAGCAAAGGGTAACATTTCTAAAATGAAACCTGGTTCTGCACTACATTAGAGTCTGAGGTATCAGTATGAACTCATTTACACACACACACAGATGCATACACACCCACAGAAGCATAGAGAAATACAGAAATATATGTAAGTGTGTGTAAATGGGAACATATATTTCCAGTTCTGTCTGCTGAGAGGACCTAGAAAAAAAAAGACTCCCTAGTAGCCATGAGCACACCGAAATGCCCAGATTTTGTTTTTTAAATTCCTTCTCCAATAAAAGGAATCAAAGCTCCTTGGAAAAGTAGTTGACTCCAGAACTGGGGCAGGTAAAATACAAGATAACCCTGGAGCATCTTGTGGGGCTAGACAGTAAATAAATCCTTGGGAAAAGAGGGGAGGAAGATGCAGGCATGTTAAAAGGACTCAGTATCTGATCTGAAAGAACTCATAATGGTCAAATCTGGAACAATTTGAGCAACAAAATTAACAGTGATAATAATAGATATAGCCCAAATAAAAAAATAAATATTGATGAGTCCAAACAGATATAAATGACTGAATAAATAAATAAATGCAGAGAACTCTTCCTTAGAGAAGAATTCTAATTAAATGTAGAAGAACAAGAGAGGCAGAAAATCACCATTAGAACACCACAATGATAGATAATTGCTGCCGGCAAGATCCACTGGTGATGGCAAAATTAGTGGTGAAAGTTTAAGGATAAACAGGAGTTTTCTGTAGCATCAAAGTATGACTCACTTAAATATGTATTACATAGGGAGAAATAGTAACTACTCAGTGGAGAATGCTGGCAGATTCCACCTTAATCAGGTCATCAAGATTAATATTTCCCATATGCTGAGAAGGATACATCACCTATGTGGGATTTTTTTCTTAAAAATCCATAACCTCAATGTACTCATGAGAAAACAGCAGACAAATCCAAATTGAAGAAAATTCTACAAAATACCTAACTGGTACTCTTCAAATGTATATAGGTCACAAAAGATATTAAGATAGAAAAATGGTCACAGTTTGGAGGAGACTAAGGAGACATGACAACTAAATGAAATGTGGGATTCTGGACTGATACAGGTACAGGGAGAAAATTTTACTGGAAAAATGGGGAAATCCAATTAAAGTCTGAAGTTTAGCTAATAGCATTGTAACAGTGTTAATTACCTGGTTTCAATAACTGTTCTGTAAGATGTTAACTTTAGGAGAAGCTAGATGAAGACTAGTTGGGGATCTCTGTACTATCCTGTAAGTCTAAAATTATATCATATTTAAAATTTTTTAAAAGACTAAAGTTGTCACAAGTCATTTCCTAACATACACTAGGCATGATCCAGCCCATAGTGAGGTCAGGTAGGCAGGTGACAAGCAGAGAGAGAAAAGGCAAGTGCCCTTCCAAAACACAGAAATCAGGACTCAGCATCTAGAGGTGTAAAGTGGTTCCAGATTTCCCAGCTGGGCCACAGAAAACTTGAAAAGTTAAAAGTCTGGCCACTCATACAAGCCAATTCTTCCTCCACTGTGAATTCAAAAAGCAAAGATAGGAATATCTGATAAATGAGCAAAAAGTCATATACGTATTCAACATATATTATTATATGTAAGGTAATATTATATATGAATGGATAAAGAAGATGTACATATATACAATGGAATATTACTCAGTCATAAAAAGGAATGAAATTGGGTCATTTGTAGAGATGTAGATGGACCTAGAGACTGTCATACAGAGTGAAGTAAGTCAGAAAGAGAAAAACAAATATCGTATATTAAAGCATACATGTGGAATCTAGAAAAATGGTACAGATGAACCTGCTTGCAAGGCAGAAACAGAGACACAGATGTGGAGAACAAACGTATGGACACCAAGGGGGAGGGTGAATGGGATGAATTGGGAGACTGGGATTGACATATACACTAATATGTATAAAATAGATAAAAATAGATAACTAATGAAAACCTGCTGTATAGCACAGGGAACTCTGCTTAATGCTCTTTGGTGACCTAAATGTGAAGGAAATCCAAAAAAGAGGGGATATATGTATACATATAGCTGATTCACTTCCCTGTACAGCAGAAACTAACACAACATTGTAAAGCAACTATACTCCAATAAATAAATAAATACAAATAAAAAGCAATAAATATGAGAAAAATAATAAATGTTATAATATTATAATTCTAATAAAATAAAATATGCAAAATCAAAAATATATATATTCTATACATAATGTATTAAACATGTATATGTATATGTTATAAAAATGTAATATGCACTGTTATACATATTACATATGAATATGTAATATATACATGCAATATTACAAATATTATATATTGATATTATACATTATAATCACATACTAATTATACACACATATATACATATATTATATATTATACATATATACATATGTAATATATAATGTATATATACTGTGTATTCTTATAAGTTACATTATATAATATATAGTATACACATAATATATATTACATTATATATGACTTTATATATAAATATATATGACATATAAATATGTGACATATATGACTTTGTTCATCAACTGAGTGTTCATGTGGTACCAAATGTTCAGAGAGAGAGAGGGAGAATATATAGATTCTAAGAAAGATGGACCAGGGCTCAATTAAGAAAATGGAGAAGGTGGGAAGAGGCAACTATAGCAGCAGTGGGTGTCCTGCTTGCTCCTGCCTGGAGGAAAATTGGTCCAAAGCGTCCCTCTTCTGTTGCAAGGATCCTGACCACTGGGGTAGGCCAGACTAACAACCTCAAGCCACCCAACTTCTAGGGGCACATCTTGCAGAAAGACAATAAGAATGGAACATTGTCTCTCTGGAGAGAACTGACTTGGTGGAGGAATAGGCCCACAGGAGCAGCACCTTGGGCTCCCTCAAGGGCAAAGCTGGACTCTCATGGTGTCCTGCAATGCTCCTCTGAGGAACCACTGAGGGGCCAAGCAGCAAAGTACTGGGGAACAGACCCTGGTGGGCCAGGGAAAAGGAAGAAAATTTTTTTATACCAGGTGGAGCAAGACAAACAGGGAAAACCAGGACAAACAGCCCATAGAAGTGGCTGCTCCAGCCAGCTACGGGAAGGCCACTGGGCCTAGGGAGCTCTACATCTTCCAGAAGCTCCTCAGTTGTGAATTAGTGCTGGGGGCTGGCAGAACCGAAACAGGAAGGCTGAGGGGCTCTGCAGTCTGAGATGGCCTCTGTCTTACCCTTCCAAGACCTTGTTGATCCCCTGGATCGCAGCTCTCTTCTCCAAGTCAAGGTCTTCAGCAACCACTGGATAACCAGGTTGGGGTGGTGGGGGCAAAATCAGTGGGCCATTTCGTCTCGAGGGCAGCAGCAGAGGAATCTTGCGTTTCTTTTTCTGGGGCCTGGAACTGTCAGATGGCTGTGAGCAATTTAAGTTTTGTTTCTGCTCTAAGGGGCCATCCGCAACCTTTTCACGCTTGATCTTCCTCTGTAGTTCCACTGAGGCTGAAGGGCTAGACTGACAGCCTTCCTCCCTGGCTTTCTTTGAGAGCACACTAGGATGCGATGAGACTGGGCCCAGGAGCCCCACTGTGCCTGGACCGCTCCTCTGCAGCTGTGGGAAACCTCTAGTGGAGCTGTATGAACTGGTGATGGCATTTCGTTTGCTGCATGAGCTCAAAAAGTAGGTCTGGGATTTCCTAATCAGGATATCTTCAGAGCTCTTGGAACAGAAGTCTCTCTTCAGAGGCCCAGGCCTGGGCACAGAGGAAGAGAGGACCCCATTGGCCATCAGGGGTCTAAACACGGACTGTGCATTCCCACTGGGGTTCGATCCCCTTCTCTGTTCGTCCTGACTCTCGGGAGCTGAGTGTTCTTTCTTTTGCTTTGTTAGCCCTTTCCTGCTCTCAGCCAGGGCTGTCAGGTCCTTCTCTTCCTTGGCTCTCAGTTGACCGCTTTCTTCGAGGGCCCTCACCAGGATCTCTTCTCCACAAAAGTTTGGGAGGTGAACAGACAGTGAAGACCACATACAGATGATTATCTGCTTCAGAGCCAAAAGGAGCATCAGTTTGCCCTTAGCAGGTGTCATCTTCAGGATCACTGAGGTACAGAACATCTTGGAGGTGCAAGCAGACAGCAGTGGCTTCTGATGGCCACTCCAGGGCACTAAGGAAAAGACCCCCAGAAATAAACACCAGGCTTGCTGGATTGGATATTGCCACCGACGGGCTATGATAAACAGCCGACGGTGCCAACGACGACGGCGTGAAGCCACAGGATCCTCGTATGACAGCCTGTGAGCCAGGTCCAGGGTTGGGACCGCCGAGTGAACCCGGGAAGGGAGGGGAACACGGCGAGCGGGCTGCGCAGGCCCGAGGCTCTCAGGTCTCTCCGGCTGGTCCCCGCCTCGCAGAGCAGGTAACTGCGGGAGAGGGCAAGGCAGGCTCAGGTAACCGCCCATGAGGCGCAGTTCTGAACGGTCGGATCTTTAGCCGCTCGCTGTTGCGTGTGCCGCCTGTGATGAGTTGTTGGAACGAGTGAGCGAAGAAAGGGGGCGCGAGACCCGCGAGAGGCCTCGCCTGCTTCCGGACCGCTGCTGCGGGCCTCGGGTGTTGGCACGTGGAGGACCGGCTCCCTGGGGTGCAGCCGCCCTTCCCGCGGCCAGGCCCCAGCTTCGTGGCGGGAAAGTGACGGGCGGTGTTCCCCCAACCCGAACGGCTCTGGGCTCAGCAGCGCCCACTCTATGCTGGAGTTCTGGGGTCAGCACCGGATACCCCAGGGGAAAGCCTTTCAGAACCCGTGCCACCGAGATCCTGCGGGATGGCATAGCCACCCAGGCGTCTAGGGGGCAGGAGGACCGCAGGAGGGAACCCACTGGATGCGGGAAGCCAGAGTAGATGTGCTGTCCCCCATCTTCCTCCCTTCCCAGAGAATCTTACCTTCCAGGTGCCCCTTCTTGGCTCTTCGTCCCCTTCCCTGGGAAGTAAGGTTTCCAAGACAGTTTATAATGACCAGAAGTCAAAACTTACAGGTAGAGAACTGGTATCTTTTTAGGCAGCTCTATATCCAGGAGCTATGTTATCTGGGACCTAAAACTTGAATTCCTGTTTTGAAGGTCATGCTTTACCTTCATCCTAATCTTTGTTTTCTGCCTCTTAGCAGATCCTATAGGCCTTTGTGTCATTCCTTATCAGTAAGTCTGTGTCTATGGGTTGGGAGAAGTGACCTGGCAATTTAAATTGGAACTCAGAATTTGGCTCCCTATAAGTATTCTGACTGAAGTTAATATTATTAGTTGAATGGTGAATACATTAGAATATTCAGACTATATAAAAATCTTTGATGTTTTAGTAATTACCCCCACTTCTTTGGTTTTGTTTTTTGTTTTTTTTTTTTTGTTTGTTTTGAAATCTTTTTGCCTTATTTTGAATTGTTATCACTTAGTGAATGACCCGTGACCTTTTACCAGGCCAGGTCATTTTTCAAAGGAGTGATTCCAGTCAGTGCTGCTCTCAGCAAGCAGAGGAGGGAAGTATGATTTTGTAACCAACATCTCAAGGGCTATACTTAAATATTCTAGTGGGTTCTAAAATTCAGGAGTTTGACTTTCATTTTTATGCAAAAATTTTTAACAATATTGACTTAACCTCCCAGTGTTTTATCCGCCTGCTGTGCTTCAAAGCCCTTTTTAAAATGAAATAAAAGAAAAATTCATGATGGGTGGATATTCTACCACAATATGAATGGAGTTGTTCCAGGTATTTGAAGGTTCTCAGTTAAAGAATAAATCCTAATTATAGACACATTAGAATTTGTTATCCAACGAATATCATCTTAAGGAATTTTTTCAACCATTAATTTTTAAAACAACTTTATTGAGATAGAATTTACATACTATAAAATTCACCTGTATTAAGATTACACTTCAAGAATCTTTAGTAACTTTGTAAAGTGTGTAACTTTCACCAATATCTAATTTTATAACATTTCCATTAACACAAAAAGAAAACTCATGCCTCTTTGCGGTCACTTCCCATTCTTACTCACAGGCCTGGGCAACCACTAATGTACTTTTTGTCTCTATAAATTTGCCTCTTCTGGACACCTTTCATAAAAACAGACTCTTACAATATATGGTCTCTTGTGCCTAGTTTCACTTAGCATGTTTTTGAGGTTCATCCGTGTAGCAGCATGTATTAGTAATTCTTTTTTGTTGTTGTTGTTAAACAACAGAAATATATTTTCTCACAATTCTGAGACCAAGTTGTCAGCAGAGTTGATTTCTCCTGAAGCCTTTCTCCTTGGTTTGTAGGTGGCCTGTGTCTTTTCTCCCTGTGTCTTCATATGGTCTTTCTTTTCTCTGTGTGTGCATGTCCTGATCTTCTCTTCTTATAAGAACACAAGTCGTATTGGGTTTAGGCCCACTCCCAATAACCTCATTCAACCTTAATTGCCTCTTTAAAAACTCTGTATCCAAATACAGTCACATTCTGAGGTACTAGGGCTTAGGACTTCAACATATGTATTTTGCAAGGATACAACTTAACCTATAACACTCCACCCTCTCAGCCTCCAAATTTCAAGTCCTCACATGCGAAATATATTTGTCCCATTCCAACAGCCACAAAAGTCTTAACCCATTCCAGCAACAACTCTAAGTCTAAAATTTCATCTAAATAGCATCTAAATCAGATATGAGTGAGACTAGAGGTATGATTCATCCTGAGGCAAAATTCCTCTACAATAGTGAACTTATGAAACAAAACAAGTTATGGGCTTCCAAAATACAATGGTGGGACAGGTATTGGATAGATACTCCCATTCCAAAAGGGAGAATTGGAAAGAAGAAGCCTGACAGGTCCTAAGCAAGTCCAAAACCTAGCAGGGCAAATTCCATTAGATTTTTAATTTTTTCAAAGATTTAGTTTATTATATCAACATCAGTACTAGAACTCACAACTTTTACTCTCCAGTCTGCAATATTTCTACAGCACACATTTGCGTGCTGACAGTATTTGTGTGACATTAACATATGTGGCTAATTTTAAGAAACTTCTGTGGAAAGTTCCATCAGATTTTAAGGAAATCCACTTTGGCTCAATTTTCTGTCCAACAAGGGTGGTAGCCCTGCCTTCTTCTCCCTGCATTTTGTCCCCAAACCCTCTGGAACCAATGAGGAAACAGTCCTGCTGCCTGGGCCTGTGCGTTCGGGACCCGTGGTGGCAGTAGCAGCCCTGCTGACCCCTGACACACCTTTAGAGTCACTCCTCTCTGTACTCGAAGGATGATGCATGTTTGCATCCAGACATCTCTATCATCTAATTTTCTGCTTGTAGAACCCCAGAAGTCTGACAGCCTTCCTTCCTTTCATTCCACCTCTGTCCTCTTCAGTCCAAGCTGACAGTGCTTCTGCTGTGATTGGATCCATGTCACATACCCGTAATCTCTTTAGTAAAGACCGTCCAGCCACATCTTTGGTGTTCTCTCCTGAACACACTTTCTCATTTTTTTGCAATATGAATAGGCTGAGAATTTTTGGCCTTCAAGTTCTGGTTCCTTTTTGCATAATAATTTCTTTTTCAGTTGTCTCCCTCTCACACTTTACTATAAGCAGCAAGGAGAAACCTGGTCACAGCTTCAACATTTTGCTTAGAAATATCCTCTGTTAAATATCCAAGTTCATTACTGACAACTTTTACTTTCTACAAAACACTAGAACACAATTTGGTCAAGTTTTCTGCCACTTTGTAACAAGGACTGCTTTTCCCCCAGTTTCCAATAACATATCCCTCATATCCATCTGAGACTTCCCCAGAAGCACCTTTAACATTCATATTTGTGTCAATATTCTGTTCATGATGAAATATATATAAACAGATATATATAGCATATATATATATATATATATATATATATATATATGAGCAGATATAGTGATAGGAGCTTTCTGTACAGTTCTCTCTTTCTGAGCTCTCAGAAGAATCACCTTGAATGACCATATTTAGTCTCTTCAAGACAATCTAGGCTTTTCTAACATGCTCCTCAAAACTCTTCCCATTACCTAGTTCCAAAGCCACTTCTGCATTCTTAGGTATTTGTTACAGCAATACCCAAATTCCTGGTACCAAAAGCTGTCGGAGCTGCCATAACAAAGTACCTCAGAATGGGTGGCTTAAACAACAGAAATTTATTTTCTCACAATTCTGGAAGCTAGATGTCTGAGATCAAGGTGTCAGACAGGGTCGATTTCTTCTGAGGCCTCTTTCCTTGGCTTCTCCCTGTGTCTTCATGTGGTCTTTTGTCTTTATTACTTATTTTGGCTGAAAAATATTCCATTGTATATGTATATCACACTTGTTAATCCATTCATCAGTTGATGGACATTTGAGTTGTTTCCATTTTTTGGCTATTGTAAACAATGCTGCTGTGAACATTTGCATACAAGTCTTTGTGGGGACACTTTTTTTTTTTGGAGAGGATTTTCAGATGATATAGTAGATCTATGTTTAACATTTGAAGAAACTTCCAAACTGTTTTTGCAAAGTGGTTGCTGCATTTTAAATTCCCACCAGCAATGCATGAAAGTTTCCATTTTGCTGCATTCTCACCAGCAGTTGTTACCGTCTGTCTCCATCTGTACCCATTTCAGTGGGAGAGAAGTGGTATTTTATTGTAGTTTTAATATCCATTTCCCTAATAACTAATGATATTAAGCATCTTTTCATAATATTGGCCATTCAGATTTCTTCTTTGGCAAAATGTCTATTCAATATTTTGCCCATCTTTAATTGGATCATTTTCCAAGTTTCAGTTCTCTATGAATTCTGGATACAAGTCCCTTATCAGATAAATAAGTTGCAAATATTTTCTACCAATCTATGGCTTATCTTTTCACTTTATTGATGGTCTCTTTTTGAAACACAGACGTTTTTAATTTTGATGAAGTCCAATTTATCATTTTATCACCCGTGCTTTTGGTGTTATATCTAAGAAATCTTTGCCCAACTCAAGATGTGATATTGTGATTTATAATAAGAAATATATATTTGGTCTTTGTCTCTATTCCTGGCACAGAGTTCTTGATAAGAGCACTAAGAGCATCTTTTTTTCCAATGAGGTGACTGGGTGGACTCGTGGATGGTTCCTGGATGGGGACTAGTCACCAGAAAGACCAAACCACAATTAGAAGTTTGGGATTTCCAGCCCCACTGCCAGTTCTCCAGAGAGGAGAAAGGGGCTGGAAATGGACTTAATAATTGATCATGCCTATGTGAGGCAGCCTCCATAAAATCCCAATAGCATGGGGTTCAGAGAGGTTCCAGGTTGGTGAATATATCCATGTACTAGGAGGGTGATGTACCACAACTCCACGGGGACAGAAGCTCCTGAGTTTGGGACATTTCCATACCTCACCTGATATATCTCTTCATGTGGGAGATCATCTGTATCCTTTATCATATCCTTTATTGTATAATAACCAGTAAACATAAATACAGTTGACCTTTGGAAAACACAGGTTTGAACTGTGTGGGTCCACTTATACGAAGATTTTTTAAAGTAAACACTACTACAGCACTACAAGATCTGCAGTTGGTGTATGTGAAACCATAGATACAGAAGGCCAATTGTAAAGTTATACTCAGATTTTCAACTGTGCAGGGGTCACCACCCCCAACTCCCGCATTGCTCACTGTTTAACCGTGTTTCCCTGAGTTCTGTGAGATGTTCTAGCAAATAAGTGAATCCAAGAGGGAGGAGGTCATGGGAACCTCTGATCTGCAGCCAAGTGGGATAGTTGTGGGGAAACTTGGGACCTATTACTTGTGATTGGCACCTGAATGGGGGGCAGTCTTGTGGGACTGAGCCCATAATCTATGGGATCTGAGATGCTATCTTCAGGTACACAGTGTCAGAATTGAGTTAAATTGTAGGACACTCAGCTGGTGTCACAGAATTTCTTGGTGTGGGCAAAACCCTCACATACCTGGTGTCAGAAGTGTTGTGAGTGTAATAGTAGTGTGACAGTAAAGAAGAAACACACAAGAGGCCGGGTGAGGTTTTTCTTACACACAGGTCTCAAAGATTTATTCCTACGTTTTTCTTCTAGGAACTTTATAGTTTTAGCTCTTACATGTAGGAATATGATCTACTTTGAGTTAATTTTTGTGTATTGTGTGAGGTAATGGTCCAAATTCATTCTTTTGTGTGTGGCTATCCCATGGTACTAGCATCATTTATTGAAAAGACTGTCCTTTCCCCCATTGAATTGTGTTGGCACATTTGTCCAAAACTAATTAACCATAAATGTAAGGGTTTATTTCTGGAATCTCAATTCTGTTCCATTGGACTATGTGTCTTATGCCACCATCACTCTGTCTTAATTACCATAGCTTTGTAGTAAGCTTTAAAACTGGGAAATATATGTTCTTCAACTTTATTATTTTTTAAGATTGTTTTAGCCATTCTTGGTTCCTTGCATTACCATGTGAATTTTAAGATTAGTTTGTCAATTTCAAAAAAAAAAAAAAAAAAAAGACCAGCTGGGATTTTGATAGGGATTGCATGGATTTGTAGAATCAACTTGGGAAATAGTTCCATCTTAACAATATTAAGTCTTCCATCCATATACATAAGATATCTTTCCATTTATTTGGGTCTTCTTTAGCTTTTGGTACCAATGTTTTGTAGTCTTCTGTGTACAAGTCTTGCACATCTTTCATTAAATGTGTTCCCATGTATTTTATTCTTTTTGCTGATAAGTGAATGAAATTGTTTTTCTTACTTTCATTTTCAGACTGTTCATTGCTGTTGTATAGAAATGCAATTAATTTTGGTATATACATCTATCCTGCAACATTCTTGAACTCCTTTTTTAGTTGTAGAAGCACACACACGTGCGTGCGTGCGTGCATGTGTCTCTTAGGGTTTTTCTATATATAGGAACTTGTTCCATGTGAATAAAGACTGTTTTACTTATTTTCCAATCTGGATTTTTTTTCCTTCTCTAATCTCACTGGATAAAACCTCCAGTGCAATGTTGAATAGAAGCAATGAGAGTAGACTTCCTTCTCGTGTTCCTGATTTTAGGTCGAAAGTGTCTAGTCTTTCACCACTAAGACCACTACGTATAATGTCACCTGTGGGTATTTTGTAAATACTCCTCATCAGGTTCAGGAAATTCCCTTCTATTCCTAGTTTATGAAGGATTTTATTATGAGAGGGTGGTGGATTTTGTGAAAATTTTTATGCATCTGTTGTGATGATCATTTGCCCTTTATTCTATTATTATTGTGAATTACGTTCACTGAGTTTCAGATATTAAACCAACTTTGCATTCCTAGGGTAAATCCTACATGGTCATGGCATATAATTTTATATTTTGCCAGATTTGTTTTGCTTTTATTTTGTTGTTTTGGGGGGTATGAAGAATAGTGGTCTGTAGTTTTCTTTTCTTGTGATTTGTTTATCTGAGTGGTATCAGGATAATCCTGGCCTCATAGAATGAGTTGAAAAGTGTTCCCTCCCCCTCTATTTTCTGGAATAATTTTTAAAGGATCGATATTATTTCTTATTTAAATTATTGAAAGAATTCACAAGTCTTCTCATCTGGGCCTGTGCTTTTTTATTGTGGAAATTTTTTTTAACTTTTTCTTTTCAAATAATTATACATTCACAGCAAAAAAATATATATATACAGGAATATTCCACGTACCAGTTTCCCCAAATGGTGATGTGCACGTGTGTGTGTGTGTATCTCTATGCGATTTTATCACGTGTAGTTTCGCATAACAAACACAACCAAGATTCAGAACTCTGCCATCACCACAAGGCCCTCTAATGCTACCCTTAATAACCACATCTACACTCACTGCTTTGAGAAGATTTTTAGTTATTATCAATATTTCTTACAAGAAGATTTAGGTTTTCTGTTTCTTCTGGATTCAGTTTTGGTAACTTGTGTCTTTTTTTCTAAGAATTTTCCATTTCATCTTAGCAGTCTAATCTGTTGGCATGAAGTTGTTTATACTGCTCCCTTAAAATCCATTTGATTTCTGTAAGGTTGGTAGTGATAGTCCCTCTTTCATTTCTGACTTTATCAATTTGTGTCTTCTCTCATTTTTCTTGATTAACATGGCTAAAGGTTTGTCCGTTTTTTAAAATGTTATCAAAGAACTAACTTTTGGTTTTATTAATTTTCTCTATGTTTTTCTGTTTCCTATTTAACTTACTCCCACTACCATCCTTATTAGTTCCTTCTTTCTGCTTACATTGGTTTAGTTTCCTCTTCTTTTTCTAGTTTCTTAAGGTGGAAAGTTAGGTTATTGATTTATTTCTCCTTTTCTAATATATGTGTTTTAAGCTGTAAATTTTCCTCTAAATATGATTTTATCTGCATTTCATAAATTTGGTTTCTTGTGTTTTTTATTTAATTTGGCTCAATTTCTTAATTGTCAATTTCCTTTGTGATTTATTCTACTCATTGGTCATTTGAAAGTGTGTTAATTTCCACATATATGTGGATTTCTTAAATTTCCTTATGCTGTTGACATCTATACATTAATTAATTTATTAAATTTATGAGAATTGTTTTATTGTATGGCATATGGTTTATCCTGGAGATTATCCCATGTATACTTGAGAAGAATTTGCATTCTGGTGTTGTTGGATGGAATATTTGATAGATGTCAGTTAGGTGTAGTTGATAGATAGTGTTGTTCAAATCTTCTACATTCTTGCTTATTTTCTAAGCAGATTGTCTAGTTGTCTTATTGATTATTGGGATTGGTATTGGAGTTCCAACTATTTTTGTTGAATTGCTCGCCTCCCTTCAGTTTGGTCAGTTTTGCTTCATGTATTTCAGGGTTCTGTTGTTGCGTTCATATATGTTTATAATTGTTATATTTCTTGATTGCGACTTTAATTGTAATAAATTTTCATGGTGTCTAGAAACATTTTTTGTCTTAACATCGATTTAACCTGATATTAATATAGGCTTTCCTGCTTTCTTTTTGTTACTGTTTGCATGATATATCTTTTTCTATAATCTTACTTCTAATCTATTTGTATATTTGAACCAAAAGTGTCTCCTTTAGAACCCTCTAGCACTGTTGGTGGGAATGTAAATTGATATAGCCACTATGGAAAACAGTATGGAGGTTCCTTAAAAAACTAAAAATAGAACTACCACACGACCCAACAATCCCACTACTGGGCATATACCCTGAGAAAAACATAATTCAAAAAGCGTCATGTACCACAATGTTCATTGCAGCTCTATTTACAATAGCCAGGACATGGAAGCAACCTAAGTGTCCATCGACAGATGAATGGCTAAAGAAGATGTGGCACAGATATACAATGGAATATTACTCAGCCATAAAAAGAAATGAAATTGAGTTATTTGTAGTGAGGTGGATGGACCTAGAGTCTGTCATACAGAGTGAAGTAAGTCAGAAAGAGAAAAACAAATACCGTATGTTAACACATATATATGGAATCTAAAAAAAAAAAAAAAGGTTCTGAAGAACCTAGGGGCAAGACAGGAATAAAGATGCAGATGTAGAGAATGGACTTGAGGACACAGGGAGGGGGAACGGTAAGCTGGGATGAAGTGAGAGAGTGGCATGGACATATATACACTACCAAATGTAAAATAGATAGCTAGTGGAAAGCAGCCACATAGCACAGGAAGATTAGTTTGGTGCTTTGTGACCACCTAGAGGCGTGGGATAGGGAGGGTAGGAGGGAGACACAAGAGGGAGGGGATATGGGGATATATGTATACATATAGCTGATCCACTTTGTTATACAGCAGAAACTAACACAACATTGTAAAGCAATTATACTCCAATAAAGATGTTTTAAAAAAGGTAACAAACTGACAAAACTTTAATTACAATGACTAAGAAAAAAGAGAGAAGACTCAAATTATTACAATCACAAATGAAAGTGGAGACATTAAATGACCTTACACATATAAATAAAAAGGATTCCAACATAATTCTGTGAACAATTGTATGCCAACAACTTAGATACATGGATGAGCTAGAAACATTCTTAGAAACAGAAAAACTACCTAAATTGACTCAAGAAGAAATAGAAAACCTGAACAGACCTTTAAAAAAGCAGAGTTTGAGTCAGTAATTAAAAACTTCCCAATAAAAAAGCCCAGGACCAGATGTTTTCAATGATGAAAACTACCAAACATTTAAGGAAGAATTAACACTAATTATTTTCAAACTCTTCCAAAAAATAGACAAGGAAAGACTTCCTAACTCATTCTATGAGGCCTGCATAACCCTGATAGCACAACCAGATAAAGCCACTGCAAGACAAACTGCAGAACAGTATGCCTTATTAATATAGATACAAAATTCTCTACAAACTTTTAAGAACCATATCCAGAAGCTTATAAAAGAATTACACATCATGACCAACTGGGAATTATCCTAGGAATGCAAGGGTGGTTCAACATCCAAAAATCAGTGTAATACAACACATTAATAAAGTGAAGGAAAAAATACTTGATCATTTCAATTGATGAAGGAAAAGCATTAGACAAAATCTAAGAAACTTTCATGAGAAAAATATGCAAGAAACTAGGAATAAAAGGGAACTTCCTCAATATAAAGGGCATCTATAAAACCTCAGCTAAAAATCATACTTAATGATGAAAGACTGGAGGGAGATCAAGATGGCAGAGTTAAGAGGACATAGAGCTCACCTCTCCACTGCCCCAGCCCCAAACACATCAAAAATACATCTACATGTGGAAGAGTCCTCACTGAAAACTGGCAGAAGGAAATCTGTACAACCAAGCTGTAAGAAAGATACACATGTAATCAGGTTGAAAGGAAAAAATAGTAATTGGATTAGGACCTGTGCCCCTGGGATGGGACTCAGAGGAAAAGGGAGATTGCATGAGCATACGTGTGCCCTGGGGAGTGAGCAGGTCAAGCCACAGACTGGGTGTCCCATTCCTGGCGTCCTAGATGGAGGAGACAAGTCCCCTTCACTGGTTGGAAGACCACTGCACCACTGCAGTAAATAAAAGGGTGGAATAAGCCTGGACTCTGCTCATGAGGAGCGCAGGCATGCTGGCTGGCCCCCAAGGCAAGGTAAAGAGATGTTCACAACAGAACGGCTTCACAGCAGAACAGGGGTAACAGAGGCAGGGTGCAGTGTTTAGCTATGAGAAACAAAGGGGGCTTGCACCTGAGACTGTGTCTGAATGGAGCCATAGATACCTACAAAGTCAATGCATCAAACCTGTCTGTGCCCAGGCCCAACTTGCTTTAGCACTCCCCTCCTCTGGGGCAAAATTCCAGTGCAAGGAGAGGGAAAAACACACACACTGAAAGGGAACAGAGCTAGCTCAAGACTGACCCTCAGGGCTTCTGCTCCAGCAACTTGGGCTCAGACCCCTGACAGGGTGCTGGTGGCCACTGAGCAGAGAGGAAGTCCCACCTCACACCGGGCTCCAGCTCTAGCAACTCCATCTCCAGCCTCACCCCCTACCATGGTGATAGTTGCCAGCACACCGTGAGGAAAGATGTGACAGCCATCCACGTCAAAGCCAACCCTCCCACTAAAGGTATTAGACACACACAGTTTGCATAGGGATGCTCCCACATAAGAATATCACTTCAAGACTGAAATTGGTAACTGTTTCACGCAATTCAGAAAATAAAAAGGCAGAGGAAATACTCTCAATTAAAAGATCAAGAGAAACCCTGAAAAAACTGATGAAATAAATAAACAATTTACCAGATAAAGAATTCAAAACATTGGCAATAAAAATGTTAACAGAATTAGGGGAAAGAATTGATCTAAACACAAAACATTTTAACAAGGAACTAGAAAATATAAAAAAATACCCAATTAGAAGTTAATAATCCAATAGCTTAAATAAAAACACACTAGAAGTAATGAATAGCAGATTATGTGATACAGAAGAATGCATAAGTGATCTGGAAGAAAGAATAATGGAAATCACACAATCAAAACAGCAGACAGAAAAAAATTTTTTTTTAAATGAAAGTAAGAGATTACTGTAATAACATTAAGCATTCCAACATTTATATTATAGGGTTTCAAGAAGGAAAAGAGAGAGAGAAGGGGATCAAAAATCTATTTGAAGAAATTTTGGCTAAAAACTTCCCAAAACTAATGAAGGAAATAGATATCCAGGTACAGGAAGGACAGAGGGTCCCAAATAAGGGACCCCAAACAGATCCACAACAAGACATGCCATAATTAAAATGGAAAAAGTTAAAGAGAGAATTCTAAAGGCAACAAGAGAAAAAGAGTCATATACAAGGGAACACCCATAAGGCAATCAGCTGATTTCTCTGCAGAAACTTTGCAGCTAGAAGGGAATAGCATGACATATTCAAAGTGCTGAAAGGGAAAAATCTGCAACCTAGGTTGCTCTACCCAGCAAGATTATCGTTTAGAATAGAAGGAGAGATAAAGAACCTCTCAGACAAGCAAACACTAAAAGAATTCATCAATGCTAAACCTACCCTTAAAGAAATGCTGAAGAATATAATCTAAATATAGAAGAAGTAAGAATCTATAGGAAAAGGAAAATCACACTAATAAAGGCAAATATACAGTAAAGATTGAAGATCAACAACTTAAATAAGCCAGTACATTGAATAAAAGACAAAGAAGTGTAAAAGCAACTATAATTACATAAACAGTTAAGGGATAAACATTAAGATGTAAAATATGACATTGAAACCACAAAATGTGTGGGAGGGGAGTAAAAAAACGTAGATATTTTAGAATGTGTTTGAAAGTAAATGACTACCAGTTTAAGGCAAGTAGATACAGCTACTAAGTAAATATATGTCAATATATATGAACCCCATGGTAACCAGAAATCAAAAACCTACAACAGGGACACAAAAACCAAAAAGAAAGAAACACAAGCACACTATTAAAGAAAGTAATCAAACCACAAGGGAAGAAACAAAAAAAGAAGAAATGAAAGGAGAAGAATTAGAAAAACAACTGGGAAAAAAGTAATAAAATGGCAATAAGTACATACCTATCAATAATTACTTTAAATGTCAGTGGACTAAATGCTTCAATCAAAAGACCTAGGGAGGCTGATTGGATGTGGTGCTGGGAAAACTGGACAGGTACATGTAAAAGTATGAAATTAGAACACTCCCTAACACCATACACAAAAATAAACTCAAAATGGATTAAAGACCTAAATGTAAGGTCAGACACTATCAAACTCTTAGAGGAAAACATAGGCAGAACACTCTATGACATAAATCACAGCAAGATCCTTTTTGACCCAGCTCCTAGAGAAATGGAAATAAAAACACAAATAAACAAATGGGACCTAATGAAACTTAAAAGCTTTTGCACAGCAAAGGAAACCATAAACAAGACCAAAAGACAACCCTCAGAATGGGAGAAAATATCTGCAAATGAAGCAACTGACAAAGGATTAATCTCCAAGATTTACAAGCAGCTCATGCAGCTCAATAACAAAAAAACGAACAACCCAATCCAAAAATGGGCAGAAGACCTAAACAGACATTTCTCCAAAGAAGATATACAGATTGCCAACAAACACATGAAAGGATGCTCAACACCACTAATCATCAGAGAAATGCAAATCAAAACTACAATGAAGTATCATCTCACACCGGTCAGAATGGCCATCATCAAAAAATCTACAAACAATAAATGCTGGAGAGGGTGTGGAGAAAAGAGAACACTCTTGCACTGTTGGTGGGAATGTAAATTGATACAGCCACTATGGAGAACAGTATGGAGGTTCCTTAAAAAACTAAAAATAGAACTACCATACGACCCAGCAATCCCACTACTGGGCATATACCCTGAGAAAACCGTAATTCAAAAAGAGTCATGTACCAAAATGTTCATTGCAGCTCTATTTACAATAGCCAGGACATGGAAGCAACCTAAGTGTCCATCATCGGATGAATGGCTAAAGAAGATGTGGCACATATATACAATGGAATATTACTCAGCCATAAAAAGAAATGAAATGGAGGTATTTGTAATGAGGTGGATGGAGTTAGAGTCTGTCATACAGAGTGAAGTAAGTCAGAAAGAGAAAAACAAATACAGTATGCTAACACATATATATGGAATCTAAGGAAAAAAAAAAAAGGTCATGAAGAACCTAGTGGCAAGATGGGAATAAAGACACAGACCTACTAAAGAATGGACTTGAGGATATGGGGAGGGGGAGGGGTGAGATGTGACAGGGTGAGAGAGTGTCATGGACATATATACACTACCAAATGTAAAATAGATAGCTAGTGGGAAGCAGCCGCATAGCACAGGGAGATCTGCTTGGTGCTTTGTGACCACCTAGAGGGGTGGGATAAGGAGGGTGGGAGGGAGGGAGATGCAAGAGGGAAGAGATATGGGAACATATGTATATGTATAACTGATTCAGTTTGTTATAAAGCAGAAACTAACACACCATTGTAAAGCAATTATACTTCCATAAAGATGTTTAAAAAAAATCATCAAATATCATGATCAATTTGGATTTATCCCTTGGTCACAAAGATGGTTTAACATTGGCAAATCAAAATGTGATAAACCATATCAACAAAAGGAAGGATAAAAATCACATCATCTCAATAGATGCAGAAAAAGCATTTGACAGAATTCAACACCCATTTATGATAAAAAAAAAAAACCTCTCATCAAAGTGGGTATAGAGGGAACATATCTCAAGATAATAAAGATAATTTATGACAAACCTACAACTAATTTAAAACTCAAAGGAAAGCCTTTCCTCTAAATCCAGGAACAAGACAAGGATGCCCACTCTAGCCACTTCTTTTCAACATAATATTGTAAGTCCTAACTGCAGCAATAAGACAAGAAAAGGAAACAAAAGGCATCCAAATTGGAAGGGAAGAAATAAAACTGTCACTATTTGCAGATGACACGATACTATATATAGAAAACCCTAAAGCTGCCACCAAAAAAACTATCAGAATTAAAAAATAAATTCAGAAAAGTTGCAGGATCGGAGATTAATATACAGAAATCTGTTGCTTTTCTATATGCTAAATGAACTATCAGAAAGAGAAAGCAAGAAAACAATCCCATTTACAATTGCATCAAAAAGAATAAAATACATAGGAATAAACTTAACCCAGGAGACGAAAGTCTTATACTCTGAAAACTATAAAACACTGATGAAGAAAACTGAAGATGATACAAAGAAATGGAAAGATAGCCCATGCTCCTGGATTGGAAGAATTAATATTGTTAAAATGACCATACTATTCAAAGCAATTTACAGATTTAATGCAATCCCTATCAAAATACCCATGACGTGTTTCACAGAACTAGAACAAATAATCCTAAAATTCATATGGAACCACAAAAGACTCCAAATTGCCAAAGCAATCTTGAGAAAAATGAAAAAAACTGGAGGTATCACCCTCCCAGACTTCAGACTGGACTACAAAGCTACAGTAATCAAAACAGCATGGTACTGGCACAAAAACAGACACATAGATCAATGGAACAGAATAGAGAGCCTATAAATAAACCCACACACCTATGGTCAATTAATCTATGACAAAGGAGACAAGAATATACAATGGAGAAAAGACAGTCTTTTCAACAAGGGGTGCTGGGAAAACTGGACAGCTCCATGTAAAACAATGAAATTAGAACATTTCCTCACACTATACACAAAAATAATCTCCAAATGGATTAAAGACCTAAATATAAGACCTGAAACTATAAGACTTCTAGAAGAGAACATAGGCAAAACACTCTGATATTTTGATATGGAAGCAACCCAAGTGCCCATTAGCAGACAAATGGATAAAGAAGATGTGGTTTGGAATGGAATATTCCTCATCCATAAAAATTAATGATATTCTACCATTTGCAGCAACACGGATGGAGCTAGAGAATATTATGCTTAGTGAAATAAGTCAGAGAAAGGCAAATACTGTATGATATCACTTATATGTGGAATCTAAAAATAATACAAACAAATGTATATGCAAAACAGAAACAGACTCACAGGTATAGAAAACAAACTAGTGGTTTCCAAAAAGGAGAGGGAAGTGGGGGAGGAGAGGAAGTTAGGGGTATGAGATTAAGAGATAAATTACAATGTGTAAAATAGATAAGTAACAAGGATATACTGTATAGCACAGGGAATTATAGCCATTATCTTGTAATAACTTTTAATGAAGAATAAATCTGTAAAAAATTCTGAATTACTATGCTGTATGCCTGAAACTAATATTGTAAAACAACTATATTTCAATTAAAAATGATGAAAGACTGAAAGTTTCCCCCTAGGGTCAAGAACATGATAAGACTGCCCACTCTCACCACTGCTATTCAACATAGTACTGGAAGTTCTAGCCAGAGCAGTTCGGTCAGAAAGATGAATAAAATGCATTCAAGTTAAAAAGGAAGAACTGAAATTATTTCTATTCAAAGATGACATGGTCCTATTTATAGAAAATCCTAGAGAATTGACACAAACACACAAAGAAGATATTGATGCAAATAAGTGAATTTAGCAAAGCTGCAGGGTACAAGATCAAGACACAAAAATCTGCTGTATTTCTATACACTAGTAATGAACAACCCAAAAATGAAATTTAGAAAACAATTCAATTGACAATAGCATCAAAAAGAACACATAGGAAAAATTTTAGCTAAGGGGGTGTAAGTTTTGTACAATTAAAACTGAAAAAAATTGCTAAAGAAACTAAAGACCTAAGTAAATAAAAAGACGTCTGGTGTTCATGATATGGAAGACTTAATATTGTTAATATGCCAGTACTCCTAAAGCAATCTACATAGTCTATGAAATCACTACCAAAATCCCATGGCAGTTTTTTTAAAAAGTAAAGGAAGAGCCAATCCTAAATTCATACTGAACTGCAAGGGCACTTAAATAGCCAAGTAATCTTGAAAAAGAAAAACAAAGTTGGAAGACTTGCACTTCCTGATTTCAAAACTTACTACAAAACAACAGTAATCAACACAGTGTGGTACTGGCATAATAATAGATACAGAGATATATGAAATAGAATTGAGAGTCCAGAAATAAACTCATATATCTGTAGTCAATTGATTTTCAACCTGGGTGCCCAAAACAATTCAATGGGGAAAAATAGTCTCTTAAATAAATGGTACCAAGACAACTAGATATTCAACATGTGAAAGAATTAAATTGGATTCCTATCTCACATGATAAATAAAAATTAACTCAAGATGGATCAAAGATCTAAATGAGAGAGCTAAGACTCTAAAACTCATAGAATAAAAGAGGTCATTCTGTGTGACTGGATTTAACTATGGTTTCTTAGATATGACATCTAAAGCATAAGCAACAAAGAAAATATAAACTGGACTTCATCAAAATTAAAAATTTTGTGCTTCAAAGTACACTATCAAGAAAGTGAAAAGACAATCCTCAGAATGAGAAAAAAATATTTGCAAATCATATATCTGATAAGGTTCTTGTATCCAAAATATATAAAGAACTCCTACAAGTCAATAACAAAAAGACAAACTACTCAATTAAAAAATGGGCAAGGGATTTGAATAAGCATTTTTCCAAAGAAGATATACAAATGACCAACAAGCACATGAAAAGATGTTCAATGTGATTAATCATTTGGGAAATGTGGATCAAAATCACGAGACACTATGCACTAGGATGACTATAATCAACAAAACAAAAAATAACAAATGTTGGCCAAGACATGGAGAAATTAGAGCCCTCATGCATTGCTGGTGGGAATGTAAAACAGTGCAGCTGCTGTGGAAAATAGTTTGACGTAACTCAACAAATTAAGCTAGAATTACTAGGTGACCCAGCAATTCCACTCTTAAGTGTGTACACAGAGGAACTGAAAACAGGTAATGAAACACATACAAGTACACACTTGTTCAGAGCAGCACTATTCTCAATAGCCAAAGGTGAACACATATCCATCAATGGATGAATAGGTAAACAATATGTGATCTATCTATACAATAAAATATTACTTAGTCACAAAAAGGAATAAAGTACTGATACATGCTACAACATGGATGAACCTCAAAACAACATGTTAAGTGAAAGAAGCCAGACCAAAAGGTCACAAATTGCATGGTTTTTATCTGTATGAATATCTAAAGTAAGCAAATTACAGAGATTAAAAGCAGATTTGTAATTGCCAAGGGACGAGGAGAGGGCGGAAGGAGATGACTGCTTTATAAGTAAAGCATCTCCTTTTGAGGAGATGAAAATGTTATGGAACTAGATAGTGGTGATGACTGCACAACATTATACGGTACTAAATCCCACTGAATAGTACACTTTCAAATGGTTAGAACAGTCAATTTTGTTTAGTGAATTCTACCTCATTAAAAAAGGAACTAATTACTGATATACACAATAAGTTAGATGAAACTCAAGAGCATTATTCTAAGTAAAAGAAGCCACTCCAAAGATTACCTACCTACTGTGTGATTGCATTTATACGATATTCTGAAAAGGCAAATTAGATTAGTGGTTGCCAGGGGTTGGGGCTAGGGGACAGAATGAAAGATTTGGGGAACTGATGGAATTGTTGTGTGTCATGATTCTGAATTGATACACCCATGTATGCATTTGAAAAACTTATAAAACTGTATACCACAGAATTTATTATAGGTAAATTTTAAAATAATTTAAAATGGATATGGTATTAGTCATGTCTTTTATTTTCTGGATTCTGATGCTTTGATATCTGAGGTCTTGTTGACCCTGGAGGGACTGTCCCTCCCAGGGTTAGCCAATTCCTAGAGATAATAAAAACGTCACCTGAGAGCATTTCTTTCATATTCAAATGACCCAATCCACCTCCTTTATAGGCTCTCACACTCTGGTCCACTTGCCCTAATCACCCAGAGCTGGTACTGTACAACTAGGGGAACCCCTATGCTCCAGAGCTCACTAAAATTATTCAAACTAGCCAATCCTAAATCTGCTTATCCTGCTTTGCCGATTTCTTTCTGCAAAAACTACAATAAAGGCTCGTGTCCACAGTTTCTCCCTCTCTTTCTGCCTCCTCCCTGACGCCTGTGCTTCCCTCTGTAGCCCCCATGGTGTGGCAGTGTGTTCCCTCTTCCTGGGATCTTTTCAATAGCAGTCGTCTCATCATAGCTAAATAATAATAAAACCTATATTAACACAGACACACAAAATGTATTTGAAATCACCAAGAGACTTCCCAAAGAGAAAAATAGAGGTGCGATTTCCTCTATCAGATATCAGGATGTAATCTGAAGCCATAATAATTAGGATAGTTTGGTACTGGCACAGGGATAGATGAATAGACCAGTGGAATAGAACAGAGGGCCCGGAAATAGACCCAGCTCATATGCAACAATTCCATCAGTTCCCCAATATATAGTAGATGATAGATCTTGACAGTTCTGAGGGTCTGAAGGGACTACTCAGTCTATATGTTTTAAGTATTTGGCATTTTAGGCAAAGAAATATCTAAGTCTTAATTTCATGAGTGGATAAAATACTAATTGAAATTGAAGATTCACTTCTTTATAGGACTTCTGTGTTTTTCTTCAAATACAAAGGGAAGCTTGGCTTGTTTCATCAACTGCTTTACAAGGGCTGAGTCCTCTAAAACTGAACATACACAAGCCAAAGCAGAAGCCCCCCTGCAGTGGACGCTGTGCTAGGTTGGAGGGAGAACTGAATCACCTCTCAAGGCCCTTCCAACTTAAGGTTCCCACTAAGTAGCCCTAACTGATTGCTCATGTGTGTCGTCAAGAGCTCCTTATACAGAAGCTAATGAGTGAGTGAGTGAGTGAGTGAGTGAGTGAGTGAATGGAAAATCCACAGAAGATGGAGACATGGAGATCTCCTGTCCTGCCAGGAAGTGCTCCTCCCACGTGTGGCCCTTCCATCCCCCAAGAGATGGCCTCTGCTGGAGAACATGGATGGCAGAGGCATCTCCAAACCACTGATCCAAGTCACTGCTCCATGACACAGTTTCCAAATACAAAAAGCAAAGAGTAACATAGTACCTACCTCACAGGGTTGTGGTGAATCCAGTAGATTATATAGTGTATATTATATACACAAGGAACTCCTGCTGATTCTTCCCTGTATCATGAGTGCCTGTCACCTGGTAGGAATGCAAGAAATAACTGTTGAATGAATAAGTAAATTATGAAATAAATGCATGGAGTGCTTAGCATGGAGGCTGGCCACAGTCAGTACCTGATAAATATAATGACCATTACTGGATCTGTCACCTGCTCTAATGAAGGGTTTTCTTCTTTGGACACCCCAGCGCAGGTGGAAAGAGGAAAAACAGATCCTCTTGACACACTGTCTACACAGCTCTTCTCAAAGTTCAAGTCTCTCCTCATGCACTCTTCTTTTCTAAAGGTATAAAGTATGTAAATTTGAAATTTCATACTAAAAATCATTCATAAATCCTCACCTTGTGAACAGTTTTTGAGGATAACGTGAATCCCTCTAAATTAAAAAAATTAATTGGGGTCACGATCTTCAAAGATCACCAGTATCAGCACGTTGCCACATGGCACAATATGGCCACACGGTGGCACCATTTAGGCAGTAACCAAATTGTTGCCATAGTTGCTTAGAATCTTGTAAGCCAGACTGTTGGCTGTATCCCTGCATCTCACCATCTGTAAGTGGTTTCTGTGACTATGCTGTTTTAAAATTCTTATCACAGTGTAAGCTTGGTATCCATTAGGTGGCAGCGCTCGTGCCAGAGTTGAGAAACACAATCAGCGCTTGACATTACATGTGGTACAATGGTATGAAGCAGACAAAACTTCTACCACAGTAAGCCATGCTATAATCCAAGAAAGAGAGTCTTTAAGGTATAAGAGACAATGTGGAGAAGAGGAAAGACAGTACTAAAGTAGAAATGCATGACAATAGACTCAGATAAGTGATCACCAAGAACACACACATACACAAGTCTAAGGGAAAAATTAGTCTTGAAAAATGTATATTTTCGTTATGCAGGGTCTTCAAAAGCACTTTACTTCAAACAAAATGGAACCACTTGAAAACCTGATTGTGTTCCAATTGGTCTCCCAAAGCCAGGTAGAAAGAATCAAATCTAGTTCCCCACAACAGACCATTAGCTATCTGAAGATGGGGTACTGTGGGCCAATCTTGGGGGAAATGATGTCACAGGCATGCCCTCTGCAGTGGGAGGGAATGGGGACCAACAGGCAGGGTGGCCTGTGAGGGTGGGGACAGGGTTGCTGGTATGTGCGGGGGCTCTACTACGGGGGTCTTCCTCTTCCTCCACTCAGATGGGCCCAAGACCTGGAGCAGCAAAACCCTGACTATGAGGCAGTGGCAGGTCCTTATCATTCATCCTCCCCACCTGTCTCCCTCCCTCCCTTCCTTCCTTTTTCTCACTTAAAGGGGATCACACTATACATTTTTCTCTGCCATTTGCTTTTTATCACCAAACAATATCTCATGGGCATCTCAGTGCATATAAAGCAATCACTTCCATTTAATGGCTG
Organism: Balaenoptera borealis; assembly: GCF_965194805.1. Classification (NCBI taxonomy): domain Eukaryota; kingdom Metazoa; phylum Chordata; class Mammalia; order Artiodactyla; family Balaenopteridae; genus Balaenoptera; species Balaenoptera borealis. The sequence goes on from NC_138867.1 coordinate 166,485,467, forward strand.
TCTGGTATTCCATGCTGTGCAGATATATTAATTTATTCAACAAAATCTCTTCTTGGGGCTCCTCTCTTGAAAATGTGGAGGTTTTGCCATACACAGATCGTAACACAGAGGCACAGAAATATATGTTTTTTTACCCATAATTGGATGAAATTATTCTCAAGCACCATCCCCCATTTCCACAGATGTTGTAAACAAACCTGTGCCTATGTGTTTGTTAAACCATTTCTAGGCTGACTCTCAGATCCTCCCCCAAGCTAACTCAATCTCCTTTTAGTAAATGCTTGGTCTGTCAAGGTTTCCCTCACTCTCCATTGTTTCCCCTCCTCCCTGAAGGTGATCTAAGTTTGAATGTCATAGAGGCTTCCTGAAGTTCATGCTTCAGCAGCAGGCTTAAAATCTCCTGTCTTGGACCACTGGCATGTGGCTGGCCAGTCCAGTGCTCCGCTGTGGCTTCCAACTGTGACCACAGCTCCTCCAGGCCATACCTGCTGGGTATGTGCTACGGTAACCAGTCCTGGGACCTCTCTTCTGCCCTCCTGGCATGCACTGTACAAAGCTATCTCTGGGAGGCTACCTTGGGCCTGTTATTGCAGGCATCTCCCTTGGCCCTCGCTTGTCTACTTTGCCCAGGCTGGGGTCTCCAGCACTGTGCTGGACATGGGCATCTCTGTGGTGCCCACATTATTCCTGGGCCAGCCCCAAGCAAACAAGGCACTGCCTCTGTGCCCTGAGATATCCCCCCAATAATCATCTCATGACCCCTTCCTGGGGTATGGCCCAAGTACTGGGGACATCAAGTCCCTCTGAGGACCCAGGCCTCATGAGACTCCTACTCCAGTCCCTACTCTTCCTCCTGTCTACCTTTGACACACAGACCTTCCCAGGACAGTGAAACTACCCTGTAATGGTGGATACATGTCATTATACATTTGTCTAAGCCCATAGAATGTACAGCACCACAAGTGAACCCTAATGTAAACTATGGACTTTGTGTGATAATAATGTATCAGTGTATGTTCATCCGTTGTAACAAATGTGCCACTCTGGTGTGTAATACTGATTATAGGGAAGGCTATGCAGTGCGGGAGCTGGAGGTATAAGGGAAATCTCTGTACCTTCCACTCAATTTTGCTGTGATTCTAAAATTCCTCTTAAAAAGTCGATTTAAAAAAAATTAATCCATAAAAAGTAAGAAAGAAGAAATAAATCAACAGTAAAAAGATTAAACAAATAGAAAACAAATAGCAAGATGGTGGACATAAACCTAAATATATTAGTTATTATATTAAATGTAAATAAACTAAAGTCAAAGATTGTCAGTCTAGTTTTCTTTACGCTAACTATATGCTGATTACCAAAGACATTTTATTTTTTACTTTTTTCACATCTTTATTGGAGTATAAATGCTTTACAATGTTGTGTAAGTTTCTGCTGTACAACAAAATGAATCAGCTATATGTATACATATATCCCCATATCCCCTCCCTCTTGAGCCTCCCTCCCATTCTCCCTATCCCACCCCTCTAGGTGGTCACAAAGCACCGAGCTGATCTCCCTGTGCTATGCGGCTGCTTCCCACTAGCTATCTATTTTACATTTGGTAGTGTATATATGTCCAGGCCACTCTCTCACTTCATCCCAGCTTACCCTTCCCCCCCAAGCCCTCAAGTCTGTTCTCTACGTCTGCATCTTTATTCCTGCTCTGCCACTAGGTTAATCCGTACTGCTTTTTAAAATTCCATATATACGTGTTAACATATGGTATTTGTTTTTCTCTTTCTGACTTAACTTCACTCTGTATGACAGACTCTAGGTCCATCCACCTCACTACAAATAACTCAATTTCATTGCTTTTTATGGCTGAGTAATATTCCATTGTATATATGTGCCATATCTTCTTTATCCAATCATCTGTTGATGGACATTTAGGTTGCTTCCATGTCCTGGCTATTGTAAATAGAGCTGCAATGAACATTGTGGTACATGACTCTTTTTGAATTATGGTTTTCTCAGGGTATATGCCCAGTAGCGGGATTGCTGGGTCATATAATAGTTCTATTTTTAGTTTTTTTAATGAACCTCCATACTGTTCTCCATAGGGGCTATATCAATTTACATTTCCACCAACAGTGCAGGAGGGTTCCCTTTTCTCCACACTCTCCCCAACATTTATTGTTTGTAGATTTTTTTTTTTTAATTAATTAATTTATTTATTTATTTATGGCTGTGTTGGGTCTTCGTTTCTGTGCGAGGGCTTTCTCTAGTTGCAGCAAGTGGGGTGCACTCTTCATCGCGGTGCGCGGGCCTCTCATTATCGCGGCCTCTCTTGTTGCGGAGCACAGGCTCCAGACGCGCAAGCTCAGTAGTTGTGGCTCACGGGCCTAGTTGCTCCGCGGCATGTGGGATCTTCCCAGACCAGGGCTCGAACCCGTGTCCCCTGCATTAGCAGGCAGATTCTCAACCACTGCGCCACCAGGGAAGTCCCTGTTTGTAGATTTTTTGATGGCAGCCATTCTAACTGGTGCAGGTGATACCTCATTGTGGTTTTGATTTGCATTTCTCTAATGATTAGCGATGATGAGAATCTTTTCATGCATTTGTTGACCATCTGTACGTCTTCTTTGGAGAAATGTCTATTTAGGTTTTCTGCCCATTTTTGGACTGGGTTGTTTGTGATATTGAGCTGCATGAGCTGCTTGTATATTTTGGAGATTAATCCTTTGTCAGTTGCTTCATTTGCAAATATTTTCTCCCATTCTGAGGGTTGTCTTTTCATCTTGTTTATGGTTTCCTTTGCTGTGCAAAAGCTTTTAAGTTTCATTAGGCCCCATTTGTTTATTTTTGTTTTTATTTCCCTTACTCTAGGAGGTGGGTCAGAAAGGATCTTGCTGTGACTTATGTCATAGAGTGTTCTACCTATGTTTTCCTCTAAGAGTTTTATAGTATCTGACCTTACATTTAGGTCTTTAATCCATTTTGAGTTTATTTACCAAAGACACTTTAAATATAAGGGAATAGCTACAGTCAATTGTGTTATAATGCTTGCTGTAAATATTTGACTTTGATCCAACACAATTGATATATTAGAGAACAATTTGAGCATAACATGAATTTTGCATTTGCCCATGTGTGATTTCATTTTCAAGAAACACAAGTGAACGCAGAAAAGTATACCCAGTCCCAGATGATTCAGTCATGTAGAAGTGCACAAAAAGCACAAATGCACACGCCTCCATTGCCCACCAGCTGTGTGTGTGTATGTGTTATGAACTACACCCATCCACATTTGGTATAACAACTCTCCATCCCATCTTATTTCAGATAACCTTCCTTCAAGCACTTGCAGAAGCAACCTTAAAATTTTGTTCAGGGTAAAATGCCATATTTATTGTAGTGTTTCTTAACCATTTATTTCTTAACCATTCAATGTGTGTAAAACTGTGCTATTAATTCACATATCATACAGTTCATCCACTTAAAGTATATAATTCAATGGCATTTGTATATTCAGACAGTTATGCAACCATCACTACAGCCAATTTTAGAATATTTTCATCACTTTGGAAAGAAATCTTGTAGTCTTTAGCTATCACTCTCCTATGTTCCCAACCCCCAGCCCTAAGCAACCTCTACTATACTTTCTGCTGCTATATATTTGTCTACTCTGGACATTTTATATACAAAGAGTTATATAATATGTGGTCTCTTGTGATTGGCTTTTTTTCCTAGCATAATGTTTCAAGGTTCATCCATGTTGCAGCATGTATCAGTACTTCATTCCTTTTTAGAGCAGAATAACATTCCATTGTATGGATATACCACATTTCACTTATCCATTCATCAGTTGAAAATTTGAGTTGTTTCCATCTTTGGGCTTTTCTGAATAATACTGCTCTGAACATTTGTTTACACAGTTTTGTGTGGACATATATTTTCATTTCTTTTGGATATACACCTAAGAGTAAAATTGTTGGGTCATATGGTAACTCTATGTTTAACTTTTTGAGGCACTGCCCAACTGTTTCCAAAGTGGCTGCACCATTTAATGTTCCCACTAGCAGGGTATAAGGATTCCAACTTGTCCACTTTCTCACCAAAACTCATTTTCCATTGTTTTGATTATGGTCATCTTAATAGGCATGGTTTTGATTTGCATTACCTTGATGGCTAGTTATGTTCAGCATCTTTTCATGTTCTTAATGGCCATTTGTAGCTCTTTTTTGGAATAGTGTCTATTCAGATCCTTTGCCATGTTTAATTAGATTATTTGTCTTTTTATTATTGAGTTATGAGGTCTTTATAGATTCGAGATACAAGTCCCTTATCAGATAGACATATGATTTGCAAATATTTCCTCCCATTCAGTGGTTTGTCTTTTCACTTTCTTGGTAGTGTCTTTTGATGCACAAAATTTCTTAATTTTGATGAAGCCCATTTTAGCCATGTTTTTCTTCTGTTGCTTACGCTTTTGGTGTCATAACTAAGAATCCATTGCCAAGTCCAAGATTTATCCCTATGTTTTCTTCTAAGAGTTGTATAGTTTGGGTTGTTATATTTTAGTCTTGGTACGTTTTGAGTTAATTTTTGTATATGATGTGAGGTAAAGGTTCATTCTTTTGCATGTGGCTATCCAGTTATCTGAGCACCATTTGCTGAAGGGATTACTCCTCCCTGCATCAAATGTCTTGACTACCTTATCAAAAATCCATTGACCATGGATAAATGTTTATTTCTGACTCTCAATTCTATACCATTAATCCTTATATCTACCTTATGCCAGTGCCGCACTGTCTGGATTACTGTTGCTTTGTGGTAAGTTTTGAAAACAAAGTTGCGAGTAGTCCAACTTTGTTCTTTTTCAAAATTGTTTGGCAATTCTGGGTACCCTGGGTTTTCATGTAAACTTTAATGTCAGCCTGTCCATATATTCAAAAAGGCCATTAGAATTTTTTTTTAATTTTTTAATTAATTAATTTATGGCTGTGTTGGGTGTTCGTTTCTGTGCAAGGGCTCTCTCCAGTTGTGGCAAGCGGGGGCCACTCTTCATCGCGGTGCGCAGACCTCTCACTATCGCGGCCTCTCTTGTTGCGGAGCACAGGCTCCAGATGCGCAGGCTCAGTAATTGTGGCTCACGGGTCCAGTTGCTCCGTGGCATGTGGGATCCTCCCAGACCAGGGCTCGAACCCGTGTCCCCTGCATCAGCCGGCAGACTCTCAACCACTGCGCCACCAGGGAAGTCCCTGGGCCATTAGAATTTTGACAAGGATTACATTACAGTTTGGGGAGTATTGTCATTTTAACAATTTAAGCCTTCCAATCCCAGAACATGAAATATCTTTCTTTCCACTTATCTAGATCTTCTTTAAAGTTTCAACAATATCTTGTAGTTTTCAGAGTATAAGTTTTCCACTTCTTTTGTTAAATTTATCCCTAAGTATTTTGTTTATTTTAATGCTATTGTAAATATAATTGTTTTCTTAATTTCATTTTCAATTGGTCATTGCTAGTTGATTTTTGTAGAGTGAACTTATAATCACTTGTACCTTATAACCTTGCTGAACTTGCTTTTAGTTCTAATAGATTTTTTTTTTTAGGAGAGTACTTAGGCTTTTCTATATACAAGGTCATATCATCTGTGAATAAAGAAAATTTACATCTTCCTTTCCAATCTGGATGCCTGTTATTTCATTTTTGCCTAATTTCCCTGGCTAGAACCTCCAGTACAGTGTTGAGTAAAAGTGGCAAGAGCAGATATCTTTCTCTTATTCCTGATTTAAGGGAGAAATTATCCAGCATTTCACCATTAAGAACAATGTTAGTTGAGGGATTTTCATAGATGCTCTTTATTAGGTTGTTTAAGTTCACATCTATTCCTATTTTTTTAGTGTTTTTATTATGAAAGGGTGTTGTATTTTGTCAAATGTGCTTTCTGCATCTATTAAGGTGATATTGTGGATTTTGATTTTTAGTCTCTTTATATGTATACTACAGCAATTGATTTTCAGATGTTACACCTTGCATTGCTAGAATTAATACCTCTTGTCATAGTATATAGTTATTTTAATATGTTGATGGAGATGCTTTGTTAGTATTTTGTTCAGTATTTTTGCATCTATATTTGTAAAAGACATTGGGGCGTAGTTTTCTTTCTTTGTGATGTTTTTGTTGTTTGGGTACCAGGATAATAATGGCCCAATAAAATGAGTTGGTAAGTGTTCCTTCCTCTTCTATATTCAGAAGAGTTTCTGAACTATTGGTATTAATTCTTTAAATGTTTAATTGAACTTACTAGTGAAGCCATCTGAGCTTGAGTTTTTTCTTTGTGGGTAGTTTTTTATTCCTCATTCAATCTCTTTACTTATTATAGATTCTGAGGTCAGTTTTGATAGTTTGTGTCTTTCTGGGAAATTTTCCATTTCATCTCAATTATCTAATGGCATACAATTATTCATAATATTCCTTCATAATCCTTTTTTTTCTTGTAAGTTCAGTGGTTATGGCCCATCTTTCATTTCTGATTCTACTAATTTGCATCATCTCTTTTTTTCTTAGTCTAGCTAAAGGTTTGTCAATATTGTTGATCTTTTCAAAGAATCAACTTTGGTTTCATTAATTTTCTGTTGTTTTTCTAGTCTTAATTTCATTAATTTCCACCATAATCTTTATTATTTCTTTTCATCTTCTTGCTTTAGGCTTAGTGTATTCTTATTCTAGTGTCTTAAGGTGGAAGGTTAGGTTACAGGTGAGATCTTTCTTCTTTCTAATATGGGCATTAACAGCTATAAGTTTCTTTCTAAGCATTGCCTTAGCTGCACCCCGTAAGTTTTGGTGTGTTGTGTCTTCACTTTCAGTCATTTCAAGTTAGTTTCTAATTTCCCTTTTGATTTCTTCTCTGACCCATTGGGTATTTAGGAATGTGTTGTTTAATTGCCACATGTTTGTGAGCTTCCCAAATTTCTTTCTGTGATTGATTTTTAATTTCATTTTATTGTGGTCAGAGAACATACTTTGTATAATTTAAATCTTTAAAAATTTTATTAGCATATCATCTCTTCTAAAGACTCTTACATCTGCTCTTGAGAAGAATGTATGATTCTGCTGTTGTTGGGTAGAGTGTTCTATATGTTCTATGGGTCTAGTAGGTTTATAGTGTTGTTCAGGTCTTTTATTTCCTTGCCAATCTTGTGCCTACTAGTTCTACCCGTTATTGAAAGTAAGTTATTAAAATCTTTAACTTTGCCATTAATAGTCGCTTTATTGTTGCCAGTTTTTTATTTATATATTTTGATGTTCTGATGTTAGGGGTATCTATGTCTGTGATTGCTATATCTTCTTGATGGATTGATTCTTTTTAAAAAATTTTTTAAATTAATTAATTAATTAGGCTGTGTTGGGTCTTCATTGCTGCAGCTTTCTCTAGTTGCAGCGAGTGGGGGTTACTCTTCATTGCGGTGTGCGGGCTTCGTATTGCAGTGGCTTCTCTTGTTGCAGAGCATGGGCTTTACGTACGCGGGCTCAGTAGTTGTGGTGCCCAGGCTTAGTTGCTCTGCAGCATGTGGGATCTTCTCAGACCAGGGTTTGAACCTGTGTCCCCTGCATTGGCAGGAGGACTCTGAACCACTACACCACCAGGGAAGTCCCTGGATTGATTCTTTAATCATTCTAAAATGTTCCTCTTTATCTCTGGAGACATTATTTATTGATATTTTAAAGTCTGTTTTGTCTATTAGCATAGCCAGTTCAGCTTTCTTATGGCTGCTATTTACATGATATATCTTTTTCTATCCTTTTACTTTTAATCTATTTGTATCTTTGAATTTAAAGTATGTCTCCTGTAGATAGCATACAAGTGGATCTTATCTTTTTATATAGTCTGACAATCTCTGCCTTTTGGCTGGATCATTTAATCTATTCACAATTAACATTACTATTTATACAATTGGATTATGTCTGCCATCTATTTTTTTTCTATATGTCTCATGTTTTTTTTTTCTTCTATTCATCCTCTACTTTCTCTTGCATTACGTGACTACGTTACATTATGTAATATTTAAGTTACATGCTTATATATGTTACATAATTATGTAACATTTTAAGTTCTTTAATGATTTTTTGCACTATATTTTTATTTCCTTAGTGATTGCTCTTGGGCTTACATATACATCTTAGTCAATCAGAATCTAGTCAGATATATAGCAACTTAATTCCAATGAGATATAGAAATGTTACTATTATATAGCTCTATTCCTTTTTCCCATTTTTGTGGTATTATTTTTATACACAATTTCATCTATAAATATTAAAAATATAATAATATGTTGTATAATTATTACCTTATATAATTTTATGTCTTTTAAACAAGCTGAGAAAAGAAAGGAGATCAAAGATATAGTTAATAGCTTTTGTCATATTAGCCTTCTAATTTGCCACCTCTGGTTCTCTTCATTTGTCCCTGTGGCTTCAAGTTAACATATGGAGTCATTTCCTTAGCCCAACACAGATTTGTTCCCATACTCCTCCTTTGAGCTATTGTTTCTATATGTTAAAGGACCAAAACACAAATATATACACATTATTTCATACAATTTTTTTTTAGATCTGTTAGGAGTAGAAAGAAAAGGAAATATGCATTTATACTATCTTCAATATAATTACCTTTACTGATGTTCTTTGTTTTTTCATGTGGAATTAAATTACTGTCTGAGATTACTTGCTTCCAGCCTGAGGAAATTCCTTTGGTATTTCTTGTAAGATGAGTTTTCAAGAAACAAATTCTCTCAGATTTTGTTTATATGAGAATGTCTTTGTTATGTCTTCATTTTTGAAACATAACATTCTTGGGTATATGATTCTTGGTTGACAATTTTTTTTAATTGAACACTTTGACTATGTTATCCAAATGTCTTCTGGCATCCATTGTTTCTGCTGAGAAGTAAAGAAATCTTACTGAGGTTACCTTGTAAGTGACGATTTATTTTTCTCTTCTTGATTTAAAGATTTTCTCTTTGTCTTTGTCTTTCAGCATTTTTCCTGTAATGTGTCTGCTTGTGAATCTCTTTGTATTTATCCTACTAACAATTCATTGAGCTTCTCAAATGTGTAAAGTTTTTCCTCAAATCTGGGAAATTTTCAGCCATTTTTTCTTTAAATATTTTTTCTGCTTTCACTATCTCCTATCCTTCCTGCACTCTCATTACACATATGTTGATGCACTTAATGTTGTCCCACATTTCTATGAGGCTCTATTCATTTTTATTCTTTTTTATCTCTATTCTTCAACTGATATAATTTCTGTTGATCTGTCTTCAAGCTCACTGATTTTTCTTCTGATAGTTCAGATCTGCTGTTGAGCCCACTATGGTGAATTTTTCATTTCAGTTATTATACTTTGCTCTAGAATTTCCATTTGATTCTTTTTAATCATTTCTACTTCTTATTGATATTTTCTATTTGATGAGACATTGTCATCATACCTCCTTTACTTTAAGCATGGTTTTCTTTAGTTCTCTGAAGATATTTATAATGGCTACTATGAAGTATATGTCTGTTAAATCAGACATCTGTCCTTTCTCCAAGCAGTTTCTGTTGCCTGCTTTTTTCTCCATGTAAAGGTCAGATTTTCCTGGGGTTTTTTTTCCATCTTATGAAATATTTTTTGTTGGAAACCAGACATTTTAGGTAATATATTATAGCAATTCTGGGTACTGGTCTCTGTCCTCCCCGTCCCCAGGACTTGTTGTCATTATCTGCTGTTTATTTGTTTAGTGACTCACAATTATTTTAGTGAAAATTTCTCCCCTTCAGTGTGAAGCCTTGGAGGGTGCAGCCTTAAGCATGTGCACACTCACCCTGGGAAGATAATTATTTTAGCCTCTTTGTCTCTCTCCCTGCCCACACCCAGATGTTGAGCTACACTAATTGCTGACTGATTGCTCTATTGTTTTTAATAATGCCCTGGGGTTTAAATTGCTGCACAGTCTGATCAAATTAAATTTGGGTTCCTGAACAGGGATAGATTTTGAAGTCAGTGTTTGAGATTTGTTCTGACAACAAAGAGCCTAAGGCGAGCTCTTCTTAGTGGTCTCATTTCCTAGTTGTCTCTGTTAAACTAGGCACCCTATGGTTTAACTTATAGTTCTAATAAATCTAGCAGTGTCCCCTTTTATTGTTTTTCACCACAACCTCTATTATTTTTTTAGCATAATGCTAAACAGTCTTTAGGCTTGAATCATCCTACTTTCTGTTGCAAAGAAGCTCAGTTCCTTTTGGACGAGCTTCAAAGTATTCTGTTTTACACCTACCTCTCCCTCTGGGAAAAATCTTTGAGCCACAGCTCTAGAGTTGGGAGTGGGGACAGTGGCATGCTTTTCTCTGAGACAAACATCTGCTTTAAGAAGTGGGTACTCCGTAGAAGAGGAGGGCAAGCTGCAGCAGCCTCTGGTCTTGGTTTGCCTCTCCTGGTATGGAATCTCCACTTCACATGCTAGCTGGGGTGAGGGCCATAAGGGCCATTGTATTCTCAGTGGACTACACTCAAGGTAGAGCCTCTCTTGTACAAGTAGAGACTGAACAGAATATGGGAACCCCCACCTCTTGACCACATTCACCAGGAACTTAGCTTCTACAATGGATAGCCAAGGGCAAGATGAGAAATGTTGATGCCCTGCCCCTCCTGGGCCTCCAATTGGGGGATGAGGAAGAGGGCGCCATGTGTTCTTGGCTGCACTGTCTGGATTGGAGTTTCCACTGGGGGAAGGGAACTGGGGGAAGAGAGGGAGGGAGCAGGTTGTGCTTCAGTTGCCATAGACTATCACTGTTTTTACCAAATTTTAGCAGGTTTTCTTGAATAAATGTTTCTTCCTTTTCTGTATGCTTCAGGTCATTTCTAGAGAATTTAAATGTTTGTTTTAAAATAATTTTCAGTAGTGTCCATAGAGCTCCTCATACTGCCATAACAGTGGAATCTGTGCTACCATTTTCACTAGGTTCCTATCTTTTGTATGTATCCCTGATGAAGTTTTTGAGTGTTACGCCCCTGTCCCATTTCCCCCATACGCTCCATGGTTTTAATTGTGGAATTTTTTATGACATGATGAGTTTTAAGAACCCCTATGTTGAATTAAAACAGAGTTGATGGTGGGTTGAAAGTAAAAGATAAACCACACAAATAAAAACCAACAGAAAGCAGGTATGGCTATAACAATGTCAGACAAATTATACTTAGTTAAGATGTATTTCAAGAGTTAAAAGTTACAAATATTACACACATCTAAAAGGGTCAATTCAATAAGAAGATATAAACAATCTTAAATTTGTATGTCTCTAATAATATTCTTTCAAAATACGTAAAATTGATGATAGGAGATACCAAGTCACATTGTAAAGGGCATGGATAGAGAAGTAAAGGATGGTGACCACCTTTGCCATCTATCACATTAATAGAAGAGAAAAAAAACAATAAAAAATACTTGATTAATCCATTAAAAAGCAGAAAACCACTTCATTAACTCATAGAAAACAAATACATAAACATGTAATAATATAAATTGAAATTATGTAAAGCAAAAATTAACAAAACTAAAAGGAAAATTGACAAATCCTAATTATAGTTAGAATTTTAGCATACCTCTTTCAGTAATTGAAAAGAACAAGAAAACAAACAGAAAGTTAAGGAGACAGAAGATTTGGACAGCATGATTAAACAACTTGATCTAGGTACATGTATAGTGCCATGCTACACAAACAACCTTTTCAAGGTTGGTAAGTTTACCAAGATAGACCACATACTGAGCCTAAAGGCAAGTTTCAACAAATTTCATAGTATTGAACTCAGTGAGAATACATTCTCTGATCACATAAAATTAAACTAGAAATAAAAAGTCCCCAAGTATTTGTAAATTAAACAACATACTTCTAAATAACCCATAGTTCAAAGAAGAAATAACACTGGAAATTAGAAATTTCTATGATCTGATTTACAATAAAATAAAGGAAAACTACAAAACATTATAGATGTAAATAAAAGAAAAACTAGATAAATGGATGAGCATACCATATTCATAAGTGAAAACTGTTAAGATGACAATTCTTCGAAATTCCTCAATGTAATTCCAATCAAAGTTCTAGCATGTTTTTCATTTTTTAAAATTGACAAGCTGATTCTATAGTTGTTAATACGGAAATGCAAAAAGCCAATAAAAAGTAAGACACTCTGGGGAAATAAAGCATGAATTTCAAGGACCAACACCACTACATATTAAAAGTTATTATAGGGACTTCCCTGGTGGCGAAGTGGTTAAGAATCCGCCTGCCAATGCAGGGGACTCGGGTTCGAGCCCTGGTCTGGGAAGATCCCACATACCACAGAGTAACTAAACCCATGCACCACAACTACTGAGCCTGTGTGCCACAACTACTGAAGCCCGCACACCTAGAGCCCATGCTCCGCAACAAGAGAAGCCGCTGCAATGAGAAGCCCGCACACCTCAACAAAAACCCAACGCCTCCAATAAATAGATAAATAAATAAATAAATAAATTTATTTTTTAAAAAAAAGTTATTATAAAACCACAGTAATTACAACTGTGTGGTACTGGGCAAAATAGGTAAGCAGACAAATGAAACATAACAATCCAGAAACAGATTAATCCATATAAGGTGACATGGTTTATAATAAATGTCCATCTGCAATGCAGTGAGAAAAGGCTGGTTATTTCCATAAAATAATCTAAATCAACTAAATAGCAATACAAAAAAATCTTGATACCAGTCTTACACCATACACAAATCAATTCTAGATGAGTTGTCAATATAAATGTAAAAAAAGAAAACAAACACATTGAGAAAAAACGTTGAGAAAAATATCTTTATGACTTTGGAGTAAGCAGAAAATTTTTAGAATAGAACACACAAAAATGCACAACAGAAAAAATTATAAAATGTACTACATTAAAAATAACTTCCATACTACAATAAAAATTAATTTAAAAATAATAATAACTTCCATTTACCAAAGGTAATGTTAAAGCAATGCAAAGGCAAATCACTGAGTAGATGATATTTGCAATGTAAATGTTTATCAAAGGGTTTGTATCCAGCATACATAAAGAAGTTCTACAGATTAAAAACAAAAAGACAACTACATAAAAAAATAGACAAAAGAACTGAACAGAAACTTCAAAACAGAGACTATCCAAATAACCAATATACACATAAATGCAAATTCAGCTAAAATGAGAAGACTTCCAATTCCACCATGACAAATTTTCCCTCTGACTATAAACTAGAAAACCATACAAAATATATCAAACAATGCTTTTCAAATATTGGACAACAAACCAGGTGAGTTCTACAAATAGTCCAACTGTCTGACTGGATGAAGTCATACAAATTTTTCAACTTTCTAGATCATGGCACAAGGAGAACAAACCCAAATAAAGCATAGTAGACCTGCTGAGTTAAGACAAGATACCTTAGAATTAGGGAGGCCAAGGCAGCTGAAATTTGTGGTACAGTGTTCAGGACAAGATTAAGTTATGCATAAGAAGTACTCCTTAAATCTGTAAATGAGTCACCTCAAGTTTTTTGCTGAGTGTTAAGCTGCCTTTGCCTTTGCATAAGGCAAAAATCCAAGAGGTTGGGAAGAGGGCTATGGGCCAAGCAATTCCAAGAACACACAAAGGGCTGGAAGCAACAGCCAGAGGAGACCTTCTTGAACACTTGAGACATTCAGTAGAAACCCCAAAATAATAAAGCCTTAGTAAGAGAATACTACATCTCCATAACAAAGCTTAAAAATAAGTGTCAAAAGAAACAAGCTGATCTACAAATAACTTGACGGTCTACCAGAACAAATATTACTACCCTCAGAAGGAACATAACAAGCCCAGACATTCATAAGTATAATATATAAAATATCTAACATCCAATAAAAATTACTAGACATGCAAAGAAGCAGGAAAATGTGACACAGAACCAAGAGAAAAACAGTCAACAGAATACAAACTCATAAATGAGAGTGATGATGGAATGAGCAGACAGTGGCTTTAAAAGTTATAAATTGAGAGGAACAAAGATGGCGGAGTAGAAAGACGTGCTCTCACTCCCTCTTGCAAGAACACCAGAATCACAACTAGCTGCTGGACAATCATCGACAGGAAGACACTGGAACTCACCAAAAAAGATACCCCACATCCAAAGACAAAGAAGAAGTCACAATGAGACGGTAGGAGGGGCGCAATCACACTAAAATCAAATCCCATAACTGCTGGGTGGGTGACTCAAAAACTGGAGAACAATTATACCACAGAAGTCCACCCACTGGAGTGAAGGTTCTGAGCCCCACGTCAGGCTTCCCAACCTGGGGTACTGGCAACAGGAAGAGGAATTCCTAGAGAATCAGACTTTGAAGCCTAGTGGGAATTGATTACAGGACTTCAACAGGACTGGGGGAAACAGAGACTCCACTCTTGGAGGGCACACACAAAGTAGTGTGTGCATGGGGACACAGGGGAAGGAGCAGTGACCCCAGGGGAGACTGAACCAGACATACCTGCTAGTGTTGGAGGGTCTCCTGCAGAGGCTGGGGGGGGTGTTCTGTGGCTCACCATGGAGACAAGGACACTGGCAGCAGAAGTTCTGGGAAGTACTCCTTGACTTGAGCTCTCCCAGAGTCTGTCATTAGCCCCACCAAAGAGCCCAGGTAGGCTCCAGTGTTGGGTTGCCTCAGGCCAAACAACCAACAGGGAGGGAACCCAGCCCCACCCATCAACAGTCAAGTGGATTAAAGTTTTACTGAGCTCTGCCCACCAGAGCAACAGTCAGTTATACCCACCACCATCCCTCCCATCAAGCTTCTTAGATTGCCTCATCCACCAGAGGGCACATACACAGCAGAAGCAAGAAGAACTACAATCCTGCAGCCTGAGGAACAAAAACCACATTCACAGAAAGATAGACAAGATGAAAAGGCAGAGGGCTATGTACCAGATGAAGGAACAAGATAAAACCCCAGAAAAACAACTAAATGAAGTGGAGATAGGCAACCTTCCAGAAAAAGAATTCAGAATAATGATAGTGAAGATGATCCAGGACCTCGGAAAAACAATGGAGGCAAAGATCGAGAAGACATAAGAAATGTTTAACAAAGACCTAGAAGAATTAAAGAACAAACAAACAGAGATGAACAATACAATAACTGAAATAAATGAAAACTGCACTAGAAGGAATGAATAGCAGAATAACTGAGGCAGAAGAACGGATAAGTGACCTAGAAGACAGAATGGGGGAATTCACTGCTACAGAGCAGAATAAAGAAAAAAAATTGAAAAGAAATGAAGACAGGCTAAGAGACCTCTGGGACAACATTAAGTGCACCAAAATTCTCATTATAGGGGTCCCAGAAGGAGAAGAGACAGAGAAAGGACCAGAGAAAATATTTGAAGAGATTATGGTTGAAAACTTCCCTAACATGGGAAAGGAAATAGCTACCCGAGTCCAGGAAGTACAGCGAGTCCCATACATGATAAACCGAAGGAGACACATGCCAAGACACATAGTAATCCAACTGGCAAAAATTAAAGACAAAGAAAAATTATTGAAAGCAGCAAGGGAAAAACGAAAAATATCATACAAGGGAACTCCCATAAGGTTAGCAGCTCATTTCTCAGCAGAAACTCCACAAGCCAGAAGGGAGTGACATGCTATACTTAAAGTGATGAAAGAGAATAACCTACAACCAAGATTACTCTACCCGGCAAGGATCTCATTCAGATTCGATGGAGAAATCAAAAGCTTTACAGACAAGCAAAAGCTAGGAGAATTCAGCACCACCAAACCAGCTCTACAACAAATGCTAAAGGAACTTCTCTAAGTGGGAAACACAAGAGAAGAAAAGGACCTACAAAAAGAAACCCAAAACAATTAAGAAAATGGTCATAGGAACATACATATCGATAATTACCTTAAACGTGAATGGATTAAATGCTCCTACCAAAAGACACAGGCTTGCTGAATGGATACAAAAACAAGATCCATATATATGCTGTCTACAAGAGACCCACTTCAGAACTAGGGACACATACAGACTGAAAGTGAGGGGATGGAAAAAGATATTCCATGCAAGTGGAAATCAAAAGAAAGCTGGAATAGCTATACTCATATCAGATCAATTAGACTTTAAAATAAAGAATGTTACAAGAGACAAGGACGGACACTACATAATGATCAAGGGATCAATCCAAGAAGAAGATATAACAATTATAAATATATATGCACCCAACATAGGAACACATCAATACATAAGGCAACTGCTATCAGCTCTAAAAGAGGAAATCGACAGTAACACAATAATAGTGGGGGACTTTAACACCTCACTTACACCAAGGGACAGATCATCCAAAATGAAAATAAATAAGGAAACAGAAGCTTTAAATGACACAATAGACCAGATAGATTTAATTAATATTTACAGGACATTCCATCCAAAAACAGCAGATTACACTTTCTTCTCAAGTGCGCACGGAACATTCTCCAGGATAGATCACATCTTGGGTCACAAATCAAGCCTCAGTAAATTTAAGAAAATTGAAATCATATCAAGCATCTTTTCTGACCACAACGCTATGAGATTACAAATGAATTACAGGGGAAAAACCGTAAAAAACACAAACACATGGAGGCTAAACAATACATTACTAAATAACCAAGAGATCACTGAAGAAATCAAAAAATACCTAGAGAAAAATGACAATGAAAACAGGATGATCCAAAACCTATGGGATGCAGCAAAAGCAGTTCTAAGAGGGAAGTTTATAGCTATACAAGCCTACCTCAAGAAACAAGAAAAATCTCAAGTAAACAATCTAACCTTACATCTAAAGGAACTAGAGAAAGAGGAACAAACAAAACCTAAAGTTAGCAGAAGGAAAGAAATCATAAAGATCAGAGCAGAAATAAATGAAATAGAAACAAAGAAAACAATAGCAAAGATCAATAAAACTAAAAGTTGGTTCTTTGAGAAGATAAACAAAATTGATAAACCATTAGCCAGACTCATCAAGAAAAAGAGGGAGAGGACTCTAATCAATAAAATTAGAAATGAAAAAGGAGAAGTTACAACAGACACCGCAGAAATACAAAGCATCCTAAGAGACTACTACAAGCAACTCTATGCCAATAAAATGGACGACCTGGAAGAAATGGACAAATTCTTAGAAAGGTATAACCTTCCAAGATTGAACCAGGAAGAAATAGAAAATATGAACAGACCAATCACAAGTAAGGAAATTGAAACTGTGGTTAAAAATCTTCCAACAAACAAAAGTCCTGGACCAGATGGCTTCACAGGTGAATTCTATTAAACATTTCGAGAAGAGCTAACACCCATCCTTCTCAAACTCTTCCAAAAAATTGCAGAGGAAGGAACAGTCCTAAACTCATTCTATGAGGCCACCATCACCCTGATACCAAAACCAGACAAAGATACTACAAAAAAAGAAAATTACAGACCAATATCACTGATGAATATAGATGCAAAAATCCTCAACAAAATACTAGCAAACAGAATCCAACAACACATTAAAAGGATCATACACCATGATCAAGTGAGATTTATCCCAGGGATGCAAGGATTCTTCAGTATACGCAAATCAATCAATGTGATACACCATATTAACAAATTGAAGAATAAAAACCATATGATCATCTCAATAGATGCAGAAAAAGCTTTTGACAAAATTCAACACCCATTTATGATAAAAACTCTCTAGAAAACGGGCATAGAGGGAACCTACCTCAACATAATAAAGGCCATATACGACAAACCCACAGCAAACATCATTTTCAATGGTGAAAAACTGAAAGCATTTCCTCTAAGATCAGGAATGAGACAAGGATGTCCACTCTCACCACTATCATTCAACATAGTTTTGGAAGTCCTAGTCATGGCAATCAGAGAAGAAAAAGAAATAAAAAGAATACAAATTGGAAAAGAAGAAGTAAAACTGTCACTGTTTGCAGATGACATGATACTATACATAGAGAATCCTGAAAATGCCACCAGAAAACTACTAGAGCTAATCAATGAATTTGGTAAAGTTGCAGGATACAAAATTAATGCACAGAAATCTCTTGCATTCCTATACACTAATGATGAAAAATCTGAAATAGAAATTATGGAAACACTCCCATTTACCACTGCAACAAAAAGAATAAAATACCTAGGAATAAACCTACCTAGGGAGACAAAAGACCTGTATGCAGAAAACTATAAGACACTGATGAAAGAAATTAAAGATGATACCAACAGATGGAGAGATATGCCATGTTCTTGGATTGGAAGAATCAACATTGTGAAAATGACTATACTACCCAAAGCAATCTACAGATTCAATGCAATCCCTATCAATTTACCAACGGCATTTTTTACAGAACTAGAACAAATCATCTCAAAATTTGTATAGAGACACAAAAGACCCCAAATAGCCAATGGAATCTTGAGGGAAAAAAACGGAGCTGGAGAAATCAGACTCCCTGACTTCAGACTATACTACAAAGCTACATTAATCAAGACAATATGGTTCTGGTGCAAAAACAGAAACATAGATCAATGGAACAAGATAGAAAGCCCAGAGATAAACCCACGCACCTATGGTCAACTAATCTATGACAAAGGAGGCAAAGATATACAGTGGAGAAAAGAGAGTCTCTTCAATAAGTGGTGCTGGGAAAACTGGACAGCTACATGTAAAAGAATGAAATTAGAACATTCCCTAACACCATACACAAAAATAAATTCAAAATGGATTTGAGACCTAAATGTAAGACCGGACACTATAGAACTCTTAGAGGAAAACATAGGAAGAACACTCTTTGACATAAATCACAGCAAGATCCTTTTTGACCCAACTCCTAGAGAAATGGAAATAAAAACACAAATAAACAAATGGGACCTAATGAAACTTCAAAGCTTTTGCACAGCAAAGGAAAGCATAAACAGACGAAAAGACAACCCTCAGAATGGGAGAAAATATTTGCAAACGAATCAACGGACAAAGGATTAATCTCCAAAATATATAAACAGCTTATGCAGCTCAATATTAAAGAAACAAACAACCCAATCCAAAAATGGGCAGAAGACCTAAATAGACATTTCTCCAAAGAAGACATACAGATGGCCAAGAAGCACATGAAAAGATGCTCAACATCACTAATTATTAGAGAAATGCAAATCAAAACTACAATGAGGTATCACCTCACACCAGTTAGAATGGGCATCATCAGCAAATCTACAAACAACAAATGCTGGAGAGGGTGTGAAGAAAAGGGAACCCTCTTGCACTGTTGGTGGGAATGTCAATTGATACAGCCACTATGGAGAACAGTATGGAGGTTCCTTAAAAAACTAAAAAGAGAATTACCATATAATCCAGCAATCCCACTACTGAGCATATACCCAGAGAAAACCATAATTCAAAAAGACGCATGCACCCCAATGTTCATTGCAACACTATTTACAATAGCCAGGTCATGGAAGCAACCTAAATGCCCATCGACAGACGAATGAATAAAGAAGCTGTGGTCCATATATACAATGGAATATTACTCAGCCATAAAAAGGAACGAAATTGAGTCATTTGTTGAGACGTGGATGGACCTAGAGACTGTCATACAGAGTGAAGTAAGTCAGAAAGAGAAAAACAAATATCGTATATTAACGCATGTATGTGGAACCTAGAAAAATGGTACAGATGAACCGGTTTGCAGGGCAGAAGTTGAGACACAGATGTAGAGAACAAACGTATGGACACCAAGGGGGGAAAACCGCGGTGGGATGGGGATGGTGGTGTGCTGAATTGGGTGATTGGGATTGACATGTATACACTGATATGTATAAAATTGATAACTAATAACAACCTGCAGTATGAAAAAACAGACAAACCAAAAAAAATACTAAAGTTTCTTTGGGTTATTTGTATGGAAATATGTTAATATAAATGTTTCAGACATTACATGAAATTTCTAAAAATCTTATATGTTCTGGTATAATGTTATAAGTCATAATTCTAGTTATTACTTTAAAATGTATATCTCAGAAATAACTAAATTTCCTTGTCAATTGCATTATTATGAACTTTCATGAAATCTTTAACCGTGGTCATTTTTAAGTCTTCTGTCATTTACAGACAGTTCTGGGTGTACTCTGATGCTTTTGCAAAAATTTTCCTATAAAAGGGACAAGGAATTCATGGAAAAGACTCTGACAAGTACAGGTGTCTGTTAACTGACTATACTGCTGAACTGCATGCATAAGCATTTTCAGAACTCTAATGGAAAACTGCTGAATTCATAAAAGTGCTAACAAAAGATCAAGATGAATAAAAAATTAATTACATGGGACTGAGTGAACGGATGAGGATGATTATAATTTTTGTGACTTTCTGTTTGAATAAAAAAAAATCCCACAAGGACTCAGAGGCAAAAAATATACAAATCAATTTTCACTGCAAAGTAAAGGAGCTGTTACAGTGGAGGACTACTGGACTGAATGTCAATATTATGACATAGTATGAGTGTGTTTCGTGTTTGGTAATTGCAATCATTGTTGCTTTTGTTGTGGTCATCCATTTACAATGCTTGGTGTCAGTTTATTTATCTCTTGTAAAAATAGAACACAGTGTGTGTGTGTGTGTGTGTGTGTGTGTGTGTGAAAAAATAAAAATAAAAAATAAAATAAAATTTTTAAAAAGTTATAACTATGTTGAAGAATTTTAAAAGAAAAACAAACAAACACAATGAGCATGGAACGCAAAGATATATAAAAATATCAACTGGAATCCTGGAGCTAAAAATTATAATATCAGAAATGAAAAATTCATTGGAAGAGTTAAATAGCAAATTAGCAGAAGGAAAAACCAGGGATCTTGAAAAACAACAATAGAAACTATCCAACTGAAACATACTAGAAAAAAAGGCTAAAGGAAAAAAACCAACCCCAATTTTTAAAGTGGGCAAAAGACTTGAATAGACATTTCTCCAAAGATGTACAAATGACCAGTAAGTACAAGTAAAGATGCTCAGCATCACTAACCATGAGGGAACTGCAAATCACAATGACAAGAAGATACTATCTCACACCCATTAAGGATGGATAGTATCAGGGGGGAAAAAAGAAATAACAAGTGTAGACGAGGATGCAGAGAAATTGGAAGCCTTGTACACTGTTGGTAGGAGTGTAAAATGGTGCAGCTGCTATGGAAACAGTATGAAATTTCCTTTAAAAATTAAAAATAGAATTATCATAGGATCCAGCGATTCCTTTAGGAATTTAAATCAGCGACTCAAATATATATATATATATATCTTTGATATATATGATCCAGTGATCCCACTCCTGGACATATATCTGGACCAAACTATAATCCAAAAAGATACATGCACCCCAATGTTCATAGCAGCAGTATTTACAACAGCCAAGACATGGAAGCAACCTAAGTGTCCATCAGCAGATGAATGGTAGCAACAGGTAAAGAAGATGTGGTATATATATACAGTGGAATATTACTCAGCCATAAAAAAGAACAAACTAATGCTATTTTCAGCAACATGGATGGACCTAGAGATTATCATACTAAGTGAAGTAAGTCAGGCAGAGAAAGACAAATATCATATGATATCGCTTATAAATGGAATCTAAAAAAATGACACAAATGAACTTATTTACAAAACAGAAATAGACTCACAGACATAGAAAACAATATTAAGGTTACCAAGGGGAAAGGGGGGAGGAATAAATTAGGAGTTTAGGATTAAAATATACACACTACTATATATAAAATAAATAACCAACAAGGACCTACTGTACAACACAGGGAACTATACTCAATATCTTTTAATAACCTATAATGGAAAAGAATCTAAAAAAGAAAAAATATATATATATATAGATCACTTTGCTGTACACCTGAAACTAACACAACATGGTAAATCAACTATATTTCAATAAAAAAATTTTTTAATAAAAATTGAAAAAAATTCTAAATTTTCTGTTTAGTGTATTTTACCACAATTAAAAAAAATAAAATGGTTAAAAAATAATGAAGAGACTTTCAGGAAAGTATGGGATATTATCATGTTGTTAATATTCGTAATATTCATATCATCAAAGTCCCAGAATAGAGAAGAAGAAATAAAGACTTTCAGACATACCAAAGCTGAAAGAATTCATCACCAGTAAACCCAGAGTAAAAGAAATGTTAAAAGAAGTCCTCCAGGCAGAAGGGAATTGATACCTGATGATACCTGATGAAAATATGAGATCATAAATAATAAATATATAATATTTTTCTTTCTATTTAAATGTCTTTAAAAGATAAGTGACTAGCTTATACAAAAGTAATGACAATATATTGTGGGGTTTATGATATGTACAAATAAAATGAATGACAACAATAGCATAAAGGCTGCGAGGGAAGAATGGAGGTAAACTCTTGTAAGGTTTTTATATTGTACATGAAGTGGTATATTATCAGTTTAAGGTAGACTACTATGAGTTAAAGATGTATACCATAAACCCTAAAGTCAGAAAACAAAGAGATGCACAGCAATAATACCAAGAACAATAATAACCAGAACTGGCAAAGGACTCATACCCAGAATATATAAAGAACTACAAATAAATAAGAAAAAGGTAGTACTAAGAAGCAAAAGACTTGAAATCCAAATGGACCATTATAAAAATGTGCTCAAACGCAACATTAATTAAGGAAAAGCTAGCAAAAATCATAAAGAGATACCACTACAAACCAACTAGAATGGCTAAATTTAAAAATTAAAACTGACAATAAGTGTCAGTGAAGATGTGGAGAACAGGGAGCTAGTTATACTGCTGTGGGGTGCAAAATGGCACAAATAATGAAAAAAAATAGTTGGTACCATCTACAAAGTTGAAGATACATATACTATGACCTAATAGTGTCACTCCTAGACACATAACTTAGAGAAGAGGGCACATGTACACCAAGAAACATATAAAACTATGTTTGTAGCAGCAAAAGTTGGAAACTGGTAACAACTCAAACTTCCATCAACAGTAGATGGACAAGTGAACTATGCTGTATCACCCAGAAGACTATGCAGTAATGAAAATGAGTGAAGTATAGGTCTTCATAGCAGTATACATAAATCTCACAAAAGATGCTGAGCAAAAGAATATATGTGTGATGAATCCATTTAAATAAGGTTAAAAAACAAGCAAAACATATTTGGGCAATAAAATGATAAAGAAAAGCAGGGAAATGATAAAGCCAGGATTTGGGGGTTAGGGAGGGGAAAGGGAGGGCTTCTGGAAAGCTAGTGCGATTCTATATACCTTGATCTGGAGGGTTGAAACATAGGTGTTTGCTTTAAAATTTACATTTATAATACATTGATATATACTTTCCATATATTAAAACTAAACAAAAATTGAAAGAAAATCAATATATGGTTGAGGAAAAAAATCTAACTTTGTTTATTTGGTTGCTTACTTTCCCCAACATTACTTATTAAACCATCTATATGTGATTACAACTTAATATATTCCATTCTTACTTGCACTTGAGATTTGGTAACTGTTGTTATCAACAATAGTTTTTGGCAAGGATGAATGGACTTTTGCGGGGGGTGGGTGAAGGGGAGAGATAGTAAAAGTGTGAACTAAAAAGCAGGAGAGGGAGATAGTCATCCTCATGGGATTTGTTTTTAAATAGGAAAATTCTAGAGACAGAAACGAAAAGAGAGAGGAAGTCTGTGAGAGGTTTGCCAAGTCAGAGAGCAAAGTGTCACCTGATAAAAGGACTTATTTATGAATGAGCTCAGAGCAAAACTATTTGGAGGAAATCTAAAGAGGACATGCCTGCAGGATGGAGGTTGGTTATACTGGGTGCCTGGCCCAAGGGTACAGCCTCCATCTACACCACGTAGGCGGTAACATAAAGTTTGCTGAATGTTCTCAAATATTTGATATATTGCTATTTTTAAATATGTTTATTGCTCGCTTTTTCTTACTTTAAACATAGTATTTATTTTTTAACATCTTTATTGGAGTATAATTGCCCTACAATGGTGTGTTAGTTTCTGCTTTATAACAAAGTGAATCAGCTATACATATACATATGTCCCCATATCTCTTCCCTCTTGGTCTCCCTCCCTCCCACCCTCCGCATCCCACCCCTCTAGGTGGTCACAAAGCACGGCGCTGATCTCCCTGTGCTATGCGGCTGCGAGTGGCACGGACATATATACACGACCAAACGTAAAATAGATAGCTAGTGGTAAACACAGCATTTATTGATGGAAGAAAATTACAGAAAAATATGTAGTGCCACATTTTGTCCAACCTTGACGGCGGGATTCATTCCCTTTTTAGCGCACAATGAAGGACTGGCCGGAGCAGCCCCAGGGCCGGCCTGAAGGGCTGCGGTTGATTTGGAAGTGGGGCACGGACCAGCCTTCCCTCCACAGTGCAGAGCCAGCAACCCTCCTGTCTAGGCGGGAGTCTCCCTAGGTTGCAGGGCGGGACTGAGAGGTGCGAGGGCTGCTTTAGATGCCAGGCCCTTTCCCGGGAGCCCCGCCCAGGCCCCGCCCAGGCCCGGCCGAAGCCCCGCCCCGGCCCCGCCCGCGCCTTGCCGCGCGCCCACACTCAGAGCCCGAGCCGCGGTCGCTCATCTGACCCGAGCCACAGCGGCCGGAGATGCAGCGGGGTGCCGCGCTGTGCCTGCGCCTGTGGCTCTGCCTTGGACTGCTCGACAGCGAGCGTGGTGAGCCCTCCGCCTGCCCCAGTGTACAGCTGGCCACGAGGGGGGACGTTTTCCCTGGGCAAATGGTGGGACCTCACCGACGGGAGGCGGGCGGCGGACAGGGCCCGCGGGACCCTCCGGCACGAGACAGGGTCGGGAGCCAGGGATTCAGACACCGGAAGGAGCACGGCGAGTCGGGCCGGGCTTGCCGGGGTGAGGAAAGGGCGGGGACGGGGCGCGGGGCTGCACCGCAGCTTAGAGGTGGTGCCCAGTCCCCGACTGCGCTCCGCAGTCTGTGGCTCAGCTCCCTTGGGCCTGGGCCCCTTCGCGCTGCACCCTCAGCCTGGATCCTTCGCTTGCTTACACGCTTTCCCGCGGAGTCCAGGCACCGCACTGCTCTCCTCGGACCCGGGAGCACTGGGGATTGTCCCCCCGCGCAGAGGCTGCAATCCCCGCCGGGTCATAGACCTGGGTGCGCACTTCCCGACACCTCTAGTCTGCGCTCGAGATCGGTCCTCCAGAGGGAACTCTGGTTGGTGTCTACCTTCCCCAGGCCAAGGACTGCGGGGGTGGGGGCTCGGGATCGTGGGAGATAGGCGCCGTGGGGCGGATTGGGCGCAGGTGCCTGTTGGAACTTGAGGCGAATCTTGAGTCGGCCACTCGTAAGTGATCAGCATGGCAGAAGAGGCAGAAGGCCGGCCCTCGCCGTATTTGAGGGGGTAGGACCCTGGAAGGCCAAGCTAAGGATCTTGGATCATAAGGCAGGGACCGACAAGGACGGGTCTTAAACACAGGAGAGGCAAGGTCTGGTTTGTGATGGGAACATGACTGGAGGTTGCTGCTGAGGGATTGGAGGGAAGAGAGTGTGGGGGATGAGGGAGGGAGCAGAGGGGTATGGTTGTTTGGAGATGTCAGGATAAAGCATCAGGAATGAGGGGAGGATGAGCTGGAAGCCCATGCAAGATCTGGTGACCCTGGAAATCAGAGGGTGGAGGAGGGGTAATGGGTCCCCAGTGGTTGAGGGAGGAGTTCTGGGAGGTCTGAAGGGAGAGATGGGGACCTCGCTATTTTTAAACACCATGGGCATTGAATAGTGGCTTTACATGCTTCATTTCAAGGGAGTGTTAGACCCATTTTACAGATGGGAACAATTAGAGCATGGACACTTATAACTTCCCCCAAAGTCCCCGGGAAGCCAGTAGTAAGGGAAATGGTCAACCCAGGTCTTTGGAATAACAGAGCTCTGTTCTCTGTGCCTATATGGGCTGAAGAGCTGGGTATAGTGGAGGTGAGGAAGGCGTGTGTGAACCTAGGGGGAGGAAGACGTCTGTCTGGCCTCCAAGTCAGGGCAGGTCTGAGCAGAGGGGCTGCCACTTGGCCCTTCCTCTCTCCCCTGCACCCTGCCCAGGACCAGGCTGTCACAGGTGCTCAGCATGTGTTAAGTGACTGAATGAGTGTGGGGAAAGAAGTGAATGGCGCCATGGCTGGGCTTCGGGGCAGAGGAGTGGGAGATCCCACCTTGAGGCGACATCCAGCAAGCACTGGGTGTAGTGTCCAAGGCTCAGGAGAGAGGCTGGGTTGGAGAGCTGGAGAGGAAGCAGAGCAAAGGGTCTAGGATGGGACCCTCTCCCCCAAGGAGGGGACCAGAGAGGGAGAGCCTTCCAGGGAGACGGGAAACATTCTGCATGCAGGGTTTGCGGAAAACCAGGAGAGGCTTGTGTCCTGGTGCTCCTGAGTGGAGCAGAGTGGGAGGCGGAGGAGGGAGGGGGTATGAGGTAAGTCTTTCAGTGAGTGCAGGTGATTCTTACCAAAGTTGGGCAATGAAGGAGAAGAGAGAGAATGAAGCTAAGGGGCCCATGGAAGCGGGCTGGCCCAGGCTGGACCAGGGCATGGCTCACGGGGAGATGTCCCATGGAGAACAGACCATTGCCGCTGTCCCTGAGCCTTGCATTTGCACCACCCATTTCTGGGCTGAGGAGGACCCGAGGAGCTGCCAGCTAGATGGGGGATACTGGAGCAGAAGCATAAACACTCCAGTGCAGCCAAGTGTCAGTGCAGCCAGAGTAGGAGGCCAAGTGCTGGCAGGTGAGCAGCCTGGCCGTGAAGCTGACCCTCAAAGGTGTGATGTTGGTCCCAGAACGAGACTCTTGTCCTAGCTCTACCCCTAAATTCCTTGCTATATTACCTGGGCCCCTCTCTTCCTTTCCTTGTGCCTCAGTTATCCCATGCATAGGAGTGCAACAAGCTGGCAAGCACTGAGGGGCTGTGCTTGGGGGTGGGCTTTTTGCCCCAGTAGTGTCCCTGTAGAGAAGGTAGGTGGCAGAGGTCACCTCCAACAGACTTTGTCTCTCGGAGCTTAGTCTAGAGAGAGGCTGTTTCTGCCTCTGAACCTTGGGCAGTCAGCTCAGGGACATGTCAGGGAAGGAGACAACTGCTGGGAAGCTTGGTTGGCCCAGCCTGAGGATGCTGGCTCCTGCCATGGGCTGAGGCACACATGACCATCCCAGCTCTTCGCTGTCCCTGCTCCTCAGCCCTGAGCCAGACCCAGGTGTGGACAGAGGTGTGTGTGTGGGGGGGGGGGGGTTGGGGATGCAAGTCAGTGCAGGCAGAATGTGGGGGCTGGGCCCATCTTACTTGGTGCCTGTGGATCAGTGGCTCAGTGCTCTGGGGACTCAAGTGCAGGTGCTGCTCACATCCCCAGCATGCCGGAGGCACCGGGTCAGTGTAGCTGAAGGCTCTCTGCCTCCCCAGAGCCCAGTGCCCACATGGCCAGGCACCAGACTGGGCATGAGGTATAACAAGGGGACTGTCTGGCCAGTTCCTTGCTGTGCCATCCCCACCCTGACCCCCAGGCAGTGGCACCCCAACCCAGGGAAGGGGACTGCAGTTCTGTGCAAGTTGAAAGGTATAGTGTCTGCTCTGGGCAGTCTAGGGAGGATTTGGACCAAGCGCATCCTGCAGGGGTTTCCTGAGTGCCAGACTAGCAGGAACACAAACATGGTATCGTAGCCCAGGGGTGAAAGTGCTCAGTGACCCAGTGAGGCCCAGCTGGTGGCTGTGTGCTGCACGGGGTTGCTTCTAGCTTGGGGCTTCCTGGAGGGGTCTGCAGACTCCAGGGAAAAGGATTCCAGGTAGGGCAAAGACCCCCTCAAAGGCCCAGAGGCAGAAGAGTCAGATGGTGATCAGATGAGGCTAGACTCCTAGGGGCGGAGGGGTGAGATGGAGGAGACAGGCAAGTGGAGGTGGCAGGAGCCAGCAGCACACCTGGAAAGGGGAGGTCTGAGCAGGGAGTCACCTGGTCAGATTCCCCTGAAGGCATCACCAGAAGGGTAAGACCAGATGCAAGCCCACAGCAAGGAGGCTGTGGGTGAACCCAGGAGATACGCCAGGGAAGGAGGCAGCAGGGGATGGTGGAGAGAGAGGGACGAGTGCCAGTCTCTGGCTTAAACAACAGACAGGTCATGAAATTGTTTACCAGATGGGGACCCTGAGAAGAGGAGGAAATGTGGGGAAAGATGAGACACTCCACTAGGGAGGCAGGGCCTCAAGTCGAAGGCAGGGAAGAGGAAAGTTGGGAGCACCTGAGTGTGATGAGGCAGAGGGGAGTCAGGGAACCCAGGGAAATTAAGTGGGGTCTCAGCCATGAGGGGAAATTCTTCTCTATGTCTAGCTTACACCCCTCCCGCTGCCGCTTGGGTGTCCCCCCACCGCCCCGCCATTGTAGATTTCTCTCCACTAGGGCCTAGCCTGTGGCCCTGAGATACCCCTCAGAGAGGGGGGATGGGTAGGGAGAGGGGTCCGGAGAGCCTCTCACACTCCTTGCACCGACCTCTGAGCAAGACACAGCCGACGTGTCCAGCTGGAGCCAGGGATTCCTGAGTTTCGATCCTTTTCAGACACTTGCTTCCTCTGGGATCTCGGTTTTCCGGTCACGCCAAAGGGAGAAGTCTGGGAGCAGGAAGATGCGGGCTTTGGCGCTGGCTGCCGCTGAGGCTGGGTGTGGCCGACAGCAGGCACGCTGCTGCTGGCTGGCTCTGGTGCCCCAGGCCACCCCCATCCCCGAGGCCTGGCTGGGGTGTGGGTGGCCCAGTGAGCAGGCACAGGTTTCAGGGTGGCAAGTGGGGGAGCCCCGCCACGTGGCCAGCGAGGTCAGCATGGGTTCATGGGAAAGGACTTGTCAGCCACAGGAGAGGACATCCTGCCTGCATTTCCCTCTTCCTGCAGCAGGAGCCCATGGCCCAGATTTAGCAGCGCTGGGGGGCCACCTCTGAGCCAGCTGGGCTGTCTGATAACACCACCCGTCCTGCTGCCACAGAGCAGAGCCCTGATCCCAGAAAGGCCAGGGCTACTGCCTGGCACAGTTGGCTGCACCCACAGCTGTGCTGCACTGGGAGCTCCACATCTACCAGGGTGCCCTTCCTCCCCATCTCACCCCCAGGGGGTACTCAGGCAGCCCACGGTCCCACTCAGCCTCTCCAACACTCCCTGCTTCCCAAAATTGCCTCTATGCTGCTTCAGCAGGACCACTCTAAAACACAGATCTGAGCCTTCCTCGGGCCACCCGCCCCCGCCGGCCCCTCTTGGGCTGGTAGTACAGACCCTCCTGCTAGGGTCCCAAGGGCAGCCGTATGTAGCCCTACATCCACCTAGCCTGCACCCATCACATACCCCAGCCTCAGCACATGACCTTTCTCCTGCTCCAGATACGTGCAGAAAGCTGCTGAGAATTCCAGGCAGAAGGTGATGCTGCTCCAAGTGGGAGGGGCCTACTAGGGCGGGAGGGGGGCTTCATTCCCACTCCCTGTGTGCCCCAGGAGCACGGAATCTAGGCTTTCAGGTAGGTTCAGGGGAAGCTCTTATCCTTATCCAACCTAAAGCACCATCCTCAAAGCTACCCTGAATTCTACCAAATGGAGTTTCGTTTGTATGAGGCAGCACTTATGTGCACACAGGCACGCACACACACTTGGAGTGTCTACCACTGAGCCACACCTCGGTCTGAAATGGTTAATCAAATTTCTTCACACTAGGGTGTGTGAAGATTTTAACCTTGTGACGTAGGCTATTGTGCCCATTTTAGAGATTAGAAAATTAAGGCCAGAGGAATGAAATGGTTCCATAGATGCTAGAGCAGCTTTGAGGGAAGTGACAAGTGTCTGGTGCCTGGTGCCAGATGGCATAGGGACTGAGGGGCAAGAAGGGGCAGGCATGGCAGGTGTTGTCCACATTCCCCAGGGAAAGCACTAGAGAGGTGGGCATGTGGGGTCCTAAATTTCTGACCACCTCATGGACATTTTCACCTTGATGTCCTGTACAGCTTTCAAAAGCAGCATGCCACTAGACACATTGCTTTCCCCCAGGCCTACCCCTGGCAGATGTGCCTACTTCAGGGCAGGACATCTGCACCTCCATCCCTTGCCTCCACACCTGCCCACACACTGTGTGCTGTTGCTTTGTTCCCTGGATCCTCAAAGCCAGTCAAGAGCAATCCAGGGTCAAGTCCATGCTGGGGATGCCACCTTGAAAAGGCTCTCATCCTTGCACTGAGGAACTGTCATGTGCAGTGAGTCAAGGCGCTGCATGAAGCTGTGGAAACATGCAGAGAGGCCCCCAGGAGGGGACCTAAAATTGCTACCCTGGGGCTGGAGCAGGCACCAGGCAAGTGATGAGGGTGACTGGTGAGTCCCTTGAGAAGATCAGGTTCCATCCCTAAGCAGCGGAGAGGCAGGAAATTGTTTTAGGCAGAAGAGGGATTTGTGTTCTAGAAGGCTCCTCTGACCAGTGGGAAAGGCCTGGACCAGTGGGGAGACACTGGTGTGGTGAGCCAGAGGAGGGATTTTGAGGCTGGCCAGGCAGTGGGGTGACAAAGAAGGGGACTGGAAAGGGCAGCCCCAGAATGTCTAAGGGTGGCACTCGGGCTGGAAGGCATCTACTGCTAAGCGTCTGAGCTCTGCAAGTGCAAAGCACTTTGCCAAGTGGCAGGGAGAGGAGAGGGGCAGGCCTGGTGCTTCCAGCCACCCTGCCGTTGGTGCTGTTTCTGAGGAAGTATAGAGTAAGTAGCAGCTTCCCATAATCCTGTCCCCCAAAGATAACCTCTGACTAGCAAGTTAACCTCTGTGCCTTAGTTTTCTCATCTGCAAAATGGTAAGAATAGTACCCACCTCAGGGGGGCAATAGAGGGGTGTGGTATGCACAAATGCATAGGCTGTGCTGGCATACAGAAAATATTTGCTCTTGTCTGTTGTTGTAACAGGGTGTACTGGGGTAAGCAGAATTTGGGGGTCAAAGTATATGAGCATTTTTTTTTATTACTGTGAGTGCCTGTTTGTCCACATCCTTGCCAACACTGGGAATTCTCTATACTTTTAACACTTGCTCATCTGGGCTGGCGATACTTCTGTGCCCTGTGGCTCGTTGTCCTCCTCAGTGGGTGGTGTGGTATGAGGGCTGGGGGCGCCTGGCAGGAGACATCTGGGAAGCAGAGTCCCCTGGGGCTGGAGCTCAGGAGAGCTGCCAGGGAGGGTGGGGGGCTCAGAGGTAGGCTTGAAGCCCTGGGGCTGTGCCACCTCCAGGAGGAAAGAGCACACCTTGAGCAGCTCCAGTTAAATGAGCCACCAAGAGCCTAAGGCTGGGCCTGTGACCCAGGGCCCTTCTCTGGAGCCTCATTCCTCCACACCATGCTCCATCTGTTCCACCTACCTGACAGTCCAAGGTCACCCGCACTCTGGTCTTTGCACATGTCCCTCTGCCCTCTGTGCCCTCCTCCTGGACCAGCAAGCTCCTGTTCAGTCTACAAAGCCTATTTCAACTCACAGGAACACTCCTTCCCACTGGCAAGGCTTTCTCTGACCACCCCCCCACCTTGGCACTGTGACCAAAGCACAGAGTCACAGTGAGATGCAACTGCTGTGACATGCAAAAGAGTCGGCAGGCGGTGACAGCGAAGGTCTCAGTGTGCCTGAGCCAGCAACAGTTTATTCTTACAATGGTTCTTAGTGTGGTATTATAGTGGTCTGTGGTTCCCAATAAACTTGGGGACAATTCTCATTTCATAAGCTTGCAGCAGGGGAAGTGACTTGCCCAAGGTCATACAGTCAGAGTGACATTGTAGGGCGTGCAGCTGGGCTCACGGAGCTTCGGGCACTCTCTCTCAGAACAGCCCCTCCCATCTCAGCCCTCTCAGTCCTGCAGAGTGGGAGGTGGGAGGACTGATGGACTATTGACCTCACCCTTGACCTCTGGAGGCACAGCGGCTGCCATCCAGGTGGGGGTGGGGGGACTCCAAGACAGAACACCCCTGAGCCTTCTCCCAAGGTCTATGCACAAGCCTGGCCCCAAGAATGAAGGGAGAGGGCCTTAGAGCCAGCTCCCCAACTCGGCCCAGCCCTGGGACTGATGCATGGAGACCCCAACCTGGCCTCACCTGCCCCCAATGCTTTCCCCTCAGCTTGCCTTCAGTCTGCAGCCATGGGCCTGGCCCTGGCTTCCTCTGTCCTCCAGGGCACAGCTGCTAAGGAGAGTGTGGACCAGACTAGCAGGACTGCAGTACAGCCCCTGTCACCCACCAGGTGACCATGACATTTCCTTGAAATAAGGAATTGCAAATGCAAAAACCACTACTGCTACACTCTGCCAGGGTATGTAGGGGCACCCCTGAGCTTGCACACCATCCTGACATCATCCCTGGGTTGGTTGTGCTGGACCTGAGGACAGAGCCATGGGCCAATGACATCCTGGCCCCCAGGAGCCACCCAAAGGTACAAACCTTCCCCATGTGGTGGGTGAGGGCCTGGTGTGCTCAGCAGGTGGATACTGGGTGGTGTGGCTGGTGTCTTGACTGTGTGGCAGAAGCATTGGGAGGTGAAGCTGGTTAGAAGGGGGGCCTGTTGGGCAGGGCATCGGCCTGGAGGCCGGGCCAAGGGCATTCACAGCTCCAGAGGGCCACAGGGAGCCAGTGAGGGTGTCCGCTGGGCTGAGGGACAAATTGGAGGCCAGGAAGGAGACTGCTAGGGAGCAGAGAGGTAGGGAGACTGGCACTCGGGGTGGCAGTGGGAGAGAAGGAGATGGAGAGATGTGACGGCTGAGTCCCAGGCAGAGATGGGCCTGGACTTGGCCAGACTTGGGCTCCTGCACAGCTGCTGGTTATCACTAATGTGGAGCCTGGAGCCTCAGTTTCCTCATTGCTGACTGGACTCGTGATCCCTCCCTCCCTCCCAGGCTACGTGAGGATCAAATGAGGCAGTGACTGCTGGGCTGTGGTTCAGTGCCTAACCCACAGGACTTCCCACCCCTCCTGCCTGCCCCTCACCCAGGATCCTGGTGTGCTGCTTCCACAGCCAGCGCCTGTGGCTGACCCCAGGGTCTCACTGCCCAAGGCTGCTGACAGCACAGAGAAGAGGAGGTATGCTCTCTGGCCTCCCTGACCTCGGCCTGGCGCCTGCCCGGATTGCTCTGCTCAGGCTAGGGGGCCAGGGCTGCTGGCCAGGGGAAGGAAGAAGCCAGTTCCTGGGTCAGGAACAGGAAGGCAGGGGGAGTGCGGCAGAAGTCAGGATGACAGTGCTTCCTGCTTCGGGAAGGGAAGGACAGCGGGGACAGACAACAGCCAGGCAGGAAGGATGCGCCTTCTTTGGGGTTTCAGGTGGGGGCTGGGCAGCACGGAGCCTCTGGGCATGGCAAACTAGGCCTGAATCTGCCCCAGCTGCTGAGCAGCCTGGGGTACAGATGGTCACCAAGGACCCTGGCCTTTAAAACCAGAAACATCTTTTCCAAAGGAACAACAAGGTTTGACAAAGTTCCAACCCAAAGAAAGACCTCAGAGGTTTGTTTAGCCAACCAGTCAGCCACTCATCCCTCCTTCCATCCACGTACTCTTCCATCCATCCATCCACCCATTCTTCCATCCATCCATCCATTCATCCATCTATCCATCCTTCTGTCCATCTGTCTGTCCGTCCGTCTATCTGTCCTTCCATCTAGCCATTCTTTCTTTCTTCCAACTTTCCATCCTTCCATCCATCCATCCGTCTGTCCATTCAGCTAGCCATCTTTCCTTCCATCTTTCCACCCATCCATCCATCCACTCAACCTTCCATTCACCCACTCATCCATCCATCCATCCATTCGTCCATCTGTCAATTCGTTTATTCATTCAACAAGGATCTATGGAAACTTGACTCTCTGTCAGGTGAAGTGCTAGGCATGGAGTGGGGTAGAAAAGAGGACTGTTTGGGTCCTTACCCCATTGAAACTTACTGTCTAGTAGAGGAAATGAAAAAACATAACTTAAATAAAAAAGTAAATAACAAAATTACATATTGTGATAAGAAGAATGAAATAAGCAACCAGGAGGTTAAGGTGGAGCTTAAAGGAGGACTTTTAGGTTTTGGAGGGGGTGAGGAGGTCACGTCTAGGCTGAGGCCTGAAGACGAGAAGAAGCCAGCTGTGCAAGGCATGTGAGAGGAGACAAATCAGGAGGAGAGGTGTGTGTAAAGGCCCGGGGGTAGGAAGGAGCATAACATGTCATGGAACAGCCTGGAGGCCATGGTGGCTGGAGGACAAGAATAGGACGTGAGAGTGGACCAAGAGAGTGTGGAGAGGGGGGAGGGCCAGGCCACGGTCAGAAGTTTGGACTTTCTTCAAAGTGTAGTGGAAAGTCACTGACGAAATTTAAGCAGGAGCATGATTTGGCCCCTTTGTGTTATTAAACTATCACTATCAACTGTGTGAAGGATTGGAGGAGGGCAAGAGTGGGCCAGGGGGCCACGTTGGGGGCGAGTGCAGTTGGGTAGGCTCCAGCAGGAGAGTGGGGGCTGGCTCTGGGATGCTTTGGTGGTGGATGGATGGGCCGGGGTGGGAGAGGTGGGCATCCACAGGAGCTCCCATTTGGGGAGATGGGAGCTATCAAGGAGATAGCTTTGGCAGGGGTGGAGAGGATGTGAGTCTGGAGTTCAGCATCAGAAATGTGGAACTCAAGGTGTCTGTGGGGTGGCCAAGTGAAGTGGCAGCTGGATACTTAAGGCTGGAGTTGAGAGAAGGGGTCTGGGCTAGAGGTAGAGATTTCGGAAGTAAATGGACGCTTAGGAGAGAGACTGGTAGAGAAGAGAAAGTGAGGAGCAGCAGCACTTGGTGTTGGGCAGAGGGGACAGAAGACGAGGGGAGAGTGAGCTCACAGAAGCTAGCAGAAGAGGGAACAGCTCTGCCCCCTGCCCTGGAGGGCCTCCTACAGCAGCATGGAGGTCACAGGATACCTTGACCAGTGGCTCCATGAAACAGGGGAGGGGGCTGCACCCTGTGGGAAGATGAGCGAATGTGAGAGGAAGGAGTCAGCGAGCAGAGCTTTTGCTAGGAATGGGAGTAGAAAAGAGGAAGGCAATATAGGATCAAGGAATTGAGGAGTTTTTGTTTGTTTATAAGATGGGAGATGATTCCATAGAGAAAAATTGGTAATCAGGAAAGAAAGAAATTATCTACAGTGGTCAGATCTGGGGGGTTGGGATTCCTAGCTTGATGGAGGGCTTTGCCTGGGGAGCAGGAATGTCCGAGAGTTTCCAGGGCCTAGGGCAAGGATGTGGGATTTAGATGTGGGAAGATGAGGTGTCTCCATCTGATGGCTCTACTTCCTTAGTGCTGAGAGTGAGAGAGGAGGCAACACCCTGAACTGCAGCCCGGGGGTCATTTAGGGTCTGCCAAAAGGAAAAGAAAGGGGAGGCAGCAGCATGGGGCTCTGGCTTTGTGCTGCAAGCCGAGCCACTGAGGGACATGGGTGCTGCAGGGTTGTGGTGGAGAGCAGGGGCAAGGGAGCATTCAGAATGATGGGCCATGAGACATGCAGTGCCAAAAGAGAGGTGAGGCCAGGAGGAGGTAACAATGCAGAGGGGTCCTTGACCTCAGAGTTTTGACGAGGTTGAAGAACTTAGCAGTGGTGAGACAATGGCACCTGGCAGGAGGCAGAGGAGGCAAGGAGAGAAGTGCAAGAAGATTGGCACTCAGTGATGGCACAGCTTCTGATGGGGACCAGGTCCAGGGTATGCCCAGGAAGTGAGGGGCTGAGGGGAGGAGGGAGGGCAGTGGAGATGAGGACTGCAAAGGCCAGGGTGCTGGTGACTCACCTGTGTGGATGTCGAAGTTATGAGGAATGGCCTGAGTTGGGGTGGAGGGGCCTGAAGAGCCCGGAGCAGAGAATGAGGGGAAGTGACCAGGACAGCAGCTGATGACAGCTTTAGTGGGGAGTGGCTGGTGCTGCTGGAAAAGGGGAAGTGACCGCAAGGAGTTCTCCGACGTGTGCAATGGGAGCAGTAATCACCCCAGGGGCAGTGGTGTCCTCAGAAAGCCAGGTTTCAGTTAAGGCAGGAAGGATGGAGGAGGACAGTGATGTCTGCAGTGAAGACTACTGATCACACAGGGTCCAGTGGAAGTGACTGAAGAAAGAGAAGCACTGGGGAAATTCAGGGCACGTGGCAACAAAGGAAAGGCTCTCTCAGATGGGTGAAAGGGTTGGCAAACACTATAGATCCTCCCGTTTAGCACAGTGATGGAGATGCTTCCTTTGGTGATATGGTGGCCTCTAGGGAGGAAGCTCCTATAGGCTCCATCCCCCATCCATCCACTCAACCCACCCACCCTCCCACATATCCATCCATTTATTCATCTGACCATCCATCTTCCATCCTACCATTCTTTTTTTTTTTTAATTTTTATTTATGTATGTATTTATTTATTTATTTATTTATGGTTTTGTTGGGTCTTCGTTTCTGTGCGAGGGCTTTCTCTAGTTGCGGCAAGTGGGGGCCACTCTTCATCGCGGTGCGCGGGCCTCTCACTGTCGCGGCCTCTCTTGTTGCGGAGCACAGGCTCCAGGTGCGCAGGCTCAGTAATTGTGGCTCACGGGCCCAGCTGCTCCGCGGCATGTGGGATCTTCCCAGACCAGGGCTCGAACCCGTGTCCCCCGCATTGGCAGGCAGATTCTCAACCACTGAGCCACCAGGGAAGCCCCATCCTACCATTCTTGAATCCATCCCCTCAATCTTTGGTGTGCACCTCTTTTGTACTAAGGTTAGAAAGATGAATAAAATACAGCCTCTGTTCAGATGTGACCAGAAAACCACAGTTCAGTCCAATAAGTGTTCTAACAACATGAGCCTAGGAGGCCAACACTGCCTGAGTAACAGTGACTGCCCCATAGAGAAGGGACTCATGAACTAGACCCTAAAGAGGGAGCTCCACAGGAGGGAAGGAAGTACAAATGTCCAGGGCAAAAAAAATTAGCAGACAGAGACTTCAAGATATGAAAAGCCTGGCACCTTGGGACAATGGTGAGAGGTCTGTTCCTCTCAGATGTGTCAGGATTTGAAGCTGGAGAGAAGGGGAGTAGGCAGAAGGGAGAGGGCTGGGGTCCCCCACTTTATCTTGGAAGCAAAGAGGAGTTGCACAAGGAAGCTGGGCTGACAAACGCCATAGCTCTGTCGCCGGGGTGCCGGGTGTGTGCCCTGGAGGAGCACCCCAGACAAGGGGACCCTTGCTTGGCCTCCCCAGGGGCCCCAGGGCAACGCTGCAGGCCTCACCATGGGGCATACATAACCCAGGGCAGGTGGGTCCTGGCCGCTGCACCTCTCCTCTGGTGCCCACATGCCAGCCTTACGCCTGACCCCTGACTGGTCCACAGGGACAGCCAGTTCTTTCATCCCCTCACAGGTCCAAACCCAAGTCCATCATTCCCTTCTCCCCCTACTTACATAGCTCAGAGGCCAGTTTGCCTAGCATGGCTTTATTCACTTTCCACTGCCTGGAAAATTCTACTTCTCTTTCGAAGCCCATCTTAGTGGTGTCCGCCTCGGATTCCTTCCTGGCCCCTCACCACCAGAGGGGAGCCTCCCCACTGTGGGGCTCCTCCACCCCAGCAGCCCTGGGGGTACCTGGTGGGGAGGTGTGTTGGGGGGGCTGGTACCACCCTTCGGGAGGAGTGGACCTGGTGGCAGAGCCCAGGGCTACTTTCCCATCTCGGGGCCCCAGGGTGGGGCCACTGTCCTGAGTGCCAGGAGTGGGTGCACTGGATTCGAGTTAAGGAGAGACTTCACAGTGTTCACAGCAGCTGGCTAGATGAAGGGCTGCCTTCTTACGGCTGTGGTGTAGTCCAGCTGGAGGGTCTCAGTTTCCCTGGCTGTACTAGATACTAGTGTGATTAGATGCTGGATGAGGGCCTTCTGCCTCTGACCTACGGTGGTGTGGTACCTAGAAAAGTTTGGCCAGCAGAAGGCACAGAAGGGAGAGGCCAGCCAGGCCCTGGCAGCCAACTTGTCCAGGTGTTGCTGAAATGAGACCTTGGGGTGCAGAGTGTGCTGTCCTGGTGCCTCTTCCTAGGGCAGCTTGGGGTCAGGGTGGTGTAGAACCAACTATGGTGGGGATTCCCCCAGCCTCTGCCTCCCACCATTAGCTGCCAGGGCAAGACCCCAAGCCTCAGGGAGCTGGGCTGGGAAGGGCAGAGGAGCTGAACCTGTGGGACTGGGGGCTGGGGCAGGATAGTAGGCTGTGCCCCCCAGGAGGACAGGGACTTGGGGGAGGGACAGGACGCAGCCCTGGGCCTCCGGCCACACAGTCCTCTCTTCCTGTTGTCTCAGGATGGTCCTGGCAGGATGCATCTGCTAGAGTTCCAGGTCCAGACCTCCCCTGGGGCCTGCTCCCACCCTCCCCCAGGATCACACACACACACACACACACACACACACAAGTTCACATGCGTGCACACGCAGACATGTCAATGACACACACACAAAGTCACAACACTCACATATCAGTCCTATAAACACACGTCTATGCACACACGGAGACAACACACACACGCGCACGTGCACACACACATGCACACACTACACACACTATCCTGCTGGGAGGAGGATGCGGGGTAAGGAGCTGCGTGGGCAGCAGGGCCAAGGTCCTGGAGGGCCACAGGAGGGTGTTTAACCAGGCGAGGCAGTTATCTGTTTGGGGATTAGCCCTTTTGGAGGAATGGGGGGTTCAGGCAGGGGGAGCAGGGAGAGGAGAGCTGGGGCAGCCAGAGAGCGCCTTGGGGGTGAAGAGAAACTGATGGAACCAAGGACATGTGAGCTGGATTCCATGGGACATGGGAGAGGGCGAGGTCACAGGCAGAATTCCAGGGAGAAACCGAGGCCTGAGTTCTGGGCATATTTGGTGGTCTGCACTGTGCAGGTCTCCCTCACAAGCATAGCTGTGCATCTGGGGGGAGGAGCCTTCAGGCAGAAATGTGGGGGTCGCAATGCCGAGGAGATGTGCTCCAGGCCTCGCCCAATGTAGGATGAGGCCTGTGGTCTCCCCTATTGACTTCATGTTGGCAGCTCTGCTCATGCGGGGCTAGAGGTTCAGTCCAGGCCTCAATCAGGGCTCACTTGGGGCTGGGCCCAGTCTGCGGCCAGGGGGCAACCTGAGGTGGAGGTTACCAGTTGTCTTGGGGCCTTATAGGTACTGCTCAGGGCTGAGAGCCTAGGCAGCCCCTGCCCGGGGAGGGGCCCATCAGCACCGGATGCATGTCATCGTGTGAACTCATGACCCAGTCCCATGCTAACCCTATCTCCCACCCCAGGCCTGGCGAGTGGCTACTCCATGACCCCCCCAACCCTGAACATCACGGAGGAGACACACGTCATCGACTCCAGTGACAGCCTGTCCATCTCCTGCAGGTATTCAGCCCTCAGCCAGGAGGGCAGGGAACTGGGTCCCTCCTACCTGGCAGGCCAAGGAGACTACAGAAGGCCGAGCAGAGGATGGCGGAGCACCCAGAAGGCAGCCTCTCCCCAGGGCAGAGGCCTCGAGGCTTAGGGTTGCTTCCAAGTGGCTTGAGTTGTAGGTGCCTGGAGGCATAGACCATCCCCTGCTCTGCAGACACAGGCACCCTGCACCCACCCCCATTTCACCCATACCCACCCCTCATAATTTCATATGGACCACAGATCAGTCACCCTGCATCCACCCTTGGGTCACCCCACACTGACCCCAGGCCACCCCATGCCCATGCCCAGGTCATCCTGCATGGACCCCAGGTTGCCCGCACCCACCCTCAGCCACGCTTCACTGGCCCCAGGCCCACCCACACAGACCCCAGACCTGTTATCCTCCCTGCAGCCCCAGCTGTAATCTGAGGCTCAGGCTTCTCTGCAGGACAGCCTGCCACATGCAGGCCCAAGAGCCAGGCAGAGGCCCCAAGGGGCTCAGGGAGCACCCTGCCCCAGGTTCATGGTATGTGCCCAAACGCTGGTCTGCCCTGACCTCTGGGTGAGATAAGCTATGGGCCAGGCTTGGCTCCTGAGGAGGTTCCACAGGGACTGTCCCCCAGGGCTGCAGCCTGGGCCCCTCTTGATGTCCTGCATCCTCTGCCAGGGGGCAGCACCCCCTGGAGTGGGCCTGGCCAGGGGCTCAGGATGCACCAGTCACAGGGGAGAAGGACGGCGAGGACATGGGGATCGTGCGAGACTGTGAGGGCACAGACGCCCGGCCCTACTGCAAGGTTCTGCTGCTGCAGGAGGCCCACGCCAATGACACGGGCAGCTACCGCTGCTACTACAAGTATATCAAGGCTCGCATTGAGGGCACCACCGCAGCCAGCACCTACGTATTTGTGAGAGGTGAGAGGGGTCCAGCACTCACCCCTGTGGCCACTCAGGAGCCACAGGCAGGGTCCTGGGTCCTGGAGGGGTGGCTGGCACCTGCACCCCCACCCCCAGCCTTTGAACCCCACGGGGCTTCCCTGCGGCCCCAGACCTGGGCAGAGACCCCCTGAGCCCCGCCTTCCCCTCCCACAACATGCCCCCTCTCCTCAGACTTGGAGCAGCCATTCATCAACAAGCCGGACACACTCCTGGTCAACAGGAAGGACTCCATGTGGGTGCCCTGCCTGGTGTCCATCCCCGGCCTCAACGTCACGCTGCGCTCGGTACAACCCCATGCCAACACCCACCCTGGATCTGGCCCTCCAGTCCTGTCCCTGGGAAAACTGCTGCTTCTCTGGCCAAGAGGAAGGGGGCAGCTGGGTGCTGACAGCCGCCATGTCTCTACAGCAAAGCTCAGCACTGTGGCCTGATGGGCAGGAGGTAGTGTGGGACGACCGCCGGGGCATGCGTGTGCCCACTCCCCTGCTGCGTGATGCCCTGTACCTGCAGTGTGAGACCACTTGGGGCGGCCAGGCCTTCCTATCCAACCCCTTCCTCGTGCATATCACAGGTAGGGGCTGCCTAGGGCTGTAGGGCCCTCCCCCAGCAACCACTCCCCATGTCCTGGGAGGAGAACTGCAGGAAGAGGACAGGGACCCCCCAGTTCACAGTAATGAGGCTGTAGGTGCCATGGTTTGGCTGGTCTCAGTGGGTGCCCTGTACTCTGTGCACGTTGTCCTATGAGGGGCATGGGGGTCACTGTGTGTGTGTCACCAGGAAATGAGCTCTATGACATCCAGCTGTTCCCCAAGAAATCACTGGAGCTGCTGGTTGGGGAAAAGCTGGTCCTGAACTGCACTGTGTGGGCCGAGTTCAACTCGGGTGTCACCTTCGACTGGGACTATCCAGGAAAGCAGGTGAGGTCAGCAGCCCTGCCAGGGGCTGTGCCTGAATCATCCGCAGGAATCTCCATCACTACCCACACTCCCCCTGGTCAGGCACACACTTACCTCTGTGTAGAAGAGGTGCAGACTCAGGCCTGCCCCAGGAGCCCCTGTCTGATACAGAAGTTTTCCTATCCCGAGGAAAACTCTGGGTCTGGGTCCAAGGCTTCTGGAGCTATTGCTGGCTGGGCTGGGGTGTGTGCCTATGGGGGTTAGTTCTGTCAGAGTCAGCCTGCTCTGACGCTATGCTTCCCCTGGTCCTGGGCAGGCAGAGCGGGGTAAGTGGGTGCCAGAGCGGCGCTCCCAGCAGACTCACACAGAGCTCTCCAGCATCCTCACCATCCACAACGTCAGCCAGCACGACTTGGGCCCATATGTGTGCCTGGCCAACAATGGCATCCAGCAATTCCAGGAGAGCACTGAGGTCATTGTGCATGGTACGGCCTGTCAGGTCATTGTGCCCAGCATGGCCTGGGCTAGGTCAGTTGTCAAGCCTGGGGAACAAGGGTTCTTGTGCAGTGTGGGCCGAGGGTCATAGGTCATGGTGCACCTGAGCAGTGTGGAGTCCAGCCAGAGGGAAGGGAGGGCCGTGAGTGGACGGACTGCCCGGTTCCCACACCCCAGAAAGCAGAGCATCTGGCCACTGGGGGTGGCTGTGAATCCCTGGGTGGTGGTGGGTCAGCGATGCTGGCCCCAGCTTTACCCTGATGCCTCCCGTCTGGCAGAAAAGCCCTTCATCAGCGTCGAGTGGCTCAAGGGTCCCGTCCTGGAGGCCACGGCAGGAGACGAGCTGGTGAAACTGCCCGTGAAGCTGGCAGCATACCCGCCACCGGAGTTCCAATGGTACCTCCCTCGCTCCTGCCCCTCACTACCCACCAGGTCCAATGCAGGAAAGAACCACAGGGAGGGAAAGGCAACATTCTCCCCATCACGGCCTACTCCTTGAGACCTGGATGGGGAGCTGTCCCCACTATCAGGGCCTGCACCCTGGGCAGGGAACCCCTATGAAGATTCTAAGGAACATGCACATAATGAGATATTTTGGCTAGAGGAAAGGTTGGCCTGAATTGCTGCTAAACTGTGAAAGAGTGTAAATACCAGTCTCCTGTTATGTGTGGGTGTGGTGGGCACAGCATAATCTAACTGTTTCCTGCACCCACTCAGCCTCTCTGAGGGCCCCCACTGGAGGGTGTCATAGAGGGATGACTTCAGGTTTTCTCGGCCCCTCTCCAAATAGGTTGCCACCCCCAGGATCCTTCTAACCAGAATTTTGGAGATGTCAAAGGGGTTTCACAAATTATTATGGTGCTGGGCCCTGGGCTGGGCCTGATCTGTGTGGCAGTGAGCTAGAACTTCCGGAAGGCCTTCGGGCTCCAGATCCCCAGTTCTGGTGTGTGACCTGAGAGTGTGGTCTCCCTTGCAGGGTATGCCAAGGGTCAGTGAGGGGTCCCTCACTGGTGGTTTCACCCTCACCGGGCGCTCCCTGAGAGCTCCCAGAGAGCTCAGGAAGGCACAGCACCCCACCATGCACCCTTCGGCCATCTGAGCAGTCCACTTGGCCTGACCCTGGGAGGTCACACTCTAGCCTGACCCTTATCGTACACATGAGGCAAACAGGCCAGGAAAGGGGAAGGGCACTCCCGCCCAAGCCCTGAGCCTCCTGGGAGGGGTCTGCTCCATTCTTTCACAGTTGGCCAGAGGAGCCTTGCCTTCCCAGCCTGGAGCACCTCCCACCAGGCAGGACGATCTTTGCTGAAAGCCTGGAGCTGGGCAAGCAGAAGCCCAGACATTCTCAGCCAGCATCCCACTTCATTGGCCATAGGCTGGAAGCAGGCTTCTCCTGGGAGAGCCCCTGGATGTCCTGGGCCTGCGCCTTCTGTGACCCTACCTCTGAGGCCACAGGCTTTGGGGTCCATCAGGGGCATCTGGTGCAGGACCAGGACCCTTGAGACAGGGTCCGGAAGGGCGCTGATGCAGTCTGGAGCCTCCCTCACAGGTGCGGTCTCCTGGAGACACCTAGGGCCCAGTACCCTGCCCTCCAAGACCAGTAGTACTGACCCTGTCCAGGAGGGTGGCCAGCTCTGTTGCATCAGAGATCTGGCCCAGGCCTGATCCTCAGGCAGCTGACTGCCTCTCACCATTCCCACCACATCTGGCCTTTCTTTTCTCACTTGGCCAATACCTGCCTCCAAGAAGTGCTCAGCCGGGCCCACTGTTCACTGAGACACCTGCCCCAGGGCACTAATGGTGACCATAGCTCCACAGGGGCCAGTTCTTCCAGGTAATCGTGTGATGATTGGAGATCTAGTGGACAGACACACAGGCTGGTCCTGGTTCCCAAAGCAGCCTCTGTGTGTCCGGCATCACGCTGACCCTAAAGGCCATAACTTGGGTAGGCCGGACGACACCTGCAAGAAGGTTCATTTGGTTTCCCTGGTTTTCAGATGAGGACACAGGGGCTTGGGGCAGTGAAGCAGTTCACCTAGGATCACAAATGCGGCAGGTGGCAACCAGGGTTCTGCACCAGAGCCCAGCAGGCCTCACAGCCTGGGTCCTGCTCTGCCCTGCTGTGTGACTCCTGGCAAGTCACGTCTCTTCTGACTGGGCTGTGGTGTTGCAGCTGAGGGCCAGACCCCTGCGTCGCCCTCACTGTTACTCTCTGCCCCGAGGGCTGTGCTTCTCCTAGTGTCTCTCTGGCTTAGTAAACCAGGGTAAGGCACCTGCCTAAGGGAGGGCAGCTTCCAGGCAGAGGCCAGAGCTTGGGTTGCAGGAGCACTGCCTGCAGCACTCCCAGCTCAGTACTGGGGAGGAGTCTCCTTTGGGGTGTGAGTTTATTTATTCATTCACGTGTGCGTCGAGCACCTACGTGTGCTGGGTGCTGCTCTACGTGTAGGGGATATGGCAGTGAGGGGACAGTCCCTGTACAGCTCAGTAGGGGAGACGGACAGTCAACAGACATACGCGTGAACACTAGTGTGCAGATGAGCAGGCACAGGCCCGAGGGCCGGCTCCCAGTTCACACAGCTTCTCTGACGAGCGGGTGATATGAATATAGGAGAGAGGGAGACTTGCAGGTGTCTAGCATCCAAGCAAGGCAGGACAGTGAGTTGCATAGCCCTGGGGAGGGGGCAGGGCAACAAGAAGGCCCCGTATCTGGAGAGATCCAGAAAGGGCAGAGCCAGGGTCAGGGCTCCTGGACCCCCATGTGGTAAGGAGCTGTGCCCCTCGGGGACTGCACCTCCACCCCTTCACAGCACACACCGGTGAAGCCTATGAGAGACAGACAAGGCCCCCTGGGGACTGCAGTTGGTCCTGAGCCTATAGGTGTTGTGAGACCCAGTAG
The DNA here is from genome assembly GCF_965194805.1 of Balaenoptera borealis. Taxonomy (NCBI): domain Eukaryota; kingdom Metazoa; phylum Chordata; class Mammalia; order Artiodactyla; family Balaenopteridae; genus Balaenoptera; species Balaenoptera borealis. The sequence continues at coordinate 166,530,186 of NC_138867.1, forward strand.
GCTGAGCCCGGAGACCATCCCCATAGCCTTTAGGCCATCTGTTCCCCAGTCCAGAGTCAGCTGCTGCAGCCCACACCCCTACTCCTCTTCCCAGCAGCCTGGTCTGGTGCAGGAGGGGCCTCTTGCTCCTGGCCTCTCCTGCCTCCTGACAGTATATCCCAGTTGTAGGGGCTGGGGTGCTTCATGGAAGGAGTGCCAGGACAGGGCCGGGGTGGGGTCCACACAGCCCCCTGAACTCCCTTCCTGGGCCAGGTACAAGGACAGAAAGGCAGTGTCAGGGCGCCATAGTCCACACGTTCTGGTGCTCAAGGAGGTGACGGAAGCCAGTGCGGGCACCTACACCCTTGCCCTGTGGAACTCCGCGGCCGGCCTGAGGCGCAACATCAGCCTGGAGCTGGTGGTAAATGGTATGTGTGGGCAGGACAGGAGAGGAGATGGTGGACAGGCGGGTGTGGTGGGGGAGGCTGACTGACTGGCTGTCTGCCTGTGTCCCCAGTGCCTCCCCACATCCACGAGAAGGAGGCCTCCTCCCCCAGCATCTACTCCCGCCATAGTCGCCAGGCCCTCACCTGTACTGCCTATGGGGTGCCCCCTCCTCTCAGCATCCAGTGGCACTGGCGGCCGTGGACCCCCTGCAAGACCTTCACCCAGCGTAGCCTGTAAGTGTGGCTCCACCCTGTCTCCCCTTGCTTCCCAGCCCAATCTCCAACCTCAGTCATAACCCCCACTTACTGTCCACAGCCCTCCCCAGACCCCTGCTCTAAACCCAAGCCCTATCGCGATTCAGGGATTGTAGCCAATCCCTGACCTCACCTCGCCTGAGCAAGGCTCACTTATATCAATCAGGCCGGGCTGGACACTGGGGATGGTCCAGCCCACCCACCTCCCTTGAAAGCAAAGCTCCCCAGACACACAACTGCATATCTGGAGAGGACCTCTGGGCACCAGGGAGGACACCTCTCACCAAACAGGCAGACCTAGGCTAGTTTTGTGAGACTTGTACCAAGCCCCAAGGCACACTAAGCGTGTCCAATGCTCATCAGCTCATCTGTGCAGCGCTCACCATGACCCCTTAGAGAGGAGAAAAGTGAGGTCAGAGAAGGGATGTGACTTTCCTAAGGTCACGGCAATAAGCAGCAGATCTTGCCCAACTGCTGGGCCACACTGCCCTACCTGACTGGTCGCCAACAGGACAGACAGTCTGGGAGAACAGAGAAAACTTGGACAAACAAGGGCCCGGAATGGAGGGGGCCAAGGTGGTCAGTGGTCTGGAAGGCACTAGAGAACCCGTGAATGGTGTTGAGCAGGGGAGTAACTAGTCACATTTGCCTTTTAGCAAGAGATCCTAATGGGCAGGGTGCAGGGTCACAGGCTGGGGAGAGACAGGAGCTGGGAACCCAAGGGAGACAGGGTGGCTATACCGGCAAAGGGGCTGTGGCCCTGGCATGGTCAGTTAGGAAGGTTCAGTCAGGGTGGCCAGCCCACAACATTCAAGGCTTATAAGAGATTCTTCTAGACCACAAGGCTGCAGGTTACTGGCACCTCCAAATGTGCTTCCCTCTTACGCTCTACCGTTATGCTCTGCATGATTACAGAACCCTGGGGCCAACTCTGCTCCATTAGCGGCAGACAAGAGCCTCCCTTGGGCCACCCCTTCCCCACAGACCCCCATCCCAGCAGGAGACCAAAGGTGCTGGGATGCACAGCCAGCCCAGGGAGGGGCTGCAGCTCTAGAAGGGGTAGGGAGGGAGAGGGCTTCCTGTAACAGGAGTGGTGACTTTGCTGCCCTAGGAGATCTGGGTGGACTTTGCAGGAAGGGACACATGCAGGTAGGAGCAGGAGGCACAACAGACTAGAGGATGACCGCAGAGCCACGGGCTTGTGGTGTTCTGCAGGCGCAGGTCCTGGCTTACTGGGGAAGGCTGTGTCTGGCAGCTCGTGCCATATGGGTCGCCAGGCCCTGAACAGTGTTCCAGAAACAAAGCCCCCGACCCCCTCTCTCACTTCAGCCCAAGGGCCAGCCTTACCCACCATGATGTGAGATGAATCTGAGTAGGAGAAAAGCTTGACCCTACCCCCAGTGTGGGCCCTCTCTGCCTGTATCCCTGACCTGCCCTTGCCCCTCCTTGTCTTCAGCAGCCAGCAGCGGCAGCAGCGAGACCAAATGCCACAGTGCCAGGACTGGAGGGAGGTGACCATGCAGGACGCTGTGAACCCCATTGAGAGCCTGGACACCTGGACTGAGTTTGTGGAGGGCAAAAATAAGGTATGGGCCAACCAGGCCACTGAGTGGCTGGGGGAGAAGAAGAAAGGAGGCAGGGTGGGGCCCTCTCCTGGCCTTCTAGGTTTCCACTGGGCTTGCAGAGCTCTTGCGATAGCAGCTGAGCGTCAGTAACCTTTCTGCAGTGTCTCTGGGCATCAGTTTCCCTGCCTGCATGTAGACTGTGGGGGCCAAACCTCCAACTGCTTCCCAGACAGGGAAGCTGAGATTCAAGGCCATGGGCGCAAGCCACCCAGGGCTGGGAGGGTTGGGGCTGGGGGCCGGCTCCATCCTTACCAAAGGCTGCTGAGCTGCTGGCTCAGGCTGGGGGCAATGCCTAGAAGAGGCCAGGCAGGGGAAGGACTGAACAAAGGCACCCACTTCCTACAGTCACTTCCTGTTTTCCTACACACCTCCAGAGCCTCTTCCTGTTCCAGGCTGGCCAGGAAGTGCCCGGCTTGGGGTTGGGGGGTGGGGTCTTTGGATGGTAGGCAGGGCCTATGGCCCTCTCTCCTCCTCTGCTTCCAAGCTTCCTACTCCCCCAGGCCAGAGTCCTTCCGGAGCCCTGGAACCCAGCCCCTCCCCTTGCCACGACCCAGGGCACTTGTGGGCACATCACAAAAGCCCTGGGGCATTTATGGGCACATCACAAGGATCTCACACAGTGACCAGCTGCTCCCCTTGGACCACAGGCTGACCCTTGATGTGACCAGAGCATGAATCCTAGCTCTGGCTTGGACCATCCCAGTGCTACCAGGCCCCTGTCCCCTCCTCGACATGGCCACAGCCTGAGCCCATCCACAGCCAGAGGTCTCTCTGGTCCTGCCTAATGCTGCCCTCTGACCTCAGCCACAGTTGAAGCCAACTGTCCATAGTGCTGTCCCTTGGGTTTTCTGGGGAGCCACCTCTTGCTGTGCCCTCACCACCTTCTCCCTGCCTCACCATTCCTGGTACTGTCTCTGAGCTTTGGTCATCTCCAGCTCAGAGCCTCAGTTTCCCTCATTACTCTGGTGGGCACAGCAACCTCCGTGCAGGAAAGGAGGTTGGGGTAGGGGAACTCATGCAGGAAATGGACCCTTATGCCTGACACATGTGCTGTCCAGACGGTGAGCAAGCTGGTGATCCAGGAGGCCGATGTGTCTGCCATGTACAAGTGCGTGGTCCTCAACAAAGTGGGCCAGGATGAGCGGCTCATCTACTTCTATGTGACCAGTGAGTGACTTGGGCAGGCCTGGATGGAGGTCAGGAGCCAGGTGGGCACAGGAGGAGAGCAGGCCTGGGAGAAGATGATATGCCTAGATTGGGGCCCATGGAGTTTCTGGTGACCTTGAGGCACCCAGGAGAGATATCCAGGGTCCACTGGGCCCCTGGGTCTGGGCAGGAGGGATAGATTTGGAGGTCATAGGCATATGGACTGGGGTGGTAATCCACTGGGATGGATTGGCACCATCTGCCCCCGGACCTGGAGTGCCTCCCCTATGGGTGCCCTCTTGTTCCCCACAGCTCCGCCTAACTCCACTTCCCTCCCACCCCCTTCCTAAGCCCTGGATCCTGCACAGCAGCTGGTTCCTATGTGCGTTTTGCCCTGGGGAGAAGGTCCATAGTTTCCTCAGATTTTCAAACTTGTTAGTGACCTCAGAAAAGCTAAGAAGATCATGGAAGGACAGTCACTGGGCCCAGAGGTGTAGACAAGGGCACGTGGAAGAAAGATGGAGCCAAAGAGAACACTTTGGAGGGGAGAGGAGCCCATAGGAGCTTGACAATGAACGGCCAGAGGGACAAAAGGAAATTGGGAGGCATTGCCAAAAGCTAATGAAACCAGATTGTTTCAAGGAGGGGACAGTGGTGGGGAGTGTGGTCAGCAGTGAGGGAGAATGGGGACTCAGGCCCCTGCTGAGGCTGGTAGCAAGGAACTCAGTGATGATCTGGGATCCTGGGAGAGGTAGCGGCAGCAGCCAGTTGGGGCTTGTCTAGGAAAAAGCTAGAGGGAGGCAAGGCCGGAGGAGACCCTGGTGGAAATGACTTCAGAGAGCTGGTCTCTTGTAAGTGAGAGGGAGAAGAGGGCTCCAGAGTGGTGTCCCTGCCCCAGATACATGTGATGTACACACTTAGTTGAGAGCTGAATGAGTCCAAAGGCCAATGAGAAAGGGAGAGAGAGGCCCTGGGCAGGGGGGTAAGTGAGCCAACACTGTGACACAGCTTCACAGTGGTTCCTCCTCCCTCCCCAGCCATCCCCGATGGCTTCAGCATAGAATCGGAGCCATCAGAAGATCCTCTAGAGGGACAGGCCGTGCACCTGAGCTGCCGGGCAGACAACTACACTTATCAGCATTTGCGCTGGTACCGCCTCAACCTGTCCACGTTGCATGACGCTCACGGGAACCCACTGCTGCTCGACTGCAAGAACGTGCACCTTTTCGCCACGCCGCTGGCCGCCAGCCTGGAAGAGGCAGCGCCCGGGGTGCGCCACGCCACGCTCAGCCTGACCATCCCCAGCGTGGCACCGGAACACGAAGGCGACTACGTGTGCGAGGTGCAGGACCGGCGCAGCCACGACAAGCACTGCCACAAGAAGTACCTGTCAGTGCAGGGTGAGGCGGGCAGGGCAGGGCGGCGCCTCCCAAGGAGCCTTCACCCCCAGCCCAGCACGCGCCTGGGCGGTCCATTCCCAAGCCCGAGCCTGCAAGAGCGTCACCCTCCCCAGCCCTTCTGTGGAGGTGCGCAGCCCGGCCCACCCCCGAGCTCAAACCCTGACCCTTCAGCTTCGAGAGTTCCCAGCCCTGGAGGGCCCCTGCCTGCAGTGCCCTCCCGCTTTCTGCAGCTCCACTTAGCTCCGTCTCCACCCCACCCCCAGCCCTGGAAGTCCCGCGGCTCACGCAGAACTTGACCGACCTCCTGGTGAACGTGAGCGATTCCTTGGAGATGAGGTGCCCGGTGGCCGGGGCGCACATGCCCAGCATCGTGTGGTACAAAGATGAGAGGCCGCTGGAGGAAGAGTCCGGTAGGGGGATGGACGTGGGTAAAGGGCGGGGTCCGGAAGCTGCTGAGGCCAAGGCCCCAGACCTACCTGAACTCGAACCTGTACCCCAACTCGCTGCAGGAATCGACCTGGCGGACTCGAACCAGAGGCTGAGCATCCAGCGCGTACGCGAGGAGGATGCCGGGCGCTATCTGTGCAGTGTGTGCAACGCCAAGGGCTGCGTCAACTCCTCCGCCAGCGTGGCCGTGGAAGGTCCGGCCTCCCCTTCGCGCCCCTCCACCCACCCTCCGCCTGCCCTTGGCGCCGTCTTCTCGTGGCCACCTCACTGCTAGTTGTGCACACCAGAAGGGGCACTTGCCTCAGGGTGCACCCTCTCCCCCCTCACAACACGCACACACTAGCCTCTTTCTGCCCACTCAGGCTCCGAGGATAAAGGCAACATGGAGATCGTGATCCTTATTGGCACCGGGGTCATCGCCGTCTTCTTCTGGGTCCTCCTCCTCCTCATCTTCTGTAACATGAGGAGGGTGAGCACTCCTTCCCCAGCTGAGTCTCTCCCCAGCTCCTCATGGGGTCTCTCTCCACCCTGACTAGCCCTTAAGTTAAGGAATATCGTTCCACGTGGAAGCCTTGTATCCTGGGAGGCCTCCCTGACCCCTCCATGCTGGGCTCTTACAGGACCAGAGGTTGTCTGTCCATCTGTCCCCTCCTATATTGAAAGTCCCTAAGGAGCTCCCATCTGCCCCAGGCAAAGTTTTACCCAAGCCAGGGTGGTATGGCCAAGTCAATGAGCTGTCCCCATCCACACCCCCAGCCAACCCACGCAGACATCAAGACCGGCTACTTGTCCATCATCATGGACCCTGGGGAAGTGCCTTTGGAGGAGCAGTGTGAATACCTGTCCTATGATGCCAGTCAGTGGGAGTTCCCCAGGGAACGGCTGCACCTTGGTGAGACCCCGCACCCAGCCTACTTCACCCACCCTGTACTGCTGGGCAGAGACAGCTTCAGCTGCTGTGGGGCTGGGCAAGCTAGAGCCTTGAAATCCCTCCATTCTCAGAACTCATGCCAGAAGGTCCCACCTAGCCCCCACCTGGCCCGACCTGTCCATCTAGGCATGCATCCCCAGAACAATGATTGGGGCTCTCAATTCCCAGGCCCCCGAGGTCACTTCCTGCTGCTCTAAGCAGGGTGGGCCCATCACACCTGCTGGGAGAGGATGCAGGCCTTCCTGTCTGCCTCTCCTCTCCCTCTCTTCCCACTCCCACTCCCCATGCACTTCCTGTTTGGCAGAGGGGAGCCCGACTTTCCTCCGCCTCCTGGGCCTTCCTTCCTGGCCCTCCACAGGGGTTGTCCCTTCTGCCCAATCCTCTCCACCCTCACCCCCATACAGCTCACCTGGAACCGGCTCCCTGCCCCTACAGGGAGAGTCCTCGGCCATGGGGCCTTCGGGAAGGTGGTGGAAGCCTCGGCCTTTGGCATCAACAAGGGCAGCAGCTGTGACACTGTGGCCGTGAAAATGCTGAAAGGTGTGGGGTCAGCTGGTAGAAGGGGTGGCTGAGCTGGTGGGGATCAGCAGCTCTGGGTGGGCTGGTGGGTCTGTGGTACAAGGAGGGGAAACAGGCTCAGAACAGACTCTTACCCTAGGTTCTACAGGGAGTCCGTGGGAATCAGAGCCGAGCCTGGGGCTCACATCTGAGTAATACTTACCAGTTCCACCTAAACCCTTTGCCTCAGAGAGGCAGGTGGGATGTGCTGGGCCCCCACCAGCAAGAGCACTGGCCATGCCTCAGCTAAGCTAGTGGCGCGGAAAGAGGGTCATGCAGGGGCTGGGTGATGGGCTGGGCACCACGCGAAGCCCCCATGTTCCCTCCAGAGGGCGCCACAGCCAGCGAGCACCGTGCCCTGATGTCAGAGCTCAAAATCCTAATCCACATCGGTAACCACCTCAACGTGGTCAACCTCCTGGGGGCGTGCACCAAGCCCAACGGTAAAGAGCTCAGGTGCCCTGGCGGGAGGGTGAGTCCCCCAGGGTGCTCTGTCTTTGTGGGTGCGAAGGGCCAGCTGGGCTGGGAATGGGCGGGGATGAGGAGGGGCACAGGAGGGCTTTGGGGCAGGGCCGTGGCTGTGGTGCTTGCCCTCCAGCGTGCCCTCAGTCACCAAGATCCTGGCTCCTGCCCTGCCCCAGGCCCCCTCATGGTGATCGTGGAGTTTTGCAAGTACGGCAACCTCTCCAACTTCTTGCGCACCAAGCGGGAGGCCTTCAACCCCTACGCGGTAGGTAGGCGCCCCACCAGGGGCCAGAGCTCTGCTGGTGAGCAGGCAAGGTGCTTAGATGGGCTGGGGAGGAGGCGCGGGGAGTGCTTTTGCAGTAGATGGCCAGCCTCCTCCCCCTCGGACCTGCTTTGTGCATCGCAGGAGAAGTCCCCTGAGCAGCGAAGGCGCTTCTGCTCCATGGTGGAGGGTGCCAAGGCTGACCGGAGGAGGCCAGGGAGCAGCGACAGGGCCCTCCTCACAAGGCTCCTGATGAGCAAGGGCGGGGCAGGACGAGCCCCTACGGTCCAAGAAGGTAAGAGTCTGGCTTCCCCTTGCCTGAGTTCGCTGGCACACTCATACCTCATGATCAGGGACCCTGGGATAAGCCAGCCTGGGACCCTCCTGGAGAGACTTATGTGGGAGAGCATGTAATGCACTCTGCCTTAGGAAGGGAGGACACCTCAGGAACAGTTTTCACAGAGACTTTTGATGTTTGATTTGGACATCTAGAGATGAACAGGAGTTTGCCCTGCAAACATGGTGGGGAACAGTCCGGGCAGAAGTAGCAGGGGCAGAGGTCTAGTGTGGCAACAGTATTCACTGCTCTGGAAGTGGTTAGCGGGTGTCACGGAGAGAATGGAGGCTGAGGGGCAGGAGAGGGGGCCAACATGCTTGTTAAGCCTGGCCAGGAGGGATGCAGCCAGGTTCAGTGAACAAATGCTCCCTTTGGGGCTGGGTGGAAGATGGGAGTCACGGACGAGGACCCTCCTGAGCCAGCCTTGCTTCTTTGTGCAGCTGAGGACCTGTGGCTGAGCCCACTGACCATGGAAGACCTTGTCTGCTACAGCTTCCAGGTGGCCCGAGGGATGGAGTTCCTGGCCTCTCGCAAGGTGACTGCCCCGGCAGGCTCTTCAGAGGGGAGAAAGGCCAAAACTCACCAGCATGTCAAGCTTGGTCCTAGCTCACCCCACAGCACAGCTGTGATCAAGGCGCATCTCTCCCACTTCGCAGAGCTATAAACTGAGCCCAAAGGGTGGAATTGAGTTCCCAAGATCTCCAGCTAGTCAGAGGCAGGGCTAGATATAGAATCAGTCTGTCCCACTGCATAGCCTCTTCTGCTGTCCGCACGGTTCCACAAGCTCTCTCCATGGCAAGTCCTGGGGGCACACAGAAATCTGTTCTCAAAAGAGCAGGGCTCAGGTGGGGCACCCTGGAGCTCTAGGTATGGGTGTGGCCCCAGGGGCCTGCACTGATCACTGCATTGCACCTCATTGCACCCCTAGTGCATCCACAGAGACCTGGCTGCTCGGAACATCTTGCTGTCAGAAAGTGATGTGGTGAAGATCTGTGACTTCGGCCTGGCCCGGGACATCTACAAAGACCCTGACTACGTGCGCAAGGGCAGCGTGAGTGCAGACCACAGAGGGAGGATGGGGGTTGGGGGCCGTGGAGCAGGGTGGTGGACTCACTGCCATCCACATGGAAGGTCTGAGGGCCTGCGCCTACGGGAATGCTGGCGACCTTGCTGAGGCACCTGGAGCAGGTGAGTGGAGACAGGAGCTGACAAACAGGGACCACAGCGCTCCAACTGGAGCTTGTGTTTGGCCCCGTCCCTTGGTCCATTAGGTGGGCACTGACTCCCCATGCCTGCCCACGAGGGGCTGGGCATCAGAGGTGGACCCTACATGGTGTCTGTCCTGGAGGTGGACAGACCTGGTGTAGCAGGGTCACAGCAAAGTACATGGGTGCTAGGTGCAACTTGTGTCTCGTTGGTGGTGCTCAGAGGCAGGCATCTGAGCATCCATAGCTGATTAGGGTTTTGCCCCAGGGGAGGAAGGAGGAGGCTTAGAGGGAGGTCAACAGGCAAAATGGGCCCAGGCTATGAGAGGCCCACCGTGAAGGCTTTTGTACTTCATTCTAACTGGCAGGTGTGTGGGGGCTGTGGAGGTAAGAGTCAGGTGTGCGGTCTAGAAGCCCCCCCTCTGCAGGCTGTGAGGAGAGGGGAGTGGGGGTGCTGGGGTGGAGGCAGAGGCAATTCTGGAAGGGCCATGGCCCTCGGGGCTCCCAGGTAGAAGCCGTAGGAGGAAAGGCACATCAGAAGCCCCAGGAGGAGGGTCAGGAATGATGCCATGCTTCCAGTCTGGGGGCCAAGTGAGTGGAGAAAGGTGGGGCTGGTGAGGTTGTGCAGGGATACAGGTGCTCCTCAGGATGCTGGGCTGAGGGGTCTGGAGCTGGAGGAGGGCTGCAAGTTTTCCCTGGGAGAGCACAGAGGAAGAGAGGGACCCAGATGGACCCAGGAGAACAGTAGCAGGGCAGAAGCCTTCAAGGGAGGAACGAAGGCTTCTGCATCCTACCTGCAGGATGGGGGAGTGGGAACAGGGCAAATTACAAGAGCCATCCGAATACACACAGGGTGGATGTGATCAAAAAGCCTTTCTTGGGATGTGACTCCACAGAGCCCTGGGGAGACTGGGGGCAGGAGGAGGGCTGCCCAAGGGTTTGGCCTCTTCCCTCTCTTCCCTCCCCCACTGGGGACACATGTTCCTCCCACAGGCCCGACTGCCTCTGAAGTGGATGGCCCCCGAGAGCATCTTCGACAAGGTGTACACCACACAGAGCGACGTGTGGTCCTTTGGGGTACTGCTCTGGGAGATCTTCTCCCTGGGTGAGTACAGGGCAGGGTGCAGGGGAGGGGGCAGGCAAGATCGCAGGTTCCAGGTCACTCCACCGGCCCCTCTGCGCAAGGAGCTGAGCAGCCCAGAGGTGCACACCTGGAGTGAACAGCCCAGGTCACTCTGAGGCAGGTGGTTGGAGAGCCCCCTACCTCTCCCCTTCACCTCCAGCCTGTGCCAGGGCAGAACCCTGTGTCCACTCAGCAGCTCCTGGGGTCAACACAGGTCACAGAGGGTAACACCATACGAGTTCCCCCGGATCTCTCCCTCCCTGGCTGAGCCCCTTCCTCACCTGCCACTGGGGGTGCTGCTCCTGCTTTTGCAGGGCTGGGAGCGGCTGGGAGGAGACTGGGTGCTCACTCAGTGACCACACCTGCGAGAACCTCACATGGGAACCTGGGCCCTGCTGGGACCAAGGTGAAGGCCCCCCCCCCACCAGGGTAGGGGTGAGGCAGTAAGCAAGTGGGAAAGTGAAAACACTGAATGGCAGCCATGACCGATGCTGTTACTAAAAATAAAAGAACATGGAAGAGCGCAGGAAGGACAGCACTGTGTGTGAGCCAGCGGGGCCAGGAGGGCCCAGGCTGATGAAGGTGGGTGGAGTAGAGGCAGGTGGGCCTGGGAAGACAGCAGTCCAGGATGAGGGGTTAGCCATGGCCATGGTCCCCGCCTGTTGGAGGTGGGCAGGGTGTAAGCAGGTGGCCTTGGGAGATGCAGTGAGAGCTAGGAGAGGTGGCTCGTGCAGCCTCTGCAGGCCCACTGGGATGAGAACCTGGAATTTAAGTCTACTGGGAGCCATGCAGGGTTTTGAGGGAAGGATAGAGCAGTCTGACTCTTGTCTTAAAAGGGTCGTTCCACTGCTGTATGGCTTGCAGGAGCTGTTTTTCCCCTGGTCAGGAGAGGCAAGGAGGGAGCTAGGAGGGGTTAGGTCCTGTTTGCTGGGACAGCCACAGGACTTAAAGAAGAATTAGAGAAAGCTTCTCCTAAGAGAGGTCATTGTGACAGGGCAGCTCAAATGGCTCATCGAAGCTCTACTGACCCTGATGATCCCAGGATGGGACATGTTTTCGCTAATGTGCCTGTGATAAGCGCTGATGCTCATGGCAGCTCTAGCAAGCGGGTGCCACCGTCCTCCTAACCCGATGAAGAACTAGCAGTTGGGGAGGGGAGCAGCAGGCCGAGCCCTGTGCCATGGAGGGCCAGGACAGAGGCGATTCGGGGTCTGGGCTGAACAGTAGTAGCCTGCTCCCCACCCACCCACCCATCCTGTTCCTGCCCTCAGGGGCCTCCCCATACCCTGGGGTGCAGATCAATGAGGAGTTCTGCCAACGGCTGAAAGAAGGCACCCGGATGAGGGCCCCAGAGCTGGCCACTCCTGCCATGTGAGTCTCTTGGGAAGCTGTGAGGCACTGGGGGACCAGAGGGGTGGGTGGGCACTGGGAAAGGGGAAGAGGGGTTGTGTACGGGCCTGGGAAGGGCGGCATGCAGGCAAGGGTGGGAGGTGGAAGGTTGTTCAGTCACAGGGGTGGAGGTGGAGGCCTGCAGACACAGTCTCTCACTCCACCACTGGTCCATTGACAACTCTCCTCCCTGCAGGCAGGAGGGACAGCCCTACCTAAGCCCTGGGGAGGGAGGGAGGCAGAGCAGGTGTGAGGGATCGTTAGGCAGGGGGCTTGGGGTCTGCTGGGGTAAGGTGAGGGGTGCACTCAGAACACAGTCCAGCATCTGGCTGTACCTGCAGACGGCGCGTCATGCTGAGCTGCTGGGCCGGAGACCCCAAAGAGAGGCCTGCGTTCTCAGATCTGGTGGAGATCCTGGGGGACCTGCTTCAGGGCAGGGGCCATCAGGTGAGCCCCCACTCTCCCTGTCGGGCTACAGCAACCTCTGGCCCCAACCCAGGGACCATCACGTGGATGGTCAGAGCCCAACTTTGCCCATGAAGAGCCCCAGGCTGGTCCTCAGGGAGCCTACAAGGAGCCCTGTCTCCCGGCAGAATAGTGGTGTGTTCCTCTACCTCCCTCTCTGTCCCTCTGCCCCCTTCACCTGCCTTTGACTTGTATCTCCCCCCACAGGGGTGGGGAACAAAGGCAGCTCAGGGCTGGCTCAGGGCAGCTCAGGGCCTCAGCAAGTGCCCTGGGACCTGGAGGAGGGAACAGGGAGCTGCCTGCTGCCCCAGCCTCAGGGGCTGGAGACAGGCACTTGGGGTCCACTTCTGCCCAAGAAGAGGGTGGGAAGCACTAGTGCTGGTTCTTGAGGCTGTGGGGCAGCCGGGGCTCTGGAGTGAGGATGGTCCTGTTGTGCCTACCTCCTCCTCAGATGGGGCGCCTGGGAGGGCTGTGGAGAGAACTTGCCTGCTCCTTTAGTCCTTGGAGCCCTTGAGCACGGCACTTGAAGGGTCAGGAGCTCCAGCAGTCCTGAGGGCAGGGGCGGGGCTAAGGGGGCACAGAGGCCTCTGACCCTGGCCATTTGTGCCATTCCTGCCAGGAAGAGGAGGACTGCGTGGTTTCCTGTGGCTCTCAGAGCTCAGAGGAGGGCAGCTTCTTGCAGGCGTCCACCACGGCCCTGCATGTCATGGAGACCGACGCTGACATGGAGGACAGCCCACCGAGCCTGCACCGGCACAGCCTGGCTGCCAGGTCAGCCGCCCTCTCCAGGTCCAGGGGTCCCCCAGGCAAGGGGGACATAGTTTGTTTTATCCTCATCAGTCATCAAGGAAAAGTGAACTACAAGGGCTTGAGAGGCCATTGTATGCCAACTCAACAAAGTGACATTCAATGACAGTGCCGGTTTCGGTGACACCCTGGTGGTCCTGGTCAGTCTCGGGGCCCCTCCAAGGCCATGTAGCCTTGCGACTTTGCTTTTCTCCACACCTCCTCAGTTCTTCCCTCTGGCATCCTCTGCTTGCCCACACTCCTAGCCCCTGAGAGGCCCTCCCCTTGCCAATTTCAAGGAAGTGCCCATCTCAGGCACAATGCCCTGGCCAGCTCCACACTGCAGGGAAAGAAAGCGGAGCGGGTGGGGAGAGGGGCGAGTCCCAAGGGCCACTGGTAGGGACCCTGGGAGCAGGGCAGGTCACTCCCTAACCTGTATTTAGGATTTAGAATGCAGCCTACGTTCCCAGAGTTCGGGGTCAGAGGTCTCTTACCAGTGTATTTCTATAGTCCAAGAAAGTCCATCCACATTCCCATTGGCGTTGCTGAGAGAAGGGCTCTGAGACTCCCCACCCCATCTTCCCCAGCATAGAGCAAAGCCAGGCCTGGGGGACAGGAACACCCAGCTGGTTCTTGCCAGGCTCCTTCCACCAGCCCCCAAACAGGCACTCGAATGTGCACACACATACACGCACGTGCAGGTCAGGCGGTAGCTTGCAGCACCGGGACTGCCTGCATTGTACAGAGTGGCCCATCCTGGGGCGAAGTCCTCCCCCAGTCTCTCTCCAGTTCCATGTCACACATAAGCTGGGTGCCCTCCACTCACCTTCCACACCCGCCCCAGTGGAGAGGGGTGCAGAATGAGAGGTGGAAAGAGCTTTCAGGAAGGGTGCTGGAGTGCGTTTCTCAGCACTTTACGTTTTCTCCCCACAGATATTATAATTGTGTGTCCTTTCCGGGCTGCCTTGCCAGGGGGACTCAGACCCAGGGTCCCTTCAGGATGAAAACTTTCGAAGAATTTCCCATGACCCTGACAACCTACAAGGCCTCAGTGGTAAGTGGGGTGGGTGCACCTGTGCGCCCCAGGTCAGGGCCACTGGGCTCTTTCCACAGGGAGTCAGATGTCAGGAAGTCCTGAGGCCAGCAGCAGAAACCAGCTTGAAAATGTCAAGTCCGGGTTGTGCCTCAGGCATGTTGGGTGCCACCGTGTCTCTGCTGCTTTCACCTGTGCCCTCCTCACTGACAGAGGGGCTCCCCTCTCTAGCACCCCAGCCTTTCTCTCCCAGCAAGGTAGAAACTCCAGTAGGAACCCAGCAGAAAGATGACTCCTTCTAGATGGTTCTCCTGGGATCAGCCTGAGTCAGGACCCCCCCTTTGGTGGCCATCAAGCCACATGGCCAGAGAGGAGGAGGTGGTGTCACTAGAGGAGGAGGCTGGGGTAAGGGGCACGGAAAACCACCTGTGTTCTCAGATGCAGTCAAGCAGAGTAGACCTCTTACAGCTCCGTGAGGCTGAAGGCACAGACAGCCTCCCAGCCTCCCTCCAGATGGGGTGGGTGAGTGAGCGCAGGTCCGGGGAGGCTGGGTGCAGAGGCGGCAGTGGGTGCCCTGGACCAGAGCCATGCAGACCCGGGCTCCCATTCCCAGGGCCAGATGAAAATGCTGGGGGGCCCCCATCTTTGACAAGAGTGCACTTCCCCTCCACGGAAATCAAAATGAAAACCATGCCAAGTCATGCTAAAGGTGACCTAGCCCCCCTAAACCTGGGATGTGTCTAAGGATCATTTTTCTATACTGTGAGCTGCCAGATCCTTTCGATACTTTCCCTGTTTCTCCTGGTGCTCCTGCTCTGCCTGTGCCTTGAGCATGTGTCTAGCCACCTTTTATGTCTCCCAGTGGGGTGTTCCAGTTTTGCCACCCTCCTGAGTAGTGAGGCATGGCCCTGCCAGGACTCAGTTTCTCCCTCTGTGGTGGGGGCATGTGACCCTAACCTACAGGCTCTGGCGATGGAACGGATGCCTGTTTCCCGCACTCTTCCCGTAGGATGAGTGTCAGGTTGGCAGCGGGGCAGGTCCTTGGGGCCCACAGCCTTGGCTTGTTTTCTCTGCACAGGATAGCCAGACGGACAGTGGGATGGTGCTGGCCTCCGAGGAATTTGAGCGGCTGGAGAGCAGGCACAGACAAGAAAGTGGGCTCAGGTAGGGCTTCTGGAGCCTCCTCTCCTGGAAGGGGCCAGGGAAGGGAGGCCAGGCCGGCATGTGCCTGTCACTCTCTTACCTGAAACCTTTCATGGCTCGATAGTGCCTTTCTGTGTGTTCAAGGCAGGCCACTCTGGGACTTGAGGCCTTTGTCCACCAGCCTTACCAAAGGCCCCCTCTCCCCCATCACCGTCCTGACCCAGTACACCTGGTGCTGGTCCCCAAACCTCCCTGCCATTCGACAGATACTCAGACAATATTCTTTGTGAAACCAGGAAAGATCCACCATGCCCAATGCGTGTAACACCCTTCCCCCAGCCAGGGGAGGCCACAGATCATGTGACCTAGAGATGGCTGGTGTCCTACTTTGATAAGAATATGGCTACAGAGAAATCCTCCTGTGTGCTTGCATAGGGGGGTGACCTGCATAAACAGTGACCTCCATTTGCCCAAGAAGATAGCCCCCGTCTCTAAAAAGAAAACCTGAATATTTAAACTTTTAAGGGTATATATAAAGTAGTTAAATGTCTACTTATCCACTTTACTAGTTGACTTGCTCATAGCTGTTTAAATGACAGGACTTACAATATTATATAAAACAGTGCTCTTTTCTGCTTTCTTCAGATCCTTGTGTTCAGAACGTTCACTTCTACCTTTGACACCTGTGTCTGTCAGGGTCCCCTTTCTGGGTCATCTGACACAGTTTTTCAGAGCAAATCTTGGCTTCTGCCTAGGCTGTTTTTGAATCAATAGATGTTGTCTCTGAATATTTTACCCTAGACCACAGGTGTTAATTTGTATCACATTAGGATAGTTGATGCCATTTTTCGCCTTTCTGATACGTATAGTTAAGACCTCTACAACTTAGCCAAATATCTGTTATTTTCCCAGAAGCTTACAAAGGGCATGTTTGCAACACTGTGGACACTGGTGGTTGTGGGGTCGTATGCCTAGGGATAATTACTGCATCTGTATCATGCATCTTGGCCTTTTTTGTTTTTATTGATTCGGGTGATCTCTATTAGTAACCTAGGTTTGGAAAATTAATGCTAATTTATTTGACAGAAATAGTTTCTGGCTGTTTCTTTACAGAACAGTTTTTTTATCTCCCCAAAAAGTAATTCAGTAAGAGGGTGAGCCAAAGGATGGTAGCTAGTTAAATTCAAATCTCCACAGATCTTCCTAAAAACAACACATGGAACAAGGCCTGTCAGAGCCCATGCCTATGATATAACCAGGGGAGAGACTTCAGCTATGTGTGGGTATAGAACTCAGCAACAGAACCAGCAGAGCCATGCCCAAGCCCTAGCAGAAGGAGGGCAGGATGGGGACTGCCCCGTGAGAAGGGAATGTAAAGGTCCTTGGGACGGTGGCCACAGAGACTGGGGAGACAACAGAGTATGAGCACTAGAACAACTGCTTGGGAAGGCACTGCTTCTGAAAGGGCAGTGAGCAGGAAGTGAGTGTACACCTCAGGTGCCTGGTGGTGAAGGAAAAAGAAAGTTGCAGAAGATTCTTATGGAAGCAAGATTGTATTAAGAATCCAGAAGACAGATACCCAAGGATCTGTTCATTACAGAAACTGCACCTCATGATAGGGGCAACAAAGTGCACTATTCTCTTCCCAGGTCCCCTTAGAAACACGTTGTGATGAGCCACAAAGAGGTGTAGCAGGTGACTTGGCAGGTGCCTTCACTTGGCATATGGAACATTCTCCAAACAGGTGCAAGGATGGAATGTGCCTTGGAGGCATCTGTCAGGGAGAAGGAGGGAGTTTATCTGCCCAGTTCTTTCCTATCTCCTCTTAACCACTGGTTAGTACTCACCCTATGGGAAGTTAACTCACCCTCACTTCCAGGTGGTTCACCCAGCCCTTTCAATGGCCGCTCAGGATGCCAGATCTCATTCCCTGTGGTGTGGCATTTCATCCAAGTCTGTAGGTGAAAGGAAGATCTGGAAACCCTGGGCTTGTGGTTGGTCAGTATGGATGAATGGCAGCAGCCAAGAGGGGGTCCAGCACTCCCTGCTAAGTGACTGGCTGGTCCCCAGTGGTGATAGAGCATGGGACACAAACGGAGCCTTTGGAAAGAGGGATGCAGTTGAAGGAATTCAAGGTGATATGGATCTGATACAGCACTCCTGAATGAAGAAAGCTAGGGAGACACCCACGTCCCTGGCCCCCCTTCCATAGGGTAATCTCAGCGTGAATAATCATGAACAGGAAAAATAAGCACTATCCGTAGAAGAATAAAAAAGAAAATTAGAATTAAAAGGTTTCAGTAGCTGTAAACACTCCAAAAAAAACAAACATGGAAAAACTGTGATACAACACATCAACATGAATTAAATTTATAATTAAATAAGCAGCTGCACAATGAATCATAAATTCAAAAATTCAGAATAGAAATGGATGAACAGTGTGAAGATATCAAATGGGGAGCGGACTAAATTCATGGAAGAAATTGAAATAAAAGACAAATCCTCTCAAAAATGCAAAGCAGAGTGCCCAAGGGACAATTAGATATGATCAGACTTACAGTGGAGGGCACATTTGATAGACCTGAAAAGAAGTCAAGAAATTAAAACTGAAATAAGTAAAGAGGTAAAGAAGTATCAGAAAGAACGTGAAAAATTTAGAAGTTGAGTAGAAAAGATCCAACATGTGTACAATTGGTGCCTCTGAGGAAGAAGAATGCCAACAGTGAAATAGAACTAATATTTTAAATATGTAATTCAAGATAACTCTTAAATAAAAGGAGACCTGAATCTACATATTGGAAGGGTACCTGGGAAAACTGGCCCAAGAAGAGTAAACTCTGAGGCATATCCTAGTTGACTTTAGACTTTAGACTTTAGAGATAAACATTCTGGAAATCCAGGCAAAAAGACCAAGTCACTTAAAAAAAAAAAGAGAGAGAGAGAGAGATTGGCATCAGGCTTTTCAAAAGCACCAAGCAAAGCAAAAACAGAAGCAAAAGCAAAGAAACAAATTTTCAAAAAAAATGAGTGCTAAGGAGGGAGAATCATAGGGCCATCAGTGAGGCAGGTGGGGACTGGAAGCGGCAAGGCCTCCTGGGCCAGGGGGAGAAGCTTGGATTTTATTCTGAGGGTGATGGGAAGCCACTGAAGGGTGTATCAAGAGGAGAAGGACACCATCTAATTTGAAGGATCTCTGAAGACTGGCCTATAGGGAGGCATGAGTGGGAGAAGAAAGATGTGCTAGGGCAGCCCAGAGCATGCAGTTATGGAAGCTCACTCTAAAGTAGGGGCAGAGCATGGATTGAGGGGCATGGATGCATTTTGGAATAGACAGGACAGGACTTCTGGGTGGGCTGGATATAAGGGATGAGGGAAAGGGAGGAAGAAAGGATGACACCCAGGTGCTTGAGTCATTGAATCAGCGTTGGTGTCATTTACAGAGACACAGGGGAGAGAAGCAGGTTTGGGGGAATGATGTTGGGCTTTCTCCATTGTCCCACACCCAGGCTTGGGACAAAGAAAGCTCTGGTGTTTGCCAACAGTCACATCGGTTTGTTTTTGTATTTAAGTCAAGTCTGCGTGTGTTTCCATTGGCTTTTCTTATTGCTCCGGTTGTGTCTGGTGATTCCTATCAGACCCAACATGGTTTCAATCACTCTTCTCTTCTTTTCTTACTGACGTCACCTTCTCTGTCTCAGCAGCTGTAAAGGACCAGGCAGGAATATGGACGTGACCATGGCACACCCTGACCCCCCAGGGAGGCGGCAGAGGCCAGACCCAGGGGCCCAGGGCCAGGTGTTCTACAACAGCGAGTATGGGGAGCTGGCAGGGCGACCAGAGGAGAGCGATGGCATCCCATCTGCCCAAGTGCCCTTCTTCACAGACAGCAGCTACTAAGGCAGCTTCGGGCAAGGCCCACTGGACCCTGGGCTCCAACAGTTGGTGGGGACCGTGCCTGGCCAGCGAGCAGAGGGCTGGAGGCCCAGGCTGGGAACTCATCTCATTCGGTCTGGAGAAGAGCAAAACCCAGGCTCCAGGGCTCTCTTGAACTCCATCACCATGCCTGCCCAGGACCACCCTGCTGATCCCTGGGGCCCTTCTCCCCTTCAGATTCAGATTCCGCTTAGCTCAACATCCACAGGGGCCAGCCCTGGGTCGGGCACTCTCATGGGAAATATCTCTTTGGGTGCCTCCTCTCATCATGGTGGGTGGTGTGATCCCTGATTTCTGATGAGGAATATGAGGGTCTGAGAATCACATAGTAATCAAGGTTCAGCTGTGGTCTCCCAGCACCCACCCAAAATGCTGCCCCCTCCATGCAGCCTCTCTTCCCGTGGGAATGGTTTCCTCACTTGCCACTCCAAGGCTCAAGGGAAGATGCATATGGCTCAAAGATGCATTCCAGCTCAAAGCAACAAATGAGAAATTTGTGGGGGGAACGGGGGTGTCCTCTCCTGAGCCTGGCCAAACAGCTCAGAGTAGCCATCTCCGCAGTGCCGAGCCAGTTACAGCAAGCCTTCTTCTCCTGCGTGTTGAGAAGTACTATTCAACATTGTTTTTTTCCTTAGAACTTCAGAGACTATTTGAGCTGCTGTGAAGAATTTACTTTTTAAAACTTCCGTCTGAAGGGAGCCCAGGGAAGGTTTTTCTGAATCTGGACGATCCTTGCCTCTGACACCCAGTCAAGTGCTGTCATAACAGACCCCACTGTGGCCACCTCTTTCTGGAGAAAGTCCCCAGCCTCACCTGCCTAGCCCAGAACTGGAAGAGTCACCCGATGGTCTAGAGCTGCCCCATTTGAGAATCACCTGGTTCTTCCCTCTGGGACCTAGATCTGCCACCCAAGGCACCATCCAAGCTGTGAACAACCTTATGAGAGGCAAGCACTGTGGGTTCCACCGAGGAAGGCTTTGGGGTTGGTCCAGAGGACCCACCAGCGTAGCTCTGTACCAGGAGGCAATCAGTGGATGTCCCTGTGGCCCCAGGGAGGCCCTGTCTTCTGCCCCCTGATCTGTACCTGACATCAGTGCCCTGGCAGGTCAAGCCTCTCTCACAGAACAGCAGAGGACCATCTGGAGGCTGGAGCCATTCTGCCCAGGGCACCCCCCTCCCCAGCCCAGTTCACACTCCCTAGCTACCCACACCCCTAGCAGGAGAAAGACCCTCATCCCAGTTAGCACCACAATGTTTGACACCCCACCCCCACCCCATGAGACGCTTGCAGGACAGGCGGCCGTGCAGCGAGCAGGGGCTTGCCCGGCAGGAACCCCCCCACATTGTGTATTGTTCCTTTACGATATGGTGAATGCAGGTATGACTGTCCCCAGTGGACCTCCTCCTCTGATGTCACCTGCCTGTGAGACTTGGGTCTCAGGTTTACCTGGTGGAAGTCCAGAGGCTGTTTTCAATCAGAGGAGCAACTCATGATTTGCGTGCAGGGGCCCAGGCCTGAGACCCCTCCCCACATGTGTACCACCTGTTTGTGTTTGTGTCACTTATTCTCCTGTCACATAACTGCACACACAAAAATGTACTGGGAAGAAAATCTACCCCCACCCCCCCTTGTAGAACATATGCTCCGAAAATATAAAATATTTAACAAAAGATAATAATAAATTTGATGCCAGTCCTGAGTTACAGTGAATGGATTCTCAGCTAAATCCCAGGTCTCTGTGATCAGCCTTCCTCCTGCTGATCATCAGCCCCACAAGGTCACAGGACTGGCCACGCAAAGGAAAGGGCAGCAGAGGCAGCTCAGCCCCCCTTCTCTGCCCAGTAGGCTGTGGAGTCTCCCAAAGCCACCAGCAGAGGGTGCTGGAAGCACCAGGATGCAGGGTTCCACTCAGCTGGGAAGCACCCAGCTTGGCTCCTGAGAGAGCTAGGAACGCACTCCCCTAATGTTTACTTTATGAATAAAGTGACAGTGCTTTGTCCCCACCTACTAGAACCAAATGCTGCCTCAGGCCCTAAGCACCGGTGGCCCATGGGCCTGAGAGCACAGCCCAGGCTGGGTCCCTGCCATCAGCTCCCCAAGTCTCACCCCCAACCCCAGAAAGAGCCTATGACCACCTCCATCACAGACCACAGACGGGGACAGGACAAGAGGGGTTCAGTGTGCACCCAGGGTCACCTCCATGACTGAGTGCACTCCTGGACTCCAAGATCAGGGGGTTCTGAGCTAGGACCCTTACTTCAAGCCCTACCCAGAGAGATGAGCTCCACCCAGGAGAGTGTGGCAGGGCCTTGCCCTGGGATGTTTGTATGCCTTCCCTTCACAAGTGAGTGGCTGGCATAGAGGTGGCTTTAGATTGAGGTGTGACACTGGCCCTCTGGATACGACCTCAGCAGGCTTCCCAGGAGGGCCTAGCCCAGGAGCAGTCCCAGGGACTCAGGAAGGAAATGAGGCCATGTCACGTGGACCCAGCTGTCAGCACAGCACAGTGGGCACCTCACCCAAGAGAGCAGACAGAAGCCCAGCAAAGATCAGGAGCCAGAGGCCACTTTGTGGCCAGGCCCTGTGCCTACCTGTTCAGGCCTGTCTCACTCCTCGGGCACCTGCTGTGTTGCCTATACCCTGCGGCTGCAATGCCCACTGTCCCGGCCTCGTTTTCACTTTCATGGGCAGAGTCCCTCCTGACAAAGGCAGCTTTTGGCGGTAGTGGGTTTGCTGTTATTTTTACCTCTATAATAATTCTAAATGTGAATACGGAAAAGACCCCCACTGAGTTTGGACATTTTAACTTTACAATATCACTGGTTGAATTTAACCACTTTCTGTTGGCGAATGTCTCAACCCAGGTGTCAGCCATCTGGATGCCTGCCTGTTCACCCAGCCCAAAGTGCACCCACATGTTGTGGGAACCAGTGCCCCCACTGTGCCCAGTTCCAAGTGGTGCTGCCCTTCTGGGCTACTCTGGTCCTGCCTGGGATGGATGCACAGGGCTGCACTGAATGTCCCCACCTGCCCTCACTCCCCAGAGCACCAGAGACTCCAGGTGTGAACAGGAACTCGGCCAGCGAGGGCACCATCCAGGAGCATCTTAACAGGCAACAGTGTATTCCCACCTCTGGGTCCCTCAGCCCCTCCCACGTCCCAGGAACCTTCTCTTCTCTCCTCCTCTCAGGCCCCAGCCCTTCACAGGGTGCCCACCCACCCCCTTGTCCCACCTCCCCTCCTCCCCAGTCTCACACTCCTATTCATTTCTACCAGAGAGCCATGAGTCGCCTCCTTTAGAAGGAATCAGGCCAAGGGAACACTTGAGTGTCCCTTGATTCTGTCCTAATGTCACCACTGCCCCTTGGCATCGGGCCCTGCTCTGAGCCACGCATTGTCCTAGGCCCTGGAACATGGCAGAGTCCCTGTCCCCACAATTCCCATTGTAAGGAGTGACATGTGGGTGGAGCTCTGTACAGGAGGAAGATTGGTGTGGAAGGCCTTGGGTCAGAAGGAAGGAGGGACCTGGTGGGGGGGTGGAGGTAAAGAGGAGGGGCTGGCAAGAGTCCTGGGAGCAAATTAGGAGTTGGTTTCTTGTTTTAAGGTGAAGCTTAGAGAAAGTGGTGATGAGCTCTGACTTACATTTATGCTCTGAGAAACACACCTCTTGAAGGAGCAGAACAGGACCTCCTGGGAGCTGGGTGAGGCCTGGGTGGGGAGAGTCTGGGCTGCACCAGGGTGGGCTGTGAGTCCCTGACCTTGATGTTCACTGTCAGTAGGGGGAACAGCTTCCAGCACAGACACTGGCCTCCCCCACCCCCATGGTGGATCCTCCAGGCCACTTGTCCCTAGGAGGCCTGGGCCAACTCTTGAGGCCGGGCACCTCAGCCCAGATAATCAGCTACAGAGAGTGTCCGAGGTGCTGGCCAGTGCCCATGTCATGGGGTCCACCCCACCAGATGTCCACATGCAAGTTCAAGTTCAGAGAGGGAACGGCAGCATCACCAAGAAGGAGGCCTGCCCTGTGGACCCCTGAGCGAGGCCTGGGTGCCGTGAGCCACCAGGAAGAGAGCCTGGGCCAGGCTGTGCTCTGAAGGCTGTTCGCAGCTGAGAGTGGAGAATGTGGCACCCTGAGGCTGGGTGGTGCTGGGCCAGGCACTGCCCCTTAGGGCCTTAGTTTCTCATTTGTGACTTGCCACCTTGCCACCTTGATTATGAGATAACAATTGAAATGCACCTAGGAGTGACCACACTAAGGAGGAAGCCCTGCCCTCACCAAGTCATGTCCTTCAAAAGCAACATTAAAAGTCAACTGGGAAAGACACTGTCTGCAGTGGTATCCAACCCCAACACCTCCCCTCCATGGACTCACCCACCTACCCATCCCCCAGATACCCACTGCTCCATCCACCCACACATCCATCCACCGACCTGTCCATCCATCCACCCACCCATGCATCCATCCATCTATCCATCCATACATCCATCCATTTCCCCACCCATCCATTCATCTGTGGCTGAATAAACAGGAACTCAACCCACCCACAAATGCCCCTTTTAGGAATCCCAGAGACCTTTTGGGGCTTCAGCCAGGGAGGATGGAGACAAAGTTATTCTCAGCTAATTGGTGAGGGCTTCAGTGAGGAGAACAGACAGGGGATTTGGAAAGCCTGGGGTTTTTTTTGTTTTTTTTGTTTTTTTTTTTAATTTTATTTATTTTTTATATTTTTATTTTTGGCTGTGTTGGGTCTTTGTTTCTGTGCAAGGGCTTTCTCTAGTTGCGGCAAGCGGGGGCCACTCTTCATTGCGGTGCGCGGGCCTCTTCACTATCGCGGCCTCTCTTGTTGCGGAGCACAGGCTCCAGACGCGCAGGCTCAGCAATTGTGACTCACGGGCCTAGTTGCTCCGCGGCATGTGGGATCTTCCCAGACCAGGGCTCGAACCCGTGTCCCCTGCATTAGCAGGCAGATTCTCAACCACTGCGCCACCAGGGAAGTCCGGAAAGCCTGTTTTTAGAAGGATTAGGGTCAACCTGATGTTGAAAGAAGAAAATGTATCCCTTGTATGAGACCAAACTGGGGAGTTCTAGAAGTCAATGAGCAGCCCCTGAAGATCTGCTGGAGCAACTGGCTGCAGGCACCACTGCAGGGCAAGTGAGTCGTTCCTGTTCTGGACCGCAGTGGAGTGGGTGCACCTCTGTCTCTTCAGAGCCAGATGGAAACCTCTTTACTTCCCAGCTGGAGCCATAGGTGGCAAAGTTTGTCATAAGCCAAATGTGGGAGGCAGGAGGGATAATGAAGGGGCTGAGGGAGGAACTCAGAGAGGTTGGGGACAGAGAATTGAGGGCTTTGGAAGGTGGTGGGGCAGCATCTTTGAAGGTCTTGGTCACCATCCATGGGACACGGGGTCCGGTTAGGCAGGTCAGAATGGCTCCCAAGGTGTTATCTCTGGGTTGCTCTGGGCTACTGCCAGAAGTCCATCAGAGCTGGTTTGACAGCCAGGTGTGGACCACCTGGAAGGAGGGTGCTCCCTCTCCCCAGAATGGAGGGCCTGGCCCCCTTGGGCACAGGAGGGTATCATGGTTCCCTCCATGGCCTGGAGAGATGGGAGTAACAGAAGGGATTGCTATTAAACCCTTGGGTTTTAAGCTGTTGAATCAGCTTCAAAGAGTCCTCACTTTAGGATGGCAGGGAGCACTTCTGTCTGTGGGTGGGGCCTTGATCTGGAGTCTGGGCCGGGACATCCCCTGGGGTTTGATCCGCCAGCTCCCATTCCTCACCTGGCAGGCAGCTGCTCCCAGTCCCAGTGTGTGGAGGCAGCACAAGGTGCTGGTCAATGGGGGACCTTCCAGTCCTGAGGGGCAGTAGAAGGCATGGGAAGAGAGCCAGGTGTGCAGACACACCTGGAACTGGCCTGGGAACCCCTGGCAGGTCACTGACTTTCTCTGAGTTGCCTTTCTTCTGACTCTTGAGGGTGATACCATTCCATTTAAGGAACGACTGCTGGCTACACCTTCAGTCCATGGATCGTAGGGCCCCACTCTAGCCCAGGCTGAAACAGGTGGACTGGACTTAATTATCTAGGACACAACTTGGCCACAGCCACTGCAGTCAGCACAGCCACTTAGAGCAGTGCAGCCTGGAGGAACCTCATGGGAGACCCCTGGGGATAAGTGGCTTGTCCCCCGAGCCTGAAACAGTGTTTGAGGTTTGGTACTGCTGGCTGCCGGCTTCTCACCCCAGGGGGACACCTATCTGAAAAACCAGAATTTCAGTCTTTGCTTAAGCCATCACTTTCACCAATGCCGGGAACCCACACAGCAAAACCACATGGATGGCAGCTGACCCTGTCCACCCTACCCACAGCAGGGTTTTGTGGGGAGGAGTGCCGTGGACAGGAAAGGGGAAGAAGGAAGTAGTCGAGGGAGCCCAATCAATACTGACCCAAGGGGAGCTGCCCATGCAGACGGGAATAGACATGTTGGTAACACAGCTCAGAGCCTCAGGGCCCAGATGACTGAGCTATGAGGAAGAGAAAGGAGCCCAAAGTGGGTTGTTGGGACAGATTCATGGCATGACCATGGGCAGGACACCACAGCTCTGAGCCCAGCAACCCTCCTGCTCTGGCCCTGCCTCCAGCCTGCTTATCTTCAACCACCCCGACTTGTATAAGAGAAAGCCCCGAAGCCTTGCTGGGATGGCCTCATCTGGGCTCCCAGGAGAGCCCTGGACAAGTCCACCTGAGTCATGGTGACTACTCGGGACAGGAGAAGGAGGGGTCTCCTGGTTGGCTGGTGTGGAAGTCCTGGCCCAGGAGGACTTCCCTGGGAGGGGACAGGGTGGCCATATGGACAGGGGGAGTCTCTGAGTCCAGGCTATGGCAAAGGGACCCCAGGATCCTGGGAAGCCCCTCAGGATTGCCCGTCCACGACCAGCCTCTGTGGGAAAGGAGCACAGAGGAATGAGGAAGGGCACCATGAGAGCTGTTTCCAGGCTTGTGTGTGCATCGACTTCAGAGACTGACAGAGGAGAAGTTTATACTTGAGGAACATCACAGATACAAGGAGAGTACACCATAGTGAGTTATCGTAAAAAAAAAAAAAAAAAAAAGTGGGCATTAAGGACCCTCCAGTGATGTGCAGTAACCAAGGCACCAGCTGCCCACTGATGTGAAAGGCGCAGCTGGGTCCGCCCACCCAGAGCGGCCACACTCCTCACTGAGAGGTGGAATTGGTGTCCACAGTCCTTTCCAGTTTGCTTAATAATTTACTTAGCCAGGTTCTCAGACAGGGCTCAGAAACACAGATGCTGGTCTGACAGAAAGAGAATGAGAAGAGAATAAGAGAGCTCCTGGGGCCTCACGGGAAGGGGTTGCCTTGCAAGGTGGCCCCAGCCCAACGTGAAGGGGCTGCGGGTCTTGCTGCCTGTGGCACAGCACAGCAACAACTGCCAGACACCCTCCCCAGGTGTTTGCTGAAGTCAGAGCCACAGGGGAGGCCCAGGCAGATGCTGATGGCTTCTGCTCGCCTCTGCACCCTCGCCCTGTGCCAAGTGGGCTCCAACATCCCTCTGGGACCCTCTACTGACCTGGTGGGGAGGAGGTCATGCAGATCTTGGAGGATGTGGTGGCTTGAGAAGTACCCCCAAACTATCCAGGTCCTAATTCCTGAACTTTTGAATGTTACCTTATATGGAAAGATAGTCTTAGCAGACGTGATGAAGTTAATTACCTTGAGATGAGGAGATTATCCTGGAATATCCAGTGAGCCCTGAATGCAATCACATGAAATCTTATAAGAGGGAGGCAGAGATTTCACACACACACACATATAAAAGGAGGAGGCAATGTGACCATGAGGCAGAGATTGGAGTGGTGTGGCCACAAGCCAAGGAATGCTGGCAGCCACCAGAAGCTGGGAGAGGCCCACAGAGCCTCTGTGACAATGTGCTACGTGTCCTCCAGTTACTTCTACTCAGGGTCGATGGCTTCTCCGTGAGCTACACGATGCCCAGAGCTGAGGACCAGCGATGTACTTAGGGCCATGGAAAGGTTTTCATTTTAATTTCTCTTTAAATCAAAAAAATGTCAGAGTAATGAATACGTATATATAAAATAATGTATCCAGCCAGGATTATATTTTTTTATTGAAGCATAGTTGATTTACAATGCTGTGTTAATTACTGCTGTATAACAAAGTGATTCAGTTATACATATATATACATTATTTTTTAAATATTCTTTTCCATTATGGTTTATCATAGGATATTGAATACAGTTCTCTGAGGTATACAGTAGGAACTTGTGGTTTATCCACTCTATATATATAAAAGCTTACATCTGCTAACCCCAAACTCCCACTCCATCCCTCCCCCAACCCTCTTCCCCTTGGCAACCACAAGTCTGTTCTCTATGTCTGTGATTCTGTTTCTATTTCATAGACAGGTTCATTTATGTCATATTTTACATTCCACATATAAGTGATATCATATGGTATTTGTCTTTTTCTTTCTGACTTCACTTAGTATGATAATCTCTAGGTGCATCCATGTTGCTGTAAGTGGCATTATTTCACTCTTTTTTATGGCTGAGTAGTATTCCATTGTATATATGTACCACATCTTCTTTATCCATTCATCTGTAGATGGACATTTATGTTGTTTCCATGTCTTGGTTATTGTGAATAGTGCTGCAATGAACATGGGGGTTCATGTATCTTTTTGAATTATAGTTTTGTCCAGATATATGCCCAGGAGTGGGATTGCTGGATCATATGGCAATTCTATTTTTAGTTTTCTGAGGAACCTTCATACTGTTTTCCACAATCAGCCTGGATTATATTCATCTTTATGCTAACACAGTCATAAACTGTATATTTTAAACAGTTTTTATGGAAGAAGACACCCACCTACTAAGGCAAAAGTGCCCGGGGCCCACAAAAGGCACAATGCAGGCCTTCTTCCTCTTATAAGTAATTGTCATGGGGGCTTCCCTGGTGGTGCAGTAGTTAAGAATCCGCCTGCCAATGCAGGGGACACAAGTTCAAGCCCTGGTCCGGGAAGATCCCACATGCCATGGAGCAACTAAGCCAGTGCACCACAACTACTGAACCTGTGCTCTAGAGCCCACAAGCCACAACAACTGAAGCCCGTGTGACACAACTGCTGAAGCCCACTCACCTAGAGCTCCTGTTGCTCTGCAAGAAGAGAAGCAACCACAATGAGAAGCCCATGCATTGCAACGAAGAGTAGCCCCCACTCACCGCAACTAGAGAAAGCCCGCATGCAGCAATGGAGACCCAACACAGCCAAAAATAAATAAAAATAAATGAATTTTTAAAAATTGTCATGGACGCTCCCATAGGGTATTTTTGTTGGCATGTCTGCTTATATTTGTAGGACTAATTTCTTTTTTTTTAATCACACACACACACTGTATTTTATTTTTACAAGAGATAAATAAACTGACACCAAGCATTGTAAATGGATGACCACAACAAAAGCAACAATGATTGCAATTACCAAACATGAAACACACTCATACTATGTCATAATATTGACATTCAGTCCAGTAATCCTCCACTGTAACAGCTCCTTTACCTTGCAGTGAAAATTGATTTGTATATTTTTTGCCTCTGAGTTCTTGTGAGATTTTTTTTTATTCAAACAGAAAGTCACAAAAATTATAATCATCCTCATCAGTTCACTCAATCACATGTAATTAATTTTCTTTTTCATCTTGATCTTTTGTTAGCACTTTTATGAATTCATCAGTTTTCCATTAGAGTTCTGAAAATGCTTATTCATTCAGTTCCGCAGTATAGTCAGTTAATAGACAACTGTACTTGTCAGAGTCTTTTCCATGAATTCCTTGAAGATGAAACCCTTTTATAGGAACATTTTTGCAAAAGCATCAGAGTACACCCAGAACTGTCTGTAAATGACAAAAGACTTAAAAATGACCATGGTTAAAGATTTAATAAAAGCTCATAATAATGCAACTGACAAGGAAATTTAGTTATTTCTGAGATATACATTTTAAAGTAATAACTAGAATTATGACTTATAACATTATACCAGAACATATAAGAGTTTTAGAAATTTCATGTAATGTCTGAAACATTTATATTAACATATTTCCATACAAATAACCCAAAGAAAGTTTAGTATTAGTTGTTTTTTTGTTTGTTTGGTTGGTTGGTTTTTATACTGCAGGTTCTTATTAGTCATCAATTTTATACACATCAGTGTATACATGTCAATCCCAATCGCCCAATTCAGCACACCACCATCCCCACCCCACCACGGTTTTCCCCCCTTGGTGTCCATACGTTTGTTCTCTACATCTGTGTCTCAACTTCTGCCCTGCAAACCGGTTCATCTGTACCATTTTTCTAGGTTCCACATACATGCCTTAATATACGATATTTGTTTTACTCTTTCTGACTTACTTCACTCTGTATGACAGTCTCTAGATCCAGCCACATCTCAACAAATGACTCAATTTCGTTCCTTTTATGGCTGAGTAATATTCCATTGTATATATGTACCACAACTTGTTTATCAATTTCTCTGTCAATGGGCATTTAGGTTGCTTCCATGACCTGGCTATTGTAAATAGTGCTGCAATGAACATTGGGGTGCATGTGTCTTTTTGAATTATGGTTTTCTCTGGGTATATGCCCAGTAGTGGGATTGCTGGATCATATGGTCATTCTCTTTTTAGTTTTTTAAGGAACCTCCATACTGTTCTCCATCGTGGCTGTATCAATTGACATTCTCACCAACAGTGCAGGAGGGTTCCCTTTTCTCCACACCCTCTCCAGCATTTGTTGTTTGTAGATTTGCTGATGATGCCCATTCTAACTGGTGTGAGGTGATAGCTCACTGTAGTTTTGATTTGCATTTCTCTAATAATTAGTGATGTTGAGCATCTTTTCATGTGCTTCTTGGCCATCTGTATGTCTTCTTTGGAGAAATGTCTATTTAGGTCTTCTGCCCATTTTTGGATTGGGTTGTTTGTTTTTTTAATATTGAGCTGAATGAAATGTTTATATATTTTGGAGATTAATCCTTTGTCCGTTGATTCGTTTGCAAATATTTTCTCCCATTCTGAGGGTTGTCTTTTCGTCTTCTTTATGGTTTCCTTTGCTGTGCAAAAGCTTTGAAGTTTCATTAGGTCCCATTAGCTTATTTTTCTTTTTATTTCCATTACTCTAGGAGGTGGGTCAAAAAAGATCTTGCTGTGATTTATGTCAAAGAGTGTTCTTCCTATGTTTTCCTCTAAGAGTTTTATAGTGTCCGGTCTTACATTTAGGTCTTTAATCCATTTTGAGTTTATTTTTGTGTATGGTGTTAGGGAGTGTTCTAATTTCATTCTTTTACATGTAGCTGTCCAGTTATCCCAGCACCACTTATTGAAGAGACTGTCTTTTCTCCGTTATATATCTTTGCCTCCTTTGTCATAGATTAGTTGACCATAGGTGCGTGGGTTTATCTCTGGGCTTTCTATCTTGTTCCATTGATCTATGTTTCTGTTTTTCTGCCAGTACTATATTGTCTTGATTACTGCAACTTTGTAGTATAGTCTGAAGTCAGAGAGTCTGATTCCTCCAGCTCCGTTTTTTGCCCTCAAGACTGCTTTGGCAATACGGGGTCTTTTGTGTCTCCATACAAATTTTGAGATGATTTGTTCTAGTTCCGTAAAAAATGCCATTGGTAATTTGATAGGGATTGCATTGAATCTGTAGATTGCTTTTGGTAGTATAGTCATTTTCACAATATTGATTCTTCCAATCGAAGAACATGGTATATCTCTCCATCTGTTGGTATCATCTTTAATTTCTTTCATCAGTGTCTTATAGTTTTCTGCATATAGGTCTTTTTTTCTATTATTCTATTATTCTATTATGTCATTTAAAGCTTCTGTTTCCTTATTTATTTTCATTTTGGATGATCTGTCCCTTGGTGTAAGTGAGGTGTTAAAGTCCCCCACTATTATTGTGTTACTGTCGATTTCCTCTTTTAGAGCTGTTAGCAGTTGCCTTATGTATTGAGGTGCTCCTATGTTGGGTGCATATATATTTATAATTGTTATATCTTCTTCTTGGGTTGATCCCTTGATCATTATGTAGTGTCCTTCCTTGTCTCTTGTAACATTCTTTATTTTAAAGTCTATTTGATCTGATATGAGTATAGCTCTTCCAGCTTTCTTTTGATTTCCATTTGCATGCAATATCTTTTTCCATCCCCTCACTTTCAGTCTGTATGTGTCCCTAGGTCTGAAGTGGGTCTCTTGTAGACAGCATATGTATGGATCTTGTTATTGTATCCATTCAGCAAACCTGTGTCTTTTGGTAGGAGCATTTAATCCATTCACGTTTAAGGTAATTATCGATATGTATGTTCCTGTGACCATTTTCTTAATTGTTTTGGGTTTCTTTTGTAGATCCTTTTCTTCTCTTGTGTTTCCCACTTAGAGAAGTTCCTTTAGCATTTGTTGTAGAGCTGGTTTGGTGGTGCTGAATTCTCTTAGCCTTTGCTTGTCTGTAAAGCTTTTGATTTCTCCATTGAATCTGAATGAGATCCTTGCGGGGTAGAGTAATCTTGGTTGTAGGTTCTTCCCATTCATCACTTTAAATATATCATGCCACTCCCTTCTGGCTTGTAGTGCTTCTGCTAAGAAATCAGCTGTTAACCATATGGGCGTTCCCTTGTATGTTATTTGTCATTTTTCCCTTGCTGCTTTCAATAATTTGTCTTTAATTTTTGTCAAAATGATTACTATGTGTCTCAGCGTGTTTCTCCTTGGGTTTATACTGTATGGGACTCTCTGCACTTCCTGGACTTGGGTGGCTCTTTCCTTTCCCATGGTAGAGAAGTTTTCGACTATAATCTCTTCAAATATTTTCTCTGGTCCTTTCTCTCTCTCTTCTCTTTCTGGGACCCCTATAATGCAAATGTTGTTGCGTTTAATGTTGTTGCAGAGGTCTCTTAGGCTGTCTTCATTTCTTTTCATTCTTTTTTCTTTATTCTGTTCCACAGCAGTGAATTCCACCATTCTGTCTTCCAGGTCACTTATCTGTTCTTCTGCCTCAGTTATTCTGCAATTGATTCCTTCTAGTGTAGTTTTCATCTCAGTTATTGTATTGTTCATCTCTGTTTGTTTGTTCTTTAATTCTTCTAGGTCTTTGTTAAACATTTCTTCCATCTTCTTGATCTTTGCTTCCATTGTTTTTCCGAGGTCCTGGATCATCTTCACTATCATTATTCGGAATTCTTTTTCTGGAAGGTTGCCTATCTCTACTTCATTTAGTTGTTTTTCTGGGTTTTTTTCTTGTTCTTTCATCTGGTACATAGCCCTCTGCCTTTTCATCTTGTCTATCTTTCTGTGAATGTGGTTTTTGTTCACAGGCTGCAGGATTGTAGTTCTTCTTGCTTCTGCTCTCTGCCTTCTGGTGGATGAGGCTATCTAAGAGGCTTGATGGGAGGGACTGGTGGTGGGTAGAGCTGACTGTTGCTCTGGTGGGCAGAACTCAGTAAAACTTTAATCCACTTGACTGTTGATGGGTGGGGCTGGGTTCCCTCCCTGTTGGTTGTTTGGCCTGAGGCAACCCAACACTGGAGCCTACCTGGGCTCTTTGGTGGGGCTAATGACAGACTCTGGGAGAGCTCAAGTCAAGGAGTACTTCCCAGAACTTCTGCTGCCAGTGTCCTTGTCCCCATGGTGAGCCACAGCCCACCCCCTGCCTCTGCAGGAGACCCTCCACACTAGCAGGTATGTCTGGTTCAGTCTCCCCTGGGGTCACTGCTCCTTCCCCTGGGTCCCAAATGAGCACACTACTTTGTGTGTGCCCTCCAGGAGTGGAGTCTCTGTTTCTCCCAGTCCTGTTGAAGTCCTGCAACCAATTCCTACTAGCCTTCAAAGTCTGATTCTCTAGGAATTCCTATTCCTGTTGCCAGACCCCCAGGGTGGCAAGCCTGACGTGGGGCTCAGAACCTTCACTCCAGTGGGTGGACTTCTGTGGTATAAGTGTTCTCCAGTTTTTGAGTCACCCACCCAGCAGTTATGGGATTTGATTTTATTGTGATTGTGCCCCTCCTACAATCTCATTGTGGCTTCTCCTTTGTCTTTGGATGTGGGGTATCTTTTCTGGTGAGTTCCAGTGTCTTCCTGTCGATGATTGTCCAGCAGCTAGTTGTGATTCTGGTGTTCTTGCAAGAGGGAGTGAGAGCACATCCTTCTACTTCGCCTTCTTGGTTCCTCCCCTAGGAGTAATTTCTTGAATTAGATTTGCACAGAGGGAGACTAACGAGGTCCAGATTTGAAGAGTTTAGACCCCTGAGGCCTCTTCAAATCCCACAAGGGATTTCTATTTTCTGAAGGCCTTTGTAAACTGGCAATTTTTTCCCCTAAAGTCTTTTCTTGTCTTCTATCAATAAATCATTGAAAATTTCAGAACAACTTTAGTCATTACTTGTTTGGGAAAACATGGGTCTTGCTTTATCTGTGCTTGATTTGACAGTGGTCATTAGAAGTGAAAAGCTTTGCTCCCATCAGTGAGAGGAGAGCAGGAGAATGGAGCTGCTAGGGAGACACCAGAGACCTTTTCAAATTTAATTCTTGTCATTTCCCGTTAAGCATAGTAAATTCAACACATGTATTCACTTTACTCTCTCCCAAAAATCTACTGAAAATGGACTTAACAATAATTTTTTTTAAGTTGTAAATCCACAAGGGCAAAGAAAATTGGAGATAAAACAGTGACAAAACATGCCAACAAATTCTTGAAAGATAAAAAGTGGATAGAGGTCTCTTCAATGAACTGATTATACACATGCAAAAGAATGAAGTTGGTCATATACGGACGTGCACTCACTCCCTCTTGCGAGATCACCGGAATTACAACTAACTGCTGAACATTTGTTGACAGGAAGACAGTGGAACTCACCAAAAAAGATACCCCACCTCCAAAGACAGAGGAGAAGTTACAATGAGACGGTATGAGGGGCACAATGAGAATAAAATCAAATCCCATAACCACTGGGGGGGTGTCTCACAAACTGGAGAACAATTATACCACTGAAGACCACCCACTGGAGTGAAGTTTCTTAGCCCCACCAGAGAATCAGACTTTGAAGGCTAGTGGGATTTGATTGCAGGACTTCAACAGGACTGGGGGAAACAGAGACTCCATTCCAGGAGGGCAAACACAATGTAGTGTGCACATCAGGACCCAGGGTGAAGGAGCAGTGACCCCATAGGAGACTGAACCAGACCTACCTGCTAGTGTTGGAGGGTCTCCTGCAGAGGTGAGGGGTGGCTGTGGCTCACCGTGGAGACAAGAACACTGGCAGCAGAAGTTCTGGGAAGTACTCCTTGACATGAGCCCTCCCAGAGTCTGCCATTAGCCCTACCAAAGAGCCTGTAGCCTCCAGTGCTGGGTCGCTTCAGGCAAAACAACCAACAGGGAGGAAACTCAGCCCCACCCATCAGCAAACAAGCGGATTAAAGTTTTACTGAGCTCTGCCAACCAGAGCAACACCCAGCTCTACCCCCCACCAGCCCCTCCCATCAGGAACCTTGCATAAGCCTCTTAGATAGCCTCATCCACCAGAGGGCAGACAGCAGAAACAAGAACTACAATCCTGCAGCGTGTGGAATGAAAACCACATTCACAGAAAGATAGACAAACTGAAAAGACAGAAGACTATGTACCAGATGAAGGAACAAGTTAAACACCAGACAAACAATTAAATGAAGTGGAGACAGGCAACCTTCCAGAAAAAGAATTCAGAGTGATGATAGTGAAGATAATCCAGGACCTCTGAAAAAGAATGGAGGCAAAGATCAAGAAGATGCAAGAAATGTTTAACAAAGACCTAGAAGAATTAAAGAGCAAACACCTTGAAGAATTAAAGAACAAACAAACAGAGATGAACAATACAATAACTGAAATGAAAAATACCCTAGAAGGAATCAATAGCAGAATAACTAAGGCAGTAGAATGGATCAGTGACCTGAAAGATAGAATGATGGAATTCACTGCCACAGAAGAGAATAAAGAAAAAAGAATGAAAAGAAATGAAGACAGCCTAAGAGACCTCTGGGACAACATTAAGTGCACCAACATTCTCATTATAGGGGTCCCAGAAGGAGAAGAGAGAGGGAAAGGACCGAGAAAATATTTGAAAAAGAGATTATAGTTGAAAACTTCCCGAATACGGGAAAGGAAATAACCACCCAAGTCCAGGAAGGGCAGAGAGTCCCAGGGAGGATAAACCCAAGGAGAAACATGCCGAGACACATAGTATTCAAATTGCCAAAAATTAAAGACGAAAAATTATTAAAAGCAACAAGGGAAAAATGACAAATAACATACAAGGGAACTCCCATAAGGTTAAGAGCTGATTTCTCAGCAGAAACTCTACAAGCCAGAAGGGAGTGGCACCATATATTTAAAGTGATGAAATGGAAGAACCTACAACCAAGATTACTCTACCCGGCAAGGATCTCGTTCAGATTCAACGGAGAAATCAAAAGCTTTACAGACAAGCAAAAGCTAAGAGAATTCAGCAACACCAAACCAGCTCTACAACAAATGCTAAAGAAACTTCTCTAAGTGGGAAACACAAGAGAAGAAAAGGGCCTACAAAAACAAACCCAGAGCTTCCCTGGTGGCACAGTGGTTAAGAATCTGCCTGCCAATGCAGGAGACACGGGTTTGAGCCCTGGTCCAGGAAGATCCCACATGCCACAGAGCAACTAAGCCCATGCACCACAACTACTGAGCCTGCGATCTGGAGCCCCAGCCACAACTACTGAGCCCACTTGCTACAACTACTGAAGCCCATGTGCCTAGAGCCCATGCTCCACAAGAAGAGAAGCCACTGCAATGAGTAGCCTGCTCACTGCAACAAAGTGTAGCCCCCACTCGCCACAACTAGAGAAAGCCCATGCACAGCAATGAAGACCCAATGCAGCCAAAAATGAATAAATAAAATAAATAAATTTATTTGTAAAAAAACCAAAACAATTAAGAAAATGGTAATAGGAACATACATATTGATAATTACCTTAAGTGTGAATGGATTAAATGCTCCAACCAAAAGACACAGGCTCACTGAATGGATACAAAAACAATACCCACTGTCTACAAGAGACCCACTTCAGACCTAGGGACACATACAGACTGAAAGTGAGGGGATGGAAAAAGATTTTCTATGCAAATGGAAACCAAAAGAAAGCTGGAGTAGCTATACTCATATCAGATAAAATAGACTTCAAAATAAAGAATGTTATAAGAGCAATCCAAGAAGAAGATATAACAATTATAAATATATATACACCAACATAGGACCACCTCAATACATACAGCAAATCCTAACAACTATAAAACAAGAAATTGAAAGTAAGACAATAATAGTGGGGGACTTTAAAACCTCACTTACACCAATGGACAGATCATCCAGACAGAAAATGAATAAGGAAACACAAGCTTTAAATGACACAATAGACGAGATATATTTAATTGATATTTATAGGACATTCCGTCTGTAAACAGCAGACTACACTTTCTTCTCAAGTGCACATGGAACGTTCTCCAGAATAGATCACATCTTGGGTCACAAATCAAGCCTTGGTAAATTTAAGAAAATTGAAATCATATCAAACATCTTTTCCGACGACTACGCTATGAGATTAGAAATCAATTAAAGGGAAACAACCGTAAAAAACACAAACACATGGAGGCTAAACAATACGTTACTGAATAACCAAGAGATCATTGACAAAATCAAGGAGGAAATCAAAAACTACCTAGAGACAAATGACAACAAAAACACAATGAGCCAAAACATATGGGATGCAGCAAAACCAGTTCTCAGAGGGAAGTTCATAACGATACAATCCTACCTCAAGAAACAAGAAAAATCTCAAATAAACTATCTAAACTTGCACCTAAAGGAACTAGAGGAAGAAGAACAAGCAAATCCCAAAGTTAGTAGAAGAAAAGAAATCATAAAGATCAGAGCAGAAATAAATGAAATAGAAACAAAGAAAACAATAACAAAGATCAATAAAACTAAAAGCTGGTTCTTTGAGACGATAAATAAAATTGACAAACCTTTAGCCAGACTCATCAAGAAAAGAGGGAGAGGACTCAAATCAATAAAATTAGAAATGAAAAAGGAGAAGTTACAATGGACACTGCAGAAATACAAGTATCCTAAGAGACTACTACAAGCAACTCTATGCCAATAAAATGGACAATCTTGAAGAAATGGACAAATTCTTAGAAAAGTATAACCTTCCAAGACTGAACCAGGAAGAAATAGAAAATATGAACAGACCAATCACAAGTAAGGAAATTGAAACTGCAATGAAAATCTTCCAACAAACAAAGTCCAGGACCAGATGGCTTCACAGGTGAATTCTATCAAACATTTCAAGAAGAGCTAATACCATCCTTCTCAAACTGTTGCAAAAACTGCAGAGGAAGGAACACTTCCAAACTCATTCTACAAGGTCACTATCACCCTGATACCAAAACCAAAGATACTACAAAAAAGAAAAAAATTACAGACCAATATCACTGATGAATACAGATGCAAATATCCTCCACAAAATACTAGCAAACAGAATCCACCAACACAGTAAAAGGATCATACACCATGATCAAGTGGGATTTATCCCAGTGATGCAACGATTCTTCAATATACACAAATCAATCAATGTGATACACCATATTAACAAACTGAAGAATAAAAACCATATGATCATCTCAATAGATGCAGAAAAAGCTTTTGACAAAATTCAACACCAATTTATGATAAAAAACTCTCCAGAAAGTGGTCATAGACGGAACCTACCTCAACATAGTAAAGGCCATATACAACAAACCCACAGCAAAATTTTCATTCTCAATGGTGAAAAACTGAAAACATTTCCTCTAAGATCAGGAACAAGACAAGGATGTCCACTCTCGCCACTATTATTCAACATAGTTTTGGAAGTCCTAGCCACAGCAATCAGAGAAGAAAAAGAAATAAAAGGAATACAAATTGAAAAGAAGAAGTAAAACTGTCACTGTTTGCAGATGACATGATACTATACATAGAGAATCCTAAAGATGCCACGAGAAAACTACTAGAGCTAATCAATGAATTTGGTAAAGTTGCAGGATACAAAATTTACGCACAGGAATCTCTTGCATTCCTATACACTAACAGTGAAAGATCAGAAAGAGAAATTAAGGAAACAATCCTATTCACCACTGCAACAAAAAGAATAAAATACCTAGGAATAAACCTACCTAAGGAGGTAAAAGATCTGTACTCAGAAAACTATAAGACACTGATGAAAGAAATCAAAGATGACACAAACAGATGGAGAGATATACCATGTTCTTGGATTGGAAGAATCAATATTGTTAGAATGACTATACTACCCACAGCAATCTACAGATTCAATGCAATCTCTATCAAATTGCCAATGGCATTTTCCACAACATGAGAACAAAAAATTTTACAATTTGTATGGAAACACAAAATACCCCGAATAGCCATAGCAATCTTGAGATAGAAAAATGGAGCTGGAGGAATCAGGCTCCCTGACTTCAGACTATACTACAAAGCTACAGTATTCAAGACAGCATGGTACTGGCAGGAAAACAGAAATACAGATCAATGGAACAGGATAGGAGGCCCAGAGATAAACACACTCACCTATGGTCACCTAATCTATGACAAAGGAGGCAAGAATATACAGTGGAGAAAAGGCAGTCTCTTCAATAAGTGGTGCTGGGAAAACTGGACAGCTACATGTAAAAGAATGAAATTAGAACACTCCCCAACACCATACACAAAGATAAACTCAAAATGGATTAAAGACCTAAATGTAAGACCAGACACTATAAAATTCTTAGAGGAAAACATAGGAAGAACACTCTTTGACATAAATCACAGCAAGATCTTTTTTGACCCACCTCCTAGAGTAATGGAAATAAAAATAAAAATAAACAAATGGGACCTAATGAAACTTAAAAGCATTTGTACAGCAAAGGAAACTATAAACAAGATGAAAAGACAACCCTCAGAATGGGAGAAAATATTTGCAAACGAATCAACGGACAGAGGATTAATCTCCAAAATATATAAACATTTCATTCAGCTCAATATTAAAAAAACAAACAACCCAATCCAAAAATGGGCAGAAGACCTAAATAGACATTTCTTCAAAGAAGACATACAGATGGCCAAGAGGCACACGAAAAACTGCTCAACATCACCTAATAATTAGAGAAATGCAAATCAAAACTACAGTAAGGTATCACCTCACGCCCATTAGAATTGGCATCATCAGAAAATCCACAAACAACATGCTGGAGAGGGTGTGGAGAAAAGGGAACCCTCTTGCACTGTTGGTGGGAATGTAAATTGATACAGCCACTATGGAGCACATTATGGAGGTTCCTTAAAAACCTAAAAATAGAATTACCATATGACCCAGCAATCCCACTACTGAGCAAAACCGTAATTCAAAAAGACACATGCACCCCAATGTTCATTGCAGCACTATTTACAATAGCCAGCTCACGGAATAACCTAAAGGCCCATCGACAGACGAATGGATAAAGAAGATCTGGTACATATATACAATGGAACATTACTCAGCCATAAAACGGAACGAAATTAGGTCATTTGTAGAGACGTGGATGGACCTAGAGACTGTCATACAGAGTGAAATAAGTCAGAAAGAGAAAAACAAATATCGTATATTAATGCATATATGTGGAATCTAGAAAAATGGTGCAGATGAACCGGTTTGCAAGGCAGAAATAGAGACACAGATGTAGAGAACAAACATATGGACACCGAAGTGGGGAAGGGGTGGTGGTGGTGGTGGTGCTGGTGGGATGAACAGGGATATTGGGATTGATATATATACACTAATATGTATAAAATAGATAAATAATAAGAACCTGCTTATAAAAATTAAATTAAATTTTAAAAAATTAACTCAATAATGATCAGTGACCAGACATCCCTGGTGGTCCAGTGGTTAAGACTCCAGGCTTCCAATGCTGGGGGCACAGGTTCGATCCCTGGTCAGGGTAGTTCCGCATGCTGTGCAGCTCAGCCCAATAAAGAAAAAATTAAAACTGATCAGTGACCAATCAAAATTGATCAACATAAAGAACTCTAACACTCACAACAACAACAAAAAACAAACAATCCAATTAAAAATGTGCAAAGGACTTAAACAGAAATTTATCCAAAGAAGATAAAGAAATGGCCAATAAGAACATGAAAAGATGCTGATTGCCACCAGTCATTAGGGAAATGCAAATTAAAACTATAATAAAATACCATTTCATAGACATTAGGATGGCTACAATAGAAAAAAAAAAAACCAAGAAATAACGACTGTTGGTGAGGGTGTGGAAAAATTGGAACCCTCATACATTGCTATATTTATATAGCAGTCCAGGCCCTCTGGAAAACAGTCCAGGCTCTCTGGAAAAACAGTTAGGAAGTTCTTCAGTAAGTTAAACATAGAATAACCATGTGACCCAGCTATTCCACTCCTGGGTATATATCCCGATGAAGTGAAAACAGGTACTCAAATAAATAGTTGTACATACATGTTTATAGCAGCACTATTCACAATAGCCAAAAGGTGGAAACAGCTCCCATCAATGGATAAGTGGGTAAACAAATTGCAGTATATTCTTATAATAGAATGTTATTCAGCCATAAAAAGAAATGAAACACTGACATATGCTACAGCATGAACAAACCTCCAAAATACTATGCTAAGTGAGAGAAGCTGGCCAATACAAAAAATGTTGTATAATGTATGATTCCATTTATATGAGATATCCAGAATAAGCAAATTCATAGACAGACATAACCAATTGCCGGTTGCCAGGGGCCAGGGAGGAGGCCGGATTAGGGAGGGGTTGTTTAGTGGGTATGAAGTTTCCTTTTGGGGTGATGAGATGTTCTGGAGCTCAATAAAATTATGGTTGCACAACACTGTGCCGCTGAGTGGTTTGCTTTGAAATGGTTATTTTTATGTTATGTGAATCTCATCTCAACAATAATTTCTTAAAAACTTTATTAGATGAACAAAAGAACAATCATTTCCTGCGGGTTGGAAGGTGGATGGATTGGCAGCCCACAGTCTGCACAGGGACTGCCCCGTGCAGGGCTCAGGGAGGCCATGCAAGGGCTGGAAATGGACTGGCCAGTTGACGGTCCTATGAGGGGGGAGCAGCTGAAGGCCTGTGTCCCCTTCCCACCCCACACAGCCAGCTGACCTCCAGTGTCCCATCCTGGTTGGAGCCTGTGGTTGACTCTCTGGGGAAGTGGAGGGTAATGGGACTCACACAACCCAGGAGAGAGCAAAGGGAATTCCCAGGATGTGACAGCCATGAGAACCCCTTCACCGGAATGGAGCAGGACAGAAGTCTTGACAAAAGCATCTCCATAAAAAAATCTACATCCCATAGAGGACCCTGGTGATGAAGCTTTCCACTGGAGAGTTCGGGAAGAATCAGCAATTAGCAGCAGGGAAAACTCCACAAATAAAACATGAGGAACTTGTGTTTAATATCAGAAAAAAAAATTTACAAAAAATGTTTTTAATGTAACCTCATTAAGTACTTTAATTCCCCTTCTCATCGCAGATGTAACAAATATTTGCTTGCCCTGGCACCAAGAAGCAAAGGTGAGAGCCAGTTAGGCACACAGTGATGGTGGTGTGGCTCTGGTGAAGAAGGTCACGGAGGTTTAGATCCCAGCAGGCCCTGCCTCTGTAATTCCAGGTCAACTCTTCAACCATCTTCCCTGGCTGAGCCCTGGCCCTCATTAATTCATTTGATCCAGAAGGTCAGATAAAGCACTAGAAAAAGTCATCTGCCCCTAGTGAAGCCGCTTTTAGGATTGGGGTGCCATTAGATGGGTTTTGGCCAAGAACGCAAGGAATTCTGTCTTGCTTCAGCTGTCCATTTGGGACCCCCAAGGAAGCAGTGGCAAAAAAACCCAAAACACCAGTGTATTTTGGGTCCTGAACTCATAGGTCTGATATGCTGGATTGTAGCCCAGAGCCTAGATTGCAGGCCTAAGGAGCTGCTTCCCTGGTCCTGTAGCTGCGAGAGAGAAGAGCCAAGGCACAGAGAAGGCCAACACTGGATGAACGACATGCACCAGGAAAAAGAGGAAGAACAGCAGGCTGACTACTGAGGGGATCCACCATCAAACCATCCAAGGCAGGGAACTGGCTGGCAGGAGCCATCTTTTGGGGGAGGCAGTGGCTGGGGTGGGGGGCAGGGAAGCAGAGGGGCTGAGATCTCCTTCCCCTGTAGGAAACTTGGTCCATCTTTTTCTTTCTTCTGTAAACCCACTCTTTCTCACAGCTAAGGGTGTGACTTACTGGGCCTTGGGGGGTGTCAGGACCTACTGATCCTGGCCATTAGGGACATGGCTGTGGCTCTTGGTATCCTAAGGAAAGCTGCTTAGATGCAGCCCGAGAGCCGTGAAATGGGTCAGTAATTACGTCGACTCTGAGGACCCACTAACCCCGAATTCTGCCATGTTCCAGTTCTGATTGGGAATCATGCTCAGTTGTGTTGTCCAAGCTCTATAGACAGGGTTGCTCTTTGACCACCAGAGGACGAAGGGGTCTGGGTGAAGCCGACAATGCCACGACCTGCAGTGTGCCATTTGTAGGAGTGTAGTTCTCTCTGCAGTCCCCACAACAGAATGTCAGCTGAAGAAAGTCCTGACTCAAGTCCCCACGGCAAATGGCGGTCTGACCTCAGCCCTCCTCAGTCTTTCCATGTGGCTCTCCCAGACCAGAGACCCCCCCCTATGCCCACCACTGCTGGCCAACAGTGGGTCTGGGGCACTTCACCTGTGGGTGGACCTGAGCAGTCAGGGGCCCCTGGGAACAACTGACACTTCTCCCCAACCCCAAGCTGGTATGAACCATACCTGCTCTTGCAAGACCCATGTCCCCAAGTC
The DNA here is from genome assembly GCF_965194805.1 of Balaenoptera borealis. Classification (NCBI taxonomy): domain Eukaryota; kingdom Metazoa; phylum Chordata; class Mammalia; order Artiodactyla; family Balaenopteridae; genus Balaenoptera; species Balaenoptera borealis. The sequence continues at coordinate 166,573,138 of NC_138867.1, forward strand.
TCAAAGGGACAAGAGGGCATATAAGAACATTCCGGCACCAACCAGCACCACTCCCAACACACACACACACACACACACATACAGTGAGGAAATTTTACTGACAATTCTCAGCTGCCCCAGCCACTTCTCCTTAGGGCAAATATTCTCCATCCCAAGCGGAGGTGGTGCTCCTGGGAGGGGACATAGTGCAGGGGACACCACGTCCCTGTCTTGGGCTGAGAAAATGGCAGGAGACTCATGTTGATATGGGGAAGAGGAAGGTGGGGAAAGACAGAATCTCCTCAGTTTGAAACTGGGAGAAACCTCTCAGCTGTGTCCACATTTTCCTTACCCGCCTTGTGCTATCGTCCCCACTTACCCCAGAACCAGTCTCCGCTTTGGGGAGCCCTCAGGCCTTGGTTCGTGGCACCTCGCCATGGGCCCCTGATGGTGGTTCTACTTGTCCCCCGCTTCCACTCCAGCCAGTCCTGACCCTGCTGCCTCCGCACCTTGGGCACCAGGCTCCTCATGCTGGTCCGTCCAGTGCCCTGGAGGAACCAGGACATTCCTCTGCTTACCACCTCCCAGGGCTCCCCATCCCTCTGCGCAGGAAGTCTTGCTCATCCCTAGGGTCTTCAAGCCCTCTGGGCTCTGCCCCACCTGAGCCCTCAGGCCTCCTCTCATGCCCCTGCCCACCCCAGTTTCTTTTCTTTACCCACCAACACCAGGCTCTCCCACCCTTAAGCTGGTGCAAGCACGGGCCCTAGTCTGGGAACATTCGTCTGCTCTCTGCTTCATTCTTTAAGGCACAGCCCAGATGTCTCTCCCTCTGGGAAGCCTACCCTTGCTTGCACAGAGTTCACCTTCTCTCCCTCCACTCTTACGCCACCTCCTATGTCCTTCTGTCCAGCTACCTCCTTGCTGGGCCCCAGCTCTCTGCTTATACAGCTGCCTCTCCCAACCGGCCAGGTCTGCCTGGACTCAGCACAGGCCAGCTGTCAACGAGGGAGGGAGTGGGTGGCCAGGGGTGCTGGTTAGGCTGTAAAGGCACCCTGGGCACCTCCTGTAGGAGACACGCCTTCAGCAGGCCTCCTTGGGGCCCCAGGTCCCGGGGAGCAGTTCATCTTGTGGACTTAAAAAATTATTCACAACCTAAAAGTTGAGAGTTATGTTTTATTCAGCAGAAAGTTTTAGGACTTAAGCCCAGGAGGCAGCATCTCAAGTAACCCTGAGAAAACTGCTCTGAGGAGACGAGGGGGGAAACCTGGTTATATAGAAGTTTTGCAACAAAGGGCAGGTGGTCGGGAACATCAAAAGTTTATTGTAAATTAAAGAAAACCAGATATCCCAAGTTAAGGAATTTAGCGCTTTTCTATATATGGGAAGATGCAAGAGTCTGGGCTCACTGAAATCATTCCTTTGATATGTGCCTCAGCTATCTGGAGCCAGTATCCTGTATTTTCACATTCTGAGTTTCCTCAGGGCTCATCGTAGGGAGTGGCTGCAGTCTGATGGCTGCTAAATGGCAGGTATTCTTTCCTTCCTGAGTTTCCTCAGGGCTCACCAGCTCACATTCCTAGAGGCTGCATTTGCTGATGACTATGACATCTTTTGTTTAATGATATGGCAGGAAATATTCCATTTCTCAATCTCTACTTGTGTTTGCAGCTGCTGCTTTCTTCGTGAACTTCATAGCCAAGCCTGTGGCCCCACCTTCGTCTGCCCTCGCCCCTGCCGTGGAGGCCAGGGCTGGGGCTGCAGCCAACCCCTTTCTCAAAGGCTTCAACCCTCTGAAGTTCATCCTGGCCAGCCTGGGAAACCCAGAGGAGCATCTCGCGGAGGGCTCCAGGAAGTGTATGGCTGAGCTGGGCCCTGAGGCCATGGGGGCCCTGAAGGCTCTGCTGGTAATGTGGGCACCCTCCCTGTGCCAGCAGCCCCCTCCAGCCATCCTCCAGCAGAGTGGAAGTACTTCACTCCTCAAAATCCTACAAGAGGCATCTGGGTCCTAAGTCAGGGAAACCTCATTTCCCACCCCCAGGAGGAGCTGGCTGTTCCTGGGCAGGAATCAGGATGATGGTCATATCTGAACGGCAGGGGGCTGTGGAGGTCCGGAGGGGTAAGGTACTGGACGTACCTGTCACAGGGGTGCTGCCCATGACTGTCCCAGCACAAAGTATGTGTCATGACCCACCTGGGAACCCTCCCCAGAGTTGCAGCTGTACCTTCCTGCCTGAGGTCCTTCAGGTGTCTGTGGTCTCGCCTCACTCTCCCAGTGGCAGTGGCTGGAGGGGGAGCACACTCAAGCTTGGCTTCTCCTTTTCAGGGGGCCCTGACGTTCTCTGGCTGAGCTGAGGCTGGACTATCCCAGCCTGGGGACAAGATGCTGCCACCTACAGGCTGGGGACCTGCTGCCCAGCCCTGAGCATTCGTACTCTTCCCCTATTCTCTCAATAAACATGGATGAGAGCAGCTTTGGGGTTGATGTCTTCTCACCTTTATGCTAATTCCCGTTCCTCTCCCTGCTGTGAACAATAGTGAAGGAAAAGGGGCCTCAGCCTGGGGCTAAGGCTGGGTTGGTCCCTACACCTCAGGAGGTACACCATGCCTCAGATTATGTGTGTGTGAGAGAGAGAGAGAGAGAGAGAGAGAGAGAGTGTGTGTGTGTGTGTGTGTGTGTGTGTGTGTGTGAGAGAGAGAGAGAGAGAGAGAGAATTATAATTGACATGTGATAGGTGGCATAGAGCCAATAATGAAAGGTGACAGGGATCAGGCAAGCATCTGTGTTAAACTGGATTTGAAAATTAACTTGGAGCCTTTTTCCCTTTTAGGCTCATTATTTTTTAAATTAATTAATTTATTTTTATTGGAGTATAATTGTGTACAATGTTGCATTAGTCTCTGCTGTACAGTGAAGTGAATCAGCTATATGTATACATATGTCCCCTCCCTCTTGGGCCTCCATCCCACCCCACCCCACCCCGATCCCACCCATCTAGGTCGTCACAGAGCACCAAGCTGAGCTACCCATTCTTTATAGCAGGTTCCCACTAGCTATCTATTTTACACATGGTAGTGTATTTATGTCAAACCTAATCTCCCAATTCATCTCACCCTCCTCTTCCCCACTGTGTCCACAAGTCCATTCTCTACATCTGCGTCTCTATTCCTGCCCTGCAAACAGGTTCATCTGTACCATTTTTCTAGATTCCACATATATGCATTAATATACGATATTTGTTTTTCTCTTTCTGACATACTTCACTCTGTATGACAGACTCTAGGTCCACCCACATCTCTAAAAATGACCCAATTTTGTTCCTTTTTAAGGCTGAGTAATATTCCATTGTATATATGTACAACATCTTTATCCATTCATCTGTCGATGGGCCTTTAGGTTATTCTGTGATCTGGCTATTGTAAATAGTGCTGCAATGAACATTGGGGTGCATGTGTCTTTTTGAATTATGGTTTTCTCTGGGTATATGCTCAGTAGTGGGATTGCTGGGTCATATGGTAATTCTATTTTTAGGTTTTTAAGGAACCTCCGTAATGTGCTCCATAGTGGCTGTATCAACTTACATTCCCACCAACAGTGCAAGAGGGTTCCCTTTTCTCGACACCCTCTCCAGCATTTGTTGTTTGTAGATTTTCTGATGATGCCCATTCTAACGGGTGTGAGGTGATACCTCACTGTAGTTTTGATTTGCATTTCTCTAATTATTAGGTGATGTTGAGCAGCTTTTCGTGTGCCTCTTGGCCATCTGTATGTCTTCTTTGAAGAAATGTCTATTTAGGTCTTCTGCCCATTTTTGGATTGGGTTGTTTGTTTTCTTAATATTGAGCTGAATGAAATGTTTATATATTTTGGAGATTAATCCTTTGTCCGTTGATTCGTTTGCAAATATTTTCTCCCATTCTGAGGGTTGTCTTTTCATCTTGTTTATAGTTTCCTTTGTTGTGCAAATGCTTTTAAGTTTCATTAGGTCCCATTTGTTTATTTTTATTTTTATTTCCATTACTCTAGGAGGTGGGTCAAAAAAGATCTTGCTGTGATTTATGTCAAAGAGTGTTCTTCCTATGTTTTCCTCTAAGAATTTTATAGTGGCTGGTCTTACATTTAGGTCTTTAATCCATTTTGAGTTTATCTTTGTGTATGGTGTTGGGGAGTGTTCTAATTTCATTCTTTTACATGTAGCTGTCCAGTTTTCCCAGCACCACTTATTGAAGAGACTGCCTTTTCTCCACTGTATATTCTTGCCTCCTTTGTCATAGATTAGGTGACCATAGGTGCGTGTGTTTATCTCTGGGCTTTCTATCCTGTTCCATTGATCTATATTTCTGTTCTCATGTCATACCATGCTGTCTTGCTTACTGTAGCTTTGTAGTATAGTCTGAAGTCAGGGAGCCTGATTCCTCCAGCTCCATTTTTCTTTCTCAATATTGCTATGGCTATTCGTGGTCTTTTGTGTTTCCATACAAATTGTAAAATTTTTTGTTCTCATTCTGTGGAAAGTGCCATTGGTAATTTGATAGGGATTGTATTGAATCTGTAGATTGCTTTGGGTAGTATAGTCATTCTAACAATATTGATTCTTCCAATCCAAGAACATGATATATCTCTCCATCTGTTTGTGTCATCTTTGATTTCTTTCATCAGTGTCTTATAGTTTTCTGAGTACAGGTATTCTGCCCCCTTAGGTAGGTTTATTCCTAGGTATTTTATTCTTTTTGTTGCAATGGTAAATGGGAGTGTTTCCTTAATTTCTCTTTCTGATCTTTTGTTTTTAGTGTATAGGAATGCAAGAGATTTCTGTGCACCAATTTTGTATCCTGCAACTTTACCAAATTCATTGATGAGTTCCAATAGTTTTCTGGTAGCATCTTTAGGATTTTCTATGTATAGTGTCATGTCATCTGCAAACAGTGACAGTTTAACTTCTTCTTTTCCAATTTTTATTTCTTTTTATCCTCTGATTGCCATAGCTAGGACTTCCAAAACTATGTTGAATAAAAGGGGCAAGAGTGGATATCCTTGTCTTGTTCCTGATCTTAGAGGAAATGCTTTCAGTTTTTCACCATTGCGAATGATGTTTGCTGTGGGTTTGTCATATATGGTGTTTCTTATGTTGAGCTAGGTTCCCTCATTGACCACTCTCTGGAGAGTTTTTAACATAGATGGGTGCTGGATTTTGTCAAAAGCTTTTTCTGCATCTATCGAGATGATCATAATGGTTTTTATTCTTTAATTTGTTAATATGATTTATCATATTGATTGATTTGTGTGTATTTAAGAATCCTTGCATCCCTGGGATAAATCCTACTTGATCATGGTGTATGATTCTTTTAATGTGTTGTTGGATTCTGTTTGCTAGTATTTTATTGAGGATTTTTCCATCTATGTTCAACAGTGATACTGGTCTGTAATTTTCTTTTTTTTGTAGTATCATTGTCTGGTTTTTGTATCAGGGTAATTGTGGCCTCATAGAATGAGCTTGGGAGTGTTCCTTCGCTGCAATTTTTTGGAAGAGTTTGAGAAGGATGGGTGTTAGCCCTTCTCTAAATGTTTGATAGAATTCACCTGTGAAGCCATCTGGTCTTGGACTTTTGTTTGTTGGAAGATTTTCAATGGCAGTTTCAATTTCATTACTTGTGATATTTGCTCATATTTTGTATTTCTTCCTGGTGCAGTCTTGGAAGGTTATACCTTTCTAAGAATTTGTCCATTTCTTCCAGGTTGTCCATTTTATTGGCATGTAGTTGCTTGTAGTAGTCTCTTATGATCCTTTGTATTTCTGCAGTGTCCTTTATAATTTCTCCTTTTTCATTTCAAATTTTATTGATTTGAATCCTCTCCCCTTTTTTCTTGATGTGTCTGGCTAAAGGCTTATCAATTTTGTTTATCTTTTCAAAGAACCAGCTTTTAGTTTCATTGATTTTTGCTATTGCTTTCTTCATTTCTATTTCATTTATTTCTGCTTTGATTTTTATGTTTTCTTTCCTTCTACTAACTTTGGGTTTTGTTTGTTCTTCTTTCTCTAGTTGCTTTAGGTGTAAGGTTAGGTTGTTTATTTGAGATTTTTCTTGTTTCTTGAGGTAGGATTAAATTGCTATAATCTTCCCTCTCAGAACTGCTTTTGCTGCATCACATATGTTTTGGGTTGTTGTGTTTTTGTTGTCATTTGTTTCTATGTATTTTTTTGATTTCCTCTTTGATTTCTTCAGTGATCTCTTGGTTATTTAGTAGCATATTGTTTAGCCTCCATGTATTTATGTTTTTTACAGTTTTTTTTTCCTGTAATTGATTTCTAATCTCATAGTGTTTGTTGTTGTCAGAAAAGATGTTTGATATGATTTCAATTTTCTTAAATTTACTGAGGCTTGATTGTGACCCAGGATGTAATCTGTCCTAGAGAATGTTTCATGTCCACTTGAGAAGAAAGTGTATTCTAATGCTTTTGGATGGAATGTCCTATAAATATCAATTAAGTCTATCTGGTCTAATGTGTCTTTTAAGGCTTGTGTTTCCTTATTAATTTTCTGTCTGAATGATCTATCCATTGGTGTAAAGTGGAGTGTTAAAGTCTCCCACTATTATTGTGTTACTGTTGATTTCCCCTTTTATGGCTGTCAGCATTTGCCTTATGTATTGAGGCTCTCCGCTGTTGGGTGCATAAATATTTACAATTGTTTTGTTTTTCTTGGACTGATCCTTTGATCATTATGTAGTGTCCTTTCTTGCCTCTTCTAATGGTTATTTTAAAGTCTGTCTTGTCTGATATGAGTATTGCTAGTCCAACTTTCTTTTGATTCCCATTTGCATGGAAAATCTTTTTCCATCCCCTCACTTTCAGTCTGTATGTGTTCCTAGGTCTGAAGTGGACAGAATATATATGAGTCTTGTTTTTGTATCTATTCAGTTAGTCTGTGTCTTTTGGCTGGAGCATTTAATCCACCTACATTTAAGGTAACTATCAATATGTATGTTCCTATAACCATTTTCTTAATTGTTTTGGGCTTGTTTTTGTAGATCTTTTTCATCTCTTGTGTTTCCCACCTAGAGAAGTTCCTTTAGGATTTGTTTTAAAGCTGGTTTTGTGGTGATGAATTCTCTTAGCTTTTGCTTGTCTGTAATGCTTTTGATTTCTCCATCCAATCGGAATGAGATCCTTGCTGGGTAATCTTGGTTGTAGCTTTTTCCCTTTCATCACTTTAAATATGTCCTGCCACTCCCTTCTGGCTTGCAGAGTTTCTGCTGAAAAGTCAGCTGATAACCTTTTGGGGATTCCTTTGTATGTTATTTGTGCCTTTTCCCTTGCAGCTTTTAATATTTTTTCTTTGTATTTAATTTTTGTTAGTTTGATTAACATGTGTCTCAGCATGTTTCTCCTTGGGTTTATCCTGTATGGGACTGTCTGTGTTTCCTGGACTTGATTGACTACTTCCTTTCCCATGTTAGGGAAATTTTCAACCATAATCTCTTCAAATATTTTCTCAGGCACATTCCCTTTCTCTTCTTCTTCTGGGACCCCTATAATTCAAATGTTGGTGCATTTCACGTTGTCCCAGAGCTGAGACTGTCCTCATTTCTTTTTATTCTTTTTTCTTTTTTTGCTCCACAGTTTTTTCCACCATTATATCTTCCAGCTCACTTATTGGTTCTTCTTTCTCAGTTATTCTGCTATTGTTTCCTTCTAGTGTATTTTTCATTTCAGTTATTGTGATGTTCATCACTGTTTGTTTGTTCTTTAGTTCTTCTAGGTCCTTGTTAAACATTTCTTGTATCTTCTCGAGCAGTGCCTCCATGCTATTTCCGAGATCTTGGATCATCTTTACTATCATTACTCTGAATTCTTTTTCAGGTAGATTGCCTATTTCCTCTTCATTTATTTGACCTTGTGGGATTTTACCTTGCTCCTTCATCTGGAACATATTTCTCTGTTGTCTCATTTTGTCTAACCTACTGTGTTTATGTTCTCCTTTCTGCAGGCTGCTGAGTCATGGTTCCTCTTGCTTCTGTTGTCTGCCCCCTGGTGAGTGAGGTTGGTTCAGGGGCTTGTGTAGGCTTCCTGGTGTGAGGGACTTGTGCCCTTGCTCTGGTGGGTGGAGCTGAGTCTTTTCCCTCTGATGGGCAGGGCCACGTCAGGTGGTGTGATTTCGGGTGTCAGTGAGCTTAGTACGACTTTAGGCAGCCTGTCTGCTGATGGGTGGGGCTGTGTTCCTGTCTTGCTTGTTGTTTGGCCTGAGGCGTCCAGCACTGGAGTTTGCAGGCAGTTGGGTGGAGTTGGTTCTTGATGTCGAGATGAGGACCTCCAGGAGACCTCACGTTGATTAATATTCCCTGGGACCTGAAGTTCTCTGTTAGTCCAGTGGCTTGGACCTGACACTCCCACCACAGACACTCAGGCAGAAAGAAAAAAAAAAAAAGCAACAAACAGAAAAGAGCAGAACAATAACGAAGAATAAAAAGTAAAATAAAATTAGAAAAATAAAAAATGTTAGGAAAAATAACAATAAAAATGGAACAACAACAAAACAAAACAGAGCCACAACAGCAAAAAAATTAAAAAGAAAATAAAGAAAATTTTAAAATAAAAAATAAATAAATTAAAAGATAAGAATAAAAAAAGAAAAAATAATAAAAGATAAAAAAATTTAAAACTCCCTGGTGCCTCCTGTATCAGTGTCCTTGCCCCCACAGTGAGCTACAGCCAACCAACCCCTGACTCCTCAGTAGGCCTCCAAGACCTCTAGGTGGGTCTCTGGACCCGCTGTGTCAGCCCCACCTCTGCATGTGTTTCTCTCACCAGCGTCTATTCCTGAAGTTGGACTGGAGCACATGTGCCTGTGCAGGACAGCTGGGATGCAGGCCTCCACAGGCATGCCTGCAGGGGCTGGTGCAGCTGGACTAGGACTTGGAGGGGGACAGCCTTCAGCCTGCAGGGACCCACATGGCCAGAGACCCTGTCAGGGGCATCACTCGGGCTGCCAGTTCCCACAAAGCCAGAGGAGGCTTTGGTGGGGCTGGGGCTCAGGCCCAGGATCCACTCTGCCAGAAGAGGCTGTGTCAGGGTGGTGTGTGGGCTCTTGGGACCTGCACAGCCCACAGCAGCTTTGTGGGGGCTGGTACTCAGGTCCACCAGGACCCATGTGGCTGGAGGAGGCCCCAGCTGGTGCAGGGTTCAGGCCTGGGACCCACGCAGCTGGAGGGGACCTGGGGGGCGGGGTTCCAGCCAGAAGAGGCCTTGTGGGGGTGGGGCTCAGACCTGGGATTCATGTGGCTGGAAGTGGCCTTAGTGGGGCAGGGGGCGGGGGGGTGTGTTCAGGCCCTGGACTCCATCAGGCTCACCAGGGCCCGAGTGGGCAGGGGAGATGCTGGCTGCATCCTCTCAGATCCCCCAGTCCCCCAAAGATCCCTCTCCATCCCCGCTGATACCCCATTATGAGTGGGCCCCTCCGATCATGGGAACTTCTCCTCTCCCCCAGCGCCACCTCAGGGGTGCAGGTCCTGTCCTGCCTCCACTTTTCTTCCCCTCCTCCTTCTCTCCCACATCCTACCTGGTCACACATGGATTCCTCCCATCCCCTAGGATGTCCGAGGTCCCCCACCAGCACCTAGTAGGTGCTCTACTTGTGAGGAGACACGAACTCCACATCCTCTTACTCCACCATTTTGACTGCGCCCCTGCATTCTGTAATAACATTAAATGTAATAACTTTAAAACTTCAACTTTTATAATCTATAAAAATATTGCATCACAATTTCTGTACACCTGAAACTAGTATTTATAATATTGTTAATCAACTATACTTCAATTAAAAAAATTTTTTAAAGAAACATATAAACCAAACTTTGTTTTCAGTGATGGTATAATCAGCAGAGAGGAACTATTTCAAGTAACACAAAAACGTAGTAATTTGGAACTCTGCATCCTGTGCCCCAAGGACAAGAAGAACTGTAAAAACAATGAAAGTTTTCTGATTGGTGTCATTGCCATACTGAGGTCATTCTTTGCATATTCTAAGTCAAATGAGTAATTATGTTAGTGTCATTGAAACCTGAGATTTCTGGCAAAGTTGAAAGAAGATGTTGATATGAGATGATTAGAGTAAAAACCTTATAGCTCAAGATTTGAACTGGAAGTATAATTATAATTGCCTGATGTATTTTATCCTTAGGGGGAAAAAACCCCTCTTATCTCTGTCTCCTAAAAGGACCAAGAAACTGACGAATCCCATAACATGACTAATGAGAATTGTGGCCTCTAGATAACATTTCCCACTAAAGGAACCAAGAATCTTTGGAGGAATGCCTGGTTCGAGGCCGGAAGCAGGAAATGTGAAAGATGAACCTGGAACATCTTTCCATACAGAATAGAAGGAGGCTACCAAACACTATTGGGATTGTGCCAAAAATACACAGGGACCAGTTTGACTAAAGCTCCCACTGGCCAAAGATGGGGTAACTTGAACCTCAGTAATGGTAGTAAAACAATGGATGAAATTCACTAAATATGTTCAAATCCATATGATTTTGATACAGGGGAAAATAGTCTATGTGGTAACCATTAGAGACACAAGGAAATTAACTCAATATTCTGAAAACTGATAAATATTTTTAAAAGAATGCTTATCACTTTGAAATATATACTGAAATATTTACAGATTAAATGATGTGATGTCTGGACTTTGCTTTTAAATAACCTAGGGTGTGCACAACATGTGGGATAGTTGAAACAAGATTAGCTATGTAATGGTAATCAAAGCTTGGTGATGGGTGAATTGAGTTCATTCAGTTGTTCTCTGGACTTCAGTATACGTTGGAAACATTTCAAAATACAAAGTCAAAAAATGAAAAGATTAAAAGTGAGAGAATATACACAACACATATAACTGATAAAAGGTAAGTATCCTGAGTATGTAAAGAATTACGTATCAGTCAGAAAAGGACAAAATCCTCAATAGGCATAAAATCATAAGAGGAATCTGAAATATAATTGAAACCACAATGAAATATTATTATATCCACCAGACTGCCAAAAATTAAAAATCAGACAAAAACAAGCATAGGCTAAGTTGTGGAACAATGAAAAATACTCACAAAGTGCTCGTGGGAGAGTAAATGGGAACAAACACTTTGAACAGAGTTAAGCATACCTAGTAAGTCAAACATGTGCATGCTCTATCACCTAACAATTCCAACCCTCAAGTTTATACTCCAGAGAAGCTCTTGTACTCCAGCAACTACCAGAATGTTCAGAGCAGAATGATTTGTACAGGTGGGGGGAACGTGGAAGAAAACTAGAAACAACTCAAAGACACTTGCAGAGAAGAATGAATAAATATATTTTGGAATATTCACACAATACAATATCATACTACAGGGAGAACAAATTAACTACAGCTATTACAACTGCATGCATTAGCATGAATTAATCTCAAAAACATAGTGACCAAAGAATTCAAGTTGCAGAAGAAATCATACAAAATGAATTCATTTATGTATTATTTTTGAGATAATTCATATACCATAAAATTCACCCCTTTAAAGTGAATTCAGAGGTTTTAGAATATTCAGTGTAGTGCAGTCATCACCACTACCTAATCTCAGGACATTTATATCAGCCCCAAAAGAAACTATACCCATTAGAAGTCACTCTTCATTGGAGAAATATTTATTCAAATCCTTTAACCATTTCTAGATTGGGTTGTCTTTTCACTGTTGAGTTGTAAGAGTTCTTTATATATGCTTGAGACTAGACTCATACATGATTTGCAAATATTGGGTTGTCTTTTTTTTCCCTTTGAAGCACAGAAGTTTTTAATTTTTTAAAATTTATTTTATTTATTTATTTTTGGCTGCGTTGGGTCTTCTTTGCTGCTCACGGGCTTTCTCTAGCTGTGGCGAGCAGGGGCTACTCTTTGTTGCGGTGCGCAGCCTTCTCATTGTGGTGGCTTCTCTCGTTGTGGAGCTCGAGCTCTAGGCACGTGGGCTTCAGTAGTTGTGGGGGGCGGGCTCAATAGTTGTGGCTCGCAGGCTCTAGAGCACAGGTTCAGTAGTTGTGGCACACAGGCTTAGTTGCTCCGCAGCATGTGGGATCTTCCCAGACCAGGGCTCAAACCCGTGTTCCCTGCATTGGCAGACGGATTCTTAACCTCTGTGCCACCAGGGAAGCCCAAAATTTTTTAATTTTGATAAAGTCCAGGTAATCTATTTTTATCTTTGGTTGCTTGTGTTTTAAAAGGTGTCTTATCTAAGTTAATTATTGCCTAATCTAAGGTCATGAAGATTTTTACCTGTCTTTTCCCAAGGGTTTTTGTAGTTTTAGCTTTTACATTTAGATTTTTTGATTCATTTTGAGTTAACTGTATATGGTGTGTGGTAGAGGTTCAACTTCATTCTTTTACTTGTACATATTCAGTGGTCTAGCACCATTTGCTGGAGACACAACTCTTTTCCCTATTGAGGTGTCTTGGCACCTTTGTTCAAAATCAATTGAACAACGTAAGAGTTTATTTCTAGGCTCTCAATTCAATTCCATTGATCTATATGCTTTCCTTATGCCAATACCACACTGTGTTGATTACTGTAGCTTTGTAATAAGTTTTGAAATCAGGACGTTTGAGTCTTCCAAATTTGTTCTTTTTCAAGATTAGCTGTTGGGGTCCCTTAGGTTTCTGTATGAATTTTTAAGATCAGTTTGTAAATTTCTGCAACAAACAAAAAGCCAATGGGATTTTGTTAGGGATTGCATTGACTCTGTAGATCAATTTTGGGAGTATTGCCATCCTAACAGTATCAAGTTTTTCAATCCATAAAAATGAAATGTCTTTCCATTTACTTAGGTCTTTTTTCAATGTTTTCAGTGTACAAGTCTTGCATTTCTTTTGTTAAACTTATTCCTAAGTATTTTATTGCTTAACGCTATTGTAAATGAAATTGTTTTCTTAATTTGGAATTGTTCATGGCTAGTGAGTAGAAATACAATTGATTTTTGTATACTGATCTTATTATCCTGTAATCTTGCTGAACTTACCTGTTAACTGTAACAGCTTCTAAGATTTTCTATGTACATTATGTCACCTCCAAATATAGTTTTACTTTTTCCTCTCCAATCAATTTCACTGTTATCTGATTCATCAGCATACAATTGTTCATGGTATTCCATAATAATCCTTTTTGTTCTGTAGGGTTGGTAGTAATGTATCCTTTTCATTTCTGATTTTAGTAAATTGAGTGTTTTTTTCTGTACAGTATGGTTAAAGGCCCATCAATTTTGCTGATCTTTCCAAAGAACAAATGCCATATGGTTTTACAAACAATAAAAAATGCCTTTTATTTCACTTTCTTGCCTAATTTCCCTGGCTAGAACATCTAGTAGAATGTTGAATATAAGTCGTAAGAGTGGACATTTTTTTTTTTCTTTCTTCCTGATCTTAGGGGGAAAGTCTTCAGTCTTTCACCATTAAGTAGGATGTTAGCTGTGGGTTCTTTGTAAATGCCTTATCAGGTTGAGGAAGTTCTCTTCCATTCCTAGTTTGGCAAGTGGGTTTTTGTTATTTTTAAATGATGTGTTGTAGAATTTTGTCAAATACCTTTTCCTTGCCTAATCTGATAATCCTGTCATTTTGTCCTTTAAACTATTGATATAGTGTATTACATTAATTGGGGATATTAAGCCAAGCTTGCATTCCTGGGATAAGTCCCACTTGGTCATAGTGTCTGATCCTTTAACATTTTGCTGGATTGTTTTGCTAGTTTCTTAAGAATTTTGCATCTATATTCATAAGTGATGTTAGTGTGTGGTTTTCTTTCCTTATGATAGCTTTGTCTGGTTTTGATATTAGGGTAATACTGGCCTCATAGAATGAGTTAAGAAGTGTTCCTTCTTCAGGTTTTTGGAAGTTTGTGAAGAATTGATATTCTTCTTAGAATTCCACCAGTGAAGCCATCTGGGCCTGAGCTTTTCTTTCCATAGTTTTTTTCATTACTAATTCAACCTCTTTACTTGTTTTAAGTTTATGCAATTTTTTCTATTTCTTCTTGAGTCAGTTTTGGTAGTATGTGTCTTTCTAGGTATTTGTCTATGTTATTTAATTCATTAGCATAGTATTTCATAATAACACTTCTTCTGTAAAGTTAGTAGTAATGTCCCCCTTTAATTCCTGATTTTAGTAATTTGAGTGTTCTTTGATCAATTTTGCTGATCTTTCCAAAGAACTAACTCTTGTTTTGCTCCTTTCTCAATTGTGTTCCTGTTCTCCACTTCATTATTTTCTTTCTTCTGGTTGCTTTGGGTTTACTTTGCTCTTTGTTTTCCAGTGTCTTAAATTGGAAGGTTAGGTTGTTCTTGTTTTAATAAATCTATGTATTTATAGCTATAAATTTCCCTTTAAGCAGTTTTTGCTGCATCCCACCAGGTTTGGTATGCCTTTTCATTTATTTCAAAGTATTTTCTAATTTCTCTTTTGAGTTTTTAGACCCATTGGTTTTAGGAGTGTATTGTTTAATTTCCACATATTTCCAAAGTTCTCAACTTTACATCTAACTTCATTATGATTGGAGAATACACTCTATATGATTTTAGTTCTTTTAAATTTTGAAGCTTGTTTTATGATGTAGCCTATGGAATACTGAATAATGTCCCATGTGCACTTGAGAAGAATGTGTATTCTGGTGTTGTTACGTGGAGTGCTCTACACATATCTGTTAGGTCTAGTTGCCTTATAGTGTTGTTCAAGTCTCTTATTTTGTTGATCTGCCCAGTTGTTCTATCTACTGAGAGCAGGGTATTAGTGTCCAACTGTCATTGTTGAATTGTCCATCATTCCCTTCCAGTTAGTTTTTGTTTCATGTAGCTTGGGGTTGCTTATCATTGGTGTTGCTCATCATTACAGACTGCCCCCTTTTATTTCTAATAACATATTTTGTTTTCAAGTCTATTTTATTAGTATAGCCACTCCAACTTTCTGATAGTTTATTCACATCCTTTTCCATCCTTTTACTTTCACTACTTGTATCTTTAAATCTAAAGTGTCTCCTGTACACAGCATATAGTTGGATCATGTTTATTTTTATCCAGTCTGATCCCTTATTTTTTGACTGGATTAATCCATTCACATTTAATGTTATTATTGGACTTTTGCCTACCATTTAACTTCTTTGTTTCAGTGTCTCACGTCTTTTTTGTTCCTTTATTCCTTATTTACTTTTTTGCATTAACTATTTTCTAGTGTAACATTTTCTTTCATAATTTTTGCAATTTCATAATTGAGTTCATAGTTGAAAAAGTAGACTCAAATATCCAAATTGCTCCAAATATACTTCTTTTCCCATAACTGAATCAACTACTCAAAAAATCATTAAAACATTTTTTGGATCCATATCAACAAAATGTTTTTATATGAACCTATTTAACATTTTAGCAAAAGGTTATCAATTTCTCTCCAAGTTAAGAACTTTTCTGCTCAAGTACTAATTCTTGTGTCAACTCTAGATTAAATCAAATTCAAAGGGAGGGGTATTTGCATAATTTCAAAAGCAACTCTAAGCTTATTCAGTGTCAACTAAGTGTTTTTCAAATTTTCCTGGTAGCTTTTGCAGCAAATTTACAAAATGCTAATTACAATGAAAATTTATGATGTCAGAAACTATGCAAAATCAGCATTTCTTGATCCGCATCATGATGCTTCAATTTCAACATAAACTTTTGTACCTGTGAAGGTCACAAATAAGCTTTTCCTTTCCTTGGAGTTTTAATTTTGGTTTACTCATATACAGTGTGGTATCAGCAAGAAAGTGTGTATTACACTGACATGTTTTGCTCTTGATTACTGAATACTTGGCATTCCTTTTGTTGCAAGAAAATCTGAAACTGGAATAGAAATGTAAACCATTGTTAAAAATTCTTAATAATTCAACCAATGAGCATTAGTAAGGAAGACAAGATTGTTAAATTGTCTTTTATCACAAACTGGTTATGGTTCCTGGATTTGAACCTATATATACTGATCAATTTTAACAATGGTGACACTTTTCAGAGTCTGTTTCAGAAAACTTATTTGCAATAAGCATCTAGGTGAAACAAAACAGTAAGGGAAATCCAGGCTCATTAAAAAATTCCAAGAGATCCAGATTTTTGCCCTAACATAGTAGAAGCACTTTCTGTAGTGATAGTAATTTTTTCTTTGTATCTAGCAAAATTCTTCTGCAGATGTCAAAGATGCAAAAACATGCCACAAGTGATTTTTTTTTAGGCTGAGAATTCATATTTTTTTGTAAAATTGGAACTCCTTTAATACAAAGCATACAAAGTATTAACTGGGCAGTGTCTTTTACATCACAGCTCATCTAAAGATAACATAGTTTGTTTTTCAATTTTGAATCAACTAATCTTTAGTACTATTAGAAAGGTCTTATATTCTATAGGTAATTGCTGGCTTAACAGAAGATATTTTTGTAAAACACTTTCTTTTCCTCATAATTTTCTAACAAAATTTCCATAATAGAAACCATAAATCCAACAGAAAAATTGTTTTCTGTGCATGAATACAAGCTCTTTTATAGCTGGCCAAGTATATAAGCTCTTATCCTGTTATAAACTGTTTAAAAACTTTCTGTTGGACTTTTAATTCTGATTTCAGGTGATTAATTTCATCTATTCTTTTTTGACTGTTGAAACATTAAATTCAATATGCATTTGAAGAAAATGTATCTTAATATTGTTCACATAATTTTTTTTACACGAAGTTTTTCTTCTGCTCTGGTGCAGCATATTGCAATAATCATTCATCATAAAATTCATGATATTATCTTCCAGTCTTTTCCAGTTGTGGTACTAGCTCAGTTCTATATCAGTAGAACTGATTTTAAATTTAATAATTTGTTCATATTTTTTGAACTAGAAAACATAATTTAATTATATTAAAATGAATATAGGTATCTCAATTTAATTACTAATTGTGACTTACATAGGCACAGTAACTCATGCTGTTTGAATAAAATATTCAAATGAACACATTACTTTGGTTAGTAAATCATTGTTAGAATGGAACCAATTCTTTGACATCAACTGATGTGTTTATGCATAATACAAACAAGCAATACACTGGTTCCTTATCTTACACAATGCAACAGATAAAGGGAAATATGGTCCTATCAAAATTAATAGTTTCATTTAACAAAAACCATTTTACAGTTCCATTCACACTAGCCATATTTCAAGTGCTCAAAAGCTATGTGGTTAGAGGGTACCATATTGAACAACACAGTCTAATTCATTGCATGAGGGGAAACTTAAGTGGGTTTAGAATTGCTGGATTCCTTCCATTTATGTACTTCTCTATTGAAGCATCTTCTAATGAATAATCTTACCTAGTGATCTCTGACAGGCAGTCTTTTTACACATAAGGCATTTTCAAGAATACAAAAAAGCCTAAAGGAAACAGGCTGAAATAATCAAATTAGCATCAAGTGCTTTTATTATTTTCCAGAATTACTTAACTGTCTTAGTAGGGGCACATTGGATCTCTCTTGCAGACTAAAATCTGAATGAATTATAATGGGAAATGAAGTCAAATGCAGTTTGAGAAACAAATTTGTTTGACTAAATGTTTTGGTGAGGTCAGTAAAGGAAAAACAAGGCCCTTGGTGATAAAGACATGAGATGTTGAGTCAGGATTTGCCTAATGGAAATAATGAATGAATGAACAAAACTCACTTACCTGTCTTTTCTCCCATGAATGAGGCAGGAATCAAGGTTTTTATTGATTCTATTTCCTAAATGTGTCAAGTTTCCCTTCATTTCTACTCTTACTGCTCTGCAAGCTGTCCTCAGCTTATCATCTGTCAACTGGACCACATCAGAAACCAGCTAACTAGTCACTGTTTTAATCCACTCTCCACAACACTGCTAGAATGACCTTTCTAAACACAAACTGGGTCATGCTACTCCCATTTAAAACCCTGTGTGGTTCTTTACCACCACCTACAGGATGAAGTTCATACTTCAGTACATGGTTCAAAGTTCAAAGGTGCCCACTGTGTTCCAGACACTCCACTAGTGCACTTCCCACTGAAAGACCTTCATCATGTTCAAAATCCATTCCATTCATAGCTATACACATTTCACAAAGGCACTTAATACAGCTCCTATTACTCATCCAGTAAACAAGTTCTTAGTCCTTCAAAACCAGTTCTACAGTCACCTGGAAGGCTTTATAGACCCATGTAGACAGAGATTTGCTCCCTCCATACCTGGTGTATCTTTAGCACATTATAACACTAGATTATAATGACCAATGAACAACCTGAAGTCAGAGAACGTCTGATAAATCTCTATTTCCAATCTAAACATCGTATCTGACAAGAAGAAATTCTAAATAAG
The DNA here is from genome assembly GCF_965194805.1 of Balaenoptera borealis. Classification (NCBI taxonomy): domain Eukaryota; kingdom Metazoa; phylum Chordata; class Mammalia; order Artiodactyla; family Balaenopteridae; genus Balaenoptera; species Balaenoptera borealis. The sequence goes on from NC_138867.1 coordinate 166,591,500, forward strand.
TACTGATCAGTATGGTGACTAGGAAAAGTAGATTAAGGACAACTCTGATTCATCGCAATGGACTAATTACATATAGTCCTCCCACTCATCAGGTCTGTTCAAAGTCACCACTAGCAAGCATCTTGTTAATGGGGAGGGGAGATGGTAACTCCCTATATAAAGCTCAGAATGTGAGCATATACCCCTCACACCTACATCATTGCTCTGAGAAGCAGCCACCTGCATCAGTATGAATATTAAAAGGAAAGCAAGTCCTGCATTTTGCAGCTTTCTTCTGCCTGAATTTGATCACACCAGCGTCCCTTTTCAATGTCTTTCATGGATCAGGCTTTCAAGAATTACACAAAGCTTGGAAAAAAATAGCACTAGCAGGACTGCCATGAAGGGGAGATACTGAAATCACCAGGGCTATAGGGTTGGCAGTCAAAAGTCATTAATAAATTAATGAAGCAGTCATGCTGAGTTGGCTCTCTGGGACCCCACAGCTTAAATTCACTTTGCTAGTAAGCCTGAAAAGTATCTGGCAGTAGGAGCTCTTGAGACCACCACCTCTAGTAGTCAGTCACATTGGTGTAGTGAACAAAGTTTCTCACAATGGGCCCAAAATAATTTAATAGCTTTTGAGTAGATTAGAGTGAACAGAAGTGTGCAGTTCAAAGAAAATGAGAAAATGGACATCTCCCTACTCATTTGATTTATTAAACTGTCAATGTTGCTAAAGTAACTGTAGAAACTGGTCTTCAAGTCACCTGGTAATCCAGCAGTCTTCTCAATTCCTAGCTATAGACTAGTTGGTTAGACTCATTTGAGGAACAATCTATTTAGAACATTTTTTATTATTTGGAGCAAATTATTAACTTACAGAAATAGCCTAAAATTCTTGTAAAATTCTAGTAAAAACTATCTTCTATAGGATTCTTATAATATATAACCTGTATATTAAAATTGCCTTTAAAGTATTTATGAAAGCTTATTTTAAACTCAATTTAAATTTGAATACATAAATAATACTCAAAGAAGGGAATTCTCAATATATATAAAATTGTTACCTAAAACCTAAAAACTTTATTGCATATATTTCAGTTCATGTTTCCTTAGACACTTGTTCCTCTACAGAACATTAACTAGAATTTATAAATATGGGCATATTTCATTAATTTCTACAACATTTTTTTGGCAATCATAAGGAAGAACAAGACTTCTGTTATAGAGATAAAATTATATATTAAGGATTAGGTAGAAAATGCCTACTTTAAAAACTGGACATCTCAGCAAACATTCATTTTATCTAATTGCGCTGTGATTTTAAAGGATTTTTTTCCCAGCATCTATATAAAAATTTACATTTATTTGTTAAAGAAGTAGTTTCTAAAAATGGACTCAATGCTCTGAAGAGTTGGGAAGTCAGACAATTTTAAAGTTTATATATACAACAAACTATACATGTAACAATTAAAACATTTAATGAATTAATATAACCCCACCAATACAATGTTTGCTACTGTATTAAAAGCATTTATTCAAAATATGTCAACCTCCTTCCAAAGGATGAAAGACACATGAGCCCATTTCTTATACTATGAGGTATATGGTAACAAAAACAAAATTCCTAAATACAAAAGGATCATCAGTTGCCTAAATATAAAATTGAACTTTGGCAAACATATGAGTGTTATGCAGAATAACACAGCCAATAAGGAGATCCTTAAGTTTGCACCATCTCCCTATATCATGGCACTGTCCCCATTCACTCTTCCCTTTCAAAGGGTGAGTTATAACCCTGTCCCAGATGACTCAGAATTTTAAATAGGTGGTCTGCTGATTAACACATATTTTCTCAAACCTCAATACTACAGCTATACAAATTACACTTTAAAAATATTTGAAACAGATAATTGAATTTATTGGTTGACTATGAGTAGGAAAATACATCGGTAAAGAAAAGAGACCCTGTATATAAATATAATACTAGCTAGTTACAATTTGACCAAGAAGGTTCCACTGAAAAGAAGAGTAAAAGCCCTTGTTACCACCAGTCCATAGGTCATATTCAGTTTCCCACTACCCTTATCAAAGAGCTGCCTAGGCAAATGGGACATTCTTTGAGCTTAGTGCAGATAATGTGCTGGGTTTTGTTACATGAATGGTAAACAAAACTTAGTCCAGTGCATTACACAATTTAATGTACTGTAAATAAAGACTAGATATTCTATTTTAAACACTACTTCAACATACTGGTTACTAAAATTTATGTAACCAAAAAGAAGAGCAAAGTGAACATCTCAAAATACTGTTTACAAGTAGGGGAGAAACACTTGCTAAAGGTTTTCTTTGAATTATCTGCAGCATTTGTACCGGGTATTCTTATTGGTTCATTAAAAGAGCAAATTGCTATAACTGTTTTGCTTAGGTTGGCTTTTATACTTATATAGCATGACCCCAAAACCTTAAAAGTCACTATGGAAACTAATTCCATAAGTTTAAATAGTAAAAAGTGGAATACTAAAATTGGAATTTATTATTGAAAACCAGAAATCTTTTAAGAGCTTTGAAATTTTAATTTCAACATTTAGAAGTGCATTCCACCCAATTTAATAATGTCCTTAGGTTTCCAAGTGCTAACTCAAAATAAGTTTTCCTGGCTGTCACCAAATCAAGTAAAAATAAAAGCACATTTCTTGGAGATGTTCCCTGCCTATCTTCTAGGACTATTAAAGTTGCAATCAACAATTTATTTCTACAACTTTAGTTTAAATTATGCCATAAATTAATTTTGATGAACATTGTTTAAATTCTTAAAGCATAAATAATTATCACTAATACAGTAAACTGTACTTCAAGAGATTTACAAGGAACTGATCGCCTCCAAATTTCTGATCATTAAAAACAGAAAATATACCCCAAATTTTCTGTAAAACATTCATAAAATGGATTTATCCAGAAAGAATACTGAAATTACATTATGGCAACACCACATTAAATGTATTTGTTACAGAATTTTTGAAGAAAACCTATACTGTGAAAACATACTAGTTTTTATTGCATTTTAGGGAGTATGGATTATTGGAAATTATTCAGGACACAGAAAATATTTAAAACACAACTGCTTGCTTAACAGTCTATTTTGGTGTGACCATTTATTCCCTATAGACTTAAAATATTTTTCTCTCTTTTAAAGGTTACAATTGTAAATCTACACTCTTGGTTCAATTTATCACTATCTAATAAGGTGGAGAAGCTGTTCAAACTGACCCACAGAAGGTAGTCTGCCACAGAATGCAGTCTGCCTAGAAGAGGCAAGAACAAATATTTTCAAGACGTAACAGGCCATTATATCTTACTATGCTGCCACCAAATTCAAATATTTTGTAGACAATAACAAACACAGATGAAAACATTTTGTGTAAAGCTCAAACCTTTAGCATCTAACAAGTGCACTCTAGTTCCAGCATCTATGAAAAGAATATATCCTCCATAAACAGAGTAAGTGCTTCTCCCCTTCCCCTTCCATAAAGCTCTCTGGACCTGTTATTACATAATGCAGATCATAGGAAAAGCAGTTTCCTTCATCTCATCAGTCCAACCAGCTCCAGTTTGCCCTTGCTGGAAATTGTCATGATGCACATTACCAACACAGTGTTTAGGATAAATGAGTAAACACACCTTTTATTCACACTTTACAAACAAAACAAAAAACCCAAAAAGAAACCCCATAAAAGTTATGCATTGGTTCTATATCAGTAATACCAACTTTCCAATGTACTGACTATAGACTGGATGTGTTCGGTGCCAGCACAACTTAAAACAAAAAGCAAAAAATAAAAAACCATCACAACAAAATGTTAAAAAAAAAAAAAAAAAAAAAAAAAAACTTCAAAGGAAAAACCAGGTCCCAGACAAAGATTCAAGATCAAAACCTTTTGGAGAATTTTTTCTTTTTTTTAAAGAAAAAGAAAAAAAAAAAAAAAAAAGAATCATTTACTTAAACAGTATGTGATTTTATTTTCTCTTAAAAACAGAATAAGCACATTTAAGTGCTAAACATTTTCATAAAATTTTAAGTCATTATCCAAAATGACTCACTCTCTGTATAAAAACTGTTATTAACATTCAACAATTTCTTTTCTTAATGCTCACATACATGGTGTCCTTTTGCTCCCCTGCCTGCAGTTGAAACAAAAGCAGTTAGATCAAGTTCCCTGTGAATTCATTTGATTTTTTTGAGAGAATGAATGAATGAGAACAGAACATATAGGAGTTAACTTTGCAAAGTTAAAGCTGGCTTTAATCTCTACTAACAGCACTATGGGCAAAATACAAGGTATAATATAACTTTTATCTTGGTTGACATGTTAAAATGACTTAGTCACTTTTAAAATGATCTGAAGTATTGTCTTAGGGACCTGTTTTGAAAGTACATCTCATTTATTTTATACTGCTTCATAAACGGAAAATTACTTTTTTTTTTAAAGGAATGATTTCTAAAAAACAAGGAAACTAAGGAATACATGGAAAACAAAAAGAATTCACATGATAGTAGTACTCTGGGTGATGAACAGCACTGTGCAATGACACCAAGAAGCAGTGCTTGGGTCTGGTGAGTAAAGACCCAGGGACCCACCCTATGAACATGTTCCAAAATGTGATATTCAATGCTTCACAATGGAAAAAAAGCCACAGCCCATACAAAAGCATTTTCATAAAACTCTGACAAATGTTAAACAGTATTTAAAAATATAAAAGAGGATGCACAGATTTTCTCTGCATGCACAGGCAGTGCTTGGTGAGAACAAATTCAGGCAGGCACAGTGGAGATAGGACAGGAAATGTCTCAAAAAGGAGTTAAGAAGCTGTCCCTAAGCAGCTGTAATTCTGTAACTTAAAAAAGCTGAGGATTTAAAAATATCAGAATGTACATATATCAACCATTACATTCAGTCCATAATGCCTACAGATCATTCACTGCTCAGCTTATCTGTCCTGGTAGATAGTTTTTTGTAAAAACCCAGGAATTCATGGGTAAGTTGCCTCTGGTCCAAGAAAATGTCCTAAACTTTAAACAGATTTAGATTTAAAGAGCAATGTTCTCAATTTAAAAACAAAGTAGTACAAAAGGGCTAACAAAACCCTAACAGTGCAAATCATCAGCAGAGAAAGTCTGTTGCAACTTCTTTTACAAGCTGGCCTTTATAACACATGAAACAGGTAAAAAAAACTTAGCCTTAGATTACAATACAATCATTTCCAAATCTGATTTTTTTAGTACAAAATTTCATAAATCAGGTCTTCTATGGATCATATACAATCATAAAGGCTAAATTTAAATTCTATATTTTACAAACAAGTCTGAAAAAGGAGGGAGTAAAGTATGGAAGAATGATCTCTGGATGTTATTACTGGCCTCAAAAAAGTAGTGCTACAGATTTCTGTGCAAAGAGAATATGCTGTTCAAACATTTTCCTATTTCAAGGCATGAAAATATTATATTGGATAGAAGAAACAGGAAAATTACTTGTAACAAATTAAAGATAGGTGCAAACACACCAGTCCCTGTCTAACAGTATATAAAGCATATCGGGCTCAGAATTTGTCTGTTTGCTAGCACCTGGCTTTCATACTATATCCTTATCAAATAATCAGATTGAAAACTCAAATTATCATAAAGAAAAAAAAAAATCCCTAGTGGCCATACCTCACTCCCCTATATTCAGATTTTTTACGAGTTTATGAGTGAAACTGAGGTCATCCTCTGAAGGTACTTGACTACCTCCTGCCAGGAAGGTGAATGCCGTTAACTTGGGGCAGGAAAGGCAGTAAGAGCTCCAGTTGTGCAAAAAGTGAGAAGTGGTCAGAGGGGATGAGTGGGTGTGGGCAGCCGCTGATATTGTTCTCAACTAGCCAATGGTGGTCCAGAGGTCCCAGGATGCCTAAAGTGTTCAGCTGAGGTTTAGAATAGAAGATGTAGTCAATTATACCCTGAAAAACAGAAGGTAAAAAGAAAAAAAAGACAAGGCCCCACATAAGATAACACTTGAATACTGAGAACTTTCAAGACATATCCTTAGAGTCAAACAAAGAAACTTATTACCCTGTAGGAAAACGCAATACTACCTAAACCAAATGGCATCCCCAAATGTGAGAATGAAGAAAGTTTAGGGATGATAATCATTCTTCCTCCTATCTGGATCTTTTCAAAATCTTTAACAAGACCTAAAGAATCCTTCATGACAGGGCCTCTGCTTCTCTTTCCTAACTTAATTTGTGACACTTTTCCTTGCTCACTACTCCATTGCCATACTAGCCCTTTTTGGGGAGTAGGGAGGTATGTGTGAAGTAGGGTACATTCCTTGTAGGCACCAAGCTCTTTCCTGCCCCAGGGCCTCCACACATGTCTGGAACACTATCTTCTACTTGTCAACTGGCTAACTCCTTCTCAACCTTCAAGTGCCAAGTTTAATCACTTTCCCAAGGCCTTCCTGAATCCTGCCCTCACCCACTTAATAGTTCCTACCACCTCTGATTCTTTTCCCTTGCTAACGCACACCCCAAGGTGTAACTATATACTCATTTGTGTGGTTGAGACCTATCTCTCCCACCAGATCATGATTCCACGAGGGCCAGGCTGTCTCTGCTCTTAACACCCTCAACAGTACCCTGGCACAGCATCTGGCACACAGCTAGGTTACTCCTGGTTTGCTCCTTTCCTCCCTATAACTGCCTCCCTATAACTTCAGACTCTCCTTTACATGCTCTTGGCCAAGAGCATTTAAGCATGTTCAAGAGTCTTCTTCCTAACTTTCTATCAGGAGCAGGAACAAGAGGAAAAAAAAAAATCCCTAATCTCTCCCACCTTTTAATTATCACCCTCACCTCCTCTTCAATCAACCTGCTTGAAATAAGAATCTAAAAGTTGGTTTTTCCTACAGCATTGCTCAGTTATTCTCCAACTCATCATATTCTAGTTTCTCTGACTAGCTCTCCAGCGAAACAACTCTTATCAATATCTTTCTGAAGCTTAACACTCACACCTCTTTCCCTAGAAAGGCTTTCTTTCCTTGGCATTTAAGTTCCTATACTGTCCTGGTTTTCCACCTCTCTGGTTACTGTCATTTGCATGTTAGTTTTCCCCAGTCTACTCCAGTCTCTCTTCAACTCTACACACTCATCTGTTCCCAGGGTTAAATCATTATCTACAGTACTGTGGATCCTCCAAAGCCAAATAAAAAAAAATTGTCAGTTTTCAACAGTTTCTCAAAGGAGTCTAAACAACCTCCCCTCTAAAATTAAGAACCAGTTAACACAAGTATTTACACTATTCTAATAGACAATCTAACCCGAATGATTATTTTCTCAGCAGGTTAGAAATGGAAAACTAGGATTTTAGAGAGCATAAATGCAAAAGGTAGCTAAAAAGGACAGTTGAACTCAAGTCCTAAACAACCACAGATAATAAAAATGAGAATTACTAAGGAAAAGGCTCCATGTTGTAACAAGGCATATAAATAATATATATACTAGAAATTTAAAAATGGCTAATAATAAACGACATTTGGGTTCTCAAGCAGTACAGTTTCAGTTAAACTGAAATAGAGATGGAACACCTCATCTCAAATGACAGCAAATTAAATATGATGGTCCTGCATATCCAGCTGTTAGTAATGAGCCTATATAAAAAAAAAAATTGTCCCAAAAAGGTGACAGTTAACTCAGGATTTACTATCATTATTTCATCTGATTTCTCACCTTGGAAATGATTCTAATAGGTATCTATAAAGTAGGGATGGGACTCTAATCACATGGAATTCTACATTAAGAGTAATAAAAGAATGCTGCTGTCAACTAATTCGAGATGGCTTAATCCCATTCTGAGCATTAACATTTAAAGCCATCATAAAGTTACAATACACTTTAAAAAAATGAAGGCTTTAAAAGTTTATTATCTCTGAACTCACCTTAAAATCAAACGTGTAATTCGTGTAAGGCATCAGGCCACTCTCATAGGCACTCTTCAACTTGAAACCATGAGTGATCCTTCCATTGGTTGTCCCATTTTTCCCATTACAGCTGAATTTTGTAAGACTTTCATTATATCTCAGTTCCTTAAAGTCTTTATGATTTGTTTCTACTCCACCAGTGCTCAAATATTCCACAACACCTATAATGAAAATAAATGTACTTTTTGCACTGTCAAGTATAATACACAGTGTACAACACATAACTAAAAACATAATTCTGTAGTAAAGTTTTAAATCATATAGTCCCACTTTCTAAAATGTTTCACTGTTTTTCACATTTGCCAAAACTTGTATAAACCCATTTTTACATGGTTTTAATCACAGTATACTGAATATTCTATACTGTATCACATGAACTTATGTTCATATGTCTTCTCAATTATTTTTTTTTAATGATTGCATAATACAACTGGGCTGATGTATAGTATTTAAGCTAGTTCCTTATTTTTTTTAACTCATGTTATTTCTACCTTAAAATACAAAATGAATACTATAATCAACATCTTAGTATGTAGGTTTCTGCTATGCTTAGTATAAAATACCAAGATTAGGATTCATTGTGCCTAAATATACATTGGGTTGGCCAAAAAGTTCTTTCAGTGTTTTCTGTAAGATGGCTCCAGTAGCACTTAACTTCATTCGAAACGATTTTGTTAGATTGTATGTGACAGCTGTCATATCAGCGTGCATTTAAAAAAAAACTTCTCAAAATTGGTGAATTTTTGTGTAGCCATTTTAATATTGAAGATGGAAGAAAAAAAGCAACATTTTCAGCATATTATGCCTTATTATTTCAAAAAAGGTAAAAATGCAACTGAAACGCAAAAAAATGATTTGTGCAGTGTATGGAGAACGTGCTGTGATTGACTGAACGTGTCAAAAGTGGTTTGCAAAGTTTCGTGCTGCAGATTTCTCACTGGATAATGCTCCACAGTCGGGTAGATCGGTTGAAGTTGATAGCGATCAAATAGAGGCATTAACTGAGAACAATCAACATTGTACCATGAGGGAGACAGCCAACATACTCAAAATATCCAAATCAAGCGTTGAAAATCATCTGCACCAGCTTGGTTATGTTAATCGCTTTGATTTTTGGGCTCCACATAAGTGAAAAAAACCTTCTTGACCAATTTCCACGAGTGATTCTCTACCGAAATATAATGAAAATGTTCCGTTTTTGAAACAAATTGTGACGGCTGATGAAAAGTGGATACTGTACAACCATGTGGAATGGAAAAGATCATGGGGCAAGCAAAATGAACCACCACCAACCACACCAAAGGCCGGTCTTCATTCAAAGAAGATGATATTGTATATATGGTGGGACTGGAAGGAAGTCCTCTATTATAAGCTCCTTCCGGAAAACCAAACGATTAAATTCCAACAAGTACTGTTCCCAATCAGACCAACTGAAAGCAGCACTCGACAAAAAGCGTCTGGAATTAGTCAACAGAAAACGCATAATCTTCCATCAGGATAATGCAAGACTGCATGTTTCTTTGATGACCAGGCAAAAACTGTTACAGCTTGGCTGGGAAGTTCTGATTCATCGGCCGTATTCACTAGACATTGCACCTTTGGATTTCCATTGATTTCAGTCTTTACAAAATTCTCTTAATGGAAAAAATTTCAATTCCCTGGAAGACTGTAAAAGGCACCTGGAACAGTTCTTTGCTCAAAAAGATAAAAAGTTTTGGGAAGATGGAATTATGAAGTTGCCTGAAAAATGGCAGAAGGTAGTGGAACAAAACGGTGAATATGCTGTTCAATAAAGTTCTTGGTGAAAATGAAAAATGTATACACACACACACAGCCAACTCTGAAAGAGTTACAGAACAACTTCACCATCCCTGGACACTATTTTTCCAATATGCGAAGCATAAGATGGGTTCTGCAAATATTTAACTTTCATTTAATTAGTTAACAAGACTGGACATTTTCCCATGTGTTTGCTATTAAAATACTACATTTTGTAACATGGAAATAGGTCCTAAGATCTGCATTATTTGACAAGAGTCTCTCTTGGCCCCTCAGATACTTTGTAGCTAAAAAGAGGATGCAAAGCATGTAGAGAAATTGCCGGTAATCCCCAGCTGGCTTTGAAAGAAGAATTATGGATCTTAGACACCTTTATTTCCCCTGAAAACGAATTTTAACATAGTTTCTAACTTATTATCTATTCTCTCATCTATTGTGATAGCAGTGATGTGCTACTGAATTTAACCACTCCAAGTGTGTGAACGTGTGTGTGTGTGTATGTGTGAATGTGCGCATTCTTGCATGCATGTAAGTCCAAGGAAAAGTATTCTTACGCATGTGAGAAAGTATAAACAAGGAGCTAAAAGACAAAAAGAAATACTCAGTTTGATATTACAAGGACTATGGTTTTTACTCACTGTACTATCTATGGAAAAGTATTTAAGAATAAGGCTTTCTGTAATCTTCTACTTTGTGATTAAAAATCAAGATTCTTGATCTTTTTTTGTTAAAATCACTTGCCTGATCTGTGTAAATAAAAAACTCTCAATTTCCACCTAAGGTGTATTTTTCTAATCAAGCCCACCAAAACTGGAGATCCTTTAATATATGGTCAAATTTAAACTGGATTTTATTACCACATGCTGGAATCCCAAAGAGTCTGTCTTAATAACCTTTTCAGAGTGTGCATTACATATAACCTGGGGATAATGAAATACAATTATATGTTCTTTAATAAGTTACTTCAAGTTATCACCTACATGTTTACTGAAGATGATTAACATCCTTCCTCCTGAGGTTTTTCATAATACCATTTCATTTTCAAAATGGTTCCCCTACTCCACAACACATTTTTTTTAACCTGATTCATAGCTGCCACTATAAATTGAATTTTCATTTTGACTAAATTTGTAATTATCAGAAACAACACATTACAAAAACATTTTAAGTCAGTAAGTATTCTATATAAAATAGAATTGTTTTGTTTTGTTTTTACCAGAGTCCGGCAAAGAATTAAGATCTGCACACAACACCAGTGGAATAGTTCCAAATTCTCCCAATGCACTGGACTGGAGGCTTCTCGAGGCTTTATCAATGATGTTCTTCACTTCTGAGAGGAACATCATTGTTTGAACCAACTTCACATCAGAGTATTCAGGGTCCCAGTGCATATGAGCATTAGCCACGAGAATAAGTTGTTTTTCTGTTCCAAGATGTGGCTTTCCAGCTATATTAGATAAAAAGAAAACAAACAAACAAAACCTGTCCATAACCCCATATATGCTCACAGGGTCTGAAAGCAAGTAATATCTCAGAATCTTGGGAATAATAAAGAAGGCTAAAATTTAGTTAACAATCTCCCACCTGATGACTGATCTACCCTACAACAAACCTGAGAAATAGACATCTAACCTCTCGGTTGAGTACTTCCAGCATAGGGTATTCACTACTTGAACAGAGACAGCCCATTCTATTTGGGACAGCTTGATTTTTAAATAGTTCCATCTCCTTAAAACTTCTGGTCTTCTAGATGTCCTAAATTGAGCATCATAAAATTAAATTGACACCCTTTTTCTTAAGATATATTTAAGATAGTCACTAAGTTCCATCTTTCATCTTTTCTATCCCTCAGATTAAATATCCCCATTTCCAGCTGTTCCTCAAGTGACAGAAGTTTTCAGTTCTTAGCATGATGGTCACTCTAAATATACATTTAATTTGAAATAAGTGGTCCATTTCTCCAAAACTCAAGACCTTTAAAATAATGACTAAAAGGTCAGGAAGAGAAGAAGTCAGCATACAGAATATTCTTGTTGCCAAGAAATTATATAAGTGTATGGAGTTCTTCTCTCTGAGCAGTCATTTTAACTAATATTTACTTCAGCATTTTATGTGAAAAATTCTTGAGGAGAAAAGAAAGCTGTTTTTTTCCTTTGGCTTTACCCCTTTTAAGATTTGAAATACTTTTCTGGGCAATGCTTCCTCATCTTGAGCTTTGTGGTAAAGATAAATGGATATAAGGTTTTAGAATCTAAGATTTAAATTCTGAGTTTCTTCAGGTGTTAGACAAGACTATTAATATGTAACAAATTTTCTGTTTTCTATTAAATTTTGGAGGTCAATTTCATAGGAAGTGGAAAGGTCACTCACATGACATTTCAATCAATTCTTTTCGAAGTTCTAGCAGTACAGCAACTCCAATGTTATCTTTTGTCATGACTCTGTTCAGCATAGCTTCAGACCCTTCTGAATTTGCCATTGCTAGCTGATTAAATTCAACAGTGTGTTTCTGAACCAAAGTAAATCTAAAACAAAAACAAAAATAAAAACACACACATAAATATAAAATTGAGAATACCAAGACATTAGCTTTGTGGAAAATGCAATCTTCCCAAACTTCCTTAACAGATATGATGGCATGTAAATTACATTATGGAAAATCCTCCACACTTAACACCAAGCTTCCCATGTCCATTTAAGTTGTTCTCAGTCTGTTACGGATACAAATAACATTTTGATAAACTTTTACAACTTAAGATAATGTAGTCATCTTCTGTTTAGGTTTCACATTGGAAAATTCCATCTTACAATTTTAAAATAATTCTCTTCCTAAGTACAGGCTTAAGAATCTCTCCACCATCCCAGAGGGAATGCAATTACAAGGTGTTTCAAGTAACAGTTGGAGTTAAACCCTAGCAAACACCTAAAGAAACAGCAGCACTTTCAACATGTCCTCCAAAACACTATTTCTGATGAATCAAAACAAAACCCTCTAAGTCAACAGTACTGTTTTCTTGAGTAATAATGTAACGCCTCATTCTCTTACTTGCCAACTAATTTCCATTCCCTTGGCCCCCACCCTGCAAACAGAGAAAGTTTTCTTTTTAAGAAATAAGATGACTGGGAATTCCCTGGCGGTCCAGTAGTTAGGATTCTGCACTTCCACTGCAGGAGGCAAGGTTCGATGCCTGGTCTGGGAACTAAGATCCTGCATGCCATGTGGCTCAGCCAAAAAAAAGAAAAGAAAGAAAGAAAGAAGACGACTTACTTTTCTGTCTTAAAGAATATTGCACAGCCATCAACATGTTTTCTTTCTTGTTCTGACATTGTCCTAGCTCTAGATTTAGGACTAAAGAATCCATTATAGCCACGTTCTTTCAGTTCTACCAGAAAAAAACTGTAATACTGTTCTGTTTCAACCTCCTGAAAAATTGTAAATAGCAGAGTTATTTCATAAGACAAAAATCAGTCCTATGCATTACCTTTATATGTACAGTTTGAGAGCTTAAAATAATTTCAAAGGACTGATCTGCAGAATGAAGAATTACATTTTTTTGATGTAATTTACCTGAAACCAATCAGAACACCTACTTGTCATTTTACAGGTACCAGTTGATAAGGTCAATTCTTTGTTTAGGAGTAAAGAATAGAAAGACATACACCCCTGTACATATATATTTCCTTATATTTTAGAATTGGCATAGAACAAAAATCAGAGAGGTAACAGGAACTCCACAGATCAAATTTCATGCCACAAGGAGAGTGACTTGCCCAAGGTCATCTAAGTTATTATGAGAGTTGGACTGAGAACCCAGTTACTGTGCACCAGGTTCAATGCCCTTTCCACTTTGACCTAACTATTCAATTACCACTGGTAGTAAAGCAAAATTATACCTTGATAGTGCCACAATTTCAGTAACATTGCCACCCAATTAAAAAATAGTGTACAGGGGCATCAGGGAGGAAAAAGTAAACATTTAGCTGTCATAGCAAACACTTAAAACCCAGCTTAACCCATTTGCTTAATTTGGCAGCACACTGCTACAAAGCACAGCAGGCAGTGAATGCTCCCAGAATTCACTAAATACAGAAAAAGTCCATATTTTAAGAACTGCTAAAGCTAGGACTTCAAATGTGTCAGTGTAATGCGTTCCCAAGCTGTTCCTTGCTTGATCAATGTTGGGGCATTTCTGCAATTTAAACAAGTGCTCTTCTGATGACTCACCTGAAGACTTATGACATCAGCATTGCAACTCAAGATTTCTTGAATAATGGCCTTTTTCCTGTAGTCCCAATTTAGTGCCCATGATGGACAGTAGCCATATAACTGCCGGGTCGCATATTTATCACAAAGAACATTATAGCACATGACAGAAAACAAGGCTGTAGGAAAGATAACTTTACTTATTCACACACGTGGCAGAAAAAAAAAAACATAATTAATTTCAATAGTTTTCACTTAAATGCTAAGTTTGACTTTATTCATTCAATATATATTCACTGAAAAGCTACTATATGCCAGACATGGCATAAGTAATGTTAGAAAATAAATGAAGGACAGGTATGTGAACAAATTATAATATAAATAAATAATGTGTCTCCTGCTACAGAGGTACACACAGAAGGTTCAAAAACTAACAGAATACGATCTTAAGTCCTTCAGCCTCTAAGACCAGGGCTCCTCATTTCTATGTTCCCTCCACCACTTCAACAATTGTTAATGTAGAATGTGGAAATCTGACAGGTAGTTTTCTTAACAGGCATCTCTACTTTTCTTCTACAGAGCAACTACTATTAATTCACATGAAAGAAAAGGGGTATTATAGACCAAATCCTGTTGCACACATCACAGAAGTGCTCAAACTATTTTCATAGAATTTTAAAAGGAGATTAGAGGTCATTAGTTCGATTTCTCTTTCAAGTAGGTGTTTTGGCTATCTTAAACTTTTGTATTATCAAATACATCTGGAACACAGTACAGTTTGGAAACTTACAGTATAGAAAGATTTTGGTGTATTTATTATAACTGAATTTGATCAATACTTTAGAGCAGAGTTCCTCAACAGCAGCACCTCTGATCTCTAGCCACAAGATGCCAAGAGCACTTCTACCAGTTGTTAACAATCAGAAAATATCTCCAGGCATTGCCAAATGTCTTTGGGGGGATAAAATTGCCTCTGGTTGAGAAGTACTGCTTTATACCAAACTTTCCGTACCATAGTATAGAGACCAGGTAAACAAGTCTTCGTTATTATCTCCCAAACCAAATCAACCTTAAGCATTCTACTGTAACACTGCCCAAAATCTAAAGCATACCAACAATACTATTAGGTTTACAAAGAAAAAGTAAAAATAAGATTTAAAAAATTAGGCTACCAACCAGTTGGCCGTGTTCTGTCTGGTTCTTGTAACATAATCCAAGATCTTGGAGGTGGTTGTTCTGTTGAAACTAGTTGAATATAAAACACAAAATTAAACAATATTCTTACATGTCTTTCTAAAAAAAATGGTTTAATCAAATGACCACTTACTTCTTTTTGCAGTACCTGCCAAATTATCAAGCAAATAGTTCAGTAGCCTTCTTGTTCCATCTGGTTCCAGATAGAGGTTCAATATATCCTGGGTAAGTGGATTTCCTGGAAATGTTTTTTAAATAGGTAAAATGAAACCAAGACAAATACTAAAATATTTCAAAACTGAAAAATATACCAAAATTATCAGATCATCTATAACAATGTATATTAACTATATATATTAACCATATATATAACTGTATATAAAAAATTATATATTAACTCAACATACCAAACTAGAATATTATTTTTTTCAGCTTTTGATGTGAAGAATAAAAATGATTCATACCACATTCTATAGAAGTATCCAAAAAATGATTATTAATAGACTGATGTCAATATAGAAGATATCTAATAGTGCTCTGCATCTGACCCTGCCTCATCAACACTTTCATAATGATCAAAAGAGAGTAAAACTGGATTGGGGAAGAGGTGGAAGAAGGACTAGGCAAAGGAAAGGTGAGAGCCAATATAATGAATCACAGAATCAAAATTTAAGAACGCTACAAAGTTAATAAGAAAACAGCCTAATGACAAATGCAGTCTAGCACTTAGAATTTTTAAAATTCTAATGAATAAAGTAACAGGATGGGACAGACTTGGTTTAAGATTAAGCCACTAATGAAGGGGAAAACCCCAGGGCAGTGATCCAACAGTAAATTCAATCACTGTTTCGTAAGTGCCAAAAATGAAAGCAAATGCAATGATTTACATGTATTGTTAATAGTCTCAAATTCTCTCAGAAGGACTTCTTATGTACAAGTAACAGCACAGTACACTGTTTCAAAAGCAAAGTTCCTATCCATGCTCCATTTTAAGAAAGACTAATAAATTCTATAGATGGAAGATAGGTAAAATGATGAGAGATCTTAGCCATTCCAAATTAAAAAAAAAAAAAAAAAAAAGGTATGGAATATAAGAATGATCACCACACAGAGAAAAAAGCGTTTTTTTCCTTTTCTCTTGTGAAAGAGTAGACTCAAAAGGCAGAATGAGGACCAAGCTCAGAATAGAAGTGTTTGTTAAACATTAGAATTATTTAAGATGAAATGCCCTGACCTGTGAGGTAGTGGAGTATCCTTCATTAAAAGCTGGATTACACGGATGGGAAGAATCCTAAGTTAGGATTTTAAGAACTGTAAAGGTAAAAACATGCTCCTATAAGTGCAAAGTATATATTTGTAGGAAGACAAGTAACAATAGTATCATTCCCCATATGTGTACAGTTCTTTACAGCTACCAGAGTCCTGAAATTTTCATTTAGTCACAATCCTTTGAGACAGGTAGCTATAACCTGAAAGTTACCAGGACCCTGTTAAGGATATCTCGAGAAAATGAAGTCAACCAAAAAACTTCTCAGTACCAGGTAAGCATACCATTCTAACTAGACCCACATTACTGCTGTATTTTTACTACTTTCTAGTGCAAAAGTATTTAAAGGTAACTGCTGAGTACTTATAACTATGTGATGATCCTCCCTTCTAAGATCTTTCTATAAAATTAAAAACGATCCCCAAACCCAAACATCTATTTTTGACTCTCTAATAAATGCATGAAGCCAAATGGTATATTTCCCCCAACATCTGCTTGTTCTTTGGAATTCCTTTAAATTTAAAATTAATCTACTTTTCATTGCCTAGAAAAATAATACACATAGGGTAAACTTAACAAGTACAATACAATTCTGGAATTAAAACATGATATTGAGTCTCAGAACTAAGGAACAAAAGTGAATGAGAGAAGTCGTTTCTGGAAAGATGAAGTAAACATACTTTTCCCTATTTCTCCTGCTGAATACAACTAAAATCCCATTAATTATGTGTAAAGAAATGTAAGACTCTGAAATGCGGTAAGAAGGCAGAATGTTCAGAGACCTCAGGACCTGAGGAACAACACAGTGGTGAATTCCTTGGGTTTACTCTTTGTCTCATATATCCCAGACACAGAGCTAAGAAGCCAGCAACACAGACACACCAATGGGTACAGAAAAAAAAATTCCAACAAAAGCCAAAGGGCCAGGAAAGGGCAGCCTAACAAAACAAAACTTTTAGATAGTAACAGCTCTACTACAGCTAAACACCAAAGAAACATACATGGCATCCTCTCTACTCATGCCAGCAAAGACCAAGCAGGGAGCTTAGACTTCCACCCTTATGAGGAAGTAAGGAGGTACCCCAACACCCCTAGCAGGGTAGCGTCAGAGAAGGCCAAGAAGGTAGCTGGGACTTTTATCCCCTCCAGGCAGTAACAAGCACCTCCTCCTCTGCCCTGTGGTGTCAGCAGAGACCAAGAAGGGAAGCCTGGACTTCCACCCCAACCCGCAGTAATGAGGTGCTCTTCCGCCTCCTTTCTGGGGATGACATCAGAGGAGGCTGAGGAGAGTCAAGACTTTTACCATCTCCCACCAGTAATGAGGTCACCCCAATGCAGTGACTATGGAGACCACATAAGGAGCCAAAACTGCCACCTGCACCCAGCTGACCCTCAGGTGTCAACAAAGGCTAAGTGGAATCTTAACTCCTGCCTCCCCTGGCAGTAAGGAGATGGTGTTCTCCATTTTCCCTGCCACAGCAGTGTTAGAGAAAGCCAGCAAAAAGGTTTAAATAAGATCCAGAGTCTTATAACATAATGTGAATATGTCCAGCTTCAAATGAAAATCACTAATCATACCAAGAACCAGGAAAATTTCAAACTGAATGAAAAAGATAATAGATTCCAACACTGAGATGATAGAAACATTAGAATGATCTGAGCAAAACAGAGAAGGCATGATAAAAATGCTTCAATGAAAAATTACAAACATGCCTGAAATAAAACGACAAAAAAACAAGAAGACTCAGTAAACAAAAAGAAAGTTTTGGTAAACAAATGAAATGTAAAAAACCAAATGGAAATATTAAAACTGTAAAATAGGATAAATGAAGTAAAAAACTCAGTTGGATGGGTTCAACAGCAGAATGGAGGGTCAGAGGAAAGAATCAGTGAACTGGAAGATATAACACTAGAATTACGCAATCTGAACAACAGAAACAGATTGAAAAAAATAAATGAACAGAGAGCCTCAGGGACCAGTGGAACTACAACAAAAAATTTAGCATTCATGTCCTCAGAGCAACAGAAGCAGAAGAGCACAGGGCTGAAGAAGTACTAAAGAAATGGTGAAAGCTCCCCCAATTTGGCAAGAAACCTAAACCTATAGATTCAAGAAATTCAAACAGGACAAACCCAAAGGAATCTATACCAAGCAACATCATAATTAAACTTCTGAAAACTAAAGACAAAGGAAAAAATCTTGAAGGCAGCCAGAGAAAAACAACCTTATCTGTAGGGGAGAAACAATATGAATAACCACAAATTTCTCATCACAAACCAGAAGAAAGTGGCATGGTATTTTTCAAGTGCTGAAAGAAAAGAACTGTCAACCCAGAATCCTATATCCAGTGAAAATATCCTTTGGGAATGAAGGAGAAACAAAGACACTTTCAGATGACAGAGAACTAAGAGACTCTGTTGCCAGCAGACCCTCCCCTAAGAGAACCATTAATGAAAGTTCTCTAAATGGAAAGGAAATGATAATAGAAGGAACCCTGGAATATCAGGAAGGAAGAAAAAAGATTATGGTTTAATAAAGGGGGGGGCAAATATAATAGGCTTTCCTTCTCTTAAGTTTTCTAAATCATGTTTGGCAGCTAATTGGGGGAGCAGGCAAATAAAAGGTCATAAAAAGAGTTATGGTTTTTATACGTCACTCAAACTGGTAAAGTAGTAACACCAGAAGACTGATAAATTAAGTTTATACACTGAAATACCTAGAGCAACCACTGAAAAAGATAATTCAAACACATCACAGACAAATTAAAATGGAAATGTAAAAAGATGCTCAAGTAACCCATAGGAAAGCAAGAAAAAAAACAGAAAAACAAAAGGAGAACAAACAGAAAACAAAAAATAAAGTGGCAGATGTAAGCCCCAATAAATCAATAATTATAGTAAATGTAAATGGTCTAAATAAACCAATTAAAAGACAGAAAATTGGCAGAGTGGATTTAAAAACATGACCCAACTATATGCTATCAACAAGAAACTCACTTCAAATATAACAATATAAGCAGGTTGAAAGGAAAAGGATGGAAAAAAATCATGCAAACATTAGTCAGAGGAAAGCAGGAGTGACTATATTAATATCAGATCAAGTAGATTTCAGAGAAAATCACTACACTGCGAGTGGCCTTATATAACGATAAAGGGCCAATCCTCCAAGAAGAATTAGCAATTCTAAATGTGTATCTATCAAACAACAAAACTGCAAACTATTTTAAGCAAAAACAGTTCCATCCAAAAACTGATGGAACTGAAAGGACAATAGAGAACTCTACAATTACAGTTGAAGATGTCAACACCCCTCTCTCAAAAATTGATAGAACCGGACAAAAGTCCACAATACCATCAATCTAATAGATACTAGACAAATATATTGGTTCTAATTGCTATTTATACATCATCTACACAATAACAGCAGAATACAAAACTCTTGTCCAATGCCAAGGGACAAATACTAGGACAGATCATATCCTGGGCCATAAAACCAAACGTCCACAAATTTAAAAGAACTGAAATTATGTAGAATGTATTCTTCAACCACAATGGAATGACACTAAAAATCAATAACTGAAAGACAACAGGAAAATCTGCAAACACTTGGAAAATTCTGAATGATCCATGGGTCAAAGAGGAAGTCTGAAGGGAAATTTCAAAATGCACTGAGCTAGTGAAAATAAAATTTGTTGCTGGACACAGCTAAAGCAGGGCCAAGAGGGAGAGTTACAGCACTAAATGCATACATCAGAAGAAAAAAGTCCCAATTCAATAATCTAAGCTTCTACCCTAAGAACCAAGAGAAAAAGAGTAAAACAAACCCAAAGAAAAAGCAGCGTAGAAATACTAAAGAGCAGAAATCAGTGAAAATGAAAACAGAAAAATGGAGGAAAAATATTTTAAAGCTGTTTCTTTGAAAAGATCAATAAAACTGACGAACCTTTAACCAAGACTGATAAAGAAAAAGAGAGACAAAAATTACCAATATCAACAACGAAAGGGGGATAAGGCTATCACTACAGACCCTACAGAAATCAGAAGGATAAGGGAATACTATAAACAACTCTACATACATAAATTTAACAACACAGATGATATGGGCCACTTCCCTGAAAAACACAACCATCACAACTCACCCAGTAGATAATTTAATAGCACTACACCTAGTAAAGGAAATGAATTCATAATTTTAAAACTACCAGAAAAGAAATCTCCAACCCAGACTGCTGCACTGAAAAATTCTACTAAACATTTAAAAAAGGATTAACTCTAATTCTACAGAATCTCTTCTGGAAAACAGAAGATGAGGGAACACTTTCAAATTCATTTCATAAAGCTAATATCACCTTGATACCAAAACCAGGCAAAGTGAGTATAAAACAAACAAAAAACAAAACTACAGACAAATATCTCTCATGAATACAGTCAAAAATCATTAAAACATTAGCATACACTTATCAGCAATAAACAAATTATACACCATGATCAAGCGGATTTTATTCCAGGAATGCAAGCCTGGTTCAATATTCAAAAATTAATTACCAGGCTAAAGAAGAAAAATTATATATCACATCATATCAACTGATGGAGACCAAACATTTGACAAAATTAAATACCCATTCATGATTTAAAACTCTCAGAAAAAGAAGGATAGAAGGAAAAATCCTCAAATTGATAGGGCATCTACAAAATACCCATGCTAACATTATACTCAATAATGAAGACAGAATACTTTCTAAGATCAGGGAAAAGGGGGGATGTCTGCTCTCACAACTCTTATTCAACACCGTGCTGCAAGTTCTGGTCAGTGCCATAAGGCAAGAAAAAGGAAAGAAAAACATACATATTGGAAAGAAATAAACTTCTCCCTATTTGCAGGTGACCAATTTTCTACATAGAAAAAAATTTTTTAATTACCAAAAAATCTACAAAAAATAGAAAAACCAACTCCTAGAACTAGAATTGGGTTCAACAAAGTAGAAGGATACAAAATAAAAATACAAAAATCCATTATATTTCTATATACTGGGAAAGAAAACATGGACAGCAAAATTTAAAATACATTATCAAGTATAAATCTAACAAAACATTTACAGGACTTTTATACCAAAAACTACACAACAGTGATGAAAAAAATCAAAATCTAAATAGATGGAGAGACATAACACGTTCATTGACTCGAAGACTCTACATACTAAAGACGTCAGTTCTCCCCAATTTGACATACAAGTTATCAAAACCCCAGTAATATTTTTTTGTAACTATAGATAAGATTATTCTAAAATGTATATGGAAAGGCCAAAGAATTAGAATAGCTAAAAC
Organism: Balaenoptera borealis; assembly: GCF_965194805.1. Classification (NCBI taxonomy): domain Eukaryota; kingdom Metazoa; phylum Chordata; class Mammalia; order Artiodactyla; family Balaenopteridae; genus Balaenoptera; species Balaenoptera borealis. The sequence goes on from NC_138867.1 coordinate 166,613,263, forward strand.
CATTCTGAAGAAGTAGGCTATAGAGGAGGAATCAGTGTATCTATTTCAAGAATTATTACCCTATTTCAAGTTCCAAAAACTACGTGATATTGGCAGAAACACAGACACACAGATCAATGAAAAGAACAGAGAATCCACACAGATTTGTCCAATTGTCCAGTGCAAAAGCAATTCAGTGGAGGACAGACTTTTCAACAAATCTTGCTGGAGCAACTGGACATGCACGAGCAAAAAACAAACCTTGAATTAATCCTCACGTCTTTTCACTCAAAATGGATTACAGACTTAAATGTAAAACAAAATCATAAATCTTTTAGTACAAAAAACTGGAGAAAATCTTTGGGATCTAGAGCTATTTCAAAGAGTTCTTAGACTTGACATCAAAAGCAAGAGCCATAAAAGGAAAAACTGAAAAACTGGATTTCGTCAAAATTAAAATTTTCCTACATAAAAGACCCTGTGTGGTATTGTGATTTATATTAAGAAATATATATTTGGTTTTCATCCACTGTTCCTGGCACACATATCCTAAAACCTCTGATATTTCCTAAGTGATCAGAGTGATAAAGATGCCTCGTTATGTTAATGAGGTGACTTTTGGCCTTACCTGAAAGACGGGGCTGGTTGCCAAGAGAACCCACTATGTGATTAGAGAGTTGGAACTTTCAGTCCCACCCTGCTAAAGGGAGAGAGGCTGGAGGTTAAACCAATCACCATCAATGGCCAATGATCTAATCAATTATGCCTATGTAATGAAGCCTCCATAAAAACCTGAAAGGATGGGGCTCAGAGACCTCTGGGTTGGTGAACATGTGGAGATTCAGGGAGAGTGGTGTGCCTGGAAGACGGCATGGAAGCTCTGTGCCCTTTCCCCATAACTTGGCCTATGCATTTCTCCAATTTGGCTATTCCTGAGTTATATCCTTTCACAATAAACAGGTAATCTAGTGAGTAAATGGGTTATCTGAGTTCTGTGAGTCACTCTAGCAAGTTAATCAAACCCAAGGAGGGGGTCATGGGAACCTCCAATCTGTAGCTGGTTGGTCAGACACACAAGCACAGATGACAACCTGGGTTGTGACTGGCATCTGAAGTTGGAAGGAAAGGGGAAAGGGGCAGTCTTGTAGGACTGAGCCCTTTACCTATGGAAACTGATGCTATCTCTAGGTAAGTAGTGTCAGAACTGAGTTGAATTGTAGGACACCCAGCTAGTGTCCTAGAATTGCTTGTTGGTGTTGGGGGAAATCACCCACCCACCCTCCCACCCTATTAAGTGGATGAAAAGACAGGCTATATACTGGGAGAAAATATTTGCAAATCACATATTTGACAAAACCATAGTATCGAAAATATATAAAGGACTCCCAAACTTCAACAGCAAAAAAGTAAACAATCCAATTAGTGCATGGGCAAAGGAATAAGAAATATTTCACATACAATGCTATACAGAGGACAAATAAGCACATGCAAAGATGTTCAGTACCTTTAACTGTTGGGGAAATGCAAATTACAACTACAATGAGATATCACTATCCAGCTATCAGAAAGGCCAGAATAAAAACAGTGACAAAATCAAGCCTTGGTAAATTTAAGAAAATTGAAATAGTATCAAGTATCTTTTCCGACTACAATGCTATGAGACTAGATATCAATTACAGGAAAAAAATCTGTAAAAACCACAAACACATGAGGCTAAACAATACACTACTAAATAACCAAGAGATCACTTAAGAAATCAAAGAGGAAACCAAAAAATACCTAGAAACAAATGACAATGAAAACACAACGACCCAAAACCTATGGGATGTAGCAAAAGCAGTTCTAAGAGGGAAGTTTACAGCAATACAATCCTACCTCAAGAAACAACAAACATCTCAAATAAACAAACTAACCCTACACCTAAAGCATTAGAGAGAAGAACAACAAAAAAACCCCAAAGTTAGCAGAAGGAAAAGAAATCATAAAGATCAGATCAGAAAGAAATGAAAAAGAAATGGAGGAAACGATAGCAAAGATCAATAAAACTAAAAGCTGGTGCTTTGAGAAGATAAACATAATTGATAAACCATTAGCCAGACTCATCAAGGAAAAAAGGGAGAAGACTCAAATTAATAGAATTAGAAATGAAAACGGAGAAGTAACCACTGACACTGCAGAAATACAAACGATCATGAGAGATTACTACAAGCAACTCTATGCCAATAAAATGGACAACCTGGAAGAAATGGACAAATTCTTAGAAAAGCACAACCTTCTGACATTGAACCAGGAAACTGAAAATATAAACAGACCAATCACAAGCACTGAAATTGAAACTGTGATTAAAAATCTTCCAAAAAATAAAAGCCCAGGACCAGTTGGCTTCAGAGGCAAATTCGATCAAACATTTAGAGAAGAGCTAACACCTATACTTCTCAAACTCTTCCAAAATATAGTGGAGGGAGGAACAATCCCAAACTCATTCTACGAGGCCACTATCACCCTGATACCAAAACCAGACAAAGATGTCACAAAAAAAAGAAAACTACAGGTCAATATCACGGACGAACATAGATGCAAAAATCCTCAACAAAATACTAGCAAACAGAATCCAACAGCACATTAAAAGGATCATACACTATGATCAGGTGGGGTTTATCCCAGGAATGCAAGGATTCTTCAATATACACAAATCAATGTGATAAACCATATTAACAAATTGAAGGAGAAAAACCACATGATCATCTCAATAGATGCAGAAAAAGCTTTCGACAAAATTCAATACCCATTTATGATAAAAACCCTCCAGAAAGCAGGCATAGAGGGAACTTACTTCAACATAAGAAAGGCCATATATGACAAACCCACAGCCAACACCGTTCTCAGTGGTGACAAACTGAAACCATTTCCACTAAGATCAGGAACAAGACAAGGTTGCGCACTCTCACCACTATTATTCAACATAGTTTTGGAAATTTTAGCCACAGCAATCAGAGAAGAAAAAGAAATAAAAGGAATCCAAATCGGAAAAGAAGAAGTAAAACTGTCACTGTTTGCAGATGACATACTATACATACAGAATCCTAAAGATGCTACCAGACAACTACTAGAGGTAAGCAATGAATCTGATAAAGTAGCAAGATACAAAATTAATGCACAGAAATCTCTTGCATTCCTATACACTAATGATGAAAAATCTGAAAGAGAAATTAAGGAAACACTCCCATTTACCATTGCAACAAAAAGAATAAAATACCTAGGAATAAACCTACCTAAGGAGACAAAAGACCTGTATGCAGAAAACTGTAAGACACTGATGAAAGAAATTAAAGATGATACCAATAAATGGAGAGATATACCAAGTTCTTGGATTGGAAGAATCAACATTGTGAAAATGACTATACTACCCAAAGCAATCTACAGATTCAATGCAATCCCTATCAAACGATCAATGGCATTTTTCACAGAACTAGAACAAAAAATTTCACAATTTGTATAGAAACACAAAAGACCACGAATAGCCAAAGCAATCTGGAGAAGGAAAAACGGAGCTGGAGGAATCAGGCTCCCTGACTTCAGACTATACTACAAAGCTACAGTAATCAAGACAGTATGGTACTGGCACAAAAACAGAAATATAGATCAATGGAACAGGATAGAAACCCATGCACGTATGGTCACCGTATCTTTGATAAAGGAGGCAAGAATATACAATGGAGAAAAGGCAGCCTCTTCAATAAGTGGTGCTGGAAAAATGGACAGCTACTTGTACAAGAATGAAATTAGAACACTCCCTAACACCATACACAAAAATAAACTCAAAATGGATTAAAGACCTAAATGTAAGGCCAGACACCATCAAACTCTTAGAGGAAAACCTAGGCAGAACACTCTATGACATAAATCACAGCAATATCCTTTTTGGCCCACCTCCTAGAGAAATGGAAATAAAAACAAACAAATGCAACCTAATGAAACTTAAAAGCTTTTGCACAGCAAAGGAAACAATAAACAAGACAAAAAGACAACCCTCAGAATGGGAGAAAATATTTGCAAATGAAGCAACTGACAAAGGATTAATCTCCAAAACATACAAGCAGCTCATGCAGCTCAATATCAAAAAAACAAACAACCCAATCCAAAAATGGGCAGAAGACCTAAATAGACATTTCTGCAAAGAAGATATACAGATAGCCAACAAACACATGAAAGGATGCTCAACATCACTAATCATTAGAGAAATGCAAATCAAAACTAGTGAGGTATCATCTCACACCGGTCAGAATGGCCATCATCAAAAAGTCTACAAACAATAAATGCGGGAGAGGGTGTGGAGAAAAGGGAACCCTCTTGCACTGTTGGTGGGAGTGTAAATTGATACAGCCACTATGGAGAACAGTATGGAGGTTCCTTAAAAAACTAAAAATAGAACTACCATACGACCCAGCAATCCCACTACCAGGCATATACCCTGAGAAAACCATAATTCAAAGAGTCATGTACCACAATGTTCACTGCAGCTCTATTTACAATAGCCAGGACATGGAAGCAACCTAAGTGTCCATCAACAGATGAATGGATAAAAATGTGGCACATACATACAATGGAATATTATTACTCAGCCATAAAGAGAAACAAAATTGAGTTATTTGTAGGGAGGTGGATGGACCTAGAGACCGTCACACAGAGTGAAGTAAGTCAGAAAGAGAAAAATAAATACCGTATGCTAACACATATATATGGAATCTAAAAAAAACAAAAAATGGTCCTGAAGAACCTAGGGGCAGGACAGGAATAAAGACACAGATGTAGAAAATGGACTTGAGTACACCGGGAGGGGGAAGGGTAAGCTGGGACAAAGGGAGAGAGTGGCATGGACATATATATATACACTACCAAATGTAAAACAGAAAGCTAGTGGGAAGCAGCCACATAGCACAGGGAGATCAGCTCAGTGCTTTGTGTCCACCTAGAGGAGTGGGATAGGGAGGATGGAGGGAGGCGCAAGAGGGAGGAGATATGGGGATATATGTATATGTATTGCTGATTCACTTTGTTATACAGCAGAAACTAACACACCATTGTAAAGCAATTTTACTCCAATAAAGATGTTAAAAAAAAAAAAAACCAACAGTGACAATACCAAACGCCAATAAGGATGCAAAGAAACTGGATCACTCATTTATTACTGGTGAAAATGTAAAATAGTACAGCCACTCTGGAAAACAACCTGGCAGTTTCTTTAAAAAACTGACCATGAAACTAACCTATGACCCAGCAACTGCACTCCTGGGCATTTATCTTAGAGAAATGAAGACTTACATTCACACAATAACCTGCTCACAGAATGTTAACAGCAGCTTCATCTGTAACAGCAAAATACTGGAAACCACCCAGATGTCCTTAAACAGGTCAATGGTTAAACAACCTGTGATACATCCATACCAAGGAATACTACTCATCAATATAAAGGAGCAAACACCCAACAACCTGGGTGAATCTCCAAAGAATTAACCTTGGGTGGGGGGAGGGGAACCCAATCTCAAAAGGTTACACACAGCATGATTCTATGTATATATTATTTTTGAAATAACAAAATTATAGAAATGGATAACATATCAGTGGTTGTCAGAAGTTAAGGAGTGAACTGGGGCAAGAGGAAAGCAAGTGTGGCTATCAAAGGGCAACATAAGGGATCCTTCGGTGATGGAACTGTTCTGTACCTTGACTGTATCAATGTCAATATCCTGGTTGTGATGCTGTACTACAGTTTTTGTTTTGTTTTGTTTTGGTTTTGTTTTGTGTTTTCTGGCTGCGGTGGGTCTTCGTTACTGCGTGCAGGCTTTCTCTAGTTGCAGTGAGCGGGGGCTACTTTTTGTTGTGGTGCGCGGGCTTCTCATTGCGGTGGCTTCTCTTGTTGCGGAGCACAGGCTCTAGGTGCGTGGGCTCGGTAGTTGTGGCTCGCGGGCTCTAGAGTGCAGGCTCAGTAGTTGTGGCGCACGGGCTTAGTAGCTCCTCAGCATGTGGGATCTTCCCGGACCAGGGCTTGAACCTGTGTGTCCTGCACTGGCAGGCGGATTCTTAACCACTGCGCCACCAGGGAAGTCTATGTACTAGTTTTGAAAGATGTTCTCACTGGGGGGAAATTGGTAAAAGGCACATGGATTGTTCCCTGCATTATTTCTTACAGGTTCATGTAAATCTCTTATCTCAAAATAAAAAAAATGAATACACTATCTAAGGTTCTAGTCCTATCTTTCACAGTAGAACAATTTTGAAGAACATGGAAAAATGTAAAAAAATAAAAATAAAAGGGACGCATGCTAGCCCTATGCAATCAACTTTAAAGAAAATGATATGAACTGATTCACAAGGCAGAAATACTTTGGCTCTGTACAAATGGATAATATAGCAAATAGATGTGATTTCTGAACTAAGTGATACATTTTCTCTTCCAAATAATTAACTGGTGCCATGAGAAATCATGAAAGAAGTTTTCAGAGAGCAAGGAAAATGTAACTGTTTTAAGAAGTAGCTAGCACAGCATTAAAGTGTAAGTTGCAAAGCTCAGGAAAATAACATAGGATTTATCTTAAAAAGGTGAAATCAAGTGAAAAGACTGCTATTGTAGACAGACGTGTAACAATATCCAACAGAATAGCTGAGATAAACAAATTATCTCGGTGAAACTATACTTCCAAGAAAGAAACATAAAGGCATAAATGTCCAACAGTAAAGGATCTTTCTGAAGTGGAAGACCAAGGACTAATCAAAAACAAATGTGCCATAAAGACTTCCCTACCTGGCCCCAGCGTTTACTTAAATCAGTGTGAAAATTTGTGAACAATGACCCTAACTTCAAATAAAGTTTGTAAATCCTTAGAGAAATGAATACAGATTAAGGTTTATAAAATATATACTATAAGATTACAAAACCTTGAACCAGAAGGACATACAACAGTAGCTGCCTCTGGGACAAGAAAGAGACTAGAAGAGGAACAAAGAGGGCCTTAATGTTCTGTAATGTTCTATTTCTTTTGCATTAAAAAACAGACACAAAAGTGACAAAATATTAATTGTTAATTCTGGTAGTCTGTATATGAATTACACTTTGCTACATTTTATATTTTTGTTTTTCAAATTTAAAAATAGGAAAATAAGAATAAATTAGACTTATCATGGGGAGATACAACAGAAAAGGCATTTATTTGCAGCTCACATTTCCCTGACTTCCATTTTAAGAGGCCTCAGCCAGTATAGCCCATACAGACAAAAACTTTCCAAAGAATGATTTATAAAGCTGATGTTTGTTGAACATGGTTTTACATATATTTGTAAATGTATTATTTGCATTTTTCCATTTGTTTTTGTGAACAATACCATTACTTTTATAATATGAAATGGATTTACAGAAATAAAACCTCACTTTATAACTGTATTTTTAAGAAATAAAAGTACACTTCTTGAAGACTTCATCACGTGATTTTTTTTTTTGGGCCACACCACATAGCATGTGGGATCTTAGTTCTCCCACCAGGGATCAAACCCATGCCCCCTGCAGCGAAGGGCAGAGTCATAACCACTGGACTGCCAGGGAAGTCCCCCTGTGATCTTTTTTAAGGAATCAATTATAGAGTAAGCTGGATACATCTACAAGACTGGTGAAGAACCACAATGTGATAAAAAAATTTATAGGTTTTGACATATTATTAAAATGGGACTTTTAACCTTGCTGGTTTAAAAAAATATTTCCCAATAGTTCTTACTAGGTTAATTATGTCCCCGAGTTCTAACATATTAGTAAAGTCCTTATAAATCAATTTTATTTTTGATTTTTAAAGAAGTGCTTAAATACTGGTCTTTATTAGAGGATCCAAATAGATCAAAATTTTCTACTTGCTTTCTGCATTTTGTGAGAATCTCCATTTTTGAGATTTGAACATAAAACAAAAAAGCTGTTTTACAGCATGATGAAATAAAGTCTGACGTCAGGAATGTATCACCAAAACACAGAGGTGACTAAAAGAAAGGCTAGAAAAGCAAGGCTGGGCTAGGAGCAAAAAATAATAAGAAGACTAGCAGACCATCTATAGGTGAAAAAGAAAGAAAACCATTGGACTGTATCTAACAAAATGATGAACTCTGGGGAAGAGTGAACCTGCAAATCCCTGGCAAAAGGATTCCCTTTTATGGCTTCTTTAGACTCAAAGACATACATACAAACCACAAGAAGCACAAATATGGGAAGTCATACCTTTCAGGCCTAAAGTCTGCAACTGAAACAGTTTTCCCAGCTCAAAAGGTAGAACTCGTAACAGGTTGTTATTTAAATGGAGTTCCCTGTTGATGTAAAAATTCCAGGAAGTCAGAAGATATATTAACCTTTAACTAACAGCTAAAATCAACAATATAATTTCTAGGAATATAAGATATAAGTTCCTAAGAATACAAAATTTAGTATTATATGCCAATGTCTAGTATAGTGCTTCTTAAATCATATGTGGTTAAAAAAACAAACAAACAAAAAAGACACAACAAAAAACCCCAAACTGCCACAGACCAATACATTTGTAAAACACAGGAAAAAAATCAATTACTATAAAAATGTGATGAGAAAAAAAAAAGACCAACAAAATATAAGCCTCAATTTTTTTAAGGGTATTGGATTCAAAAGACACTTGCTGTGTATCTCACTGCAGGCTGGTGACACAGTTTGAAAATGGCACAGTCCAGATACCACCCTGAGAGAACTGGTCTAGCATACATGGAGGTCTACTACACATGTTTAAGAAAGTGGAAATGATAAAACAGCCTAACATGTGAATTGTTAAAAGAAAATTTAAATGATCATACAGTACCAAATCAAAATAGTTTATGGCAGCTGCACAATACGTTTATGATTAATAATACTAAAGTTTCACTTTAGAAATAATGGCAGCTATATTAATAACTACTGATTATTTTAATGATTTGTTTTGTTTAGAAAATATAACTATGAAAGGAATCTTCAGTAGGAAAAAAAGAAAGACCCAATATTAAGATACTGGCAATGTCCTATGATAAGTTTTATTTGTCAATTTTTACATGTGAATGAGAACTACTGATACTTCTATAGCCCTTGGTTCTTGGAATTTAAATGAAGCTTGGTTACCACTGAGTAAACCAGAGGTTGGTGAGGCCATAAACTGAGTAAGAAAAACTCACTCTGAATACTTGGTTCCTGTTTATTTCCAAATATATCACACAGGAGAGGAGGTCCTTTAAGTAAATTTGGTTCAGGGGATTAAAAATAGTCATGGTATATACCCAATAATTAAGCCTAAAAATTGTCAAAGGGCTGGAATGGAAGCAATAGAGGTAAAGAAACTCTCACAAGGTCCTTATTCCTTTTTATTATGCAGCAAATGATAGAAGGCAGCAGAAAAGCCAGTGGAATTTAAAAAAAAAAAGGGAGGGGTAATACGAAATGGGGCAAGATTTTCTATTGGGATTAACATAATAGCTGGAAATTGGCTTTATATTCAACCTGGGTAGATCTCATCTATCTTACAAAACAGAGGTTACAGCAATTACCATCTACTAACACCATATGTACCAAGCAGTGTTGCTAGTAGTTTCTTAGCCATTATCTCAAATATCTCTAATCTCAGCCTTAGTTGGGTCATTATCATAGCAACTTCACGGATGAAGAAACACTCCACAAGGTTGTAAGAAGCTTGCCCAGAATCACACAACTTGTAAATGACTGAGTCAGGTTTCTAACCTGAACTCTGTGTGACTCCACATCCTATCCACCTCCTATAGTCCACACTATAGGCCTCCATATTCAATCACTAATTCTAGCTTCTTTCAAGTCCTGGCTTTGTTACTATCATGCATACAAGCCCTGGGATGGCCAAAATGGGATCATTAATTGGCAATGGCTTCCTGGATCCCATATTAAGGATGGTATAGGGCCCCAGAATTTAGTGGGGGAAAAGCATCTGAACTGTCTGTCACAGGTGAGTGCATAAATGGGATAACACAAGTGCCTTCTATTTGTTTGCCCCACTTTGTCCAAAATATTTGTTTCAAAAATAAAGTATATTACACAAAACAGCAATAAAATAAATTTTAGGCAATGGATCTATTAGCTGACATTCAATTTTCCCAGAAAACTTTACCTGAAGAACACAGTCATGTTTAACTATGTTCAAATATCATTAAATTGACAATGTCATTTCCCAACAAAGTGGTGTTTCCTAACAATATAATAATATATTCTTTTAGGGGGTATATAGCTATGTACTAAGTTGAATCTGTATACCTGAGTGATACCATGTTTCCGAGTTCTGCCGGTAAACTCCGGATTTTATTAGAGGACAGGTCCAGATACACCAGATTGTGAAGCTTGGCAATGTCTGAAGGAATGCGGGACAGGGAATTGTCACTTAGATATAAAGCTGTCAAGTGAGTTAGTGACCACAAAGATGAGCTTAAGCTTCTTACTTTTCCTGTAAAAGAAGAAAAAAATGGGGTAAGAATTATATAGTGTTCTATACCAAACGTAAAATAGATAGCTAGTGGGAAGAAGCTGCATAGCACAGGGAGATCAGCTTGGTGCTTTGCATCCACCTAGAGGGGTGGGATAGGGAAGATGGGAGGGAGACGCAAGAGGGAGGAGATATGGGGATATATGTATATGTATAGCTGATTCACTTTGTTATACAGCAGAAACTAACACAACATTGTAAACAAGTATACTCCAATAAAGATGTTTAAAAAAAAAAGAATTATATAGTGTTCTCTACAATTTGGTCCCTGGATTAAGTAACATTTTAGATATTTTATTGAGTAATAATTTTTTTTTAATAAATTTGTTTATTTTTGGCTGTGTTGGGTCTTCGTTGCTGCACACGGGCTCTCTCTAGTTGTGGCGAGTGGGGGCTACTCTTCATTGTGCTGTGCGGGCTTCTCATTGTGGTGGCTTCTCTTGTTGCAGAGCACGGGCTCTAGGTGCGCAGGCTTCAGTAGTGGAGAGGGGGCTTCAGTAGTTGCGGCTTGCGGGCTCTAGAGCGCAGGCTCAGTAGTTGTGGCGCACAGACTTAGTTGCTCCGCAGCATGTGGAATCTTCCTGGACCAGGGCTCAACCCGTATCCCCTGCATTTACAGGTGGATTCTTAACCACTGCCGCCACCAGGGAAGTCCCATATTGAGTAATAATTTATCACACAAAAAATTGTGAGAAAGGGGTCAATAGTAGAAACCTTACCGATTCTAGAACAATTCACTGCTATGATTAAGTTATAAACTCTCCACTTGGCAGACTAAAAAAAAAAAAAACCCATTTAAGGCAATATATCAATATTTAGATTCCATTGTTATTTTTAAGAATACAATAGTTAAGACTTTATCCTTTAAATTAGCCTCAGCTATGACAAGAAAAAGCATGAATAATTTATAGTAATGATAAATCCAATATTTCAACATGATTTGGACTTATACAAAAAAAAAATCAAATCTAGTATCTCAGAGGCTATTCATATCTATACTCCAGAAAACAAGAATTTTGCCTAAATACAGAAGGTACATGAGATATTCTCAGCTTAGCAAACTTTTAAAACCAAGAGTACCAAAGTAATAATTTCATCAATAATCATGTAATTAGACAAATCTGTACTGTATAATTAAAAGGAAAAATACCTGCACAGAAGCATTTCAGATATTAAGTCATAACTATACATAATCAAAGAGTAACAGACACAGGATTCAAGAGTCAAAAGTAGTGACTAGAAACAGAATAATTTCTTTCAATGCAATATTAAATCTGTACTTTGACAGTTCTTGATAAGATGACAACTGTTTCTAAATTCACCTAAGAATTTTCCCCATAATATCTTTAATAGTGCAGGTTATAGTCTGAGAGAGAATGAAACAAATGGATGTAATGAAAATATAAGTCTTTGAAAACTGATTTTCTATTGGCTGAAAAAGCAGTCTAGAGACTTCTAATCAAAATGGAATAACAGGGACCAAATTTACTATCCCACCTGAACAATTATAAAACCAGACAATATACATGAATCAACAAATATCAGAGATCAGACACCAATCAGCACAGGAGAGTGATCCCTGAAGGATGGAAAACAAACAAGACAGGCCAACAGCAGCACAGGGAGGGGATTCCAGGGAAAGAACACTGATCTCCCACAAGTTCAGGACACAGAGCAAATGTCCAGGGAAGCCAGGATGACTAGAATTTACAAAGGCAGAGTACCAGAGAGGAGAGAGATGAACAGAAAGGTCTGGAGATTTGAGGTTCCCCTCAAGCTGTCAACTGAGTACTGATCACCATATGCATGTGAGAAATTGCCTGACCCAAAGGGAAAAAACACCCAAAAGGAGTAAAGGTAACAACCCCTAGGTTCACACATCACCCAGGTTCACACATCACTCAGTAAAGTAAAATTCACAATATCTGGCACCCAATTAAAAATTACTAGGTATGTAAAGCAACAGGAAAATATCCATAATGAAAAGTCAGTCAATTAAGACCAGTCCAGAAAAGATAATGATGATAAAATTAGTAGACAGACATTAAAAGTTACTTTAATTATATTCTATATGGTCAGAAGCTAGAAGGCTAAACATAGTAACTAGTGATACAAGATAGCACGCTCAAATTGAACTTCTAAAGTTGAACACCATGGTTAAGAGGAAATGGGGAATGACTGCTAATGTGTTGAGGGTTGCTTTTGAGGACAGTGAAAATGTTCTCAAATTGACTATGGTAATGGGTGCACAACTCTGTAAATATATAAAAACTACTGAATTTGCACCTTAAATGGGTGAATTGTGTGAATTATACTGTTACCAAAAGAGAGGCAGACAGACACACACACACAGAGGTAGAAAAATTTCCACATTAACGCACTGAAGGAAAAAAGTCCTATCGACCTAGCAACCCAGAAAAAAACTTTCAAGAGTGATGGCAAATTGCAAGATGAAAAGAGCTATGGAGATGGATGGTAGTGATGGATGCACAACATTATGAATGTATCTGATAAAAAAACCTTCCCACAAAGAATATTCTAGAGCCAGAAGAGTTCATTGGCAAATACTACCAAACATTTAAGGAAGAATTAATATCAATTCTACACAAATTCATCCAGAAAACTGAAGAGGACACTCTCCAACTCATTCTATAAGGTCATCATCATCCTGACACCAAAACCAGATAAAACTAGTACAAGAAAACTACAAAATGACATCCTCATGAACATAAATGTAATCTGACAAAACAGATCCAACAATATATTAAAAGGATAATGACCAAGTAAGATTTGTGCCAGAAAAATGCTAGGTTTGTTGAACATTCAAAAAATATAATTTAAAAAATGTTTTCTCAGAAAAGAAAATCATCTAAATAAATGCAGGAAGAGCGTTTGACAAAATCAGCATCCATTCCTGATTTTTAAAAATCTCTCATACCAGCTGATTTTTCAGCAGAAACTCTACAGGCCAGAGGGAAGTGGCACAATATATTTAAAGTAATGAAAGGGAAAAACCTGCAACCAAGAATATTCTATCCAGCAAGGCTCTCATTCAAATTTGGAGAAATCAAAAGCTTTACAGACAAGCAAAAGCTAAGCTTTACAACAAACCAGCTTTACAACAAATGTTAAGGGAGCTTCTCTAGGTGAAAAATAAAAGACCACAACTAGAAAGAAAGTTATGAAAATGAAAAAGCTCACCAGTAAAGGCAAGCATACAGTAAAAGTAGGAAATCATACACACACACAATCCTAGTAGGGAGGCTAAAAAACAAAAAGTAGTAAAATCACTATGTCCACAATAAGCAGTTAACAGATATGCAAAAAACTAAGATGTAAAATGTGATATCAAAAACAGTAATTGTAAGGGGAGGAGAGTGAAAATGCAGGGTTTTTAGAATGCATATACACTGCTATACAAACCTCATGGTAACCACAAACCAAGTATCTATAATAGATATACACACAAAAAAGAAAAAGGAATCCAAACATAACACTAAAGACAGTCATCAAATCACAAGAGAACAAAAGAAGAAAAGGGAAAAAAGACCTAAAAAACCAAATCTAAAACAATTAACAAAATGGCAAAAAGAATATACATATCAATAATTACCTTAAACGTAAATAGACTAAATGCTCCAACCAAAAGACACAGAGTAGCTGAATGGATGCAAAAACAATACCCTATATATGCTACCTACAAAACACTCACTTCAGAACTAAAGACACACACAAAGTGAGTGAATGGAAAAAAGGAATTCTACCCAAATGGAAACCAAAAGAAAGCCAGAGTAGCAATACTTGTATCAGACAAAACAGACTTTAAAATAAACATTGTTACAAAAGACCAAGAAGGACACTACATAAGGACCAAAGGATCAATCCAGGAAGAAGATATAACAACTGTAAATATATACGCACCCAACATAGAAGCACCTAAATATATAAGGCAAATATTAACATACATAAAAGGAGAAATCAACAATAACACAATAATAGTAGGGGACTTAACACCCCACTTACATCAACAGACAAGTCATCAGAGAGAAAATCAATAAGGAAACAGAGACCTTAAATGACACATTAGACAAAATAGACTTAATTGATAAATATATAGAGAATTCCATCCAAAAGCAGCAGAATAAACATTCTTTTCAAATGCACAGGGAACATTCTCCAGGACAGATCACAGGCCAGGCCACAAAACAAGCCTCGGTAAATTTAAGATAATTGAAATCATATCAAGCATCTTTTCTGACCACAAGGCTATGAGATCAGAAATCAACTACAAGGGAAAAAAATGCAAAAAACACAAACAATATGCTATTAAACAATCAATGCCACCACTGAAGAAATCAAAGAGGAAATCAAAAAAACCTAGAGACAAGTGAAAATGAAAATGAAACTGAAAACACAATGATCCAAAACCTATGGGACACAGCAAAAGCAGTTCTAAGAGGGAAATTTATAGTGATACAAGCTAACCTCAGGAAACAAGAAAAATCTCATATAAACAACCTAACCTTACACCTAAAGCAACTAGAGAAAGAACAAACAAAACCCAAAGTTAGTAGAAGGAAAGAAATCATGAAGATCAGAGCAGAAATAAATGAAATGGAGACTAAAAAAATAATAAAGATCAATAAAACTAAAAGTTGGTTCTTTGAAAAGATAAACAAAATTGATAAACCTTTAGCCAGACTCATCAAGAAAAAAGGGGAGAAGGCCCAAATCAATAAAATCAGAAATGAAAAAAGGAGAAGTTACAACCGATACCACAGTACCACAGAAATACAACGGATCATAAGAGACTACTATGAACAACTATATACCAATAAAATGGACAATGTATAAGAAATGGACAAATTCTTAGAAAGGTATAATCTCCCAAGATGAACCAGGAAGAAATAGAAAACATGAACAGACCAATTACCAGTATTGATTTTGAATCAATAATTTTAAAACTCCCAAGAAACAAAGTCCAGGACCAGATGGCTTCACTGGTGAATTCTACTAAATTTTTAGAGAAGAGTTAACATCTAACCTTCTAAAACTATTCCAAAAAATTATAGAGGAAGGAACATTTTTAATCTCGTTCTATGAGGCCAGCATCACCCTGATACCAAAATCAGACAAAGATATAACAAAAAAAAGAAAATTACAGGCCAATATCACTGATGAACACAGATGCAAAAATCCTCAACAGAATAATAGCAAATTGAATCCAACAACACATTAAAAGGATCATACACCATGATCAAGTAGGATTTATCCCAGGGATGCAAGGATTTTTCAATATCCACAAACCCATCAATGGGATACACCACATTAACAAATTGAAGAATAAAAACCATAAGATCATCTCAATAGATACAGAAAACACTTCTGAAAAAAACCAACGTACATTTATGATAAAAAAACTCTCCAGAGATTGTGGATATAGAGGGAACTTACCTCAACACAATAAAGGTCATATATGACAAACCCACAGCTAGCATCATACTCAATGGTGAAAAGCTGAAAGCATTCCCTCTAAGATCAGGAACAAGACAAGGATGCCCACTCTTGCCACTTTTATTCAACATAGTTTGGAAGGCTTAGCCACAGCAATCAGACGAGAAATAAAAGGAACCAAATTAGAAAGGAAGAAGTAAAACTGTCACTGCTTGCAGATGACATGATACTATACATAGAAAATCCTAAGGATGCCACCAGAAAACTACTAGAGCTCATCAATGAATTCGGTAAAGTTGCAGGATACAAAATTAATATACAGAAATCTGTTGCATTTCTATACACTAACAACAAACTACCAGAAAGAAATGAAAGAAACAAAGTCATTTTGCATCACATCAAAAAGAATAAAATACCTAGGAATAAACCTACCTAAAGAGGCAAAAGACCTGTACTCCAAACAACTATTAGACCCTGATGAAAGAAAATGAAGACGACAAAAACAGATGGAAAGATATATCATGTTCTTGGATTGGAAGAATCAATAATGTTAAAATGACCATACTATCCAAGGCAATCTACAGATTCAATGCAATCCCTATCAAATTACCAATGGCATTTTTCACAGAACTAGAACAACAAATTTTAAATTTGTATCAAAAGAGAAAAGACCCCGAACAGCCAAAACAATCTTGAGAAAGAAAACCAGAGTGGGAGGAATTATACCCCCTGACTTCAGACTATACTACAAGCTACAGTACTCAAAACAGTATGGTACTGGCACAAAAACAGACACATAGATCAGTGGAACAGGACAGAAAGCCCAGAAATAAACCTACACACTTATGGTCAATTAATCTATGACAAAGGAGGTAAGACTATACAACAGAGAAAAGATGATCTCTTCAAAAAGTGGTGTTGGGAAAACTGGACAGCTATATGTAAATGAGTGAAATTCTCTAATACCATGTACAAAAATAAACTCAAAATGGATTTAAGACCTAAATGTAAGACCAGACACTAAAAAACTCCGAGAGGAAAACATAGGCAGAACAATCTTTGACATAAATCGCAGCAATATTTTTTTGGGATCTGTCTCCTAAAGTAAAGGAAATAAAAGCAAAAATAAACAAATGCAACCTAATTAAACTTAAAAGCTTTTGCACTGCAAAGGAAACCATCAACAAAACAAAAAGACAACCTACTCAATGGGGAGTAAATATTTGCAAATGATATGACCTATAAGGGATTAATATCCAACATATATAAAAAGCTCATACAACTCAATATCAAAAACAACCAACCTGATTAAAAAATGGGCAGAACTGATTAGTTTTCCAAAGAGGAAATGCAGATGGCCAACAGGCACAGGAAAAGATGCTCAACATCTCTTATCATTGGGAAATGCAAATCAAAACCACAATGAGATACCCCTCACACCTGTCAGAATGGCTATCACCAAAAAGAACACTAATAACAAATGTTGGTGAGGATGTAGAGGAAAGGGAACCCTCCTACACTGTTGGTGGGAATGTAAACTGGTGCAGCCACTGTGGGAAATAGTATGAGGTTTCTCAAAAAACTAAAAATAGAATTACCATATGACGCAGCAATTCCACTCTTTAAACACTAATTCCAAAAGATACATGCGTCTCAATGTTTATAGCAGCATTATTTGCAATTGCTAAGACATGGAAGCAACCTAAGTGTCCATCAACAGATGAATGGATAAAGATGTGGTATATAGATACAATGAAATACTACTCGGCCATAAAAAGGAATGAAATTTTGCCATTTGTAGCAACATGGATGGACTTGGAAGGCATTATGCTAAGTGAATAAGTCAGACAGAGAAAGACAAATGTATGATATCATTTATATGTGGAATCTAAAATATATAACTAATGAATATAACAAAAAGGAGGTACACACTCATAGATATAGAGAACAGCCTAGTAGTTACCAGTGGTGGGAGGGCGGGGGCGATATACGGGTGGGAGGTACAAACTACTGGGTGAAAGACAGGCCACAAGGATGTACTGTACAACACGGAGAATATAGCAAATATTCTATAATAACTGTAAATGGAGTGTAACCTCTAAAGATTGTATAAGAAATTTGAAAAAATTTTTTAATAAAATGAAACTTGTTGTACACTAAAAAAAAAATTTTAAATTCTCAGTAAGCTAAGAATAGAGAGCTTCCTCAATCTTGATAAAGGGCATCTACAAAAAGCTTAGTGGTTAAGGGATAAATCCTTTCCCTAAGGTCAGAAACAAAGCAAGAATATCTACTCTCACCACTACCATTCAACATTATACCAGAGGTCCTAGCCATTCCAAGAAGACAAGAAAAATTAAAAACTGAAAAGGGAGAAGTAAAGCTCTTTATTTGCAAATACCAAATAATCTATTTAAAAATCCTATGGAATCTATAAAAATTCTACCAATATGTGAGTTTAGCAAAGCCGAAGAACGAAAGATCGATATACAAAAATACCGTATTTCTGTATGCTAGCAATGAACAATCAGAAATTGAAATTTAAAAATCACAACATTTACAATTATTTACTGAATATCAAAATTATGAAACATTTAGGGGTAAATCTGACCAAAAAATGTGCAGAACCCGTGTGTACTAAGAACTACAAAACAATGCTGAGAGAAATGAAAGAAGTCCTAAGTAAGTGAAGAGAGATACAGTGTTCACAGATCAGAAGATTCAATATTGTTAAGACGTTAGATGTCCCCAAAGTGGTTTACAGAGTCAACACAATCCCAATGAAAATATCAACAAGTTTGAAACTGGCATGCTGATTTTAAAATTCATATGAAAATTCAAAGGACTTAGAAAAGCCAAAGCAACTCTGAAAAAGAACAAAGCTAAAAGACCAACATTACCTGATTTCAGGACTAATTACATAAAGAACTCTCAAAACTCAATAAAAAGAAAACAACCTAAAACACGTAAATGACGTGAACAGACACTTCACCAAAGACGACATAGAGATGGCAAATAATCACATGAAAAGATGCTCAACATGAGTAGTCATTCGGGAAATGCAAATTAAAACCACAATGAGATACCACTGCACACCCAGAAGAATGGCTGAAATTAAAAAGACTTGCCTTGCCAAGCATTGGTGAGGGTATGGATCAAAGACATGTAACAGGAATGTAAAATGAGACAACCTCTTTGCAAAACAGTCTGTCAGTATTTTTAAAAGTTAGACATACACCTATCATATGACCAGTTCCATTCTTAGGTATTTGCCCAAGAGAAACAAAGCTATGCCCACACAAAGACTTACACATAAAATGTTCACAGTAGCTTAATTTGTAATAGCCAAATACTAGAAATCATCCAAATATGTTCATCAACAAGTGAATGATAAACAAATGTTGGCATATCCAAATAATGGAATAATACTCGATAATAAAAAGAATGAACTACTGACCAACAAAAATGGGTAAATCTCAAATTAAGTAGATAAAAATAAAAGAGTACATACCTTATGACTTCACTTACATAAAAATTCTACAAAATGTAAAGTAATCTATGGTTATAGAAATCAGAACAGTGGTTGCCTGCATATCGGAGAGGGGATGAAGAAATGAGGGTGGCAGGGAAGGATGGATTACAAATTTAGGGGAATGATGGGTATGTTCATTCTTGAATGTGGTGATGGCTTCAAAGATGTACACGCAGATCAAAATACATCACATTACTCAATTATTACATGTCAACTATACCTCAATAAAGTTGTGTAATAAAATCTATCGTGATCTAAGAAGGTGTTTTTCCTTACTGTATAATAATTAAGAGTAGAATATGTGACACAGACTATTTGTAAACTCAATTTGATTTACTTAATTTTCAGGTCATAAAACTGAAACACACAGCTAATATTCAATATGAATAAAGCACTTAAAATATAATAAACTATTTACTGAGAGCCTACCACGTGTTTCAGCCCCCTACACTCAAGGTACTACTTAAGAAGAAAAGGTAAAAGGACTTGAGAAATGTATTTTTATACTTCAACTTAATTGGAAGGATATAAAATTCTCAAACAATAAGGTAGACAAAAAGAAAACCAGAAAGTCTGTGAAGAAGGGAAGGGAAAAAAAAGTCAAGTATAAGGAATCATGTATAAATACATCAATCATACAGGGGTTGGAGACAGAAGGGAAGGGAAGACTCAGATCTCTACCATACGCCAAAAAGAAAAATTCTGGAATAAATTTATAAACACCAAAACCCAGAAAAGAAATGGAAGAGAATATATCTAAGCATAACTCATATCCTAGAATCCAACAATGAAAGCACTGTCAGGTTTGAATTCATTAAAATTTAAAACCTCTACAGTTGACCTTTGAACAATGTCGAGGCTCCACACATAACCTGCAGTAAGTCCTCTGTATCTGCAGTTCTGCATCCTCGGATTCAACCAACCTTGGATCGTGTAGTACTACAGTGTGCATTTACTGAAAAAAACCTGCATATAAGAGAGCCTATGCAGTTCAAACCGGTAATTTCAAGGGTCAGCTGTATATGGTGGAGATGCCAACATGTTTGGCAGCCAAAGAGATAACATCCATTAACTCAGCCAACTTTCAGTGACTAGTATACTGGTGTGGGGACAGAATGGTAAATAAGACAAAGTTCCTACCCTCAGGATTTTTTATGTGAGCTCCATAATAAAAAATAAAACAAAAAGTATGGGCTTCCCTGGTGGCACAGTGGTTAAGAATCCACCTGCCAATGCAGGGGACATAGGTTTGACCCCTGGTCTGGGAAGATCCCACATGCCGTGGAGCAACTAAGCCTGTGCGCCACAACTACTGAGCTTGTGCTCTAGAGCCTGAGAGCCACAACTACTGAGCCTATGCGCCTAGAGCCCATGCTCTGCAACAAGAGAAGCCACCGCAAATGAGAAGCCTGCGCACCGCAACGAAGAGTAGCCCCTGCTCGCCACAGCTAGAGAAAGCCGCGCGAAGCAACAGAGACCCAAGGCAGCCAAAAATAAATAAATGAAAGAAATTTTTAAACAATAAAAAATAAAACATAAAACAAAAAATTAAGCAATCAGCAATAGGAAAATGAACAACAGATAAGAACAAGTAAATCAATCAATAAAAAACAAAGGATCAGTAATTTTTAAAAGTTCATTTCAGTAATGAAAGAGATGCAAATTTAAATAAAACACTTCTACCTATGCACGTAGCGAAATAAGAGGATTAATACCCAGTAATGACAAGGCTAAGGGGGAAACAGATGCACTCATGCATTATGGGAAAAATACAACCATATTTTAATCCTGTAGTAATAGCTACTAAAATTTTAAATCTGAATATTCTTTGCCCCACCACAATTCCACAATTAGAGGTTTACCTTATGAAAATGCTATTCAAGTATCCCAAGATATATACTGTTAGTAGTAGGGAAAAATTTGGAATAACATAAATGATAATTAATAGGGCATACTTAAATTTTGGATCACATATACAATGCAATTCTGCAGCCATTAAAGAGGATGCAGTAGAGCTATATACATTGATACGGAAAGATGTTTTTTTAAAAAAAAGAAAGTAGGAAAAAAGCAAATTTCAAAGCATTATATTATAGTACTCCATTTTTGAAAAAATTTTGGTTTAAAAGATCAAAGGTTAGGGGCTTCCCTGGTGGCGCAGTGGTTGAGAATCCGCCTGCCAATGCAGGGGACACGGGTTCGAGCCCTGGTCTGGGAAGATCCCACATGCCGCGGAGCAGCTGGGCCCGTGAGCCATAATTACTGAGCCTGCGCGTCTGGAGCCTGTGCTCCGCAGCAAGAGAGGCCGCGATAGTAAGAGGCCCGCGCACCGCGATGAAGAGTGGCCCCCGCTTGCCACAACTAGAGAAAGCCCTCGCACAGAAACGAAGACCCAACACAGCCATTAAAAAAAAAAAAAAAAAAAAAAGGTAAGGCAAGAATCATCCACGATGCCTCACTCAGAAGCAACACTTAATATTAAAAAAAAAAAAAAATCAAAGGTTATAGAAGCAAAAGAATGTAACATACTGTAGAGAAAGATAAATCTCTACTGGTAGAACTAGGTAATCCAAGAAATTAAGGTTCCTAATTTTCTGGTAGAGGTCAATGAACAAGGAAGACAACTTTTGAGGTTCTGATGACATCTATTTACTTCTCCATAAACTGAACATATTCCTGAGCACTCAAAAATTTGCATTCAATTTTAAGCAGTTTAGTGACTTGAGAAAAGCTGGGATTATCCTGGTCTAGGTTAAGAGCCCTGTTTTGATAAGTAATTTCATTCTAAAGTGCCCAGAATCCTTTATTGCTAAATATCAGGAGACAGAAAGAATCTAATTAGTGCTCCCTGAAATGAGAGGGGTGATTAGCAAACACTAAAGAGATTAGGTGTAATCAGGGTTACCTACAGAGAGATCACTACCTCCACATTTGCAGATACAAAAAAACTCCGAAATCTTGACTAAATCTCTAAAACTCTGACATTGTAGAAGAAATAAGAATTACAGCTGATCTTCATTACTCCTGGATTCTGTATTTGCAATTTGCCCACTCCCTCAAATTTATATGTAATTCCCAAATCAATTCTTACAACGATTTCACATTCATTCACAAATATGCGCAGAGTAGTAAAAATTGGAGTTGCTCAAGTTTCCAACTGAGGTCCAACAAGGCAACACTCCTTCTTCTTGTTGCAGCTCTCACAATGTAAACAAGTATCTTTTTCACTATTTAGTGCCACAGTTTTTGCATTTTTGTGCTTTCTGAGTGATTCTGATGAATAAAATGGCCCTCAAGTGTAGTGCTGAATGCAAGGCTGTGTGATGTGCCTTTAGATAAAGTTTCCTTCAGGCACAAGTTACACGGCTGCTGGCCATGAGTTTAATTTTAATGAGTGACAATATGCATTAAACAAGGTGTCTTTAAATAGAAACACACAAAACAGCTTAAGTACTGATCAGCTGACAAAAATGTTACTACCAGAGGTTCATAGGAACCTAACTCTTTATTTCCTCTGGGAGTAATGGTTCAGTATTTGCTCACTCAGGTAGTTATACAGAACATAACTACAGCGAATAATGAGAATCAACTATAATTGGAAAAGGTGGTAATTTGAATTTTTCTGCAGTCACAACTCCTGATGAAGTCCAAGACTAGGATTTCAGGCTCCTAGCAAGGGAAACTGCAACCTCACAAAAGAAAGACTCTGTTGTAAGATTTGGAAAGAAACTAGATTAAATTACACAAAGGGTGCTAAGGAAAACATTTGGCAGATTAAATACAGCAATAATGCTTAGTTTAAAAATAGCAGCGTTGACAAGGGAGGAAATGAACTTAATGCACCAAGTGTTAAGTTCGTATGAGCTAACAAATGGAAGTTTCGATCCATAAAGGAAAACACAATTGCAAAGGTACATACACATCGTTGAACTGTGGTGGGAAGGAATTCATGTCCTCATAGCAACAGAGAGATGCAGCTTGTACAAATTAAACAGATCTAATTTAAGTAAAAGATTATACCTGAAGGTAGTAAGCCTAGAACCTGAGAATGGAAAGACTAAGGCCAAATATTTAGGAAGAAGACAAAAAGTGAGAGAAAGGGGAGAATGTTAGTTCAAAATAAAATGACCACCACAGTGTGATGCAGAAAAGAATGATGCATTCAAAGTCAGGGGACTTACATTTTACAGTTCTGTGCTCTACCACTAAGTAGCTCTACCAATTAACAACTGCCCTTAAGAAAAGAAGATGTTTTTTGCAAAGCTGAGTCACTAACATCTAAACTAGTTAATCTCCTTACACTTTTCTTAAAAACATAACATTTTTTAGATGAACATGCTTATTAAATAATACAGCACCATTAAAAAACAAAATTCTATCACCCAGCATAACTACCATTATATCACATTCATATTGTTAATATAAAAAATAAATAGGAATCAAAATGGACTGAACTATACATGCTTCTTCAATTTGATTTAATAAAAGAAAAAATGAAAAACTAATGGAACTATATAGACCTTCAAACTTTTTTTTCTTTTTCTTTTGCTACAAAAGATTTTCTAAAATCCCTCTAAGGTTAAGAGAAGTTCTAAAAAACATTAAAGGTTAGAGTCTTTATAGTTTTAACTGCATGTTCCACTTTTAAACTTGACTCCCTATAATAAAACAGAAAGAGATCATCGCTTTACATTTCTTCCCACCGAGTCATTACATTACTTCTGTCAAAATTACAAATGCATATACCATTTGATCTACAAATATATCAGCAGAAATACAAAATAACCTACAAGGTTATTCACTACAACACTGTTCGTCACAGACTGACCATCAGTACTGTATCACTGAAATAAATTACAGTACACATGTGATAGAATATTATGGAGCTTAAAACATACAGGAAAGCTATCTATATACTTATTTAGAAATCGCTCCAAAACATGTTACATTAAAAAAAAGAGCACAGTGCAGAAATATGTATATACTACCTTTTGAATTAAAAATAAGGTATGGAATAAGAATCTATTTTGTATATGCACAGAAGGACTCCAAAGGGATGCAAAAGAAATTAATAAAGCTGTATGTGAATGGCCACATGCCTGTGCATGCTAGGAGGTATAAGACGGGGATGAGAGACTTCCACTGTATACTTTTTTATATTCTCACATGTCCCCTCTTCCTGAGATGTGGTTAACTCTGCTTTCCCCTGACTAATATCATTAACTCAGGAGTCAGCTATTCTAAGGATGCTTTCCATGATTCCCCCTGGTTCAGACAATCTTAAAGATGATAAATGGTTCAAGCTTTCTCCCCTGTATTTATCATGGTTTGATAATTACCTTATTGTGGGAATTTCCTCCTATAGCCTGCTGGATTCGTGAAATCTTATGTCCCATCAGAAGTTTCAGAATAAATGAATGAATGAGTGACATGTAAGTGACTCCAATGAGTTCATGATGGCCTCAGAGCCACCATTCAGTACCTGTTGCCTCTACTTGGGTTTCCCTCCTCCCCTGTTTACCCACCCCCACCATGAACTTCCATATAGCAGACACCAGGGTTGTCCAGGGGGTGAGCAGATGCACAAGCTGATAACACAATGAAAGCTACCTGACTCTGGAGCTATACTTCTCACATTACCAAGACAGAGCCAAATATAATATTTAAATTTCTTTTTAAATCAGAAGTATTTGATCCAGAATTTGAGAGACATGGTCTATCACTCTCCAATGGAAAAACAGTAAGTGTGAATACAGGTTACTTTCATGATAAACTCAAGCTTTCAAAATGTTGGAAAATGTCACAAAGTAGAAAAGACTAATAGGCAGCCTACAGCCAGGGCACCTGATTCAAAGATCATTTAATGACTACCAAGGAGTCCAGACCCAAGCCCCTATTTCCTGGAAGGTTCCTGGATGTGGCTCTGGTTAGTACATTCTCCTTGCCCTACACTGCTACTTCAAGAGGCTGGAACAAGTAGTTGTTCTGGGATACAGATGTATCTCAAAAACAGGGAACCAGTGTTGCCCCCATATAATGAAAAAACAATTAAGACCACCACCAAATGAGGAACCTGAGAGTTGTTTGGTATCTGCAGATTCTTTAAGCAGAATTTTCAAATCTGTGCACATCTAGATTTCAGTTTCCTATAACAAGAGAGTAATTTGTTGTTGACCAATCATCCCACTGGGGGGAAAGAAAAACTAGGTAAAAATAGAGGAAAGCCCCCCCAAAAATGAGCTCAAAAGCAATGGAGGACTACAGAGGCAGCAAAGACATGAGAGACAAAGAACCTGGAGGAAAGGGAAGCAAATAGAAGTAATAAGCGAGACACATCCCACCACATTACTTCTGGAAGAATATGTTAAATCACAAGCAGTAACGAGCGAGACACATCCCACCACGTTACTTCCGGAGGAATATGTTGAATCACAAGCAGCAGAAGCAAGTAGATGAGGTGAAAGCTGGGGCTGAAAGGCTGAGGTGTTGAGCACAACTTCAAGTCCTCTTACACATTTGGGAAGACAAAATGGGAACTGAAGAACCACCAAAGTATTAGACTCTGTTAACCATCAAGATTCCAGTTGGCATCTATAAATGAAATAGGGGTGACCCTGAAGTAAGTCAACTCTTATAACCACTGAACACCAGGCTTAAATGAGATGAATGAATCCCTGATTAGATTAAGGTCACCCACCCATTCCTATCACAACTGCCTGACAAACACAGAAGCAAATTCACTCCTAAGAAAGAGAATACCATCCAGACCATCAAATTATTCTACCAATTCATATATAATTGCTAGTATTTAATAAAAATTACCAGACCAAGGGAGTGAAAAACAGAAGAAAAAGAGAAACAACAAAACAGAACCCCCAGGAGATTCAGATATTGGAGTTACCAAACACAATTTTTTAAAAAAAAAAAATTGATAGACTTACATTTTCAGCAAGATAGAGTAATATGGACTGGATTTACCCTCCCCCCTAAAACAACGAAAAAACCGGACAAATAAATGAAAAACTGAGTTTCGGACACTGGACACCAGGCAGCACAGGACAGTGATCGTCGATAGATGGGGAACAAACAAGGTGAGCCCTTAAGACTGTTCCAGTTTACTGCTACAGTTTCCAGAAGGTAATGCAGGTAGACAGAAACCAGGTGGAGTCTGCTGATATTATGTAAGTTGAGGAGATAAAGCTGCGAGTCCAAAGATGCCAAGGTGGCTACAGTTCACAGGGCAGAGGGCCAGAAAGGAGAGACTAAACAGACAGAAAGCTCTGGAGATCAGAAGAGAATACTCCCACCCACCCACCCACCCAGCCACATTATCACAACTGGGAGGAATTTAGTGCAATTCAGTAACGAGTGCAAAGTGTCCACAGTAAGTCTGAAAGTAGTCTGGGCCCCAGAGATTCTCCAAACTGACCAGCCAAGGCCCCACACTGGGAAAAAAAGCTCCAAAAATGGAAATAAAATTAAATAGGACAGGTATAAAAAGAGAAGAAGGGAAAAAAAGGTCCAGATAAAAATGAGAGACAGGAACAGAACCAGAAAGTTTCAGAAAACAATTTCCCACATTGCGAACACTCTGCAAACAAACAAAACACAGAAGAGGGAGCTCGGAAGTTAGAAAAAGTATCCTGAATCACAACTAGAAGTTCAGAAAAACTAAATTTAAATAAAAATGAACAACAGAAAAGTTTTAAGGTCAAATCCCATAAAAGTAGTTACATATTTTTAAAAGATAGTATAAGAAAAAAGAGTGTAAGGACTAGAGTAAACCCTATAGACAACAAAAACATAACACAAACACACCCCAAAAACTATCACCTACAATTTCAAAATGAGCTGAAAGGTATTAAGAAATGATAAAGCAATAAAAGAACATATATTAGATTTAGAAAAACTCAGTAAAGGAAAACTACACTACAAAGAACTTAATAATGAATAACCACACAAGAGAACACTTTTAGAAAAGAGAAAAATTGTTTTAAATCACAAAGGAAAAAATAAGAAAGGATTAAAAAACCAATCACTTTCTTATATACCAGAGATAAACAAATGGAATTTGACATTAAAAACACAATACCATTAGCACCTCCCAAAATGAAATATTTAGTTATAAATCTAACAAAATATGCACATGCTCTGTATGAGGAAAACTGTACAACTCTGATGAAAGCTATCAAAGAACTAAATAAATGTAAAGATATTCCATGTTCCTGAATAGGAAGACTCAACTTTGTCAAAATGTCAGCTCTTCTCAACTTATCTACAGATTCAATGCCATCTCAACTAAATGCCCAGCAAGTTATTTTGTGGATACTGACAAACTAATTCTAAAGTTTATATAGAAAGGAAAAAGATACAGAATAGCCAACACAAAATTGAAGGAGAGAACAAAATTTGGATGCTATCTGACTTCAAGACTTACCATAAAGTTACAGTAATCAAGACTGTGGTATTGGCAAAAGAACATATAAATAGATCTATGAAACAGAGCCCAGAAATAGACCCACATAAATACAATCAACTGATCTTTGACAAAGGAGCAAAGGCAATACCATGGAGAAAACTCACTTCAACAAATGGTGCTGGAACAACCAGACATCCACAAGCCAAAAAAAAAATAATCTAACCTTACACTCTTCATAAAAATTAACTCAAAATAGATCATACAGCTAAATATAAAACACAAAACCATAAAACTCCTAGAAGATAACACAGGAGAAAATCTACATGATTTGAGTTTGCAATGACTTTACAAACACCACCAAAAGCACAATCTGTGAAAGAAATAATTAATAAACTGGACTTTATTAAAATTAATAACTTTTGCTCTATGAAAGACACTGTTAAGAGAATGAGAAGACAAGCCACAGACTGGGAGAAAACGCTTGCAAAGACATAGCTGATAAGGAACTGTTATCTAACTTATACAAAGAACTCTTAAAACAAGAAAACAAACAACCCAATTAAAAAATGGGCAAAAGACCTGAACAGACACTTCACCAAAGAAGATATGCACACAGTAAATAAGCATATGAAAAGATGCTCTTAATCATATGTCATCAGGGAAATAAAAATTAAAATAACATGAGATACCACTACACATACCCATTAGAATGGGCAAAATCCAGAACAATAACAATGTCAAATGCTGGAGAGGATGTAGAGCGATAGGAACTCTCATTCATTGCTAGTGGAAATGCAAAACGATACAGCCATTTTGGAAGACAGTTTGGCAGGGTTTTTTTTTACAAAATTAAACATATTCTCACCATATGATCCAGCAATCGTGCTCCTTGGCATTTACCCAGGAGTTGAAAACTTACATCCACACAAAAACCTGCATGTGGACATTTATAGCAGCTTTATTCATAATTGCTGAAACTTGGAAGTAACCAAGATATCCTTCAGTAGGTGAATGGATAAACTGCGATACATCTAGACAATGGAATATTACTTAGCACTAAAAAGAAATGAACTATCCAAGCCATGAAAAGACATGGAGGAACTTAAACGCACATTACTAAGTCAAAGAACCCAATCTAAAAAGTCTACATACTGTTTGATTCCAAGGATGTGGCATTCTGGAAAAGGCAAAACTATGGAGACAGTAAAAAGATCAGTGGTTGCCAGGGGTTCAGGGGGAGCAAAGTAGGAAAGAACAGGCAGAGCACAGAGGATTTTTAGGGCGGTGAAACTACTCTGTATGATATGACAATGGTGGATACGTGTCATTATACATTTGTCTAAACCCCAAAATGTACAACACCAAGAGCGAACCCTAATGTAAACTATGAACTTTGGGTGATAATGACGTGTCAATGTAGGTTCATGGATTGTAACAGATGCACCACTCTGGTGGGGGATGTTGACAGTGGAGGGGTCATGAACTGTACTTTATGTCAAAGGTGCCTGTGAACCGAAAACTGCTCTAAAAAATAGTCTAGTAAAAAAAAAATTAAAAATCAGCAGTTGCTAGGGGCTGAAAGTGGGGGGAGGGTCTGCCTACAATGGAGCAAGGGGAAGTTTTCTGGGGGGATGAAACCATTCTATATTGTAATTGTGATGGTGGTTACACGACTGTCTGTCTGTACTTGTAAAAGAATGGTACAACAGGAAGGGACTGAACTTACTGTACTTTATTTTTAAAAGTGATTCTGAGACAAATATAGAAATACTCAAATTCAGAGAATAAATCTCTCTGAAAGAAAAATTAAAGCAAGGGATCAGAACAAATACTAAAATTATAATCCAAGGAAACTTTCCTGAAATTAAAAGAGAAAATATTCAAACTACACATTGAAAGAGCATATTATACCTGAGAATATCAAG
This sequence comes from Balaenoptera borealis, assembly GCF_965194805.1. Taxonomy (NCBI): domain Eukaryota; kingdom Metazoa; phylum Chordata; class Mammalia; order Artiodactyla; family Balaenopteridae; genus Balaenoptera; species Balaenoptera borealis. Next base: position 166,643,104 of record NC_138867.1, read on the forward strand.
GCAGAACAACCTATACCAAAATATATTCAAGTAAAATTACTGATTTTAAGGGGAAAAAATCCTTTGGGCAAATAACTAATAATGAAAAAAAATTAGACTGTCATCAAGCCTACAGCAAACCTGGAGTGACATATTTAAGACACTTAAGAATTCACATTTCCTTATTCCCAAGGAATTTCATTAAACCAAACTGACTCTCAAATATAAACTCTCAAATGAGTTTCTTGCAAGTTGTTATCAACTTGCAAGAAACTCAGAATATTGTTCCCATGAGCCCTTTCTAAGGAAACATCTAGAGAACAAGCTTCCAGAAAACCAAAATAGGAGGTACTGAATATAGAGTTACTTGCAAAACTAATTCTAAAGAGGAGGGTTTATGCAAGTTAAATGGGAAAGCTGATAGCATGTAACGGCTACATACTATGACAATGTAGACTGAATACACCTATTTAATTGGAGGCGATAAAACTCATATTACTGGCGGTATTGTAAGATTATTATGTGTGTAATATGGGATAAAGCAATTAAGTAATTATGGGATACTCAAACTCCAGCATCCCATGACCCTGAGAACTAGGACTCTCAGTATGAAAGAAGATATAGATGTAATTATAAAAAAGGTTAGTTAAAACTCCTGTTATTCTGAATTTGAGTCAAAAATAGTATATTTTCTTAAGATATTTTAATTTTAAATATACAAATATATTTTATAGCTTTAAAGATATTTTATCATAAAAGTACGTATATATTTTTTATCACATCTTTCATCATAAATGTATATAACCACATACATATATGTCAAATTTCCTAGCACAGTCCAGTGAAAAGACCTACAAACAACGACCAACCCAGTAGCAACGAGCACTCCTAGCAGTAGATATTATGGTCTTGAAATAGCATTTCCAAGTAAAACAACCAATTCTTCCTTGGGAAAAAATGACATACTTCATGTTTGAGGCAGGAAATACAAGATGAGGCAAGAAAATCTTGCCATTTAATCTTTCCAGATAGCAAGGAAACCACCAAAGACAACTAAGGTTATGTCAAAGAACCCAGAAGTCATTTAAAGAATCTCTCCCATTTGCCAACAACAGGACAATTTTAAGCAACAAAGTAAGAGTAATCATGACAACTCATGGCATAAGTTTGAAACCAAATATACTAGTTAATAATGATACTTTAAAAATCTAACTGGTCACCCTCAAAGGACAATAGTTTATCCTGAAAACTAGTAAATAAAAGGAAAGAAATAAGCATTCTTTTCTGCCTTTCCTATACAAATTGTACCTTGAGTAATCAATTAGTAAATGAGGGATTAAATCAACAATACTCCAATATAAAATAAAAATTAAATTTTAAAAAAATGAAGGAAAGTATCTCTTTACAGATGCAGCTCACTTAATTTAAAAAAAGACAGAATATCGCTATTTTGCAACCCTCAAAGAATTAATGGCTCTAGGCACTGCACTGAACATCAGTAGGAAAGGCGGCCTTTTTACCTTATGTGCCTCCTGAAGTAAAAGGACAATACCACATACACAACACAACCTTCAGTCCTGTCAAGGGTCTTAAATTCTGAGTCTGATCAAGCCTCTGCATCCTGCTGCCCATATGGATGAGAAACATGTTGAAATGCATGCAGCAAAATATAGACTGTGGAGTAACAACAGGTCAAACTGCTCAGGTTCAACAGATAAATTGTAAAGAAAAGGATGGAGGGGGAACATGTAAACTAAGACATATCAAATAAAAAAGGGGGGGACTAAACTAAAATGCTTAGGTGTACATAACTTGGTGTTAAAACTATAAGGAAACAAAAGAAGTGATTACTATAAAAGTCAGGGTAACAGTTACTTTTGGGGAGCAGGGAAGGACTTGTGATTGGCTGTGGTGTGGAAGGGGTTCTGGGATAAGTGAAAAACTTCTAATTCTTGACCTGCGTATCATAAGGCTTCTGGCCTTATAATAATTCACTAATATATCTGTGTGGTTTTCTTGAGGATTTTTTTTTTTTTTTTTTTTTTTTTGACCGCAGCACGCAGCTTTGTGGGGGGAATCTTCATTCCCCAACCAGGGACTGAACCCGGGCCCTCGGCAGTGAGAGCTCAGAGTCCTAACCACTGGACAGCCAGGGAATTCCCAGTTTTCTTTATCTCTGTTTCATTTTACAATAAACAAGGCTTTCTTTAAAAAGTAAATGATTAATAGTAAGTTGGCTTATCTGGTTACCTCCAAATGGCACAAGGATCTAACCACCCATCTCCCTAGAACCAGAAGAGTATATTAGATTACTGCAGGTCCAGGATTCAATGACCTCAGATCCCTGGAACTTTGTATCACAGGATCTGAAGGAACTGATGCTAGAGCATATTCATGAAATAACTGTCTTAGCGTGAAATGAATTCAGCCTTGAAAATTTCTACACACAGGAGTTTATGTATTAGGGATTGACTTAAGACAATAAAGTGGCCTTCCTGATAGTGCCTTTGTTAATTATAAGGTCTTGTTCCACAGACCTATTCAATCAATAGTTTATCCTCCATGATACTTGGTAAAGATAAGACTTTGTTAAGAATGTTACTTTAGAGGAATCTTTCCTCTTCCTTCCTATCTTGTACACAGATTTCTTCCCAAAGTTTAGAGTAAGCAGAGAACAGTGACTCAAAATTGCCAAGGAGTTGCCAACATGAGGTAGAGGGAGGAGAGAGTGAAGAATCCCCTTAACCTCAGACATACAATCTCACTGACCTAAGTGAGCACTTTCTAGATTACCCAAACTTTCTAGAAGCAAAGGACTTGTAATTCAAAAACTGCTAATACAGACTGAAAAAAAGAAAAATATAGTTAAATACCAATCCGGCAGAAATTAAAAGGGGAAGTTGGAGTGGTGACCGCCTGTGCTTCAAAGGCTCCCCTGACACAGAAAATCAAATTTGACAGGAGAGGCAAAAGAAGAGAGAAATTTCACTCTCCATCACACCATACCAGCTCTCCAAAAATCGAAGAGGGAGAAAAGGAGAGACCCATGTGGGCACCGACCTCTACCATGGCTGCAGAGGAGGGTGTTTAGGTTTACTCAATAGATTAATCAGAACTCTTGAGCTGACAAGGGAGAAATACTATCATCATTACTTCCTTTTTGCTTTCTGTATAGCACCCTTCTGCTTAGACTTGGCAGTTATATTTTGTCTATTAGTTATTTACACTGGTATATTCCCTTCTTCTCACTCCCTAATATGCCATAAGCTTCAGAATGAAAGGGAATATGTTTTTTTCATCTATATATTTTCCATATGCCTAGTATAGCACCTGGCAAAATGTTTTACACATAGCATATACTCAGTATGTTTGCTGCATTAAATTAAAAAAAAAAAAATCAAGGACAATCAGGTGAAAGAAGAGAAAACTTGCTCTGTATTATTTCAGAAGGCAAAAACCAAGACAAACTAGAAGGTAAGTATGGGGAGGCCAACATGAACACAAACTTTCTTTAGCACTGGTTGCCTTGAGAAGTAATAATGTCCCTTTGCCACTTCTGAAGACTATATTAAAGGTAGAAGGGAACTTTGAGAGCTGCTCCAATCGCTTTTAAGATTTTGTTTCTGAATAAGGCTGTCCCCAGAGACTAAGACTGAAAAGCAAATGAAGAAAATAAGGAGAAACAAATCTATCCCAGAACCTATAATAGAACCGGCATTTCCCACCTCATTGGAAACCTGTAATTTGATAATGTAAAAGCTCTATCCTACTTTATTAGAGAATTAAGTATCAGAACAAACCTTTGTACACTAAGCATTTCACATGTGTTATTTTCATTCCATCCTTGATATTATTATCCCCATTTTATAAAAGGACACTGATAGTGAGAGAATAAGCAATGAATGGGTTTTGAACTTTGATTCAAACCATGGTCTTTCTACTGAACCTTCCAGCATCTAAGATAAATTAGCACTGGTAAAATACAACACTGCTTTCCTTGCGTATTAGCATTAGAAAACAATTTTCTACCATATCTTAACTTCCATACCATAAATTTTTGCTTGCATGTCTTACCACTTATTTCAAGCTCCACCCAATGTGATTTCTTTCCATTTGCTGCTTCCTCAGAGGACATAATTGTGTACATCCTCCGAGGGTCAGGGGGCTCATATTTTTCTTTGGGCATGCCTGTTGAATTAAGAAAAGAAACCAATCAATACTCAGAAGAATCAAATAACTGAAAATAACATCTTTTTAAAAAGTAGACACCCATATTATATCTCTAAACACAATTTCCCACTAAAAGGAACTAGGAGCTCCTTGGAGAAATGGAGGATTTCAGGTCTGAGATCGGAAAAATACAAGCAAGCCTGGACACTAAGAAAGATGCTGTGGCTGTGAAGGACACAGGAGCCAGCTTGTAGCGGTCCCACTGGCCACAGATATGACAATCTGAACATCAAAAGAAAGACTACGAGTCATTTCAAACTGCATGAATCCAAAACTTTAACAGGAAAAAAAAAACAACAAAAAAATGCAGTCACCCGAAAATTGGAAAATAAAGGGAAAGAATCAAGCATTTATCCTGCATTTCTGGCAGAAACTAGATGAGGAAATGTTCTTAACAGAATTCTAGCTAATAAATGTAAAAAGAGTTACATAATTAGAAAAAACACTATTTCACAATCTCTAATGAAAAAATGGATGACCATCCATGGTTAATAAAAGCATTAGGTGAAAAAAGTCCAATGAAAAAATTTTAAATAGATCAGGCTGTAAGACCTCAACCCAAGGATCGATCTCAGTATTAGGACAACTAGACTTAACATGCCAACACTATGTATGCTCTTACCCCTTCATCCAAAAAATTAAAAGTAAAATTGAACCTGAATCAAATCAGCCTCTCTAGATCTGGTACCAGTTTACACTAAGTAAGGGAGACAGAGGAACATGTTAAAAATAACACGAGACACAACAATGTGAATATACTTAACACTACTGAACTGTACACTTAAAATGATTATTAAGATAGTAAATTTTGTTATAATTTTACCATGATTAAAAAATTTTTTCTTAATTTAAAATAATGCCACAAGAATACAGCCAGCTAGACACAGACCATGGAAAGTTCAACATGACAGAAGACCCAGTTTCTTCCACAAATGAATGACATGAAAAAGGGGGAGTAAGAGGAAGTTGATATTAAATGACTTAAGAGGCACAACAATCAAATGCAATGTATAGACCTTGTTTGGGTCTGATCTGACCAAATCAAGTGTAAAAAACATTTTTGAGAATTGGACAAATTTGAAGAAGAACTAAACCTAAGTTGATATTGGGACTATTGTTCATTTTGCTTGTGGTTATTTTTAAAATTCTTATTCTTATAGAAACATTCTGAAATATCCAGGTGAAATGAAATCTCACTTCCTTGCATATTCTCCCAAACTCCTTGCCCCAGTCTCACTTCACCTTATGTGTTTGGATGAGCCATAATCTGCTCTAACCAAGTCTCTACCTACTCTGGATACCTACACAGCTAAACAAAGCTGGAGAAAAACCTAGCATCATGTGAATTTAAAGTAAGCCACTCAGCAATCACTTACGTCAAATGGACTTACTGTTGAACGGGTTCGAGGTTTTAGTTTTACAAGAAGAAAAGAGTTATGGAGATGGATGATGGCGATGGCTGCACAACATTATGAATGTATTTAATACCACTAAATGTTACACTTAAAAATGGTTAAGATGGTAAATTTTACATTATGTATATTTTCTACAATAAAAAAAATGGAAAAAAGTTAAAGCAACTTTCATTATGCTATGCTGCTCCCCTAATGATGAGAAGTAGAGCTATCTTTCAAACATAGAAATGGTTTTGACCATGTAGTCAAAACACAGAAGGAGATAAGTAATCCTAAAAAGCTTTTTGAAGAAGGTAAAAATATAAATGGTGAGACTAATCATCTGCACAAGAAACAGCACATTTTTTTGTTTTCTCAAATATTGTTAATAAAACTGTTCTCCTACATGTTAATTTCTCTAAAACAGAAATACAGTGCCTGAAGTTTTTAGACTAATACAAAAAATACCTAACAGAGAGAGCTACACAGTCAAGAACTGTTCCCGTTCCATCTAGAGGACAATCTGGTGAAGCAAGTGCCCATTCTGAATCATATGAATATACCAATAATAACAGAATGCTGTGTACGGCTACCAGAGCTTGATGACAACATCCCTTAAGATTCCTTAAGATCACCCAAATGCCACTATTCTGACTAGATTTTACTTACGACCGAGTGATCTTCACTGGCTTTTCCAAATAGAATTAAATAATGGTAAGCTGGTCTCTCCAGCTGAGGTTAGTATTTTGAGTTACTATTAATTATTAATCATTTGACTTCTTAGTGAAAGTTCAGAAGTCTGATTTAGCACTCTCATGTGAGCTTATTTAGTGTGAATCAATGTCCGGAATTTGATCACGCTTCAGAGAATAAATAAAAGTATTACTGAACTGAAATCTGAAATCCAAGCCCTAGACCTGGGGTCATTCCATCAAAGAGTCATGATTTCTGCCTAAGCAGCCAACCACTCCCTCTCTTGGTTTTCATGACATATGATGTGTTGCCTTAAAATTTAAGAGACAGCTCATTACTTGAAAGCAGTGAGATCATCTTATTTTCCGAATCCCTGACAGTGCAGATTAGGAAGTGGGGGGAAAAAAAGAATATGATAGAATAAAAGAAACGGCAGCAAATTGGACAATCAAGCCCTTCTGAGGAGCATATCTGCCCAGTGAGCAACCCTACCCATTTTTCTTGGAGTCCAACTGAACATAGTATTGGAAACTAGGTAGAGAAAAGGATATAAGAATACAAACAGGGGCTTCCCTGGTGGCGCAGTGGTTAAGAGTCTGCCTGCCGGTGCAGGGGACACGGGTTTGAGCCCTGGTCTGGGAGGATCCTGCGTGCCGCGGAGCAACTAAGCCCGTGCGCCACAACTGCTGAGCCTGCGCGTCTGGAGCCTGTGCTCCGCAACAAGAGAGGCCGCGACAGTGAGAGGCCCACGCACCGCAATGAAGAGTGGCCCCCACTTGCCACAACTAGAGAAAGCCCTCGCACAGAAACTGAGACCCAACACAGCCATAAATAAATAAATAAAGACTTAAAAAAAAAAAAAAAAAAAGAATACAAACAATTTAGGATTTTTCCCAAGGCTTGAAATCAACAAGCAGATCTTACTCTCTTAAAAAATACAGTATGTCACTGCAGATTACTATCTAAAAAGAATAAAACGTTTCCAAAATAGGCTTGAAAACTGTCAAGTAGAATTAAAAGACTTTTAAAAAATAGCTAGGCCAGAGTCAGCAGGTATACAGCCCCTGACTAGTCAATCTCTAACTCCTCCAATCCAGTGCCAAACATCACTACTGATCCTGGCAGCATAAAATCTGTCCCTGATCTAGATCTCAGAGAAACGGTTTTTCAGTATCTTAGAATAATTATTTACCTTAAAGAAATACAGGACATTATTTACCAGCATAGAAAGATATGCTTTCATTATTAAACATTTTATGAAATGGCTTAAAAAATACACAGGGGAGGGGGGTAAGAGGGAAGAAGCAGGGGGGCGCCGGGCAGGGGAGAGACCATAAGTGCAAGTCAGCCACCATTTGAGGCAGCTTTTAAACTAAGAAAATTGGTACTAAATAGAAAGATTTAAGTCTTTATCCTTTCAGTGGGTGCTGTATTTCAGAGTCATCAAATAGCCCCAGGTGAAAAAAAGTCCTATTTTACAAAAGAATAAATGAAGAATGAAAGAATTAATAAAAAACAAAAACAACATCATTTCATAATTCCTAATGAGCCTTTTTAAAACAAAGATTTATAAACTGGGTTAAAACCATTAGATGAATCATTGGCACTGGCATAATGCTAAGGTTAACACCACCACCCAGATTGCTTTTTGATTATAAGGTAGAAAATGTTCAAGAGAGGAATAAACTGTTACCCCCTTCATCAATCTTCCCAACACTAATGGGGGTAGAACCAGATACTGTGGGTCTTCGGATCTGACAGAATATGAAATACACACCAACAATGTTCACCTTGATTAAGAACTAGAGGAACTAGCCAGATGACACCAAAGAAGCAACTGGAATGCAGGACTTTCTGCAGGGTAACTGGTCTGCTACCTTTAACAAGCTGGTGTCAGGACTATTCTAGACTTAAAGAGAATTAAGGGATATATAGAATGAGATGCAATGAATGGTCCCTATATAGGATCCACAAATCTGCAACAAAGGACATTCTGTGGACTGTTGGAGAAACATTTAATACCTAGTTCATATTTTGAAATATTAATGAATTATTATGAGATCATGTTATTTTGGCAATGAACAAAAACGCGTTTCTTGTTAAAAGGCACTCTGAAGTTAAATAATGTATTTAAATTGTATTGGCCAGATTTTTTTCCAAGGGAAATGAGGCTCAGTTACAGCCAATCTTAACTGACAAGATAAAATGCTAAATTCCTCTTTTCCTTTCCTCGCTTGTTACACATTCTCCTCCATTCTTGGTGCTTTACTTCTTTCACATACACAAAGGAGAAAAAAAGGAAAGGCGCAGAGGTAAGGAAGGGAGGGGAGAAGGAAGAAATAAACTCATGCGCAGAAAAATCCTTTTATTTGATGATCGGGAGCCTCACAGAGCTACAAGTTATGGAATATATGAAAAGGTAGTGCCACTAGCCTTGGTGCCAATTTACTTCTTCCTATCCAAATTTTCACTACGTCTTACCCAATTTTTCACTAAATCCCACTGATTTTTACCTCTTCAGGACTTCTAAACCTGTCTTCTCCATTTTCACAGCTACTGAAGTTAATTTACACCCTCATTTCTCAGCTACAACTTTTAAACAACCTTCTCTATACCTTCCTGATAGATGCCTGCTCATGTCACTCTCCTGCTTAAAAATCTAAGATGGCCTTTTCTGCCTACCTAGCTAAAGCCCTAACTTCAAAGTCCTTTACAATCTGGATTTAGGCAACTATTTTCTCACTCATCTTCAGCCACTGACACACAAGTCACCCTATAAAATCCTAAATTAATCAAAGCAAACCTACTTCTAAGACATAGTCTTTCAATAACACATGCTAATCCCTTTACCAAAGGGAACCTTCACCCTCAATTCCTACTCACCCCCTTCACGGCAACTCAGGTTAGATGTCAGAGTCCCTGTAAGCCCTTCCCAACAAAGGCACAAGTTCACTACTCTTTCCTCTGCACACCATACACTTACTACAGCATCTATCACCCCAGTTTGTATCTCCCAGTGTCTTGTGTAAAACCTAGCACGTTGTACTAATAAACTGGTCTAAACATTCTTTCCTTCATGAATCAAGATCAGGTTTTCAAAGAAAAATCCAAAAAAAGCAATTCAATACATCCGAACCATGCTCCCTTAAGGGAGCTTTCTTTACAGAATCATTCATTCAACAAATATTTACTAAGCACCTTCTGCCTCTATGTGCCAAGCACTCTGCCAGGTTCTGGGAATAAAGAATAAATAGGAAATACGTACATGATCTTGGATCTTAATCTACTGGGGAGTGCAAACAAAAATCTTACGATGATGTAATCACACTACAACCCTTTTTACAAACATCACTCTAATTTAGGACTTCTTCCCTACCCCTCACAAACACAGGAGTTTATCATTCCCTGCTTTGAGCTATTCTGAACCTTGAAGATATTTCTAATGTTATATTCTTTAATCCCACCTTAATTTTTTTTGACATGTCTCATTCACCTACTCTAATATAGGCTCTTTGCACTTACATTTTAAATATTTTTATATTTTCAGAGCCTGGCAAATAGTGTTTGGTGAATACTTAAAAGAATTCAAGGGGATAAGCTGGGACAGTAAAAAAAAAAGCAAACATTTTGTAAGAGACAAGTATGCTAACAGAACAGTGCCCATGTTACCAGGAGTAAGAAAAACTAACATAGGCCTCTAATCTTCAAGGCAAAATCTAGAGAAACCAGACAGAAAGGACCTAAGTGACCAAAGGCTGAGAATATTCGTTCTAGGATAGGCTGGGATATGAAGCAAAGGGACAAACTTAAAGGTAAAACTGTATAAACATAATCTTAGTGACACGCTATGGCAAAATAAGAGCAAACCTCAAACGGGGGGGGGGGGGGGGGTAATGGCAAAACTGTGTTGGAGTGCCTATCTGCCACACTCTGCACTAGGCACATAACAGCTAACATGTTTTGAGCACTCACCAACTGGCAGGCCCTTCACATACATTATCTCATTTAACCCTCAGGACTCCTATGAGTAAATACTATTGTATTATTCTCCATACATAAAGAAAGAACGGTCCAGAAAATGAGTCATTTACCTGAGATCACAGAGATCCTACTGGCACAACTGTGATTTTAACCCAAGTCTGATCCAAAAGTCTATGTTTTCAAGCACTATGCAATAATTTACCGGTGATTACCTCGATTTAATTCTCATAGCGATCCATGAAGTAGACACTATCCTCATTTTATTTTGGATGAGGAAACTGAGACTCTGAGTTTAAATAACTTGCCCAAGGTTGCACACACTTAGTAAGTAGTAGAGCTAGGATTTGAACCTGGGACAATCTAGCTGCAAAGCTGTACTCTCTAACACCAATGCCTCACACAAGTCTAGAATTCTGTCACTGATGAAACCAAGATCTTGTGTTCATTCTCCAAATATTATGTTGCTAAGACCATGAGCCCCTGAGTTTCCCTCTCAGATGTACCATCTTTCCAAACTACTCTTCACCTGTATTCTCTACTCCCAAACTCTGCCTAATACTTAACACAGCAGACCTCAAATGCTATCCTCTCAGGACCCTTATACTCAAGTACCTCAAAGACCTTTCAATTGTGTGGGTTATATCTATCAATATTTACCATACTAGAAATTAGAAATAAGGAATTTTAAAATATGTATTAACTCATTAAATATAATAAACCTATCACATGCTAACATTTTTATGAAAAGTAACTACTTTCAAAAACAAAGTAAAATTTTGTGAGAAGAATGACACTGTCTTACATTTTTGCAAATCTTTAAGGTCTGACATGCTAGAAGACAGCTGGATTCACCTATCTGCTCTGAATTCAATTCATCAGATATTACACATCATTTTGTCAGTCTCTGGAAAACTCCACTGTATACGCATAAGAGGAAGAGAATGAAAAAGGCAAATAATCGTGTAATATTTCTAAGAACTTAAGGTTTCTGTAGCCACCTCCTCCTGCCTCCCAAAATCTCAATTCCTTAAATCCTTTTCTCAAGTAGAATAAGAATAAATTTAAGTCCATATTGGTTTAACTAAAATTTCCAATCAATAAGACCTCTGCGAAAAAAGATTTTAAAATTATGATAAAATATTCCTCCAAAACAGAGTCAAACAGCAGATGTAGTAGTTAGTCTAAGCTCTAAAAGAAGACCGGCATACCAATCTGCATCCGCAGTGCCCAGCCAATAACCAACAGCCCATAAGAGTTTACTAGACTGCTGTTAAAATGCAATTCTAATCATGTGCCTGTGCCTAATAACACAAGTGAATATAAAATACAGTCAGAGAGAAGCCTGAGTGTACTGCAACACCACAGGAAACTACCAATTTTGAAGGTAAAAAATGGTCAAATACTAGCAATTTCATTCAACTCAATAAATTAACTCAAAATATAACTATAAAGATACACTAAGTATATAGGTCATCCACAAATTTCAACTTAAAACACAAATACTTCTTAGCTTAAAATTTTTAATTTCTATATTTTAAGTCAAATATAAAGTATAGAACAAAAGAACATATTAGGACAATTATGATTTATGATCTAGCCAGCAAAGCTGAGGGCCCACTAACATTAAGTCAAACCATGATTTGTGTGATGAAACATCACCGAGATCAAAAAGGAAAGGAGAGGGAGCCATCGATATTAAATCTGTTCTCTTAGTATGAGACAAGCAACCATCTAGTTTACACCTCCAGCAATGATGGCTGCCAACAGAAATCTTTTCATTTCTTTCTTATCTTTTGACAGTTTCCATAATCTATTTGCTCCTCCCACTCTTACAATCACAGTATTCTAGCTACCCCTATCTAGTTGGAATTTTGGCTTTTTGAGGTATTCAACATTTATTGTAGCTGCTAATTCATGTATACAATCATTTTGGGAAGTTCTAACATAGTAGCAATCAGTTTTGACCCACTAGTCTTTTTTTCCCCTAAAAACTAAGAAAGAAAATTATTCATGAAATGCTGACCTTATAAATCATCAAGAAGCCTTTAACAACTCCAGAATATTTCTCTCACAAGGGCTTAAATGAACTCTCTGACCCCAGTTTCTTGACCCCGCCCCCTTCATCCAGCCTTCCCATTTTTACTATGTCTCCTGAAAAAGTATGTCACACACACAATTTCCCCACCCCATCCACCTAAACTCTCAATGAATCCCTATTATATACAAACGAAAGTCTCAACACTTTAAGAAAAAGCCTATGACTATTCACAGACTGTTTCTGGCCACTCCTCCTGTCCCTTTCATCTTTGCATCCTATGATTCACAGCCCAAGTTGTATGTAACTTGACTTTGCACATGTTCTTTCTTCTCACTAAAAGGTCCTACTCAGTCTAACAAACCTCTATTCAACCTTCAAAGCTAAGCTCAAAGACTTCTGAGATGACTCCCTCAAGTTTCCCAAGCAGAATTAGTTGCTCCTTCTTTAGCATGCCCCAAATGCTTTGTGTATTCCTCATTACTATATAACCTGATGAGCACTTTATTGGTTCATTTGTTTTTCTCTCCATACCATTATAAACCCATTTAGAATAAAAGAGCATAAGCCCTATTAGAGGAGCAAGTCTATAATGGTGCCTGACACATGGGTGTTTCCAGTATTTTTGGAACTGAGTTTTAGCCCTATTTTATGCTGTGTTCAAGTATAATCACTTCTGCTGTATCACTTATTCTGAAAATAATCTGTTCCAACGTAACTGATATATTAGAAAAGTAGAGCTTAACACAAAATTCCCATTTGCTTATGTGTGATTTTGTCTGTGAAAAAAACTAGATGAAGGTAGAAACCTGCCCCCAGCTGAACTGAGCTGCATAGAAATACACAAAATACACACACCTTAAAACACCTACCAGCTACATCAGTTCACTCTGTGTGTGTGCACATGAGCTGAGCCACACCCACCCACCTCTGGTGTTATTATACCATTCCATTTGATTTCAGGTAACCCTCCTTCTACCACTGTACAGTAACTCACAAGCAGCAACCTTTCTGATGCCCATTAACACAAGCAAACCAGGTCTTTTTCAAGGTAAAGTGACACATTTATTGTACTATTTATGTATACCATAACCATTTAACATGTGTAAAACTATGCTACCATTTTTACCAGGTTCCTTTTTATTAAAATAAGTCACTGACAAAATTTTGAGTGTTGTGCCTTAGTTCCACTTTTCCCAAAAGGCCTGTAGTTTTTACTGCACAATTTTCCATATCATAGTGATTTTTAGGAACCTATACGTTGCTTTACAGCAGAATTGACTATATAAATTAACAGCTGTATGAGGAGTTCTTAGGTTTCAAGAAATTTTCAATATTTCAATTCCAATAATACACAGAAGAGAAAACTCTGCCCTCTCCCCAATTTCACAAAATGTTTACAGTCCATATCCTCACAGACCATCAGGATAGCCATAACCGTTAAGCTTGGTGGCTCTCACTTCTGGTGAGCAGAGAGTTGATTTTTCCAGCTTAAGCTCTACAGTCTGCCTAAGCCTAACTCAGAAGACAAGTTCTGAATGCCTGAACTTTCACATGGGTTTCACTTCTTTTATTGCTCTTAACTTTTTTCCGAAACATTTTGATTTTAAATTACCCTGTATTATAGAGCAACTGAACCGAGCCCTCAAGCCCACTATAAAATGGATCAGACACAAAAGACCCTATATCCAAGTTTAAAATAGATTCGGAGTCACTAACTCCATAGTATCTCAAATGTGACTTTTTTATATGTATGGATCCACTTAATTCTCCGCACTGATGCCCAAATGATCTCTAAATCACCTTGTTCCCCTATGAAAAATATTTTGGCTCTCTCTTTTGCTATAGGATAAAGATATAAACCTCACTTTTAGCTTAGTAAGTATGGTTCTTCAAAATCTAGGATGGACACACCTTTGCAGGCTCGTCTCCAGTCACTCTCCCTGTTTCAGTAACACATCGATACTGGCCTTACCCCAACACTTGGCACCTCAGTGCACCCACAGTTCCTTTTGTCTGAAATGACCCCATCTCTCCAGTTTGACAAACACCTATTCTGTGCTATTTTCTGTAAACTGCTCCCACACATTCTACAAATTTCATCATTCTCTCCTGTTCTCCCCACAGCACTCTGTACACCTACTAAGACTACAGCAACAAGAAAACAGCAAATGAGTGTTATTCATTTTTTAATTCCCAGGGTCCAACACTATGTCCAGCATATACTATTCCTTGCACATAACTTATCAAGAAAATAAAAATGGATGAGGGAGAGGTAAAGCCCAGAGAAGGGTAAGATTAAGGCAGTCTAAATGAGTCCCCATCTTACATGCAAATAAACACTTTAAAAGCAGCTTCCCAACCAGTATACCTTCCATATGGGAAAGTTACAAGTGTGCTGAAGAGGGCCCTCACCTCTCATGGCCCAAAGGCTACAGCTGTGAGCAACCATGACCATTTATTCCAGTATGCCTTACATATATTATCCCTTTCTGTTGCACTATGAGATGAAAAAGGTTTATGCTTTAAATATAAAAAAGGCTAATATGAACATGGTGGAATGCCTACGCATTAACCAAAATGCATTACTTATAAACCATAAGTACAGAAGCAAATACCTTTATTTGTAGCCAGGACCAAGTTCTGTAACCAACTCATATCTGTTCAAGAGTCTGAAAAGTTTTACTTTGCCACCAAGGTTTAAGAAACCTGAAAATACCTACAAATCAAACAGGCATTCAAAAGAGCTTCCTCATCTATGTTACCATTGATCAAGACACTTCTGAAACTATGCAAAATCTTCTGAGTCTCACAGGAAACTTTGTCTTTTGTCACATCCTCGTTTTTTGACCATTTCATTAAGTATCTTATTCACCAACTGAGAACTGACCAGACTCAACTACCTCAAATAACTTCCAGCCATT
Organism: Balaenoptera borealis; assembly: GCF_965194805.1. NCBI lineage: Eukaryota > Metazoa > Chordata > Mammalia > Artiodactyla > Balaenopteridae > Balaenoptera > Balaenoptera borealis. The sequence continues at coordinate 166,658,340 of NC_138867.1, forward strand.
AAAACGCACTCCGCCCTCCCAAAAAAACTAATCTCCATCAAGTACCTCACTCTCATGTGCTCTCACATTTACACAAAACCTGGTGCTTTCCCTCTTAACTGTAGTATCTTGGGCAAGTCACTTTAACCTTTCTAGGCCTGTTTCCTCAACAGCAGCTATTCAAATACTTTGTTTAAAGGAAGTTGACTGGACTAGATGACTGGTCTAAAAATATTAAGCAATTTTTATTCTAAAAGTCATCACTTCTAAAGACTGCGATAATTGCTCTGATAGCAATTACAAAACAAGTCTTCAAAACCTTTTGATCAATGGACATCGCTCCTAAAGCCTACAAAACTGTTTTGGGATGATAAATTCTAGTGCACTGTGAAAAACACAAAGTGCTATTATATGCCATTTTATTTTTCACTTGTTCATATTCACTCTCTTCCTCTCCAAAATTAAAATCCCCAGACACAAAGAGGCAAGATTCCGCACTACCACTAATGGGGCAATCCACCTGGAAAACAGGTAAGTATGGGAACTCATGTTCAAGGAGATTATTTAAACGTCAGCTTAACACAATAACAAATCCAAAAAGGACAAGATGACCATTCACAATGCTGTCATTTGCAGTAACAGTTCAAGAAGAGGTTACAGGTGTTCATTAGCAGGCTCTTAGGAGAAGCTGTAGGAGAAAAAGTCAAAAAAAAAATTTCCAAAGAAAATAATGATTGGTGTTTAGAAAAAAAGAAAAGAGATACGATTCAGGTTATTACACAAAACTTCACGTAATTAGAACTATCTCTGAGTCCTCAGCATTATCATAAATCTCTTCATCTGGTGCTAAGGGCTTCTTTAGCCATGTCATTCCCATCCCCCCACCCCCCCAAAAATTTGCGTTAAACTGAATTTTAAATACATTTGGGGGAGGAGGTAAACAGTTGGTTTCCCGCTTTGCGGTAACTCCGAAGTTCCACACTCCACTCCGCGCAATCCCACACCGCCACTTCTCCAAAGTTGCCACCCATCCCAGCCAAGAGTCCCGGACACCAACTCCCCTCCTCCGGGTGACCAGAGCCAGGGTCGACAGCCAGGGCATCCCCCAACCCTGGCGCCCCCTGCGCGCCCCCACCCCCGCCGTCAATCAACACCCCCCAGCCCCGGACTCGGCGCGGGGGCGCGGTCCGGGGACCAACTGGATGGCGACAGCCGCGCGTCTAGGGACCCCCAACAGCCACCATCTCCTCCAATCTTCGGGCCTGCTGCACGCAAAACTCAAGGTGCTCTTGCTCGAGTCCCCCCCCGCTACGGTCCCGGGGACACGACCGAGAGGGGCCCGTGGGCAGCCAGTGTGGGGAGCAGCGCCCAGCCGGGCCTCGGGCTGGTCTCGCTCACCTCTTGGGGTGCGCCGCCTTCCTCCGCCGCTGCCGCCGCCTCCTCCCTGTGAGTGCAGCGGGGTCTGACCTGTGGAACCACCATACCAGTCCCGCCCGCTGCTGCAGCGCCGCCGTCGCCGCTCCTCTGCCGCCTCAGCCGCCGCTCTTTGTTCTCCCTCCGAGATCCACCGCGTCAGCCGCCCGCTTCAGCCGCCTCGATGGGCCGCCACTACGGCCTCCCGGCCTCTCGGCCTCTGGCCTCGCCCTCCTCGCTGCACCCACTGCTGCCTTCGCCTTCGCGCAGCCGACGCCGCCGCCACCGACGCCGCCGCCTCCTCCTCCTCCTCTGCGCCCCCCTCGTTTTCATTGAAAGCAAACAAGCATCATGGCGGCGGCCGCCGTCCCACCCCCTCCCCCTCCGCCCCCCCCCACCTCAAGCCTGCGAGCGCCGCGACCGACGCTGCCGCTCCAACATCCCGGCCGCCCATTGGCCGCCGCCGCCGGGCGCGACCATTCAGCATCCGGGGAGGTCGCTCTCCGCTCGTCCCTCTCTTCCCCCACCCCCGCGATGGGGAGCAGTGAGCCGGCCGGGCGCGCACCGGGGTCAGACCTCCCTCTCCTCTTCCCGCTCTCCTCGCTCGTTTCCTGCCTTGTCGCTTCTACTTTCTCTTCTTCTTAACGCTCCTACGCTTTTCAACTAGCTCTTTTTTTTCTTTCTTTCTCTCTTTTTTTGTCTCAGGCTGTTCATTTTTGTTCCTCTCTTCCCTCTGTTTACTTGATCTTCCTCCCTTTCGTTTCGCCTATCAATTACATGGAAACAGGGACAAGCTCTCAGACTTTTGACCCTTAGCCAGTATCCTGAGCTGCCTAAAGACAAGACATTCAGTCGTGAACAGTGGCTTGATTCATCCTGCCTCAGATATGAAGAAAAAACTAATTAGTGGCACGTTTCGGTCCATTAATGGTCATTCAGTCCAGTAAATTCAGGGACAATTCTGGTGGGATCCTAGCCCAGAGTAACTGTCCGCAGCTGTGTTCAAAGAGCAAGATGTTCTATTCAGGTGGAGATTGAAAATGAGCAGAGAAAGGATTGATGATGCTTGCATCAGTGCACATTAGTTGACTGGTGGTCAAGGTCCTGTGCTGGGACCAAGGCAAAGAGATGAATCAGGCCCCGGCCTGCCCTGAGTAAGCTCACAGCCTAGGGACAAGAGATACACCCAACAGACTGTTAAAACCCATTAGAGGTGCATGAGGACAGGCATGGCCTGAGGAAAAAAGAATAGCTGTCCACTCACCTACATGGCAAACTAGGATGGGCTCCTCGCTCTTTCCTGGAAAACCAACTCTGAAGAAATGAGAGTGAAACAGGTTCCAGGAACTAACAATAGCAACAAAATGAGACACCCTCTCTTGCTATACTGGGCTAGAGGATATGGGAAATGGTTGGCTGCTGTTGGGGCAGAGGAGAGCTAGAAGGGCAAGGAAAAGATTGAGACCGTAGGACTCCTGGGCACGGAAGCTTTTCAAACAGTTGCTAATCAGGGAAGGGAGGGGTTGCAGAGACAAGGGAGGAGCAGCCAAGAAATAATAGTGCAGCCTTGGGGCAAGGTCCTGGTACTACCTCAAGGGATACACATAATAGTATCTTTGAGCTCTTTACAGAACTAAAACCCCCAACAAATAGAAGATGTCAGCATTCTTCATTCCAGAGAAGACCACTTGAGGCCAGATTAAAGGAACCAGAGAAGCTCATCAAGAGATTACCAGAGACCAGATTAAAGGAGTGAATGACCTGCACACACCCTAATCTTATCAGCAACCCTGCCCTTGAACCATTGCTATAAAACTCCTCACCAAATCCTTCTAGGTTGGGACACACAGTTTTTCAGGGGCACAACCCTGCTGTGTCCCCCCTTTGCCTGGCAAACCAATAAAGCTATTCTTTTCCTCTTCACCCAAAACTCCAAGATTCAATTCAGCACCAGTGCACGAAGGCTGAGTTTTCAGCATCAACGGTCCAGTCCTCTAGTGTCAGAGGACACTAGACAACAGCAGGACAACATGAAAGCCCAGGAAGGGTAGGGGGTTGCTAAGAACAAGTGCAGACTGACTGGCTGCCTTTGGGCATCCCTCCACAGCCTCCAACCCCAGGCTTCCGAATACTGGGGTTGTGCAGCCCCTGTGCTCTACAAAGTGTCACCAGACTGAGGGAGGAGCCAGTGGCACTCTCTGCCCCCCATGTGAATGCTGTGCCCTGGCAACCTGTGCTCCAGCCTGGAGAGAGGGGTGAATTTTTGTAATTCATCTGCCCAGAAGGAGCTACTTCTCGTGATTGGTACCATGTGTATGGGGGCAGGGAAGTCCAGTTGCATAACAAAAAAACTTGCATAGAACCACAAGTTTATTACATCTCATTACTCTAGTGCTCCAGGTCTCACTTGGGGTCTCTCATGCCTCTACTGAGATGGTGGCTGGGGTTAGATTCTGGCACCTCCATGTCCCCAACAAGCCCTCCCTGTGTAGTGTTTTATCCTCCCACTTTTCTTTGTGGCTTCTCTCCAGCAGGTTATCCTGAACATCTTTCATGGCAACCCAGGGCTCCAAGAGAGAGGAAGTGCAAGACCCTTTGAAGAATGTCACTTTCTCTGTACTCTATTGGTCAAAACAGTCACAAGCCCAGTCCAGATTTAAGAGAAGAGGACATAAGCAGTGCAGGAGCTGCATGCACATAAAGGGAAGGAGAGACTTATTTGGGGCCATCTCAGTAGACTAGCTACCACAGAGAAGGAACCAATGGTGGCCCTGCCTGTGCACATCCTGTTCTTTCTGAATATCTGAAGAGAACCCCACCAAATGCCTTTCCAGATCCAGATCAAAGTGCCCCTCATATTAGGCAAGACCTCCCTGTGTAAGTTATAAAACCCAAACTCAAATAGGCTTGACGCAGAAAGAGGTCATTTATGTATTCAGGTATCACATAACTGAAAAGTTCAGGCATCTTAAAATATCAACAAGAATCAATCCAATCTCACTCTTCCACCCTCCACTCAGCTTTCCTCCCCACTGGCTTCACAAGGGCTGTGCAACCAGGCAGGAAAGATGGCCACTAGCATCTACAGGCTTAGATTCTAACAGCTCCAGCTGCAAATGCATACCTACTTCACTTTATTGTGCTTCACAGATAGCGCATTTTTTACAAATTGAAGGTTTGTGGGAACCCTGCATTAAGCAAGTCTATTGGCATCAGTTTCCATCAGCATTTGCTCACTTCATGTCTCTATGCCATGCTTGATAATTCTCACAATATTTCAAACTTTTTCATTGTTACTATATTTGTTATGGTGATATGTGATCAGTGATCTTTGATGTTACTCTTGTAATTGTTTTGAAGCCCCACGAACTGGGCCCACGTAAGACAACAAATTTAATGAGTGTTGTGTGTGTTTTCACTGCTCCACTGACCAGCCTTTCCTCTGTCTTTATACCTCTCTTCAGTCCTCCCTGAGACACAACAATATTGAAATTAGGCCAGTTAATAACCCTACAATGGCCTCTAAGTGTTCAAATGAAAGGAAGTCACACATCTCTCACTTTAAATCAAAAGCTACAGATGATTAAGCTTAGTGAGGAAGGCATGTCAAAAGCTGAGATAGGCTGAAGGCTAGACCTCTTATGCCAAACAGTTAGCCAAGCTGTGAATGCAAAGGAAAAGTTCTTAAAGGAAATTAAATGTGCTACTCAGTGAACTGATGAATGACCAGAAAGTGAAACAGCCCTATTGCTGATATGAAGAACATTTTAATGGTCTGGATAGAAGATCAAACCAGCCACAACATTCCCTTAAGCCAAAGCCTAATCCAGAGCAAGGTCCTAACTCTCTTCAATTCTATGAAGACTGAAAGAGGTGAGGAAGCTGCAGAAGAAAAGTTTGAAGCTAGCAGAGGTTGGTTTACAAGGTTTAAGGAAAGAAGCCGTCTCCATAACATAAAAGTACAAGGTGAAGCAACAAGTGCTGGTGTAGGAGCTGCAGCAAGTTGTCCAGAAGATTTAGCTAAAATAATGAATGAAAGTGGCTACACTAAACAGATTTTCGATGTAGACAAAACAGCATTATATTGGAAGAAGATGCCATCTAGGACATTCATAGTTAGAGAGGAGAAGTCAATGCCTGGCTTCAAAGCTTCAAAAGACAGGCAGACTCTCTCATTAGGGGTTAATGTAGCTGGTGACTTGAAGTCAATGCTCATTTACCATTCCAAAAATCCTAGGGCCCTTAAGAATTATGCTTAATCTACTCTGCCTGTGCTATATAAATGGAACAACAAAGACTGGATGACAGCACATCTGTTTGAATCACAGTTTACCAATAAAAACTACTATTGAGACCTACTGCTCAGAAAAAAAGATTCCTTTCCAAATACTACTGCTCATTGACAATGAGCACCTGGTCACCCAAGAGCTCTGATGGAGATATACAACATTAATGTTTTCATGCCTGCTAACACAACATCTATTCTGAAGCCCATGGATCAAGAAGTAATTTTGACTTTCTAGTCTTATTATTTAAGAAACAGATTTTGTAAAGCTATAACTGCCATAGATAGTGATTCATCTGATCAAGGCAAAGTCAATCAAAAACCTTCTGGAAAAGTTTCACCATTCTAGATGCCATTCATGACTCATGAGAAGAGGTCAACATATCAATATTAGTGGGAGTTTGAACAAAGTTGATTCCAACACTCATGGAAGACTTTAAGGGGGTTCAAGACTTTAGTGGAGGAAGTAACTGCAGATGTTATGGAAATAGCAAGAGAACATGAATTAGAAGTAGAGCCTGAAGATGTGACTGAATTGCTGCAATCTCATTATAAAACTTAATGGATGAGGAGTTGCTTCTTATGGAGGAGCAAAGAAACTGGTTTCTTAAAATGCAATCTACACCTGGTGAAGATTCTTGAAATGACAACAAAGGATTTAGAATATTACATAAACTTAGTTGATAAGGCAGCAACAGTATTTGAGAGGATTGACTCCAATTTTGAGAGAAGCTCTTCTTTGGGTAAAACACTATCAAATGGCATTGCATGCTACGGAGAAATGATTCATGAAAGGAAGTCAATCAATATGGCAAACTTCATTATTGTCTTATTTTAAGAAATTGCCACAGCCATCCTAGCCTTCAGCAATCACCACCCTGATCAGTCAGCAGCCATAAACATCAAGACAAGACCCTCCACCAGCAAGAAGATTATGACTTGGGCTTCCCTGGTGGCGCAGTGGTTGAGAATCCACCTGTCAATGCAGGGGACACGGGTTCCAGCCCTGGTCCGGGAAGATCCCACATGCCTCAGAACAACTAAGCCCATGCGCCACAACTACTGAGCCTGCGCTCTAGAGCCCACAAGCCACAACTACTGAAGCCCGTGCGCCTAGAGCCCGTGCTCGGCAACAAGAGAAGCCACTGCAATGAGAAGCCCACGCACCACAACGAAGACCCAACGCAGCCAAAAGTAAAAAATAAATTAATTATTTTTTTTTTAAAAAAGAAGATTATGACTTGCTGAAGGCTTAGATGGTTAGCAATTTTTAGCAGTAAGGTATTTCTTTTTTTTTTTTTTAAGTCTTTATTGAATTTGTTACAATATTGCTTCTGTTTTGGTTTTTTGGTCGCGAGGCATGTGGGATCTTAGCTCCCCGACCAGGGATTGAACCCGCACCCTCTGCATTGGAAGGTGAAGTCTTAACCGCTGGACCGCCAAGGAAGTCCCAGCAGTAAGGTATTTCTTAATTAAGGTATGTACATTTTTTTAGACATAATGCTATTGCACACTAAATACACTACAGTGTAAACATAACTTTTATATGCACTGGGAAACCAAAAAATTTGTGTGACTCACTTTAACATGATATTTGCTTTAGTGCAGTGGTTTGGAACTGAACCCACAATATCTCTGAAGTTTGCCCATATATAGTTTTTTTCCCTAAGATTAAACCACCTTATTCATTGTAATAAAAAATAATTTGTGGTCATGGTTTAAAAAAAAAAGACTAAATTACAGAAAGGCATGAATAAGAAAGTGGAGGTCTCATCCCTGGCCCGACTCCAGCCACACTCCTCAAAAATTTGAATTGTTTACAAGGCTTTGGCCTTAAATAACAAAATAAAATAAAATAAACAAACCGAAACATTCTCAAACATGCTTACTGAATAAGAATATTTACTGAATCCCGTCACTGAAAGTCCAAATGTAGGGCAGCCTTTAGGGTTGTTTGATTTAAGGCCTACAGGCAGATTGATCATTGATACTGCCCTGGGCAAAAAACATTTTGTTACTTTGCTGCTTATTATGGGATATGGGGTGTTGGAAACCTGACTTGAAGTAATTTAAGCAGAAATAGGAGTGTATTGGCTCAGCATAATACTAGCTTCTCTAACAAACAGATACAAAATTTCTTGCTTATGTAACCATTCTGCAGGCGATTTTTCTTCCTAGTAGTGACTCAGGGGCCTAAACCCTTTCCTCTTACGCCTCTGTCATCCCTAGGACAGGGGTTCTTATTCTGAGGTCCATGTACCCCCAAGAGATCTGTGGATAGAAGTCAGGGAGGGGTGCAGCAAACCCAGATGGGTCAAGTTTAGCTTTTCCTGCCATTTTGAGTCTAAATAACAAGCCCCAGTAGGATGTGACTATAACCAATGACAAACCTCAGCCTGATGTTTTCATATCCTCTCACGGTTGTACAATAGAGATCTTTTCCTCCAATTTCATTTTTTCTTTTTTTAATTGAGGTAAAATTTACATAACTTAAAATTAACCATTTTAAAGTGCACAATTCAGTAATGTTTACTACAGTCACAATGTTGTGCAACCATACCTCTCTCTATTTCTAAAACAGTTTCATCATCCTAAAAGAAAATGTTAGGTATATCTAGAAATATCATTTTCACTCATTTACGACTTTGAAAATGTGGTAGATATTAGACCCACCAGTAGAACATGCATTTAACATACTATTTAAATGCATAAATACTATTATGTCATAATACTTAAAATATTTTGGTAACTGTATTTCAATATAACTGGTTTCCTTTGTAATCCTATGTATTGGGTTGGCTAAAAGTTCATCTGGTTTTTTCCTTAAGATGACTCTGGTAGCTCTTAGTTGTCTTTAACTTCATTCGAAACAATTTTGTTAGATTGTATGTGACAGCTGTCATATCAGAATGCATTTTAAAAAAGCTTCTCAAAATTGGTGAATTTTTGTGTAGCCATTTTAATATTGAAGATGGAAGAAAAAAAGCAACATTTTTGTCATATTATGCCTTATTATTTCAAGAAAGGTATAAATGTAACTGAAATGCAAAAAAAGATTTGTGCATTGTATGGAGAAGTTGCTGTGACTGATCGAACGTGTCAAAAGTGGTTTGCGAAGTTTCGTGCTGCAGATTTCTCACTGGACAATGCTCCACAGTCGGGTAAATCAGTTGAAGTTGATAACGATCAAATTGAGACATTAATTGAGAACAATCAACGTTTTACCACCTGGGAGATAGCCGACATACTCAAAATATCCAAATCAAGCATTGAAAATCATTTGCACCAGCTTGGTTATGTTCATCGCTTTGATGTTCGGGTTCCACATAAGTTAAGTGAAAAAAACCTTCTTGACCGTATTTCTGTATATGATTCTCTACTTAAACGTAATGAAAACTTTCCATTTTTGAAACAAATTGTGATGGCTGATGAAAAGTGGATATTGTACAATAATATGGAACGGAAGAGATCGTGGGGCAAGTGAAATGAACCACCACCAACCACACCAAAGGCCAGTCTTCATTCAAAGAAGGCGATATTTTATATGTTGTGGGATTGGAAAGGAGTCCTCTATTATGAGCTCATTCCGGAAAACCAAACGATTAAATTCCAACAAGTACTGCTCCCAATTAGACCAACTGAAAACAGCACTCGACAAAAAGCGTCTGGAGTTAGTCAACAGAAAACGCATAACCTTCCATCAGGATAACACAAGACCGCATGTTTCTCTGATGACTGGGCAGAAACTGTTACAGCTTGGCTGGGAAGTTCTGATTCATCTGCCGTGTTCACCAGACATTGCACCTTTGGCTTTCCGTTGATTTCAGTCTTTACAGAATTCTCTTAATGGAAAAAATTTCAATCCCCTGGAAGACTGTAAAAGGCACCTGGAACAGTACTTTGCTTAAAAAGATTAAAAGTTTTGGGAAGATGGAATTATGAAGTTGCCTGAAAACTGGCAGAAGGTAGTGGAACAAAATGGTGAATATATTGTTCAATAAAATTCTTGGTGAAAATGAAAAATGCGTCTTTTATTTTTACTTAAAGACCAAAGGAAATTTTTTGCCAACCCAGTATTTTATTTTATGCTTTTTTTAATTAATTTTTTATTGGTGTATAGTTGATTTACAATGTTGTGTTAGTTTCTGCTGTACAGCAAAGTGATTCAGTTATACATATACATATATCCACTCTCTTCTAGACTCCATTCCCATATAGGTCATTACAGAGCACTGAATAGAGTTCCCTGTGCTATACAGTAGGTTCTTATTAGTTATCTTTTATATATAATAGTGTGTATATGTCAATCCCAAACTCCCATTTTATCCCTCCCCCCCTCCTTATTTTATCCTTTTAAAAAACATTATTACAAACAGGGCATCTGCCAAGAGGCTCATATCATAAAAAATGTCAAGAACTCCTGCCCTTGGTTTGGAGCCCTCTGTATCCACTGGTAAAGAGAGGAGAGATGCGGAGAAAGCACAAGTGCTTCATAACTAGCTCAACCTCAAGTCACTCGCAGCACTTCTCCTCACACTCCATTGGCAAGAACTAGTCACATATCCCCACCAAATGTGAAGAAGACTTGGGAAAGTTTTTCACAAGCTTGGAAATAACTTACTCAGTTCCATCTGAGCAGCTGCTTCTCAGCAACAATGAAAGGAAAAAAATGAATTTTTTTGAGCAGATAAATATCTCTGCCACTGTCCACCCCTGTGACTACCAAATATCCCCATTTATGCTTCTTCCAACAAATGGCACCTATTCTTCCTGTCCCCAAAGAAGGCCCCATCCATTGCTGCAACCTTCCCCTTAGTCCTTCTTCTTTCCTGCTGCCTAGAACGTGGAGCTGCTGTCTTGGACCACGAGAATGAGGCCCATGATATCAGAATAAGAAAGGGAGCTGAAAGAAGCCTGGTTTCTGAACATTTCATGGAGCAGACACCACACCAGTTCTAGGTTGAATTCCTCCAAAATCATGGTAATATTTGGCAGGAGATAAGATTGATGCCCTGTCACGCAGAAACCAAAAGCTTACTGGCAGAAAGTAGATTGAGAGTGTTGCCTTACAAACTAAGTTGATTAATTTAAAAATGGCCTCAGATTCATTAAGCTGTGAAATTGGGTAATGAGCAGACCACAAAGGCAGATGTTGCAAGTCTTAAAATTTAAAAACTATGTCCAGGCAGACCTTTGGCTATGGATACTGTCACATGGAACTAATAGGATGAGAGTAGACTGGAAGCCTACTAGGTTTTTTAGGGAAATGTCAAAGAAACCACCTACAATCCTAAAATTTTTTAACCCCAAAAGAAGTGCCCAATCTCCCACACATGCACCAGCAGGAAGCAGATGTTTTAATTCCCAAGTCTAATGTGACCATGAAAGAAAATATAACTGCCAGAAGGCAGGGGCAAAGCTTTAGAAGCCAGTGGACAAAGGACTGCTAGGTGGGCTGATCAATAACACTACTTCCAGAGAAGGGAGACTGTGGTGTCCCTAGAAAACCAAGTGGGCAAGAACCAGTGACTGCTGTATGTCTACCATCCTCCCACTTTCTGAATTAGATTGTGTTTGTTTGTTTGCTACAATTGTCCTATTCCTACTGACAGTTACATGTTCTGTGTGTTGGAGGCAGTCGTCTTTTAGTTCCCAGGTTACTGGACCACAGCAAGCCACATTGGGACCTGCTGGCTACTCTGAGCTACACCAGCCTCTATGTTGCCCCCTTGGGGAGAGTGCTCTGTGTATGGGAAGAAGGGTGCACATGGATATATAGGAGGCCAAAGAGAGAAGTTGTACCAGGACTGCAGGATAACTCTTTTTCCAGCACAAAGATGAAATTTCCCACCCTCCCTTTACTTGCCAGCATTCTTAGAGTTGAGTAGGAATAAATATCTAGAAAGCCCTCTGCTTTACTCGCAACAGAAAACAAACCCTCAGAGTAGGGAGGGGCAGACACCTGGCTAAGCAGAGGGAGGGAGAGAATCTGAGGTCTAATTTCCTCTCAAAGTGCTTTCTCCTGTCCTTCTTGATCTTATCCTCCCCTACACTTAAAACAAAAAGTATAAATTTCAGGTGCAGCTGTAGCTGATGCCAATGTCTGAGACCTTTGAAGATTTTGAAGTTTTGTTTTGTTTGTTTTCCTTCACAGGAGTCCCCTTCCCCTTAAAAAAAACCTTTTCATTTTGAAATAATTATAGATTCACATGAAGTTGCAAAGAAATGTGCAGGGAGGTCCCATGCACCCTTCACCCTACCACCCCTGATATTTACATCCTGCAAAACTACAGAACAATATCAAGCCCAGAAAATTGACATTAGGTACAGACCATTGAGTTTATTCAGATTTCACCAGTTAATACATGCACTCGCGCACGTGTGTGTGTGCGTGCGTGCGTATGCATGTGTAGCTGTATGCAACTTTGTCACGTGTGTACCTTCATGGAACCAACACTGTACTCAAGATACTTAACTGTACCATCACTTCAAGTCTCCGTTGTGCTCCCCTTTACAGTCACATCCTCCCCTCCCCAGCCAGCCCTGGCCTGGTTAGCCAATTACTAATCTCTGTAATTATGTTCTTTTACAAATGTAATATAAATAGAATTATGCAGTATGTATCCTCTTGAGGTTAGTGCAGCATAATTTCCATTATGTTCATCTGAGATGTTGCATGTATTAATAGTTCCATCCTTTTTATTGCTGAATAGCATTCCATGGTATGGATGTGCCATAGTTTCTTTAAACATTCATCAGTTGAAAGACATCAGGGTCATTTCTATTTTGGTGCTATTATGAATAAAGCTGCTAGAACATTCACGTGGAAGTTTCTGCATAAAAACAAGTTTTCATTTCTCTATGCTAAAAGCCCAAGAGAGTAGTTGCTGTTCATATGGTAATTCCATTTTTAGTTTAATAGAAACTGCCAAACTATTTTCCAGAGTGCCTGTATGTTTTAATCATATTCTACCTTGAGTGTGATATGGTGAGACCAGACACAGGTCAAGAGAGAAAAAATGGTTAATCAAAGTTCAATAGGAGAGAACAGAGCACTTCACACAGGGCCACACAAGGAAGCAGCAGGGTCAGTTAGGAGGCAGAGGGATGGGGGAATTGTGGGCAAGCATATTTATTGTGGTTTCTGCAGGAAGGAATGGCTCAGGCAAGGTAAGCAGGTTTAGCACTGGATAATTTGAGTAATTTCAGTCAGCCCTGGGGCATAGGATCTGTCCTTGGTTGTCTGGTACCTGGCCTTGGGGTGATTAGGGCAGGTGTATAGTGGCTAGGAGTATGAGAGCCCAGGAAACTCAGTATTTGGGAGTATGGGCTGAATTGGCTGCTCAAGAAGGAGAACTGACCAGCCTCTAGCCAGGGCCTCAAAACTGGGTCAAGACAGCATTTTAAAAAATTATATTACACTGTATTATTTTACATTCCCACCAGGAATGTATGATGGATCCAGTTTCTCCACATCCTCACCATCATTTGTGTTATTACTATTTTTATTTCTGTCATTCTGAATGGTATGTAGTGATGTCTCATTATAGTTTTATTTGGCATTTTTCTAATGATGTTGAACATCTTTTCATGTGCTTATTTTCCAACTGTATATCTCGTATATCTTTATCTTTGATAAAATGTCTACACATTTCTTTTGCCTATTTTAAAAATTGGATTGTTTGTCTTTTTAATGTTGGGTTTGAGGAGTTCTTTGTATATTCTAGATACAAGTCCTTTGTCAAACATGTCATTTGCAAATATTTTCTCCCAGTCTGTAATGTGTCTTTTCATATTCATTAATAGGGTCAATTGCTCAGCAAAAGTTTTAAATTTTATGAGGTCCAATTAATCAAATTTTCCTTTTACGGATCATGCTTTCAGTTAAGAACTCTTTGCCTAATCTAGGTCTTGAATATTTTCTATTTTTTTCCTAGAAGGTTTACATTTTTCATGGTCCATGGTCCATTTTGAGTTAAAATTTGTATAAAATTGGAGGATTATTTCAAGGCTTTTTGTTTTTGCTGTGGGTACCTACTTGCTCCAGCACCATTTACTGAAAGGCTTATCTCTATCTCTTTGAAATGTTTTGTTCCTTTGTTTAAAAGTAAATGAACATATTTGTGTAGGTCTATTTCTTCATTTTCTATCTGTTCCATTAATCTATATGACTATCCCTCTGCCAATATCATACTGTTTTTATTACTGTAGCTAATAGTAAAAACTTAACATCTCAAAGAATGATTACTCCTACTTCTTTTCTTTTTAAAATTTGTTTTGGCTATTGTAGGGCCTTTCCTTTTCCATCTAAAATTTTGAGTAAGGCTTTCTGTATCTATAAAAATAAAGTTTGTTGAGATCTTGATAGAGATTGTGGTAAATCTGTAGATCAATTTGGGGAGAATTAGCATCTTTGCTGTGTTGAATCTTTGAAATGTTGAACAAGGTATATATCTTCAGTTATTTAGGTCTTCACTGATTTCTTTCATCAGCATTTTATAAATTTTACCATATTGATGTTGTGCATGTTTCGTTAGATTTATACCTAAGTATTTCATTTCTTTGGAGCAATTCTAAATGGTATTTTAAATTTTGGCTTCCACTTGTGTGTCATCAGTATATAGAAATACTTTTGCATGGTAACTTTGTATCCTGCCATCTTACTGAACTTACTTATTAGTTCTAGATGATTTTTATACATTCCTTGGAATTTTCAACATAGACAATCATGTTGTCTGCAAGTAGAGACAATTTTATTTCTTTCTTTCCAATCTGTATGACTTTTTTTTTTTTGCCTTTTCTTGCCTTGTCACAGTGTTTAGAAATTCCAGTATTATGTTGAGTAAGAGTGGTGAAAGCAGACATCGTTGCCTTGTTTTCTCAGTCTTAGAGGAAAAGTCATGCCATTAAGTATGATGTTAGCTATTGGTTTTGTAGATGCTCTTTGTGAGGTTAAGTCCCCTTTTATTCCAGAGAATTTTTATCATGAATGGTTAGGTAGTTGAATTTAGTCAAATGTTTTTCCTGCATAAATTGGAATAATCATATGACCTTCATCCTTGATTTTTGAATATTTAACCAACCTTTATAACTAGAAAAAAATCCCACTTGGTTGTGGTGTATCATCTTTTTATATGTTCGTGTATTTAATTTGGTAAATTTTTCTTGAGGACTTTTGCATCTAAATTCATGAGGGATATTGGTCTGTAGTTTTCTTTGTTGTGCTATCTTTTCTGATTTTGGGATCAGAATAATACAGGCTCATAAAATTAGTTGGGAAGTGTCCTTCCTCTCCTATTTTCTGAAATAGATTAAAATCAGTTATTAATTCTTTGGATGTTTGGTAAAATACTCCAATGAGAGAATGTCTGGGCTTGGAGATACTATTTTTTCCATCCTTTTTCTTTGAACCTACCTCTGTCATCATGTTTGAAGTGAATTTCTTATAAACAACATATAGTTGCGTTATTATTTTTTAATTTACTCTTCCAAATATCTGTCTTTTTTCCCAAATCTCTGTCTTTTAATTGGTGTATTTAGACTATTTACACTTAAAGCAACTGTTGATATATTAAAAGTTATAGCACCTGGTGGTGCTATAACTTTTGCTTCATCCATAAAATATAATTAAGGAAACTCATGAGGTGAAGGGTAATCTATTGTGCTTACTTCTGTTTACTAATTTTATTGTTCTTTATTGTTCTTCTTCCCTTTCTGAGGGCTCTCTTCTGTCATCATTTCCTTTCTTTCTGGAGAGCTCTTTTTAGCCATTCTTTAAGGATAGGTCTGCTGGCAATAAATTCTGTTAGATGTTCTTTATCTGAGAATGTCTTTATTTCCTCCTATTTTCTGAAGGACAGTATCACCAAATTTATGCTTCGGAGCTGACAGTTTTTCATTCAGCACTTGAAAAATTTTGTGCCACTTCCTTCTGGCCCCCATGGTTTCAGAGGAGAAATCCACTGTCATTTGAATTGCTGTTCCTTTGTAGGTAGTACATTATTTCTCTTTAGCTGTTTTCAAGATTTTTTCCTTTGTTTTTAGTTTTCAGAAGTATAATTATGATGTGTCTTGGTGTGGATTTCTTTGGGTTTCTCATATTTGGGATTCTCTCTGATTCTTGAATCTGGAGGTTTATGTCTTTCACAAAGTTTGGGAAATTTTCAGCCATTGTTTCTTTGAATGCCTTTTTGGTCCCACATCTTCCTCCTCTCCTCTGGGACCCTGATTATATGGATCCTTTAATATAGACCCACAGGTCCCTGAGTCTCTGTTCATTATTTTTTCAGTCTATTCTCTGTTGTTCAGATTGTCTTCAAGTTCACTAATTCTATCTTCTGTCATCTCCACTCTACTGTTGTGTCTATTCAGTGAGTTTTAAAATTTTGGATGTTGCATTTGTCAGTTCTACAATTTTCATTTGATTCTTTTTTTATAACTTTTTTCTTTGCTGAAACTTTCTATTTTTTCATGTGTTTCCAGACAATTTGTGATTGATTGTTGAAGCATTTTTTATGCCAGCTGCTTTCAAATCCTTGTCAGATAATTCCAACATCTGATTCATCTCAGTATTGGCCTCACTTGATCATCTTTTCTCATTTGGATAGTGGTTTTCCTGCATCTTGGTATGACGAGTGATTTTCTATAGCACCGTTCCATTTGGGTTATTATGTGAGGGAACTCTCAGTCCCATTCAATCTTCCATGTTATCAGGCAATCACCAGGTTAGTCTGTGGGTTCTGTCTACTTTCGTAGACTTTAGTTCCAATGACAGTTTAGTTTTCTGAGCCCTGCCATGCATTCTGGTCAGCTCTGTTCTTCTGGTACTTCTGGGCTCCTGCTCAGCACTGGCTGGTGCCGTCTATGGGGGCAGGAGGCACTTACTGGGTTTACCTGCTATATCTGGGTGTCTACAGCAGAAGATACTGGGCCTGCGTCACCTTAGGCCTCTGGGTGAAGGGCATGGAGGCATAGCTTTCTTCCTGGTGGTGCCATTGCAGGGCCCACTAGTCTCTGGTTGTAGAGTGTGATCCAGCACACACCAAGACTTTGCTGCTGCTGCAAGCAGATATCACCATCACCTGTGCACTGGTTGTGGCGTGAGAGCTGGTGTAACCAGGGACTTTGCTGATCTGCAGCTGCTGGTGGATCACATGGTCCATGTTGTGGTGCAGGGTTTTAATCCAGTTTGAGGTTTTAATCAAGTTTCTCAGCTTTCCTCACTCCTGGCTTATTGTTTTGATTATCTGGAGTCTAAGTCAGTTATGATTCAAATATCTGCTTTATAGCTTCCAAATTTTTATTGATGTTTTCCCCCCTCAATTCTCCCCATTTTTGTTTTGTGGGTTTATTTACCTCTTTTCATCCCTTTATTGTGGTTTTCATGGCAGTGAAATCAAATACATACAGACAGTACCCTATCCAAACAGAATTCTTACAATTCTAATCTCCTATAAATCTAAGGTCATATTCTTTCCCAATATTGCTCATTTCTGTTTCTAGCTTTTTCCCCCTTAAAGATGTATTTGTCAGAGTTTTGTCTATTTTGCTGGCATTCAAAAAATAGTTATTTATTGGGGCTATTTTTGTTTCTTATTTCATTGATTTCTTTTTTAATTTTTATTAATTTCCTCCTCTTACTCTTGGTATTTATTTTATTATTTATTTTCTTTCTAGAGTGAATGCTTACCTCATTTGTTTTAAATTTTCTGTATTTTATAAAATTTCATAAGATTGTGGTGGGTTTTTTTCCTGTGTTTTCCTTTGGTTGTACTCTATATCTTTTAATATATAATATTATTATTAACATTACTTTATAAATTAATATTTCACTCTATGTTACTCCTTTTAAAAAATAGCTACTTGTTAAATTTTAAAATTCTGGTGGCTTTAGAATTCTAGTAGGTGTGGGAGAATAAGGGTGGGGCAGGAAGAAGCTCTCTTTTTGTAATTATATTCTCAATTATTGCTTCTTGGTAAGAAAGTACTCTGCTCAATTGCTACATTTTAAAATTTACTGAGGTGCTCCTTATGGCTGAGTAAAACAATTTTGGTAAGTGTTCTGTGAGTATTTGTAGGCAGCGATTGTTTCTGTGAGAGAGTCTCATGCTTGTATATAGAAAATAAGAAAAAGAATTTTCACTGCCACTCTTGAAAAATAACTAATATTCACTGAGTGCTTATTTTGCGCCATGCGCTATTCCAGGGTTTCTCAACTTTGGTGATACTGACATTTTGCTCTTGATAATTCTTTGTGCATGGGAGCTGTCTTGTGCAATGTAAGATGTTTAGCAGCATCCCTGGCCTCTACCTACCAGATTCCAGTAACAGCTGCAGCCTCCTTCCCCAAGTTGTGACAACCAAAAATGTCTCCAGACATTGCCAAATTTTCCCTGGGTGCAAGATTGCCCTTGATTGAGACACATTGTTTACATTTATGAATTCATTTAATCCTAATCACAAACCTACTGCTACTCCCATTTTACAGATAAGTATCTATAAGCCTAGCTTCTGTAAACAGAAGCCCAGAGAGGTTCAAAGTAACTTTCCAAAGTCACAGGGCTATTAAGCATTATTTGTAATTGCAGAAACCAAAACAAAGCAAGACCAAATCAACCTAAATGTCCTTCAATAAATTGTGAAACATGCATACAAAGGCATTTTGAAAAACTTAATTACTTGATTTATTTACAATGAGTAAATCTCAAAAACCACACCGGGAGAAAAAAGCAAGTTGTGGACATCTTTTAGGTGAGGATAAAAAATGCAATATGAGGATTCTAATTAGTCTTTCCTCAAGTGCCGGGTGGCTCCTGTTCTTCCGTTCGCATGTACAGGGAAGAAACAACCAGTATATTGTGCACAGGGCTTGCTGGCTGGCAGCTGCCACCACAAAGCTGACTTTGTCCTGGGAGAGGGCAGGTGCCCCGGCCTTGGCCAGCCTGGTGCTATTGGGCCCCACAGACAGCTAGGCTCCCGAACTCCCCCTGGGCTGGGTGGGCTTGAGGGTCCCAGGAGGTTCTGCTGCAGCCCAATTCACACACTTCCGATTCCTCTGTGGAAACCTTTAACTGTCAACACCCCCTTTCCTTTTTTTCCCTTTTCTTTTATTGAGGTATAATTAACAAATAACATTATATTAGTTTCAAGTGTACAACATAATGATATTTGTAGATAGTGCAAAAGGATCATCACAGTAAGGCTAGTCACCTCTACTCTCTGAGTCTCAGTTTCCCCATCAGTGAAACAGGATGAGGATATCACATGTAAGGAGTTTTGGGGAAAATTAGAAGAGATACTGTGTGTAACGAGCCTATCCCATGTCCAAGAAGGGGACTCGCTGGTAACCTCCCTTTAGAAGCACGTGTAACTCACCCTAAGACCGCCAGGTGGGGCCATTGGCATCAGTGAAGAAGAGCAGCCAGCACCAAAGTTGGGTGGGCATCTGCATCTCCTGAATTGTTTTTGTTTTGTTGGTTTTTTCTTTTAAAATACTAACTCCCCAAGGGAGACAGAATCAGAATCTTTTTGGGGGCTAGGGCATCTGTATTTTAACAAGTGATTTTAGTCCACACTATGAAAATCTGAAACCAACTGATTGAGCACAGGGGGTGGTTTCCCTCCCAGAAACTAGCACCCAGCGAATATAGGTACACTTTATTGAGGGATTAAGATGGACTTTAAAAACTTGAAAAATTAGGGAGGGTGGGAGGGAGATGCAAGAGGGAGGAGAAATGGGGATATATGTATACGTATAGCTGATTCACTTTGTTATAAAGCAGAAACTAACACACCATTGTAAAGCAATTATACTCCAATAAAGATGTAAAAAAAAAAAAACTTGAAAAATAATTTGCAAGCCTTTCAAAATTTACGTAGTGGAAATAGTCAACCTATATTTCCATAATTCTATGCGTATTTTTATTTTGAGTAAACTGATAGAAGTTTGCAGTTTTTAAGTTTTTTCTTTCCCTAATTCAAAATGTATTGTCATTTACAGAGGAATGGATAAAGAAGATGTGGTACATATATACAATGGAATATTACTCAGCCATAAAAAGGAAAGAAATAATGCCATTTGTAGCGATGTGGATGGACCTAGAGATTGTCATATGGAGTGAAGTAAGTCAGAAAGAGAAAGATAAATATTGTATCATATCGCTTATATGTGGATCTAGAAAAATGGTACAGATGAACTTATTTGCAAAGCAGGAATAGAGTCACAGATGTAGAAAACAAACTTATGGTTACCAGGGGGGGAAGGGGGGAGGGATGAATAGGGAGATTGGGATTGACTTATATACACTACTATATACAAAATGGATAACTAATGAGAACCTACTGTATAGCACAGGGAACTCTACTCAGTGCCTGGTGGTGACCTAAATGGGAAGGGAATCTAAAAAAGAGTGGAATATGTATATGTATAACTGATTCACTTTGCTGCACAGCAGAAACTAACACGACATTGTAAAGAAACTATACTCCAATAAAAATTAATAAAAAAAGAAAAAACCCAGAATGTATTGTCATTTAATATAACCTCTTTTTAAAAAAATCTGCTAGAGTTAAAAAATAAAATAAAAATCTTTGCTTTAAATATGTCCTATAAAATTATTATAAATCAAGTGAAAGGTGACAATGCCAGAAACATACCATTAACTTGCACTACTAGGTTAGGGTGGACTTAGGGACGTTTCCTGTGCAGTATGTGCTTTTCTTTCTTTTCTTTATGTATGATTGATCCTGTTGGTATTTTCACTATCACATTTCTCAGAGCTAAGAGGGTATGTATATTCTGGCTACTTGGGAGGGAAATAAATTAAATTTCCACACTGAAAAAAACCAAAAAACAGAAAAAACAAAAAAGGCTCTCTCTTGTTTTGGCCCAGGACCTTCAGGCCCACTGTCAGAGGGTTGATGGGATGACCCCATTAAAGTCCATTTCCTGGCTTTGATCTTGATAGTCCCTCCAGGACTCCGCTCTGTGCACATCCTCCAGCCTTGTACAGCATGAGTGGTAAGGAGCATCTGGGACAGCAGCCTGCCCTTGGTCATAACTCTGTTAGCAACTGTGGCCAAGGCGCCTGGATAAGTAATACTTCTCATGGAACATTTGATTTCTCCTAGGAACACCACTTAGCAACATGAACCAAAGGAAGACTGGTCAGGAGGTGCTGAAACAATCCAGGTTAAAGACCATGGGACCTGAACGCAGGTGTGGTAGGAGAAGGGGAGAGGGGACAGATTCAGGAAGTATTCAGGATATGGAGGGGGAGATGAGGGAGAGGGAAGACCAAAAGCCACCCTCTTCCAACTGGGCTCCAAGGACCAATAGCAGTGGGGGCTTGTCAGAAATGCAGAATTTGGGGCCTCCCAGAACTGCTGAATCAGAACCTGTATTTAGGTGATTTATGTGTACCTTAAAGTCTGAAAGCCCTGGTCTAGAGTGCTGACTACTTTTCTGGCTTTTGTGACATCACCCTGATAGAGGATGCAAGAGGAGAAGCAGGAGCCAGCAGTGAGCAGGGGGTTGGGGGTGGGGGAAGATTATGTAGTTTCATTTGGCCCTATGGGATTTGCGGGTGCCTGAGGACACCTGGGTGCAGTGTCTGGGAGGATCCTGGGGGTAGGTCCGGATCTGGCAAGAGGTGCAAGGTGTGGGAACTGGGAGCATACCTGCCATGGCTAAGTCCTGAGTGCAGATGAAATCCCTCTGGAAGGGTGGGTAGCCCTGAAGGATTTCCCCAAATCCATTTACTTCTTATTTCCACTGCCACCACCCTGGTCCAAGAACGTCATCGTCACCAGATGACTGCCATGGCCTCAGGTATGTCCCAGGATCCAGTCTTAACCTCTCCCATTCTCCCCACCCACAGCAGCCAGAATAAGTTTCCCAAACACAAATAGTTCCTACACATTTCCCAGGAGTCTACCCGTGGCTTCCTATTGATCTAAGAACAAAGCCCAAACCTGCTACCAGGTCCTCAGCACATGCAACCTGTCCCACTCTGCCTGGACCTCTCCCCACCGCAAGCAGCACCAGCCTCCTGCCTTCCTGCTGCATCTCAGGCCCACTCAGGAATGCCACAGATTTCTGTAGCAGGCTCCTTCCCCACCTCCCCACCTCAGAGAGGCCTCAGCTCTCATCTCCATTCTCAGCACACTGATCATTCCCTTCAACACCATGTCAAAGTTGCCATGGTGTATTTGCTCCTTCCCCTGCTTGTCTGTCTCCCCCACGACTGTCAGCTCCAAGAAGTGAGGATGGTGGGTGCTCTTTTCTCCATGAGTGCCCAGCATACGCTAGTTTTTCTGCCAGTGTTGAGTGATTCACTGACATGTTCCAGGAACCAGAGAAATTCCAGGTTCCTGTGGTAGGAGTGGTCAGGAAATGATTCCTGAAAGGCCTTCCTGAGATAAAGCTGGAAGGAGGGACAGAAGCTCAGGGTTTTAGTAAGCTGTAGTTTGTAAGTACAGACTATTTCAGGCGGGGTCAATTGTGAGATGAGATGGAAATGTGCTTATGGAGAGAGAAGAGACTGACCTATAAAGGCAGAATCGTGGAAATGGCTGGAGGGGTTCAGGGATGTGAACACAGAGGGCCTCAAACACCGGGTGACCATGTCGGGCCCAGGAAACCCCAGAGGCCTCTGAGTGGGATCCAGCTGATACTCCTGGGCCACTCCTGATGCCCTGCCTCCTGACCTGACCCTGCCCTTTGGGTCAATCCACAGCACAGCTCTGACCCTACTGGCCCAAGCTCACCTTGGCTTCTGTGCCCCTGACTCCTGTTGGCCTTCCCGACACTCAGACCTCCCGTTCTCCAGGTCAGTAATTACAACTGCCGCAGAGGTTTGCCCTTTCCCAGAATGAGCCCATCAAGCTCCTCCTTCCACAGCCCAGTGTCAGCAGTTAGCAACCCTGGGCTGCTTCCAGCCTGCTCCCACCTGCCTGGCCCTTCGGCTGCTTTATCGACTCCTTGAGTTCCAGTTCTCTTGTCTGTAAACTGGGGTGAGAATGTCTTCTCCCTGACAATGAGAAATGCTTCTCTTACCTTCCATACTTCAGATCTTCTGGGCCAGTGAGGAGGGGGCCTGCTGGGGCTGACCCAGGACCAGAAAACAGTTCCCATGAGCCCTGAAATTTGACCAGAGACATTCCTTTCTTCTTGCACAACAGCTGGATGGGGTGGCCCCCTTTGTCACCCTCTCCCCTTAGCTCTGTCGATTCTTATCTTGAGTGCAGGGCAGGGCCTTGGCTCAGGGTCCCAGGTTCTCCTCCCTCCTGTTAGTCCTCGCAGCCCACCTCCATCTCTGCCAAAAGCAGAGTGTGCCAGCTGCCCATGGGTACCCGCCCAGGGCTTGCAAGCTGTGGCCAGTGCAGGAAGAACAAGACAAGACCCATGATAACCTGGAACTATGCAGGGATGGAAATTCTGGGAAACAGTTTTAGTTTGGCTAACTCGACACGATACAAATCTATCACACTTCAACACAGAGAAGCCACTGCCTTGGTTTCCCTCCAGTCACTTGGGCCCCTGGCCTCCATGCCAATTCACAGGTCTCCTGGTCCAGACACAGTCACACAGACTGAAGATCCGCAGTAGTCAGGGCCCGTCATCAATTCTTGGTGCACAGCGGCATTCTACCTGTATCTATACTCCATATGCTTTCAAGGAAACAATGCTCTGAGGAAGGCAACTGAGGCCATTTCCCCAGGCAGGCTTACTTTTCTGAAGAAAGGGTCCAGACCTGCTGTAGCCTTTTCTTATGAAAGTGTTCCCTCTTTTTCTCTGGAATAGTTAAGTGAGATGATTGCAATTTCTTCCTTAAATGTTTGGGACAATTCACCAGCGATGCCAACTCGGCCTGCAATGTTTTGTAGGAAGGTCTTAAATTATAGATTAAATCACTTTAATATTTTAACTCTTCATATTTTCTATTTATTCTTCTTTCCATTTTGCTAAGTTGTGCTTTTCTCAGGAATCTATTGTGTCTAGATTTTCAAATTTATTGTCGTAAAGTTTTACATAACATCTTATGATATTTTTAATGTCTAAAGAATATGAGATCCTGCCATTTGTGACAATGTGGATGAACCTGGAGGACATTATGCTAAGTGAAATAAGCCAGACACAGAAAGACAAATATTGCATGACATCACTGACATGTGGAATCTAAAAATGTTGAATACATAGAAGCAGAGAGAACAGTAGTTACCAGAAGCAGGGCGGCGGTGGGGGATATGAGATGTTGGTCAAAGAGTACAAAGTTACAGTTAAGTAAGGTGAATGAATCAAGTATGCACATTATAGTTAATCATACTGTATTGAATACTGGAAAATTGCTAAGAGAGTAGATTTCAGGTGCTCTCACCACACACACACGCACACACACACGCACACACACACACACACACGGATAACCATGTGAGGAGAAGAATATGTTAATTAGCTTAACTGTAGTAATCATTTCAGTATGATTTGTATATCAAAACATCATATTGTATACCTTAAATATATATAATTTTTATTTATAAAAAAGAATATGTCGTAACATTCCCTTTTTCATTACTGGTTATTTGTGTCTTTTCTTTTTTTTCTTAATCTCTCCAGGTGTTTATAAATGTCAGAATCTTCTAATAGCTAATATTTTCGGTTTCCAAATTCTCACTATGTGTATGCTTCTTTTATATTCATTCATTTTTGCTCCTATCAGTATTACTTCCTCCTCTTATTTTCTTTGAGTTTAAATTGCTATTCTTTGCATTTTTGAAAGTCTGCTTATTTTCATTTTAGTGGGATGTTTGTATGGAGCAGAGGTCTAATGTGTGTGTCAATCTAGCATTTTTAACTAAAAACCTAGGTTTATTTATAATATATAAAACTGGAAAATAGTTAATTACTCAGCCTTAGGCCTAACTCAAGGTCACAAATATTTTCTCCTGTGTTTTCTTGTAGAAGTTTTATACTTTTGTGTTCTACATTTAGTCTCAGATCCATTTTTTGTTAATTTATGTGTAAGATGTGAGGTATATGTTGAGGGGTTTTTTTCTCCCAATATGAACATCCAATTTTTCCAGCAACATTTGTTGAAAAAAACTATCCTTTTTTCACTGAATTGCCTTCACATATTTGTCAAAAATTAGTTCTCCATACACATGTGAGTCTAATTTCTCAACCCTATTCTGTTCCATTGGTCTATTTCTCTATATGCAAATACCACACAATTTTGATTATGTAGCTTTGTAAGTAGTATTAAAATCAGGTAGTGATAGTATTCTAATTTCGTTCTTCTTTACCAAAGTTATTTTGACTATTTTGTGTGATTTTAATATTTTCCTAAATTTTACAATTTTTTAAATTGTCAATTTCTACAAAAAGCCCTGCTGGATTTTTTAAAAAACATTTATTTATTTATTTCGTTGAGCCAGGTCTTAGTTGCAGCAGGAGGGCTCCTTAGTTGTGGCATGTGGGCTCCTTAGTTGTGGCACATGAACTCTTAGTTGTGGTGTGCGTGTGAGATCTAGTTCCCTGACCAGGGATCAAACCCAGGCCCCCTATATTGGGAGTGTGGAGCCTTATCCACTGCGCCACCAGGGAACTCCCAGCTTGCTGGATTTTAATTGGGATTGCTTTGAATCTATAGGTTAATTTGAGGAGAATTAATATGTTAATCTGCAATAGTTCATTGCTAATATATAGGAATAAAATTGACTTTTGTACTTGGATCTTGTATCCTGCAACCTTGTTAAATTCATTTATTAGTTCCAGTAGCTTTTTTATAGATTCTACCAGATTTTACATAGATAGACAATCATGTGGTCTCTGAATAAAGACTTTTACTTCTTCTCTTCCAATCTGGATTGGTTTTATTTCTTCTTCTTGCCTTAATGAACTGGCTAGAATCTCCATAGTAAGAAATTGAAGATTTTAAAGTAGCATTTTTAATGGCAACAAAAAAGTGAAATACAAATAAATCAAACAAAAGATGCATGACACCTGTACACTGAAAACAACAATACATTGCTGACAAAAAATTTAAAAGACCTAACTAAATGGAAAGATATACCTTGTTCATGGGTAGGAAAATGAGTTGATCTATTCAGTCAGTCATTACACCAGAGGAAATATATGGGTGTCAAATAAGCATGTGAACAGTTGCTCAACATCATCAGTCATTAGGAAAATGTAAATTAAAGTTATGATGTGATGCCAACACTCACCTAACTGAATGGTGTATTATAAGGACTTGACATCTTTGAGCCTCATGGGACCCAAAAGGCCTAACTGTGAATTCCCTGCTCTTGTCAGACATGCCCCCATCCAGAGGGAAAAGCTCCCCACCCAGCTAGCTCCTCTATCAGCTAGACCAGCTACACCCCACCCAGTCCACAGCCTAAGTGGTTTCATCTCTCTGCTAGCCCATGAAGTTATTCAAACAAGCCAATCACAGCCTCCCACAGGAACAAAGGGTCAGTCCACACTCTTGTCACTACAAATCCTGCCTCCCACAGCCCCTGCTGGTTCACTGTGCTCCTGAGTGCAGGCCCCATGTGGCCCCACATGGCATATAACGTCCTCTTCCCCTGGGCTATGAGTATATGTGACTAATAAACTGTTGTCTATCTCGTCTGTCCAGTGTTAGGTGTCACGTGTTTGGCCATCTCATGCTACTTAAGGTGGGGTTCCCTCCCTTGCCAACAGGGTGAATAGGAGACAATCGGAACAAATGGCTAGAATTAAAAAGACTAACTATACCAAGTGTTGGCTGAGATATGGAGACACTAGAACTCTCAAAACTGTTGGTAGGAATGTCAAATGGTGTAATAATTTTGGAAATAAGTTTGGCAGTTTCTTAAAAAGTAAGATATGGATGGCATTACAGAAAATGGTAGAGTAGGAAATTCTGGGGGCCCATCCTGTCCCCAAAACACTGAAAAAATTGGCAAAAATTTCTAGAAGCAACCTTATCAGAACTGTAGAAAATAGTCAAATATTTACAGCAACCAAGCAAAAGCTTAACCAGAAGAAAGACCACTGAAACATGATGGGAGAGCTTTGTGGCAGTTTAACATACCCTTTCCCAATTCCCTCCTTGGAGTGGCAGTAGTTGGAAACAGCAGTCCACATTCCCAGTGTGGTACCCAGGAACAGAGTGAACCCTGTTCCCAAGGATGTGTGGTTGCCTATTTTGACATATCTATGGGGTTCCCTGAAGGACCAATGCAAGGGACTTGCCTTTGTTTTGCCAACTTCAAACTCTCTCTGGGTGGACAAGTGGCTGCACTGAGGATATTCATCAAAAACATTGAAAGGCAAATGAACAAAGTTGCTACCACCTGAGGAGGAAAATAACAATTGGGGCAAACAATAGACATGCCAGAAACCTGGGAAGAAAAGCTAGAGGATGAGATACTCTGAAGAATAAGGGCTTTGAAAAGCTCCCACATATAATGAGGGACCTAAAAAAACTTGTGCATACCCAAGGAAAGATTTGTGCTTAGAAAATTCCTGAGAAGACCCTAAGCTTTTACCTCTTGATGACCTTAGGCTCCACAAAAGCATGAAGTGAAGGCCAAGGTGAAGTTGTAAATGACCTTGCTAAGCATTGACAGGGTGCCTCAACACAGAGACAATCTGCAAAGACCTGAACAGTATTTTGTTCTTTTTTCTTCTCTCTGTCTCTTTCTCTCTCAGCTCAAGGCATTTGAAAAAATTTCTACTTCCAAAAAAAAAAAAAAAAAATTTCTACTGAACCACTAGCTGATGCCTAACTTAAAGAAACAGAGACTTGAGAGGCCACACATAACAAAGAATACAGTCTTTACAAAAGTAGTTTTAAAAAGTCACTAAACAAGCAAGCAGCTGAAACTCACAGCAAGCAACAACAAAAAATCCTGATGAAGAGGTAGAATCTGATTTCCAGATTACCACAGCATAGTATTTTAAATGCCCACTTTTTTAAACAACAACAACAAAAAATGAGTCATTCTAAAAACCAAAAACTATGGCCTATTCACAAGAAAAAAAAATTAACAGAAAGTGTCCCTGAGGAAGCATACATATTGGAATTACTAGAAAAATACTAATTTAACTGTCATAACTATACTCAAAGGAAAAAAAAAAAGAAAGAAACTATGGACAAAGAGTGAATGGAAACCAGGAGAAGGATGTCTCAACAAATAGAGAATATTGATAAAGAAATAGAAAATATAAAAAGGAACCAAATAGAAATTTTAGAGATTGCTTTAGACTGAATGTTTGTGTCCCCCCAAAATTCATGTTGAAACCTAATCCTCAATGTGAGGTGGAACTTTTGAGGAAAAGGAGTGCCCTCATGAATGGGATTACTGCCTTTATAAAAGAGACCTTGGAGAGCTTGCTTGCCCTTTCCACCATATGAGGGTATAGTGAAAAGATGGTAGTCTGTGAAACAAAAGGTGGGCTCTCATCAGACACCAAATCTGCTGACATCTTGCTCTCAGACTTCCACCCTCCAGAACTGTGAGAAGTAAATTTTGTTTGTTCATTTGTTTTTGGCTGTGCTGCATGGCTTGTGAGATCTTAGTTCCCCCACCAGGGATCGAACCCGTACCCCTTGCAATGGAAGTATGGAGTCCTACCCACTGGACTGCCAGGGAATTCCTCCTAAATTTTTTTGTTTAAAAGCCATCCAGTCTATGATATTCTGTTATGGCAGCCCAAATGGACTTAGAGATGAAAAGCACAAAACCTAAAATGAAAAATTCACTAGTGGGGACCAAAGCAAATTTGAGCTAACAGAAGAATAATAAGAGAACTTAAAAATAGTTCAAATAAACTAAATGTCTTACAATTAGAAAGAAAACAGAATGAAGAAAAATTAACAGATCCTAAGAGACCTATGGGACACCATAATGCATACCAACATATGCATCATAGAAGTCTCAGAAGAAGAGAGAGCAAGGAGCAAAAAGAATATTTGAGGAAATAATGGATAGAAACCTACCAAATTTAATAAAAATACGTAAATTTACACACCTGTGAAACTCAACAAATTCCAGGTGGGATAAACTCAGAGATCCACACTGACACACATAATGAAAATATTGAAAAACAAAGACAAAGAGAGACTCTTGAAAGCAGCAAGACAGAAGTGACTTGTCACATATAATGGAACCTCAATAAGATTAATAGGTTATTTCCCATTAGAAACCATGGAGACCAGAAGGTTGACATATTTAAAATGCTGAAAGAAAAAAAAAAAACTGTCAACCAAGAATTTTTTTATCTAGAAAAATATAGTTTAAAAATGAAAGAAAAATTAAAACATTCCTAGATAAATGAAAGCTGAGGGAGTTCATTGCTAGTACAACTGCCCTACAAGAAATGCTAAATGGAATTCTTCTAGCTGAAATGAAAAGACATAAACAGTAAGTCAAAGTCATATGAAGAAATAAAAGACACTGGTAAAGGTAAATACATAGGTAAATATAAAAGGTAGTATATTTGTACTTTTGGTTTGCAACTCCTCTTTTTTTCCCTATATGATTCAAAATACAAATACATAAAACAATGGTTATAAATCTATGTAAGTGAGCACACATGTATAGAGATGCAATTTGTGACAATAAATAAATAATAAAAGGGGATGGATGGACATATACAGGAGCAGAGTTTCTGTATTCTGTTGAAGAGAAGTTGGTATTAATTCAAACTAGATTGTTATAATTTTAACATGTTAATTGTAATCCCCAAAGCAGCCACTAAGAAAATTAACTACAAAGTATATGGAAAAGGAAATAAAAAGGGAATCAATAGTACACTACAAAACATCAATTAAACACAAGAGAAGGCAGTATTGGAGGAAATGAGGAACAAAAAAGGTATGACATAAGGAAATAAACAGAAAAATGGCAACATTAAGTTCTTCCTTATCATTATTACTTTAAATGTAAATGAAATAAACTCTCAAATTAAAAGATAGAGGTAGCAGAATGGATTTTTTTAAAAAGTGATCTATCTATATGCTGTCTACAAAAGACTCACTTTAGATCCAAAGACACACACAAAAATTGAAAGTGAAAGGATAGAAAGAGATATTCCATGCAAATAATAACCAAAGGAAAACTGAAGTGACTCTACTAATATCAGAAAAAATAGACTTTAAGTAAAAAAATTTTACAGGAGACAGAGAATGGCATTATATACTGCTAAAAGTTTAAATCTATCCAAAAAGATATAACAATTATAAACACCTATGCACCTAACAATAAAGCTCTCAGGCACACTGTATAAATAAAAATACAATACAATAATAGTTGGAGATTTCAATACACCATTTTCAATAATGATAGGAATGTAAGCAAAACAAAAAGACAACCCTCAGAATGGTAGAAAATATTTGCGAGGGATTAATCACCAAAATATACAAACAACTCATGTAGCTCAATATCAAAAAAACAAACAACTCAATCAAAAAATGAGCAGAAGCTCTAAATAAACATTTTGCCAAAGAAGACATACATGGCCAAAAAGCACATGAAAAGATGCTCAACATCTCTAATTATTAGAGAATTATTAGAGAAATGCAAATCAAAACTACAATGAGGTATCACCTCACACTGGTCAGAATGGCCATCATCAAAAATCCTACAAACAATAAATGCTGGGGAGGGTGTGGACAAAAGTGAGCCCTCCTACACTGTTGGTGGGAATGTAAATTGGTATAGCCGCTATGGAGAACAGTATGGAGGTTCCTTAAAAAACTAAAACTAGGACTACCATATGACCCAGCAATGTCGCCCTTAAGCATATACCTAGAGAAAACCATAATTCAAAGAGAAACATGTACCCCAATGTTCACTGCATCACTGTTTACAATAACCAGGACATGGAAGCAACCTAAATGTCCATCAACAGAAAAGTGGGTAAAGAAGATGGGTACAATGGAATATTACTCAGCCACAAAAAAGAACAAAATAATGCCATTTGCAGCAACATGGATGGACCTAGAAATCATCATACTTAGTGAAGTAAGACACAGAAAGACAAATATCATATGATATCACTTATATTTGGAATCTAAAAAGAGGGTACAAATGAACTTAGTTACAAAACAGAAGTAGTCACAGATGTAGAAAACAAACTTATGGTTACCAGATGATAAGGGTGGGGGGATAAATTGGGAGATTGGGATTGACATATATACACTACTATATATAAAATAGGTAACTAATAAGAACCTATAGTATAGCACAGGGAACTCTACTCAATACTCTGTAATGGCCTATATGGGAAAAGGATCTAAAAAAAAGAGTGGATATATGTATACGTATAACTGATTCACTTTGCTCTACACCTGAAACTAACACAGCATTGTGGATCAACTATACCCCAATAAAAATTGTAAAAATAAAACGATATAACAGTTATAAACACATATGCATCTAACAATAAAGCCCCCAAGCATACCAAACAAAAATTGACAGAATTGAAGGGAAAATAGATAGTTCTACAATAATAGTTGGAGACCTCAATACACCTCTTTCAATAATGATAGAAACATGAGACAGAAGATCAGTAAATAAATAGAATACAGTTAACCCTTGAACAACCTCAGTTTGAACTGCATGGGTCCACTTATATGTGGACTTTTTTCACTAAATGCATACTACAGTACTACATGATCTGCAGTTGGTTGAATCCACGATGTGGAAGTGCAGATACAGAGAGCTGGCTGTAAAATTATATGTGGATTTTCAACTGTGTGGAAAGTTGGTGCCCCAACCCCTGTATTGTTCAAGGGTCAACTGTACTTAAACAATAGTATTAACCAACTAGACCAAAGAGAAAATATACATAACAGTCCATATAATGACAGCAGAATACAGTATTCTCAAGTGCACATGAACATTCTCTAGGGCAGACCATATATTAAGCCAGAGAATAAGTCTCAAATAATTTCAAATGATTAAGATCATACAAAGTACTTTATTTGACCACATGGAATGAAACTAGAAATCTATAACAGAAGGAAAATTCACAAATATGTGGAAATTAAACAACATGCTCTTAAGCAATAAGTTAAAGAAGACATTACCAAGGAGATTAGAAAATACTTTGAGATAAATAAAAATGAAAACATAAAATACCAAAGCTTATGAGATGCAGTAAAAACACTGCCCAGAGGGAAATTTATAGCTGAAAAAAACCTACATTAGAAAAAGAAGGTCTCAAATCAATAACCTAACATTCAAACTTAGGAAGTGAGAAAAGAAACAAAGTAAAACTAAAGCTAGTGGAAGGAAGGAAATAATAAAGATTAGGGTGAAGTGAAATGAAACAGAAGATACAAAAACAACATAGAAAATCAACAAAACCAAAAGTTGGTTCTTTGAAAAGGTTAACAAAATTGACAAACCTGTAGCTAAATTAGCTAAGAAAAACAAAGATGCTGATTATTAAAATCAGAAATAAAAGTGAGAACATTACTACCAACATTACAGAAATTAAAGAGATTATAGAAGAATACTACGTACCATGAATACTACATATGCCAACAAATTAGATGAAATGGACAAATTCCTAGAAACACAAACAACTGACTAAAGAAGAAATTAAAAATCTGAATAGACCTGTAACAAGTAAAGAGATTGAATTAATACTTAAAAACCACCCAGCAAAGAAAAGTTCAGGACCAGGTGTCTTCACTGGTAAATTCCACTGATCATTTAGAGAAGAATTAACACCACTTCTCAAACTCTTCCAAAAAAATAGAAAGGAAGGGAACACTTTGAACTCATTATATAAGGCCAGCATTACACTGATACCAAAGCCAGATAAAGATATAACAAGAAAAGAAAAGTACACACCAATATTTCCTATGAAAACAGATGCAAAAATCCTCAACAAAGCACTAGTAAACCAAATTCAGCAGCTATTAAGAGGGTTTTACACCATGATCAAGCAGCATTTGTCCCAGGAATGGTTCTGTATGAAAATCAATACAATACACCATATTAATAGGATGAAGGATAAAATGACCATCTCTATTGGTGCAGAAAAGGTGTTTGATAAAATGTAACACCTTTTCATGATAAAAAATGCTGACCATACAGTAATACAAAAGACTAGGAAGAGAAAGGAACTTTCTCAAATTGATAAAAGCCATATATGGAGACCCATCAGCTAACAACATATTCAACAGAGAACTGATCCCAAAGATCTGGAACAAGACCAAGATACTTGTTTTTGCTGCCTTAGTCAACATTGTACTAGAAGTTCTAGCAAGAGAAATTAGGCAAGAAAAAGAAAAAATGATATGCAGTTGGAAAAGAAGTAAAACTCTCTCTATTCACAGATAACACCATCTTAAGTGTAGAAAATCCTGAAGAATCAAGAAAAAAAAAAAAACCTGCTAGGACTAAAGAAAAAAAAACCTCAGTAAAGTTGCAGGATACAAAACACCCCAAAACAAAAATATACAAAGACTAGTTGCATTTCTGTATACTATCCTGAACAATCTGAGAAGGAAATTAAAAAAAATAATTTTATTTACAATAGCATCAAAAAGAATAAAATACTTATGAATAAATTTAATCAAGGAGGTTTAAGACTTGCACACTGAAAACTACTAAACATTGCTGAAAGAAATTAAAGAAGACATAAATAAATGGAAAGACAACTTGTGTTCATGGGTTAGAAGACTTAATATTATTAAGATTGTAATACTACCAAAAGCAATCTAGAGATTCAATGCAATCCCTATCAAAATCCTAATGGCATTCTTTACAGAAATAGAAAAAAATCCTAAAATTCATATGGAACCACAAAAGACCCTGAATAGCCAAAACAATCTTGAGCAAGAAGAACAAAGCTGGAGGCATCACAATTCCCCATTTCAAAATATGTGATAAAGCTACAATAATCAAAACAGTATGATGCTGGCATTAAAAACAGACATACAGACCACGAAAAGAATAGAGAGCCCAGAAATAAGTCTAAGCATCTACAGTCAATTGATCTTTGACTAGGGTACCAAGAATACAAAATGGGAAAATGATAATTTCTTAAATAAGTAGTGTTGGGAAAACTGGGTATCCACATGCAGAATAATGAAGTTGGATAGTTATATCACACCATACAGAAAAAGTCAAGCCCAAATGGATTAAAAACTTAAACATAAGACCTGAAACCATAAAACTACTAGAAGAAAACATAGAGGAAAAGCTTCTTGAAATTGGTCTAGGCAAAGATTTTTTGGAAAATGACACCAAAAACACAGGCAACCAAACCAAAAAGAAAGTGTGATTTCATCAAACCAGAAAGCTTCTGCCCAGCAAAGGAAACAATCAACAGAATGAAAAAGCAATCCATGGAATGGGAGACAATATTTGCAAACCATATTTCTAATAAGGGGTTAATACCCAAAATAAAAAAGGAACATGAACAACTCAATAGCAAAAAACCAAATAACTCAATTGAAAGATGGACAAAGGATGTGAATAGACACTTCTCAAAGTAAGACATAAAAGCAGCCAACAGGTGTATGAAAAGATGTTCAGCTTCACTAGTCATTAGAGAAATGCAAATCAAAACCACAGTGAGATATCACCTTATATCTGTTGAATGGCTATTATCAGAGAGATGAAAGATAACGAGTGTTGGTGAGGATGTGGAGAAAAGGGAACCCCTGTACACTTTTGGTAGGAACGTAAGTTGGTATGGCCTTAATAGAAAACATTATGAAGTTCCTCAAAAAATTAAAAATAGAACTACCTTATGATCCAGCAATCTTTCACTTTTGGGTATATATGCAAAAGAAATGAAATCAGAATTTCAAAGAGATATCTGCACTGCCATGTCCATTTCAGTCTTATTCACAGAAGCCAAGTTATGGAAACAACCTAAATGTCCATCAACAAGTGAATGGATAAAGACAATGTGAGATATATACATACATACATATATATATATATATATATATATATATATATATATATATACACACACACACACATACAGATACCTATCTATCTATCTATATATGTCTCACATGGAATATTATTCAAGCCTTGAAAAAGAAGGAAATCTTGTGATTTGTGACAACATGGAAACATGAATGAACCTGGAGGATATTACTCTAAGTGCAATAATCCAGATACAAAGACAAATACTGCATGATCTCACTTACATGCAGAATGTAAAATAGTTCAACTCATAGAAGCAGAGAATAAAATGGTAGTTGTCAGGGGATGGGGGGAGGAGGAAATGGGGAGATGGTTGGTCAAGGAGTACAAAATGTTAGTTATGCAAGATGAATAAGTACTAAAGTTCTAAAGTATAGCAATGTGACCATATTAACAACACTTGATTGTATACTTGAAATTTGCTAAGAGGGTAGATCTTAAGTGTTCTCACCACACACAGACACAGACACACACACACACACACATACCTAACTATCTGAAGAGATGGATATGTTAGCTTGAATGTGGTGATTATTTCCCAGTGTATATCAAATCATCAAATTGTACCTAAATTAATCATCTTAAGTATAGAAAATTCTTAATTTTCAATTAAACCTCAACTTAGAAATTAATTTTTAAAAACGAGAGTGAAAAGACAACCCACAGAACAGAAGAAAATATTACAATTCATATATCTGATAAAGGTCTAATATCCAGAATATATAAAGCACTCTTATAACTCAACAAAAAGGACAAACAATCCAATTTAAAAAATGAACAAAGGGCTTGAATAGACATTTCTCCAAAGAAGAAGAAGATATACAAATGGCCAAGAAACACATGAAAATATGCTCAACATCCCTAATCATTAGGAAAATGCAAATCAAAACCACAATGAGATGCCACTTCACACCCACTAGGATGGCAATAATAATAATAACAACAGAAAATAACAAGTGCTGGCGAGTATGTGGAGAAATTGGAAAATGATGCAGTCACTGTGGAGAACAGTTTGGTGGTTCTTCAAAAAGTTAAACGTCATAACAGTAACATGGCCCAGCAATTCCACTCCTATGTATATACCCAAAAAAGTTGAAAACAGGTACTCAAATAAATACTTGTACACTAATGTTTATAGCAGCATTATTCAATATGGCCCAAATGGGTAAATAACCTAATGTCTGCCAACAGATGAATGGATAAACAAAAGGCAGTTTATGAATACAATGGAATATTATTCATCTAAAAAAAGAATGAATTGCTGACACTTGCTACAACTTGGATGAACCTGAAAAACATTATGCTAACTGCAAGAAGCCAGATACAAAGGATAACATACTGTATTCCATTTTTATGAAAAATCCACAATAGGCAAATCCATAGAGATAGAAAGCAGATTAGTGGTTGTCAGGTGAAAGTGATTAATGGTTTCCAGTGGCTGGGGCCAGGGAAGAATGGGAAGTGACTGTTAATGGGTGCGGGGTTTTCATTTGAGATGATGAAAAAGTTCTGGAACTAGATAGTAGTGATGGGTGAACATTATAAATGTACTTACTGCTACTGAAATGTATGCTTTAAAATGGCTTAAATGGTAAATTTTTGTGTATTTTACCACAATTTTTAAAAAAGTAAAATACGAATCTATCTTATGATGCGTCCCTTCCATGATCAGTAGTCAGGGCTCAAGTCCTTGTTCCTCCACTTCCTTGTGGAAGACCCTGTACATGACCCATCTCTTAAGTCTCCTCTCTGAGACCCTCAGAGATGACAAGTGGGCTCAGCAGAAAGCTCTGTTAAGCCTTAAAGCCATACTTAAATGGGACATGAGGGCCCAGAACCCTGACAGTAGGGTTTGAAATCAGATTATGGGGTAAGAATCGAGGAAGCTGGAAGTGCAGTCACCTGTGCAAGCCTGTAAGGGTTTGACCTCAGTTTCCTGTTCTAGAAGTCCCAGAGGACACCGTAGAGAGAGACAACCTGGTGAGGGCTGGTTCTTCATGTCTGTTTATCTTCAGTGCCTGCTCCCCAGAGCCTGACCCCAAAGACACAGATCTGGGTTAACATCTCAGCTTTACACATGAAACCAGTAAACTTAGTGAAATTCCCAATCCCTTGGAGCCTCAGTTTCCTCATCTGTTTCCCATCTGACATGGGGATAATAATATCTACTGTGGACTCATGTTTCCTCTGTATCTTCATGTTTCCCATCTGACATGGGGATAATAATATCTACTGTGGACTATGGTGAAGAAATGGTGAAGAGAGATTTTATGCCGTGCCTCATTCTAAGGTTTTGAGGTAGCAGGATAACTTGTGCCAAGGACCTAAACCAGTAAGTCTACTTTATTCTATTCCCTCTCCCCTCTATGGGCCCTCCCTCCTCCCCTCCTTCTCCACCCAAGATTTCAGGAGAGGGTCTGACAATCTCACCCTAGTGGGGAAGGCCTGTCCGTGTGTAAGCACAGAGTTCCAAGACTGGCGGAGAGGGGCTCTTGGGAGAAATGGGGCAAGGACAGGGCTTCCCAGTACCCCTGAAAGCCCAGCTTTGCCCTATTGAAAGTCGCTGCGCTGGATTCTCAACAAGTAACTAATCACAAGCCACTCCAGGCTCACAATCCATTTCCAAGGAAGTTATATTTGTGGCCAAGATAGCAGGGTACCAGCTTGGAAAAACCTCCAGCGCCTGCTTCCCAGCAGGGCTGCCCCTTCGCCAGACGTGGCAGTACTCTCACTCTCCTGGCTCTCTGCTGGTGTGGACCCCAGGCACACGTGCCTTCGTGTGGCTGTAATCACAGTGCATTGCTCAGGCCTCCAAGTTGCGACACAGCTCTTAGCACTTTGCTTTCCAACGCCATCAAGCCAAAGTATGTAAGTCAAACAGCCACGCCTTGCTGTGAGAGGTTCCCCCTCTTTTGGATTATTTCATCAGAGTAAATTCCCAGCAGTGAGATTCTTGGGCTAGAGGATATAAACAAACATTTTTATGGCTCTTGCTGCTTATTGCCAAATTATCTTCCCATATGCTTGTACACTCTCACTATCAGTTAATGAATATACTTGGTTTCACTACAGTATTACTGACTTTGATTCTTATTTAACTTTTCAAATTTTTTGCAAACAGCTTTATTCTTCCATTTTTAGAAATAAAAATTGCTTCTTATAATATTCTTACACTATGGATGAATAAAGAGGCCACTGGTAATTAGACATCTTACAGAAAATAACTAAAATCCTAAAATCCCCTATATACCTCATAAGGACATTTTCCTACATAAATACCATTATGACACTAAGTAATCAAGAAGTCTTTGGTGTCATTTAACACCCAATCCGCGATCATATTTCCCTGTTGCCTCAGAAATAAAGTCTCTTTTCTTTTGGGAAGAAAAGATCTCACACAAAGACCATACAGGATATTTGGATGTTATAATTCTTTTTTTTTTTTTTTTTTTTAAATAGTTACTTTATTTATTTATTTATTTTATTTTTTTGACTGTGTTGGGTCTTCGGTTCGTGCGAGGGCTTTCTCTAGTTGCGGCAAGTGGGGGCCACTCTTCATCGCGGTGCGGGGACCGCTCTTCATCGCGGTGCGCGGGCCTCTCACTATTGCGGCCCCTCCCGTTGCGGGGCACAGGCTCCAGACGCGCAGGCTCAGTAGTTGTGGCTCACGGGCCCAGCTGCTCCGCGGCATGTGGGATCTTCCCAGACCAGGGCGCGAACCCGTGTCCCCTGCACTAGCAGGCAGACTCCCAACCACTGCGCCACCAGGGAAGCCCGGGATGTTATAATTCTTAATTTCTTTTAATCTATAGTGCTCCTCACCCTTTTGCTTTTCTTGCCTTTGATTTACTGCATGAGCCAGGTCAGTCATCCTCTAGAGTGTCCCCTCCTTCCCAGTTTGTCTGGGCTGTCTTGCAGTGTCATTTAACTGGAATCTTTATCTCCTCCTCAAGGCTCAGATATGGTCCTGACTGGCAAGGGGGCCCAGAGCTGGGAAGAGGTGGGGCAGGATGTGACTCAGATTTCTTGCCTTCTGCAAGGCTCCTCCTTGAGGTGCAGGCTGGGTCGTGTATCACAGCCGGCCCTGACATTGGCTGCCCTCCACAGTGGCGATCGAGGAAACCTTCGGTGTGTAAACATGCCCCCCTAAGGCTGCCCTTAAAAATTTCTTCTAGAAGGACACCTGCCCTTAAAAATTTCTTCTAGAAGGACACAGCATGACCAACAGTGTCTGGCTCGACAAATGTTTATTGGCCACTGTCCCTTATGAAACGTAGAGGCTAGTGTGTTGGCAGCTATGCCTGGAGGCAGTCCAGTAGAGGTGGCCAGATAAGGTTCCCAATGGAGGTGGAGATGTGGGCTTGCTGGCACAGAGATAAAAGCTGAGGCAAGGCAGTGGAGGAACCGGCCATGGAGCAGGTAGAGAAGAAAGAGCCAAAGGGGCTTGGAGATGCCCTACAATAACGGAGGAGAAACCATCTAACCCAAGGAAGGGAACTGCAGAATCTTACCCAGACCCCAAATATCCATCAGTAGGAGAAACACTCCACCAGCCAGTCGGTCATAGTGGGCAGTACAGCAGCCATTAGATGAATGGCAGAGAGGCATGCACTAACATATACTCCACTCAACAAGACGGTTGATGTTGAAAAAATCAAGCTGCAGAAAAATAGGGACAGATTATGCTATTTATAACATACACACAGAGATGCTTGCATATGCTACAGGTGGATGCACGTGTCTGTAAATGCATAGGGAAGATATGCAAGGAGAGTCAGCAAATCCAAACAGTGTTACCTGGGGCCTGAGATTCTGCAAGGGGCAAGTGGTCAAGGAGTCTTGGCTTTATTGAAATAATTTCATTTGCATAAGAAAAATGTATTCATGTATTACCTGAGTATTTAAAATTAATTTAACAATATAAACGGCAAGCTGCTCAGAGATTTCGTGGTAGCTGCTGTTACCTCAGCATAGAGGCTGCCAGGGCTGGGGATGCTCCAGGGGTAGAGGAAACCAGGATGGACAGCTTCCTGGGTCCCAGACCCTGGTTACCACCCCAAGCACTGGGAAATGCAAGCAAGGACACATGCCAGGCTCCCAACACCTGTCCAGGCCTGCAGCAGGCCCTCCTGCACAGTGGCTGGGGCCCTTGCCCTAGGCCTTCTCTCCCTGGCTTTCCTCCCGAGGATAAGGACACTGGGGACTGAGGGGTCTAGACTCTGGCTGAGTGTGTGCTGGGAAGGGCTCCCCAGTCCACCTGTGTCACGGAGAAGTCTCGAGGTGACTCTGACCCTGGGCTGGGGACACTGGTGCATTGGCTGCCACAGGCCCGGTCTAGGGTCACTCCTCCAGGTCTAGAGCCCCTCGAGGTTGTGGCCAGGGTGTAAGGAGGTGC
Organism: Balaenoptera borealis; assembly: GCF_965194805.1. NCBI lineage: Eukaryota > Metazoa > Chordata > Mammalia > Artiodactyla > Balaenopteridae > Balaenoptera > Balaenoptera borealis. The sequence goes on from NC_138867.1 coordinate 166,698,365, forward strand.
TACCAACCCCAAGCCAACACCACCACCTTGGTCAGAACAGACCCAGATCTGGCCTCAGGGACACTCGTTGGAGGCAGAGCCTGGGGAGAGATTTCCTCCCTCACAGGAAGGCGTCTTCCCTCCTGAGTTGTGCTCTGGACCCTGGACCCCAGCTTGGAGTGGGTGCTCCTCAGGCTCTGGAAGGCTGGGGCAGGACTAACTGACCAAATGAAGCTGCAAAGTAAAAGAGAAGAGCGAGCCCAGGCACTCAGCAGCTTCGCAGGCCCTCTGACAGCTTTGACACTGAAATTTGGTTTCCGTTCACTGCTGTGGTTTGAGTCTTGTGGGGGGACATCTGTTCCTCACAGCTAAAGTGGCCCATTGCTAAACTGCCCTGCAGAGAGGAGGTGCCAACTGGCCCCCACCAGCAACCACATGATCTGTCTAAAATACTTCGATATGAGGCGGGAAGTAGGGCATGATCACGGAGTAAGGCTGATTGCCGTCTCTTGCATCCCCTGGTCCGCCCCTTTCCAGGAATGGAACTGTACAGACACTGCCAGTGGGTGCCCTGTCCACAGCCAAGGCCTATCCTAAGGTCACATGGCACCCCCAGGTCTCTGTCTCTGAGGTCATTTGATTATTCCAGACATATCTCTGCCTCTGGGTAGTGCAGGCCTGAGGTGTTGAGGAAGTGACCCCCCCAGGATGAGAGTGGGGGTGTCAGTGTCCCAGCCTCCTTGCCCCTCAGTGAGACCTCTCAAAGAGTGTGCCTCCAAGTCTCTGGAAGGTCCCCAGGGGACTGAGCCCCAGCAGTAGCCTGCTCATTAACACACTGTTTATGGGTGTTCCTCCCTTCCCCACTCCCTCAGAGTGCTTCCCACAGACTTGCACCCAAATAACCTACCGCAGCACTCAGTTAGCTATTAACACTTGTGCACAAATCCTTGTCTCAGAGTCTGTTTCTGGGGAAACCAAATAAGACAGCAAACTTTGGTAAATGGCTGCCCCTCTCAGTGCCTCAATATCCCCATCTGTAAAGTGGACATAATGAAGTACAGGTGCCCCAGTGTCAATTCCTCCTGCTTCAAGTCACGGTACTCCACTTTCACTTGGGGAATCACCGTGCCCCATGGGTCTTAGTGGCACCTTTGATCCTGAGCCCAGCCTGCCGTGGCCTGGAGGATCAAGGGCCAGGCAGGCATGGCCAATCGGAGCAGCCCTCCTGGGCTGTGAATCTTGTGGGTTTTCTTTCTTTCTTTTTTTTTGAATCCTGTGGGTTTAAGGAGAGAACAGACAGCCCAGTGCCCTGCTGAAGCTACCTACTCCAGCAGGCCTGGCTCCTGCTCCCGCCCAGCCCTGGTTCCAGCCGTCCCACCCACCCCGTACGCTGCCCCTTAGCCTTCCTATCACCCCACCAAGCAAGCCTGGCTCCCATGTATGGAAACTCCAGCCCTGGTCCTCTGCATTTCTGGGGGCCTCCAGGAGCATCTTACTTGTTTGAGCCTGTGACTGCTGAGTGACACTCTCTCCCAAGCCCTCACTAGCAGTTCCCACAGGTACTATGGCCCCCGTGTCTTTAGAGACTGATGTGTTTGCAGCCTCCTGTTTCGATTCCTGTCCTGCCTCACTGGGTACCTGTAACCTGAAAAGCATGCACTTTAGTTCTCACAAAATGCCTCTTGAAGACTCGGCCTCTGCCTCTCCCCACAGGAACCCCAAAGACTTGTACCTCCTGCATCCTCCACTCACTCCATCTGCACTCTTCTCTCACTCCAAGACTCTGCAACCCCAGAAACTAAGAAAAGTGCAAATAAGACAGCCACCGATGTGAATAAGTGCACAGGGCCCCTGGCCAGCAATTCAGCTGACAGCTGCGCTCTGTATCCTAGTTTGGGCTCATCCTAGATGACGCACCAGGCATGCAACTGACCCCATACAGTCCCTGGCACATGGAAACGTAACCACCAACAACAACTCCAGCTTCATCAACTCTACCTTCTCCCTCCAGCACCTTCCAGCACCACAGGCCCCACCCCTTCATTTGCCAATTAGTATAACACAGCAGTGGGAAAAAAGAGACTGCCTGTCGATAGGGAAGAGATACAGTAATGTGTGGCACAACTATTTTATGGAAGGTTAAGCAGCTTAGAAAAATGAATTAAATTCAAGACAATTTACTTGGAGGGACTTCTATGGTAAACTTTTCAGTGAGAAAAGCAGGATACAGAGAAGAAAATGCAATATCCCACTTTCATAACATGAACAAAACAAAAGAAACAACAAAAACCCCTGGGTGAGTAGGACCTTCAAGATGGTGGAGGAGTAAGATGTGGAGATAACCTTCCTCCCCACAAATACATCAAAAATACATCTATATGTAGACCAACTCCTACAGAACACCTACTGAACACTAGCCAAAGACCTCAAACTTCCCAAAAGGGTCTTGGTGCTCCAGCCAGCTGTCAGGCCTGAACATCTGAGGTGGGAGAGCCGAATTCAGGACATTGGACCACCAGAGACCTCCCACCCCCACATAATAGCAATCAGCGAGAGCTCTCCCACAGATCTCCATCTGAATGCTAAGACCCAGATCCACTCAACAACCAGCAAACTCCAGTGCTGTACACCCATGCCAAACAACTAGCAAGACAGGAACACAACCCCACCCATTAGCAGAGAGGCTGCCTAAAATCATAATAAGCTCACAGACACCCCAAAACACACCACCAGACGTGGACCTGCCCACCAGAAAGACAAGATCCAGCCTCATCCACCAGAATACAGGCACCTGTCCCCTCCACCGGAAAGCCTACACAGCCACTGAACAAAACTTACCCACTGGAGGCAGACACCAAAAACAACAGGAACTACAAACCTGCAGCCTGTGAAAAGGAGACCCCAAACACAGTAAGATAAGCAAAATGAGAAGACAGAGAAATACACAGCAGATGAAGGAGCAAAGTAAAAACCCACCAGACCAAACAAATGAAGAGGAAATAGGCAGTCTCCTGAAAAAGAATTCAGAGTGATGATAGTAAAGATGATCCAAAATCTTGGAAATAGAATGGAGAAAATACAACAAACGCTTAACAAGAACCTAGAAGAACTAAAGAGCAAACAAACAATGATGGACAACACAATAAATGAAATTCAAAATTCTTTAGAAGGAAGCAATAGCAGAACAACTGAGGCAGAAGAACGGATAAGTGACCTGGAAGATAAAATAGTGGAAATAACTACTGCAGAGCAGAATAAAGAAAAAAGAATGAAAAGAATTGAGGAGAGTCTCAGAGACCTCTGGGACAACATTAAATGCACCAGCATTCGAATTATAGGGGTCCCAGAAGAAGAGAAAAAGACAGGGACTGAGAAAATATTTCAAGAGATTATAGTTGAAAACTTCCCTAATACGGGAAACGAAATAGTCAATCAAGTCCAGGAAGCACAGAGATTCTCATACAGGATAAATCCAAGGAGAAACATGCCAAGACACATATTAATCAAACTATCAAAAATTAAATACAAAGAAAAAATATTAAAAGCACGAAGGGAAAAGCAACAAATAACATACGAGGGAATTCCCCATAAGGTTAACAGCTGATCTTTCAGCAGAAACTCTGTAAGCCAGAATGGAGTGGCAGGACATATTTAAAGTGATGAAAGGCAAAAACCTACAACCAAGATTACTCTACCCAGCAAGGATCTCATTCAGATTCAATGGAGAAATTAAAACCTTTACAGAAAAGCAAAAGCTAATAGAATTGAGCACCACAAAACCAGCCTTACAACAAATGCTAAAGGAACTTCTCTAGGCAGGAAACACAAGAGAAGGAAAGGACCTACAAAAACAAACCCAAAACAATTAAGGAAATGGTCATAGGAACATACATATCGATAATTACCTTAAACGTGAATGGATTAAATGCTCCAACCAAAAGACACAGGCTTGCTGAATGGATACAAAAACAAGACCCATATATATGCTGTCTACAAGAGACCCACTTCAGACCTAGGGACACATACAGACTGAAAGTGAGGGAATGGAAAAAGATATTCCATGTAAATGGAAATCAGAAGAAGGCTGGAGTAGCAAGTCTCATATTAGATAAAATAGACTTTAAAATAAAGACTATTACAAGAGACAAAGAAGGACACTACATAATGATCAAGAGACCGATCCAAGAAGAAGATATAACAATTGTAAATATTTATGCACCCAACATAGGAGCACCTCAATATATAAGGCAAATGCTAACAGCCATAAAAGGGGAAATCGACAGTAACACAGTCATAGTAGGGGACTTTAACACCCCACTTTCACCAAAAGACAGATCATCCAAAATGAAAATAAATAGGAAACACAAGCTTTAAATGACACATTAAACAAAATTGACTTAATTGATATTTATAGGACATTCCATCCAAAAACAACTGAATACACTTTCTTCTCAAGTGCTCATGGAACATTCTCCAGGATAGATCACATCTTCGGTCACAAATCAAGCCCTAGTAAATTTAAGAAAATTGAAATAATATCAAGTATCTTTTCCAACCACAACGCTATGAGACTAGATATCAACTACAGGAAAAAAAACTGTAAAAAATACAAACGCATGGAGGCTAAACAATACACTACTAAATAACCAAGAGATCACTGAAGAAATCAAAGAGGAACTCAAAAAATACCTAGAAACAAATGACAGTGAAAACTCGATGACCCAAAACCTATGGGATGCAGCAAAAACAGTTCTAAGAGGGAAGTTTATAGCAATACAATCCTACCTCAAGAAACAAGAAACACCTCAAACAAACAACCTCACCTTACACCTAAAGCAATTAGAGAAAGAAGAACAAAAAAACCCCAAAGTTAGCAGAAGGAAAGAAATCATAAAAATCAGATCAGAAATAAATGAAAAAGAAATGAAGGAAACAGTAGCAAAGTTCAATAAAACTAACAGTTGGTTCTTTGAGAAGATAAACAAAATTGATAAACCATTAGCCAGACTCATCAAGAAAAAAAGGGAAAAGACTCAAATCAACAGAATTAGAAATGAAAAGGAGAAGTAACAAATGACACTGCAGAAATACAAAGGATCATGAGAGATTACTACAAGCAACTATATTCCAATAAAATGGACAACCTGGAAGAAATGGACAAATTCTTAGAAAAGCACAACCTTTCAACACTGAACCAGGAAGAAATAGAAAATATAAACAGACCAATCACAAGCACTGAAGTTGAAACTGTGGTTAAAAATCTTCCAATAGGGGCTTCCCTGGTGGCACAGTGGTTGAGAGTCTGCCTGCCAATGCATGGTACACGGTTCGAACCCTGGTCTGGGAGGATCCCACATGCCGCGGAGCAGCTGGGCCCATGAGCCACAACTACTGAGCCTGCGCGTCTGGAGCCTATGCTCCGCAATGAGAGGCCACGACAGTGATAGGCCCACGCACCGCCATGAAGAGTGGCCCCTGCTCACCACAACTGGAGAAAGCCCTCGCACAGAGAAGAAGACGGAACACAAGCAAAAGTAAATAAATAAATTAATTTAAAAAAAAAATCTTCCAACAAACAAATGCCCAGGACCAGATGGCTTCACAGGCGAATTCTATCAAACATTTAGAGAAGAGCTAACACCTATCCTTCTCAAATTCTTCCAAAATATAGCAGAGGGAGGAACACTCCCAAACTCATTCTACAAGGCCATTATCACCCTGATACCAAAACCAGACAAAGATGTCACAAAAAAGAAAACTACAGGCCAATATCACGGATGAGCATAGATGAAAAAATCCTCAACAAAATACTAGCAAACAGAATCCAACAGCACATTAAAAGGATCATACACCATGATCAAGTGGGGTTTATCCCAGGAATGCAAGGATTCTTCAGTATACGCAAATCAATCAATGTGATTCACAATATTAACAAATTGAAGGAGAAAAACCATGTAATCATCTCAATAGATGCAGAAAAAGCTTTTGACAAAACTCAACACCCATTTATGATAAAAACCCTGCAGAAAGTAGGCATAGAGGGAACTTTCCTCAACATAATAAGGCCTTATATGACAAACCCACAGCCAACACCGTTCTCAATGGTGAAAAACTGAAACCATTTCCACTAAGATCGGGAACAAGACAAGGTTGCCCACTCTCGCCACTATTATTCAACATAGTTTTGGAAGTTTTAGCCACAGTAATCAGAGAAGAAAAAGAAATAAAAGGAATCCAAATTGGAAAAAAAGTAAAGCTGTCACTGTTTGTAGATGCCATGATACTATACATAGAGAATCCTAAAGATGCTACCAGAAAACTACTAGAGCTAATCAATGAATTTGGTAAAGTTGCAGGATACAAAATTAATGCACAGAAATCTCTTGCATTCCTATACACTAATGATGAAAAATCTGAAAGTGAAATTAAGAAGACACTCCCGGGGAGAGGAGAAGATGATGGAAGAGTAAGACGCGGAGATCACCTTCCTCCCCACAGATACATCAGAAATACATCTACACGTGGAACTACTCCTTTAGAACACCCACTGAACGCTGGCAGAAGACCTCAGACTTCCCAAAAGGCAAGAAACTCCCCACATACCTGGGTAGGGCAAAAGAAAAAAGAAAAAACAGAGACAAAAGAATAGGGACGGGACCTGCACCAGTGGAAGGGAGCTGTGAAGGAGGAAAGGTTTCCACACACTAGGAAGCCCCTTCACGGGCGGAGACTGCGGATGGCGGAGGGGGAAAGCTTCGGAGCCACAGAGGAGAGCGCAGCAACAGGGGTGCGGAGGGCAAAGCGGAGAGATTCCCGCACAGAGGATCGGTGCTGACCAGCACTCACCAGCCCGAGAGGCTTGTCTGCTCACCTGCCGGGGTGGGCGGGGGCTGGAAGCTGAGGCTCCGCCTTTAGTCGGATCGCAGGGAGAGGACTGGGGTTGGCGGCGTGAACACAGCCTGAAGGGGTTAGTGTACCAAAGCTAGCCGGGAGGGAGTCCAGGAAAAGGTCTGGAGCTGCTGAACAGGCAAGAGACTTTTTCTTGCCTTTGTTTCCTGGTGTGCGAGGAGAGGGGATTAAGAGCGCTGCTTAAAGGAGCTCCAGAGACGGGCGCGAGCCGCGGCTGTCAGCGCGGACCCCAGAGATGGGCATGACACGCTAAGGCTGCTGCTGCAGCCACCAAGAAGCCTGTGTGAGAGCACAGGTCACTATCCACACCCCCCTCCTGGGAGCCTGTGCAGCCCGCCACTGCCAGGCTCCCGTGATCCAGGGACAACTTCCCTGGGAGAACGCACGGAGCACCTCAGGCTGGTGCAACGTCACGCTGGCCTCTGCCGCCGCAGGCTCGCCCCGCCTCCTCCGTACCCCTCCCTCCTCGCGGCCTGAGTGAGCCAGAGCCCCCGAAGCAGCTGCTCCTTTAACACCGTCCTGTCTGAGCAAAGAACAGACGCCCTCAGGCGACCTACACGCAGAGGCGGGTCCAAATCCAAAGCTGAACCGCGGGAGCCGGGAGCCGTGCGAACAAAGAAGAGAAAGGGAAATCCCTCCCAGCAGCCTCAGAAGCAGCGGATTAAAGCTCCACAATCAACTTGAGGTACCCTGCATCTGTGGAATACCTGAATAGACAACGAATCATCCCAAATAGAGGAGGTGGACTTTGGGAGCAAGATATATTATTTTTTCCCCTTTTCCTCTTTTTGTGAGTGTATATGTGTATGCTTCTGTGTGAGATTTTGTCTGTATAGCTTTGCTTTCACCATTTGTCCTAGGGTTCTGTCCATCCATTTTTTTTGTTGTTGTTTTTTTTTTTTACTTTAAAAAATTTTTTTTCTTAATAATTATTTTTTATTTTAATAACATTATTTTATTTTATCCTACTTTATTTTATTTTATTTTACCCTCTTTCTTTCTTTCTTTCTATTTTTTTCTCCCTTTTACTCTGAGCCGTGTGGATGAAAGACTCTTGGTGCTCCAGCCAGGCATCAGGGCTGTGCCTCTGAGGTGGGAGAGCCAACTTCAGGACACTGGTCCACAAGAGACCTCCCAGCTTCACATAATACCAAATGGCGAAAATCTCCAGAGATCTCCATCTCAACACCAAGACCCAGCTTCACTCAACGACCAGCAAGCTACAGTGCTGCACACCCTATGCCAAACAACTAGCAAGACAGGAACACAGGCCCATCCATTAGCAGAGAGGCTGCCTAAAATCATAATAAGGCCACAGACACCCCAAAACACACCACCAGACGTGGACCTGCCCACCAGAAAGACAAGATCCAGCCTCATCCACCAGAACACAGGCACTAGTGCCCTCCACCAGGAAGCCTACACAACCCACTGAACCAACCTTAGCCACTGGGGACAGACACCAAAAACAACGGGAACTACGAACCTGCAGCATGCAAAAAAGGAGACCCCAAACACAGTAAGATAAGCAAAATGAGAAGATAGAAAAACACACAGCAGATGAAGGAGCAAGTTAAAAACCCACCAGACCTAAGAAATGAAGAGGAAATAGGCAGTCTACCTGAAAAAGAATTCAGAATAATCATAGTAAAAATGATCCAAAATCTTGGAAATAGAACAGACAAAATGCAAGAAACTTTTAACAAGGACCTAGAAGAACTAAAGACTAAACAAGCAACGATGAACAACACAATAAATGAAATTAAAAATACTCTAGATGGGATCAATAGCAGAATAAGTGAGGCAGAAGAACGGATAAGTGACCTGGAAGATAAAATGGTGGAAATAACTACTGCAGAGCAGAATAAAGAAAAAAGTATGAAAAGAACTGAGAACAGTCTCAGAGACCTCTGGGACAACATTAAACGCACCAACATTCGAATTATAGGGGTCCCAGAAGATGAAGAGAAAAAGAAAGGGACTGAGAAAATATTTCAAGAGATTATAGTTGAAAACTTCCCTAATATGGGAAAGAAAATAGTCAATCAAGTCCAGGAAGTGCAGAGAGTCCCATACAGGATAACTCCAAGGAGAAACACGCCAAAACACATATTAATCAAACTATCAAAAATTAAATATAAAGAAAACATATTAAAAGCAGCAGGGAAAAACAACAAAAAACACACAAGGGAATCCCCATAAGGTTAACAGCTGATCTTTCAGCAGAAACTCTGCAAGCCAGAAGGAAGTGGCAGGACATATTTAAAGTGATGAAGGAGAAAAACCTACAACCAAGATTACTCTACCCAGCAAGGATGTCATTCAGATTTGATGGAGAAATTAAAACCTTTACAGACAAGCAAAAGCTGAGAGAGTTCAGCACCACCAAACCAGCTTTACAACAAATGCTAAAGGAACTTCTCTAGGCAAGAAACACAAGAGAAGGAAAACACCTACAATAACAAACCCAAAACATTTAAGAAAATGGTAATAGGAACATACATATCGATAATTACCTTAAATGTAAATGGATTAAATGCTCCAACCAAAAGACACAGACTGGCTGAATGGATACAAAAACAAGACCCGTATATACGCTGTCTACAAGAGACCCACTTCAGACCTAGGGACACATACAGACTGAAAGTGAGGGGATAGAAAAAGATATTCCATGCAAATGGAAATCAAAAGAAAGCTGGAGTAGCAAGTCTCCTATCAGACAAAGTAGACTTTAAAATAAAGACTATTACAAGAGACAAAGAAGGACACTACATAATGATCAAGGGATCGATCCAAGAAGAAGATATAACAATTGTAAATATTTATGCACCCAACATAGGAGCACCTCAATACATAAGGCAAATACTAACAGCCATAAAAGGGGAAATCGACAGTAACACAATCATAGTAGGGGACTTTAACACCCCACTTTCACAAATGGACAGATCATCCAAAATGAAAATAAATAAGGAAACACAAGCTTTAAATGATACATTAAACAAAATTGACTTAATTGATATTTATAGGACATTCCACCCAAAAACAACAGAATACACGTTTTTCTCAAGTGCTCATGGAACATTCTCCAGGATAGATCATATCTTGGGTCACAAATCAAGCCTTAGTAAATTTAAGAAAATGGAAATCGTATTATCTTTTCTGACCACAACACTATGAGACTAGATATCAATTACAGGAAAAGATCTGTAAAAACTACAAACGCATGGAGGCTAAACTGTACACTACTTAATAACCAAGTGATCACTGAAGAAATCAAAGGGGAAATCAAAAAATACCTAGAAACAAATGACAATGGAGGCACGACAACCCAAAACCTATGTGATGCAGCAAAAGCAGTTCTAAGAGGGAAGTTTATAGCAATAAAATCCTACCTTAAGAAACAGGAAACATCTCAAATAAACAACCTAACCTTGAACCTAAAGCAATTAGAGAAACAAGAACAAAAAAACCCCTAAGTTAGCAGAAGGAAAGAAATCATAAAGATCAGATCAGATATAAATGAAAAAGAAATGAAGGAAACGATAGCAAAGATCAATAAAACTAAAAGCTGGTTCTTTGAGAAGATAAACAAAATTGATAAACCATTAGCCAGACTCATCAACAAAAAAAGGGAGAAGACTCCAATCAATACAATTAGAAAAGAAAAAGGAGAAGTAACAACTGACACTGCAGAAATACAAACGATCATGAGAGATTACTACAAGCAACTCTATGCCAATAAAATGGACAACCTGGAAGAAATGGCCAAATTCTTAGAAATGCACAACCTGCCGAGACTGAACCAGGAAGAAATAGAAAATATGAACAGACCAATCACAAGCACTGAAATTGAAACTGTGATTAAAAATCTTCCAACAAACAAAAGCCCAGGACCAGATGGCTTCACAGGCGAATTCTATCAAATATTTAGAGAAAAGCTAACACCTATCCTTCTCAAACTCTTCCAAAATATTGCAGAGGGAGGAATACTCCCCAACTCATTCTACGAGGCCACCATCACCCTGATACCAAAACAAGGCAAAGATGTCACAAAGAAAGAAAACTACAGGCCAATATCACTGATGGACATAGATGCAAAAATCCTCAACAAAATACTAGCAAACAGAATCCAACAGCACATTAAAGGGATCATACACCATGGCCAAGTGGGGTTTATTCCAGGAGTACAAGGATTCTTCAGTATATGCAAATCAATCAACGTGATACACCATATTAACAAATTGAAGGAGAAAAACCATATGATCATCTCAATAGATGCAGAGAAAGCTTTCGACAAAATTCAACACCCATTTATGATAAAAGCCCTGCAGAAAGTAGGCATAGAGGGAACTTTCCTCAACATAATAAAGGCCATATATGACAAACCCGCAGCCAACATCGTCCTCAATGGTGAAAAATTGAAACCATTTCCACTAAGATCAGGAACAAGGCAAGGTTGCCCACTCTCACCACTATTATTCAAAATAGTTTTGGAAGTTTTAGCCACAGCAATCAGAGAAGAAAAAGAAATAAAAGGAATCCAAATCCGAAAAGAAGAAGTAAAGCTGTCACTGTTTGCAGATAACATGATACAATACATAGAGAATCCTAAAGATGCTACCAGAAAACTACTAGAGCTAATCAATGAATTTGGTAAAGTAGCAGGATACAAAATTAATGCTCAGAAATCTCTTGCATTCCTATACACTAATGATGAAAAATCTGAAAGTGAAATTAAGAAAACACTCCCATTTACCATTGCAACCAAAAGAATAATATATCTAGGAATAAACCTACCTAAGGAGACAAAAGACCTGTATGCAGAAAATTATAAGACACTGATGAAAGAAATTAAAGATGATACAAATAGATGGAGGAATATACCATGTTCTTGGATTGGAAGAATCAACATTGTGAAAATGACTCTACTACCCAAAGCAATCTACAGATTCAATGCAACCCCTATCAAACTACCATTGGCATTTTTCACAGAACTAGAACAAAAAATTTCACAATTTGTATGGAAACACAAAAGACCCCGAATAGCCAAAGCAATCTTGAGAACGAAAAATGGAGCTGGAGGAATCAGGCTCTTGGACTTCAGACTGTATTACAAAGCTACAGTAATCAAGACAGTATGGTACTGGCACAAAACCAGAACTATAGATCAATGGAACAGGATAGAAAGCCCATAAATAAACCCACACACTTATGCTCACCTAATCTATGACAAAGGAGGCAAGAATATACAGTGGAGAAAAGACAGCCTCTTCAATAAGTGGTGCTAGGAAAACCAGACAGCTACATCTATAAGAATGAAATTAGAACACTCCCTAACACCATACACAAAAATAAACTCAAAATGGATTAAAGACCTAAGTGTAAGACCAGACACCATCAAACTCTTAGAGGAAAACATAGGCAGAACACTCTATGACATAAATCACAGCAAGATCCTTTTTGACCCACCTCCTAGAGAAATGGAAATAAAGACAAAAATAAACAAATGGGACCTAATGAAACTTAAAAGCTTTTGCACAGCAAGGGAAACCATAAACAAGACAAAAAGACAACCTTCAGAATGGGAGAAAATATTTGCAAATGAAGCAACTGACAAAGGATTAATCTCCAAAACATACAAGCTGCTCATGCAGCTCAATATCAAAAAAACAAACAACCCAATCCAAAAATGGGCAGAAGACCTAAACAGACATTTCTCCAAAGAAGATATACAGATTGCCAACGAACACATGAAAGGATGCTCAACATCACTAATCATTAGAGAAATGCAAATCAAAACTACAATGAGGTATCACCTCACACCAGTCAGAACGGCCATCATCAAAAAATCTACAAACAATAAATGCTAGAGAGGATGTGGAGAACAGGGAACCCTCTTGCACTGTTGGTGGGAATGTAAATTGATACAGCCACTATGGAGAACAGTATGGAGGTTCCTTAAAAAACTAAAAATAGAACCACCAAATGACCCAGCAATCCCACTACTGGGTGTATACCCTGAGAAATCCATAATTCAAAAAGAGTCATGTACCAAAATGTTCATTGCAGCACTATTTACAATAGCCTGGACATGGAAACAACCCAAGTGTCCATAAACAGATGAATGGATAAAGAAGATGTAGCACATATATACAATGGAATATTACTCAGCCATAAAAAGAAAGGAAATTGAGTTATTTGTAGTGAGGTGGATGGACGTAGAGACTGTCATACAGAGTGAAGTAGGTCAGAAAGAGAAAAACAAATACCGTATACTAACACATATATATGGAATCTAAAAAAAAAAAAAAAGGTTCTAACGAACCTACTGGAAGGACAGGAATAAAGACACAGACGTAGAGTATGGACTTGAGGACACAGGGAGGGGGAAGTGTAAGCTGGGACAAAGTGAGAGAGTGGCATGGACATATATATACTACCAAATGTTAAATAGATAGTGGGAAGCAGCCGCATAGCACAGGGAGATCAGCTCGGTGCTTTGTGATCACCTAGAGGGGTGGGATAGGGAGGCTGGGAGGGAGGCGCAAGAAGGAGGAGATATGGGGATATATGTGTATGTATAGCTGATTCACTTTGTTATACAGCAGAAACTAACACAACATTGTAAACAAGTATACTCCCATAAAGATGTAAAAATAAATATATAATTAATTAAGTAAAAAAACAAAAAACCTGGGTGTGTGCCTGATTATAGAATGTGGAGAGAAAGGTAAGAAAGGTTAGATACCATATGGTTAGAAATGGATGCCTGGTTGGGGAGGGAGGTGGGAGAGGAAAGAAAGGGCATGAGGAACATAGCCTCTGTGGAACACTAACAGCCCAGCAAATTCCTGTACCTGTGCAGGGAGGTCCTGTCACATACAGAGGGACCCCCCGTGGCCCAGGTGGGACAAGGTGAGGAGCTGCTTCAGATCCTCTCCTGGGCTGCAAGGGTGAGGGAGGTGGCATCGAGACAGATCCAGGACACGGGAATGCCCATCCTCTCTGCTTGTATATACCTGTAAGTTGTATAGAACTTGAATTTAAAATGTTCTCTTTAATGCACAAATAAACACATTGTTCAAAAAGTATTTAAAGTAGTTCCCTGCCACCTTGGGGGTCAGAACCAGACTGCCCAGTCTAGAGTCAGAGGTCCTCCCACTGGCCCCAGCTATCTGCCCAGTGTCTCTTCCCTACACCAGGGTTCAGTCAGGCTGTGCCCACTAGGCAGACACAGCACCGATCACGTCCCAGATAAGCCCAAGGAGGGAGCCCAGGTCGCCCTGGTAATGGGTCCCTAACCAGTCACACACCTCTGTTCCAAGAAGCAATGGGGATTATTCATTTGCCTCCTTTCCCCAGAGATTTTCAAGGCTGTGACACAGGGGGCTCATATCAGGACAAGCAGGATCCCTCTGTCTCAGCCTCTTAGGTTTCAGGAGTCTCTCACCACTGGCCCATCAGTTCCCTTTGGTCATCATCACTGTCACCATCTCCATCATTGTTATTGCTCTCATCATCACATCATCAACGTCATAGTCATTGTCAATATCACCATCATCGTCGTCATCATCAGGGCAGGAGTGATACGCTGATGATGCTGCCAGGTGCACTCTGCTTACTTGATCTCTTTTGATCTGTACAGTGACCCTGTGAGCTACGTATTGTTATCCTGTATTACAGATTAGGAAACAGGCTCACACCAGGAATGGGGCCTTTTCCAAAGTCACATGTCTCCTTGGCAGATGGTCTGACCCCACAGGTCCCTAAACCTGGGCAGTCCTTCATCGTGTGGAGTCCTTCTCCTCTGCTGGGCTCTGATGGCCACGTGCTACTGCTTCTCACTGCAGACTGGCCCTGATGGTGTCCAATTGTTCATCTGCTGGATTTCTAGGATCACAAGACAGGGGGAGCTGGTTTGGAGCAAGATGATGCATTCAGGTGCCCTAGCAGTCTGGAGCAGGATCCAGCCCCGACCATCTCTGCAGAGGGAAAATCCACACTCTCCACTGGTAGTGGTGGTGGTGGCAGCTAGGATTCTGGCCGCATTGTCTGTTCCTGAGCTAGGACAGGGAACAAGCTTGCTCAGGCTTGCTGCTCTGGGGAACCAGTAATGGGCCCCACTTCCCTGGTATTGCTGATTGTCTGAGACCCCTGCTGAGTAGCCCCCATTGGGGAGCCACCATGACTGCATCCCAGCTGGTGCCGCCCCCATGGTAAGTGCATCACTACATTATCCCTGGCTCTTCACATCAGCCTTGGAGCCAGCCCTACCTACATTATTCCCAGTTCATGGCTGGGGGAACTATGGTTAAGGATTAGGAAGTTGCTGGGGTCACAAAGTTAGGAAGTAGGTAAAGTGTTATTCAAACCCACTTCTGACTGATTGTCTCCAAAACCACTTTGACAGAATAACTGGGGTTTTTTTCCTCTGTATTTCCTGCTCCCTGCCTATCTCTTGTTCAGGCAGTGCTGCAGCTGTCTATCTTCATGGCCTTCTGAGGGGGGTGTTTCCTGGAGAAATGACCAAATGAAGTCACAGGGCTCAGTCAGGTACTTGCTGCGGGACTTCTCAAATCAATGGCTAGGGTCATCCATGGTTCTTAGAGGAAGGTCTTCAGTTACAAAAGACAGAAGATGTTGAATTCCAAAGCAGCGTGTGAGCCCTTAATGGGCAGGTTGCTGAGGAGGCCAGGTCTCCCAGGGAGGTATGGAGCCTCCTGGGGATGTAGGCAAGTATAGTTGAGACCAGTTGGTATGAGCCTCTGAGAAGGGACCCTGATTTCAACTTCCCCCACCTCCCAGGGGGCTACCCAGAGCACAGGCTGGGCCAGAACTGAGAGAGAGGACACCTGGTCTTGCTTCCCAGACGAGTCCAAGGACCTGGGAGTCCACCAAGAAGGTCAAGTCTAGCACTGCAGACCAGAGAGCAGCAAGCGCTCTGGGCCTGAGTGCAGCCTCTAGGGAGACATGTGGGCAGCCACTCAGAGTTCTTGGGCTCCAGGAGGGATTAGGGGGCAGGTAGGCCTGGGTGAGCAGCACCAAATGAAGCGGGATATGGCTGGGTCAGTGTGGGAGTGTGGGCGACCCAGAAGCTGCAGGAGGCACCAAGGCTGAGGAACCAAAGTGGCTACTGCAGTAGGCATCTTGAAATCAGTTCCTCTCCATCACCTCTGCACCCTAGAAGTTAGATGCCACCCTGGCCGAAGGGTAGGAGAAGAACTATGAATGCACTGGTTTTAAAACATAAGGTGGTTGAGAAATTACAGAATTGGAAAAATTTTACCTGAGAGTGGCTTGACAGGGGTTCTGCACCACAAGTCTCAGGTCAGAGGTCAACACAAGCTATGGAAAGTAGAGTCATGGCTTTGGTACATCAGACTGGGATACTGTGGTGTTTATGCCTTGCTTCTCTACTTACTCATGTTTGATGCCCCACAAGCGGCAGGGCATAGGCCTCCTTTGTTCCCCACACTGCCCAGCCAGGTCACACACATTATACGGGTCAAATAAGGACATATTTAATGTCTAGGTAATTGGAGGAGGGAGTTCAGCTTCCAGCTTTGGGGAAGTCTGGCCGTAAGCACAATTAGAATACAGAATAGTTTTGTCACCCCTAAAAAACACCCCCACACAACCCCCTTGTAGAAAACCCAGCCCCTGTACTTAACTCCTGGCCACCACTGATCTGTTCTCGCTTCCTATGGTTTTGTCTTTTCCAGAATGTCATATAAATGAATCATTACAGTTTGTAACCTTTTTTTTTTTTAACATCTTTATTGGAGTATAATTGCTTTACAATGGTGTGTTAGTTTCTGCTTTATAACAAAGTGAATCAGTTATATATCTACATATGTCCCCATATCTCTTCCCTCTTGCATCTCCCTCCCTCCCACCCTCCCTTTCCCACCCCTCTAGATGGTCACAAAGCACCGAGCTGATCTCCCTGTGCTATGCGGCTGCTTCCCACTAGCTATCTATTTTACGTTTGGTAGTGTATATATGTCCATGCCACTCTCTCACTTTCTCCCAGCTTACCCTTCCCCCTCCCTGTATCCTCAAGTCCATTCTCTACTAGGTCTGCATCTTTATTCCCGTCTGGCCCCTAGGTTCTTCTGACCAATTTTTTTTTCTTTTTTTAGATTCCATATATATGTGTTAGTATACGGTATTTGTTTTTCTCTTTCTGACTTACTTCACTCTGTATGACAGTCTCTACGTCCATCCACCTCACTACAAATAACTCAGTTTCGTTCCCTTTTATGGCTGAGTAATATTCCATTGT
This sequence comes from Balaenoptera borealis, assembly GCF_965194805.1. NCBI lineage: Eukaryota > Metazoa > Chordata > Mammalia > Artiodactyla > Balaenopteridae > Balaenoptera > Balaenoptera borealis. The sequence goes on from NC_138867.1 coordinate 166,715,538, forward strand.
ATATATGTGCCACATCTTCTTTATCCATTCATCTGTTGATGGACACTTAGGTTGCTTCCATGTCCTGGCTATTGTAAATAGTGCTGCAATGAACATTTTGGTACATGACTCTTTTTGAATTATGGTTTTCTCAGGGTATATGCCCAGTAGTGGGATTGCTGGGTCATATCGTAGTTCTATTTTTAGTTTTTTAAGGATCCTCCATACTGTTCTCCATAGTGGCTGTATCAATTTACATTCCCACCAACAGTGCAAGAGGGTTCCCTGTTCTCCACACCCTCTCCAGCATTTATTGTTTCTAGATTTTTTGATGATGGCCATTCTGACTGGTGTGAGATGATATCTCATTGTAGCTTTGATTTGCATTTCTCTAATGATTAATGATGTTGAGCATCCTTTCATGTGTTCGTTGGCAATCTGTATATCTTCTTTGGAGAAATGTCTATTTAGGTCTTCTGCCCATTGTTGGATTGGGTTGTTTGTTTTTTTGATATTGAGCTGCTTGAGTTGCTTGTATGTTTTGGAGATTAATCCTTTGTCAGTTGCTTCATTTGCAAATATTTTCTCCCATTCTGAAGGTTGTCTTTTTGTCTTGTTTATGGTTTCCTTTGCTGTGCAAAAGCTTTTAAGTTTCATTAGGTCCCATTTGTTTATTTTTGTTTTTATTTCCATTTCTCTAGGAGGTGGGTCAAAAAGGATCTTGCTGTGATTTATGTCATAGAGTGTTCTGCCTATGTTTTCCTCTAAGAGTTTGATGGTGTCTGGCCTTACATTTAGGTCTTTAATCCATTTTGAGTTTATTTTTGTGTCTGGTGTTAGGGAGTGTTCTAATTTCATCCTTATAGATGTAGCTGTTCCGTTTTCCCAGCACCACTTACTGAAGAGGCTGTCTTTTCTCCACTGTATATTCTTGCCTCCTTTATCAAAGATAAAGTGACCATATGTGCGTGGGTTTATCTCTGGGCTTTCTATCCTGTTCCATTGATCTATAGTTCTGGTTTTGTGCCAGTACCATACTGTCTTGATTACTGTAGCTTTGTAGTATAGTCTGAAGTCAGGGAGCCTGATTCCTCCAGCTCCGTTTTTTGTTCTCAAGATTGCTTTGACTATTCGGGGTCTTTTGTGTTTCCATACAAATTGTGAAATTTTTTGTTCTAGTTCTGTGAAAAATGCCAGTGGTAGTTTGATAGGGGTTGCATTGAATCTGTAGATTGCTTTGGGTAGTAGAGTCATTTTCACAATGTTGATTCTTCCAATCCAAGAACATGGTATATTCCTCCATCTATTTGTATCATCTTTAATTTCTTTCATCAGTGTCTTATAATTTTCTGCATACAGATCTTTTGTCTCCTTAGGTAGGTTTATTCCTAGATATTTTATTCTTTTTGTTGCAATGGTAAATGGGAGTGTTTTCTTAATTTCACTTTCAGATTTTTCATCATTAGTGTATAGGAATGCAAGAGATTTCTGAGCATTAATTTTGTATCCTGCTACTTTACCAAATTCATTGATTAGCTCTAGTAGTTTTCTGGTAGCATCTTTAGGATTCTCTATGTATAGTATCATGTTATCTGCAAACAGTGACAGCTTTACTTCTTCTTTTCCGATTTGGATTCCTTTTATTTCTTTTTCTTCTCTGATTGCTGTGGCTAAAACTTCCAAAACTATTTTGAATAATAGTGGTGAGAGTGGGCAACCTTGCCTTGTTCCTGATCTTAATGGGAATGGTTTCAGTTTTTCACCATTGAGGACGATGTTGGCTGTGGGTTTGTCATATATGGCCTTTATTATGTTGAGGAAAGTTCCCTCTATGCCTACTTTCTGCAGGGTTTTTATCATAAATGGGTGTTGAATTTTGTCGAAAGCTTTCTCTGCATCTATTGAGATGATCATATGGTTTTTCTCCTTCAATTTGTTAATATGGTGTATCACGTTGATTGATTTGCATATACTGAGGAATCCTTGCATTCCTGGAATAAACCCCACTTGATCATAGTGTATGATCCTTTTAATGTGCTGTTGGATTCTGTTTGCTAGTATTTTGTTGAGGATTTTTTCATCTATGTTCATCAGTGATATTGGCCTGTAGTTTTCTTTCTTTGTGACATCTTTGTCTGGTTTTGGTATAGTCTGTAACCTTTTGAGCATAACTTCATTCAATATAATACCCTTGAGATTCATGTCTTCATAAATTTAAAAGGATTTAAGTTATACAAACCATATTCTCTGACTACAATGGAATTAAATTAGAATTCAACGACAGAAAGATACCTGGGAAATCTCCAACTATTTGGAAACTCAATAGAACAATTCTAAATAACCCGTATGTGAAAGAATAAATCAAAAGGAAAATTAGAAAGGATTTTTAAAACTGAATAAAAAGGAAAGCACAACATATCAGAACTTGTGGGATGCAGGTAGAGCAATACTTAAGAGGAAACTAGAAAAGGGAGAGCAAATTAAACTGAAAATAAAAAGAAAGGATATAATAAAGATCAAAGGGGAAATCAATTAAGTGAAAAAATAACAATAGATCAGATGAATAAAGTTAATAAATTTCTAGCCAAACTGATTAGAATGGAAGAGAGGACTCAAATACCAATAATAGAAATGAGAGAGCTTACATCACTAGGGATTTCTACAGGTATTTGAAGAGTAATAAATGAATATTATGAAAAAAATTTACGTCTATAAGTTTGAAAACCTAGATGAAATACACAAATTCCTTGAAAGCCACAAACTACCAAAGCTAACTCAAGAAAAAATAGATAATCTAAATAGCACTATATTCATTAAAGAAATTAAATTTGTAGTTCTCACAAAGAGAACTCCAGGCCCACATGGTTTCACTGGGGAATTATACCAAACATTTAAGAAAGGAGTCATAACAATTCTATACAAGCTGTTCCATAAAATTGAAATGAAGGGACTATTTCCCAACTACTTCATTAGGCCAGTATTATCCTGATATCAAAACCAGGCAAAGACATTGAAAGAAAAGAAAACTACAGACTAAAATTCCTTATCAATATAGATGCAAGATTCTTAAACAAAAGTTTAGCAAATCCAATTTAACAATAAAATATTAACACATCATGACCAATAGGGGTTTAGCCCAAGATGGTAAGTTTGATTCAACATTCAAAAATCAAACAATGTATTTTGTCATATGTAGTGGGTTGAAATATTGTCTCCTAAAATTCATGTCCACTCAGAAATTCAGAATGTGACCTTATTTGGAAATACTTTGCAGATGTAATTAGTTAAGGGACTCGAAATGAAATCCTCCTGGGTTTAGGGTGGGCCCTAAATCCAATGACTGGTATCTTTATAAGAAGAGAAGAGAGGTCACAGATAACAAACATGTAGAAGGCTATGTGAAGATGGAGGTGTGTGGAGATTGGAGCTATCCAGCCACTACACTATGAACTACTGGAGCCTTGAGAAGCTAGAAGAGGCAAGGAAGGATCCTTCCCTAGAGCCTGCAGAGTGAGCATGGCTCTGCTGACACCTTGATTTCAGACTTCTAGACTGCATTACTGTGAGAGAATAAATTTCTGTGTTTTTAAGCCACCAAGTTTGTGGTAATTTGTCATAGAAACCCTGGGAAACTAGTACAACATATTGGGAAACTAGTACAACATATTAAGAAACTGAAAAAGAAAAACGATATGATCATTTCAATAAATGGAGAAAAAGCATTTGACAAAATCCAACAACCATTCCTGATAAAAACTATCTCAGCAAACTAGGAATAGAGGAGAACTTCCTTAACTCAATGAAAAACCTCCAGCTAACATCATAGTAATAGTGAAAGATTGAATGCTTTCCCCCTATGATCAGAAACAAGAGAAGAATGTTCACACTCAAGAGTCAAGATTGTACTGGAGATTCTAACCAGTTCAATAAGGCATGAAAAAGGAATAAAAGTCATCCAAATTGGGAAACAAGAAGAAAAACTGACTTTATTCACAGATGACATGATCCCCTATGAAAATCTGATGAAATATATAAAACTACTAGCTACCAGAACTTATGAGTTTATCAAGGTTGTAGAATTCAAAGTCAATATACAAAAATCAATTATGTTTCTACATACTAGGATTGAAAAATCAGATATTAAAATTAAAAACAAATATTTAAAATGGCATTAAAATATGACATCTGAAAAAAAAGATGTGAAAAACCTATATATTGACTCTGCTAAATATTTCTGAAAATTAAAGAATATGTAAATAAAATAAATGGAGAGCTATACTTTGTTCATGGATTGGAAGACTCTTGTTATATGTCAGTTCTCCCAAAGTTGGTCTAGGGATTCAGTGCAATCTCCTTCATAATTCTAGGAGACACCTTTGTGGAAATCAACTAGCCGATTCTAAAATTCATATGGAAATGCAAAGGACCTAGAATAGTCAAAACAACTTTGGGAAAGAACAAAGTTGAAGAGCTAACCCTGCTTTGTCGATTTATACTAAAGCTTCAGTAATTAAGACAGTGAGGTTTTGGCCTAAACATGCCATCTTTTGGATTATTTGGAAAATGTTTAGTATTCCATTTTAATATATTTATTTAATTTATCTTATATATGTCTTTCTATAGATGTTTTAGTGGTAACTCTAGGGATTATGATACACATAATTAACTTTTCACAGTCTACTCAGAATCAATATTTTATTTTTATTTATTTTTATTTTTTTATTTTTTTAAAAATTTATTTTTTATTTATTTTTATTTATTTTTGGCTGCATTGGGTCTTCGTTGTTGGGTTTTCATTGCTGCACTCGGGCTTTCTCTAGTTGCGGAGAGCAGGGGCTACTCTTTGTCGTGGTGTGAGAGCTTCACACTGCCGTGGCTTCTCTTGTTGCAGAACACAGGTTCTAGGTGCATGGGCTTCAGTAGTTGTGGCACGTGGGCTCAGTAGTTGTGGCTTGCAGGCTCTAGAGTGCATGCTCAGTAGTTGTGGTGCATGGGCTTAGTTGCTCTGCAGCATGTGGGATCTTCCTGGACCAGGGATCGAACCCATGTCCCCTGCACTGGCAGGCAGATTCTTAACTACTGCACCACCAGGGAAGCCCAGAACTAATATTTTAAATTCAAGTAAAATATAGAAAACTTCACCATACCTTCTCCCTTTACATTGTAGTCTTATGTATTACATCTATATCTACATACATTGAAACCCCATCAGACAATACTATAATTTTTACTTTTAACATCAAACATGTTTTAAAGAATCTAAGAGAATAACTTATTATATTTACCCAGGTATTTACCATTTCTGTTGCTCTTACTTTATTTCTGATTTTCCAGGTTTCATTTTCATATCATTTTTCTTCTGTCTGAAGAAATTCCTTTAGCAATTATTTTAGTGCTGGCAACAAATTATCATAATTTTCCTTCCTCTGATAATGTCTTTATTTCAACTCATTCCTAAAGGATATTTTTGCTGGATCTGAAATTCTATGTTGACAGTCTCTTTAACAGCATAAAAATATTCTTTCCATGAACTTCTGGGTTCCATGGTTTCTAATATAAAATCTTCAGTCATTTGAATTGTTATTTCTCTCATCTAGTGTGTATATGTACATATTTCTCTACATATTTCCCTACATAAGTTTTCAGCTGTTTGATTATAACGTATCTGGGTGTGAATTTCTTTAAGTTTTTCCTGTCTGGGATTCACTTAGCTTCTTGATTTTTTTTTTTTTTTTTTTTTTTTTGCCAAGCTTGGGGAGTTTTCAGCCATTATTTTTCAAATATTTTTTCTGCATTGTTTCCCCTCTCCTTTTGGGACTGTGATGACATAAATGTTAGACCTTTTGATATTGCTTCATAAGTTCTGGAGACTCTATTCATTTTTTTCTACAATTTTTCCTCTGTTGTTCATTTTGGATAAATTTTACTGATCTATCTTCAGGTTCAGTGACTCCTTTTCTAATCAGGGAACTTCTTTATTTTGGCTATTGCATTTTCCAAATCTAAAATTTCCACTTAGTTCTTTTTAGTATCTTTTATTTATCCACTGAGACTTTCTTTCCATCCATTTCAAAAGTTGTTTGCCCTTACCTCCTGTAGCATGAATATAATCATTGCTTTAAAGTTTTCTTGGAGCAGCATCTGTGTCACCTCTGGGTTGGAGTCTGTTGATTGTATTGTCCTGTTAATGTCAATATTTTCCTAGTTCTTCATATGTCAAGCACTTTTGTCTCCAGGATATTTTGAATATTACATTATGGGACTCTAAGTCTCTTTTAAATGCTGTAGAGAATGTTGTTGGCTTTTATTTATTTGTTTGTTTGTTTCAGCAGTGTTCTGAGGGTTGTGGTTCTAATCTCAGTTCAGTTTTCAAGGCTTTTGCAGTGTATTTATACCTATCCTATATATGCACCACCCAGTGGCTAATCTGGGACCTGGATGGTGGTCTACTATATGGTTCAGATCTCAAAGCTATAGATTTGCTGTTTAGAGTCAGATTCATGTGTATACATGCACAGATCAGAGGTGAGTCCAGGAGTTCATACATAATTTTATGGAATCAGATGGTTTTTTGAGCTTCTACCTCTAAGTAATCTCACAACACATTCCTGCTTCCAGTACCATCCCCTACACTACCTAGTTTTGGCCCCACCTCTGACCACTCTCAGGCGTCTGCTCCCCACCCAGGTGAGAGGGGGTGAAGGGAGCAACTGACTGAGGTGCACTTCCTTGCTTAGGTGGGAGGGGCCAGAGGTGGCAACCAATTGGGGCGCACGTGCTTGCTTAGGCAGGAGGGGGATAAGGTGGCTATGACTGGGGCACACACTAGCTCTGTTTCGAATCTCTCCCAATGCCCTTGGAAGCAGGGGCTGGCGTGTGGGGAGAGTGGCCACAATGGTGGCCCTGCCCCTTGCACGCCACTCAACAATGGCGCCTCACTTCCAAGTCAGTCCACGCTTCCTCCAGGAGCATTCCTAGCTGCAGAGCTCCTCAGTCCCATCCCCTCAGGCTATCTCCGCGCAGCCAACAGCAGTCCTCTCCCGGGGTCCACTCTCCTAACCCCACGCTTCAGCACCCAACCAACCGCCACCCGCATTGGCAGACACCTGTCTCAGGCTGGGGCGCACAGGGCTCTGGTACAAACCGTCCATGCAAGTCTCACTCTTTCCTGCCTGCCAGACGAGCCACTGCACTTTCTTCCAATAGCCCCTGAAGCCCCCCCCCCACCATTTCCGTGTATTTCACCTCCGGTGAGGGGGCTTCCCATTTGCGGTAACTTCTGCTCTCCTTCAGCTGCCCCACAGGGGGGCGGGTCCCATCCTGTTTCCTTTTTTCTTTTTCTCTCCTTTGTCCTACCCAGTTATGCGGGGATCTTTTCTTGTCCTTTTAGGTGTCTGGTCCTCTGCTAGTGTTCAGCAGGTGCTCTGTGTGAATTGTTCCACTTGTAAATGTATTCTTGATGTATTTGTGGGGAAGTGAACCCCAGGTCCTCCTATTCTGCCATCTTGACCGCTCTCTGGGTATTCTCATTACATATATGTTACACCTCTTGTAGTTGTACCACAGTTCTTGAATTTTATGTTCCATTTTTTCAGTATTTTTTCTCTTTGCTTTTCAGTTTTTGAAGTTTCTATTGACATGTTCTCAAGCTCAGAGATACTTTCTTCAGTCACGTCCAGTCTACAAATGAGCTCATCAAATCATTCATTATTGTTACAGCAATTTCCATCACAAACATTTCTTTTTTACCCTTTCTTAGAATTTCCATCTCTCTGCTTACATTGCCTATCTGTTCTTGCATGTTGTCCTCTTTTTCCATTCATGCCCTTAGCATATTAATCATAATTGTTTTAAATTCTCAGTATGATAATATCAATATCTCTGCCATATCTGAGTGTGGGTCTGATGCTTGCTCTATCTCTTCAAACTGTGTTTTTGCCTTTTAGTATGCCTTGTAATCTTTTTTGTTGAAAGCCACACATGATGTACTAGGTAAAAGAGACTCTGGTAAATAGGCCTTTAATAATGTGGTAGTAAGGTGTGAGGGGAGAGGCAAGTGTTTCATAGTCTTATGATTAGGGCTCAGTCTTTAAGTGAGCCTGTGCCACTGGACTGTGAACTTCACAAGTGCTTCTCAGTTTTTCACTGCCTTAGGTAGGACAGGATGACTAGAGAGGAATAGAATTGGGTATTTCTCTTCCCCCAGGTAGAAGGCTTAAAGGGAGATGATAATAGGTATTTTCCTTCCCCCAGGTCAGTCAGATAACTCCAATAGGTAAGGCTCTGGCAAAATAGTTACACTTGAGGACAGGCCTTTTAAGAAGAACAGAGAGTTCTGACATATTTTTAAATGGTTACTTTTCCCTCTCTCTGCAGGAAGCGCAAGGGGACTTTTCTCTGATATTCACGGTGAGAATCTAGTAGAGCTCCTGGAGGTAAAACTCACAAAAGTATGGGTACCCCCCGCCCCGGCAAGACTGGTTTGCCTGGAGCTTTTAACTCTCAGACTTGTCCACACTGTGCTTCCAACTTGTCATTTGTAGTTCAGGCACTGGTTCCTCTGTAGGTTTCTGCTCTGCAGTTTCTACTCTGGTAATTTGTGATTGTGTATCAACCTGTCTGTCTGTCCAATTTGGGGGACAGTGGTTTGCCCTATGACCTTATTTCTCTGACAGATCTAAGAAGACTTGTTGATTTTTCAGTTTGTTTAACTTTTTGCCATTTAGGTGGAGTGATGGCTTCCAAGCTCCTTACATTCCAGGCTGGAAACTGGGCATCTCATTTGTTTTTCAGAGTCCTCAAGCTGCTCCACTCATTCTGTCCAAAGTTTTCATTGCATTTAGAGGAGAGGTAGGATAGTGTGCTTATTCCATCTTCACCAGAACCTATGATGTCCCCAATCTGATTTGGGAACAAAGTGCAACAAATATATGGTTGGAGTAAATACTGAGAGGATATTTAACAAAATCTTACCAATTAATTCTGGATGGTAGGATTTGGGGAGGTTTCTTATTCACTTTTCGGTCATTTCCAACATTTCTCTAATTAGCATTATTGCTTGTAAAATTAGAAAAAAAAAATCAATAAGCACTCTTAAAATAACCCAGGTAATAATGAACTCACATTCAGTAGTCAGAATCATTTCTAAGGCATAACTTTTGGACTACTTGGACAGATGGAGAGTTCACATGAAGTACTGTTGTGGGGAAAAGACAGCACCCTGATTATGTGAACATTCTCATTCCAGCCCTGGACACCACATCTACTCAGGTGGAAGGAAGAGAACTAGTGCAGATCCTGGCCCATGTTCTTTCAAGCAACAGAGTCCTGAGGCTTTGCTTATTTTACTTTTCACTGTCTATTTTATATTGCCTAAACATTCCGTTAAAATAAAAATGTGAAAACCAAACAAAAGAGTCATTGTCTTAGGCTCTGACATTCCCTTACCCCGCTCTTTGGGATTGGGGACACATGTAGGGTTTGACTGGTGGCCCCCCAAAAGATATGTGTATGACCAAATCCCTAGAACCTTTGCATGTGACCTCATTTGGGTAAAAGAGTCTTTGCAGATGTAATTAAGTTAAGGATCATGAGATGAGGAGCTCATTCTGGATTATCTGGGTGGGCCCTAAGTCCAATGACAAATGACCTTATAAGAGACACACAGAAGAGGAGACAGACACAGAGGAGAAGGTGATATGAACATAGAGGCAGATTGGAGTGACATGGTCACAAGCCAAGGAAGATATCAGCAACCAACAGTTAGAAGAAGCAAAGAATGTATTCTCTTCTAGAACCTCAGAGGGGAGTGGGCTCTGTTTGGCCTTGGTTTTGGTTTTCTGGCCTCCAGAACTGCAAGAGAATAAATATCTCTTGCTTGTGGCAATTTGTCACAGCAGCCCTGGAAACTAATACATCTTCAGAGAGGCCCAACTGTTGGCAGTTAATCCTGCCCAGGCCTTCTCAGTCCAGAAGTCAGTCCCCAGGCAGACTGATGAGAAGTCAGTTGCAATCTGCTGTGGGAAGAGCAGAAGCATGCAGGCAGAGGCCCTAGCAAGAGAGAAGACTTATAACCAGGGAGGAACCCAGCGTTTCTGAGGAGGTATTCTTGGTATAGCTGTGGAACTACCCTATGGAAGTACCTCTGTCGTGAATGCTACTCAACTTAATATTACATCCTTTGGCAAATGTGTGTATCAGTCAGGATAGGGAAGGCCATGCGGAAATAACGAAGAACCCTAAACTCTTAGTGAATTATAACAACAAAAGTTTATTTCTTTCTCATGTTACATGTTTTATAATGGGTGATGTATGGGTTCTGCTCCATATTTTCTTGTCTCCATGACTCAGGCTGAAGAAGCAGGCACCATTTGAAATATTAATAGTCACCATGACAGTGGGAAGAAGAGCTTTGGCAGATCCTGCATAAGCAATTAAATTCACAAACTCATTTGTCTGACTCATTAGTCATTCAAACCTACTCAAACAAGGAGGGGAGGAAGTGTCACCCTATCATCTGCCCAGAAGATGAAAAGCTAAAAATATTTAGTAAACAGCGTTAACAACTAGCACACTTTCTGTGAATCCAGAGCCCCTATGTCCCACTGATCTTTCAGTGATCACTACAGAGCACAAGGCCTGGCTGAGATTATGTACAGATACTGTTGAATAAAAGAAAGGCATAAAGGAAAGAAGGAAGAAAGGAAAAAAGGAAGGAAGGAAGGAAGGAAGGATGGAGGGAGGGAGAAAGGATAAAGTCCTTAACATGCAGAAAGTGTTTAAGACAGTTTTTCCAAACCAGCAATGAAAATGGAATACAGTAGGAGCACTATAAGCATGTGCTAGATGCAATTGAATTGACTTTTATTCTTGTCCCTTCCAGTTTTGACTTGCAGATTTTTGTCACATCCAAGCCCACAGTCAGACATAGCCCAGGAAAGGGCAGCCTGAAAGCCTGAGGTCAGGAGCAAGGTCAGTGCTGGTGGAGCTGACCTGAGCAGTCGGAACACTGGCTGGGCGTCAGAGCAAGCCTTGGTGCAGTTTCGGTGCCAGGGCTGCTCTTCCCTCCCCCATCCTTGAGGCTGTGTTCCGGTGACCCAGGGCATGCCCAGTTCTGCACACTGTATCATTTGTGTGCCCACCTGACTGCTCTGGCAAGCTCTGTCTGGGCCGATATCTGCACCCTATCTCTAAAAGCCCATCCGGATGACAACACAGACCTGTGACATTGCTTTCATTTCAGGACTACCCTTGAATTAGTTATGACTTATTACATGCAAGTGTCAGAAACCCCACTCAAAATGGTTTAAGAAAAAGAGTGCAAATAGTTACAGATATGGGTGGATCCAGCAGTCTAAATCAATGCTCTGTTTCTCAGCTTGGCTTTTTTCTGTTAGCCTCATTCTCAGACTTGCTGTTCCCCACTGTGTAGCCCTGGCCTGTGAGACTAGACTGGTGCCAGGAGTATTTTGGGGGTTCAAGAAAAACTTGTGGAATGAATGAATGATGGGCTTAGCATTCCAGGTTTAGATCCTATAGTAGCTTAGCAATTCCAGGAAAAAGAGAGTAACTCTTTCCAAACTAGAGTCCTTAGAGCTGACTCTAATTAGTCTGGCCTGGGTTTGGGTCATACGTTTGTCAGAGTAGGCTAGACTTTGCCATGGTAACATGTAAATCCTGAAGTCACTTACTCCTTATTCATATGACAGTCCAACATGTTTGAGGGATGGGGGCTTGTGCTCTAAGTCACCAAGGTGTCCAGGCTCCTCCCATTTTGTGACCATTTTCCATGTGAGGTTTTATGGTTATCAGGGAAAGGCAAAAGAGAGACTATCCCATGTGAGAGATGTGTTAGGGTGCAGGCCTAAAAGTGGCATCCATCACTTCTGCCCGTATTCCACTGGCCAGAGCTGGCACAGGAGGAGAATAAAGTGGTTTTTAAACACATAGTATTACAGCTTGCTGAGGGCTATATGACTCCCTGAGCCAGTTGCCAAGGCCAGGAGGTCTCACTGCTCTGGTTGGCCAGGTCTAGGTTACACACTCAGCCCTGAAGTGGGGGAAGTGGGTCAGCCCATCAGACCTCCTGGGCTGACTGTAGAGGAGGGCTGCTTCCCTGTGGAAAAACAAGGGCATAATTACCAGAAGTGGGGAGGGTACTGGGCAAGCAGAAATAATGCCAACCTCTAATACCTACGTCTTGCTTCTTGACCATCTTCAGCTCCACTCGGGGCCAGCAGACTCCTTCTGAGCACCCTCGTAGGGTCAGGCTGGCAGAAGGTCTCAGAACAACTTTTATTTTACTTGAATTATTCTCAGATAAATTTCAGACCCCTGTGGTCAATCAAACTCTAATTCAGTGAGACTATCCAAGGCTTGTTTTCATAACACAGACTCTGGACAGATAAAAAGATTTAGAATAAAACACTAAATACCTAGAGAGTAATATGTATTTTAATAACTTTAGAAACTGATTATAAATCTCATGCATATTACTTGTAGAAAGAATTAGTCAGCTTTCACCGAGATATGCTACAGTAACAAATGATCCCCCAGATCTCAGTAGCTTACAGCAACAAAGATTTATCAGTATTTCTCACTCATGTTTTATGTTGGCAGTGGGTCAGCAGGCTCTGTTCTATGTATCTTCACTCCAGGATACAGGCTGAAGGATCAGTCCCATTGGGACATGCTGTTCTCATAGCAAGAAAAACAGATCTGGCCAAACCACACAATGGCTTTTAAAGTTTCTACTCTGACATTGTACAAGTCACTTGTGCCCACACTCCATTGGCTGAACAAGTCAATGTCATGTTCAATGTCAGTGGGGCTGGGTAGTATGCTTGTCCTAGAGGGAGGCACTGTAGAGTCACGGTCAATGGGCAGAGACATTTCACAGGCCAAAGAGAGTAAAAAAGTAGGAACAAAATAGTATCTATGACAAGTATAAAAAATAAAATATAATTATCATAATCTCATCATCCAGAGATAACCACTATTACCCTTTGGTGGATTTCTTTCAGTGTATGTTCCTAGGCACATATAAACTAACATTCCTGTCTAATCACAATTTGCATGAATCACTCAAAATATTCAAACAAAGACAATCAAATCCAGGTAATCTAACAAATTGGCATTTCAAACCCCAATCAGATGACCCAATCAGCCTCCCCCAGTCAAATCCAGCCCCCCACAAATCAATTGCCCAGACCAGTTAATTGATTTGGCTGGAGAAACGGATTAATTGACACAATACTGGTAGAGTGTGTACTGCATGCCAGACATTGGTATTTGTGGCCTTAATTGTGTTGATTTGATTACGTAAATTGAGTACAGCTGACTTCATATGTTCAGTACTGTGATTTACAAGAAATATGTATTTGGTCATTCAGATGATGATCAAAGTATATTTGTCCATGGTTCCTGACTCACAGCTCCCAAAGCCCTTGGAATTTTCTGAATGATAAAAGCAATGGGAGCATCTTTTGTTAAAATATTTGACTTCTGGTCCTCAGTTCCTGAAAACAGATTCATAAAGCTGAAATGGGTTTCCTGTTATTCATAACAAGTACCTTTCCATCTCAACTGTGTTTATGTTAATGAGGTGACTTTTGGAAAGCACCTAAGGATGGGGGCTGGTTGCCCAGGGAACCAACTGGAAGAGGGCTGGAACTTTAAGTCCCAACTCCTGATTTCCAGGGAGGGAAGAGGGACTGAAGGTTGAATCAGTCACCAGTAGCCAATGTTTAATCAACTATGCCTATGTAATGATGCCTTCATAAAAACCCAAAAGGTGAGGGGGTTTGGAGAATTTCCAGGTTAGTGAACCAGAACACTTTCCTGCGTGACCCTGCTGAATTATATGGAGACAGAAGCTCCTTCATTTGGGACCTCCCCTGTGTATCTCTTCATTGGCTGTTGATTTGTATCTTTTAAAATCCTTTGTAATAAACTGGTAGTCTAGTGAGTAAACAAGATTCCTGAGTTCTGTGAGCCCTTCTAGCAAATTAATCCAGCCCAAGGAGGGGGTCATGGCAACAACTGGCATGGCAGCCAATCAGTCAGAAGTACCGGTAACAACCTAGACTGGGAACTGGAGTCTGAAGCAGAGGGTAGTTTGGAGGGACTGAGCTCTTAACCTGTGGAATCTATTTCCAGGTAGATAGTTTCAGAATTGAATTGAATTATAGGACAGCCAGTTGCTGTCGGAGAATTGCTTGGTAGTGTAGGGAAAACCCCCACCCTCCACACATTGCAATTGGAGCCAAATTTTAATGTGTAAATGAAATTATACCTAACTTTTTATTTTATAAGGATTTCCCTGTGTTGTTAAAAACTTTAAAAATTTTTTCTGTGCTGCTAAAAACTTTTTAAAAAATTTTTGCAAGCACAATTTTAATGACCACGTAAAGGTTTATTGTATGGCTATATCATAATTACTTAACCCAAGTCTTGAATATTTTAAATGCTTCTAATGTGTGGTTTTTAAATAATAAACTGCTACAATCTACATATGTGTTTGTAAAATAATTTCTTAGTACAAAAGTAACTCATTTTCATCATAGTGTATGCAGATAAAAATTAAATTTGCATATAATTTTACCTCCTAGAGATAATCATATGAATATACTTAAATATCATATACATTTATTTATAAACAGAAGTGAGATCATTTAAAATGAATGTTGTGTGATTTTCTGATTTGTCCTCATGCTTGAGTCTCAGAGAAGGGGAGATAACAAGGCAATGGGTAGGTTTAAATCTCTTAATACGTTTTGACGTCCAAAAACGTTGCCTTAATTTGTACTTACTCTGAAAGTGTGTGGGTGTGCCCTCCCATCCCCCACCCCACTACCGTTAACCCTTGAACAACATGGGTTTGAACTGCACAGGTCCATTTATACCTGGATTTTTTCAGCAAATATGTACCAATCTGCAGTTGGTGGAATCCACAGCTGTGGAACCTTGGATACAAAGGGCCAGCTATAAAATTATAAGCCAGTTTTCCACTGGGCCCCTAACCCCTGCATTGTTCAAGGGTCAACTATATAGCTGTTGTGTTGTGATAATCACTTGCTTCCACCTTGCCAGAAGAGACCTTGGGTTGAATCCCAGTGATGGTGGCTGGCTAGCCCCCAAGAGGCAGGGTGCTTTGAGACATCAGCCTCTACCCCACAACAACGGCTGTGGGAGCAAGCTCTGGCCCTTCTCTGGATCTGCAGTGACTGGAGGTCACTGTCACTTTTGGTTCTCGTCTCTGCCTGGTGAATTTGGGTGTGAGCACAGTCCTGTAGCTCACTTCATGGGAGGGCTGGTCATGGTGATATGCTCCTAAAAAATAGAACACAGCAAAAGTGATGCATGTCATTTCTGCGATCAGGCTGTAAAAGAAGGTGACATCATCTTGCTCACACACTCTCTTTCGCTGGCACTTTTTTCTCTATTGCTCTCTTTGGTGAAGCCAGCTGCCGTGTTGTGAGCTGCCCTATGAAGAGGCCAATGTGGTAAGGAGCTGAGGATGGCCTCAGGCCAACAGCCAGTGAGAAACTGAGGCCCTCAGTCTAACAGCCCACAAGTTCTGCCAAAAACCATATGCGTGAGCTTGGAAGTGGATCCTTCCCCAGTCAAGCCTTCAGACACCTTGACCACAACTTTGTAAGTATCCCTGAGTCAGTGACACCAGATAAGCCACACCTGATTCCTGACCCACAGTAACTGTGAGATAATAAATACATATTGTTTTAAGCCACTAAGCTTTGGGCTCATTTGTTACACGGCAACAAAAAACTAAGAGCTCCTACTACTCAAGGAGTATGAAATGCTTGATTTTTTTTAAATGAAAATACTTTCTAATAGTAAAAGTGTTAAGACGCATTGCTCTAGATGAGAGGTTACAAAATGATAAACCACAAACCAAAATCAACCTGCAGGTAGATTTTCCTTTTTTTTTTTTTTTTTGCCTTTGGAGGAAGGGTATATACACAGAGTTTAAAAAACATTTTGAGTCAGAATTTGAAACTTGGGAGATTTCACATGCACTGAAATTGCTAACCTCTCTTGACAAATTGAAAGCTGGGCAGCCGTGGTCCTCATTTCCGCCTGGCAACTGACACCTAAGGCCAAGCAGGGCTGTGCTTAGTTGGGGCATGTATTCACCTGTTTGTTGTAGAATGCACTATTCCTCACAGTCTCCATATCTGAGGCCAGAGCCAGCTACAATCCATCACTGCATTTCCACCATTTCTTATGGTAGAGTAAGAGAAAGTTAAGAGAATGTTAAGATACAGCAAAATATTGTTCCCACACCTTCATCAAAGGAAAATAAACGCCACGAGGATCAGGAGTTCAGACAGAGCACAGTTCCACATGATGTCTGCTGAGGCCAAATATTCAGGATGGCTTCTTCATTCATCTGATGGGGCTTCAGTTAGTATGGCTCAAATTGCCAGGAACTGGCAGGTGTGGCTCAGCTGCGGTCATACTTCTGAAGCCTCCATTCTCACTGTTGTCTGGTTCCTTGTTCCTCCTCCTTCCCTCCATGTGGTCTTTCCCACTAGGCTTTCCAGCAGGAAAGCCGGACTTCTTACATCCAGCTCTCAAGAGTGCAAAAGTGGAAAGGCCTTCTTCAGACTCAGGACTGTCACTGGCCCAGAGTCACTTCTGATTTATTCTGTTTGTTAAAACAAGTCACAGCACTGCTGCCGGTTCTGCCGCGCTCCAGGTATCTTTTTCTGAACAAAAGCTGCCTCATCGTATGTTTCAAGGATGGCTCTTCCTATCATTGTAAAATGGGGTGGACAGGAATATTCAGTGACCACACTTTCAGAAGATGATACTGTGCTAGATCTCAAACAGTTTCTCAAGACCCTTACGGGAGTGCTACCAGAACGCCAGAAGTTACTTGGACTCAAAGTTAAAGGCAAACCTGCAGAAAATGATGTTAAGCTTGGAGCTCTCAAAATGAAACCAAATACTAAAATCATGATGATGGGAACTCATGAGGAGAGCTTGGAAGATGTCTTAGGTCCACCTCCTGACAATGATGATGTTATTAATGACTTTGATATTGAAGAAGAAGTAGTTGAAGTAGAAAATAGGGAGGAAAACCTACTGAAAATTTCCCGCAGAGTAAAAGAGTACAAAGTGGAAATTTTGAATCCTCCCAGGGAAGGGAAAAAACTTTTGGTACTAGATATTGATTATACATTATTTGACCATAGGTCTTGTGCAGAGACTGGGGTAGAATTAATGCGGCCATATCTTCATGAATTCCTAACATTTGCATATGAGGATTAGGACATTGTTATTTGGTCTGCAACAAATATGAAGTGGATTGAAGCTAAAATGAAAGAGCTGGGAGTGAGTACAAATGCAAATTACAAGGTTACCTTCATGTTGGACAGTGCTGCTATGATAATAGTGCATACTCCAAGGAGAGGATTAACAGATGTAAAGCCTCTTGGTGTTATATGGGGAAAGTTTTCAGAGTCTTACAGCAAAAAAAACACCATCATGTTTGATGACATAGGAAGAAATTTTCTAATGAACGCACAGAATGGACTAAAGATAAGACCTTTTATGAAAGCACACCTAAATCGAGATAAAGACAAAGAACTTTTAAAATTAACCCAGTACCTCAAGGAAATAGCAAAGTTAGATGACTTTTTGGACCTAAATCACAAATATTGGGAAAGGTATCTCTCAAAGAAGCAAGGACAGTAGTTACAAGCTATACTGGCAGTTATTGAAGATACTTGAGATCCATGAACTTCTTTTTGCTTTTATGCTAAAGATCATTATGATAGTGCTGGACACTGCAGCAAATATCAGACTGCTTATACTTGGTCTTCCAGTTTTTTGTAAATTTAGTTTTATATTTTTTGAAGATCATAGCAATACGCCAAAAAAAAAAACACCTTTTTCCCCCTGTATGAATATACTGTAACTCTTGAAAAATATTTTCTCCAGCATAGAGTACTAAATTTTATTCCCCACACACACACACAAAGTGGACAAAAATGTATGCTTAACAAGGTCATTTTGTGACTTTGGAAATAAGTATGTCTTGTGTTTTTGTCTCACTGTGTTGTTGTCTAAGCCCAAACCCACCTTGAAACTACTGTTTTTAAAACCAAAAAAAGAAAAGTTTTTAGTAAGGAACCTAGTTCTGTATGCTTAAAACCACCGAGAGTTTTTCTTATTCCTTTGTCATAAACACAATTTCTCTTATTACTCCACTACTTACATCTCTAAATTCTGAGCTGTCTCAGTTTGGTGTGTATGTGTGTCAGTGTTCTTTGAGTAAAACTGGAAAACGTCTGCTCTGATACAGATATGTCATAGTGTGACAAATAGAAAACATGAGATTGAGGAATGAAACTAAGGAACAAGAGTGTGTTTCTTTGTGGTGGCCAAGTAGAAGCACTCCTGCCTAAAACCGTTGTCCTAAAAGAAGTTAAAGGCAGTACATTTTAAAATGGGACGTATCACTGGTTCAGTCCTAAAAAGCATGAACAAAAAGTTTTTGTTCTGTTCCAGCTCTGTCTTCTCTAAGTGCAAACACTGTGTTGCAGTGAAAATATCTAGCCATAAGATTTTTTTAAAAATTTATTTGCAATGCTTATGCCTGCAGATATGTAATGTGATCACTGTTTTGTGTTGACAATATTGCTTTATACAGTTCTTCTATTTGAAAGGAATCTGATTCTTTCAAATAAACATGGTATGTATTGTTCTTACGGGGGACTATTTCAGTGGTGTAAATAATACATTCCTTTTCTTAAAAAAAACAAAAAAACAAAAAACAAGTCACAGGCTCAGCCCACATTCTGAGGAAATGGACTGCACAAGATATGCACGCTGAGAAGTGTGATACATTGTGGGCCACCGATTTCCAAAATGAGTCCATACCTCCTAAGAATTCTCAGAAATATGCCAGCAGGGACCATCCTAGGTTATTTCACCTAGAAACTAAAGGAGGTGGAGAAAGGTAGCCCCAGAGAAGAGGAAAATATGGAATCCCTTGGATGACACACCAAGAACATGAAAAATGGCCCGGCAGCTGGCAGCTGCCACAGAGGCTATATTGTTCCCAACTGAATACAAACAACCTCTGTAGAATACAACAATAATCAGGCAAGGCCACCCCATGGACATGGTGGAACTAGACAGAGAAAATCACACAACCACACAAATACCAACCGTCCCTCTCCTGGGATCCCTGAGTGACTACTGCTTCTTTACTAATGACAATTCTAAACTTCTTTGTTCCTCCTATCTCCTAAAGAAATGTTATTAAGAATCGCCAAAATGCCCCTGCATCCAATCTAGAGCTGATCTGTGTTCCCCAAAATGCTCCTTAGAATCATCTAGCACAAGCCCACGTCCTACAAGGCCCTCCCAGCTCCCACGGCCCCTTTAGAATGTGTGCTCTCCCTCTGCTGTAGACCGTCTATGACTGTGTATTCCTGGTGGTCTTTGACTGGTGGGCTTTAACACCATTCATTCATTCAACAATATTTACTGTCTGTCCACACACTTTTTCCTTTCTTCCGCAGGTTTCAGACCTGCCCCACCCTCCCAGGGCCTGATTCCATTTCCTGCACTCTGGCACCATAGAACTAAACCAGTTACACTGACCCTTTCTGGGACAGGGAAGCAGTGTCTTAGCATTGGCCCCAGGAGACCATGAAAAGACATGGCCTCAGCACGTGCAAAGGGAAGAGCTTCATTCAAATCTTATAGCCTTCTGGACCCTTCCCTTCCCTTGCAGGTCTGCTCTCCTGCCTGGACAATGTAACTTATCACCTCTCAGGGGTAGGCTGGGCTGTGGAACTGACTGACCTTACCCATCAGGTCATGGGTCACCATCTTCACTTTGTATCCCCAGCCAGGGACAGGGCCCAGCCCTGATCTGGGATGTTCTGGTGGAATCTCTGAAGAAGTCATGGGGGAGTGAATGCTAAATCCAGTTAGGAAAGCAAAGAGCAGAGCTGAGGGTCAAGGTCAAACCCCACCAGTGGTCAGAGGAGAGGATGAAGTCAACAGAAAAGTTGGAAACAGGCTGAAGTCCCAGAAGTGGTCATTCCGGCCACCATTGCTGAGGCCGTCTCTATGTTCCAGCCATGGGTGACACTTTACATAGCTTCCCTCTGAGCTTCTGTTTTCAGGGGTCTCAAGACCATCCTAGAACTCACAAGACTCAATACCAGGTTATATACATGTCTAGGTTTATTACAGAAAAGGACACAAAGTAAAAGCAAAAAAGAAAAAGATGTGCATCAGATAAGGTCCAGGAAGGTCAGGCTCAGGCTTCCAAGTCCTTCCCCCACTGGGGCCACATAGGACACACTTTTCTCTGTAGCAGAGAACTACAGGGACCTGTGTGAAGTATCTCTGCCCAGAGAAGCCCATTCAAGTCTCCAGATCCAGGCTCTTACAGAGAGCTGGTCACATAGGCACATCCTGCTCTGGCAACCAAAACTCAGGATCCCAGAGAAGAAACCAGATATTGGATGGGCCAAAAAGTGCCTTCGGTTTTTTAGGTAAAAATAAAGGACCCATTTTTCATTTTCACCAAGAACTTTATTGAACAACATATTCACCGTTTTGTTCCACTACCTTCTGCCAGTTTTCAGGCAACTTCATAATTCCATCTTCCCAAAACTTTTTATCATTTTGAGCAAAGAACCGTTCCAGGTGCCTTTTACTGTCTTCCAGGGAATTGAAATTTTTTCCATTAAGAGAATTCTGTAAAGACTGAAGTCAATGGAAATCTGAAGGTGCAACGTCTAGTGAATACGGCCGATGAATCAGAACTTCCCAGCCAAGCTGTAACAGTTTTTGCCTGGTCATCAAAGAAACGTGCAGTCTTGCATTATCCTCATGGAAGTTTATGGGTTTTCTGTTGACTAATTCGGGACGCTTTTCGTCGAGTGCTGCTTTCAGTTGGTCTAATTGGGAGCAGTACTTGTTGGAATTAATTGTTTGGTTTTCCAGAAGGAGCTCATAATAGAGGACTCCCTTCCAATCCCACCATACACACATCACCTTCTTTGGATGAAGACCGGCCTTTGGTGTGGCTGGTGGTAGTTCATTTTGCTTGCCCCACGATCTTTTCCATTCCACATGGTTATAGAGTATCCACTTTTCATCACCTGTCACAATTTGTTTTAAAAATGGAACGTTTTCATTACGTTTAAGTGGAGAATCGTATGTGGAAATACAGGCAAGAAGGTTTTATTCACTTAACTTATGTGGAACCCAAACATCAAAGCGATTAAACGTAACCAAGCTTGCGTGAATGATTTTCAACGCTTGATTTGGATATTTTGAGTATGTCGGCTATCTCCCAAGTGGCATAACATTGATTGTTTTCAATTTTTGTTTCGATTTGATCGCTATCAACTTTAACTGGTCTACCCAACTGTGGAGCATCGTCCAGCGAGAAATCTCCAGCACGAAACTTCGCAAACCGTGTTCGATCAGTCACAGCACCTTCTCCATACACTGCACAAATCTTTTTTGTGCATTTCAGTTGCATTTTTACCTTTCTTGAAATAATAAAACACAATATGCTGAAAATGTTGCTTTTTTTCTTCCATCTTCAATATTAAAATGGCTAGACAAAACTTCACCTATTTTGATGTCTTTTGTAAATGCATGCTGATATGACAGCTTTCACATACAATCTAACAAAATTGTTTCGATTGAAGTTAAAGACAACTAAGTGCTGCTAGAGCCATCTAACGGGAAAAAACGAACAAATATTTTGGCCCACCCAATACATCAGCTGTCTTGATGCTTGCACAGAAAAATCCTGGATGGTACTTTTCAGCAGTGCCCCATTGATCCAGGCATACACAACATCATCAATCAGTAGCAAAAAGAAGATTCTGAGGGCCACATTCCCAGGAATTGGCCAAGGGTCACTCTTGATTCTAGGCTCCCCCAAAGACATATAAGGATTGAGCAACTAGACCTGCTGTGTTAATTCTTTGCTCACAGCTTGATAACAAACTTGCACATGGGGATTGCTAGCCTATGTACAGAGGAGGAAACCAAGGCTCAGGGGTACAGAGTGACAGTTGGGGCAGGGACTTGAACCCAGGACTGTGTGGGAGGGAAGACACATACTATTAATAAGCAAGGACTCTGAGACTAGATAGGTCTGGGTCCCAGTATTGATTCTGCCATTAAATTCCAGTATTGCCACAGGCAATGTCAGCCCATCCGTATAACAAAAGCAAAAATGATACCTCTCTCAGAGGACCGTAGCTAGGAATGTGTGAAATGGTGCAGGAGAGGTGCTTAGCTCTGTTCATAGCACACCATGAGTGATATGTAAACACGAGTGCTCCAGATTTCAGTGATGATGACATGAGGAGGAGGCAGAACTGTTCACTTGATTCCAGCCAGAAGCACAAAAATTGCTCCAAGGGAAGTGGCAAGAGGTGCACTTTCAGTCCCAAGAGGCTGCCACAGCTCAGCTTGGGACACTATGGCCTTGGACTCCTCAGGACCCTTCCCTGCTGCGTCAGGAGCAACAGATAGGAAAGGCCCCAAAAGGTGATCCTGGCAGCCTCCTTGAGACAGGTCCAGGCTGTGGGTCCCATTGCTGTCCTGTCAGCCTTGACGGGATCCCTGGGGCAGGCCCAGGGCCTGCAGACTGTTCCGAGTGCCAGGCCTGGCCTTTGGAAGCCCCTTTCCAGGTGTCTATTGTTGGCAGGACTCTGACAAGGTCCTCTGTATCATGCACCAAGCGGGGGCAGCAGCAGCTGCAGCTGTTTGGTTTGCGGCCACCATCAAACCCTCAGCGAGGCAGCCAGACTGGGAAGGGGACCAACATGTGGGGTAGAATGTATAGACCTGGATCCCCATGGGGGCAGTCACGCAGGTCTCTGGGCCTGAGTAGCCTCATTTATAAATTGGGTGCAACATTTTAATGAAAGGCTGCATGATTCAGAGGGTGTAACGGTCACTGGAGGCCACTCTAGCCCATAGATTTGTGTTACCTGGTCCTCACAGAGCAACTTAACGTTTTAAACTGATTGCCAACATTTTAATATCAGAAGAGATTTGCCTAAAATCTGAATTTCCAGCGTCTCTTTAAAGGTGGAAGGGGACTGTGGCCTGCCACCTGTGAACTGCAGCCCCACAAAACCACAGGTGGCTAAAGCCAGGCAGCAGACACCCCTTCAGACAAGGGCCTCGCTCCCCTCCCTGGTCAGCCACAGGCCCAGCTTCTTGCTCCTCTGGCACGCAGCTGTGTCTGGACCTGCTAACTGCATGGCATAGGCTGCCAGGTGATGCTCCAAGAGTGCCAGGCAGGCCAAGCCAGACTGGGGCCTTCCCAGGCCAGATTCTGGGTTCTAGCCCCAGCTCCACCATATCCCAGCTGTGGCCCCAAGCAGGTACTGTCCCCAGTCCTGCATGGGGGAAGTCACTCTCCCTGCCAGCCAGCTGTGGACATGAGCAGGATGACTGGGAGTGAGGTGAGGGGTGGCAGGGGAGGCCCAGAGTAGGGGCTACACTGCCAGGTACTCACCCTCCTCCTTCATACCCAGGCAGGGAACCTGAAGCCACATCGGGGCCTGACCCCGACCCAGGAGATGCTGGTTGCCTGCCCCCTGACTGGGAAAGAACAGTCAGGGTGGGAAGCACCTGGAAATTACAGCCGTGGGGAGAGGGGTGGCTGCGGGAGCTCTGCAATCTGGGGGCTCTGGGTGGTGCAGTCAGAGGTCTCACAGAGGCCTTTCTACCAGTCAGGACCACTGGGGCTCAGGGGCCTGCCTGGGGGTAAGGGGTGTCCCCATCACAGGAAGCAAAAGGGCGGGCGGCGCTTGTCATCCCTACATCTGCTTGCTCTGGAGCGTGTGGGGGCAGGAAACCAGGCATGCTCAACTGCACTGAATCTGTGAGGCTCCTGGGGCCTCTCTGGGAGGCGGAAGGCAGGAAGCAGCAGTCCTCCAGCCCCTGCACCTGCCCTCCCCCTTCTAGCAGCCTTCTCTGACCTCCCCTCTTGAGTCCTTTTCCTTGGCTTTCTCTGGCAAGCTCCTTCAAGACACAGCTGAAAAGTTTCCTCCTCCCAGAAGCTTTCTTTGACCCCTGGGGAGAAGAACTCCCTCTTTCTGCTGGGCGTCCCCAGGGCCTTGGACATGGCTGGGTTGTCCCACCAGCCGCCCACTCTGTATTGTGATAAGATAGTTACAAAGCTGAGTTCTGCACCAGGCCCTGAAAGCCAGGGACAAGGGCTACCTCCTGTGTCCCTGGTACTCAGGCCAAGACTTGGCACAGAGAAGTGACTGGTACTTCCACAGTTCATGGGGCAGGGCCAGTGTGTCGTCTCAGAGCGGCCCACATTCCTACGATCCTTGCACAAGCCACAGGCCCACCCCCAAA
Organism: Balaenoptera borealis; assembly: GCF_965194805.1. Taxonomy (NCBI): domain Eukaryota; kingdom Metazoa; phylum Chordata; class Mammalia; order Artiodactyla; family Balaenopteridae; genus Balaenoptera; species Balaenoptera borealis. The sequence continues at coordinate 166,739,916 of NC_138867.1, forward strand.
AGTGCGCAGCCCCGTGGTGTCAGGGCCTGTGTGCAGCAGGCCCAGGGGACAGGCGGGGTCTGCATGACCTCAGAGGGGTGTGTGCGGGACAAGCATGAAGTCATGCTTGTTTACGAGGCTCTGACACAGCACTCGTCATTTCCTCCCTGCTGAGCTATACAGTGCTTTCCCAGCCCAGCCAGCCTCTGACTTACTCTCTGGCATCACACGTTGTCACCCTTGCAGCCCATTTCAGCAGGGATGACGGGGTCTGAGCTGTTTGTCTGCACTTTGGCTTCGGGATGAGAGACCCTCCCAGGAGCTGTCTTCTTGGGCTTGGCATGGTGAAGGCTGTGAGGTGCCCCAGCTGCAGCTCAGCATGTCTGTGGGGGGCTTGGGGCAGGCAGAGCTGGGATCCCAGCCAGGAGGAATGATCACAGGGACAGAGAGGGGATGCCTTCCTGCCCATGAACCTCCCAGTGAAGTGCCTGCAGGGCCAAGAGTCCCAAGTGAGGAATACCAGGGAACAGCCAGAAGGGCTTCAAAGAGAGAGAGGCAGGGAGCGCTATGAGCCCACATGGATCAGGTGGGGGCAAGGGGCTAGCAGGGGTCACCAGAGAGGAGGTGAAGCAAGCAGGCCTGGAGCTTCATCCCCCAAGTGCTGGCCCTGAGGCAAAATGCCCTGAGGGGCCAGACAATGGAGAGACAGACTTCACAGACAAGAGTGTGCCTGTCCTACCTAAAGGCATTGACATTCAAAAAGCTTAAAACACACTTTGCTGGTCAAAACAGAAATGTGCATAAATACACAGGAACACACACACACACACACACACACACACACACACACACACACACACTCTCTCTCTCTCTCTCTCTCTGCCCCATTTGGCCCCAACAGTTACTTTGTGGTCCCTGGCAAGAAGCTGTCAGATCCAGATCCTCACAGCTTGAGAGCAAGTTCTTTTGTCTTCAAGGGTCAGAGACTAGGTCAGGCTGTGCTGAAAAATAAGGAATTTATTGTAAGGATAGTATGGGGGTCTAGCTATTCTCTGGTTCTTGCTTTCTTATTATTGCCTTATTGAAATATAGTTTACATACAGTAAAATGCACAAATCTTAAGTACAAAGGTAGTGAGTTTTTATCTATGCCTGTACCCATGTAACCTCCACCCAGATCAATATAAAAACATTTCCATCACCCCAGAAAGTTCCCTCATGCCCCATCCCTAGTCAATCCATACCTGTCCCACCCCCAGAGGCAACCACTGTTCTGAATTCTATAATCATGCATTAGTTTAAACTGTTCTTGAACTTCATATACATTGAATCATACTGCATAAACATTCTTGTACAAGTCTGTGTGAAGTTATGGTTTCATTTTTCTTGGGTAAATGCCTAGAGTGAGACTGCTAGGTCATAAATTATCAGTATGTTTAACTTCATCAGAAACCACCAAGCAGTTTTCTAGAGCAGTTGGACCATTTTACACTCCCACCAGCAATGCATGTGAGTTTCACTTGATTCATATTTTCATCAACCCTTGGTACTGTCAGTCCTGGAAATTTAAGCATGCGAAGGGGTGGGTAGTGGTATTTCGTTGAATTTGTATTTTCCTGGTGATTAATGAAACTAAGCACATTTTCATATGCTTATTGATCATTTGCATATCCTCTTTTGTAAAGTGCCTATTCAAAATTTTCTTTTCATTTTTTATTGGGTTTTATTATTTTCTTTTTTGATGGGTAGGAGCTCTTTATAAATTCTAGATATTCTATATATTCTAGTCCTTTGTAAGATATATGTACTACAAATATTTTCTCCCAGTCTGTGGCTTGCCTTTTCACTTCCTTAATGGTATTTGTGGGTGAACAGAAGTTTTCTATTTTACTGAAGTCAAATTTTTCTTTTTTTTTTTTTTTAATTTTATTTATTTATTTATTTATGGCTGTGTTGAGTCTTCGTTTCTTTGTGAGGGCTTTCTCTCTAGTTGCGGCAAGTGGGGGCCACTCTTCATCGCGGTGCGCAGGCCTCTCACTATCGCGGCCTCTCTTCTCGTGGAGCACAGGCTCCAGATGCGCAGGCTCAGTAGTTGTGGCTCACGGGCCCAGTTGCTCTGCGGCATGTGGGATCTTCCCAGACCAGGGATCGAACCCGTGTCCCCTGCATTGGCAGGCAGATTCTCAACCACTGCGCCACCAGGGAAGCCCAAATTTTTCATTTTTTTCTCTTATGATTAGTGCTGTTTACAACCAGTTTAAAAATCTTTGTCTACTCTGAGATCATGAAAATATTTTCCTGTTTTCTTCTAGATGCTTTATTGTTTTATCTTTCACATTTATGTCTATGATTTATTTCAAAGTAATTTTTTCTGGATGGTGTAAGGTAAGGGATCAGAGTTCACTGTATATAAATTTCCAGTTGACCCAGCTCCGTTTATTTAAAAGATCTTCCTTTCCCCATTGAATTACACTGGAGCCTGGGTTGAAAACATATGTGTTAATCTATTTCAGGAGTCTGTATTCTTTCCATTGGTCTGTGTGTCTGTCCTTACACCAACACTACAATGTCTTGATTACCATAGTTTTGTAGTAATCTTGATGTCACATAGTGTAAATCCTCCAGCTTTGTCCTTCTTCAAGTTTGTCTTGGCTCCTTATATTGCCATATCAATATTATTTTATTTTATTTATTTTTTATGAAATAATGTTTTTCTTTAATCTTTTTCTGATGTAAAAAGTAATGCATGCTCATTGTATTCATATAAAATTTAGAATCAGCTTATTGAGTTTACTGGAATTTTCAGATGAATAGCAATGCACTTATAGATCAATTTAAGGAGAACTGACATCTTAACAAGAATGAGCCTTACAATCCATGAATATGTATACCTCTCTATTATTTAGAACTTTATTAATTTCCTTCAGTAATGTCTTGTATTTTTAAGTGTATAAATCTTGAACATTTATCATTAAAATTTTTGATATTATCATATTTAGTATTTTTTGTACCACTTTGGTCTCTTTCTAATGGTAACTCTCTCTGTTCTTATCTTTCTCTCAACCATCGTGTACATATTCTCAATCTAAACTTTGAAAGGAGCCAGTCTGCTTGGCCTATTCATCACCACAGTCTCCCTAAGCAGATGACTGCCCTTGAGTCTGATGACTAACCTGAGCAGGAGACTTCAGGCACAATATTTTTTCACAGGAAGGAGAGACTGTGTGTGGCAGCCACTGTGACTGACACACCTGCTACAGTTCTATAGAGAGTTGAATGGTGTTCCCCCAGCCCAAAGATATGTCCACCTAGAACCTCAGAATGTGACCTAAATTTGAATAAAAACCTTTGCATATGGAATTAAGGTAAAGCTCTTGATATGAGAACACCTTGGATTAAGATGGGCCCTAAATCCAATGACAGGTATCCTTATAAAAGACAGAAAGGAGAAGATACACAGAGAGTGTACAGAGGGCAGAAAGTCATGTGAAGACAGAGGCAGAGATTGGAATGATGCTTCTACAAGGCAAGGAACACCAAGGATTGTCCACAGGCAGGCACCAGAAGCTGGAAGAGGCATGGGATGGATTCGTGGAAATTGCCCCTGAACTTCAATGGGACCAGCCTCATGCTGGGATTCCTGTGGTAGAAACTGAGGGGCCTGGCCAGTTCCTTCACTGTTCTGTGTCATGTTTTTCTGACTCCTCCAGGGTTGGAGGGGTGGGAGAGGAGGGAGGAGAAGTACCATTTTTACTTTGTGTTGATGCCCTCTGGATGTGGCAGATATCCAAATGCTAATTATTTCCTTGGCCAAGTGCCTCTGGAATTCTCTCAGCAACCTCTGGCTACCGTTTCCTTACACTGCCAATGCTTCCTTGTTTGGCTGTGAAAGACCCTCCCTCTGCCCCTGATCTGGAAATTCATCCTGCAGACATGCTCTTGGGTCTTGGCAACTCAAGGCCAGCCACCTTTCAGATATCCAGTGGCCACAGGAAGCTCACTCATCTTGTTGTGCCAGACTATAAATACGAGCCATTCCCAACATGCTGTTTTAGTTAAAGTGACTTTAAAGTAAGATTTAACATCTGGTAGGTCAATTCCTCCTAACCTTTTTATTTTAATAATTTCCTTGTATACTTACTCTTTGCTGTAAGCTTTTAAAGCATTTGTCTAGCTCCCTATCTCCCTTCCCATCTCTTTCCCCCAGCCCCCAAAAGCCAAAATACATTAAACTTCTATTCTGATTTGAGGAAAATGACATCTTTAAGGTATTACATTTTTTGCATCCAAGAATTTAAATGTTCTCTATCTGTTAAATTTTGGGTCTTTCTATTCTGTTTCATAGTTTTTCTCATATAGGTTCTGTATCTTTCTTTTAAAAATTTTTCTAAGATTTTAAAGCTATTGTGAATGCATTTTTGCTTTCTTTTCTAGCTGTTTTAAAAAAACAGATTTTTTTTTTATATATCATATTTTCAGCCACCTTAAATTCTCTTATCAATCTTAGTAGTCTGTTCCCAAAATGTCTTGGCTTTTCTGGAAGTACAATAATTTTGTTTGCAAATAAAGATAATTTTGTCTTTTTTTTCAAATATAACCAATTAACCAATTAATTATTTTCTTTTCTTGCATTATTTCTTTAGCACCTCAAAAATAGGCTTGAATTTAATGGTGATGGCAGAAATATACTATTTGCTGGTAATTTTAATGAAAATGATTTCAAACTATCAGTAAATAGCATGATATTTGGTTTTGATTAATATGTTTGATTAATACGTTTAACATTTTTTTCCTTCTATCTATTTTATTTGAAATTTTTATTAGGAATGATTGCTAAATTGTATTAAATGCCTTGTTACATGTCTTGATATAGCCACATGCTTTTTCTCCTTTATGTAAATATTTTCTGATGTTGAATAAATTTTCATTTTTGGAATAAGCCCTGTTTGGTCAATGTGTATATATATATATATATATATATAGTATTATATTTTATATGTAATATATTATATAAAATAATATGTAATATATATAATATATAATATAAATTTTACATGTGTATAATACATATGTAATGACAAATACAGTTTATTCCAAAAATGAAGTTATTCAAGATCAGAGAACATTTACACAAAGGAGAAAAAGCATGTGGGTATCTATATGTGTATATGTATCATGTATATATATAATATATGTATTTATATTATATGTATATAACTGGTTTCAATTTTCTATCACCCTGTCATAAAACAAATGTAATCATATAAACAAAGTAAAAACAAAATGGAAAATATTAAATTCTAGTTATACACCATTGCCTTTGGAAGGCTCTACAGTGTAGTGGTTAGAGCACAGACTAAGGAGCCAGCCTCACTGAGTTTAAATACCTACTCTACCACTTCATGCGTCCAGGTGAGAAGCTTCATTTCCCAGCCTCACTTATAGATGGAGGTGGCTAAAGAGTTGTAGGTGGGCCTTTTGAGAAAGGCTGACTTTTCATATTTCTGTTCCTTATGTTTCTTCCCCCTTCTTTCTATTTAGACACTGGGTATGATAGCTGGAGGCCCAGTAGCCATCTTTTGACCTTGAGGATGAATGCTACATGCTGAGAATGGTAGAACAGGAAGGTGGAAGAAATCTGGGTCCTGGTGACATCATGGAGCCACCACCCCAACTGTAGCCTGCCTAGGCCCAGGCTGCATTTACGTGGGACAGAAATGTACTTGTCTTGTTTAAGTCACTGTCATTTCCTGAATACAATTTCCAGCTGAAAGAAGTATCAAAGGAGCCAGCTACCCCACTGTAAGGATAGAGTGGCTCTGTGGAGCTTTGCATACAACAAGTCACCACCCCAGCCTTTCCTGTCTGCTGCAGATCAATCCTCAGGAAAGCAGGAGAGGGGGGTCACAAGGGAGTCCCAGTCCTGTGCTTTCCAGCCATGCAGCCAACATGAGAATGCATGAGGCATCAGCCATGATGTCCTGGGAGCCCCCAGGCTGGCTAAGACACCTGGTTATCTTTAGGGGGTTGACTCAGATGCCTAAAACCTAGCCCTCTTGGAACCTAAAGGCCACAGATGTCTTCAAAGCCATCAAGACTCAACTTCCCTGTGTTCACCTCCCTGTTGGCCAGCCCCTCAGCCAAAACCAGTGCCTTAGGCTCTGAAGTGGCCACCTCCCTCCCCCAAAGCCTGGCCTCATTTCATAGAGGTTGATCTTTCCACCAGGAGAATAGTTACCCATGGTTGGAGGCCCTGCCCTGAGGCACCAGGGCAACATGCATGGCCATTTGCAGCCAGAGCTGTTGGGTCCAGGAAGTTGGGCACATGTCAGAAGAGGGGCTGCCTTATGTGAGCTCTTCAAGTTTCCCATATGTTTTGTTCAGTGTTCAGAACCACTGGGCAGACCTTTTCTCCCAAAGCCTGTGGGTCGGGGGGCTTCTATAGTCTTTCCCAACCCCATATACCCCATAATACTGTTGCCTGGGAGTTTGTCCAAGTTTGCACACTCACAAACACTGCCCCCTTTCTGTGGGTACCACAGACACCAAGAAGGTGTCTTCTCCCCTGCCTAGTGTTCCCAGCAACGTTGGCGCTGCTTTCCACTTCTCAGTAAGAGCTTCTGCTTCATCCAACTTCTTGCACACCCCATTTCCCACCTTGACCCATGTTTGTCTCCTGGTTTGAGAGGGCAAAATTATCTAAGTTAGGGATGAAGGTGGCATCAGACTGACCTAAATAGCAAAAGAATGTCTCAGATTATGTACCTGAACAGTCCAGGAATGGATTTCAGGTGAGACTTGCTCTAGTTATTCAGACTATATCACCAAGAACCCAACTCTGTTCTCTCTACTCTTCCTTCCATGGTGATGGCAACCTCCTGGTGATCCCATTTCCTCCAGCTTCTTCTCTCATGTTAACAAAACAGCTGTGACAGTTTTATACTCATATCCTTTCCCCACAGAGGTGTCTTCTAAAGTTCCCACAATAAAGAGAGGAAGGGTTGCATTCCAAGAATTCTCAGCAAACAGCTTATGTTGCATTGGCCCTGGTGACTCAGTGAGATAGTCTTAACAAGCACCTTCCTTAGAGTGAAAGTTTTCCTGGCTTTCATCTGGAGAACAACCTTCCCTCTTGTGGTTCAAAGGGGCTGACTTCACCAATAGAGATAAGCAAGTGATCTGGGGCACGGAGGGTATTCAGCCACTGCCCCCTCCTTACTCTAGACCCTAGGTGCTCATTCCTGTTCCCTGGCCTCATTGGGGCCAGGAGTCTGAAGGCAGAAGAGATGGGAAAGCCTTGGGGACATGGGGCCCACAGAACAGGTGGAGGCTGGAGGGGTGAGGGTTCCACTCCACCAGCACCCCCTGAAGGCTATAGCCTGGGGCCAAACTGGCCCACAGACAGTGTGGGCCAGGAGAGGAGGCCTCAGAAGATTCTGTGAAGGGCAGGACCTGTGAGCCCGATAGCCATGGGCACAGAGAGCTTCCCAGAGTAGGTCTTGAAAGAGAGATGGGGTAGAATGTTTCCCACAGAGAGCACGGCCTGGAAAGCAGGTATGCAGGGACAAGTGGCTGAGATCCAGCTGCTGGCTGGACAGGTTAGGGTCCGTCCGAGGACCACATGGAATAACAGACAGTGTCGCAGGGGAGGGGTGCACAGAGGGGGCCTTGGAGCATAACATCGGCTTCAGCAGACACATCTGGATCTTTCTTCTTGGATGCTAAGTCCCAACCACATGACCCTTCTATAGCTTCTCCCCTCTCTCAAGTGACCTGTCTCTCCTCCACCCCACCCCTTCCCTTGCCAACCCTGGCTCCCACCGCCTGCCTGGTCTGGCTGCTCAACTGTGCACCAGGCTGCATCTGGTAGTCATTAGTGAACAGTGGGGCCCACCCTGCTTTCTGCACCCAGCCAGGAAAGCACACCGAGCTGGGGGTTGGTGGCATGACAGTGTCCCCAGTCCCAGGCCCAGAAGGAACAGGAGTGGAATATAGGAGGATGTGCAGATTTGGGGCATGTGGACATTTTTGCAAAGAAGAAAGGGGTCTGAGCCAGTCCCTGCAGGGGCTAGTGGTGGGGGCAGCAATGATGAGGGTGGCCACAGGTTTCATGGCCACCACTCTTTGCAGTGGGCACAGCCATCCTCCCTCACAGAGGACGCAGGGCTCGGGGAGGTTAAGGAGCAACCCCAGGTGGACATGGGTAGGGATGGAGCAGAGCTCTGCTGGTCTTCCTGAGACCTCCTCTGGCCCTTGGGATACTGAGGCATTGGGGTAGGTGACCCACCAAGAAGATGGAGTAGAGAGGTGGCTATAGGAGTGGAACCCAGGGGGCCAAGCTGAGAAGGGACCTGGGGAGGAGCACTGAGGCCTGGCCTGGGGGTGCTGGAAGCAGGCGCACATCTCAGACCCTCTTACTGCCCTGAAAAACAGCACTGCTTGGACTTTCTTGTTGCACAAGAAATCCAAAGGTTCTGGTTGCCAAACTGAGCTCATGTTTAAGGGACTACACAGGTATGGAGCAGGAGCAAGACTCTGGCCTGGCTGGAGGGCTAGCCTGAAGCAAGTGCCTTTTACCCAGGGCTTACTGAACTGTCACCACCACCTGGGGTACTATTAGCCCACTGTACAGATGGGAGGCTGCGACTCAGAAATGAGGCCACCTGTGCAAGGTCACAAACTGGGGACTCCTGCTGCAAGGGCCCTCCGCCTAGGGCTTGCCAGTCCTGGGAAGGATGGGGAGGAGGCAGTGGTGCAGGTGTGTTCCTGCAGAGCCTCCTCTGAGAACCCAGGAGGGGGTGGGGAGGCCAGCCTGCTGGGCTGCAGAGTAGAAGCCTTTACTCCAGGATAGGAAGCCCCACTCCTGCCCACTTCCCTGCTCCCGCAGGGTGCTGACCTATTTCTCCAGCACATTCTTGGCAGGGTCTTTTTCCTGCCCCCAGAGAGGCAGACCTTTCCCAGTGACTTCCTGTTCAAGTTCACGGGCATGGGATGCAGACTCACAGTTGAAAGGACCAGGTGTGCAAACTTGGCTGAACAAAGTTTCTTTTCTTCCTCCACAAGAAAAGTGAAGGCCAGACCTCAGCCTCCTACCAGTGAGGGGAGGGGTTTGGCCCAGCCTTCGGCTCAACTGGGAGAAAAAAGAGCACAGCATTCTCAGACACAGGACCTTCTCTATTTCAGGGACTCAGAGTTCCAAGTTTCAAGCCAGTCTCTGTGTTCATGGCAAGGACTGGCTTTGGGTTTCCAGGACAGGAGGCCTCACATGTGTTACCAAGATGGCTCCAGGGTTCTCTGAGCTGCTTCTCTGGCTCACAGATATCGCCCCAAGGACCGAGACAAAGGAAGCCTAAAAGCTCACTGGGGTTCTCTCTGAAAAGACCTTTTAGAGTACTTGGTGAATTTATTCTTTATTGTTATTTGTTTTGCTTTAATTTATTGCCATGAATCATGCTTTCATAAAAAATAAATGGAAACAAAAAAGTTATTTTAAAAGGTAAGTTCTCTCAGACTTCCCTGGTGGCGCAGTGGTTAAGAATCCGCCTGCCAATGCAGGGGATACAGGTTCGAGCCCCGGTCAGGGAAGATCCCACATGCTGCAGAGCAGCTAAGCCCGTGCGCCACAACTACTGAGCCCACGTGCCTAGAGCCCGTGCTCTGCAACAAGAGAAGCCACTGCAATGAGAAGCCCGCACACCACAATGAAGAATAGCCCCCACTCACCACAACTAGAGAAAGCCGGCTTGCAGCAATGAAGACCCAATGCAGCCATAAATTAATTAATTAATTTAAAATATATATATATATATAAGTTCCCTGGTTGGGTTATTTAGAGCTTTGCCTAAAATGAAGCACAGGGCAACCGTGAAGAAGTATCTTAATGCGTAAGCAGACAGAATCTTCCCCTTCATTCTATTCTAAGAAGAATAAAAGAAGCAAGGCATGACTCTTGAGAAAAAGGTGGACAGAGAGCCTGTTGCAGACCAGCATGGAGACAGGAGTGATTAGACGTGGCAGCCAACCAGACCCTGCAGGTCCTGGGTCTCCATCTCCATTCATCCAGCTTGGATGGACCTAAGGGCCCCTCAACCTCACTCCACCCTCCATCCCATCCCCACGCACTTTTCAACCAACATAAACAGTGTCTACGCATCAGGCACTGTTCTAGAACTGGGCCTACAGCAGTGGACAAAACAGACAAAAATCCGTCCCCTTCTGGAGGACGTTCTCATGAGGGAGATGGGCAAGGGACACAAACCAAGTGGGTGGCCAGCTGACAGAAGCTCTGTTCTGAAGAGAAATAGAGCCAGGAGTGAGGGAGGGAGATGCTGGGATGTGGGGTGTGTGTGGGGGGGTGCTTCATTATTGAGCACCATGTTCAGGGAAAAGTTTCATTGAGAAAGTGACAGGGGATCAAAGACCTGGAGAAGTGAGAGAGGCTCCCACAGGATTCTGGGTGAGGAGAGCACCAGGCACAGGGAACAGTGTGTGAGGAAACAAGCTGACATGTTCCAGAAACATCCAGGGGGCTGGCCATTCTGTGTGACTGGATGAAATGATGGGTGGGAGAGGGGCAGGAAGTGGTGGGAGGGGCTGAGATGGTGGTTCTGAGCAGAGGAGGGACCCACTTGTAGTGGGATCCCCCAAAAAAGAGATACGTCCCTGTCCCAGAACCTGTGAATGTGACCTTATTTGGAAAAAGAGTTTTTGCAGATGTAATTAATTAAGGATCTCAAGATGAGATTATCCTGGATTATCCAGGTGAGCCCTAAATTCAGTGATAAGTGTCCTTATAAGAAACACAGAGTAGAGACACAGACACAGAGGAAAAGCCAATGTGAAGATGAAGGCAAAGAGAGTGATGCAGGCACAAGCCAAGGAATGCCTGGAGCCACCAGAAGCTGGGAGAGGAAAGAAAGGATCCTCCCCTAGAGACTTCAGAGAGTGTGACCCTGCTGACTCCTTGATTTCGGCCTAGTGAAACTGATTTTGGACTTCTAGCCTCCAGAACCATGTGCGAATAACTGTGGGTTGTTTTAAGTCACCAATTTTGTTATGGCAGCCACAGAAAATGAATGCACCACTGCAACGGGCCGGGGTGAAAGTGGGACCAATGTGGCGGTCATTCCAAGACCCAGCCACCCAGATGACTCCCAAGTCCATCAGGCCTGCCCATATCCAGGGTTTGCCATGTTTACCCACCACCTGGTCTTTTTTTTTTAATGTCTCTTCTTGTTTTAATTTAAATAAACTTATTTCAAAATGCCGTATTAGATCACTAAGTTAAATATAAAACTAGATCCATTGTCCATAAATAGAAGGTAACCATGAAAATAAATTCAAGGAAAGCCAAACTGTTACCACATTCTAATGACATGCTCCACCACCTACTGAGTCTGTAGCCACCTCTTTGTGTCAAAAAACATAAAATACCTCTAGTGTCAGAGAAGCGGCAAAGGCCTTTAGCCTCAGAGAGAGCTGCTCCAGCAGCGCCCCTCCTAGTCCCTGCACACCTGCGGTCTGCATGGCTCTGCTTTGCACGGCCCACCACATGTGGGCCAGCACAGCCTTTACCTCCCAAGTCCCCAAGCCCCCACGAACGGCAGTTTGTGTGGTATTGGTCTCTGTGTCAGACCCAGTGGGTGGGGGGAAGGATTCCCATAATGGGGGCAGGGACTTGCACCCTAGGGAGGTTGCAGGAAGGTTCATTCCCTGGAAATAAATGGTTAAATTGATGTGAGCTTCTCCCTTGGACGATGGACAGTCTGGGGATGAGCCCAGTTTTATTGGTATTTCTAAATGTTGAGGTATCGGTGAACAAAGTGCACCAATATTGAGTTACAGATTTGTTTTGCTCCACATGGTTTTTAAATCATGTGCACACAGAACTCTGGCTTGAGTTTTTCAAGACACAGGGAGCACACAAAGGAATGACACCACAGGCATGATGTAAACACTTGCCAGGTTCAGAAACAAGTTGTAGGAGACCCAAATCTCCAGCTGTGAACTCAGAAGTATAGGAAATGAGTGTCGGTGACTTTGGTTTGCTCTGCAGAATGACTCTGCACCCTGCTTTGTGCTCAAGAGCCTGACCTCTGTGTAAATCATAAACCCACATGCCTTCCTCAGCAGGGAGTGCAGGTCGAGGTATTTCTTCCCCAGGGCTGTCTGTCTTCCTTTGCCAGAGGTCATAGTTCCTGGCTGGCAGCCCCTCCACATAGCCCCCTCCTTCTGAGTTTCTGGTGCTGCACAGTGTTCCTGTTCCTGTAGGCAGAGGGTGGTGGCAAACCTCGCCATTACAAAGCCTGGGGCTCTGCACTCTCCCTCATGGTTTTCCTACATTCTCCCCACACCTTGATGGAGTCCTTTATTAAACTCTCCTTAACTTACCCTATTGGAATATACCTCAGGAAACACATCCTCAGAATGGTCCCTGGGACCCAGCTGTTTACGTATTCGAGGAACACAGACCACACCTCCTTGCCAGGGAGAAGGGGGATGTGGGATATCTGGCATGCAGTGGCATCATGAGTCCCCAAAGGATGGCTGGTGGTGGCATGAGATAAGTGCATGTGGAGGGCAAGGCGTTGGAGCATCAAGTGGCTGTGATACTCAGTTGCTTAGCAACTATGATCCAGGGAACAGTAACAACCCTAGAGCATCATTTGTCAAAATGTGGCTTCTGTCCACGGACTGGTGCCATCCACTGATTGATTGTTGCTGGTCAGAAATTAGATAAATTCATAAATTGAGCACATTTGGAAATCTTTGTAGCATTTTGATCTAGCTGCAACATTCAAGTGCATACAAGGGCATGACCAATGTTCTTATCGCACAGGGCATAGACCTGTTGGGGCATTGTCAGAGACTCACGGTGAGTCACACGTGGTGCAGGAGTGTCCTTAATGTGTGAGCAGAACCGTGTTACCATGTGTGAGTTTTTAGAATTAGTCTTTTCTATAACACGAAAGTATTTAAAATACGGAATCCATTTCTTTCTTTGAAAGATAATTTAACTATAACTTGTAGAATTAATTGTTGTGATTTTGATTAATGAAGAATTACAGATGAATTTTTAAAATATGACATGACTTGCTCCATTTTAGAGAAAAGTTTAAAATGGACATCCTGAACTTGCTCACTTTAAAATCTCTGCATTCATTTCTGTCAACATACCTCTGTGTAAGACTGCCTTGGTTTCTCTACTATTAAAATTACTAAAGCAAAGAATAGAAAAAGCTTAGATGTATATTATTCCCTACATGTAGCTCTGTGTCAACTCAATCTATTAGATTAACAAGCAAGAAGCAAGTCCATTTAAAACTTCAAAAATGGGAATCATTATTGGACTCTTTTTTATTTGCAGTTGCAGAATGACAGAGTTATTAATGTAGTTGCGATTCTTTATATTAATCATCTGTAAGTACACTTTCAGTGAAAGGTTCAGTTGTGTGATTTTAATTTTTTCTTAGGCAATATTGGTTCTAATTATATTTACTGAAAGTAATTTATGTATGCTAAATCTAATATTTTCTATGTCTTGGTTTTTAATCTCTTTTTTAGTAAATCATTTTTACTGTGTTTTACGTAAGTACTGGTCTGCAATGGATTGGAAATTTTTTAAAATGACCCTTCCCCACAGACAATTTGAGAAGCACTGTGCTACAGAGGGAACCTAGGGGCAAGGAGAAGTTCAGAACTGAGAATGCAGGTGCAGGGTCAGGAGGCTCCGCAGCAGCCTTGAAGATGTTGTCATCTCCTGAGAAGCAAGGCAGATGTGAGGGAAGACCACACCTGGGGCCCTAACTGTGATGACAGTTAAATGCTCAACACGGCTGGTACTAGTTACACATGGTAAGGGTGTGGGGAAGAGGGGGACCCTGAGCTATGGTACAGGGACAGTCAGACAGGCACAAATGAGACTGAACTCTGAAATCCCCAGGTGCCCCCCAAGGCTCCCTTGACAACAGAGGCACCCTCCCGCTCCAGGAAGTAGCCATCACTGCACAAAGGCCTCTCAGTGGCTGTGTCTGGGCATACCTGTACCCCTCAGGACCACTGGACCCAGAGTGAGTCACAGTTCACTACATCCAGACAGAGAAGTCCAGGGCCTAATCTCAGAAGGGGGATCCTAAACCCCCATAAAGTTACATGGTCTTGCCAATCAATCCAGATGGCCAGGAGCCCAAGGAATATGGAGGCAGGGGCTGTGGCACAGATTCTAATGCATTCATTAAATGTAAGAATATATATAAGAATCAACCGGTTCCTGTTCATTCACGGATGTACCTTATGGTAATGTACTTGCTTGGGTTAAGGGAGTGACGCTGTTGGGTAGCCAATGGAAGTCTTGAAGGAATATGGTTGAGAAGTTGGAAGCCTCTGGCACTCTGAGCATAGAGTTTGGAGGCCTAGGAAGATGGGCGTTTGGAGTCACATAATAGGTGTAACCTGCTCCACTGCTCTCCAGCCACCACCCCTGGAAAGGCCTGGAGTCAAGCCTTTCACAAAGGCACTAAGTAAGGCTTTGGTGAGGGGCCACCCACAACCTTGGAAAGCTCGGTGGTGGCTATCTCTGCAGGCTGGCAACACAGAGGGGGACCACGCAGTGGAACTGGGTTTCCCACCCTCAGTGGGAATAACGGTACCCTGGAGAGGCAGAGGCCAAGTGACAGCATGTAATCAGCTCTAACAATATCCAGGTGGTACAGTTACTACAGGCACAGAGTGGTAGCAGGGTGATCTGACCATGGGAACCTGCGGTGGGGGCTAAATAACCATAGAGCCCTTGAGATGAAATTAATAGGCAAAATGTAACTCCAGTGAGTACAGAGGGGATTCGTGGCCTCTTACCAAGTTCCTAGACCAAGAGAGCCGGGACAGAAGGAGAGGCCATGTTCTTTGAGGAAGAACTCTGAAACATCAGCATTACTTTAAGTCTTCCCTTATGCCTTCCCCAGTGGGACTCACTGTCATTTTCCAGAGCAGCTATGCACCGGGCGAAAGTACCTAGACCTTCTAGGAATTCGATACTGGCTATGAACTGATGCTTACCCTTGGAGACCTGAAATGGTCCGCTGGTCAGAGTGGGGCTTACGGAAGTGAGGTGACAGGTGGAGTCTTGGCTAGGTCCATCTCATAGTGGGTCCAGTCATTATTTCATAAGTCCCAGCATGCACAGAGTGAGAGTAACATGTTTCATACCTAGAGGAATCCCCACAGTGATTCCCTGACTCAAGGCCATTATGTGAAGTATGAAGCCTTGGCATACTCCCATATCCCACCAAGATAGTAAACGGAAAGCAATGCTGTATCACTGGGGTGTACAGGCATGGGCCCACCCTCAAAGACTTGAAAAATGCAGGGTGGGGACCCCCACAACATCCTCACTTAACTCACCTGTGTGTTCAGTGCAAACGCTGGGGGCGGCGGAGAATGCAGTTCCATATGTGGTATCTTTACCAGAGCAAATAAACTCAGCTCCTGGCGCCTATTATCCAGCTAATAAATGTGTCTTTCCTATTCCTGTCAAGAAAGAAAACCCAAAGCACTTTGTCCTCACATACCTTGGAGCCATGTCACTTTCTTCTTGAAATCCCACAAAACAAAATGCTGGTCCATTGCACTGATCACATTATGCTACAAGGGTCTGAAGGGCAGAGAGCAGCAAGCATCCTAGAAATCCTAGTAAGATACATTCCTGCCAGAGTGTATGAGGTAAACTGTGGGAAACTTCAGGGACCTCCACAAAAGCAAAGTTTCTAAGTGTCTGATGATCTTGGACAATGCCTCTAAAGTGAGAGATAAGTTGCTATACATTGCTTCACCCACCAGAAAAAAGAGAGGTAAAAATCTTTGGATTTTGGAGGCAACATATGCCACCTTTGAATAACTGTTCCAACCATTTCCTGGGTAACCTGTGGTTGTGAGTGAGGCCTGGAACAGGAAGGAGCCCTCCCCGGCACAGAGGCCAGGGTCCTGGAGTAAAGCCATGTCCTCTTCTGCCAACATGATTCTCCACTTGAAAACAACTTTCTGACCTACTGCTGGGCCCTGGTAGAGCATGTACATTTGACTTTGGGATAGCAAGTGTTCCATATGACCCAAAATACCCATCAGGAACTGAGTGCTATCTGACCCAACAAATCACACAATTGTATGTACAAAACAGCCTTCCGGTAAGTGCAAGCAGGTCTGGAAGGCACAGTGTGCTTCCCTGCCTCTGCCCCAACTCACTTCGGGTGTTTCGGGGAGCTGCTCCATGACCAGTTAACAGGGAGTTAAAGACCCTGTCTCATGCATAGGTTCTATAGCAAGCCAGCATCAGAACGAAGTGAATGGCAGCTCCCCTACAGCCCCCTCCCCCAGCTGACCCAGAAAGAACATGGTGAAGGGAAATCCTCTCTGTGGAGGCCATGTATAATGTGGCCTTGGTGAGAGGGATGGAGACATGCATGGGCTCAACAGCATGGACTTTGCTGCACCAAGGCTGATCTGGCCACTGCCACTGCTGAGTACCTACCTACCAACAACAGGAGCCAGTGCCAACACCCTCGCATGGGACCACTCCCTGAGGGACCAGCTGGCCATTTGTTGGCAGATGCTGGGTCTAGACAGTAAATGATGTGGTGACCTACATAGAAAGTGCTGGGCTAGTCTAGGGGACAGTCTCATTCTTTGTCCAGACTATCCAGCTGGCATCAGCCCCCTTACCTAGTCTGGCACTGAGCTTTCAATCCTTTCAGTTTCCAGTAACATCCTACTCACTCCTGACCACAGAGCCTTCCCTGTTCTGCCATTCTCTCAGCTTCTTCTGCCCACTCTTCTAGCCTCTTGGGATTTATCAGTGAACAAAACGGTGGTGGGGTGGGGAAAGCCCTGCTTGCAAGGGTTTTTCGTCTTTCTGATTTTTGAAAAGGTATTTGTAAGACTATGAACTTTCTTCTGAATACCACTTTGGATGCATCCCCCAGGTTTTAACATGTACATTCTTACACAATTTCTAATTCTTCTTCTTCTAGGGTTATTTAGAAGGATTTTGGTTTTTATTTTCAAGTAATTTTTTTTTTTTACTATCTTTTTATTGTACTCAGAAAAGTATTTTTCTTGGCTTCTGCTTTTTGAAAAATCTTTAAATTTATCATAAAATTTCACCAACATTCCTGTCACCTTCTCTTATTTAATCCTCACAAAAACTCATCAAGCTAGAGTATCATTCCCATTTCACATGACAAAATGGAGGTCCAGAAAAGGCCAGCAGTTTAGGGTCTTAGGGACAGAGCAGGGATTCAACCCTAACCCAGCAGGCTGGAAGCTGCTTCCCTGCCATGAGAAGAGTCCCTTGGGAGCTCTCAGCAGGAAGAGTCTTCTGGGCAGCTGCTTCTCAGCACTGGCTTGAGCTTTGCTTCTTCTCAGTGCGTGACAGCAGAGGAACAAGGTTGTCCAGTCAGAGATGTGTGGTCACCCTCTCAGGCCGGAGAAGCCACCCCCTTGGATCCCAGTGGCAGCTCAGGCCCCACTTGGCCCTCACTCCAGTGCAGCAGAGGAAGCAAGGCACTGGCAGGGAGGCTACCTCCAGCCTTGCTCACTCAGTCTTGTACTCCCAGAGGCAACAGGGTGAGCAGTGGCCAGGCATTGGGTGTCAGGCAAGTAGCCAGGACCATTAGGTGTCCCCTTTTAATAGGGGCAGGCAGGGGAGGGTTCTCTGAGGGGTGACATGAGCCAGTCCTGTGTGGCAATTATGGCAAGGGAACTTCCAGGCTGAGGGAAGAACAAGGGCCAGGACCTTGAAGATGGAAAAAGTGACTTCTTGTGATGTCCACTCCTTGTCACTAGAGAATCAAGCTCACACATTTGAGCACAGCCCTTGAGGTTTTTCATACCATCTCCTGGCCTCCAATTTGCTCTTTGTTCACACATACACATACAGACACTCATGCACACATACATATATATACACGTACACACACTCAAATACATACACAAGTTCACATACGCACGTGTGTGCGTGTGCGCACACACACACACACACACACACACACACACACACACACTTCCCAGAACATGCTGGACCCCTCTGATAACATTCTGAACTAATGTGGGCCATGGATAGTTTTTTTTGTTTTTTGTGTTTTTTTGGCTGCTTTGAGTCTTTTGTTGCTGTGTGCGGGCTTTCTCTAGTTGCGGCGAGCTGGGGCTACTCTTCGTTGTGGTCCGCAGGCTTCTCATTGCAGTGGCTTCTCTGGTTGCGGAGCACGGGCTCTAGGCGCACAGGTTTCAGTAGTTGTGGCACACAGCCTTAGTTGCTCTGCGGGATGTGGGATCTTCCTGGACCAGGGCTTGGACTCGTGTCCCCTGCCTTGGCAGGTGGATTCTTAGCCACTGTGCCACCAGGGAAACCCCCATGGATAGTTTGGAGGAGTGATGGAGCATGTGCCAAACCTGGGAGTGCCACCCCACCTGAAGGGCCAGTGTCAGCACCAGCGTGTGGTCACTTGAGGGCCCCCCAGCTGACAGATGACTCTGCACAATGCCCTGAGCTTCTCTGGCTCCTCTCTCCATCTGTCCAGTGGGTGGATTGGCCCAGAAGGCCTCGGAGTTCCCAAAGCCAGCCATAGCCTGACTCACCCAAACTCTGTAAACAAGCAACACACAGCTTATTTTCTTCATCTGTTAATGACAAGATGAAAATCCAAAAATCCTGTTGATCTGGGAGGGGTGACAGAAAGCCCATCTGGCCAACACCCATCCCCATGGCCAGTGATCTTTCATTTCCCAGCTGTGTTTTTAGGAGAAAATAAATAAGACTCCAAAAGCTGCCAACAGGGTGGCTCTGCAATTGTCCTTGGCAGTGACCCCACAGAGAGCCCCCAGTGATTATGCTCCCTTGCCCTGGCTGGAGCCCCACCCATTGGTCCCTGCTGGGGCCACTTTAGTTCAGATCATGGGGCAGCAGCAGCAGTAGACCCCTTTCCATGGATGGCCCAGCCTCTGCCTGGGCTATAGCTCTCAGACCCTCTCTGGGTTTCCCCCCTGTCCTCTGAGCACCTACCTTATGCTTCATGGTTTGCAGAGCCCATCCTCATCTGTCCTCATAACTGCACAGGAGCTATTATTTCTCAGCCCCTTTTTACCCATGAGAAAACCGAGGCTCAGGAAGATGAAGGGGCTTACAGGGTCACAGGCCAGCAAGAGGGAGCACCAGAAGTCTGATCAAACCTCTGGATTTGGATTCCTTGGCATTCTCTCCCTTTCCCCCTACACCTTCCATCTCTTCAAATCCAGGTCCCCAGCTCCAAACTCTGTCTCCAGCACAGTCCCCTCTCTGAGCTCCAGACTCATGTCCCACAACCTATAGACCCCTCTGCTGGGTGTAGGTGTCCACAGTCACCTCAGGTTCAACAGATCCCAAACAGTTGTCCTCACCCCACTCACCCTGCTACCATCTTGTATTCCAAAGACCAGCAAATTGCTCTCCTGTTGCCTCTAGAGCTGAATACTGGGGGCCATACCAAGGCTCTCTTTCTCCCCACTATCCTCTTCTGGTAACTCTGCCTGGGCAACCTCCCAGGTCTCCCGCTCACTTCTCCTGTCACCCCAGGCCTGCACTGAACCTACCCACCCAGCCTCCTACTGCTGCAGAGATCTTTCTAAAGTGCAAAGTCCACTGGGTCACTTCTGCTTAAGGACTTCCACTGAGCCTCTGTGAAGTTCTGAACTTCTGACTGAACTTCAGAAAGCATTTTTATGATTCTCAGCTGATTGAAGATCTTATTTATATTTTTCAATTGTATACTTTTTTTCCAAGCTGAGGAAAACATTGGCCATCTAAGAAATGGCCCATCCTACAGCTTAAGTATAGTCAGGGTGTTCAACATCACTTCACCTGAAGCTGGAAGCATTTGTTTTTGAAGTTGTACATAGTAACAATATGTCATTGTAGATGTTGAAATGTTTCTATGGTACTAAAAGTTGTATTTTATCAAAAATTAATAATTGGACAGTAAAATAAACTTTTCTTCTTGTCCCCCCCCAAAAAAAACAACAACAACAACAGAGGAAACCCCAGGCCCCTGTGCTCCACCTACTAGCCCAACCTGAGGTCTGGTTCCACGTGGGTGGGCTTCCAACATACCTCTCTTCTGCCTTACCTGTCCTACTGGTTTGTGAGAGACAAAAGACTACCCCATTAGCCATGCCCATAGTCTGGTAACAGCACCTCAGATTTTACTTGGGTATGTCCACCCCTACCCTCACTCCCTCAGACACTCAGCAAGTGTGATGGATGGATGTGGACCACCTAGCATCTTCCCCCTTTCCCATCTGGGGACCTTCCCTTTTGCCTCTCATTCCAGGTGGCTCTGGATTGAACCCTAGTCCCCAGCTCCCAGTTCAGGTCCATGACTGGGGAAGTGAACTCACTTCTCACCCCTCACCAGGGTGGCTCATTGTATAGACCCCAACCACCAGGAAAGGGCACCTGCCTGAGCCCTGAGACCACCCAGAGGCAGGCTGAGTGGGAGACAGCACCATGAAGACACTGTTCAAGCCCCTGGATCTACTTTCAGAAACAGTAAACTTTCTTTCTTTTTTGCTTAAGCTGATGTTGTAGTCAGATCAGCCTGCTATAACAAAATCACTGTAGACCAGGTGGTTTAAACAGCAGACATTTATTTTTCAGAGTTCTGGAAGCTAGAAGTCAAGATCAAGGTGCTGGCAGATTTGATTCTTCTGGTTCCTGGTGAAAACCCTATTCCTGGCATGAAGACAACTGCTTCTCAGTGCCCTCACATGGCCTTTTCTTTGGTGCATGTGCATGGAGGGAAAGAACGTTCTCTCTTCCTCCTCTTGTGAGGGCATTTATCCCTCAGGAGGATCCCACCCTCAATGACCCTTGCTAAACCTAATCACTTCTTAAGGGCCCCACCTCCAAACACCATCACTGAAGGTCAGGGCTTCAACATATGAATCTGGGGGGACACAATTCCGTCAAACGTCCAGTTTGAGGTACTTTCCTGCTCCATGGACTGAGCAGAGGCCTGAGGCTTGCACTGTGTGGGACTCCAGGGTTGGCGACAGAAGGCAGGAGGCAGACTCAGGCAGAGCCCTGTGCTTGGCAGAGACCTCGGGGGTCCCGTCACAATGAGATGTCGAGGTGCCCAGTCAGAGGATTATAGGGATTTCCTTGTTGACAAATGAGAGAACACAGCATCACGTCCCAATCATCTTCAGTCAGCCAGGTATGAAAGGCACCTGGCACAAAGTCACATGATAGCCAGGACCCCTGGCAGGGACAGTCACCACAACCTGCCTGTGTGCTTAGGGAGCTAAGACAGGGTTAGCATGTCCCTTCTAGGAAAGGCTTCTGTGGTTAACTGTTATCAGCGTCTCTGCCACGATTCCACATATGCACATGGACATGCCCGGCTGGAGGCAAGGGATTCTGATGTCAACCTGTTTTCAGTTATTTTTGCTCATCTGTGTCGGCAGACCCACGAGCATTTCCAAAATATTTCACTCCACAGACTGAGCCCAGTCAGCTTCAGGACATAGGATGATTTGCACCCCTGTAGGACACAGAGGCTCTTGTACTCCTTGCCCCAGCTTCTTTGTTTAGGCGCTGGCTGGCCAGGCAGGCTGTGCCAAGAAGGCCAAGACCTCAGCTCAGCAGACACGCAGGTGAGGGAAGTGCCAGGGGCCACCAAGAAGAGCTGGTGGTGTAGGGGATGCTGGCCCCATCATACCCCGTGGGCACTGTCCCTCCCCAATGAGCCTCTGAGGGCCCCAGAACTCAGGGACCTGGTCCTGGAAGGCCTGCATGTGCCCCACAACCCTCAAACTCACAGCACCAGCTAGGCCTGAGTCACAGACCTGCCATCGGCCACTTTCCAGGCAGGACAGAAGACCCACACTGCTACTCCCAGGCGAGGGGCCCGCCTCTCTGCTCCCCAGGAACACCTCAGCCTTAAGGACAAGGAGCCTTTCCTGCCAGCCTTGGAGGCTCTTGATTTTATTTTTGAAGGGAATGATGAAAATGTTCTCAAATTGATTGTGGTGATGGTTGCACAACTCTGTGCATAAGCTTAAAACCATTGAATTGTACGCTTTACACTAGTGAGTTGCGTGGTGTGTGAATTATATCTCAATAAAACTGTTACATATGAAGCAAAACACAGTGAGGATTACACACTACATAGCATCTTTGTAGCCCTCTTTTCTACTGAACCACCGAGCCTGTACCTACCTGTGCTGCCATTTCATGGTGGATACTTTCCACTCTTCATGTAACCAGTCCCCTGTCTACATATATTGCCAAATTTCTCTCTAGAAAGTTGTACTCATTGACACTTTCTCAGGCAGTGTGTGAGAGTGCCTGCCGTCTCCATCTTATGGAAGAAGAGATTGATTTGCTCAAGACCACACCATGAGGCTGCAGAAAGCCAGGGCTTATAGCTAGTCAGCCCAACTCTGGGGCCAGTGTCTTCTCTGCTGTCACAGCTGCCTCTGGTTTGCACTGGCGTCTCCATTCCCTCCTGGTCTCCACATCTCCTGCCTGCTCCAGGCCCTGGGGTGCTGCTTTTCCAGTAGCACATGGTCCCCACACAGCCTACTCTGTCTGCTCTGAGCCAGGCAGGAGACAGACATCCAAAGGAGCAGTTACGCAGGGCCTGGCAGGGTGTAAAAACACTTGCTGTTTTCAGACCATCCCAAGTGGTGGAGGCAAAGGTGTGGGGGAGATTTTGTATGTTTTATGGATTACAAATTTAAAAGTCTTAGAGATGTATAACACAAAGGCACTGTGTAGACATTGTTAGTATACTGATTTGAATCAACAAGTTATAAAAAAATATTTTTGAGACAATCAAGGAATATTGACTACATTCCAACATACATCAATGTTGAAAATAAGTAAGTGTCTGATAATATTAAGGTATTGCTATTAATTTTGCTTGGTGTAATAATGGAACTGAAGTCATAAGAGTCTTTATTTGTAAATACACATAATAAATTTTAAACAAATCAAATCATATCAGGACTTGTTCCAGCAAAACAAAACAAAAGCTGGAGGGATAGGTGAGACAAGGTCAGCTACATGTTGTTAATCCTTGACTCTGTGTGATACGTACTTGGGGATTCATTAGACTATTTTTGAAATTTTTCAGAACGAAAATATGTGTATATATGTGTTCATATCTGCTAAGATCAAAAAGATTTTCTAAAGATAGTATTGTTAAGGAAGGTAAGTTAAAAACTGCACAATCTGGTTTCCATTTGCAGGAAAAGGAAGAGCGTTTTTTTAGACGGGTTATTTCAGAACATATGTAAGACATTGCCACGCCAGCAAAATGGGGAGCCCTGCTTTATTGTCCCGCTTGTCTTGTCTCTGAAGGAGGTGTTTTCACCAGTAGAGGCATCAAGGTCTTTCTTTGTGTCAGCTCAGGCTGCATAGAGTACATCTCTGTCCCTAGCAACAGAGCCACTTCACCGATGCAAAGGTGGAGAACAGACACCCAGCCAGGGCTCCTGCATTCTCTGGCAGCTGGTTTCCTGGAGCACTGTTAAGGTGTGAGACCCCCAACTCCCCATATTGCACAGAAAGTCGAAGTTTCGGTAACAGTTGGCTCACAGGCTATATAAACAGGTGGTGGTGCTACCTGCATCCCGTGAGAACCCTCAGTGCATTTCACAAAGATCAGTACTTGGAGGACCATGCCCAGTACATGGAGGACAGGAGGACCTGCCCCCACAGTGTACTGCACGGGAAGGTAGTGAATGCCTACTCAGTGAATGAGCAGGCTGTCTGGAGCCCTCCAAGCAGGGGCCAAGGAGAGGGCACACAGGGCAGCAGTCGTCCTTGTGGGCAAGGGTCACCCTCACCAGCTAAGGCAGGGCCCCTACCCAAGCAAGGACAACGTGCCTAAGAAGTCCAGGCATGCACAGCTTCAGGCAGGACTGGGTCCACAGGCACAGATCTGTTTTCCTCTGTTTTATTTCCACTCCTGGATCTTCCCCACCGGGGTCAAGCTGGTTACAAATGGCAGCCCAGTCTTACACTCTAATACCTTAGTAAATTCACCGGAAGCAAAGTCCCTCTTTCCTGATGGGTCCAGCAAAACTCCTCCAGTATGACACTCACTGGTTCTCATAGACCTGATTTAGGTCCCTTGTCCAGCCCAGACCCAACCCCTGTGATCAGAATATGGTGCCCTCATTATCCAGGCCTGGGTCATGTGCTCACCCCAGGAGCCAGGCGGCCAGCCAGCCCCTGTGATCCAAAAGGCTGAGAGTAGAGAAGGGGTAGTTCCACAGAGGAATCCGGGGTGTTGTCCCCAAAGGGGAGGGAAACAGGCCCAGACGTCTCCTCTGCCCATCGGTCACTCCAGAAGGCACCTTTGCCTGCCTACCTAGTGAACACCCAGACAGTCCCTCCCTGAAGCCTCCTTCCTGCGCCAGCAGGGTCTGGGAAGGTCTCACATCCCACTCACCTCCACCTTCTGTCCTTTCCCGGGGCTCTAAGAATCACAGCCAAATGCCGCTGCTAGACTGGATGACTTGGAGGGACACTTGCACTACCCTTGGAGAGCCCCCTTCTCCACTCCCCCACCCCCACCCGGGAATCTGTAGGATATCAGCAGTGTGAAGGAGTATCTGGCCCAGTTGCCTTCGGGGCCAGGCAGGAAACCCAGGCAGGTAGGACAGGCAGCACCAGCCTAGGAGGAGAGACAGGGAGAATATGGGGGTCAAGCTCTTCTCGGGACACTGCCACACTCAGTGATGGGCAACTGTTCCTCAGCGTGGGGCCCGGATTGCCAGCTCTTCTAATTGGTCACAAGAAACTGGAAGTCCAGGGCACAGCCTGGGCCCTTTTTAATCTTGGCTTAGTAGAGGGGAAAGCAAGGAGACAAGAATGCATATCAGAGTCTCTGCAGGGATCGGTGGCAGCTAGAGTGACCAACTGTCACAGTTTGCCCAGGATTGAGGGGTTCCCAGAACGTGACAACTTCAGTGCTAAAACCACAACAGTCCCTGGCAAACTCAGACAGCCCAGGTCACCCTGGGTTGTGCCCTTGGACGGAGGGATTCAGAGCATTTCCTGAAGGGAATGTGCAGGGTTAAGGAGATCAGTAGGGCTGGGTCAGCTTCAGGGGGTACTCAGCCCAAGCATAACCACTCTCTCAGGAGCCAGAGAGGGCAGCTATGGGAGAGGCCGCCAGACAGAACCTGAGGCCTTGGGGAGAGGATGGCTACCCTGACCGTACCCCCCATCCCAGGCCTCCTGCTGGGTTTCTCCCCCTGGCTAGAGCCAACCAGAAGTCAGAGGGCTTGGGACCCCAGATGAAGGCCAGCTTCCCAGGGCACAGAGCAGGGGGAGGGATGAAGAGTGAATCTGGTGCCTTTTTGTCTCTGAGATGCTTGCCTGAAATAATATACTGCTTGGCATGGGTTGAGCCCTGGTAGTGCCATGCAGGCGTTACCATCACCAGCTCCTGTGTCTTGGCCAGAGAGCCTCCAAGGCCTGCACTCTGTGGGGTGGGCCCGCTGCTCACCACTCACTGCCATCCCACAGCCAATGCTTGATGCAATCTCAGATTTTTGCTCATCCCACACAGAACCACACCCTCTCCTGGCCAAGCAGAGCAGAGACCCAGCTTTCTCTGGGTGCAATGGCACCAGAGGTACATCGGGTACAAAGCTGGCATTCCTGGGTCAAATCCAGTCTTCACAGGACAATCTGAAATTCTTTCTAATCAGAAGTCAAACATCAGCTATGAAACAATTTTTGCAGTAGGGTGTTTTGCCAAGAGCCCGCTTTTGGTTTCAATGTTTGTTGGATTTGCTGGCAAAATAACCACTCGTTTCACACAACTGAACAGATTTAATTAATTTTTTAATAGAAGATTATTAATTTATATAACTTCAATATACAGTCATTAAAAGGGGAAAAAGTATGAGAGACATAACAGAGTATAAATCACCAGATTGGGCCGACACCTACATCCAGATTCAAACAGCAGCTGGGAAGTCCCGCGTAACAGTAATCTGGAGTCCCAACTGGGAAGGATCCTGGGCGGTGCGTCCACCCCACAGGTGAGATTTCAAATTGCAGTTCTGGGGACTTCCATGTATAATCCCAGGCCGCAAACTGTTATCATCAGTTTGCGCGCAAAAACGCAGCTTTGGTTCAATCATAACAATGCTGTTGGTTTCAACGTGTGAGTCACAGGATTTTCTAGATCCGGGGGGACTGGCCAGGTCCCCAGGGCTCAAGAAATTCTAAGACCCACTCCCTTTCTTATCGTAAGTGCTGCTTGACTTGTTTATAACAATTGTGTGTGGGCAGGCACGCAGTCCAGGCACAGGTCACAGGTTGGTCAGAGGCCTACTTCTGCCTCTGAAGCCTGAACAAGACTACTTTACTAGTTTTCCCAACATAGGGCCATGTTGTTGTTTAAATAATGACTATATATGCAAAAAAAAGAGCGTTTGTAGTGGGGGCAGAGGGAGGTGGCATAAAACGTTGACAGTGATTAACCCTTAAAAAATTTTTTATTCTGTATTTCCTAAAATGAATATGTATTTCTTCCGAAGAATGAAATTATAAAGATTTATAATTAGCCCTATTTTTTAAAAAATTAACTTACAATTATAAAAGAATACACAAGTTCAGCCTTGTGGCAGACCTCCTCCTCAGTACCTGCAGGAGAGACAAGGTGAAACAAGTTCTCCAAGGAACTCCTCAGGAAGGTCAGCTCTGTGCAGCCCCAGCCTGTGCTGAAAGGGTGGTCTTCTCTTGCCTCAGAGCTGGGGTGAGGTGGGGGTGGAGTGGAACCATCTGGCGGCCAAAACTTGAGCTGCACAACCCTCCCTCTTTCCCTTGCCCTAGCCAAGCTTCTGAGGCCTTCCTCCCCCAGGCCCTCCCTCTGTAGAAGGATTCCTGCCTCACTTTCCCACCTAGCTCACCATTTTTGTCTGTCCTTAAACCCTGGCCCTTAGCCAGTCTCTCAGACTCTCCCTAGCCATGGGCTTTTTGTACCCCACTCATCCCCCATCCACCTACCCCAGCTCCCAGGAGGGAGGGGGTGGAGGGCTGGTGGGTGGCTTCCTGCTCCACAACCAGGTCTGGTCTCATGCTTTGCTGCTCCTTGTTCTCCCCATCTCAAGTCTGAGCCGAGGCCCAGCTGTCCTGAGCCAGGGTACTCCATCTAGGTATGCCATCTGAGGTCTGGCCCAGGCTCCCTGAACCCCATCTGCTGTGGGGACCACTCAAGGTGCCCTTAGAATCTTGTGCCTGCCCCCAGATGGACTGATCCAATACAGGGCTCCCAGCTGCAAGCACCAGTACCCTGCATCCCCAGCTCCCTGGACCCTCCCGAGGCCTGGGAAGCACTGTATTCCACAGCTCTGGGCAGGGTTGGGTCTCTGGACAAAAGGAGCCAATATCGAGGTCTGCCTGGCATTTCTGCTCCCAGAGGGGTACAAAGAGATAAGGAAGAACAGGTCATCATCCCAGGTTGCCCAGTGGCCACAGCCCAGCTGGGGCAGTTGGAGACTGGAGGCAAGGTCCCTGATGGGAGTCCTTGGGAGCTGGTAACAGCCCAGCCAGAACTCCTGCAGGAGTTAGAGAGTGGCTTCACCATACCACGACCCTGTAACACTCCCTAGGCCCCAGCAGAAACGTCACAGGGAAAACAGCTTAACAGGGCTTATATCAGCCTTCTGGGAGATAGCAGGCACCTTCTGTGTCTTCCAGAATAGCCATGGGACTCAGCTGTACTGTGTATGGGGTGCAGGAGAGCAGATCTCCGAGTTGTTTGGGAGAAACTAGATCAATGACCAAATCTTCTGACTATAAAAGTTGGCTTGAGGTTGGAAAAAATGTGCAGGTGAAGAAGCCATGTCTGTGGCAGCAGTTTGCAATCCCAGTGTGAGGTCCCACCCTGCTCGCCAGAGGGGTCAAGGTCACTCCCAGCAAGTGGGGTCAGAGCTAGCCAGGGTGATCAGTCTGGGCACTAGACACCTAGCACCCACTGGGAGTAAGCTCAGAGCCCTGCTCCACCAGGTCCTGTGGGCTTCTGGCTCCAGCTGCTCAGGCTTACCCTTCTGGAAGCACAGGTATGGGGCCAGGCTGGGGAAGGTGTCTATGCATGGTCCCACATCCTCCCTCCTCTGAGAGGGACCAAGCCTTGGTCTCCGGATCCAGACCAGCCCCCCACTTCCTGGCTTTGTGACTTTGGTCAGATTGCTTAATTTCATCAAACTTCAGGGGCCTTCTGGGCTGCATCCGGACAGGTCCCAGACAAGGCGAGAGCAGGAAGGGGGTCCAGCCAGCAAGATCTTATGGGCTGGGGCCACCAGCTGCCTAATTGCTCCCCTAGACCTCAGATCCCAGTTCCGACAGGTTGAAGGAATCAGGACTCTACTTGGTTGCAAATGATAGAAGTCACTTCAGAGTGCCTCGAGTGAAGATGGGAATTTATTGAGCTCTGATACTGAGAAGCCTAGCGATAGATCCTGGCTTCAGGACCGGGTGAACCCAGGGCTCCAAAAATGTGTATCTTTCTCCATCCTAGGGATCTGCTTTGCTCTGGATTCTTCACTCTCAGACAGCCTCTCCCCACCCAACCCCAAAGGTGACAAGAAGGTCCCCGGCATCACCACTCTACCCTCTAGCCAGCTGTGCCACTGGGCAAGGGACAAGCTCATCTTTTCTGCTGATTTTCCCATGTCCATAAGCAGATTGATAAGGGCCCAGCATGGGCCACACACTAATCCCTGAACCAATGCCAGGGCCAGGGGTATCTAGTGGTTATGTGGCCAGGCCCAGGCCACTGTCCTCCCAAAGGTCTCTCAGGGGCTGGTCCCAAAGGCAGGGCAGCAGCTGCAGATACCTCCACAGGGGTCCTAGCATTCATGCTCCTCCCCACCAGAGAGCTGTGAACCCCCGAGGAGGAGAGGGGGCAGATGTGGACCCTGCTAGGACCTCAGGGTTCCTGCTGTCTTGGTGCTAGCAGAGAGCCTAAGAATATCATCCTATCCCCACCTCAGTTACAGAGGGTAGAGGCCCTGGGGCAGAACAGCCTGATCTCCCAACTCAAGCTCTAGCCCTCAGCCATGGGACCTTTGCACATACCAGTACCTCCCTTTTCAAGTCTGTTAACTTCCTCTGGCAACTGCCCTGACTCTATACTGACCTGCACCAGCCCCAGCCTCAGGCCCAGCCAAGTTCCAGGCAGCCTGGCACCCTCCACATCAGCCAGGCCTGTCCCTCCTCCCTATATCCCATTTGGAACCATCCGGCTCTCTGTGACACTAGACTAAGTGTCTGCTGCCCACCTCTTTTTAAGTGCCAGGAGGGCCCAAGCTGGATCTATTTTCACTCACCATTAGGTCCCTAGTACCAGGACAGGCATGAAGCCGGCTGCTTAGGAAAGAGGGAACGAGTGAGTGAAAGTGACAGTGCACTGTGGAGGGTGAGAAGCAAATGCGGCAGCTCCTGAACCAGCTCTGCTGTCTCCTAGCAGGATTACTCAACCAACCCGCTCCTTACTGTCGTTGAGCCTCAGTTTCCTCAAAGGTCCAATGGGTGCAATAAACGCCTACTCCTGCCAGGGCCTGCAGAGCCTTGAGAAGCTAGAGACGGATTACATTAGGAAAAATGCTCTAGAGAAGACGTAAAAAGCTTCGTCTTTTCTCTAACAACACAACTGAAGAGTATCTGTATAGAATTTCAGGACTTTTTTTTTTTTAAGTAAAATAAAAAACACCAGATGGCTTCGAAGTACGCAAATGTTGGGCCCGTTCTCGTGACCTTCCTCGTGAGACCCAGCCCAAACTACAGGGGGAAGGGGAGGGAACGGCCGGGAACCAGGCGGGGGAACGCAGGCCTCTGTGACTCATGGCGGGGCCAGATTAGGGCTCCCGAGATTAGGCCGGCCGAGCTCAGGCCAGCTGCGCGGAGAGGTCAACCAGCGCCCCTCTGGGAGGAGGCGGCTTCCTGGGTTCCCCCAGCTTTGCTCAATACTTGGGCAATCCTGGCCTCCGACTTCCGGCTCTGCAATAAATCCCAGGTTCGAGTTCTGACACCGCCTCGGCTGCCCAATTTTGGCAAAGTCCCTTTCCATCTCTGAGCCTACCTTGTGCTACGTCTCTGGTGCCCTGAGAGGAGTCTGGCACACAGAGGGGCGCACACCCGGAACACGTGTTATTATGCCCGACATTGTACTCTGTGACTTACACAGACTGCCTTAAACAACATTACGACCCGGGAGGTAGGTTCCATTGTTATCCCTATTCTACAGACAGGAAGGCTGAAGCGCAGAGCGATTCAGTCCCCTGCCCAAGGTCCCACGTCTACTCACTGGTTGAGTCTGGGTCTAAACTCAGGAAGCGTGCTGCCCCCACCAGCCCGTTTCCAGAACCTAACGCCGGACGCCCACGTGCTACAGCCGGGACTTGCGCCTGGGAGCCGCCCCTAACCCGCTGCCCGGACTCCTGGGGGCCAAGTGCCCGCCGTTGTCACGACAACCGGGGGCCAATGGGAAGCGGGCAGGCGGGAGGAGGCCACGCCTCGACCCCGCCCATAGAGGAGGGCTACGAGCTATAAGGGCCAGAGGCCGAGCGGCGGGAGCTAGAGTCCAGGAGCGCGAGGAGCGCACGGGGCTCTCCAGTGTCAGCTGAGCGTAGAGGCCCGGAGCCGGGAAGGGCGCGAGGAGCGGCCAAGATGTGCGGTGAGTGCAGCGCTCACCTGCGGCCCCCTCCGTGGCGGCCGCGGGTTCCGGCGCCCCGGCCTCTCAGAGCCTGGGCCCAAGAGCCGGGCCCTGGGGACTGGAGGCGGCGCGAGATGGGGGCGTCGATTTGCCTTGGTCCCCGACAGAGGGACTTTCACGGGCTGGGCCTGCTTCCCCTTGCCCCGGCCGCCGAGTGGGTGTCCCAGGGAGGGGTGAAGGGGAGGGTGCCCAACCCCGTTCTCGAACCCACAGAGGGGAGGGAATTGGTCCTGTCCTAGGCCTGGACCCTCGAAACACAGAGGTGTGTCCGCACCCCATGTCCAGTGAGGAAAGCGCCCCCAAGTCGCCCACAAGGCGGCCAGGCGCAAGCTAGCGCGCATCCCGGGCGCGGGGTGCCCAACGCGGCTCTTAGCCCATCGCGAACACCGATGAGAGGCGACCACACCTGCACCGTCCCCGTGGTGTCTGGAGCAGCCCCTGGTGCGCTCGGGAAGGGCCTGTGCGTCCTCCTCGCGTCCCAAAATGAACTTCTTGTACCTAGAAGGGTTGATTCCGGATTGCCGCCTCTTCGCTGGAAAGAGCTCTCGGCGAGGCGCGGGGAAGAAGCAGCACCTACCGCCGAGCTTCGGGCGGAATCTGGGAGAGGGAGCCCTGGACTGGGAGCGGGGTCGGGCCCCGGCGTCTCGAATACCGCGGTGACTGGGCGCGGTCCCTCAAGGCTGCGGGACGGTGGGGAGGGCGGCCCGGCCCTGCGCGCACATCTGCAATTCCTTACTCTCCTTGCTGGACCGCCTCCGCTGGCTGGGGAGAGGGCCGAGAACTTCTGCTGGGACAAAAGGTCACTGTGCATTTTTTTTTTTTTTTCCTTGAGTGGGATTCAGTTTCCCATTCCAGCCTCCTGTGGCTGGAGGACCTGGTGGAACTTTTGAAGCCATGAAAGGCCTCTGTCTGACCGTGCTCAGGGCTGCTGGGGTCGGGTGTGCCAGCAGTGAGCCGTGGGCCAAGGTCTGTACAGGCCTTGTTTCTGAGGCCAGGCGCTCCTGAAAAAGTGAAAAAGGACCGACTGACCAAGGAGCAGACAGCTGACTTTTGGGGTGCAACCTCCCCCAGGCCAAGCAGACATCAATTTAAACTCCTGAACCCTCAGCAAAAATGTCAGGACTCCCGGGCGTCATTGGTAATGTACATATAGGGCTGCCTGTAGGCATTCCTGGGGAGAGAGATAAGGCAAAGGTGGCAATTTTGCCAAGAAGCTTTGGGTTCCAAACTCCTTAGTGTGGCATTCAAGGCCCTTGGCCACCTGGTGGTTTTAGAGCCAGACTGGTGCGCCAAGACCCTCCCACTGGGTCTGCCCCTCCATCATGAGCAGCTTCCCTCCTTCCTCCTCTCAGATGCCCTTCCGCCCCTACCACCACCCTAGCCATCCTGCTTCCTATGTACATCCACCTTTCTCTGTTGTCCTTCTGAGCCTGGGGGCGCTCAGACTCTCAATTCTGAGTTTGTTCTGCTTTCCTAAAGGGCTGCTGTGTTTTTGGCCCCTAGGGAAAGGATAAGCTTTGGTT
The DNA here is from genome assembly GCF_965194805.1 of Balaenoptera borealis. NCBI lineage: Eukaryota > Metazoa > Chordata > Mammalia > Artiodactyla > Balaenopteridae > Balaenoptera > Balaenoptera borealis. Next base: position 166,772,184 of record NC_138867.1, read on the forward strand.
TGTAACTACCTGTGTCCTCCCAACAGGGCTCCCTGCTGGCACACCCCACCCTCCAGCCCTCAGTGAAGTCGGGGAGTCTTGTGGAGTTCCTGCATGGGAAAGTTATTTCCTTTTCAAGTAGCCAAGAGAAAGCCTCAGCTGGGTGCTAATGTGCCTTTAACATCTTTCTGACACTTGCCTGAGCACCCCTTGCACAGAGGAAGCTGTCCTGGGCTCAGAGCTCAGAGCAGCAGATGGCTAAAATTGAACCCATTGGTTTGGTTTGTTTGTGGGTTTTTTTTTTTTGGGATTATGATCTGATCTGTGTATATACGGCAAGTGATAATTAGTTTTCTTTTATGTTTGTTTTCTTTTGTAATGAATTTATTTAAGTTTTAAAAACTTTGGTCAATTTTATAGAAAAATATTAAAGAAATGATTGTGCATTTGGTACAAGGATAGTGCAAAAACTGTGAGGGTGCTCCTGGAATAAACCACTTACCCTCTTCACTTTACATTTGGGGAAATTGAGGCCCAGAGAGGTCTGTGCATACCTTTGTCTGTTGTGTTAGGTCTTTTCTCTGGACTGGCTGTAGCCCTGCTGGGATTTGCCACCTTGAAGCCACCTCAGAGCTCAGATCTCTGGGGCTGGTTCCGCAGTGGTCAGCAGGGGTTGAGCTGAAGGCCTTTCCTTATCAGTTCCTGATGACCGGGCTCAGAGTGCCTCCTGCTCTCCCTTGTCTTTGCTGCTTCTCCCACAGGAAGCTGGACCCAGTTCTAGTTGACCCTCCACACACTAAGCAGATCACCCTCAAAGTTTTAATGAACTGAGAGTTTATCTGAAGCGACACATAGGTACTCATGGGTGGTTTTGTTGACATCTGGGAATTGCTGGCATTTTGCTGACTTTCTGCTGATAAAAAGGCTACTATATTCCCTCTCCCTCCCTCCTTTACCCACTCTAGAGAATAACTGCTCCTGGAGAGGCCCTGTTTTCCAGGCCCTGGAGCTCTGTGGGCATGGTCCTCCCCTCAGAGAAGGGGCAGGTAGTTGGAGGGGCAGTCCAGAGGCTGACCAGGGACGGAGTAACTCATGAGGTAAATGCTGCCATAGAGGGAAGACCTAGGGCACGAGCTGCAGCCTGGCAGCCCCATGCCAAACCGGCAGCCAGACATCTTTCTGTTTGGTGCACAGAATTTAAACTTTGTTTTTTTTTTTTAATTATTGTAGTTACCAAGTAACACAATTGGGAGATTTCACATAAATAGGTAGGACTTTGACTTCTCTTGAAAAAATCCGAAGATGAGCAACTCTGAGTCCATGTTTCTGAATAGTTTACAGTGATCCCTGGGATGACAGGTGCAAGCTCCCCATTTCTCCCACCCTGACCCAGCTGCACCACTCACTGATGGTACCTGATGGCCCCCATGCAGTCTGAGGTTGGGACCCCAGCACAATGGAGGCAGAGACACTGACTTTCCCCAGAAGAGAGAGAGGGACCTGGGAGAGTGTCACAGGCCTGATTTCAAGTATGAGCTCTACAGAGAGAAGAGGGTGATAGGTGTGCCAGGCTGAGGGCACAGCATATGCAAGGGCATGGCGGCATGCATGCTTGGGGATGTGACAAAAAAGATTGCATGTCCCGTCTATGAATTCTTAAATCTTCCCTGTCCTTCATTACTATACTTAGTCATCTATGAGGTGGGAAAAAAAGACTTGAAGAAGAAAAAATTCTTAGTTTTTGCTAGAAGGTAAAGCCCTTGCCTTGAATTCATCATCTTTTGTATTAGCTCCTCTGGCTGCTGTAACAAATTGCCACAAACTTGCTGATTTAAAACAACATAAATCTATTTTTCTCACAGTTCTGGAGACTAGTTGTCCAACAATCAGTTTTACTGGGCCAAAATGGAGGTGCCAACAGGGCCCCACTTCCTCCAGAAGCTCTAGGGGAGAATCTGTTCCTTGCCTCTTCCAGCTTCTGGTGGTTGCCGGCATTCCTTGGCTTGTGGCTACTCATTCCAGTCTCCTCTTCCATGGTCACATCACTTTCTCCTCTTCCATATTAAATCTCCTTCTGCTTCCCTTTTATAAGGACACTTGTTATTTCATTTAGGGCCCATCTGTATAATTCAGAATAATCTCCCATCTCAAGATCCTTAACTTAATCACATCTATAAAGACACTTTTCCATTTACAGATACATTCTAGGAGTTAAAACCTAATTTTTTTTTTTAATATAAATTTATTTATTTATTTATATTTATTTTTTGGCTGTGTTGGGTCTTCGTTTCTGTGCGAGGGCTTTCTCTAGTTGCGGCGAGCAGGGGCCACTCTTCATCGCGGTGCGCGAGCCTCTCACTGTCGCGACCTCTCTTGTTGCGGAGCACAGGCTCCAGACGCGCAGGCTCAGTGGTTGTGGCTCACGGGCTTAGTCGCTCCGCGGCATGTGGGATCTTTCCAGACCAGGGCTCGAACCCGTGTCCCCTGCACTGGCAGGCAGATTCTTAACCACTGCGCCACCAGGGAAGCCCAAGACCTAATATTTTTGAGGACGATTATTCATCCTGCTACAGTTGGGTTCTTGCTTTCGGATACCTTCTGCAAGAATAGTCCAGTGTTGCCAATCCCAGATGGCTACAAGAATGTTGACCAGAGGGCTACCAGCATCGCCTGCACCACACACACCCAACTCCTCTGGTCCCAGTCATAAGGTGAATGTAGGCATCCGTTAAATACCCCTTCCTTCACTGGCATCATGCCACACACCCAGATGGACCAAATAGTGTTCATACTTTCTCTAGAAGTCAGTTCCCATGTCATATAAATATCGTGCATCTTGCTCTCCGTGTGTGTACGTGATACCCTTCCCACTCATCTCTTCTCTGCAAGAAACAGGCATGGTTTTATTCCCCAGAATCAAGAAGGGCCAGGGCACACACACACACACACACACACACACACACACACACACACACACACACACAGTGTGTTTACTGCACAGCAGTCTTTCACGAGAACTTGTCAAATGCTTACGGGGGCTCACTTGCCTCTTGTCTTAGGTGAGGAAACAGCAATCCAGGGAGATTACTTGGCTCGGGAGAGCTCATCCTTTTGTCCCAAACTTCTTTTGGCTCTCAGAACCCTGTCATATTTGACACTCCCTTCCTCCTTATAACAGTTCAGTTCATGGGTGGATGCCTCAGAAGAGACTGGACTGGAGTTGATGGGGCACAGACTCTGGGGTCAGGACGCCTGGCTTGTTGCCTCTCCAAGCCACAGGAGCCTTGAGAAACAGAGCCCCCTACACAGTAGTGTGCAGATAAATGTTTAACCGCCGGCTCTTTGGTTTGCCAGTTTCTATGGTGTGAATACTCTCACCATGGCTAATTTCAGGTCACCAGCATGAGGTCCCTGAGCATGGAGTTAGGAAGAGATGCACACAGTTGGCTCTTCGGAGCCAGTCTTAGCAGCTCTCTAACACCCCTGCCCCTGCTTATGGGACTTTTGTGGCACTCTCTGGAGGGCTGCAGAGAGGCCAGCTGGGCGGCCAGCTGGGCAGGGGCTCAGCACGGCCTGCCACCCTCCTCCTCCTCCTCCCCATCATCATGCCATTTCCCCATCAGTCTTATTCATCAGGGGTTTCCCGAGTTCTGAGAAACCTTCTGGAGATTTTGTGATATAAGATTAGTAAATAGTGCTTTTAAATTGAGGAGTTATTTTTATATTTAGCAAAATTTGCTTATAAAGGAATAGTAACTTGAGGTTACAAACACTCTTGGGAGAACGTTCTGAAGATTCATTAGGTGCAAAGCCAAGTAATTTAATCTAGTCATCTCCCTCTTTTTAATTTTCAAAGGAAATATTTCACTGGAAAAAAGAAGTCTGGCTTTTTCATAGCTGAATTTGGCAGTTTGAACTTCTTTCTTTTTTCTTGAAAGTTTTTTTCTAAGTACAATTAAGAGTATTTGTATGTTGCTTCCCCTTTGTTTTGGTGAAACCCTAACGGGACAGGGACACCAGGAATTTTCTATTAAAAAGAAAAATGCCTTGCCCACATTTACTGCAGGAAGCAGAGTCCCCTGTTATCTCAGGGATTAGAGTGTTGTGGTAACTTTAACCCTTGGAGTCCCAAGGAGGCCTGAAACAGGGTAAGGCTGTCCCCAGAAGAGCCAACCCCCTCCTGACCCTGAGCCAGGCCTGGGGACTCCTCTGCCTTTGTGAGAGGACCCAGCTGTGCGATCTCTGCCTTTACTCTCACTTCTGTGAGGAAGCAGCAGAAATTGTCCTTCCCACTTCATGAATAAAGTGGCCTTCCCCAGTCTGCACAAGGGAGATCTGGACATCCAGAGAGGCCATAGCTTCCTTTTGCAGCCCTTGCTCCTGGCCCAGTGGCCTTCCCTTCCTGGGGGCCTCACCTGGAAGGGTATACTGCCCACCTCCCCTGGCATGCCACACACACACTCACACACCCAACACACTCACACACACCTGACACTCAAGCACAAACTCATGCACATAAACATACTCTCACACACATACACACTCAACACACATACCTGACACTCAAACACACACACACACACACACACACACACACACACACACATACTCAGGAATTTTATGAGGCATAAATCCAACTGGCCATGTCTTCCAATTTGGGACTTAGAATAGTATCTAATCTCTAGTAGACTCATGGACTAAGGAGGTCAACCTCTTCAATTCTGAGAAGCATTGGATGGTGGTGGAAAGAGTGACCTAGGTCTGGAGAGGGTCCCATCCTGGCTGGGTGACGATGTAGCTCCAGTGGAGCGAGCCCTACCCTGTATGAGGTACAGGTGGTATCTCTGCCTGGGACTGTTCACCCTCAATCACAGTGAAGGCAGTGTCTTTCATTGGGAAGCTGATCCTTGGAAGGATGGAGAAGTTTTCCAAAACGATAGGCACAGAATCATAATGTGGACCCTGGCCCACCCACTGTAAACTTAGACCTTCTTCCCTCATCCTCCAGGCCCCAAACAACCCCTCCCCCCATCCAATACCCCGAGCACCCCAGGGGTTGTAGAGAAGGTTCCAGGAGTTCAGTGATCCTAGTTCTGGCTGGGAATCCAGAGACATTGCCCATCTTGTCATTGTCATTATCTGTCACTTGAAGGTCAAAGCGCCCCTACCTGCATGGATGGACCTCTGTGGTGCTTTTGGTCCTGAGTTCCTATATGATCTCTCAAGCCATATTTGGAGGGAACATTAGAATTCCCAGACCCCCAAGGTGGGCTGGGCTAAGGGACCACAGTCCCCTCTTAAAGGGCTCGTGTCCATCCTGCATCACGTCTGCAGTCTCTTCTGGAGTCCCTCTGAATTTATCTGGGTTTTTCTACCTTTGGAACCTTTTCTCACTCACTTTTCCCATCAGTTTTAAGAGTGGGACCCTGAAAAGCTGTTTCGAAGCTCTGAATGTTAGGATGGCAGTGTAGGCAAGGGGTATACACTGAGCTGCAGTGGTTGGGCCAAGGCAGCCTCTGCCCCAGGGCTGGGCATCTCTCCAACCAGCTTGGAGGTATTTCGCCATCCCTCTCGGGCAAGGGAGGTGTGTAGTGGGAGCCAGCCTTGCTGTGGTTGGCTCTGCCCTGTGGGGAGGGGGCTAGATGGGAAGAGAAAGGTGGAGTTAGAAGCAGGAGTGTCCCGGGGAAGGAGTGACCTCCCAGGGGTCAGGGGAGGGTGTATCAACATGGTCTGGACCTCACCAGGGGAGCTCTGAGTGTGTCCATCAGGGGCCAGATGGGCATCTCCCCACGGGCCAGGCCCCCTCTGCAAGCTATTTCTCATCCCTTGGAGTAGGATTCTAAGACAGGTCTTATGCTAATTTGGGGGGCATTAGTGATGAGCCCCCTGCAATCAGGTAGACCTGGTTGTGAATTACTCAGCTCTTTGGACTTGGAGCCAGAGATGCCCTGTCTGTCCATGGGAACCACAGCCTGGATATAGGCATTGTGAGGATTAGACAAGATGAGGTTCTGAAAGTATTGGCACATGGGAAGGCTTCATGAGTCGTGATAGTGGTGGTTGTGATTTACTTTGCAATCCCACCCAGTGGAGTTCTGGGATCCTTCCCCAGGACCTGGTTCATTTATCTAGAAGGCTCTCCACTCCAGTCCTAGGGTCCTCACCATGCATGATGGTTGGGGGTGGGTAATGCTGGGGCATATACGCCTTTGTGCTTGAGTGTCTTAGGGTTACCCTTAGAGCAGTACCTCACTACCCTGGTGAAAGGAGCTAACACTCAGGGACACCAGACTCAGCACTACCCACCTCTCTGGCCTTTCTGTCCCTCGTGCTTACACTTGGGGGTTCTCTCTTTTTGTGCATGGTTGAGGGTGGCTGTCTCCAGCCCAGCTCAAAGGCCACCTTCTCTGATCAACACCTCCCCCCCAATCCATTCATTTATTCATGCATTCATTCATTCAAAAAGTAGTTACTGAGCACCTAAAATGTACCAGACTCTGCGCTGGGTTCTGGGAATATAGCAAGGAATAAGACAGATAAACAAGACACATGTGGTCTCCATCCTCATGAAGGTTACAATCCAGTGGGGAGTCAGACAAAAGACAAGAAGGGAAGTGCTATATAGGAAATAAACAGGGCCATGTGACTTTTTAAAAATCGGGAGAGGAGAAGGCCTGTAATAGGCCGGGTGGGTGAGCTGTCGGCCACCTTTGCAGAGAGCCGGTCCAGGAGCCTTCTGCCCCTTTCCCACCTCTCAGCTCTCAGCCTCTCTGCCTGCAAGTCTCCCGAGGGGTCGGGTGGTCCCTGTGCATCATGTCCTCTCATGATTCGCCCTGCAAGGCCCCCTGACTGGTCCATCTCGGCACTTCACAGCACGTAGCACAGTGATGAAGCCCCTGTGGGCCAGAGAAATGTTTATGGGATGATTTACATCTTAATCAATCTGTAACCAGATCACACATTTGGTTTAATCATCATTTCCCCAAGTAGAAAGCCAAAAATAAATACCAGTAAACTGGTACTATTTTCCTTGTGGTTTTATTTAACGATAATTTCTCAAAGGCTTCCCTTGTGCTGTATACATACCTGCATTTGTGCCGCGTGCTCCCCAGGAGGAGGAAGCTCTTTGCCTGCTCCATTTTCACAGATACAGACACTTACTATGCAGCAGGCACTGTTCCTCTTGCTTTACAAAGACTCCCATGAATTCTCACAGCAACCCTAGGAAGTAGGTGCTGCCATCACCACGCTCCACTGGGAGTTCAGTGACTTGCTCCAGGCCACACAGAAGCAAGGAGTGGGCTGGGATTTGAAATCAATATTTGGCAAAGGTGGTAGGCCATAGCTGCCACCCTCTGTGCTTCTTGCTGTCACAGACCAGTGAGCAGGCGAGGGAGGAGGAACCCAGGCGGGGTGACCCTGAGCCTGTCTTTTTACGCATTGGACCGTGTGCTCAGACTGCTTTCTGCCTTCTTGTGGCTGTTGTCCCTCCAGGTGAGCAGAGCTGGGGAGCCACGGTGAAGTTGATTGGGCTAGCTGACAATCCTGTACCCACCACTCTCTAATTCATATAGCGGCACATGGTAACATACTACATACAGGCACGTGGCAAAATATCCTGACTGTACAAAAAGGACACATGCAGTGGGAAAGGAGTTTCTGCCTTCGGTCCAGCACCCTCGTCAGTGGCAACCACTGCTCCTAGGGTCTTCCAGAAACACGCTATGTGTCTCCCTGCCCCACCTTGGGTAATTTACAGATGTTCTGCAGGCCACTTTTTTCCCTTGACACATCTTGGAGATGTAGCCTGTTTTCCAAGAGAACACACAGCTTCACCTTGTTCTCTGTATAGGGCTGCCTGCATGTGGCCCTACAGTGGCCACGTGTGACCGTGCCATCACTTACCTGGGCCCTGCCAGGCATCAGGCTGTCCCCAGCCTTCAGCTACCACAGACAGCGCTGAGCAACTATCCTAATGCACGCACACTTGAATCCCTGCACAGATATCTGTTGGATACATTCCTAGAAGTGCAGAAGCTTTGTTCAACAGATGTGTACATTTTAATGTGAGAGATTGCCAAATTGCCTTCCAAAGAGAGTGTACAAATTTAAACTCTCACTTGTTGTCAAACTGGTGGATCTTTACTGATTTCATAGGTAAAAAAATGGATTCTCACTGCAGCTTTTATTGCAGATGAAAGGGATTCCAGAAGGGAATTCTGATATGAATAGCAAACAAAATTCCTGGGAAAGCAGCTTTATTCTATTTCATTATTTTGTTAAATAGTAAGAGCACAGTATAGGTGCTGTTTTATTCACTTTCATCTGGTGGCGTGCAGGGAGAATCCAGCCAAGAGGAGAGAGGAGAGAGACAGTGCTTAAAAGAATTTACTGAACAGAGGTTGGTATGCAAGAGATTTCATGTTAAAAATTAGATTTATGCCTTCTTGCGCAAAGACCTTGAAAACCACTTCTTGGCAGCCCCTCTCACCACAGTAATCAACCAAACAGTGCTTGAGTGGCTGCCAAGCCTCCCAGCTGGGTGTGGACACAGCTGGTGGTCCTGATGGCAAGGACCCTTTAGCCGTTCCAGCCAGTTCCAGCCCACCAGGGGCTCTGGCAGCAGCACCTCCCACCAAGGCGGCTGTTCTGGGTCTCAGAGCCAGAGATGCATACGTGCCTGACGTGAGTTCAGAAGTGAAGTTTGGCCCAGAGGATGGGGAATTGCAGGGGAGAATTGGCAAACATACAGCGCTCTTGTAAAAGAATTTCGGATTTAAAAGAGTTGGTATTTTTCCTTTCAAAACATTTAAAACAATTTATGCATATATTTGTTTGATGACCACCTCTCATTCTGACTATAAGGATCATATATGTTTTATTTTCCTTGATATTCGTAAGACCTAACAGAGTGAATGCCACGTAGGAAAAAGCCTCTAGATATTTTGAAAAGAATGAATAAGAGGATGAATCCTGGCCAAACAAATAAATAAAAAGAAGTTGGCGAACACAGTAGATTGTATATAAAACTATGTATTATTTTTTTAAGGCTTAAAGCCAACAAAGGAGACAAGGCCACTGAACAAAATAGAATAAAAAAATATATATCTTTTATTCCATGCTTATGGGAGAAAAATAGACAATAATTTGACTTTTGGAAATATACATTGTCTCCCCTCAGCCCTCCCCCCCCAAAAAAAAAGAGTTGGTGTATGGGCCTTTGTGTCATCTGCAATGCCTGTTAGCTCCCCTTTGTGAGGGTGCAGGTATAACTCTAGAACAATTCCCAAGGTGCCAGGAGAGTTTTGCAGTTTAAAAGACTACAAAAATGGTTTGTGAGTTGCTCCATCCTTCATATAGCCATCTCCCATAGCTATGTGCTCTTTACATTGACTGGAATTTGACGATATCCCTCCAGGGAACTTCCTGATTTTTTTGCAGAAAAATTAATGTTATAGAAAGTTTTACCTAAGCACAGATTATGGTGATGGCTACACAACTCTGTGAATATACTTAAAAACCATTGCATTGTACACTTTAAATGGGATAATATTATGGTATGTGACTTGTATCCCAATGAAGCTGTTAAAATTTACATTAAAAAGTAGCTGTCTTTTTTTTTATATATATGTAAGGTGACAAAAATACATCCTCTGACCAGAAGTGTTTAGGTTTGAAGCGTAGGGTAAATTGTGAGCTCTTGAAGCACAGATGCTCAGCTGGGGAAGCGCTTCTCACCTGACCTGGAAGACAAAAATAGCTGACTGCCAAAATTATCCTTGGCCATTTTTAAAAGAAAACGTCTGTAACTGCTCAGAAACCACAGTGTGCATGTTTTTAAATATAAACCCTGCCCCTTAATACTCGTGTGCAAATATATCCTGTGTACAGTAGCATACAGTACCTAGGAATGCAAAATATAATTTTTAGCACTGTATAATTTCATCACCTTTTTTTTTTGACTGTGTCTAGATTAATTTTAGCAAGTTAAATTTCATATGATGTGACCCTACTTACTGCTTAGGAATATAATATTTACTTTAATCATTTAGTTTAAATCATTTAGTTTAATCATTCATTCAAATATACTATATTGACTTGAATATAATCTAGAGACATTACAGATATTACAGAGATATGACATGTGGTTTGCTGTATAATCGCGATCATCCCTTAGTTATCTGCAGGCAGGTTGTCCTCTCCAAGGTTTATCTCTGGCAAATTTTTTCCCCAGTTTTATTGAGATATAATTGATGTATTACATTGTATAAGTTTAAGATATACAACATAATGATTTGTATATGTATATATGTATTGGTATGTGTTACATATATATGTGTATATGTATATACATATTGCAAAATGATTACCCCAATAAGATTAGTTAACATTCATCACCTCACATAGCTAAAAGTTTTTCACTGTGATGAGAACTTTTAAGATCTGCTCTCTTAGCAACTTTCAAATATACAATAGAATATTAACTATAGCCACCATGCTGTACATTATATCACCAGAATTTATCTTATAACTGGAAGTTTGTACCTTTTGACCACCTTCACCTAATTCCCTCACCTCTCATCCCCCAACTCTGGCAACCGCCAATCTGATTTCTTTATCTATTGAGTTAGTTTTTTTGTTAGATTCTATATAAAAGTGAGATCATACAGTATTTGTCTCTCTCTGTCTGACTTATTTCACTTAGCATATTGCCCTCAAGATTCATCCATGTTGTCACAAATGGCAGGATTTCCTCCTTTTTTATGGCTGGATGATATTCCATTAATATTACATATATAGGGCTTCCCTGGTGGCTCAGTGGTTAAGAATCCGCCTGCCAATGCAGGGCACATGGGTTTGAGCCCTGGTCCAGGAAGATCCCACATACCGTGGAGCAACTAAGCCCATGTGCCACAACTACTGAGCCTGCTCTCTAGAGCCCACGTGCCACAACTACTGAAGCCCATGCGCCTAGAGCCCGTGCTCCGCAACAAGAGAAGCCACTGCAACGAGAAGCCCACAACCAAGAGTAGCCCCCACTCGCTGCAACTAGAGAAAGCCCGCCCACATCAACCAAGACCCAACGCGGCCAAAAATAAATAAATAAAATTAATTAATTAATAAAAAAATATTACATATATATTCCATGGCTACTTTATCCATTCATCCGTCAATGGACACTTAAGTTGTTTCCATGTCTTGGCTATTGTAAATAATGCTGCAATGAACATGGGGGTGCAGTTACAGGTATCTGGCAATTTTTAAATTTTGCTCAGACCTTTCTGTCATCCCAGAAAAATGTAGAGAAAACTTAAAAATAATAAAAATTAAAATTGAAAAAATAAACCTTCTTTTAACCCTATTCATCCCCGAGGCAGTGCTGCCCAGAGGTTAGGATCATTTAAGTCCTAAAATCAGGTCTCTTTGGTTCCACTCCTGACTCTGGCCCAGTTCCAGAAGGTAAGGGGAGGGTAATGGCAGGTCCAACCTCTAAGACTGCTTCGAGCTTTGATTGATACCTGTGTAGCAATGCTTAGCCCAGTGCCTGGCATATAGTGAGTTCTCAATAAGAGTTCCCTTTTCACGATCCATACTATTGCTTCCCTGCTTAATACAGATTCATGGTCATTCTATCCACATACATTTATTGAACAAGGACCATGTGCCAAGACGCCTGTGACCTTGTCAGGGGATGTAGATGTCTCAGGATGTAAGTAGATGTCTCAGGATGTAAGAGCAGGTGAACACTTCTGGCCGGGGCCTGGACAAGCCTGCCCTGGGAGGTGGGGTTGGACCTGAACTTTGAGAAGGGAAGGTTTTCCCGTGTAGGGCAAAAGGACAGAGGGGTAATGGGATGGGACACTCACAGAGCAGGATAGAGACAGACCAAGGGTCTGTAGTCTCAAGCAGGGGAGTGGAGGAGTTTGGAAAGAACCAACATGATGACTGTTTCCTCCTATTTGGGAAAATGTTATTTTAATATATGAATGCAGAAAATAAAGCCAAACAAAATCTTCTAGGCTGGTGGGCCTCCCTTGAAGATAAGGATTCTCTATGAGGCCAAGAGATGATTTTATGTTTGCTGTCATAAAAGTAGTGCTTATTGATGGTAATGCTCCAAGCATTAGGGCCAAGTGGAAAGTGGAGCAAAGGCCCCAGCCCCTGTTCCTACCTGTCGCAGGAGGCTGGGGTGACCTCCTTTTGACTCTTCTCAGGTGTGTTCTGTGCAAACCAAGGAGTCCACATAGCGGGGACTTCCAGATGGCCCTAGGTGGTTGCTTTGTTTTGCTGATCTTTTCTATTATAAATGTTGCCACAATGAAAGGCGTCTTCTGCGAGTATGTCCATAGGAGAAATTCTCCACGGTGGAATTGCAAGGCCATGGTGTGTGCGTGTGTTCTTCACATGCTTTGTGAGTCCTTTTGTCACTGCAGGAGGGCTGCATACAATGTCCTTCTAGAAGCAGGAAGGGAGTTCTGCTCTTCTTCCATTACGCCTGGGGAAGGCCACACCTTCTTCTGCAGGCAGCCTGGAAGCCCTTCAGTGATGCGCCTCCAGTGGTATCTGTTTCCCCAGAAGTGTTTTCTTCTAAACATGAACCAAGTGTTTTGTAAACATATGGTTTTCCCTTCTTTTAACAGGAATCTTCGCCTACATGAACTACAGAGTCCCCCGGACAAGGAAGGAGATTTTCGAAACCCTCATCAAGGGACTGCAGCGGCTTGAGTATAGAGGCTATGACTCAGCAGGTAGGCTCTGCAAGCTGCTGCCATATAAACATAATGCTTGTTCATTAAAGAAATTTGAAAATTCCTATAGAAAAGTAGAAAGAAAAAACAAGGGTTAAAAAAATATCTATCAAAAGCACCCCCCATCAATATCTGTGTCCCTCCTCTGGTCGTCTGGGGTCTGGGGACGGTAGAGGTGTCATGCAGATATTTATTGTTTTATCTAATTATAATTATGCAATTCTGTAATTTTGTATTCTTCTTCTTTCACTTACCTTGTTTTTTTCCATTACCCTAAACACTTCCTAACATAATCTTTCTAAGTGGCTGCACAGTCCTCCACTGGATGCCTATCTCAGAGTTTACTCCTTCATCCACATAACAGGTGGATATTTAGTCTGTTTCCCATTTTTAATTAAGCAGCCTTAGGAGAAAAAGGAGAGCCAGATAATTATATATTCCTATAAATTCTTAACAGAAAGCAAGTCAGATGAAAGATTGCAGGAACACTAGTGCAATGGAAACACCAGCTAAAGTAGCAGAATGCAAAGTGCACAAATGTCCTTAAATGAGCCCGCTGCCTTTGGCGGCAGACGTGGTGGCACCTCTCCCGCAGGCAAACTCCAAGAATTACCCTGGTTAGAAGCCGAGGTGAGGCAACCACAGCCTGGGTTTCAGGCACATGTTCCCTGATTGCTGGTTAGCACTGTCACAGTCACAGCCTCCTCTTTCCAAGTCAATATCCTAACACTGTCTAGTTCTCTTCTGGGCAGCAAGCCTGGGGAATAAGAACTAATAAATCCACAGTTCTGTATAGCCCTCACCCAGGGTCATTCCCTGTAATGAAGCATGGGAGACAAAACTTAAATTCCAATACAAAAAAATCATGTTTATGTTACAGGTGTGGCAATCGATGGAAATAACAACGAAGTCAAAGAAAGACATATCCAGCTGGTCAAGAAAAGAGGAAATGTCAAGGCTCTTGATGAAGAACTTTACAGTATGTGAAAGACATGCCAAGTCAGAGTAATAAATGCAGCCTGGGTCACTTTAAAATCTTTAATTCCAACAGCATTGGAGACTAAAAATATTAACCTACCCAAGCATGGAAAAATAGGAGGGTTAAGTCCATGTTGCAAAACTGTTTCCCAGAGTGTGGGATGGTTTATTTCAGGTGATGGTGTGCTGAGAATTTTTTTTTCAATATTTAGTACTTATGTATTTTAATTTTTGTGGCAAATGATACTGCTTTTCCATTTATGGTAGGGACCTGTAATTTTCTTTTTAAAGTAAGTTTATTTCAGTTAAGTGAGTTAGGTTACTGATAAGTACTAATTAAAGCAAGGCTCTGGCAGAATTCTCCAGAATGGGGCCTTTGTGGTTGATGGTGGGATGTACTTTTGGTGTAGCTGATGTGTCTTCATGTAATGAAGTCACCTCATGTAACAGTACCATGTCAATGCTTAAAGTGCAGCAAACTTATTTTTCCTTCATCTAGAACAGGACAGCATGGACTTAAAAGTGGAGTTTGAGACCCACTTTGGCATTGCCCACACACGCTGGGCCACCCACGGGGTCCCCAATGCTGTCAACAGCCACCCACAGCGCTCAGACAAAGGCAACGGTATGTAGTATAGCCTTGCTCCCCTGTCCTAGTGGTTGTGCCTGGCCCTGACCTGTGCCAGGGTTGATCCACACCCACCACCAACTGGCTTCTCAGCGTCCCTGTCTTCCCCGAGTATCCAAACTGTTGGCACTGGGCCCCAGAAAGGAGGCAAATTCAACCTGACCCCTGGATAGCGCTGACCCCGCAGGCATCCACAGGAAAACAGTGGCACTTCCCATGAATGCCTTTGGCTCTGGGGACCCAGCCTGAGTGGGACTTGGTGGTGTAAAGGGTTGAAGGCCTGGGCACTGTTCCTCAGTTAGGGACAAGGGTGTTCCAGAGGGCTGGGCACTTGAGGAAAGATTGGGGTTCCTTCCTCGTCCAGCTATACCCATCCCTGACCCTGAAGAGAGTGGTCCTGAGCCAGGGCAGGTGGCAATGCTGATCTTGTTTAACGTCTGAGGTGCCTGCTCCAATCCTGGTTCCTGTAACGAGGGCCACCCAGTTCTCCCAATTCCCCCCTCACCATGTCAGCCCCAGCCCATGGGTCCACATCACTTGCCTGAGCCCCCAGGACAATTCTTTTTGTGGTGGTTCTTTTAAATGATGTCCCAGTCTCCTCTCATGGGGGAAGGACTGGTAGGTCTGGAGTTCCCACTGGAAGCTCTCAGGGACTCTGTGGTCAGCACCCAGGGGTGTCAGGGCCTCTGGCAGTAGGACACATGGGCATATGAGGAGAGAGGGCATAATCCCTGACTCCTCCCAGGGCTCCAAGGGCAGACGAGGGTCTAAGACATCATCTGGGCCTTCTAGTGGGTCTCCACTCTGGGTTGGGCCTGGTCAGGTCAGAAGCCCCCATGACCCACACCTGGGCATGATGCGAGAGGGTGTCCAGTGGAGAGAATGATTTCTGGAGTCAGCTGGGATCCCCCACCCCAAGCCGACTCCACTGGAGTCAGCTGGGATCCCCCACCCCAAGCCGACTCCAGAATGTGGCATAATGCAGGTTCTTGCCAAGCCTCATATTAGAGTAGGGATCAGACACGTAAGAGTAGTTGTAGGGTATTTACTATTAGCTAAACACTTGACAAGCCTCACTGCCATGAATTGTCTTGGAAGTCAGGCCACAGGAGAGAGCAGCACCTCCCTGGTCAGTGTCCTTTGCCCCTGTGGACACTGCAGTGCCTGGAGGCAGCTCACCCTGCCCGATTTGGAAAGGAAAGCCTCCCGGAGAGAACAGGAGGGCCCCATGCACCTCTCTCATCAGAGCAGCCAGAGATAGTACAGGGACCAGTCTATACATACACCTACATGGTCAGAGACTTGGGTAGTGAGGTTTCTTTGCTGGGGACCATTCCTTGCATCTGGTCCATGCCCTGAGCCATGAGATGCCCCACTACAGGGGCAGGCACCCTACACTCAGGAGGGGGACAATAGACCCCACGGTGCTGAGGACCTAGGATATACATCCAACCAAACCCCAAGCCAGATGCAGAGGCTGGTCCCTGGAGCAACAGTGTTACTGAGGTAACACACTGTACCGAGACCATGTGCCCTGAAATGTCGCCACCTCAACCCCAGCCTCCTGCCCACTGAGATGATAGGGTGAACCCCCGCTTCACTGCAGACAGTGATTCTGTGTCCCCAGAGCAGCTAGGCTCCAAGGAGATTGCCCCCACACCCAAATTTGGAAATGCCTGCCGTGACTCAGGATGAGTAATTGAAGAAAATAAAACAACATGGGAAATAAGAAAAGATTTGTAAAATTTCTCTAACGACTCATCAGTGATATCTGAAGAGCATACTTTTAAGGAAGACTTACACCCAGCAACTACATTGCATACAAAAATTACACAAAGAAGTTTTCACAAAGAAAACACAGATTCTAGGAAACAAATTAATGAT
This sequence comes from Balaenoptera borealis, assembly GCF_965194805.1. Classification (NCBI taxonomy): domain Eukaryota; kingdom Metazoa; phylum Chordata; class Mammalia; order Artiodactyla; family Balaenopteridae; genus Balaenoptera; species Balaenoptera borealis. Next base: position 166,788,402 of record NC_138867.1, read on the forward strand.
GAGAAGTTAAGACAATAGGCTGAGATGAAAGAAAATGTGACAGGGTTAAGAAAATAATGTGAAGAAACACAGTCACAATAGATATGAAAAAAATGGAGGACGGGATTGTTGTGAAGACAGTTAATAGATAATGAAGGCTTAATCATCCCTTTTGACATAAATACCAAAGCCTATTTCATGCTACTGTAGGCCACAAGTCAGAGCTCAGTGCGCGGCCAGGTTGGTGGATGCTTTTTATCAAAAGAGAAATGTGTTATTTCCTCGGGTTTAAATTGTAGTCATGGCAGATGTCAGCTCTAATCTCTGTAAGTGAAGTTTGCTTATCACAAGTGTCTGTATGAACAGAGTTTGTAGGTTTCAAGCTGTCAAATTGTCTTTCTTCACATCTGACTTGAACTTCATTTCTTCATAGCATTTCTCTCTTGACTTCCAGAATTCGTGGTCATCCATAATGGGATCATTACAAATTACAAAGACCTGAGGAAATTTCTGGTAAGATACTTCCCCCGGGTGACATCTAAGTCAAGTGGTATTGGTCTTTCCCAGAAATTTTCCAACCAGCTCATTTCCCTCCAGAAAAAAAGGCAGAAGCTGATTGAGGTCCACTCTTGGCCACATCACCACATTAGACACAAAACTCATCCCCAGCTCAGGCTCCTCCCCAGATCTTGCTGGAGGAGAGAGCAGGGCATTCTCATTTACCTCAAAGGCCGTTGCAGAGTCAGAGCAGAATCAAAAAAACATGAACTTCTTTTTATTAAAGTGTCTGCACTGAATAACATACCAACTCATGCACCAAATGGAATGTGGGGTGGGAAGGCAGGCGGCAAGTGCTTCAAGTATGAAGAGGTTGTGGTATTGGTTGGGAGGTGGGTGGATTTGATTCAATGTGTTTGATCATTTTGATTGCTGTTATTTTGCAATGTCCAGATTAATGGCAAGGACAAGCTTCTGAGGCGGGATGATCTCAGGGAAGACTACAATGACTCAGCTGTGTTAGGCTGTGGGATTCAGGCAAACATTTCTCATCCCTTCCCCATTTTCCTTGTTCTTGCCTTAAGTCACTCCAAGGACAAGTCATAAGGGAGGAGAGGGAGCTGGCCAGGCCAGCATTGCACAACAACCATTATCTGACACTCTGTCCAACCAAATATTCCAGGAAAGCAAAGGCTATGAGTTTGAGTCAGAAACAGATACAGAGACCATCGCCAAGCTGATTAAATATGTGTTCGACAACAGAGAAACTGAGGACATTACATTTTCAACACTGGTCGAGAGAGTCATTCAGCAGCTGGTGAGTTACAAGTCTCACCTATCTAAATCATCCCTTCATTCCTTCAGTTTTTATAAACACTTATTAGGCAAACTTGCACCAAGTACCTGAGGATTAAAGATGGCTCATCTACAGTGCCTGGCCTTAAAATGTTACATCCTTGTAGAATTGGGAGAAGTTCTGAGGTTTTGGTAGTAAACATCAAATAGAAACTGCTTTGCTTCATTTTAACATCTCTGAAATGGTGATAGGCCTTCTGATCTGTGGCTTCTACCAATGGTGTGTTGCACAAGGGACCTTGATTGTGGCAGTTCATGTTGTCATCTTATCAGTTGACTTGTGTGCATTGTTGACTTGTGCGCATACATACCCAAGATGAATTTAACTGATGTTGGAGACTTAGAATTGTAGTCTTTCCTCCTGTTTCAGTAAAGCAGTTATTCGTCATGTGGGAGAAATGCCCACAAGTCCTTACTGAGTGGAGCTGGAAGGAAGGAAGAGGAAATAAAGACAGCAGGTGTGGACTTTTGAGAAGTTTGGTTGTAGAAGAAGAAGGGTGCAAAGAAATGGCCCAGTGAAGGGAGAGGGTTGCAGTTCTGAGGCAGGATTGTATTTTTGTGGTAGGAGATATCAGATCATGTCTGTGTGCTGAAATGAATGATCCAAGTGGGAGAAAGAGATTGGTGATGTCCCAGAGAGTTGGACCTATGGAACAAGGTCCCTGCAAAGGGGCACATGGTGGAGGGATTGTCCAAGAGAGACACGTCCTTGGAGGAGGAGGTAGAGCAGACCCAGGCCCTCCATGGGACGGTGGAGGGAGGAGGAGAGGGCTCCAGACTTCCTAGAATCCATCCTTCTGAGCATCAGAGCTGTCCAATAGCTCCCCTGAGATGGGGACAGCTTGGAGAGAGTGTTCAGGGCCGAGGATCTAGAACATCTGGGGTCAGAGGCTGCTTTGGGTACAACACTGTGGTTTAAAATATATGACCCTTTGGTGTTTTCAGTCTTTTTTTAAAAGTAAGTCAAACCCTTTGCCCTGTGACTCCCACTTTGGGGGACCTTAATTTAGAGGACATATTTATAAATAAAAGCCTGTCCCATAACTAGTGTACAGTAAACCAATTTAGTTTTGCAGCATAGTACTTTCTCTTTTCCATCTGTAATTTTAAATTTTGGAAATGTCTCTCAGTGATGGCACTTTTAAACTTCAGCGATATATCTGAAGCAACACAGGGCTCTTTTTGGCAGAGAACGGGAAGAGTTTTTCTATTTAGTCCTACTTCATTGCTGACAAAACCAGCAGGGTGAATGTCAGGCTCCTCAGGTTCTGTCTAAAGCCCCTTCATTTTGGGCAGTTTGAAAGGCCCTTAGGGACCTGGAGATGCTGGCCCCGGGGTCTCTCTGGTTGTGTGACTGAGTTGGCAAACTGGACATAGCATGAGGCCATGAGGTCTGCCTAGGTTTCCAAACCTTGGAAATCCAGATTTATAGCTGGCTGTACATAAAGTCAAGTACGGTCATGATTAGTACAGGATGGTCAGAATGTAGGAGAGAATTTTGCATTGAACTTTTAAATAGGAAGAGCATTTGGAGTTTTGAGTTAGGAGAACTATATTCTAACTCTGGTTTGTACAAACCAACAAGCTGAGGCACAGAGCACAAATGGCAGTCATTGCCATAGAAATAATAATTATAACAACTCACACTTCTGATGTGTCTCTATTATGTCAGGCACTGTTCTAAGCACTTAAAATGCATTAGCTCACAGAAGCCATACAAGGTAGGACTATTCTCATTTCCATTCACCATGAGGCACAAAGAAGGCTGCCGTGATTGCCCAGTTAAGGGGTGGAGCCACGATTTGAACCCAGGCACTAACGTGTGTTGAGCTAAACTTAGGTCGTGGATTAGCCCCTTTAATCCTCACAATTGCTCCCTGAGTAGGTACCATCCCTGAGGCCCAGGGCAGGACCCCTGGCTACGGTTCTCATTTCCTGAGGTTCTAACTGCAGCAGTCCACCCAGGTCATCACAGAGCTGGGAGCTGTTCCTTGTGGACCTGGACAGGGAGGTTTATATTGCTCACAATGAAATCCACAAGTTCTGGTCTTTGATACTTGATTGTGGTACTGCCTGTTTCACTTTCCCCTCCTGACATCACCCTGCGCAAGCTGTCCTATATTCAGCACCCTGAGTGAGTGACCCCAGGACTGCCCGCAGTGAAGAGGCTCCCAGGGAGAGCTGTCTGGGGTAGTGGGCTGAGGTGCAGCAACCTAGCTTAGCCAGAGTAAGTTGTTCCTCACTCTCCTTTCCCGTCTTTTCAGGAAGGCGCATTTGCATTGGTTTTCAAGAGCATCCACTACCCCGGAGAAGCCGTGGCCACAAGGTGAGACAGAACGCATTGACATTTCCAGCAACAAATAAATAAAATAAAATCACTTAGCTTGAGGCACAAAAGAGAAGTAGGGCCCCTGGCAAAACAGAAGGTGCTCACTCTATCTAAGGGACAACTGTGGCTTAGCCACAGAGAATGTACCCCACCATCTCTGTGGCTGGAGCTTCTGATTTTTTTAAAGAGAAACTAGAAAGTTGGATTTTTATTTGAAATCTCTACACTTTTTTTTTAGAAATTGACAACAAATTCAAACTAAAAATAAAGTTGTATAGCAAGGGCAGGTCCAGGTTTCAGGTCAACTTCAGAGATTCCCTTTAGAAAAAGCATGCAAAATTATGAACATGAAATTAGGAACAAAAATGAATGTTGACTCAGAGGCAAAGAATATACAAATCAATTTTCACTGCAAAGTAAAGGAGCTGTTACAGTGGAGGATTACTGGGCTGAATGTCAATATTATGACATAGTATGAGTGTGTTTCATGTTTGGTAATTGCAATCATTGTTGCTTTTGTTGTGGTCATCCATGTACAATGCCTGGTGTCAGTCTATTTATCTCTTGTAAAAATAAAATATAGTGTGTGTGTGTGAAAAAAAAAAAATGAATGTTGATTTGAATCCAGTAAAGAAGAGGCCTTGAAGGCCAAGAGCTCAAGCTTTATCACCTTCATGCCAGGTGTGATCCAGGAATCAGCTGAGAGGGCCTGGGTCAGCCCATATGTCCTTCTGTTAGAGCCCTGTGGCCCCCAGCAATGTGTGGATTCACACAAATGGGCATGTGAGTGCCATCCTATAATTTTATATTCAGATGGGTGGATTATCCACCCATCCATCCATCTGTCCATCCACTCATTTGTCTATCTACCCATTTATCTGTCCATCTATCTATCCATCTGTCTATCCATCCATCAATCAATCTGACCATCTATCTACCCATCTATCTATCCATCCATCCAACTAATATTTGTTGAGTATTTACTGTGTACTGGGCCCTGGCGACCTAGTGACACCCAACCTGGTCCTACCCTTAAGGTAGCAGTCCCCAACCTTTTTGGCACCAGGGACCAGTTTCATGGAAGTCAGTTTTTCCACAGACTAGTGGCAGGGGGAATGGTTTCAGGATGATTCAAGCACATTACATTTATTGTGCACTTTATTTCTATTATTATTACATTGTACAACTCACCATAATGCAGAATCGGTGGGAGCCCTGAGCTTGTTTTCACTTGCCACTCACCAATAGGGTTTATTTATTTATTTATTTTCTAATAGCTTCTTCTTTTTTTTTTTTTAAACATCTTTATTGGAGTATAATTGCTTTACAATGGTGTGTTACTTTCTGCTTTATAACAAAGTGAATCAGTTATACATATACATATGTTCCCATATCTCTTCCCTCAGGCGTCTCCCTCCCTCCCACCCTCCCTATCCCACCCCTCTAGGTGGTCACAACCACCGAGCTGATCTCCCTGTGCTATGCCGCTGCTTCCCACTATCTATTTTACATTTGGTAGTGTATATATGTCCATGCCACTCTCTCACCCTGTCACATCTTACCCCTCCCCCTCCCCATATCCTCAAGTCCATTCTCTAGTAGGGCTGTGTCTTTATTCCCGTCTTGCCACTAGGTTCTTCATGACCTTTTTTTTTTTTTTTCCCTTAGATTCCATATATATGTGTTAGCATACGGTATTTGTTTTTCTCTTTCTGGCTTACTTCACTCTGTATGACAGACTCTAATTCCATCCACCTCACTACAAATACCTCCATTTCATTTCTTTTTATGGCTGAGTAATATTCCATTGTATATATGTGCCACATCTTCTTTATCCATTCATCCGATGATGGACACTTAGGTTGCTTCCATGTCCTGGCTATTGTAAATAGAGCTGCAATGAACATTTTGGTACATGACTCTTTTTGAATTATGGTTTTCTCAGGGTATATGCCCAGTAGTGGGATTGCTGGGTCGTATGGTAGTTCTATTTTTAGTTTTTTAAGGAACCTCCATACTGTTCTCCATAGTGGCTGTATCAATTTACATTCCCACCAACAGTGCAAGAGGGTTCCCTTTTCTCCACACCCTCTCCAGCATTTATTGTTTCTAGATTTTTTGATGATGGCCATTCTGACCGGTGTGAGATGATATCTCATTGTAGTTTTGATTTGCATTTCTCTAATGATTAAGGATGTTGAGCATTCTTTCATGTGTCTGTTGGCAATCTGTATATCTTCTTTGGAGAAATGTCTATTTAGGTCTTCTGCCCATTTTTGGATTGGGTTGTTTGTTTTTTTGTTATTGAGCTGCATGAGCTGCTTGTAAATGTTGGAGATTAATCCTTTGTCAGTTGCTTCATTTGCAAATATTTTCTCCCATTCTGAGGATTGTCTTTTGGTCTTATTTATGGTTTCCTTTGCTGTGCAAAAAAAAAGCTTTTAAGTTTCATTAGGTCCCATTTGTTTATTTGTGTTTTTATTTCCATTTCTCTAGGAGCTGGGTCAAAAAGGATCTTGCTGTGATTTATGTCATAGAGTGTTCTGCCTATGTTTTCCTCTAAGAGTTTGATAGTGTCTGGCCTTACACTTAGGTCTTTAATCCATTTTGAGTTTATTTTTGTGTATGGTGTTAGGGAGTGTTCTAATTTCATACTTTTACATGTACCTGTCCAGTTTTCCCAGCACCACTTATTGAAGAGGCTGTCTTTTCTCCACTGTATGTGCTTGCCTCCTTTATCAAAGATAAGGTGACCATATGTGCGTGGGTTTATCTCTGGGCTTTCTATCCTGTTCCATTGATCTATGTTTCTGTTTTTGTGCCAGTACCAAACTGTCTTGATTACTGTAGCTTTGTAATACAGTCTGAAGTCAGGGAGCCTGATTCCTCCAGCTCCATTTTTCGTTCTCAAGATTGCTTTGGCTATTCGGGGTCTTTTGTGTTTCCATACAAATTGTGAAATTTTTTGTTCTAGTTCTGTGAAAAATGCCAGCAGTAGTTTGATAGGGATTGCATTGAATCTGTAGATTGCTTTGGGTAGTAGAGTCATTTTCACAATGTTGATTCTTCCAATCCAAGAACATGGTATATCTCTCCATCTATTTGTATCATCTTTAATTTCTTTCATCAGTGTCTTATAATTTTCTGCATACAGGTCTTTTGTCTCCTTAGGTAGGTTTATTCCTAGATATTTTACTCTTTTGTTGCAATGGTAAACGGAAGTGTTTTCTTAATTTCACTTTCAGATTTTTCATCATTAGTGTATAGGAATGCAAGAGATTTCTGTGCATTAATTTTGTATCCTGCTACTTTACCAAATTCATTGATTAGCTCTAGTAGTTTTCTGGTGGCAACTTTAGGATTCTCTATGTATAGTATCATGTCATCTGCAAACAGTGACAGCTTTACTTCTTCTTTTCCGATTTGGATTCCTTTTACTTCTTTTTCTTCTCTGATTGCTGTGGCTAACACTTCCAAAACTATGTTGAATAATAGTGGTGAGAGTGGGCAACCTTGTCTTTTTCTGATCTTAGTGGAAATGGTTTCAGTTTTTCACCATTGAGGACAATATTGGCTGTGGGTTTGTCATATATGGCCTTTATTATGCTGAGGAAAGTTCCCTCTATGCCTACTTTCTGCAGGGCTTTTATCATAAGTGGGTGTTGAATTTTGTCGAAAGCTTTCTCTGCATCTATTGAGATGATCATATGGTTTTTCTCCTTCAGTTTGTTAATATGATGTATCACGTTGATTGATTTGCGTATATTGAAGAATCCTTGCATTCCTGGAATAAACCCCACTTGATCATGTTGTATGATCCCTTTAATGTGCTGTTGGATTCTGTTTGCTAGTATTTTGTTGAGGATTTTTGCATCTATGTTCATCAGTGATACTGGCCTGTAGTTTTCTTTCTTTGTGACATCTTTGTCTGGTTTTGGTATCAGGGTGATGGTGGCCTCGTAGAATGAGTTGGGGAGTGTTCCTCCCTCTGCAATATTTTGGAAGAGTTTGAGAAGGATAGGTGTTAGCTCTTCTCTAAATGTTTGATAGAATTCGCCAGTGAAGCCATCTGGTCCTGGGCTTTTGTTTGTTGGAAGATTTTTAATCACAGTTTCAATTTCAGTGCTTGTGATTGGTCTGTTCATATTTTCTATTTCTTCCTGGTTCAGTCTCGGCAGGTTGTGCATTTCTAAGAATCTGTCCATTTCTTCCAGGTTGTCCATTTTATTGGCATAGAGTTGCTTGTAGTAATCTCTCATGATCATTTGTATTTCTGCAGTGTCAGTGGTTACTTCTCCTTTTTCATTTCTAATTCTATTGATTTGAGTCTTCTCCCTTTTTCTCTTGATGAGTCTGGCTAATGGTTTATCAATTTTGTTTATCTTCTCAAAGAACCAGCTTTTAGTTTTATTGATCTTTGCTATTATCTCCTTCATTTCTTTTTCATTTATTTCTGATCTGATCTTTATGATTTCTTTCCTTCTGCTAGCTTTGGGGTTTTTTTGTTCTTGTTTCTCTAATTGCTTTAGGTGGAAGGTTAAGTCGTTTATTCGAGATGTTTCCTGTTTCTTGATGTAGGCTTGTATTGCTATAAACTTCCCTCTTAGAACTGCTTTTGCTGCATCCCATAGGTTTTGGGTCGTCCTGTCTCCATTGTCATTTGTTTCTAGGTATTGTTTGATTTCCCCTTTGATTTCTTCAGTGATCACTTCGTTATTAAGTAGCGTATTGTGTAGCCTCCATGTGTTTGTATTTTTTACAGATCTTTTCCTGAAATTGATATCTAGTCTCATAGCATTGTGGTCGGAAAAGATACTTGATACGATTTCAATTTTCTTAAATTTACCAAGGCTTGATTTGTGACCCAAGATATGATCTATCCTGGAGAATGTTCCTTGAGCAACCAATTGGGTTTTGATATGAGTCTGCAAGCAGTTGATTTATTACAGTCTCTGTGCAGTCAAACCTCTCTGCTAATGATAATCTGTATTTGCAGCCACTCCCCAGTGCTAGCATCACCGCCTCAGCTCCATCTCAGATCATCAGGCATTAGATTCTCATAAGGAGCTGGCAACCTAGATCCCTCGCATGCGCAGTTCATAGTAGGGTTTGCACTCCTATGAGAATCTAATGCCACTGCTGATCTGACAGGAGGCAGAGCTCAGGCAGTAATGCGAACGATGGGGAGCGGCTGTAAATATAGATGGAGCTTTGCTCACTTGCCCGCCCGCCACTCAGCGCCTGCTATGTTGCCTTGTTCCTATCAGGCCACGGATCGATACTGTGGCCCGTGGGTTGGGGACCCCTGCCTTAAGGACTGGACAGTTGTGCAGGAGGACAGAGCAGGGCAGAAGATGGTGATGCTCTGTGATGAGGGTTGGGAGGCAGTGCACAGGGGGCCTAAGGGGAAGTAGGTGTCAGCCTGGGGAAGGCAGGCAGAGAAACCAGCGTGAGCAAAGGCAAGGAGCCCAGAGTGACTGTGGCGCTTTAGGGATCTGCAGTTAGGCCAGGATGGTGATGGGGAGGGGCACTGGTGGGACTTGAGGCTCTTCTAGTCTCAGTGTGTGCTTACTGACACCTTTTGTATGCCAGGCATGGGTGACAAGAGCGAACAAGATTGTAGGGACACTGCCCTATGAAACTCGAGAGCTGGTGGGGAGTGGGGAGGTGGGCAGAGGCCCAGCTCTGCAGGATCTAGGTTGCCCTGTGGTTGCAGGCTTCATTGTGAAGGCACTGGGGAGCCACTGAGAATGCACCTGTGGACCAAACTGTCATAGAATCTAGGCAGGAAATTATGTGAATATATTATGATTTTATTTTTTTCTGGGACAGGAACTAATTTACCATTTGGAATTTAAGTCTTTCAAATCATAGAATTATAAAATGCCAGTTGGTCCCCATCAAATTTTGAAACTCCTTTTAAAATCTATTTTCATGTTATTACTAGTTTGCAGAAGAAGATAGTGTGAAGAAGCCGTAAAGCTTTACTTTTCGAAATTGTCTATAATTAATGGCTCTATAACTTCTGGGACAATCTTTGGGATGTCTTGGGAGCACTTTGCACTGGGGACAGGGCTAGATGCGGGGACCCTCTCTTCAGTGCTCAGAGGACATCCAGCCCGGCCCAGGGTGTCAAGGCAATGGGTAACTCGATTCCCTGTTGTCCCTACAGGAGAGGCAGCCCCCTGCTCATTGGAGTGAGGAGCAAATACAAACTCTCCACAGAACAGATCCCCATCTTATACAGGACACGTAAGTTTCTTGAGAAGGACGTGAACAGCGCAGCACTGTTCTGGTGCCGGCAGCTCCCCTCAGAGGCAGGATGCCTTCCTTCACTCTGCTAGGGCCAGGTCCAAAAGGTTTTCATGCAACTGGGACTTGGCTCCAGTTTTTCAAAAGCTTTTTCTTGTGGATATTTTCAAATACATACCAAGTTGAGGGAGCTGCTGCTGTGGTTCTGTTATATAAAGGCACCTGTGCCCTGATTGGAGTGTTGATTTGGTTTGTTTTGTTAATAGCCGATTCAGTGCTCTTACTATTTGGGGATCTTTTACACAATTCGGCTGATGCAGCCAAAGCTAAAAACTGCACATTTCTCCCACACATATTCAAAGGGAAAGTTGGCTTCTTCGTGTTGTTCCAAGAAAATAGTCTAACGGGATTTGTGATCCTTTCCTTCACTTGCTAGGCAATATTGAGAATGTGAAGAATATCTGTAAAACAAGGATGAAGAGGCTGGACAGCTCGACCTGCCTTCATGCTGTAGGCGATAAAGCAGTGGAATTCTTCTTTGCTTCTGATGCAAGGTAGCTACACCTTGTTTCCTTTCTTTCCTAGGATTATGTAATCAAGAATGACTGGCTAAACACCCCCATTTCTTACTTACTCCCCCGTTTGAGCTGTTTTCTCAAGGGTCAGCAAGGGGAAGCGGTGATGGCAGATTTCAGCTCTTGGTGGCCCTCCTGAGGGAATCCTTGCCCAGTGAGCACTTTTTACATGGCTGTCATCAGCAGCCCTGGTGGCCAAAGGCAAGGTCTACTGATCTACACAATGTTTTGGGCCTGTACAGAATAAATGAATTAGTTGCCAACATTTTAAAATTGGGAAATTTCCCATAAAAATCTGAATTTCTAGCTTTTCTAAAAACCCAGCAGATCTGAGCACACCAGACTGCTCCCCCCAGCCCTCTTTGGGGCCATTCAAAGTCTGCTCCCTTTAGATGGGGCAAGTGTCTCTAGACCTTTGGTCCTTCCTGAACCTTGCCTGCCTTTGCCAGAGTTCTGACCATTCATAAAAGACAGAGCCAAGATTGAGGGTTTTGGTCCAGTAGATTCCAAAGTCCATGTTCGCATCAATACACCAAACAGTAATTCTGAAATTTGAGAAAGTCGGCTTCATGCCCCTTTTAGTACAAAAAATGTATACACACATAGAGAAAAGACCAAAACATTTTCCTGCTAGTTGAAATAGAAAACCACGATAAACACCACAATTACTACCTCCTTTATCCAAACCTTTATTATGCCTCTTTCCCACCAGCCTCTGGTAAGGCCTTGCTGTGAAGCAGGGAGGACACCAGGTGAGGTCTCCTGGGACACATGAAGTAACGAGAACCTACAGCCCAGGCTGCAAGGCCTATTTCAGCCCACAGCCAGCATTGTACTTAATGCTGATAGGAAAGGTCAACATTTCCCAAACTGTGTTCCTTAGGGCACCATTTCAATGAGAAGCTAATATTATTTCAGTGATTCTAGGACATGCAATTATTCTATAGATTTTAGCATCTGTAAGTGGCATCTGGCAATTATAATTTGCTACAGTTTTTATATACTTCTTAGAAGTATATAAAATAATCACGATCTTAAGATCAATGTTACCACTCTATGACATAAATCACAGCAAGATCCTTTTTGACCCACCTCCTAGAGAAATGGAAATATAAACAAAAATAAACAAATGGGACCTAATGAAACTTAAAAGCTTTTGCACGGCAAAGGAAACCATAAACAAGACCAAAAGACAACCCTCAGAATGGGAGAAAATATTTGCAAGTGAAGCAACTGACAAAGGATTAATCTCCAAAATTTACAAGCAGCTCATGCAGATCAATAACAAAAAAACAAACAACCCAATCCAAAAATGGGCAGAAGACCTAAATAGACATTTCTCCAAAGAAGATATACAGATTGCCAACAGACACATGAAAGAATGCTCAACATCATTAATCATTAGAGAAATGCACATCAAAACTACAATGAGATATCATCTCACACCGGTCAGAATGGCCATCATCAAAAAATCTAGAAACAATAAATGCTGGAGAGGGTGTGGAGAAAAGGGAACCCTCTTGCACTGTTGGTGGGAATGTAAATTGATACAGCCACTATGGAGAACAGTATGGAGGTTCCTTAAAAAACTAAAAATAGAACTACCATACGACCCAGCAATCCCACTACTGGGCATATACCCTGAGAAAACCATAATTCAAAAAGAGTCATGTACCAAAATGTTCATTGCAGCTCTATTTACAATAGCCAGGACATGGAAGCAACCTAAGTGTCCATCATCGGATGAATGGATAAAGAAGATGTGGCACATATATACAATGGAATATTACTCAGCCATAAAAAGAAATGAAATGGAGGTATTTGTAGTGAGGTGGATGGAGTTAGAGTCTGTCATACAGAGTGAAGTAAGCCAGAAAGAGAAAAACAAATACCGTATGCTAACACATATATATGGAATCTAAGAAAAAAAAAAAAAGGTCATGAAGAACCTAGGGATAAGATGGGAATAAAGACACAGACCTACTAGAGAATGGACTTGAGGATATGGGGAGGGGGAAGGGTAAGCTGGGACAAAGTGAGAGAGTGGCATGGACATATATACACTACCAAATGTAAAATAGATAGCTAGTGAGAAGCAGCCGCATAGCACAGGGAGATCAGCTCGGTGGTTTGTGACCACCTAGAGGGGTGGGATAGGGAGGGTGGGAGGGAGGGAGACGCCTGAGGGAAGAGATATGGGAACATATGTATATGTATAACTGATTCACTTTGTTATAAAGCAGGAACTAACACACCATTGTAAAGCAATTATACTCCAATAAAGCTGTTAAAAAAAAAAAATTCAGAGGAGAAGTCACAGAGAAACTTGTCTTTGACCTGAACTTGAGTTTCCGTTAAGATTGCAATGCAGGGATATTACACATGAAGGTAATCACATAAACTTACTATACTGAAACTTGCAAAGGTTATGAGTGTTTTCAAGATCCCACAGCAAGTGTATTGTGGAATCAGAATTTTAAGTGAGGCCTAATGAACTAAAAACAAACAAACAAAAAAACTAGCCCTTTCTGTGATACCATGTTGCCTTTGAAGTAGTTTTTTTGGTGGGTTGGTAGAAACTGGTTCCAGTGTTTCTTGCAGGAATGACTAGTTCTGTCCCCCCACGGCCCCCCACCCCCGAGTTGATCCACAAAGTTTCCTTTAGAATGGACTTGGTAAAATGCAGACATACAAGTATTCATGACGCCTGTGTCCAATCATTTCTCCTGCCATTGACTACTTCACTTCTAGGATTATATGAACAATTCACTGTCTTGAATATGCTTTTCCCTCCTCCAAGAATTCCTTTCTCCCTATGGGGCATCTGGGAAACCCACTTCATTTTTCAAAACTCAATTTACATATTGTGTCTTTTGTGCAGTCTTCTTTTTAGTGTTGTGATCACATGCTCCTTTTTGCTACCCTTGCACTTCTGCATGCCTGATTGTTGCACTTGCTACACTGTATTGTAATTGTATTTTTTACATATCTCTCTCTTCTCCTGGGCAACATTCCTTGGGGCCAGGGACTACCTTTTTTCATCTATTGATGTTGCCTTAGCATGTTACTTGTTGTGAAGTAGTTAGTTATAAAAATGAGATTTGATTACATTGAAAATTGTTATGTTAAAAAAAAAAAAAAGATCAATGTTACCTTGTATTCAATGAAGTATGGTAGATGTTTCTCAAAAAAAAAAAAAAAAGACAAATGCTTGAAAGGAGATTAAAGAATTATTTGTAGGCAATACAATTATATACTTTAAAAATCCACCTGAAAGGCTGTTAGAAGTAATACTCGTGGCTGGTCAGAGTATAAAGGTGTAGAAATTCGACATTCCAGCAGTAGCCACTTTGCTGTCAGCTCAGTGAGGTGGGTGGTAGGGGACCACATCTATCCTGTTCCCCTTCATGTCTCCACAAGTGACTGGCACAGTAGGCTCTCAGCAAACCTTTGTTGAACTAAAAAAGGAATCTATTTACCACAGCTGAAAAAAAAGTTTTAATCCCTTAAAATAAATTTAAATAAAAATAGTCCCAGAACCTGTTTGGAGAAGACTACAGAAGTTTACCATGAGAAATAAGAAGAGATTTGAATAAAGGGAGAGATTCCACATTCCTTGGTAAGAAGCCTTAATATTATTCTGAAAACATTAATTGGTTTAAAGTTAATTTAATAATTAGAAATTATTTTTAAAGATATTGACTCTTCTTAATCTGTAAATTCGATGCTATAATTAAAATCCCTGACATTATTTTGTTTGTTTAGGTTTTTGGAACTTAATAAAGTGATTCTATAATGTATTGCATGTAGATGAAAAAGCATATATTGAAAAATAAGAGTGACAAAGGTGACCCTCTCAGGTACAAAGGCACATAGAGCTCTCGTGACAACAGTGGCCAGCATTGCTGTGCACTTACGGCTGGACACTGTGCTGAGGGCTTCACCAAGACTATCCCATTTAATAATCACAACAAACCTCTGGTGAAGGCACAGTGGTCATCTCCCAGTTTAAAGCAGAGGAACCCGAGACGGGCTCAGAGGGGTCATGTCTGTGTTGCCCGAGGGCACAGGCTGGTAAGAGACAGGGATGAGGATTCCACCTCAGGTCTAATTCCTGGGCCAGTAATTTTGATGACTGCCATCCATTTTGTAAATTAAAACAGTAATTATATTTAAACATGCAGATGTACACACACATGTGACTACAAACAGACGTATTAAGCACTGTCTGAAGGACAGTACAATGTAAGTAGCATTTATCTGCCGGAGATTGAATCGGGCCATTTTTACTTCTTCCTCTTGTTGCCTGTGTTTTCTGCTTTTTATCCAAAGAATGTATATTGTTTAAAATATTTTTTCCAGTGCAGTGGCTTTCCGTCCTTCTTTGTCTTTCTTCCCTAGGATCTGGAGACACCTCTCTTAGAGCCATAGAACTTGATTATTTCTCTTTTTAACTTTGCATCAGGAGTTTTAAATGCTCATTTTTCTGCACAGGGCACGTGTTGGTGTAGCACTTGGTAGAATGAGAGTTTTTTTCTCCCATGGTCCTTCAGGTACCACCTTCATGGTTTTTACCATATCTATGTACCACCTGTACTATTGATTACCTAACTTTCTTTTTCATTTACCAACTTTTCTAACAATTTTATTTTTAAAAGAAACTTTCCGTTTCCATCTCAAGGGAAAAATAATTATTTCCACACAGAGAAAGTTACTATAAAAATAAACACAATGACTGCACATTTCATTAGTGGATATATCTTATAGTTTGCTTTTAAGTCCCCCCCCCCTTTTTCTTGCCTTGTGTGTGTGTGTGTGTGTGTGTGTGTGTGTAAGAAAAGGAGTCATCTGTCCTAATGAGTTTCCCACTATATGGATTTTGTTGAGTGTCTCCTCCATGTTCTTCTGTTCACCGTATTTCCTGCAAACAAGTTTACAGGTGTCTAGAAGCTTGATCTTCAGGTTTGATTTTTTCTTTTTTGGCAAGACTATTTAATAGGTAGTGTGTCCTTCCATCAGGAGGCACTATGTCTCATTGTCTTTTTGTAGTACTGTTAAAATTGAACAGGGAGTTCAAAGATCAGGAGCCTTATCCATCCATTATAAAGCTGCTCTTAGCTTTTCATTTCTTCATTTCATTAGCCACTGATGGACCTTGATTAGGGCTATTAATGATTAGGAATTCATAAGTTGATTATTATAATTCTATCATTCCTTCTTTATTAGCTATATTTCACCTATAAAGAGAAACTTGCCTTCATAAACTGTGGTTATTCTGAAAGGTCATTTGGAAAGGCAAGATAAATGTTTCATTCTTTCCCTTTATGATTCAGAATGTGTTGGTTCCTGAGCATTCTCCAAAGGTGACATTGTTTGGATCCTGATTCGAGGAAAGCAATTATAAAAGAACATCTATGCGATTACTGGGGAAATTTGAACATACTGGGTACTTGATGTTATGAAGGAATAACTATTACTCTTAGACGTGATAATGGTATTATAGTAGGGTGAAAAATAATCCTTGTCTTTTAGAGCTATAAGCTAAAAGGTTTACAGATGATTTGATGTCTGGGACTGGCTTCAAAATAGTTCTGGGTGGAGGGGAGGGGCGGAAGGTATGAATCAATGTTTATATGCCATATCCTAAAATGCTATTCAGTGTTACTGATATGGACCCACATCTTGTAACTGTCAAGGACAGGCCCCATCTCTGACACCCATATTTTCCCTGCTCCAGCGCTATCATAGAACACACCAACCGGGTCATCTTCCTTGAGGATGATGACATTGCTGCAGTGGCTGATGGGAAACTCTCTATTCACCGGGTCAAGCGTTCGGCTAGTGATGACCCATCTCGAGCCATACAGACCTTGCAGATGGAATTGCAGCAAATCATGAAAGGCAGGTGTCCTCTGAGGGTCCCTGTGCAGCAGCCTCATGGGGCAGGTGCTCTGTGGGGGAGCTCCTGAGACTCTCTGCCCTGTCATGGGTGGGCACTACCGCCTTCCTGCCTGCTGTGAGCACCGGAGTCGGGCTGCAGGTGGTCTGTGGTTCGTACATCTCAGGGGATGTGGGGCGCCTGGCCTGGCTACTCCAAAGGGGGCTTCTGACCATGTCCCGGCACCAGGTCTCCCTGCTTGAACTGACCCCAGTCCATCAACTACCTCCCTTTACATATTCTCTGGGACACATTCCTACACCCCAGGCATCATTGCTTCTCTGGATGAGAGGCCTGCAGTAACGGGGGGCTGTGGACTACTTTCTCCTTGTGAGGGGAGCCTATCTTCCTGCACCCACACTTGTGTCCCTACACCCTCCTCTCCACAGGGCAGCCTGGGTAAACGTTTAAGAATGTGAATCATACCCTCTTATCCTGCTGGGTAAAGCCCTCCAGTGGCTTCCCACTGTTCTTAGCATAAAACCCACACTCCCTGCCACAGCCCACAGCCATCCACACGCAGCCTGGCCCCACCTTGCACAACTCTTCCCCACTGTGCCCCACCCCGCCCACCCTGGCTGCCTCACTGTTACTCAGACAGGCGGAGTGCTTGCTCCCCTGGGGGTCATTGCACTCACTCAGCTTCGCACAGGACCAGCTCCTTTTGATCATCTCCCCTGAAACATCACCCCCTCAGAGAGCCCTTCCCTGGTCCGTATCTGCAATGGCCCGACCCCTCCTCACTTGCTCTCTTTGCTTCATGGCACTCTTTCTACAAGTTCTCTGCCGAGGGCAGCAGACAGGGACACTGTGATGCTTGGCATCATGTGTGTGTGTATCCCAGAGGACACTCCCGCCCTGACTGTGGACACCTGTCGACAGGCATCAGGCACAGCACCTGTCGGGGGTCTTAGATGTCATCCGGTTTCATTCACATCAGAGCCCTAGAAATATGTGGCTGAAAAGATTTTTTGGTTTTTGTTTTAATACAGAGTATAAGAGGGTATTTGGATTTTAAAAATTGCCTATTTCCTTAGGCTCGCTTAATTTGTACTTCCCTAAGTAGGTGGGTGTTAGGAAGTAAAGCATTTTACTTTCCTCTGGCCTTGCTAAGAAGAGCGTGGCCCAGAAAGGCCAGCCATGCATTTGTTACTTACATCCCTCCCTTCCTCAAGTTGCAGGATCTGATATGCACATTGAAGATAATAATCATACCTTACCTGGCTTGTCACCATGAGTATCAGGTGGGACAATACCTAGAGGCACCTTTTGTAATCTGCAGTAGCCTTTACATGTGTCTCTGTGACTAACTGCATAACAACTGCTCTTGATTAAAAGCTAAGCAGTGAAAGTGTAACAAAATTAAAATTGACATCCTGTTGATGTTTGTTTGACCAGGTAACTTCAGTGCATTTATGCAGAAGGAGATATTTGAACAGCCAGAATCAGTTTTCAATACCATGAGAGGTCGGGTGAATTTTGAGACCAACACAGGTAATCCCTCGTCCGAGCCCTGGGCCAATGCACAATCCCTGTCTCGTGTCAGCATTAACACACTGCATGTGTCCTGCAGTGCTTCTGGGCGGCTTGAAGGACCACTTGAAGGAGATCAGACGATGCCGACGGCTCATCGTGATTGGCTGTGGAACTAGCTACCATGCTGCTGTGGCTGTAAGTGCAACATGCTGGGCCCTTGATAGTGCCTGGGAGGCAGTGTTGGCTAGGACAAGATGAGTCTTAAATGCTGTCATGCATTTGGCCTTCCAAATTTGGTGCCATGAGCCAGTATGAGAACTGGCATGGAGCCCTTTCTCCTGCAGTTTGGCCTGTGAATGCCTGAAGTTCCCTGCTCACCTGGACGCAGAGGTGCCATTTCATAAACTGTCTTAGAAGCCCAGCCGCCTTTGTCCCTGCGGTGTTCATGACTGACTTTAGTCCCGTTTCTTGTTGGCTTCAGACGCGGCAAGTTTTGGAGGAACTGACCGAGCTCCCGGTGATGGTTGAACTCGCTAGTGATTTTCTGGACAGGAACACACCTGTGTTCAGGGATGACGTTTGCTTTTTCATAAGCCAGTCAGGTAAGGGTTACAGGTTTTCATTAGTTCATCTCAGGGCTCTGTCCTCTCGGTGACACACCATGCAGCTCCCTCCCTCCTTCATCGCATGAAGTTCTCTGCACACAGACCATGTGCCACAATCTCTCATGCACAGGGTCATTCAACCCTCAGAGCCATCAGCCACTGTCCCATTTTATGGGGAGGGCCATGCAGCCAGGTTCTCTCTCCTCCTGCTGTTCCAAGTCCAGGACTTAAGGGACCACTCACCGAGATACTCAGAAATGTGTGCTGGGTTTAAATTAGAGGGGAGTTTAATTCTGCTGGTTGAGAGTCACTTCAAGAACTGTGTGGGCACCATACAGTTGCAACCCAACAGTGGGAGGCATGGAGAGACACTACTCAGGCGTAGATAGCCCAGGCTACCCTCAGCTCAGGAAACCCTGCCTGGGTGGCATTCTAACACTAGGCTTGGGTGTTTGCTCCAGCTCAAGGCAGGACGGAGGGTCAGGGAGATGATCCATGGCCATATGCTTGGAGACCCCATGAGCTCTAGGAGGATTTTTATAACACTGAATTATGGAAAATCCCAAACTTTTATAAAAGAGAGACTTGCATAAAGAAGCACCTAGGCTCAGCAGTTATGTTATGGAATAACTCACCCATCTTGTGTTCATATTCACTTTAACCCCTCCCCTTCACTGGGTTATTTTAAAGTCAGTCTCAGACATCATGTTATTTCATCCATAAATATTTCAGAACGTATCTCTAAATGATAAAAGAAAAAATATCACACCAATGTCACTATCACAGTTGACGCACTAACAGCGATACCCTAATATCTTTTTATACTGCTTTCATTATGAATTTTCAATACCATTTCCATTTCAGTAACAAGCTAAGAAAAACTAACACAGACACACCCACCATCTAGCTGACCACCTCATACCCAGGTGCTGCCCTCTGACTTCAGTTGCCACTGTTACCTTTGGGTTTACAATCCCGTCAGAGCCTAAAAATGTTTCATGAATTGGTGGAAGCCACTAACCAAAGAACAGAGGTGGTTTTAATGTGAACATAATGCAGTGGCACCTCCTGAGTGACTTCATAGAAGGGGTTTAAAGTTTCATTTTGTTCAGCCCTTTACATTAAATTTTTTTTAGCTGTATCAAAAATGGGGGCGTTGCCGATGAAGATAGAGCTCCCCCGCTCCCATAGGCGCCGAGGAAAGGCCGTGTGGCACCCCAGTGCACTGGATGCAAGTCTGAGCAGAAACAGGAGAGGAGAATTGGGCCATAGTAGCACCAGCCTGCACTGCAGAGAAGTTAGGACAGCACAGCCAAGAGTGGTGGCTGTGTGAACATTGAATGTTTGGTTTTATGTTCTGGATCATATTTAATTTACCTTGAGTTCTTTAGGACTTACAAACCTAGGAAGTTTGTGCTGGTTTATGCATGAACCTATTTAACCTTTTTTATAAAAATAATTTGAGTACACACTAGGACAAGAAATGTTTTCCTTTAAAACAAGATCTGTTTGAGAAACACCATCTAGGGGCATTCTTGCTTTTTAACTTAAATCTCAGCCCATTCTGAATAACGCAGTTTAGAGTCCAAGAAAGGGCACTGGGAGCCAGGCCCACTCTATCACCCACAGCTACTTGGCCTTGAGTGAGTGAGGCATTGATTTCCTCCATCTCTGAGTACCTCATCCTCAAGGGAAAATGGGGATGACGCCCCCTACAGAGTTGTCATGAGAGTTCAGTGAGACAGTGGATGAGCAAGCACTCGCCACATAAATAGTAGCAAAGTCATGAATCTGAGAATCAGCCAGGGCACAAGGCCAGACTGTAGTGTGTTGAATAGGAAATGGGAAGTGAGAAAGTGGAGGAGTATGTATAAACCACTCTGTCTTAATATTCAAGAGAAATTAGATTAGAGAAGAGCCGGGACAAGAGAATCTTGAGCCATTTTTAGAAAAAATAATCTCACATATTTTTCCTGAAAACATCAATTGTAGAACTTAAATGTTCTATTCAACACTTAATCATGAACAAACTTTTAATAAATTCCTTCCAAATTAGTTCCACTTACTAATTAGCTTTCATCTTCTAGTTACATAAATGATCACAATGAACCACATTAATTGCATTACTAAACACCCAAGTGATCGAGTGACTCCCATATGCCTGTGCTGTCAGGGTCCCCACGTGGAGGCCCCATCCAGTTGAACAGTTTACCAACTTTCATGAGAAAGGTCTTAACATCCCCTAGAACATGCACTTCACACTGAGTGGTAAAATGAGAAGTGATAAATTAATTTCAACCTTCAAATTCAAATCCCTATGAATGTTTTATTTTCCTATTTACTTTTAAACCTGAAGAACTTTCCTTTTTCAAGATCTAAGAGCTAACTGTGTTTTTGGCATTCATAGCCCTTGAATAAAGAACATCTTACATAAAAAAAAAAAAAAAGAATCAACCAGAAAAATTGTTGAGCATGCATTTTCCTTTCTGAGCACACACCGACTGTGTCTGGACATCAATTTCTGCCTAAGGACCAGAAGTAAATGAGTTGGGGGCTGGGGGTTAAGGCTGGCAGAGCCCACATACCTGTGAGCTGAAAAGAAGGATCTGTGTGGCAGGTGAGACCGCAGACACCCTCCTGGCACTGCGCTACTGTAAGGACCGCCGGGCCCTGACCGTGGGTGTCACCAACACTGTGGGCAGCTCCATCTCCCGAGAGACTGACTGCGGAGTCCACATCAATGCAGGACCGGAGATCGGCGTGGCCAGCACCAAGGTAGAAGGAGCCATGTGGGCACCCGCAGGAGGGCCTCTGCTGGGTGGGTGGACAGGGGGCCAAGAGGGGAGCCCAGGGATCTGTCTCGTCTTGAGTGGTCACCACATGCACATCACCCTGCCTCTGCTAGCACCACTGTTTTGTCCTCAGGCTTACACCAGTCAGTTCATCTCCCTGGTGATGTTTGGTCTGATGATGTCCGAAGACCGCATTTCACTACAAAACAGAAGGCGAGAGATCATCCATGGCCTGAGATCTTTACCTGGTATGTTCCAGAGCTAAACTGCTCATTATCAAATCCTGTGGACTGTTCCTGGCTGCTCTCTTACTTGACTCTCTCCCATAAACAATGCTGTTAATCATTCCCTTCTCCTCAAAACTTTTACTTACCACTGAATCCCTGAAGCAGCCCCCACTGGGCCAAGATTAAAGTCCACACTCGTCACCAGGCCATGGAGCCCTGCACTCTGGGCCCCTGTGCCTCTGACCTCATCGAGCTCCCTCCCCCTCCCTGAGCTGCCTCACTGACCTTCTGATCCTCAGCAATGCCAAGCTCTTTCCACCACAGGGCTTTTGCACTGGTTCTTTCCTCTACCAAAACCCTCTTCCTCCAGCTCTTCATATGACTGACACCTCCCATCACCCAAGTCTCAGCTCAAATGTCACCTCTGGGACCCTCCCTGGCCACCCTAATAGGGGCACTAATCCCCTGCCCAGCTCTCTAAAAAACATTAGCCCATTTCTTTTCTTTATAGCACATACCATGATCTGAAATTACCTGTTCTCCTGTGAATTGGCTTGTCTTCCCCAACCGTGTCAGCTCAGTGAGCACACAACCATGTCTGTCAGAGTCACTGCTGGATGCCAGGTGTCCAGCCAGGGCAGACATTCAGTAGTTGCTCAGGAAATACACAAGAAGGAGTGAATGGCCTCACACCTCTTCCTGGCCCAAACCTCTCCTTCACAGTCTCACCAGACTTTCTTCTGAAACCAAGGGCAAACCCCAGAGAAGGCAGTGAGGGAAAGCCACCATGTAACCATACAAGGTCTAGGGGTCTGAATCTGACCAAGACAACATGCTGAAAATTTATTGACAAGAAAAACTTTCTTAACTTTAAGCCAGATAATAATCCTGCAAAAACAGGACTCTATTCTGCTAAGTAGGCAGTTACCAAGATGTAGACCCAAAAATCCTGGGGTCCCTTTCAGTCAAAACTATTTTCTCAGTAATATGTTATTTATAGTGAATAAGATGCTTTTGCCTTTCTCTCTGTGTGAACATCTGCAAAGGCAATGGTGGCCACCACTGGCACTTTAGCACATTTCAAGGCAGAGGCACCACACTGTTCCCATGACAGAAATGCACATAGCTTCACTTAGGAATGTCTTTGATGATAGGTAAAATGCATTAGTCTTATTAAACTGCAACACTCTTTAATATTCTATGTGACAAATGGGAGGTATGCAGCACCCTGAGGTTGTTCCAGAGAAAAGCGCCCTATGATTGATTGAGTAACAAGCTGAGTTGGTACTTGGCAGACATCTTCTCAAAAGTGAACCAAGTTATCCCGACGCTTTGAGAAAAACAACTGATAACAGTTTTTGTTGCTAATGATAACCTTCGAGCTTTCAACCGAAACAGGATCTGGAATTCTTGTAGCTGTCAGCTCGAGTTTGACCTCCTCCCAATACTCAGAAACATCTCTGATGAGATCACAGTGATTTTAACAAATATGATTTTTTTAAAAAATACTTTATAATGAAACGTGTCCATTTTTAGAAGATTTGCGTAACTCAGTGAACCAATATTTTGCAAATGGCCAATGCAGTGTTATAAAATTATGCACATGTAAAAGACCCACTTAAGTAAGTGCAAGATAGACTAATACATTTTAATGTTAACAAGGTAGGAAAAGTTTGTTGATATGATCTCAGATTCCACATTTGCACCTAGCCTTTTAAGAAATTGTCACTTCTTAAGTTTGGTGTACTATCAAAGAACATTCACAATTATTTGAAAAAGGTATTTAAATATGCCTTCTTTCTCCAACTACAAATCTCTGTGAGGCCAGATTTTCTTCCTATACTTCAACCAAAAAACATATCACAACAGATTGAATGAGGAAGCAGATAGGAGAATCTGTCTTTTATGAAAAGGTCAGGCATTAAATATTTGCAAAAATGTAAAATAGTGCCACTCTTCTCACTGATTTTTTTCATTTCATGGGTTTATTGTTATTTTTAAATAAATGAATAAGTATCTTTAATTTTCTCAGTTTCTAATCTGGTAAATATTGATAGCTATAACCCACAAAAATAAAGGCTCTTAGAAATTCACAGTAAACGTTAAGAGTGTAAGGGAGTCCTGAGACCAAAAAGTTTGAGAAGTACTGGTCCAACCTACACTGGCTTTGTTTCCAGACATGGCATGTGGCCCAGATGAGGGGCATTAATATGGAGTGTCAGCTGTGTGGCTGGTCAGCTGGGCATTTAGCCTCTCTGAACCTCTGTTGCCTTGCCTATAAAATGGAGCTAGAAATAACACTTCCCTTCTTACCTTATGTGCGCAGGAAAGTATAAACACAAATACGCATCACCATCACAATAAAATCCTGGCCGATAACACAAGCTATTTCCCATAATCTACATTTAAAGTCCTTTTAAACTAATACAAGGAAGGCAAGTGTGCAAGTGATGTGAGTTCCAAAACCTTGTCTTATACACCATGACTTTTCTTTGTGAATCTTGTTTTATAATTGGTGTGACTGGCTCTCCCCCTCTGCTATGTGCTTGACTTAGAGCTGATCAAGGAAGTGTTGTCACTGGATGAGAAGATCCACGACCTGGCCTTGGAGCTCTACACACAGAGGTCGCTCCTGGTCATGGGGCGGGGCTATAACTATGCCACGTGCCTGGAAGGAGCCCTGGTGAGCCCCCTCTGACCAACCCCCACCTCCACTGGCCCCTGCATGATGGCAGGCATGGGAGACACCCCGAGAAACCAGCAGGAAAGAGGGCAGGGCATTGGGCTAGGGGAGGGGAGGGTGCCACTCACTGACCAGGTGTTCTAGCCCTGGCGACACGGAGATGAGGGCTCCTGATTTCCTGAAAAGAAAGGGGCAGGGCACCCTTATGAGAGCCCCTGAGGTGTCAACCTGCACCAGGCTCCATCTGGAATAGCTCATTCTTACCTCATGAGTATCTTCTGAGAGGCTGGCAGTTATTGTTTACGTTTTACCCAGGAGGAAACTGAGCCTCCAAAAAATTCATCTTGCTCAAGATTACATAGTGGAAGTGATCAGCCTAAGATTTGAAATCAGGTCCATTTGGACTTTGCTTTTTTCCATTGCCACAAACAGTCTGCATGGGAGGATTTGGGCAGACCAGAATTGCAGGGTCGGGTCTCTGTAGAGTGTCCCTGTTACTCCTCAAACTTCCAAGGGGAGCTGGGATCCTTCAGGAATGAGCATTGAAATTCCTGCATTTTTTGTATCAGTGATTGGCTGTTTTGCGCACTGCAGCTATAAAGATCCATACCGGCTTGAGAGAAAGCCGATGGAGTAGGGGTAAGATGCCAGGACCACAGGGCTACTGAGAGGGCGGGAAGTGAGGTCCAGGGACCCGAGCCTAGTGCTTGCCCTTTGCTCACTATCCACCTGCTGTTTATGGATCAACAAGCAAGGTAAATGGGAGACAGTGTCACAGGTGAGGCAGCATTTGGTACCCACACATGGGCATCATCTATAGCTCAGCTTGGCTGCCTTCCTCTCCTTGTGGGAGCAAGTGGCTGCTCCCCACCACCACCCCCATTTGGAAGAACGATGCCAGTTGTGGGAAACATTCAGAGTATTACAGGAAATGGGGAGTGGGTTTGGGGTACAAGCCATGAATTGCCTGACTGCAGTGAGCTTCAGCTCCCACATCCTTCCAGTGGATATTCTGACCCCTGTCAAAGGAGTGAGGGGCCAGGCACACTGCTTCTCAGGGGTAATAGAGGCAATGCCTCGGTGGGGCACACTTTCGGCTCCCCCAGCCCCGTGCCTCTGCCATCTGGTGTGGGGTGCTCAGCTGCAGCTCCTGAGTGTGCTGGTGAAAGATGAGTATTCAGCTGTGTCTCCAAGTTAGTCTTGGGGGAAAGAAAGAAGCTTTTACGCTGCTGCTGGCACAAGTCAGTGGCCCCTCTGTGGTGACTCGGGTACCAGCACTCCAGCCGTCTGCGGCATCCAGGATGGAGCCGCACTCCTGACAATGTTTCCCTGACCCAAATAAATAGTTCTAGGGAGTTGAGAAATGTTTCCTTCAACACTCTCACCAGTTCAATGACGTGGGTTTAATGGTATCTGAAAAAAAATGTGTCTCTCTAAACATAGGGGGAAAACTCCATTAACACCCCAGTGTGTGTGTGATTTTGCTTGACAGTTAAGTTGGAGCAACCCTTTGGAAGTTATTAATGATCTAGAATTGGGGGAGTGATTAATCAGATAATTGAATGAAGGTGTAGAGTAAAATGCCATCATTACAAATTATAACTGTTAGGGAGGCCATGGGGCTGGCTACAGAGGGGAAGGGGGAAAGCTAGATTGACACTGACTTGTCCATCCAAGGGGGGTGGCTATGTCCCAGAGCTGGTCTGGGTTCACAGGCTGTGTGCTGGGCTTTGTGCATGCTCTGGGCAGCAGCCAGCCGTCTCCCCTGGCCCTGGCCTTTTCAACTGCCCTCAGTGCTGTTGACCGCTCCGTGTGTCCATCTGCCTCGTGGCCCTCAGCTCCCTGCTTCCTGGAATCGTTCCTTCCCGGCTCCCCTTTCTCCCCTCTGGCTGATCTGCTCCCTGTCTTCCCAGTGTGACACTGATCCCACCTCGTGTTTCCCCAGAAAATTAAAGAGATAACCTACATGCACTCAGAAGGCATCCTAGCTGGGGAGCTGAAGCACGGGCCCCTGGCGCTGATTGACAAGCAGATGCCCGTCATCATGGTCATCATGAAGGATCCTTGCTTTGCCAAATGCCAGAATGCCCTGCAGCAGGTCACGGCCCGCCAGGTGAGGGCTCTCTGCCAGGCTGGGCCACTGTTCTCCTGTTCTCTTCCACACATGCCCACCTCACCCACCGTCTGCCAGCACCAGCTATGGGTGTTCCTGCTGGGGAGTAGGCATGAGCACACACTCTCTCCTGGGGCCCCTCACGCGTGGTGCACATTCAGAAAGGGACTGGCCAGCCTGCGGCCATGCCCACAGAAGCACGTAGGTGAGGCCCAGTGATCCAGATTGCCCAGAGGGGTCCTGGATCCCAGGCGTGGAGACCAGAGGAGGTCTGGTGGAGAGCCCTGGGGGTAGTTCTGATATTGGCCACCCAGAGTTAGTCAGATTTCACAGGTGAAGGTCACTGTCCTCCACAAGACCGCCCTCACTTCAGCCACTAGCTGCAATCTTTGGGCTTCCTAGGCCACCCACACTTCTGACCAACTGGATCCAAATTCAGGAGTTCCCACCACCCCCTCAGTTTCAATAATTCGCTAGAACTTGTAGAACACAGGCTGCTCTCTCTGCCCCGAACATTCTTCCCACACTTCTTCGGGGAGTTGGCCTCTCATCATTCAGGTCTCAATACAAATGTCTCCCTTTTAGAGAGCTCCTCGGACCTCACCACTGTCTCCCAATCATGTTAAAATCAGGATTTTACCGCCCTGGTGGCTTTTATCTGAAATTCATTGTTATTTATCGGTTTGCTTATTTACGTTTTTGTTTTCCTACCACTTGACTATGAGCCCCTGGAGTAAGGGGTAAGAGCTCCTGCTCTTTGCAAGGCACATGGGAGCCACTCAACAAATGGGTGCTGCATGAACGCAGCAGGAGGTGACACCCTACCAGGGAAGCATACGAACCTCGCCGAAAAGCCTCCAAACTCTTTGTCCTTTACACAAATCGGATACATCGCCTCACCCATAACTCCAGCAAAAACAAAAGATCACTGTTATGATTGCAATATGTTTATCTCAGAAACTCTGCTGTGTGTGAGGGATTGCTTCTTTCAGAGATGATCTGCGTCTTGTGATCACATTTCTCTGTCTTAGGGTC
Source organism: Balaenoptera borealis (assembly GCF_965194805.1). Taxonomy (NCBI): domain Eukaryota; kingdom Metazoa; phylum Chordata; class Mammalia; order Artiodactyla; family Balaenopteridae; genus Balaenoptera; species Balaenoptera borealis. The sequence goes on from NC_138867.1 coordinate 166,815,759, forward strand.
GCCCGATCATACTGTGCTCCAAGGACGACACTGAAAGTTCCAAGTTTGCGTATAAAACAATCGAGCTGCCCCACACCGTGGACTGCCTCCAGGGCATCCTGAGTGTGATTCCACTACAGCTCCTCTCCTTCCACCTGGCTGTACTCCGAGGATATGACGTACGTCTAAAAATTGCACATCACCAGCAAAGGGGAGAGACATAACCCCAGAGTTCCATTTGGTTCTTAAATACTTATTTGGCATAAAAATTCATAAGAGAAATATTTTCATTTAAAATAACTCTTTTAAAGTAACCTATACCCCCTGAAAACAAGATGGGAACTGCAAGATGTATGAAGGCCACATTAAACCATAAGCTTCTCACCCAGAGGCAATGTTAATTAGCAAATTTAATATTTTATTCCAGTCTTTTCCTTGTGCCTGTGAATTTTTAAAGATTTTTTTGAGATAATATCAAGGATGAAATTTTATAACTTTCTTTTTAATATATTACAAATACTTTCTCACATCTTGAACTTCTAAGCAACATTTGATCATTGCACAATATTCCACCGCAGTCTTACAACATAAATTTTAACAATTACTTAACTAGTCTTCTATTATTTAAACTGTTTCTAATTTTTTGGAATATCTGCATAAATAACAATTGCAGTGAATTATCTTTGTACATACATCTTCCTCCCACATTAGAAGATTTATTCTTAGTCTAGCAAATCATTCAACATTTTGGAACTCCTATATTGTCGATTTCTGTTCCAGAAAAGAACCAATTTATGATCTCACCAGAAAGTGTGTGTGTAAAGAAATAGTTTTATTACAATTTTGAGAAGCTTTAAAAAATACATATCAATACCAAAAACAATGTAACAAACATCCGATGGTATATATATCATCCAGCATTGACATTTGCCAACATTTTGTCATTTTTGTTTCTTCTCTTTTTTAATGTTATTGTAAATGAAATAAGACCCTGTAGATAAAGTTGAAGGCCACTTTATCAACCATCCTCAGTCACATTTCCTTCCCAGTCCGTACCCTTAACCAATAATTTAGTGCATCTACTTCCAAGAAAAGTGAATTTTTAACAGTACAAATTGAGCTAGCTGTTTTTAATAGCATGAATCATATCCTTTTAATAGTGTTAACACTGCATGACACATAGGTGCACCATAAATATTTATTGCATAAACTAAACATTGTACAGTTCAGTAAAGTTTCTGGAATAAGGAACCGCTTCCAAGATGCAGGTCTCAAGGAGCTCATGATTGGAGGTGCCCAGGAACACCTGTCTCCTTGTTGTCAAGTACTCTGAGAGTAGGCTTTATAAACACAGTGTGTTGCTGAGACCTATGGGGTCCTGAGCAGCTACTTTCTGTCATTTTAGGTTGACTTCCCCAGAAATCTGGCCAAGTCTGTAACCGTGGAATGAGAACAAGAGTGTGAGGAGACCATCACCACCTTTAATCTGATTCAAGACCTGTCCCAGTGACACCAAGTGGGAAGAAAAGCTGGCATTCTGCGTGTTCTGAGTAGATTCCAGTAGAGCTTGACAGCTTTGACGTGCCTTGTACCCAAGTGCTTTGCTTACAGCAGATAGTGTTTCTCTGTGTCCTGAAGTTGCCAGAGGAGAAGGGAATCATTGTTTACACATGGGATCTGAGTGGACTTTTCCAATACCGTGCAATAGAGATACAGCTCTCTTCAGAGTAACTGTGAACCTTTTTTAACCAACACTAGTTAGTTTTAAAGACAAAATATTTATAATGACAATTGTATAGCTTTTAAGTTATTTTTCTAGTATGTGGCTTTCTGTAGCCGAGGTAACGCCCAGACCGTGCCCTCAGGCTACCCAGTGCACCCAGTCTCCTGGCAGGGGGCATTCATCTCAGATTTGAGCGCCAGGCATTGCCCCTCTGGACTCCTTTCTCCTTTCCCATCCTCTCTTGGCTGCTCCTGAGTCCTGTCCCCTGACTTCAGGGAAGCCCCCTCCCACCATCTTCCTATGCCTCCTATAAGTCCTGTCAAATCTCAACTCCCTTCAACAGTGTCTTCTCATCTAAATTTCTCCGACAACTTCTCTCTGATCATGGTTCTTTTTAAGATCAGGCAGCATTTTGGTCCCTGCTCCTGCCCATAGTAAAACAGCCTGAAAAATCCCATGCAAGAGAGTAGTTTCAAGAGGGCTACCTTGCCCTCTATTTAAAAGCATGCACAATCAAAGTACTATGCAATTTTAAGACAATAAATACAGTACAATTTTTTTGTCTTGTGCGTGTGGATTTTTGTTAATCTCATTCTTTTCGCATGCTTTTGAGGGCTCCTCAAAACAAACTCAGCAATGTCTCATGGGGGCAGCCCTGTTTGTTGGTAGCCGCACCCGTGACCTATGTGCTTCTAGGAGGAAAATGAGGACTATTTTACAGATTGGAACAAAATGCAGGAGATTTGGGACTCTGGAATGAGAATCCACTGAACAGCTCTTGGAGGGGGTTGCCCAGAGCCTAAATGCAGCATACAGAGGTGAAACTCAAATTTGTACTTTTTTCCCCCAGTAAGCCTATAAAGTCACCAATTTTATTAATAGAATCAGGCAGGAAGATAGAAAGCCAGAGACAGAATTCTTGTGGAGTTGGAGTTTGGCTCCCTATGAAAGTGCTATCCCAGACAGCTCGAATGGTGTCTTCATGGCAACTAATTGGTATGTGTAGCTCTAGAATCCCATCAGATCTTTGTTCTGGATTACCTGTGGGCTATTCAGTGACTTTTCCATCCTCTTCTATGCTCTCCTCTGTATCACAGGGGTTGGAAACCGGGGAACTACATTTCCAGGTTAAATTCCACCAGTGAGAGGCACTCCTGGGAGATTTGAAAGACAGTTTAGAAGTTATATTATTCAATGAGAAATTCATATCACTTATTCATATAACTTATTTCTGTGCTGGCAGAGGCAGACAGGAGGTCCTGTTGTGGCCCTTGGCACCAAAATACCCTCTATGGTGGGGCTCCCTAAAATTCACCCATCACTCAGTGCTCCAGGCTGTGGTGGCCACCAGCAGAGCTTTCCTGTGGCTCCTCCAAAATCCTAATTCTGAAGAGTTGGCAGGAGCCCAAGGGGCTGCGATGGCATTCTCTGACCTTCCTCCTGCCCTTCTCACAAATTAACAAGGGTGTAAGTCCTGTTGGAAATGCCTGCTCTGGTTTCTGTCTTCCTGACCAAACAATGACCAATACAACTTCTGAGGTTAGGAGACTACAAACTAGCCAGAACATTTTTATCTGAACAAGAACCAGAAAAATGTATTTCATCCTTAACACCTGAGAGGTGATGACCATCCTGACTGCTGTGCTCATTGTTCCCTTGCTTTTCTTTATAGTTCTACCTGTGTATCTACCCCATACAATAATACTCAAACAATAATACTGCCTAGTCTTGAAATCGGAGGGCAAGCACACACCAGCCACGCCAGGAGCGGGCAGCACTGTCCCTGCTGGGCGGAGGCTCCAGGAGGAGGTGAGTGGAGCAGTCTTGGGTCATGGTCTGACTTCCACTTCTCTGGGAGGTGACAAGGCCCTTTCTGGGGGACTCATGAGCAAGGTCACGAGTGAGTCTTGGGAAACACTGGGCTCTCCACAGTCGGGTGCCTGGCAAGACTGAAGTGTAGACCAGGAGCTGGACATGCAGCAGAAGTCCGGTCAGTGAGAGTGGGCTGCTCTGTCCTTTCTATATCTGAGCCCACCGTGGTCTACCTCCTGCTCTCAGGGAAAAGCTGGAAACTTCTGTGAGTGACATGCGTGTCCTCAGCAGAGCCTGAGGGGAGAGACCCTCATCAGCACATGGTCAAGACAAGCCAAGTACTGATGAGAATCTGGGCCAAGTTCTCCTGGGCTTTCTGTCCTCGGGTTAAGAAGATGGCCTGATGGAAGGCGGGTCTTGGTGATGACAGTCTATGTGCCGGGTCACACTGCTGCAGTGTGGCTCAGTTGCCCTCCACAGCTGCTGCAGAGCTGTCACCTTGGGATCACCTTTCACCATCCTCCAGGGGATTCTCTCCTCATCTCTCATGTCTCTTGCTTCCTGTCTCTGTGTCTTCCTTCTTCTGAGTTTCCTTTATTGTTTTGGTGGAGCACATACTTCTTGAGTAAAGATGCTGGGAGATAAATGTTTTGAGACCTTGCATGTCTGGAAATGACTTTATGACTCACACTTGATTGAGGGTTTAGCTAATTATAGAATTCTAGGTCAGATAAAAATGTTTCTTTCAGAATCATAAAGGTAATGCTCCCTTACCTTGTTCCCAGTATTGCAGTTGAGTCCAAAGTCACTCTGGTGTGCCTTTGTCAGTGACCTCTTTATTTCCTTCTTTTTGTTCCCTGTGTTCTGAAATATCACAACAAGGTGCCTGGGATCTCTTTTCATTTAGTGTTGATTTCAGTCTGGTTACTCATGAACTTCAAGTCTGGGATGTTTTCTTGAGTTACTGTTTTATGGATTTCTTTTTGCTTCTCTAGCCTCTCCGTTATTTGGAGGTGAAGCTGCTGGGGGGTATAGCTCAAGGGTAGAGCATTTGACTGCAGCAGTGAAGCTGCTGGAATGGCCTGTAATTTCTTATCCTTTCTATTGTTCATCTTATCTTTTTTCTCTACTAATTGGGAGATTTCTTCAATTTTCTCTCCCAACCTGTCTACTACCAAGATTTTTCATTTCTGCCAAATGATTTAATTTCCAAGAGCTCTTTTTTTGGCTCTGAACATATATATATATATATATATATATATATATATATATATATATATATATATATATTTTTTTTTTTTTTTTTTAAATACATATAGTATTTTTAATTAACTAAAGCCCATAATTTATTCATATCTCCTTAATTTGTATCTAATTCCCTTTTCCTATTCAAGGACATCACATGTCTCCTTGGGCTCCTTTTGGCTGTGCCAGTTTCTCAGACTTTCCTTGTTTTCGATTACCTTGACAGTTTTGAGGACTGTTGCTGGGTATTTTGTATTGATAGAATGTCCTGGGGCTTCCCTGGTGGCGCAGTGGTTGAGAATCTGCCTGCCAATGCAGGGGACACGGGTTCGAGCCCTGGTCTGGGAAGATCCCACATGCTGCAGAGCAACTAGGTTCGTGAGCCACAACTACTGAGCCTGCGCGTCTGGGAGCCTGTGCCCCGCAACAAGAGAGGACACGACGGTGAAAGGCCTGTGCACCACGATGAAGAGTGGCCCCCGCTTGCCGCAACTAGAGAAAGCCCTCGCACAGAAATGAAGACCCAACACAGCCAAAATAAATAAATTAATGAAAAAAAAATGTCCTACATTTGGATTTGCCTGGTGCTATTCTTGTGGTTAGACTGGCGCTCTGTGTTTTGGGGAGGAAGACCCCAGAAGTAAAATGCCATTCTCATCATTTCATATCAAGGGTACATACTATCAACATGTCTTATCACTGTTATGTCAGGTGACCCCTGACTGAGGTAGTGTTTGTCGGGTACTCTATTTTTCCCCCCTTTCCATACTGAATTTTTTGGAAGGAAGCCATCATGCCTATCCCACACTTAAAGAGTAGGGAGTTATGCTTCACCTCCGTGAGGGAAGTATCTACATAAATTATTTGGAACTCAGTACAGATTTGTCTGTTCTCCATTTTTTTGTTAAATCATTTATTTCTGTTACTGTGAAACTCATGGATATTTATTTTACACTTTGAGTCATAACCCAGTGCTATGTTACTTATTTTGTTGTTCAAATTGTTCCAGCTATGGCTATTGGGAGCTCTTTCAGTTGGCTCTTGTGACATGCCCCCTCGTTTGTGTGTGTACTTTGTAAGCACTTCCTTTCTTGCACTACAACTTGCTCTAGGCTCATCTTGTATATTCCCTTCCCCTGCCCTAGAATCAGCAATTGCTCCAAGGACCCCTGGTTTCCTTTATTTGAGAATGGCATTAGAAAACAAGACCTGGGCTCTGGCTGTGTTTTCACTCCTGGGATGTCATTGCTTCTAGGCCATCTCAGCTGAGAGAGCAAGACATAACTTGTGTGCTGAATTTTTTTAATGGTGGCTCTTGTTACAAGGATGCAATATTTTTTCATACTCTTTGAAGCCTGCAATGATTTTTTTGTTCCTTTGGAATTTTCTTCTCTACATAGTCTCTGTTTCTTTCAAGATGCAGTTTTCTGTTTGATTGTCTTAATTTTCTTTGCCATGTGACCTTGGGCTGTCCAGTCAGATTCAAGGTAGGTGGAAAGTCCTGAGCACACAGTGGGGCTTATTTTGATGCCGAGATTCACTGCCGGTCAATCTGGAAGGGGGCTTGTGGGGGGATGGAGGTCAAGCCTTTACTTTAGGCTTCAGGGCTGGTCAGACTTCCAGGGAAGAGCTTTCCAGTCCCTTGCCTTTGAGCAAGGGTCCAATGGCTGGTGCTCTGGGAGATACCTGGAAGAGGAGGGCTGAGGGTCACCGCATTCAGCATTCAGTCATACAGTCATGGGTCAACCCCATTTTCGTACAGCCCCATGCCTTCAGCTGTGCCCCCAGCTCAGACATGCTTTTTTTTTTTTTAACATCTTTATTGGAGTATAATTGCTTTACATTGTTGTGTTAGTTGCTGCTGTATAACAAAGTGAATCAGCTATATGTATACATATATCCCCATATCCCCTCCCTCTTGTGTCTCCCTCCCACCCTCCCTATCCCACCCCTCTAGGTGGTCACAAAGCATGAGCTGATCTCCCTGTGCTACGTGGCTGCTTCCCACTAGCTATCTATTTTACATTTGGTAGTGTATATAAGACACCCTGTTTCTTATTACCAGAGAATAAAACCCAGACTTCTGTCTTTCCCAACTGTTTTCTGCCCTTTCGCCTGCCACGTCCTCACATGAGCCTGACTGACCAGCAAAGGGTGGGAGCCGTGCAAGGGGGAGCCATCAGAGTCCTCCTATGGGGGTTTTCAAACTTGACTTGAGACAGAGGGTCACCCCCTTAGGTGGTGGAAGAGCAGAAGGTGACATGGGGAGAAGGAAGCTGACACAGAGGAATGGGATGGGTAGATAGCCTGTCTCTGGCTTTCAAGGCCTCAGCCTGGCTCTCAAGCCTGCAGTACTGAAGCCAGCTCTACCCCTGCTCTCCCTCAGGTGCAACAATGCAGGAAACTCCCCCAAATTGTCCCCATTGGTTTAAGTGCAGTGTGGCTTTCTATAACACACAACTAAAACAGTCCTAACTTGAATCCTTTGGCACATCTCTGGCCCTGGTAAGGGCTGGGGAGAAGAGAGAGGAGGGGTTAATGGACTGGGGGGAGAGCAGGCAAAGTCGAGGGAGGGGGCCGAAAGCGGCCAGCATGAGAACACTCACATACCCCGTGTGTAAGGTCGGCACCCCGCGTTTGGTACTTTGCTCCTTGAGTCCTCGCAGCACCCCCATCAGGTTGGGGCCACCACCGATGCCCACTCCCCATGGAACTGAGGCTCTCTGAGCCTAATCCCTTGCCCAGAGGAGCACAACTAAGTGGAGAGCCTGACTGGAACCCAGGTGAAGAGGCCCACATGGGGTGGGGAGGTGGGCAGTGTCTGCCAGCAGCAGCATCAAGGGCAGGGAAGGGCAGCCAGAAACGCTCTAATGAGCCTTGGCAGAAGCATGAGCAGGCCAAGGGCAGAAGTCCCCAGCCAAGAATCAAGCCAGGTTTTTCTCTCTGACTACTCCTCCCCTCTCACCCCTACATCCTACCTGTAAGACCTGACAATTCCATCTCTTGAACAGTTTTTTTTTTCCTTTACATCAAGTTTGTTTTGTATAATTTACACACATTAAAAGTCATCCTTTCTTAGGTGCACAATTCTGAGTTTTGACACATATAAAGTCATATGAGGACCACCATAATTAAAATACAACAGAGTATGCCCATCACCCCAAAAAATTCACTCGTGGCCCCTGGGAGTCATTCCCCTCCCCACACTTGACCTTTGGCAACCACCGGTGTGACTCTGCTTTTTCCAGAAGGTCATATAAATGGAATCATGTATAGTTTTATGTTTGGCTTCTTTCACTTACCATGTTTTTAGTACTTATCCATGCTGTGCTGTGCACTTGCCACCAGGCCAGTCCTTTCTGTGTCAGGTAATATCCTACTGCATGGATGTACCACAGTTTGTCTTTCCATTCACTGAATTATGGACACATGGGTTGTTTCTAGTTTTTAACTGTTTTGAGTAAAGCTGCTATGAACATTCATGTAAGCTCTTTGTGTGAACATGTTTTTATTTCTCTAGGGTATATATCGAGGAATGGGATTGCTGGGTGGTATGACAGGTATGTGTTTAATGTTATCTGAAACTATCAAACTGTTTCCAAAGTGGATAAACCATTTTGCTTTTCCACCAGCAGTGTATGGGAGTTCCATTTGTTCCACATCACCATCAACACTTGCTATTGTCTTTTTTCATACAGCCATCCTAGTGGGGTGTGTAGTGATAGTGGGTTGTAATTTAATTTGAATTTCCCTAAAGTCTTGAAACAGTTTTAAAATCAGATCCTTCCTTTTGACACCTGCTGCCTTGGCCCCAGACCAGACCTCATCTTCTCTTACAAGGACCTTTGCAATAGCTCCCTAATTGGTCTTGTGGTCTTAAGCCCCTCATCCCTGAAACTTCATGTGCCCTAGTGATCTTTCCAAAATAAACATCTAACCACACTGCTCACTTCCTTTCTTAATACTCCACAACAGCTGCCCTTTACCTCCACAGCCAGGTCTCCACCCTGCGATGCCCCAAGGCCTAGCAGGTAAGGGATGAGTGAAGTTGCAGGCAGATGTGGGTAATAGGGAGTTGTGGAGACTGTGGTGAACTAGGGGTCTCACCTAAAGGGGCAGCTGCCACTCAGTTCCAGCTGAGTACTATGCGAATGTGGGCCCCACGTTGTCAGAGTTTTAACTATTCAAGAGAAACCAACAATTGTTTCCAAGGTGAAAGCTCCCAATTTTTAAATGTTGGCAACTAAAAAACTTACAACACAAAGAAACAAACAACTCTCAGGGTTAAACATATCAGTTAGCTGAAGCCAGCCTATGGGCCTCCAGTCAGCTGTGCCAGTCCACGCACCTCAAAGCCCTCAAAACTCTCCAGTCCCCCTTCTCCATCTCCAGCAAGACTAGGTGATACATGGTTCCCTGAACATAGCATGCATGTGCTCACTTCTGAACCTCTGGGTCTGAGTGTGCTTTCTGCCTAAAGCACTGGCCCAGAACATTCCTGCTGGTTTTCCGGCCTCAGCTGGGGCTTCCTCCTGTCCAGGAGGCCTTCCTCAACTGCTCCTCTCCACCTGGCAGGCTAGATGAGCTGTCAGTGCTCATGTGTTCCCCCTTCCCCCACCCCTGCAGTTCTCACCACACTTGTGGCAGGATCTTCTCACTTGTTGGCCTCAACCGAAATCCTGTGCACTCTTCCAAGCACAGACCAGCTCCCTGGCCCCCACCCTGTCGCCTCAGCTCTGTGTTCTTAAATGTTCGTTGTACTTCATAAGCCAGAAAAAAGCAGAATCCTTCCAGAAAACTCAGCAGGAAATGCATATAGGTGTGTACGTGTGTACAGTGATTTTTGGTACTCACTTTCCATGGGGTGAGTGCTGCCAAGTCAGGGCTGGAGTGTGTGTGAGAATGGGTGTTCCTTCCTAATCTGAGGAGAAGCACCCATGAGTGCTCCATTGTAAAACCACAGCTCCGACAGTTTCCCATAATCCTTGACGGTGGCAATTTTTGCTCCCTGTTTTCTGTTGTGCACCTGGGGCAGGTGGCAGTAAGGTTGAGTGTGGGCAGGAGCCTATCAGGTGGGCCCTCCTCAATCAGGCAACACTCAGGAGTTACAATTTCAAGCAGGGATGGGCCATACTCAGTTTTAGAAAACTTGTTCTGGTGGCCAAGGTGGGGGTGGCCTAAGGGGGACACCGTACCTGGATCCCTTCCTCTACCCTACCTCTCTTCTGAGGTCCTGGTGCCCCCAGCCTGGCCATGGGTCACAGGCTTGCCACCTTCCCCCAGTTCTGCCACCCTGCTCCATGCCCCTCCCCCCCTGCTGCAGAGTCCTGCTCCTTCCCCCAAGTTTGGCCCCTGCCCTGGCCACCCTGTGGTCCTGGCCACCCTGTGAGGGCTGTTCCTCCTTCACAGTCCACCAGTCTCCCCATCCGCAAAGTCCAATTCCCCTCACCCCATCCACGGACCTCTGGGCTTTGCCCCACTGTGTCCAGCCTCCTTGCCTCACTTCCAGCCTTGCTCATCCAAACACAGATCCGACAACACCTCTCCCATAATTTCACACGACTCCAGACATGGTGGAACTAGATCCAGAGGCTAGAGGGTTGTGGGAGATGCCTGAAAAGAAGGTCAGTGTCTATACGTCAATGCTACTCTCTCTCTTCGTCCTAGCTTACCCTTCCCCCTCCCCGTGTCCTCAAGTCCATTCTCTACGTCTGCGTGTTTAATCCTGTCCTGTCCCTAGGATCATCAGAACCATTTTTTTTTAAGTTTCCATTCACTTTGTTATACAGCAGAAACTAACACAACATTGTAAAGCAATTATACTCTAATAAAGATGTTTAAAAAATAAATAAATGCCGCGATGAAGAGTGGCCGCCGCTCGCCGCAACTACAGAAAGCCCTCACACAAAAACGAAGACCCAACACAGCCAAAAATAAATAAATAAATAAATTAATTAAAAAAATAATAATAATAAATAAATAAATGAAGTGATCGGATAAGGGGGGGAAAAAAGGTCAGTGTAAACAAACCCCAGGTCCTAGGGGCCCTCAGCACTGCACTCCCTTCCCTCCATTTACGACTCTGCCATTCTCCTCTGAGACATAAGCTTGAACTCTGCCCCAGGCGCACCATCCTGTCCTCTCCTGCCCTGTCGCTGACCTGCCGAGGATACTTGTCTAAACATGGCCATCTCCTCGCATCTCCGTCCCCGACTTCTGGGAGCACCCCTACAAACTCGTTCACAGTGAGCAGAGGAATCCAAGGTCCTCTCCTCTCGTCCCCACTCCCTCGCCGCCTCCGCCTCCCGGTCCTGGACGCCAAGGCCCCAGCTTCCCCTCGCCCTGGCCCTCGCCCTCACCCCGGGCTCTCCCCCAAATGGGCCGGCTCCGTCTCCCTGCAGGCCAACTCGCCGCTGCCAGTCTGCACCTGCAACCCAGTGGCCCGGCTTTCGGTCCCGCCAGCCCGCCCTCTCCACCGTCTCCCGGCTCCGTGTTCGGCCGCCGCGCCGTGGGCCCCTGTGGGGGCAACGAGCTCAACTAGCGCGCCGAACCGTGCCTGCGTCAATAAGGCGCGGTTCCGATGTGCCGCGCTGCCGTCGAGCGCCGCTCCCCCGGCTCTGAAGGCCCTGGCTCCGCCCGCCGCCCCGCCCGAGCCGCCCGGCAGTAGTTCGCCCCCACCACCCCACGCGCGATTGGCTGTACCATCCCGGCTTACCGCGCGCTGATTGGTCGGCGCGCGGGTCGGTCAGGCCGGGCGCCGCTGCGGCGGCGGCGGCGGAGGAGAACGGAGCCAGACCGGAAGGGTTCTAAGCGCTCCGGCGCCCCTCACACCCACTGCGGCGGCGGCGGCGGCGGCGGCGACGGCGGCGGGGCGGAGCGGCGCAGAGCGGGGCGGGGCGGCCGGCCGAGCCCCGGGCAGCGGAGCCGCGAGCCGCCAGCGCGCAGCGCCGCCAGTCCGCCCGCCTGCCCTCTCCTCTTGGCGCGGCGGCGGGGAGGCGAGGTGAGCCCGGCGGGCGGGTTAGGCCCAGCGGGGACTCTCGGGCCGAGCCTCGCTGGGGAGGGACGGCGGGAGGGCCGCGCGGCCAGGATCCGCGGAGAAGGGGGGGTTGCGGGGCTGGCGGACCGGGTTCTGTGGGGCCGACCGGGGTCTGCGGGGTGCTGGTGACCCCGGCCGCAGCCCCTCGTCCCCCGGGCTGCCGCAGTCACCCCCGCCCGCCCGGCTGTCAGCACCCCAAAGCTGAGGGCCCGCTCCCTAGTCTGGCCCCGGCAGACCTACCGTAGGGTCTGTGGGCGCCCCCCCTCCCGATTGTTTGGCACACAGCAGCACACCTGCTCCGGGATGCTCAGAAGCCTGGGATTTGGTTCCTGCGACCTTAGCAAAGGCACTGACACTTGATGTTCCTCGGTTTTCCCCTCAGCAAAGTGGGAGAAATGTCTGCCCTTTGGGTCAGTGTTGTTGTCAGTCTATATGAATGTGTGTGAAAGCGCCTGGGCAGGAGCCCAGTGCACATTTGTGAAAAATTGGGCGGCATACTGCTCCTTGCTGGTTTGAGTGTGGCAGGAACCCCCTCCCCATCCGCCCAGAGTCCCCCATACTCACGCTGCTCCAGTGCCTTGTCATTGCACACTCAGTGCCCAGCAACGCCAGAGCAGGCCCTGCCCAACCCACCCCGCCAACCCCCCACCACTCCCCCAACCCAGAGCACCGTTCTCCTGTCCCACCCACCTTACTTGCCTTGAACGTTTAGCCCTGTTTACCTCAGGACCTTTGCACTTGCTCTGTCCAGTGATTGGAGTTGTCTCCCGGATCTTTGCACAGCTGGCTCCTTCTGGTTCTTCTGGTCAGATGTCTCACTTTACACAATACCTTCCTTGACCACCCTCTTTCTTCCCTTAGTCATTCTTTTTCATTATGTTGTTTAATTTTCTTCCTAGTATCTGGTTTGAAACTATTCTATTGATTTGCCTGTTTATTTTCTGTCTCTCCCACTAGGATGTAGCTTTATGAAAACAGGTAGTTGTCTGATTTGTCCACTGCTTTATCCCCAGTGCTTAGAAAGCACACAGTAAGTACTCAGTAATATCAGTCGAGTGAATGAATGAATGACCCTGCCCGCCTGTTGCTTCTCCTTTATGTTTGTTTAGTGACTTCTGACTAACTTGTGAAACTAGTATGCAGATGGAAGCTTGCTTTCATTTTGTGAAACATTTTAATGTCCTTGACCCCTTTATTTGGTAACTGTCAGAACAAGCTGTGATATAAAATCTTACATTTTTATAATGTTTTAGCTGTAACTTCCTTCCACGCATTCAGGAGACATTTACTGAATTCTACATTATCTAGGTCAGGCTTTCTGCTTGGCCCTGGGGACACAAAGGCAATAGCAACAGGGTCCCTTCCTCCAGAGAGCCCAAGAGCCCAGTAGGGAAGGCAAACATGTAGACAGTATTAGGACAGCTGGCTGTAGAGGGGGGGCTGTGCCATGAAAACTTGGAGGAGGTGATGGGTGGTGCTGGAGTTGAGCCTTGAATGATGATGAGAAACTTGTCAGGTGGGGGAGGCAAGAAGTGGGAAAGGGCAGGGTGAAGGAAGAACTTTAGCCCAATGTGGGGTCAAAATCAGCCTGTTGGGCCAGGTGTAAGAGAGCTTGGAGTAGTGGGGACCCTGGAAAACCAGACCCAGCTCACCCAGCAATTTTTAGAAAGAAGTCAGAACTCGACATTTGTATCTACACTCTCTTGATTTTGAAATGTTGGCAGTAGCTAATTTTAAAATGTTTTAAATGCTGTGAACCAAGCAAAATACAGACCTCATTCAGCTTTGTTGCAGGATTGTCGACCGCCAGTGCAGGTTGTATAGGAAGGAAGAGTTGCAATGAGCTGGAAAGGTAGCCCAAGGCCAGAGGAGCTAGGCCCTATTTGTCCAGGTACTCTCATTTAATTGTCACTGGAGCACTGTGATAGCAGCTATGAAGCCCATTTCTGCAGAGGAGGAAACAGAGGCTCCCAGAGTTTCAGCAGTCTTGTTTCATAACAAGCAGCTGGAAAGTGAAATTTGAACCCAGGTCTCCCCCAGATCAGCATTCTTTCCTGGGTCCCTCAGCTCTGAGTATTCTCTTTTGGCTCTTCATTTGTTCTGGAAGAACAACATCCAATTTAGATAATGTTTCCCTTCATTTAACCCTTTTTTTTCCCCTTCAAAAGGATCCTGCAGGGTTAAAAATAATACTATTTTGGCATAGTCTTCTCTGAAGAGTTTTGATTCTCCTGAGTCTCCTGAGGAGAATCCACTCCTGAGGATTTAATTTTCAGGATACCACTTTAAATAATTTGTTGACAGATTAAAATGTGTTTATTTGGCCTCTCTAAATAAATGTTAGAGGATACACCTCAATTTGTCTATTTAAAATAAAATTACTTAATTTTCTGGATAGAGAAAAGTGCCAGATTAAGCAATTAATAGTGAGTAAACCAATTTATTTCATGATGCATAAGGTAAAACAAAACCACATTTTTTTCTTAACACTATTGATTTGGCAATAGGGCAGCTATTTCTAATCTAAATATGTAGTTATACTTGGTTAAGAAGGTGACATTTTTACATAATTTTCCTTAAGAATTAAGGAAAAATTAAATTTGTATTTGGCCTTCTGTGATTGTATGAACTAGTTTCAACATCAGTCTTTATTTTAACTGTTTATTGTGAGGAATTTCAAACATATACGGAAGTAGACAGAGTAGTATCTGGCTTTAACAGTTACCAACTCATGGCCAATCTTGTTCGTCCCTAATCCCATCCATACACCTCACCCCACCTATTATTTTCAAGCAAATCCTATGATGTCATTTCATCCATGAATTTTTCAGTTTATGTCTCTAAAAGATAAGGATTCTTTTAAACTTTGAAAAGCAATAATTCCTTAATATCATCAAATAGCCAGTCAGCATTCAAATTTCTAGTTGTCTCACAAATTTTATAGTTTCTTTAATAGTTTCTTCATTGGAATCAGGATCCAGATAAGGTCCATACATTGTGATAAATTGATATGTCTTTTAAATTTAATCTGTAGATCCCCCTTTATTTCTCTTTTTCTTTTCCTTGTAGTTTATTTGTTGAAGCAATAGCTTTTCCATTATTGGGATTTTACTGATTGTACCTCTCCAATGTAATTTCTTGTGTTTCTGTGTATTTCTTGAAAAGTTGTAGTTGGATCTAGGCGAGGTTTGGTCGGATCCAGGGTGCCTTCCTAGGGGAGTGCACGCTTCCTCTAGAGGCAAGTAGTCCCGGTTGGCTCACAGTATGATGTTAGCTGCTGTTGATGCTCAGTGCCTGGACCCATTGATTCATTAAGAGGGCATATTATTTCGGGGACAAGTTTGTATATCTTTTGCCCAGCAAGAACTCATTTTTTTAGCAAGGACTGTGGATCTTTTCACATTTTATATTGGCCTTTGGATTGCCAGTTAAAGTATTGTTAAAAGGTGCCTCAAATCCTCTTTGGAAAATGTTGGGGTGTAAATTAATAGATATAAAAATAATGAGCAAGAATTGTCTCCATTTTAGCATAGGAATTCCTTACAGCTAAGGAAATTTACTAAACATTTGAAGGTGAAATTCAACAAATTTGATTTTATTTAATGTCATTTGGTTTCTTGGTTCTTTTTTTGTTTTTGGAGTCTATAAAGTATTCTACTCCTTTTTTCTCCCCAGCTAATTTTACCTTAGAACCTTTCTTAAGCAAGGACTACATACTCTGAAACATTTCAGGAATAGTAAAAATAGATTCTAAGGATATATGGATTACAAATGAAGCAGTTTTTTTTTTCCCCTTAAAAGAGAGGCATTAATATTAACTCTCTTTATGTTAAATGGGTTCTTGCCTGTTGTGAAATTGTTATTTGAATATTTCTATAACTGAATTATTTGGCTATTAGGAGAATGAACAGTGTGAAAACCACCTGTTAGTTTCTCTTTCAATAAGCCAGTGTAGGAAAAACTTGGGAATTTGTTTTAAAAACGTATTGTTTTTTTAGAACAATTTGTTTAAAAAACATATCTCCACTCCCCTACAATGATTTTAAGAGAAAGAATAATTGAGAATGATTGCTTTTAAAAAACTCCTTTTCCTTAAAAAAGAAAAAAAATATATATATACACACACATAAACATACACACACATGTATTTCTACAGAACTGTAAATGATTTAATTTGTTCGACTATTTAAATATTGTATATCTAAACTGATGCTGCTACTAGTTTGATTTCAGCATATCTAGGCATGAGGGTGCAACCCAGGTCGTAAATCCCCCAGCTCTGATTCTAGAATCAAATCCATTTTTCCAATTCTTAATTCTCAGAAACATAACTACTATTATATGTTTGAAAGTGGGTGTCTTCTAAAAATTTCCTGAGAAGATGGCAGAGTAGAAGGATGTGTGCTCACTCCCTCTAGCAAGAGCACTGGGATCACAACTAACTGCTGAACAGTCATCAACAGGAAGACAGTGGAACTCACCAAAAAAGATACCCCACATCCAAAGACAAAGGAGAAGCCGCAATGAGATAGTAGGAGGGGTGCAATCACAATAAAATCAAATCCCATAACTGCTGGGTGGGTGACTCACAAACTGGAGAACAATTATACCACAGAAGTCCACCCACGGGAGTGAAGGTTCTGAGCCCAGCATCAGGCTTTCCAACCTGGTGGTCCGGCAACAGGGGGAGGAATTCCCAGAGAATCAGACTTTGAAGGCTAGCGGGATTTGATTGCAGCACTTCGACCGGACTGGGGGAAACAGAGACTCCACTCTTGGAGGACACACACAAAGTAGTGTGCGCATCAAGACCCAGGGAGAAGAAGCAATGACCCTATAGCAGACTGAACCAGACCTGCCTGCTAGTGTTGGAGGGTCTCCTGCAGAGGCCGTGAGCAGCTTTGGCTCACCACAGGGACAAGGACACTGGCAGCAGAAGTTCAAGCCTGTAGGCTCCAGTACTGGGTTGCCTCAGGCCAAACAACCAACAGGGAGAGAACTCAGCCCCACCCATCAAGCAGATTAAAGTTTTACTGAGCTCTGCCCACCAGAGCAACAACCAGCTCTACCCACCACCAGTCCCTCCCATCAGGAAGCTTGCACAAGCCTCTTAGATAACCTCATCCACCAGAGGGCAGACAGCAGAAGCAAGAAGAACTACAATCCTGCAGCCTGTGGAACATAAACCACATTCACAGATAGACAAAATGAAAAGGCAGAGGACTGTGTACCAGATGAAGGAACAAGGTAAAACCCCAGAAAAACAAATAAGTGAAGTGGAGATAGGTAACCTTCCAGAAAAAGAACTCAGAATAATGATAGTGAAGATGATCCAGGACCTCTGAAAAAGAATGGAGGCAAAGATCGAGAAGATGCAAGAAATGTTTAACAAAGACCTAGAAGAATTAAAGAGCAAACACCTTGAAGAATTAAAAAACAAACAAACAGAGATGAACAATACAATAACTGAAATGAAAAATACTCTAGAAGGAATCAATAGCAGAATAACTAAGGCAGTAGAATGGATCGGTGACCTGAAAGATAGAATGATGGAATTCACTGCCGCAGAACAGAATAAAGAAAAAAGAATGAAAAGAAATGAAGACAGCCTAAGAGACCTCTGGGACATTAAACGCACCAACATTCACATTATAGCAGTCCCAGAAGGAGAAGAGAGAGGGAAAGGACCTGAGAAAATATTTGAAGAGATTATAGTCAAAAACTTCCCAAACATGGGAAAGGAAATAGCCATCCAAGTCCAGGAAGTGCAGAGAGTCCCAGGCAGGGTAAACCCAAGGAGAAACACGCCAAGACACATAGTAATCAAATTGCCAAAAATTAAAGACAAAGAAAAATTATTAAAAGCAACAAGGAAAAAACGACAAATAACATACAAGGGAACTCCCATAAGGTTAACAGCTGATTTCTCAGCAGAAACTCTACAAGCCAGAAGGGAGTGGCATGACATATTTAAAGTGATGAAAGGGAAGAACCTACAACCAAGATTACTCTATCCGGCAAGGATCTCATTCAGATTTGATGGAGAAATCAAAAGCTTTACAGACAAGCAAAAGCTAAGAGAATTCAGCACCACCAAAACAGCTTTACAACAAATGCTAAAGGAACTTCTCTAAGTGGGAAACACAAGATAAAAAAAGGACCTACAAAAACAAACCCAAAACGGTTAAGAAAATGGTAATAGGAGCATACATATCGATAATTACCTTAAATGTGAATGGATTAACTGCTCCAACCAAAAGACACAGGCTCGCTGAATGGATACAAAAACAAGACCCGTATATATGCAGTCTACAAGAGACCCACTTCAGACCTAAGGACATACACAGACTGAAAGTGAGGGGATGGAAAAAGATGTTCCATGCAAATGGAAATCAAAAGAAAGCGAGAGTAGCAATACTCATATCAGAGAAAATAGACTTTAAAATGAAGCATGTTATAAGAGACAAGGAAGGACGCTACATAATGATCAAGGGATCAATCCAAGAAGAAGATATAATAATTATAAATATATATACACCCAACATAGGAGCACCTCAATACATAAGGCAAATGCTAACAGCTATAAAAGAGGAAATAGACAGTAAGACAATAATAGTGGGGGCCTTTAGCACCTCACTTACACCAATGGGCAGATCATCCAGACAGAAAATTAATATGGAAACACAAGCTTTAAATGACACAATAGACCAGATAGA
The DNA here is from genome assembly GCF_965194805.1 of Balaenoptera borealis. Lineage (NCBI taxonomy): Eukaryota > Metazoa > Chordata > Mammalia > Artiodactyla > Balaenopteridae > Balaenoptera > Balaenoptera borealis. The sequence continues at coordinate 166,834,270 of NC_138867.1, forward strand.
TTTAATTGATATTTATAAGACATTCCATCTAAAACAGCAGATTACAGTTCTTCTCAAGTGCACACAGAACATTCTCCAGGATGGATCACATATTGGGTCACAAATCAAGCCTTGGTAAATTAAAAAAACTGAAATCATATCAAGCGTCTTTTCTGACCACAATGCTATGAGATTAGAAATAAATTACAGGGAAAAAAACGTAAAAAACACAAACACATGGAGGCTAAACAATACGTTACTAAATAACCAAGAGATCACTGAAGAAATCAAAGAGGAAATAAAAAATACCTAGAAACAAATGACAACGAAAACACAATGATCCAAAACCTATGGGATGCAGCAAAAACAGTTCTAAGAGGGAAGTTAATAACAATACAATCCTACCTCAAGAAACAAGAAACATCTCAAACAACCTAACCTTACACCTAAAGCAATTAGAGAAAGAAGAACAAACGGAACCCAAAGTTAGTAGGAGGAAAGAAATCATAAAAATCAAAGCAGAAATAAATGAAATAGAAATGAAGAAAACAATTGCAAAAAATCAATGAAACTAAAAGCTGGTTCTTTGAGAGGATAAACAAAATTGATAAACCTTTAGCCAGATTCATCAAGAAAAAGAGGGAGAGGACTGAAATCAATAAAATTAGAAATGAAAAAGGAGAAGTTAACAACAGACATCGCAGAAATACAAAGCATCCTAAGAGACTACTACAAGCAACTCTACGCCAATAAAATGGACAACCTGGAAGAAATGGACAAATTCTTAGAAAGGTATAACCTTCCAAGACTGAACCAGGAAGAAATAGAAAATATGAACAGACCAATCACAAGTAATGAAATTGAAACTGTGATTAAAAATCTTCCAACAAACAAAAGTCCAGGACCAGAGGGCTTCACAGGTGAATTCTATCAAACATTTAGAGCAGAGCTAACACTCATCCTTCTCAAACTCTTCCAAAAAAATGCAGAGGAAGGAACACTCCCAAACTCATTCTATGAGGCCACCATCATCCTGATACCAAAACCAGACTAAGGTACTACAAAAAAAGAAAATTACAGACCAATATCACTGATGAATATAGATGCAAAAATCCTCAACAAAATACTAGCAAACAGAATCCAATAGCCCGTTAAAAGGATCATACACCATGATCAAGTGGGATTTATCCCAGGGATGCAAGGATTCTTCAATATACGCAAATCAATCAATGTGATACACTATATTAACAGAGAATAAAAACCATATGATCATCTCAAAAGATGCAGAAAAAGCTTTTGACAAATTCAACACCCATTTATGATAAAATATCTCCAGAAAGTGGGCATAGAGGGAACCTACCTCAACGTAATAAAGGCCATATGGGACAAACCCACAGCAAACATCATTCTCAATGGTGAAAAACTGAAAGCAGTTCCTCTAAGATCAGGAAAAAGACAAGGATATCCACTCTCACCACTTTTATTCAACATAGTTTTGGAAGTCCTAGCCACAGCATTCAGAGAAGAAAAAGAAATAAAAGGAATACAAATTGGAAAAGAAGTCAAACTGTCATTGTTTGCAGATGACATGATACTATATGTAGAGAATCCTAAAGATGCCACCAGAAAACTACTAGAGCTAATCAATGAATTTGGTAAAGTTGCAGGATACAAAATTGATGCACAGAAATCTCTTGCATTCCTATACACTAACAACGAAAGATCAGAAGGAAATTAAGGAAATAGTCCCATTCACCATTGCAACAAAAAGAGTAAAATACCTAGGAATAAACCTACCTAAGGATGTAAAAGACCTGTACTCAGAAAACTGTAAAACACTGATGAAAGAAATCAAAGATGACATAAACAAATGGAGAGATATACCATGTTCTTGAATGGGAAGAATCAATATTGTGAAAATGACTATGCTACCCAAAGCAATCTACAGATTCAATGCAATCCCTATCAAACTACCACTGGCATTTTTCACGGAACTAGAACAAAAAATTTCACCGTTTGTATGGAAACACAAAAGACCCCAATCTTGAGAAGGAAAAATGGAGCTGGAGGAATCAGGCTCCCTGACTTCAGACTATACTGCAAAGCTACAGTAATCAAGACAGCATGGTACTAGCACAAAAACGGAAATATAGATCAATGGAACAGGATAGAAAGCCCAGAGATAAACCCACGCACATATGGTCACCTTATCTTTGATAAAGGAGGCAAGAATATACAATGGAGAAAAGACAGCCTCTTCAATAAGTGGTGCTGGGAAAACTGGACAGCTACATGTAAAAGAATGAAATTAGAACACTCCCTAACACCATGCACAAAAATAAACTCAAAATGGATTAAAGACCTAAATGTAAGACCAGACACTATGAAACTCTTAGAGGAAAACATAGGCAGAATACTCTTTGACTTAAATCACAGCAAGATCTTTTTTGACCAGCCTCCTAGATTAATGGAAATAAAAACAAAAATAAACAAATGGGACCAAATGAAATTTAAAAGCTTTTGCACAGCAAAGGAAACTATAAACAAGATGAAAAGACAACCCTCAGAATGGGAGAAAATATTTGCAAACGAATCAACAAAAGATTAATCTCCAAAATATATAAACAGCTCATGCAGCTCAATATTAAAAAAACAACCCAATCAAAAAATTGGCAGAAGACCTAAGTAGACATTTCTCCAAAGAAGATATACAGATTGCCAACAAACACATGAAAGGGTGCTCAACATCACTAATTATTAGAGAAATGCAAATCAATACTACAATGAGGTATCACCTCACACCAGTTAGAATGGGCATCATCAGAAAATTTACAAGCAACAAATGCTGGAGAGGGTGTGGAGAAAAGGGAACCCTCTTGCACTGTTGGTGGGAATGTCAATTGATAACAGCCACTATGGAGAACAGTATGGAGGTTCCTTAACAAACTAAAAATAGAATTACCATATGACCCAGCAGTCCCACTACTGGGCATATACCCAGAGAAAACCATAATTCAAAAAGACACATGCATCCCAATGTTCATTGCAGCACTATTTACAATAGCCAGGTCATTGAAGCAACCTAAATGCCCATTGACAGACGAATGGATAAAGAAGATGTGGTACATATATACAATGGAAGGAACGAAATTGGGTCATTTGTAGAGACATGGATGGAGCTAGAGACTGTCGTACAGAGTGAAGTAAGTCAGAAAGAGGAAAACAAATATCGTATATTAACGCATATATGTGGAATGTAGAAAAATGGTACAGGTGAACCCGTTTGCAAGACAGAAATAGAGACACAGATGTAGAGAACAAACATATGGACACCAAGGGGGGTAAGCGGGGAGGGGGTGTGATGGTGGTGGGATGAACTGGGAGATTGGGATTGACATATATACACTAATATGTATAAAATAGATAACTGATAAGAACCTGCTGTATAAAAAAAAAATTCAAAAATTTCCTGAAACATCATCTGCCTACCACACCCTTGAATGAAAAGTAAATTCTGTGCATTGCCTCCTGTCTATTGTGTCTTTCACTGAGGTGCTCACCAGCATTAACCATGTCATCAGCTTTTGCACTTACCAGATTTTAATTCACATTTGCAGAATGCAGACATTTGTTGGGATAAGTAGAATGGGTGTCCTAAGGTCAGCTGACATTGAGACCTTGCCCTGTGCTAGGCACTGTGCTAGTTTTCCTCTGAGGTTGATTCTGCAATTATTCCTGTTCTACACATGAGTGTAATTGCTTGCCCAAGTTCACTCACCCAGATAAACGGCAGACCCACTGCTCTCTGACTCCAGAGTCCTAATCTTAACCATTGCACGAAGCTGCCTTACCACATTTACTCTCCCACTTAGTTTTGCCTTAACATATATTTCCTGGGCACTCACTGTGTACTTAGTAGAGGATTGAGAAATAGATCTGACACATTTTCTGCTCTTGAGGAGCTCACAGGGTAGAAGTAGAGATAGACTTGCAATGCAAATGAATACAGGATGTGGTGCCAAAAAAGGGACATGCCCGGCACAGTTTGAAAGGAAAGGCTATAGAGGAAAACTTGCAGGAGAAGCAGGTGCTTGCACTAGACTTTGGAGGATGAAGTTTGTCCAGGAGAGCAAAAGGGGGAGGGAAGTCATTTCAGGCAGATGGGACGGCTCAGGCAGAGACCTGAGGTATGCAGTAGCTGGGGTCTGCTGCTCCCAGGAGGTTTGATAGTGCCGAAGAGTGGGCCAGAGGCCCTGCAGAACTCCTCTGCTGTTCTAAGAATTAGAATTTTACTGTCAAGGCAGTCGGTCACTACTGAAGGAATTTAAACAGGAGAGCAGTATGATCACTGCATGTTTTCAACAAGTCTCTTTTAATTCCTTATTTGAAATAATTATAGATTCACAAGAGGTTGCAAAAATAGTAGAGAGGTCCTGTACACTCTTCACCCAGTTTCCACCAATGGTTGTATATTTATGTAACTATAGTACAATACCAGCATCAGGCAGTTAGCATTGGTACAATGCTTGTACAGTTCTATGTCATTTTATCACATGTGGAGGTTCATATAATCACCACCATCGCCATCAAGATACAGAACTATTTCATCATCCCAAAGATCTCCCTTGTACTACCCCTTTATAACCACACCACCCGTCTTGCCCCCCACCATCCATAACCCCTGGCAACCACTAACCTGTTCTATATCTCTATAATATAGAGAATTTTCATTTCAAGAATGTTGTATAAATGGAATTATGTCCTATGGACCTTCTGAAATTGGCTTTTATCACTAAAAATTGTTACTAAAATTTCATAATACCCTTATGACCCACCCAAGTTGTAAGGTATATCAGTAGTTCGATCATTTTTATTGCTGGGTGATGGTCCATGGTATTGACATACAGCAATTTGTTTAACCACCCACCCACTGAAGGACATCTGGATTGTTTCCAGTTTTGAACTATTACAAATATAGCTGCTATAAGCATTCATGTAAAGGTTTTCAAGTGGACAGATCTTTCTAATGTGGTATGTATACAGTGGTTTGGAGGTATCAGGAATGGAGGCTGGGAGAGCACTTTGGCTATTGATATGTCTGGGGAGCAATGAGGGCTTTACTCACAACACTGGGTATTGGGCATTGGGCCTGGAGATGGGGAGACTGACGACTACAAGGGGCCGGCAGGAAGAATCCTTGCTGGAGTCACTCACGTCCCTGTGAGTGACATAATAACCAAATTCTGTATCATAGTATGTACTGTAACTTAAGAACTGATGTTCAGAAGAATGGCCCTGAGGCACTGTGAAGTGTTTGGTTATCCAAGAAAGATTAAGTTGTTGTGCTATGCTATTTTTAATACGAATTGAAGTAGGAAAAAAGAACAATTTGATTAAAACTTTCAGCAGCAAGCATTGAAACAAAAAGGGTGATTGTGAAAATCTGCTTTTAATCACAGCAGTCAGTTAATTTAAATATTGAATGTCCTGGGTATTCTGAAACATTAGTGTGATTAAAGGTGTGAGTCTATGGATCACTGAATTATCTTCATCATCAGAAGAAAGTGTCTTAGTGGGGTGAAGACAACAAGATGAGATGTGAAGATCTGCGTTATTCTGGCCTGGTCTTGACCAGCCCTTGGACAGTCACTTTACTTTCTAAGTAAAATTAGAGATATTACAGTAGTATATTGCGAAAGACATGGATATAGTAGTCACATACACCTCAATTCAAATCCAGGCCGTGCCACTTTCCAGCTGAGAATTTGGGCAAGTTCCTTACTATCTCCAAGTTGTTTCCTCATTTGCAGGGTGAGGAGAGTACTATGCACCTCACAGGCTGTTAGGAGAAGGTATATAACTGTGTACTCAGAGCCTGGCCCACTTGCCTTCCTGCCTCCAGTCTCATCTGCCTCAAATCCATTCTCTGTAAAGGTGTCAGAGTGACCATTTTGCAGCTTTTCATTTAAAAGTGTTTGTTTAGTTTTTAAAATGTGAAATATGTGCATAGTTTAAAAAAAAAAGAACAAAGTTATAATGGCAAGAATGAAAGTCTCATTTCCCACTGTTTCTCTGCACTTGCTAGCGTATTGTGTGTGTGTGTGTGCATGTGTTTGTGTATTTTCCCATACATTGGCATTTACCGTATGCACTCTTCTTTAACTTGCTTTATTTCCTTATATATCTTAGACATCTTTCCATATCAGTGCATAAAGTCCCTGCATTGTTTTTAATGGCTTTATTATACTTTTGTGCCATAATTTATTCAGTCATTCCAAGGGTACTTTTTAGGTTATTTCTAGTTTTTTGCCTGTTACAAGCAGTGCTACAAACAGCCTTGCACAAATATCTTTGAATATTTGTACACATGTATTTGTCAGATACATTTATAGAATTGTAGTTGCCAGGTTAGGAGTCTTGTGCATTTAAATTTTTCCTTAGGTATTACCTATTTTGCTTCCAAAAAATGTTTTACCGATTTATAGTTCTCACCATCATGTATGAAAGTACCTGTTTCGTCACACCTAGGTTGATACTTAACTTGCACGCAGGTCTTGCCTCCTCCAGGAAGCCTTCCTTTACATCCATCTCTCATTCACACATTCCACTTGTTCTCTTGCTCTGCCCTCTAGACACTGCTCTGCTGGGCTTCTCCCATGCAGCCTGTGCATACCCCTAGCACACTTCCTACGTGGTGTGATAATTATGCAGTTGGTGGTTTGAGGGAAGGGACTGTCCGATTAGTACTCCATTGACAGCCACTACCTCATGCTTGGCACACAGGAGGCCGTCAGGAGTTTGTTAGGAGAACTCAGTAAATGGTAGCTGTCATCCCCACAAGACTCAGACTGTATGCTCTCCAGTGTTCTTTCCCACTTTAAAATTTTATAACTATGTAAAGCTGTAGTTAGAGCTAATTTTTCTATTTAGAAAAATTAATCAGATTTAATATTTATAGTACCTGAATTGCTTATATTTAGAATACTAGAGGTAGAGAAAAAAATTTTTAAAGCATTTCTTACTCTAGGCTCTAAACAGGTAGGAATGTTCCTCCTGCCCAATGTTTATATATAGAGTGGGTAGATTTTACAGGTCTCCAGTCTTGGAGAAATAGAGATTTTCGATTAGAGCGTTTCATTAAACAAGCATTCATCAAAGCAGCATGGTAAGTGGGGAGAGTGTGCACATGAGCCAGATGTCTATAGCAAAGGCCGTGCTGATTCCTAACCTCGAGGCACCCACTCACCACACTTAGGTCTGTAGGAGCAGTGTGTTCTTCTAGGAGCTTTTTCAGTGGAAAAATGGTGGGCATTGAACAATGTCGTATGAGAGGGAAGACAGGCCCTCCCTGCTTTTGAGGAGCTCCTGACCTGGCGGAGGGAGGCAGAGGCAGACCTGCAGAAGCCAAGTGAGAGTGAACACGGTAGGCACTGGGTCCCACTGCTGGGAACCGAGGTGAGGAACCAGCACCTTCTGGTGAGGGAAGTTAAGGCAGGGACTGCACCTTCAGTGTGTTGGTAATGTGGTTGCATGAAGAATTCTTAACACCTCTCAATTTGTAAATTGTCTTCTGAAACCAGGTTGAGGTCCATTTTGTTGAAGTACAATCTCAAGAGAGAGTTGATTTCATTAATAGCTAAATTACATGCTTTCTTAGTTTGGTTTGGGGTTCTTTCTCTTGCTCTCATGAAGCCCATGAAGCCCAAGCTTGACAGAGGAGGTGGCTTTGACAGATTCTGTCTTAGGTGATTTTTTTTTCTGCCTAATAAGGGAAACTTATTTTAATTTTAAAATTATTTAAAATCTTGAGATGAAATTATGTTAATTATTGACCTAATGATGTAATGTACTTCCCAAATTCACAAAAGCTAACCTAATGCTGTACCAGTCTGAGTACAGGTTATAACAGCTGTAGCAGAGAGAGTTCCAGAGTTGTTCAACAAGGTTGAGATTAATTTGTGCCAATCTCAATGTGGGCAGGTGGACCAGAATGGGGGCCAGCTCAGTGCCACAAGGTCATTCCAGACTCTGGCTGGTGGGTGACTCTAGCATCTTCAGCATGTGACTTCCATCTCTGGGTCTGTGACTGCTGATCCCTCAGCCAACAGCAAGGGAGAAAGATAGATTGAAAGGCAAGCAGCTTTCTGTTTAAAAAAATGATCTGGGAGTAGCATACATCACTTCTGCTCACATCTCATTAGCTAAAGGTTGGTCATCTGGTCACACCTGGCTGCCAGGAAAGTGGCCATATGTCATCTCTAGTTGAGTAGCCATTTGTCCAGCAGGAACAGGGTGGCTTCTGTTACTAAAATGAAGGGAGGAGTGGATCCTGGAGTAGGTCAGCAGCCTGGGCCTGTCATACTGTCCCTTGGCCACTTCAGACTTAACTTGTCCAAAGCCGAACTCTCCGACTCAGCTATCTCCTGCTTACCTCTAGCTGTTTCACCTTTGTTTCTCCCCATCTCCTGGAGGGCAACAAGTCACGTACATTCTTCCCAGCCATGCATTTCCTTCTTTTCCCCACCTGCCACGATCCTGCCATTTTTGTCAGGTCTGCCTGTTTTGAGTCCTACCCATTCGAATCCAACCCTTTCTCAGCTTCCCGAACGATCTCTCTGAAAAGCAAGTGTGAGCCCATGCCTCTTGTGCTTTGATGGCTCCACAGCCCTCAGGCCCAGGCCCAGATGGCTCCGAGCGGCTTCCAGGGCCTGGGGTGATCTGGCCTTGTTTTCTCTCCAGTTTTTTCCCCCCGTGACCCAGCAGAATCAAATCTCAAATGATTTGTCATGCTTAGAAGGCACCTCCAGCTCTCTGCACATGCTACTTCTTATCCCCGCACCCTAAACCTCCATCCTTCTGGGTTTAGGGCTCTCCTTGCATCCGATCTCTTCTGAGTTTACCCGCAGTGAACGCTCTCTGTAAGCTCGAAACGCAGAAGGCAGGCATGCTGGCTGTTCTGGCAAGGGACCTGGTCCACAGTGGTGCTCAAGAAATGCTTTATGAATGACCAGCATTGCTGGTGCATTACAATATGGCCAAGAAATAGACTTCTCTGAGTCTGTCTCTGATCCTTTGCATTTCTACTCCACTTGTCAAGCTGAGCAGTTCACCATGTCTGAGCACAGTCAGTTTGAGTTCTGTGCTTCTACTCTGTCTCTGGCAAAACTATCCAGGGCAAATGCCACCTCCTCCATGAAGCTCTTCTTGTTTTCTGCACCCCTGCTCGTGGGTAGGACCTCTTTTGCCTTTCAGCTTTGTTTCTGTTTTGCTTATGGCCCTTACCTCTTTATAACTTATATTACAATGTAGATAATAGACTCATTCCTCACACTTATCCCCCAAATAGTGAAGTAGGTGCTGCTTCAAGACCAATACCTCTTTGATCTTGATATATGTCTTCTATATTATTTATCACTTTCTTGTACAAAGGTACCCTGTAAATGTTGAGATGAATTGTCTCAGCCTCTTAAAAACTATAAATAAATTAAGAAAAGGATACTCCTTCAGATGTCAGTAAAATAGAGCAGCATCGTGAGGGAATCATTAGCTACAGTGTTATGGGTCAGATCAGCAGAGGTATATTGAATGGTCACTCTGTCCCAGGGGCCAGGCCTTCCCTTTCCTCCTGTCCTGGGAGTACAGGGTGCCACCGTGAACAAAACAGACCTGTCCCTCCCCTCCTAGAGCTTAGGGCCCCCTTCTCACAGCAGTATGGCTTGGCCAGCTCACTAAGCCTTGGGTCACTCCAGTGTAACACAGGGCTGATAATTCCTGTCGGTCGTTGTGAGCAGTGTGTTACTTTATCTAGCGCAACGTTGGCCTCCCAGACGCAATCCCCAGCCAGTATGCAATGGCTCTTGGTCAGAATGGCAGCTGGTACTACCAGCTGTGCCTCAGCCACTGCCCTGAGAATGGTAAAAAAGCATGAAGCAACAGTCAGTTGGAGAAACTATTCATTTGATTTAAATTCTTTGTTCAGTCTTGTTGTTAATCAATTTCCATGTTTAATGGAAGTCCTAGACGTCATTGTGTTGAAACACATATCATCACTCTAAAAAACCCAGTGGGTAGATATTAAATATTAGGTGTTAGAACAAGCAGGCAGGAATTTGGGGAAGCTGTAGAATAAAATTTAAATTCTGTGTTTGTAAACAGTGTAGAATATTTACCTAAATGGTTTTATTGTTGGCTTTTTAATTTTTAAGAAATGACCAATATAAATAGCTTGCTAACTTTTGAATAAACATTATCAGACAAGAGCCAGGGAACGGAGTAAAGGTAGCTGCCTGCCGATTTCTGTTTGCTTTGTTTTCTGTATAAAATCATACAGGCTCCTGCAGTGTAGGAATCTCAGCCTACTGTCTAAACCACAAAAAGGCTGCTCTGGGGCTGCCAGTTTATACTCATACCTTGTGGATAACATAGTGTCCATGTTATTGACTGTAGCTTATGACAGAGTTCTCTGGCTATGGCTGTCTGTATTGAAGCCCACTAGTGATGTAGGGTTTGGGGAATGTAGGCCAGCTCCGGGACCACCTCACAAGGTAGGAACGCACTCACGAGCATCCACGGCACACACAGGTGTCACCAGGCCTCCAACACCCTGTTGTTCTTTAACTTACCACTTTTACAATCACTTTGGCATCGGACTTGCTTTCTGGTTCGTCACTTTAACCTGAATTTGTGGACACAGCAGAAGACTGGTCCATTTGTTTTTCTGCATGAATGAATTGTAGACATGTTCATTTTGCAGCATCTCCAGAGTGCCTCCATCTCTGGTTGAGACAGCACGGTGTAATCTGGTCCCACCGGAAGCAAGCTGATGAGAATCACATAGTGATGTAGTCTTGTCATGGCTAATAAAAATGTACAAATTCTTTTCTGCAAAGGTTGTTATTTCCTAATCCAGTCCCTTAAGATGTGGTCATGCAGGGTCTCAGAATTCCTTCCTTTCATGATAATCTTGTACCATTAAAATGTCTTTGCATTTTTTGCATGTTGCTTAAGTTCAGAACTTGGTCTAACTGAGTTTACCAACTTACAGCCACGTTGTCTTATATACCGATAAATCTGAAACACTATTAAGTGAGCTATGCATGTATAATTTCAGTAAGAATGCATGTTCATTCTGTTTCTCTTTCAAGGAATCTGACGACTGTACCAGCTCTTTGGAATATCATATGACACTACATCATGAGTGACAGTAAATGTGATAGTCAGTTTTACAGTGTACAAGTGGCAGACTCAACTTTCACTGTCCTAAAACGTTACCAGCAGTTGAAACCAATTGGCTCTGGAGCCCAAGGAATTGTCTGGTAAGTATGGTCTGTTTCAGTAGTGTAGATTGAGTTTTTGTTGTAATAAAAACTTAATAGATCTAAGTCGTCAGAATTTAGAAACACTGATGATAAAAATACCCTTTTCTTTGCTATAGGTTTATAAGCTAAATTGAATCAACCTCTTGCTTTAGTTACATATAGTCAGATTGTAGGATACAAGCTCAAATTCTTAGAATACTGCGTAAATTTAAATAGGTAGCAATTTTTCTTTTTTCTTTGTTTCTTTTCTCTTTTTTTTTTCTTTTCCATTCCCCCTGTCATTATGATATTAGAGTAATAGGTATGACAGTGAGTTGTAACAGAAATTTGGAGTTTTATTCATTTCTTCATCCTGGCCACCTTTCCCCCCTCCCCCTTTTATTCCCAATCACTCCTATTCATTTCTAGGCGCCGTCATTGCAGTGCCTTGCCCTTCATTGGCAGGATGAGGCCAGTCAGTGTCATTATCACCCCATGGATTAACCAGGAAGGGATGCCGTATGAGGGGTTGGGCTGGCCGTCTCTTCCTTGGTGTCTCACTTCAACTATGTGTCCAGCCCAGGACGTCAGAACTGTTGGTCTGACCCTGAACCTTAGTCTCTTGCTTGGTAAGACAGTCAGCTGCCGCGACATCACTGGCCAGCTAAAGGTAAAGTTTTTCACATGTTTTCTAGACTACAGTTATCAGCACTTCCCAAGCTTTTTATCCCTTAGTTTTTTGGCAAAATCTTTTCTTCTTTTTTTGGTCAGTAAAAACAAGATTGTCTTTGCATCTAAAAGGAACTGTGGTAAAGCTAAACACCCAATGATTACAGCTTGTAGGTAAAGGGGATTCAAGATAAAAGAGAACTCTTGGATGTGCTGGTAGGAGAGTTTATATTTTTATTAGAGATGTTGAGTTTAGAGAATCTGCATCAGTGGTTAGTAATTGATCCTCTGTTGTAGAGATATGTGATCAGGGAAGTTAGTTGTTTTCTTCGGCTTAGGTAGTTAGAGGCCCTGGAAGCTGAGAGGAGATGGTAGTTCAGAGATTCCCAGAAAAACTAATGAGGGGGAAGGGGCTGTTTGGAAGGAATGCCTGGCTTGCATCTAAAATAGTGGTGATCTTAACTTCCAATTGATAACATGCTATATTGGTACTTAAATCCAGTGTGCCAGGAAAGTTTTAAAGTGAATGGATGGTTCATATTAGGATACTTTGATGTTAATAAAAAGTTCTAGACAGTAAAATATTCTTTTGATTTATAACCCATCTCTTATTTGGAACTGGATGGTAATTTGATATAGGGAATTAAGCAAGACTGATACAAGGACATTTAATGTAATAACCACATTAAGAGCTTGACTAGAAATTCATAATTAATTGTATAATAGAGAGCTTTACAAGGGTTATGCAGTTAAAATTAATGACTTCATTACAGCATGGTAAATGACAATAAAATTACATGCTACTTTAAAAAATACTGTTTTTCAGAGATTAGTTTTGATTTCCAGTTTTCATATACTACTTCTCATCTTTGTTTTTTAAAGAAATGTTTAATAATGAAATTACTCATTATGGATGTATATTTTTCATTAAAAAAATTCTAGTTTTGAAATGAAAGTTCCCAAATAAACAGTTATAAGCTAAACCTCCTCTGGTAAAAGCAGTGGTAGAATTATAGGATGGAAAGTTCTGAATTTTTAAAGACTAAGAGTCCAGAAATAAACCCATACATCTGTGGCCAGTTGATTTTCAAAAAGGGTGCCAAGATTATTCAATGGGGAAAGAACATTCTCTTCAACAAATGGTGCTGGGACAACTGGATACCCACATGCAAAAGAATGAAGTTGGACTCCTAACTCACATCATGTAAAAGGTTAACTCAAAATTGATCAATGACCTAAATATAAGAGTTAAAACCATAAAACTCTTAGAAGAAAACAAAGGGGGAAGCTTCATGACTTTGAATTCTTAGAAATGACACCAAAAGCATGAGCAACAAAACAAGAAATTGGACTTCATCAAAATTAAAAATTTTTGTGTATCAAAGAACACTATCAAGAGAGTGAAAAAACAACCCACAAATGGGAAAATATTTGCAAATCGTGTATCTGGTAAGAGTCTAATATTCAGAATATAAAGAACTCCTACAACTCTACAGCAAACAGACAAACAACCCAATTTATTTATTTATTTATTTTTGGGTAAAAGCATCTTTTTTTTTTTTTTTTAAATTGGAGTATACTTGCTTTACAATGTTGTGTTAGTTTCTGCTGTATAACAAAGTGAATCAGCTATACGTATACATATATGCCCTCCTTTTTGGATTTCCTTCTCATTTAGGTCACCACAGAGCGCTGAGTAGAGTTCCCTGTGCTATACAGTAGGTTCTCATCAAACAACCCAATTAAAAAAAAAAAAACAAAAAAACAGGCAAAGGACTTGAATAGACATTTCCCCAAAGAAGATTTATGGCCAATAAACACATGAAAATATGCTCATTGTTAGTCATTTGGGAAATGCAAATCAAAACCACAATGAGGTACTACTTCATACCCACTAGGTGGCCATAATCAACAAAATGGAAAATAACAAAGGTTGGCAGGGATGTGAAATTACAATCCTCATACATTGCCAGTGAGAATGTAAAATGGTACAGCCACTTGTGGAAAACAGTTTGACGGTTCCTCAACAAGTTAAACAGAATTATTATATGACCCACTAAATATCCCTAGATATATTCCCAAAAGAATTAAAAACGGATGTTCAAAAAGACTTGTATACAAATGTTCATAGCAGCACTATTCTCAATAGCCAAAAGGTGGAAACAGCCCAAATGTCCATCAATAAATGAATGGATACACAAGCTGTGTTATATACATACATGGAATATTATTCATAAAAAAAAATGAAGCACTGATATATGCTACAACATAGATGATCCTCAGAAACATGCTAAGTGAAAGAAGTCAAACATAAAAGGTAGTATTATTATATGAGTCCATTTATGTGAAATATCCAAAGTAGGTAAATCCATAGAGAAAGATGCAGATTGGTGGTAACAAGGGCAAGGGGGAGAGAGGAATGGGGAGCAACTTCATAATGGGTATGGAGTTTCCTTTTGGGGTGATGAAAATCTTTTGAGGTTACTTAAAGGTGGTGATTGCACAACACTGTGAATGTGCTAAATGCTACTGAATTGTTCACTTTAAAATGGTTCATTTTATGTTTATGTGAATCTCCCCTTATTAAAAATTTTTTTGAAAAAAAATGTAAACTGAAAGGTGCCTTAACTTAAGGATATTTGTCATTTTTAATGGATATTTAACCCCTAATACTAATAATATTTTCATGTTATGTTATGCATTAAAATATGTTGTCATTTTCTTGTAACTTAAGTTATATATTATATCAATATATTTTAAGTGTACTTTCACTTACTCTTAGTATTTTCATTTAAATAATTTTATGACAATTTTATTAACATTTGTAGGAGCAACTTTCACCTCACATACATGTAGAGGCTAAAAGTTTAACACCATCCTAAATGTCACGTCTTGGAAACCCCGATTTCCATAGCCTGAATTTTGATTTTAAGGAAGGATCAAAAACTGGGTTTCACCCTTTTCTGCTCAAGAAAGAAGTCTTTGAACTGATTAAAATAGCTCTTAATGAGCCTCTTGCACAGCTAACAGTTTAGTTTGTGATCTTTGATGTAATTATTCACTTAACTTTGTAACCCAAGCCAGTTATTCATTACCAAATCAAAACCTTTTAGTTCGGTTAACTTTACTGTTGCATGGAAAAGGGGTTAGTTAACTTGATTCAGATTATTGATACTTTTTTTTAGAAATGTTTGTGCAATTATGAAAATTATTCTTAGACTTCTGGGATGTTTTCTGGCTTTTAGATGAGGTGCCATCACGAGAGCTGGGCCTAGATGGTTGGAGACCTGGTTTCCATTATTACTTTACTGCTACTTTCTACCAGAGCCTGTGCTGGCTTCCTCTCAGCCGGGAAGGTGGGTGACTGCGCCTCACCTTCCTTCTAGGCTCGAGGCTTCGTGGTCCCATTGAACTGCAGCAGTGGTGGTGCAGGCAGTGGTAGTCCCAGACGGACAAGAGAGAAACTTTTCCCGTGATACTTCCCCCACATGTCTTCAGAGGATTTTTTCTTGGCGTGTAGATAGAGCAAGAAACTATGAATGGTGCCAGTCAGACTCCTTTCTTCCTCATCAGTGATGGAAGGGCTTGAGTATACCCACCATCAAGCCCTAACTTTTAGAAAACTTCTTATCTCCAATGGTCCCTTCTCTGCAAATATGGCAGGTTCTTTCCCACGCCCATCACTTTTGTCCCCACTGCATCTCCTGGTTGGAGTCTCCTCTGAAACCCTGCTCTTCTGTCCCTGTTCTGACACTATCCCTGATCTTTTTTTTAATATATAAATATATTTATTTATTTATTTTATTTATGACTGTGTTGGGTCTTCGTTTCTGTACAAGGGCTTTCCCTAGTTGTGGCGAGCGGGGGCCACTCTTCATCGCGGTGCGCGGGCCTCTCACTGTCGCGGCCTCTCGTTGCGGAGCACAGGCTCCAGACGCGCAGGCTCAGTAGTTGTGGCTCACGGGCCCAGTTGCTCCGCGGCATGTGGGATCTTCCCAGACCAGGGCTCGAACCCGTGTCCCCCTGCACTGGCAGGCAGATTCTCAACCACTGCGCCACCAGGGAAGCGCCTAACCCTCATCTTTTGAGACTTATCTGTGGAACTCCAGATAATCTCAGCTCATGCTTGGAATAGAGCCTTCTCTCTGATCGAACCAAAGAGTGTGTGATTGGTTTGACGCACACGCGTGCACGTGCGCGCACACACACACACACTCCAGAACTGTAAAATAATAAATTTGTGTTTTAAATCAGTAAATCTGTGGTAATTTGTTATAGCAACAGTAGGAAACTAATATACATGTGTTTTTACATTTTTGAGAAGTAAAATATCATAGTAGCAATAATGCATGGTTTACAAAACTTGTTAATCATCTATTTAAACTAGAGCTTGATAAAGATATAGGGACAGGTGTGCAGGTAAACCAAAGTGCAGGTATTGATACAGGATTAAAATGAGGAGCTGGGATCCAACTAAAATATTCTGACTCCTAATTTTGAATTATTTTTACAGTTGTCTGATTTATTTGTTTCTATGTTTTAGTTCATTAAAACTGTTAATAAAATAATTAGGAAGTAAGTTTTAAAATGTTTATCATTTGAAGTATTTATAAAATTAAGTTATTAGTAGAATTAAGTAATTCAGGGTTTTAAAGCTCTACAGGGAAAATGTGTGTACATTTCTTTCATATATATATATTCACTTTTTCTCTCTCCTTCTAAAATCTCAAGCTGTTTAACCAAAGTAGTAAGGACTATTTGTTTTACAAAACAGTTCTACAATGTGCTTAACTGTTTTTTTTTTTTTGCTTTTATTAAAAAAATTTTTAATTGAAATATAGTTGATTTACAAGTTAATTTTTGCTGTACAGCAAAGTGGTTCAGTTATATGTATATATGCATTCTTTTTTTTACATATTCTTTTCCATTATGGTTTATCGTAGAATATTGAATATAGTTCCCTGTGCTATACAGTAGGACCTTGTCATTTATCCATTCTAACATATAATAGTTTGCATCTGCTAACCCCAAATTCCCAATCCATCCCTCTCCCACCTCTCTCCCCCTTGGCAACCGCAAGTCTGTTCTCTATGTCTGTGAGTCTGTTTCTGTTTCATAAAGGTTCATTTGTGTCATATTTTAGATTCCACATATAAGTGATATCATATGGTATTTGTCTTTCTCTTTTTGACTTACTTCACTTAGTATGGTAATCTCTACTTCCATCCATGTTGCTGCAAATGGCATTATTTCGTTCTTTTTTATGGCTGAGTAGTATTCCATTGTATATATGTCCCACATCTTCTTTATCCTTTCATCTGTAGATGGACATTTACATTGTTTCCGTGGCTTGGCTATTGTGAATAGTGCTGCTATGAACATAGGGGTGCATGTATCTTTTTGAATTATAGTTTTGTCTTTATATATACCCAGGAGTGGGATTGCTGGATCATATGGTAGCTCTATTTTTAGTTTTTCGAGGAACCTCCATACTGTTCTCCATAGTGGCTGCACCAGCTTACATTGCCACCAACAGTGTAGGAGGGTTCCCTTTTCTCCACACCCTCTCCAGCATTTGTTATTTGTAGACTTTTTTTTTATATATATAAATTTATTTATTTATTTATTTATTTATGGCTGTGTTGGGTCTTCATTGCTGCGTGCGGACCTTCTCTAGTTGCGGCGAGCAGGGGCTGCTCTTCATTGTGGTGTGTGGGCTTCTCATTGCGGTGGCTTCTCTTGTTGTGGAGCACGGGCTCTAGGTGGGTGGGCTCAGTAGTTGGAGTTCGCGGGCTCTAGAGCACAGGCTCAGTAGTTGTGGCGCACAGGCTTAGTTGCTCTGCGGCATGTGGGATCTTCCCGGACCAGGGCTCGAACCCATGTCCCCTGCATTGGCAGGCAGATTCCTAACCACTGTGCCACCAGGGAAGTCCCTTGTAGACTTTTGAATGGTGTCCATTCTGACTGGTGTGAGGTGGTACCTCATTGTAGCTTTGATTTGCATTTCTCTAATAATCAGCAATGTGGAGCATCTTTTATGAAGTGTTTAAAAAAGAAGTGTAATATTAGATCTGACAATGCTTAGAAGTGACAGTTACAACCTTAACATGAAATGGTTGGTATAGCTCTTATTCCTTTTTGCTTCCTCTAGTTCTGTACAAGCATGAATGTTGGCCTGTTCTTATACTGTTTTATTTTCTATTAGTATATATAAATAAACATAATGTCCACAACAAAATTTTTGTGATAAAGAAGATATATGCTATAAGGCATAGGAAGGCTATGATTCAGGAGAATTGAGTTCTAAGTCCAGCTCAGATCCTCATAGCAGTAGTTCTTGGGCAAATCATTGTGTCTTTATAGTTACACCTCTAAAATGTATGGTTTGGAAGTTCTAATTTAAGATTGTGGATCAGACACCTAAACAAAGAGACAGGAGAGCAGTAATCAGTGGATATGGAGCATTTAACAAGTTTCTGCAGAGGAAGTGAGAATAAGTAGATAAGACATTTGGCACAAAGAAGAGAACCTATCTATAGTAGAACTCCAAAGAGATTGTGAGTATACAGATGCCAGATACAAAAAGCGAAGATGAAACGGGTGGCTAGAAGTAGGAATGTTAGTTAAAAGTGTGTCTATGAAACAGTTTTGCTAGTTGGCTCCCAACATTCCCACCCCCACCCCCATGCTCAGCATTTGCCCTTAGAGAGCGAGTAAGTAAATGAAGAATTATTAGGCCAGTATCTGGGGAAGGAGAAGCCTAGTAAGAGGAGCCCAGGATTTGGGGTGTTCTTTCCCTTGAGGGCATTTGAAAATTCTGGAGTGGGCAGCTGAGAGACTGAGAGTCCTTTGGACTGCTTTGTGGGGCTATAGGAGACAGGGATTGGAGTCCAGGGCCCTCTAAAGGGGCTTAGTGAACTTCCTTTGCTTTAACTGGGTCCAATAAAGGGCTGCCTCCTAGAAGTAAGGATGAACCAAAATGAAACAGGCCCTTGCAGGAACTGCCACTTAGCTTCACATCATCTCATTTGCTGAACCCAAAGTGAGGTGAGCCCAAATTGCTAGTGCCCCCAGGTACCCAGCAGAAATAAATGTAAATTCTACCTGGAGGAAGATAGCATCATACTGGATATCAAATTATTTCTAGATAGCAAACAGTTTTGCAAGTTCAAGGTGCAGCACGTAATTAGACATAACTAGTCACACAAGGAGATTGGACAACATTCACAAAATCCAGCACAAACAACAGAGAAAAGAAACAGATCCACAGGGGTTATTGGCATTATTGGATCCAGACTTCCAAAGAGTTATGATGTTATGTTCGGGATGATAAAAGACAGTATGAAAAATTTTTGGTGGAAAATGAAAACTTAAAAAAACTAAATAGAAATTATAGAACTATAAGACATAGTTATTGAATTATGAAGTTAATAGGTGGGTTTAAAAGCATATTAGATATAACTGAAGAGAGAATTGTGATCTGAAAGATAGGTGAGGAAAAAAGTATCCAGAATGAAGCCTGGGGAGACAAAAGGGTAGAAAAATATGGAAGAGAGGATGTATTTATTTTCTATTGCCACATAACAAATTACCATAAACTTAGTGGTTTAAAGCAAAACAACAACCATTTATAATTTCATAGTTCTGTAGGTCAGAAATCTGGATGGGCTTCCCTGGGTTCTCTGCTTGGCATTTCACAAGGCTGAAATCAAGGTGTCACTGGACTGGGCTCTTATCTGGAGGCTCTGGGGAAGAATTTGCTTTCAAGTGCATTCAGGTTCTTGGCAGAACCCAGTTCCTTGCAGCTGTAGGTCAGAGGTCTCCATTCCATTCCCTTGCTCTCTATCAGCCAGGTGCCACCCTGCTCCTAGAGGGTCCCACATTCCTTCTCACGTGACCCCCCTTCCATCTTAAAGGCAACAACATGTCTAGTCCTTCTCAGGATTCAGATCTCTCTGACTTTCCCCTCTTCCCACCAGCCAAAACAAACTCTGCTTCTAAAGGGCTCTCGTGATTGGATTAGTGCCCCCCCACCCCTTCCCTTGTGATCTTCCTTTTGTTAAACTTGGCCCTCTTGCAGGACATAGGGTCAATATTACTACAAAAAAATCAAATGCCTAGAAATTGATAGAACAAACCACTTCAGAAAACAGTTTGGCATTATCTACTAAAGTAAACTATATGTAATACCACTTTTAGCTATCTACTCGTCAGAAATGCATGCCCAGAACCATGTACAAGAATGTTTATGACCATGTTTTTTGCTTGCAAACTGAAAACAACCAATGTATCTATCAACATTATGTCATATAATCATAACAAAGGAATATTATAGCAATGACACAGAATGAGTTATAGCTTCACACAACAACAGATGTACCTCACAAATATAATGTTGAGTGAAAGAAGTCAGACATAGACAATTTCAAAAACCAGGCAAAAATAAATGATGCAGGGGCTTGAAGATACATGTTTAGCTGGTAAAAGCAAGGAAGTGATTATAAAAGTCAGAAGTAGGGGACTTCCCTGGTAGTCCAGTGGCTAAGACTCCGCGCTCCCAATGCAGGGGGCCCAGGTTCGATCCCTGGTCAGGGAACTAGATCCCACATGCCACAACTAAAAGATCCTGCATGCTGCAATGAAGATTGAAGATCCTGCGTGCAGCAGCTAAGACCCGGCACAGCCAAATAAATAAATATATTTTTAAAAATTATAGTATAAAAAAAAAGTCAGAAGTAGTTATCGTCTTTGGGGGGCAGGAAGGATAGTGATTAGTGGGGGGGAGCGCTTTGGGGTTGTTGACAGAACATGGTTCTTTGTAATAAATCATTAAGAGGAATAAAAAAGGAAGCAAAGGAATGAATATCAGACAGGCATACGCCTTCTCATCAACAACACTCAACTTTGGAAATCATTGGAGTTCTGAGAGAAAATTGATTTCGAGCTTAGAAGACAAACTATCAATCAAGGATAAAGGAAGAGTAAGATAATTTATCTTCCATGCCCTTTTTTTCTGAGGAAATTCCTTGAGAATGTACTCCAACAAGAAAGAATACAAGAACGTGTAACACCAGAAACAGTGGAAGCCAGAGAAAAGAAATACCAGGGCGATAGCTACACATCAGGCCTTGAAACCCCAAGAAAAATGTCTTCCCCAAAAATGGAATAGATTCCAAACAATAGATAATGTGAGTAAGAAGGTAAGAAGTACTAGTGACAGGCTCTAAAGAGGTATATTTGTCTTCTCTTAATAAGAAAAAAACGTTTATTAGAAACTTGTGGTAGAAAAGTTAGAAAAAGTCATGATCTAAGAAAAAACAAATTTAAAGTGGCATGATGTTTGAGAACTTATGGAATGTTAGAAGAGAATCCATTTAACCTTAATGGTGGAAACAATCACATTCTCTTATGAGTGGCAAGGGTCATGTGATCTTTAGAAATGAAATGTAATCCTCGCTCTGAAATTAGTAATGTTTACATGTGTGCACATACATACATACACTCTGTAAGTTGATTTTCAACTTTTAGACACATCCTAAGGAAGAAACACAGAAGATTTAATTATAGAGATTGAAAGATGTGTTATTAAACTTGACCATTTAAGACAGAAATTGGAGGAAAAGAGATTAGAGAGCTGTAGGAAAAAGGAGATGAAGTGTAATATTCTCATTTTACGTAGTGGGGAGCAAGAGATTCCTTTGAAAGTTGATGCAACAAGTTTAGGCATGTTATTTAAAGTTACAAGGGTGACCAAGGGAAAAGTTAAAAATAACATGAGAACAAAAAACTAGGAGGAGTTGGGGGTTTCAACTAAGTGACTAAATCCTCAGTTTTCATAACGGGGAGTAAATAGCTAATTTCTGAAGTTGATAAATGAGGAAATAGTGATAAAAGTATATTCTTTGGAGTTGAGATATTACTAAAAGAAGTAAAGCCAGGAATAACTGAAGGTAGCTACTCCTGGAGTTGGAACTAGGAATGGGGAAGCATGAGTCCGCTCAGATATTCAGAATTGGTCCATTTGGCTCATTGGACAAAAACTTTTGAGACCAAAAAAGGTGTGTCTGTTTTTAAATTCTCAAGACTGAGAAATATATATATATATAAGTACAAATCACATGTGTATGTATTAATTAATGATTTGTTTCACAAATAGATTTATTTTTAACATTTTATAATCCATATGAATATTACATTTGAATATGGGCATGTGATTTTAATTAATTGATTTATTTTCTTTATTATTTTTTTGGCTGCGTCAGGTCCTAGTTGTGGCACACAGGGTCTTCATTGAGGCGTGCGGGATCTTTCCTTGTGGCATGCGGGCTTCTCTCTACTTGTGGCCCATAGGCTCCAGAGCGCGTGGGCTCTGCAGTTTGCGGCACATGAGCTCAGTAGTTGTGTCACACGGGCTTAGTTGCCCCACAGCATGTGGGATCGTAGTTCCCCAACCAGGGATCGAACCCAAGTCCCCTGAATTGGAAGGCTGATTCTTTACCACTGGACCACCAGGGAAGTCCCTGGGCATGTGATTTTACATCTGTGTATACATGAACACATAATGTGAACTGAATTAAAGAAAAAGTAATCCAAAGTAACATGAAACTTCTAATAATTCTTAACCAAATGCTACAGCAGACAGCCTTCAATTTAAAAAAGTTAAAATTGAATTAAGTTTGGGTTTTTTGGCAAAAAAAAATTAATAGAAGTGAATAAGTGCAAACAGTGTTATAAACTGAATAGAATAAATAAACAGAAACAGTATTTTAAATGGTGCTTAGGTTCTCAGATGGTCTTTAGCAGCTTTTAACCCCTGATAAGGAGCCAAAAGGTAACAGTGACAGCAATCATACTGTTAGTGCTAGCTTGAAACTAGTACAGAAGGTACTCAATTTTTCCTGTCTATTTTCTGGAGGAAAATCAATCATAAATTTCAGCTGGGAACTTGAGATTCTGGAAACACAGCCCCTAGAAGATTTTATTTCTTACCATAGTAGTATGAGGAGGTATTTCTAGCAGAATTTTATATATAGCAATTGCTTATGTTAGGGATTTTGTATCTTGGGGATTTACCATGAGCTGAGATTTTGGCTTCTGTTTTCTTTTTAGATTCTTACATCTGGGAAAAACACAATCAATCAAAACTTAGATTTATTATATCCGTCTCATGAGTTCAAACCATTTTCTCCACTGTGATACTCCAGAATATACTTATATTTTACTCTGTGATACCAGTGACTTTTTTTTCAACTTATTGGCATATTTAAACTGAAGATTTTGTTTCCTGAGCAGTCTTACATGCTCTGTATTAAATTACTTGGTTCTGAACATAATGATCTCAACTAATATAATGAGACGTCCATGTGCAAAGGATTGCTGAATCCCATCCTAGCTTCAGCTGCCATGGTGGCGCCTCTGCAGAGGAGTCCGTTCGTCCTGCACTCTCAGCCAGCTCACCTTGCTCTTAATGTGCAGAAGTACCAGAGTGGAAGCAAGCTGATTTTTCCTTATTTGTTATTCATTTAAAAAAATAATACATTGAATGTACATTCTGCATTGCTGTATGTTCCAAAATCATCCTAATGGGTTGCCTATTATATTTCTTAATTATAGTGCTGCTTTTGATACAGTTCTTGGGATAAATGTTGCAGTCAAGAAACTAAGCCGTCCTTTTCAGAATCAGACTCATGCAAAGAGAGCTTATCGTGAACTTGTCCTCTTAAAATGTGTCAATCATAAAAATGTAAGTTATGTCTATGTTTCCTCTAATACTTTAATGTTGTCAATGCTGTCATAATCATCTGGGTCTTTGGAGATACAATGAGCTTAGACCTAGGGTAAACTAGTGATAAAAATACTATTTAAATGCTTATATTTTATTGACAGAATTTTTAATCAACATTGGGGATATTGAAGTCAGCAAGAGGCACCATGGTCCATAGGAATTTAGGTCACTCAACACGGATGGGAATGTCAATTAACCTTGTGACCATTTGGTTTTCACTGTTTCCCTGTGTATAAAATGGCAACAGTATTGACCTGGCAAATTGAGAAACATCTAAATACTTTTTAGAACAACGTTGTTCTATAAGTAGCTTTTACATATTCACATTTATTCAAATAAATGTTATTAGATGATGTTATATTCAAGATAGTTGTACTTGGCATCTCTACAGAAATCAAAGCATTGTAAATTTTAAGGAAAAACAGTGTATCTCTAGAAAATGAGGTACTCAGGCACATTTTATGTTCTACTACTGATGCCTGAGCATTATTTTGAACATGATTTTGATAACCTTGCCAGGTTATAAAATTATAAAATGTTAAGTCTGGCAGGGGCTTTGGAGATCCCCTCCCATGTGACCTCTTTTTGTTATGGGGTGGGGGGGATAAGTATTTAAAAGTACACTCAACTCTATATGGCTCCTTTTGTTGTAACATTTATGCTGGATTTTTCTGGTGTAGGGACATTAAACACAAAACTAAGATAGGTTCAATCTTTTGAGTCTGTGGTTTGAGTTTGTTTTTAAATTCTCCAGTGCATGCTTTATTTTACAGGTTTAAAAAAAAAGTAAAAAAGTTTTTTTCTCAGGTTACAAAAAAATATGTTTATTATTTTTTTTAATTCAAACAGTATAAACAAGAAAGAAAAATCCTTGAATCCCACCACCCACAGGTCACTATCATTAACATTTTGGTGAGCATTCTTATGCATATATGTACACACATACATAAATAAGCGCAGTTATGTTATTATGCATCCTGCTTTTTCCCTAGTGGAATGTTGCTAGATCTCATATACATTAATGAACATAGATATAAACCATTTTTTAAATGGCTACATAGTACAGATGCACAGTAATTCATTTAACCAATCACCTATTATCAGATATTTAGATTGTTTCCAGTTTTTTGCTATTATAAGCAGTGCTGCAGTGAACATCCTTATACATTGCATCTTTGCACACTTGTCCAGGTGAATTCCTTGGCCAAGATTGCTGGGTCAAAGACTATGCACACTTTTGGTTTTAATAATATATACTGACAAATTAACCTCAAGGAAGACTGTCAATTTTATACTTTTATTGAGTATCTGAGTATGTCTTTTATTTCAAAATACCCCAGAGCTACATATTGTTGATTTTTTGTTTTACCTTACCAAACTGATAGATGACAAATGATACCTTATTTTTATTTGTGAGGTTGATTTTCTTTCCATATCTCTATTAGCCATTTATTTTTATTTCTTGAGAGTTTGTTTTTCATGGCCTTTGTCCATTTTTCTCTAGGACTGTTGGTTTCTTTCTTACGCATTTATAGAAGATCTTTGTATATTAAAGCTGTCAACCCTCACTTCTTTTCCATCTGACCTAATTTAGGTTGTTTTTGTCATACTGACTTTTGTTGTTGTTGTTTAACATAATCAAATCTCCTAGGTTTCCTTTCATGCTTAGAAAAGGCTTTTCTACACCAGAATTGTATAAATGTTTATTCATATTTTAATGTTTCAGATTTAAATTTTTGTTCCATTTTGAGTTTATCTTGGTGTAAAGATTGAAGTATGAATCTAGTTTTTTTTCCCCTTGGCTAGCCAGCCACTCCAATCCTATATACTGAATAATTCATCTTTCCCTCAGTCATTTGAAATGATTGAGGATGTGTGTTTGATGCTCAAGCAGCAGAATTCATTGTTTAACTATTGGGGTGCCAGGACCAAGGCCTGTGGTGGGGTCAGTTCTTGAATCCTCCTTACGTAAAGGTAATGTAAATAGGTAATACTATGAGGCATTTCATCTTTATCATACCAAAAATATAAGCTTAGCCTTCACATTTCAAAACTTTTTAGAAATTTGCGTATTGTATTTAAGTTTTCAGAGTTAACATATTGCTTTATTTAGTGTTTTTCTACTTGTAATTGCTACTTTTTTATGTTCAGAGCTAGAAAGACATTATGTGTTAAAATTCTATAATAATAAGTTACTGGGGACACATAAACGTGATTTGATTAAAAGTGCATATTATTTCCAAGATGAGAATCCTAATCATTTAGCTTTTTTCAAATGCTGTGTAATAGAATGTTTTGGTAAAAGCAATAACAATAATAATAAATACAAAGCTCTGCTGTGATTTTTTTTGTAGTTTTAATACACTTTAATGTTAAACTTAATTTTTATAATCAAGTAGAGTCATTTGACATGCTGAGATATAATTTTCTCTTTTCAGATAATTAGTTTGTTAAATGTGTTTACACCACAAAAAACTCTAGAAGAATTTCAAGATGTGTAAGTATAATTTTTATTCAGTAATACACTGCTCATCAAAGACTGAAAATTTAGAAAAGAAAGTAACTGCTTTTTTTACTTAGGAAATATAGGTGAGAACACATTTTTAAGTGCTATCCTAGCCACTTTTCTCTGTGGAAGAGAATATTAAGGAAAATGAATAATAATATTCAACTATTTGTGCCTAGATGGTTATCATTTCTACAACAGATAAAGGATGACTGAAAATAATTCTTCAGAGCAGACAGTGCCATTAATGCTGCTGATTTCCTTTACTGAAATATAAAATATAACATGTTTTTCTCTAGTCCCCTGAAAGCCAAGATTGTAGGGTTTAGGTGTTTATAATTATTATTTGAAATGGGTAAGTCATTAAACTTCCAAAATCTGAAATAGAATTATCTTAGTAATGATGAAATGAAATATTAATTTATTATTGAGATATAATGCACAACTTTATCCTAAATTTATTCATGTATTCATTCATTCATTCAACAAATATTTGATTGCCAGGAATTCCCTGGCAGTCCAGTGGTTAGGACGCCATGCTTTCAGCCCGCAAGCCACACGGTGAGGCCAAAAAAAAAAAAACAAACAAATATTTGATTGCCAACCGTGTGCTAGGCACTCTCTTGAACCTGACATACTTTAGTGACCAAAACAGCAAAAATCCCTTTCATTTTTTAAGAATTGCAGGTGGTCATATTTCTTCCTAGAGCTTGCAGGAAAGCCAGGGAAGATAGACAGTCAACATAACAAATAAGGAAATGATGTCATTCATTAGGATGTGTGGCAAATGTAGAAGAAATGGAGCTGGGTAAGGGGGATCAGAAGTGCTGGGCGTTAAGAGTCAGGTTGCAACTTTAAGTAGGGTAGTTAGGGAAGGACCTCACTGGATTGGTGATATTTGAAGAAAGCCTTCAAGGAAGTGAGGGGGTTAGTCCTACAGATATTTGGGGAAGGGTAGTATCAAGATAGAAGGAACAGGCAGTGTAAAGGAGCAGAAGGGGGTTGTGCCTGGTGTGTTCTAAGAATAGCAAGAGCCAGTGTGGCTGGATCAGAGGAAGCAGAGGAAAGTTGAAGAGATGGGCTCAAAGAAGTGACAGGGCCAGACACTGCTGGGCCTCTAGGCCATTGTAAGGATTTCCCTTTACAAGTCAGTAAGACTTTCAGCAGGAAGAGTGAGCTTATCTGACTTATGTTTTAAAAGAATAACTTCGGTTTCTGGGTCGAGAACCCACTGTTAGGGGTAGAACACAGAAGACCAGTCAGGAGGCTATTGCAGCAATTCAGGTGAGAGATTATGATGGCTGCATTTAGACCAGAGGGGTGATAGTGATGGTAAAGGCAAGAGATAGGATGCTGACGCTGTTTTGAAGGTAGAACCCCAGTGTTTGCTCCTAGAGAGGATGTGTGGTATGAGAGAAAGAGGAGCTGAGAACAACACTTCGAGTTTTGGCCTGAGCACCAGAAGGATAAAAGTGCTCTCAACTGAGATGTGGAAGGCTACAGGAAGAACAGATTTCGGGGTAGGGTAGAATCAGGAACTCAGTTTTAGTTCAAGATGTCTATTGGACACCCAAGTGGAACTGTGAAATAGGCAGTTAGATAAATGAGCCTGGAGTTCAGCAGGGGGGTCTGGGTTGAAGGTATTAATTTGGTAGTTGTCAGTCTATAGATGGTATTTAAAGTCTTGAGACCAGAGACCAGAGATCACCAAGATTGTAAGTACAGTTAGAGAAAAGAAGACCAAGGACCGAGTGCTGGCACTTCAACAGTAAGAAGCTGGGGATAGGAGAAAGGCACAGTCAGCCAGGATTGTAGGACTGGCCATTGGATTTAGCAGCACGGAAGGCCAACATGGAGCCTTGAGGACAGTTTCAGCAAAGTGGTGGGGGCAAAAGCCTGATTAACGTGGGATTAAGGAAAAATGGGAGAAAAAATTGGAGATGATAAGTATAGACACCTCTTTGGGGAGTTTTGCTTGCAGAGGGAGCAAAAATATAGGATGGTAGCTGGTGGGGGAAGTAAGGTCAAAAGTTTTCTTAAGATGAGAGCAATAACAGCATGGTTTCTATGTTGGTAAGAATGATCCAATAGCAAAAATTTTTAAATATAGGAGAATTTGAATGTTTGAGATTCTATTTACTATGATATAAAAATTGTTTTGTATTTAACTTGAAAGGCATTTTGTTGTTAGTTGTTTTTATTTTTTGAAAACTTTTACAAACTTTCATTATACATTTGCTTCTTTTCAAGATACCTTATAAATGTTAAGGGAAAACAAGTTATCTTTTTACTTTAGCCAGTGCAGTGACTAGGTGGTAAGTTATTACTATTTTATAAAAATTCTAGTTCAATAACCATAGAGGAATTTTGGATAATTTTCATGTGTACATGGCTGATCATTTATTTCCTCAGGTATTTGGTTATGGAATTAATGGATGCTAACTTATGTCAGGTTATTCATATGGAGTTGGACCATGAAAGAATGTCCTACCTTCTTTACCAGATGCTCTGTGGTATTAAACATCTACATTCAGCTGGTATAATTCATAGAGTAAGTAGTGATACCATATTGTTTTGTTTTGTTTTTTAATCACAATCATTTCGTTGTCATAATCTCCAGTTTCAAAAGAACATAATATTCTTTAAAAATTTGTCAGTGTTGAAAATCCAAATAAACTATGGGATCATGTTACTCTTCCAAATATAGTTGAGATTAGAAGACATTTGTGGAATGCCTGGTTTGCCTGGGCCCATGTGAGCCACCCTGGATGCAGGCATGAGCCAGCTGTTTAGACTAGTACTGCAAAAAAATACTTCTTTTTTTTTTAAGTTTTTATTTGAAAGTAACTTAAAACTTAGAGAAAAATTGCAAGAATAGGACAAAGAACTTTACTCGTTACCCAGATTTACCTGGTGTTAATAGTTTTTCCATATTTGAAATCCCATTTTTAGTGAGCAAGGAATTTGGATTTGGGGTGGGGGAAAGTTAGAGCCAAGTAGTGTATGATACAGTTGCTTGAGAAGTCTTACATGAATTATGGCCCAAGTGTTCATTGCTTACATCGTAAAATTCTACCACTCCAGCATCCCAGCCATACTGGTGGGAGCTTTTGGAAAGGCTCCAAGCAGACCTCTTGACTAGGCCAAGGCTGGAATTTGAATGATGGTGTTGCCTGTCAGGGGGTACATATTTAAAACCAGAGAGATATTCTCTAAGCTGTTTTTATGAGTTTTTGTTATTTTCTTCACTTGTACCACTGTGTGAGCAGATTATGATAGAGTTGTGTTTTTTTGTTTAGTTTTTTGTTTGTTTTTTTTTTTTAGCAACTATAATGTTGAGTGAGACTAGAGGCAAAGATAATATAGTTTTATTGAAAACATTCTTAGCATTCCTTAAATTATTACTATACTAATTTTGTTGACAGACTGTCTTTCAATATTATGTTTCAACAGCAAGAAGTTGTATTTTCTCTGAACTGAAATCTGTGGGGGGAAGAAGATAGTGAGACAAAAACAATGAAGCCTTTTCATACAAAAAAGAATAGAGAGATTTTTGATGGTGTAGTAGTAGTAATTCTTTTGGATCTGTTGGGTGCCAGGAAAGGCTGTTTCCATCACAGCCACTGAACAGAGGCCTAACACAGTAGCAGAGCCCACCAATCCAGAGAGGCCCAAACTCTTGCCCCTTGTGAGCATGAGGCCTGAGTGAGGTCTGCAGCCTGAGGCCAGTCCTGGCCCTCCCAGTGCCTGCTGGGGGCCTGGCACAAAAATTCCTGACCAGTCTTCAGTCATTTAAAATACAGCCTTTGCTGCCACCAAGTGTTCAGTTTAAATTATATAAATACTGTTGACAAATTTGCTTTAAAAATAGTAACACTAGTCTTTTTAATTAAAAATAAAGATTTCCCAGCATAACATTCTATTTCTCTTCCTAAAACATTCACAAACCTTTATATAAATTAAGGCACTCTTAATTTCTCTTAAATATATTTTGTATTAAAGTCTTAACTGAGAATAAGTTCCCAGATTATTAGGCTTCGTTATGTTAGGCCTTATTAATTTTGTAAAAGGAAACAGTTTGTCTTGCTTGTATCTCCCCTCTTGGGCCCAGACATACATGGGGAAGCAATATCCTCCCGTTTTAGGGGGCCTTGTAAGAGCTGCAGCATGCACGTGCCTTTGTTAGGTGATGTTCCGTCCCTGCAGTTTAGGCCCATGCCTGCGGACCAGAAGGTCCAAGGAAGTTTTGGTTTGCCCAGCATGATTCCGCCAACCACCTCTCCATCCAATTTACCTCCCCACTGGGTCTCCCTCCCCTTGTCTTATGCCCTCCTGTTCACACATTTGTGGGTCTGCCAGACTTTGTGTCTGCTGTGAAAGTACCACGTGGTCATTGTGGGACAGGTAGATAAGGCACCTGTTTGCACACCCACCACCCCTCCAGGTCCCAAGAGGTGATGAACCGCAGTTATCCCTTTAGCCTGTTAACGGTTTTCTGTGAACTTTTCCTGTCCTTTTTTCTGTATACTATACCATAGGCATAAATACAAACATTCGGTTTTGCTTATTACTAAGATGGTTTCGTTCTAAACATAAAATTTAATTACTTGAAAAATAAAACACCTGTAATCCCACCAGTTTTTACCTTGTATAATTCAAAAAATTGAATGGAAGTCCCCAGCCCTCCACTGTCACCTGGAGGAGGCCAGTGATGGCAGTTGGGTGTGTTTCCTTCCTAACTTTACACTGACACATCTTCTTACTGATGCTAATACCAGCATATCTGTCTATACTTACGTCCTTTTTAACTTACATTTTTCAAAAACAGGATCATCTTGTACATATATTGTTCTGCAACTTGCTGAATAAGTTGGTCGATCTGTTTTGTATTTTTATCAGGGATCAAATAGTTTTACAAATACTTACTAAAACAGAGCCCCCACCTCCTCCTTCTTACTTCTCTCTCCCCAGAACAAATTCTTTCAGTTCTTTTAGCTGTTATTTTGGTGTTTATCTCCATATCTTGAAATAATATGATGAGATCTCTATTTGTTGATCTTTCTTCAGTTTGGGACATAAGGTACTGATTTAGCTCTTTTTCACCAATCATGCCCCTCACCTGCCACCTTTCCTGTCCCTCTGTCCTCCCAGTATAGTTACAATGTAATTGGTTTGGATCAGTGTCCATAGTGTGTTTTACGTCATCGTGACCCTATAAATGCTTTTCACAGCTAAGCCTATATTTGCACCATGATTATATTTCTTTTCCTTTCAACTTTTTGTCCCTAGAGTTAACAACACTTGTCTTTTATTTGTTAGAGTTTTGGTCTTTGTTGTTTGTTTGTTTTAAGGAGAGAGCAGTTTTCCACGTCCTTATTGCTAATTAAACCCTAAGGTTTCTGCCAGGTATCTAAGTCTTCTCTCACTGCATCCAAATGTCTTAGCTGTTCCATCACCTTGATCGTCTCCTGGCGCCTCAGCCCTGCTCGCATCTGGACTGGCTGCCCCCATACCTGATGCAGAGACCTTATCCTGGACCTCGCCCCAGCATTTTCCTGGGGATTTCCTTCACCTCTCTCTGGAGTTGGAGCCCTCTTCCTGATCCCCATCTCTCCTTTGTTTTGGTGGGACATATCCTCCAATAGCTTCCCCAGAAGTGGTGCATGGGAAGTAAAGTTTTTGAGGCCTCAGATATCTGAAACTCTTTATTCTGCCCTATCACATGATTAATAATTCTGTTGGATATAAAATTCTTAGTTACAAATCAGTTCCCCTCTAAGGTGTAAATACAGTACCCTGTTGTAGTGTAGTGTTGTATGGCTTTTGAACTTTCTAATGCCATTCTTATTACTGATCCTTTGCAAGTGCCCTGGTTTGGGTTTTGTTTTATCTCTGGAAACATTTTTTAAAGTTTCTTTATTTCTTGTATTCTGAAATGTTAGGATGATATGCCTTGATATGGAAATTTTTTTCATTAATTGTGGTGGGCACTTGGTGGGCACTTCAGTCTGGAAGAACATGCCATAGAGTTCTGGAAAATTTTTATTATTTCTTTCAGAATGCCTTCTTTACTGTGTTCTTTATTCTGTCTTTCTCTGAAGTACCAGTTAGTTGGAGCTCTTTTTTATCTTTAAAAGTTCCTTTTTATATCATTTTGTTCTTTTTTTTATTGGAGTATTGTTGATTTACAATATTGTGTTAGTTTCAGGTGTACAGCATAGTGATTCAGTATTTTTTCAGATTACATTCCATTGCAGGTTATTACAAGGTAATGGGTGTAATTCCCTGTGCTATACA
This sequence comes from Balaenoptera borealis, assembly GCF_965194805.1. Classification (NCBI taxonomy): domain Eukaryota; kingdom Metazoa; phylum Chordata; class Mammalia; order Artiodactyla; family Balaenopteridae; genus Balaenoptera; species Balaenoptera borealis. Next base: position 166,866,803 of record NC_138867.1, read on the forward strand.
GTATTTCCTTGTTGCTTACCTACTTTATATATGGTAGTTTGTATCTGTTAATCCCATACCCCTAATTTGTATCTGTTAATTTGTATCTGTTAATCCCATACCCCTCTTCCCTCTCCCTTTTGTTAACCACAAATTTGTTTTCTATATCTGTGAGTCTGTTTCTGTTTTGTATATATATTCATTTGTATCATTTTTTAGATTCCAAGTGATACCATATAGTATTTGTCTTTCTCTGACTTATTTCACTAAGCATAATATTCTCTAGATCCATTCATGTTGCTGCAAATGGCAGTATTTCATTCCTTTTCTTATGGCTGAGTAATATTCCATTGTGTGTGTATATACATATACACACACACATACCACATCTTCTTATTCAGTCGTCTGTTGATAGCCGCTTGAGCTGCTTCCATGTCTTGGCTATTGTAAATAGCATTTTGTTCTTCCTGCATGGAGGCACTATCATCTCTACAAGGCTAGAATTTCTTTGAAGTTTGTTTTTTGGGTTTTTTTGTTTGTTTTTAGGCACGCTGTGTGTGGCATGCGGAATCTTAGTCCCCCTACCAGGGATCGAACCCATGCCCCCTGCATTGGGAGCATGGAGTCTTAACCACTGGACTGCTAGGGAAGTCCCTTTGAAGTTTTCTTATTGCTGCCTGCAGTGTTTTTCTTTCCCCTGAGGTTTTGTTTTGTTTTGTTTTGTTTGTTTGTTTTAGTGCATTTGGTCTCTCGCTGTCACATGTGAGGTTTTCCTCAAATGTCTGGTGACCTTTTGTCACTGGTCCTATTGAAGACTGAAGCATTAGAAGGCCAAGTGGAAGTGCATGGGTTGGGATTGTTGAATGAGGGGTTTTTCTCTAGAGCAACACATAGCCACAGGTGTCTCTGTTTGCAGGTCTTTTCTCTGGACATCATTTAGTTTCTCTAGAAAAGGCTCCGGTCTCTTGACTGAGGGAGAGCAGTCTGGCTGCTGCTGGTATGAAAGGCTGTGTGGGGTGGGGCTGAGGTTCTCATGTGGCAAAATGCAGACCTTCACTACATCGCCCTGTCTTCAGGCTGGGCCCCTCACCCATGCCCTTCCTGTGCCTCATACCAGCAGATCTGTTGGTATTGTGCTTGAGGCCTGAGTCTGGAAACTTGGTTTCAGTTTTTCTAGATAATAGGCCAGTAGGAGTGAAGGAGGAACCAACACCTCTGTGTGGATCTGGGAGGTCTACCTTTACCTTTCTGTGAACCTTCCCCCACCCCAGATCCCTCAGTGTCCTGCTCCCTGCCCCATCCTGCCTTCCACAGTACTTGTCGTTCAATTCCTAAGCCCTTCCCAGGTGTTGTGGTCCACATTATTTCACTGTGGGCCACTCACTAAGGTTGGAATTTACTCCACTCAGCCAAGTCATTTATTCCTCTCTGCTGCCTTCCCTCCCCATAGAGCATGTGGGGTTTTTCATTGAAGACATTAGTGTACCACGATGGCATTAGACATGCAAGAGATGCATGGGGAGAAGGCCTGTGAGGAAGAACAGAGGGAGTGAGTCAGAGGAGGTGGGGAAGCTGACAGGGGTCAGCCCAGTCTGACCCCTTGGAGTAGAGAGGGCACGAAGGTGGGTTGGGAGCTGCCCGTCAGAGGAATCTGGTGTCTCATAAGAATGGACCTCCTTCCCCATGCAGTCATTAGCCAAGAGCCACTGTGGGGTGTGTGGCCTTGTCATAAGCAGAGGGGAGGGTCAGGATACCTCAGTGGGGTGTCTGTCAGTTGCACTCCCACAGCAGAGAGCCAGGTAGGCATTTTCATGGCTACCACCATCCACCCTTGCCCCCCTCAGCTCTGCTTCTCCACACAGGTCAGGAGCAGCCCCCTCAGGCTCCCCGTGGGCCTCCCTTCCTGAGGGGAAGGGACCAACTATAGCCCCTTTCACTACAGTTGACCTGGGAGCCACAACAGGTACTCATTCTCTCCATTCTCCATTATTCATACCCTCAGCCATCACCTTGGCAGGTCTCTGTGCCTTCCCTGAGTGTGACCCAGACCTTCATTCCTGAGGGGTCTAAGTCTGGTGGCTCACAATGGGCCACTGGGTCCATGGACCCACCCAAGTCATCTCCCCAGTCCTCGAGTGTGTGATTGGAACTGATAAAGTTGGCAGTTGATACTCTTAGCAGAGTGACCCCTACATTTGTTCTCTGGTCTGTGAGGTAAGAGTTATGATGGGGAAGGCCAAGTGGAAACCTGAAACTGCCCCCCTCAAGATAGTACATCAAAAACATTATTGAACTCTGGGAGGTGGGGGAGAATGGAGGAGATTAATGCTGCCATTAAAACCTAAAGAATGCGAGGATGGTGGTCCCTCATAGCTCAGTTTAATTCACTAGTCCAGCCCTTGAAGAAACTAGATGGATGCTAGAGAATGTAGACCATCGAGCCTTAGCTGATCAGCAGGCCTGATTGCAGCTGCTGTGCTGGACACGGTGTCGTTGCTAGAGCAGATTAATAGGGCCTCAGGTGTGGCATGTAGCCTTTGACTGGGCAGATGCATTCTTCCATACTGATTAGAAAAGACGATCAGAAGCCATTCATACTCATGTGAGATGAACAGCGATATTCTTTCACAGTTTTGCCCTAGGCCTGTATCATAATATAGCTGGAAGAGATCTGGACCAGTCTCCATTTATTACCTGGCCTCCACAACTCACCCCCTACCACCAGCTAGAGGAGGCATGATGTTGCTTTGAGTCTTTGACTTTCAGTGTCCACTTAGAACTTGTTTCTAATACTTCTCCAAATGTCTGCTGTTCCCAGGTACAGTCACCTGAGTAAGGGGTCATAGGTACCTGTGGGGAAATCAAGGCAGTGGACGCTTGTTACAATGTGCAGGGTTCTCCCTCTTAGGACACCTCTTCAGTCAGTGGGTTCTAGACCAAGAACTGACCAGGAATAGCAACGGCCTCAACCTTCCACTCCTCTGCTCTTGCCCTTTTTTGGTTGCAGATATTTCGTGCACCCTTATTGGCTGCCCCAGGGATGCCATCCCCGCACTCTTGGTCAAGCCCCCAAATTTAGGTGTCATTTTTATTTTAAAGTGTGTTTCTTGTTTTCCTTGTTCGGGATGGTTTTCAAGATTTGAAGGGGCAGAACTGTCTTTACTCTGCCATCTTCAAACTACAAGTCCAGTTCGTTTGTGGAAAGCTGCTTCTGGTTGTGTGTGGAGACTGATGGGAGAGCAGCTGTGCATGTGGGGAGCCCTCAGGCGCCCTGAGACCTCTTTAAGCACCTTCCCATCGGCAAGCGCTGGGAGGCGGGGCTGCCTCTCCCAGTCCTGCCAGGACAACAATCCACACCTTTGACAGCTTGGTTTGCATTTTGTTATCATAGTTTTCCAGCAGATGGCAGTAAAGTGCATTGTTCCAACAAAATCAGTGCAAGAGGACAATCTTCTGACAGGTGGAGGTGGCTGGAATGGGCATGTTTTCTAATCACGCAGCAGTTCATCAGACTGGCTGGCGGCACTACTCTGATCATCCTTGTTCATGTGGCTCTGTGTTAGTTCAGGGCCAGGTTGGATTTCAGGGGCTGCTAGTGGTAAAGTATAGACATCTCAAATTTTTTAAAAAATCAGTCTCCTAAAAAGAAAGCACTTATTGACGTCCCCACCAACAGTGTAAGGAAGGGTCTGTTTCTGCTTCTTCCTCCAGCACTGGATATTGCCATTCTTTTCCTCATTGCCAGAAGAGAGACTAAAAATTGTTCCTTGTCATTTGGGTTTTTAATTTTCATGAAGTTGAGCATTATTTTATGTGTTAGTAATTTGTATTCTGAAATGCCTGTTCTTGCCATATTCTTTGGTTTTAAAAGGGGAACCTAGAAACAGATTGGTTTGTTTTACCTTAGCTGCATTATTGCCTTCTCACAGGAAGGGGTCACTGGTTTGAGCGTGGGGCTGATTCTTCGCTCACTTTCCTTTGTGCAGAATAGCAGCTGTGGGTGAGTTGGCAGTGCTCCCCGCAGCACATCTCCACATCGGGACATGCACAGCGGAAGTGCTCTGGGGCCAGCCAGGGACCAGTGCATCTGCATGGGCTTGGTGGGAATTTTAATTATGTTTTTAAGTGATATATATTTATAAGTTATATTTTACTGAATTCCGGATGTTTAGAAAGAGAGCGCTTAGCAGTAATGAAACATAATTTTAGCTGATGTAATTTTTAAGTGTTTTTCTGCTTATCCCAATAACACTTGGCAGCCGTCACTCAAGGCACACCTATGCCCGTTGGTGACACATCGATTGGAACGTTTCAGCCAGGTGCTGGGCCTGAAACATCACTAAAAGTGACGGCCTTACTGTGTGGTGTGACTTGGCAGTTTGACGTTGTAGCTACACGTTGGAAAGCGCTTGTGAAAAGAATAGATGTGGATTGTTTAGAAGTCATAGTTTCTAGGGTGAGTTTGCAGGCTGGAGTCCAAGGCAAGAGTCAAATTCCTGTGGCCTGAGGAAGGGTCTGGGATGTGGGGGATCACCATGGAGAAAGTCCCTAGAGTTATGAAGGAAAAAACTGCAGAAGTGATAGGTTGTGTTGAGAGTGTGGTGGAGTATGATGTGTACACTCAGCAAACATTTTCTGAGAGTTTGCTGTGCCGGACTCTGGGCTGAGAGCTGAGAGCACAGAGAGGCCCTTGAGGCCTCCTCTTACAGAGCCCATGCTCGGAGGGGCAGAGGAGGGACTCTGAGGGTAGTATGTGTGGTGGGGAGTGGTAGGTCCCAGGGAAGGGTGGGAAGTTGGGGTTGGTAATCGTGAGATTCTTCTTCCAAGGAAAGAAGAAGCCTTTGGAAGATTCCAGGGTCAGAGAAGTCTAGCCATGTGCTGTCCAGTATTATAGCCACTAGCCACCTGAGGCTAGTAAGTACTCAGAATGTGGCTATAATTGTGAATAAACACTGGATTTCAAAGACAGTACCAAAAAAAAAAAGAATGTAAAATATCTCATTAATAATTTTTATATGTTGGTTACATTTTAAAATGAATACTCTGGAAATATACTGTATTGGAGTAAAGGAAAATATTAAAATTAACTTTACCTTTTCTAGTCACTTTTTTTAAGGTAGCTATTAGAAAATGTAAATTACACATGTGGATTGAGTTATATTTGTATTGGACAGCAGGGAAGAGCCAGAGTGTTGGGAACTGAAGGATGACCAGGCGTGGAGCGAGGGAGGAGAGGGTGTTGTGGAAGCTCTCAGAAGGTTTTAAGCAAAGGAGTGTCATGAAGGTTTCCACACAGGGGTAAGGGCCACCATCTGGCCTCTCTAGGCTGATTTGTATTAGTTTCAATATGAGAGTAGGATTTTCCAAAATGGTTCCAAAATCCCAGGGTTCAATTCTAACTTTCCTCCTTCTCCCAGCACTCTCACATACCTCACAAATCCTTACCAATGTGAGATTGTTTACTTAGCATGCTTTTGGTTCCTTTTATTAATTTAAACCATTTCTGCCCTAGGATTTGAAACCTAGCAACATTGTAGTAAAGTCAGACTGTACCCTTAAGATCCTTGACTTTGGCCTGGCTCGCACAGCATGCACCAACTTTATGATGACCCCCTACGTGGTAACACGGTATTATCGGGCACCTGAAGTCATCCTGGGCATGGGCTACAAAGAGAACGGTGAGTACAGACAGAACTGGAAGAGGCCGAGATGTGTAAAAATAGTGCTATTCATCATCACTAGTTTTTTTCTCTTTCCTGTGAACTGTATGAAGTATAATGTGGAGACTGTGTTATACATAGATTATCATAGTTCACAGATGAGAAATAATTAATTTTATATTTCCACTGGCTAAAATTATCCACTTTAAAAATTCACTTTTAAAATTAATATTTTTGAACATTTATCAAAGTATAACATACTTACAGAAAAGTATGCAAATCCCGAGTGTGCAGCTCAATGAGAGCACACCCACATAACCAGTAGCACCCAAGGCCTCCCCAGCCCCCCTCTGGGTCTCAACCCCCAAAGGAAGCCATTATCCTGATTTCCAGCAACATAGATTGATTTTGCTTATTTTTGAACTTGATATAAATGTAATAATACAACATGTGCTTTTTGTGTGTAAAATTGGTATTTTTTTCACAGCAAAACTTATTCAAGCAATATCAGATCTCTTTGAAACTTAGCTTTTGAAAAATTTGTCAAAAAGAACTAAATCACATTCACGTGTTAAAAAAAAGAATCTGAAAGTTTGCCTAAGTCATCTGAAATGAGCTGTGCTTCAAGTTTATTCAGATGTTTTATAACCTATGCTCCCATTCTGAGAGACACAGCTCTGTGGGCTTCCAGTCCTCTGTGGACATGAGAGAAAATTAGGTCCCCTGTTAGCTTCTCTCACCCCACCCCCAGCAGCAAGGGCAATAAATAGCCCTCTGCCTGGGCATCTGAGGCCTGTAATTCAGCTGGGCCCCCACAGAAGACGGCGAACAGCCAGAAGCTGGGACACCTCTGGCCCTCACCTGGAGCCCAGACAAGCCTGTCCCTGTGAGGCCCTGCTGACTTGACAGTTTAAAAAAGGATCATTCTGGAGGTGTGGTGTTCATATTTTACAAAAGTCCCACTGACAAGCTGGGTTTGTCTTTGTTTGGGAGGGGGTTTGAGAAAGGACGTGTGTGGGGGGATCTCTGGCTGGTTTTAATCACCTGGTGTTTGGTAGTGGACATCTGGTCTGTCGGGTGCATCATGGCAGAAATGGTCCTCCATAAAGTCCTGTTCCCAGGAAGAGACTGTATCCTTCACAGGGAGAGACCCAGCACTGACCACGAAGGCTGGGGGCAGGGGTGGGCATGTGCCTGGAAACAGCTTTGTGGGGACAGGCATTTCTTGTTTCTGGGACTTTGTTTGTTTCTGAAGCTGTAAAGTATTGGACTCTTTGGCACTAAAAGCCCAGATTGCTGCAAACTGAAGGCCAAAATAGAGGTCAGCAATATTTCATACTGTGTAAAAAAGTTCACCCGTTACTAGCAGTTTATTTTCCATGTTTGTGTGTTTAGTACACTGTTAGAATCCTTTTCCTCACCTTTGTTTTGTTCATGGCACTTCATAATTTTGTCATTTCACTTTATTTTCAGTTGATATCTGGTCAGTGGGTTGCATCATGGGAGAGCTGGTGAAAGGTTGTGTGATATTCCAAGGCACTGATCGTATCCTTCCCGGGGGACCTTCCCGGCCATGTTTTCCATAAATACCAAGGGCAACAGGAGGTCAAAAGGAAAATGTCATAATTCTAGAGTGTATTCTAAGGGGGTCTTGATTATGTTTGTTAAATTAGTGTCACACACCAAATGGTTCAATTTTATGTTTCTTTTTTACTTGACTACCTGTAACAATTTTATTGAGGCATAGAATTAAGTTAAACCAATTTATATTAGTTCTTAATTTTATTAAAAATAGCTTATAAGAATTGTATTTACTCTTTGACAAATGTATCCTGATATTTAAATGAAAATACTGTTTAGTTAATTCAGTTAATTTAGGTATCTAGAAAGTTGTTGTCTATATTTAATAGGCCAATAATTTGTTATTTGTTTAATTTGTTTAATATACTATTTCATTAGTTACCAGGATGAATTAAAATATTTTCCTCCAGAGTAAGAACTGAAGCACACTACATAAGACCTAAATGAAAAAGATTAAAGTAAAAAGTTTGTGAGGAACAATATTTGCTAAATTTTTTTGTTTTGTTACTCTTCTGACATTTTGTGGAAAATTTTAGAAGATCCACTTAGAAGGTTATTTTGTGACACACTGGGGAAGTTTAACACACATTTAAATAAATATAAAATGCAAAAGGTTAACTTACACTGTGGTCAGCAAATCATATTAATGACATATAGCATAAAGGAGAATAGATAGATGATAGTTTCAATAGCTTTCTTTTCTCATATTCCTCATATTCTTCCATCTTCAATATTTTTTGCTCTAACATGGTTCTTCACATATACCCTTTTTCATTTGTGTTCTAACCACCTAAAATTTTCATTAGTCTTTTGATTTTGTTTTTTGTTATGAAAGTGGTCTCTGTCCGCTGGCAGATTGATGGTTATCTTTAAAAGAAATTAAGTTGTATAGTCATGTTTTATATGTATTTTATTAAAGTAATTTTAGTTTTTTATAATTTTATGAGGGTGGTTTATTTGGAATATAAATTCTTCACAACACAAACCTGGAATGAAAAGATTTTATTACTATCATTTTATTTACCTTCCTTGACATTTTTCACATCACAGATTTTATGTGAAGTTAAATACAGCATTTTATTTTGTTCTAATGAATTTTCTAGCAATTTTCCATAGCCTTACCTTAGATTCAGTTGTTTCAAAATGTAAATAAGGAGATCTTTAATTTGCAAATAAATTCATTTAAAAAAGGAAAAGTTGATATATTCTAAAGATTGGTTGATTGTTTGATTGATTGATGGCCATGCCACGAGGCTTGTGGGATCTTAGTTCCCCGACCAGGGATTGAACCTGGACCCACAGCAGTGAAAGCACAGAGTCCTAACCACCAGACTGCCAGGGAATGCCCTAAAGATACATAATTAGAAGTATCTACTTAACATTGTTTGTCTCAATTTTTAATTCATTTTGTGACTTTCCTTTCTTTAATTAATTAAATGTTTTCTTCAGAAAGTACAGAAATGAAAAGTGTAGGAACTCTTTGGTGCACTATTAAGTAATTTAAAATTCTTAATTTACATGTTAACATCTTGCAATGTCAGTAATAATAATTTTATGTATAAGGTCACCTACTGTCATTCTCAGAACACAGAGAGATTACATCATTTTCCAAAGACAATTTTGCTAACTTTTTCCAACATTAGATAGAAAAAGATTCCAGAAACCAGATTGCAGTTCTCAGAGATTTGTTTTAGATTCGTAACCTGAGGTAGAAAAGGAACTCCTGTCCCCACATGGCCTATGAGAAAGAGAAAGCTTTAGGCAGGCACCTCCCAGAGAGCAAGGGACCCCGGAGGCCAGGAAGCAGGTTACTGAGGGAGGCTCACTGACACTGTCAAAAAGGTGAGGACTGAGAATTAAGGGATGGTCACCTGCAACTTTGATGGGTGCAGTTTTCATGAAGTGATGGGGGAAAAGTCTGATGAGAGGATGTTTAAGAGAGAATGAGAGGCTGGGAGTTAGAGATACAAGTATAGACAACTCTGTTTTGCTGCAAGCGGGAATGGTAGCTAAGCTATGGATGTTCAGCCGAAGGAAAGTGGCTGTTGCTTTAAGATGGGAGAAAAAAAATTTGTTTGATTGGTGATGGAATCCTCCAGTGGATGGTGTACCAGCAAGAAGAAAGACATTACAGGAAGCAAGAGGGCCTCCTCCTTTGTTCTTTAAAGAACATGTGTCTGTTCCCTAGGTTCTTTCACAGTGATGTCATTTTATTTTTCTAAGACATACCTCAATTAGTCACTTTTTAAAGATGCTGTTTATTTGATTCCTCTGGCTTGCGTTCTCTTGTATAATTTTTATGGTTTTATCAATAGAATCCCTTTCCACATTCATCTTGCCAGTTATCTCAAGCCCCAAGTGAAAGAGGCAAAGCTGGTATTGTCTGCATTTTACAAATAGGAAGGTGAGACCCAAGGGAGATTGACTGCCGGACACCTAGTGAGTGTCTAATACACAATGGAGTCGGAAACCCAGGTCATATACTTTGAAAGGAAATAAAACACACTCCTTTGTATTGCAGTGATGGTCCGGGTCAGTGCCAAGTAAAACAGAATGACCTCTCGAAGCTGTCACTGCTCAATGTAAGCACAACTACAGTGAGAAAGGACATGGTGAGGGCTCAGAAAGTCCAGAGCCTTGGCTCCTGCCCACCCCCTCATCCACCCCATCCCGCCAGGCCTACCCCGCAGGGGTGGCTCCCAGCTGTAAATTGAGCAGTCAGATAGGTCTCTCTACTTCAGGGAGCTTTAGATCTAACATAGTTTTATTATGAGAACTGATTTCAATTTGCCTATATAATTACTACCTAATTTCATGTTTAAGCCTTTCAGTCATAGGTATTCTTCAGTTACAAGATAACTTTATTTTGATCTAGAATGGGAAGGCATACAGACTTCATCGTGTTGATTTAATAAACTGTGATCAGAGTTTATAAAGATGCAGAGTTTTTTTTAAATAGTCTTAACTTGGAGCCCAAACCTTTTTTGAATATTATTTCAGAATGCTTCTGCTGACCCAGTGAGGTGGCCTGGTTAATTACTTGTTGATAAGTATAAATATAATTTAAGTTTTTCCTTGAATGATGCTACTTTATGTAATATGAATATAAGGCATTTCAGTTGTATTTTCCTCAAGAGACTCCTTAGATATTGATCAGTGGAATAAAGTTATTGAGCAGCTAGGAACACCATCTGCAGATTTCATGAAGAAACTTCAGCCAACTGTGAGGAATTACGTAGAAAACAGACCAAAGTATCCTGGAATCAAATTTGAAGAACTCTTTCCAGATTGGATATTTCCATCAGAATCTGAACGAGACAAAATGAAAAGTAAGGTATCCTTTTTTCTTATACTGGGTGAAGCTTTCACTTTATGTTTGCATTCTAAAACCTGTGAACATTGAGAGACAAAATAGTTGAAACCCTCAAAGTCATTTACAGGCTAGAATGAAGGCATTTCAGAAAGAAAGCTTAAAGACCTAGAAATTTTGTCCTCAATAAAGTGACATAACTGAAGCCTGTGGTCAAAATATTTACATCAGTCTGAAAGACTCATGTTAATTACAGCAAATGGAATTCAAACAGTTTTCAGGTATAAAGAATACTTGAATAAAGATTCTAGCCCAGTTGAAGAGTCAGAAATTTTAAAAGGCTCCTTCTCCCCTTCTCCTGTGCCTATCACTAAGTATTTTAAGGGAAAGAATAGATTTGTTTCTCTCTACAGCAAGATAAACAGTGCCTCATTCAGAAGAGCCCCATCTCTTCTTTGCCTATACTATACATGTGAATTTTAATTGCTGAAAGCTAGGTGAGCCTTGTATTTAACCAAGTTATTGAACTTGTTGGATTTTTTTCTAACTACTAATCTCTAGATTTAAAAAAAGTGTATGTTGCCAACATTGTATACAGGTAGGCAAAGCAGAGGCATCTGTGAAGTGTTCTATACTGTGCAAATATGAAATCACTGTGTGGCGTAGTCTGTTTTAATTTCACTTCGATGTGGCATCAAGAAAAAACACTTGCCTATGCTTCATGCCTGCATTCTTGGCAGTGCCACCCTTAGCTTAGCTCCTGCACCCTCCCTGGACGTGGCTTCTCAGCCTTGTGCCCTGTCCTTCTCCCCTCCCAGATTCAGAGGCTGAAAGCACATTTGAAAGCCTGGTTTGTAGTGGAAGTGGCTGCTTGACTTACTGTTAAAGAAAAAGACTCTAATAATCTTGAAGCTATCAACAGTTTCTCAAAGTTAATATATTTTTGTTCTGTCTATGCTATCACATTTAGTTCTTTATTGTGTGATTTTCAGGCTAACACTATTACTTTATAAATCTAATATTTGTTTTTACCCTAGCAAGTCAAGCCAGAGACTTACTATCAAAAATGTTAGTGATAGATCCTGACAAGCGAATCTCTGTAGATGAAGCTTTGCGTCACCCTTATATCACTGTTTGGTATGACCCTGCTGAAGCAGAAGCGGTAAGCATCTATTTTGAAAAGGCTTATGTGTAAAGGCAGGGCATACATTTCCTTGGACCTTCTGTCTGTTAGTCTGGAATGGCTACGTGAAGTCCTAGATTTAAAAGGACTCCTGATTACAACGAGGCCATGTAACATGGGTCACAACCCCTTTGGGGACTCTTGTTACTGGGGCTCTACTCAGAGTACCTCAGGAGTGAACATGCTTATGCTGTGGTGATATAATTATCTTCATTTATGCAGATGCTGATGTGTGATCATAATACCACCTTTTTTAGGCATCCAGTCAGGCTAAGAAACTTGCTGAAAATCACAAGTTTGTTCATCCTTCCCCAGAGGTACCTGCTTGGGGAGTTCCACTTCTGAGTTTAGTGCTCATGTGCATTTTTCTGTAGCAGCATTGGTATGGGTGGTCTTTAGCTGGAAGTGAAATAGCCACATAGTGGCATGCTCATTATTATGTCTTGGCCTATGCATTTAACCACCATTTTAAACATTGTTTTATATGAAAAGAATTTGATTTATAAACACCTGATTTTAAGCAAATTTTTGAAGCAGTCCATTTATGAATTGGGGATTGAGTTTGGGAGTTCTAACAGGAAGAAATATAAACCTGAAATGTGTTTTGCAGCTTCTGTATTTCATAGCACAGTACCTTGTCCAGGGTGGATCTCTAGGAAGCAGCCTGTGATTACTAATTTTATAATTACATTTGGGCAGATGTCTTTAGAGTGTGATTATTAAGAGGACTATAATAGCTCTATTTTTTTGGTTAATTTTTCCTCAATTATTTTGATTCTGAAACTGATGGAAAATCATACTTATAAAGAAATCTTTAATAAGCCAAGTATTTAATGAAACTACATCCGTATTATAAATATTTTAGAAGTCTTACAAAGTGATTCTTTTTCTTCATGCCTCATTATTCTTTTAACTATTGACTTTACCTGTAATTTAATTTTTAGCCACCACCTCAAATTTATGATGCCCAGTTGGAAGAAAGAGAACATGCAATTGAAGAATGGAAAGGTAAAGACGGAACTTATTTTGATTGTTACTGATGACATTTCTTGCAACAGGGTGACATCACTTTTTGACAATAGCCTTTCTAAGAGGGGGCAAGAAACCCTGCAGCCCATTTATCCTCTCTCTTCCCACTTCCCAGTAGAAAAAGAACTTGAAGATAACAGAATTAGAGAGGAACGTGTATGAATTGCATATTATTTGCTTCAAAGGAGAAAAATAAAGACTTTTTCACACAATCTTACATTATCAAATCTTGGTTTGTAAACTAAACTCAGTGATTGTATCACACTTACCTTGACAACATGTTGCAAATCGTTGAGTAACCCCAATTCACAGGTCCTTGTAAAGCAGACGTGGGAGACCCCACTGGGGTCATGTGAACTTCTGCTGTATTTGTAAGCCATGTAGTTATATATGTGTTTTAAAATAAGAGTTTAGGGAAAATTGCAGTTCAAAAATATGCAGATAGTTATTATTACCACTATAAGATTAACCAAACAACCCACAGCAAACTAAACCAGTAAAAAAGAGGCTGAACTAAAAATTTTTCATTAAAAAGCAGAATCAGTAGTAATTGAGAACTATGGTCAGCGCAAGTCAAACATGGTGATGTGTCCTTCCCAAGAGCCCCTCCCCGGGATATAGGGATACCAACGACCTGCATGTGCACACACCCATAGGCCTCACTAAGTGCTTGCAATATGCTAATTTTGTTTCATGAATAGCAAAATTTTAGGAAGCTGCTTAGTTAATAGGTAATTAGTTTTTCTTACAAATGAAAATTGAGGAAAACTGAGATTGAAGCCAAGAAAAAACTTAGGTAATTAGATTAATTTCTGACCAATCTGGAGGGGTTATATTTGGAGAACCACAGTAATGATGGAGGAAAACATGTGCAAAAAGATGTGAGAATATCCAGTACTTAAACTGTTCTGTTAGAGCCACTTTGCTAGTACTTTCCCTCCCTCTCTCCCCACCTCTCTCCCTCTGTGTGTCTCTCTCATTCTCTCTCCCTCACCCCCACTTTGTAAAACCCCCATTGTGGATCCAGAGCTACTGTACATTTTTGGCTGTCTTTTTTTTTTTTTTTTTTAATTTATTTTTGGCTGTGTTGGGTCTTGATTGCTGCACACAGGCTTTCTCTAGTTGTGGCGAGTGGGGGCTACTCTTTGTTGCAGTGCGCAGGCGGTGGCTTCTCTTGTGGAGCACAGGCTCTAGGCGTGTGAGCTTCCGTAGTTGTGGCATGCAGGCTCAGTAGTTGTGGCTTGCGGGCTCTAGAGCACAGGCTCAGTAGTTGTGGCACACGGGCTTAGTTGCTCTGCAGCATGTGGGATCTTCCCGGACCAGGGATCGAACCCGTGTCCCCTGCATTGGCAGGCGGATTGTTAACCATTGCACCACCAGGGAAGTCCCTGGCTGTCTTAATAGCTGGGTTGAAAAGATATAATGGATCAAATTATATTTTGGTCTAGGTAAACTATATTACTTAATTGTCTATCACAATTAAAAATAGCACATCACAGTGTCCTTGGAGTGGTTCCAATTGATTTGGAAGCAGGATTTTGAGATGCAGAGAAACTGATGAAGCATTTTAACTTGCATTTCTATTTGAAGAGCTAATTTACAAAGAAGTAATGGATTGGGAAGAAAGAAGCAAGAATGGTGTTGTGAAAGATCAACCTTCAGGTTAGTGATTGCTTTAATAGTTTGATTGCATAATATTTTTCTTTCCCTATTCATTTTTTATAAGTGGCAACAGTGTGTTAAGTGCCAGCTTGACCAGCATTGGATTTGAAAACTCTTTATGTGAAATAGTCTTCTTTTTGGTTTATCCTGGTGGTGGCAACTAACATTTTACTGATGTGCCAGGCAGCGAACCAACTATATTATGAACATTCTTGTTTCATCCTTGTAACAGCTGCTGTCAGTTTCGTTAATAGATAAGGAAATTGAATTTAAAGCCTTTTCAATGTGCATGACCCTCTTTGTACTGCCCCCAACCAGTTAAAAAAGAAAATTAATGTGAATCTAGATAAAATGGAATTGGGTTTTCTTTTGAGAAAATTGTTCATATAATTCTCTCATCTTTCTACGTGTTCTACTTAGTGGTAGAAGTCTGACTAACAATTAGGTAACTGTATGAGTATTAGAGACATAGTATATATGGTGTCCTGTAGGGTTCTACTTAAACAAAACTCTTTAGTTATATTTATTTTCTCACTCCACTCCCACTGGAAAGCGCATGCACACACACACACGTAAGTACATGTTGGACTGCTTTTTATTCTTGAATTTTATATTCAGCATGACAAATGTGTCAAGTGTCTAGAGATTATATAATTTCAATACGAATTTAGGTGCTCGTTGTTAACTCAGCACAAATTTAAGACTTACCTCTGAGAGCCTGGATGTTTTGTTTTTGTTCAAACCAGACTAAAATATAGATAGTAGGAAATAGGATAGTTTCATTTGCCTTAACATGTCAGTTTTGGAGATTTAGAAAGCAAAAATAAAATGAACGAGAGTCCACTAATTTTTTTTTTCCTTTTTTAATTTGTATGCAATCCTTCTTTTAGAAGGTATTTTTATTGCAAAAGAATTTTTCAAAGGTTGATGCTTTTTTCCTTGGACTAAGTGTTTATGATTATAATTGAAATGTCTGATGACACTTGAATCCTACTTGGGCTTAAGCCTTTTGTGATACTGATAGTTTTAGGATAAATTCAGCAGTTTTCTTTTAATATCTTTTTAAAACCAGCAGGTATTTTTAAAGTAGTTAATAACATGATTATACATGAGTACATATATGATGTTTAGCCACTGGGAAGAAAGAGAATATTGCAGGGAAAGACGGAGGAATAATTGGGATTTTGAGCCTAAAGAAAGACTCCAGGAAAAGTTCAAAATGTACAGTCAACTAACTTCTTGTTTATACTAATAGTATAGGAAACTACAAAAGGACAGAACTGAGAAATGACCTGAAGTCTCATTGCCTGGATTTGCAGCAGTGTCGTGCCTCAGATTTTATTATATTTGGTTTTCTTAGCACAGATGCAGCAGTAAGTAGCAACGCCACTCCTTCTCAGTCGTCATCTATCAATGACATTTCATCCATGTCCACTGAGCAGACGCTGGCCTCAGACACAGACAGCAGTCTGGATGCCTCAACAGGACCCCTTGAAGGTTGTCGATGATAAGTTAGAAATAGCAAGCTTGTCATCAGTGAAGGAACTCTCACTTCCATGGGCCTGAAATACTTGGGAGTTGATGGAACCAAATAGAAAAACTCCATGTTCTGCATGTAAGAAACACGATGCCTTGCCCCTACTCAGTCGTACTAGGCTTGCCTTGCTTAGATTATAAAATGAAGCAGATTATGTCTAAAGAAAAAAAGTGCAAACCACACTTTTAGAGATTTTGTTCAAGGTCATTTCAGGTGAGCAATTAGAATAGATGAATTTTTTTTTTAAGTTGTACAGTAATAGTGACAATTTCTCATCCTCAGTGACCGTTGGGACTTTTATGCATGTGACCACAAATGCTTGCTCAGACTTGCCCTCTAGCACTTTGGAAATCAGTATTTATAAAGCCAAATAATCTTCAAGGTAGTGCTGCTTCTAGAATTGTCTCTTAATCCTCTTAAGTAATTTGGTGTCTGTCCAGAAAAATAGATTTATGTGTATTAATTGGCCGCCATCATATTATCATATCTTACCTTCTTTTAGGGTATGAGTTATTTTCTTTCGTATTTCAGAAGGAATATAATTCAATCTATATAATAAATTAAAAATGTAACTTATCTTAAATTTGTCATGTTTTGGGCTGAGAATTACCACTGCTAAGACCAGGACACTTTGTTTTCTCTAAATTGTCTTCGTCTGGGTGACTGTACATTCAGCTTTACTGCATGATAAAATTTTAAGTTTTGTTTTGTGCTGCTTAAAACATATATACCTTTAAAATCCTATCTTCCCTATCTCTTTTTTCTTGGTCTTCTGGACTTATTAATTTAAAATGCTACCTAGAACTTCACCTTCTTTATTAGCCACCTAATACCTAAGTCAATAATATGATGGCAAATAGATTCTTGAACCCATCACCTGCTGTTAGAGTAGAATTTTATGAAGTGATCACTAAAGATGATTGCAGTCACTTACTAAGTGCTTGCTTTGCTTGAGCCTGGACTGGGTCCTTTCTTACCTTCTGTCACTCAAGGTGAGATACGTGATTTCATAAGGCAGAGTTTCCCTCTTCCAACACAGCATTCTTACTCGACTTTCTTTCTTCTCTGAAAGAAACCACATAAATCCCCCTTTGGTCTGTTTTAGGAAGCAGACTGGTTCAGAATGCCTGTTTGTGGTTTGTTTTCCACTTTGTGGAGGCATTTCCTTTTCCTAAGGGAAATCCATGAATGTTCTGGAAAAACTCTTCTGAGGGATATGGAGGAAATATCCTAAAGGGTAATAATTAACTATTGAACATTTTCTGATTTTAAACTGCTCACCTGAAATTGATACTTTCAGACTGATACGGAAATCATTCAAAGTTCAGTAAAATACTGAGTATTGAAGTGTCATTGCAGAAATGGAGTTACGATGGTCACATACGGCTACCTGTGCTCATAATGCTTTTCCCTTGAGCTTATTCTGTTACAAATTCATATCTTGTGTTTAGTTATTTTGGAAGCTATTGGATCAACATTGTTCACATTCTATAGAATGTGTTCTGAGGAGGAACTTTGATAAGAAAGTTTATTATAAATATTATCTAAAATATATGATTATCTCTACACCAGTTGTATCTTATTGGTCTTATCACTGGAAACTGGAACCCTTGATGAACAAAATTAATATTGAAGTAATAAATAGTTTTATATTGTGAGGTTTAGACACATTCAACTATAAGATGGAAATACTAACTTGAATTGAGGCAGAAACACCTATTACATGGCTTAGGGTTATTTTGGTTTTGGAGGCCTGATGGTATTGTGAAGCAAGTTATCACTATACATATATAAACATCTTAAAATGGCCTCCTCTCTAATACACATTCTTTAAAAAGACTTTACTAAATCTATCTTTAAAGAGAAAAAGAAAGGTGAGAGTTTTAAAAATACATTATCTGTCCTAGGCTTATGTATATGCAGCACAGGGATGCTGAGGGTGCATCGAGGTTTCACTGGGTGATTGTACGTTCAGCCAGGCGCCATTTGTAAGTGGAGCTAGGTGCCGCACAGACTGGCTTTCTGCTCACTCATTCCTCTGTGTGTTCACGGATGGAGTCTGTGATGGTGTTGACGGGTTTCCTGCCAAGACCACCTTCCATCAGAGACCAGTGAGTGCACCTAGGACAGGCCACAGGGCTGCAGACAGCCCAGCTCCATAGAAATACCTCACCCCACTTCAGGGTCCTCCCTCCTGAGCCGAGATGTGCCAGGGCCCTGGTGCAATGCAGATGGTTTCAAACTGCTCTCCATGGATAAATGCTGATGTTGGATAAAGAACTGAAAAATTTGCTCAGTTTTTCATGTTTTCTATTTTATTTTTGTAATTTATATTGTACACAACCCTGAAGTAACTATTTTGGACACATATTTTTATAAACCAGGTAATTTATTATTAGCCTGGAATTTGGACTAGGTTCGTTTTGTTTGTTGACTTAGTTTTTTGTTAAAAAGGAAATGACTGCCTCCCCTATGTTGGGTCTTGATTTCAAGTACAGGTTCCAGAGAGCAGACAGAGTCTGTCAGAGTAGGAGAGCATTCTCGAAACACATCCTGCTCAGTGTTGATCAGCTGTGGAAACAGGAGATGAAAACAGGGCTCTGTGTTTATCTCCGCACCATGAAACTCAGAGCCACAGTGCTGAAAGGAGAAAACCCTTGGCAGGGCCCCTTACTGACACCCAGAGTCCATAGTTGAAACACTGAATGGGATACTGGTTTAATCCAGATTTGATGCTGTGTAAGTAATGGTAATGATGTATGATGAATTCGTCTGGTTGATTTCTAATGTAACTCCTCCGGTGTTTCACACTGGTAGTAAACACAGGTGTGACCTTTCAGATTGCATATCTCAAAAGTAACATTGCCTAATGTTTTATAATAAAATATATTATGTGTGTTTTGATTGGTGAAAATAATACAAATACATTTTAAAAGAGAAGTGTATAGCATGTCCAATTTTTGTGGTGTGTTTTTAAGTGACAGTTGACTGTGTATTTCTACATCACCATCTCTGATTACAGATTTAACATGAACACAGGTAGATATTGGAGTGTCGTCATTTCAATCAATATTAGCATATGTTTTTAAATTGAAAAGCAAAGCAGTTCTGTTAGATCTCTTACTGAAAATATTCTGCAGATTCCTGAATCTGAGTTTTCAAAAACATGCAGTGTAAAATTGAGTATTCGGAGTAATTGTTTTCTCACAAGGTGTGGCCAGAAGAATCCACCAATCAGTCAGTCTTTCCTTGTATTACTTCAGATCCTTAATGGCGGTTGTGTGCTTGTGGTTTTGTGCATGGATGAGCCTCTTTCATTTTGCTTCTGGTTTTGAGGCACTTTAGGATGTTTACTACTTAAAGCCATAGGAATAGAAGGGCCCACAATGACTCACTCTCTTCGCTGCTTAAAAGGACTAGAATCATTGCAGATGGATGAGTATCAATCTTAATTTTAAAGGTTCCTAGAAAAGGAAAACATTTCTCTTGATAATGATCTGGGTTCCATTTCTCTATCTTACCCCCTTCCCACTTTCAGTGTAGATAGTACTAAAATACTTTTAATTTGTTGACTTAAATGGTACATGTAGGTGGCTGGGATTTTTTTTTGGTGGGAGGAAGGGTAGTATTTCAGAATAACTTAGTATATACTTTCCTGAAGATTCTGTAGCTACTTGTGTGAATTTAAGCGTAAGCTTACCTTTGACAATAAGGCGGTTATTTGATATTTTTGGTCTTTAATCAGGAAAGCTGGTAATAAAATCCATAATAACAGTGACGGAGTGGCCAGTGACGTCTCTTTGAAGCCAAATGTGACCACGATTTAAGAGGGATGTGCCTGTCATGGCCATTGGGAACCCGTCATTCGCTGTGTCCTCAGGGCCCAGGGGTCCTTGTGAACAAGGGTGTTTGCCATGCCATTTCTGTGCTGTGGGGCTTTAGTGTTGGAAGGGAAACCCAGAATCAGTTCTCTAACCCCCTGCACAACAGTGAGGAAGCTGCAGCCCCTGACCCACATCAGGAAGGGAGCAGCAGGATTGCCCTCAGAGTGCTGTAACACTCGTGCAGATCTTACTCTTCTTATAGTCATGAACACCTTTGAGAGTCTGATGAAAACTGATCCTCTCCTTAGAAAAAGGCCATGAGCACAAAATTTTGCCAAACTTTCTGAGGAATCCTGAACCCTGGTGGATACCGTGTTAAGAGCCCCTTTCTAGAAGCAGCTTCTAGATGCTTCGTGGTCTTAGAGGGAAGCAGAGCCTGAAGGAGGGTCTGCTGGCCTTTTCTGCTCTTAGTGGTTCTGACACTTTTACATACAGATCTTGGGTATAAATAGGGACATTTTTACTCTGAGCCCCAGCACAAGTCAGTGTTCTTGTTCTGTGTCAAAAAGAGCATATAGAGGCTCAGTTCAGTGAAATGGATCGTTTACAGTATTCCTTCCACATGGAACTTACGTGCAAGGTAGGAACTATAGGCTTATACAGACTTCATAGAAACATAGATGTGATTAAATGCATCTCTTCATTTTAAAGAAGTAGTTCTGTGCTGAGCTTTGAAATAAACTCTTGGCTTTATTTTGTCTATGCACTTAGATTTCATAGAGAGTGGGAATGGACGAAGAGGTTCTCTAGTTCATACTGCCATTCAGGGCAGGAATCAACCTGAAGAGGTTACCCAGCCTCTGCTCAGATGGATTTAATGAAGAGAATGCTCCTCCCACTGAATTTTTTGTAGTTTTGACTGTTAGAACGTTCTTTCTTTAACTGAACCAAAACCTGGTTCCCACAACTTCCACCCATTGGTCCCCAGGTCTTTCCTTCTGGTGAAATAGAGTGAGTCTGATCCACCTTAATGAGACAGGCTTTAATACATTAGTTGGAAAAGTAAGCTCCAAAACTTCCCTTCTCTAGCTTAAACTCAAAGTTCTCCCAACCCTCTTTCATATGAAAAAGCCCCCAGAGCCTCACCACCTCAGTGCACCCTAAGAACATGGGCCCAGAAGTGAATGTAGTATTTCAGATACAGCCTGAGTACACGCCCTCCAAACAAGGCCCCACTAATGAACACAGTCTCAGGTGGCCTTAGCTTTAACAGCCACATCACACTCACAGCCTGTAATCCAGCAAAATTACTGGATTTTGTGATGTTGCAGTTAATCCTGATTCTGTCATTCTTCATAAGCATTCTGTCTGCCAGCTTGTGACATCCGTCAGTTTTATGAGCATGAACAGGCCTTCTGAAAATTTATCCACAAGGTGACTAATAACCTTGAGCGGCAGGACGGAGCCTTTAGGCAGACCCAGCAGTCACAGTGACAGAAGCCATGTGGCCAGCACATTGCCAGCCTCCTCTGTAGGGTTCTCAGCCCAATGGCTTGTCATTCAGCTCATGTGGAGTGTTACCTTGCCATGAGGTCAGGAAGAAGAATCTTAATGGACACCTCAAAGAAATCATGAAGACACTTCAGCAGCTGTCTCTGATCTACTTCAAGAAAAGAAATGAGTTTGGCACCAGGCACTGGTTCTCAGAGTTCATTCTTTTTTTTTTTTTTTAGAATGCAGTTTTAAATTTTATTTATTTATTTATCTATGGCTGTGTTGGGTCCTCGTTTCTGTGCGAGGGCTTTCTCTAGCTGCGGCAAGTGGGGGCCTCTCTTCATGGCGGTGCGCGGGCCTCTCACCATCGAGGCGTCTCCCGTTGCAGAGCACAGGCTCCAGACGCGCAGGCTCAGTAATTGTGGCTCACGGGCCCAGCTGCTCCGCGGCATGTGGGATCTTCCCAGACCAGGGCTGGAACCCATGTCCCCCGCATTGGCAGGCAGATTCTCAACCACTGCGCCACCAGGGAAGCCCCAGAGTTCATTCTTTTATTTTCTCTTGGGAGGAGAAGGTGGTGAGCTCCAGCTTCCCCTTCATGTCTACACCTTTGAGATTTTGTGGCCACTTAGAAATGTGACCAGTTGCTGTCTCGGTGTCCACAAGTGAGTGAGTGGGAAGGGGAGCAGGGTGGAAACAAGTGTTGGCCTTATTTTCTTTCCACGTGAATAAAGAAGTGATGTTTTGAAGTGCACGCAACTGTGATTCCACAAGGGGCCAAGCTGCCCTCCAGTAGCCTGTTGATTACAGAATTGTGTCCATCCAGCACAGCTTATCACCTTGAACATACCTTGCCTTTTTTCAGCTAATAGCAGTCAGGCTGCTTTGTTTTTATTTGATTTTAATCTGGGCTAGAGTTGCATACAGAATTTCACTGATAGTTAAGTTTGTCCACCTCTCCACATTAAACTTGATTTCTTGGGTGTTTTTAAGCAGCAAATTATCATACTAAAGATGCTATTTTAAAAAATAACTATTTGACCAGAACACTCAGCTGTACGTGTTTGTTCTCAGGTATTCTCAAAGATGGCTCCCTAATGGTACTTGACAGAGGAATAGAATGCAGCAATTGAAGGCCTGCCTCTTCCTCCCCTCACCCACCCTCCCTCCTCCCACAGGAGCTGACCCCCGGCCCCTTTTAGGAACTTCACTCCTACAATCATCTCTGTCCTGTGTCGTCACTCTCCCCACCTCTGCTCCATCATTTCCTACCTTTATGTCACCTGTGTTAAAAAGAAAAAGCTGCTTAACCCTTGAGTTGCTCCCCTTCACAACAGAAATGAAGAGCAGTCTATACTCATTCTCTCCACCTCCTCTTGTCCCATCTGCTCCCTTTTTTAAATAAAAAAAGATATGTGTGAAAACACAATCAAGAATGAGAAACTAAACACAACATATTCCCCCATCCAGAGATGACCACTTGATACTTTATTGTATATCTTTCAGATAGTTTTCTATGGACACATACATATCTAGATGATTTTTTGTTTTGCTTTTTGCCCAAATGAGGTCACACTGTACATGCTTTTTATAACCTACATTTTCCAGTTAATGGTCTCTAGCTGTCCATGTCGGTAAGTTTTCATCTGGTTTAATACCCAGGGCCTTGGGATTTCCCTAGTGTCCCCAAAGTCCTTTTACTAGTGTGTCCTGCCAGGATCTAGTTGAAGCTCTTGCATTCCTGGTGTCTGGTTTCTGGTTGTCATGTTCTTAAGAATCTTTTAATCCTCCATGACACCAGGATTGTCAGGCAGGTTGGCCTGCAGGATGTGCACCCTCTAGCTGTGTGTGGCTGCTTCCACGGGGTTGCATTGACCGTGCTCTCCATCTCAGTATTTCTTGGATCTGGAATGCATATCCAAAGGTTTGATAGATTCACCCACATCTTTTGGTTATAATACATTTAAGTGATAGTGTGTTCTTCATATGAACTCACACCAGAAGACATTTCATATCTTTTTGACCCACTGTCACCGATGCTAAAATTGACCTCTGGGTTCGGATGATGCCAGTCCAGTCCTCTGTCACACAGTTGTGTTTTTCTCATGACTAGAAAGTCATCCACGTGGGCTTACTTTGGCAGGGGTCCCATCCACCACATATCTCGTGCAGTTAACCCCAGGTGATAATCCTTGCCATGAGCAGGAATTTCACAAGGGCTTAGTTCAGCCATCCCACTGACATCATTCGCTGTCACTCTGCTCTCAGGGAGAGCTTCCCGGATCCGCTCTGGCTGAAAGGCAGGCTCCACGTGTTGTTCCTTCCCTTCAGCAACCAGTGCTCAGAGTAGGGTGTGGGTTCAATCCCTACCTCAAATGGTATCACAAGAAGGTTTATATTTCTGACTCTCTTTGGGTATTTCCAGTCATTCTTTTGGAGACTTAAATTGCTGTAACTGTGGCCAGGGAAGCTCCTTAAAGCTGATTCCTTCCAGTCCTTTCTACTGACTTCATTAAGTTTTTAACTTTTTATTTTGAAATAATTTCAGGCTGACAGAAAAGTTGCAAAAATAGTCCAAAGGATTCTTGTATACCTTTCCTCACCCCAATTCCCCAAAGGTTAACATCTTACCACATGTGCCTGAGCCTTCTCTGCATACATACAGCTATACATGCATGCATGCACATTTGCTTATATAGATGCATGTGTTCCTGTATACACACATTTATGCTGGCATATAGTCACTAATTTCCCCCCACTGATTGTTTTTACATGCAACCAGATTTTTTTTAAACAAATTATTTATTTATTTATTTATTTATGGCTGCATTGGGTCTTCGTTGCTGTGCGTGGCCTTTCCCTAGTTGCGGTGAGTAGGGGCTACTCTTCATTGCGGTGCACAGGCTTCTCTCTGTGGTGGCTTCTCTTGTTGCAGAGCACGGGCTGTAGGCGCGCGGGCTCAGTAGTTGTGGCTCGTGGCTCTAGAACACAGGCTCCGTAGTTGTGGCGCATGGGCTTAGTGGCTTCGCAGCATGTGGGATCTTCCCGGACCAGGGCTCAAACCTGTGTGCCCTGCATTGGCAGGCGGATTCTTAACCACTGCACCACCAGGGAAGTTCCCCAGACTTTTTTAGTGTCTGTAAATTCGTGTATAAAGAGGTATATGCATGTACTTTACAGACAAAGACACAAGTATACATAGACATATACATAAATAAATACTTTATTAAATGTGGATGTGTTAGTAGTGTTTATAATAGGCAGCATTCGTGTGGGTAAATGTATCCACATGGCTTCAGAGAAACCTACTAAAGAGTGTGTGTGTGTGTGTGTGTGTGTGTGTGTGTGTGTGTGTGTGTGTAATGACTGACAGTACCATGGGGAGAAATAAATTTTAAAATGTAGTGGAAATTTGAATTCACTCCTCTCAGAAATTGACAGGTCAAGCAAGTGAAAAATTAGCAGAGATCTAGAAGACTGGAATGCCACAGTTATTAAACTTTGACTCATAGAGAATATTATACCCAATAGGCAAATTCCTTTTGATCACACATAGAATTTAAAGGAAATTGACTATATACCAGGCCACAGAGGACGCCTCAATAATTCCAAAGTTAAAAATACACAACTTTTTCTGTGATACTGCAATAAATTTCAAAATAAATTTGAAAAGATCTCACACATCTGGGAACTAAACAGTACTCTAAAAGCAATCTAGGTGAAAGAGGAAATCATAAGAAAAATTATGAAATTCCTAAAAGTGCATGACCTCAGAAAAACACTGCATGCCAAATTTGACCCAGCTAAGGCTTAAATACATTTATGAAAAACAGGACAGTTTTTTTTTAATGAGTTCAATGTTCAAGTCAGGAGATTGACAAAAGAGCAACAGAGCAAGCCTAAAGACAGAAAAGGAGTAATAATAAAGATAAGGACAGGGACAAGAAACTGGAAAATAAAAATGAGAGAAAAAAATCAGCAAAACTGAAAGATTAATAAGCTAGATAAACCTCTGGAAATACGATCAAGAAATAATATACAAGTGACAGACAAAGTGGAAAAGGGAAGTTATTATAGACATAAAAGAAAATATACAGTATTCTAATAAATGTGATAATCTACAAGAAGTAGACAAATTTCTATAGAAATATAAAGCACTGAAATTGTCTCAAGGAATGATGGTACTATGCACATCATACATACGAACTTATTTAATCTTCTGAACAGTTCCATGAGGTCAATATCATCTCCATCTTAAAGTCGGGGAAATGGAGGCAGGAAGAAAACATAAGCTCCCACAGCCAGAGAGCATGCAAAAATGGGGTCTGAGGCCAGAGGAGCAGGTGTGCTCTGGATGGCCTCCAGAAAACTTGAATGGATCAGTGGCTGTCACAGAAAGTGAAATGGTAATCAAAGGGTACCCTCCCACCCCCAAATACTCTCCAGGAAAAATTAATCTTACAGATCACTTTTCACTAATTTTCAAGAAACAAACTAACTTATCCAAGATTTTCAAAGCCACCCAACTCAGTTTAGGAGGCTGGATTAATCTTGATTCCAAAATTGAATAAAGACAGATCAAGATTATACCCTTTTCATAGATGCTAACTGAATCCAAGATTGTATTGTTTATTCTTTATTCGCGAATGCAAGGGTGTTTATTGAAACTGTTTCAATAAATAACATATTTTTGTTTTGGTTTTAGACTCTCAGAAAACTAAATAGAAAAGAGCTTCCTTTGGGGAGTGGCAGGGCTTATCCTGGGAAGAGCAGGAGGCAGCAAATGTCAAACGCGTGAGGGTGAGCTAGCAGAGAAGTGCAGGGTGTGACAGCCGTGAGGGGCCACCTCGGACCCATCAGACCAGGAAAGACTAAGGCGGTGTGGCGGTGGCAGTGAGAGGACTTGGGGCTTGTGTGTGCTGTGGGCCTGTGGAACGAGGCTGAGCCCTGCTGAGCATAGGCAGACAGCCTGGCCGAGGCTCTTCCCAAACCCACTGGTCTAGAAACAGCCCAGCAGCCTAGCTGGAGGCAGAAAGCCCCACTCCCCATGGACACACTGCCGCCTCTGCACAAAATCAAAATGCATCCTTCTACAGGACTATGTCGGGACTCCTCAGCTGGACCAGGATGCTTCCCAGGGGTCTGCACTTCCAGGACCCCTCCTGTCCCCTCTTCCCCTCATGCAACTCCTTCATTTTCAACAAACGCCTGCTGAGAGGCTCCCGTGTCCCATTAATAAGACACAAATACTTAATCCAGCTGAGTTGACAACTAAGGACAAGAAGTTGCCTGGGCAAAGGAGGCTCCAATCCTTTTGGCTCCATCTCCAACAGATAGCTCAGCAGTGACTGTGATGGCCTAGAGGGGCTCCTGGCTTCCACCCTTGTCCAGCCACAGCCCGGCCTTTACCCCACACTGGAATGAGCCTGCTACGATGCAGCTGTAACCACACATCACTGCCTCTGTGGCAGCCTCCATGGGTCCCACTTGACCACATGGGTGTTAAACCTGGGCTCCACTGCCACATTGCTCACACACACTTTTACATGATCAAGGTTGCCAGTGTCACATTTGGGATATTTGGATGTCCTAAAACCACCTTCTGTGCTTTTTCTGCTGGTAAATTCTAAATAATTGAAGGTCGGTAAACCATTTTGATGCCGTGATGCAGATTCCTGGGCCCCACACAGCCGCTCTGAGTCCAAGGTCTTGGGCATCTGTGTTGTAAATGAGCTCCCAGGGAAGGCCCATAACACATCCACTCTGCCCGGTTGTGGGCCCATCGGCGGGCAGCAGCTTGATCCTGACCTGCCTGCCTCCCACCCCGCCCCCAGGGCAGTTAATGGGAAGCATGCAGGGTTTGGGCCACCGCCCTGTTGTGCCACCTGCATAAGTTGCCTGCCTTCTCCATGCCTCTCTTGCGGAATGGTGTCCAAGTTTCCCGTTACCACTATTGCAAATTACCACAAACAGTGGCTCAAAACAATGCAAGTGTATTTTCTTACGGTTCTGTAGGTCAGAAGTCTCACATGGGTCTCACTGAGCTTAAAGCAGGTGTCGGCAAGGCCAGTTCCTCCTACAGGTTCTAGGGGAGAATTCGTTTCCTTGCCTTTTCCAGCCTCTAGAGGCCACCCACATTCCTTGGCTCTTGGCCCCTTGCTCCATCTTCAAAACCAGCAGAGTAGCATCTCTCTGACCCTGCTTCCATACTCACATCTTTCTCTGACTCTTCTTCTGTCTCCCTCTTCTGCCTTTAAGCACCCATTAATTATATGGGGCTCACCCTGATAATCCAAGGTAACGTCCCCATCTCAAAGTCCTAAAAGTCACACCTGCAAAGTTCCTTTTACCGTGTAAGGTCACACATTCACTGGTTCTGGGGATTAGGACTTGGGCATCTGTGGAGGCCATTATTCTGCCCACCACAGATGGAAGGGATCACCGTGTACCCTTTTTAATCAGCATTTCTTGAAGTTTGACCCATCTTTGGCCTGCATCAGCATCACCTGGGGCTCTTGTTACAAGTACAGACTGTGGGGCCACCTAGACCCCCAAACCTGAGTCTTGATGGGGGTCTTGGGGCACTGCCTCTCCTCAAGTGCTCCAGGTGATTCCTAAGCACAGTGACATTTGACAGCTTGGATAAGTGAGATCTTAAGTTGTGGCAGGTGCCAAGGGCACTTAGGATGGAAGGGGAGGTTTATGCCATCAGTCCCCTGAGAAGAACCTGGTGGGCCCATCATGTCACATACTTTCCCCTAAGCTTGGGAGCTGAGGACCCTCAGGAGGTGTTTTCCAGGCCTGCAGATTTAGGCTCTGCTGGACACTGCCCCCAGCACCCAATAATGCCTCCTCTGAACCTCAGTCTCTCCTTTGGGCCACTTTGGGCTCCTCGTGCCACTGAACCAGTAGGCAGTGAAAGGAGTCGGCAGGGGTGGCCACCCCCAGCTATGCCGCCTAGCTGGCAGAAGTGCTGCCTGCAGGCAAGGGGACTCTGGGAGGGGTGGGAAAGGGGGGTGACCTGAGGGAATCTGAGTGTCCCACGGGGGGCCTGTGGCAGGCAATTTTTGCACTCTGAGACTCAATCTCACCTGCTTGCATTCAGCACAGGTGGGTGGATGGCACTGTGCGCGTGTTGGGGTGGCCAGCCTCAAGCTCATGCTTTTCTGCCTCAGGAATTTTGCTTGAGATGTGGATGTACATTCAGCCTTCATGCAGGAGCAACCTGGAAGTATAGGGGACATGGATAAATTTCTCTGCCCCGCAGGAGAATGCTGAGACACTTCCTGTACAGTTCCTTAAAGGGTCTAGGCCTTTATCAGCCATGACAGTAACCATCTGAAAAGTGCACCCTTTATGGGCTGTCCATCCTTCCCTATCTCACCCTCCCTCTTTTCCCCAGCTCCCTGGGATCCTCTCCTACATGAACCACCTGCACCTTATCTCAGGCTCCGCTTCCAGGGACCCCCCAATCTGTAATGCCAGCCTTTGTCCTCAGCCAGCCAAGCCTGGAGCTTTGTGATGGGGGACCAGACCCACACTCACCTCCCACACACATGCACCACACGTGCCACACACACTCACATATTACAAGCACACTCACTCTCTCTCTCCTCCCTGATCCCTGCCCAGACTCAGTGGATGGTCAGGGCCCTGGTCTATACACAGTCATTAAATGTGACTGTCTTAGTCCACTCAGGCTGCTGTACAAAGTACCACAGACCAGGGGGCTTATAAATAACAG
Source organism: Balaenoptera borealis (assembly GCF_965194805.1). NCBI lineage: Eukaryota > Metazoa > Chordata > Mammalia > Artiodactyla > Balaenopteridae > Balaenoptera > Balaenoptera borealis. The sequence continues at coordinate 166,895,806 of NC_138867.1, forward strand.
AAATTTCTCTCTGACAGTTCTGCAGGCTGGAAGTCTGAGATCAGGGTACCAGCATGGTCAGGTTCTGGTGAGAGCCCTCTTTCAGGTTGCAGATGGCCACCTTCTCACTGTGTTCTCACCTGGCAGAGGGAGCAAGGGAGCTCTGTGGGGTCCCTTTTATAAGGGTGACAATCCCATTCATGAGGGCTCCACCTTCATGACCTGTTCACCTCCCAAAGGCCCCACCTCCAAATACCGTCACCTTGGGGCTTAGGATTTCAACATATGAATTGTGTTTTAATTGAGGTATAGTTGATTTACAATATTATATTAGTTTCAGGTGTACAACATAGTGATTCCAAATTTTTATAGATTATACTTCATTTAAAGTTATTATAAAGTATTGGTTATATTCCCTGTGCTGTACAATATATCCTTGCAGTTCATTTATATTATACATAGTAGATTTTTTAATTGAAGTATAGTTGATGTACAATATTATGTAAGTTGCAGGTGTACAATATAGAGATTCACAATCAACATATGAATTTGAGTGGGACACGTTCAGTCCATAACGGTTACCCCCCACCAGGGGCTGGCCATGTGATGACTTTCTCCTGGAGATTTGCCCTCATAGTAAGTTTGCAGAGTTTTCACCAGAGCCAGCTCGGCTCAAGGAGCTGCTAGGAGGTGATGACTGCAGCACATGCTGTACCCTCAACACAGATCTGACCTCTGACCTCTGGGGGCAGCGAGAGAGGATGAGTTTTCACCAGACCCCAGAATGGATGAGTTGTGGGTTTCACTAATAAAATGCACTGGCCAGAGGCCAAAACTGTCCTCGCTGTTCTCTGATTATTGGTGCCAGTGCTTGGCAGCCCGCTTGGTGTCAGGCTCGTTCCTGAGTCACCTGCTCCAGCTGGGCCAAGAGTTGGGGCAGACATGCTGCAGGGGCCCTCACAGGCTCTGGCCACTGTCTGAGTATCTACAGCAGCTGGGACCACAGGATCTCCTTCCTTCACCTATGAGGGCCTACGTCAGACTGCACCCACAGGTCCAGCTGCCTCCAGATGTCCCCTAATAGCTCCCTGGCCCCACAGTCTCAGCAAATCCCCCCATCCACCCTGGCCAGACCCCAGCTGCCTCTCATTTCTCATACTTTCTCCTCATCTTCCCATCACCCAGTCCCCCAGCCCCCTGCCCCTGCCCAGGGTCTGTGCTTCTCAGATGTCCCCTGCCTGCCTCCCTCCCTCATGTGCACTTCAGTGCAGCAGCTCCAGCGGTGGCCTCCTCAGTGGACAAGGACCCCAGTCCCGCCATCCCAGTGTTGGGCTGGTGGGACAAATTCAGGTAGTCCCAGAGCCATATGTGGGTGGGAGGTGCCATCTGGACCATGGGCAACCAAGGCAGCGACTGGGGGTGCTGGGAAAGGTCTCATGGGTGTCACGACCAGTACACCTCCTGCTGGAGGGGCTGCTGACAGAGTTGAGGTGGAGCCCGCCCCTGGGCCACACGCAAAGAACAGAGTTCCAGCTCCTTACCCCCAGGAGGCCCTGACCTGGACCTGGCCCCTTCCACCTGGGCTTCCGTACTCTCCCGCACCCTCTCCTCCTCTCCAGGCACAACTGCCTCCTGTCTTTCTCACAAAAGAGGAGTGCAAGCTGGCCACAGGGTCTTTGCTCCTGCTATCCTCTCTGCCAAGGACAATGTTCCCACAGACCTTGTAGGACTGACTCCTCCTTTGGGTCTCAGCCCAAACCCCATGTGTCCAGAGGGGCCTTTCCTGAGCCCTTCCATCTAAAGTAGCCCCGGACACACTCAAAGACCTCACCCTGTGTTGGTGACTTCATGGCACTTAGGATTCTCTGAAATGATCATTTTTATTATTCTTTTGTTTGTATGGTTAGTTTTCAGTCTCTTCTCTCTAAACTGTGGGCTGTGAGGTGGCGAGAACCCCGTGTCCAGCTCGCTGCGGTATCCTAGCATCCGGCATGGTGCAGAGCGCACATAGGCCCTCGGGAAATATCCACCAGAGGTGTGTCCCAGGGCGGGGCTGGGGCAGAGTAGACTGAGATGATAGCTCTCGGGATTGCTCACCCTCTGTTCCAACACCGGACACTCCGGGGACTAGTCCCTGGGCATATTCTGGAGTGGGAAGTTAGGCTGGGGCAGCGCAGGCCAAAGGGACTTGATGGATGCAGGTAGGCAGGGGAGGGGCCCGGGAAAATGTGGTGCCTGCATGGGGCCAGACCTCTCCCAGGGTCTAGCCACGGCACCTGCAGCCAGTGTCCCCCAAGCTGGGGACAGCTCAGAGCAGAACTCGCTGCTGGCCTCGAGGCTCGGCTGAAGGAGCTGCTGGGAGGTGGTGACTGCAGCACGTGCTGTACTCTCAACACATACCTGACCTCCGGGGCAGTGAGACAGGATGCAGGAGACCTCAGGAGACACGGCCTTCTTCCCTGTCACGGGCATAGCCCTGCCTCGCTCAGGCAGCTGGGACATGTGCTGTGGCCACAAGCAAGTCCACAGGTTTCAGTTCCTCCACCAAGCACTGCCCCGACTCCAAGCAGCCCCAACCCTGCCCCCAGTGTGACAACAGTGCCTCAGGGGTCCCCAAGCCTTTGCTCACAGAGAGGGGTGGGGTGGGATAGGGAGAGACTGGCCCTCCTCCTCTGAGCTACAGTCTGCAAGGGGGCCCTGAAGTGCTGCTCGGGCCTCAGCGTGTCACGGGTGAGTGGGCCAGCTCTCCTGAGTCCTCTCATGCAGGCCTCTCTCCCTAGAACCCCAGCATGTCTCTGAGGCCTGACCTGAGGGTTTGGGCCGTGGGGTGAGAATCAGAGAAGACCCACTGTCCTCAGGACTGGCCTTAGCGCCTAAGCCCCGAGGCGAATCTGCATGCTGGGAACCTCCCCCAACCTGCCTCTGTTTCTTCTTCCCCTTCACCACAGCCTGGTCGTTGGCACTGGTTTCAGGCATGACCCTCACTGGGACCAGCCTCTGGCCCTAGCCTTGTCACAAGGCCCTGCTGCCTCCCTGCCCAGCCCAACCAACCCACCTGCCCTAATACATCTATGAGCCCCAGGCAGATGCCTGCTGTCTCCAGGCCTCAGTTTTGCCAACTGTGCAAGATACCGGCTGGACTCTGTTGTTTTCATTTGTCCAGTCTTCTGGAAACAGCCCTTGGGGCATGCTAGAGCAGAGCCCTACTCCATCCTCAGGCTTAGCACAAGGGCTACTTCACCCTCAGCACCAGGGAGGCAACACCCAGGCCTGTAACCCTCATTCTTCAGGTCTTTGGAAATAGCCAGAGCTGGCCTCCTCAGAGCCTCTGCGGCAGCTCTGGACTCTCTTGGGAATATCAGGCACATGTGCTCTTTCTGAGGGTGTCAACCCAGGGCTGCTAGGGGCCATTCTGCCATAGAAGGTCTGGGAGATGGGAGAGGTGGATTCCTATTCATAATGTTTAAGCGTCTGCATCTAACTATTCCTGAAAGCAGAATACCTGGACTTTTAATGCTTCATGAGCCAATAAATTATTTTTGCTAAAGCTAGTTGGGTTGGGTAACCTGCCACATCTCCTCAGGCAGGTCCTGACTAAAGCAGAAGACAGATATCCTGACCTCTACACTGGGACAAACCAGGACACTTTTAATGTCCAGGTGGAGCCAGCTGAGAAAGGTCACCGGATCTTGTTCAGGCGCCCTCCTCCATTCTAAAAGTGAAATAGCACGCCGGTTATCCTCTTAGTTATCCTCTTAGTAGCTCAGTGTCTTCACAGTGGTGACCCACCCTCCCAGTGGGCCAGTTCCCGGGACCACCTCCCCTACAGAAGCCGCTTGGGGGTTGATGAGCACTCTTCCCCACCCTTTGATGCCCACCCTGTGCCCACCAGGCACAGGGGCACAGACAAACCACAGTTCAGTAGCCATCTCAGGAGGAGAGACCAGAGGGGCGGCCAGAGCCTAGCCTTGAGGAAAACAGGTGAACCAGATTTTAGGGTGCCAGGGGTTTTCCAGGTGAGGGAGTCGGTGGGGGTCAGTTCAGGTGCAGAGTCCAGCAGAAGCCATGCTGGGGCGGAGGGGGTTGGCATCTGATGCTTGTAGTGGGTCTCCCTCCATGGGGGTGGGAGGCGAGTCACAGCTGAGGGTTCTGAATGCAAGGCTGCACGTGTGGCCTTGACCCTGAGGCCTGCAGCAGAGGAGAGGCCTGGTGAGCAGGGACACCTCGGGTATGGGAGGCCTCAGGAGGGAGCGGGAATGGGACCGCCCGGCAGGGGCTCCCGCAGCCCCTCCCCTCGCCCTGCCCGCCCTGCGCTTCCCCATGCTGCCGCGAGGGGGCGCCGCGCCGCGCTGCTACAGGGCCGGCCGCCAGCGCACGGCGGGCTGCGTCCAGGAGGCGCGCGCGCGGCAGGCAGCGGGCAGCGGCCCGGCTCCGCAGCGCCGCGGCTGGCAGCGGGCGCGGCGGGCGCTGCCCATGGGTTGGTCTCCGGGGTTGGGCGCACCGGGAGCCGGTGAGTTGGGGCACGGCCGGGCGGGACACGGGCGCTGCGGGCAGGGGCGCTGGGAGGGGCTGCGGCGGCGGCGGGGCGCGAGTGCCTGGTAGGTCGCGACGCGGAGGTGCGGGGCTGCGAGCCTGGCGGGACGGCGGGTGTCCGGGCCGCTGCCCGGGGACGCGCAGGGCTGACCCGGGGCACAGGTGCGCACGCGGGTGACAGTGCGCGTAGCCGGCCAGCCGGCCGGCCGGAAAACCGCGGCGCGCGCGAGTGTGCAGCCTTCGCGGCAGGGGTGGTGGGAGGTGGGAGGGGCTGCGAGGCGCGCGGAAGTGTGCCCCAAGGGGCGCGGGTGCGTGGGCAGGGGTGGCGACCGGGAGGGGACCGGCGGAGGGCACACCCCCAGCCGCCGTTGCAAGAGACCGGCTGTGCCGCGCGCGCCCCGCCACTTGATTCGGCGCGAGCAGCTAGCTTCCTCAGTTGTTCGGGTGGCAGGAAAAGCCAGCCTGGACCCAAGGCCTTCCCAACACTAGACCTCAGTTTCCCAAGCTGCGAAATGGGAACAGCAAGGCTGACCTGCCGAGTGGTTGCGAAGAAGGCAAAGGGCCTTGTCTGTGGGAGAAGAGGGTGGTGGTGTCTGTGAAGCTGGGATCGGATTGAGGAAAGGATCAATGCTGCCGCCAGAGAGCCTGCAGGGACAGTGGGGTCAGCTCCGGGTTCTGGGTGTGTCCCTCACTCAGTGACGGCAGGCAGGGCCAGGGAACCCGTAGTCCACTCCTCTCTGTGTTTAGGTGGGGAAAGGGAGGCCGGGAGGGGAAGAGGCAAGGGGAGGCTCCCGACCCTCCCCCAGGCTCAGCGTGGGGAGCGATGTTGAAAAGACAGACAAGCCAGCTTGGGGTGGTGGAGGGGCTCACCCCTGCTCCCCCGCCCCTGCCTCCTGGGCCCCTGAGGCAGGTGTTCTGCTGAGCCTCAGGAGTCAGAGAAGTGTCCTGGGAAGATTTTCCTGCAGGGCAGGTGCTGTGTCCCCATCTTAGAGTTGAAGTAACCGAGGCTTAAGAGAGGTGACACGACTTATTCAAGGTCTCAGGACCATGAAGTGGCAAAGCTAGGGTTTCAACGGTGGTAGGACTGGTTCCAAAAGCCATACTCCAGCCACTGAGTCAGGGGAGTGGCTGGAGTTGTTGGCTCACTCGCCTAGAGCATCCATTGAGCTCCTACTGTATGGTATCTGCTCCTGGCCCCAGTGAGTGCTTACAAGCAGGTGTGGGAGAAGGAAGCTGAACAAGTAATCAAAGGAAAAACCAAGGTCATGGCAGAAGATAAGTGGTAGGAAGAAAATAAAACCGGGTAATTAGGGTAGAGACTGGGGGAGGGGGGAGGGGAGCCTTATCCTGGTCAGGGAGTGTGTCTCTGAGCAGTGACCACTGGCTGTGATGTGAACTCCCACAAAAAGATCTGAGGGTGCAAGGCCCCTGAAGCAGGCACAGGTGGTGGGTGGGAGGAGCTGGCACAGAGCCAGTTATGTGAGCTGTGGAGTTTGAATTTTCCTCTGGGTGCAGTGGGCAGACCCTGGAGGGTTTAGAGTTGTGAGTATTGAAAGGACGTCCCTGAGGTGGGTGGAGAGGACGGCAGGGGGCAGGAGAGGGAGCAGGGGTTTTCAAGGATGAGCCAGGGATTTTCAAGGATGAGCCAGCTGGCTGCTGGATGTGGAGTCTGCCATCCTGGCAAGGCCAGGGGCATGAGAAGGGCAGGGTCTTCGGCAGGTGGGGGAGTTGTTAGCTGTGGTGGACAAGAGAACCTGGTTTGGTCTCAAGCACTGCCCCACTTCCTGCATCCTTCCGGGTGCCGATCTCAGATCTCCCTGTGCCCGGCAGGGGAAGGAGTGCCTGCCTGCCCCGAATGTGTAGAGAAGAGATGCTGGCTGTTTGGGCTGGGTGTTCAGGTTGGTCTCTGCATCCTCTGACATGTTCCCATAAGTCTTTGAATATTATTCCAACTCTCACTTGTACTTTGACCCAGACCTAGAGTCAGCCATTTCTCAAGAAGCCTTGGTGTCTTTCAGTGGGGGTTGGGAGTGGGGCTAGAAACCAGTATCTGGGCATTAGATGTGCTCATTGCTACCTTGGCGTCATTGGCTCTAGGCCTTCTCAGTGGACTGAGCCAAGCGCTCTTTTTTTAAAACTAAAAGTTAATGTTTCCATCTCCTTTCTCCCACAGTAAGAACCTGCTTCCCACAGAATATAAATATATGTAATAATTTGCTTAATCCTAGAATACACCCAGAATAGTTTCAGAATCACTACATCCAAACCACTACCAATCAAAACCTACCAGGTCAAGTTCAGGATTTCTTTGGCTGTAAAGTCATCACTATGTGAGTATGTTCTCAATTTGATATACCATTAGTTTCATCTGTTTGTGTTTGCACACAGTTTGGTGGTTTTTTTCCCTTTAGTCTTTATGATATACTTTTATTTTTTGAATATGTAAAACATTTGTTTTACGTGGTCCAAAGGTCAAAACTAAAAAAAAGAAAAAGAAAAAAAAGAAAAGCTGTACTTAGAAGTCTCAATCCCATCCCTGTCTCTTCCTTCTTGTTCCCATACCATGGGTAATCATTTGAAATCATTTCTGGTTTATTCTTCCTGGGTCTCTTTTGCAAAATAAGCCGCTCATGCGTTATTACAAAAGTTAGCATGTACATCTTTTTTGTGCCTTGCTTTTTTCAGTTAAAAATGTCTTTTTACCAGTTCACAGAGACTTCCCGCATTCTTTTGTAGAGCCACATAGTACTCCATTCTGAGGCTGTTCCCTACTTATTCAACTGTCTTATGGATGGGCATTTGGTTTTTTTCAGGCCTTTGCTATTAAAAATAGTGGAGTAATGGATAACCTTGCCTATAGATTGCTTGTGTTTGTGGAAGCATATTATTAATTCCAAGAAGGAAGAGTAAATAAATATTTATTTTGTTAACTATTCTCAATTCCCCTCTTCCCAAATTTTGCACTCCTACCAGCAAGGTATCACAGTGTCTATTTCCCCCACACCCTCGTGGATCTAAGAGCCAGGAAATAGTATTTCAGTGCATTTTAATTTACATTCCTATTATTATGAGTGAAATTAGACAGCTTTTCATTTGTTTACGAGTCATTTGATTATCTTTTTTCTGCGAATTGCCTGTCCATATATTTTGTCCATTTCCTTTTGCATTTGGGGGGATTCTTTAAATTGGATTTAAAAATTTGTTCAAAATACATATTAGAGATATTTATTTAGTGCTTTATCTTTGTTATATTGCAACTATTTCTCCCAGGTTTTTTTTAACTTGTTTATGGTGGGTTTTGCCATTAAAAGCTTTCTATTTTTAGATAGTTGATTTAATCATCCTTCATTTATTGCATCTAAATTTTGAATCCTAATTAGAAAGGCTTTTCTCACACTCAGTTGTAATGGAATTCACCTATGTTTTCCAATACTCGTTTGGTTTTGTACTTAGTTTACAGATCCAATTTAATCTTTTCCCAAATGTCTATCCCTCTATCCCAACACGATTTATTTAAAAGGCCATCTTTTCTGCAAGTGATCTGAAATACACCTGTATCATACTAAACATCCAAATGCAGTTGGACCTATTTCTGGGCTTTCTAGTCTGTCTCACACCTCTGTCCGTTCATATGCTGGTCTTACACGTAGGAATTACATTGTGTGTGTGTGTGTGTGTGTGTGTGTGTGTGTGTGTGTGTGTGTGAACAGCAAGGAAGACTGTATCTACAACTATTGCAACAGGGGAAAGAGACTGAACTCAATACCCATTATTGTGTTTTGATATCTGGTAGGGCTAATCCTCCTTCCACTGCTTTTAATTTCAGGGATTTCCTAGCTATTCCAACATGTTGCTGGTAGCTCTTGTTAGGATCCTGTTAAATTTATGTATAACTTCAGAATAATTGATGTTTTTATGAAGTTGAGTCATCTTATCCAAAAACAAGGAATGTCTTCCTTTGTGTTCAAGACTACTTAACCTTTTACTTGTTCAAGACCTCTTTCAGGAGCATTTTGAAGTTTTCTTCACGTTCTTTGTCAGGTTTATTCATGAGTATTTTACCTTGTTTGTTTATAAAAGTTTTTTTCCCATTATATCTTGTAACTTGTTATTGTCTACGTGTATGTTATTTTATATCTATCTACCTCATTAAATTTATTTTGTTGTTAGACTCTGTTAGATAGTTCAGATATTCTGTCATCTGAAAATTGAAATACTTTTACTACTTTACTGATTTTTATGCATCTAATTGCTTTCTCTTATCTAATTAAATTAGCTAAATACCTCTAATTCAGTATTAAATATTGGATATAATAGGCCCCCCTACCTTGCTCCTGACCTTAGTAAAAAGACCTCTAATACTTCTTCCATTAAGAAAGATGCTGACTTTAGGGTAAGAATATATATATATATGTACATATATATATATGGAGTATCCATTAATTTCTATTTTATTGGGTGGTTTCTTAAAGTAAGGAGTGGGTATTGATTTTTGTTGAAGACATCTGTGGAGACAATTATGATATTTCTCCTTAGCATAATTAATAAGGTGAATGATATTAATGGATTTCCTAATATCAGGTCTGGGATGAGAGTGAGACAAACAATAAGACACAAAATTTATTAATATGAATAAGCCATCTTTGCATTCATGGAATAGAAACCACTAGGGCATGATATATTTTGATATGGTTGGATTAGCTATCTATTGCTCTATGGCTGTGTAATGAATTACCGTAAATGTAGTGGCGTAAAACAACACACACATATTATCTCATAGTTTCTGTAGATTTGAAGTCCAGGCGTGGCTTAACTGGGTTCCTGCTCGTGTTGGCCAGGACTGGGTTTTCATCCAGAGGCTTAACTAGGAATGGATTCGCTTTTCCACTCTTATGGTTGTTAGCAGACTTCAGTTCTTTGTGGTTGCAGGACTGACAGCTTAAGTGTTTGCTGGTGGTTGGAGTCTGCTCTCAGCTTCTGGAGGCCACCCACAGTTCCTGGGGACCACCTGTGGTTCTTGCCACATGGGCTTCCCCAGCATGGCCTCTTTATCAGGCCAGCAAAGAGAGTCTCTAGAGTAAATCTCCTAAACAGAGACCTATGCAGGGGAATCAGGAGGTGATATCCCATCACTTTTGCGATATTCTGTTGGCTAGAGGAAAGTCAAAGGTTCCATCCGCACCCAAGGCATGAATACCAGGAGATATAGGGATCATGGTCACCCTAGAGTCTGTCCACCACAATGGTGTTGGATTCTGTTTGCTAATCTTTCTTTTTGCTAAAGTTTCCACAGTCATCTCTTGGTTTGATAAAGCTTAGCTTTCAATGGGTTTTTCAGGAAGGGCTCATGAGTACAATAGTCCCTGATTTCTTTCATGTTGAATATGTTTTCTATAACCCTGATACTTGAAGGATAGCTTGGCTGGTTATAGGATCCTCACCTACACTTTCTTTCCTTGAGTTTGTTAAAATGCTGCTCTGGATGGTATTTCTTACATGTTGTTGACAAGAAGTCTGAAATAAACATGCTTTCCTTCCCTTTGTGAGTGACTTGATCGTTTTTCTTAGAGCTCCAAAGGATTATTTTTTTCTTTACCTTTAACGTCTAATCACTTTACTAGGAAAAGTCTTGGAGTTGAGCATTTGAGATGTTTTCTCAAGAATGGGTGGGAGCTTTGACTATGCAGATTCAAGTCTTCTTTCATTTCTAGAAAGTTTTCTTGGATAATAATAATTTTAAATGTTAAAATTTTTTTCTTCCAATAATATGTCTGTATGCTAGATCTTTTTTTGTTTTTTGCCTGTCTTCTATATATATCACTTTCTTTATGGTTCTCTTCACTGCTGTTTTGTGGTTGTTTTCATTCATTTCCTCAATGAGCATTTAAAAAATTTTCAGTCAAATCTATTCTCCCTAAGAGAGCTTCTAATTTAGTGTTCATTTCTGAGTTGATTTTGTCTTTCATTTTCTTTCCTGAGTTTGGGAAACTCCAGTTTCACGCTTACCTATTTTTTGGTCCGTATCAAATTTATACTTCAGATTTTTTTTTCATATCTGAATGTTTTCTTAAGGCAGTTCAAGTTGGGGCAGTGTTAAATTGTTCCCCTGTGAACTGATTTGTGGGGAGAATGCTTGTCATTCTTAAATGGTTGTCAACCTTAAATTGGTTTGTATGGGTATTGTCTGTTACCTTCTGTTAACTTAGAAATGTCTTTAGGTTAGCTGGGACTCGTAATAATAAAATGAATGTAGGCAGGAGTTGGGCATATGGATAACATCATGTTTCTTAGTTCAAGAATTCCCTCTTCTGTTGGTTTAGAGAAGTGCAGTATCCTTACTTGGTGTCTTTAAGGCTTTGGGATGGTTATGTGTCTTCTGTGTTTACTTTTGCTTCTGTAGGTCCTTGAATTTCCATGCTACTTCTTCGTATCTACTACCACCAAGCCTCCAAGGGCCTCTACTTCAGAGCCATGTCTCCTAGAAGCAGGACATTTCCAAGACAGCCGCCTCTGGTCCCACACACTTTGTCCCCTTTCAATTCCCCAGTATTCAGTGCCTTGATCCCCCCTGGTCTCAGACCTGCTCTCAGAATTTCCCCACGCAAGTGGGACTTTCTCCTTCTGGTGTTATTTTTTCTAAGGTCTTGGACCTAGCTCCCTGCTCCTCTTTCCCACGTGGTCTCTGCCTGGCCCTCAATACCAGCGCGCTCTGGAGCAGGCTCTGCAAGTTGGGTCTCTTTCATACCAATTTCAGGTGGGCAGCAGCCTGTCTCCTGATCATGTTCCAGGCCTGGGTGTGGGTGGTTTTATTTGCTCTTTTGGTTCATCTTTATGGAGCGGTTTGGATTTAGCTGACTGCTGTTATCTATGGGGACCCAGAGATTTCCCCAAACTTTTTACTTGGAAAGCTTCATAAAGAATGATGTACTCTTCACCTAAATCCATCACTTGTTAATATCTCACAGCATGTGCTTTATCTCAGTGCTCATTACTTTTGCTGAACCATTGAAGAGTTAGTTACTGGAATCATGCCCTCTGCCTAAATACATCAGCATCCCCTTAGAACAAGGATGTTCTCCTACAAAACCTCTATTCAGGTATCACACTCAAGAAACTTAACATTAACACGTTTCTCATAAACAGTCCATATTCAGCTTTCAACAGTTGCCCCAGTGATGTTTTATGGGTCTTATTTTTACATCCAGGATCCAGTCAGTGATCAGGCATTGCCCTTGTTTGTCGTGTCTGTTAGAGTCTGTTTAATCCACAGTGGTTTCTCCATATTTTTTGGTTGATCTTTCCTGTGTTGTTTTGAAGGATCTACATGAATTTTCTCCCATAACCTGTATTTACTGGACTCCCTTCTCAAAATTTGATTCAGGTTAACTGTTTTGGGTTGAAACTGCTTTAAAATTACCAACTGTGATGTGTGTCACCTTAGGCCTGTGTGTCCTGTGCCCTCCTGGAGGCCAGGGCATCTGCCAGGAGCGTGAGGGGAAGGGTTTTGGGGAGAGAGGCTAAGGAACCTGGGGCTGAAGGCTTTCGCCAGGCATCCTGTGGAAATGTTAGGCTCTGGCCTCCATTTCCCTTCCCACTCTTCAGGCATCATTCCCAGTCTCCTTCCTGTCACTGTCAATACACCCTTGGCCTGTGGGCCTGGCCCTGTGGGCCTGGCTCTACCTCAGGGGGTTCTCTTTTTCTGCAAAGGTGCCCACCATACCCCTTTCATGCAGGGCCCCCAAAGATTCTCCAGGGAACCAGAGATAGCACAAGGCACCCAGGTCACAGAGACTGGGGTTTGAACCCGCTGCTTCCTCACTGGGTGACTGCTCTTACACTCCCAGGATCACTTTGGATTTCAAACACCAAATGGGGCCCATAATGCTGGTGCCTGGTGCAAAAGAGGAATCCACTCTGTGCTTATTCCCTTCCCTTCCTGGTGACCCAGCATGCATCCCTCACTTTTGGTAATGATGACGAAAGGTGGCCTGACCCTCCTTTGCCCTGCAGAGCTCCCTGGGGCCGGGGCCTGTAGAAAGGAGCCCTCTCGTGTGTGTCATGTCATCTCCGTGATTTCCTTAGGGTCTTACTACCCCAGGCACCGCCACCAGGGATACCCCAAACTGCCAAACCACATAAACTTAGCCAGGAAGAGTCTTACGGACTAACCTGTGAAAGGTCCATGAACTTGGGTGGGGAGGGTGGTCACCTTCGTTTTATTACTTTTGAGTAAAGCTAACACAGGCTCCAGTGTTGTCAGTTAAAGGCCTTTCAGTCCTGGCACCAGGGATCATCCTAACTGGTGAATTCCTGCCTTATATGCAAGGGATCTCACCAAGGACTGCAAGGAATGCAGCCTCTTGGAATCAGCTAAATATTGCCCCTGCAGAGTCATTATGTACTTGGTTAATTTGGTCAGTAAATTGTTCATTTTTTGTTTTTAAATCCAGGCAATATTCAAAGGTACATGAGTCTGGCTAAATAATAGTAATTAAATGGCCACTTCTCTCTTTGATGGTTGAAGCACCTGCACAGTGCCAGCAGCTGTGTACCTGTGACCTCACAGCAACTTCCGTCTACTTTCCTTTCCTCTGAGGAAACAGAGGCTCAGGGATGTAAGTGGACTTTGCAGGGTAATCCAGCCAGTGTGGGCCTTGGCACTTGGTCTATGCTGTTTATGGTCTGAGATGTTTACAGCCTGGGCTATTCGTAAGCAGTGTGGCCTGCCCTCTTTTCTGTCTTTATGAGGTCTCTACTCTCTGCTCAGCCACCTGTCTGTCCATCCATTTGACCACCCACATGCTAAGCAGCTGCCCAGTTTCATGCCTGAGCTGGGCTCAGCCAGGAGTGCCTCTCTGAGTGCTTACTATCTATCAGGCAGGGTGTGTCAGGTTGTTTATAAACATTCTCACGAGAATGGAAATAAGTAAAATAGAAAACTAACAGTAGAGAAAAAAACCTTTTGAAAAGGTTAATAAAATTGATAAATTCCAAGACTAAGTAGGCGAAAATACAATTTATCAATATTCTACAGACATTAAAAGGATAACAAGGGATTTTTATGAAGTACTTTATACCAATACATTTGATAAAAGGAACAAATGCTTGAAAGATAAAACCATAATTGACACAAGAAGTAGAAAATCTGAACAATTCTATTTCTGTTAAAGAAATCGAATTTATAATTAAAAACTTTCCCAGAAATAAAATGTCACATGGCTTTCCTAGTGAATTCTATCAAATATTTAAGAAAGAAACTATTGCACACTCATTCAATAAGCAGATTTAATATGTGTGGTAATAAATGCTGGAGACAATGTGGATCAATAGAAACCCTTCTGATCTATGTGTGGGAGTGTAAATTGGTTCGCCAGTTTGCAAAACAGCTGAGAATTATCCAGTGAGGTTGAATATATATACTTGCAGCATATCCTGCAAAGGAGCAGTTCCATTGCTGATGTGTCCCCGAGAGAATTGTGTGTGCATGTACTCCCAGACCCCTGCTCTAAGCAGCAATAACTGGAAGCAACCTATGTTCCATTGGCAGGAAAATGGAAAAATAAATTATGGAACACTCATATATGAACAGTCAGAGAGCAGACTCTTAGAAACATTGTATGGAGGTAATCTTCATCCATCATGGTAAGTGCAAAAAATCAAGTCACTAGTACTGTACAGAATGATGCCATTTTTTTTTGGGTTTTTTTTTGGCTGCGTTGGGTCTTCATTGCTGCGCACGGGCTTTCTCTAGTTGCAGCAAGCGGGGGCTACTGTTTGTTGCGGTGCGTGGGCTTCTCAATGTGGTGGCTTCTCTTGTTGCGGAGCACGGGCTCTAGGCGCACTGGCTTCAGTAGTTGTGGCTCGTGACTCTAGAGCGCAGGCTCAGTAGTTGTGGCACACGGGCTTAGTTGCTCCGTGGCATGTGGGATCTTCCCGGACCAGGGCTCGAACCCATGTCCCCCTGCATTGGCAGGCAGATTCTTAACCACTGCACCACCAGGGAAGTCCACACACCATTTTTTTATAAAACTTAAAAGCAATTAAACGGTACAGTATATTGTTTAGGGATATGTATTTCTGGGATAAATTTTTTTCTTGTAAGATATATACTCTTAGCAACTTGCAAATATACAGTACAGTATTGTTAACTATAGTCGGCATGTACATTACATGCCCAGGACTTATTTATTTTATAACTGGAAGTTTGTCCCTTTGACCCCCTTCACCCATTTCACTCAACCCCACCCCCACCTTGGCAACCACCAATCTGTTCTCTGTATCTATGAGCTCAACTTTTTGTTCTGTTTTGTTTTGTTTTAGATTCCACATATAAGTGAGATCATACAGTATTTGTCTTTCTCTGTCTGACTTATTTCACTTAACATAATGCCCTCAGGGTCCATCCATGTTGTCACAAATGGTAGGATTTTATTCTTTTTTATGTCTGCATAATATTCCATTGTATATATATAAATATACCACATTTTCTTTATCCATTAATCCATTGATGGACGCTTAGGTTGTTTCCATGTCTTGGCTATTGTGAATAATTCTGCAATGAACAGGAGGGGGCAGATATCTTTTTAAGTCAGTGTTTTTGTTTCCTTCGGGTGAATACCCAGAAGTGGAATTTCTGGATCATATGGTAGTTCTATTTTTAATTTTTTTAGGAACGTCCATGCTGTTTTTTAAAGTGGCTGCACCAATTTACATTCCCACCAATAGTGCACAAGGGTTCCCTTTTCTCCACCTCCTCACCAACACTTGTTATTTCTTGTCTTTTTTATAATAGCCACCCTAACAATTGTGAGGTGATATCTCATTGTGAATTTGATTTGCATTTCCCTGACGATTAGCGATGTTGAACATCTTGTCATATAACTATTGACCATCTGTATGTCTTCTTTAGAAGAATATCTATTCAGATATTCTGCCCATTTTTAAATCAAATTGTTTGTTTAAAAAAAAACATTGTTTTTTGCTGTTAAGTTGTATGAGTTGTTAAAAAAAAATTCCAGATAGTGGGAATGATGAAAGTAGGGTGGGTTGGGAGGATAGCACAGGAGGGGTTGACAACATTCCACCGCCCAACTGGGTGGAGAGCCTCCAGGCATCTAATTTGTTATCATGCTTCATAACTTATATGTTACAGATAATCTTTTTATGTAACAAACATTTCATAACAAAATCACTTTAAGTGAATGCTAAAATGTTGAAAGGAGTTCTCACGTTTTCTTCCCAAGTTCCTCATGTTGGTCTTTACTCTGGGGACACACTTCCTACTTTGGAGACCACTAAGTTAATCAAACCACCAGATCACCGGGGTTCTGCTCTGCAGCAGGCCCTGGCCCAGGGCGGCAGTGTCCCCTACCTCATGCGTGGGTGAGAGAGGGCCATGGTCAGGGTCAACTCAAGAGAGGCTTCCGGGAGGAGGCTATACCTCAGCTGCTCTGGAAGGTCAAACAGCAGTTAGGCAAAATGTGGCGGTCAGGTAAGCAAGGAAGAAGGAGCCAGGGTCCAGGCCCCTGGCACGAGAGACCCTGGCAGCTCAGTGCCTGCTCTCTATATCTTGGCTGTGAGCAGCTTGAGGATAGGCACTGGCCCACTCTGTCACTGCCATCCTGCACAAGGCTGGAAGCACAGCTCAGGAGGGCTCTCTGGGCCTTCTGAACCAGCCACTGCCCAGTTTCCCTGCCAATCCTCAGCAGGCCCAAAACACTAGAGAGCAAGGCAGAGGAGCCAAGAGGGAGGACCCCAGGCTCCGAGGGGCAGAGCAGGTCACCCTGCACACTCACACACCTAGACACCACCTGGGCAGGCGGATTTGGGTATGTGCCTGGCTCTGATCCTCAGAGAAGGTTATCCATGATCCGGAGCCCTGGTCGGGAGGTGCGATCCACTTGTGACATATTTCCATGAGGATGGTTGAACTCTCCAGTTCCTTCACATTTAATGGCAGTATCCATCAGTCATTTGGGAAGGCTCCCCAGCTCAGGAGTTCTGACAACCGGCTGCTCTGACAAACCCCTTAAGAATAAAACATTGCACACTTGGTGGTTTGTGTGAACGTGTGCAAGGGGGATTGTCGAAAGGGTTAAGGAGCCTGAGACGACAGTGTGTGTGACAGCTGCTCCCCTGATGTCAATTGCAGGCCCCCAGTGGCCTATGCTTTGAGAACAGATGTTTCTGCATAAATGCAGCCAAATTCTTTTAGCACTTTGGATGAAGAAAAGGACTTTAAGTGTCTGCATGTTGCAATTCTGAAATGTTTGCCAGGGAAAATGTACTTATAATTTGCAAATAGCGTGTAAGAAGAAGGAAGAAGTTAGGTTATTGCACCATACATAACCAATTTCATGAGCAGAGTCATTAACAGATGCACATTGCATATAACAAACATGATCAGTGGCCACTCACCTTAATGAGGAATGCCCTCATTCCTTCCTATGGCCATTTTCACCCCTGGCTCAGACAGGGAGGGCAGCCCAAGGTCACATGGCACCCAGGCCCCCTGCAACTTTCAGGGGGAAAGTCACAGACTTTCCTTTTTTTTTTTTTTAAATTTTTATTGGAGTATAGTTGATTTACAATGTTGTGTTACTTTCAGGTGTTCAGCAAAATGAATCAGTTATACATATACATGCGTCCACTCTTTTCCCATGTAGGCCATTAGAGTATTGAGTAGAGTTCCCTGTGCTACACAGTAGGTCATTATTAGTTATCTATTTTATACATAGTAGTGAATATATGTCAGTTCCAGTCTCCGAATTTATCCCTCCCCCCCCTTACCCCCTAGTAACCATAAGTCTGTTTTCTACATCTGTAACTCTATTTTTGTTTTGTAAATAAGTTCATTTGTACCCTTTTTTTAGATTCCACATATAAGCGATATCATATGATATTTGTCTTTCTCTGTCTGACCTACTTCAGTCAGTATGGTAATCTCTAGGTCCATCCATGTTGCTGCAAATGGCATTATTTCATTCTTTTTTACAGCTGAGTAATATTCCATTGTATATATATATACCACATCTTCTTTATCCATTGCTCTGTCGATGGACATTTAGGTTGCTTCCATGTCCTGGCTATTGTATGTATAGAGCTGCAATGAACATTGGGGTTCATGTATCTTTTCAAATTATGCTTTTCTCTGGATATTTGCCCAGGATTTGGATTGCTGGGTCATATGGTAGCTCTATTTTTAGTTTTTTAAGGAACCTCCATACTATTCTCCATAGTGGCTGCACCAATTTACATTTCCACCAACAGTGTAGGAGGGTTCCTTTTCTCCACACCCTCTCCAGCATTTGTTGTTTGCACATTTTTTTGATGATGGTCATTCTGACCAGTGTGAGGTGACCTCACTGTAGTTTTGATTTGCATTTCTCTAATAATTAGTGATGTTGAGCATCTTTTCATGCGCTTTTTTGGCCATCTGTATGTCTTCTTTGGAGAAATGTCTATTTAGATCTTCTGCCCATTTTTTGATTGGGTTGTTTGTTTTTTTGACATAGAGCTGCATGAGCTGTTGTATATTTTGGAGATTAATCCCTTGTCGGTTGCTTCATTTGAAAATATTTTATCGCATTCTGTGGGTTGCTTTTTCGTTTTGTTTATGGTTTCCTTTGCTGTGCAAAAGCTTTTAAGTTTAACTAGGTCCCATTTATTTATTTTTGTTTTTATTTCCATTACTCTAGGAGGTGGCTCCAAAAAAGATCTTGCTGCGATTTATGTCAAAGAGTGTTCTGCCTATGTTTTATTCTAAGAGTTTTATAGTATCCAGCCTTATATTTAGATGTTTAATCCATTTGGAGTTTATTATTGTGTATGGTGTTAGGGAGTGTTCTAATTTCATTCTTTTACAGATAGCTGTCTAGTCTTCCCAGCACCACTTATTGAAGAGACTGTCTTTTCTCCATTGTATATTCTTGCCTCCTTTGTCATAGATTAGGTGACCATAGGTGTGTGGGTTTATCTCTGGACTTTCTCTTCTGTTCCATTGACCTATATTTCTGTTTTTGTGCCAGTACCATACTGTTTTGATTACTGTAGCTTTGTAGTAAAAATTTTTTTTTCTTATGGAAATTCTCAAAAACTTAAACATGTAAAGAATAGGATAAACATGAACCGCATGCATTCATCTCCTGGCTCCCACACTATTAGCTCATAGCCCATCTTCCTTTATTTGTACTTCTGTCCTGTTAGGTGTTTAAAGCAAATCCAAGACACCCTATCATTTCCCCTGTCATAATTATGATATGCATCAAGGAACTGATAGGGATTTTATTTATTAGCATCATGCCATTGACACACCTAATGAAATTAATAATAATTTCTGATTATTGTCTAATAGCCAGTCTATAATCAGATGCCCCAATTAATTCAGAAATATTTTTTTATAGTTGGTTTGTTCAAATCAGGATCCTAGCAAGTTTCACACATTGGACTTGATTTTTATAACTCTTAAGTCTCTTTTATTCTATAAATAGTCCTCCCCCCCCACCTTTTGGTTTTTTTGGGGGGTTTTTTGGTCTTCATTCCATTGATTTCTTAGAGAAAAGGGGACATTTGTCCTGTAGAGTGTCCCATGTTCTGAATTTGGTCTCCTTCTGATGTCAGTGAACTTGTTTGTCTATCCCCCATACTTCCCTAACCAAGCAGTTTGATCTAGAGCAGCACTGTCCAGTAGAAATATCATGGAGCCCTATGGGTAATTTGAAATTTTCTTGTAGCCACATTAAAAAAGGTGAAATTAAGATTAGTAACATACTTTATTTACCCAAACATATCCAAAGTATTATCATTCCAACATGTAATCAATATAAAAGTTAGCAATGATATATTTTACGTTCCTTTTTCATATGGTCTTTAAAATCAGATGTTCATTTGTGCTCATAGCACATCTCAGTTTGAATATTGTGTCATCGTAAATAACTAATCTGTATTTCAATTTCATAAAAATTAGTTGAAAAGTTGAAAAACATACTTAAATGTTTTCTAACAACTATCAAATATCACATTTTATAAACTTCTTTTTTAAACATGTGTATAACTGACATACAGTAGACCCACATGACACATGTAAACATGTAAACACTCATGAATCCATCACCACAATCAAAATATCTATCTACCTACTTTCACTCAGCAAAATTATTTTAAAGTATATCCATGTTGTTGTGTGTATCAACAGTTTCTTCCCTTTCATTGCTGAGCAGGATTTCTTTTGGTTGGATGTGCCACAACTTGTTTATGTGGTAGACAGCATTCTAAGATGGCCCCCAGGATTCCCACTCCTTGGGGTACATGTGCTGGATAATCCCCTCCCCTCGACTGTGAGAGGGACTTGTGAATATGAGATTTTAGGCTATTAGGTTACATTATATGCCAGAAGGGATTTTGCAGATGTAATTAAGGTCACTGGCTAGTTGACTTTGAGTTAATGAAAAAGGAAATTATTCTGGGTGGGCCTGACCTAATTGGGTTCTTCTGGAAGTCAGACAGGTTTAAAGCCTCTCCTTTTGGCCATGAAGGTGCAAACTGCCATGTTGTACAGAAGGTGGGTGGCCTCTTAGAGCTGAGGGCCTCAGTCCTGCAACTGCAAGGGATTGAATTCTGCCAGCCAGCAGTGAAGTAGGAAGAGGAACCTAAGGCCTAGATGAGATGGCAGCCCTGCTGGCACCCTGATTTCAACCTGGTGAGTCCTTGAGTGGAGGACCCAACCAAAATGTTCCAGGATCATGACCCAAAGAAACTGAGAGATAATTAATTTGTTTAAGTTTTCAGTAATTGTATTCTAAGTTTATGGTATTTGTTACAAAGTAATAAATATCAAATACATGTATCCATTGCATCTGCTGATGGACATATGGGTTCTTTATGCTTTGGGACTATGATAAATAAAGCTGCTATGAACACTTACATGCAAATCTTTGTATGGATACCTGCTTTCATTTTTCTTAGATAAATACTTGGGAGTGGAATGGCTAGGTAATATGGCAAGTTCATGTTTAACTTTTAAAGAAACTGCCAAATTCTTTTCCAAAATGGTTGAACCCTATAACAATGTATGGAAGTTCCACTTGCTCGACATCCTTGCTACACTTGGTATTGTCAGTCTTTTTCATTTTATCTGTTCTGATAGTTGTAGAGAGGGATCTCATTGTGGTTTCAATTTTCATTCACCTAATGGCTAATTATTTGGACATCTTTCCTTATGCCTATTTGCCATCTGTGTATCTTCTTTGATGAAATGTCTGTTCAGATATTTTGCATATTTAAAAATCAGGTTTGTTTTCTTATTACTTTTTGAGAGTTCCTTACATGTTCTGGATACAAGTTCTTTTTTTTTTTTTATAAATTTTACTATTTATTTTTATTTTTGGCTGCACTGGGTCTTCATTGCTGCGCGCAGGCTTTCTCTAGTTGCAGCAAGCGGGGGCTACTCTTTGTTGCAGAGCATGGGCTCTAGGCCTGCAGGCTTCAGTAGTTGTGGCACACGGGCTTAGTTGCTCTGTGGCATGTGGGATCTTCCTGGACCAGGGCTCGAACCCGTGTTCCTTGCATTGGCAGGAGGATTCTTAACCACTGCGCCACCAGGGAAGCCCTGGATACAAGTTCTTTATCAGTAAGTGACTTATAAATTTTCCCCTTAGTATGTGACTGTCGTTTATTTTCACAGTGTCTTTTGAGGAACAGAGTTTTTAATTTTGATGAAGTCCACTTTATCCATTTTTTCTTTTCAATTATGTTTTGGTGCTTAAGGAATTTTTACCTAACCCAAGGTTACAAAGATTTTTCTCCCATATTTTCTTCTAGAAACTTTATAGTTATAGGTCTTACTCTTAATCTGTGGTCCATTTTGAGTTAATTTTTGCTTATGAGGGGAAGAATGTATCAATATCAGTTTTTTTGCATCAGATAACCAATTGTTCCAACACCATTTATTGAAGTGACCATCTTTCTTAACTGAATTGCATTTGCATTTTCTTAAAAAATCAATTAACCATAAACTTGTGGGTCTGTTTCTGGCCTCTCTATTGTATTCCAGTGATCACTTGGTCTATCTTGATTTCAGCACCCCACACTCTTGATTACTATAGCTTTAAAATAAGTCTTGAAGACAGGAAGTGTAAGTACTCCAACTTTGTTCTACTTTTCCAAAGTAGTTTTAGATGTTCTCGTTCCCTTGCATTTTGAAATAAATTTGAGAATCAGCTTGCCAATTTCTACCATCTATAGATCAATTTGGGAGAATTGACAAGAATATTGAATTTTCTGATCTATGAACAAACATTTATTTAGATCCTTAATTTCTCTCAGAAATGTTTTATACTTTTCCAGGTACTCTTGCACATCTTTTCTCAACTTTAGCCTTCAGTACTTTTTTATCTATTGTAAATCATATTTTTAAATTTCAATTTTCAATGTCTTGTTGCTGGTAAATAGAAATGCAGTTGATATTTGTATATCGATCTTGTACACAGCATCCTTGCCAAACTCATTTATTAGTTACAGTGCTTTTAAAGGAATTTCAACATAGATGATTGCATCATTTACAAATAAAAATAGTTTTATTTCTTCCTTTTCAATCTGGGTGCCTTTTATTTCCTTTTCTTACCTCATTGCACTAGTGAAACCTCCAGTACAGTGTTGAATAGCAGTAATAAGAGTGGACATCCTTGCCTTTTCCTGATCTTAGGGGGAACACATTCAGTTTTTCACTATTTGGTATGATATGAGCTGTAGGTTTCTCACAGATGCCCTTTATCAAGTTGGGAAACTTCCTTTCTATTCCTAGATCGCTGAGAGTTTTTTATCAGGAATGGATTTTGAACTTTGTCCAATACATTTTGGCATCCTTGAGATGATCATATGGTTTTTCTTTTTTAGTCTGTTAATATGGTAAATTACAAAGGTTGTGTAACCACAACCTCATCTAGTTCCAAAACATTTTTATTACTGCAAAATAAAACCCCATGCCCCTTAAGCAGTTGCTCCCAACTCTGCCCTCCCCCAGCCCCTAGCAGCCACTTATCTGTTTCTAGCTCTACAGATGTACCTATTCTGGATATTTCATATAAATGGAATCATACAGTATGTGACCTTTCGTGTCTGGCTCCTTTCACTTAACGTTTTTGAGGTTCATCCATGTTGTAGCATATATCAGTACTTCATTGCTTTTTATGGGTGAATAATATTCCATTGTATGTATATACCACAATTATTTATCCATTCATCTGTTGATGGACTTTTAGGATGTTTCCACCTTTTGGCTATTGTGAATAGTTCTGCTATGATCATTCATGTACAAGTATTTGTTTGAGTACCTGTTTTCACTTCTTTTAGGTATATAACTAGGAGTAGAACTTCTGGGTCTATGATTAACTTACTGAGGAAGCACCAAACTGTTTTCCATAGTAGCTGGCCATTTTACATCCCCACTAGCAATGAGCAAGGGTTCCAGTTTCTTCATATCCTCACCAACACTCATTACTTTCCATTTTGTTGATTATGGCCATCCTGTGGATGTGAAGCGGTATCTCATTGTGGTTTTGATTTGTATTTCCCTAATGACTAATGATGTTAACCACCTTTTCATTTGCTTTTTGGCCATTTGCAGATCTTCCTTGGGGAAATGTCTGTTCAAGTCATTTGCCTGTTTATTTTTTAAATTGGGCTGTTTGTCTTTTTGTTGTTGAATTGTAGGAGTTCTTTATATATTCAGGATACTAGACCTATATCAGACATATGATTTGCAAGTATTTTCTACCATTCTGTAATTTGTCTTTTTAATATTCTTTATTTTATTATTATTTTTTTGTCTGCATTGGGCCTTTGTTGCTGTGTGCGGACTTTCTCTAGTTGCGGCAAGCAAGGGCTACTCTTCGTTGCAGTGTGTGGGCTTCTCATCGCAGTGGCTTCTCTTGTTGTGGACCACAGGCTCTAGGCACACAGGCTTCAGTAGTTGTGGCTCGCGGGCTCTAGAGCACAGGCTCAGTAGTTGTGGCACACGGGCTTAGTTGCTCCGCGGCATGTGGGATCTTCCCAGAACAGGGATCGGACCCGTGTCCCCTGCACTGGCAAGCGGATTCTTAACCACTGTACCACCAGGGAAGCCCTCATATTCTTTATAATGCCATTTGCTGCACTCAAGTTTTTAATTTTGTTTTATCCATTTGTTCTTTTGTTGCTCATACTTTTGGTGTCATATTTACAATTCCACTGCCAAACCTAATGTCATGAAACTTTCCCCTTATGTTTTCTCCTAAGAGTTGCTTACTTTTAGCTTTTATATACAGGTCTCTGATCCATTTTGAGTTAATTTTTGCATATGGTGCAAGGTAAGGGTCCAACTTCTTTTGCATTTGGATATCCAGTTATTCCAGCACCATTTGTTGAAGAGACTGTTTTTCCCTATTGAATGATCTCAACACCCTTTTCAAAAATCAACGGGCCATACATGTATGGGTTTATTTCTGGACCCTTGATTCTGTTTCATTGATCTGTATGTCTGTCCTTATGCCAGTACTGCACTGTTTTGATTACTGTAGCTTATAGTAAGTTTTGAAATCGGGAAGTGTGAGTTCTCCAGCTTTGTTTTCACAATTCCATATGAATTTTAAGATGGGTTTTTGATATCTGCAAAAATGGCCATTGGAATTTTGGTTGGGATTGCATTAAATATATAGATCACTTTGAGTAGTATTGCCACTTTTATGATATTAAATCTTCTAATCTATGAACATGAAATATCATTCCTTTTATTTAGGTTTTCTTTCATTTCTTTTCAACAATATTTTATAGTTTGCAGTGTACAAGTCTTTCACCTTCTTGGTTAAATTTATTCTCAGATATTTTCTTCTTTTGGAGGCTATTATAAATTGTATTCCCTTACCATCACATCAAAAAGAATAAAATACCTAGGAATAAACCTACCTAAGGAGACAAAGGCCAGTACTCTGAAAACTATAAGACGTTGATGAAAGAAATAGAAGGCAACACAAACAAATGGAAAGATACACCATGTTCTTGGATTGGAAGAATCAATATGGTCAAAATGACTATAATACCCAAGGCAATCTACAGATTCAATGCAACCCCTATCAAATTACCAGTGGCATTTTTCACAGAACTAGAACAAAAAAATTTTAAATCTATATGGAAACACAAAAGACCTCAAATAGCCAAAGCAATTCTGAGAAAGAAAAACGGAGCTGGAGGAATCAGATTCCCTGACTTCAGACTATACTACAAATCTACAGTAATCAAAAGAGTATGGTACTGGCACAAAAACAGAAATATAGGTCAATGGAACAGGATAGAAAGTTCAGAGATAAACCCACGCACCTGTGGTCAATTAATCTATGACAAAGGAGGCAAGAATATACAATGGAGAAAAGACAGTCTCTTCAATAAGTGGTGCTGGGAACACTGGACAGCTACATGTAAAAGAATGAAATTAGAATATTCTCTAACACCATACACAAAAATAAAATCAAAATGGATTAGAGACCTAAATATAAGACCTGATACTATAAAACTCTTAGAGGAAAACTTAGGCAAAACACTCTTTGACATAAATCGGAGCAAGAGTTTTTGGAGCCACCTCCTAGAGTAATGGAAATAAAAACAAAAATAAATAAATGGGACCTAGTTAAACTTAAAAGCTTTTGCACAGAAAAGGAAACCATAAACAAGACGAAAAGACAGCCCTCAGAATGGGATAAAATATTTTCAAATGAAGCAACCGACAAGGGATTAATCTCCAAAATATACAAACAGCTCGTGCAGCTCTGTGTCAAAAAAACAAACAACCCAATCAAAAAATGGGCAGAAGATCTAAACAGACATTTCTCCAAAGAAGACATGCAGATGGCCAAAAAGCACATGAAAAGATGCTCAACATCACTATTATTAGAGAAATGCAAATCAAAACTGCAATGAGGTATCGCCACACACCGGTCAGAATAACCATCAAAAAAATCTGCAAACAATAAATGCTGCAGAGGGTGTGGAGAGAAGAGAACCCTCCTACACTGTCGGTGGGAATGTAATTTGGTACAACCACTATGAAGAACAGTAGGGAGATTCCTTAAAAAACTAAAAATAGAGCTACCATATGATCCAGCAATCCCACTCCTGGAGCTATATCGGAGAAAACCATAATTCGAAAAGATACATGAACCCCAGTGTTCACTGCAGCACTATACAATAACCAGGACATGGAAGCAACCTCTGTCCATTGACAGGAATGGATAAAGAAGATGTGGTACATATATACAATGGAATATTACTCAGCCATAAAAAAGGATGAAATAATGCCATTTGCAGCAACATGGATGGACCTAGAGATTATCACACTGAGTGAAATAAGACAGACAAAAAAAGACAAATATAGGATATCACTCATATTTGGAATCTAATTTTAAAAAATGATACAAATGAACTTGTTTACAAAACAGAAATAGAGTTACAGATATCGAAAACAAACTTATGGATACTAAAGGGGAAATGTGGGGGGAGGGATAAATCAGGAGTTAGGGTGAACATACACACAGTACTATATATAACATAGATAACCAACAAGGACCTACTGTATAGCACAGGGAACTCTACTCAATATTCTGTGATAACCTATATGAGAAAAGAATCTAAAAAGTATATGTACATGTATAACTGAATCACTTTGCTGTACACCTGAAACAAACACAATGTTGTAAATCTACTATACTCCAAGAAAATTTTTTTTAATTTAAAAAATAAATAGGGATGTCCCTGGTGGTCCAGTGGTAAAGAATCTGCCTTCCAATGCAGAGGATGTGGGTTCGATCCCTGGTCGGGGAACTAGGTTCCCACATGCAGCGGGGCAGCTAAGCCCACATACCACAACTGCTGAGCTCACATACCTCAACGTGAGAGCCCACATGCCGCAAACTACAGAGCCCACACACTCTGGAACCCATGCGCCACAACTACAGAGCCCACGTGCCCTGGAGCCTGCGCACCACAACTAGAGAAGGGAAAACCCACACGCCACAGCTAGAGAGAAGCCCACATACTGCAATGAAGAGCCTGCTCACCGCAATGAAACATCCCGCATACCTCAACGAAGATCCCACATGCCGCAACTAAGACCTGACACAGCCAAAATAAATAAATAAATAAATAAAAATAAAAAATAAAAGAATAAAGGTAAAAAATAAATTGTTTTCTTAATTTCTTTTTCAGAGTATTAATTGCTAATATATAGAAAAACAACTGATTTTTGTGTC
The DNA here is from genome assembly GCF_965194805.1 of Balaenoptera borealis. Lineage (NCBI taxonomy): Eukaryota > Metazoa > Chordata > Mammalia > Artiodactyla > Balaenopteridae > Balaenoptera > Balaenoptera borealis. The sequence continues at coordinate 166,922,592 of NC_138867.1, forward strand.
TTGAGCTTGTACTTTTGCACCTTTACTGAAATTTTGTTTATTAGCTCTAGTAGTTTATTTGTGGATTCTTTGGGATTTTGTATATAGGGGATCATGTCATCTCTGAATAAAGATAGTTCTACTGTTTCCTTTTAATTTAATGCCTTTTATTTCTTTCTCTTGCCTCATTGCAGTGTCTAGCATTTCCAATACAATATTGAATAGCAATGGTGAAAGCAGACATCCTTGTCTTACCCCTGATGGGAAGGCTTTTAATAACAGTTTCAATTTCTTTGATAGATATTGGGCTATTCGGGTTATCTATTTCGACTTTCATGAGATTTGATAGTTTGTATATATTAAGAAAATTTTCCGTGTTATCTATTGTCAATTGTCAATTGATTGGCATAAAGTTGTCCATGATATTTCCTTATTATCCTTTTGATATCTTTAGAACTTGTATTAATGTCACCGCTCTCATTTGTGATATTGGTAATTTGTATATTCTCTCTTTTTTCCTGATTAGTCTGACTAGAAGTTTATTAAATTTTTTTATCTTCTCAGAGAACAAGGTTTTTGGTTCATTGTTTTGCTGTATAGTTTTTCTGTTGTGTACCTCATTTATTTTCTGCTCTGAATAGTATCATTTCCTTTCTTCTGCTTACTTTGGGTTTCATTTGCTGTTCTTTTTTCTTAAGGTAGAAGCTGAGGTCATCAATGTGAGTATACGATTTGAGATCTACTTTTTCCTAATATAGGCATTTACTGCTATAAAATTTGTTCTAAGTACCACTTTAGCTGCACCCCACATATTTTGATATGTTGTTTTCATTATATTCAAATCAGAATATGTTTTAATTCCTTTATTATTTTTTCTTTCACCCATAACTTATTTAGAAGTGTATTATTTAGCTTCCAAATAATTGGGGATTTTCCAGATACCTTTGTTAATTATATCTAATTCAATTCCTTTGTGGTCAAAGAACATACTTTCTGTGACTTGAGTCCTTTTTTTTTTTTAATTTTATTTATTTATTTATTTATTTATTTATTTATTTATTTATGGCTGTGTTGGGTCTTCGTTTCCACATGAGGGCTTTCTCTAGTTGCGGCATGTGGGGGCCACTCTTCATCACGGTGCGCGGGCTTCTCATTATCGCGGCCTCTCCTGTTGTGGAGCACAGGCTCCAGACGCGCAGGTTCAGCAATTGTGGCTCACGGGCCTAGTTGCTCCGCGGCATGTGGGATCCTCCCAGACCAGGGCTCGAACCCGTGTCCCCTGCATTGGCAGGCAGATTCTCAACCACTGCGCCACCATGGAAGCCCCTTGAGTCCTTTTAAATTTACTAAGACTTGTGTTATAACTAGCCTAGAATATAGTCTATCTTGAATGTGCATTTGAAATGAATGTGTATTCTGCTGTTCTTGAGTGTGCATTTGAAATGAATGTGTATTCCGCTGTTCTTGTATGTTCTTCTATAAACAGCAATCAGTTTAAGTTGCTTGGTATTGTTGTTCAAGTGTTCAATATTCTCCCTGATTTTCTGTCTACTTATTCTATTATTGAGTAGGGGGCGTTAAAATCTCAGCTACAGTTGTCGATTTTCTTCTCACAGTTCTGTTCTTTTTTTTTAAACGTCTTTATTGGAGTATAATTGCTTTACAATGTTGTGTTAGTTTCTGCTGTATAACAAAGTGAATCAGCCATATGTATACATATATCCCCATATACCCTCCCTCTTGCGTCTCCCTCCCACCCTCCCTATCCCACCCCTCTAGGTGGTCACAAAGCACCAAGCTGATCCCCCTGTGCTATGTAGCTGCTTCACACTAGCTATCTATTTTACATTTTGCAGTGTATTTATGTCAGTGCTACTCTCTCACTTCATCCCAGCTTACCCTTCCCTTCCCCCCACCATGTCATCAAATCCATTCTCTACATCTGCATCTTTATTCCTGTCCTGCCCCTAGGTTCATCAGAATCATTTTTTTTTAGATTCCGTATATATGTGTTAGCATACGGTATTTGTTTTTCTCTTTCTGACTTACTTCACTCTGTATGACAGACTTTAGGTCCATCCACCTCACTACAAATAACTCAATTTCGTTTCTTTTTATGGCTGAGTATTATTCCATTGTATATATGTGCCACATCTTCTTTAGCCATTCATCTGTCGATGGACACTTAGGTTGCTTCCATGTCCTGGCTATTGTAAATAGAGCTGCAATGAACATTGTGGTATATGACTCTTTTTGAATTATGGTTTTCTCAGGGTATAAGCCCAGTAGCAGGATTTCTGGGTCTTATGGTAGTTCTATTTTTAGTTTTTTAAGGAACCTCCCTACTGTTCTCCATAATGGCTGTATCAATTTACATTCCCACCAACAGTGCAAAAGGGTTCCCTTTTCTCCACACCCTCTCTAGCATTTATTGTTTGTAGATTTTTTGGTGATGGCCATTCTGACCGGTGTGAGATGATATTGCATTGTAGTTTTGATTTGCATTTCTCTGATGATTAATGATGTTGAGCATTCCTTCATGTGTTTGTTGGCAATCTGTATATCTTCTTTGGAGAAATGTCTATTTAGGTCTTCTGCCCACTTCTGGATTGGGTTGTTTGTTTTTTTGATATTGAGCTGCATGAGCTGCTTGTAAATTTCAGAGATTAATCCTTTGTCAGTTGCTTCATTTGCAAATATTTTCTCCCATTCTGAGGGTTGTCTTTTGGTCTTGTTTATGGTTTCCTTTGCTGTGCAAAAGCTTTTAAGTTTCATTAGGTCCCATTTATTTATTTTTGTTTTTATTTCCATTTCTCTAGTAGGTGAGTCAAAAAGGATCTTGCTGTGATTTATGTCATAGAGTGCTCTGCCTATGTTTTCCTCTAAGAGTTTGAGAGTGTCTGGCTGTACAATTAGGTCTTTAATCCATTTTGAGTTTACTTTTGTGTGTGGTGTTAAGGAGTGTTCTAATTTCATTCTTTTACATGTAGCTGTCCAGTTTTCCCAGCACCACTTATTGAACAGGCTGTCTTTTCTCCATTGTATATTCTTGCCTCCTTTATCAAAGATAAGGTGACCATATGTGCATGGGTTTATCTCTGGACTTTCTATCCTATTCCATTGATCTATATTTCTGTTTTTGTGCCAGCACCGTACTGTCTTGATTACTGTAGCTTTATAGTATAGTCTGAAGTCCGGGAGCCTGATTCCTCCAGCTCCGTTTTTCTTTCTCAAGATTGCTTTGGCTATTCGGGGTCTTTTATGTTTCCATACAAATTGTGAAATTTTTTGTTCTGGCTCTGTGAACAATGCCAGTGGTAGTTTCATAGGGATTGCATTGAATCTGTAGATTGCTTTGGGTAGTAGAGTCATTTTCACAGTGTTGATTCTTCCAATCCAAGAACTTGGTATATCTCTCCATCTATTTGTATCATCTTTAATTTCTTTCATCAGTGTCTTATAATTTTCTGCATACAGGTCTTTTGTCTCCTTAGGTAGGTTTATTCCTAGGTATCTTATTCTTTTTGTTGCAGTGGTAAATGGGAGTGTTTTCTTAATTTCACTTTCAGATTTTTCATCATTAATGTATAGGAATGCAAGAGATTTCTGTGCATTAATTTTGTATCCTGCTACTTTACCAAATTCATTGCTTAGCTCTAGTAGCTTTCTGGTGGCATCTTTAGGATTTTCTATGTATAGTATCATGTCATCTGCAAACAGTGACAGCTTTACTTCTTCTTTTCCAATTTGGATTCTTATTTCTTTTTCTTCTCTGATTGCTGTGGCTAAAACTTCCAAAACTATGTTGAGTAACAGTGGTGAGAGTGGGGAACCTTGTCTTGTTCCTGATCTTAGTGGAAATGGTTTCAGTTTTTCACCATTGAGGACAATGTTGGCTGTGGGTTTGTCATATATGGCGTTTATTATGTTGAGGAAAGTTCCCTCTATGCCTACTTTCTGGAGAGTTTTTATCATAAATGGGTGTTGAATTTTTTGAAAGCTTTTTCTGCATCTATTGAGGTGATCATATGGTTTTTCTCCTTCAATTTGTTAATATGGTGTATCACATTGATTGATTTGCATATATTGAAGAATCCTTGCATTCCTGGGCTAAACCCCACTCGATCATGGTGTGTGATCCTTTTAATGTGCTGTTGGATTCTGTTTGCTAGTATTTTGTTGAGTATTTTTGCATCTATGTTCATCAGTGATGTTGGTCTGTAGTTTTCTTTTTTGGGACAAGTTTGTCTGGTTTTGGTATCAAGGTGATGGTGGCCTCATGGAATGATTTTAGGAGTGTTTCTCCCTCTGATATATTTTGGAAGAGTTTGAGAAGGATAGGTGTTAGCTCTTCTCTAAATGTTTGATAGAATTCGCCTGTGAAGCCATCTGGTCCTGGGCTTTTGTTTGTTGGAAGATTTTTAATCACAGTTTCAATTTCAGTGCTTGTGATTGGTCTGTTCATATTTTCTATTTCTTCCTGGTTCAGTCTCGGAAGGTTGTGCATTTCTAGGAATTTGTCCATTTCTTCCATTTTATTGGCATATAGTTGCTTGTAGTAATCTCTCATGACCCTTTGTATTTCTTCGGTGTCAGTTGTTACTTCTCCTTTTTCATTTCTAATTCTATTGATTTGAGTCTTCTCCCTTTTTTTCTTGATGAGTCTGTCTAATGGTTTATCAATTTTGTGTATGTTCTCAAACAACAAGCTTTTAGTTTTATTGAACTTTGCTACTGTTTCCTTCATTTCTTTTTCATTTATTTTTGATCTGATCTTTATGATTTCTTTCCTTCTGCTAACTTTGGGGTGTTTTTGTTCTTCTTTCTCTAATTGCTTTAGGTGTAAGGTTAGGTTGTTTATTTGAGATGTTTCTTGTTTCTTAAGGTAGGATTGTATTGCCATAAACTTCCCTCTTACAACTGCTTTTGCTGCATCCCATAGGTTTTGGTTTGTCGTATTTTCATTGTTATTTGTTTCTCGGTATTTTTTGATTTCCTCTTTGATTTTTTCAGTGATCTCTTGGTTATTAAGTAGTGTATTGTTTAGCCTCCATGTGTTTGTACTTTTTACAGATTTTTTCCTGTAATTGATATCTAGTCTCATAGCGTTGTGGTCAGAAAAGATACTTGATACGATTTCAGTTTTCTTAAATTTACCAAGGGTTGTTTTGTGACCCAAGATATGATCTATCCTGGAGAATGTTCCATGAGCACTTGAGAAGAAAGTGTATTCTGTTGTTTTTGGATGGAATGTCCTATAAATATCAATTAAGTCCATCTTGTTTAATGTGTCATTTAAAGCTTGTGTTTCCTTATTTATTTTCATTTTGGATGATCTGTCCATTGGTGAAAGTGGATTGTTAAAGTCCCCTGCTATTATTGTGTTACTGTCGATTTCCCCTTTTATGGCTGTTAGCGTTTGCCTAATGTATTGTGGTGCTCCTATGTTGGGTGCATAAATATTTACAATTGTTATATCTTCTTCTTGGATTGATCCCTTGATCATTATGTAGTGTCCTTCTTTGTCTCTTGTAATAGTCTTTGTTTTAAAGTCTATTTTTTCTGATATGAGAATTGCTACTCCAGGTTTCTTTTGATTTCCATTTGCATGGAATATCTTTTTCCATCCCCTCACTTTCGGTCTGTATGTGTCCCTAGGTCTGCAGTGGGTCTCTTGTAGACAGCATATATATACGGGTCTTGTTTTTGTATCCATTCAGCCAGTCTATGTCTTTTGGTTGGAGCACTTAATCCATTTACATTTAAGGTAATTATCAATATGTATGTTCCTATTACCATTTTCTTAATTGTTTTGGGTTTGTTTTTGTAGGTGTTTTCCTTCTCTTGTGTTTCCTGCCTAGAGAAGTTCCATTAGCATTTGTTGTAAAGCTGGTTTGGTGGTGCTGAACTCTCTTAGCTTTTGCTTGTCTGTAAATGTTTTAATTTCCCCGTCAAATCTGAATGAGATCCTTGCTGGGTAGAGTAATCTTGGTTGTAGGTTTTGCCCTTTCATCACTTTAAATATGTCCTGCCACTCCCTTCTGGCTTGCAGAGTTTCTGCTGAAAGATCAGCTGTTAACCTTATGGGGATTCCCTTGTATGTTATTTGTTGCTTTTCCCTTACTGCTTTTAATATTTTTTCTTTGTATTTAATTTTTGATAGTTTGATTAATATGTGTCTTGGCATGTTTCTCCTCGATTTATCCTGTATGGGACTCTCTGCACTTCCTGGACTTGATTGAATATTTCATTTCCTATGTTAGGGAAGTTTTCAACTGTAATCCTTCAAATATTTTCTCCACCCCTTTCTTTTTCTCTTCTTCTTCTGGGACCCCTATAATTTGAACGTTGGTGCATTTGATGTTGTCCCAGAGATCTCTGAGACTGTCCTCAATTCTTTTCATTCTTTTTCTTTATTCTGCTCTGTGGTAGTTATTTACACTATTTTATCTTCCAGGTCACTTATTCATTCTTCTGCCTCAGTTATTCTGCTATGTTCTATCTGTTCTTGCTTCATATATTTTGAAACTCTGTTATTAGGTGAGTACGCATTTAGGATGTTTATGTCCTCTTAATAAATGGACCTCTTTGTCATTATGAAATGCCCCTCTTTATCTACTCTGTCTGAGAATAATGTAGGCACACCAACTTTCCTTCCTTTTTTTCATCTTTTTACTTTGCCACTATTTGTGTCTTATATTTAAATAGAGGGTTCTGTGTGGTTCTAGGTTTATATCTAATCTGAACATCTCTGCCTTTTCATTCGGTTGTTTAGAACATTTACATTTAATGTGATTATTGATATTTTTGGATTTATATCTACCACCTTGTTATTTACTTTTTATTTATTTCAGATGTTCTTTATCCTTTTATGTTCTTTTTCTGACTTATTTTGGGTTAATTGGGTATTTTTTAGTGATCCCATTTTATCCCCTTTGTTGATGTATTAGCTATATTCCTGTGTTATGTTATTTTAGGGCTTGATTTAGGTGTAATAATATACATTGTATTACTTTTTTGTTGTTACCTAAAGCATTAAAACACTCTTGGCAACATAAAACAACACACATTTATTATTTTAGAGTTTCCATGAGTCAGTTTCCAGGGACAGGTTAGCTGGGTCCTTTCCTCAGAGTCTCAGAAGCCTGGGGTTGGAATCTCATCTGAGCCTTAGGATCCCCTTCCAAGCTCATGTAGATGGTGGCAGAATTCATTTCCTTGCAGCTGTTGAACTCATAGTGGCTTAGTTTCTCAAGGACATCAGGAGAGCTTCTGATGCGAGTCTCTGACTTCTAGACCTTTTTTTTAAAGAGCTCACCTGATTAGGTCAGGCTCACCCAGGAGCCTGAACTAATCTAGATTAGCTGTAAGCCAACTGATTAAGGTCCTTAATTAAATTTGCAAAATTCCCTTCACCTTTGCCGTATAACATAATCTAATCATAGGAGTACCATCCATCATATTCATGGGTCTCACCCACACTCAAGGAGAAGCGATTACACAAGACATGTACACCAGGGGCTGGGAATCTGAGGGGCCATCTTAGAATTCTTCCCGCCACATCTTTAACTTAGCACAGTCTACCTTCAAGTGATACTATACTACTTCACATATGGTATGAGGACCTGATGCCAGTGTACTTCCATTCTCTCTCAGCCTTTGTGCTGGTATTTGTTTCTTAGAGTTGTGTAACAAAGTACTACAAACTGGATTGGCTTAAAACAACAGAAATTTATTCTCTCATAGAGTAGAAGTCCAAAATCAAGGCATCAACAGGGCCATGCTTTCTCTAAAACCAATAGGAAAATCCTTCCTTACCTCTTCCTAGCTTCTGGTGGTTTGCCAGAAATCTTTGACATTACTTGGCTTGCAGCTCCAATCTCCACCTTCATTGTCACATGATTTCCTCTCAGTGTGCCTGTGTCTTCAAATGGCCATCTTCTTTTAAGGATACAAGTCAGATTAGGGGCCCATCTGACTCTAAGACCTCATCTTAACTAATTAGATCTACAGTGACCCTATTTCCAAATAATGTTACATTCGGAGATACTAGGGGTTAGAAATTCAACATATCTTTTTTAGGGGGAAACAGTGAAACCCATAACAGTGCTGTTGTCATACATTGTATTTCCACATATTTATAAACCCCACACTATGTTATTTTTGCTTTGAACAGTCAATTACATTTTAAAGATATTTAAATGAAAAAAAAATGTCTTTATATCTACCCATATATTTCCCTTGTTTTTGCTTCTTTTATGTAGATCTGGGGTGGGACTGAGGCTGAGCGGGCTTGGTGTATCCCCAGGCAGCGGCCTCCTGACCACCAGTGACGAGAGGGGCAGAGTGGCCCCAAGCTGGGTGTACAGCCCACCACGGCCACACAGGCAGGGCACATGAGGCCCCTCCTCATCTCCTCTCTCTGCATTTAGGAGTAGCCCTCTGGGTACTGCACGTCTCAGGCTTTGTCTTAACAGTGATGGTTTCGTACATGGTGATCCCTCTTCATTTTTCTTTCCAGCTGAAATTAAGGGTTAATGAGAGGAAAGGGGCCCAGGCTGGACTTCAGGGAGCTGGAAATGTGCTGTTTCTCCACCTGGGTGCTGGTTGCACAAGTGTGTTCACTTTGGGAGAACTCACCTAGCTGCACACTTCAAATGTGTGTGCATTTCAGGATGTATGCTATACTTCATTAAAAAGTTAAAACACAAGTAACAATAACTAAGGCTGAAAGAGAAGCTAAGGGCCCCAGGTGCTCTGCTTGTGGGAGTGAACTTGGCAGTCCCTTGGGCAGGAGCTGGGTCCTGGGCTGCTTGCTAGTGGCCAGCCTGGGGTGGGGGCTTAGCTCCCTGAGTGTATAGGCAGGGACCTAGGACTCAAAGGGAATGACATCTGTGAAAGGACTCTGCCAACTGTAAAGAGCTGTGCACATGCCAGTGTGAACCCCCAAATGGCAGTTTGTATTCTGAGTATTTGGGTCTTGGAGCTCATCTCAAAGAGCAGTGGTGGCAGCACTGGTTTTAGAAAAGAGTTGGCCTTGCAGCTGTTGGGTGTCGGAAGGCAGCAGCCGGGCCATCCCATATGCTGGCTTCTGCTTTGAGAAATGACTTGGAGTCAATCATCCCTGCTTTTTGTTAAACTAAAATGCGCCCTGCATGCTTCTGTGTGTTATTACCTCCTCAGGCTAACGAGTGGCTGGAGAGAGAGGAATTGGCTGCCTTCCCCAAAGCTGCAGGCCCCAGCAAGCTGCCTCCTCCTGGCGTCTGCTGGGGGACCTGGAGCCACGCTCCTCCTCCATCACCTGTCTGCTCTCTCCCTGTCTTTCCTTTCTTTTTTCCCCAAAATGAAAACTGTCTGATGCTTCTTTGTAAGAGTAATACAAGCCATTGAAGGGGAAAATGTCAGAAATGCAGAAAGTGGTAAAGGAGAAACCAAAACCACTCACTAGCCTATTAAAGTACAAGATAATCCCTCTCATCGTTGACTGTGCTGGACTTTTTCTCTGGGTGCATGGAGATATATTTTTCTTTTGCAAAGCTTCGCTCATTCTAAGCATAGCCTGAATTATAACTGGCTTTTCTCACTCCTTAGCTGGCAGACATTCTCAGCATCCCTTGTGCTCCTCTGACTGCTGCATGGTATTCTGTTGAAGCGAGGGACCACACTTCGCTTAACCAGTGCCTGTTGCTGGGTGCTGCACATTCTTAGCAGTGTGGTGAGGCTCCTTGCCCTTGGCAGGTGCTATTGATCGTTGCACTCTCCCTGGTTAGGGTCGCAGAGTAATTGCTAAGGCCGAAGGTGAAGATCCACGCTAGCTTCTGCCTTCATGCCACCCATCAGTTGCTCTGGAGCGGGTCCTCAAAACCTTGGGGCATCCCCTCATGCTCTCCTCTGCTCTCTGTGTGGTTGGCCCACTTATCAGCCCTTCCTTCCTCCACTGTTCCACTCTGGGCTTCCCCCCACCCCTCCCACCTCTTCTCCCTACAGTCTCCCTCATCTCAGTCAAGTCACCCAGATGGCCAAGTGCCAACCTGAGTAGCTGAGTGTCCTTTTCCATCAGCCACCCCCTTGCCATCCAAACATCAGCATGGCCCGTGGGTGTCAACTTCCCAGTCTGTCCAGAATGCAGCCACTTCTCTCCACCCTCTGATTCCAGCTCATCCCACAATCATGCCCATTCTTCACCCAGCAGAGACCCACCAGGGCCATCCCACAACACTTGACCAAACCTACCTCTTCCCCATCCCGTGCCCCATGGTGAGGATTCTCGTCACCCGCTCTAGCCACAGCGGCCTCGCTCTTCTTGGCTTGCTCCCTCCTCTGGGCCTTGGCACTTGCTGCCCCCCTACACAGCCCTTCCCCAACTCCCAGGATGTCCTTCCCATATCTGGTCCTTCCTGCCATTGAGTTCCAGGCCAGATGTCACCTTGGCACATCAGCCTGTGAGCTGGGGTCATTAGATCCATTTTACAGAAGAGAATGTGAGAGGGAAAGTGACCTCCCCAGGAACTCACAGCTAAGGACCAAACCCACATCTGCCCTGGTCAGCCTATGTGTAAAGCCAATGCACTTCCCACAGCCCACAGTGGTGGTGTACTCCAAAAACATGCCTGTCTCGAGAGCCTGGGGCATTAAGGTTCTTTCTATTGCATGTGCAGAAACTCAGCTCAAGCAGACGTAAGCACAAAAAGAGAATGTATTTGCATCTGTAAATAAAAAGCCCAGGGGTAGACTTCAGGCATGGCTAGATCTAGGACATGGTCTCAGGCTCTCTGCCTGTTGGCTCTGCTTTCTCCACATGGGCTTCTTTTATAAGAAGGGTCTCAGCAACCTTGCACTTACCTCCTGTCCTTTACTTTCCCTAAGCAGAAGACAGAGTCTCTGCTCCAACAGTTCAAATAAATGTCCCAAGAACATTTATCTGTCTGGTGGCCCACCCAAGTGACATGCCTACCCATGAATCTATCCCAAAGTCTGGAGGTAGAATGCACCGAGTGGCCGGGCCTGAATAGCATGCCCATCCCAAAGCACTGTAGGCCAAGCTTGTTCCTACCCCAAGTAGCCACTAGGGCCACGTGCCTTTATTACCACAGGCAAGAGAGAGAGGACAGAATGGGTTCTGTTGCCAGAAGGAGGAATGGATGCTGGGTAGGCAGAAGCCACAGAGGCCCGTGACCTTGGACAGCTACAGCAGGGCCAAGTCTTGGTGTGGACCAGGAGGCAAGCCGGGGTCTTTCTCTTGCTTACTGCGCCCTAGCCTCACTTGGTCCATGTACTGCTGCAGCCTGGCCAGAGGGATCGTGCAGACACTCATCTGAGGGCCTTTGCTGGGGCTGCTGGAACTGAGAAGAGGCTAAAAATGGAGCCAATTAACAGGCTGCTTCCTTAGGGAAACTGCTAGGTGAGCAGAGCCTAAGCACTCAGTGAGTTCACCTTGAAATAAGTTACTAAGGCAGGCCAGGCCTTGCGCCGGGTAGGAGGTGGGCCCGGAGAGGGAAGGGATCAGGGCTGCTGAGCCAGGGGTATTATGTGCAGACAGCCCCAAAGACATCCTTTCCTAGGAGGGATGTTTCTGGAAGTAGCTCCAGTTGCTCTATGGCCCTTAGGCTACCATCCCCCTCACTGCCCCTTACCTGGCCACTCCTTCTCTCGCTGAGGGTCTCACCCCGCACAACTCGGTCCCCCACATGCTGGCAAAGTCACCGTCCCTGGAAGCCCCTCTTCTCTGTAGCCCCCTCCTCCAGGAGCAGATTGGGGCCAGGAGGATACTCACGTGGGACTGGCCTCTGCCAGGCCCTGACAGCTGCCATCACCAGAACAGTGTTTTCATAGTGTCTGTGTCTTTTTTTGAAGAAAAGTATTAGTCCCAGAAAGCCAGGGCCCCCGTCCCTGGAGCAGCAGGGCCCACCTGCACAAGCAGTGATTCCTCCCTGCCACATCCTGGCAAGTCCTGGAGGTGTGATAGGTGGTGCCTGGGCTGGCCTGGTGGCCCGTACAGAACCTGGAAGTCATTGTCCTGATGACAGGATTGACAGCCACTTAGGACAGGTCTTTGCAAGATTAAAGCAGCGCTCAGCATGGCTGGACCATTCACTGCCCTCCCAGGCCCTCCATGGACTGGAGACCACAGCGAAAGTGTGCTGAGGGGAGGGCGTGGCCTGCGTGGCCTCTGCCTCAAGGGCCACCTGCCGCTGGAGGGTGTAGCCAGCTGAGGCCCAAAGACATGGGTCCCTGTGGGTCTCAGGCATGTCAAGGAGGCAGCTTCGTTCGCCTAAGAGACCCCAAGATTTTAGAGGTCCTAAAATCCACCTCACCCGACAGCCATTGTCCTCAGGGGCCTGCAACGCTGCCTCTTCAGGCTGGGCTGAGGATTGACTACAACATTTGTTCACTATTCAGTCACTGTTATGTGTTGACATGTTTATTTTAATGCATTTTAAAAAGCACACAGCCAGCACATTAGACCTATGAGTTCATAGATATTATTGGTAAGAATGATGCTAATTTTAAAATGTGAATTGATGTGAAGAACATGATTAAGTGAATAGCTGTGCAGAGAGTAGTCAGACCCGGAAATATCATGAAAGTGATCCTGGAGTGTGTCGTTCAACGAACGTTGAAATGGAGGGTTTCATGTCCTGAAGGTCCTGAGCCCAAGCCAGGCTCTTGGAGGGACCCAGGGGGCTGCACAGGGCAGGTGTGCGCAGGGGGGCCCCACCCTTATCACCCTGCTGGTACCTGGCATGTCGGTGTCCCTAGCCCTGTGAAGACTCCTCCTCCTGGTGGGGGTCCTCACTTCTCCAGCACTCCCTCTGGGGGATTCCATGCACTGACACATGTGGCCCAGGGCCCAGCATGGAGGAGGTCGGGTGAGCTGGGTTCTTGGTCACATGCCGTGCCGTGGCCTGGCTCCCCCAGCTCCCCACACTGCAGCGGCAAGTCACTCAACCAGGGTCACCTCATGTGGAACAGGGAGGATGAGAGCAACAGCGTGGTGGGGGACAGAGACTGAATGAGGAGTCCACGCAGAGGCTGAGCAGTGAGTCCGGGCTCCTGCTGTCGCTGTGATCCCTCTTACTGCTTCCACCATCACTACTGCTACTACTAGAAGGACTGGTGAATCTGTCGGAGGGAAAACTGGCTCTCCCCTTTCTGCCAGGGCATTGTTGGGCTTTCTTAATATTCATGTGTTTATTTTCAAGGATGTGTGCGTTAACCGTCTTTGGGCTGTGAGTTTGGCGCGTGGCGGCTGGTTCACACCTGTATCCTCCTGTCCGCAAGTGAGGCGGTGCACTGTATCCACTGTATTAGGAAGCTCTGAGGGGGATGGGACTTGCCCGAGGGCTCCCAGATGGGTGGTGGTCTGTGGGTCCCCACATCTGGGACTCCTCTAGGTGAAGGATCTGGCTGGTTGAGCATCTGCATTTTCCAGGAGCAACTCCAGTGACTTCCAGCCTCCCCCAGATGCTGAGGGCAGGGACAGATGTCCAGTGCCCACATCTGACCAAGATGGCCCTACCCCCAGTGTGGGAGGTCTCAGCCTCAGAGGCAGAGGCTCACTGCCTTCTGCAAAGGTGGCCATGGCCAAGTGGCCTCTTACACAGGACTCAAGTTCTAACACCATTACCTCCTTTACTGTCTTTTAGGACAGTGGCTGGGGAGGCACTGATCTGCCTGGGCCCCCGGGGTTGACCATGCACACTGGGGCAGCCTCTAGTGCCTGTGATCCGAGTAGCCCACAATCCAGCCTGGGCCTTTTCCCACACGAGCTGCCGGGGGTCTCTGTGTGGAGACTCTCCCAAGTCAGAATCAGTCCCGCATGTGGGCTACCCCAGACCCATTTCAGAAGTCCATAAAAGCCCAATATCAATTTGAATCCCTGGAAGGGGTGGGGGCCATCTTGGTCCCCCCCTCCTCAATCCAGCTGCGTGACCTAGCACAGGTCAGGCCCTCTCTCTGAGCCTCAGTTTCCCCTTCTGTGACAACCACAGGACCCCTTCTGTGTCCCCTGCAGGTGACAGTCAAACTGCTTTTCAGCAAGCCTGGAGGGAACCAGATTCACAATTGTGTTTGTGCACATGCTGCATGGTGTTGGCCGTGGACAAGGGCCCCAGTGGTCCAGAGGCTACAGCCCAGGATGGGGAGTGACTCAGAATGCCAAATGGAGCCACCAGCTACGGGGCTCAGACACACACATACATCCTCCCAGCCTCTCTGACAAGGGCCTTTTCTCTGTCTACTCGACATTCCTGAGAGAAGCCAGAGAAAAACAGTATGTTTCTTTGTTTTATTATAACACTGATGACTTCATCTTCCCTTGTCTTCCCAGAAAAGACAATGACGAATTTGTTAAAGTTCAGCTGTGAGAGCCTCCTCTTATAGCAAGAATGAGAAGTATTTAGAAGCAGCTTCTTGCTTCTCGGAGTTATTTTCAGATAAGTGGCCCTGCTGGGTGTCACTCAGGCCCTACTTCTCCAGTTCCTAACGTCCGTGGGGGGAGGGGAAGAGGTGGGAAGGCCGCAGCGCCCTCCTAGTCATTCAGCTGCCCAACTCTCTGGGACCATCCCACAGATTTTAACTCCTTCCTCCAGATTTCCAAATTCAGGGGGAAATGAAATGATTTCTCTGTTCATTAAGATTTTCCAGACCCTTAACAGACATCTCTAGCTAGAAGGAAACAGCCCCAGGGAGTGATGTCCATGTGGCTTCCACAAGTACAGTCAGTGTGAGGGTCTGGTCTCCAGTGTGCCCCAGGACAGCAGGACCCCTGCCCCAGGGTCCCCTGAGGTGCCCAAACCCCAGGCGACCACAGAGGATTTAATCAGGCCAGGCAGAGCAGGGGCAGGCGGCTGATGGGGACAGTGAGGTGGTGGCATCCCCGGGTAGAGGGACAGGTGCCAGGCGGGAACACAGGCCTGATGTGACTGGCTCTTCTGAGCTCTTGAGCGAAGGCAGAAATGCTGATTCTTATGAAAGCCCTTGTGTAAATAAGGTCAGCAAATTCACCATTTAAAAGGGCAGGACACCTGGGCCTCTGCTTGTCAACCTCAGGTGACTCACCTGGAGTGACCATTGAGCATGCACTTGGCCTGTGCCCACCAAGACCAGTACCGGGGACAGAGGGGTGAACTGCACCCTCCCTAGCCATGAACAAGTAGGTGAGAGAGCCAGACAGGGAACACAAGCCCTGCCCAGGGACAAATGTGCCCAGAGGACTGTGCGAAGGGCATGGGAGCCCAGAAAGGGAGCTCTGGCCACCAGCGGAGGGGATTGAGTCAGGCTCCCTGGAGGAAAGGACAGCGGGTTGAACTTCAGCCTGTGCCATCCAAGAAGAGGGTACAGCAAGTGCAAAGGCCTGGAGGCAGGAGGGGTCCAGAGAGGTGGGAATGGAGTGTTGGTGGGCAGGTGGGAGGGCTATAGGGTGAGAGGCCACACTTGTGGGGAGGAGATCCAGGTGGGCTTCAGCTCCACGGTGGGGCCTGGCAGGGATCCTAGAGAGAGGAGGAGGTGGGTCCAGTTCTTTTCAGGCTGGGGCAGGAAGGCCCTGGCTGGGCTTGGCGGGAGGGTCTGAGAGGAGCCAGTGGGCAGCAGCATCTGGGAGTTGTGCACACCCCAGACCGTCCTGACTGCTGGAGATCCCTGCACCTCCATGCCCCCACTTCCTTAGCCACCTCGTGACTCCTGGGGCCTGACCAGGATGGCATAAGGTGCACTTGGCCAGGCCCTGAGGTCTGAGAGAGGCCAGGATAACACAAGTGGCAGTGGAGGGCCGGGCAGCCTGGGCCAGGGGCAGTTCCTGCCTGAAGGAGGCAGGGGAGCAGGCTGGGGTGGCCTCCCGGCCATCGTGAGCACCATAGGATCCTGAGTGCCCCTTGTCAGAGAGTGGGCAGGACCACACTGATAGAGCACTGACTCTGCTCCTGACCCCAGTAGACCCACCTCAGGGTGGCTATTATCATCCCACTTTATAGATGTGGAAACTGAGGCTTATACAGGTGAGGGGACTGTCCCAGTGCCAGACGGTGAGGAAGACCCCACCACCACCACCGCGTAGCCCACGGGGCACGTCCCCAAGCCTCCCAGGCTTGCCTCCCCAGACACTCTGAAACGAATCCCAGAAGCCACAGGGATAAAAAAACAAAGTCTTTATTTTTGCCAACCATTTCCCATCCTTGAAAACGCCTGAGAGGTGTTTGTCAGGGGGTGCGGGTGACTCATGCAGACACTTGGAGATGCGATTAGCTATTTTTGCCTCAAACTCCAAGGAGATATGGGCAGCGTCCCTGCAGGTGCGCAGGCAGCCGGAGCTGACCCACAGCGGGGAGTCAAGGCAGTGGATGCCGAGCACAGTGGACTAGACATTCCAAATGTTTTCAGCGTTAACAAAGACAAACCCCTCAGCCCCGAAGGCTGGCTCTGGGTTTGCTGGGTTGTTGTCATCTCCAGGGTTATGTTGGGCTCCAGGGCCATGCAGGGTGGGGACCGTGGTCCTTGTTGATGTCCCCTTTCTTCCAGTCTTCAGTGTCTGAACATGAGGCTCCCCCTGCCCTGCCACCTCCAGGTGAGCAGGCCCCAGGGCCCATGACCTCCTAGATGGCTCACACCTTCCAGAGTCACCCGAGGCCTGCCTTTGGAGCTCAGCTGTGGAAGCTGAAAGTCCCAGGCTCTTGCAACTCAGAAGCCACAAAACCTGAGCTGAGAATGGTTTTCCTTCCCTGTAGCCCACTGGGTACTCCCTCCCCAAGGAGGTTAAAGAGGTGAGGATCCCACTCCTGGGCTGGAGGAGGGCCCCAGGATGCCTAGGATGGGGGCCATGGCCTGTCTCTCAAGGTGTGGCCCCTGCACCTGGAACCAGGGCCGTGGCCTTCTGACCCGGGCTGTCGCCAACTCTCTGGGACTCAAGGGCCCCAATTTGGAGCGGCTCTACAGTGCTTATGAGAGCCAGTGCTTATGAGTGCTTATGTCCAGGCTCTCGCTGGACAGGGGCCACAGAGGGGTGATCCTGACCCCACCCATTGGAGGGAGACACACACATCACAGCCTGAGGTGAGGCAGGGAGCCAAGATCAGGGGTCCCAGCCTCGGGGCAGCTCCCACAGCTACCACCATGTTCAGGACTCAGCTCTGATGATGCGGGGAGCAAGAGAGGGCCATGACCTAGCTGCCAGTGCAGCCCCTTTGGCTGCAGCACAGAGAGGGGCTCAGCTGAGGGCTGGGGCCACAGGAGCCATCAGGAGGTTCAACAGGAGAGAAACCTGGGGACAGCTGACTCTGGTTAGTCACAGGAGGGTGGTGAGCCTGCCTGGGGTGGTGGCCTCCAAGGGGACGAGGTGGCTGGGCCTGGGCAGGGCAGGCAGGGCTGTGCCTCTCAGCTGGTGGGTAGGGGTAGCTAAAAGAATCTCAGCTGAGGAACAGTTAGCGCTTTCATTCCTGGGTCCTTGATTCACACATCTCAGTGACAAATGTGTTTTTCACACAGTCTGATAGTCATTGTCTTTGGTAAATAAGACACTTGTTTTCCCCTCACAAAACAAGCCACACTCTTCCCCGGCAGCTGTCGCCTGGCTGGCCAGCCCCATGAAGAAGCATGGTCACCACTGTCAGCCTCAGCCCCTGGCCAGGCACCACTAAGCACTTTCTCTGCCCTCCTCTGTCTGGTGTTGCATCCAGTCACCGCCTAGTGACTGTTGTTCGTTTGTTCATTCATTCATTCAGCAAGTGCTTGCTGAGCCCTGTTCCAGATGTTGGGGGTGCAGCCATGAGTAGGACTAACAAAGCTGTGCCCCCAAGGAGCTCACGGTCCCATGGGGAGAACAGGAGACAAATAAGACGCACGATAGCTTCATGCCACAGGAATATGAAATGAGGTCCAGGGTGGAGCATGACTGGGCAGTGAATGCCATGTGGACCTGCAGTCAGGGAAGGCTCTGATGGGGGATGAGAGGGAGGCATCCGGGAGGAAGGGTGTTCCCAGTGGGGAACAGCGAGCACAGAGCCCCGAGGCAAGAATGAGTGCAGTGTGTGCAAGGGGAGAATTTAGGACGAGGTTGGAGTGGTGGGCTTGGAGCCCAGTCGGGGGGACCTCATGGGCCATGAGAAGGACTTTAGAGGAGGGCCCAGCCATGTCATGGGATGTAGCCGGGGATGGTTCTGACCAAGTTCCAGTGCTGTCCTGGGCACAGTTGCTCACAAACTCTCCATGCTTATGTGGGCTTACCATCCCCATTGTTCATGGGGGGAAACTCAGGCTCAGGGAGGAGTCCACACACACCCTTGCAGCTTACGCCCACCTGCCACCCGCTCCCCCTGTCCCAGCCTACCAGCCCTTCCCAAGTCTGTCTCTATAACCCCAGCTGCTCAGAGGACCCTTTCTTTACTCTGTTCCTCTAGTGGCCGCCTCCAAATGCATTTGGCCCCAGCCCCCTATCTACTGCACTTTTGAAGGCTTCTTCCAGGAGGGGACACTGCAGCTGGACCTTCAAGAGGAACAGAAGACGGGTCCTCTAAAATGGAGGAAACAGTTGAAAACCTGACTCAGTGGTAGGAGTGTGGATGCATGTTTGGGGCACAGCAGGCAGGCAGATACTGGTGTAGTCTTGCTTACTATTTTTTATAAAATCAACTCATTTATTAAAATGAAAATATTCTGTAATGAAATTTTACATTCCTATCTAAATCACCAGTATCACTTCCCATCAATTGAAAGCGACCATAAAATTAAGGTAATGAAAACAAACATTATTGATTTTTAAAAAGAATAAAACTACAAAATGTAGTATAAGCACCAGCTTTCAGGTTCTAGGATAGTATAAGCATACTCCATTCTATCTCTCCCACTGCAGCTTAAAATCTAACAGTACACATGGAGCAGCTAGAGGACTTTGAAAACTGAATAATAGCAGGCAGATTGGGGAAGAAAATCAGAATTTGAAGTACCACCTAACTGACAGTGAGTTTACCATTTTTCCTTCACTGGTGTTCACTAGCCTGAGCTCAGGGCAGCCTGAAACCTAAAACGGACATCAACACTGACACAGAGAGCTTCAGGAGACACCCACTGGTTCTGGCTCAAGGAGCAAGTGAGAGGCCTCTTATTTCTGAGAGAGCAGGAAAATCAATTTAAAAAATCTTTCCTGTGCTCTTTTATACTCCAGCTCACAAGCAATCCCACAAGACCATTTCTTAGACCCCGCAAGAACCTAAAACTCTGAGGAAGGGGAACCTTTCTCTCTGAGCAGAGGAGTTGTTGCCCCACTGAAGGCAGGGTGAACTTGCCACTTTTCTATCTCTCTCTGTCCTCCTACCACTTAGCCATGGATGCAGGCATAGTCATAGGAAGTGCATAGCAGAACGGGGTAAGTAAAGCCCTAGCTTTCTGCCTTGAAGACCAAAAAAAGGGAGCCCCAGGACACTGGAAAATACCATAGATTGTAGAAAGGGAGGAGGTCACGAAAGCAACCTCATAAAGTTGTTTATGAACTCCTGGGCTCCTACCCAAGCTGCACATGTGGGGATCTGACCCTAAAGAGCACATCATAGGCTTTGATAACCAAAGTACAAAACAGACTATTGCCCACATCTCAGATTAGCCACTGCATGACATACAGATTTGAACATCAACTCAATGGCTTTGAAAATAAAACTAACGTTAAAACCGCAACCCCATCAGAACAAGCCCAAATTTTGGAACAAGCCCAACTGGATCAATTGCCTGCTAAAACAGAAACATAAATATTCTCCATGGGATTTTTAAAAGAACCAAAATTCGTAAACATAGTATTCAATATGTCTAGAACACCATCCAAAATTACTTGAGATGTGAAGAACTAGGAAAATCTCAACTCACATGGGAAAAGACAATGAATAGATGCCAATGCTAAGATGAAACTTAGCAAATTCAAATTATCTGACAAAGACTTTAAAGCAGCTATTATAAAAATGATCCAGCAAGTAAGGGCAAACACTCTTGAAACAAATGGAAAGATAGAAAATCTCAGCAAAGAAATAAGAGATATAAAGAACCAAATGGAAATCTTAGAACTGAAAAACGCAATAACCCAAATCTAGAAACTCACTGGAAGGGCTCAGTAACAGAATGGAAATGAGAGAGAATGATCAGTGATACTGAAGGTAGTTCAATAGAAATTATCCAGTCTGAACAACAGAGAGAAATTGAAAGAAAAATTAACAGAGCTTCAGGCATCTATGGAGTAATAATAGCAAAAAGTCTAACAGTTATGTCACTGGAGTTCCAAAAGGGCAGGAGAAAAAGTGTAATGCAGAAAAAGTATTTGAAGAAATAATGGCTGAAAACTTCTCAATTTAATCAAAGATATAAATCCACATATTCAAGAACCCCAAAACAAGGTGAATCCCAAACAGAATAAAACACAAAGAAATTCATGCCCAGACACATCATAATCAAACCACTGAAAACTAAACACAAAGAAAAAAATCTTAAAAGCAACCAAGAGAAATGATGCTTTACTTAGAAGGGAAGAGTGAGTCAAATGACTGTGGACTTCTCATTAGAAACCATAGAGGTCAAATAATTGGAACAGCATTTTTTAACGTGCTGAAAGAAAAGAACTGTCAACCCACAATTCTAGATGCATTGAAAAGATCCTTCAGGAATGAAGATGTTATAAGAAACACTCAGCTGAAAAGAAGCTAAGAATTTATTGCCAACAGACCTGCTCTTTTGTATTGCTACAGGAAGTTGCTCTGGTAGAAGGAAAATGATACCAGAAGGACACTTATAACATCAGGAATGAAGGAATAGTAACAGAAATGATAAATATCTGTATAAATACAACAGACTATTCTCCCTTTGAATTTTTAAAATATGTTTGGTGGTTGAAAACAAAGATGATAACATTGTCAGATGTTGTTTTCAGTGTATGTAGATGTAACATATAAGATGCTTACAATATAGAGGAGAGAGGGTAAAGCACCCTAGTGGTGGCTAAGTTTTCTATATTTCACTTGAAGTGGTGAAAAAATATTGATTCTAAATAGACTATGAAAAGTACCTACAAGCATACCTCATTTTATTGCACTTTGTAGTTACTGCATTTTTCACAAATTGAAGGCTTGTGGCAACTCTGTGTCAAGCAATTTTTCCAACAGCATTTGCTCACTTTGTGTCTCTGCAATATATTTTGTTAATTCTCACAATATTCCAAACTATTTCATTATTACTATAATTGTTAGGGTGGTCTGTGATCAATGATCTTTGATGTTACTACTATAATTGTTTTGAGGCACCACGAACAGCACCCATAAAGACAACAAATTTAATCAATACGTGTGTGTTCCAACTGCTCCACCAACAGGCCATTCCCCTGTCTCTCTCACTCTCCTCCGGCCTCCCTATTCCCTGAAACACAACAATATTGAAATTAGGCCAATTACAACCTTACGAGGGCCTCTAAGTGTTCAATAAAAGGAAGAATCACATGCTTCTCACTTTAAATCAAAAGCTAGAAATGATTACACTTAGTGAGGAAGGTATGTCAAAAGCCAAGATAGGCCGAAATCTAGATCTCTTGTGCCAAACAGGCAAGTAGTGAATGCAAAGGGAAAGTTCCTGAAAGAAACGAAAAGTGCTACTCCAGTGAACACACAAATGATACAAAAGTGAAACAGCCTTATTGCTAATATGGAGAAAGTTTTCATATTCTGGAGAGAAGATCAAACCAGCCACAACATTCCCTTAAGCCAAAGCCTAATCCAGAGAAAGGCCCTAACTCTCTTCAATTATGTGAAGGCTGAGAGAGGTGAGGAAGCTGCAGAAGAAAAGTTTGAAGCTAGCAGAGGTTGGTTTATGAGGTTTAAGGAAAGACGCCGTCTCCCTAACATAAAAGTGCAAGGTAAAGCAGCAAGTGCTGAAGAAGAAGCTCCAGCAAGCTATCCAGGAGATCTAGCTAAGATAATGAATAAAGGTGGCTACACTAAGCAACAGATTTTTAATATAGCTTTATATTGGAAGAAGATGCCATCTAGGACTTTAATAGCTGGAGAGGACAAGTCAGTGCCTGTCTTCAAAGCTTCAAAGAGTAGGAGAAATCTCTCATTAGGGGCTAACGCTAACTTTAAGATAAAGCCAGTGTTCATTTACCACTCCTCAAATCCTTGGGCCCTTAAGAATTATGCAAAATCTACTACAGAACAGCAGACGCAGAACCGCAGATACGGAGTGCTGACTGTAAAGTTAAATGTAGATTTTCGAGTGCATGGAGGGTCAGCACCGCTAACCCCTGCATTGTTCCAGGGTCAACTCTATAGTGACATAGATAGGTTCAAAGAAAAAGAATGGGAAAGGATATACCATGAAAATACTAATCAAAAGAAACCTAGAGTAGCAATATTAATAACAGAATGAACTCCAGAAAATCACCAAAGATAAAGAGGGATGTTACATGATGATAAGAGGGTCATTTGCAAAGTGTACGTAACAGTCCTAAATGTGTATGCCTCTAACAGCAGAGCGTCAAAATACATGAAGCAAAACTGACAGAAGAACTGAAAGGCAAAATATACAAATCCACAAATATAGTTAGGGACTTCAACACTTCTCTCTCACTAATCATGAGAACTAGTAGACAGAAATCAGCAAGGATACAGAACCAAACAACGCCATCAACCAACTGGATCTAATTGACATTTATACAACACTTTACCCAACAACAGCAGAATACACATTCTTCTCAAATGCACATGGAGTATTTACCAAGATAGCCTATGTCGGATCATAAAACACACCTTAACAGATATAAAAACATTGCATTAATACAAAGTATGTCTTCTGACCATAAAGGAATTAGATTGGAAATCAAATATAGAACAGTAACAGAAAAATCTCCAAACACTTAGAAATAAAACAACACATTTCTAAATAATTCGTAGGTAAGAGGGGAAGTCTCAAGGGAAATTAGAAAATATTTTTAGCTGAATGAGAATGAAAATACAGCATATCAAAATTTGTGGGATATGCCTCAAACAGTACTTTAAAAAGAAATTGATAGCATTAAATTCTCACATTAGAAGGGAAGAAAAGTCTTAAATAATAATTAAAACTTTCACCTTAAGAAACTAGAAAAAGAAGAGCAAGATAGACCCAAAGCAGACAGAAGGAAGGAAATAATAAAGATAAATGTAGAAATCAATGACATTAAAAACATACTGTGCTCATGGGTTGGAACACTCAACATAGTAAAGTTACCAGTTCTCCCCAAATTAATCTACAGATTTGCTACAGTTCCAGTCAAAATCTCAGCAGGGTTTTTTGTAGATATAGACAAGGTCATTCTAAAATGTATATGGAAAGGCAAAGGAACCAGAATAGTTTAAAACACCAAAATATTAGTAAAATCATAAATCTATTTATGACAATGCATGCCTGTAAAAAGTTCCTTAATGAGATAAGGGGAGCTGATCATCAAATGTCACTAATGAAATGCTGTTTGGCTTTGAGTTGCTCAGGGTGACACAGAGGAGATCTAAGTCCAGAGGACAGTTCTGTTTTCGGCTCTGAGAATCTGAGACACCCACCTGGGTCTGCTGTGCATGGTGGCATGTGGACTGTGGTCCCTCCATCCACCACCCAGGACTGGGAATCCTCCAGGCTGGCAGCCAGAGCTTGGACCTATAGTGTGAGTGTCCCCTCTCCAGTCCTCAGTTTCTCCATCTCCTGGTCCAGCTGGATTCTCGCCCGGCACTTTGAGACTCAGGGATGAATTTCCAGCCTCTGCGTGGGACCTCTGTGGCCCAGAAAGATGGAGGGATCAGGTGTCTAGAGGCACGCAAACATCATCCTGATTTTCAGAAAGAAGGCAGGACCTCTGGGCAGGAAGCTGTTGACTTTGGACAGTCCTCTTGCCCCTGTGCAGACCAGAGCTAGACAAGGTCAGGTACCTTCCCACCCCAGTCCCCTTAGTTCAGTGAGGAAATGAGGCCCAGAGAAGGGAAGCGTTCTGGCCCAGGCTATACCACAGGTCAGTGGCCAGATAGGACCAGACTCTAATAGC
Organism: Balaenoptera borealis; assembly: GCF_965194805.1. NCBI lineage: Eukaryota > Metazoa > Chordata > Mammalia > Artiodactyla > Balaenopteridae > Balaenoptera > Balaenoptera borealis. The sequence goes on from NC_138867.1 coordinate 166,946,599, forward strand.
CATCTATCTGCTCACTCACTTCTTCGTTTAAATGTGTTTTGGGGTAACTACCATGTGCCTAAGCACAGTCCAGGCACTGGGGATGCTGCAGTGGATGTGAGAGACCATGTTCCAGGGCTCTTGATCTTGTGGGGAAACAGAGGAGAAATAAGTAAACAAACAGACATGAGAATTTCAGTAGGTATCAAAGACTGTGAGAAAATAGCCCTGGTGATGCAATGTCTAGGGGCCTCCAAAGGAGGTCTGCATGATGTGATCTGAGATGATCCGGTGCGTGTTTCTCCTTTACTCTCACACTCACGACACCCCCAGCACCAGCTGGGTGTCCTACAATTCAAATTTGTTTCCTAAGCACTCTTCTCAAGAAGCTACTGGAGGATGAGCTCCATCGAAATGAAAGAATAAACCAGAAAAGAAGAAGACATGAGCTACAGAAAGCAGGAGACCCGACACAAAAGAAATGACAAGGGAATCATCCTTTGGAGGATGGTGAGAATGATTCCAGGATAGCAGCTCTGCACCACATGTGGAGGGCAACTGAGCCACACTGCATCAGGGCAACCCAAGAGACAAACTGTCATCATTAAGACCCCCCTTCCATCAAGCCATCTTCTTAACCCAAGGACAGAACGCCCAGGAGAACTTGGCCCAGATTCTCATCAGTACTTGTCTCGTCTTGACCATGTGCTAATGAGGGTCTCTCCCCTCAAGCTCTACTGAAGACACGCATATCACTCACAGAAGTTTCCAGCTTTTCCCTGAGAGTGGGAGGTAGACCACGATGGGCTCAAATATAGAAAGGACAGAGCAGCCCACTTTCACTGACCGGACTTCTGCTGCATGTCCAGCGCCTGGTCTACACCTCAGTCTTGCCAGGCACCCGACTGTGGAGAGCCCAGTGTTTCCCAAGACTCACTTGTGACCTTGCTCATGAGTTCCCCAGAAAGGGCCTTGTCACCTCCCAGAGAAGCGGAAGTCAAACCAAGACTGCTCCACTCACCTCCTCCTGGAGCCTCTGCCCAGCGGGGACAGTGCTGCCCGCTCCTTGCATGGCTGGTGTGTGCTTGCCCTTCAATTTCAAGACTAAGAAGTATGTTTCTTGGGATAGATACACAGGTAGACCTATAAAGAAAAGCAAGGGAACAATTAGCACAAAAGTCAGAATGGTTATTGCCTAGAGGTTAGGGAGTAAGGAGTGGATTCATCAGGGAAAGTATGTAAGGGATTTTAAGGTACTGATAATTCTCTTTTTCTTAGCCTGGGTAGCAGTTCACAGATGTTCATTCATATTGTTTTAATAATAATAAAAATAATTCTTATTTAAATTATAGATGTGTTCATAGAATCTTTTGTGTTTAGTTTTTTTTTAAGTGAAGAGAGGAAAAAGTATCAAGGGAACATCTCTCTGTGGCGGTCTCCAAGCAAGGCCCCATATTTACTCTGATTGGATAACCTGGGTCTCTCACTCAGGGGTGAGAGGAGGGGATGCTTCATTTTCATTTGCCAGGGCCCAGTTTACCACCTGCCCCAAGCCCACCTAATCAGGGTTCCAGCCAGTGGGGAGAAGTGGTTCCTGGAAGTAAGGAAGCATGGCGGTTGGAAGGGTAAAACAAAACCCCTTCACTGTGGTTTGGGGGAGCAACTGGGCAGTATAGTTTGATTCCCTTGTAAGGACTGGTGTCTTTCAGCCCAGTCTTGCTCCTAGAAGTGTGTCCTCAGGAAACAATCAAGAATGTGGACCAAGAGTAAGGGACTGACTGGATGGATTATGGAGTGAGAGAGAGACCAATTTTCCCTCTTTGAAGAGCTCTATTTTACTTACTGACCTGTGGTGGGTCTTGGTGCTGTCAACCTGCACTTAACAGATTGCCTGCAAGCTGGGCCCTAGGATCTCAGAAACCCGAGCTTCCCAAGATATGGAAGCAGCAGGCTCTGTCAGCAGGAGCTGAGGGCCATATGGAGCACAAAAATAACCCATGCCAGTCCTCCTCTCACAGCCAAGTCTGTTGGATGGCCTCCCAAAGGCAAGGCCAGGCTGCGCATGTGCCACCTCTGCGCTCAGGTCTGAGGGAGACCCTAGCACCCCCACAGTATCCCTTCAGACAGTAGGAAACAGGGAGGAGCCCTTCATGGGACCCAAACTGGAATGAGATGAGTGTCTCAGCTCCAGGCTTTGTTAGGGAGGGAGGGGAGGAGGACCGCAGAGTTTTTTGGGCCCTGAACAAATGATGCCACTGCTCAGAGCAGCCAAGCATGAGATGGCATGGTTAAGGCCCCTACCCTTGGACCCTTTCCTCCTCTGAGGTTCCAGTGAGGGTGGGGGAAGGGCTTGCCCATGGGCTAAAACCTCTTCTTCAGCTGAGTCCATTAGGGGCTGCTCAGGGGGCTTCCTGCCTCCTGGAGGCTGGGCCATGTTGGGATTCCCAGTAATCAGGCTGCCCTCCTCAAGCTCTCAGCCCCTGAGCCCAGCTCCCCTGCTGAATCTCTGGGCCATGTCTGTCTTCCGTTCAGCATTTACCAGTTTCCTTCCCAGGGCCAAGGGTAGGAGCTGGGTCTGGAGTCTGTGATCTGGGTAATAGTCAACAGCTAGTAACCTTGTCCACTCCACTTTACTATGTAGGACCCAGGTTTGCTCATCTATGAAGTGGGCAATCATTCCCATATGGTCGTTTTAAGGATTAAGTGACATGTGAGAACAAAAGACCCATGAAACATGACACAGAATCTGTTTCTTCTTGAAATGAAACCCCTGGGGGTCAGAACCTGTCTGGGTCAGATGGGGCAAGTACTTCATCCAGGACCCTTGGAAACAGCCCCAAGTTTAGCTCCCCTTCCCCTAAGGGCACAGAGACTGTCCCTATTCCTGCAGAAGCAGTCCCAATCAAAGGTGCCCATTCAACTCTCTCAATCATGCCTTGGGCCAGCTGAGGCTCCAGATGCCCTACCTGGGGAGCAGGTCTTGCCTGGACCCTGTGAGAAAAGTTTGGAATTTAGGCCTCTTCTCAGAGCTTCTGGTGGCCCTGCACAGATAGAAGTAAAACTGAAACATGGTCTCTGAAGAGGCCATCTAGACAGGCAGCTCTTTCTCATGACAGGGGAAGGAGGATGCCTGGGTCTTGCAGGACACACACAGATTCAGGAACTGTGTGTGGCCCCAAACCCTCCCAAAAAGCTGCAAGGGGACTAGGAGCATCATCGTAGAAGGGCTCTCATCTCTGTCCCTGATGGAGAGATGGAACAATGTAAGATGTTTATTCCCACTAGAATTGTTTTTGCAGGAGTTTTGTCCAATACACTATGACAAGAAAAAGGAGTGAGGTTTAACCACCAGAAAGGAAGAAATGAAATTACTATTAATTGTAGACATGATTGGTTTCTGGAAAACCCAAAACTATCAGAACTAATGAGATATAAAAATCCATATACAAAACCCCATAGCAGGGACTTACCTGGTGGCGCAGAGGTTAGGTATCCACCTGCCAATGCAGGGGACATGAGTTTGAGCCCTGGCCCAGGAAGATTCCACATGCCACGGAGCAACTAAGCCCATGCACAACAACTACTGAGCCTGCTCTCTAGAGCCTGCGAGCCACACCTACTGAGCCCGCGTGCCACTACTACTGAAGCCCACAGGCCTAGAGCCCGTGCTCCACAACAAGAGAAGCCACCACAATGAGAAGCCTGTGCACCGCAACAAAGAGTAGCCCCCATTCACCACAACTAGAGAAAGCCTGTGTGCATCAACGAAGACCCAACACAGCCAAAAATAAATAAATTAATTAAATAAATAAATTTATAAAACAAAAAACAAAAAAACTAAACAAACAAAAAAAACACCAAAAAGCAATACCCAGTTAAAGATATAATGGGGGGGCATCAGGGAAGATAGTGGCATAGGAAGTACCAGGATTCCATCTCCACCTAGATGACAGTTGAACTGGCAGAATCTGTCTAATGTAATTATTTCAGCACTCTGGAGTCTATTTAAAGGCTTGCAGCTCCCAGAGGAAGGCTTAAGCAGTAAATCTCAGTTAATTTTGGTCAGTTTCAGGTCTGAGCATGGTAGCAGCATCCTCCACCCTTCAGCCTCATGGCAGGCAGCCATGCACATATTCCTGGAGCAGCTTGAACACAGTTGATGGGAGCCAAGGTGGGCAATAATGCCCTTGTTCTCCAAATATCAGGGATCTGGGTTCTTATACCTATTGCTTCTGATCATGGAGGCACAGATACAGAAGCAGGCCACCATAGTTGCAATTCCTGCTGGCTGAACAGGCTTTAGGGGATTGAAAGGGCCAGAGCCTGGTTCCCCCTCCCTTCTTTTTTCTCTTTTTCCCCTTTTGAGAGCCAAACATTTAAGGATTAGAACTTTCAAAAACAACCACATATAGGGGAGAATTTCTAAAGTTACTGAACATGCCTATGGAAAGGTGCAGGCTCATAAAAGACCCAAAAAGATCTTAATTTTACATGTTAGTCTGATCCCAGCACAAAGGCACCCTGAAGAAATTTTTTTTTAAAATCCTGAGGAAATCTGATTTCCAGATTTTAGTAACTACTTTATAAGAGTCAAACGTCCAATGTTCAACAACAACAAAATATCATAAGGCATACAAAGAAACAGGAAAGTATGGACCATTGAAAGGAGAAAAAAATCAACATAAACCATCCCTGAGAAAGACCAGATGATGGACTTATTAGACAAAGATGAGGTGACCAGTTGAGAAAACTATGCATGAACAAAATAGAAATATCAATAAAGAGATGGAAAACATAAAAAAGAACAAAAAAGGAATTTCGGAGCAGAAAAATACAATACCTGAAATGAAAAATTCACTAGATATATTCCAAAGCAGATTTGAGCAGATAGAAGAAAGAATCAGTGAACTTAAAGCTAGGATGATTGAAATTATTGAGTCTTAAGAACATAAAGAAAAAATACTGAAGAAAAGTGAACAGAGCCTAAGGAACCTGTGGGACACTAATAAGAAAACAAACATACATGTTGTGAGACTCCCAGAAGGAGAGGAGACAGAGAAAGGAGCAGAGAGATTGTTTGAAGAAATGATGGTTGAAAACTTCCCAAATTTGATGAAAAACATGAATATAAACATTCAAGAATCTCAACAAACTCCACGTAAAATAAACTCAAAGAGAACCATGATGAAACACATTGTAATCAAATATCAAAAGATAAAGACAAAAAGAATATGGAAAGCAGCAAGAGAGAAGCAAATTATCACATACAAGAGAACCTCAATAAGATTATCAGCATTTTTCTCATCAGAAACCTTTGAGACCAGAAGGCAATCGGTTGATATAGTCAAAGTTCTGACAGTAAAAACATTGCCAACCAAGAATTCAATATACAGCAAAACTATCCTTCAAAAATGAGGGAGAAATTAAGATATTCTGAGATAAACAAAAGCTGAATGGTTTCATTATACCAGAGCAAGAAATACTCAATGGAGTCCTTCAAGTTGAAACAAAAAGACACTAATCAGTAACTCAAAGCCATATGAAGAAATAAAGATCTCTAGTAAAGATATATACATGGGCAAGTATAAAAGTTAGTATTATTATAACTTTGGTTTGTAACTCCACTTTTTGTTTTCTACATGATTTAAGAGACTAATGGATTTAAAAAAAAAAATAATTATTAGCCTATGACACTAACTGCAAAAAGATGTGGTTTTGTGACATCAATAACTGAAACAGTGTAGGGACAGAATGGTATAGGGACAGAGTTTTCGTATGCTATTAAAGTTAAGCTAGTATAAATTCAAATTAGAGTGTTATAACTTTAGGATGGTAAATGTAATCCCCATGGTAGCCACAAATAAAATAACTATGGAATATACACAAAAGGAAATTGGAAAATAATTTAAATGTTTCACAATAAAAAATTAACTAAATACAAAAGAAGACAGTAATACAGGAAATGAGGGATAAAAAGCTATAAGGCATATAGAAAAAATAGCAAAATGGCAGAAGTAAATTCCCCTTAACAATTATTATTTTAAATCTAAATGGATTAAACTCTCCAGTCAAAAAGAGATTGGCAGAATGGATTTTAAAAAATGATCGAACTACGTGCTGTCTACAAGAGACTCATTTTAGATTCAAAGACATAAATATGTTAAAAGTGAAAGGATGGAAAAAGATATTCCACGAACCAAAAGAGAGTGGGGTGGCTATACTAATAGGAGAAAATAAACTTTAAATTTAAAAAGGTTACAAGAGATAAGGAAGGACATCATATATTAATAAAAGGTTCATTACAGCAAGATATAGCAATTATAAACATTTACATAACTTTAAAACAGACCATCAAAATATATGAAGAAAAAAAATTACAAGCATTAAAGAGACAGTTCTACAGTAACAGTTGGAGACTTTAATACCCTACTCTCAATAATGGATAAAACAATCAGACAAAAGATAAATAAAGAAATATAGGATTTGAAAAACACAATGAGCCAACTAGATCTATGAGACATATACAAAACACTCTATGCAACAACAATAGATTACACATTCTTCTCAAGTGCACAGGGGATATTTTCCAGGATAGACCATATACTGGGCCACAAATCAAGTCTCAATATATTAAAAAAGATATCTATCCCACAAAGTATCTTCTCCAACCATAACAAGGATGAGTTAGAGGTCAACAATAAAAGGAAAACTAGAAAATTCAAAAATTTGTGGAAACTAAACAATGCACTCTTAACCAATGGTTCAAAGAAGAAATCATAAAGGAAATTAGAAAATCCTTAGAGACAAATGAAAATGGAAACACAACATACTAAAACTTATGGGTTGCAGTGAAAACAACATTAAGAGAGAAGTTTATAGCTATAAACACTTACATTAAAAAAGAAGAAAGAGAGCTTCCCTGGTGGCACAGTGGTTAAGAATCTGCCTGCCAATGCAGGGGACACGGATTTGAACCCTGGTCTGGGAAGATCCCACATGCTGCAGAGCAACTAAGCCCGTGTGCCACAACTGCTGAGCCTGCGCTCTAGAGCCCGCGAGCCACAACTACTGAGCCCATGTGCCACAACTACTGAAGCCCGCATGCCTAGATCCCATGCTCTGCAATAAGAGAAGCCACTGCAAGGAGAAGCCCGTGCACCACAACGAAGAGTAGCCCCCACTAGCCACAACTAGAGAAAGCCTGCATGCAGCAACGAAGACCCAATGCAGCCAAAAATAAATAAATAAATAAATAAATAAATACATTTATTTTAAAAAAAAAAGAAGAAGAAAGATCTCAAATCAACAAGGAACTAGAAAAAGAAGAGCAACCTAAACCCAAATCTAGCAGAATGGAGGAACTGATGAAGATTAGAGAAGAGATAAATAAAATATAGAATAGAAAAAAATAACAGAAAATGAATGAAACCTAAAGTTGGTACTTCAAAAAGATTAACAGAATTGACAAACTTTTAACTAGATTGACAAAAAAAAAGAGAATTACTCAATTACTAAAGTTAGAAATGAAAGTGGGAACATTACTTCCAATTCTACAGAAGGATTATAAGAAAATACTATGAACAATTGTATGAGAACAAAGTAGATAACCTCGATGAAATGTACAATTCCTAGAAACACAAAACCTACCAAGATTGAATCACAAAGAAATAGAAAATCTAAATAGACCTATAACTAGTAAGGAGATTGAATCAGTAATCAAAATCCTCCTGATAAAGAAAAGCCCTGGAGCTGATAGCTTCACTAGTGAATTTCTACCAAACATTTAAAGAAGAATTAACACCAATCCTTCTCAAACTTTTCTCAAAAAGTAAAGAGAGAACACTTCCTAACTTATTGTATGAGGCCAGCATTGCCCTGATATGAAAGCCAGACAAAGACACTGCAAGAAAAGAAAACTATAGACCAATACTCCTCCAGAACATCGATGCAAAGATCCTCTATAAAATACTAGAAAACTGAATTCAGCAGCATATTAGAAGGACCAAGTGGGATTTATTCTTAGAATTCAAAGATGACTCAACCTATGAAAATCAATTAATGTAACACATCACATTAACAGAAAGAAGGAAAAAATCGTCTGATCATTTCAATTGATGCAGAAAAAGAATTTGAAAAAATTCAGTACCCTTTAATGATAAAAACACTCAACAAACTAGCAATAGAAGGAAACTACCTCAACATAATAAAAGCCATACATGAAAAACCCACAGCTAACATTATACTCACTGGTGAAAGACTGAAAGCTTTCCCTCTAAAATCAGGGACAAGACAAGGATGCCTGTTTTTGCCACTTCTATTCAACATAGTGCAAAAAGCTCTAGCCAGAGCAAGAAGAAGAAATAAAATGCAACCAAATTAGTAAAGAAGTAAAATTAGCTGTTTGCAAACAAATGACCTTATATATAGAAAGCCCTAAAGATTACATACCAAAAAAAAAAAAAAAACTGTTAGTACTAATTAACAAATTCAGCAAAGTAGCAGGCTACAAAATCAACACCAAAAAAATTAGTTGTGTATCTATATACTAACAATGAACAATCCAAAATGGAAATTAAGAAAACAACTCCATTTACAATAGCATCAAAAAGAATAAACTTAGAAACTTACACTTAGGAATCAATTTAGCCCAGGAGGCAAAACACTTATACCCTGAAAACTACAAAACATTAGTGAAAGAAATGAGAGAAGACACCAATAAATGGAGACAACCTGTGTCATGGATTGGAAGACTTAATATTGTTAAGATGTTAACACTATCCAAAGCAATCTACAGATTTAATGCAATCTCTATCAAAATTACAATTGGGTTTTTGGTCAAGGTAGAAAACTCCATCTAAAGTTTATATGGAATCTCAAGGGACCCTGACTAGCCAAAACAATCTTGAAATGGAAAAACAAAGTTGTAGGATTTGCATTGCACTTCCTGATTCAAATTTTACTACAGAGGTACAGTAATCAAAACAGTGTGGTATTACCATAAAGACAAACATATAGACCAATGGAATAGGATAGAAAGCCCAGAAATAAATGCCAGTGTATAGAATCAAATTATTTTTGACAAGCATGCCAAGACCATTCAGTGGGGAAAGAAAAATCCTTTCCCAAATGGTGCTGGGAAAACTGGATATCCACATGTCAGATAATGAATTTGGACCCTTTCCTAACACCATATACAAAAATTAATGCAAAATGGATCAAAGACCTAAACATAAGAGCTGAAACTATAAAACTCTTTGAAGAAAACATTGGAAAAAAACTTTATGACATTGCATTTGTCAATGATTTCTTATATATGACACCAAAGGCACAGGCAACAAAAGAAAAAAAAAGATGAATTGGACTTCACCCAAATGAAAAACTTTGGTGCATCAAAAGACACTATCATCAGAGTAAAAAGGCAACCCACATAATAGAAGAAAATATTTACAAATCACAAAGCTAATATCTGAAATACATAAAGGACTCCTAAAACTCAACAACAATAAAAACAGCTCAATACAAAAATGGGCCAAGGACTTGAACAGACATTTCTCCAAAGAAGATGTATATGAATGGCCAATAAGCACATGAAAAGATGCTCAACATCACTGATCATTAGGGAGATACAAATCAAAACCACAATGAGATACCACTTCATACCCTAATGGTGACTACCATCAAAAATAAAGAAAATCGGTATTAGCATGGATGTGGAGAAATTGGAACCCTTTTACATTGCTGGTAGGAATGTAAAATGTACAACTGCTGTGGAAAGCAGTGTGACAAAGGTGGAAGCAACCCAAATGTCCACTGATGGATGAATGGATAAAGAAAATGTAGTATAAATATACAGTGAAATACAGTATAAATATCCAGCCTTAAAAAGAAAGGAAATTCTGACACATGCTACAACATGAATGAACCTTGAAGACCTTATGCTAAGTGAAATAAGCCAGTCCCAAAAGGACAAATACTGCTGTGCAGTGTTGGTGGTATAGTGGTGAACATAGCTGCCTTCCAAAAGGACAAATACTATATGATTCCACTTATACAGGTACCTAGAATTGTCAGATTCTTAAAGAAGAAAATAGAATGGTGATGACCAGGGGCTGAAGGGAGGGGAGAATGGGGAGTTATTGCTTACTGGGCATGGAGTTTTATTTGGAGAAGATGGAAAATTTCTGGAGATGGATAGTGGTGATGATTGAGCAACTAAATGGTTAATGCCACTGAAGTGTACACTTAAAAATGGTTAATATGATAAATTTTATGTTAAGCAGATATTACAACAATTTTTGAGAAAGATATAATGGGGGGGGAAGAAATGATGGGATGCAAATATGTATATGTGTAAACGTATGCTACATAGGAAGGCAAAGGCAGAAGTGGCTCTGATTTGAAGCTGTGGCCAACTACATCCTTCAAGAGTCAATTGGCAGGGATAACCCCCAGCAGCTATTGATAGCTGGTTTCAGAAGCTCCAGCTACAAGGCTGGAGGAGCAGGGTAGAGGGCCATCAGGCCACAGCCAGCTTGGAAACCCTGGTGAAGCACAGGAGTGCTGTTCGGAATTTTGGCACAGAGCTCCATTAGCAGTTGGAATTGCTGCTCATGTTGTGTTCTAAGCCCTTGCAGGTGGTGAGCACCCGTGGGGAGGACTGGCCTTGGTGGTCCTTTCTTCTCCATGGCAGGTATTGTGCTGAGTGCTTTGTGCACTTAATCTCACCAGTTCCTCTTCATAAACTGAAGAGGAGGGATTCTTTTCCCTGTTCTCAGTGCACAAAGGCACTTTTCAGGGCCGTTTTCTAGGAGTGTCCTTTCCCTCTGTCCCCTCGGCCAGGCCTGGCCCAGTGCCCACCCAGGAAAGAAGGCTGGAGAGAACATCTCCTCTCCAGTCCCCAAGACATGTTGCACTGACCAGCCACACACATTCCTTCCATAGGGTCTTTGGATTTCCATTTTTGGCAGCTTTTTTATGCCAATCACCAGCCCTGTGGGCTGGGCCAGCAGAATGAGGGTTGTAGACTGGCCACCCAGGAGCCAGAGATGTCGTTTCTAAATGTGCTTTCGTCACACAGTATGGTCCCCACTGTGGCTTTTTTTAAAAAACAAATCTAATTAAAATCAAAATACAAAACAAAAATGCCAGGAATTCTGGGCTCTCTTAAACCTGGAAGGTCTGAGCACGTGGTCAGCCCTCGGGGAGCCCAGCGGAGCTGTGTTTTCTCGTGCCCACAGCTCTGGCCACCCTCTACCAGCCTCACCTGCAGGGTGGCTTGCTGGGGGTCCTCTCCCTGCATCTGCCAGTCTTCCTGCAGATCAGATCCATGCAAAGCAGGCTCGCTGCCCGCCCCCCATAACTGTCATGGGAGTCCCAGGACCTCCACATGCGGGGCCTGGAGACTTAAACACGAGGATCCATATATACGCCTGAGGGGCAGGGACTGGGCAGGGGAATAGGAGACATGGGCAGAGAAACTGAGGCAGGAGCGCAAGCCTAGTTTGGGGGAAACTGTGACTCAGAAGCCACCCCTACCCCTCCCAGGCCTGGCCTGCAGCAGGTCAGGCCTGCTTAGGTCAGGTCCCCTCCCAACCCAGGTGCATTTTCCAGGGCAGTGGCATCTGATTGGCCCAGGCTGGGCTGGTGCCGCCCCTTGGCCAAGTGAGGGTGGGCCTCCCTGTTAGTCCCACCAGGACTGTTAGTATTCATCAGAGGGTGTGGTTATTCCCCAAAGCAAAACTCCTCTGTTTGTAGCCAGAAGGAAAGGAGATGGAGGCCAAGAAAGCAGACCCAGCCAATGGAGGTGCCAAGAGGGGTGGATTTGATTCTGGAGCTCAGGTCTGGGCTGGGAAGGAGATGTGGCACCTGGGAGAGGAGGTCCTCTGTGCACCTGGGCCCACAGGCCAAAGTTAATACCTGGAAGGGATGGTCTGTTCCCGTAGGGGCCATTGTGACCCTGGGCCAACCAGCATGGTCTTTTTCTCTCCTCATGTTTTGGGCACTGCTGGTCACACCTCAAGTGTCTGACCAAGTCCCTCTGACACTGTGGCCTGGGGATACCAGCATCAGTGCCCAGGTGGGCTGATGGTCAGGAACAGGGCCTGGGGTTCAGACACACCTGTGCTCAAGTCCCAGCTCTTCCATATACTCAGCATGAGCGCTGGGTACCTTCCTTTCCCACTCTGAGCCTCAGTTTCTTCATCTGTAAGATGGGAGGCCTAAGGGATGAGATGGGGCATCAGGCAGGGAAGATTGGCCTTCCCAGGTCAGGACCCAGGCTTCTCCCCAGCCTCCCTCCCACAGACTCTAATACTTGAATGCCTGGTGTGTTGGCCACACCTCACCATCCCTTTTTGCACTGTTCAATTTCAGGCTTCACTGCCTCTCACCTGCACCACTGAGTCACTTGAATGCCACCTATCTTGACCGAGCACCCACTGTGCGTGTGCGTCAGGGGGCCGGGCCCTAGAGTACAGCAGTGGGCGAGCCAGCCTCCTCCTGGAGAGAACACAATGCCAGGAGACCAAGGCCAGTGTGAAGTCTGGGGGACTGGGGAGGCCCAGGGGTCCCAGGGGTCAGGAGGCATGCCAGGCAAGCAGGTGCAGCGTGTTCGAAGGTGTGGTGTGTGGCTAGTCCTGGGGTAAAGGGGCCCTCACCAGGACACATCAGAAAGTGGACTTTGCATTCAAACCATGGCTGGGCCACTGTTGGTTGCGTCCCCTCAGGGGGTCACAGGGTGAGCATGCCCGCAATCCCACCACCCGCCATAGCCCTGGGATGTGTTCAGGTGTTCCAGGGGCCTTTCGTCTTCTCAGCTATGTTTGATGACTGAGCTCGACCTTCATTCAGCTTGAATGGATAGCACCAAGACAATAACAACATACATCGGGACAAAGGGGGCATGCACATCAATGAAGCATTTTTTCAGTGTCCCACTGTAATTTTATTCATTGGAATAATATTGCTTGTATCGTGTCATATGTGCAGTTTTCTCTCCTGCCATTTTCACTTCGTTACATCATAACCATTTCTATGTTATCACTGAGTCCTCATAACTGTCATTTCAACGGCAACAGAAACTCCACTAATGGGTATGTGACAGTGTCCTGTCCGTTCTCCTTCTGTTCATCATCTGTGGCGTTCTGCATTTTGTTCACTGCTTATAATTAACACCAAAGCAAACTCCTTTCCAAAACTTTTCCTCTTTAGATTATTTTCTTGGGATAAATTTCCAAGGATTTGATTAAGGTGAAAGAACACTCTCAAACATAAGGCTCTTTGCACATCGAGTCAAATCTTGTCCTATTCAAAGGGGCTGTGATGGTGTATAGCCCTGCCCAGCAGTGTTTAAAGGGCTGTTCCAACATGCCAGACAGCACTGGTTGTTTTGTTGTCTTGTTCATTTAGTGAGTATAAAGCAGACACCTACTGGAGTCATACCATGCAGTTGTCTATCCACACACACACACACACACACACACACACACACACACACACGGAGTCCCAGGCCCCCAGGCAAAGCAAAGAGAGATAACTTGAAACAGCTCTTTAGATGGGGCACAGACGGAGCAGCCCGCCAGCCCGCCAGCCCGCTCGGGACCTCTATGCCGGCCCTGTACTCCCAGCTGCTGCTCGTGTACACCATGCAGGCTGTGTGCTTAGAAGCACACATTGGGGAACTACTGGTGATTTCAAGGATTCTCAAGGGAAATTGTGACAATAAACAATTTTCCCAGCATCATTGCCTTCTTTTAAAATTGTGGTAAAATACACATAACATGAAATTTACTATCTTAACCATTTTTAAGTGTGCAGTTCAATTGCATTAAATACATTCACGTTGTTGTGCAACCACCACCAGCATCCATCTCCAGAATTCTTTTTAGCTTGCAGAACTGAAGCTCTCTGTGAATAAAAGTAACTCCCCATGCTCCTCCTCCCCTGGGAGCCACCTTCTACTATCTGTCTCTATGAACTTGACTACTCTAGGAGCTGCATGTAAGAGGAATCATACAGATTTGTCCTTTTGTGTCTGGCTTATTTCACTCAGCATTAGAGTCCTCAAGTTTCACTCGCGTGGTAGCACGTGTCAGAATGTCCTTCCTTTTTAAGGCTGAATAATAGCCCATCGTATATATACATCACATTTTGTTATCCATTCATCTGTTGATGGACAGTTGAGGTGGCTTTTTAAAATTACCCCGATAGCTAGTGGGAAGCAGCCGCATAGCACAGGGAGATCAGCTCCGTGCTTTGTGACCACCTAGAGGGGTGGGATAGGGAGGGTGGGAGGGAGACACAAGAGGGAGGAGATATGGGGATATATGGATATGTATAGCTTATTCACTTTGTTATAAAGCAGAAACTAACACACCATTGTAAAGCAATTATGCTGCAATAAAGATGTTAAAAAAAAATTACCACCGGACATCCAAACAATGGATTACTGTGGGACAGTTAAAAAATAAAAAGCATGAGCATGCTCTGTCCTGCCATGGGAAGATTTCCAAAATGTACTGTTAGTGAAAAGAGCACAGGAGAGTGTGTGCAATACACTACTTTTTGTGTAATAAAGAAAGAAAGGAGGGAATATATATATTTATATTTTCTTGTCCTTGTATACAGAAGGACAGAAAAATAGGTAAGAAATTAATAAAAGCAGTTACTATGGGAGAGGGTGAATGGGGGCCACTTCCGCAGCCCGTCTGTGTTCCCAGTAGGCTGGAGCCCCTGCTCAAGGGAGGAGGATGACACCTTCGGGGAGGGGCGGGAGGAATGTGAGGGCAGTACCGTGGCTCTGACCGCACCCACCCTATCTCAAAGGCATACCCAGATGCAGGAAGTCATCATCCCCTCTCCCCTTGCCCGGGCACACCCTTCAGAGCCTCAGTGGTCCAGTCTCTCTGCATGCCCCAACCCCTTGCCAGCTCTGAGAGGTCCTGTCCATCTGCAGCCACTCCATGCATGCACGCATGAATGACCGTCAGCAACAGCAGGAGACACCAGAGACTGCAGCAGGGGGACAAGCCCATCTATCCACTGATACTCAGGCCAGGGCCCAGCTGGCAACACGATGGGTGCTTGGAGGTGGGAGGGCGACATTGGCCACCCATCTGCTCTCTGGGCATCCCTGTGAGTCATAATGGTTCTGGCCCCCAGCTCCACGCAACCCCTGACCTCCAGTGTAAACTTGCTGCTTCGGAACAGAGCTGGGTCCAAGCCCTCCCCCCTTCCTCGTGTGTCCGGCCCCCCACACCCGGCCCCCAGTACCAGGCCAAACCTGAGGTGTTCTGGATGCTTCCCAGCTCATCTCTTGAAGTTGTGGCTTCCCGGCTTCCCCAGAAAGGCCCCTCTGCAGCCCCTCTCACATTGTCTGACAGACCACCCTGAGCTACAGAGAGGTTTCCAGAATCGCCTCCACCTCCACTACTGGCTCATCTTTCAGAAAACTGGGATCTGGGACAGGCTACAGGGAGGAGGTGCCAGGCGACTGGCAGGAGAGAGTGGACCTTGCTGGCCTCAAGAGCGGTCTGTCTAGTGGAACTGGGCTCCGGTTCTGGGCTCTGGGTGTGGGGCAGAGGCAGCGCCCACCCCAGAGTTAACCACCATTCCCTGCAGGGCAGCCCCCGTGTGCCCTCATGTGCAGCAGCTTTCCCACTGGGATGGACAGGAGACAATTTTGTGAAATTTTACAGTTTCATCAACTGAAAATTGAACACTCACAACTTTGCTGGAAAGGTGAAATAAAGCTGCGGCTGTCCCTAGGGCTGGGACTGTCCAGGCCGCTGTCCAGACTGGTTCCCGCACCCTCCCTGCACCGTAACCCAGTCCCTGCACGCCCTAGGGACGGCCCTCTGCGGGGCTCCTTCTGATCCCCAACATCAGCTTGAACTCTCCAAGTCCCTCTGTCTTTACTTTCAGGGCCAGGTCACCAGGGGGCAGGAGAAGTCAGAAACAGGCTGGGGCCAGGCTCTGCCATGGGGACAGCAGGGGTGAGGTGAGAGGGGCAGTGGGGAGGCTGCTTCCTGGAAGGCCCCTGTGGTGAGCCTGCAGGACTCCACAGTTAAGGCTGCGGGGGCTACTCGAACATCGTGTGGGAGATGGTTAAACAGTCACAGGCTTGGCCAGGACTCGTTGCCACGAGTGCCCCAAAGGCTTCGTTCAGGAAGACTGGCCAACAGGCATATGTGCAGAGCCCGAGGGAGGAAGCACTGTCCAGTGCACACTCGTGGACGAGTGCCTGCTGCAGGCCAGGACCTTGACTCAGGGCTGGGTCAGAAGACATGTGTGCTCTGGCCCCACCTGGAGGAGGTCTGGCTGGAGACCTTTCTCTGTACCAGGCACCAGCAGCACCCCAAGCACTCCACAGTGCCGACAGGGAGAATCTGCTGATGCCCACCGGAAGTCAGGCCCAGCCTTGAGGGGTTGCTGCAGAGAAACAGGGAAGGTCCCACCTAGGGGGAGTCACTTCAGCCACGTGCAGAGGGATGGAGGATTGAAGATGGTGGGAGAGCCTTCCTGCAGTGGGGGAATAGCTGGACAGGTCAGTGGGCCCCAATCACAAAGAGCCTGGAAGGCCAGGCTATAGAGGACAGTCATTTGGCTGCACCTGAGAGAAACTCAAACAGACTCATGTAATGGAGCAGTCCACAGAGCAGCTTCGGGCACAGCAGGATCCAGGGCCTCACCCACTGAACTCAGGAATGTGCTCACTTTCCTGGCTCCTTGAGGGACAAGATGGTCCCAACAGTGCCATTCCACTGCTCAGGGACCCAAGGGAAAGAGCTTTCAAGTGCCACAGAAGTTCTAGGATTGCATCTGAGCCCTCTAGTTTGGATCAGGTCCACCCCTGATTCATTCCTGTGGCCAGCGGCAGGGCAAATATGCTGATTGTCTAACCCTGGTCAAAAACAACCTTCACTGCGAGTAGGAGTGGATACTGGAAACAGTCAGTCCCTAAACGGCTAGGACTGGTAATGGAAAAGAGATGATTCCTGGGGACGCAGTGGCTATGGGGTGGGGGGCATCCCTCCCTGGCAGCCCTCCCAGGAGGTGATCACTGGGCTCAGGTGGGCACAGAAGAGCCTATGGAAGGCAGGGCCTGCCCAGCCAGGATCCCGGGGGACCAGCAGGTCCAAATGCCCCTTGCCATTGCAGGTAGGCATGCCCCGGACACTGGGCACCTCCGACATGGTCACTCCAGGCAGCCTCGGCCCACCCCGCCCTGAGCCCACGGATGGTGAGCAGGCCGGGCAGCCCCTCCTGGATGGAGCTCCATCCTCAGCCTCCCTGGACGCCCTGATCGAGCAGCTGGTGCCCAAAGCTGACTACTACCCTGAGGTGGGTGATCCACCCAGTGGGGAGGAGGGGTAGCAGACTGGGCTGTCTTCCACCAGGCATGGGGGAGACAGCAGAGCTGGGGCTGGCTGGGCCTGGGGGTGGAGTAGGCTGGGAGGCACGTCCTTCCATGCCCTTGTGAGCACATGCTGCCTTTCTCCCGTATCCCCCCAGAAAGCCTACATCTTTACCTTCCTGCTGAGCTCCCGCCTCTTCATCGAGCCCCGGGAGCTCCTGGCCCGGGTCTGCCACTTGTGCATCGAGCAGCAGCAGCTGGACAAGCCAGTGCTGGACAAGGTGAGAGGCAGGGCAGGGCCGGGGGCCCCCGAGTGTACTGGCTCTCCCCTGACATGCACTTGTGAATCAACATCTTGGAGAGGCAGCGATTGCTCCCGTTCTCCTGACAAGGAGCCCACAGGGGTTTCTGACTTGTCTGAAGCCCAGAGCCAGAAGGGACAGAGTCAGAACCTTTAACCCCGGTGCTGTTTTCCAATGCCCTAGGGGAGCCCTTGAGCTCACACAGCCCAGACCTGGGCCCCCAGAGTCCCATGAGTAGATCCCCATCTGTGGCCTGGGATGGCCCTGCAGTGCCTGCTGGTCTCCCTGCCCCCAGCACCCTCTGTTCCACCCTTTCTTCTTCTGCGGGTCCACTGTTGGCTCAGCCTTCCCTCGGTTCCCCGTATCCTTTCCTCTGTCCCTCGCCATATCCCATGGGCTGCAACTGTCCATTTATACGTGTGTCAGTAGGGTTCCACTGTCCAGTGATAGAAACCCAGTTTCAACTGGCCTAAGGCAAAGGGACTTTACTGGCTCATGTAACTGCAAAGTCTCAAGCTACCACTGGCTTCAGGGGCTCAAACACCATTAAAACGTGGTCTTTCTCCCTAAGACCCCTTGCTTTGTTTTCCTCTGGGCCAGCCTCACTCTTGCTCAGGCAGGTTCTCTGCACGGTGACTGGTGGCCTCCGCGGCTCCAGGGTCATGGTCTACCCTTCCCAATCCTGTGGAAAGAGGATCCCGATAAATAAAAGCCCCGATCTCATTGGCTTAGCTTAGGCCACATGCCCCTATGTGAGCCAATCACGATGCATGATGGGGGTGTGCCATGCCCTGATTGGCCAGCACTGATCTGGGACCATTCCTGGAGCCCTGGGTCAGGATCAGCTGGGAAGGATGGAGAGGGGGACCCCACGGGAAAACTGAGATGCTGTCACCACAGAAAGGGAGATGGGATGACTGGCAGTTACAAACAAGAGATGACCCCCATTCCAAACGTGTGTCTGTCCCCCTCTGCTCTGCTGTGGTCAGCCCCCATTCCCATGTCCCGTCTCTGTCTCCTGGCACAAAGAAGCACGAGACCCACCCCGCCTCGGCCATTGCTGCTGCCCCTCGGACAGCCCAGACGCACAGTGAGTGGCTGAGACAGTGGCTGCTGTGACCCCCCAACCTCCCAAGCAACCCTCACCAAATGCAGACGACCCTCGGCTTGCCTTGCAGGCCCAGGTCCGGAAGTTTGGCCCAAAACTGCTCCAGTTGTTGGCCGAGTGGACAGAGACGTTCCCGCGGGACTTCCAGGAGGAGTCGACCATCAGTCACCTGAAGGACGTGGTGGGCCGCATCGCCCCCTGTGACGAGGTGGGCAAGCCAAGCGGGATTCTCTTCACCTTGTCTACACCCTCACACTCCAGATCTGAGCCTGTTCCTGGGCTGGCCTCAGGGTCCTCATCTCCCCACCAGCACACTGCAGCCCCTCTAAAATCAGCCCCTTTCTGCCCCATCAGAGAATCAGGCACTGCAGAGCTGGCAGGGAGAGCAGGCCTCTGGCTCCAGGCCTGGTCTCTTGACCTTCCTCCTGTCCTGCTCTCCTCAGTGGCATCAGATGGCAAGTGAAGGGCTCTTGTGGCTGCGTGGTCGGGCCATTGGTCAATGACCCATTAGGATGGCCTGGCAGAACCCTCTCCCCCAGTAGCTTGGAAGGCAGCCAGTGTACTGGCTTCTGGTGCCTCTGCGCCCCACACCCTGCCCTGCTCTCCCAGCTGCATTACTCTGGGGAAGGCACTTAAAGGTGAAAGAGGAACAAAACTCCCTACTCCCTACCTCCCAGGATTAGGGTGAGAACACTGAGGGGGAGTGCATGTAGCTTGCCTTGGGAGGAGACTGAATGTGGCAAGCTGAGAGCTGGTGACATGCCCCACAGTGGGTCTGAACACAGAGCCAGCCAGAGCAAAGGAGAACTGCCAAGGCAGGCTGGGCACCAGGAAACTGTAAAGTCCAAGGCCTCACTGAGGCTCAGAAAGGGATGCCCTGCCCTGAGGTCATCTCACGTAGCCAGCAAGTTAGTTGTTCTGAGAGCTCGGTGACATGAGGGTCATCGCCTCCTCCTCCTTTGCATCCCCGATCCATCTGGGGATTATAACACTTGGCTTAGGTTGCAGCAGAAAGGAGGCTCAGGGAAGGCTCAATGATTGGGTGGATCAGGAGGATGAAGCGGGAAGGGGAGATGCTGACTGACTGGCTTGGTACATAGTTGGCTACGTTGATGGATGAGTCGAGGGGGAAAGAAGGATGTTTGGGCAGTTGGGTAGGCAGGGAGATTTATGGGGTAAGTGGATGTGGAGAGATTGATGGAAAGAAGTGGAGGAGAAAGGTAGAAATGATAGCTAGATGAGTGGGTAGATGGATGACTAGATGGATGGGAGGGTGAGTGAATGGGTAAGTGGATGGGTATGTGTGAGTATGGATGGGTGGGTGAGAACATGGATGGGAAGGTGGGTGGGTGGATGGATGGACGGATGGTGGATGGATGGATGGATGGGTGGGTGGATGGATGGATGGTGGATGTATGTATGAATGGATGGATGGTGGATTGATGATGGGTGGATGGATGGATGGATGGATGGTGGATGGATGTATGAATGGATGGATGAGGGCAAATGTTAGAATGGAGGGAGGAAGGATAGATAAGTGAATTGATGGATCTGTGGGTGGGTGACTGTATAAAAGGGGAGGTGCGCAATAACAGATGGGTGGGAAATAGATGGTTGCAGGGACAGTAAATGGATTGATGGATGGATGGAGCAGAGGGTATGTAGTGGGATGAGAGCCCAGTCCTCTGCTTTATCTCCCTCCCCCCCCCACCCCACAGTAGGCCTTCAAGCAGGTGAAGTCTAAGCCATTGACAAGATGGATTATCTGCCCTTATCAGGCCTGCCTCTGCCATTGGCAGAGCAATTTCAGAGGCAGACCCTGCCATTCTGGCCATGGTGGCGTGGCATGGGTGTAAGTCCTGGGCTTGTTTCCTTGAGAAGCAGTGCCTCCTCACTGAGCCCTCAAGAATCTGTCAGGACTGTGCCGGGAAATCTTTTCTAACTACCCAGTGGATGAAAACAAGATACAACCAAGACCTATGAATGGGCTACTGAAAGCAGTCATCCACCAGGTGTGGATTTTCAAAGCAGAAAGAACTCATTCAGGGCATTTCTCATTCCTTCCCTTGGAATCCAATTGGGTGTGTTGAGTGGTGTGCACTGGACCTGGGATTCCCTAGTCCCCATGCCACCCACCCAGGCTCAGGCCAGGGGTGCCCCATGTGTCTTCGTGATCCCCAAGTCGCCCTTCCCCAGAAAGCACCTGCTCCAAGGGGATGTCCTGTAGGTGCTGGTTTCCCTCCCCTGGATGCTGCGGGTGGACTGCAGGCTGCTCCCCTCCCAGCACAGGCACAGTCTCAGCTGGGAAAGGAGCTGGTGAGCCCTGAACCAAACTGATGAGGCCGGGCCCACAGGACTCAGAACATGAGGTCTGGGTCAGACCTTCTGAGCCCAGATCCCAGCTCAGAAACCACAGCTGTGTGACTTTGGGCAAGGTGCTTCCCCTCTCTGAACTTCAGTTTCTTCATCAGTCAAACGGAGACGATAACTGCTCCCACCCACACAGGTCTGCGGCAAAGGCCCTGAAGTCACGTGTGCTCGTATTTCAGCACTCGGTAAATGTGAGCTATGATGAGGAACAAATTCTTTCCAAAATTCAGGTACATGGGGATTACTTTTAACTTTTTTGAAACTTTTGTTATGGAACATTTCAAACATATACAAACATAGATAATAGTAACCATGAACTCCTGTGTGCTCATAGCCTAGCTTCAACAATTATCAACGTTTTGCCAAACTTGTTTCTTCTATCCCCTCACACACTTCCCCTCCCTCCAAATTATGTTTTTAAATCATAAGCATTATATCTTTTGCTCCAAAAACATTTCAGAATCATCTTGTAAAAGATTTCTTACACAGAGATAGGATCAAATGATATAAAGTGTTGTGCATAATACAGTGAGATGAGCCCAAGTGTTTTCAGAACTGCGTGTCTTTGGGCAAGTTACTTAACCTGTCTGGACCTTAAATTAATTTCTGTAAGAGGGGAGATGATAAGCCCTCCCTCAAAGGGCTGTGAGGAGAACAATGTTGCTTGGGAACGTGGAGGAGGTGGTACAGGGCCAGGAAGGAGTGGGGTGTCCCCATCCAAGTGGCTGTGGAAGGTGACACCTTTCTCTTTCTTCCTGCCCCCCTGCCACTTCCTGGAAGCCTCATGTCCTCACTGTGCTCCCCACCACCTCTCAGTAACCGGGAACAAGGGGCTGGAGCGGCTCTGGGAAGGCCATTCTCTATGACTGTGGGTTCTGTGCTGCTCCGTCCACCCTCGGCTCCCGTCCTGGTAGGTTGCGCTCAGCAGTTACAGCTCAGGAAGGCCAATGCCGAGGCTGAGGGAGACTGGGGGATCGCAGGAAGGCCTAGAGGGTCACAGCCCCGGTGGGGGAGACAGGACAGGAGGACAGCAGTGCCTTGGCCACACCCACTGGGCTGGCCAGAGGAGGCTGACTGTACGGGCAGCCCTCCCTCCTCGCTCTGGCCTTGCTTTCCCACTCACATGGCTGTCTACTGGCTCCCCGCAAGGGCACAGGTGGTGGACCGCTGACTCAGAGAACGAGCTGGCAGTGGGTGCAGAACTCCTTCCTGTGCAGGTGGGCTAAGCCCGTTGGACATTGGCCGTGGGCTGGCTCAGGTGGGAGCTTTCAGGAACTTCAGAGAACAAGGGCTCGTACTTGTCTGGATGGAAATGGATCCTAATGAAACACTCGGTCCAAGAGAACTTGGAGGCACCTGGAGACCCATGGCCACCACCCAGGCCACCCTTGGACGGCGACCTCTACACTCACACCCGGCTCCGTGCATGCAGCAGGCGGCTCTGTGAGAATGACAGAGAAAACAGCCCAGCCCCCATCCTCCCAGCTCACAGGCGAGCCACTGGGGGGGAGCTGAGCCATGCTGGGCGCACCCTGGCGCTCCGCATGTGGGCTCCTGACAAGGAACACACTGGCGTTCTCAGCGGTAGGTCCCTGGGCCTGCCCGGATTCACTGAGCTCTCCCAGACTGTGTCCACAAGGTGTAGAAATCAGTGAGAGAATGAGGGGAGGTCAAAGAGAAGGTCAAATACCTTCCCCACATTCAGAGGGGGAACAGAAGATTCAGGAAAAAACCAACAGACAAGCTTGAGGTTAACACTATTGGAAAATTTTTAAATGAATTAGCACGCAAGCAATGGCAATTGTTTGGAGTGAATATTGGTTCAATAGAAACAAGTCCTGCTAAATTGTCTGCATATTTTTTAAAAATAGGGCCAGTGCCTGGTTCTATCAAACTGTAGCCACAGACGCACTACATCCTTGACTTCAGTAGGGCTCTGAAGTCTGCCTTGGAGAGGCTGACTGACTAGAAGCAGGTGAAGGCCAGTTTTATCTAATCAGCAAATATGTGTGGGCCCCTCCTGTTCATGCTGGGGACCAGCAAAGAGTGACCCAGTGTTGCCTTCATGGAGCTGGTACTCCAGTGAGAGGCTTGGACAAGGGCTGTGAAGGAAGGGCACGGAGCTCGGAGGGAGAAGGCTGTACAGGTCCTGCCTGGGTCATGGGGCAGGAGGGACAAGGGGTCAAAGGGATGGGGGAGTGGTCTGTGTCTGGAGCACAGAAAAGAGGAGCAAGGGCTACACGGAGGCCATTGAGCATGGCCAGAGCTGACCTCAGGGCCTCCAAGCCATGTCAGGCTCTTTGTCTTTGCAAAAGCAGGGAAGCAATTTAGGGAAGGAGGGTGCAGTGGTCAAATGTGCATTTTGAACAGAACACTCTTGCTACAGGGTGGAATGGAGAGAGGCTGGCGTGAATGCATGGGGTCCACTGAGGAGGCCACTACAGCCACCAGGGAAACGACTATGGCCTGGACCACATACACTGTGGTGGAAGACAAGCACGGAAATGGAAGAAAGCAAAATCAAGAGGGTTGGTGATGGCCTGGAGGGCCTGAGGGAGAAGGTGGTTTGAGGATGGCTCCACGTCCAGGTGCCTGACGCCACTGCTCTGTTCACCGGACAGGGATGCAGGTGGAAGAGGCAGCCCTGGGGAGGAGAGCATGACTTCTTGCATGCATCAGGTCCAGGTGGCCCCTTGCCCACATGGCTCTGGAGATCAGAGGAGAAGGTTGTCCGCACACGAATACTGAACGACACTCTGCACATGAACCAGAAAACCCAGGAATGAAGTACAGAGGATGGTGAAGAGAGGAATAGACAGAGGCAGGAGGAACCCAGCATCCAATCACAGTGCAGACAGCCACGCCTGCAAACAGCCCAAGGCAGGAGAAACTGGGGAGCTGAGGCAGATGCTGCCTGAGAAACAGCCCCTGGCTTTCATGACAGGAGGTCCTTGGTGCCAGTGAGAGTTAGTCTGGTGACAGGAGGGGAGCCAGATGGGGTGGTGGAGGGTTGAGTGGGAAATGCGGGATCTCAACAGCCAATGTAGCCACCTCTGGGCTGGGTAGCAGAGAGAGGTTGGGGGTTGGTGGAGGTGTCGGGGATCACCGGTGACTGTGTCACCGGGGCTGGCTCTGGCTGGACCTAACTCACTATCTTCCTGGCACTCAGATGAAGACCTGGGAGGCAGCATGTGTGCTGACCACACTTTTGGATACAGCAAAGCTGATACGGGTTGTTCCTTCCACTGGCGACAAAGGGAAGAGTTGGACCTCAGTTTACCCACACACTGCCCAGCTAACCCATGGGTGCCTTCTGGGTCTGCCCCCCACAGCTCTGGGAGTTAGGGTTAGTGTTAGGGTTTGGGTTCGGGTTCGGGTTTCCTGTGTCCTGAGGGCTCTACCACAGCTGCCCTGGCCACTCCACAGAGAAGCACTTTCATAAGGGGCTGGGATGCCACCTCCATCACCAGAGCTCTGGGCACCAGCAATGCTGGACCTCAGTGCTCCTTTGAGCCCCATCAGAGACTTGAGGAAACACTAAGGTCCCCCAGGCAAGCCCTACGCCCTACGCCCCACCTGAAAAAATGCCTCTGGGTTTGCGTGCATGAAGGATGTGCACTTTTTCTATCTGAAATTACCTGGCAGGACTGACTACCCACAGCCTTCTTCTGAGGCCTCTGGGACCAGGCCCTGCTGGGAACCTGTCTGCCTGACACCTTGCTGTTGCCAGGAGTCCAGGCCCCGGATGCCCACTGCCACTTCCAGGCCAGCTCCTGGCTCGAGGGGGTTGAATCCACCTCTGGGGGATCCATTTGCTGACCAGTCGGGGGCCTGTTCTGTGGGCTACTGACCAAACCTTTGGGAATGGGTGGACATCTTGCTCAGTAAACCCAGCTAGTCTGATGCACCTTCCTTGGAAAGAGGGGTCTCTGAGGGGCAATAATCAGTTTCCCCGTGGGGTGGGAGGGTGGTCCCTGCACCAAGCCCAGAGCATCTGAGCTGCATGGTGAGGGGCTCTGTCGGTACAGCAAATGGTTATCAAGCGTCCACTGCATGCCCAGAGCTGTGACGCCGAGAGGTTAACGCGGACTTCCCCGCCCCTGCCGAGCCGTCATTCTGCAGGGGAGTAAACAACCCCAATCATCTCCTGCAGTGGTCCCATAAGGAAGTCACGCAGGGTGAGCTGGAGACAGAGTGCCAGGGGCAGAGGAAGAACAGCAAGGCTGGTCAGGGAAAGCCTCTCTAAGCTAGGCCTGGGAGACAGGAGGGGACCCCCATTGAAGCCAAGCAAAAGACTAGCGCCCAGGGCAGGGCCCATTCCACATCTCCCTCCTCTCTCCCTCCACTCCCTGGCGGTCCCCACCCCACGCTGCCCCCTCTCCCCAGACAGCTGGGGGGGGGGGCTTGCACACAACCACCCTCCCTAATGTGTGCTCTTCTCGGCTCCCACTGGTGATCCTGCAGCCTTCTCCCCAGCCAGCCTTGACTGTAGGCCCCAAACCCAGCCTGCCCTGGATTGGGTCCTGTTTCAGGGTGGGGGAGGTGCAGGCACACCTAGGAGCAGCCCATCCCTGACAGCTGGGGAGCCTGCCTGCCTCAGATATTAGATATGCGGAGACAGGTTTCCAGGCCTGAGCACCCTCTCTCTACCCACCTCCAGGCATACCGAAGGAGGATGCATCAGCTCCTGCAGGCTCTGCACCAGAAGCTGGCGGCTCTGGGCCAGGGGCCGGAAAGCCTGCTGGGCACTGACAAGCCCATCTCCTACAGGAACAAGCCTCCAGCCTCTATCCACAGGGAGCTCCTCAACATCTGCAGTGACCCCTACACACTGGCTCAGCAGCTGACCCACGTGGAGCTGGTGAGCAGGCCCACACCGCCCTCCACTCAGACCCAGAGCCTGGAACACTGAAAATAGCCGGCCATCCCGCCAACTCCCCATCTTGTCCCCCACCTGGTCTCAGCCTAACCCAGGGCCTGAGCCCATCACATCAGGGCCACCCAGGCATCTCCAGAGCACCCTGACTCTGGAGCAGTCTCTCACCACACCTGGGGCGAGGAACAGGAAGGCTGGAGGTACCAGCCCTGCCCAACTTTGACCTCTGGCCTGCCTGAGAGTCCAGGCCTGAGACAGAGGAACTAGGTTCAGATCCTGCCTCTGACACCATCTGATGTGTGATCCTCCCACATCTAGGGCCTTCCCCACCCGGGCCTCGGTTTTCCCCATCC
The DNA here is from genome assembly GCF_965194805.1 of Balaenoptera borealis. NCBI lineage: Eukaryota > Metazoa > Chordata > Mammalia > Artiodactyla > Balaenopteridae > Balaenoptera > Balaenoptera borealis. The sequence continues at coordinate 166,972,940 of NC_138867.1, forward strand.
AGGACTCACACAGTCACATTGTACCCACCCCAGCTTTCCAGAGAAGCGCGGACAGGCCTTCCTGTGTGTGAAAGGGATGCCCTGGCCTGACCTGCAGTATATTGGGTTCCTTGTAGATGCAGAGGCCAAAGGGGCCTGCCCAGAGAGAAGGGAAGCTGGGGAGAAGGGTTCTTTTCTTTTAAACCTCCATCATTTATGGCGCCCTTACTGCTTTCCAGGCATTATATTCAAGATTTACATGCACTATCTCATCTTCCCACCACCTTGCCAGATAGGTGCTATTATTATTCTCTTTTCACAGATGAGGAAGCTAAAGCCCACAGTGTTTAAGTGACTTGCCAGAAGTCACACAGCAGAAGGGACAGAGCCAGGATTCAATTCTGACCCAGAACCCATGCTCTTAGCCACCAGGCCAACCCTGGAGGGAGCAGGTCATTTCAATTACCCGATTTCGAACCTGGTTTCCTAGGTATCACACCCCACAAGCACTCCCTATGGAGACATTGACCCCTGCCCCCATGAAATACAGCAGCCCCTGAGCATGGGAAAGGAGGGGCTGCCCCCTTCAAGATGGTGCTGAGAGCTCTGTGACAACCCAGAACAGGGCTGTAGAGGCCCGGTGAGAAGGGCAGGTGGGCCCATGCCAGGCCCCCAGGGAGCATCCCTTCCCCATACATTTCCCCTTTTCCCGACTCCTTTTCTGTCTCTGGTGCAGGAACGGCTACGACACATTGGACCTGAGGAGTTTGTCCAGGCTTTTGTGAACAAGGACCCTCTGGCCAGCACAAAGGTAGAAGGCCCTTGGACGGACTGTCCCAGCAATGACCCCTACTCACCGGTCCCTCTGGGGATCCCCGGAGCATCAGATGAGCCAACTTCAGAGGGATCAAGGGCAGATGGGCTTGGAGGGGTCGTGCCCACTCCACCCATGCCCCTAGCCCAAGGCCATCACACCCCAGCAGCCCTGAGTCCCGGGGAAGCCTGGGAGGGCGGGATGAGCCTGGCCGGGTCACCCACCCAGCGAGGGCGGAGTGGCGGTCGAGGAGCAGAAGCCCTGGGTGGGTTAGAGGGTAGAGGTTCGCACGGGGCCCGCTCCAAGACCCCATGTGCCCTCCCGGTGCTTTGCGGTGGGCGCCGATGCCCTCTAGCGGCCACTCGGGGGAACGCGGGCTGGTGCAAGCTGCCCAAGGAAGTTGAGGGCATGCTCTTCCCTCTGAAGGTGGAATTTCAGAGCCTGCCCCTCTCTCCCAGAGCCCAGCCAGCAGTTAGCCTGGTGCTTATCAAGGAGTTAAATCCGAACCAGAACTGGAAATATCCTGTCTTCTGCCCTGGCACCTAATAAAAGAAGAGCAAACTAAATATGCAATTGCATTTCACCTCTCGGATAAGCAAAGATTCAGCATTATGGGTGTGTATGTGCAGGGAAAGGGACCGTCTCATACACGGCTAGTAAGGGGTGAAATTGGCACAGCCACTTTGGAGAGCAGCATGGCAATAGCATCAACACTTGAAATATATACACTCCAGACCCCAACTTTCCACAACTAACAATTTACCCTGCAGATATACACACACATGTACACAAAGATGTATGCACAAAGATATTGGGAATAACTTTCTGTGCTTTATGACCAAAGGCTGGAAGCAAACTACCTTACCATCCACAGGGACTCGATTAAACATTATAATACATCCATACATAGAATGCTATGCAACTATTAGAGTAAGAGCGACTGTAAGAATGGAATAATCACCAAAGGTCCATTGTTGACAGAAGAAAGTAGAGTGAAGAGCAGTGGCAAAGAGTATGTGACCATCTGTGTAACAACAACAGATAGGAGGGTGCATGATACATATCTCCTTGCACACGCGTGTGGACAATCTCTAGGAATACTGGTTACTCTGGGGAGCCCAGCATGGAGCTGGGAGCAAGAGTGGGAAGGAGACTTTGCTACTCTTAGTGACTTGTTTGTTGTTCTGTTTTGTTTTGTTTGGGGTTTTGGCCATTTCCAAGTGTTATTTTTTATTGTGAAATACATCAAGATTGCCCGTGACATTTCTTTACCCACACTACTGTAGATGAACATTTTTGTGTTATTTCCAGACTCTTGGCTATTGTAGATATTGTTGCTATGAACATTCTTACACATTTCTAATGTATGTGGGTACATTTTTTCTAGGGCATCAGTTCTCAAATGTTTTGGTCTCAAGATGCCTTTTTTACTCTTAAAAATTATGGAGGACCCCAAAGAACTTTTGATTATGTGCTAATAATATCTACCGGTATTTATTCTATTAGCCATTAACGCCAATAACTTTTTAAAATATTTATTTATTCAAAAATCATAACTCATTATATGTTAATGTAAGTTTTATGAAAAATAACTCTATTTTCCAAAATAAAAAAAAATTAATGAGAAGAGTGATATTGTTTTACAGTATTTTTACAAATCTCTTTAATGACTGACAATAGAAGGCAGTTGAATTCTCTTAATCTACTTCTGCATTCAATCTCTTGACCTAACATTATTTTGGTTGAAAATCCATCCTCACACAAATATGTAGTTGGAAAAGAGAGGAGTATATTACAGCCTTTTCAGATAATTGTGAATATTCTTCTTTGATAGTACACTAAAACTCAACAAGGGGTAATTTTTTAAGATCAGCTGCAATTTGGAATCTGAAAATAAACCCTATCACTTTAAAATTCATTGGTCCATCTTGCATCTTGAATGGATCTTTTTGCCCATGCAGGATTTTGTGACATATATTGTCCATTTGGAAAATATGGATTCACTGAATCAAGCAGACCTTCTGAATGTTGGCATGTTTCATTATATGATATTTTAAAATGATATTCATTATATATATTCACTACTGATATCATCCAAAAAGTTCTTAAGTATTGGGAAGCTGTCAAGCTCCAGAGGCAGATACATGTTTTATAAGTTCCCAATTTTCTCTTGAAAACTTGAATTTTATCCTTGGCAATGAATACTATCAGTTGTTTTCCTTGAAGTTACAGGCTCATTTTGTTGATTTTCAAGGAAATATCAGCCAAATACTGAAGTCTGAGTAACCATAATGGGTCAGTCCTTCTGACCCATTAAAAATGGGTAAAAATGGTGCTCCATGAGTAAAGTTCAGCTCACAAGTCAATCACACCAGTGTTTTTCCGCAAGACCACCATCAAAACTCTGTGTGCAGCAGAAGTGCCTATGTCTACAGTCCTCCCTTCATATCTGTAGGTTCTGCAACTGTGGATTCCACCAGCCTCAGGTCAAAAATATTAGAAAAAATTAAAATTCCAGGAAGTTCTAAATAGCAAAACTTGAATTTGCTGCTCACCCAAGCAACTATTTACATAGTATTTACATTGTATTAGGTATTATAAGTAATCTAGAGATGATTTAAAGTATACGGGAGGATGTGCATGGGTTTATGCAAATACTACGCCATTTTACATATGGAACTTGAGCATCCTCTGATTTTGGTATCTGAGGGGGGAGGTGGAACCATTCCCCCAGGGACACCGAGGGACAACTGCACTCCCATTTTCTCACATAGAATATGAAAAAGACATGTACTCAAGGGTTGAGATTTAATAAAACTGAAAAGTTTTGTGTCCTCAAGGACATTCTTAGTCTCACTCACTTTTTTTCTTTTACTGTGAGTGTGTGGTAGTGAAGAACACAATGGCCACTGGTGTCATTTGGTGCCTCTGTCTCGATTCAGGCTAAGGTGGCAGCAGTTTTACCCATCGTTCTATTATGCATTGGTACAAACGTCAACACGGTGAAAAGGCAATAATCTATGAATATGAAATTAGGTTTGCCCTTGTGGACCCCCTGAAATGGTCTCAGGGACCCCCAGGAGTCCATGGACAACACTTTGAGATGTTGCTCTAATATATACCTATGAAGGGAATCATTGTGTCCGTCACGGGGTGGGCATATGATCAACCTTACCAGGTGATGCCAGGTGAGGCTGTATCCATTTCCGCTGCCAGCAGGGAGTTATTCTTGTTCCACAGCCTCACTGACACTTGAAATTGTCAGGCTTTTTAATTTTTGTCAAACTGTTAAATGGAGCATCTTTTCATGTGTTTCGGACATTTCTTGTTTTCTCGTCTATGAAATGCCTGTCCCTGATTTTTGTTCGGTTTTCTATTGGTGGTTTGTCTTTTTCTTAAGGATTTTTAAGAGTTTTGTGTGAGTTGTTTTTTTTTTAATTTTTTTATTTATTATTTATTTATTATTTATTTTTGGCTGTGTTGGGTCCCCGTTTTTGCGCGAGGGCTTTCTCTAGCTGTGGCAAGCGGGGGCCACTCTTCATCGCAATGCGCGGGCCTCTCACTATCGCAGCCTCTCTTGTTGCGGAGCACAGGCTCCAGATGCGCAGTCTCAGTAGTTGTGGCTCATGGGCATAGTTCCACCGCGGCATGTGGGATCTTCCTGGACCAGGGCTCGAACCCATGTGCCCTGCATTGGCAGGTGGATTCTCAACCACTGCGCCACCAGGGAAACCCTGTGTGAGTTTTTAAAATGTGTACTAGTTAATTATCCCTTGTCAGTTAGATGTACTGCAAATTTTCTTCTCCTAGTTGGTTGCTTTGCTTTTCGTTCTCATTACTGTGTCTTTTAACGAACAAGTATTCTTAATTTCCTCCTTATAAGGAATTTACCTTTCTGGATTATTTTTGCCTCCATATTTTGAAGCTATGCTATTAGGTGCAGACAAATTTAGACTCATGACATATTCTCAATAAATCAAAACTTTTATCCTTATGCAGTTACCCTTTAAACTCTCCTAATGCTTCTTGCCTTGGAGTCTTTTTTTGCCTTAAAGTCTATTTTGTCTAATATTAATATAGCTATGTGATGATAAATATCACATAAATATCATGTGTATTTTTCAATTTTTTTACTTATATCGTTGGGTTTGGGGTGTATCTCTTGAAAATAGCAGGAGGCTGGATTTTTTTTAAATTACAGTGACTGGTCTATATCAGGGTAATTACTGCTCTAGATGGATTTGTTTTTACTGTCTTCTGTTGTACCTTGTCTTCTTTACCTCTTGTGCTTCTTTTTTTCCTTCTTTCTTTACTTCTTTTGGATTCTTTGAAATTGTAGTACACTTATACAGTGGAATAGTCTACATCAATTTTTAAAGTTAAGTTTCCAAAGAATATTTTATAGCACATGAAAGGGTTCATGTGGGAAGATGTGGGACTATATATAGAATATAGAGATAGAGATAGAAACATACATACATACATACACACATACGTACATAAATACATATGGTTGGTCCTCATTATTCACCATCATTATATCCTATAGTCGTTGTGAACACTGAATTAGCAAATACTGAGCCATTACTCCTGGGGAAAATATAGGGTTAGGTTCCTTGCAAGACTTTCATCACAACATTTTCGTCAACCAGTCAATATATAGCCTTGATTTATGTGTGTTTCTGTTTAATGAGACCTTATTTAATATATATTGTTGATTCAATAACATTGAACTCATGGCCAACAGCACTGTGACTCACGTCTGAACGAAGCTTATGTAACACATATTTTTTTCCTTAGGACACGTCACAGCCTTCATGTGCTTAGGAACACAAGACAGCACAGCAGCGCTGTGCTTGCGACCACTTTAAACAGTGAAATCACCAAGAAAAAGCACAAAAATGCAAAAAAAAAAAAAAAAAGACACTAAATAGACTACAAAAAGGACACTTGTTTACAGCATGGGAGCTGAAACCAGAAGTCAGGGCATCAGCTCAACCTCAGCTGGGAACGCACAGGTGCATTGGGTGACTCAAATGTTTTGCCACTCTGCACATGTCCACAAATGACCAAGAAGTGACATGAGTGTTATTTGGGGGGTTACAAATGAAATTTTAGGATGTAGACAGATTCGCAAACACAAAATCTGTGAATAATTAGGATTAATTGTGTGTGTGGGTATATGATATACATATATCATATTAAGTTACGTCTTTAAGTGTGTAGAAAAAAAGACTAGAAGGATACATGTCAAATCATGTATTTGTGGATGGTTTTGAGATATTTGTGGATGGTTTTGAGGTTTCGACATTTCCCAGATTGTCTATAATGATCATGGCTGACTTCAAAAAGTTATTCATGTTCAAAAAGTTATTGACAAAAAGCCTGAGCATGGTCCTTGTGTCTTTCCTAGCCTTGTTTCAGTGACAAGACTAACAACCTGGAAGCTTACATGAAATGGTTCAACAGATTGTGCTACCTCGTGGCCACTGAGATCTGCATGGTGCGTAGGAAGCCAGGGCCTGACCTGGCATGGCCAAAGGCGGCCAGGGCTTGAAAGGAGGCTTCCTGGGAGGGAACCAGAAGAGCATCATGAGCCTGTCTCCAAGCCCAGGGCCAGGCTGGGCACTCACTGGGACACCGGGTGTCACCCAGCTTGCCTGTAGTGATATCTCCCCTCTGGGTAGAGCCTGGCACACCCCCGTCTTAGCTGCCAGGCCAGTGATGCGGTGGATCCTGGCGTGCCGATGGATCCTGCCTGGCGTGGATCCACCTGCCAGTCACAGAGGGTGTCAGAGAGATGCTTGCTGAGGGAGACGGGGGCGGGCTCTGCTTCTTCCACCTGTGCCTGGGGCGGACTGGCCTGGCCTGCAGCCGAATTCCATTTGGCTCACTCAGGACTTAGAGGTAGAAATAATCTAACCTTTAAGAAGTGGGAGATTGCACTTTAAAGTCCAGGTCTCTGGCAGCTGGACATGCTCGCCACCGGGTCTCAGCCCCGCCAAGCCAGACCCTGCCCACCCTCTTCCCTTCCTTATGGCAGTGGAACCCTCTCCCAAACCCATTCTCCCACTGTCAGGTGAAGCCCAGGGCCCCCCGTCTCAGGGGAAGATTGGAGGCAGCATATGTGCCAGGGTGGGCTCTCTGGAAGCAGATGCTGAGACAGAGCTTGGGGCGTAAGGTGTTTATGAGGGGTCTGCGACCGAGAAAGGAGAAGAGGCTCAGAAGGAGAAGCTCATCTGTGATACCTCAGCCTGAGACTGCGCTTCCTGTCAGAGTGCCCACATCCACCCTAGTAGTTGGCCCTGATCCCCCACCTTGCTCGGTCACCATCACCATCCCCGTGTGGGCTGTCCCATGAAAGACAGGGCAGGACCTCAGGCGGGCAGCTCTCCGAAGGGGTTTTGGGTGCACAGCTCCTCAGGCACCACAGCAGGCTTCTTGGCAGCAGTAAGGACCACTTCTGCACTTATGGGAGGAGGGCAATCTACGTGGAAAGAACACTGTAGGGTTCCGTGGGCCTTGCCTGCTTCTGACACTGCATCGTTGGCCTGGCAGCTAAGACGGGGGTTTGTCTGGGTGAAGCCCGGACAGAGCCCGCCCCAGAGTCAGGCAGCGCTTCAGCCTGGGAGAGGACACAGTTTGGTTGTGACCCATCAGAGAGGTCAAAGTCTCACGCACTCGACTCGAGCTGGGGTTGAAATCACAGTCAGTCGACAGAAAGCAGTGGTGGGGCTGCTAGCGGACAGGGCCTCGGGGTCACCGTGTGGCCCCCGCACCCCGTGTGAAGTGAAGAAGTTTGGTGCTGGGAAGAGAGTTGAGGGAGCCGTGTTTTCTGCTTCTAGGTGTAGGGGTGCTGGAGCTAGGCCTGAGAGAGCAGGAGGACATGAGGGGGCCCCCAGCACCTCCCATGCTGCAGGTGGCTCTTGTGTGGCCACAGGAGTCCCGCCAGCCCCCATCCGGCCCTCCATGGCAATGGGCTCTGTGCTAGCTCTGCCCGGGGTGCACTGAGAGCCTCAGCCCCTGGGCTACAAATTGCCTTGGCATCAAGCATCTCAGCTGTGAAATGGGCTTAAAGAAGGTTAATGAGGGACAGGACAGGTAAGCAGGGTGTCTGGTCAGGGCAGGGTGGGGACACCTCATCACTGAGGCTCATATGCCCTGTCCCCAGCCGGCCAAGAAGAAACAGAGGGCCCAGGTGATTGAGTTCTTCATCGACGTAGCCCGTGAGTGCTTCAACATCGGCAACTTCAACTCCCTAATGGCCATCATCTGTGAGTGGGCCGGCCAGGCCTGGGGCCCCCGGTGCAAGTGCTCCCAGAGAGGGTGGAGTGGGCACGCCCAGGCGGGTGGGGTGCAAGCCACCTGAGCAGGGGATGGGTGCAGGCTGGGCCCATGTTCCCCCCACCCCACCCCAAAGGTCCTGGGGAGGTGCCCCTTTTGAGGCAAGCCCAGCCCTTTCAGGGTGCTTGATGAGAGCTTGGCAGTGTGTCCCCGGAACCAGGGAAAGCAGGGGCCCAAAGCAGGCCCCTGGTCACAGTATAGGGCCAGCGTGGTGGGGACTGGGACAAGGGCCCTGCACATACAGAAGCCGGGCCTACCTGGACGCAGTGTCCATTAGCACCCACCCACTCTCCATCTGGCAGGCCGAGGCTCCACAAACATCAGCCCTGGTCAGGGTGCAGCCTGAGGGGCTAGGCCAGCTGCGGGCCTCACAGAGGGACTGTGCAGCTCAGAACAGCCCTCCCCGCCTGGCCCTGCCCCCAGCTCAGCCTTCCCTCTTTCAGCTGGCATGAACATGAGTCCTGTCTCAAGGCTGAAGAAGACCTGGGCCAAAGTGAAGACAGCCAAGTTTTTCATCCTCGAGGTAAGCAAGGCTGCTGGGCTGCTGGGTGCCACCAGCCATCCCCAGGACACAGTTGCCCAAATACCTCCCTATCTCCTTCCAGCACCAGATGGACCCAACAGGGAATTTCTGCAACTATAGAACAGCCCTACGCGGGGCAGCCCACCGCTCCCTGACCGCCCACAGCAGCCGGGAGAAGGTAGGTCAGAGGCTTGCCCAGCCCTCAGAGCTCCTCCCTGCTCCAGACCACCTAGGCTCAGGTGGGGTGGTGACTTGAAGGTCACCTGGTCCAATCCCCTGCCCTTCTACAGCATCTATAATAGAGAGGCATGTCACCTTGCTCGCATGCCTCCAATATAGGGAACTCACCACCTCCTCAAACAGATCAACCCACCCCCAAGCAGCTCTAACTGGTAGCAAGTGCTGCCTTGTGGGGTTGTGTCAGCCACCTGGGGCTGTCCTCTCCAGAGGGCCACACAGAGTAAGGCCATTCCCTCTTCCAGCCACCAGTCCTTCAGAGCCCCAGGCCCCGCCTCCCTCTCTCCTCCTGAGTCAGCAGCCCCAGGCCTGCCATGCTGTGGTCTCCAGTTCCCTCCCCTCTTGGGTCCCTTTGTTCTCTGAACAGCTCCATTTGTCAGGGTCCCTCTGTTTCAGATCAAATTGTGGTTCCAGGTACATAGGGTCTTATACCTTATTCTAAAGGCAATACCTTCATTGATGTGGACTCAGATCACATTTATGTTTTTGGAAATGACTAAACCAAGCTTCTTGCCACAGAACTGCATTTTCACAGGTCTTGTTCTTATACATTTGCATTTGGAGGACATTTGCTCGTCCTGATCAATTTTGTTTCTCCTCCAAATTCTCCTAGTGGCCTCTGATACAAGAAACCATCCCAGGCCCTGTAATTGCCATGATCCTCTGGCTTAAAACCTGTCACCAGCTTGATGATTAGAGTCGTTTATCTCCATGGGGAGAAAACAGCAAGACTTGCTGTGCCTTTTCAGTCTGGTCTCTTGCAGGAACATTGGTGGAATCAGGGCCCCGCCATAGTTTGTGGAAGTTGCTTCCAGCTTGAGGAATAATAGAACCAGGTGCTGTTCTTGAAATTCGAAGTCGCTCTGTGATTGTATTGGATGCACCTGTGGTCAGGTTTGGGGAGCAGGCTGAGATATGCGCACTTGTGCAATCCACCAGGCCTTCCCAGCCTCCTCCCTGCAGAGCACAGATTGTGCGCAGACCCAGGCCACGCTGTTGGCCATGTCCTGTCCAGCTGGCCCTTCCTGTTCAGGCTGTCAGCACTTCAGCAATGCTGGGTCCCGGGGAGCCTGGTGCAGGGGGTGCAGCACTCAGCAAGGCATGTCCTCAAGTCCCGGGGCAGGTGAGCCTGTCCCCCGGGAGCCAGGAAGCTGGAAAGCCACGGCAGCAGGGGCTTCACTGAGCACCCACCGCACGAGGGCCGCTTGACCATCATTTCCCAATTTAATTCTGACAGCTATTCCATGGGGTAGACTTCAGCATTGCCACTTTCTGCATTAGAAGACTGAGTCTCAGAGAGGAGCCCTCACCTGCCCAGTCACTCAGCAAGTAGGCGGCAGAGCCAGGAATCAGACTCTAAGTCTCCCAGTCTTTTCTACCTTCCGTCCTCGGGGCACAGGTACCATGTGGCAGTCACAGTGGTACTGGCTTATGGCCCAGGAGTTGGACTGTGGGTGGTCGTGCCTAGAGGAGGCTGCAGCCTTTGGACTGAGGTGTCAGTCACAGCACTGGTGCTCTGCACTGTTTTCCTTCTACCCTGAGGGCAGAGTGAACAGACTGGGACTTTGTGCTCCTGCTCTCTGCACCCCTTCTAGCTCTGGGGTGCTGGGACGCTGTGCATTTAGGTCTGGGGCTATAGGTGAGAGACCTACAGAGCTGTGCACTCAGTTTCACTGCATTCTCCTCTAACTTCCAGGGAGTTATGGACCATGGGCTAGACCCACAGAAGCTCCTTCATGAATGGATGGAAGGCTGGAGGACAGATGGACGGATGGATGGATGGATGGAAGAATGGATGGAAGGAAGGATAGATAGATGGACGGAAGGGTGCAAGGAAGGGAGGAAGAAAAGATAGAAGAATGGAAAGCTGGAGGTTGGAAGGAAGAAAAGAGGAAGGGAGGGTGGGAGGGAAGGAAAGAGGGAGGAAATGAAGTAGGGAAGGAGGGAAAGAAGCTTGGAGAGGCTCTCGCAGTCTCCCAGTGCCCGCAGCTGAAACTTTGAGGCCAGGAGGTCACTTTGTGTTTTCTTCCTGCCTATGGCTGAATCCTGCCTGCCCCTCCCGCTCCCCTAGTCTCTGTGACAAAGCACCCTCCACACAGGCTTCTCTGGGTGCCCTCCAGGTTGAGCTGGGTTCTGATGGAATTGCTCAGGTCCAGAAAACAAGGGCCCAGGTTTACAGTCATGTGGACAGACAGAAGTGGTGAAAAATTCTCACACATGGGAAATGCTGCCATCCAAAGGACCACTTCAATGGCCCTGCCACCAGGAAACCTGCACCAGGCCCCTAAGGAGCCGTCTCTGTCCCCAGAGTTCCACGGCCCTTAATCCCCACCCCTGCCCGTCTCAGTGGGTCTCCCAATTCCAACTCAATTCAGCCATCATGCACAAGAACTGGACCAGGGACTCAGCACCAGTGTGGGTGGTGGGAGATGGATGGAGACCACCCTCCCTCCTGGCACAGTGAGGAAGAAGACAGGACAGGGCCTCTGGGGCAGAGTCCTAATCCTGCATCCTCTACTTACTGTTGTGTGAGCTTCTATGAGTTACTTAACCTGTCTGAGTCTCAGCTTCCTCATCTGTGAGGTGGGGTCATAAAAGCCCTATTTCACAGGACAGTGATGAGGATGGAACACGATCTCATGTGAAGCATTCAGCACAGTGAAACACTCAGGCCCACCACCGATGCCCCGGTGACAAGGGCGTAAGTGGAGACTCTTTGGGAGCATAGAAAGGGACTAAAGCCAGCGTGGGGGAAGCCAAGATGAGGCTTCCTTGTTTTGTAGGTTGTTCCTTTGACTGTCTCCCACTATACTGGGATTAGGAATGAATGTGTGTGACACACTCTCACTGTCCCCCAAGCCCTGGCACCTAGCATAGAGAAGACATGAGCAAATGTTTGTGGAAGTGACATAAATCTAGGGTGACCAGTTCATCCCAGTTTGCCTAGGACTGCCCCAGGTTTAGTACCACAAGTCCTGCATCCCAGGAAACCCCTCAGTTGTGGACAAACCCTGCTAAACCTGGCTCTGGTCCTGGCCCTGGTGATCACTAGCTGGATGACCTTGTGCCAGGCCTTGCCACTCTATGGACCTTGGTTTCCCCATCTGCCCTGCCCAGCTGAGCCATCCATGCTTCTATGCTCTGCCGAGTGGTCAGTGCCCAGGTCCTCGCATCAAAGCCCTTGTCAGCTTGGATGGGGAATGACCTAGGTAGTCCCTGAGCCAGAAGTGTCAGGGCCTGGTGCCCGGTCCTAAGGGCTAGAAGCCGGCCCTAGCTGGCCTGGCCACATGTGCCCAGCTCTGGAGCCTAAGGGCAGAGCAGATGTGTTAGTTTCCTGGGCTGACATAACAAAGCACATAAACTAGGTAGCTTAGAACAGCAGAAATGTATTCTCTTACAGTTCTGGAGGCCAGAGGCCAAAATCAAGGTTGGAAGGGCCATGCTCCCTCCAAAGGCTCTAGGGGAGGATCCTTCTTTGCCTCTTCCAGATTCTGATGGCCATAGGCACTCCTTGGCTAGTGGCCGCATCACTCCCATCTCTGTCTCCGTTGTCACATGGCTACCTACCCAGTGTGTGTCCAAATTTCCCTCTTTTTATAAAAATACCAGCCCACCTAATCCATGTGACCTCATCCCCATTTGATTCCATCCATAGCAAAGACCCTATCTCCAAATAAGTTCCCATTCATAGGCGCTGGGGGGTTTAGGACATGAACATAACTTTTTTTTTTTTTCTATTTTTGGCTGCATTGGGTCTTCGTTGCTGCGCATGGGCTTCCTCTAGTTGTGGCGAGTGGGGGCTACTCTTCGTTGTGGTGCGTGGGCTTCTCTTGTTGTGGAGCACGGGCTCTAGGCCTGTGGGCTTCAGTAGTTGTAGCAGTTGGCTTCAGTAGGCTTCAGCAGTTGTGGCTTGCAGGCTCTAGAGCACAGGCTCAGTAGTTTTGGCACGCGGGCTTAGTTGCTCCGCGTCATATGGGATCTTCCCGGACCAGGGATCGAACCTGTGTCCCCTGCATTGGCAGGCGGATTCTTAACCACTGCACCACCAGGGAAGTCCTTGAACATAATTTTTTGAGGGACAGAGTTCAACCCACAACACAAGGTAGACCCAGCTGGTTCCCCAAGAGTAGTCTGAGCTGTCACCAGTTGGACTCCTTTCTCTAGGGGTTAGCAGGTATGGAACAAGGAGGGAGAAACAAGACATCTGACAGTGAAACACAGAGACCCCATCCTTCTCCAGCTGAGCGCATAAGCCTGTCCCTTCAGGAACCAGAGTAGGGATGCTTTCAGCCTTACCATAGTGCAGCAGGATCAGATCTTTAGCATCAAGAAAGACATAGAATGGCAAATTGTTAAATGTATATTTTTAAAAGAGGCCACAGAATTTCACAGCAGATAATTCACATTCCATTAGCATATTTTTTGATTCATAAAACAAAAACTTTTTAAAAAATTTTTTTTCTATTTCAGTATATTTATTCTTTTCTAAAATTTTTATCTTATATTTAACAGTGTGCTCGGCACACACCAGTCCTCCTGGGGCACATGAGTCAGGAGACCTAAGTCTGTGGACCCCTGAACTCTGGGGAGAAGCTCCCACTGGCCTTTCCCAACAGACGATGGGAGAAACGTTCAAAGGCCACTGAAACTATGCATCTTTCACCCAGCCCCAATAGGAGGGGGAATGGCATTGTATACAGGAGGAGCTCAATCAGCACTGCACTGGGGTCTGATGGGACCTGGGAAGAAACAGTCTGGCCCCAGTTTGTGCCTCCTTTCTTTGTGGTTTCCACATTGCTCCCCATGGTACACACTAAGTAGCCTATGGCCCATGAAGCCCTGAGGCTGGCCAGCCTTGCCCAGGTGGGAAGTCTCTCCCACCTTCTGCATCCTGGTGTTGTATCTGAGGTCCCCGGGGCAGGTGGCTGCTGGCAACGCTGCCTCGCTCCTGTGCAGCCACTGTGGGGAGGCCAGCTGAGGGCTGATCTGCACCCTGTCCCTTCCAGATCGTCATCCCCTTCTTCAGCCTGCTCATCAAAGACATCTACTTCCTAAACGAAGGCTGTGCCAACCGCCTCCCCAATGGACACGTCAACTTTGAGGTAGGGTCCAGGGGCCTTGGAGGGCCTGCCACCTAGTTAAGCAGGCTGATAAAAGCTCCCAGAGCAGGAGTTCTGGCCCCGAATGGTGGGATTAAAGGAGGACTCTGAGGCAGAGTGCAGCAGTTTGCAGCCAACATCAGAGTGGGATTATTGGGGTCTCCCCACATCTTCCATAGGAAGAGACTGAGGCTCATGAAGACATTGACCCCCGCTCTGTGCAGGCCTCGTGTCTAGCACAGGTGAAGTGGCATCATTTTCAGTCCTTAAGGAGCACCAGGCTGGCGAGAAAGACAGCCCTGCAGACCCACAGTGACAACTGACGCGGTGCTGTGACAGGAGCTGCACAGGGGCACAGTTCACGGTCAGGAGAGGCCTCCCAAAGGAGGAGCCCTTAGCAACAGGAGGAAGTGTCAGGCAGAGTGGGAAGAAGGAGAGAAAGACTTCCTCTCCCTCTGCAGACACTCATCACTGTCAGCTCAAGTGTTCCCTCCTCCAGGAAGTTCCCCTTGACCTCACAGGAGGAGAGAGGCCGCTTCTATAGCGGGCTATTATCCCTCAGTCACAGCACCCAAGTCCCCAAGCTCTTTAGAAGCAAGGCCAGGCTGATCCACTCCATGTCTCGACCCCACATACAGGCTTACCCAGCATGTACGTCTTGAAGTGGCTGGTGGGCTAGGCATAGGGAGGGGGAGGAATGGGGCCCACGAGCCCCAAGGGCACAGGACAGTGACAGCAGACGGTCACTGAGTCAGACAGAGCATGCCATGAGCAGTGGTACCCCCCAATCCACAGGAAAGAAGGGGCTCTTCTCCTGCGAGAGGGCCAGCCCTACCCTAGTGCTTGCCCCACTCAGCATCCAACTCCAAGGGGCAGCAGTCCTGGGCCAGCCCCTTGCTCTGTCCAAGTCTCAGTCTCTCCCTCTGTGAAACAGGGCTGCCACCATGACCACACAGAGTGGCTAGGAGGAGTGGACATGCCGCATGGCCCGCCAAAGGCTCTGCACGTGTCTCCTGCTGACAGGGCCCACAGTGAACGCCTGGGCCCTTTGGCCTGGAGCTGCCTCTGCTGTGGGGCCTCACATGGACACCCCAGCAGACCTTCACATGCTGCCCACAGGCCTGGTTACCCCTAGGGGCCGGCATAGCTGGAGGAAGCCCAGTCCAGCAGGTTGCCTGGGCTCTGCATCCCAGGGGGCAGTCCAGGCTGGAGGCGATATGGAAGAGGCTGGGCTTGGGAGAGACTGCAGGGGCCAAGGGGGCCTGCGAGCTCACTCTCCAGGTGATCCCAACGCACAATCTGTCTCTTGCCTTTCTTGAATTGGTCCTCAGAATCAAGGCCTGGGCGGAAGGATGGGCGGGCGAGCAGTGAGGGGCAAGAAGGCAGGGTGTTCATGTGGCCCCAGGTCCCGGGGCATGAGCAGTGGGGACTGGGGGCAGACACCAAGGCTGATCAAAGAATGCCACAGAGTGAGGTTCTCACCCAGTCACAGCTTTGTATTTAAAATCCTGCTTTAAGTTAGCAGTTTTTAAAATCTTAAATAAATGTACTTAAATTTTACTCAATTAAAATTCTACTTAAATGAATTAAATTTTACTTAAATACATTTATTTAAATGTATTTGCCTCATTCTCTACATAAACAAACTTGCTGTAAGTAGGGATATATCGCTTGCCATTAGTTGAGATAACCACAAAAATAAACAGAATGAAACTAAAGTAATAGTCACCTTTAGCTAAATGCACTGCCTGCTGATGGCATAGCCCAAGGCTGCTCTCTCGCCATGACAAGGGGGACAGGTGAACCCTAGGTGCTGGGCATGGCAAATTCTTCAGAGAGAGTGAAGAGATGTGACAAACGTCCGGATTTCCTGATGGGTGATTCCGTCACTTTTCTGCCCCATGTCCCACCTTGCCCACCCTAGAGGCAGGCCTCACTGGGGATGACGAGAGACACCAGGCCAGGGCCGGCCCCACTGTCACAGGTGACCTCCAGGCACTCAGGGTGCATCGTTTTGTGTCTCTGTGTCCCTGGCAGAAATTTCTGGAGCTGGCCAAGCAAGTAGGAGAGTTCATCACATGGAAACAAGTGGAGTGTCCCTTCGAGCAAGACCCCAGCATCACCCACTACCTGCACACTGCTCCCATCTTCAGCGAGGATGGTAAGGTGGCCCCATGGCCTCCCTGACCCCCAGCCACAGAACTCGTGGGTGGTCTCTTGGTCACATCACCATTCAGGGCCCCTGCTCTGAGCAGGGATGCACCACATGTGTGCTAGTTCTGCGAGGAAGCAGGGAAGTCTGCATCCCCCAACTGAATAGTTGCTACCCCCAGAGCACAGGACAGGGTCTGAGGAGCTGCAGGTTGGGCCCCAAGGCCAGGCTTCCCCCAGGCACAGTTTGGATGCCGTTGGACATTGTGAATCTGAACGATGTCTGACCCTAATTTCCTCAACAGGAAAGTGGGCATGATGATAAAAACAGCCCTTCCAGGACTCATGTGGGGGTGGCAAAGCACTAGGCTGACCGTGGGTCTTTCCACAACTGGTGTGTGCATGCGCATGTTTGCGTGTGTGAGTGTGTACCTGTGTATGTGTGTGTGTTCATGTGTAATACACACCAGCATGAAATGAGGCACCCTTTCTCCAGAGCACTGTTGATGTCTGTCCCCTTAAATAGTCAGTATTTCCATCCGATCATTTGTCAGACACAACAGATTTGCTTATGAATTTGCTAAATGAGCATACTCCTGGAGCTCCCTCCTCCAGAAGAGAAAGTGCTGGAGAAGCAAACAGTCATCTGGCTGAGTTGATGGGCCCTGTGGGGAGCAGAGTGGCCCCATGGTTAGCTGCTCTCTGGAGGCAGGATGCCCTGGTACCACCCTGGGAGAACGCTGCTCGGCACACAGGAGGCCTGGCTCCTTGTCATGGCAGGCATTTTACACAGGGACCCACACCCATGCTCACGAAAACATTTTCTGCCAAAAATAAAAAACTAGGGGGAAGGACTTTTTAATGACTTGCATCTGAATCGTTAATACTTTCAATTTTGCCGTTTTATTTTTTATATTTTGGAGCCAGTAATTTTGGGGGCTCTCATCCATATCTAGAGTCTCCCCTACCCCACATACATGAGAAGCTCAGCAGCCTGATGGATAAACCAGTCTGGCTGCTCCCACCCCAGAAGCTGTGTTACCCTGGGCAGCTTTCTCACCCTCTCTAAGCCTCACCTACTGCATCTATAAAGGGTAGGTAATGAGGTAATGTGAGAAACTACTTCCCAGGGCCATGGTGAGAGTTAATTGATGTGACACAAGCAAAGCCCACAGGACTGCACTCAATCAATACTAGTTGTATTAGTTTCTTATTGGTGCTGTGGCAAATCACCACAAATTTGGTACCTCAGAATAACATAAATTGATCATCTTATGATTATAGAAGTTAGCAAGTCTGAAATCAGTTCCACTGGGCTAAAATAGAGGTGTTGGCAGAGCTGGTTATTTCTGGAGGCTCTGGTGGGAGAATCCATTTCCTGGCCTTTTATGACTTCTAATGGCCGCCTGAATTCCTTGGCTTGTGGCCCCTTCTTCCATCTTCTAAGTACATTACTCCAGCCTCTGCTTCCACCATCATATTGCCTTCTGTAGTCGTCTCCCCCTTTCTCTCTTATAAGGACACCTGTGATTGCATTTAGGGCCCACCCAGATAATCTCCTCATCTCCAGATCCTTAACTAAATCACATCTGCGAAGTCCCAAAAGGGCATATTCAGGGGATTAGGACCTAAATATCTCTGGGACCCATTATTCAACCTACTACACTAGTTATTATGATGACTGTTGTCATTACCCAGTGGAACTTGGGCAATAAAATGTGTCAAAGGCACATTAGGAGAGAGGTGGGGAGAGTCTAGAGGCAGGAAGGGCAGAGGTGGGGTGGGGGCATTTCATTCACTCCTTCAGTCAACAATACTTCTAGAGAGTCTGCTGTGTGCCAGTCAGACAGACTGCTATGAACTTGCAAATAAAATCCCGGCCCTTCTGGAATACCCTTAGAGAGAAGCACCTTCTCTTTTGACCCTCTCTTCTTCCTATCCTTCCCTCTACCCCCTCCCAAAGAGCTGAGAAATTTAAGAGAAGGGACCTAAGATGTATTGGGTCCCAACTGGGATGATAAAAGCCTCTGACAAAAGCCTGGCCCTGCCCTCAGCTCCATCAGACGTCCCCTGACAGGGCATGCTGGCAATCCAGTCAGTCTCAGGCTCCCTGAAACAAGTGAAAATATAGAAAATCTCAGCAGAGAAACAGGAGATATAAGGAAGAACCAAAAGGAAATTTTAGAACTGAAAAGTGCAATAACTAAAATAAAAAACTGAACAGATGGGTTCAACAGCATAATGGAGAGGACAGAGGAAAGAATCAGTGAGCTGGAAGATAAAACAATAGAAATTATACAATCCGAACAACAGAGAAAAAAATAGACTGTACCAGAGCCCCAGGGACCAGTGGGACTATAACAAAAGATCTAACACTCATGTCATCAGAGTCTGGGAAGGAGAGGACAAATTGGGTATGGTTGAAAAGTACTTGAAGAAGTAATGCCTGGAAATTCCCCAAATGTGGAAAAGACATAAACCTACAGATTCAAGGAGTTGAGTGAATCCCAAACAGGATAAACCCAAAGAAACCCATACCAAGACTCATCATAGTCAAACTTCTGGCAACTAAAGAAAAAGAAACAAATCTTGTAAACACTGAGAGAGAAATGATACTTTACCTATAGGAGAAAAACAATTCAAATGACATCAGGTTCCCCATCAGAAACCATAGCCAGAGGCAGTGGCACATTTTTCAAGTGCTGAAAGAAAACAACTGCCAACCCATAATTCTATATCCAGTGAAAATATCCTTTAGGAATTTACTGTAGATAAGTCAAAATGGAATTCTAAAAACTGTTCAGGTAACCCACAGAAAGAGAAGAAAAACAAAACACAGAACAAATAGAAAATAATAAATAAGTAAATAAATAAATAGGCAGACTTAAGCTCTAACATATCAATACTTATATTGAATGTAAGTGTTCCAAATACACCAAGTAAAAGACAGAGACTGGCAGAGTAAATTAAAAATGTGACCCAACTATATGCTACCTACATGAAACTCATTTCAAATATAATGATATAGACAGGTTAAAAAATAAAAGGATGGGGACACATTAATCAAAAGAAAGCAGAAATGGCAATAATAATATCAGATAAAGTATACTTCAGAGGAAAGAAAATTTCCAGAGGCAGAGAGGGACATTATGTAATGACAAAATTGTCAGTCTCCCAAGAAGATATAGCAATCCTAAATGTGTATCTACCAAACAACAGAGTTGCAATATTTATGAAGCAAAACCCAATAGAACTGAAAGGAGAAATAAATAGATCCACAATTATAGTTTAGAGATTTCAACACCCTCTCTTAACAATTAATATAACAACTAGACAGAAAATCAGCAAAGACATAGCAGAACTCACCAATACCATCAAACAACAGGATCTAATAGACATTTATAGAACATTCCATACAACTACAGCAGAATACACATTTTTTTCATTTGCCCACAGAACATATACCAAGATAGACCATATCCTAAGTGCAACAAATTAAAGTAATTGAAATCATACAGCATGTGTTCTCTGATCACAGTGGAATCAAGCTAGAAATCAATAACATAAGATAACAGAAAAATCTCCAAACACTTATCATCTAAACAACACAATTCTAAATAATCCATGAGTTAAGAAGTCTCAGGAAATTTTTTTAAAAATTGAACTAAATGAAAATGCTATCAAAATTTGCAGGGTGCAGCTAAAGCAGGGCTGAGAGGGAATTTTACAGCATGTAATGCATACATTAGAAAAAAAGGAAACACCTCAAATCAATCATCTAAGTTCCCACCCCCAGAACCTAGAAAAAGAGGAGCAAAATAAACCAGAAGTCAGCAGAAAGAAGGAAATAAGAGCACAAGAGAGCAGAAATCAATGAAACAGAAAACAGAACATTTTTTAAAAGTTAATTGAAGAGCTGGTTCTTTGAAAAGCACAATAAAATTTCCATCCTCTAGCAAAGAACTTCTTGACAAAGAAAAAGAGAGAGAAGATAGAAACTACTAGTATCGGGAATGAAACAGAGTATCACTACAGACTCTGCCAACATCAAAAGACTTGTAAGAAAATACTATGAACAACTCTATGCATGTAAACTTGACAATTTAGATGCAATGGACCAATTGTTCAAAAAACACGAACTGCCACAACTCAACATAAAATAGATAATTTGAATAGCCCTATAGCTATTAGGGAAATTGAATTTTTCATTTAAAAACATCCCAAAATGAGATGTCTGAGCCCAGATAGTTACACTAGAGAATTCTACCAAATATTTAATGAAGTAACACCAACTCTGCACAATCTCCTTCAGAAAAAAGAAGAGGAGGGAACTTCCCAGTTTATTTTATGAAGCTAGTATTATCATGATATCAAAACTGGACAAAGACAGTACAGATAATACACTCTACCCAGATAATCCCTCATGAATATAGATGCAAAAAATCCTTAAGAAAAAATTAGCTAGTATAATTCAGCAAAATATAAAGATAATCATATATCATGACCGAGTGGCCTTATTCCAGAAATGCAAGGCTATTCAATATTTAAAAATCAGCCAATATAATCCACCATATTAACAGGTCAAAGAACAAAAAAAAACTAGATTGTGTCAATCAGTGGAGAAAAAGCATTTGACAAATTTCAACACCCGTGCATGGTAAAAACGCTCAGAAAAATAAGAATAGAAGGGAATTTACCAACTTGATAAATTGCATCTACAAAAACCCTTCAGCTAACATCATATTTAATGGTGAAAGATGGAATGCTTTCCCACTAAGATTGGTAACAACTCAAGGATGTCTACTCTCACCACTCTTATTCGACATTGGTGGAAGACCTAGTCAGTGCAATAAGACAAGAAAAGGAATAAAAGACATACATATCAGAAAGGAATTAACACTGCCCCCCTATTTGCAGATGTAAAAAATCCCAAGGGATCCATAAAAACTCCTAGAAAAAAATGAGTTCAGCAAGCATCACAGAATACAAAATAAACAAGCAAAAATCATTTTATTTTCATGTACTCACAATGAATGTGAGTTCACTGAAATTAAAAATACAATACCATTTACAATCAATCAAAAAAGAAATGCTTAGGTATAAATCTAACACAACATGTATAGAATTTGTATGCTAAAAACTACACAATGCTGATGAAAGAAATCAAAGATCTAAATAAATGGAGAGACATGACATTCATAAATTGGAAGACTCCAACATAGCAAAGATATCAGTTCTCCTTTCCAAATTTCAGGACAGATTTAATGCAATTCCTATCAAAATTCCAGGAAGAATTTTTATAGATGCAGACAAAATTATTCTAAAGTTTATATGAAAATGCAAAGGAACTAAAATAGCTGAAACAAGTTTGAAAAAGAAGAATGAAACAGGAGGAATCACTCTACCCAATATTAAGGCCAATATAGCTTGAATAGCTACAGTATTCAAGACAGTGTGGTGTTTGCAGGACAGACACATAGATCAATATAACAGAATAGAGGACCCCTAAAGAGACCCACACAAATATGCCCAGTGATTCTTGACAAAGGTGCAAAAGCAATTCAGTGGAGGAAAGATAGTCTTTGCAACAAATGGTGCAGGTGCATTTGGACATCCATAGGGCAAAAAATGAACTTCAACCTAAGTCTCACACTTTATACAAAAATAAACTCAAAATAGATCACAGGCTTGAATGTAAAATGTAAAACTATAAAACTTTTAGTAAAAAAGAAGCAAGAGAAAATCTTCAGGATGTAGAACCAGACAAAGAGTTTCTTATAAAATTAAGTATGCAACTACTATGTGACTCAGCAATTACAGTCTTGGGTATATATTTATTCCAGAGAAATGAATTTACATGTTTGCACAAAAACTCATACACCAATGTTTACAGAAGCTTAATTTGTCACAGCCAAACACTGGAAACAATACAGATGTCCTTCAGTGGGTGAATGGTTAAACAAAGTATGGTATGGAATACTATTCAGCAACAAAATGCAATGAACCACACTGACACACACTACAGCATGGATGAATCTCTAGAGAATGACAGTGTGAAAAGAATCAATCTCAAAAGGTTACATACTGTGTGATTCCATTTATATCACATTCTTGAAATGACAAAATATAGACACAGGGAACAGATTAGTAGTGGCCAGGGGTTAAGAGAGGTGTGGGGATGGGAGGGAAGTGTGTGTGGCTATAAAAGGGTAGCATGAGGGATCTTTGTGGTGATGGAATGTTCTATATCTTGACTGTGTCGGCGCCAATATCCTGGTGATGATCCTGTCCTATAGTCTGGCAAGGGGTTACCATTGGGGGAAACTGGGTAAAAGATACACAGATCTCCCTGTATTATTTCTTACAATTGCTTGTGAATCTGCAGTTACCTCCCAACAACAATTTAATTTAAAAACAAAAAGCAGGTGAAACTCTGGGTGTAGAAGAGGTTATTGTCATGGCTCATAAATGCATAATATCACTTCATTTTCTGACTAGGTCTTTATTTGGCTTCTTATGAAAGTGAGAGCCCAGAGAACCAAACAGAAAAAGAGAGGTGGAAATCTCTAAGGTGAGTCTCTGTGCCAAGACAAGTGTGGGAGGCAGGTGGAGGGAGCGGGTGGGGCGCTTGGGGCCAAGACAGAGTGGAGGGACTTCATCTACACCCGGTTGTCAGCCTCCTGGGAGCCCCTCCGTGGGGAGGGGCAGGTCAAACCAGGGTCTTAGAGGCAGGGAAGGAACTTAAGTGCTGGGGTAGGGAGAAGAGGCTGGAACCACGACCCCTCACGACTGGAGGCTGCCCCATGGGCAGCTGAGATGTGTGCCTCAGGGCCTGGAACACCAGTCCATACTCTTATGCCAGAAAGTGAGACACACACCACCTCCTGCTTGTTCGGCCTGTTAGCACAGCCGAGCGGAGGTTGGAAATGATAGGCAGCAGCGGGCTCTAAGGACTGAGCCAAGAGGATTGCGCACGCCCCTCTGGGGTGGGGGGCTGGACGAGAGTATAACCACAGGCCGAGCCAGCGGGCTCTCACCACCCTCGCTCGGCATGTTTAAATCTGCAGGTCTTCTATTCTGGGGAAGACGTGAAAAGCACTGAGCTGGAGGAGGATGGGGAGGAGGAGGAGGAGAGGAAGCCAGCAGAAGCCTTCTGCCACCCTGCCCCAGCCAGCCCAGTGGGAGGAGGAGGCATTGGTGCCTCGCTGCTTTGCAAACCGTGACCCTGTGGCCTGGTGCCCGTCACAGTGACCACACAGCACAGGAGACCTTTCTCCACCTTTTGTGGAACCTCAGCCCTGGAAGGGCCCAGAGCCTCCAAACACAGGGGTGGCACGTGCCTCAGGGGCCCTGCCTTCAGGACAGTGGTGCTCACATTGTTGGTCAGTCTGTCTGTCCTCGGCGATGACCCAAGGGGTCGGGTGACTGCAGTGTCACTCCTGAGAGTGGGTGACTCGTGCCATGGAGACAGACACCCAGTCCGTCTCCAGGTGGCCTGGGAGCCTCTGTATCTCCAGCGAGCACCACCATGACGTGGGAAGGGCCAGAGCCCACCAGTGGCCCCTGCCATTCTACTGATGGACCTAACCCTGCCCCTTGAGATGGGCTGGTTTCTGCAGCCCCGTGCACCCCCTCTCTGCATCCTGCTGGTATCGGGATAGCTTTCTGGTGACCGCTATGATGCTGGTCAGCAGGACAAATTTGAGTCACGGACTTGACAGTGTGTACAGTACATTGTAAATTTTAGAGTTGGTATAAACACGTTGGTATACCCTGCGTATCCACATCCACTTCATGTCTCTCACCCGCGGGCTTCTGCCAAGATGCAGGGCAGTTTCCCAGCTCAGGCCCAGGAACGCTGTGACCACAGGTCAGGAGGGGGACTTGGTGGCCATTTCTACTCCGTAGACCCCATGTCCTGCTAAAAGGAGCTGGTGTGCAGTAGATGCTAGGTAAGCTCCGGTGAATGGGTACCGACAGCCTTGTGTGAGGCCAGATGTCTCTCTTGTTTGGGCAAGGAGGGATGAATCCAGGGAGGACCCTCAGCCCACCATGAAGCTCCTCCCCTGGGGCTCTCACCCAGCTCTTCACACACTGAGCCAAGTTTCTGGGCCAGGAAGCGGAGGGGCTGTGGAACTGCTGAGCCCCTACCTGGCAAGTGACCAGGTCACCCAGCCAAGAAGTCAGGGAGCGGGATGTACACCCCCATTCCTGGCCAGGGCCTGAGGGCAGAGTGATGTGTTGAAGGTGCACTGATGCATCCTGGCCAGCTCCTGACCATGTCAGGGCTCTCAGAGTCTAGGCCCCCTTCAGCTAGAACCTGACACCGCTGTCCTGGCAGTGTGGCCTTGGGTCCCACCTGAGGGACAGGCAGAGACAAAGCAACCAGCACCCCAGGTGCCTCCCCCAACTTGAGGAATTCTGCCTGATGAACCCAGGACCTCAGCAAGGACCCAGAAGGGCCCTGCAGCCTGACAGAGGCATGGGAACACTGCACGTTAGGGTTGAATGGGATCTGCTCTGCACCAGACCAGCCCACCCCTTTTCATCTGAGACCCTAGAGAGGGTGAGTAGTGGAGTGGGTAGCAGAGCAGGAACTGGGCTTCAGCCAAGCCCAGGCTCCCACCCTGCCTCACACCATATCTAGCTCCCCAAAGGGGTGGGGGTGGGGTCCTGGTGCCAAACCCAAGGAGTCCTGAGGGGTTCCAGGAGCTGACTAGAAGCACCTCCTGATCCCCTCGTCCCTACCCAACACACTCCCTTGGTGTCTGGGGCAACATTAGACAAGACCCCTACAAACATCAGCAGGGACTGTCCCTGCGTCCTGGTCACACTGAGCGCTGCCTGTCAGGAGCAGGGGCAAGTGGCACAGAAGGGGTTAGTGGCCTTGGAGACATGTGATGGCCGGTCCAGGGCTGATGCCCATGGAGCTCTGGGAGGCCTGCCCGGGGAGGAGGAGGTTATATCCTTCGCCAGCCACAGGGAGACAGGACACTCTGGAGGGGGTTCCCAGTCTACGCATGGGCCCCGACCTTGCCGGTCACCTGGCTCCAGCTCCCTACTCCTGAGCAACTCAGTGCAGGGACCTACGAGGAAACCCCAGAATGCTGAGCTTCAGGAAGCAGCAGGTGAGGTCAAGGGGCTGGGGGCAGCTGGCCACAGTGTCCCCCCTGCCTCATGCAATCCCTCACCCAGGCCCAGGATCCCAGCTCTCTTCAAGGCCAGATCCCAAATTCCTCAGCTCAGCCATACCCCTCGCAGTCCTCTCCATCTCATACTGGGAGATTGCAGCAGCCTCCTCCAGGCTGTGGGGAACATGAAGAAAGGATGTTGGAGAAGCAGTACAGGGCCCGCAGCTGAAACTCTGGAGGTTAGGTGGGAGGCAGGTCAAGCATGTCACTGCTGATAGAGGCCCACCCCCAAGGCCTGAGGCTATTTCCTATTTCCTAGTTCTGTGGCCTTGCAATTGCTCTTCCCACTGCCTGGCATGCTGTTCCTGAGCTTGTTGATCTAGTCAGAGCTGCAACCTCAGCTGCAAGTTCCCCCTTCTAGGGAGGGGTTCCTGACATGCAGCCCCCTCACCCACATCTGCTCCCTCTAGCCTGCAAGCCCCTCAGTGGCCCAGTGCAGAATAGGTGTCAGGTGAGGATGGTGGTGTGAGGCCTGGGCTCATCCCCAGCTGGGAGAGGGTCCAGGGAAGGAGGGAAGGAGGCAGCCCATGGCCAGCCCCACAGAGATCACAGGGCCAAGGGGACTCAAGCTGAGTGCGTTTGTGCCTTAGATTCATCCCAGGGGCCCTGCTCCCCGCCTCACTGAGCACCCACTTGGTACCAAGCCCCAGGTGCCCAGGCCAGGAGGAGGGCCTTCTCTCAGTAACTCCGCAGATGGGGATCTTGGTGCCCTTTCTCCAGGTGCAGCCTCGGAGCCCAGAGAGGGATGGTGCCCTGCTCACAGTCATTTGGATGGTTCCTTAGTCACATCCAGGACTCCAGGCCCTTCCCTGTAGAGGCCCTTTTGTCCTCCTGCCATCCTGGCCTCAGTCCCTATGGCCAGGTCAGATGGCCCACAGGGGATGCAGCAGTTGGAGCCTATTCCTGGGGGGCAGGTGTCAGCCACACAGGTGGTGCCCAAGAGTGATGCCCGTGAGGCCAAGTTTGGTGCCAGGTGACACAGATCCCTGCCACACAGCAGGTTTGGGGCCGCCCAGCTGAGCCACACAGCAGGCACTTGGGCCTCAGGGCTCCGGGGCGACCAGCAGCCCCACTGTGCACAGGAGGTCAGGGAAGGGCCATGGCTATAGTCTCTCTTTTGTTGTCTAGCACTTTTTCTCTGAGCCCTCCAGGGAAGGAACGGGGTGGTTAGGACAGGAAGATGTCCCTGTCTGGGGTTTGCCTCAGAGACCCCTGGGCCTGGCTGGGGTCTCAATTCATCTCATATGGGCGATCTGTGGGTCCTCTGAAGCCCCTGCCCCCTACATTGCTTCCCCACCCGCCCTAGTTTCTTGGGGCGGGTGTCTCCATTGTGGCCAGTGACCAGTGACTTATCCCAGGAACTCAGCCACATCCAGGCTTCTGTGGAGGCCTGTCTATCCACCTGACAGCCCTCCAGGGCAGGACCCCAGACAACCCCAGGGTGGTTCTCAAAGGTGTGTCCAAAGTTCTCCCAGAACACCACAGACCCTAACAACTCAGAGACAGACAGCCACCAGTGTGGCCCCTCGTCCTTCAGATGCCGCAGGCAGGTATCAGACCTCAGGGCACTGCATCCCCCACGCTGCAGGGCTCATATGAGGTTCCCAAGGAAGGGGCACCCCACCCACAGCACGCCCAAGCAGTGCCCTCCCCAGTCTCTAACTCTTGACCACTGATACACCCCATCCATGAGTCAAGGGAGCAGGGAGCCAGATAACTCAGTCAAGAGCCACAGTCGGGGTGTGCCTCAGCTGGAAGCTCCATTTCACCCCAAAACTGAAATGCTTCCATCATGGGTGCTAAGCCCCAGACCTGGCACTTTATATACAGCCTGACACATCCCACGAGATAGGTGCTATCACCATCCCCCTTGCCGAGTGACAAAACGGAGGCTCAGAAAGGCAAAGCCATTGCCCAAGGACACCCAGCTTGCAGGGACAGAGCCTGGGCCTACCAGGGTCCATTGTCCAGGGACAGAGCCTGGGCCTACCAGGGTCCATTGTCCAGGGACAGAGCCTGGGCCTACCAGGGTCCATTGTCCAGGGACAGAGCCTGGGCCTACCAGGGTCCATTGTCCAGGGACAGAGCCTGGGCCTACCAGGGTCCATTGTCCAGGGACAGAGCCTGGGCCTACCAGGGTCCATTGTCCAGGGACAGAGCCTGGGCCTACCAGGGTCCATTGTCCAGGGACAGAGCCTGGGCCTACCAGGGTCCATTGTCCACCAAGGCTCTGCTGCTCAGGGTGCTGAGGAGCCAAGGCGAGCTCCAAATGGCCTCTGGGTCTTCCTACAAGCACAGACACAAAGACACACATCTTTCCTCCGCTCGTGCCCCTTCCTCTTTGGAGGGTTGCTGAGCCCCCTCGTGGCCCCTGGTGTTTCAGGTGTGCCATCTACTGTCTCGTGTGTGCTCAGGACAACCTCCCCGCTCCCCTACTGCACACACCCCTCTGTGGGCTCTGCTGGGCACAGCTGTGCCTCTTCCCCAGCAGCAGAAGACAGCAGGCCTCACCCCACGCTCCCCATCATGCTACCCTTTGCCACCGGCATCCACGCTGTAAGGTTCACATCCCAGTACACAGCGTCTTCAGTGAAAATGGCTCCATTTTTCACTCTCAGGATTCAGATGGGAGCCCTAGATCCCTGGGCCAGGGAACAGATCCAGAGAGATCTTAAAACACACACACCAGATGCTTCTTAGCACAACCAGGCCCTTGCCCTCAGGCTGAGCAGAGAGCCTGACACTGCCTTAGATATCCAATGCTGGGCCTCCAGGCAAGACCAGAAGGGTAGGAAAATTAACTGGGGATGAACAGACCTGAGGCATAAGCTAGAACCCCCACCAATAGACCTCCACCAAGTGGGCAAGCTGGGGAAAAGATCAGCAGAGAGACGGGGGAGACAGGAATCCAGTGTGTCGGGGGCAGAGAGCAACGGCAGGAAAGACTCGCAGAGGCCAGATGGTGAAATACACCCCCCTCACCTGGGGAAGACCAAGGAGCTTGGAGTTTACCCTGGAACTCTGGGTTGGGGCAGGAGGGACACTAAAGTGTTTTGGGAGATGATGTAATTGTTAATTTTATGTGTCAACCTGACTGGGCCACAGGGTACCCAGATATTTAGTCAAACATTATTCTGGGTGTGTCTGTGAGGGTGTTTCTGGATGAAATTAACATTTGAATCAGTGGACTCAGTAAATCAGATTGTCCTTCTCAATGTGAGGGGACCTCACCCCATCAGTTGGAGGCCTGAAAAGAACAAAAGGTGAAGTAACGGAGAATTCACTCGCTCTCTGCCTATTTTCCACCTGGGACACAGTTCTTCTGCATTTGGACTGGAATTTACACCATTGGCTGTCCTGACTCTCCACTTTGCATACGGCAGATCTTGGGACTCTCAGCCTCCATAATTACATGAGCCAATACCTTATCATCTATCTATCATCTATCCATCATCTATACCTATCTATCTATCTACCTATCTACCTACCTACCATCTATCTATCTCTCCTATTGGTTTCTCTGGAGAACCCAGACTAATATAAGAGGTAACATGGTCAGTTTTAGAAAGATTTCTTTGATACCTTTTAACCCAATAATTCTACTTTTGTAATTTATCCTAAGGAAAAAAATTTGATTAGCACAGTATTTGCATAATAGGGAAGTAACTAATGGTTACATTATTCCTGTTCCTGTGACAGCAGGTGGATTCTGCTCCCCAGCCCAGCCCAGAACCTAGAGAGCCCCCACCTGCTGAAGAGGCATGCCTAAACTCCTTCTTGGAGCCCAAGTGGGAGACTGGTGCATTCTCCTGGCCTCTGCATGCACACTGGATGGGCTGACAGTGAGGAGCTAAGTCAGCAATAAGATTAGTGCAGCATAGCAATGCAGAAAGCTCTTCAGCCAATTTACTTACTCTTACGGCTTTTGTGGACAGTTACATCTCATTTACTTCAATAATTATTTGCCTTTTTGCATTAAGACATAAATAAAATACATCAGGGTAGAGCACAGTTTGGTTTAAACTAAGATCTCTTAACACTAACATATACAACCTCTCCGTCTAGGTCTGTCTTTATAGTTAATCACTGGCTCTCACACATGCAGGCACTTAGCAAGGAGACCCTGCTAGGAGGCGCTAACAGGACGCAGGCGAGAGAAGAAGGTAGCCTGGGCCAGAGTATAACAGTGGAGGTAGCAAAACATGACCAGGTTTGGGATATATTTTGAAGGTAAAACCTTCAAAGTATTTGCTGATGGAGTATAAGTCGAATGTGAGAGAAAGGGCAAGGTCAAGACTGACTCCAAGGTTTTGGGGCCTTAGCAAATAGAGGAATGGCACTGCCATTTACTGAGCTGTGGGAGACTGGGAGAGGAGTAGGATTAAAGGGGAAAATCAGGAATTTGATGTGGAGCATGGTCAGTTTGAGATGTTCATTAGGCAGCCCAGTGAAGGTGTTGGGTACGAATTGGAATGACATGACTCTGGGGTTCTGAGGGCAGATCTGGCCTGGGTATATAAATCTGGGGGGCTTCCCTGTGCAGGCTGCTTTACAGCCAGGGGCACAGATAAAGCACCTAGAGAGCAGGGCACAGAGAGAAGATAACTGAGCCCTGGGGCATTCGAATGTTTAGAGGTTGGGGAAATAAAGCAGATCCACCAAAGGACATTGAGAAGGAGTTTCTAGAAGTTAAGAGGAAAACCAAAGAAGAGACAAAAGCTGATAAAGAAAGATTCAAGAAGGAAGGGATGATCAGCTGTGTCCTGTGCTACTGAAAATTCAAATAAGACAAGAACCAAGAGCTGACCTTCACACTGGGCGGCAGAGAGGTAAACAGCAACCTCAAAGGGAGGAGTTCTGGGGAAATTGGGGGGGGCGGTGTATGACCGAAGACGATTCAAAAGAAAATGGAAAGATTGACTATCCAATAGAAAAATGGGCAGGAGATAAAAAACAGTTTCGTAGAAGAAGAAATGCAAATGACTCAAATGTGTGAAGAGATGCTCATGGATGGCAGAAATGTTCAACCTCACTCAAAAGAGGACCACATTGGTATGCTGTTTTCACCTCTTAGATTGACAGAATAATAATTGCAAAAGTGTGTGGGCAACGATGGGGAAACAGACACTCCCACATTGCTCTTTGGAGTGTAATTGATACAGTCCTATGGAAGTGAATTTGGCAATTTTCACCAGAGTTGCAAATATGTGTATGCTGTGACATAGTTATTCCATCTCTTGCAGTTTATCTTACCATCATGCTTGTACACCTCCAAATGAATAAGCCTGCAGACAGCTATTCATCACAGCACTGTTTGACAGAAAAAGATTGGAAACAGCCAAGTGTCAATAAATAGGTAACTTGTTAAATCAATCACTGCACAGCCCTACCACAGAATACCGTGCATCTGTAATGAGGATGCTCTTTACGTACTGATATAAAAAGGTACCCACTCTATGATACAGGTAAAAAAAAGCATGTATAGTATGGTAGCATTTGTGTAAAAACGGATGGGAAGAAATATATATTTATATTTGCTTATATTACATTAAAAGTCTGTAAAATATTTTAAACGTTTTAAAATACACAAAAATCTAATAATAGTTAACTTTTGGGAGGTGTGGACTGGGTGGATAGAAAAAGACTTTCTGCTTCTGAACTATGCAATGTATTACCTATCCAAAAATTAAACTGATTAATTAAAATTTCACACACAGAGAGAACGTATATTTGAGAATCTGAAGAGTGAAGACTTCCAGCTTCTAGCTGTGGGAGATTTCTATGCACGTGGGATTACTGGACAGGATCTATACATTCTTAATTTCACAGAATATTGCAATATTGCTTTCCAGAATATTTGCCAGTCTATATCCCCACCATCAAGATTCAGGGGCCCCCCAAATCCTTGCCAACACTTAACATCATCAGGATATGTTCCTGCTGCAAGATACGTGTGCCAAATAAGGAAATAAGAAAGGTGATGAGCACCAGCAAACATAGGCTACAACGCAAGGAGAGAACAAGGGAAGACCTGGGGAGACAGGGCAGACTGGAGCAAGTAGGGCAGGAACTCCTGGAAAAGCCTGCTCTGAGGGATGGCTGGAAGGTGTGACCATCCTAACCATTACCCCAGAGTGCTCTTGGGGAATGGAAAAAGGAAGGGAAGGGGAGAAAAGGGATAGCTGACCTTTGTTATAAGCCCTTTAACACTATAGATTATTTTCAAGCAGTACTTTGATTTTTTAAATTAATTTAAAAAATAATTTCTAAAGACAAATTATAAAATTCCATTCAAGGATTATACCCAAAAAATTACAGTAAATTACTGTGGGAGGTAGAATGAGGCTCCCAAACCTGAGAGGGCTTGTGTACCCAGAGTAATGAGCGGGGAAATGGGGAAGTGCAGGGACAGCAAAAGATGGGTTTATCTCTCAAAGGTTATCTCCTTCCAAAGTAATATGATTCCAAACACTTGGGGCTACCAGAGGAGGAAACACCTGGGAACAGGGGACAGGGAGGGCAGGGCCAGAAAAGTTTCTCAGGGCAGTGATGATGAAGAGTCTCTTTCAAGCATCAGGAGCAGAAATCTCAAAGAGCAGGTGGGAGGAGTTCCACTTCTAGAATGGTCGTGTAAGGAGCTCCAGGGACCCACTCCCCAGTAAAACAAGCATAGGTGGTGAAAATGATTTTTTTTAAGTATCTGTAAATTGTCTTAAGAGCATAGAGTAAATGAAGAAAAATTTATTTAAGAATATCTACTGAAACTCAGTAAGAACAGTGAAAGTTTATGGTGTTGGAACCGTGACCCACTTCCTCACTCTTCACTCTCAGCTCAGCATGATAGATGCTCCACTCCAGGCAGGTGCAGCCAAGAACATAGGGCTCCCTCTCCCCCCAGATTCCAGTCAAGGGCTACCATATCTCCCCAAGAGGAACACACTGCCAGTATTTCTCATCCCCGCACCCCAGTTACATGTTGTAAAGGTTAAACCCTGAGTTTGTACAGCTGAGAGGTCAGAGGCTCCCTTCCTCCACCAGCTCCCATTCATAGAGTGGAAACTCTATCCCAGGTGCTTTAGTCAGAGAATATTGGAGCCCTGATTACCCTCACCCCAGCTCACTTGTAAGGTGAAGGTTCCACGCTGGGAGAGGCAAGCCACGGAGACCAGATGCTACAGCCCCCACACAGTGCTCTGCCCATAAAGCAAAGATATCACTCTGAGAAAGTGGGTCACTGTCCCCATTACCCATGATGGAGCAGTGGCTCAGAGACTTTGCCCAGGGAGAGGCAGGCCATAAGAACAGAGAACTCCCAAGCTTTACCCAGAGGAAATTACTTTATTTGAAACATAATGTAGCAAATTTCAAGCCTAAGGGCACTCTCAAAAACAATAGAAATTTCGGTAGTAAGCAATTAGTAGGAGACTAGTAGCTTCATGAGAACTATAAGCTAAACCATAAAACAGTTAGGTTACAAGAAAGAACCATGGAAAAAGGCAGCAATGAAGAACCCAACTGGGGTCAGAACAAAACTCAAAAATTGACCTTTAAAACTACCCCTGAAAAGGGGGCTTGCATTTAATTGGATCAGACTGTGGAACAGTATATGTCCCAGGACATTGTCAAAAGCAATAGAAAAATCATCCAAGAATTAGTGGAGCTTAACAGATGGGTGTGATACCAACAAAGACAGACAGATAACAGAGAGATGAGGGAAAGAGACAGTCAAAAAGAACCCTGCCAAAGCCACTGTCATCTCAGGGTGACTGTGCACATGCCCAAGACTGCACCCTCTGAGCAGCAACATCAAAGGCTTCACACTGCCAGCAAAATAGATTTACTTCACTAGAACAGTCCACCTAAGTCACCAAACAAATAAACAAGCAAACAACAACAACTAGGCTGGGGGTGGGGTGTGGAGATGAAGACCAGTATCCAGATCTGCTAACATATATTTTCTAAAATTTCTGGTTTCCAAAAAAAGTTACAAGATGTGAAAAGAAACAGGAACATCTACCCATGCATAAGGAAAAAAAAAAGCAGACAACACAAACTACCTATGAGAGGACCAAGATGTCAGATGTAACAGAAAAAAACTTCAAAGCAGCCATTGTAAATATGTTCAAAGAACTAAAGGAAACTGTGCTTAAAGAAATAAAGGTTGATATGATGACAATGTCTCATCAAAAAGAGAATATAAATAAAGAGATATAAAATTATAAAGAGGAAGAAAATGGAAATCTGGGGTTGAAAGCATAATAACTGAAGTGAAAAAAATTACTAAAAGGGCTCAAGAGTATATTTGAACAGGCAGAAGAAAGAAATAGCAAACTGGAAAATATATTGATTCAGATTATACAACTTGAAGATCAAAGAGAAAAAAAGAATGAAAAAAGTAAACAGAGCTTCAAAGAAATGTGAGATTCTATTAATCTCACCAACATATGCATAATGGGAAGAATAGAAGGAGAGGAAAGAGAGAAAGGAACAGAAAAAATTGTTTGAAAAATAATAGCTAAAAATTTGTCAAATTTGATGAAAATTATTAATCTATGCATCTAAGAAGCTCAGCAAACTCCATCTAGGATAAACCCAAAGTCATCCACATACAGACACATCATAGTAAAAATGCTAAAAGACAAAGAGAAAAAAGTTTGAAAATCTTTGAAGCAGCAAAAAAACCCAGCCCATCATGTACAAGAGAACATCATCAGAAACAATGGTAAGCAGTGAGATGATGCATTCAAAGTGCTGAAAGAAAAAAATGTGTCAACCAAGAATCTTATACCCAGCATAACTATCTTTCAAAGAGTGGGCTGAGCTCTGGGAAGAGTCTTGTGACTAAATGGCAGGTACAAGAGTGGGGGACGGAAAGCCAAGTGGGTGGCTAATGCACAAAGAGGTGTTTGGCTTTTACCCTTTAAGTCCTTGAGATCCAAGGGTCACAGTCCCTGACAGGGTCACATTCTTTTCCAGAAATATGGTCCTATGGTCAGTGTGCTAGGTGAAAAAGAGGGTATAGCTGAGGACAAGGAGGTCAGCAAGGAACTGAGAAAGAGGGTAAGAAGTGAAGGGGAGAAACATGGCTGGGTGGATGGCTGGATGGATGAATGATTGGATGCAGCAGAAGTGATGGGAACAGACAGTGCTAAGGAAGTGGATTGACAGAACTTGGGGACTGACTGATTGTGAGGTGGCAGTGTGGGAGTAGGATGCTGACGATCAGAGCTGGAAGGAAATAATGAAGATCAGAGCAGAAATAAATAAAATAGAAACAAGAAAAAAACAATAGAAAAGATCAATGAAACCAAAAGCTGATTTTTTGGAAAATATAAAATTGATAAGCCTTTAGCCTGGCTCATTAAGAAAAAAAGAGAGAGGACCAAATAAACAAAATAGGAAATAAAAGAGGAGAAATCACAATCAATAATACATAGATACAATCATAAAAGAATACTATGAACAGTTATATGCCAACAAATTGGCAACTTAGAAGAAATGGAAAAATTTCTAGAAACATACAATTTTCCAAAACTGAATCAGGAAGAAATAGATAACCTGAACAGACAAATTACTAGTATAGAAATCAAATCAGTAATCAAAAAACTCCCAGCAAACAAAAGTCCAGGACCAGATATCTTCACAGGGGAATTCTCCCAAACATATGAAGAAGAGTTAATACCAATCCTTCTCAAACTATTCCAAAAAATTTAAGAGGAGGAAACACTCTCAAATTCATTTTACAAGGCTACCATTGCCCTGATACCAAAACCAGACAGACACTACAAAAAATAAAATAAAATTACAGGCCAATATCTCTGATGAATATAGATACAAAAATCCTCAACAAAATATCAGCAAACTGAATTCAACAATATTGAAAAAGGGTCATACACCATGATCAAGTGGGATTTATTCCAGAGATGCAAGGATAGTTCAGTATCTGCAAGTCAATCAATGTGATACACCACAGTAACAAACAAAGGATAAAATCACATGATCATCTCAATAGATGCAGAAAAAAAGCATTTGACAAAATTCAATATCCATTTATGATAAAAACTCTCAAAAAGTTGGTATAAAGGGAACATATCTCAACATAATAAAGGCCATTTATGACAAACCCACAGCTAACATCATGCTCAGTAGTGAAAAGTGAAAGCTTTTCCTCTAAATTCAGGAACAGAAAAAGGATGCCCACTTTCACCACTTCTATTTAACATAATATTAGAAGTCCTAGCCACAGCAATCAAATAAGTAAAAGAAATAAAAGGCATCCAAATTGGAAGGAAGCAGTAAAACTGTCACTATTTGCAGATTACATGATACTATATACAGAAAACTCTAAAGTCTCCACCAAAAAACTATTAGAACTAATAAATGAGTTCAGTAATGTTGCAAGATACAAGATTTATATACAGAAATCGATTGATTTTCTATACACTAAAAACAAACTATCAGAAAGAGAAAGCAAGAAAACAATCCCATTTATAACCACACCAAAAAGAATAAAATACCTAGGAATAAACTTAACCAAGGAGGTGAAAGATCTATACTCTGAGAACTATAATATATTGATGAAGGAAATTGAAGATGTTTCAAATAAACAGAAAGATACCCCATGTTCATCGATTGGAAGAAGTAATATTGTTAAAATGTCCATACTACCCAAAGCAATCTACAGATTTAATGCAATCCCTATGAAAATACCCATGACCTTTTTCACAGAGCTAGAACAAATAAGCCTAAAATTTGTATGGAACCACAGAAGAAAAAAAAAAAAAAAGAATAGCCAAAGCAATCTTGAGAAAAAAAGAACAAAGCTGGAGGTATGAGGCTCCTTGACTTCAGACTATATTCCAAAGCTACAGTAATCAGAATAGTATGTTACTGGCACAGAAACAGACACATAGATCAATGGAACAGAATAGAGAAATTTAATCTATGACAAAGGAGGCAAAAATGTACAATAAGGAAAAGAATCTCTTCAATAAGTGGTTCCGGGAAAATCAACAAGGGGACCTAATTAAACTTAAAAGTTTTTGTACAGCATAGGTAACCATCAACAAAACAAAAAGATAACCTACTGAATGGGAGAAAATATTTTTAAATGGTATGTCTGATAAGGGGTTAATATCCAAAATATACAAAGAGCTCATACAACTCAATATCATATCAAAAAACAAACAACCCGATTGCAAATGGGCAGAAGATCTGAATAGACATGTCTCCAAAGAAGACATACGGATGACCAACAGGCACATGAAAAGATGCTTGACATCGCTAATCATCAGAGAAATGCAAATCAAAACCGCAATGAGATATTACCTCATACCTGTCAGAATGGCTATCATCAAAAAGACAACAAATAATAAATGTTGGCAAGGATGTGGAGAAAAGGGAACCCAAGTACACAGTTGGTGGAAATGTAAATTTGTAGAGCCACTGTGGAAAACAGTATGGAGGTTCCTCAAAAAACTAAAAATAGAGCTACCATATGATCCAGCAATTCCACTCCTGGGTATACATCCAAAGAAAATGAAAACACAAATTCAAAAAGATAAATGCACCCCAATATTGCAGAATTATTTACAGTAGCCAAGGTATGGAAGCAACCTAAGTGTCCATCAACAGATGAATTGATAAAGAAGATGTTGTATATACATACAAGGAAGATGTGGTATATACATACAAGGAATACTACTCAGCCATAAAAAAGAATGAAAATTTGCCACTTGCAACAACATAGATGGACCTGGAGGGTATTATGCTTAATGAAATAAGTCAGACAGAGAAGACAAGTACTGTATGTTTTCACTTATTACGTGGAATCAAAAAATAAAATGAATGAATATAACAAAACAGAAACAGACTCACAGACACAGAGAACAAACTAGTGGTTACCAATGGGAAGAGGAGTGAGGGGAGGGTCAAGATAGGAGAAGGGGACTAAGTGATACAAACTACTATGTATATAATAAATAAGATACAAGGATGTAATGTACAGCACAGAGAATATAGCCACTCTTTTATAATAACTTTAAATGGAGTATAATCTATAAAAATATTGAATCACTATGTTGTACACTTGAAACTAATATAATATTGTAAATCAACTATACTTCAATTAAGAAAAATAAATACAAAAAAGAAAGAAAAACAAAACTCTCTAAGAATCAGGAAAAAAACAAGTTAAAACCAAGATGAAATACCACTTTTATGCCCAAACGTCAAAATTTAGGAAGGTAGGGACTTCCCTGGTGGCACACTGGTTAAGAATCCAGCAGCCAATGCAGGGGACACGGGTTTGAGCCCTGGTCCAGGAAGATCCCACATGCTGCAGAGCAACTAAGCCCGCGAGCCACAGCTACTGAGTCCGCATGCCAACTACTGAAGCCCGCATGCCTAGAGCCCGTGCTCCACAACAAGAGAAGCCACCACAATGAGAAGCCTGGGCACCTCAACGAAGAGTAGGCCCCACTCTCCACAACTAGAGAAAGCCAGTGCGCAGCAGTGAAGACAACGCAGCCAAAAAAAACGTTAGGAAAGTAGATAATATCAAGTATTGATGAGAATGTGAGGGGATGAGGCCTCTCATTTGCTGATGAGGGAGTTTAGGTGTGCTGGCCATGCTGGCAAATGCTTTAGCAGTACTTTGAATAATTGTGTGCATATTTCCTATAAACCAGTGATCCCACTCCTTGGTATAATTCTCCTCTCTCCCTAAAATGATTGCTCAGGGATGTAGAAGATAAATCAGATTCCAGACAAGAGAAATTAAAATCATGCTAAATGGGAGTATTTAATACAGGGACCTGATATAAAAACTTAAGTGGATTTTAAAAAATATTTATTTACTTACTGGGTTGCGCCAGGTCATAGTTGCGGCTCGTGGGCTCCTTAGTTGCGGCAGATGGGCTCCTCAATTGCGGCTGACGGGCTCCTTAGTTGTGGCTTGTAGGCTCCTTAGTTGTGGCATGTGAACTCTTAGTTGCAGCGTGCATGTGAGATCTAGTTGCCTGACCAGGGATCAAACCCAGGCCCCCCGCATTGGGAGCATGGAGTCTTATCTACTGCACCACTAGGGAAGTCCCTAAATGGATTTTTTTTAATGCATTGATAGCTCCAAAGGAGAAGTGGGTTTTAAATTTTAGTAAGTATCGACCAATTACTTTCCAGAAAGGTTGTGTCAATACCCAGTCCTTTCAGTCATGAGGGAAAGAAACGGTCAAAGAGAGCCCTGCTAAAGCCACTGTCATCCCAGGACACCCAAGACACCCCGGGAAGGGCATGAGAGTGCCCTTCTGTGATGCTGTGGCCAGCACCAGGGGCTTTTACTCTCTAATTTTTGCCAAGTTTCCAATAAAACTTTATTTAAAAAAACAAAAACAGGTGGCCAGTATATAGGCAATAGTTTCCTGATTTAAATTTTTTTACTACTGCATTAAAATATTTATCTTGTTTACTGAGTTTTTTGGCTCCCCTTTGGTTAAATTCTGCACCTGGGTTGCAGCCCTGTTGAGTTGTCTGCTTGGAGTCTCACAAAGGCCAAAGCTGGAGCCAGTGCTGCATGGGGCCACCAGGGAGAGGCCCTTCTTCTGGCACCCCCAACCCGGCTCAGGCATGCATCTGTAGAGCAGGCAGTCCCAGCCAACATGTCCCCAAAGCCATGCTGGGCCTCCTGCACCTCCAATGCCAGGTATCAGATGTCTAACTGGACGGTAAAATTCCTCTGCCAACCTCCCCGCGTCAGTTGCTCACAGATCTGTGTCGATTTCTTCTTCACAATGCCCTGGGATCTATTCCCTCCTCTCCATCAAGCAGCCCTCCCTGGGGACTGGCCTCAGTCCCTCTCACCTTGGGTTCTGAAGGGCATCAGGTGAGCCGTGGCCTCACAGCTTGAGAGCTTGCCCTAAATTCAAAGTTGACTGTACACCCCCTGCTCACAGACAATCCTTTTCTTCAGGCAGACATGAG
The DNA here is from genome assembly GCF_965194805.1 of Balaenoptera borealis. Classification (NCBI taxonomy): domain Eukaryota; kingdom Metazoa; phylum Chordata; class Mammalia; order Artiodactyla; family Balaenopteridae; genus Balaenoptera; species Balaenoptera borealis. The sequence continues at coordinate 167,012,255 of NC_138867.1, forward strand.
CTTCCTGAGAGCCTGCTCTGTGTGCTGGAGATGGAGCACCCATGGTACTCACACCCTGAGGGGACTAGGGCAAAGGAGGCACTTTCCTCCATGCAAAATGTAAAATAGTGCCCCAAAATTCAACCATCAAGATTAATAACATTTTAATACAATATTTAAAAATATCAAAACTAAAGCAAAAAATCCATGGTGAACAAAAGATCAACATTTTAAATAGAGACAGGATTTGATTTTCCCTTTTGCCTCAGGCTCCAGCACTTTGACGGATCCTATCTTTGATTTTTTAAAATATTGCATAAAAATAGTATTTATGCTGATGACTGAGGTTTGGGGCATGCTTCTTATATTTTGGTTACCCTAACCCTGGCCCTGGTAGATACAGTCAATAAATAGTAGGCCCAGTAATAATTTCAGAAAGTGATAAGAGCTCTAAGTGATAAGAACTCTAACGTGATAAGAACTTTCATTTTCAAGAGAGATGAAAATAGACATTCACACAAGAACATGTACGAGAATGTTCATAGCAGCATTACTCATAACAGCCAAAGAGTGAAAACAACCCAAATGTCCATCAACTGATGAATGGATGAACAAAATGTGGTCAGTTCATGCAATGGAATATTATTCAGCCATAAAAAAGACTAAGGTATTGATATACGCTACAACATGAGTGAACCTTGAAAATAATGTCCTAAGTGAAAAAAGTCAAACACGAAAGGCCACAGATTGTATGATTCCATTTATGTGAAATGCCCAAAATAGGCAAATCCATAGAGAAAGTAGATTAGTGGTTGCAGGGTTGGGGGGAGGGGGATGACGAGAGAATGCTAATGAGCATGGGGTTTCCTTTTGGAGTAATGGGTGTTATGGAATTGGAATTGGACAGTGATGGCGGTTGCACAATCTTGTGAATATACTCAAAAGCACTGACTGTATACTTTTAAATGGTGAGTTTTATGTTACATGAAATTTTATATTATGTTAATTATATCTCAAGTTAAAGAAAAATTAAATAAAGCTGGATGACAAATAAAGACTGAGAGGTAGGATATTAGGGAGTCAGGGAAGTCCTCTCTGAGGTGAGGACACTTAATGGGACCTGAGTAACAAGAAGGAGCCAACTGTGTGTTGAGGAGGAAGAAGTTTCCCGACAAAGGCACCAGCCCACGCCAAGGCCCTGAGGCGGAAACAACTTGTAGTGTAGTCCTTCATTCACTCGTTCCACAAGTAGTTATTCAGCACCCACTGTGTGTTAGACACTGCTCTCTGAGGATACAGCTGGGAACAAAACATCCTATAATGTGATGTCAGAATGTGGAAGCAGCTGTGGACTAGGAAGAAAAATTGTTTGGAAGGGAGAGAGTTTGGGGTGGGAAAGACTACATTTTACAGGGCGATCAGAGGAAGTCTTACTGAGAAAGTGACATTTGAGCAAAGGGGCAAGTGCAATGGTGGAGAATGACAGCAGAGAGGTGGAGGCCTCCAGGGCCTGAGGCCATGAGATGGCCAAGGACTGGACTATGAATGTATGGGGAGCCGCTGGAGGGTGTGAGCAGACAAGTGGCATGGCTGGACTCGTTTTCAAAAAATCAAGCTTGCTCTGTCTGCCTTAGATTCCATGCTCCCACTGCCCACATCAGCAAAGCTAGACAGCAAACTTTATTTAGCAGGTGGGATTGCTTTTTAAAGGAACTCATATGTCACATAGGTCCCAAATATGACACTGACTGGAGCTAAACAGCTCTGGATGTCTGGATTCCTCAGGGCTCCATGATGAACTTTAGCCAGGGTTCTCAAATCCAAAAGTTTTAAAGGAACTATTGCTGTGGCACTTGTGGCAGATGCAGGGCCCTGAGCACTACCCACAGGGCTCAGGCTCAGGGATCCGAAGTGGGCCCAGGAGTCCCACTGGTAACGTGCGTCCCCAGGTGATGCTGACACAGGTGGTCCACAATCCCCATGTTGAGGGAACAGTGGCCTGGGCACCACAGAGCATGGTGTGTCAAAGACACTAACCAGGCAGAGGCACAGTCGGAGACCCACATCCTGGCCCAGACCCCTTGGTCCAGGCCTGCGTGGTGGCTGCAATTTAGTTACTTGGAAGCAAACATTTAGAACTGGAGATTGTATATACCAACCTGGGTCTCAGGCTTCTCTTGAGAAGCTGCTGCACCTCTGCCAGCTCTGGGCCACAGCAATTCTGTACCATCCCAATGGCCTTCTCGTCTCTTCCGGTGGCTTGCCTGGGCTGTAGTCAGTTGTGTTTAGGACCCTGAGGAGGCTGTGAGGCTGGCACCCATTCAAATGAAATCTATCCACAGCCCTCTGTCATCTGGTCTGGGCTTAATTTCCCATTCACTTGAAAATGACACGATTCTTCTTTTCTTTTTTTACACCCAAAAGAGAAGGTTCCAGAACCTGTCAGGTATGCCTGGTGGCCCTTCCTCATAGGTGGGTTCTGAGTGATGGAGTCGGGATTGGTCAAGCTGGGGGAGTAAGTCAGTTTGGCTCCCAGGCAAGGCATATGTCCCCTCTGTCCCCGGAATGGAACTCACCTACAAATCTCAGAGGAGCAGCTGAGCAGTGAAGGAGGCATTGAGGGCACTCTGGTTAGGGACCAGGGAGAAGAGCAGAGGTTCCTATCCAGACCTCCAAGAGGACAGAGGACTTGTTGTGGGCTGTAGCCCGAGTGTGGGCCTAGGGGAACTGCCTCTTCCTCTGTGACTGGCCAGCAGATGCTGTGGAAGCCCGTCCCATGCCGAGCATGGTGTAGGTGCTGAGACAGGCAAGGACATTGAGCAGTGGCCTCTAACCCTAGCTGGAGAGACAGGCATGCATGACAAAATGAATTGAACCTTTGGCCCTGGCCACTGGGAAGCTCACTGAGGCTTGGAGAAGTAGTGAGAGCATAGCATTGCTCATGCAGACACTCAAGAGGAGGTATTTACAGTGGGCCCTCTGAAGAGAAAAAGGCCAGAAGGAGGCACAGGCACTGTAAGCATATTCATGCGAGGGTGACTGCATGAGGCTGAATAATGGCTCCCAAAGATGTCCAGTGCTAATCCCAGGAACCTGTGACTGTTACCTTGCATGGCAAAAGGGACTGCAGATGTGATTAAGGATCTTGAGATGGGAGATTATCCTGAATTATCCAAGTGGGCCCTAAATGAAATCACAAGTATACTTATAAGTGTACTTACAGAAGGAGACTTGACTGCAGAAGAAGGTGATGTGATGGCGGAAGCAGAGATTGGAGTGATGAGCTTTGAGGACGGAGGAAGGGGCCATAAGCCCAAGAATACAGGTGACAACTAGAAACGGAAAAAGTCTAGGAAATGGATTCTCCCCTGAAACCTCCAGAAGGAACCAGCCCTCTCGCCACCTTCACTTTAGCCCAGTGAGACTGATTTAGGACTTCTGACCTCTAGAACTGTGAGAGGATAGAAGTGTGTGATTTTAAGCCACCAAGTTTGTGGTGATTTGTACCACAGCACCAGGAAGGGAATACAGTGACTCTCTCCCAAGTAGAGGGGTCCAATTCCATGAGCAAGAAGAATGTGTGGAGCAGCTTCCGTGGTCTGCAGACGATGCTAGTGGTCATTGGGTGAGTGTATTTGACTCTAGAGCCCCAGAGAAAAAAATTACCACAGCTTTGCTGGTGTGGGACCTGAAACTAATAGTCCCAGGCTCCCCCAACCCCCGCACCCCTGCCATCACCAGGAAAGCAAAGCTCATTCCCTCGGTGTCAGCTCCTGAGGACCCACCTGGGGGTCACATCTCCAATACACCCCAGCCTGCCCTACCTGGGGATGCTGACTCAAGGCCTTTGGCAAGAAAATGTCCTAAACCTCTTGGCCAGGGCAGGTGTTGGGGAGGCTTTGCCAAGGAGGTGACATTTGTGCGAGCCTTGCCCGCGTAACAGTTCAGAAGGGAGAAAGCAGGGTGGGAGGGGCTGTGGGCCCAGGGACCCCATGCACAGAACTGACAGGCCTAGCTCCCCATCTCTCCATGGGGCTGATTATGAACAGTGGTGCCTGCAAACAACAGAAGCGAACTCTTTTTGACTCAGCAGAAAAGGGATTTATTGGAAGCGTACCAGGCAGCTGACAAGGTCAAGAGGAAGGTGGGAGAACCAGGCTTGGGCAGGAACCAAGGAGCCAAGGACAGCTGAGACAGGAATTGATGGGGAACCATCCACTCTGGGGCCTCAAAGCCATGCCTCTGAACTCTGTGACATACAGTGGCATCGTGCCCCAGGACACTCCTCGACACTGCTGTCCCATGAAGGGCCTCTGCTGACCTCAGGCTCCAGGAGGGCCACCACCAGGCTGCATGCCCATACCCTGGCTCCTGGGGACAGGAAGGCAAATCTGCTCCCTCAGCTTCCTTTGATTCCAGGAACCAGAGCCTGGGGCATCTGTGAAACCATTGCAGGTAAAGGAGAAGTTGGTCCTGCACTGTCGGACCCACTGGACTCAGGGCTGTGTGCTCCCTCACTGCTGTGCTCTCTGCCGGGAGAAGCCTGGGCTCAGAGGGAATCCCTCCTTCCCTCCCTTCCTTCCTCCCTCCCTCCCTCTCTTCCTTTCCTTTTTTCTTTTCTTTCCTCCATGGTACAAATTGAATATTTGTGCCTCTCCAAATGCACATGTTGAAGCCCACATGAATAGGATTACTACCCTTATAAAAGTAGCTCAAGAAAGCTCCCTTGCCCCTTTCACCATATGAGGTTACAGCAAAAAGATATCTAAGAAGCAGGCTCTCACAAGGCACTCAATCTGCTGGCACCTTGATCTTGGACTTCCAGGACCAAGAAATGTGAGAAATAAATTTGTTATTTATAAGCTACTCAGTCTATGGTATTTTTGTTACAGCAGCCCACATGGCCTGAGGCACTCCAAAATCAAATAATTTTCCCTAATCACTTTAATAATAACTTATTATATTACTATTATTAATTTAAATTTAATAATACTTTAAAACATAAAGGAAAAGTAAATATAAACAGAAGTCGATTTTCCAGTGATAACCACTGTTAACCTTTTAATAAATATATTTCCAGAAATGGTTAAAATTTGTCTTTACATATCTGCCTCCACATAAATAAGTTTATGTGTATGCATTCATGTAATTAGGATTACGTTTCCAGTGTGATTTTTCAACTTTCTTTTTTGCTTGGCCTTTCCCCTTCTCCTTCCCCCTCCACCCAATCTCCATGCTCCAGAGGTAGCCTAATATGCACCCTTCCATATTTTATATAATTTTCATCACAAGGGGTTTGGGTCATTTTTAAAATGGGGTTCTATTATAGATGCTTTCCTGCATCTTGCTTTTCTCACCCACCAATACTCCTGGAAATCCCTCCCAATCCACAGAAAAGCTTTAATTCATTATTTTTAATGGCTTTATAATATCCCACTATATAGATGCACCATTATTGATTCAGCCATTCTCTTTTTTTTTAATGCATCTTTATTGGAGTATAATTGCCTCACAATGCTGTGTTAGTTTCTGTTGTACAACAAAGTGAATCAGCCATATACATACATATATCCCCATATCCCTTCCTTCTTGAGCCTCCCTCCCACCCTCCCTATCCCACTCCTCTGGTCATTGCAAAGCACCGAGCTGGTCTCCATGTGCTGTGCTGCTGCTTCCCACTAGCTATCTATTTTACATTCGGTAGTGTATGTATGTCGATGCTACTCTCACTTCGCCCCAGCTTCCCCCTCCCCTCTCCGTGACCTCAAGTCCATTCTCTATGTCTACGTCTTTATTCCTTCCCTGCCACTAGGTTCATCAGTAGCATTTTTTTTTTAGATTCCACATATATGCATTAGCATACGGTATTTGTTTTTCTCTTTCTGACTTACTTCACTCTGTATGACAGACTCTAGGTCCATCCACCTCACTACAAATAACTCAATTTCGTTTCTTTTTATGGCTGAGCAATATTCCATTGTATATATGTGCCACATCTTCTTTATCCATTCATTTGTCAATGGACATTTAGGGTTGCTTCCATGTCCTGGTTATTGTAAATAGTGCCGCAATGAACATTGTGGTACGTCTCTTTTTGAATTATGGTTTTCTCAGGGTATATGCCCAGTAGTGGGATTGCTGGGTCATATGGTAATTCTATTTTTAGTTTTTAAAGGAACCTCCATACTGTTCTCCATAGTGGTTGTATCAGTTTACATTCCCACCAACAGTGCAGGAGGGTTCCCTTTTCACCACACCCTTTCCAGCATTTATTGTTTCTAGATTTTTTGATAATGGCCATTCGGACCAGTGTGAGGTGATACCTCATTGTAGTTTTGATTTGCATTTCTCTAATAATTAGTGATGTTGAGCATCTTTTCAGTGCCTCTTGGCCATCTGTATGTCTTCTTTGGTGAAATGTTTATTTAGGTCTTCTGACCATTTTTTTAATTGGGTTGTTTGGTTTTTTGATATTGAGCTCCACGAGCTATTTGTATATTTTGGAGATTTATCCTTTGTCCGTTGTTTCATTTGCAAATATTTTCTCCAATTCTGAGCGTTGTCTTTTTGTCTTGTTTATGGTTTCCTTTGCTGTACAAAAGCTTTGAAGTTTAATTAGGTCTCATTTATTTTTGTTTTTATTTTCGTTATTCTAGGAGGTGGATCTTGCTGTGGTTTATGTCAAAGAGTGTTTTTCCTATGTTTTCTTCTAAGAGTTTTATAGTGGTCTTACATTTATGTCTTTAATCCATTTGGAGTTTATTTTTGTGTATGGTCTTAGGGAGTGTTCTAATTTCATTCTTTAACATGTAGCTGTCCACTTCTCCCAGCACCACTTATTGAAGAGGCTGTCTTTTCTCCATTGTATGTTCTTGCCTCCTTTGTCATAAATTAAGTGACTATATATGCGTCGGTTTATCTCTGGGCTTTCTATCCTGTACCATTGAGCTATATTTCTGTTTTTGTGCCAGTACCATACTGTCTTGGTTACTGTAGCTTTGTAGTATAGTTTGAAGTCAGGGAGCCTGATTCCTCCAGCTCAGTTTTTCCTTCTCTAGATTGCTTTGTCTATTCGAGGTCTTTTGTGTTTCCATATGAATTGTAAAATTTTTTTATTTAATTCTGTGAAGAATGGCATTGGTAGTTTGATAGGGATTGCACTGAATCTGTAGATTGCTTTGGGTAGTATAGTCATTTTCACAGTATTGATTCTTCCAATCCAAAAACATGGTATATTTCTCCAACTGTTTATGTCATCTTTGATCTCTTTCATCAGTGTCTTATAGTTTTCTGCATACAGATGTTCTGCCTCCTTAGGTAGATTTATTCGTAGGTATTTTATTCTTTTTGTTGAGATGGTAAATGGGAGTGTTTCCTTAATTTCTCTTTCTGATTTTTCGTTGTTAGTGTATAGGAATGCCAGAGATTTCTGTGCATTAATTTTGCATCCTGCAAACTTACCAAATTCATTGATTAGTTCTAGTAGTTTTCTGGTGGCATCTTTAGGATTTTCTATGTACAGTATCATGTCATCTGCAAACTGACAGTTTTACTTTGTCTTTTCCAATTTGCATTCCTTTTATTTCTTTTTCTTCTCTGGTTGCCGTGGCTAGGACTTCCAAAACTATGTTGAATAAGATTGGCGAGAGTGGACATCCTTGTCTTGTTCCTGATCTTAGTGGAAATGCTTTCAGTTTTTCACCATTGAGTATGATGTTTGCTGTGGGTTTGTCATATACAGCCTTTATTATGTTGAGGTAGGTTCCCTCTATGCCCATTTTCTGGAGAATTTTTATCATAAATGGGTATTGAATTTTGTCAAAAGCTTTTTCTGCATCTATTGAGATGATCATATGGTTTTTATTTCTTAATTTGTTAATATGGTGTATCACATTGATTGATTTGCATATATTGAAGATTCCTTGCAACCCTGGGATAAATCCCACTTGATCATGGTGTATGATCCTTTTAATATGTTGTTGGATTCTGTTTGCTAGCATTTTGTTGAGGATTTTTGCATCTATGTTCATCAGTGATATTGGTCTATAATTTTCTTTTTGTGTGATATCTTTTTCTGGTTTTGGTATCAGGGTGATGGTGGCTTTGTAGAATGAATTTGGGAGTGTTCCTCTCTCTGCAATTTTTTGGAAGAGTTTGAGAAGGATGTTTGATGGAATTCACCTGTGAAGCCATCTGGTCCTGGACTTTTGTTTGTTGGAAGATTTTTAATTACAGTTTCAATTTCATTACTTGTGAGAGGTCTGTTTATATTTTCTAATTCTTCCTGGTTCAGTCTTAAATTGTACTTTTCTGAGAATTTGTCCATTTCTTCATGGTTGTGCATTTTACTGGCATATAGTCATTTGTAGTAGTCTTTTATGATCCTTTGTATTTCTGTGGTGTCAGTTGTGATTTCTCCTTTTTCATTTCTAATTTTATTGGTTTGTGTCCTCTCCCTTTTTTTCTTGATGAGGCTGGCTCAGGGTTTATCAATTTTGTTTATTTTCTCAAAGAACCAGATTTTAGTTTCATTGATCTTTGCTGTTGTTTTCTTCATTGCAATTTCATTTATTTCTGCTCTGATCTTTATGACTTCTTTCCTTCTACTGACTTTGGGTTTTCTTTGTTCTTCTTTCTCTAGTTGTTTTAGGTGTAGGGTTAGATTGTTTATTTGAGATTTTTCTTGTTTCTTGAGGTGAGATTGAATTGCTATAAACTTCCCTCTTAGAAGTGCTTTTGCTGCATCCCAAAGGTTTTGGGTTGTCGTGTTTTTGTTGTCATTTGTTTCTGTGTATTTTTTCATTTCTTCTTTGATTTCTTCAGTGATCTCTTGGTTGTTTAGTAGCACACTGTTTAGCCTCCATGTATTTGTGTTTTTTACAGTTTTTTTCCTGTAATTGATTTCCAATCTCATAGCATTGTGGTCAGAAAAGGTACCTGATACAATTTCAATTTTCTTAAATTTTCCAAGGCTTGATTTGTGACCCAAGATGTGATCTATCCTGGAGACTGTTCTGTGTGCTCTTGAAAAGAAAGTGTATTGTGCCACTTTCGGGTGGAATGTTCTACAAATATCAATTAAATCTATCTGGTCTATTGTGTAATTTAAAGCTTGTGTCATGGACATTGGTGTAAGTGGGGTGTTAAAGTCCCCTACTATTACTGTGTTACTGTTGATTTCCTCTTTTATGGCTGTTAACATTTGCCTTATGTATTGAGGTGCTACTATGTTGGGTGCATAGATATTTATAATTGTTTTATCTTCTTGAATTGATCCTTTGATCATTATGTAGTGTCCTTCCTTGTCTCTTGTAACATTCTTTATTTTAAAGTCTATTTTATCTGATACAAGTATTACTACTCCAGCTTTCTTTTAATTTCTATTTGCATGGAATATCTTTTTCCATCCCTTCACTTTCAGTCTGTATGTGTCCCTAGGTCTGAAGTGGGTCTCTTGTAGACAGTGTATATAAAGGTCTTGTTTTTGTATCCATTCAGCCAGTCTGTGTCTTTTGGTTGCAGCATTTAATCCATTTACCTTCTAGGTGATTATCAGTATGTATGTTCCTATTACCATTTTCTTAATTGTTTTGGGTTTGTTTTGTGGGTCTTTTTCTTCTCTTGTGTTTCCTGCCTAGAGAAGTACCTTTAGCGTTTGTTGTAAAGCTGGTTTGGTGGTGCTGAATTCTCTTAGCTTTTGCTTGTCTGAAAGGCTTTTTATTTTTCCATTGAATCTGAATGAGGTCCTTGCTGGGTAGAATAATCTTGGTTGTAGGTTTTTCTCTTTCATCACTTTAAGTATGTCCTGCCACTCCCTTCTGGCCTGCAGAGTTTCTGCTGAAAAATCAGCTGATAACCTTATGGGGATTCCTTTGTATGTTATTTTTTGTTTTTCCCTTGCTGCTTTTAACCTTTTTTCTTTGAATTTAAATTTTGTTAATTTGATTAATATGTGTCTTGGTGTGTTTCTCCTAGGGTTTATCCTGTATGGGACTCTCTGCGCTTCCTGGACTTGGTGACTATTTCCTTTCCCATGTTAAGGAAGTTATCTACTACAATCCTTCAAATATTTTCTCAGACCCTTTCTTTTTCTCTTCTTCTTCTGGGACCGCTATAATTTGAATGCTGGTGCATTTAGTGTTGTCCCAGAGGTCTCTGAGATTGTCTTCAATTCTTTTCATTCTTTTTTCTTTATTCTGCTCCTCAGCAGTTATTTCCACCATTCTGTCTTCCAGCTCACCTATTCGTTCTTCTGTCTCAGTTATTCTACTATTGATTCCTTCTAGTGTATTTTTCATTTCAGTTATTGTGTTGTTCACCTCTCTGTTTGTTGTTTAGTTCTTCTAGATCTTGTTCTAGATCTCCTAGATCTTTCTTGTATTTTCTCAATCCGTGCCTCCATTTTATTTCCAAGATTCTGGATCATCTTTACTATCATTACTCTGAATTCTTTTTCAGGTAGATTGCCTATTTCCTCTTCATTTATTTGGTCTTGTAGATTTTTACCTTGCTTCTTCACCTGTGACATATTTTTTTGCCATCTCATTTTCTTTTTCTTTTTCTTGATGGTTGGGATTGTGTTTCTGTCTTACTGGTTGTTTGGCCTGAGGCTTCCAACACTGGAGTCTGTAGGCTGTTGGGTAGTCTGTAGGCTGTTGGGTAGAGCAGGGTCTTGGTGCCGAGATGAGGACCTCCGGGAGACCTCACTCCTATGAATATATATATGAATATTCACTGGGGTCTGAGGTTCTCTGTTAGTCCAGTGGTTTGGACTCGGAGCTCCCACTGCAGGAGCTTCAGCCCAACCCCCAGCGGTTCACTTGGGGGTTCCTTCCATCTCCTTGGGCATTGAGGTCCCCCACCAGCATCCAGCAGGTGCCCTAGTTGTGGGGAGACGCGAACTCTGTGTCTTCCCAGGCCGCCATCTTGACTCCACCTCTCCAGCCATTCTCTTATTGATGAGTATTCATTTTCCTTTTGGATATTTTGGCCCCAAAATAATCAATGCTTAGCCATACTTACACACAGTAATTACATACCACTGATTTTAATCCTATGAGATAAATTTCCAGGAGTGAGATTGCTGGGTTGAATACTCTATCTTTCAAATTTTAATTGATGTTGTCAGATTTCTCTCAACCAGCCATGTGTGAGAATAAATTGTTCCCCATATTCTTACCAACAATGGAAGATTTAGCTCTTTTCAATTTTTAGACATTTCGTTTGGGACACACACATACATTAAATGGCACCATAACATAGAGGCTGTTTTAAAACTAGCTATTTTCCATTTAACTTTATGTCATGGACAAATTTCCATATCATTATGGAAATTTTGTACCTCTTAGCATCCCTGATCCTTCTTTTGGTAACTCCACTTCCTTTTGGGATGTGAAATCTGCCCCATTGTATCCACTTTCAGTGGAACTTTAAATGAGAGTCTTTCCTCTCAGGCCAAGGAGAGAAATTGTGAACCAAACTGGACCAGACAGACTCTCTCAAAAGGAAGACGCACAGCAGTTCCTGCTCCATAACAATTCTGAATTCCAGTTTGGAATTTGTTGCCAACTCCTTGACTTGGGTTCTTCTCCCTGGGAATGAGTCTCCATGAGAATCATTGGGTTTGCCTTCTGAGTCATTCTTTTTAAAAAAAAAAAAATACCCTGTGTTTTCACTTGCTTCCTACTCACAGAAAGTTGGGGGGTCCAAAGGCCTCAATGAATCTTTACTGTCTTGTAATTCCTTTTAAAATGTTGTACACTTACTGTGTATCCAATTGTAAGCCACTCCATTGGATAAAAGCCACATCTTCATTTCTTTCCAGACTAAGCCTTTTTCATAGCTTGGGCTAAGAATCAGGGTGCTATGGGACAAGGCCCTCAGGATTCTTGGAAGCCTGCTTATCTAGTTGAAAGAGTCTGGGAGATACACTCTTAAAATTCTTAGAGACCCACTTGTTTTGCAGGGATTCTTAGGAATCCTACTGAGCACACCGTTAAATCTTTCTTAGTGTTTCGGATCTTTGTCCTAACTTTGAGAATCTTTTGCTGGTAAAGACTAGGGATGAAAATTTTTATTTTTCAAACCTATGTAGTCCTGGCTTTTAACTATTTTATCTAAGATCTGCTTCAAAATAGAACTGCAAATTTTTTACTTCATTTCTTCTCATATTTTCCTACAGGCAGTCAGAAAAGGGCAGTTGGCCTTTTCTAAAATCTCCCCAGAATTCTCCCCAACCAGGTTCACAGGTTTAGTAAGTACAGTTTCTATTTTCCACAATACCACAGGCGACAGTGTTGCCAAACTACATGACAAGGGTCCCAGTCTCCTTTTCTCCTGCCTCCAAATAGCATTCTCCTCACTGTCCTTCAGGTGTTCATCAACAGTCTCCTCAAGGCCCCTTAAGTGCCCACCCACCAACCAGTCCCTATGCCAATGCCCCATGTTTCAGGTTTCCATTAAGACAGCACCCCACTACCAAGTACTGAAATATGTCCCAGTTAGCTATTGCTGCATAAGAAATTACCCCAAAACTTAGTGGCTTCCACAATCATTTTATCTCACAGTTTTGTTGGTCATAAATTCAAGGAGGGTTTAGCTGCAGATTCTTCTGCTCCATGTAACATCAACTGAGGTCATTTGGTAATATTTAACTAACAGATAGGTTGGTCCAAGAGAATCTCACTGTAAAGGAAACACCCAGATTTTCCCATCCTATGTAGAGAAAAACCCCATTCTTCCTTACTATGACTTTCTTCCCTATGAGTCTCCTTTATTAACTCACACAGAGCGTTTTACTTCTGACACATCTGGTCACAACAAGCAACTCTCTGTGACACCAGCTGTGTGTCCTAAAATTTAACTCAATTCTAACACTATCTACCTGGAGATAGCTACTCTCAGGTCCCACAGGGTAAGGGTCCAGTCCCGTAAGAGAGACCCCCCCAACTTCAGATGCCAGTCATAAAACCAGGTTGCCACCTTTGTTTCTGACCAACCAGTTACAGATCAGAGTTTCCAACAACCCCCTCCTCGGGTTCAATTAATTTGCTAGAGCTCACAGAACTCAGGGAAACACTTACTTACATTTACCAGTTTATTAAAGGGTATGACTTTTGTACAGATAAACAGTCAGATGAAGAGATACATAGGGTAAGGTCTGAGAGGGTCCCAAGTGCAGGAGTTTCTGTCCCCATGGAGTTGGGGTGCATCACCTTCCCAGTGTGTATGTATTCACCAACCTAGAAGCTCTCCAAACCTCTTACTACTGGGATTTTATGAAGGCTTCCTCACATAGGCATGATCAATTACTAAAGCTGTTTCTAGCCCTTCTCCCTTCTCTGGAGAATGGGATGGGGAATTGGGGCTGAAAGTTTCAAGCTTCTCATCATAACTTGGTCTTGCTGGTGACCAGCCCCATCCAGGAGCCATCCAGGAGCTCACTCACAGTTACCTCAATAGAACAAAAGATGATCCTAGTGCTTTTATCACTTAGAAATTCACAAGGGTTGGGACTTCCCTGGTAGCATGGTGGTTAAGAATCTGCCTGCCAATGCAGGGACATGGGTTCGAGCCCTGGTCCAGGAAGATTCCACACGCCACGGAGCAACTAAGCCTGTGTGCTACAACTACTGAGCCTGCACTCTAGAGCCTGCAAGCCACAACTACTGAAGCCTGCGCACTGCAACAAAGAGTAGTTCCCACTCGCTGCAACTAGAGAAAGCTCACATGCAGCAACGAAGACCCAACGCAGCCAAAAATAAATAAATAAATAAATTTTTAAGAAAAGAGAGAGAAACTCACAAGGGTTTTAGGAGCCCTGTGTCAGGGACGGGATCAAAAACAAATATTAGAATAAGAGATGTTTCCTAATGTTTTAATCACTTAGGAAATTACAAGTGTACCAGGAGCTCTGTGCCAAGAACTGGGGGCAGAGACCAATATATATTTTCTGTAATCTCACACTCACTGGTATGACTAGCACACTGGGGGACAACCATAAGGTTGAGCTCAGTGGAGACTATCAACTGGAGCATCTATGGTTGTTCTGTATGTATGATTAGCTTAGGATGCCTCACAGCATGGCAGCCTCAGGGTAATCAGGTTTCTTACATGGTCACCAGATTGCTCCAGAATTGGCATTCCAATAGGATAAATGGAAAGTGCATGATTTCTTATGATTTAGCCTGAAAAGTCCAAGAACATTACTTCCACTGCATTCTATAGTTTAAGTGGGTTCTAAGCCCAGCCTAGATACAAGGAGAATAAAGGAATAGATTTTACCTCTTGATGGGAAAATTACCTTAGCATTCAGGGCGGGAAGTAGTTGATGAATATCATGGAGACAAGTTATTACAAATAGAACATATCCAAATTGAAGCACAGAGATTTTTTTAAAAATAAAAGAAAATACAGAAAACAGTGTTAGAGACATGTGGATCACATGAGTGAGAGAGAAAACATGAAAATTGGGGTCCCATAAAGTGAGGAGAGAGAAATGGAGAAGAAGCAATATTTGAGGAGAGAATGGCTGAGAATTTTCCAAAATTAATTAAAGACTTCAAAGCACAGATTCAAGTAACACTGCAGACCCCAGAAAGATAAGTACAAAGAAAACCACACTAAAGCACATTATAGTAAGAATGTTGAAAACCAAAGGAAAAAAAGAGGAAATCTTAAAAGCACCTAAATAGGTATTCTGAAGCCACTTCCAATGCAGGGCAGGGGGGCAGTTGCCCACACATACAACCAAGTAATTATTGTACACCAGCAGAGTATCCAAGAATTCAATTCAACTCAGTTCTGACACTATATACCAGGAGATAGCATCAGATTCCACAGGTTAAGAGTTCAATCCTACAAGACTGCCCGCAACCAACATTTCAGATGCCAGTCACAAGCCAAGGTGCTTCTGACCACCAGCTATAGATTGGAGATTCTCATGACCCGCTCCTTGGACTTCAGACACCAGTCGCAAGGCAATTGTTTTTTTAGACATAATGCTATGTCACACAACAGACAACAGTAACATAACTTTTTATTTATTTATTTATTTTATTTATTTATCTTTGGCTGCGTTGGGTTTTCGTTGCTGTGTGCAGGCTTCCTCTAGCTGCAGCAAGCAGGGGCTACTCTTCGTTGTGGTGCGCGGGCTTCTCATTGTGGTGGCTTCTTCATCCTCAATAAAGGGATGGTATACCTTAGGAGCAAAATCTAAGAAGGCACTCATCTAAGGGTTGGGTAGAATTGTGTTGTCTTACTGCTGAATTGAGTTATTTATCATTATATGCTATGGCTTGAATGTTTGTATTCCCTCAATTCCCTCAAAATTCATATGTTGAAATCCTAATACCCAAAGATGATGGTATTAAGAGGTGGGGCCTTTGAGAGGTATGTAGGTCAGGAGGGTAGAGCCCTCATGCGTAGGATTAGTGCCTTACCAAAAAAAAAAAAAAAGGCTCCAAAAGGATCCCTTGCCCCTTCCATTATGTGGGGACATAGTGAGAAGGTACCAATTATGAACCAGGAAGAGGGGTGTCACCAGAAGGACACGCAGCCGTGTTGAGGATCACGGGCTCTAGGCACGTGGGTTTCAGTAGTTGTGGCTCACGGGCTCTAGAGCACATGCTCAGTAGTTGTGGCACACGGGCTTAGTTGCTCCGCGGCATGTGGGATCTTCCCAGACCAGGGCTCAAACCAGTGTCCCCTGCATTGGCAGGCGGATTCTTAACCACTGCACCATCAGGGAAGCCGTAACATAACTTTCATATGCACTAGGAAACCAAAAAAATTTGTGTGACTCACTTTATTGCAATATTCACTTTATTGCAATATTCACTTTATTGCAATATTCACCTTACTGTGGTGGTCTGGAACCAAACCTGCAATACCTCCATGGTATGCCTGTACATTACCTTCAAAGAAGCAAAAATAAGATCAATGGCAGACTTCTCATCAGAAATGGAGCAAACCAGAATGCAATGAAACATCTTTAAAATACTGAAACAAAATAATTACTAGAATTTTATAGCCAAAGAAAATGTCCTTCAAAAATGGAGGGATATAAGGACTTTTCAAGCATTAAAAAACCAAGAGAAATTCATTCTTAGCAAACTTATTATAAAACCTAAAAACTCAATAAAGTTCTTAAGACAGAAGAAAAGTAATCCCAGAGAGAATTACAGAATTGAAAAAAGAAATGAAAAGCACAGAAAGGGTAAATATATGGGTTGAAATAAATGAATACAAAACAATAAAAGTAATTATCATGTGGGAGTTAAAATACATGTAGAAATAAACACATACCAACAGTAATGCAAAACTCAGGAAGAATCTATGGAATTTAACTGTTTTGAGCATCTAACATTAATAGGGAGAAGGTAAAGGGAATAATTTGTATTAAGAAATGATAAAAAGTAATAATTTGTAGTAATTTGTTACATTCTTTTTTTTTAACATCTTTATTGGAGTATAATCGCTTTACAATGGAGTGTTAGTTTCTGCTTTATAACAAAGTGAATCAGCTATACATACACATATATCTCCATATCTCCCCTCTCTTGCGTCTCCCTCCCAATCCCACCCCTCTAGGTGGTCACAAAGCACCGAGCTGACCTTCCTGTGCTATGTAGCTGCTTCCCACTAGCTATCTATTTTACATATGGTAGTGTATATATGTCCATGCCACTCTCTCACTTCGTCCCAGCTTACCCTTCCCCCTCCCTGTGTCCTCAAGCCCATTCTCTACATCTACATCTTTATTCCTGTCCTGCACCTTAGGTTCTTCAGAACCGTTTTTTTTTTTTTTTTAGATTCCATATATATGTGTTAGCATAACAAGAATGTTTGTTGCACTCTTTAGGTTAACTACGAAAAGACTAATAAAAGGAGAATAGTTAACTATAAAATGAAAAAAGTCCAGAAGATTTGATTAGCCCAAAGAAGTCAATAGAGAATAGAAAAAGGAAAATTGGTCAAAGAGAAAAGATTAATAAGATAGTAGATATCAACACAATTATACATTAAATAAGAACAAGCTAAATATTGCAAGTAAAAGATCACAATTGCCAGACCAGATTTTTAAAAATCAACAATACAGGGCTTCCCTGGTGGCGCAGTGGTTGAGAATCTGCCTGCCAATGCAGGGGACACGGGTTCGAGCCCTGGTCTGGGAGGATCCCACATGCCGCGGAGCAACTAGGCCCGTGAGCCACAATTGCTGAGCCTGCGCGTCTGGAACCTGTGCTCCGCAACAAGAGAGGCCGCGATGATGAGAGGCCCGCGCACCGCGATGAAGAGTGGCCCCCACTTGCCACAACTGGAGAAAGCCCTCGCACAGAAACGAAGACCCAACACAGCCATAAATAAATAAATAAATAAATAAAAATTAAAACTTAAAAAAAAAAAATCAACAATACACTACTTAAAAGAAATAAACCTTAAATATAAGGACACCAAAAGGTTGGAATTTAAATGATGGGAAAAGATATACTAGGCAAATATTAACCAAAAGAAATTTGGTCTAGCTATACAAATGTCAGATACAGGAGAATTAGAGGCAAGAAGAATTAGTAAAGGTAAAAAGAGACATCATATAATGTCTTGGTCCATTCAGGTAGCTATAACAAAATATCATAGACTAGGTAGCTTGTAAACAGCAGAAATTTATTGCTTACAGTTCTGGAGGCTGGGAAGTCCTAGATCAAGGTACCAGTGTGGTCTCCTTCTGGTGACACCCCTCTTCCTGGTTCATAGTTGGTACCTTCTCACTATGTCCCCACATAGTGGAAGGGGCAAGGGAACCTTTTTTTTTTTTAATTTTTTTTATTTATTTTTGGCTGTGTTGGGTCTTTGTTTCTGTGCGAGGGCTTTCTCTAATTGTGGCAAGCGGGGGCCACTCTTCATCGCGGTGCGCGGGCCTCTACCGCGGCCTCTCTTTTTGCGGAGCACAGGCTCCAGACGTGCAGGCTCAGTAGTTGTGGCTCACGGGCCTAGTTGCTCCGCGGCATATGGGATCTTCCCAGACCACGGCCCGAACCCGTGTCCCCTGCATTGGCAGGCAGATTCTCAACCACTGCGCCACCAGGGAAGCCCAGCAAGGGATCCTCTTGGAGCCTTTTTTTTTTTTTTTTGTAAGGCACTAATCCTACGCATGAGGGCTCTACCCTCCTGACCTACATACCTCTCAAAGGCCCCACCTCTTTTTTTTTTTTTTTTTAATTTTTATTTATTGATTTATTTACTTATGGCTGTGTTGGGTCTTCGTTTCTGTGCGAGGGCTTTCTCTGGTTGTGGCAAGCGGGGGCCACTCTTCATCGCGGTGCGCGGGCCTCTCACTATTGCGGCCTCTCTTGTCGTGGAGCATGGGCTCCAGACGCGCAGGCTCAGTAATTGTAGCTCACGGGCCTAGTTGCTCCGTGGCATGTGGGATCTTCCCAGACCAGGGCTCAAACCCGTGTCCCCTGCATTGGCAGGCAGATTCTCAACCACTGCGCCACCAGGGACGCCCCAGGGCCCCACCTCTTAATACCATCATCTTTGGGTATTAGGATTTCAACATATGAATTTTGAGGGAATTGAGGGAATACAAACATTCAAGCCATAGCATATAATGATAAATAACTCAATTCAGCAGTAAGACAACACAATTCTAAATCTGTATGGACCCAACAACATAGCTTCAAATACATAAAACAAAATTTAAAAGAACTGAAAAGAGAAATCCAAAGTTGTAGAGGGAGACTTTAACATACCTCTCTCAACAGTTGACAAATACATATATAAACTTGCAAGAAAGTAAGAGAAGTCACCCTTACCCAACCCTTAGATGAGTGCCTTCTTAGATTTTGCTCCTAAGGTATACCATCCCCTTATTACTTGGCCAAATAAAGAGTTCTTAGAAATAGAAAAGAATAAAACCAAACAACATAATAGAAAGATAGGCAAAAAATGAACGAATAATTCATACACACACACACACACACACAAAGAAATGAGAGGTCCTTAAATATATGAAACAGTGCATGTTCTCACCAATAACAGAAGAATTGCAAATTAAAATCACACCAGCTTATTTTTTTCACCCATAATATTGACAACACACTCTTGACAACTTGTCAAGTTTGTGGGAAAATGGGTCTGCTCAGGCTGCCATAACAAAATACCATAGACTGGGTGGGTTAAGTAATAGAATTCATTTTCTCACAGTTCTGGAAGCTGAGAAGTCCAAGATCAAGGTGCCAGTTGATTTAGTTCCTGGTGGGAGCTCTGTTCTTGGCTTGTCAGCACATACCTGCCATCTGGCTATGTGCTCACATGACCTCTTCTTTGTGCACATGTGGAAAGACAGAGAGAAAGCAAGCTCTCTGGTGTCCCTTCTTAAAAGGGCGCTATGGGACTTCCCTTGTGGTGCAGTGGTTAGGAATCCGCCTGCCAAAGCAGGGGACATGGGTTTGAGCCCTGGTCCGGGAAGAGCCCACATGCCACAGAGCAACTAAGCCCGTGTGCCACAACAACTGAGCTTGTGCTCTAGAGCCCACAAGCCACAACTACTGAGCCCGTGTGCCACAACTACTGAAGCCTGTGCTCCTAGAACCCATGTTCTGCAACAAGAGAAGCCACTGCAATGAGAAGCCTGTGCACCACAATGAAGAGTAGCTCCCGCTTGACACAACTAGAGAAAGCTCACACGCAGCAGTGAAGACCCAATGCAGCCAAAAATAAATTTATTTTTAATAAATAAATAAAAGGGCGCTAATCACATCAGACCAGGGCCCCACCCTCAAGACCTTATCTAACCCTAATTACCACTCCAAAGCCCCATCTCCAAATACCATCACATTCAAGGGGACACAAACATTCGGTCCGTTATAGCATCCCATGAAGGGCAATTTGGTAATGGCTATCAAAATTACATTACATTTATCCTTTGACCCAGCTATCCTGCTGCCAACCAATATAGCAGTTGTTATGGATTGAATTGTATGTCCCTGCCCCCAGATTCACATGTTGAAGTCCTAACCCCAAGTAACTCAGAATGTGACTATATTTGGAGATAGGACCTTTAAAGAAACAGTTAAGGTAAAATGAGGTCCTATTGGTGGACTCTAATTCAATATGACTGGTGTCCATATAAGAAGATTAGATTAGGACACAGACACACATGGAGGGAAGACCACATGAAAATATATGAAGGCCATGTACAAGCCAAGGAGAGAGGCCTCAGAATTAAATCAACATTGCTGGCACCTTGATCTTGGATTTCTAGCCTCCAGAATTGTGAGAAGATAAATTCCTGTTGTTTAAGCCACCACATCTGTGGTATTTGTTATGGCAGCCCTAGCAAACTAATACAGTAGCACACATGCAAAATTCCTTACTTTACTCATTATTTATGACAGGAAAGATTGGTAACACTCCAAGTGTTCATCTATAGGGTGCCCACAGTTAACAGATGGTGCTGATTAAAATTACTGTGGGCCACCTAAGTGATAGAATGCTAGGGAGCTGTGTAAAAAATGGCAGAAACTGTGTACTAAAAAAGACATGATGTTAAGTTTATAAAAAACAAATTGCAGAACAGTATAGTATATATATTTAATATTTAATATATTTAATGGGTAAATATATTCATTTTACCCATGTTGAGAGAGGGGATAAGATATACGAGCCTTTATTTGTATTTGCATAAAGAAATATGAAAAATGGAAGTTTACACAGAAACCAATAAAAGTGCTTATCTGTTTGGTGGGGAGGATTGCTTGATCTCTGAAACATTTGACTATATCCCAGTGATAGTATCCCATGTGAATGTATTACATGTGAATATATCCCACATGAATGTCCCATTCTGATAGTCATTAGTGCTGTTCACTGATCCTTCTGGTTTTCCTCCTCCTAGACCCATGATCAGACTGCACTTCTGCATCCCCTGGAAGTTAGATGCAGTCATGTGACTTGCTTTTGTCAATGAAGTGCGTGCAGAAGTGACAGGTGCTATGCATTTCCTCTCGCTCCAGAGATCAGTAGTGTCCAAGCAGTGAGATCTCTGCCAGCCAAAGTCCTTGAGTAAGAAGTCCATGCAGTGAAGCTGCCAACAACTCAGGATGAACATGGAGCCCAAACAAGGTTGGAAAGTCAATGGAACTTTGGCATTGTTTGTTACCACAGAACAACCTAGCCCATCCTGACTGACACACTTACCTGTTCAAGAATAAAATAAAATTGGAATTAAAAATAAAAACACATGTATCAGTCTGAATCCAGTCAGGAGAGAGAAGTCACTGAGTAATTTGAACAGAAAAATTTAATACAACAAATTATTAACCACAGAGGGGGTTGGAATAACAAGGGGTTGGTTGGTAAGAAGTAAAGAGAACTATAAAGAATAAGAGAGCATTATAAAGAAGAACTTCATGCTAAAAATAAAAATGACAACGTGATAAATGTGGCAGTTTCCTAAAAAATAGAAAATTTTAAAACTGACAAGAAATTGAAAACTTTGAATAGGCCTGTAATCTTAAAGTAGTCAAGCAGCTCTGCATTCTGTTTTATTAAGGAAAAGGGCCTTTATTTCCTCACAGGCTACATCTGCCAGGACTCTTTTGGTGGTGAATAATAGGGATCCAACACAAACTGGTCCCAGCAAAATTCCAGAGTCCTTGGCTCAAGAAACTCGAAAGTCCAGCTCAGCTATGCCTTGAGGCCCACCTGCACCTGCGATACTATCAAAAGCGTGTTCTTTCCTCTTGTCCTGGTTCCCCTCTTGGGAAGACCCTCCCCAAGTGGGTGGGCAGCACAACCCCTCTCCCAACTGTAGCTCACAGCTGACCCTCCATGAGTTTGGCAACCCTCCTCCCCATAAATTCCAGCAAGGATCTTGGAACACCACCCCCTTGCAGACCAGCCAGAAGCACATGTCCACACTGGGCTCTTCGCTGGCCTGTCAGCAGGTCTGCATCGTGGCTTTCAGGCCCCTGGGACTTCTGCCCTCATGGGCCCCTTCCTCCATAAAACATATTTATAATCTATTTCACAATTGCATTGGTATGAAGATGAATATAATCTTAGACCCCTAAAAGATCATGTTTTTTCTTCTGATTTTAACAGAAATTGAAACACTGCTGTGAGCCCCTGGAGGTATTGTGGGCCCCGGACACTGTGCTTTCTGTGCCTAAAGGACAAATCAACCTTGCTTGGGGGTGACTTTCTTGGCCAAGCTGGGACAACCAACTCCTCTTGAACCTAAGGAGGCGGGGCTCACCCAGAAGCACGTGAGCCAAGAGTGGAGTGAGGGTTCCAGAAAGAAAACTTGAGGGTCTTTCATCAAAGAAGGTAGTTAATGTAAAGAGGTTCCATGCAAGCAAATCACAGATGACCCCAGGCCAGGCACAGCTGAGGAGCTTGCACCCCCTCTCAGATCCACACTTCCTGTGCCAGATCTGAACCTGAGCTGGGGTGGGAGTGAGGGAAATGGGAGTAGGCAGTGAAGGTATGGAGAAAAAGGTATATTGAGCTCTGACCTTGAGGGGTTCACAGGAAGGACCTGTTTCCCTGGAGATCGATCTGCTTGAGAGCTGTATGACTGTTAGCCTAACTGATGCCATCTTGGGCCCTTACAGTTCCTCCTGTCCTTTCTCTGACTCTACCCAGGACTGTACTGTAAAGTAAGTCACCTCTTTGTCATCAAGGGCTTTTTAGTTAATAGATATTGCTTAATAATCATTGGGACCAAGTGGCCTCTATGTCCCCAGGCAACAATGAAAAGCTTCACTGACATATTCCCAGTACCCATGAGACTAGTTACACATTCACACATTTTGACTTAGGAATGTATGCCCTATTTCCAAGCACCTTGTGCCAGTGGCCCCTTGATGGTGTGGCATGCAGCTATAAACACTCCTGGATCGTTGTCCCTCAATCCCACCCTGTGAGTAAGTTACCCTATAATCAAGTGCTCCATGGATCATATGGAGCTACCTGCCATGTTTTTTGGTCTCCAGATGCCTTCTCAGTTCAGTGGGCACTTTCCATTCCTTCCGTCCTCCAACAAGAATAAAATCCAACATCCTACTAGAAATGCTGGCTGGTCAACAGACCTGGGGCTGAATTCATTCATTTGTTCTTCAATCAACTTTCATTGAGTGTTGAAACCACTGGTCTAAATGGAAAGCACAAATAGGGCCTGCAGGGCACACAGCAATGACATGGGTGGGGAAGGGAACACACCATATTTTAGTATGTTTAGTGCTTCCTTGAACTTTTAATTAGCGGTCTTAACTATAGTCACCAGGCTGTACATAGATCCCCAGAACTTACTCGTCTTATAACTGGAAGTTTGTACCCTTTGACTAACATGTCCCCATTTACTCCACCCTCACCCCCCGGCAACCGCCAATCTACTCTCTGTTTCTATGAGTTCAGCTTTTTTAGATTCCATATATACAGGCAAACCTCAGAGACATTGCAGGTTCAGTTCTAGACTATCACAATAAGGCAAATATCACAATAAAGCAAGTTACATGCATTTTTTTTGTTTCCCAGTGCATATAAAGTTATGTTTATACTATACTGTAGTCTATTAATTGTGAAATAGCATTATGTCTATAAAAAAATGTACATACCTTAATTTTAAATGCTTTATTGCTAAAAATGCTAACCATCATCTAAGCCTTCAGCAAGTGGTAGTAGCAACATCACAGATCACTATAATAATGAAAAAGTAAAATATTGCAAGAATTACCAAATGTGACACAGAGATGGCACTGATAGACTTGCCTGATGCAGGGTTGCCACAAACCTTTAATTTGTAAAAAATGCAGTATCCACAAAGTACAATAAAGGGAAGCACAATAAAACAAGGTAAGCCTGTAGGTGAGATCACATGATTTTCCTCTTTGTCTGACATTTCATTTAGCATAATGCCTTCAAGTCCATCCATGTTGTTGAAGAAGGCAAGATTTCCTTCTTTTTATGGTTGAATAATATTCCATTTTTGCTCTTGAGTTGTATGAGTTCCTTATATATTTTGGATATTAACCCTTTATCAGATATATGATTTGCCAATGTTTTCTTCCATTCTGTAAGCTGTCTGTTCATTTGTTGATTGTTTCTTTTGCTGTGCAGAGCTTTTTATTTTGATGTAGACCCACTTGTTTATTTGTGCTTTTGTTACTTGCATTTTCGGTGTCATATCCAAAAAATTATTGCCAAGACCAATGTCAAGAGGGCTTTTTCCCTATGTTTTCTTCTAGAAGTTTTACAGTTTCAGGTCTTATGTTTAGGTCTTGAATCATTTCAAGTTAATTTTTGTAAGTGGTGTAGGACAGAGGTCCAATTTCATTCTTTTGCCTATGAATATCCAGTTTGCTCAACACCATTTATTGAAGAGACTATCCTTTCCCCATTGAATATTCTCCTTTGTCATATATTAATTGACCATATATGAGACATTTTGTTTCTTGGTTCTCGATTCTGTTCCATTGGTCTATGTGTCTGTTTTTATGCCAGTATCATACTGCTTTGATTACTACAGTTTTGTAATATAGTTTGAAATCAAGAAATGTGATGCCTCCAGCTTTGCTCTTCTTTCTCAGGATTGCTTTGGCTATTCAACCTCTTTTGTGATTCCATACAAATTTAAAGATTGCTTTTACTTTCGCTGTGAAAAATACCGTTGGAATTTTGGTAGAGATTGCTTTAATCTATAGATGGCTTTGGGTAGTATGGACATTTTAACAATACTAGTTCTTCCAATGCATGAAGACGGCACTCAAGGTTTATTCTTATCTTTAGTTTTCATCAGCTTGATTATAATGTGTTTTCCTTTGAGTGTGGTTTTCTTTGAGTTTAGCCTCGAGATTTGCTGAGCTTCTTGAATCTGGAAATGTTTGCCTTTCATCAAATTTGGGGATTTTTCAGCCATTATTTCTTCAATTTTTTTTCTGTACTAATCACTTTCTCCTCTCTTTCTGAGACTCCAATAACACGAGTCATAAACCTTTTGATATTGTTCCATGATCTGTGAGCTCTTCATTTTTTTCACATTTTGTTTCTTTGTATTTTTCAAATTGAATAATTTCTAGTGCTCTACCATCAAGTCAACTATTTCCTCTGTCATCTCCATTATGCTATATATCCCACCCAGGGAATTTTTAATTCAAATACGGGGGAGGGGGGGTGTTCTTGTTCTAAAATTTCCATTTCATTGTTTCTATTTCTATGCTGAGAATATTTATCTTTCCTTTTTTTAAAGAGTGTTACTTTTACCTACCTCCTGAAGCATAGTTATAATATCTGCTTCAACATTTGGGTTATCTGGGGGTTGGCATATTTGTAGATTGTCTTTTCCCTTTAGAATTAGTCACATTTTCCTCATCGTTGGTGCTTCAAGTAATTTTAGATTGTACCCTGGACATTTTGAGTATCATGTTGTGAGGTTCTAGGTACTGTTAAAATCCTCTGGAGAATGATTTTTTCGTTGTGGTGCTTTTAGCAATCTATCGGTCCTGGTTAGGTTCAGACTATAAATTCTGTCTTATCTTCTGTGGATAGAAGATCCAATGTCACCTTAGTTTTCAAAGGCTTTGTTTGGCAGGAATGTAAATTGGCACAGCTACTCTGGAAAATATTTTGGCAGTTCCTTATAAACTAAACATGCACTTACCATATGACCCAGCAATTTCCCTCTTGGGCACTTATCTCAGAGAAATGAAAACTTATGTTCACAAAAAACCTGTATACAAATGTTCATAGCGATAGTGGCTTTATTTATAATAGCCCCAAGCTGGAAACAACCCAAATGTCCTTCACCAGGTGAATGGTCAAATGAACTCTGGTATAACCATACAAAGGAATATTGCTCAACGATAAAAAGAAACAGACTATTGATACATATCACAACTTGGCTGGATCTCATAGGAATTGTTAGTGGAAAAAGCCAGTCTTAGAAGGTTACATACTGTATGATTTCATTTATATGACATTCTCAAAATGACAAAACTACATAAATGGATACCAGGTTAGTGGTTGCCAGAGGACAGGGATGGGGGTGGGTACAACTATAAAGGGGCAACAGGAGGGGGTCTATTTGTGGGGATGGAGCAATGTTGTGTCTTGATTGTGGTGGTGGTTACACAAATCCATACATGGGATAAAACTGCATAGAACTACACACACACACACACACACACACACACACAAGTGCATGTAAAAGCTGGTGAAATCTGAATATGGTCTGTATCTATTAATAGTATTACACCAATGTCAACTTCCTGGTTTTGATATTACATGTGTAAGTTATATAAGATGTCTCCACTGGGGCAGGTGGGTGAAGGGTACACAGGATTTTTAACCTCCTATGAATCTATAATTATTTCAAAATAAAATGCTTTTTAAAAGACTTTGCCACTTTCCTTTGCGTCTGCTCTGTGCAGGTTGGAGGTGAGCCTGGGATTTATATCTGCTCATCCACAGAATTCGGGATCCCTCCTCCAGCTATCTCCTCTCTGGGAATTGCCCCACACTCTCTGGCTCATATGAGTTTCCTATTGGAACTTTAGGTATCCACACTGTTGGTACAGTATTGCAGGTTTGCAACTAAGGCTGTCCTCAGGGCAAGGACAGGGTAGAAAAAAGAAAGGAAAAATAAAATGAGCCGAAGGATTTTGCCACACATACTTCATCTTGCAGAGGCCCCTTTCCTAGTCCTCTGGCTAGAGAGATGGTTTCTCTGCACAGTTCTATACTGGGACTGACCTCAATTCAAAACTGGGAGATGGGGGCTTCCCTGGTGGCGCAGTGGTTGGGAATCCACCTGCCAATGCAGGGGACCACAGGTTCAAGCCCTGGTCCGGGAAGATCCCACATGCCATGGAGCAACTAAGCCTGTGAGCCACAACTACTGAGCCCGCATGCCGCAACTACTGAAGCCCACGTGCCTAGAGCCCGTGCTCCGCAATGAGAAGCCACCGCAATGAGAAGCCCGCGCACTCCAATGAAGAGTAGCCCCCACTCACCGCAAATAGAGAAAGACTTTGCGCAGCAGCGAAGACCCAAGACAGCCAAAAATAAATAAATTAAATAAATAAATTTATTTTTTAAAAAAACTGGGAGATGAGAGAAGAAAAGAATCTGGGAATCTTGTGTCCATTATGGGTTATTCTTCAAGTTTTGGCTCTTCTCTCCAATCTGCCTGTCATTGCTAACATGTTTACTTGTTTACTTTGTCCAGAGTTTTTAGTTGTAATCAATGAGATAGATAGAATTTAGTGGTCTTATTTCATCTTGGCTAGCATCAGAACCCTTAAATGTAATGTTTAATCTTTCCAGTTACCATGTGAGATCAATATTAATTCTCCTATTTTAAAGATAAATAACTTGAGGCTTAATGAGGTATAGTCTCCTGCCCAAACCCATATAGCCAATGCTAAGGTGAAAATATATATACAATTAAAATTAGCTCATGAAACAGGCTGTTGAGTGGAGTCAGAAAGCAGGAGGGGGCAAAAAAGAAACACTCTGTTAGAACAGAGTGGTGGGGAGATCAATGGTGAAAAGGGACAGGAAGAGGAGAGAGTAGGGAAGGCGAGGAGGTCTCTTCCTGATGGGTCAGGGTTGTATCAGGCAACAGCTGCTCTGCATTGAGGGTACTTACCCAGAACTCACCCCCTTTACACGCACCTCCATGGATTTCTTGTGAGCAAACAGGCCAGTCTAAGCAATGCTGTAATCCTATTCCCTTTTCCAGTCAGGGCCCAGGCTTAACCCAATCAGCCTTGGCATTTCCTTGTTGACCCCATTTGTCCAGGGGCACCTGGGCAGGTCACCACAATTGGCTGAAGATAAGGTTTTTATTCTACAGACGAGAGAAGGCTTTCTCTCTTCCCACCCAACAGGAACAAGGAAATATGTTGTTCTACTTACTGCTGGCATCCATCTGCAGCTGTGAGAAAAGACAGGCTTGGACAAAGCCCATGCAAGATAGCCTGCCTGGAACCTCCTTTTCCGCTAGATTTCCTTCTCAAGTGAGTCAATTTAGGTCAGTGTTTCTGTTACTTGCAGCCTGAAACGTCCAAATGGATCCCTCCCAGCCTGAGCCACTCTTAGACATGTTCTAGGACCCACCTGACCCCAAGTTGGTGCTGGAGAACCTTCTGACTCTGAGCCCAGGACAAGAGCAAGCCTGCCTCTGGTCACAGGTTGGGACTCCAAGTGCATCTGTTATTGTCCCTACCTAGATCTAAGTCCCATATGCTTGTGAGTGCATCCTTGGGAAACCACTGTTATTTTTTTCCACACCAATAACTAATTCCTCAACTCTCCAGACACCAGCCAATTCTGACAACAACTGGGTGTCCTATAATCTAGTTCAATTCTGACACTAACTACTTGGAGTTAACATCAGACTCCACAGGTTAAGGGCTCAGTCCCACAAGACTGTCCCCACTTCAGATGCCAGTTGCAAGTATCAGATCCCCAGGTAATCCTCACTTCTGTCCAGCTTGGCTACAAAACCAGGTGTTCCCCCCCACACACACACACATGTTCCATATTTGATAGAATGACTCATAGGATTCAGTAAAATACTAATTATTACCAGTTCATTATAAAGGACATAACTCATGGGCTTCCCTGGTGGCACAGTGGTTAAGAATCCACCTGCCAATGCAGGGGACACGGGTTTGAGCCCTGGTCCGGGAAGATCCCACATGCTGCAGAGCAACTAAGCCTGTGTGCCACAACTACTGAGCCTGTGCTCTAGAGCCCGTGAGCCATAACTACTGAGCCCACATGCTACAACTACTGAAGCCCACGTGCCTAGAGCCCATGCTCCGCCACAAGAGAAGCCACCACAATGAGAAGCCCACGCACCGCACCAAAGAGTAGTCCCACTCACCGCAACTAGAGAAAGCCCGCGTGCAGCAACGAAGACCCAATGCAGCCAAAAATAAATAAATAAAATAAATAAATGAAAGGATACAACTCAGGAACAGCCAAATGGAAGAAATGGGGACAAGATATGGGGAGGGAGGGTGTGTGGAGTTTCCATGCCCTCTCTGGGCATGCCACCCTTCCAGCACCTCAATGTGTTCACCAACCTGAGAACTCTCCAAACTCTGTTGTTTAGTAGTTTTATGGAGCTTCCAATACATAGGCATGATTGATGAAATGGTTGGCCATTGGTGATTAACTCAATCTCCTCACTGGAGGTTGGGGGGTGGGGCTAAGTGTTCCAACCCTCTAATCATGCCTTGGTCTTTCTGGTAACGAGCCCCTATGCCTGAAGCTATCTAGGGGCTCCCAGCCACCTCACCTCCTTAGCATACAGGAGACACTCTATCACTCTGTAGATGCCATGGTTTTAGGGGCTGCATGACAGGAACCAGGGACAAATACCAAATACTTATTTTTTTACTGTACCACGGGCTCCATTCTCAGTCTATGGGGTTGTGTCGAAGGGACTCCATGTCTGCCTCCGGGAGTGCCCATGTGGTAAGGTTTGGCATTTATCCACTTGGTCACAACAGCTGTCTCAGTGGTGAACTCATGGCATAAGACAAACCAATGAGACTCAGAATATAGAATGGAAAATCCATTGAGAAAGAAAAGAATTTTCTGTCCTGTTATGCCCTCTGGGATTCTGAAAAAACACAATGTACCCCCTGGA
This sequence comes from Balaenoptera borealis, assembly GCF_965194805.1. Classification (NCBI taxonomy): domain Eukaryota; kingdom Metazoa; phylum Chordata; class Mammalia; order Artiodactyla; family Balaenopteridae; genus Balaenoptera; species Balaenoptera borealis. Next base: position 167,041,899 of record NC_138867.1, read on the forward strand.
CCTGCTGGAGGTCATCTTGTACCCATATGGGGAGAGCCCACCTGAGAATGAATGAAGGCAACCAAAAAGAGAGCAAGGCTGAGAGTGGGTCAGAGGAAGCCCAGCTCTGATGATATCATTTGACCTCTTAGATTCACTTGTGCCTGAGCTTAGACCATGCCCAGACTTTTCATAAGTGACCAAATAAAATTTCCTCAATAATGAGCTGGATTTCTGGTATCTGCAACTAAAATGGCCCCAATTTACATACCACCCCATGCCTACAGGGCCACCAGGCTGTTGTGGGGTCCGCCCCAACTGCCCTCTTCACTCATACCCCCAAATCCTCACTCCTTCTTCATTCTTAGAGTTGGGTCCCCTCAGTCAGGAGGCCTAATTTAAGAGTCTTCTAAAATGAGCGGGACAGGCAAGATTTGTCTTCAGGATGTCAAGACATCCAGAGGCCAGGCATAGAGTTTTTCTGCGCTCCCACTTTCTCTATATCAGGGAGGGCTGCTTTCAGATACAAATAATGGGAAATCTTCCACACAGTGATTTTAAAAAGAAGCACAAAAGAATACAGAAGGATCCAGGCTCCATCACCCTCCCTTCTCCACCACCCTTAGTGTGTGGTTTCCATCCTCATGATTCCATGTGGGCAGCAGAAAGGGTAAGATGTGGCAGCAGCAGACCTTCCCTCCCAAGACACTAGCCAGAAATGCATCTTGGTTGGAATGTGCCCTGAGGGAGGGGATCTTTATTGGCTTATGTATTCCAAGTTCTTAGAACCGCTGCTCAGTCAAAATGAGCTTAATGAAGGAGTGAATAGATGAATGGATGGATAGATGCCCATACAGGAAAACTGAGTTTTTACCTCCTATAGCCTCTACAGTGGAGTCAGGCAAGAGAGGAGGGGCTGGAATGGCCACTGAGTGATACCTCACAGCACCTGCCATCCATTCCCCAAGTTGGCATGCGGTCTCCTGGCTCTCCCCATGGCCCTTCATCCTCCACAGGTAGGATCTCTTTTCATACATCTGAGCAGGTCTGGATACCCCCACCCCAAACTTTCTTAGGAGATTCTCACCCACCAGGGGGCATATGCTTCACTGGGAGATGTGTTCTCCACCTTTTGGTAACGTCTCCTAGGGCAAAAATGATTGGCAGGAAGGAGATACAATTGTAACTCCAGCCTGGGTAACAAGCTGCTCCCCCCTGCCTTCAGTAACAACATTAAAACCAAACCGGCACAGTTTTTGAGTAAGGACTTATAGGAATATTGCCTGCATTCATACCCGATGTGCTGCAATAATGTGAGATTTATCTTCAGCAAAGATGCACACAGTCAATAGACCAAATTTATGTCTATTTTTGCTCCAAGGTCTGGGGATAGAATCATTCAATGTATGGAGAATATTAGGCCTGTGAAGGAGAATTTGACTGAGGGTCACTGGGAGCCACCGTCCCCCCCAATTCTGCCAGCCCAACACTGCACAATCTCCCTACCCTTGGCTCCACAATCCCACTACTTCTAATAGGTTCTAATAGGTTCCTCAGTGGTCTCTTCTTTTTTTTTTTTTTTTAAAGAATTTCACTTTATTTATTTATTTTTTGGCTGTGTTGGGTCTTCGTTTCTGTGCGAGGGCTTTCTCTAGTTGCGGCAAGCGGGGGCCACTCTTCATCGCGGTGCGCAGGCCTCTCGTTGCAGAGCACAGGCTCCAGACGCGCAAGATCAGTAGTCGTGGCACACGGGCTTAGTTGCTCTGCGGCATGTGGGATCTTCCCAGACCAGGGCTTGAACCCGTGTCCCCTGCATTGGCAGGCAGATTCTTAACCACTGCGCCACCAGGGAAGCCCCCTCAGTGGTCTCTTGATGGGTCAACAGAGCTTTTTTATAATTGCAAAAGGAACACAACATTTTGAAAATAGAAAAAAAAAATGTAAAGTAAAAACGATTACCTTCTTGGCCTTGTTCACACATGTGGACTTATTTTACAGAGTGACAACCAGAGATTTAATTTGTATTCTGTGTCTGCACTCAACAGTACATCATAAGCATTCTTCACATCGCTACAACTTGTTCAGTAGATTAATAGCTGCATAATCATCCTCAAATTTGTTGTACCATAATTTGCTTAACAAATAAATGAGCTTATTTCCAACGTTTTGCCCATATAGCTAATGCTGCAATAAACATCTTTGTGCACATAGTTTTATTTTTTGTGTGTTGCACGTTGGTTTAAAAGCAGCATGAAGGCTGGTGTCAGCTCTAGACTGGCAGTTTGCTTTGCACTAATCCACCTGAATCCCCAGGTCAGAGAAAAGCTGCTGGGACTCGAATATTAGTCTTGGAGCTGATCACAAATAAATGGAAGCAGCACGGCCTCCCAGCTGGATGACAGGTCTGAAGAGAAAGATTCGAAACCCCACTTCTACTTCTGGAAGAAACCAGCGGCATTCACCTGGCAGGAAGTAGGATCAAGCAGCCTGTATGGTTTTCCTGCAGCAGACAGAGCTGCCCTTGTCTCCTGTGCCATTGGGCTATGTCAGCTCTGGGGGCTATTTCTCCTCCATTGATGTTCCCTTGGCAGGCTGACAGTCTAGGTGCCCTGAGTTTCTAGGATCAAGGTGTAGGCACCTGACTCAAACTAGACCAGTCAGATGCTTTCTTCCTGAAGGGATGCAACGCTGACTTAGCCCAACAGCTGTGCCCTGATGAAGCCACCCCTCTGTTCCCACTGCCCAGACTCCCAGAGTCGGCTGGGTGTTGTCCTTTCTGAGACTGGCCCTGCTGCCTTGCCTTCACCAGACAGCTTTCCGAGAGTCTCCTTCTGTACACATCTCTCCAGCCTGTGAACAGAGGGCCCTTCCAGATACAGCCAGGCCCCCTGGCAAGGGGCCCTAGGGATCCGAGGGACCACCACCCCAGGTCAGCCTGAGGACCAGCAGTCAGACATGAGGGCTGGTCTGCCCAGGGTACCTCAGCCCAGCTGGCGTCTCCTCTCTCAGTCATTCGTCACTCTGACCAAATAAATCTTGACAAAGGACGAGGTGATGTCTTCAATCCTGCTAAAAGGTTCCCACCCCAGCAGCCTGTGCCCACTCAGCATCAGCCCCAGGCCCCACCCAAATTCCTGGAGCAGCCTCTGGCTTCCTGGCCTGGGCCAAGTACCAGGAAATCCAGGCATCTTCTGAATCCTGAGCCTGGCACCAACCTGCAGGAGTGAAGTGAGTGAGGGTCCTGGAGCTGGCCAAGACTGGTCTCCACCCCAGGGACGACACCACATTAGCTGCGACAAGTTCACTGGGCAAAAATCTCACTTCTCTGAGCTTCAGTCTCCTCATCTGCAGAATGGGCATACAATCCCTATGTTTTGACAGTCCTCAGGAGAATTAAATTCTGGACCCAGGACCTTTACAGGTTCCAGACCTGAGCCGTTTTGTCTCTCATCACTCCTCTGTCTACAGGGATTTTCATAGCATCACCTGATCCGACGCCAGGCCCACTCTCATGCAGGTGGCCTACGAGCCCTGGGCTCAGAGGACCGCCAGTGTGGCAGGCCCTCACTCCCCACATCCCGCCATTACTTCCCTGACGCCACCCCACCAGGAAAGGGAGGGAAGGCTGCCACTTCCTTCTTCTAGTGGCCCTTTTGGAGGTGAGAAGACCCTGGGTCACTTCCATTTTTTGAGGTTCTTGGTATATTAAAAATGAGGAAAGTTACAGTAACTGTGGTATAACTTAAATGTCCACACAAAATGTGTGAAACAATAGTATTCATATTATTGACAAGACAATGGCAGAAAATGCAGTATATTTTTTGGTGAACTCCAAGTAGTGTATCTGGGGTAGGACACAAGCTCACATTTGCAGGACGGCCATTTACTTCTTATAATCTGCTAGAGCTGGGCCTGTGACCTCAAAGTCTGAATTTCTAGAAAAAGACATAACCAAACCCAATGCAGAAACTTCATTTGATCCCATTCAAAGAAAACATGGGAGCCAGGGGGGATTTTTAGACGTTTAGGAACCTTTGAATAGGGTAAGATATGGATTATTTTACATAACTACTATTCATTGTTTTGATCGTGGTAATATAGAAGAACAGCCCAAAGGGTCATAAAATGGTTCAGGAAAACAATTTTAAAATAAAAGCGATAGGTAAAGCAACCAAATGTTAACACTGGTTGAACCCAAGTGATGAGGTACAGGGCTTCACTGTGCCATCCTCCAACTTTTTCTTATACTTGAAGTTTTTAGTTAAGAAAGATTAAGAGTTTTGGATTACCAGTACAAATGTATTTTACATTTTTCTAAATAAAATGCTGTTACCTTGTGCCCCTGCTTGCAGTGGGGCTCCCGGTGCCTGAGTGTACAGGACGTTGACCAGCCTGAGGGTCTATCCGTTCGGGACGGTCTGTTCTGGGTAATGGCTGTGGGAGGGCAGCACTGCAATCCTCACCCAGGCAGCCACTCAAACCCTTCACAAGTCCCTGTGCCTCCAGTAGCAAGTCAGAGGGAAATGGGGTGACTGCATCAGCTATAGCTTCCAGGCACCCATCATCTGATTTGTAGCTCTCAGGACTATAGAGGGAGAGGTCATTAGGATCACTTCAGGGAGGGAAACTGACCTCAGAGGGAACATGAGCTTGCAGAGGTCACACAGTTGCCATGTAGCCAAGCAGGGATTTGAACCAGTGGCATTCTGGCAAACCACTCATAATAGTCGAAAGGTTGAAGCAATCCAAGTGTCCATTGACAGACTGATAAACAAAGTATAGTATATACATACAATGGAGTATTATTCATCCTTAAAAAGGAAAGATTCAGACGCATGCTACAACATGACTGAGCCTGAAGGACATTATGCTAAGTGAAATAAGCTAGTGACAGAAGGACAAATACTGTATGATTCCACTTATATGAGTGGAATAGTAAAATTGGTAGAAACAGAAAATAGAATGGTGGTCCCAGGGGCTGGGAGGAGGGAAAAGTTATTGTTTAATGGGTACAGAGTATCAGTTTTACAAGATGAGAAGAGACTGGAGGCGGATGGTGATGATGGTTGCATAATAATGTCAGTGTATTTGATATCACTGAACTGTGCACTTAAAATGGTTATGATGATAAATTTTATGTTAGGTGTTATTTCACCACAATTTTTTTAAAAGGTAGCTTTGTATCACTACTTATAAGTGAAAAACCTCTTGCCCTAATGGAAAGGTCTCCATAAAATTAAAGACAATTACACTCCAAATGCAGGTTGTTGTTAACATTGCTCTAGATGCTGGTGACTGCTGAAGCTGTGCACGAAGACCTCATCCCACTTTGTTTGAAGGGGGATTGTGTTAAAAGCACTTTAGATCCAACTTTCTCCTTGACAAATTCAGAAGGGCCAAAAGAGAGCTTGAAAGGGACCTGCTTTCTCCCCAGCTGACTTAACAGGGTGGTGTCTGTGGGTCTCTATAATTGTTTTTCACGCCAGGGGGCAAGAGCACCCCACACTTTGAAAGACCCTTGTAAGGACAAGGTCGTAGGGGGCATGAGCTTTTCAAGCAGGGGCAGGCCACAGCACAGTAAGTAATAGGAGCAGAGTAAGAAGACCCCTACCACAAAGAGCCCTACCATGTAGGCCCGAAGAGGCCCAGGGCTGTTTGGAAAGGGAATTCCTAGGTCTCAGGTGCCTGAGCAGAGGTACCTTGGTTCCAAGGACTCCTTGCCCTGTGAGAGGGGTCCAGCTGTGAGAGGGCCAGAGCAGAGCCCTCTTTCAGTACAGGGCCTAGGATGGTGGCCTGGTTACTTCCTGTATGCAAGTAAATAAAACGCAGTGTCAGGGCAGGACATGGACTAGACAAACAAAGGTAGTGGGGATGGAAGGGAAGGAATTGGAGGGAGAATTTGTTAACAATGTCGATAAGAAGGCACCAGTGGGCTTCCCTGGTGGTGCAGTGGTTGAGAATCCGCCTGCCAATGCAGGGGACACGGGTTCGAGCCCTGGTCTGGGAAGATCCCACATGCCGCGGAGCAACTGGGCCAGTGAGCCACAACTACTGAGCCTGCGCGCCTGGAGCCTGTGCTCGGCAACAAGAGAGGCCGCGATAGTGAGAGGCCCATGCACCGCGATGAAGAGTGGCCCCCACTCGCCGCAACTAGAGAAAGCCCTCGCACAGAAACGAAGACCCAACACAGCCAAAAATAAATAAATAAATTAATTAATTTTTTAAAAAAAAGAAGGCACCAGTGGACATCTGATGTGTTGGCCTGCACTACATCTATACCTTTTCCCTGGAAACTGCGCCTCAGCTTTCCTTTGGGAAGCAGCCTCTCTCTGGGATTCTCAGTACAGTTGGTTGAGCAAGGATGACTTCCACCCCCTTTCCACTAGAGGACGCAGGAGATCCAGGCCTGGCTAGTCAGAAGATGCCACCCTTCCTCCCCGCTTCATGGCAATGATGGGTATGCTGCCCAATATCATATAAGCTCCTGAATTCAGCTACACCCAAATCTAGACTCACTCTTCCCATTTATGCTTTGGAAGGGTGCACAGCTTAACTGACATGGGGTGTGTGTGTGTGTGTGTGTCTGTATAGGGTAGTGTGTGTGCTCGGGGGTTCGGGGTGGGGGGAAAGTCTCACCACAGTCTCCGCCTTGTCCAAGGGCCTCTGGAGGTTTCATCTAGTCTGTAGAGGTCCTTCCTAATAACTCAGATGTCCTTAAAGATCCGGGTCTAGTAAGACCCTGTACTCTTATTTGCACAGAACCATCCGCCCTCCCGTAATGCCAATTATATGACTTGGAGTTGACCAGCTGAAATGTGAAATCCCAGACATTTAATCTTTAAATTAATTTTCAAGTTTTAGCTCTTTTTCTTTTGTAACCTCACCTCAAACTCTTCCAGGGGCCTTGGAAAGCCCCCAGGCTCCAGATCCTAGGCGCATCAAGCCTGACGTATAAACACGGCCGGGCGCGGGTTAAGAAAGTGCCGGGGCCTCCTAGGGCCCTCGTGCAGGCGGGCGGGAGCGGACAGGCCCTCGCACGCATGCGCATGGAGGCGGGGCTGAGCCCCAAGCCTGCGCCGTGCCACCCGGCTGACAGGGGGCGGGGCGGTGGCGAGCGCGCGCCTGAGGCGGCAGCTCGGCGACCGGGACTTTGTGCTCCAGAGACCCTCCTTCGGGCGCATCTCCCACCCCTGTTGTGTCCTTGCGAGGCGCCCCCACTCGGCGGGACCGGCCCCGGGGAATGGAGAGGGCCCGCCCCCACGGCCCTGGAGGGACCCGGAGGAGACGACCGCGCGTGGTCTGACCCGTCGTCCTCGCCGAAGGGGCCCATGGGCGCGTCCCCGCGGGCGGGCCGCGGACGTGAGGGCGGCGAGCAGCAGGGCCGCGGCACCGAGGAGGGCCGTGCTCGTGCCCGGCCCTGCACCGGCCGCGCGCGTGCGCTCCCGCCGCCGCGCCGGCCGCGCCCGCACCGCCTCTCGGCGCCGGCCCGGGAGCCCGGTCCGAGAGCAGCGGCGGCGGCGGCGGCCGGAGGGACGATGAGCGGTGCGGCGCGGGCGGGCCCGGCCCGGCTCGCCGCGCTCGCGCTGCTGACCTGCAGCCTGTGGCCGGCGCGGGCAGACAACGCGAGCCAGGAGTACTACACGGCGCTCATCAACGTGACGGTGCAGGAGCCCGGCCGCGGCGCCCCGCTCACATTCCGCATCGACCGCGGGCGCTACGGGCTCGACTCGCCCAAGGCCGAGGTCCGCGGTCAGGTGCTGGCGCCGCTGCCCATCCACGGAGGTGAGTGCCTGGCAGCGGAGAGAGAAGCCGTGGCGAGGCGGCGGGCGATGGTCCCTGGTCCCTGGCCCCGCGGGAGCCGCCGCCTGGGCGCGGGGGCGGCGGGCGCGGCGCCCCCACCCCGGCCCGGATTGTCGCGCAGCTCGGCGGGCGGCCCCAGGGTCGAGGTTCCCGTCGTGTGCACCCCCGCCTGCTCACTGCTGGGATGAGGCTTCAGACGCGTTATTGGGTTCTTCTTTTGAGAAAGACTTAGAACGTTCCTTTTGGTTTAGTTAGCTTGTTTACAGGAAGGCATTGAACTGCGAGTTTGCAGGGACAGCTCAGACAAAGGAGGTGGTGGAAGAGCGCAAAAGTAGTTCATGATGGATGAGGTCTTAACCTGTACTTCGGAATCCGCAGGTTCGTTCCCGAAATCACAGACTTAGCGCTGCATTGAATCTCGAAGGATGAGGCCCTTTTCTAACGTAGAAGCGTGCCGTTTTTCTTAAGTGGCAAGTGAAAGGAGGGTGGAGGAGAAAAATGGGCATCTTCCCTGTTGCTTTTGGCTGTTATTCTGCCCCACCAGCTTTACTGTAATTTGACGCCTGAAAATCACACGTTATGAAGAATCCAATACCAATTGGAACCTGTAGCCAAGTCTTCAGGTCACGGGAGTCTACCAAAGGGGAAATAGGTAAAATTTTCGAGAGTTGTCTCTGAAGCGTTTGGCTTAACCTTACGTCTTCCTATAATCATAGGCTCTGTTTAATTATTTGGTATAAAGCGTATATTTGTATAAATTTCTGGTCATGTATTAAAGGAAACTTTTCCCACACTGTGGAGTATGATTTTGTTTTTTGGCCCACAGCAAACTTTTTGGAAAAATGCCTACTATTCTTCTCAACCCCCACCCACTCTCACCCTGAGAATGCTGAGAGGGGACTTTTTTTTAAGCTGCTATTCATGTTAAGATGACCTAAACTAGGCAACCTAAATAAGGTAATGGTGTTTGTTTTTATACTCTAAAATATTAAAACATCATGCGCCTTCTGAGATCTGTATTTGAATGCTAACGTGCTAAGCTGTTTTCTTCTTTGAGGCAATCTAGCTGAGGAAGAAGAATCAGGTAAAGCTCTCACTGTAGCCTGTCCCCAGTTTACACCTGCCTTTTAAAAGTTCATTTTTACACCAATAATCAAGAGTTAGGGTGCACTTCTCATCTCCACTTTGTTAAAAAAGGCAGCTAGGGTCCCACCTTGCCCACAGAAACAACTTTGGCCTTTGGTTCATTCAGTAAATATTTGCTTGCTTGTTCTGTGCCAGTCACTGTGGTTGGGACACATAATGTTGCCAAACTATGGCACTGACAATGGTAGTCTATTTTCTGGTGCTGAGATCTCTGAGGGTCACGTGGAAGGGGAGGAAGAGGAAGAGAGAGAGGCAAACTGTTCTAGAGCAAGAGCTGGCCCTGTGCAGTGTTTTGAAATCTGTGGTTTGCTTTGGGGCTTGATTCCCCCAGGCACCCCAAATCCATGATCCTCACTTTAGATACTTACCTCATAAGTGATCCATGTTCTGAAACTACTTGTTGCTTGCCTGTCACTCCAAACAAAAGCCCCATCTTTAAGAAAACTTGTTTTAGGTGTTTCTATAGAAAGGTATTAGGCACTGATGTGTGGGTAAAGGTTAGTCCTATTCCCCTGTCAACGAGGAGGTAGCATTAAAGGATTAAAGGTTCTGAGTCGTGCTGTACATAAACTGTGTGACACTGGGAAAGTACTTTGTGACTCTAAGAAAGTAATTTGGGCTTTTAGCCTCAGTTTCATCTGCAAAGTGGAATGGTGAAATATTTACATCATAAGATTATTGAGAAGTTTAAATGATTCCTGCATTCTTACAAGAGGAGATTTGTTAACCTAAATGAATCTCCAAATTGGTGGAGTTTAAACATGGCATCAATGTGAATACATTGGAGCAGTGTGTGGAAACTGAGTCTGCAGTCAGTTCCCCTAAGTGTCTGTCTTCTCTTCCTGTCCTGTGTTCTCTAGAGGCTCAATTTGTATCTGCACAGCATGAGATTGCTCCATGTTTTCTCATGGTGTTCGTGGGATCCTGCAGGTTTGGGTTCGGCTTTGTATGAAGGGGTCTGCACACATAGGTTCTTTCAATCCAGCAAATACTAATTGAAAACCTACTGGTACCAGCCACCATCCAAGGCACTGGGGCAGAGGGAGGGGCCACAGCAGTGAACAAAACAAATCTCTCTCTTCCTGCAGCTCACAGTCTAGTGGCGGTTTTTATGTCAGTTTACCTGTAAATTGTTTCTAAACCGATGATGGATTAACATGAAATCTAAGACATTTTTGTGCTTTTACAGCAGGAATTTAGGAATGTATTTTATTTTTGTTTTTTTTTTTGTTTCTTGGTTTTTTTGGCTGCGCCATGCGCTTGCAGGATCTTTAGTTCCCCGACCAGGGATTGAACCCATGCTCCCCACAGTGGAAATGCAGAGTCCCAACCACTGGACTGCCAGGGAAGTCCCAGGAATGTATTTTAAAAACAAGAATGGTGGTAGAAATCTGTTAAAATTTTTCCTGTTTAAGAAAATGGCTTATGTCAATTATACCTCAAATAAAAAAAGAAAGAAAACAGTTTAAAATTTGAGTAATATTTGGGTATTTCATATTATGATATTCTTGATTTAGTGAGTCTCAAATTTTTGTATTTTTAGAAAAAATAATGCATTCCTTCTGACTCTTATGTTCTTATAATTTGATTCTTAACATGTTTATTGAAGATTTACTGTGTGTTGACACTGAACAAAGTGATGTTCAAATTACAGAAAACAGCTATGAGACAGAATTCCTGGCAAAAAAAACAGCTGTGGTCAATAGATGGGAAATTAATGAAAATTCATTTTGAGGACAAATGTTTGGTAGAAATGAACATAAAGACAAAATAACTTTACAGTTTTCCTAGAGCTTAACATGATGACTCATTTTAAATCTATGACTTGATTTGTGAAAGTAAAAACCTTTCTTGTTATTTTGCATTGTTTCTATTGATTAGGCATGTATGAATTACTGAGGAAGACTTATTTGTCTTATATCTTTAAAGGGCAAATTGGCCATTTTTTCCTTAGATGCTTTAGTATTTTAAAAGTACATTTTGGAAAGTGTTAAACTTTATAAAATATTTCATAAACAAGTGTTGTACTTTGAAAATATATTCTTTATCATTAAATAGATGTAAATGGAGATTCATTTGTTTGGTGATAACAAATTTCATATTTTAACTGATAAAGAATTCATTTTTAGAAATGGACTTTTGAAAGAACACACCTTATATTTATGCACAGATCGTGGTTGTTCATGGTTGTTTTCTTACTACTTACTCAAAGGGTGAGCTTAGATCTAGAAACAAATGTAAACTAGCTAACATTTACTGTGCGTGAACATTGTATATGTGCTTTATGTGTGTGCACACTAACTTTTTGTTTGACCCTAGCGTGGGGGTTGGGAGAGGAGAAGGCCCTGTTGTTGATGATGTCATTTTGTATGCAGATGTGCTGGTGGGAAGAATTTGGTAATGGCCACTTAGCCTAGAAATTTTCAGGATTGGATGTTACAGCCTTGGAGAAAAATTTTACCAAATAATAAACTTTTTTTCGCCATCCTGCTGACTAGGGATACAATAACATTTTTAAAAAAATCTTAGATTCTTATGTTTTATGTGATTCTATTGTATGAATCCATTAAGCCTGAACTTGGTTTTTAAAATTCTGAGAGTAAAGGCGATTGATGTGGAAACAAGATCTTGGATGAAAAGGGCCATGTGATGTTCAATTTCATAATGACAAAGGCAGGGGCTACTGGATATAGTTAGAGATTTCAAAATATTCAGAGAAGAAGTAAGTGTGATCCTAGAAGCAGAGACCCTGACAGGAAAGAGAATTCAGGAGCTGGAGGCTCTAAAAACCAAATTTTGATATAAATTAGATGACCAAGCAATATATGATAAATTATATTTGTATTGAATTTTAATAATTTAGAATTTAACAATTTAGAAAATGTTTTTACATACTGTATTTTTCCTTTGCTTTTGGATGATTCATTAGCATATAAATATTTGAATATATATATTTAAACATTTGACCTCCCCACCAAGTATCCATCCTGCTGCCATCCCATTTCTCTGTTTCTCTTTATGGCAAAGTGTTGTCTATACTTGTTGCCTTCAATTTTTCCTCCTGTTATTCTTCACATTGTGAAGTTCTTTGATTGTTGTGCCAGTGATTTTGATAAAGACATGACATATTTAACTGAAATATTGGACTACAGGATCCTCAGGACCTCAGTGTATGGAATGGTGGGCTGAAACTAAGAAAAAAGTTAATAGGAGTGAATATGTAGCCTTGATTTGGGTAAAAAAAAAAATTAGCTGCAGGGAAGGGAGTGGAGGGGAGATAAGGCTTAGAGCTGCATGTCACAGGACAAAGCCTGTGAGTGCTCACTGACGAGCTCATTCTACTCTTGCATGCATTTGAGCATCTGGATCCTGGGTAGCACTGGTCGCACCTCGTTGTAGGCCAAGGACACCTTTAGTTCATGTTCAATTCTGACTATGAGTTTTAAGAGATGAACAAACTACAGAACATTGTTTTGAATATTATAAAAGGGAAATCCTTCATTTGAAGGAACGTTCGATTAGATGGCTTCTAAGATTCCCTCCATCTTGAACAAAGTACGACTGTAAAGTAATAAGACAAATCTTGTTAAACAAACCTGCCGGAATAAACCCATTAAGGATACTGTTCTTTTCACACCAGTCACGTGGGTGTGCATATATATACATACATACTGTGCAACAATGAAAACAAATTTAAACATTTAGAATTTGTTTTGTGAGATTATCTTTTTGATTGAACAATTTGAAAAATACATGCAATATACCAAATCTTTGTCTTTTCTGGATAGATTTTAATTTTGACAATTGAAAATTATTTTTGATGCAGTTTTTTAATGTGCTTGTGAACTCTTTCTTTAGATAATTCTCAAAGAGGTCTGGTAGTGTTTTGGACCATGTCCACATCACTGGGATGCATGGATAGTCCTCAGAGCTGGTTCTTTTAAGTATAGGAAACTTGACTTATTTACAAAATGAAATTAAGTTGTCAGGATCATCAACATTTGTTTGTTTTATCATCTTAGAGTATTTTATGCACTAGGCATTCATTTTTTTCCGTAAATCATAGTACGTGTAGATTTCTTTACTGTTGGAAGCAATTGAGTGAAATAAAGGGAACCCTTCAAATGTCAAATGAAGTAAATTAAAAAGTCCTTGATAAGCACCTACTCTGTGCTTGTGTTATACAGGTTCTGTGTTTGTGCAAAAGACATGGTATGTAATTCTGCCTGAGAGAACTTGGTTTTCTTGTTGAGATCAGTTTTGTCTGGATGGCACAAACAGGACATGCCATTGTAGAAGGTGGTGCAAGCTGTCTGCAAACTCCAGCCAGGGGGCCAGCCACCTGTTATTGTAAACAGAGCTTATTGGAACACAGCCATGCCCATTCACTCACATGTCTGTGGTTACTTTCAAGGTACACTGGCAGAGTTGAGCGCTTATTACAGGAGCCTGTATGGCTTCCAAGCCTAAACTACTTATTCTCTGGCCCTTTAAGAAAACTTTTGACAACCCACAATCCCTGTTCTAAAGGTTCATTTATACCTTAGTTTTTCCCATTAAAACTATGTTATGGATTTATGGGTGGAATTTGATTCCTCAGTTGTCCCAAACTGTGAGCTCTTGGAAATTAGGGACAGTGTCTTCTTTGTTTCAGCCAAACACCTAGGACTGTGCCTGGCACTAGCAAGCCACTGTAATATGTGATTGCATTTAACCCTGTGGTGCTTGGTCTGGTAGTGAAACTGATAGCAGGCATTGCTGGAAGCTGTATGGTGGGATGGGGGATGGTGGGGTGTTGATGGACAGAATATACTGTAGGGCCTCTGTTATTATGCTAGATCATAAATGGTTCAAAGACCAGAGAAATGAAAAATTATTTGGACTTGTAGTCTAGAGAAGTTTCATTGAAAATGTGGAAGTTGAAGTTAAACTTGATTACTTCTGCTTCCAGCCATAATGGAGTAACAGACACCAGGTTTATCTTGCCACCTCAAGTGACTGGAAAACCTGACAAAGTTGTGAAACAGCAGTTTTAGAAATAGGTCAAAACACAGCACAAGATAGTGATCCCTGAGAGAAAGGAAATAAACAACAGAGCTCTGTGACGGCCTCAGTTTACCTCCTGGAGAGTTTCTAAGCTGCAGCACCGGGAGGGGGGACCCACAAAGAATCTGGTGGTCTCCCCGAGTTGATGAGACAGAGTTCAGAGCTCAAGTAGGCAAAGGCAGCTTGAATGTGTGAGGAGGTCAAGTATAGGAGAGGAGGGAGCTGCACAGAGAGCAAGCTCTGGAAAGCTGCAAGGGGTCCCCTCAAGCCTTTGGTTGAGTACTGATCTGCACGTTTTATGGAGAACTGTTAGAACTTAGCAGGTGGAAGAATTGTTGGAGTTCGCACAAGGCTGGGAATAGTTCATATTCTCACTAATCAGAGTAGAAAGACCTGATGCACAAGGCATGGAGTGAGGGCAGATTAGCCCTGGAGAAAAGCCTGTTCTGGACCCACCTACCACAGCTTAGAAGCAAACCTTAAAAGGATCAAATTTATTCGAAGTAACTAATCCTGAACAAACCCCAATAATATTTAAAGGAATACAACAAAATCCAGCTCCCAAAAACACGAAATCCAAGACTAGCATCCAATCAAAAATTAGCAGACAAGCTAAGAAATAGAAAAACATGACCCATAACCAGGCAGGAAACAGGCAGTAGAAACAGTCCCAGAAATGGGGCAAATGATGGAATTGCAGATAAGGATGTTAAAACAGCTATTACAAATATACTCAGTTTGTCAGGGAGGTAAAAGAAAACTTGAACATGATAAGGAGAGAAATGGATCTAAAAAAGACCCACATCAAACTTCTAGCAGTAGACTCAAACCTGAAAAAGTGTAGGATTTATATTGACAGAGAAAAGAAGAGGAAAGAGTATATTGAGAGGATGGTATTTCCTGCTTTGGTGTTCTCTCTTAATCCCAGGCAGTGATATAGTTAATATATATTGGGTACCTACTGTGTACCAAGAATGGTGCCAAATACTGTACGTGGATTATCATTTAATCCTTGTAACAGCTCTCGGTGGTACTATATCCTCATTCTGTGGATGGGAATTCAAGGCACTCCAGTCTCGCACTTAGTGTTTTTTTTTTTTCTTTATAGCACTTAACATGGTTGGAAATTATATATCTATCTTGTTTGTTTCTGAAGGCAGAGATCCTGTCTCAGTGTCCACTCTTGCATACTCAGTGCTTAGTGTTGAGCCTGGAACATAGGAGGGTGGCACTGGTAATTAGTGTTGGACGAATTAAAGCGAGTGAGGTAATCCACCAGCTGAATCCTGTTGGTGATTCAGTAGAGTTTGGACTTGATGTAGGTCTATCTGACTGCAGAGCTTATACTTTAACCACATCTTGTATCGCTTCCCAAGTAGGTTTAATAAATTATGATATATCTATTTAGTGGAATGTTACACAGCCATTAAAGGGGATCATTGTGAAAGCTGGCTATATCCTACAAAAGTAAATACATAGTGATTGAACTGTGACTGTGTTAAATATGCTTACAGTAGACAGGGACTCAAAGTAATAGGCAAAAATAAAAATGGTTGTGTTACGTTGATTGGACTGTGGGTGACATTTCTCATTTTCTTTTCTCTCTCATTTTTTTGAAATTATTTTTAATATAAAACCTTCTCCATAGGGGGAAAGTCATACTCTCTGACTAGAAACTAGAAAGGGAACAAGAAAGTGTCTAAGGTCGGTATTTTTTTTAAGTTTATTCCCTAGCTTCAAGAAGAATTGAATGAATTCCAAGCAGTGGTTAGAATGAGTAGAAAACTGGAAGATACTAGAAATAACTGAAGAGGGCATGTTTTTCACCATTAAGAAAAGAGGAACTCTAAGACCAAGTTTTCTTGTCTTAACAGGAATCAGGCTAAAATGTGTCATCGTTTTGAGCAGTTAGTGAATCCTAGAAAGGGACAGGACTTGGCTTTTGTATAATATTTTTATCATGATGATATTAATGCTTTTATTGGTTTTGTTGGCTTTCACTGTTTAAGATCAATCTGTAGTTAAAGCATGAAGACTTAACTATGGGTAATCTCCACTTTTTGAAAGTTCGCTTTACACTTTGCTTTTACGAAAGACCTATATTAGTACCTATTTTTGACTTCCTCTTCAGAAATCTGAAGAGGATTTTCGCTTTTAATGGAAAAAAGGCAAGAAGCGAAAATAGCATTCAGCGTTTGTTTTGTAGCGAGACGAGCCAGTGTAGAGGCAGCCGCACCCAGAGCAGTGAGAGCGGCCCCGCCAAGCTCCTGCCCTGGAACGTCACTCAGCATCTTAACGTTGAGCTGCTGTAGCTGTGAACCGTGTCTGTGAGCACCTGTGCTCTATCTTGATTTATTTTGTGGGTCCGTTAGCAAGATGTCCCGCGGTAATTGCTTCTTCCCTTTTTGCCATTTTGGCTTACAAAAGGTTTCACAGGAACGCTCGACTTTTGTATAGCAGAGAAACCTGTATAATTGCAGACCAGAAAGGAAATGTTATCAACCTTAAGAGTATACAATTATAAATAGATGACAAAGCTGGAGAAACAGAAGAGAGAAAGGAGATATTAGGGACAGGTGAGGGCCAGTATCTTCATCTCATCTCACAGGTGAGGATTCAAGAGATAGTCTAATTGCAGAAACTAGAAAGGTTTAACTGCAGTGGAAAATAATGAAATAATAAAATCAGAAGAGAGGGAAGATGGAGAAGTGTTAAGTGAGCAGAATCCTAATTTGTGACATCATAAATCCACAGACAGTGTCTAAAGTTGAAAAACCAGGAAATAATGGCTGTAAGCCTTTTTAGAACTAGTGGAAGGTGACCACCGGAAGAACTCAAAAAGAGCTAGTTAAAAGTGGTTGCCTCTGGCGACTGGGGGTGATGGGGTGAATGGGGCTGGTGCACTTTGCTGTATGCCATTGGGTGAATTTGTCTTTTCTTAATCCGTGTATACAGTATGATTCCCACTCTTTCCCCTGTGTGCACTGCAAATGAATTCTGCCCCCTATTTTTTTTTTTGTTTGAAGAAGCTCCCTGTTTTCCCAACATCTGAGCTCTTCACCATTCATCTTCTCCATGCTTTCTGTCACCCAAGCAGCTGAATGTTGCTGGAGAAAAATCTTAGAACCCAACTGACTGAGGTTTGAGATCATAAAACTTAAGCAAAAATAAATGGGCACTTAACAATATCCAGTAATCCAAAAATATTTTCTTTTAAAGAAATAAGAAAACTCTTTGTGACAATTTTTCCCTCTCTCCACATGCCTCCTGCGACAGCTTCCTATATCTTTACTTTTAGCCTAGTCTTCTCCTCTGAGCTCTGGATTCATATATTTAACTGCCTACTTGGTATCTTTAACTTAGATTTCTCAGAGACATCTCCAGATGGATAAGCTTCAAATGGAGCTTTTGATATATATCTATTTTTTGCCTTCCAGTCTGCTACCACTGTTCCCCAGTCTTCTCCATCTCAGTAAATGATATCGCTGTCCACTCTTGTTATTTAAACAAATTTCATCCTGGCTTCTTTTCCTCACATTCCGCATCTGATCTGTCCTCCACAGTTTACCTTCAGGGTGTATCATATCTATCTGTTACTTGCCATTTTCACTCCTGCCATCTTAGTACAGGCAGCTACCATCTCTTACCCTTTTTTGGTCTTTCTGCTTTTTCTCTTAACTTCCATCAGTCTTTTCTCCCAGGTAGCCACAGTGATCTTGAAGCTTCACCCAGTCATGTCACTCCTTGCTTAAACTACCCTTCAGTGGCTTCTTATTGTCCTTAGAATGGAAATCTGAACTCCTTACTGTGGTATACAAGGCACTTGCTGCTTGGTCTGGCTGCAGCCTTACCTTCCCTCAGGCCATTCATCTCACCCTTGCTCACCATGCTGAAGCTACCTGTATTCTGATATTCTTTTGTTCCTAGGGCTTCTAAGTTTTCTTTACAATGTGTACCTTCTTGCTGGCATCCCACTCACCTCTACCTCTTACTCTCCCACACAGTGTTGGCTGTATTAGTAGAGCTTTATGGTTCTTTGATACTGTATAATGGCCAGTTAAAAGGGCCATGGAGATGGAGACATGGGAAAGGAATTGTAGAATCTAAGAACTTAACAGTCATCAGTGATCATCAAGTCTAACCACCCATCTGAGGCCTCAGCATTACTATCCGATGGTTTTACAGCTCAAGCTTGAAAAAATGAGTGACCAAAATCTACCACATTCATCTCTGGAAAACAGAATGTTAGCAAGTCTTTTTTCATTTGGAGGAAAAAAAAGTCAGTTCAAAAATTTGTAGACAGTAGTTAATTTCCTTGTCTGACTCAACTCCTCTAACCCTTAGACTTCATATTCCTATTTCTATTGACCATTCTTAAGAATATGGTATTGTAAACCATAGAATGCAATATTCCACTTAAAGGATGCAGTGAGTTGAATAGTGTCCTACAAAACTTCATGTCCACCTGGAACCTCAGAATGTGATCTTATTTGGTAATAGGATCTTTGCAGATGTAAGTAGTTAAGGATCAAGATAAGATCATACTAGTTTAGGGTGGACCCTAAATCCAGTGACTGGTGTACTTATAAGGAGAAGAGAGGATACAGAGAAACAATGGGAAGATAGAAGTAGACAGAGATAGGAGGTACGCTGCCAACGCCAGGGAGTGCCAAGGATTGCTGGCAGCCACCAGAGGCTTAGGAGAGAGACATGGGACTATTTCTCCCTTGGAGCCTCCAGAAGGAGCCAGCCCTGCCAGCACCTTCATTTCGACTTCTGGCCTGAACTGTGAGACAATAAATTTATATTGTTTTAAGCCACCAGGTTTGTAGTCATTTGTTATGGCAGCCCAAAGAGAAAAGCAAAATTGAACAGTGTTGCAATTTGGTTTCACCAATGCAGAAAAGAGTAGAATGCTTTTTTCCCATCATTCTGAACACCTGCCTAGAGTCATATAGGTTATTTTGGTAGCCCTAATCACTGACTCATACTGAGATTACTGCTGATTAGACCTTCTAGGTCTTTTTCATAGAGGTTGCCCTAAGCCAAGTGATTTTACCTTTACGGGGTTCAGCCTGTTCATTCAGCCTTTCAGGATACTTTTTGAATCCTGATTTTTCATCCAGTCTTTACTCTTTCTAGCAGCTTTGTGTCACCCGTGAAGGTGATGAGCATACTTTCTGTATCTTCATGTAGGTCAGTGGTTCTTAACCTCCTGGGATTATGGATTCCTATTAAGACTTTAATGAAAACTGTGGACCTTTCTGATGAAAGATACTTTTTTGTGTATATATACACAAAGTTTTCAATAAGGTTTAAGAGGTTCAGATGCCTCTTGAGGCCTCAAGTGGTCCACGGACCCAAAGTTAAGAACCCTGCTCTAAGTTATTGATAAAAGTATCGAAGAGTGTGAATGAACAGACCCTTGTAGTGTGTTTCTAAAAACCTTCTAAGATGGTTGACATTATTCCACTAATCAGCACTTCTGGGGGAGTGGGGAGGGCATTTAACCATTTTCTAATTTACTGTATTGATTTTGCATTTAGTACATATTTCTTTGTCTTATGATATCATAAAAGACATAATCAAGTTCTTTGATGGATAAAAACAAATATATTATATTTACTTTGTTTCTGATTTGCTAGGAAGGAGAAGAAGTGAGTTTTTATGGCTTAACCATAGTATCTTATTTTCCTGTTGCCACTGTAATCAATTACCTCAAACCAGGTGGCTTAAAAGAACAAAAATTTATTATCCTACAGTTCTGGAAGTGAGAAGTCCTAAATGGGTTTCACTGGGCTAAAATCAAGGTGTTGGGCAAGACTGCATTCCTTCTGGATGGTCTGAGAGAGAAGCCATTTCCTTGTTTTTTCCAGCTTCTAGAGATTGCCTGCATTCATTGGCTTGTGGCCCCTTCCTCTATCTTCAAAATCAGCAGTGAGGCATCTTCAGAGCTTTCTGTGACTCTGATCTCCTACCTCTCTTCCACATTTAAGACCCTGTGATTACATTGGGCCCACCCACATAGTCCAAGGTAATCTCTTTATTTTAAAGTCAACTGATTACCAACCTTAATTCCCTCTTGTCATGTTACATAACATATTCACAGGTCCCAGGGATTAGGATGGAGACATTGGGAGGATTGGGAGGAGGGCATTATTCTGTCTCCCACACATAGTGAACCTGTGCAAGCACCCCATGATTATAGCTTTCTCTTCTAAGTGTCTACAAATTATTCCTTGAATAATTATTTCTGAAATTTTGCTAATGATTAATAGTACCCTAACTAGCCCATAATCTACACAGTCCGTCTTTATCAGTTTATAAATATTGGAGTGCTATTTACACAGGTTAGTTTTCTAATATCTCTCTTCTATGATTCCTCAAAGATCATTGTCAGTGTTGCAGTTTCTCATTTGCATGTTGTCACCAGACTATAATTCATCTGGATCAGAAATCCTAAACTCATGTGGGACAGCTCTTCAAATACTCATTCAGCAAATAATTATTAAACACGTGTACGGCAGGCAGGACAAGAAGTTCCTTCATGCTGTCTCGTGGCTGTCTAGTGGAAGAAGCAAGGTGAGTCAGCCCCTGTGTATTGTCTAGTGGTGAAAACAGACATTAAACAGATAATAGCACAAGTAATTATTTAATAGTAATTCTTGGGGAAAGTATCAGGATGCTGAGAGGGCATAAATGAGAGAACTAACCCAGTCTAGGATGCTCAGGGCAGGCTTCTCTGAAGAAATGATGTTTAAGCTGAGGCTAAAGCAGGAGCAGATATTAAACTAAGAGGGGCACAGAAAGGAAGACCATTTCAGGCCAGGAACATATATGAAGACCAAAAGGTACAAAGAAACCCTTGGTGTGCTTGAGGAACTGAAAGGAGTTAAGAGAGTAAGGGGGAGAGTGGTATACAGCAGAGGTGAAAAGGTGGGTCAGTACTTTCTAGGCTGTGTTAGGATTTTGGACTTTATCCTAAGAGGAATAGAAAATTATTGAAGGGTTGGTTGGTTGGTTTGTTCATTTAATTTTTAATTATGGTAAAATACATGTAACATGAAATTTACCATCTTAACCATTTTAGGTGTACAGTTCAGTAGCGTTGACTAGATTCACGTTGTTGTGGAACCAATCTCCAGAAGTCTTTTCATCTTGCAAAACTGAAACCCTATACCCATTAAACTATGCCTTTCCTTCTCCCCCCAGCCCCTAGCAGCCACCCTTCTACTTTCTGTCTCTATGAGTTTGACTACTCTAGAAACCTCATATAAATGGAGTCATACAGTATTTGTCTGCTATAACATACACAGAAAAATACACCATCATAAGTCCACAGCTTGATGAATTACTACAGCGACCACATTGACGTCACTCTGAACCTTTTCAAGAAATAGAGCATTATGAGCTCCACAGAGCTCCCTGGGAGTCCCCTTTCAATCACTACTTCTCCCTTGCTCCCTCCCCAAAAGTAAATACTGTCCTGACTTTGAACACTAGAGATTATGCCTGCTTTGTAACTTACATACATAGAATCATGGTATGTATTCTTTTTCATCTTGTGATTAGTTTCTTTTGCTCACATCATACTGGTGAAATAAATTCATGTCATTGCACATAGCAGTAGTTTTGTCAGTGATCCAGTGCATGAATATATCACATTTTACCTATTCTGCTGTTGAAGGACATGTGGGTTGCCTGTTTTTTGACTGTTACAAGTAATGCTGTCATAAACATTGTGTACATGTCTTTTGTTACATAAAATATATAACATTTTATTGGAGGTACGCTTAGGGAGTGGAATTATTCTCTCCCTCTCAATTTTCTTTCAAGCCTGGTATGTCCACAACAGTTCATCATCTTTCCTCCAAAAATCTGTTTCTCCTCCAATGTTTGCTGTTTCAGTCAACACCACCTTCTACCCAGTGTGTTATGCCAGAAACTAGGATGTCATCCTTAGACCACCATTCCCCCCATATCTAATTAATTACCAAGTCCTGTTGATCCAAATTCCTGAATATCTCTAAAATGTATCCATTTCTCTCCACATCCACTGCAGCCTTCTCTAATCTCTTACCTAGAATGTGGCCTCCTAACTGGCTTCCCTGTGTCTACTGGTGCCCTCTCTAGCCCATTCCCTGTAGTACTGGGGCACAAACTTTTTTGGTTGTGCGTGTACATTTATCCCCAATATATGTATTATACTTACAAATGTTAAACCACTCTATTGGTTTTCTTTGACATAGTACCTTAAAGCCTAACACTTAGGTTAATAGCTAATAACAGCTGTAATAAGTATTTCTAATAGTCTTTCATGATCATTTCTAATTTGGGGGCTTTCTTTTACAAATCTGATTAGCTGGGTTTTTTAAAACCTTTTATGGTAACTAAAAAGAGGTTGTACAGGAGTAGAAATGTCAGCTCTGCCAATTTCTTTTTGCTTTATTTTGTAGGGATGTTTTTAAGGCATTGTCCATTTAGTGAGGGACATTTAGTTAAAAGTAGATGGTATCATGTATAAATCCATGTAACTGAGTATATATGCTATTTTGCAATAAACTGAAAAAACACATGTGTGAGGGAGTCACTGACATCCACTTTACATTTGTGGGATCACTCTTCATTCAGGATACCTCAGATACCATATGAGATACACAACCATCTGACATGGATTGAGAAAGGCAGCCAGTGTTAATCCATAATTAAATGTCATTAAACCTTTGTTTCTCATTTATTATTACAGAGTGATTTTTTTAAAAGTTGAGTAAATTTAGAAAGGTCACTAGATACAAGATCAATACAAACACACACACAGTCAATTGTACTTCTGTATGCCAGAACAAACAATTAGAAAATATATTTTTAATATCATTTAAAATGTCATTGGCCCTGAAAACTACAAAATACTGTCACAGGAAATTCCAGAAGACCTAAATAAATGGAAAGACATCCCATGTTCATGGATCTAAAGACTTAATATTGTTATAGTGAAAGTACTCCCCCAAACTGACCTACAGATTCAATAAGCCTAAGAAAATACCAGCTGGCTTTTTGCAGAAATTGGCAAGCAAAATTTATGTGGACCTAGAATTGTCAAAACAATCTTGCAAAAGAAAAACAAAATTAGAGGGCTACATTTCCTGATTTCAAAACTTACGAGTCCCTGTGGACTGGCATAGACATATAGATCAATGGCATAGAACTGAGAACCAGAAATAAACCCTTAATTTATGATCAATTGATTTTTGACAAAGGTGCCAACACAATTGAGTGAGGAAAAGAACAGTCTTTTCAACAGAGGGTGCTGGGACAACTGGATAGCCAAGAAGACTGAGAAGGAGAGGGAAGAGACCAAAGAAATATATATTGTCTCAAAAGTTAAGTGGTTTGCTACCTCTGACACTGCTGAGGAGGATGGCATGCTGAGGACTGGGAAGTATTCTTTGCATTTGGTGATGTAAAGCAAAGTGACTAGAAATTTGGAAGAAAGCAACTATAACATTTTTAAGTTTGCAAACACCAGAGCAAAGAAAGCTGGGTAATTATAAATTATTTTAATGGGATGAGAGATTACTTGAAGAAACCAGCATGAATGCACAAGCTATGAACAGCAGTTTTACTGAGATGAACTGGGAGACCTATCCTAAGAATATATTTGCTTTCTTATGAACTCAGCCCATTTCCAGGGTGCTTTAGCCTTGCTCTGGTCGTCTTAGTTCTCAGGTGGTTCTCCTTTACAGGGAAACAAAAGCAAAAAAGTTTTTGAGAAATGTTTTCATCCATTGTTTTGTTGGCCCTGAGCAGTGGACCTATTTCTTTCCTATTCTTCTTGCTCTGAAAAAACTGAAATCTTTTGGGAAGGGATTGAGAGAAGCCCCTTTGCTTGTTCCTGTCATTACTGGCAACTTTCAACTCTTTCTGAGCTTTTTAGTTTTGGGGAGAATTTTTATAAGTCTATATTGTCATCCTGCATTGGCCTTTACTTTGTACGAGTCTTCCTTAAAGTTGAATTTATTTTGTGCATTCTTGCTGATTTCTTCATTTTCTTTCTCATCGAGATGATTTGTAATTACCCAGCTTTTTTGCCTTGGGTTTTGCGTACTGTAAAATGATAGGTTGCTTTCTTCCAAGTAACTAGTCACCTCACAATCTGGGTATATGTTATGTCTGGGTTGCATTTTCCTCTGGTTATCCCTAGCAATTATCCTGTGGGAGATGAAATGAACAGTAAAGCAGATCAGGAACTTGTTAGACATCCTGCTTTTAGCTAAATGAGATTTCTGCAGTTTTGTAGATGACTGGAACCCCTATCAGTACTCTATCTTGTCGGCCAGTTTTGTGATCTGTAAAGAACCTTTGTATTTACTCCATTGGGCCAGTTGACCTTGGTATATTGCCCCCATCAAAGTCTCATTTCTATCTCTCAGACATGTTCTGAGTTGTTTTCACTTAAATTTTCTTGAAGGATGTACATTATCGTGATGTAAAATAACTGCTTTTCCTTTTTTCCTCCGAATAGTAGGTTCTTAGGTAAAGTATTCTTTTCTATTATTATCAGCCAATCTTGAGACCCACTTCAACAAATCTCATTGGTTATTTTGTATATTTAGGGTAAACTTTAAATATTTTTCTCATTACTTATATTTATTGGTTTACAAACATCTCAGATTATGAAAACTTTAAACTTCCTGTTCTCATTTGTTTTCTTATATGAATAGTCTCTCACCGTGTTATTTTTTTTCTAATTGTCCTCCATAGGGACTGATTTCATGATTTTTTTTTTCATGTTCTCTTACCTCCTTCCTCAGCAGTTTTGCTTAAAGTCCTTCAGTCAGTGGTCAGTTAGCCTCTGGACAAATACTTCTCCTGTTAGTGTGAGTGACACTGTTCCTAGCCCATAATTTTTTTTTTTTTTATGAGAATGAGTCATCTCTTTTAACTAACATCATTAATTCAAGGGATAACAGCAATATCACACTTAGCTAGCACCTGTGAAATGTTAGGAATAGTGGGGAACTGTGTCAATAGAAATTTGCATGAAACAAGGACCCTTGTTTTTGTGTATGGTGTAAGATAGTGGTCCAGTTTCATTCTTTTGCATGTGGCTGTCCAGTTTTCCCATCACTGTTTATTGAAGAGACTGTCCTTTCCCTATTGCATATTCTTGGCTCCTTTGTAGTAAATTAATTGACCATATATGTGTGGGTTTGTTTCTGGAGACTATTCTGTTCCATTGATCTATGTGTCTGTTTTTATGCCAATATCATACTATTTTGATTACTGTAGTCTTGTAATATAGTTTGAAATCTGGAAGCATGATGCCTCTACCTTTGTTCTTCTTTCTCAAGATTGCTTTGGCTATTTGGGGTATTTTGTGCTTCCATACAAATTGTAGGATTGTTTATTCAGTTTCTGTGAAAAATGTCATTGGACTTTTTATAGGGATTACACTGAATCTATAGATTGCTTTGGGTAGAATGGACATTTTAACAACATTAATTCTTCCAGTCTATGAGCACAGATTATTTTTCCATTTATTTGTGTCTTTTTCAGTTTCTTTTGTCAGTGTCTTATAGTTTTCATTGTATGGGTCTTTCACCTCCTTGGTTAAGTTTATTCCTAGGTATTTCATTCTTTTTAGATTTGATGTATTTATTTATCTATTTATTTATTTATTGGCTGTGTTGGGTCTTCGTCACTGCACGTGGGCTTTCTCTAGTTGAGGCAAGCGGGCTTTCTCTAGTTGCGGCAAGCGGGGGCTACTCTTCGTCGCAGTGCGAGGGCTTCTCATTGCCGTGGCTTCTCTTGTTGCAGAGCACAGGCTCTAGGCGCACAGGCTTCAGTAGTTGTGGCACGTGGGCTTCAGTAGTTGTGACTCGCAGGCTCTAGACACAGGCTCAGTAGTTGTGGTGCACGGGCTTAGTTACTCCGCAGCATGTGGGATCTTCCTGGATCAGGGCTCGAACCCATGTCCCCTGCATTGGCAGGTGGACTCTTAACCACTGCACCACCAGGGAAGACCCTATTTCATTATTTTTGATGCGATTGTAAATGGGATTGTTTTCTTAATTTATCTTTCTGATAGTCTGTTATCAGTATATAGAAACACATCTGATTTACATATATTGATCTTGCATCCTGTGACTTTATGGAATTTGTTTCTTAGTTCTAACAGTGTTTTGGTGGAGTCTTTGGAGTTTTCTATATACAATATCATGTCATCTACAAATAGAGACGGTCTTACTTCTTCCTTTCAGATTTGGATGCCTTTTATTTCTTTTTCTTGTCTAATTGCACTGGCTAGGACTTCCAGTACTATGCTGCATAAAAGTGGCAAGAGTGGGTATCCTTGTCTTTTTCCTGACCTTAGAGGAAAAGCTTTTAGGTTTTCACTGTTGAGTATGATGTTAGCTGTGGGCTTGTCATTATGTTTAGGTACATTCCCTCTCTACCCATTTTACTTTGTTGAGAGTTTTTATCGTAAATGGATGCTGAATTTTATCATATGCTTTTTCAGCATCTATGGCGATGATCATATGATTTTTATCCTTCTTTTTGTTAATGTGGTGTGTCACATTGATTTGTGGATGTTGAACCATCCATGATGGATAGGAGCCAGCAGAAAAGAAGGCCTCAGAAATAGTTGTATTCAGTGTTATGATGCTTTTGTGGAATGGGGAGTGATGTGGATGAAATAATTAGCACTTGTGTATGTGTACTATGATACCATGATTGTACAAGGACCTAGCAGTGATTTTTAGTTATTTCAATTTATAGCATCTCTTATGCATGAAGTATTTGTTACATCAGTTGTAATAGAAATTATTTCTGAACATGACTTTTCAAGTTAAGTGATTTGAGTTAGCCATCATTTAAAATTACTTTTAAGATGCTTTTTATTATGTCATGGAGAACATCCAACAGATATATATAAGTTCTAAGGATATAAAAAATAATCAAAATCCATTTGAGATCTACAGTAACTAAGTATAGAAGACAAACGATAATGGATAGCTATTGGCAATTAAACTTGCTGACGGTTCAACTACGTATGACCCTTCTTGCAATGTGGATTGATATATCCAGCACTCTAGGTGTACAGAAGATATTTTATTGTTTCCTTCTCCTTTAAAATTCTATATGAAAAGGTAGTGAAAAGTTTGTTTCTTCAGAATATAACCAAAGAGGTAAGAATTGGTGATTAATCATATTTATTTTACTTCTTAAAAATATTAGATTCAAAAGTAAAAAGTAGGTTACATTTGAGAGCCTACATAATTAAAATGTTTTGTTCAGCCTCTTCTCAACATAAGAAGCAGAAGACAATGGAATATTATCTTTAGTGTGCTGACAGAACAATAACAATCTAGATTTTTTACCCTAATTTATCATTCAAGAATGAGCGAAAGTGAAAGAAGTTTTCAGATGTGTAAAGACAAGTTTACCCGAAAAAGCAAGTTTACCCTTAACAGATCTTCATTGAAAGAACTTCTAAAAGATGTAGAATAAGTAAGAAGGAGGAAACACAGAAGGGAAAAGTGAGATGTGAGGAGTACTGTGATGATTAATTTTATGTGTCACCTTCACGGGGCCACAGGGTTCCCAGGTATTTGGTCAAACATCATTCTGGGTGTTTCTGTGAGGGTATTTTTCGGTGACATTAACACATAAATTGATAGATTGAATAAAGCTGATTAAAGCAGATTGCCCTCCCTGTTGTGGGTGGACCTCATCCAGTCACTTGAAGGCCTGGATGAAACAGAAGGGCTGATTCTCCTCCAAATAAGAGAGAATTCCTCTTGCCTGACTGCCTACAAACTGGACATTGGCTTTTTCCTGCCTTCGGAGTTAAACTGAAACATCATCGCGCCCTGGGTCTCATGCCTGCCAGCCTTTGGACTGGAACTCCACCATCAATTCTCCAGCTTGCTGACTTACCCTGCAGATCTTGGGACTTGTCAGCCTCTGTAATTGCATGAGCCAGTTCCTTACAAAATAAATCTCTTCATACACACACAAATAACTTACTGGTCTGTTTCTCTGGAGAACCCTGACTAATGTAAGGACTGACAAGCATCTGTAGGTAAAGTGTAACAAATAATTAAAGGATAATTAAAGCAAGGTGGAACTGCATAGTGGGCAATTACACATATGATGAAAGGTGGTGGTTGGAGTCTCATTCTGAAGGGGGGGTGAATGGTAGTCTCCCCGGAGTACATTCATGTCCTAATCCTTGGAACCTGTGAATGTGGAAACGTTATTTGGAAAAAAGGTCTTTGCAGATGTAATTAAATTAAAGATCTTTAGATGAGATCATCCTTGATTGCATAGGTGTGTCCTAAATCCAATGATGAGTGTGTTTATAAGAGACAGAAGTGAAGAGACAGACACAGAGGAGAAGGCCATGTGAAGACAGAGGCAGAGGTTGGAGTGATGCAGCCACAAGCCAAGGTCACCTGGAGCTACCAAGCCAAAAGAGGCAAGCAAGGATTCTCCACTAGGACCTTCAGAGGGAAGATGGCCCTGCCAACAACCTTGATTTAAGACTTCTGGCCTTCAGAACTGTGAGAGAATAAGTTTCTGTTGTTTAAACCACCAAGTTTATAGTACTTTGTTATGGTAGCCCTTTTAAGAGCCTTGTGTTATTTAGGAAGAAGATAGAGACATTGATTAAATGTACACTTTTTATCAGGTATGCATGTTAATTTTTTAAGGGTAACTTCTAAAAAATAGAACTTGAGTATATAGATGGAAGAAAAGAGGGGAATAAAGAAAATTTTTCTTTATTCATTCAGAAGTTGGGGGTGGGGGGAGTATAAAGAAGCTTAGGGATAATAAGAACAAAGTAAAGTAATAGAAACAGATACAAATATATCATATAAATTAAACAAACTAAACCTGGCAGTTGAGACTCCTTTTGCAGTCTAGTGAAAAAGAAAACTATGGACTTCTTAGGATAGTGATCAGTACAAAAGTAAATAGGATTAAAGGAAACCAGGTATACTGAAACACGGTATCAACGTATTTAAAATATTTGTGACATAGTAGTAGATGTGATTCTTTATTAACATATTAAGTAACAAGCTCTTGGTGTGGGTTTAATAACTTTAATTACCAGTATTTTGAGATAACAAAAATTAATGTAGTTGCTATTGGTTACAGAGGTATAGATGAAGAAAATGCTAAATGTCAGTTAGCGTTTAGTGAAAGTAAAGACGATTTCCCTGGCCTCCTGGATTCTACCCATGTATCCTTGTCAAGAACCCTTGCTTTAAATGTTAGTCTTCAAGTGAAGCTCTCCGCTCCTGAATAGCTACCACTCCCCTCAAGGGAGGGAGGGAGGCAAAGAATTGGCTTCACAGCTGCCTCCCTGTGTCAAAGGACTTTTCCAAGAAGCTTTCTTCTTATGATTTGATCTTCTTGGTGGGCTTGAGTTGCCAAGGATCCCGATGGATTAAGAGATCCCCTCAGCAGGGATAAAGCCCCAGTCTTGAACCTTTGCCGCTTGACTCACATGAGGAGTGTGAGTGCTCCAAGTAACAAATTCCTGCTTAGATTGATTACAGATAAGGAGGACATTAATCCTGTATCAGAACTGGAAACTCCAAGGTAGGGCAGCTTTCAGGGTTCAGAGATTCAGCGCTCAGCAGTGTTACCAAGGATCTTGTCCCTTTCAGTGTCCCTTTGCCATCATAGCTTTAACTTTATCCTAAGATTGTTCCCCTCTTTATCACAAAATGACTGCCGGCAACAACTGGAGTCACATGTTTCCTTATTCACATCCTGTGGAAAACAGAGAAAAGGCCTCTCCTTCATATGTAATTTAACTTCTGTGTGCCTCATCTTAGGTCATCTGTCTGCCTCCCTCCCCCCTAAAGCTTGCTCTCAAGTAGGTGTCAGTTAAAGCATATGACTGTGTAGAGGTGATGCCCAAATTAAATTAGGTTTCTGTTTCTGGTTTTGGTTTGGGGTGGGTTTTTTTGGCAACTGATAGAATCCATTTGAAACCTCAAGGTGATCCCATGGCCTTGCCTGGAAGTGGGGCAAAGCTGCCAGGAAACAAATAAATTAGAAAGTGACTGTCCATACACCTGCCTACAGGTGCTCTCCTGTGCCTCCTTCTGTGTGAACCAGTAAAGACATTCAAGGATGTCTGTTAGCTCATCAAAGCAAGACCATCTCTTCCCTGCGTGTAATTATCTGTATTCCTCTCCTGATTCTTAGCATTCTGATTTAGTTGTATATATTGGAAACTATGGATTTATAGAAGTAAAATTTGAAAAATAGTGTCTCAGAAAAGGGCTGATTGGCATTAAATGTTAGTAAGCATCGTTATTCCAGTAAAAAAAAGTCTGCCATCAACGTAGAGAGAATTCTAGCTCTGGAGAGTCTTAGACCTATGTCCAAGTGGTTTGAGTGCTCATGTGGAGGGAATGGAGTCAGTCAAGAAGACTAGGAAGGAGGGCTGTGAAGGAAGAGGAGGAAGAGGAAAGCCGGGAGGATGAGAGTCCTGAGAGCCAAGAGAGAAGAGTGCTCAGCTGGGACAGATGTTGCTGCGAGGTCAGTTTGTAAGAGGATTAGGCATGTCCTGGGATTTAGCAACACCGAGGTTATTGGTGCCTTTTAATCAGAGCACTTTTAGTGGAGTGGCTGGATGCAGAGATTAAAATGTGATGAGGAATGGGTGGATGCTGAGGAGATGAGAATCACAGGTACAAGCAGCTCTTGAGAACAGTGGCAGTAAAAGGGAATCTTTTGAGATATCTTTCTTTCTTCTTCTCCTTTATTTTTAAGATGGAAGAGACAGGCAGGTTTAAATGAGAGGAAAAAGAAAAAGAGGGAATGATCATTAATACAAGGTTCCTGAGAAATCAAGAAGGGCTAGGGTCCAGATCATTTTTGCAGACCATTATGATAACAGATCCTAACAGAAAAAAAATGTAACAGAAGTATGGGGTGGGGGGGATTTTAAAAAGTATATACAAGGTTAAGAGAAAAAATTGAAACTTACAAATAAGTTAACAGAAAATTAAAACAAAAGGAAGAGTAAACGTTTTCAACTAGACTAAATAACCGATAAAGATAAGTTATAAAGAGAAATAAGATGTTAGATTTAAGTGAAAGTGTAGAAATAGTAAGAAAGTAAATTTATCCATGGAAGTGTGAAGGGATAAAAGCTAGATACTTTTTTTTTTAAACTTTGGGTTTATTTATTTATTTATGGCTGTGTTGGGTCTTCGTTTCTGTGCGAGGGCTTTCTCTAGTTGCGGCAAGTGGGGGCCACTCTTCATCGCGGTGCGTGGGCCTCTCATTATCGCGGCCTCTCTTGTTGCGGAGCACAGGCTCCAGATGCGCAGGCTCAGTAATTGTGACTCACGGGCCTAGTTGCTCCGCGGCATGTGGGATCTTCCCAGACCAGGGCTCGAACCTGTGTCCCCTGCATTGGCAGGCAGATTCTCAACCACTGCGCCACCAGGGAAGCCCCAAAAGCTAGATACTTAAGTCCAGTAGCTGAATGTATTAAATTAAGAAGTTGGGTGAAAAACAAACTTGTGGTTACCAAAGGGGAAAGGGCAGGAGGGAGAAATTTGGGATTAACAGATATACACTACTATATATAAAATAAACAACAAGGGCCTACTGTATAGCACAGGGAACTATATTCAGTATCTTTTAATAACCTATAATGGAAAACAATCTGAAAAAGGATATATATATGTATATATATACATATACACACATACATACACGTACACACACACACGCATATATATATATATATATATATATATAAAACTGAATCACTTTGCTGTACACCTGAAACTAGTACAACATTGTAAATCAATTATACTTCAATTAAAAAAAAAAGTTGGGAACAAAAATAAAGAATTGTATTTTTTCCTTTGAATCATAAAACTAAAATTTAACAAACAGAAAATAAAGACAAGGTAGAAGTAAGAAATCTAAAGATTAAAGAGATTATAATTAATGTGAAAACAGAAAAGCAAATAATCAGAACGTACTGATAATGGAAACATCTAAATTTAGGGTAACTAGTTAGGCTCATTTTTATTTTTACTTCTTTTGTAGGAAACAACTGATAGAACATTACCCCTGTCAGAACATTACCACATGAAACAGAGAGGTCTTTGGCACAAGCTTTTTCTTTATATCAGGTCTTGCTTAATCTCCCTCTGTCATTCTTCTCTTGCTCCCGTCATCAGGTAAGTTAAGCGTCTTCTGTATGCCAGAGATACTGGCGGAGATGCTAGATCTCATGCTTTAGGAGAGACTCAGAATAAACAGCCAGTTACTAATAAAGTGTGATAAATGCTAAAATAAATGGAATCTCAGGGTACCATGGAAACATGAATAAAGCACCCAACTCAGCCTTAGGAAACTGGGAAGACGTTCCAGAGAAGATATTTTAGCACAATCCTGAGGCTTAGGAGGTGGTCAGCAAAGGAGTGGTGGGATTGGCGTTTAAGGTGGAGGAAACAAGACACGCAGCCTCTGAGAGCAAGAGTCACATTGGGGTACCCGTGCTGCGTGCCTAAGGAATCCAGCAACCATCCATCAAGTGCCCTAGCCCCACAAGGCTCTTGCAAGTTCTCAGGGCGCAGGAGGAAACATCACCCACACAACAATGTGGACATCACTACTTAGCAGATGGGGTGTTTGCATTTTTAAGAAATGGGGTGAAATTATTAAGTGAAATTAATCAAAGTGGAGAACTTCAGGCTGCTCTGGGGTAGGGAAGAGAGATTTTATTTATTTATTTACTTATCCACTCAGAGAGCCCTTTAAATATTCAAATATTTAATATCAGCCTTTCAATATATCATCTTATTTGATTTTCACAAGAGTTGGAGAGAGGCTCTTAATCTTTGTTCTGTGTTCTTGTGCTAGTCTTGTACACCCGCCTCCTTTCTGCTTGAGCAGTTTTCAAGTGTTTTAGCCTCCAACTTCCACTAAACCTTAACCATTATGTTGCTCTTTTCCTTTCCTAAATTTCTAAGCACTCTCTGTGTTGGCACTTTAAACTACCTTGCTGATATTTAATTTCTGTGCCAGGCATGCCTCCTCAATACATTTAGTGGTTCTTTAACATTTAAGACCAAGATGTTTGGTTCTATTGTACTTCTCTTTGGTATTTAGTACGTTGCTGAGCATTTAAGCTAATATTCGTTGAGATGAGGATTCCATAATTGTTCCTGTCCAGAATTGTTTGGTTCTTGTCAAGGAATAAATAAAAGTCTCATAACTATTTCTGGACTCAACAGGAAAGGCCATACAGAAAAAAACTGAAGTTTTCCAGTAATGTAAAATTTTTTTCCAGATTTACTGACGTATAATTGACAAATAAAATTGTAAAATACTTTAATATTTTATATCACCTATAATTTCACATTTTCATTATGACTTTTAATGAAAAAAATTTACTAGTTCATAGATCTTTTATGCCATTCTACCATGTCTTCACTTAATAAATTGCTTCAAGTATGAACAACTGGTATTAAATTTTGCAGTAGTGCCACTTAATCACAATCAGTCATCAGTCCTCTTGGGAATTTGTTTTAGAGCTGTTGACATTATTTTCATTGTTCAAGTTATTTTTTAATTACAGAAAAGAATAGATAGATAAAATAAGCATACCATGGTACTAAGTGATTATGAAAACCCCTTATTTTCTTTTTCTGAATAACTACTTCCTTGAACAAGAACTGGAGTTTCTTATTATTGCATATTATATTCTTACTGATATAAATGTTTTCAAAGACCTTTTGTGAATGATGATTTGGATAAATTTGGGGGAGCAGGAACATTCTTTTGCTCATACAGTCTGTTGTTGGCATTTGTTTTGATGATGCAGTTGTTCATAGAATCTGTTCTTAGTGGGCGGGCAATCCTTAAGAGAATTTTAAAGTTTTCCTTCAGTGTGTTTGATTTTGCTCTGTTGTTGCTTCCCTCGGTGTGTCTTTTCAGTGTCAGACATTGTGACAATTAGTAAACTGCTGTTCTTCTAAGTGGACAATGATACTGTCAGAGCATCAGGGAGAAAGAATGAAATGGAGTGGTAGCTATTAGGAGCAAGGGATATGGGGTGGAGGCATGCTGCTGGGCTGTGGTAGCTATTAGGAGCAAAGGGTATGGAGTGGAGGTGTGCTGCCGGGCTGTGGGTAGACTTCACACACATTTGTGTAGAACATCCCCATGGCACCAAGCTGGATCACTAGGACAAGATAGGATGGCACCCAGAAAACTAAGGGAAGGGAAGTTAATTTTTTCAGCACTCAAGGGTAGAAGAATTATTATAGACTTTTTCACATACATAACTCTGGTAAGGTAAGAATTGTATTTCAATCTGTTTTTTTTTTAATTGGGGTATAATTGATTTACAGTGTTGTGTTAGTTTCAGGTGTACAGCAAAGTGAATCTGTAATAGAAATACATGTATCCACTCTTTTTTAGATTCTTTTCCCATATAGGCCATTACAGAGTATTGAGTAGAGTTCCTTGTGCTGTACAGTGGGTCCTTATTAGTTATCTGTCTTATATACAGTAGTGTGTATGTGTCAATCCCAAATTGGAAGATTGGGATTGACACATACAGTCTTTATAAATTAGTAGAAATAGAAGATCAGAAAATTGAACCTGTGACAGTGCTCGACTAATAAATCGTTGATCTAGAATTTGGATCCCAGGTCTTGCTGCTTCCATAACTGTGTTGTTTTCTCTTTACTACACTGTGAATGAGTAAGAAATCATAGGGAGGACAGGATAAGTCACAGGAAAAATAGTGAATGTTTCACAGAAGACAAGCATACAGATCTCTTCAGATATTCTTGAAAATTTTCCCAAGACAGGTTATCATAACACATTGGCTAAACGCTTATATTTTTAAACAGCATAATTATCTGTGAAACAGATATTACTGAAAGTAAACAGTCTGTTTCAGGATTTCAAAGTTTCATGATGCCTTGACTGTGTCTTTCAATAGTTGACTACTAAAATCATTACATAAGCTTTTTTCTCTCTGTTTAATTTGAGAAAGGACTAAAGTTTCAGAATGCAGAAACTGTTTAAGGAAAAGGATGAGTCATAGTCATCGACAATATCAATCATGGCGAATTGTGAAATCATTTATCTCCCACTTAATGTGTATTAGGAGACCTCTGATAGCAAATATGCTCTCATTGACATCCATCACCATGATAATAAGAGAATTTCTTTTGCTAAGCAGTGTGCTTCTGGGGTGTAGAAAGCAAACATTTCCCCACTGGTGTTGTCTTTTTATACACTTTATTATTGATTAATATTTATTTAATATTTTCATTATTTATTTGCTTCTAGTGTTACCCTTTTGTGCTGTGTTCCTCTCCCTCCCTCCCTCTCAGCCCTCAAAATACTGGCGACCGGCTCCAGGAGGACTTGGGCCCATTGTCCTCTGGAACTGCCTACCTGCAGTCTTCAAAATAACATTTGTG
Source organism: Balaenoptera borealis (assembly GCF_965194805.1). Classification (NCBI taxonomy): domain Eukaryota; kingdom Metazoa; phylum Chordata; class Mammalia; order Artiodactyla; family Balaenopteridae; genus Balaenoptera; species Balaenoptera borealis. The sequence goes on from NC_138867.1 coordinate 167,077,361, forward strand.
ACTTTTTTCCTCCTTCTGAACTGCCCTTCCCTTTTCATTTTAACCTGTTATAAATGCGAGGATGAGGAGTGGAAAGAGCAACCGGGACAGCTTTTTAAGATTTGCAAAGAGTGCCTGATCTATGATTACCATATTTGCAGGATCAGAAGTTGATGAGCTTCAAGTACAAATTTAAATGTACTTGAAAAAACTGTCCCTCCAAATGTAGGACAATGACCATGTAATTTATTGTCCCAAGGGATAGTTTTGGTGTCTTTATGTATCTTGTTAGACAAGTGGATATAGTAAGTTAATATATGTATCCTAATGTGAAATTGTAGGGTAATATTTACCAGTAAATATAAATTAGAGGAATAACATCTTAATTCTAGTTTCATGTTATTTTAGCTAATTTAAACTTTCAAATACAGGCCTGAACTTTTCTAATTTCCTTTGACACTTACTGAGAAATTTGTTCAAGCATGCTTGCATTTCAACAAGACTGCTGGGTAACTGAACCAAAGATTAGTTTGGCTTTCTCATTTACCCCAAGCAAAATCAGTCTCCTTGTGGTGATGGTGGGAGATGGGGATCAAGAGATGAGTAACTGCAGATGAATGAGCAGAAGTCAGGGTAGCTCAGTCACTTGGGTTTCTGGGGGGTTCTCTGTGTTTGCGTTTTTTCCCTCCTCTTCACCAGCCCACATTGGATATTATCAGTCTTTTATATTTTTGTCGATCTATAAAGTTAAACAGAATTTTTCATGGTTTTAATTTGCATTACAGGTAACATTTTAATGAAGCATCTCTCTCCCTGTGCAGATGTAGATTCGGATTCATTGCATTGTCCTTTGTGGATGTATTTATAGCTCTGTTGGCAGTGAGCTGCTTGCAGTGCTTTAGAGCTGTATGGTATCCAGAGAATAGTTGAGCACTTTGATGAAGACTTGATTGATTTTATTTACTTGAAAAAATTAATGTCTGTTTTCTTTTTCTTTTCTCATCTATTTAGTTGCTGATCATCTGGGCTGTGATCCTCAAACACGGTTCTTTGTCCCTCCTAACATCAAACAGTGGATTGCCTTGCTGCAGAGGGGAAATTGCACCTTTAAAGAGAAAATATCACGGGCTGCTTTCCACAATGCAGTTGCTGTAGTCATATACAATAATAAATCCAAAGAGGAGCCAGTCACCATGACTCATCCAGGTAAACAAAAAAAGGAAACTGTAGATTTTGTTTTTCTTCTGAGAAATGATTGCTTTATAGGTAGGAATTCTACCTCTTGCTCAAACCATATCATTTCCAACATAACTCAATGATTATATTTATTTTTGGTATTGCCATTTCTTTGTTGAGATGCATGTCTTTTTTTCCTTTAGTTGAACTTTTTTCTTTTTCTTAAATAATGACCATAAAAGCCTGTAAAACTTGCACTTATTAAGTAACTGGCTGTGACTGAATCCTTAGTCATTTTACATTTTACTTGATAACTTTGAAAAATAATATATTAGATTTAGAATCATTCATCCAATTTATGTCATGGATTCTTAAGGATTACCTGTTTGAGAAGGATGCTTTTTATCTTATCAGGATAAATGTTGAAACTGACTTAGTAATTATTATAATTACAGTAGTAATAATATTTCTTCATTTCTTGTGGAAGCATTTAGGATATTTCTAATGTACCTGTTTTAATAACAGTAGTTGCAATTTATTGAGCACTGCTGTATATATGGCAGGCACTATATGGCTATGAGCTTTTTTGGGTTTTAATAGAATTTATTTTTTAGAGCAATTTTATGTTCCCAGCAAAACCTGGGCTTTTTTCAGACTGGCTTTTTTCATTTAGTAATATGCATTTAGGTTTCCTCCATGTCTTTTCATGACTTGATAGCTCATTTCTTTTGAGTGCTGAATAATATTCCATTGTCTGGATGTACCACAGTTTATCAAGTCACCTACTGAAGGACATCTTGGTTGCTACCAGGTTTTGGCAATTATGAATAAAGCCACTATAAACATCTGTGTGCAGGTTTTTGTGTGGTCATAAGTTTCCAGCTCCCCTGGATAAATACCAAGGAGCATGATTGCTGAGTTGTATGGTAAGAGGATGTTTAGTTTTGTAAGAAACAGTCAAACTGTCTTCCAGAGTGGCTGTACCATTTTGCATTCCCACCAGCAGTGAATGAGAGTTCCTGTTGCTCCACATCCTCACCAGCATTTAGTGTTATCAGTTTTTGTATCTTGGCCGTTGTAATAGGTTGTTTTAATTTATGTTTCTCTGATGACATATGATGTAGAGGAGCCCCTTTTTTATATATTTTCATAGCCAATCCTCACCATAACCATGTATGGTACAGGTACTTTCCCACTTACAGACCAAGAGACTGAAGCAGGCAAAGGCCAGCAGAAGAGAGGCTTAGACAAAGGTTTTTTGGTGTTCTTTCAGTTCACCAGTTCACTCTTTTAAAGTTGAAACCTAGATAAACTTTCATTCCGCATTCATAAAAATTTTAAAGATTAATGACTTATTTAAAGAATTAACTTTTTTTTTTTTTGGCTACGTTGGTTCTTCGTTGCTACGTGCGGACTTTTCTCTAATTGCAGCGAACGGGGGCTACTCTTCATTGCAGTGCGCGGGCTTCTCATTGTGGTGGCTTCTCTTGTGGAGCACGGGCTCTAGGTGCACGGGCTTCAGTAGCTGTGGTTCGCAGGCTCTAGAGCACAGGCTCAGTTGTAGCACACAGGCTTAGTTGCTCTGCGGCATGTGGGATCTTCCTGGACGAGGGCTCGAACCCGTGTCCCCTGCATTGGCAGGCGGATTCTTAACCACTGTGCCACCCAAGAAGCCCAAGAATTAACGTTTTAATCATGTAGTTAATATTCACATAATCGATTTTAGACAGTTATCTTGCAAAGATCTCACCCTAATTGAGGGTCATTGATACTTTTGTGTGTATCTTGATAGGATAATGCAGACGGATTTAAATTTTATTGCTCTGACTTGTTTTCTTCCCTTCAAATTAAGCGTTTTAGAACCAAAATTTTTTTTTGTAATTGCAAAAGTAACACATGCTCATTGTAGAAAAACTGAAACTAAAGAAAACTTATAAAGAATAAAATAGAAAGAACGTGTGATTTTCACTATCCAGAGATCACTTTTCATTTCTTCAGGGAAACCAAAAGGAAATTAAGGGTCAGTCTGATTTTGCAGGACATCTTGTGTGGGAACACTGGATTCAAGACTGGTTTTTTAAACTTTTGGTTACCAGGGGGTAAGGTGGGGGGATAAATTGGAAGATTGGGATTGACATATACACACTACTATATATAAAATAGATAACTAATAAAGACTTACTGTATGGCACAGGGAACTCTACTTAATACTCTGTAATGGCCTATATGGGAAAAGAATCTAAAAAACAGTGGATATATGTATATGTATAACTGATTCACTTTGCTGTACACCTGAAACTAACACAACATTGTAAATCAACTATACTCCAATAAAAATTTTTTTTAAAAAAGACTGGTTTTTCTGCTTAGGTCTCAGAGCAGGTGACAGTTTGCTCTCCTCAGCTGCCTTAGAGGTAAGAAAAACTATTCGAAATTTTGGACCTTACTGATTTCTTCTTACTGAAAACATGAAAAATGAATAGGGAGAAATTCAGCTGAGCAGAATGTATTTTTCTTTCTCTGTGATGTTATTTTACATACACAGAACCACAGAGAAGTAGCAAGAATGAGAGTCTTTTAAGTATGAGAAGATCTGGGGATTATTAGAGAGGGTATTGAATTTTTTAAATGATTTTTGTTTTAAAAAGGAGGAAATTCTCTATAAATTAACATAGATTTCCCATCTGTGTTCCTTGAAATGTCAGTGTATCCATAGAGGACCCATGGAGAAAAAAGGTAAATGATAAAATAAGTTTTGGAAAATGCTTGAAAAGTATTCCACTTTTATCCTAATAAACATAATGAGGTCTCTGAGAAGTCTTAAAGACTTGTTTTAATTGATTAACCTATGGTTTCCTAAATTTATTTGACCATGTAACTTTTATCACATTTTAGTTTATAACAACACAAATAAGGAAATTTAGGGATAGAGTTTGAGGATATATTCTTAGGAAATGGAACTTTCGTAAGGCAAATGGAATGTAAGATCGATAGGAAATGGCTTTATGTTGTAATTAGATACACAGAAAATTAGAAAGAATAATGTGAGACAGTGACTGATAACAGTACTTTGGAGAGAAATTTAGCACCATCTGATACATTAAAGAACTCACACATTGTGATCCAGTAATTTCACATCTAGATAAATGCTCTGGAATACTCTTCAAACTTTGATGTGCGTGTGGATCCCCTGGCAATTTTGTTAAAATGCAGATTCTGATTCAGTAGGTCTGGGGTATAGCCTGAGATTCTGTATTTTTAATAAGTTTCTAGGTGAGGCTAATGCCACTGGCCCACAGATCTTGCTTTGAGAAATAGGTAAAGACAGGAAAACTAGGTTTTAGTCTCAGATTTTTCACTGACCTCCTCTGTGATGTAGGCCACGTTGCCTCCTGTGTGGGAAGACCTTTTTCGTCTCTAAATCTAATTCTCTGGAAGGCCATGAATCCCTATTATGTAGGACGACAACATAGAAAATCTTTATGCTCTGAGAACCACTTGTTTTCCTGGCTCATTAATGTGTCACTGCTTCTCTCTCCCTCCATAGAGCCCCTTCTTTTCCTGTTTCTACATGAGGTTCAAAGACCCTTCCATCAGAGTCACTAGATTCCCCCAGTGACCTATATAACTCCACATCTCAAGGAGTAGACCCAAAGATCCATGCTTTAGCCCTCCCTTGCTCTCATGTCAATTCTATCCACCCTTCATTTAAGAAAAGAAACCTTTGTGCTATGCATTGTGACATGAACTAATACAAAATGGTAGGAGTTGAAAAAAAGACCCCTGGGTCACACCCTCAGTGAGTTTACTATCCAAGGCCCCTGCAGTCTTCACGGTGTCTTTTTGTACCTCTTGACAGTACTGTCCTTTTGCTTTTATGTTGTCACCATTTGCATACTAGACTGGCAGTAGAGAGAAGACTGCGGGTTTCTTTAAGTTAAAGTTTGTGTCTTATCTTTCTGTTCTCTGCAGTGGGCAGCAGAATACCTTGAACAAAATAAGTATATGCTACATTGAAATGGTTTCATGAAGACATTTAGCTTTGTTAAGATTTCTTTCCATTTAAGGATATATTTTATAACTAATTTTTAAATTCCACATTGTTAAGTATAGGTATTTCATTTTCTTGCCTTGTTGATGATGTTTCAGGAGCTTGTTCATGTTTGTTCTAATGAATGCCCTTCATCTGGTGACTGAAGGACATCTTTTCTGGCACATTGTCCATGACATCACTGACAGGAAAGACCGCTCAATTTGTGGTTTTATTTGTTACCTCTAGTTGGCAGAATAAGTTCTTTGTAGTGAACAGATATGTGGCAGTATAAAGGGGAAGTTATGGGCTCTTGGATAGTTTAAAATAATGCACATTAAAATAATGCACATTTGTCTGAAAGTTAAGGATTTTTTTTCCTGGTTTTTAAAAATTGATATAGACTTTACTGTTTAACAGTCATAAATTGTGTCAGATCGTTGTCAAATTGGAGATCTCTTTTATAGTTTTATTTGTATGTCTATAAGAATCTGTGGACATTTTTTTCATTGTTAATAGGAAGATGAGGTAATTTAGATAAACATGTAACCAAATAATAATGTTGCTTTTCTATCTTTATGTCAATTAGCAGTATCAAATGCTGCTTAGTGTTTCTTTGGCTGGTTGAATAGAATTAGTTAAATAGCTCTTCACCTTTTTTCCATCATATTCTCTTTAAAAATATATATATAGCTCTATATTTATTATCTAGCAATGAATAGAAAAAAAACATACTTTGTAAAATATAGAATAAATCACTTTGTGAATAGTAAAAATTCACACTTTATGAAAACAAAGATAAATCACAAACATATTGCAAAATATCTTTAAATATCCATAATTTGGGGCCACTTAGTGTCAATCTGTTATTTTATTCTAAAGCCCATCAAGAAAATGGGCTTTTAATAATATATATTATTAATATATAATAATACATTATAATATCAATATAATAGTCATACTATTGTTTTAACTGTTTAAAGTTTTTCGGTTCTAATTGAATATGGATTTAATTACCTCAGAAAAGGTTGAGCTTGCATTTTAAATGTACTGCTATAGCAGGATATAGAGTCTTAATTGTATCTTTTTGCCTGAGTTTGCATATATCTCTTCTGTATCTTCCATATGATCCATCCACTTTTTCAAAAATTCATAATTATCAAGAAGAATCTGACACTGAAACATATAAGCAGTAGCTTTTAAAAAATAGCAGCTTTTTTAAAAAATGCTGATGATTCTGTTTAAAAACTTTTCTTATAAGCTCTAAATTTGTCCTTTATTTCTCTGGAAGTGGAGAGCCCCTCCCTCTGCCAGATACTTAAGACAACTTATCTTCTAGCCTTCCTGTCTAACACGGACATTGCAGGCTCAGCATCCTGAGTAAATTGTTTGGACTCATCACTTGATTTGCCTTTTTAAAATTTATTTATTTATTTATTGGCTGAGTTTGATCTTTGTTGCTGCGTGGGCTTTCTCTAGTTGCGGCGAGTGGGGGCTATTCTTCATTGTGGTGCGCAGGCTTCTCATTGTGGTGGCTTCTCTTGTTGCGGAGCACGGGATCTAGGCTTGCGGGCTTCAGTAGTTGTGGCTCACGGGCTTAGTTGCTCCGCAGCATGTGGGATCTTCCTGGACCAGAGCTCGAACCTGTGGTCCCCTGCATTGGCAGGTGGATTCTTAACCACTGCGCCACCAGGGAAGCCCCTTGATTTGCCTTTTTATCTTGCGTGTGCTTATCCTTTCCTCTCCAGCAACAGAAGAGGAAGAAGCTAAAGTAATATAAAGGATCTGCATGGGGTTTAGAATACTGGCTTAGAAATCAGTTCCATAGGTTACAGGACAAAAGACATTTTTTACTTGGTAGCTGTTCATATGATGATGACCGGGATTTACAGTTGCAAGCTCAATTAAGGCACAGCTGCTAAGGAAGATGATGCAGCCTGGCTGCATGTGTCAGAGGTCTGGTGAGGCTACCTTACCCCTTAATTGATGCCTTACAGTGCTCCTCAATTCAGGTTTTTCAGGGGGTGGGATGTGAAGCATATCGGGGCAGGATAATTCTTTGTTCTGCAGAACTGTCCTTTGTCGTTACAGAATGTTTAGCCTCCCAGGCCCATGCCTACTAAATGCCAGAGGCACCCCTCCATGTTTGTAACAGTGTAAAATCCCCCAGAGTTTCTAGACAGACTCTCCCTAGGAGGGCTTTTCTACCTACTGTCAAATTCTAAGTCTACAGAGCCTTTAGAGGAGGAATGAAAAGAGATCCTTTGTTGGTGAGGGTAATGGGAACAGAAAAACTGATGAAGGGAAAAGTGATAGGCTTTTATATTTACTCACATATAAGCATTTCTGGTGTTCTTTTTTTTTTCCTACAGTTACAAGTTCCATCTGGTGTCATTTCCCTTTCAATACAGATAATTATTTTAATCATTTCTTGCAGTGCAGATCTGCTGTGATGAATTCTCTCATGATTCATTTACCTGAAAGTGTCTTTTTTTGCCATCATTTTTCAAGGACATAGGTACAGAATTCTGGGTTTCAGCACTTTAAAAGTGTTGTTTGTTTTCTAGCCTCCTTTTTTTCTGATGAGTTGTGCCCTTTTATAGAAAGACTCTTTTTAAAAATAAACCTTTTAGAACAGATTTACATTTACAGAAAAATTGCAAAGATAGTACAAATAATTCCCATAGACCCTGCACCCAGTTTCTCTTATTATTAACATCTTACTTCAGTATGGTACATTTGTTATAATTAATGAACCAATATTGGTACATTATTATTAACTGAAGTCCATACTTTATTGAGATTTCTTTAGTTTGTATCTAGTGTCCTTTTTTAGTTCCAGGATCCCATCCAGGATATCACATTACATTTGGTCATTATGTCTCCTTAGGCTCCTCTTGGTTATGACAGTTTTTTGAGGACTACTGTTCAGGTATTTTGTAGAATGTCCTTCAGTGGGATTTGTTTGTTTTTCTTATGATTAGACTGAGGATATGGGTTTGGGGAGGAAGACCACAGAGGTAAAGTGTCATTCTCATCATATCATATCATGTACTACCAATATGAGTGATCACTGTTGATATTGACCTTGACCACCTGGCTGTTTGTCAGGCTTCTCCACTATAAAGTTTCTCTTTTAGGACTTCTGTAGTGGTCCACTGGTTAAGAATCCACCTTCCAGTGCAGGGGATGCAGGTTCGATCCCTGGTCGGGAATCTAAGATCCCACATGCCGTGGGGCAACTAAGCCCACATGCCGCAACTACTGAGCCCACACGTCACAACTAGAGAGCCTGTGTGCTGCAACTACAGAGCCCACGCGCTCTGGAGGCCGCATGCCACAACTAGAGAGAAGCCCGCGTGCCACAACGAAAAGATCCTGTGTGCCACAACTAAGACCTGATGCAGCCAAAAAAAATTATAATAATAAAATAAATAACTAAATAAATAAAGTTTCTCTTTTCTCTCTTCCATGCAACACTCTTCAGGAGGTCATTGTGCACAGCCCACACTTAAGGAGTGGGGAGTTAGGCTTCCCCTCCTTAGGGTAAAGTATTACATATTTACTTGGAATTATTTCATCTGGATGATTCATCTCTTCTCTATTTATTAATTTATTCAGTCATTTATATGTATCAGTATGGACTCATGGATATTTATTTTATACTTTGTATTGTAATACAGTGTTACTTTGCTTATTTTTTTGCTCAAATTATTTCAGCTTTGGCCATTGAGAGTTCTTTCAGTTGACTCCTGTGTCCTTTGACATGTTGCCATTACCATTGTTTGTTTTGCTTTTTTGAGCACTTCCTTCTTTTCTGGTGCTGTAAGAAGCTCCAGGATCATCTTGTATATGTTTCCTGTCCCAGTCCTAAAATCAGCCATTTCTCCGAGGAACCCTAGTTTCCATTTATTGGAGAATGATATTAGAAACCAGGCTCTGGGTATTAGGTATACTTGTTACTACTAAGGTTCTGTTGCTTCTGGGGCTTCCCAGTTGACAGAGCAAGGAAATATATGTGTGTATACTAATACCTGTATATGCACATATCTATAAATATTTCTACATATAACCATTTGTATCTATATTAAGCTAAGAATAAGTTCATACTTAGGTCTCCAACCCTAATCCATTACATTCTAATCCATTACATTACATAGATCATTCTAGTTTTCTCTCTTTGCTTATCTGTAAACTCCCACTCCAAAAGCGAGAAACCTGGCTGACACCAACCACCATCCATTTTCTTAATTGTTCAGTTCACTGAGCTCTCAGACTTAGAAGTTCTTAAACATAAGTAACATATTGTAAGGCCTTTGGAGTGCTGGTGCTTGGTGTGAAAGCTAATGTAAATTACTTTCTTCTCAACTTAAATCTTCCCTGGCTGGAATGCCTAACTGTGTACTTAACTTTTCTTTCTCCACTCATTAAAAATTTTTTATCAAGAACTTGTACCTAATCAAACTTATAAGCTTTTACACAGCTAAGGAAACCATAAACAAAACGAAAAGACAACCTATAGACTGGGAGAAAATATTTGCAAGTGGTTCAACTGACAAGGGCTTAATTTCCAAAATATACAAACAGCTCATATAGCTCAATATCAAAAGACAAACAACCCAATCGAAAAATGGGCAGAAGACCTAAAGAGACATTTCTCCACAAAAGACATACAGATGGCCACTAGGCACATGAAAAGATGCTCATCATCACTAATTATTAAAGAAATGCAAATCAAAACTACAATGAGGTACCACTTCACACTGGTCAGATGGCCATCATTAAAAAGTTTACAAATAATAAATGCTGGAGAGGGTGTGGAGAAAAGGGGACCCTCTTACACTGTTGGTGGGAATGTAAATTGGTGCAGCCACTATGGAAAACAGTATGGAGGTTCCTCAAAAAACTAAAAACAGAGTTGCCATATGATCCAGCAACCCCACTCCTGGGCATATATAAAGACAAAACTATAATTCAAAAAGATACCTGCACCCCTATGTTCATAGCAGCACTATTCACAATAGCCAAGACATGGAAACAACCTAAATTTCCATCAACAGATGAATGGATAAAGAAGATGTGGTATATATCTACAATGGAATATTACTTGGCCATAAAAAAGAATGAAATAACGCCATTTATAGAAACATCGACGGATCTAGAGATTAACATACTAAGGGAAGTAAGTCAGAAGGAGAAAGACAAATACCATATGATATCACTTACATGTGTAAACTAAAATATGTCACAAATGAACGTATCTACGAAACAGAGACAGAGAACAGACTTGTGGTTGCCAAGGGGGAGGGGGTATGGAGGAGGGAAGGATTGGGAGTTTGGGATTAGTAGATGCAAACTATTATATATAGGATGGATAAACAACAAGGTCCTACTACTGTATAGCACAGGGAACTATATTCAGTATCCTGTGATAAACCATAATGGAAAAGAATGAAAAAGAATATGTGTACATATAGCTGAATCACTTTGCTATACAGAAGAAATTAACACAACATTGTAAATCAACTATACTTCAATAAAATTTTTTTAAATTGAAAAAAAACTTGTAAGAAAATATAAGTATCTTAACTTGAAAATGACACAAAACTAGGTGGATCTTGGAACATATAACAACAAAAAGAAAGTATTCATTAGGTCAGCCTGCAAATGGGTTAAAAAAAAAGTAAGTAACAAGGTTTTGTGGAGACGTGGCTTAAGTAACAGTTCAAATGGAGGACAGCTGGGAACCTTCAATCATGTAAGCTCAGCATATGCTAACATGTGCCATGGCTGCTAAAAAAATATATTGAAGGCTTGGCCTGTATCCCTGTGAACATAATACTCAGATGAAGGAAGATGTTAGTCTCATACTGCTCTTGATATTGGAAGTATTCATTCTTTGTTGAAAGAATTGAAAAAGACATTGAAAAATGATGTCCAAAAAAAGAACAGGATGGAAAAAGTCTATAAACGTGTTTTATCAAACACAGTTTGGAATTTGAGCATCAAAATGAATAATGATAGTATTTTAGACGATTAAGTAAAAAAAAAATAGTAACTGTGACTTCATACTGATCTAAAAAGTAAAATAAATTGAAAGTTTGATGAGGAATGGAATACTTAACCTGGTCTCGAAATACCTCCCTACAGAATATTTAATAATTACTAGGGGAAAAAGAGTAACTTCACAGTGGAAATGCCTGGAGGACATCTATTTTATGAAATGATCAAAGTGAACGTCACCAGTAATGGGATATATCAAAACTGTGCCACCTGAGAGTATTCACTGAAAAGAGCACAGCATCACTTCTGTGATGTTACTGCCAGAGGTATATGACCTGAGTCTAGCCACAAGGAAACACCAGATAAATCCAGAATGAGGGACATTCTACAAAATAACTGGGCTGTAGACTTCAAAAGTGTCAAGGTTGTGAACATCAAGCAAAGTCTGAGAGACTATTCCAGACTGATGGAGACTAATGAGACATGACAGTTAAATGCAATGCATGGCTCTCATCTGGGCCTCTATAAAGGGCATTATTGGGAAATTGAGTAAATTGAATAGACTTTCAGATTAGCAATGTATCAGTGTTAATTTCCTGATTTTGATGGTTGTACTCTGTTTATAAATGGTTTTTTGTTTGTAGAATACACACTAAATATTTGGGGGTGATGTGGCATCATGCCAGTAACTTACTCTTGAATGGTTTGTTTCCCAAGGTGGTGGGAAAGGTTTTTATATGATATTTCTAACTTGTAAATGTTAGATTCTTTAAAAAATCTTTTTTAAAAAAGAATAATTTGGGACTTTGTGAATAATTAGTATGGAGAAAAGACTGAGGTGGAGCCCCAGGGAAGATGTCTTTAATTATCAGAAGGACTGTTGTGTAGAAGAGGAATTTTCATTGATTCTAGAAGGTGTTTCTTGTATTTGATGGCATCTTACAGTTTATTGACAGGATACAGTGACGATGCACCTTACAGTTGATGGTATTTTACACCATCAGTAAGTGAAATACAGTTTATTCAGTGGTGCTTCTCCAGAGAAGAGAACCAAGAGCCATGAATGGGCGTTTAGGAATCAAGATTTTAGTTATAAAAAAGACCTTTCTAGTACTTAAAACTACCCATGGATAGAACCAGTTACCTAAAAGAGTCAGTAATTTATAGGGTGTTCCTGTATTATGTTGAAGATGACCCCTAAGAACTCTTCTAACTAAAAGATTTGATGACTCTCTTAGTGTCTGGTGATGTCTTCCTAATTACTTTCCTACCTTTCTGCCTCTCTACATGAAGGAAGAAAGTGGCTTTCTTTTCCATGCTGGTCTTTGCTCCTGCCATCTTTTCTTTTTTATGATGTAGAGATTACCTGATGAGCGCATATAGGCAGGAGATAGTATAAGAAGAAAAGAAACTGACATTTGAGTGCTGGGCATTGAGCCTTTGCTCCGCTTGTGTGAGGTTGAAGAACTTCCTACTCAAGGAATAAAAGAACAAGGATTCAGTAGACCCTTGTTCTTTTTGAGGACAAACTACTGTTGAGGATCATCAGGAATTATCAAGCAACTCTGGAATCGCTCGGTGGCTCACGCATGGAGCTCCTGTATATCAGCCTCGGGGCAGGAGGTTTAGATTCAAACTTCAGCACAATTTCAAGTTAGTCAGTGTTGTGAACCTTGTGGGCATCAGCTGTATACCCATGGTGCTGGCATTTTCTTGAATCAGTACAGCTGCTTTCAAACCAGTGCACTTCCACAATGACAAAACTTCACCTTTCATTCTCTTGCTCCACACCCTGTGTCCCTCCTTTATCACAGTCATTCACTTCGCTGCCTGTCACTTCTCAGAGGCCTTGACTCCTGCTGACTTACCCACACATGGTCCTGCCATCGTCCTGGCCAACTTCAGAATCCTTGTGGAGAGTGAACACCCAAACCTAAAATTCTTAACTCTGATCCTTTGACCATTCCACCTCACCAGGAACCTAGGCCTCATTATCTCCTGGAATTTTTATATCTCTGGAGTCTCAACTCCAGTGTCCTGTTCTCCAACTGTTGCTTCTCTTTCTCTCCCTCTCCTGTCATTTGGGTTTGTTGAAGCTTCCTGTTCCTTGGGCTCTCTCTCTGTTTTCTCCCACTTATCCACTCCACACTTCACACTTGCATTCTACTTAGATCACGAGCCACTATTTCAGTCACTTTGACTGCTTCATTTGGTTAAGAAGTGTCTACCATCACATGACTGTCAGTTACCTTTAGGTCCATTTGCCTCCCAAAATGCCCTGAATGTCAAGGAGTTTGAATTTTATTTAGTTGATAGAAGGGACACATGAAAGTCTTTGAACAGAGGAATGACATGACAGATGTGTTTTAGAAAAACCACTGACAAATCTCAGCAGGAGATCTATAATTGATATAACCTGTCATCCACATTGATCAGAATTACTGCTGTATTCATTTCATAAAAGAATGTAACATCTTTTTTTCTCCCTTGAATTCTTTAAGGGGTCAGTTAAGAGACAAGTGAATACTACGTTTGAAGAAGTGAAAGTATTATAGAGTAACATTTGAGAAGGACTTAAGTCAGTGGAAGTGAGAGTTAAGAGAAGCCCTCAGATCATAAGTGAGCGGATTCATTGAGACACAAGCACACAGGGCTCAGCCAGTCTGTGCAATGTGACTGGTAGGTTAGTACAGAAAGTCCCTGACCTACACCTACCTGTTCCTTCAGCAGCAGCCATTCTAGACCTTTAAAGAAATTTTAATCTCTTTCACTTACAATATATGGTGTTCTGCTTTACATATAAAGAGGTCATTGAATTCTATAGGAATAACTGATACCACTATCAGAAGTTATAAAAGTATCATTGCAGACACTTAATGTGGGAATGCAGCATTCCCCTGAGCTATTTTTTATGGGAAATTTCCTAAAATTATTTAAGAGCTTTAAAATTCCTTAAAACATTGGCAGCTGATTTGAGCTTAACAAACAAGTTCATCTATTAAGGCATAAAACCTCTGCTAAATGGGATTTTGCAGGTAAGCTTATAGTACAAAAGTGAAAGAGCTTATAGTAAAAGCACTTTCTCCACTTGTGGCCTGGTGCCTCAAACAGTTCATTTGCTCTTTTCCTGTATCTGCCTTTCTAGAGTTAAAGTATCAGCTGCCTGGCTGAATTGGGCTTGCCCTGAGAGTCATTCTCAGGAGCCGGGTGACGAAGACAGTTGAGGGGAGAGGCTGGTGATTTCTGATACTTCCCAACTGCGGGGACTCCCTGAGCTGAAGCTCAAATCCTCTTGGAAGCCAGGAGGATTGTGTTGGTCAGCAGATACCTGAGTGTTTCCCAAGGTGGTGGGAGAAATTAAAGAGAATAGGAGTTCCAAAATGTTGTGGTGGGGGCTTTGTGGTTTCCTCCAAAGAATGCCTTCCTCTGCTTTCCATGAGTAATAATAATACAAGTAGAATAAGCTCAGTAAACTGTAGCATTTACTGAGCATCGGCCATGAAGCCTGCAGGTAATATCATTTTTTGAAAGAAGAAACTGAAGTTCAGAGAGGTTAAGTATCATGCTGGAATTTGAACTCAGACATTCTGACTTCAGAGCCCAAAGGAGGTTAATTCTGAGGTTCATTTTTTGGCCCCTGAAAATTGATTTTGTAGTCAGGATTATAGCAGCATTACCATATTTTTTCACTTACCCTTTTTTCCCATTAAAAAATAGAAGTGCTAGGTGTTGCAGCGAGGGGGACTCTTTTTTACAGAAAAAATGCCAACCCAGAAGTTCTGTTTATTTAGTAGGAAATAAAGATAAGTAGAAGAATATTGAGTACAGAACCACTTTACAAAATGTAGAAGAAATCATAGTGTTAGAAAAATCACCATTTTGCAAACACTATTGTCGTAACTGATTCAGGTGGGCATTAGTGGGTGCTCAGAGCGTTGAATGAAAGCTTATTAGCCAAGTGATAAAATTCGCCTTCATCAATAAAGGTAAAACCCGACATATGCTTCCTGATGTAGCACGCTAGAAGGACATAACGTCACCTGTGTAGCATTCCTACCAAAAGTGTTTACTTTGGAGATCTAATCATGAGGAAACAATCAGACAAATCCAGGTTGAGGGACATTTTTTAAACATATTGCCTGGACTCATCAAAAAGGTTAATGTCGTGAACGACCAAAAGGGACTGAGGAACCTGTTTTAGATCAGAAGAGACTAACAAGAAGAGACAACTAAGCACAGTGCCCACAAGGCCTGATTAGGTACTGGGTACTCAACTAACCTAAACAGTTCTGAGAGTCATTATTAGAATCAGTCAGAAGTATTTTGAATGTGGACAGTATGTTGCAGAAAAATGTCATATCAGAGTTCAGTTTCTTGAGTATGATAAATGAACTGTGTCCTTGTTCTTAGGAGATAATGCTGAAGTATTTAAGAAGGAAATGTCATGATGTTTGCAACTTACTCTCAATTGGTTCAGCAAAAATAAATACACACAGAAAAAGTGAAGTGTTACCAGTTGACAAATCTAAATAAAAAAGTGCATGAGTGTTCATACAGTATTGAAACTATACTGTAGGCTTGAAAATTCTCAAAATAGAAGAAGAAAGAATAGAATTGTATATTAAAGTAGCCATACTCAAGCAGAGGAAACAGATTCACATTAAAGAGTAACAGTGGAGAAAGTTTTCAATAAAGTAGGTGAAATCAGGTATCACAACTAGGTTTTTACTTAATCGACATCTCTGGCAAATTAATCCTGGCTGCTGGGCATGTTGAAATGCATGGGATTCTGAGGCCATATTCATGATTTATTAGCATTGTTTGCCAAGGGCTTCAGATGTGAGAGTGGGGATGAATGTTCCAAATATTTGTCATCTTTCCTTGAATGTTCACATCGTTACAGTCTAACTAGTTCTTAACTCTTTATCAGTCACTACTTGATCTAACCCTAATTTTATCCTGAGCTTACATATTCTCTGGCATTAATATCCTCCCCCCACCCCACCCCACCCCACCCCAGAAGCTGGGCCAAGGCTTC
Source organism: Balaenoptera borealis (assembly GCF_965194805.1). Classification (NCBI taxonomy): domain Eukaryota; kingdom Metazoa; phylum Chordata; class Mammalia; order Artiodactyla; family Balaenopteridae; genus Balaenoptera; species Balaenoptera borealis. Next base: position 167,093,587 of record NC_138867.1, read on the forward strand.
ACAGTCTTTAAAAGTCAAGTGTCTGAGGCAATCCTTAAATTAAGGTCTTTGAGCCCAGATCACCTTTATGGGTGGGGAATGAGGAAGTCTGTGAACCTCTCCTGAAATTAGAAGGGGGTGCCCTACCATCAGATTCTCCAAGGGATTTACGACCTAAAATGGTTGAGACTAATGCCGTTGCTGGTATTCTGATGATCTGCTGTAATTATTTTTCACTTTGTTTGACCAGCAGTGTTTTAGTCTCCTTTCCTGTCACTCTTCCCAGTCTCCTCCACTGTAGTAACATTATGAGACCACCGGTGTTTGGCTCCTCTCTCTAGTCCCTTTAAAATTGTCCTTTGCCCTTTGAGAGCAGATGCAGTTTTCATGTAATCAAGAGCAGGTGTAAAGGAAAAAGCACTCCTGTGTGTGTCTCTTTTACTACTCACACAGAAAACTTCACTTCCGACACTTTGGTCACCAAATGTTTGTGGGGTTTTCCCTATACCAAGCAATTTTCAGCAACACTAGCTGGGTGTCTGTAATTCAATTTGATTCTGACACTATCTGCCTGGGGTTAGCATCAGATCCCACAAGTTAAGGGCTCAGTCCCACAAGACATCCCACCCCCCACGCCACTGCTTCAGAAGCCAGTTGCAAGTCCCATGTTGTCACCAGCACTTCTGACCCACCAGCTGTAAGTTGAGGTTCCCACAACCCCCTCCTCCGGTCCAAAAATTTGTTAGAATGGCTCACAGAACTCAGGGGAAAACTTAATTTACTGATTCATTATAAAGGATATAATAAAGAATACAGGTGAAAACATAACATAGGGCAAGGTGTGTGAGAAGGGGCTCTCTGGCATGCCATCCTCTCACCACCTCCATGTGTTCACCAACGTGGACACCCTCTGACCTCCATACTTTGGCATTTTTATGCAGGCTTCAAGTCTCTAGTCCCTCTCCCTCCCCAGAGGATTGGGGGGTGGGGCTGAAAGGTCCAAGCTTCTCATCATGGCTTGGTCTCTCTGGTGACCTGCCCCCATCCTGCAGCTATCCAGGAGCCCACCAAGATTTACCTCATTAGAACAAAAGATACTCCCATCACCCAGGGAATTCCAAGGGTTTTAGGAGCTCTGTGTCAGGAACCAAGGTCAAAGACCTAATATTATATTAGAACAAAAGATGCTCCTAGTGCTGTCACTTAGGAAATTGCAGGGGTTTTAGGAGCTTTGTCCCAGGAACCAGGGACAGAGACCAATATGTATCTTTTCTACTATTTCACAGCAGGTAATTTTCCACTCTCTTTGCAAAGTGAACATTAAGGAGCCTTGATGATAGGATATGCTCAATAACTACTGTTGAAGGGATGGTTGAAATAATTAAATGCTTCTTCTCCCAAACAGCCTTCCAATTGAAATTAGGTGGTGCTCATTTAGTGTTGTTTGAATGAATGAAATTACATGGATTGGTTCCCTTGGCTACCTGTGCAGCTTTCCCAGCTCCTTTTCCAGCTTGAGTCTTCAAGAGGGAGCCTCAGAACTGATTTCTAAAACCATTTGTACCTGGTGTGATTATAAAGCAATGAGACTGATTGTCATGTGTTGTTTGTGGGATCCGTCTCAGTTACTTTATAGCCATACCTGGTATCTTATACTGCAGATCATTGCCTGTTGAACAACATTTTAAAAGCACTTAAGGTTTCTAAATGGAAATTTTAAATGGTTTAGCATCGTTTTATGATTTTTTTTTCTGACTTACTGATCAGAACTCTTACTTCAGAAAGATAATTAGATGTTAACTTTGTTGCTTGCTTTAATTTTGCAGTTTTCTTTCTGTTTTTGGATTTTTCATCAGTATTCTGATAAACTGCCGATAAATTCTGATGAAATGACTGGCACAGTTTTGAATGAGGTTATACAAAGGTATATGTTCCATTGGGTTAAACTTTTCATAAAACTTTTTATTATTAAATTTCTTTTCAGTTGTATATGGTCTTTTGACTGCACATTGTACAAGGATAGTCCTTTTAGTTAAATATGATAAATGAGACATAAACTAAATATTTAGTAGTAGTAGTCATTGAAGCCTTCCAAAGGGCAAGTTTGGGGGGTTTTGATTTTGTTTTGGTGGTTTACATTTATATGCACAAACTTTATTCAAATTTAAGTAAGTGGTTATTATTTTCTCTTTCCCAGAATAAAATGTCTGTTCTCCTTCCTTTGACCCCCACAGTCTCGGGGCTCTTTGAAGAAGGAAGGCCTATTGTAAAAGTTGCATATTGCCACAGGCAGCTTCACCTTATGAAAGGATGATCACTGACAGCTGGATTGGTGGTAGAAAGGCTTCTCTTTTTGCTTAAAAGAAGGTGGGAAATTATTCCCTTTCTGGAGAAGGAAAGGGATAGAAATTTCATGCTGTGTATAGGAGAGAGAGTCACTTGCCTTTACCGTATTACTGCTTATGTAATTGAAAGAACTGGACGACTAGGAGAGCAACTTACAAACATCCTTATAAGTAACTTAAATAGTGGCTGTAGCGGAACCTCTGGATGGCTGTTAGAAGCTACAAGTATTTTGATGCCAGACTAGTCCAGAGCTTTGAAGTTTGGACATTTCTCAGGAAGGGTTTGATTTCTACAAGAGTTCTGGGATAAATGAAAAAGGAACCTTCCTCCAGTCCGACCTACACATAGGATCAAAGTTAGTTTCAACTGTTATTGATTAAAGATACCACCATTTGGCATTTTGCTGTTGGAACTCTATTATCAGATTTGTGTCCTAAGTCAGTGAAATTATAAAACTGTATATCCTGTACTTCTGCTTCTTTCTATTCCTGTACTAGTTCTACACACAATAGGTGCTCCATAAACATTTGTAAGAAAGATTAATGTAAAAAGTACCAATTTTTGTACTATAAATGTTTTTCACCTTTTTATAAGGAGTTGGGACTCTCGAAAGAACATTTTAAGATGGAAAAAGTTTTACAGTGAAAACCTGCCATGATTTTATCACATTTCTATTGGTGTGTAATACAGTGCTGTGTACCGTCTTTTGTTACATTTGGCTGATTTAATAATCTGTTTTTTAAATATAGTTGTAAGGTAAGATAATATGGTTCTTAACACTGCAATCATTTTATGCTTCAAGTGCGTTTAAGTCTTAAGTAGTACACAACAAGTTTCTGTTCCCACTTGGTGCCAGCATACCCAACTGCAACTTCATTTCATTTGAAAAGTTGAATCTGCAAACCCTTGCCATTAGCAAAAATTACAGTAGTTTTGCTAAGTAGCATTTTTATGTATTTGATGTTCTATAAATTTTAAATGTCACTTGAGTATATATATTTATTTTACATTACAGGCACTGGAGATATTATTGCTGTCATGATTACAGAATTGAGGGGTAAAGATATTTTGAGTTACCTGGAGAAAAACATCTCTGTACAAATGACAATAGCGGTTGGAACTCGAATGCCGCCAAAGAACTTCAGCCGTGGCTCTCTAGTCTTCGTGTCAATATCCTTTATTGTTTTGATGATTATTTCTTCAGCATGGCTTATATTCTACTTCATTCAGAAGATCAGGTACACAAATGCCCGGGACAGGAACCAGGTGAGCTACCAGTACTCTATATTGATTGATGCTTACTGGCCATAATTCATAGACATCTGTTGTAATCATACATAGTATGAATATTTTTTCATTAAAAAAAGTGGTAACCCTCAGTCATTTTAATATGTCGAAAACATTTCTATACAAGTATCTTAAGGATATTTGAAATACCTAAATGGAGAAATTATTAAATTTACAGTGATCACTTGGAATATTCCAGGTAAATGGTTAGCTTAATATCATAGTGTGATCTAGCTAATTCTGGTAATTTGAAGAAATATTACAAAGTTGCATTTTTAAGCTGGTAACATTTGTTGTCAGTGGCAGGGGAGTTGGAAGGGTGGGGGAGGGAGACTTTTCACTATATATATTTTTGTTCCATGTGAAATTTTTTTTCCATGTGAATTTTGAACTATGTACTATCTATTCAGAAAAAATAAATTAAAAATAAATTACCTGTCCTATTTAAGCTTAGCCATGGGGCAGTGATGAGGTGGGGAAGGACCAATAGAAGAGATATATCTAGATAGTCATCCTAGAAATTCCATTGACCAGCGCAGTGGATTTCAGATGAATGAATAAAGACACAGAAAAGACAATATACTGCCCTGTAGTAAAGGGCTTGCAGATGGTTTTCTGTGAGTTTATTACTTAGTTTGTTTGATGTGCTATATATAGAATATCTACCCTGGAGCCAGGTTTGAGGTATTAGGTCCCATTACCAGTCCTATGCTTTTCTAGGACACTAAGAAGTAAATTGCTTGGAGAGTGGTTTGAAGACAATTTTTATATAACACCATCCTCTCCTCAGAGTACATCTAAGTCCCCGTGGTGGGGGGTGGGGGGTGAAATTTTCATCCTTCCTCATACTAGTGAAAAGAGCACAGACTTTGGTGTGGAGTTCAAATCCTGACCTTACCACCAGTTTGCCCTTGTCCCTCTTGCACAGTTTTTTTAGCTTCTCAACTTGTTTCTGCATCTGAAAACATGTATAAAATATCTGAAAACTATAATTTATTGAACATTTGTGTGCCAGGCTCTGTGCAGCATCCTATACATCTTTAAAATTTTTATCATGATAATTTTTATTATTTATAATTTCAGACTTACAGAAAGTTGCAAGAGTAATATAAAGTATTTGCCCAAATTCTCCAACTGTTAACATTTTACCATATCTCCTTTTTAACCATTTGAGAGTAAGTTTGAGATAAGATGCCCCTTTACCCTTAAATACTTCGTTGTGTACTTTCTAAAAGCAAGAACATTCTCTTATATAACCACAGTGTATGATTATCAAAATAATGAAATTAACATTAATATCATTATCTGATCTATAGACGTTTTCTAAGTTTTGTGAAATTATCTTAATAATGTCCTTTATAGCAAAGAAAACCCTGGATTGATCCAATCAAATTGTATGTTGTGTTCAATTGTCACGTCTCTTTTAATCTGTTTCATGATATTGACATTATTGAAGAGTACAGGCCAGTTGTTTTGGATTTGAGCTTGTCTGATGTCTGATCTTCCTTCATGATTAGATCCAGGTTATATGCATTTTTGTCAGGAATACCAGTCCTTTACATTTGTTAGTTTTTTATTTTGAGATAGGTGTAATTTCACATACGTTTATGAGAGATAATACAGAGAGATCCCAAATACCCTTCACCCGTTTTCTCCCAGCGGTAAAATCTTGCATAACTATAGTAAATATCACAACCAGGATATCAGCATTGATACAATCCACTGATCTTATTCAGATTTCTCCAGTTAAACTTGTGCTGGTGTGTGTATAGTTCTGTGCAGTTTCAGGTGACCACCTCCACAGTCAAGATACAGACCCATTATCATGAGGATCACTTGTGCAAATTCTCTTATAGCCACAGCCACCTCTCTCCTACACCCCTGCCTAACGCCTGACTACACTAGTCTGTTCCCCACTCTGTAGTTTTGTCACTTCAAGAATGCTATATAAATGGGAATCACATATTATTTAACTTCTAGAGTTTGGATTTCTTCATCTAACGTAATTCCCTTGAGATCCTTCCAAATTGTTACATGTATCAATAGTTTATTCCTTTTTATTGCTGAGTAGTATTCTATGGCTTGGATGTACTATAACTTGGTTAACCAAGTTGTTTCCAGTTTTGGCTATTATAAATAAAGTGACTATGAACATTCATGTGCAGGTTTTTGTGTGAACATGAGTTTTCATTTCCTTGGCATAAATGTTCAAGAGTGCAATTTTTGAGTTATTATGATAAGCACATATTGAATTTTATAAGAGACTGCCATACTCTTTTCCCAAGCAGCTGTACTATTTTACATTCCCAGTAGAAATATATCCCTGATACAGTTCCTCTGCATCCTTGACAGCATTTGGTGTTGTCACTATTTTTCATTTTAGCCATTCTGATAGGTGTATAGTAATATCTCTTTTGTGATTTTAATTTGCATTTCTCCAATGACTACTGATGTTGAACATCTTTCATGTGCTAAATGCCACCTGTATATCCTCTTCAGTGAAATGTTTATTCATGTCTTTTACCCATTTTCTACTGGGTTTGTTTTTTACTGTTGAGTTTTGAGAGTTCTTCATACGTTCTAAATACAAGTCTTTTGTCAGAACTGTGGTTTGCAAATATTTTCTCCCAGTTTCTCCCAGGGTCTTTTGAAGAGCAAAATCTTTAATTTCGATGAAGCTTAATTTATCAATTTTTCCTTTTATAAATTGTGCTTTTGCTGGCAAGTCTTAAAAAAAACTCTTTGACTAGCCCTAGATACCAAAGATTTTCTAATTTTTTTCAAAAAGTTTTACATTTAAGTCCATGATCCATTTTGAATTAATTTTTGTGTAAAGTGTGAGGTTTAGGTTGAGGTTCCTTTTTTTGCTTATGTCTGTCCAGTATTGCACCTTTGTCAAAACCACAAAGCTTGATTCCTTGCCCAATCTTTTCCTCCTTCTTTTTTTTTTTTGCACACAGCAGGGCCAAGTCTTTTTTTTTTTTTTTTTTTTTTTTAATTTATTTATTTATGGCTGTGTTGGGTCTTCGTTTCTGTGCGAGGGCTTTCTCTAGTTGTGGCAAGCGGGGGCCACTCTTCATCTTCATCGCGGTGCACGGGCCTCTCACTATTGCGGCCTCTCTTGTTGCGGAGCACAGGCTCCAGACGCGCAGGCTCAGTAATTGTGGCTCACGGGCCTAGTTGCTCCGCGGCATGTGGGATCTTCCTAGACCGGGGCTCGAACCCGTGTCCCCTGCATTGGCAGGCGGATTCTCGACCACTGCGCCACCAGGGAAGCCCCTCCTCCTTCTAATTCTTGTTTCCCAGCAACAAGTCGCCTCTTTGAACTCTTATCTGTTCCTTCTGTTATTAACTTCATATAACTAAGTAGCATGCTATACTCCTTTTTTAAATAAGTTAAAGGTGTTTTTATAAATATATTGCCATCATGAAAGACAAAGTAAAATGATCAAGAGTAGCTCTAAAAGGGTGTTCTTGACAAGAAAACCCTAAAATATTCGTTTGAATGTAGCGCATCTCAAGGACTTTTGAAAAAAGCAAATGTTTTGTCCCAGGAGCCTGCTCTTTGACGGTACTGCTTTAATTAGCACCCACCATGGGGCCTGTGTGTGATGAAGGACTCAGCATAGTCACCATCTGGCGCAGGCCACAAACGGGAACTGGTTTTGCGGCTGACTGCACGCAGACTTCCTAAGCATTCTTCTCCAGACGCTGCTGTAGCAGAGTGGTATTCTGACCTTTGTTCCTCCTTCCGTTTTTCCTAAGGTTGAGAAGCACTTGATGAAATTTTTATGTGGCTTAAAAAGCTTAGCTTATTAAAGTTTAATATGAAGGTGGCAGCAACTCAACTGGTTGAAACCTTTGGCTATTTTAAAAGAGAAACCAGAACTATTAGTGAAGAAAAATAAGTGAGTTTAAGGAGAGACTCATTTTCTCCCACAAACTGTCATCGTGAAGCAGTTCTTTCTACAGAATATGCTACCAAAGAGAGCCCTGTGTTGTGAATAACTTTCTAAGCACAGCGTAATGTACACAACTGACACCATTTTACACTGGAAATAAGAATCTAATGCTTTGGCTTTTTAGTGTACTGCCAGGTATCTGTGGTTGCTCTTCTTGAAAACTTGTTAGAATACATCTGAATACAAATAGGTCAGATGATGGCTGATGGTAAACTTAAATGTCACCTTCTAATAAGACAATGATAGTTATTCCACACAAGAGGATAGATGTTTGGTGTGTGTTATTGAAAGCGTACTTAAGGTTTTTCTGAGAAATGTAAACTTGTTCACAATTACATAGTTAATAATGTACCCTTAATCCCAAAGTGGTCAAGTTTGACAAACCAGAACAATAAACCTTTTATTTTACTGTTGAGGAATAAGGCAGGTATAAAAAAATTCCATAACCTAGGACTACTGAGTTTAGAAGGTCTTCTTATGAAAATCCTCTGTGAAAACGCATATGGTTTTAAGGTATTTAAAACTCGTTATAGCTTCTTGCCAAAATGTATATGCAGTATTCTTAGACTTTATACATATCTCAAGGTTACTGAAATGAAATATGCTTTTGCTGCCCATTTTTATCTCGGAAGATAGCTAACTGGAGGATGCACTTGCATGTGCAAGTATGGAAGAAGACTGAATGTTCTTCAGAGGAAGGCTAGTACTTTGCATGTATAATCTTCAAAAATGGTGGGTTCAAAAGTCTTTTCCTTCCAGATTGGAAGGGGAGAAGTTATTGTGCATACTGTCAAGGTTTTTCCCCTAGGAAAAGATTATTTAGTCAAAAAGGGACAGATTTCTTCATAGTTGGATGGTAGATTGAATTTTATTATGTTTTTTAGGGATTAACAATTCCAGAGCTAGAAAAGGAAACTAGATCTTTGAACTGAGAATGTATTATTTTACCACTTTTTAAGTATATTGCAAGTGTTTTATCTTCTTTTTCATGTCTTGCTATTACAATCAATTTACATAAATAAATACCACTTTCTATATTCAGAGACTATATGCCTTCTAAACATTATATCAAAGCTTAAGACTTTTTCTAGTACAAAATATTTTCTTGAGATCAGAGTGTTTCTAAGATATTCAATTCTACATCCTTGGGGTTTAGCACAGGGCCTGGCATGTCACAGTATCTCAGTAAATGCTTAAATGAATTAAAGAATGAGATTACATTCTATTGGGAAGGTAGACAGGTGTAATCAAAATACCGTGTAGTATAAGAGTTATTCTTTTGGAGCAGAGTGATATTACTAGAGTGTTATCCAGAGGAGGTAGTGACATTTGAGCTGAATTTTAAAGGATGAATAAGACTTCATCAGACAGGAACTGGGTGGAAATTCAGGCAAAGGGATCATTTTCCACAGAGCTGTGGGGAGATAAAAGGAGAGACAGAAGAGTTGAATGGCATCAGAAATAGTAGGGAGGAGACCTGAGACTGAACTGATACTGGATGAGCATATTGACACTAGAAGATGAAGGGCTTGACTCTCATGCTGAAAAATTTAGACTTTACTCTCTAAGCAGTAAGGAGTCATCAAAGGTTTTTTAGCAGTGGAGTGATAAAAGATTTTTTTCTATTAGGAGAGGCTTGGGGGAAAGAGTTCTTAAAGAGGAAAATATTGAAGAGCAAAGGAAAATAATATTAATAAAACAAGGTTATGTAGAGAGCTGGGGGAGGGATTGGGGCACAGACAAATGGTTACCTTGGAAAACTGTTGGGGATAACTTCGTTTCAGACAAAAGAGAAAAAGGTAGTAGTGATGAGAGAGTGAATGAAAGGAGGTGCTGACTACAAGACAGTTATTTCAGTCAGGGAAAAATTATATTTACAGCACCTGAATTTCACCAGTGTCTAAAAGAAGAAAGCCCTATTGTCTGCTGATATAGACCTAATTCTGTGTCTATGGGAGAGTTCTGATGACGAACAGAAACCAGAGATGAGTCTCATTAAAGTGACCTGCCATCAATATATTGTGAACCATCTGGCTTTGAACAGATCATTCCTGTTAAATTAAGCAGTGTGAGTTGTTTTAAATTGTTTTCTACCAATTTAAAACTTTTGGACACTCTGCATCCAAATATAGAATAGTGTTCACATTGGTATTCTTGATGTCCTTAACCAAGTGAAATAAATTAATCTAGCCCCTGATGGTCAATATCCCTTCATATTTTATAATATGGGAAGTCTTTTAGGCATTTACAATGGAAAAAGAACTGGACTAGAAAGTCAGGAGACCAAAGTTTCTGGTCCCAGCACTTTTACTAACTTTAGATAGATCACCTTAGTTCTCTCTGGATTTGGGTTTTCTCCTTTGTATAATAAAATGATGCATCCCTGTGGTTTTGTCCCATTCTATAATGTTCTGTGTGTGGTGAGGTGGAAACTTGAGTAGCTTTGTTAACTAAAGTCAGAAGTACGGAGAATATGAGTGGGTAGAGGGTTATGAGAAATGCTTTGGAAGCTAGGGTTGGTAGTTTATACTTAGTATAGTGATCTCAGATTTTAGTATGCAAAAGAATCATGTGGGGGCACTTTTTCCCCCTCCTTCCCCTCCTCTTTTTCTTCTCCTCCTCCTCCTCCTCCTCCTTTACTTTCAAAAACTGCAGATTCCCAAGACACCTGCCCCCTCCAGTCTTTTCAGGAAGTCTGGATAGAGCATACTTACCAGCTCTCAATCTGAGCAAATTACTTAATCTCTCTGTGCCTCAATCGCCTCTTCTGTAAAATGGGAATAATGTAATTCTTTCTCACAAAATGATTGTGAAGATGTCATGAGTCAGTGCATGTGAAGGACTTACCACAGTACCTAGCACATGGTATGTACTGAATAAATCTTAGTTACTGTAAATATCATCATTATTTCATATTATTATTAAGTACCTGGCATGGTAGTCAGGTGACGGTAAGGGATCTTAAAAAAAAAATGATCTTCACAAAAGAAATTTGTGCTTCATCTTAGATATTTGAGAGTCAGCATGGCGCAAATAGTATTAAAACCAAGAGGTGGGGGAAAAATGGCTTTTAGACAGATTCAAGTAAGAGAACAAAATCATAGCTGAGGTATACCTGTCACAGAGTGATGGGAAATGTTGAGGGAAGTATTTAAAACTCAAGGGATGGTCCAAAACAAGGTAGCAACACAGAAGCCAAGTTCCAAGAAAAATATTACAATGAAGATATTTGACATTATTATCAAACACAAGGAAAAGATGTTTTTTACTTTTGCTGCAGGTTTTGAACGTTCAGAAGTGGAAGTGATATATCTAAATATTTATGGGAGATCTCTAATTAGGTGCCGTACATACATTCAGATCAACTTGCTGAAGCTGAACTCCTCCCATCAGTGCCTGCTCTCCTCTCTCTGCCAGTCTCTCGTCTACCGTGATGCCTCTCCCACATAGCCAGTCACTAACTAGAAAGCTGGGATGGCCATTCTTGACTTCCCTCTCTTCTCATTCCCCCGCATCAGTCAGTCATTAGGTTCTGTCAGTCTTACCTCCTAAATCTTTCTTACTTTGTCCTCTCCTCTTGCCCCACTACTACTTGCCTAATTCAAGCCCTACTTATCTCTCTAAAGTACTAGACTCTACCTGGTCTCTCTGTCTCCAGTCTTTTCTGTGTCACATACATTCTTCTCTGGAAGTCAGATCTGAATTCTCCAAAATTCAGATCTCATCATGGAACTCTTTTGTTTAAAATTCTTCAGTAGAATTCTGATCTGAGCAGGATGGAAGCAGTGGGTATTTTGTTTAATCTTCCCAAATCCCTTTTAAAAATACAAAGAACAACTAGGATAGCAAAAGGAAAAACCCACAGACAGCATCTTCAATGATGCCAAGGAGCAGGGTACCTCCAAGAACTTCTGGAAAAGGAGTGGTCATGCCAGACAACTAGCAGCAGCAAGACCTGCACTGTAGCTCCAAGAAAAGGAGCCAAAAGAAGAAAAGGGTGGTCCTAAGAACCAGAAATCAGAAGGAAAGGGCTTCACTCAGAGGGGAAACCTCAGCAAATAAATCTGAGAACAACTGGTAAAATAGATATAGCACCACAGACTCTAATTTGTAAACAATTGAAAAAAATACCTTGGAAACCCATTAAGGAACTTTAGGGAACACAGGGTGGTGGGGCAGCCACAGCCCTTGAGGCAGTCAGTAACACACATGAGCATACACACTCAGCCTGGATGGATGGATGGATGGATGGATGGATGGATGGATGGATGGATGGAGAGATGGATGGATCAATCTAGGTATAAACTTTAAAACTGTATAAAATCTATATGAGAAAAACTACAAAACACTACTGAAAGACGTATATACTTAAATATATATACCATGTATATATGGTATATACTTAAACAAATGGAAAAGACACCTTCTTCCTATTGAATATAATCATTCAATACAATGAATGTATCAGTTCTTCCTAAATTCATTCATAAGTTTAACTTAAGCCCAATAAAATTATTTTCAGATATTTTTCTGGGGTTAGATAAGGTAATTATAAAATTTATTTAGAAGAATAAGTAATTAAGAAAAAAATCCTGAAAAAGAGAAGCAGTGAACAGGTGGCTAGCCACACCAACTTTTATAATACCTAATAAAGCCTCTTATTTAAAAGAGTGTTAAGAGTTAATCCATGAATAAATAGAGCAAAATGCAAAATCCAAAAATAGACACAACTGAGTGTTGACATTTAATACAAAGCATCATCTCAAATCAGTGGAGAAATATGAACTTTTTAATAAATGGTTGTGGGACAATTGGAAAAAGACAAAATTAGATCCATTCCTCAGTTGTACACCAGGATAAATTTCAAATGAAGCAGAGCTCTAATTATAAACAATAAAACTACACATATTAGAAAAATGAAGGCTAAATTTTCCTTTTCAATGGAGAATTTGGAAAACTTTGAATTACGGCTCAAAATCCAGTAGAGTAATAAAGATGATTGATAAATTTGACTATTTTTTAAAGGAAAAATCCAAAAAATGAGTGACAAACTAAAAAAAGATATTTGCAATTTACATTACAGACAAAGGGTTAATGACACTGATATATAAAGAAGACCTCCCCCCCAAAAAAAGACAGAAAACCTGGTGGAAAAAAATGGGCAAAAAAATAAATAGTTCACCAGAAAGAAATGCAAATAGTTCTTAAAATGTTAAAAGACGTTCAACCACATTCATAAGTTAAATCTGACTTAAAACCAAACTAAGATTTCTTATTAATCAGTGCAGGGGAAAAAATATTCTAAGGTTTGACAACATACTTTCTTGACGAGGTTGTAGGGAAAACAAGCATACTCATACACTGATGATGAGAATGCAAAATGGTACAATTCCTGTGGTGGGGAAGTGGGAATTTGTAATATCTTGCCAAATGCATATGCACTTATACTTTGTCTTAGTAACCTCACTAGTAGGAAATTAGCCTGATAATGAACTTGCAAAAGTAAAAAATGACATATTTGCTATACAATTCATTGTGATATTATTTATAATAACAAAAGACTTGAAACATTCAAATGTCCATCAGTAGGAGTTTTCTTGAATAAACTAGTACTCTACACATGAAATACTCTAAATGCAATGGAGTAGTGTATAGCTGTAAAAGAGAATGGTTTCTAAAGCTCTCTGGATGCTGCTATGGGGTGACCTCTTAGTGCAGAACAGTTTTAGCATACCAATTTATTGTAAGAAGGGGGGGGGGGAACCATGAAAACGTTGATATACATATAGATAGACATATATACATATATGCACACGTACATATATGTGCGTTTATTTTCAAAAGGAAACAATGTAAGGATAAAGCAAAAATTAACATAAAAAGTTATTATTTGGGGGGAAGGGAACAGGGTGGAGGAGATAGAGATTGATGAGACTTCCCCATACTGGTTTTATAGTTTTGACTTTGGAACCATCTAAATGTTTTAGATATTATTTTTAAAAAAGAAAAGAAATCATCAAAATTGAAAATAAATGGAACCTAAATATATTTCAAGATGATGATATAAGCACATAGAGAAAGGAATTGTTTTAGGGGACTTTTCTTTGACAGTACATTTCTATTGCGATACATTCTAAGGATAAAAAAAAAGTCTAAGCTGGAGTTTTCAGCAGCAAGGAGGCTCTTGAGAACAAGCTCTTGTAAATGTGAAACTCTGGGCCATTGATCGACAATGTTTTCAAACAATAATGATGAGGACAGGACTCATCAAGCATACCGAGTATATGGAATTTTTAAAAAGCAGCCCACAGGATAGAACCAAGATGGCGGAGTAGAAGGACGTGCTCTCACTCCCTCTTACGAGAACACCAGAATCACAACTAACTGCTGAACAGTCATCGACCAGAAGACACTGGAACTCACCAAAAAAGATAGCCCACATCTAAAGACAAAGGAGAAGCCACAATGAGATTGTAGGAGGAGCGCAATCACAATAAAATGAAATCCCATAACTGCTTAGTGGGTGACTCACAAACTGGAGAACACTTATACCATAGAAGTCCACCCAATGGAGTGAAGGTTCTGAGCCCCATGTCAGGCTTCCCAACCTGGGGGTCCAGCAGCAGGAGGAGGAATTCCTAGAGAATCAGGCTTTGAAGGCTAGCAGGATTTGATTGCAGGACTCTGACAGGACTGGGGGAAACAGACACTCCACTCTTGGAGGGCACACACAAAGTAGTGTGCTCATTGGGACTCAGGGGAAGGAGCAGTGACCCCAGGGGAGACTGAACCAGACCTACCTGCTAGTGTTGGAGGGTCTCCTGCGGGGGGGCGGGGGGTGGCTGTGGCTCACCGTGAGGACAAGGACACTGGCAGCAGAAGTTCTGGGAAATACCCCTTGGCGTGAGCCCTCCCAGAGTCTGCCATTAACCCCACCAAAGAGCTGGGTAGGCTCCAGTGTTCGGTCGCCTCAGGCCAAACAACCAACAGGGAGGGAACCCAGCCCCACCCATCAGCAGACAAGCAGATTAAAGTTTTACTGAGCTCTGCCCACCAGAGCAACACCCAGCTCTACCCACCACCAGTCCCTCCCATCAGGAAGCTTGCTCAAGCCTCTTAGATAGCATCATCCACCAGAAGGCAGACAGCACAAGCAAGAAGAACTACAGTCCTGCAGCCAGTGGAACAAAAACCACATTCACAGAAAGATAGACAAGATGAAAAGGCAGAGGGCTATGTACCAGATGAAGGAACAAGATAAAACCCCAGAAATACAACTAAATGAAGTGGAGATAGGCAACCTTCCAGAAAAAGAATTCAGAATAATGATAGTGAAGATGATCCAGGACCTAGGAAAAAGAATGGAGGCGAAGATCAAGAAGATGCAAGAAATGTTTAACAAAAACCTAGAAGAATTAAAAAACAAACAAACAGAGATGACCAATACAATAACTGAAATGAAAACTACACTAGAAGGAATCAATAGCAGAATAACTGAGGCAGAAGAATGGATAAGTGACCTGGAAGACAGAATGGTGGAATTCACTGCTGCAGAACAGAATAAAGAAAAAAGAATGAAGAGAAATGAAGACAGCCTAAAAGACCTCTGGGACAACATTAAACACAACAACATTTGCATTATAGGGGTCCCAGAAGGAGAAGAGAGAGAGAAACGACCCGAGAAAATATTGGAAGAGATTATAGTCGAAAACTTCCCTAACATGGGAAAGGAAATAGCCACCCAAGTCCAGGAAGCGCAGAGAGTCCCATACAGGATAAACCCAAGGAGAAACACGCTGAGACACATAGTAATCAAATTGGCAAAAATTAAAGACAAAAATTATTGAAAGCAGCAAGGGAAAAATGACAAATAACATACAAGGGAACTCCCATAAGGTTAACAGCTGATTTCTCGGCAGAAACTCTACAAGCCAGAAGGCAGTGGCATGGCATATTTAAAGCGATAAAAGGGAAGAACCTACAACCAAGATTACTCTATCCGGCAAGGATCTCATTCAGATTCGATGGAGAAATCAAAAGCTTTACAGGCAAACAAAAGCTAAGAGAATTCAGCACCACCAAACCAGCTCTACAACAAATGCTAAAGGAACTTCTCTAAGTGGGAAACACAAGAGAAGAAAGGACCTACAAAAACAAACCCAAAACAATTAAGAAAATGGTCATAGAAACATACATATCGATAATTACCTTAAACGTGAATGGATTAAATGCTCCAACCAAAAAACACAGGCTTGCTGAATGGATACAAAAACAAGACCCACATATATGCTGTCTACAAGAGACCCACTTCAGACCTAGGGACACATAGAGACTGAAAGTGAGGGGATGGAAATAGGTATTCCATGCAAATGGAAATCAAAAGAAGGCTGGAGTAGCAATACTCATATCAGATAAAATAGACTTTAAAATAAAGAATGCTACAAGAGACAAGGAAGGGACACTACATAATGATCAAGGGATCAATCCAAGAAGAAGATATAACAATTATAAATATATATGCACCCAACATAGGAGCACCTCAATACATAACGCAACTGCTAACAGCTATAAAAGAGGAAATCGACAGTAACACGATAATAGTGGGGGACTTTAACACCTCACTTACACCAATGGACAGATCATCCAAAGTGAAAATAAATAAGGAAACAGAAGCTTTAAATTGACACAATAGACCAGATAGATTTAATTGATATTTACAGGACATTCCATCCAAAAACAGCAGATTACACTTTCTTCTCAAGTGTGCATGGAACATTCTCCAGGATAGATCACATCTTGGGTCACAAATCAACCCTCAGTAAATTTAAGAAAATTGAAATCATATCAAGCATCTTTTCTGACCACAATGCTATGAGATTAGAAATGAATTACAGGGGAAGAAAACGTAAAAACACAAACACATGGAAGCTAAACAATACGTTACTAAATAACCAAGAGATCACTGAAGAAATCAAAGAGGAAATCAAAAACTACATAGAGACAGATGACAATGAAAACATGACGATCCAAAACCTATGGGATGCAACAAAAGCAGTTCTAAGAGGGAAATTTATAGCTATACAAGCCTACCTCAAGAAACAAGAAAAATCTCAAGTAAACAATCTAACGTTACACCTAAAGGCACTAGAGAAAGAAGAGCAAACAAAACCCAAAGTTAGCAGAAGGAAGGAAATCATCAAGATCAGAGAAGAAATAAATGAAATAGAAACAAAACAATAGCAAAGATCATTAATACTAAAAGCTGGTTCTTTGAGAAGATAAATGAAATTGATAAAGCATTAGCCAGACTCATCAAGAAAAAAGAGGGAGAGGACTCAAATCAATAAAATTAGAAATGAAAAAGGAGAAGTTACAACAGACACCACAAAAATACAAAGCATCCTAAGAGACTACTACAAGCAACTTTATACCAATAAAATGGACAACCTGGAAGAAATGGACACATTCTTAGAAAGGTATAACCTTCCAGGACTGAACCAGGAAGAAATAGAAAATATGAAGAAACCAATCACAAGTAATGAAATTGAAACTGTGATTAAAAATCTTCCAACAAACAGAAGTCCAGGAGCAGATGGCTTCACAAGTGAATTCTATCAAACATTTAGAGAAGAGCTAACACCCGTCCATCTCAAACTCTTCCAAAAAATTGCAGAGGAAAGAACACTCCCAAACTCATTCTATAAGGCCACCATCACCCCGATACCAAAACCAGACAAAGATACTACAAAAAAAGAAAATTACAGACCACTATCACTGATGAATATAGATGCAAAACTCCTCAACAAAATACTAGCAAACAGAATCCAACAACACATTAGAAGGATCATACACCATGATCAAGTGGGATTTATCCCAGGGATGCAAGTATTCTTCAATATACACAAATCAATCAATGTGTTACACCATAATAACAAATTGAAGAAGAAAAACAGTATGATCATCTCAATAGATGCAGAAAAAGCTTTTGACAAAATTCAACACCCATTTATTATAAAAGCTCTCCAGAAGGTGGGCATAGAGGAAAACTACCTCAACATAATAAAGGCCATATACGACAAACCCACAGCAAACATCATTCTCAATGGTGAAAAGCTGAAAGCATTTCCTCTAAGATCAGGAACAAGACAAGGATGTCCACTCTCACCACTATTATTCAACATAGTTATGGAAGTCCTTGCCACAGCAATCAGAGAAGAAAAAGAAATAAAAGGAATACAGATTGGAAAAGAAGAAGCAAAACTGTCACTGTTTGCGGATGACATGATACTATACATAGAGAATCCTAAAGATGCCACCAGAAAACTACTAGAGCTAATCAATGAATTTGGTAAGGTAGCAGGATACAAAATTAATGCACAGAAATCTCTTGCATTCCTATACAGTAATGATGAAAAATCTGAAAGAGAAATTAAGGAAACACTCCCATTTACCATTGCAGCAAAAAGAATAAAATACCTAGGAATCAACCTACCTAGGGAGACAAAAGACCTGTATGCAGAAAAGTATAAGACACTGATGAAAGAAATTAAAGATGATACCAGTAGATGGAGAGATATACCATGTTCTTGGATTGGAAGAATCAATATTGTGAAAATGACTATACTACTCAAAGCAATCTACAGATTCAGTGCAATCCCTATCAAATTACCAATGGCATTTTTTACTGAACTAGAACAAAAAAATCTTAAAATTTGTATGGAGACACAAAAGACCCCGAATAGCCAAAGCAGTCTTGAGGGAAAAAAACGGAGCTAGAGGAATCAGGCTCCCTGACTTCAGACTGTACTACAAAGCTACAGTAATCAAGACAATATGGTACTGGCACAAAAACAGAAACATAGATCAATGCAACAAGATAGAAAGCCCAGAGATAAACCCACGCACTTATGGTCAACTAATCTATGACAAAGGAGGCAAAGATATACAGTGGAGAAAAGACAGTCTCTTCAATAAGTGGTGCTGGGAAAACTGGGCAGCTACATGTAAAAGAATGAAATTAGAACACTCCCTAACACCATACACAAAAATAAACTCAAAATGGATTAAAGACCTAAATGTAAGACCGGACACTATAAAACTCTTAGAGAAAACACAGGAAGGACACTCTTTGACATAAATCACAGCAAGATCTTTTTTGATCCACCTCCTACAGTAATGGAAATAAAAACAAAAATAAACTAATGGGACCTAATGAAAACTTGAAAGCTTTTGCACGGCAAAGGAAACCGTAAACAAGACAAAAAGACAACCCTCAGAATGGGAGAAAATATTTGCAAACGAATCAACGGACAAAGGATTAATCTCCAAAATATATAAACAGCTCATGCAGCTCAATATTAAAGAAACAAACAACCCAATCCAAAAATGGGCAGAAGACCTAAAGAGCCATTTCTCCAAAGAAGACATACAGATGGCCAAGAAGCACATGAAAAGCTGCTCAACATCACTAATTATTAGAGAAATGCAAATCAAAACTACATTGAGGTATCACCTCACACCTGTTAGAATGGGCATCATCAGAAAATCTACAAACAACTAATGCTGGAGAGGGTGTGGAGAGAAGGGAACCCTCTTGCACTGTTGGTGGGAATGTAAATTGATACAGCCACTACGGAGAACAGTATGGAGGTTCCTTAAAAAACTAAAAATAGAATTACCATATGACCCAGCAATCCCACTACTGGGCATATACCCAGAGAAAACCATAATTCAAAAAGACACATGCACCCCAATGTTCACTGCAGCACTATTTACAATAGCCAGGTCATGGAAGCAACCTAAATGCCCATTGACAGACGAATGGATAAAGAAGATGTGGTACATATATACAGTGGAATATTAGCCATGAAAAGGAACAAAATTGGGTCATTTGTTGAGATGTGGATGGATCTAGAGACTCATGCAGAGTGAAGTAAGTCAGAAAGAAAAATAAATATCGTATATTAACATATATGTGGAACCTAGAAAAATGGTACAGATGAACCAGTTTGCAGGGCAGAAATTGAGACACAGATGTAGAGGACAAACGTATGGACACCAAGGGGGGAAAGAGGCAGGGGGTTGGGGGTGGAGGTGTGATGAATTGGGCGATTGGGATTGACATGTATACACTGATGTGTATAAAATTGATGACTAATAAGAACCTGCTGTATAAAAAAAAAATTTTTTTTAAGAATTAAGAGAGATTAAAAAAAAAATACAAAGAAGCTTTAGGAAAAGGTTTACCAATTTGGTTGGTCCACATTTTCCTTTTTATGTTTGCAAAAGACTGATGCATGATAAAAACATATGATCAATTAAGTCTAAATTTCTTTCTCTGTGTAAAATACAAATTATAAAGAATAAGAAAGTATATAATCAAATATTAATTAGCAGTATCTTTATCTTTCTAAAATATATAAAAATAATAATATGTCTTAAAACAATGGTACGTTTCCTTGGATTAAAAAAAGTTTGGTATTTTGGCCATTAAAAAATAAATCAACCCACAGTATAAGACCGAATCATCTCTTGTGTGAGGATCTATGTTAAAGATCAGATGACTAAGATGAAAAGTTCCAAGAAGAAGTTTATTATCCTTTAATCCTGAATTTAATTTCCCAAATTAAATTCATTTTATGTTGCAGTTCTGAGGTATCAAAAGCTTTTCTTTTCTTGATATTATATATTATCATAATAACTCAGTATACCATAGGAATTGGAATAAAACGCCAGCTTTCGTTTCTTAGGAATATACTGATAGTCTCTGAAATTCATTTCTTTGTCTCTAAGCTTATTTTATTTTAAAGAGTATATATTTTATCATTAAAAAGAATATTGACAACTGACCTTTTTTGAAAAATAGTTATTTTGTATAATTTTTCTTTTGAAAACAGAACCATCACTAAATAGTGATGTACAGAGTATGTGAGCTAAATGGGAGTGCAACACCAATTAAGATTTCATTTTTGAGAGCCAGAATGTTAAACTGGCCTTTTTATTTTATATTTTTATTTTTGGTGAAGAAATGGTTTAAATGGAGTTTAAAAATTAAATTCATATCTTGTGTCAGTGATACAAAAATCTTAATGGATATCTATTGAATTTTCTTAAATGCAATTTTACTGTTCCTTACTTGGGTATTTCTTTTGGTTAACTTATTGTTTCTGATTACATTTTTTACTTCCACATAACTTTTTCTTTATATTCCTGGTAAAAGGACAATAAAATTCAAATAAGATATCAGGTGAGACTATATTAAAAAAATTACTCTATTGGCAAAAAAAAAAAGAGTCTAAGCTGCATTTAATAGTCTTATTGTTGGTAGTATTGATTGTTATTTTGAAACTATTATATGTAGATTGTAGGATAAAGCAAATAACTTATGTTGATGATATTAGAAGCCAAGAATCAGAGTAAGAGAATAAATATTTAAAATACAGAAATTATATAATAATCCTTTAATCTTATTATTGAATTGAAAATGTCAGTATAGACTCCTGGTTTATTTTCCTTTTACTAAAAAATACAGAGCTCCTCTGTCCATGGCAATGACAACCCAGTAACAATGAATACCTCTCTTTAATAGAAGAATTCCAACTAATAAATGCAGAAGGGAACTTCCCTGGTGGCACAGTGGTTAAAGATCCGCCTGCCAGTGCAGGGGACACATGTTCAATCCCTGGCCCATGAAGATCCCATGTGGCGCGGAGCAGCTAAGCCTGTGCACCACAACTACTGAGCCTGTGCTCTAGAGCCCGCGAGCCACAACTACTGAGCCCACGTACCACAACTACCAAAGCCTGCGCATGCTAGAGCCCACAAGCCGCAACTACTGAGCCCGCATGCTTCAATTACTGAAGCCCGCGTTCCTGGAGCCCGTGCTCTGCCACAAGAGAAGCCACTGCAGTGAGAAGCCCACGCACCGCAACAAAGAGTAGCCCCCGCTCGCCACAACTAGAGAAAGCCTGCACGCAGCAACGAAGACCCAGTGCAGCCAAATGCAGAAGGAATGACAGAATTAGAAAATTATTTTACATTCTTAATAAAATAATGAATCTCCACTCCCACCCCATTCCACCCTCAGACTGCTCTAGGGTTATTTTCAAATACCATTTCCCACTCAAAAAAAAAAAAACCAGGCATCCTTGGAGAAAAGGCTTTTTTTAGGTTTAGGGCAGCAAATGTATAAGATGAATATTGTACTAGATAGCAAGGAAGCTATTGAAGACTACTATGGTGGTATCAAAAGGACCTGGGTGCCATCTTAAAGGAGCTCCCTATATCAGTCAAAAATGAGACTGAGCATTCAGGGAATAAATATTGCAATTGATTGAAACTGCAGGTTGTTAGAGAACCAATTTGTTATTCTGAAAATCAGTTTTTAAAAACTGACTCATCTGTTTTTTCTGTACAAATTGTATTGCATAGTAACCAGCTAGTTGATGAGGGAAACTTCTTTATAGAAGAATTCCAACTAACAAATGAATCATAGAATTAGAAAATCACCATTTCATTACCCTCAATGAAATGATGGATTTATAGTGCTCATTTGTGGATGCTAAAATCAGGTGAAAGACCAATGGGAGCTTCATAATGGATGGATCAATCACTTAGGACTGTCAGAACCCATTTTCTCTTCCTTCCACTACCTCAGCACAGCTGCTGATTGTGTATCTGTAGAATAATGCTGTAGTTGGTGGTTTGAACCCACCTACTTGTAGTCTGGGGTTTGCGAGATACCCTTTCACCTGGTTTTGTTGAAGATGTTTGTGGGCTCTTACTTTTACTCTTAAAGTTTCTCTTTGCATTTTTATGAGGAAATTTGGTAAGATTTTAAAAGGTACACTGACACCACCACCTTGTCCCAGTTGAAGGCCATTCCATCAGGCTTTTCTTCCTGTCCTTCCACTGAACGGTTATTGTCGAGGCCACCATGACCTCTACTTGCCATCTCCAGTAGTCACTTCTTAGTTCTCGTGATACTTCCTCAAACTTCATACACCCAAAACTGAACTTTTGATTTCTCCTTCCAAATCTGCTCTTCCTGAATCTTCCTTATGTCATTAAATGGTGATTGTATTCTCTAAGCTGCTCAGCATCATCTTTGACCCCTTTCTTTCTCCCATATTCCACACTTAATCTATCAGTTCTCTCAGATCTACCTTCAGAATATATCCTGTATACTAACACTGAACAAAAAGGAAATTAAGGAAACAATTGCATTTACAATAGCATCAAAAAGAGTAAAATATTTAAGAATAAACTTAACCAAGGAGGTAAAAGACTTATACACTGAAAACTACAAAATGTTGCTGAAAGAAATTAAAGATGCAAATAAATGGACAGTCATACTATGTTCATGGATTAGAAGACTTAATATCGTTAAGATGACAGTAGTACCCAGATTCAGTGCAATCCCTATCAAAATCCCAATTACTTTTTTGCAAAGATAGAAAAATCTATCCTAAAATTCATATGGAATCTCAAGGGGTCCAAATAGTCAAAACAACCTTGAAAAACAAGAACAAAGTTGGAAGTCTCAAACTTCTGGATTTAAGAACTTAGTACAAAGCTACAGTAATCAAAACAGTGTGGTGCTGGCATACAGACAGACCAATGGAATAGAATTGAGAGCCCAGAAATAAACCCTCACATATATGTTCAAATGATTTTTGATAAGGTGCCAAGATCATTCAGTGAGGAACAGACAGTCTTTTCAACAGATGATGCTGGGAAAACTGGATATCCACATGCAAAAAAATGAAGTTGGACCATTACCTTACACTATGTAGAAAAATTAACTCGAAATGGGTCAGAGACCTTAGCATAAGAGCTAAAACTATAAAACAGTATAAGGGAAATGCTTCATAACATTGGATTTAGCAGTGACTTCTTAGATATGACACTAAACATACAAGTAATAAAAATTATAAGTTGGACTGTATCAAAATTTTAAATGTCTGTGCATCAAAGGACACAGTAAATTAGAATGAAGAGGCAACCCACAGAATAGGAGAAAATATTGGCAAATCGTATATCTGGCAAGGGTTAATATCCAGAATATATAAAGAACTCCCACAATTCAACAAAACAAACAAACCTGATTTTTTAAATGGGCAAAGGACTTAAAAAGACATTTCTCAAAAAGAGATATATACAGGGACTTCCCTGGTGGTCCAGTGGTTAAGAATCACCTTCCAATGCAGGGGATGTGCGTTCGATCCCTGGTCGGGGAACTAAGATCCCACATGCCGTGGGGCACCTAAACCCACACACCACAACTAGAGAGAAGTCTGCGTGCCTCAACAAAAGATCCCACATGCCGCATCGAGGATCCCACGTGCCACAACTAAGGCCCAAAGCAACCAAAAAAGAGAGCGATATACAAATGGCCAATAACCACATGAAAAGATGTTCAGCATACTAATCATTAGGGAAATGCAAATCAAAACCACAATGAAATATCACTTCACAATCATTAGAGCTAATGTTTTAAAACAAAATATTTCTTGGATGAGGAGAAATTAGAACCCTTAGGCACTGCAAAATGGTGAGGCCACTGTAGAAGACAGTATAGCAGTTCTTCAAAATATTAAACATAGAAATACCATATGACCTGGCAATTTCACTTCTGGGTATATACCAAAAGAATTGAAAGCAGGATCTCAATGAGATTATTTTATACCCATGTTCCAATAGCAGCATTATTCACAATAGCCAAAAGTGGAAGCAACTTGGGTGTACATCAGTAGATGAATGTATAAAGGAAATGTAGTGTATACATACAATATTACTCAGCCTTAAATATTATTAAGCCTTATTATTATTCAGCCTTAAAAAGGAAGAAAATTCTGACACATGCTACATTGTGGAGGAACCTTGAGGACACTATGGCAAGTGAAACAAACCAGTCATAAAAAGACAAATACTGTATGATTCCTCTTACATGAGGTACCTAGGGTAATCAAATTCAAAGACAAAGTAAAATGGTGGTTGCCAGAGACTCAGGGGCTGGGGGTGGAAGGGGGGAATGTTTAATGGATATAGAGTTTCAGTTTTGCAAGATGAAAGAGTTTGGGAGATTTGATGCATAAAAATGTGAATGTATATAACACTACTGAAGTGTACGCTTAGAGATGGGTAAGATAGTAAATTTTGTTACATGTTTTTACCACAATTAAAAAAGTTTTTAATTTGTAAGATATTTGTCTGTATAAAGAAATATCAGGGCTTCCCTGGTGGCGCAGTGGTTGAGAATCTGCCTGCCAATGCAGGGGACACGGGTTCGAGCCCTGGTCTGGGAAGATCCCACATGCCACGGAGCAGCTAGGCCCGTGAGCCACAATTACTGAGCCTGCGCGTCTGGAGCCTGTGCTCCGCAGCAAGAGAGGCCGCGATAATGAGAGGCCCCTGCACCGTGGTGAAGAGTGGCCCCCACTTGCCACAACTAGAGAAAGCCCTCACAGAAAGAAAGACCCAACACAGCAATAAATAAATAAATAAATAAATAAATAAATA
This sequence comes from Balaenoptera borealis, assembly GCF_965194805.1. NCBI lineage: Eukaryota > Metazoa > Chordata > Mammalia > Artiodactyla > Balaenopteridae > Balaenoptera > Balaenoptera borealis. The sequence goes on from NC_138867.1 coordinate 167,118,681, forward strand.
AATAAATAAATAAATAAATAAATAAATAAATATTTTAAAAACTGCTTTAAGAAATATGATAATATATAGTGGAGTTATATAAGTAAAATGGGTGACAACAATAGCACAAAGGCTGAGAGGGATAAAATGAAAGAATACTGTCGTAAGGCTCTTACACTATATGTAAAGTAGTATAATCACCTGAAATTAGACTGTGATAAGTTAAAGATGCATACTTAAACCCTAAAGTAACACTACAAAGAGTTATAGCTAAATCCAACGAAGGAGACAAATGAAATTGTAAAAACACAAAACAAAACAAAACAAAAAACTCAATCCTAAACAACACAGAAAACAGGAAAAGGGAATAAAGAACAGATGGGACAAATAGAAAACAAATACCAAAATGATATACATAAACATAATCATATCAATAGCCACATTAAAGTATACCCTCTAAACACCCAGTTAAAAGCAGAGGTTAACAGATTGGATTAAAAAAGGAAGACCCAACCATATGCTGCTTGTAAGAAACCTTTAAATATAAAAATACAAATAGGTTAAAAGGGTGAAGAAGGCTACACAAAACCAACACAAATCAAAATAAAGTTGAAGAGGCTAATTAATATCAGGAGATTTCAGAGCAAACCTATTGCCAGGGATACATTTTAACATTTATGCAGGTAATAACAAAGCTAAAAAAAATATGAAGTGAAAACTGATAGACCTGCAGTGAGAAATAGACCAACCTGCAATTATAGTCAGAGATTTCATTACCCCTCTCTCAATAATTGAAAGAATAAGGAGACAGAAAATCATTGAGTATGTAAAAGACTTGAACAGCATAGTCAACTAACTTTACCTGATTGATGTTTACAGAACACTCCCTCTAACAAAAGCAGAACATACATTCTTTGGAAATGCTCTCTGGGCCATAAAAACAAGTCTCAAATTTTAAGAGGATTCAAGTTACACAAAATATGTTCTCTGACCTCCTGGAGTTAAATTAGAAATCAGTAACAGAAAAATCTCTGGAAAACCCCCAAATATGTGGAAACTAACTTCTAAATAACCCATGAGATAAAGAAGAAATCAAAAGGGAAATTAGAAGATCATTGGAACTGAATGAAAATGAAAACACAATATATCAAAATTTTGAAGGTGCTACTAAAGCAATTTCTATATTAGAGAAGAATGTCTGGAATTAATACTCTCATCTTACCCCTTAAGAAATTGGAGAAAGAAGAGCAAATTAAACCAAAAGTAGACAGAAGAAAGGTAATAAGAAAGATCAGAGCAGCAGTTGTTGAACTAGAAAACAGAAAAACAGTAGAGAAAATTACTCAAAGAATTAGTTCCTTGAGAAAATCAATAAAATTGATAAGCCTCTGGCCAAACTGATCAGGAGAAAAAGAGAAGGCACAAATTAGCAATATCAAAAATGAGAGGGCTTCCCTGGTGGCGCAGTGGTTGAGAATCTGCCTGCTAATGCAGGGGACACAGGTTCGAGCCCTGGTCTGGGAAGATCCCACGTGCCACGGAGCAACTAGGCCCGTGAGCCACAACTACTGAGCCTGCACGTCTGGAGCCTGTGCTCCGCAACAAGAGAGGCCACGATAGTGAGAGGCCCGCGCACCGCGATGAAGAGTGGCCCCCGCTTGCCGCAACTAGAGAAAGCCCTAGCACAGAAATGAAAACCCAACATAGCAATCAATCAATCAATAATAAAATAAACCTTTAAAAAAAAAATGAGAGTGATGGCATCGCTACAGATTATAGAGATAGTAAGGAAATCTTATGAACAAGTTTAAGCCAATAAATTTGACAACTTCTATGAAATGGATGAATTCCATTAGTGTGGTCATTCTATACTAATGACCAAAGCTCATTCCAGATGAACAGATAAATTAAATAGCCCTATATCTATTAAGGAAATTGCATTTAAAACTATCCGAAAAAAGAAAACTCCAGGTACAGATGGTTTCTGGTGAGTTCTACAAAAACTTAAGGAAGAAATAATAACAATTCTATGCCAATTCCAGAAAACTGAAAAGATAGGAATACTTCCCATTTCATTCTATGAAGCCAGCATCATCCTGATACCAAAACCAGACAAAAACATTACAAAACAGAAAACTACAGACCAGAATCCCTCTTGAACATAGATTTTAAAATTCTAAACAAATTTTACCAAATCATATCTAACAATATATAAAAATAATTCATCATGACCAGGTGGCATTTATCCCAAGAATGCAGGTTGATTTAACATTCAAAAAATTAATCAATATAATTTTCTATATTAACAGACCAAAAAAAGGAAAACCACATAATCTCAATAGACGCAGGAAAAAAACATTTACCAAAATCCAGCATATATTCCTGATTAAAAACTTTTAGCAAGGTGTCTGGGATGATGTAGGGTCCAGGGATGGCAGTGTGCAGGGCCTGGGGGTCAGCTGGCCAAGGGTTGGCCAACCTGCAGTATCCCTGGTCTCTCCAGCCCTCACCCAAGACTATCCAAGAGGACAAAGCCTCCCCGATGGCAGGCTCAGCATGTGGGAACCACCTCTCTGAGGCCTTCCTTGGGCCCTGAGCCAGACAGAGGGCCTGGTTCCTGGAATAACAGGCTGACAGTGACAAGAGTCCCTTCCCCTGGGCTGGGCCCCTCTATAGCCAGGAGCCAATGGCCCGGGACAGAGCCAAACCCTGTGAGCTGAACCAAGAGAAATACGATGCTGATGACAACATGAAGATCATCTGCCAGTGGGACAGCACCATGGGCAAGTCCAAATTTATGGAGAGATTTTTCATAGATGGATTTCAGCCACAGCAGCTGTCCACATACACCCTGACCCTGTATAAGCACATGGCCATGGTGGGCAGTATCTTACTGGTCTCATCCTTGTGGACTTTTTGGACACAGCAAGCCAGGAGCAGTTCCAGAGCACACATGCCTCCTACTGCAAGGCCCACGCCTACATCGTGGTGTTTGATGTCAGAGGAAAGTCACCTACAAGAACCTGAGCACCTTGGGAAATGGGGCTTTGGGAGTTCAGGCCAGAGATCCTGTGCATCTGGTGGCCAAAAAAAATGATGCAGACATAAAGGTGACCCCCAAAATCTTCAGTTTTGCCCAGAAGTTCTCCCTGCTCCCATACTTTGTCTCAACTGCTGATGGTACCAATGGTGAAAAGCTTTCCAATGATGCAGTTCAGTTGGCTGTGTCTTAGAACACCCTGTACACTTCATGGATGAGGTTTTGCAGGAGCTTGAGGACTTTGACTTGGATAGAAGGAGCAGAAGGAGGAGGATATGCCCAACTAAGAAGCAATGGGGCAGAATTGTGAGCCCATCTCAAAACTGAGAAGCTCTTCCAAGCCATCTCCCACTCTACCTCCTGAAAACCCACCAATCCAATTTGCCTCCCCTACTTCATGGCCCATGATAGCTGACCCTCTCACAGTTGTTGTCCCCTCCCCTGTACTCAGGGACAGGGATGGGGATAGCACCAGCTAGTTCCCTCAACAGGTGTAAGAGGTCCACATTAGACCGTAAAGCAGAATTAGAGATCAGTATTATAACCTTCCTTCCATGGCCAGACATTAAAGAGAATCAGGGAACATGCTTTGTGTGTCTCTTAGAAATTTAGGTGAGTTTTTTTTTTTCTCCCAGAACTGACCTCAGGGTCCGTTCATTGCATCTCCACCAAGGGAATGATTTCTAATCCTTGACTACCCCCATTTCCATCCCCGTGGAATTTGGGAAGCCTCCATCCTTTTTACACATGACCTACCATCCTTTTTCCTCTTTAGTCTCCCAACAAACTTTTTAAAAAATGGTTTTGAGTAGACAGCTGTTCACTCCACAGATTTTTGAGCACCTATGGTATTTCACGAGCTCTTGTAGGTACAGCCAAGACCACAGGCACAGATTTGCCATTAAAATCAAGTGAAAGCAGGTGTCAGATCTGGCCGTACACAAACTTTGTTGGTAAACGTCAAAGGTCAGTAGGCCATTGGGTCCAAACCCATTTGGATTACAAGAACTTGACTTCTTAAAGAGGTACCTTTAAAACCCCTCTTTCATCATATGAGGCTTTCCCTCATTTTTTGAAGACTAGTATGGACATTGTGTCTCCTTGGGTGACAGAGGCTGCAAAAGAACCATCCTGCTGCCTTTTCCGCTTCTTTCTAGTACTTGTGGTTCACTAATGTGTTTTTATGATCATCTTGTGCATTATTTCCATTGTTTTTATTTTTTTTCTGTTTTTTTTTTTTAACAGTAAGGGTTGAATTACATTTTAGAAATCTCTTAACAAAGTAGGCATAAAATGTAACTTCCTTAAACTGAAGAGGGGCATCTATGAAAAACTGACAGCTACCATCATACTTAAAGGGGAAAGACTAAATGGTTTTTCTTAAGATTAGGAGCAAGAGATTGATGTGTGCTCTTATGACTTTTGTTTCCACATTATACTGGAGGTTCTAGCCAGCACAATAAGGAAAAAGAAAAATAAAAGGTACCCATATTAGAGATGAAGAAGTAAAATTGTCATTTGCAGATGACATTATTGTCTATGAAGAAAATGTGATGGCGTTTATAAAAAAGCTACTAGAAGTAACATGGGTTTAACAAGGTTGCAAGATGTAAGATCATTATACAGTTTTATAACTTTTTTTTTTTTTTAAAGATTTGATGAAAGTTCATAATAATGCAGTTGACAAGAAAATTAGTTATTTCTGAGATATACATTTTAAAGTAATAACTAGGATTATTACTTACAACATTATACCAGAACATATAAGATTTTTAGAAATTTCATGCAATGTCTGAAACATTTATATTAACATATTTCCATACATATTTCCATACTATAACTATTTTTTTAATATTTATTTTATTTATTTATTTGGTTGCACCAGGTCTTAGTTGCGGCCGGTGGGCTCCTTAGTTGTGGCTCACAGGCTCCTTAGTTGCAGCTTGCCAGCTCCTTAGTTGTGGCACGTGGGCTCCTTAGTTGCGGCATGTGAACTCTTAGTTGCAGCATGCATGTGGGGTCTAGTTCCTGACCAGGGATCAAACCCAGGCCCCCTGCATTGGGAGCTCAGAGTCTTAACCACTGTGCCACCAGGGAAGTCCCAAGATCATTATACATTAATGAATTTTATTTCTATACAAGCAATGAATGGGAATTGAATTTTTTAAATACCATTTTCATTAGCATCAAACAGGAAATAACATAAACAGGAAATTCTTAGAGATCTCACAAAAGATGTACAAGACCTATACAGTGAAATCTATAAAATATTGTTGAGAAAAATAAATAAAAACTAAATAAATGGAGAGATATACAGTGTTCGGGGGACCACTCAATATTGTTAAGATGTCAGTTCTCTCCCAGTTCTATACATTCAGTGCAATCCCAGTGTAGATCCCAGAAGGCTTTTGTTTTTAATAGAAATTGACAAGATGAACCTAAAATTAATATGGGAATGCAGAGGATCAAGAACAACCAAAAAGACATTGGAAAAGGAGAAAAAAATTGGAGTTGATTTCAGATTTGTTACAAAGCTACAGAAATCATGACAGTGTGGTATTTGCTTAATGATAGACAAATAGATACATGGTACAAAATAGTGTTTGGCCATAGACCAACACGTATATGGGCAACAGGTTTTTGCCAAACGTACAAAGGCAATTCAGTGGAGGAAGGACAGCCTTTTCAACAAATGGTGCTGGGACAATTATGTGTCATATGAAAAAAAGAACTTTGATCCATACCCTGAACCATATGCAAAAGTAACTCAAATGGATCAGAGACCTACGTATAAAGGCCTACATATAAACTTCTAGAAAAGAAAATAGGGAGAACTCTTGTAACCTTGAGTTAAGGCAAAGATTAGTTAGATACGACACCAGAGCACAATCAACAAATGAAACATTGATAAACTGACTTCATCAAAATTAAAAACTTCTGCCAGAGAGAAAGTATATGCAAAATGAATTATATCTTGAGTATGTAAAATACTCTCTAAGTGGCTCTGTAGCACAATGGGTAGCACACTGGACTTCTAGAATATGTAAAATACTCTCAAGTCAATAATAACAACTCTAGAAACATGGGCCAAAGATTCTAGCAGACACATCCCCAGAGAAAATATGCAGATGGCAAATGAGTACATGAAAAGATGCTCAACATCATTAGTCATTATAGAAATACAAATTAAAACCCCAATGAGATACCACTACACACTTATTAGAATGGTTAAAATCAAATGAAAAAGACTGGCCATACCAAGTGTTGGTGAGGATGTGGAGGAACTGGGATTTTCATACACTGCTGGTGGAAATGTAAAATGGTACACTTACTTTGGCGAACACTTCGGCAGTCTCTTAAAAAAAGTCACACACGCCTACCATATTAGCCAATCTTCCCTACTTCATAGCTGTTTACCCCAGCACAAGGAATGTATAAGTCCTTACAAAGACCTGTATGCTGTTTGAAAAGTAAAGAATGCTGTTTTTAGCTTTATTCATTGCAGCCAAAACTGGAAAACAATACAAATGTCCCATCAACAGGGAAAAGGATAAATAAGTTGTGGTATGTCTATACAATGGGATACTACATAGCATAAGAAAGAAATGAACTATTGATGCATGCAGCAACGTGAATTAATCTCAAGATAATTATGCTGAGTGAAAGAAAGCATGCACAAAATAGTACATACTGTCATTCCATTTATATAAGACTCTCAAAAATACAAACTATAGTAGCAGAAAGTAGTTCATGGGGGATGAAGTGAAAAGGTGGCAGGAAGAAGGGATTAAGAAGAGGCACAAGGAAACTTGGGGAGGATGATAGACTATGTTGATTGTTGTGATGGTTTCATAGTCAAGTTAAAACATCAAATTGTACACTTTATGCAGTTTAAGTCAGTTATATCTCCATAAGGCTATTTAAAATATATATATGTATGTATGCATGTATATGTATATATGCATGTATGTGATAGAGGGGACTCAGATTAAAAGAGACTTGAGACACAGCAACCAAATGCAATGTTTGGACTTTGTATACTGATTCAAGCGTTCTGGAGGCAACTGGGGAAATTGTCTGAGTGTTAGATTATGTTGATTAATTATTGTTAATTTTGTTAGATAAGACAGTGGCACCAAACAAAAGCCCGTATCTGTTAGACATAGTTCACTTGGGGTGACTTTATGGGTGAAAGCATACAGTGCTTGTGATGTGCTTTGAAATCCTCTAGCACAATAAGGAGAGGGGAATAGATGAAGAATATAGGTAAATATTGATAATTGAAAGTCAATGATAAGTACATTAAAGGTTCATTAAATTCCGGTTTCTTTTGTGTACTTTAAAATTCCTCCTAAAATTTTATGCTGTTTTTGTCTTATCCTCAGGGTAGAATCCAAGGTCCCCTTTGTTTTAACCCCCACCATACCCCTTCAGCCTCATCATCTGCCTCCCACCACAGTTTAGGATCTGGTTATATGCAGGGTGACCGTCTGTCCCAGTGTGCCTGGAACAGTCTTGGTTTGCACCTGTTGTCCCAGTGTAATTATTAACAGGGCCCTCTGACTCTCAAAATATTCTAATTTGAGTAATATACGCTTACCCTAGTTATAGTTATATCGAACTGTAATTTCCTTCACATACCTGTGCTTCACACCTGTTTGTCTTTACTAGACTATTCCTTTGTCCAGAATCCCCCTTCCTATCCCAATGCTTTCCTTATCTAACTCCTTCCTACTCACTTTTCCAAGTCTTAGCTCAGGCATCATTTGCTCAAAGCCTTCCCTGGCAGTCCTCTGCTGCCCTGTCCCACCCCACCTGCATTATTTTGCCTTCTTTGTGCTGCCACACCACCTGGGCATGCTCCATCGTACGGCACTTGATGAAAATGTGTTTACTGGTCTGCTTTCCAATTCAGTTAGCTTTTCAAGGTTAGGGGTACACTGTCTTTTCATCTTTGGGTCCTTGGTGTCTAACAGTGTTGGCAGTGTCTGCAAAATGCTGGATAAATTCAGCCTTAGAGATTTTCTGACTTAACCTTAGATAAATGAGAAAAACTCAAGCTTGGAAAGGTAAATGCACCTTTCTAAGATCACGGAGCATAGCAGTGGCAGAGTCAGAAGCAGAGCTCATGACTGCATCCCTTCTCCCACACAGTGATATGATAAGCAATTTTAAGGAGCTTTAGAGGTGTCCTTTCACAAAGACAGAGCTTATATATCTAATAATGGTCATCCTTGGAGCAGAATAGGAAAGCTATTAGAACAGTGGCAGTAGCTCTGACATGTACAAGAACTAGATGTTGATAATGCTGTAATATTTCAAATGTTTGTTAGATACAAAATGCAACGGTGATTATGACACCTGGCTTTTTTACTATATACATTTATTTACCAGAATGCTAAATCTATGGGAAAACTGCCAGTTTTTCTCGTTTTTTAATTACTTTTTTAGAATCCTCTCATATGATATGACATGGAAAGTAATGTAGGATAATAGGGACTTTATACATTTAATTATTTTAAAATAAAGAACATCATCTAGAGTACATCTTAAAAGTTCTCATCACAAGAAGAAAAACATTCTGTATGGTGATAGATGTTAACTAGACTTATTGTGATCATTTCAAAACATACAACTATCAAATCATTATTTTGTACATCTGAAACTAATATAATGTGTATATCAATTATACCTCAATTAAAAATTTTAATAAAATAAAGTTAGCTGAAATATCAGAAAAAAAAAAGAACATCCAGAGATCTTACACTTAATGTCTGTTTTCCTTTGCAATTTTCATAGCGTCGTCTTGGAGATGCAGCCAAGAAAGCCATCAGCAAATTAACAACCAGAACAGTGAAAAAAGGTGATAAGGTACAGTAATGAAATCACTTTAACACTATAAAAACAGTAAAGTATTTTGCTTTTGATTTGGTGGGCGGGAGTATACCCTAACCATTTGTGTCTCCTTTGTTAGATTATTCTTTTTCTCCAAGCATACTATCTAAACTAGCTTCTCTTTGAAATCTTATTCTTAGTATGCCTGTCATTCAGAGACCCTCCATACAGTTCTCTAATTTTCCTGGATTTTAAATGCTCCTGTCATCATTAGCATCACCGGACTACTTACGGTTTCCCTAGCTGTGGTGTTCAACAGTTTTCTTCTGCTAAAACCTAGCATACTTTGGGGAAGAACTCTTAAGTAGCCAGGAATGTGCATTCTCTTCCTGTGCTTCATGCGACTTTGCCTCTCTCTTCTGTATTCTAGTTCTTCACCAATTAGCTGGAGAACTAGAGACCCACATTCAAGGGAGTGTTGGTTAACAAGGTGCTTTCTGTACAGTGGGCTAAGCAGTTTGAAAGAAGGGCGCGGTTTGAAAGAAGGGCACAGTTTGTTAGGGTTGGGTCTAGTGGCTTAGGGGGAATGAATCAGAGAGGCAGTGATAGAGGCTATCTGTGGCTGAGATTCCTGACCCGAATTCTCCAGTCAGATCTCAAAATTAGGTAGAGCCCTGCTTCTGCTCTCTATGGACAAAACAGCAACTTAATGTGAGACCCTGTGTTCAATATATTCAAGGTTATCTAGAATGAAGAAATTGCATCTCTGAAGTTATAAAACCAAACCTGTCTTCTGCCCCAAAACCAACTCTCATTTTTTAGCAAAGAGCTCTGGAAGGATAATTACAGGTGATTCTCCATCGTCTTAAGTTTTACCGCTTTCTTGACTTTACTCATTTTTATTCCCACTGCCTTGACACCCCACATCTAGTTTTCCTTGACACAGCTCCAGAAGGTAGAAACATTTTCAGTGAACTTCATGGTACACTATAAAGAAAGAAAAAAGTAAAAACACTTGCAGAAAATATAAGCAGCATCACAACAGCTGTACTTTAACCCCAGAGGAGTGGTCACTGATATAAATGCTTTTTTGACCTGGTAGCCTTCAGCTGCCACATTAATTTGAACTTCCCTGGAGCTCATCCAACCTACCCATCCTACTTTGTCCCCCATGCTAATACAAAACCATCTTTCCTTATTAAAGCCAGCACTTTTTAATTTGTACCTCCTAGACCTGTCAAGAGTTACCCTACTGAGTTTCAGTCCAAGGGGCAGTGACACAGCAAATAGTGTAGCCTTTCCTGGTAGTGCTCTGTTTAATGACAAGGCAGGGGAACCCTTCCCCAATCCAGAGGAGGAAGGAGATCAATTACCCTGGGTGACCAAACACCTGGCTGACTCTTCCTGACCCTTGATAAAGACCTAGTATAGAGTTGAGTCCATGACTGTTCTCTACCCCGAATCTATGACCAGATGCACAGCTCCCATCCTTGGGGTGAGTCTTTTGCGGGCTCGACCATCTTTTCTGCCTGTACTTAACTGTGTGGTCAGATGAGCGTCCTGATGAGGAAAACCTTCTCAGACCAGAATAGTGATGCAGCACTAGATGGTCCAAGGTGATAGCTGATTTGAATCTTGAAAAAAATTAGTATTCTGATTTCTAAGATGTTTCACAAACAGAATTAGTATTAATTGTTACACCATAGTTTAAAAACAAAATAGACTGGCTTAATTACAATTTGGGTCAATACAGTTAAGCAAATGGAAACGTTACATTTTTTTTATAACCTTTCACTTTATAATCACCTGTTTACCACAGTTGCCACAGGAAAAATCTTAGCTGGATCGTATCTCCTCCATTTAGGTACTTATAGCTTTAGCGTATAACTTTTGTTGCTGTGCTTTTCATTTCAGGAAACAGACCCAGACTTTGATCATTGTGCAGTCTGCATAGAAAGCTATAAACAGAATGATGTTGTCCGGATTCTCCCCTGCAAGTATGTCAACTTTCTTCGTTTAAAATAGAATGATACTAATGTGATTTGTACATCTCCCTTTCAGAGTGGGTATCCACTTGCTTTTGAGAGCCACCTTACCCACGGCTTTTCTGGTAGGCAGAGGCCCAGCTGCATACTGCACATAGTGGTGAGCCGTGTGCCTCAGCAAGAACTGATTGCAAAGCCTTTTCTAGTTATGAGAAACACAGGGGCATAACCTCCAGGCACATCAGTAGCCTAAAAACATTAAGGTCAAGAATTTTTATTTCTGTGACTTCTGTGGGTTTCAGAACTAGCCACTGTTCCTCTCCTTCTTAAATCAGAGTACATCACTAGGCTGTCTGATAAAGCCTCAGCAGTGTTCACTTGGTGCTGGGTACCAGAACTCTAGGACTTAGATCAAATCTTTTTTTGAGCCTTGGCTGTGTAAAGTGGGGAGGACTGGTATGTGCTGTGTGCCTGTCCCACGTCAGGTACTCTGCTCTGTGCAGTTTACATCTACTCTCTCCCCATTGTCCAGTAAAGGATGGCGAAGTCAATAGTAGAGCTGCCAGGGTCACACAAGTCAGAAATGGCAGAGCCAATATAAAGGTGTGCCTCTGTATTATTCCTGCTCTTTATGTAGGGCCACATGCCTCCCTCCAAAAGGAGGATGTTCGCCTGTACTCTGGTGCCCTAAAAAGAGCATGTGGATTTCTACCATGGTGCTATGCCAAGCTAGGGAGTATGAGACACTAAGATACACAATTCTGAGCATTGACTGGAAAAATATGAGGTCACCTACTGAGAAGCCTAAAATCAGAAGACTTTTCCTCTTCCTTCTCCCTTCTCTTTTAAAAGACATCCACATAACTCCTGCCTTCTAATAATACGGAACATGTGAATGAATAGAATAATTAGTAGTAGTTGTCTGCATGAGGCTACTGGTGTTAGTTTACTTATTCACATAGTTATATATTTTGAGCCTAGAAAGATCTGGGGTTTTTTAATCAAAACTTAAGAATAATTCCATATACTGAAACAGAAAACAAAGATTCAGGAAGTCAAATCATTTAGTTTACATAAAAAGGGAAATCTGTAAAACTAAATGTAAGCTGTGCTATAGAAAATTAAACTATGTAATTACAGTTTTTCCAGTCTAAAAACATGAGGCTAAAGGAAATACACATACAAATACAGTTGACCCTGTACAACTCGGGTTTGAACTGCACCGGTCCACTTATTTCCGTAGTAAATACTGCAGTACTACATGATCAGCAATTGGTTGAATGTGCAGAACTGTGGATGCGGAGGGCTGACGGTAAAGTTATATGTGGATTACCAACTGCATGGGGCATCAGCACCCCTAACCCCACCCCACCCCACCCCTAGGTTGTTCAAAGGTCAACTGTGCAGATCAGGGGAAAGATTAGTAGGTTACGTTATAAAGCATAATCAGCTCTTCCTTGCTTTTAAAAGTTGTTTTTACCTGCACAGATTTCTTTTGACACTGGAATAGCCAGGAAGAAGCCGAGTCTTTCAAAATTCTCTGTCTTCTTATCTCAGTCCAGGGGCCCTTGGAAGCATCTGGGACCTAAGAACGAAGGCTTCCAAAACCACTAATGGTTTATTAATAAGGTGGCACTGTTTTCCTCAGGGGAGCCTCAGCTGAAAATAGATTATGCTGGGAAGTTTGCTCCGTATTCTCCCTGTCCCTCAAGCATTGGCTTCTCAAGAGTTTCATTCTTAGTTCTCTTTTTTCCTTCCAGAAATCAGAATCAGTGAGGAGCTTTCAGAAACAAATCCTGAGGGGATCCCCGGGCATGTGTGTTTTTATTAAGTACCCGGGTGACTCTGATGCTGCAAGGCCATACCATCTATTGAAGTCTAGAGCTTTGCTTGACCTCAGCCATTTCTATGGCTGCACCTTCCACCAGAGGAGGGCTCTCAACCTTTGTGTTTATGGTCTGCTTTCCAGTATTAGAATTTGGCAAACTTAACGGCATCTCTGTGCACCTGTAATTAGGGCACTGCTCACTTGGTTGTCTTTTATTCCTAGATCCTTGTCTAGACTATACATTCCCACTGCCCTGACTTCCCCTTTTGCTTTGAAGCAGGTTGTAGCTTTCTCTGTGTTGCACAGCCTGCTCAGCAAAAAAACATTTCACCTAACTGAAATGGTGACAACAGCATGATTCTCAGGTGTAGTAAAGACTAACTTTGCACATCAAGCAACATTTTGTATGACCCAAGTTGACAACTTTTGACCTAGAGCAGGGTCTCTCCACCTGGGCACTGTGGACATTTGGGACCAGATAATTCTTTGTTGGGCAGGTTGGGGTGCTGCCTGTGCATTGTGGGTTATTTAGCAGTATCTTTGGCTCCACTCACTAGGCGCCAATAGCACCCCACACACACAGTTGTGACAACCACAGGTGTCTCCGGTTGAGAGCCACTGACCTAGAGGATGGCTCCACACAAATACTCATCTTTACTCCAAATCTTCTCCAAGCCTCTGTTTTCCAGTGGATTCCTCTCAAGTACCTTTGAATTAACTCTTGCGCCGCTACTTGCTTTATTCCCTCTGCCTGAGATACTCTGCCCTTCCTCTTTTGTCTATAGGTCTTTAAAACTGTGCCGAGGTGTGACTCTGCTATGTCTTCCTTTAGCTCTGGTTGCCAGACAGCTCTGCTACCTCCCTGCCTCCCGTGGGGCTCCAACCAGCCCTCCTCCAGCTGGGCCAGGAGCGCTGCCCGGAGCCTCTCTCTTTCCCTGGTCATTTCTCCCTACTCCTCAAGCAGCACATCCAGGTGTATTCATTCTCCTTAAACACCCTAACTCATCCCTTTATTCCTCACTCTCATCAGGTAACTTCACCATAAACCTCACAGAAAATAATGGCTGTTAGACAGCTGAAATTCTCCCAGCCTGCTGTCCCCAAGCCTTCATGCGTACCTGCCTCCACACCCACCCTTGCAGCCTTCCCTCCCAATTAGGATGGAGAGGACAGCCTCCTTGGTTCTATTGTGCTCTTTCAACCTAGGCCTCTGTGTGCCAACACCTTCCCTTCCTTGGGGACCTTGCTGTATTGACTCTCTGCTCCCTCCATTTTTTGTTCTTTCTGTCTCTACCCACCAGCATTTCATCATGCTCAAGCATTTTCTATCCAGTTTTTATAATTCTCTTTCAAACCCATCTCCAAAGCTGTACCACTCTACAGCTTCTCCCCTTTACAGCCAGACTCTGGAAAGCATCTGCACTCACTGTCCCTTCTACCCCTGAGTAAGGGGAGAAGAAAAGCCCAGATGCCTTTGTCTGTCCTTCCTTTTAACAAGCCTATCCCAAGACTGAACTAAGACTTTCTGTAGATAGCAAACCTCTCATGGATTGCTGGCTTTTTGTTGCATGACCTTTACTTTTTACCTTCTGTCATGTTAATTTACTGTGGACAGATGGCAGTTGGCATTGCTTTGGGACCTCCTACTTGTGGCAGTTGATTACAGTTGATCATCCTTTGGATGTTAGCCAACACATCTTAGAAACTGGAAAACTGGCACTTTATTTAGACCTCTTTTACTTAAAGGTCAGCCACAAAATTTTTAGTGGTTAAAAATACTTTTCAGAAGTAGAGTTCTGCAGCTTGGATGACCGTATGTCTAAGATGCCACTTCGAGAGCTAAGATGGGTCAGTCATCTGGCTGCTGGCAGAGGCATTACCGTGATGCCCCCTCCTCAGAGGGAGGGCCTGTTTCAACAGTGTCTGTTGCCGGTCCCAGTTCAGGGAGAAGAGTTATTTGCTCTGACCTTTAATAATCCTGGATCCTTTTATATTTGCCAGGTTCTTGCACGGCACCAAGAGGCTGCAGAGCTGTGAAAACAACTCACCTTCAATGTAGACTCCTCACCCCACCCCCAGCCGTTGTTCTGATCACTCTAGCTTATGGTGTACGTGGGAAGTAGGAGAGTGGGAAAGCATCGTATTTCAGTATTATTGGTTTGGTTCCTTTCATGTTCTATACGTTTCACATTCTGTATCCCAAAGTATTTCTAATAGGAATAAAGGACTTTTGCCGAAGCTCTGATACGCTTATCCTTTTCACGTTTCACTGTTCGTCAGCACATCACCTGCTTTCCATTCCCGTACACCACTCAGCCCTAAATATGTTGGGCCCTCTTCTGCTTTTATGTGCATTTTTATTATTCAAGTCTTTATCTATAAAAGTGAGAAGGGAGCTTCTTTTCAAGGTCTGGCTGGCCCCAGGTGCCGCCCTCTGAGGTGTCCGCGCATGCTTGTGGTATGTCTGCAAGCTTGTACGAGGTCACTCTGGTGCTGGGCTGCTGGGACCTGAGGCACACTCAAGTGTTCTGACCACGTATCAGGATATCGTGTGAAATGCTGACGTTACTTTGCCTGAATGTATGTTTAATGACACCTTTCATCTGCATGCCCTTGGTGCCTTTTCTAAGTTTTTCACTTACTGCTCCAAACAGCTTCACAAGGTAGATGGCAGGCAACCTTCCCCACTACGCCCCAACCCCGCAGTGTTCAGATGAGACAGCTGGGAGTCAGAAAGGGCAGTTCGTCAAGGCTCAGAGTGTTGTAGTAGCAGAACTTTACCTAGGAGGAAGGGAAGGCCATGTGGAGTTTGGTAAAACAGTAGACCTGAGGAGGAGATAGAAGCAAGAGGTAAAAACAATGGGTGACGAAGAAAAGAAGCAACAAGTACAGGGCAGCTCTTCACCACAGTTCTGTCAGTGACCTGAAGCAGAGTGATAGGCTTGTGTCAGAAGGGCCAGTAGGTGAAGACAAACGTTGTCAGGTTTTGTTTTCAGAAGAGGGAGATGTGCTGTGGGAATCGGACTGATGGTCTCTGGGCCAGGTGCAGGAGCTGGACTGTAGGGAACCTGGAAAGACAGCACAGATGGAGGAGGGAGTGTGGGAGGGAGGGAGGGACGGATCACTGCCTGGGGTGGGGACTGGGGGTAGGAAAGCCATGGGGTAAACAGATAGTCAAAAGGAAAAGTTATTTTTTTATGAAAGAAAATACTTCTTTGTGATTTTGAGTCAGCTAAGGAGGGGAGGCTTTCTTTCTCAGCTTGTCCCTAGAAAACCAGTTAGTCTTTGTTTTCCTTCATTACAGTGCCCCACAGCAGGGGACCAGATACTTTCTTTTAGATCAGCAAACCTCCAAGGAAACAATTAAGAACCCCAACATAAGAGAAATCCATTTATAACTAAGGTTAAAGAACAGATAAATAGAGAACACTCAACGCAGCTTTAAAAATTAAATATAGGATTATACCATTTTGTTCCTTTTTGAATAACCAGTAATAGAAAAGACCAGACAATAAGAAAAGGGGAAAGCAAAAACGCTGGTAAGAGTGGGAAGGTGAAAGCCAGGCCACCGCTGCTGGCTTAAACCAAGGTCTCCACAAACAGCCGGCTCAAGTCAGCTGCCCCACACCAAAGCAGCTGCATCAGAGATCACAAAACCTTATCTCTTCTGTCACCTGCCAACTGGCCAAAGTCCATGGTCCACACTACATAGAACTGGCTTAGAGCACCTTCCCAGCCACCCAACACTGACCAAACCCTCAGTGGTCCATAGGCCTTCCAAAAAGTACGCCAGATATTAGGCAGATGCACCCTTGCAAGGGGGAGGATCTGTCATTTATGTCAGACCTAAAGGGTATACGTCTTCAAAAAGGACTAGAGGCCTTGTTCTAGTCTTTGTTGGGCCACAGCCAGCACTGGCACAGTTCACAGCTGCTGGGGACTGAACCCCATCTCTGAGAACACGCCCTTGGTGCAGCCCTGTGGTAAGGAGGCTTCATCTCCCTTTTGGAGTACACTCATACTTGGATGCAAGGAACAGGAAACAGACGTGACAGTGCACTGTGTATACTGAATGAATTTAGGTCTTGCCTATGGTTTGATGACTTTCACCTCTTAAGTAAAAACCTTCAGTTTTAAATAAAAGCTTTCAAGGATGATGAGGTTCTGGTTCATTGCATTATCTGTAAGTTTCAGACCAGATTAATATATTTCGTTGTCAAGATTTTTATTCTTACCCCAAAGAAATGGGTACAAGGCTACCAAGTGATGTTAGGTTGTTTGGGTTGAAGCTGTAAGCGTGAATGTTTCTTCCAAATCCCAATTTAAAAAAGTGAGTTTTCTAGATCTCCTACTTTTTAAAATCAAAACTGCATTTTAAAACTGGGGCATATAACTGCTTATAAGCTAAATATAAATTATAAATTAACAAGGTTTAAAAGGCATACCATGGTTCAATTTGATATCTTTCTCAAAATTTATTCTATCTTATCCAGAGACTCTGATTATAGTGCTTCCAAAGGTGCCTGGAACATCTGTCCTGGCACCTGCCCTTCCCCCTGCTTGGCCAGGACTCGGGGGCTTCCGTGTGGCCTCGTTTCAGGTTCTCAGAGCTACCACGGAGAGGTACTTGAGCTTGAGAAATGATGTCAACGGCTCCCTCACCATCTTTTCTCCTTTCCAAAGGACACAGGCATCTTTTTCAAGAATGCAAAACCGTCCATGATTGATTTCCAGTCACAAGGATGTGACTTTCTACTCTCTGGAATAAGAGAGAAAATCGCCCATCCTCTCTCTCCCTTCAACATCTCAGCTGGAAACTGCTACTAAATGTTATCTGGTCCTCAAGCACAGTGCATCCCTAAACATAGTTCGAACCACCCAATGTTTGTAACTTTACAAACATTTAACCTGGGTTGCTTAGAAGTCTTTTTAAATAATTTTTTAAATGATATTTAAACAGAGGTCCATGAAACTAATTATATAGAGAACTCTTCATTTAACTTCTGGTTAATATCTTCTTGAAATTCTATTTCTACTTTAGATACTATTGAAAACAACTGATTTATAACGTATAATTCATTATCTTCATTGTTAATAAATTTCCTACTTTTCCTCAAATCTTTTTTGGAATTTGGTGGAGTAAAAACACCAAACAGCCAAATACTACGTATCAGTTCTCATTATACGGTGCTATCAACATACAAGATTGGATTCAGGATATTTTCTGCCAGCTCAGTTTTAATACATCCCCAATATTTGTCTCTTGGTACCAAACAGACTAACTAAAAATTCCATTTCTTTACATTTTGGCCTAGGAGTTTTTCAGTATATAATTTGTGATATAATTCTCCATTTTTTTATAGGCATGTTTTCCACAAATCCTGCGTGGATCCCTGGCTTAGTGAACATTGTACCTGTCCTATGTGCAAACTTAATATTTTGAAGGCCCTGGGAATTGTGGTATGTTTCCTATTTTGTTAATACTTTTGTGTAGTATTATCTCTAAGCATAACATAACATAGCACAAGCAGATGGTTAAAAGTCTCACAAGAAAACACTGGCTTTCTCTGCCAGATAACCCTGTTAGTCCAACACTGCCTTTTTTCCTACGTTACTTAAAGTCCAGCCCACCTCAGGAAACTTCTGGAAGAGCAGATGAAGAACTGTGCTAGTCCACTTTACAGCCTGCTTCTTCTGTTGGGTGGTGGGTGTGTGATGAAGAACTGAGGTAGAGAGAAGAACATGATTTTCCTCTATTCCAATATTTTTTATTTAAGGAATAGAATGTAGACTTTTAACTCTGGTCCAATAGTAATTTTTTCTGCATTCAGCATGATATAAAACTATGTCATCACTTATGTTCCTTCCTCTTGAATTTGGCTTTGCTCTCCTGGGCGTTGGTAATTGCAGTCAGTGAAGGTGGGCAGTGCCAGCCCTGGGCAGACCTTTGACAGCTGGGCAGGGGTTTTGGTTGGGTGCCGGCCACATAGGGCACTTCAGCCCTGGCCAGGAGAGTCAGGACTGACTAACTGAGGACCTTGGAGACTTCCTGCAGTTCCTTCCTTAAGAGAAGTATATGTCCAGGATTATTGCTTTTTAGAGGAAAGTGAAATACTTTCTGGTCTCAAAAAAGAGTGAATGAATAATCTCCATAGAGAGAAGAAAGTTTATTTTGACCCAACAGATGAATTCCTTGTTTTAGCTTTACAGATCTAAGTAGTCCTATTTGAAATATGTTATCTAGTTAGGTAGTGATGCCCCATTTATCCTCCATCTCCAGAGATCACATCAGTGGTGTTGTAGTTTCTTCACCTCTTCACCACTGACACTGGCCTAGGTAATTCCTTCTGGTGAGGGCCGTCCTTGAGACTGTCTAGCAGCATCCCTGGCCTTTCATATCCACTTTTTAGTTAGTAGGCTTTGACCCCACAGCAGCTCTGTACCTCTCCTTCAGCATTAGATGCTTAGGTTTTTTTTTGTTTTTGTTTTTGTTTGTTGGTTACACTGGGTCTTAGTTGTGGCAGGCGGGCTCCTTAGTTGTGGCATGCAAACTCTTAGTTGCGACATGCATGTGGGATCTAGTTCCCTGACCAGGGATCGAACCCAGGCCCCCTGCATTGGGAGCGCAGAGTCTTAACCACGGCGCCCCCAGGGAAGTCCCAATGCTTAGGTTTTGAAACATAGTTTTCTTAGAGTTCAAAAGTCTTTTCAATGTTGATCTGCTCTTGGTTGTGTGCTTTAATTATGTTTAAAGATAGAAGATATTTAAAAACTGACTAGCAGATAGGTGGGGGTATTACAGAGAAGTTAATAGGGTGAAAGGATATTTTATGTTACCTGTATTAACATACGAGCCAAAGTGATAACTGTGCTGTTTGTCAGCTTTATAATAATGAATCCCTCTGCCTGTGAGCCATGTCCACAAAAGGTTGTCACTTTGTAAAGATGAAGTATTCAATTTTCTCGGTTCTGCAATGGATTTTGGCTTTCCTTAGTACCATTTTGGGGAAGAAATCGTCTGTTCCTTTTAAATAAAAATTCTTGGATGAGAGTGGAAGGTGTAGATGGGGAGAGAAATGAGAGGAAATCACCTGGAAAAAACTTGGTAAAGTCTTTGCAACAGGATGTCAAACATTTAGAATTGTATAAAAGGATTTGTTAATCTTACAAGTACTTTTAATCTGGAAATATTTTGCAGCCAAATTTGCCATGTACTGATAACGTAGCATTTGATATGGAAAGGCTCACCAGAACCCAAGCAGTTAACCGAAGATCAGCCCTAGGTGACCTCGCCAGTGACAACTCCCTTGGCCTCGAGCCACTTCGAACTTCGGGGATCTCGCCTCTTCCTCAGGATGGGGATCTCACTCCTAGAACAGGAGAGATCAACATCGCAGTAACAAGTAAGTGGGCCCTGTGCCCAGGGCACAGGACAGATTTGCTGCTGGTATTTGACGTGTGGTGGAGAGTTGAGGCAATCACGAGGGCCAGTGACTTAGTCTGTAACTGAGAAAGTAATGGTTACTTTTGTTAAAACAGATATTTGGAATAACGAAACTTCCTTTATAATAAGAAGCTTGTGTACTTGTGTGTAGTTAATAGGAATAGTTGCCATTTGATGAGTAGTTGATCAGAGGTTTGTCTTAATAGCTGTTTATAAGCCTGTTTTGAAACGATTGCATTGCAGGCAGGGATGTGAGGTAGGACGTCAGCAGCATCTCAGGTGTGTCGTGTAACTGTGAGCACCAGTGGTCTCTAGCACCTAGGCTGCAGGCAACCTAGTAAAAAACTAATCCAGAATTTGAACCTAAAAATTCACAACTTCAGGAACAGTTGAGATGGCCAGCTGCTGCTCACTTTATTTTATACTTTTATGAAATTTGGTGTCTTAGCACTTACCTCTTTGGTATAATTGTACAAGAAGTGTGAGAAAAGCCAAAAGGTAATCTACTTTTAAAAAATGCTCTGGGCTAATTATGACCGTCATGATTGTTGAACTGTTGACGAGAAGAAAAAAAAAAATGCTCTGAGTGTTTTGATGGCCTTGCCAAAGTATGAGTGGGCTGGCAGGCGTGCGAGTGGGCCTTGTGGACATTCACCCCGTAACAAGCCAGCTGTTTTCAATCCATTCTTTATGTGTTATTTTCATCTAACAACCTTTCACCCCATCTTCCTCGTCACCACTCTGGTGCTGCCTTTTTCAGTATATGCTGTTGCTTACCTATAGCTTCGAGCCCTAACCCTAATGGGACTCCTCTCAACTCTGGGAGTCAGTAAAATGGATAGAGCTGTTAAAAAGAGTTTTCCCTTAAATAGTACGACTTGTGTGGTCTATTCAATTGAAGTATACGTGATCTTAACTAACCAAAAATTATTGTTAGAAAATGATTTCCCAAGTTTTATTTTCTCATCTGTCTAAACTCAAGGAGACTTCATTCAGTTATAAAATAAGTAAAGCTATTCTTTGATACAATTTGACTGATTTCTTACCATTTACGAATGGTTTGTTTTAACAGCATTTCATGTTGTCCTGCTTTGACATTTAGGTTTTATGGGCTAGATTTTTAAAAATTGATCTAGTAATAATAAAGGAGACAAAAGTTGTCTGTTTACTAATGAGTTTTTGGTAGGTCCTTCATTGATCGACATTTATTGAGCACCTACTACTACATTAAGTACTGATCCCATTATATTTTATATAGAAATATCCTTTCAAAATCTTATGTTTTGATGATAAAAATATTACTTCATGTATCAAATTAATCACCTTTAGCAGAATTTGTACATGTTAATAAATGAAACTCATGTGGTTAAATTAGACCAAAGCTACCTCTGCTTTAACCTCAAAGCTCTGTAGTGCCATAGTAACTACAGTGCATTCAACCAGCATCCACTGTTTGCAAGGCACTGTGCTAACTACACACTGGGGAGAACAGAGGTGACCGAGACCCCAGCTGCAGTAGGTCGGTGCTAAAATACCTCTGGGCCCATCGGGTATTATTACGACGGTGTTTACTTCTTTTTGGTTACTAATTTTTGTAACTGAAATGCCATGCGTGTATGGATGCTATATTCAAAATTGGAAACATAGACGTAATTGAAGTTCTAAAAGTTAGTCTGCTTATCATGTATAAAAGCCTAAGAAGAAAAAAATAAAGAATGCTATGTTAAGCTTCTTGAAATTGATTATCAGCCATCTCTTAATTTTTTTTAAATGGCAGTATATATTTTTTCTAACTTAAAATATATGTGGGTAAAAATGGTGGATTTTGCATGGGTTCTTAAATGTTTATTTTGACTTAAATAAAAACCTTATAAATTCACTCTATTGATGAGGAATTTGTATTCCAAGAAGCAGTGGCTGCACTGTTATCTAAAATGAAAGAGTTTGCTGTGCATTTTAATAATGTAAACCAAGGTGGGCAGAGAAATGCTCATAGAACAACTCAGCATCCTGGAGTCCTGAAGAACAGTTCTTCTTAACCTTTTGAAGATCACAACCTTTAAAATTCAGTGAAAGTATAATAACGTTTTTCTAGAAAAATTCCTAGGCACACACAGTTTTGCATAGATGTAGGATTCATGGAAACCAGATTAAGAAACTCCCATGTTATACACAGCTTTCGCATATAAACATTTGGCATTCCAAGTATAAATTTCTTCTCTGCATTATTGCAGATGTATAGGGAACTTTACTGTGTAACACGTTGTTAAACCAGCCCTAGTTTGTGTATATTTTAGGAAATATTTTATAGTTAAGACTTTTTAGGAAGTCAGATTGGTTCTCAGGTTATTTTTGTGGTTCTCAGTAAGTACTGTTTTTGGAATGTTACCTTGATGATACAGAGTTTGAAAAGTTAAGGGAAAATATTAACCTATTTCCTGGATCTAGAGAGAAACTAGATAAAAACCTTTAGAGTTCTGTGTACCAGAGGTTTTCAACTCTTTGATGAGCCAAGAGTTGAAATAACCTACCTTGTGAATAACCTACCCTTTCTACTTCTGTTTAATAAAGCCAGAACAGCCAGTGCCGCTTCCCAGCGGTGGGGTTGTGAAGGGTAGTTCTCTTCTTTGCAGGAGACACCAATAAGATGTCCTTTTTAAATAAAGACTATAAGTAAACCCACTCATAAGCAAAAAGAATATAGATGTGAATGCCATGGAAGGCCAGCCTGCAGACTGCTTGGAGTACCCACGAGATCTTTGGGAACCACTGCTCCATGTTTCTAAGCCTTTCTTTAAGAATGAGGGGGGAAAAAAAAAAAGAGAATGAGGGACACAGCCATGCAGAAGTGACATACTTTTTGGTGGCCACACTTCTCACAAACCTCAGGACTTTAACTGGAAGAAATGTTTGGGCCATGCTTTCCTTTCTCCCTTGCAGCTTTCACCACTACTTCCACTAACCTTCTCCACTTAGTAGCTCTCTGGCAAACCTCCTCCTGCTTCACTTCCTTGGGCCAGTCTTGGCTTACACCTCCGTTGACGTCTGCTTCGTTGCATTTGAGGGAAATGTTGACATCGATTTGACATAAGCCTTCTCCCCAGAGTGATTTCCTCCCTTTCCTTTGTCAACAGAAGAATGGTTTATTATTGCCAGTTTTGGCCTCCTCAGTGCTCTCACACTCTGCTACATGATCATCAGAGCCACAGCTAGCTTGAATGCTAATGAGTAAGTAACCAATTGTTTCTTGGATTGCATGTGCCAGATGATCCCAAGAAAATATGTAATTTTCATAAAGATCATGAGAATTGCCTTCTACCATACTGATCCTGATGGGATCATACCTAGCAAAATAGTTTATTTCATGAACAGTAACACTGATTGGGAGTTCACCGTGCTCAGCAACAACTGCTCACTTTAGAAAAGATCTCAGGGCTTTCATTAGCCACAAGCTTAGAATAAATCAACAATGGAACAAATGCCAAGGGAACCAATACAGTCGTAGTATGTGGAGAATGCCCATGTCCTAATCATAGACAGGATTAGCCCCACTTTGCTGTGTGCTCATCAGACTTTACCTGGAGTCTTATCTACTTAGCTTTTGGTGGAGTACTGGCACCCTGGCCTATGGTCAAAGGAACATGGATGTTTAACCTGCAAGAAAGAAGCAGTCAGAAAGACCTGTGACTTCCAAATATTAGAAAGACTGTCAGGAGAAAAAGAAAATAAACATAAACTATATTTCCATAGGACAGAATGAGGACCAAAGGGTAGGTTACAGGAAGGCAAATTTTCACCTTGGCAAAAAGAAGAACATCTGTCAGCAAGGCTACTTACCAGTGAGATGGTTTGCCGTGGGGGTAGGGAGTGCGCAGGACTAGGAATGCAGGCGGAAGGAAGCTGGGTGTTACTTGTCAGGGCTGTTGTCGGTAAAAGGTTTTTCAGAGGATGGAAAATTGGGCTGGGTAACAGTTGAGGTCCATTTTGATCCAATGGTTTTCCAAGAGTAGCTTTCCATGGGGGTAAGATAAAGAAAAGGTTTTATTGGCTTTATTTGTTTTGCTTTAAATTTTTGGCATTTACTGTAGGATATTATTCAGTCCTTTCTTTTAAGAAGTATTTATGAAAACTAATTCAAGATGACAGCATCCCTGGGACACTGCCCAAATTTGAACCTGAATTGGTAGAATTCCTGTGCTCTCTATATTCAGTTATGTCCTGGCATTTTAATGGATTAATAACAACCAACCAAGCTCATTTAATTGATTTAATTAAATACTCGTAGTCCAACTGTGGAAACAATGGGCAAGTAACCTCCACTTCCAATGACATGATTTTATTACCTCTAACCTGATCTTTTGGCTAGATACTTATAAGAAGTACCCTTTGGCATCCTTTATACAACATATTATATATTGGGAGGATGTCATGTCAGTTGGCATTCTTCAACCTTCAGATAAGTAGTCTCGGCCTCATCCAACAGGTCAACAGCTAGCTGCTTCTGTTGGGCCCACCTGATGCAGTTTTACTTCAACATAGCACAATGTTAATTGCCCAGATTCTGGAGTCAGGCATACCTGGACTTAACTCCCTGCTCCTCCATATTTTTCTTGTGAGACCTAGGCAGTTATATTTATCTGAAGCTCCTTTTGGTCATCCATAAAACAAGAATAATGGTAGGAGTACATCATAGGGTTGTTGTGAGAACTAGCATATAAAGTGCTTAGCACAGTGCCTCGTACATAATAAGTGCTCAATAAATGTTAGCCAAAACAATTCCTCTGCAATTCTTTCCAAGTTCTATGAATAAGATGGCCATCTGCCTTTATCCTTTGGCAAATTAGTTTTCTTCCATGAAGTAGAATACCGAATCATAAGAGCTCGTGAGTACCTGTGATTCAAACCTCAATTTGGAGGGACATATTTATTTCACCTGCAGTCACCTCTTGCTTACTCCCATACCAACCCATAAACTAGATGATAATGTAAGCCCACTTCTTTAAAATTTCACAAAAGAGTGGAAACCAATCACAGCAAGTAGCTGCACACTGGGCACTTTTAGAGAATTATTAAGTAATTTAGTAGTCACCTTACTGCCACTCAGAATCAGCCAGGTGCTCAGTTCATGTATCAGATATTTTAGAGAATGCTCAATAGACATGTTACCTATTGTAAGTTAGAGTTCTGCTCATAAATGCCTGCATGACTCAGAATCTAAGTCATAGATCTTAGATCCATGTCTTAGTCCATCCCTTCTCCCATTAGCCTTTGTAGAGGGTTGATGCTGCAATTGTTCGTTTGACTATTATTTCTGTGCCTTCAGTCAAAACCACTCTGAAGGACAATTTCCATGATTCCATTTAGAGAGAGAAATTGAGAGAGAGAGAGGGAGGGAGAGAGAGAGAGAGAGAGAGAGAGAGAGAGAGAGAGTGTGTGTGTGTGTGTGTGTGTGTGTGTGTGTGTACACACATACGGATGCATGAAAGGATGGTCACCAAAATATTAATGGTGATTA
Organism: Balaenoptera borealis; assembly: GCF_965194805.1. Taxonomy (NCBI): domain Eukaryota; kingdom Metazoa; phylum Chordata; class Mammalia; order Artiodactyla; family Balaenopteridae; genus Balaenoptera; species Balaenoptera borealis. The sequence continues at coordinate 167,144,307 of NC_138867.1, forward strand.
TCTTAATTTAGTACAATTTTGGGTGATGTTTTACCCTCCTGTTGTACTTTTATGTGTTGATTTTTTTTGTAACTGTAATTACTTAATCTTTTTAAAGACCCTTTTAATTATAGGGGATAAAAAAAGATAATAGCCAGGAATTCCCTGGTGGTCCAATGGTTATTAGCACTCTGCACTTCCACTGCCAGGGTCTTGGGTTCGATCCTTGGTCTGGGAACTAAGATCCCACAAGCCGTGCAGTGCAGCCAAAAAAAAAAAAAAAGATAGCCACTCTTACTCAATGTCTCTGTCCCAAAAATGTTGATGAAAAATTCCTGTGTGATTTTAATTCCGGAGAAAAGTTTATTTTAGCAAATAAATTTATAATTATTCTTCATTAATGAAGTCTTTGAAATCTATCTTACCTTTTCACTTTTACTAAAAAATTACAATCAAAGTGAGATTGCCTTTCAATTTAATTGCTCTGTTTCAATTTTCTGGGTAACCTCATCCATTTGTAAGATAGTCTTCTGTATAAATAGATTCTGTCTTTTCACATTTTAATGATTTGTCTGGAAATTAGTAGTAAATTCCACCTTATGCTTTCTACCTACTGTTATAGTTTACTTTTCTGACAGTGTTACACTGATTGTATTGTGATGTCAATAAGACCTTGACCCAGTCTAGTCATTGGTGAAACCCTGTGGGCAAGATGAAGCAGTACTGGCCATATATAAAGGCAGGGCTGCGGAACCCAGGCAGGTCCAGGCCTCCATGGGTTGCTGTTCCACTAGGGGTGAAAGCACTCCACCTCCCTCACTACGCTCTGTGTGTTCACTCAGGGCCTAACTCAGAGATCAATGAAAAGTCCAAGTATCTGGGGTCACCCCCTTCTATCGTGATGAAATACTATTTATGTAAGTACTCAACCATGACTACAAACAAATCTAGTGAATTTTGAGACTTTGCAAATTTAAACAGGATAGTAGTCAAAGAGACAAATAAATGTAAGTTAAATATATTTTTACATATTAGCTTCCCTAACATTTGTTGTACTTAAGTAAGCAACATTATTGAACTTCTGGCCCAAAGGAGGTTTTCTGCTCTACTTCATTATTCAAGTAAACCTTGTTAAATCCCAACATTTACCAGCTTACATTTATATAAATCCATTTTTCCCTCAATATAAAAAAAGTAAATATTTATTTGAAAAATAATATTTGTTTTTATTGGAGGAACAAGTTGTAAGATATGTGGATGATATAGGAGAGATTTTGAGTCAAATGGGAGGTTCAGCTACGTATTCTCTACAGCCCTTTCTTAAGTTCCTGGATTCTGTTGCATAGAAATCATGTTCTGAGATTTGCAGAGGATCGTAGCCCAGGCATTCAAGATTCAAAACAGTCTCAGGAGGAGGAAATGAATCTGATGTAGTTAACTTGATGAAATAGCTGGAACAAATATGAAATCCTGTAGCATAACTGAAGACCAGGAAGCCCTAGCTCTGCGGCAGGTCGTTGGGCTTCAGTTGTCCACACCAGTGTTCCTCTTGAGCTGTCCTCCTCTGAGGTGTAGTGGTAGAAATTTATAAGCCAGGTCAAAGGAATTGATGTTTCTATTTTACTCTCTACTCAATATTTCTGAATTGTTTTGCTTGGACTCTTTAAGAGGAACGTTGACATATTTCAGTATGAAAGAGTCTGAAAACTTAATCATTTCTATCTTAGGGATGCTTACCTTAGAGGAGACTGGGGTGATGTCAGAGGTGTCCCCAGGTATTTGGAGGACTGCCAAAGATGAGAACAGCTACTGTTTATTGCATGCCTACCAAGAACTTACTCCTGTTTTGTGCTCTGTTACTACCCACATTGCCCCATTTAATACTCATAATGGTCCCGTGGTGACTAACCAGTGCATACAGAGGGTGATACTTACTGTGTAGCTCTGGAGATATCTACAGGGAGGTAGATTTCCATTTCATGTAAGAAAGAACTTCCTGCCAGTCAGAATTGTCCATCCATGCCATGGGCTGTGTTGAAAGCTAATGAGCTTGCTGGGACCTGCTTATTCAGACAGAAGTTACAAGGCTGAAGCTGTTTGGAGGCAGATCCTGAGTCAGGTAGAAGTTCTAAGACTCCTTCTAGTTCTCAGAGTTGCTCTTGAATTGTCTGTCCTAAATGGTCCCTTCCTAGGAGAGATCAGAGCCCAAGGAGAGGGGTTGGGGTCTCTGCTGGCTGCCTCTTTTAGAACCTTCAGGGTCAAAAGCAATGTTTTTTTTGTTTGTTTGTTTTTAACTTATTTATTTATTTTTGGCTAAGTTGGGTCTTTGTTGCTGCACGCCAGCTTTCTCTAGTTGTGGTGAGTGGGGGCTACTCTTCGTTGCGGTGTGCGGGCTTCTTACTGCGGTGGCTTCTCTTGTTGTGGAGCACGGGCTCTAGGCTTGCGGGCTTCAGTAGTTGTGGCTCGCGGGCTCTAGAGCGCATGCTCAGCAGTTGTAGCGCTCGGGCGTAGTTGCTCCGCTGCATGTGGGATCTTCCCGGACCAGGGCTCGAACCCATGTCCCCTGCATTGGCAGGTGGATTCTTAACCACTGCGCCACCAGGGAAGCCCAAAAGCAATGTTTTTAAAACACTTTTTTTAACCGTCTCCTACTGTAAGAAATACATTTTATATTTTGACCCAGTGCTCCCACATGTATAACTGAAACAGAAGTTCCACATTTTCCTTACTACATACAGTATTCTCTGATCTATTCTTCTCTGTGCTTTTTTGTTGTGTTGTTGTTAATGTTGGTCATGAACTCCTGCATTGATTTTATGATCCATTAATAGGTTACAGCTTCCAGTTTGAGAAACACTGATCTAAAGAATTTTGAATTTTTAGTTTTCAACCTAAAAACTTTTGCTCACGCTAGTACACATCTCTGATTGTTTATTTTCCTGAGACAGCCTTTTTTGTAGCAATACCAGCAAAGATTTGCCCCCAGTTTGATCATGAATACTCTTCTTTGTCTTAGTATTTAGTTCTCCTTTTAGCCACTCTGAGCCTGAGATATATACACAGAGGAGTAACCTGAGGCCCAGAGGGGCTGAGTGACCCCCAAGAAATGCCATAGGAAGAAGGGCATGGGATTCAAGCCCAGTATTTCTGGTTCCAACTCTTTCCTTTACACTGCTTGTCTTTGACTACTCCGGAGAGCCATTTAAGGGCTCCAAATAATGCGGTTGAAAAAGATAAATTTGGTTTTCTAAAAACATGGTGACAAAAAGATTACAGCAGCAGAAGCTTTGACTGGACTTCTGTCCTGTCTTTGACAGTGGTCAGTCTTTCATTTTTCAGAAGTGCCTTTAATGTTTGGCTGCATAGTTGTTTATAATTTCTCAGGCAGCAAAAAAAAGTAAGCTTAAAAATCTTTATTTGTCCATTAGAAGTCCTATATCCAGTTTTTCAGAGGAAATGTTATAAAAACAATGTGTTGTCTTAAATATGAACTACAGTAAACAAGTGTAGAGCCCTGTTTGCAGTTTCTGTGAATGGCCTTCATACCCAGCCTTTCATTCATTAGGCACCATCTCCCCAGTGTTTGCGGCACCAGGCCTGACCCTGCAGGAACCCTGGGGAAAGGGAAGGGGGCTGCACTGCTCAGTGCTGTGCACTGCGGTGCTGGTTGAAGTGACGGAGGAGCCAGGGAGTGCCTGCGGACCCAGCACAAGATGACAGGAGTATCACACAGACACAGGGGAACTGCCGCTTTTGCCCCGAGGGAGTTGAAAAAGGCTTCCTGGAGGGGGTGACTTAGAAACCAAGCCAGGCATAATTAAAGCACAAGGTGAGAAAAAGCAGAGCAGTTTCAGCGAGTTGTGTGGTTTGACGTGTCTGCTGTAGGTGGTGGCGACGGTAGGCAGGCTACAGAATTTGGACTGGTTTTTTGTAACCAGCAGGTGATATCTAAGGCTTTTCAGCAAAAAGAAAATTGCTGATGGCTGAGAAGTTGCTTTCATGGTAGAGACTGGAAGCAAGAAGTTAGGTTAGGTGAAAATACGGAGCTGAAGGAGAAAGTCAGGATGATGGGGAGGAGATAAAACAGGAGATGCTGGAGAGTTGTATGTTGACCAAAGATTAAGAGGTTTGAAGTATGGGTCTGGAATTCTGCCGGGAAAAAAGAGAGCAGAATTGAAGATATGACGTGGGAACCTTAGAAATGAACCAGACTCTATAAGGGTTCAGGAACTAGGGCAGTCCCACAGTGCCAGGCTGCAGAGGGGGCAGCATTAGCCTGAGGGTAATGCAGGAAACTTCCAAAGATGTCAGGTACCTTCAGGCACCTGATTTAGGGACACACACACACACACATACACACACGCACGCACGTAAAATCTGGGGAATTCCTGTAAGAAAGCCTTACATCCCTGGGAGTCTGTACTCCTCAAATCTTACTTCAAAATAAATAAGGACATGTTTGTTTGAGGTATAAAGCAGGAGCATATTGTAAAGACAGCAGCTACAGATTTCAGGGCACTCAGCATTTAGAACATGTGTTCAAACCAGGAAAAGTTGTAAATTGTACGACAGTTGTCCCTGCATTTTTAAACAAAATGCTGTTAGCCTGTACTTTTCCCTGCCTTCCTTTTGGAAGTACTAACACACTTTTAGGTGACTGAGCCACTTGACCTCAGATCTACAGCTGCTGAGTTCACGAAAATGCTAGTGACTTACTGGCTTTACCAAATTGGTCTGGGAAATACTTGGGGACAACCCCAGGCCACCATTCAGTTAGGATTACTTTCTCTGTTATTTTAAAACATTGACAACTACCCGTTAACTAATTCTTGACCTCTCTTTTTTCCTTTTATTCCATAGGGTAGAATGGTTTTGAAGAAGGAAAAGAATGCTTTCTGACTGATTGCCTTGAAGGAAAAAAGAACCTATTTTTGTGCATCATTTACCAATCATGCCACACAAGCATTTATTTTTAGTACATTTTATTTTTTCATAAAATTGCTAATGCCAAAGCTTTGTATTAAAATAAATAAATAATAAAATTAAAAGACTGTGTTGTTGAGTGTTATTCACCCACTTGTGTTTGGAAGGCTGATTTGGAGATCACATGCCCAAATTTCATTTGTGTGTGTTTCAGATACAGAACGTGCTCATACTCCCCAGGGGAGGAACAGTGATGCTGTTTCTTTTGGTCTTTTCACATTGGCTCCTGTTGTGCCCAGATAGGACCCAAGTGTGGGGACATCCTGTGTGGTGATGCCCCCTCGGGCCCTGAACTGAGTTGCTCCATTTTATTTTCTTCAAGGTCGCCATTCACTCTCTGATAATTTCTTGTTCCTTTGTTGGTGGTTGATCTGACTCCTCTAGAACGTCAGCTCCACAGCCGCAGGGACATTTAACTGTGTCACTTGCCACTGTATCTCTGGTACCTAGTAGAGTGCTTTGCACATAGTAAGTGCTCAATAAATATTTGGTGGGATGAAAGCGTGAGTGTATGAAAAATTTTCCAAAATACATAACTGATTAGTAATAAATTATATCTGTCCGAGATTTTTTTTTACGTAGTTTGTACTGTATTCTTTTAAAAACAGTGAATTCTGAAGTTGGATGAGAGCAATTTTACATGTAGAAATGAAATTTTTTTGCATTACTTGTGAGGAAGATGTTGAAATATTTTATGTTATATGAATCTTATGCTTGAAGGGATTATCAGTATGTGTAAATGCGCCCAACCTTCCACCTCAGCATACCTGAGAGTTGAGAATATTCCCACTAGTAGTAATAGGTCCACTACAGCAGTCATACTCAAATCAGTAGGGGGTTAAAGATTCTTTTTTTTATTGAGATATAATTCACATACCATGAAATTTACCCTTTTAAAGGGTAAAGCCACTGCAGTGGTTTTTAGTATGTTCACAAGGTCGTACAACCATCACAACTGTCTAATTCCAGAACGTTTTTGTCATCCCAGAAAGAAGGCTCATACCCATTAACAGTAACCTCTCACCCCTGCCAGCCCAGAAACCACTAATCTACTCTATGTCTCTATGGATTTGCCTGTTCAGGACATTTTGTATAACTAGAATCATACAGTATGTGGCCTTTTGTGTTTGGCTTCTTTCACTTAGTATAGTGTTTTCAAAATTCATCCAGTTGTAGCATGTATCAGTACTATGTTCTTTTTTGTAGCTGAATAATATTCCATTGTATGGATATATGCTACATTTTTTTCATCCATCCATTGATGGACATTTGGGTCGTTTCCACATTTTGGCTTTTATGAATAATGCTTCTATGAACATTTGTATACAAATTTTTGTGTGAACATATCTTTTTAATTCTCTTGGGTATATCCCTAGGAGTAGAATTGCTGGGGTATATGTTAACTCTAAGTTTAACTTGTTGAAAAACTACCAAACTGTTCGCCAAGCATCTGTACAATTTCACATTCCTACCAGCAATGTACAAGGGTTCCAGTTTCTCTACATCCTCACCAGTGCATATTATTTTCCTTTTTCTAAAAAATTATAGCCATGTCTAGTGGGTGTGAAGTGGCACCTCACTGTAGTTTTGATTTGCATTTTCCTAGTGACTAATGACGTTTAACGTCTTTTCATGTGCTTGTTGGCTACTTGAATGTCTTCTTTGGAGAAATGTCTATTTAAGTCCTTCACCCATTTTTAATTGGATTATTTGTCTTTTTGTTACTGAGTTGTAAGAGTTCTTTATACATTCCAGATACTATGCCCTTATCAAATATATGATTTGCGAATATTTTCTCCTATAAGTTCTCTATTCACTTTCTTGATAGACTCTTTTGCAGGACAAGTTTTTTTGTTTTGGGGTTTTTTGGGAGGGAGTCCAGTTTGTCTATTTTTTCTTTGGGTTGTGTTTTAGGAGTCATATCTAAGAAACCATTGCCTAATTCAAGGTCACAAAAACTTTCAAGAGTTTTATAGTTTTAGCTCTTATATTTAGTTCTCTCATCCATTTTGAGTTAATATATGTATATGATGTGAGGTAGAGGTCCAACTTCATTTTTTTTTTGCATGTTGGATATTTATTTGTCTCAGTACCATTTGTTAAAGAGATTATTCTTTCTTCCCCAGATGAATGGTCTTGGCACTCTTGTCAAAAGGCAGTTAGGCATAATATATGAGTTTATTTCTAGACTCTCAGTTCTACTTTATTGGTCCCTATTCTGTCCTTGTGCCAGTATCACATGGTATTGATTACTATTACTTTGTAGTAAGTTTGAAATTGGGAAGTGTGAGTCCTCCAGCTTTTTCACGATTGTTTTGGCTATTCAGGGTCCCTTGCATTTCCATATGAATTCTAGGATCAGTTTTTAATCTCTGCAAAAAGAGCCCCCTGGGATTTTGATAGGGATTACCTTGAATTTGCAAGTCATTTTAGGTAGTAGAGTCATCTTAACAATATTAAGTCTTCCAGTCCATGAACAGGAGATGCCTTCCTATTTATTTATTTAATTTCTACAGAAATGTGATTGATTTTTGTACATTGAGCTTTTATCCTCACAACCTTGCTGCACTCATTTACTAGCGCTAATAGTTTTTTAGTGGATGCCTTAGAATTTTCTATATACGGGATCATGTCATCTGCAAATAGAGATAGTTTTACTTCTTCCTTTCCAGTCAGGCTGCCTTTTATTTCATTTTCTTAATTGCCCCTGGCTAGAGCCTTCATTCATAGAATGTTGAATAGAAGTGGTACAAGCAGACAGCCATGTCTTGTTCCTGATCTTGAGGGAAAAGCTTTTAGTCTATCACTGTTGAGTATGATGTTAGCTGTGGGATTTTCACTGATGTCCTTTTATCAGGTTGAAAAGTTCCCTTTTGCTCCTAGCTTGTTGAGTGTTTTTATCATAAACGAGTTTGGGTTCTGTCAGATGCTTTTTCTGTGCCTGTTGAGATGATCGTGTGGGTTTTGTCTTTTATTAATATGGTATATTATATTAATTGATTTTCATATGTTGAACCAACCTTACATTCCTGAGATAAATCCCAATTGGTCATAATAGGATTATGTTTTTCTATGTTTCAGGATTCAGTTTGCTAGTATTTTGCTGAGGATTTTTATATCTATATTCAATGAGGAATATTGGTCTGTAATTTTCTTGTGATGTCTTTCTCTGACTTGGTATCAGTGTAATGCTAGCCTCATATAATGAATTATGAAGTGTTTCCTTCTCTTCTGTTTTTTGAAAGCGTTTGAGAGGGATTGGTGTTAATTCTTAATTGGTAGAATTCACCAATAAAGCCATCTGGTTGTGGTCTTTTCTTTGTGGGAAGTTTTTTGATTACTGATTTACCCTCTTACTTCTTATAGGCCTATTCAGGTTTTCTATTTCTAGTTAAGTCAATTTCAGTAATTTGTCTCTCTCTAGGAATTTGTCCATTTCATCTAGGTTATCATATTTGTTGGCATACAGTTGTCCATAAGATTCCCTTAAAATCCTTTTTGTTTCTTCAATGTCAGTAGTTATGTGCCCTCTTTCATTCCTGATTTTAGTAATTTGAGTTCTTTTTTGCCTGGTCAAAGATACATGCACCTAACGCTTATCCATGGTTTAGCTAGTTATGCCTTGCTAAAGGTTTGTAAATTTTGATCTTGTCAAGGAACCAACTTTTGGTTTTATTGCTTTGTCTATTTTTCTATTCTCTACTTTATTAATTTTCACTCACATCTTTATAATTTTCTCCCTTCTTCTTGCTTTGGGTCTCATTTTTTTCTTCTTCTCTTAAGGTGGAAGATTATGTTATAGATTTCAGATCTCTCTTTTTTAATATAAGCATTTACAGCTATAAATTACTCTGTAGGCACAATTTCACCCATCCATAATTTTGGTATGTTTTGGTTTTTATATCATTCATCTTAAGAGTATTTTCTAGTTTCTGCTGTGATTTTCCTTTCGATCCATTGGTTGTTTAAATCCCACATATTTGTGAATTTCCTTCTGTTATAGAGTTCTAACTTCTTTCCATTGTGGTTGGAGAACATACTTTGTATGATTTCAGTCATTTTACTTATACTGAGGCTTGTTTTATAACCTAACATGTGGTCTATCCTGGAGAATGTTCCATGTGCAGTTGAAAAGAATATATAGATTGCTGTTTCTGGGTGGAGTGCTCTATAGGTCTAGTTGGTTAATAGCTCTTTCCTTCTTTATCTTCTATCTAGTGTTCTATCCATTATTGAAAGTAAAGTATTGAAGCCTCCAATGACTGTTGTTGAATTGTCTATTTCTCCCTTTGATTATGTCTGTTTTTGCTTCATTTGTTTGGAGGCTCTCTTGTTAAGTGCATATGGGGTTAAAGGATTTTTAAAAGCTGCACAGGTTATTCATTACATCATTATTCATTGAGATTCACTGGTTCAGTGATCCTCCTGATATTTCCAGCCAACTCTAAATGCTAGAGAGTTAAGCTCAATGTGTTTGATCTTACCCTCTAGAATGGGTTCTGTTGCCTTGACATTCTCCTTAATACCTACAAAATGTTTTTCACTTAGTAGTATTTTCATCAATTAATAGTATAGTTCCTCCCCACCTACCTTTATCCAGTGGAAATCAAATCAGTTGTTCCCTCTCCTCTATTTCCCATTTATGGTGAATTGTTATTTTCCTTCATCAACAGTCAGGAGATGTAGGACTATTTAAAGGCAATGTTACTGTTTCTATTACTGTACTTTCACCCTTTTCACATTATTTCAAGTCCTAGCAGAGAGTAAGACTAAAAAAAGTAGGTGCTGTTCAGGCCAAATACAGACTTTTTACAAAAGCTAAGAAATAAAATGAGTGAATTACTAGGATAAGGCTTTCCATTAATCTTGGGGAAGATTTGCATCATACACTGAAATTTGAACCTGCTGTTTTGTGGCTTTGAGATTGAACTGACATCATCAAGTTTTTACATCTCAATTATTTCATGGTCTCAGTGCTCTTTAAAGTGTGGGATTTGTTCCTTAGAACCAAAGTTAGAATTAGCATCAAAATACAGTTGCTTATTTCTTCATGGGCATGGTGCTATCAACTAAGAAATCAGCTTTATGAATTGAAGCAATGTATGAAATTGAATAACTTCTTGTTCACTATTTTAAAAATTATTGAGTGATCAGAAATTAGTCTGGAACAGATGTGATATTTCAGAGTTTTTAAACCCTTCTTGGACAAACTTTTGTAATGCATGAGGCATAGGTTGTTTTGTTTTGTTTTTTACACACACACACATAGTATTATTCAAGAGTATTTTATTTCAAGGAAGCCTCAGTGTTTACAATAGACCAAAAGTTGGTAAGAATTTAGTCCAGAGAGCCTCCAACAGGAATGCAGCTTACCTGATCCTGCCTGGCAACTTCAGACCTGAAGAAATTAAATCTGATTTCTCTTTGGCCAGCTGGGTTGTAACTTTAGGCTTTTTAATAGTTGAGAAAAGATCCTGAAGGTTCCTTGACTTTTTATCTACCAAATTATTTGGTTATGCTAAATTCCTTATCCAGGCAGTTTAAGAATAGAACTTAATGGCAACAGATAATACAAAGAATCCAGTTGAAATAGAAACTGCCATTCTAGATCTCTGCTGTGAGGCTGGGCAGGAGAAAACCTAACTATAGCTAGCAGTTCAGATCACAGGATGTGCCAGACACCATGCTGAGTGTTTTATATACATTATAATTTTCATCTTGGCAGCATCCCAATGAGAGAAGTTACAGCTCTTCTCTTACAAATTAAGAAATTGAGGCTTAGAGAAGGTCAAGTAACTTGGCCAAGATGACTCACCTATTAAGTGGCAAAGTCAGAAATGAGACCCTGGCAGCCCAGGGTCCATTGTTCCTAACTGCTGGCCACCCTTCATCCATGAGACAGTTGGGCCAGTATTTAGGTTGTGCACAGTTCTTGTACTTGAGGAATTCAGAGTCTCGGGAGAAAAACAGGAAAATAAACAGAGGGAACTATTTGAGGGGAAAGCTTTATATATGCACACATATTATATATATATATATATATATATACACACACACACACACAAATATATAGTGTATGTGTTTATTTGTTTTATATATAGTGTGTGTGTATCACAGAAAAATGGACAGTATATACACACACACTATGTTTTTAAAGTTAACCACAATAATAATAGCTAACCTATAGTGCTTACTATGTGATAGGCACTCTTCTAAACATTTTGCATATATTAACTCATTTAATCCTTGCAACAACCCTATTATTATTAACCCCGTTTTACAGGTGAGGAAACAAGTTGAGAGAGATCCAGTAACTTGCCACGGTTAAAGTGCTAGTAAGTAGCTGCAGCTAGACTCCAGTGCAGATAGCCTGGCCCCGGCGTCTGTGTTCTAACCCCCTTTCTGTTTTGTCTCTTAGAGAAGCTCGCCAAGTGGAAGGTAGGTTACAGGGCATGCTGACCACTGGACCCATGTGTGCAAAGCATAATAGTAGGAAAGTCTGAGAAGTGTGATGGGCTTGGATTTAGGACACAAGCAGGGCTGGTGAGAAGAGTTTTTCTAGAGCTAGAGATGGTGCCGCTCTGCACAAAGCATGGGCTTTCCAGTGGGGAGCCATGAAGAGGCTCGTGCATTTTGGCAGGTATGAATTAGACACAGACTGGCTCCTGAAATTAAAATACTGGGATCACTAAAGAAAGCAGGTAGAGGTGCTGGTTTAGAACATTACAGCTTAGAAGCTACCTTAAACAAGCCAGCAGGTAAGAAATGGGATGAAAACAGTTGGGTCAGTGACAAGGGGAAAATTCTAGAAATCTTACTCCGTAAGTAAGGAGACCTCTAGGAAGAATTCACTCAGTGCAGCAGAGCTTGATGAGTGCATTTATGCCCACTCAGAGTACAGCTCAGAGAGAAGTTTTGAAATTGTCTTGGGGAAATACTTTCTTTACTGAGGAGTCAAAAAGCAGGTATAAATAACAGGAGCTAGGGCAGCAGCTAAACCTGAGTTTGACCTGAGCATAAGAAAGGGTAATGGCAAACCCAGGTGATGAAAAGATGCCCAAGATGGGTGTGCTATATTGGTGGCAACAGCCTGGCCATTCTTTGATGAGGCTTCAAAAAACTGAAAAGAAATCTAGTAAATCTTAAAATTATCCAGTTCCTTTTTCATGAAAGTTCCTTTTGAGGAAAGCGTCAGTCAGTCTTTCCTAATCACGGGGAAAGGGGTTTTCTCACCCTGGGAGAGGAAGCTGAGGCACCATTGCCCTCTGCCTTAAGGGGGTGCCTCTTCCTGCTCAGGCTGCCCCAAAGCTCAGGGCGAAGTTGGGCACTTGGCCAGAGGTGGACCTGACCTGACCCTTCCTCTAGGAGGCTTCGTGCCTCATGACCTCCATACACACACGCTACCACACGTGACTAAAACAAGAATAGCCTACACACGTGGACAACGAAGAATCGTTCAGAATTCAAGGCACAAATGACTTAATTTCTCTTCTGTCCCAGAAAAGGGAGTTCTCCAGGATTTTGCTTTTGGTCACAGGCATATCATAGCTATAGTGTAGGGAAGTTGTGTCTTAGCAGGTAGGGGTAGTTTATAAAGGCAAAAGACAAAGTGTAGCCCAAATTACATTTGAAAAATCCCTCAAATCCCAGTGAAATGCTGACAGGGGGTATACAGGAGACTGCAACTTACTGAAGAAACGTCAGAGTCATATACTCCTGTCACTCCTGGTATGGGGTGACAGGCAGACTCACCCCCCACTATTTAAATGTTCTCTCTCTCACCCTCCTCTTCCGCCTTTCTCTCCTGGCATTTATTGTTGAGTGGATATAAATGTACATTGAAACTCAGGCTCCCACTCTCTAAACCGGGCTGGAATCCTCTTCCACAGAAGTATTAATGTGCAGCCTAAGACAGACATAAAAGTTCACAGCAGCAGAGCATAGTATTTAGGTTCCTGTCAAGGCCAGCACTGCTAAGCTTTGGGAGAAGCAAATTGAATTTTTATTGACCCTCTCTGAGTACTTCATCTACACAGCCAGCTAAGTTAACTGAAACACACAAAGCAGCATCTCTTCGGTGCTGTAGACCGATGTGATCCACACATTCGAACGTGTAGTCAGGCGACAGAGGTATGAGTCCCAGACCAGGCCCTTCCTGACTGGGTCAGTCACTTACCCTCTCGCAGCCTCAGTTTCTCAGCAGTGGAATGAAAGTTACAATAATAGCCACACAGGGCTGTGAGAAATAGATGATTTGTGAAGGTGCCTGTCATATAGTGTTACCCAATAATGTTTGTTTCTTCCTTCCTTGTATGGAAAGATGGACTGACCTATAAAAGTCCTTCCTAGTGTTGATAATAAGAAAGCCTTGCTCAGGCATCCTTCAGACCAGGAAAGGCTCCACACTGCTGAGGTTTTACGACTAGTCTTCTATTCCATGCTTGGGTCCATTGGGCACCACTACCTCTCCCTCATGTCTACCCATGCTCGTCTTCATCAAGGAGCAGGGGTCCTGGGTCCAGGTGAGAATTCATGAAGCCCTTTGAAAGGTCTCTTGGAAAAGCTGTCTCACCTCCAACCACGATCCCTGTTTTACATGAGAAAAGCTTTATGTGAAAATTCTGGTCATTTATCACTTTTCAACAGGTGCAGCCACCATTAAACCTAAAGCTTTGCTGCTTGTGAGCAAATATTTGCATCTGATCTAGAAATGGGGCCCACAGGCTAGAAATGATGCAAAGAAAATAGGAGGAAAGGGGACCAGGAAGGGGGGTGTAGTAGCCCCGATTCACAGAGCCAAGCACCGTCACCCCTGGAGCCTTACTCCAAGTGAACTCTTGATTCCTCAGGATAAAGAAGACTTGAGCATTGTCTAATTTCTTTAAGAAGACACAAGATAAAGATTTGTAGATTACATTGTTACATTAATTATAGGAATGCGAGGTTTCCATAGTGAAAGTAATTCTTAAAATTTGCCAGGTCCTTTAGTTATTTAGCTGGCTCTATTACAGCACTGAGTGCTGAAAACTTGTGTCTTCACTTATGTTCTATTTTTTAAATTTCTTGAAAAGAAAGAGAAGTAGTAGCAACATTGTATTTTTTTTTTAATTTTTTTTTAAATTTATTTATTTTATATTTTTGGCTGCATTGGGTTTTCATTGCTGCGCGCGGGCTTTCTCTAGTTGCAGCGAGCAGGGGCTACTCTTCGTTGTGGTGTGTAGGCTTCTCATTGCAGTGGCTTCTCTTGTTGTGGAGCACGGGCAGTAGGCACGCGGGCTTCAGTAGTTGTGGCACACAGGCTCAGTAGTTGTGGCGCGCAGGCTCAGTAGTTGTGGTGCACGGGCTTAGTTGCTCTGCGACATGTGGGTTCTTCCCGGACCAGGGCTCAAACCCGTGTCCCCTGCATTGGCAGGCGGATTCTTAACCACTGCGCCACCAGGGAAGCCCAACATTGTATTTTTTAAATCCAAGTTGTTACCAGGACCTTTGTAAAGTCCTTGGGAAGTTTTTGAAGTTTAATTAAATTTTGATTGCCTCAGAAAAAGAATACCTTCTTATTTACTATTGCCATTTCTTATGCAGCATAAGAAACAAATCAGTTAATGGTGTTGCCACTAGGGAGTTTTAAATTATTGTTAAATGTTTTTTGCAGTTTGATCATAACTGTAATCCAAGTTACTTATGTTTTAAGAGTACAAAACTGAAAGATAACTTAGTTTTGGATTCAGATTTACCAGGATTCAACTTGTAGCTTTATGATTTTGAGCAAGTTTTTAATCTCTCTGAGCCTTGGTTTCCTCTCTGTGAAATAAGAATAACTTTTCTATCTTATGGGATTGTTGTGAAATTGTATATAAATGTTAAGTTTTTCTGGGACTTCCCTGGTAGTCCAGTGGCTAAGACTCTGCGCTCCCAATGCAGGGGGCCCAGGTTCAATCCCTGGTCAGGGAACTAGATCCCACATGCTGCAACTAAGAGTTTGCATGCCACAGCTAAAAACCCGCATGCCACAACAAAGATCCTGCACTCGGCGACGAAGATCCAGCATGCTGCAACTAAGACCTAATGCAGCCAAATAAATAAATAATAAATAAATAAATAAATAAATAAATAAATAAATAAATAAATAGAACACCCTTATCAGATATATGATTTGCAAAGAGTTTCTTCCATTCTTTAAGTTGTCTATTCACTTTCTTGATAGTGTCTTTCAAGCACAAATTTTTAATTTTGATGGAGTCTTTTTTATCTTTCATTGTGTTTTTAGGTGTCATATCTGAGAGACCATTGCCTAATTCAAAGTCACAAAAACTTCAAGAGTTTTGTAGTTTTAGCTCTTATGTTTAGATCTTCATCCATTTTGAGTCAGCATATGTATGTGATGTGAGGTAGAGATCCAAATTCTTTTGCATGTAGATATCCATTTGTCCCAGTACCATTTGTTGAAGAGATTATTCTTTTTTCCCTGTTGAATAGTCTTGGTACCCTTGTCAAAATTCAGTTGAGCATAATATATGAGTTTATTCATGGACTCTCAATTCTATTTTATTGACTCTATGTCTGTCCTTGTGCCAGGATCACATGGTATTGATTACTGTTGCTTTGTAGTAAGTTTGAAATTGGGAAGTGTGAGTCCTCCAACTCTGTTTTTCCTTCTTCAATATGAAATATATTACTTTCTTAATTTTAACTTTATTGGAGTATAGTTGATTTACAATGTTGTGTTAGTTTCAGGTGTACAGCAAAGCGATTCAGTTATACATATAATATATTCATTCTTCTTTAGATTCTTTTCTCTTATAGGTTATCCCAGAACATTGAGTAGAGTTCCCTGTGCTATACAGTTGGGCCTTGCTGGTTATCTATCCTATATGAAATATATTACTTTTAAAGCAGCAACAGAGGACTGACAGTTGGTGTCTTGACAGAAACAATGGAAACCAGAAAACAGTGGAATGAAGTGTTAGGGGGAAAAATATGCCAACCTAAAAACCTAGGGGAAAAAATTCATCAGAAATAAAGATGAGGGGACTTCCCTGGTGGTCCAGTGGTTAAGAATCCATAGTGCAATGCAGGGGACGCCGGTTCAATCCCTGGTCGGGGAGCTAAGATCCCACGTGCCGCGGGGCAACGAAGCTCACGTGCCATAACTACAGAGCCCACTCTGGAGCCTGCACACCACAACTAGAGAGGAGCCCACACACCACAACAAAGAGCCCACGGGCTGCAACTAAGACCCGATACAGCCAATGAATAAATAAATAAATATTTTTTAAAAATCATGATACTCTTAAAAGTTTTTTAAAAAATAAAAATAAATTTAAAAAGATAAAGATGAAACAAGACATTTTCCAACAAACAGAAACACTGAAAGGGAGTTCCTCAGGCAGAAGAAAATTATTCCAGATAAAAACATGGAGATGCAGGAAAATTCAAGAGCAACATCAAGGGTAAATATTCAGGTAAAATGACAATCGATGTAATATAAAACACTAATAATAATGTCTTGTGGAAATTAGTTGACATTAATTGCACAAAAAGATGGGAGAGGATAAATGGAATAAAAGTACTCAAGACACTTGTATTTACAGGAATAATTAAAAACGCCAATTTATATTAGATGTTAATAAATCAAAGATACATGTTGTGATCCAGGGTAACAACTAAAACAATAATGGTCTCTAGGTTAGCAAAACCACTAAAAGAATAATAAATAATATATAATAAACTTATGAGGGAGAATGGAATAATAAAGTCATCTTTAAGAAGAGTTAAAAATAAAAAGGAGGAAAATAATATGGAACGGGTCAGATAAATACAAAACAATATAATGATAAATTTAAATCCCAATATGTCAGTAATGAATGTAAATTGATGCTTAAATACTCAAAGATAAATATAGACTAGATTTAAAATTTATATACATATACATCAATGAATGTGTAATAGTTCTTTAATATGAGACAGAAATGTTGAAAGTAAAATGATAGAAAAATAAATACCATGTAAATATTAACCAAAAGAAAATTGTTATATAAATATAACAAAATATGCTTTACAATAAAGAGGGACACTTCATAATGATGAAGGAGTTAATCCATCATGAAGAAAACAGTTCTAAATTTTTGTACCTAATATATCTTCAAAATATATGAAGGAAAAATTGACAGATCTAAAAGAAGGCAGTTCCACTATCACAATGGGAATTTTATTTTTTTTAATTAATTTATTTTATTTATTTATTTTTGGCTGTGTTGGGTCTTTGCTGCTGCACTCAGGCTTTCTCTAGTTGGCGGTGAGCAGGGGCTACTCTTCATTACGGTGCACGGGATTCTCATTGCAGTGGCGTCTCTTGTTGAGCACAGGCTCTAGGCACGTGGGCTTCAGTAGTTGTGGCACACGGGCTCAGTAGTTGTGGCTCGCGGGCTCTAGAGCGCAGGCTCAGTTGTTGTGGCATACAAGCTTAGTTGCTCCGTGGCATGTGGGATCTTCCCAGGCCAGGGATTAAACCGTGTCCCCTGCGTTGGCAGGCAGATTCTTAACCACTGCGCCACCACCAGGGAAGTCCCACTGGGAATTTTAAACACACCTCTTGGTAACAAGCAGAGAAATATTCATTAAGGATCTAGATTTGAACAACATAATTAATAGACAAGATGTAATTGACATATATATGGCACTCATCAACTACAGGATATATATTATTTTCAAGTGCACATAGATCATTTACTAGAATAGACCATATTCTGGGTGATAAAGCAAATGTCAACAAATATATAAGGATTGAAGTCATACAGAGTATGTTTTCTGACCACTGGAATTAAGTTAGAAATCAATAACAAAAAGATATTGGAATGATAGGAATCAAGTAATAAACTTCTAAAAACAACCTCATGAGTCAAGAAATTGCAGTTGTAATTATAAAAAAAATTTTAATTGAATGCCAATAAAATCACAACATATCAAAACTTGTGTGATGCAGCTAAGGCCATGTTAGAGGGAAATCTGTGGCTTCAAATGCATATATTAGAACAGAAGAAAGGCTAAAAATCAGTGTTGTAAGCATTCCTCTCAGTTAAAGAACAGCAAACTGAATCAAAGGAAATAATAAAGATCATAAATTAATTTAACAGAAAACAAATATACAATAGAAAAAAAATCAACCAAGTAAAAGTTGTTTCTTTGAAAAGACTAATAAAATTCATAACCTCTGCTGATCAAGAAAAAAGACCCAAATGACCCATAAGGAGAACAAAAAAGAGGACATCAGTACAGAGCTTACATACATTAAAAATAAGAATAATAAAGTTCATAAAAGCAGAAAGTAAAATGGTAGTCACCAGGGATGAGAAGGAGGGGGGAAAGGGGAAATTGTTGTTTAATGGGTATAGATTTCAGATTTGCAAGATGAAAAAGTTTTGCAGATGTTTCACAACAATGTGAATATACTTAACACTACTCAACTATACACTTAAACATGGTTAAGATGGCAAATTTTATGTTATGTTTTTTACTATAATAAAAAAATCAATAATAAAAGAGTATTATGACAACTTTGTGTTAAGAATCTCTGAAATTTAAATGAAAATGGACAAATTCCTTGAAAAATACTAATTACCAAAATTGACACAGAAGAAACAGGAAATCTGAATTCTCCTACATCTAAGTAATAAATTAAAGTCATAGTTTAAAATCTTCCCTCAAAGAAAAACTCTAGGGGTAGGAGATTAACAGGTACAAACTACTATTATAAAATAAGCAAGATACAAGCATATAGTATACAGCACAGGGAATATAGCCAAATTTTATAATAACTTTAAATGGAGTATAATCTATAAAAATATTGAATTACTATGTTGTATACCTGAAACTAATGTAACATTATAGATATTATGTTATTAATGTTATAACATCAACTATACTTTAATTTTTTAAATAATTAATTAATTTTTTAAAAATTTTAAAACTCTAGGCCTAGGTGGTTTCACTGATGAATTGTTTATAATATCTAAGGAAGAAATAAAACAGTCTTACACAAATTTGTCCAGAGAATAGAAAAAGAGGAATACTTCCAAGTCCTTCACTGAGACCAGCATAACACTAACACCAAATCATGACAAAGACATTACAAAAAAGAAAATTACAAGTTAATTTACTATATGAATATAGATACAAATATTCTAAATAAAATATTAGCTAAATGAATCTGACAATATATAAGTAGGAAAAATTTCAGCCAAGTTAGACTTGTTAAAAAATGCAAGGTTGAAAATCAGTGCGATTCAACACGTTAACAGAATGAAAGTGAAAAGTCATATTTTTATCTTAATAGATACAGAAAAGACATTTGCTGTAATTCAGCACCCATTCTTCCTTATCTAATAGTATTTTCAAAACTACAGCAAACATCATACTTAATAATGAAATATTTAAAACTTTTCCCTAAGATTGGAAATCAAGATACCTCCTGTGATTTCTCCAACATTTTATTGGCAGTCTTAGCCAATATGATAAGGCAAGAAAAAGAGATAGATGTAAGGATTGGAAAGGAAGAAATAAAACTGTCACTATTTACAAACAACATAGTAGTGTATGTAAAAACTCCAAAAGACTCCACAAATCAGCTCTTAAAATGAATAAGTAAATTTAGCAACATCAATTTTCTTTCTATATGCCAACAATAAAAAATTAAAAATGAAATTTTTAAAAAGATACCATTTACAAAAGCATCAAATACTGAGGAATAAATCTAAAAGAATATGTGCAAGATTTCTACACAGAGAACTATAAAGCATTATTGAGAGAAATTAAAGATGACCGAAATAAATGAATATACCAGGTTGATAGGTTATAAGACTCAATATTATAAAGATGTTAATTCTCTCCAAATTGACCTATGGATTCACTACAGTTTCAATCAGATCCCAGTAGGGGTGTGTGTGTGTGTGTAAAACTTGACAAGCTGATTGTAAAATTTACATGGAAATTTAAAAGACCGAAAATAACAAGACAATCTTGAAGAATGATAAAGTGGAGGAATTACCGGACTCGATATTAAGACTTTTTATAAAGGTACAGTAATTAAGATTGTGAGGTATTGATACAAGGATGGACAAATAACTTAATAGAACAGAATATGGTCCTAAAACGACCATGCATTTATGAACACTTGATTCATACAAAGGTAGCACTGTATAGTAGTGGGTATAAGGATGGTCTTTTCAATAAGTGGTGCTGCATCAACTGAATATCTATAAAGAAAGAATGAATCTTGATTCCTACTTCACACCATACTCAAAAATGAATTTGAAGTGGAGCATAGACCTAAATATGAATGGTAGAACAATGAAGCTTCTGAAAGATAAAATAGAATATCTTCAAAACCTTGGGATAGGCAGTTTCTTAAACAGGACTCAAAAGAGCACTAACCATAAAACAAAAGATAGATAAGTTGGTCCACACTAAAATTAAGAAATTCTGTTCATCACAATACACTATTTTAGAAGAAAACCTATAATACTTACAGCAAAGTAATAAGTAATACTTATATATTACTTACATAATGTCATAAGTATTACTTATGACAAAGGACTCACACTCAGAATAAAGAAGGAAAAGACTGACAACCTGATAGAAAAATGAGCAAAAGAAATACACGTTTCAGGATGAGCAAGATGTACAAATAGCCTAAAAACATATTAAAACGTGCTCAAAAAAAAAAAAAAAAAAAAGTGCTCATCGTTTTTAGTCATCAGGGGATGTAAGTTAAAACCACAATGAAATACCATTATATACCCACCAGAAGTGCAAAAATTTAAAAGTCAGAAAATATCAAGAATTAGTGTAGATATAGAACAACTGGAATTCTTATCCACTGGCGGGGGTAAAAATTGGTACAGCCACTTTGGAAAACTGCCAGTATCTGCCAAAACTGCCAGTATATGCATACCCTAAGACCCAGCAATTTCACCCCTAGTTTACCTAAGAGAATTGCATACACATGTACAAAAAAGAAACACAAAAATATTCCTAACAGCAATATTCATAATAGCTCCAAAATGGAAACAAAGCAAACGTCCATCAATAGAAGATTGGATAAATAAATTGTGGGGTAGTCGTACAATGGAATATCATGCAGCAGTGAAAATGAACAAACTACTGCTATATTCAATGACATGGATGAATGTCACAACATAATATTGTCTGAAAGAATCCAGACACAAAAGAAGATATACTCTGTTTCTATTTATGTAAACTTGAAAAAAGACAAAACTAAACCATGGCCTGAAAAGTCTGGACTGTGGTTTCCTTTGGAGAGAAGAGAGGGCCTAGTGACTGGGATCAATAGAGGTCCTTGTGGGGTGCTTGTAGGGTTCTAGTTCTTGATCCAGTGATTTCATGGGTGTGTTCTCTTTGTAAAAATTCACTGAGCTGTATACGTATACTTTGTGCACATCTGTATATAGGTTATACCTCAAGAGTTTACTTTAATAACATTACGTAGCCAATAACAAAAATAATAATAATCAGTTAATCAGTAAATAGGATGTTTCCAGGTGTTGAAAAATATGCTGTGCTTTCTTGGCAAAGCCAGCATCATGCCTTTCTCTGAAATTCAGCTGCTTGTGTGTTCCTCTCTTGATATTATATTTTTCTCAAGTAAACTGGTTAATAGCTGGGTAGATTACTGAGTAAATTCTGACCCATTATTTATTACCAAAGATTTGGTGTCAGCTGAGCAGTGCACTAACACAAAAAGTTAGGTCATTTCCACTTCTGGCAGCTTTAGTTCTTCCTGCAGAGCAGGAAGCCTCTTCTTTTGCTGGGTTTCTTTTGTTTGTTTGGTTTGGTTTTTAAATCTTTAACCCTGGGACTTCCCTGATGGCACAGTAGATAAGACTCTGAGCTCCCAATTCAGGGGGCCAGGGTTCGATCCCTGGTCAGGGAACTAGATCCCACATGCATGCTGCAACTAAGTTCACATGCCACAACTAAGGAGCCCACATGCCACAACTAAGGAGCTTGAGAGCCACAACTAAGGAGCCTTGGGGCCACAACTAAGGAGCCTGCCTGCTGCAACTAAGACCCTGTGCAACCAAATTTTTAAAAAAAATCTTTAACCCTTTAGCCCTGTTGGACTATGCAGATTCCTCTGAGGGTTGAGACTCAGCTGTCAGAGATCAAGATCCCGTCTTTTACTTGGGACTCCTCTAAGAGGTCTGCTTATACGGATGGTAAGCATCTTTGAATTCATCCCAGTTTTTTAAATGCAGAAGTTTTTAATATAGGAAAGTTAAACAAGAAAATAGAAATGGTCCTACTACTCATACTAGTGCATGAAATGCTTTCATTTAATAATTGTCTATACTCCTTATAACAGCCTTCCTCTCCTCCCTGCCCATCATATCATTTGAACAATAAGAACAAAGTAAAATAAAAAGTTAAAAAAAAAAAAGAACAAAGTTACAGAACTTATAATACCTGATTTCAAGATTTAAAAAGCTGTAGTAATCAAGACAGTGTTATATTAGTGTAAAGATAGACAAACGAATTGCTGGAATAATGCCTAGAAAAAGACCATACACATCGATCAATGGATTTTCAACCAAAGTGCCAAGGCAATTCTATTGGGAAAGGATAATCTTTTAAACAAATGATGCTGGAACAATTGAATATCCGTAGGCAAAAGCTGAACTTCAACCTTTATTTCCCACCATATACAAAAATGTGTTTGAAGTGGATCATCTAAATGTAAGAGCTAAAAATATAGAACATGAACACATAGGAGAAAATCTTAATGACCTTGGATTTGGCAAAGATTTTTTTATTCAGACACAAAAAGCACAGACTATAAAAGGAAAAAATCAATAAATTGGATTTTATCAAAATTCAAAACTTTTTGCTTTTCAAAGGGCATTGTTATAAAAATAAAAAGGCAAGCCACAGACCAGGAGAAAATATTTGCAAAACATATATCTGACAAAGGACTTGTTTCTAGAATTTTTTTTTTTTAAAACTCTTACAAGTCAATAATAGGAAGACAACTAAATTTTTTTAGTGGGCAAAAGATTTGAACAAAAGGCTTCACAAAAGAAGATATACAGTTGGCTAATAAGCACAGGAAAAGAAGCCAAATATCAGAGAAATGCAAACTAAAACCACAATGAGATACTACTACACTCCTACTAGAATGACTGAAATGTAAAAACTTGACCATCTAAATGCCGACGAGGATGCCAAGGAACTGGAGGAGGGGTACATTCACTGCTGGTGGGGTACAACCATTTTTGAAAAGTAAACATACACCTATCCAGTGATTCCACTCCTAAGTACCTACCGGAGAGAAAGGAAGGCACATGTCCACACTCAGACTTGTACGCAGATGTTCATAGCAGCTTTATTTGTAAAAGCCAATAAATTACCATATGATTCCACTTAAATCAAATTCTAGAAAGATGCAAACTAATCTGTGGTCTACTTGGAGATAGGAGCAGAGTTGGAGAAGTGCAAGAATTATCAGAGACACCAGGAAACTTTTGAAGGTGATGGAGGTGTTCACTATCTTGATTCAGGTGATGGCTTCAGGGGTGCATACATATGTCCAAACTTGTCAAACTGTACACCTTAAATATGTGCATTTTGTTGTATGTCACATATACTCCAATAAGGCTGTAAAAACAAACAGTTGTTCAGAAAAGGAAGGACCAGAGTAAGCATGGCTCAGCTCTGAATAGCACAAATAGTCAAATAATGTAGACACAATCTTTTAAATCTTTTTTTTAAATTAATTAATTAATTTATTTATTTATTTGGCTGTGTCGGGTCTTCGTTGCTGCCTGCGGGCTTCCTCTAGTTGCGGCGAGCAGGGGCTACTCTTCGTTGCAGTGCAAGGGCTTCTCATTGCGGTGGCTTCTCTTGTTGTGGAGCACGGGCTCTAGGCGCGTGGGCTTCAGTAGTTGTGGCACGTGGGCTCAGTAGTTGTGGCTTGCCGGCTCTAGAGCACAGGCTCAGTAGTTGTGGTGCACGGGCTTAGTTGCTCCGCAGCATGTGGGATCTTCCTGGACCAGGGCTCAAACCCGTGTCCCCTGCATTGGCAGGCAGATTCTTAACCACTGTGCCACCAGGGAAGGAAGCCCTAAATCTGTTTTTAAATTGAAGTATAGTTGATTTACAATGTTGTGTTAGTTTCTGGTATGATTCAGATATATATATAGATATATAGGTATGTATCTATATATATACTTTTTTATATTCTTTTCCATTATAGTTTATTATAAGATATTGAATATAGTTCCCTGTGCTATACAATAGGACCTTGTTGTTAACACTGAATTTTTTAATCAAAATATAGTTATATTGGGGCAATGGAAAATACGTGTGGATGTGGTAGAGGGGAGGGGGAAAATCCTCATTTTCCATAGTAGGAGTGCGGTAGATAAAGTCTAAGACTGAAACAATTAGGAAGGATCAACAAAGGCATATTATTTAGGGACATGGATCAGCTCAAAGTGGCTGTCTGAGAAAGGAGGACTGGAGATTACTGGTCTTAACATGTGTAGAATTAACCATGTAAATGAACTTGGATATAAATAAAAACTTTTTAATGCATTATCAGAGCTTCAAAGTCACATCTGTCAGTCTGCTCAGCTGATGAAGGGGCTCTGTGCCCACCCTACCCCCACTATCGGGCTCAGCCCAGAACAGGTGCTCAAACAGGAGGTTTGAGAGTTCTCCACGTGACCGTGTGTCCCCAGACAGAAGCCTTCAAATGTATAAGTGGAGTCTTTTTCTCTTAAGAAAAAGACAGGCAGCTTTTGCTTGAAGAGCTCCAGTGGTTATCTCTTGGGGATCCAAGCACTGGAATTTACATGTTTAAAGTGTGCTTACACTGAGGGATGCCTGTATTCTTTTCATGATAAGAGCCCAAAATGGAGATATTTGAGAAAATGTGATGCTTTGAAGTAGTCCGTGTTCTTTCCTTCAAGCCGTGTGGGGAGTATAGGCCTGACAACCTATTAAGTCTGTTTTTCTTGTTCCTTTTCTAGGCGGTCACTTCTTTCATCGGAACTCTCTGTCCCCTCGGAGCCTGGTGTATGAAAGTGAATTCTCCACAATCGAACCTTCTTTGGACATGTATGATGAGAACAAAACCTGATTTTTAAAAATGGGCTGTCACCTCTTTTGTGATTTGATTTATGATCACCTTTCTTATTTTGTATTCTTCTGTCAGTGTCCATTTTGGAAGAATGGCAGTGCTTTTCAAGCACAGGTTGGGGCTCAGGGTTAAATTGCCAAGTTCCCCCAAGGTGAGGCTTTGAGGACAACGTTATTGCCCAGGTAGCCTCATGGCACTGAAAACCTACCCAAAGCTGGCCACTGAACATGGGCCCCAGCAAGCCTGGCTGTTTCCAGAGAAGAGGCGGGGCCCAGGGGTTAATGTTGCATTGCCAACGTGTCTCTGAATAATCACATGCTATTCTGTGTCGGGGTGCCGCTGGGGGTTTTTAAATACCTTTTGTGCTCCCCACTTATAATGCATACTAAAGCCTGCAGGCACTGCTTCTTACTGATGCAGGGCACAAGTTGCTGCTCCTTGGCCCACTCTGTATTTTCCTGTCTCTTACTTTACTTCCTGTCAAAGGACTTCTTTCTAAGGGTTCTCAAGAGAAAGCCTTGCCTTTTGTCCCTCCTCTGAGGCTGACCCAGCGCACTGCGGTGGAGCTGCGGGCTGTGCAGTATAGGCAGTTGTCTGTGTTGTTGCCAACGTCCCTCATAGAGCATGACATAAGGTGACGAGTGCTTATGTGACCACTAAAACACTGGAGGCCCTGTCCCTGAGGCCAGTGGACTTGTCTTCTTGGCAACTGCTGATGTGTATGGGGAGATAGTGCCCAGGAGGCCAGCTGGGCATGGTGATCCCCAGGTGACGGCCAGTGGTTGTCAAAATCAGAAGGTTCTGAGTGCTTTCTTGAGAAAACCAAACCACCTCCTTGCTGTTAGATACCATATAAGCACCCGTCTTCAGTCTTCACCCATCCAGCCCAGTCCCCTCCCACCAGCCTCAGCTTCAGCATGAAGCAGGCACAGGAGCTTACAGGAAAGCCTTGGTAGCCAGCGTGGCAGACATGAGGGACACACATGCTCTTCCCACATGCCTGGGATGACATCAAGTTAACATCGCAAGAAACATGTATCTTAAGAGTAATGCCAACACAGAACCACAGTGAGCAAATTTATAAAACAAATTACGCATCCTTTTTGCTTAAGGACACACCGTAGTTCAGCCTGTTTCTCCCATCGATATAAGCTACGGAGAGATGTGAATGTAAATCCTCAGATCCTTGTATGAGAGTGGAAACTTCAGTTCCATATGCCTAGAGTTAGGTCCAGCAGCAAGCCATGCAGAGTTGCCCTGTGATTTGTATTGACTCTGTAGGACAGAGTTTGAAGTGAACACTTGCCATTTTTCGTGTGCAGCTGGCTTCTCCTCTTGTGATGTGTCGCTAAGATGCCTCAGACACAGTTGTGCCTGGAACAAAACCCCTCAGAGAACCAGGGAGTGACGTCACCTCCGAGTGACCAGCAGCATGTTATTATCATTTGAGGCTGGAACAGTGCAGAGTTTTGAGGTTGTAGCAGCTTTTTCTTTTTACCTTTAACCAAGGGCTTTTGTTTGGTTTTCCTTTGTACTATAGTCTTTGTACTGTAAAAATATTTTTGATAAACAGTTCCAAGAGAGCACTATTCAGAAAGACAGGTTTGCCCCACTGGCTTTACAGTGAGACAATATGTCTCAAGGAGATTAGAACTCGGTCTGCCAGAGGTTCCAGACACTCACCTGCGTTTATATTTGGTTTGGCTCACCTGACAGAGAAAATGGCTCAGTTCTGACTATGTCGTCCCTACCATGACCTTGTTTTCCTGAACCAGAACTCAGATCCGAATGGAGTGTTTTCTTCTGATTAGTACAATCTTACAAAAGTATATACAGGGGCTTCCCTGGTGGCGCAGTGGTTAAGAATGCACCCGCCAATGCAGGGGACACGGGTTCGAGCCCTGGGCTGAGAAGATCCCACATGCCACAGAGCAACTAAGCCCGTGCGCCACCACTACTGAGCCCACGCACCTAGAGCCCGCGAGCCACAACTACTGAGCCTGCATGCCACAACTACTGAAGCCCACGTGCTTAGAGCCCGTGCTCCACAACAAGAGAAGCCACTGCAATGAGAAGCCTGCGCACTGCAATGAAGAGTAGCCCCCACTCGCCGCAACTAGAGAAAGCCCGCGCGCAGCAACGAAGACCCAAGGCAGCCATAAATAAATAAATAAATAAATAAATAAATAAATAAATAAATAAAACAAATACTACATTTCATATATATTAAAAAAAAAAAGCATATACATTAAATTTCACTCCAGACATTACTGAAAAGAAATGAAATTACTTGAGATGAAATTAAATATTCAGGTGCCTAAAAGTCCACCTATTAATATAATATTTGAATTTCTGGTAAACCTAGGCACACATTCACTGTCAAATAACCAAGGAGGCATATCCGACAGGCGAATTCTCTCAGCATAGTGCTTCAGATCCCAGCTCAACACCCTTTTCCTAAAAATTGGGGCCACTTTCCTGCTCAGCTAGAGAATGTCCTGCCTTTGTCAGGAGAGGCAGTAACTTCTCCAGGGAGGTCATATACTCCAGGAATAGCGAGGGTAGCATTTTTCATCCCAAACAACAGAGCTTCACTGGCTGCTGTGCCGAGGGGAAAGCCTCGGCCCAGCCACCCTCGGGACCCTGGCAGGGGGTGGGACCCCAGGGCTGCTTGCCCTGTGAGCTTTGTGAGAATGCACTTCTCACCATGGGCAGTCCTGCCCGTGAGAAGCTTGCGGTGCGGGGGGCCGAGTGCCTTGGCCATGTGGCAAAGTTGGGGTGTGGAGAGGCGCTTCTGCCCTGTAGGAGTATCTCAGTTGTTGTAAGTCTTCCGGCTGCAGTGATCATTAGCCAGGAATAATATGATAACCTCTGATTGTTTTTTGTGGGCTTTGGGGGGAAGGGGGCGGGGAGTACTATTTGAAGAGTGGAAGGGGCAGAGGAGTGAGCTTCTTACACCATAAACCCTCTGTCCCTCCAGTGGACTGCTCTGAGCTGGGCCTGGGTCCAGCCTCTTTCTCCTGGCAAGGCCTCCACCCTGTCTCCAGGCCGAGCTGGGTACAGAACCAGCAGGCACCACAGGACGAGGGTGGAGCAATGTCCGGAGCAGCCAGAACCGTCAGCTGATCTGCGAGGAATTCGGTTGTGACAGTTAAAATGCAAACGCTTACAATTTGGTGATTTTTAACTTCCTAAGGGAAGAACTGCCCCTAGCCCTCCTTTCCTGTTATTTTCGGGAGAGCAGAGAGGCGCCTGGCCAGATAACAGCCAAGCTGCCCGCAGTACAAGGGTTGGGCTTGGTGGTGTGAGCGGGCAGCATGTCTGTCGAGGGCTGCCTGCCTCTACCCCCTTGGGGGAAGACAAGTTCCATCACCAGGTGGTTAATACCACCTGGCAAAGTCTGGTGAGTCCCACTTTTGAAGAAAGGCTCCATCTCCTGGTCCCTCCTCAGGCCTGGCTCAGAGGAACATCATGAAGCACTTCCCTGAACACCGGTTTGAACTGATGCATGCAACAGCCTAGCTTCCAAAAGATGCGGCCGCAAAGGGTTTAAGCAAAATAGGATTACTAAATTTGACTAACTTGATATTTCCTGTGGATTTCATAAGCTCTTCTATTTTTATTACCCCTCACATCCAGTTCTTTCCTTGATCTACATGTTAAATGAAACTGGTTTTAATTGAAGAAAAATCAAAATGTTATCTTGCTTGCTGTTCACCTTTATTATCTAGGTAGTGGTTCTGCTGTAGGAAAACAAGGAGATGGTGTTAATGTCAGGTCACCTTGACAATGGTTGCTGCTCATAAATGTCGTGAAACAAAAGCACTATTTCCAGGAAGCAGCATTTAGAAGGAAAAAGGTAGTAAGTTCTCACTATGTACCAAACACACATACAGGGAGTTAAGGTGGATCCAGTGATCATTAAAATTTTGGCTGTTATGGGAACTGGCACATTAACAACCAACTAGGATATGAGCCCAAATGAAATGATGGTGAATGGTGAAGAGGGGGTTTCAGGGCCTAGATGGAAGGGGGCGGTGCAGCACAGGGACCCCACCAACAGGACCTGTGGTTACCGAGGATGATACACCCCAGTGAAGACAGGCCAAGAAAAGCTGAGACCAGCAAGGCCGTGGGTTTCACCTCCTGGGCAGGGACGGCTTTGCTGTGGGGAGGGCCCAAACCTCTGTTTTGGAAAGAGAGGGAGATGGGGTCAGGGTGAGCCGGGTAGGCCCTGCAATGCCTGAGTGCTGGGGTCTGACAGTGGGAAAGGAGGGAGCCATGAGATTGAAGAGGAAGCCCAGGCGCCGGTCTTGGTGACCCAGTGGTTGTTGGTGGGACACAGGGAGAGAGAGCCCTTGTGGGGACACTTTAGATCTGGGGGCTGGCAGGACCTCTAGGGGAGGCACGGAGATGTAACCTTGGATCTCAGGCAGTGGTTTGGTGAGGCAAGGGTGGTCAGTGTGTGGCCCCTCTGTGCCTTAGAATCCTGGGAAGCTGTGTTTTAAATGTACACGTCACCTAGACCTACCAAAGTAGTCTCCATGTAATCCAGTCCCACAGGTGCCCCAAATCTCTCCCTCTCCCCCCTCCCACACACACTCACTGGAGTTAGAATCTCCCAGAGTGGGTGTCCAGCCAGGCCTGCGGTTCCTAAGCTAAGTTCAGATGATGATGGAAACCAGAATGGGGTGAAAACTGCCCAGTGATTTGAGAACCAGGCTTGGGATAAAGCCCTGGGGACACTGATAAATATAAGGACAGAAGGGGCTATAGACAGCAACTGATTTAGAAAAACCACTGAGTGTAACTTCCCTATTCAAGAAAAGTGGTGTTCACCTCACTGCCATGCCAGGAGAAGCCTCACTCACGCCCAGAGATGGGGTTTGGAGTTATTAAACTCAGCATTCACTCCCAACTCAACATATGGGAGTTGACACCCACAGCTTAAAATAAGTGTCTCTTCCCTGTTAAAGGCAGTTGTTACAAGTGGGATGCATCTAGTGTTGCCTTTTCTTTTGGCTTTGTTGGTAAATCATTCCAAAGTCCATTTGGAAAAGGATGAAATGAAATGTCGAGTATACAGGTTCATTTGACATCCGTAGATGGTTAAGATCCTTTCAGCAGGACTGGAAAATGCCTTAAAGATTTTGTTTCATAACATCAGAGAAAATTCAGAAAGAAGGATACAGAGGTAAGGTGCCTGTGTTTCCTTCATGGAATTGTGCTTTTTTTTTTTACTGTCCTGCAAAGCAGCAGGAAGAGCAAAGCATGCCAGTTCCCACAACCAGGGAGAAGGGTTTCTCCCACAGGGGCCGTGTCCCCAACTGGCCAGCTTCTATCACTCCTCTGGAAGTCAAGTCAGGAGGTTTGCCCTCTTTCTTAGGGGTGCCCTGAAAGATCCCAAAAGACTGAGCCTTGAAGAAGAGAGTCCAGTGGGTCCTCACCAGACATGGGGTAAAAGCAGTCACCTGTGTTCTCCAGAGCTGCGTCCCACCAGCCTTCAGTGACCACGGAGGGGAGGCGATGCCGCCGGTCTCGACTGCTAAAAGGACACGTCTGCCCAAGACTTGGTTCTAATGGTCTCACGAGGCCCTGGGGTGGGCCCCAGTCTGTAACCTGGGATTTACCTGGGGTTTTGCCTCGCAGTTCCACCATAGCTCAAGCCACTTTTTTCTTCACTCTGACTTGGGGAAGGGGGAAGATAATTTATGACAAACAAAAAACAAAGAAACGTTGAACTTCATACAAACTTGAGAATTAAAGTTTCAGAAGGATTCAGTGCAGTTGGAGTCACTCAGACCTGTCCCAGGCTTTCCTGGTCCCGCCCACTGACTCTTCCACATGCACATACACAAAAAGACGGAGGTTTGAGGTGACACAGACCCAGCCTGGCAGCCTGAAAGGAGTGACTTTCTCAGAAACAACAGGCCTGGGGAAGCATTGCTGGTGGCTCAGAGGCAGCTGCCAGAGCATGCATGCCCAAGCCAAGGGTGGCGTCCAGCTCAGCTGTAAGCACCTTTACAAACCACACACATTCCTCTTCTGTGGAAAAGCCAAGAGCTGGAGGATGTCATTAGCACCTTTTTCTCAGCTGCAGTGGGCCCTTGATCCCCTGGGACACAGCTTCTAGGGTCCCCCCCTCGTTTAATGCTGGGCTGAAACAGCTCATTTGTCACCAGCCCACTTGGGCAGGCATGTGTGTAAGGAAGGGGCATGCCGGTCATCTGGCAAGTCTGACTGGCCTTCATCAGCTCCTTACCCCTCAGCGGATTATCACCCTCTCTCTCCAGCTCTCTTTACAGCTATTAGTTACAGATGAATGTTCTGAGCTATTTTTTACAAATTTAACCCAACACAAAGTGAACTCTAATTTGCTCTTAGAATTATCCTTCATCCATAATTTGGTCCAAGGATATTTACACTATGTGATATTAAAGGAGTTTTCTAGTGACCGGGTGGTACTGAGCCAAGATGTTTGTGGAATACAAAAGATGTGGGGTAGGTAGACTATCACACCTCAGGCCATTTCTTTCCCAGGTGAGTAAGCTGTTCCTAAGCAGAAAGGCTAACTGCCTACTGCTTACTGCCACTGCATCCCACGTGGACCAGGTCAGTAGGTGCGGCCAGTGCCAGAGTCCCAGCTCCTTTGCTGGGTGCCCAGCCTGAGATGACACGTGCCATCCTAGAGAGGAGTGGAGAGGGCACTATGTCTGTTCATCCCCTAGCAGCCCAGGCCTGTCTTGCTGACCCAGCTGGATGAGGGGCACCCTCGGACCATGCTTGGGGCCAGAATCTGGTGTCTTAAGCTGAGAATGCAAAGCAGGGTCTACTTCTGAGCAGCAAGGCTCTGGCTAAGGAAACTTGACCAGTGTGATTACAGAAACAGGAAAAGACTCCAAGCTAGGACATGCTATTTGGAATATGGGGAACACCATCACCTAATAGAACAATCTTGTTCCTGTACAAGAGAAGGAGTTGGTCCAAGTCCTAGGCCACATATGTCACAATTGTTTTTTTACCTTCAGTAGCTTTTATACTCATATCAAAGTTACTGCTTTCATATTTAGGTCACTCAAAGAGTTCCTCTTACTCTGGGTTCCTGCTAACTATGCACAACCTCTCAGAGCGTGGGTTACAAAACTATTTTTCTAACTGTAGCAAAGGTAATTTGGGGTGGGGGAGGCTTGGGATATACCTAAATGTAGCTAATGACATTGTCCACATTGAGGGATGAAAGGGAAACTGCACTTAAATTTAATTCACCATTGGATAGCTTGTGCCATAAAGAACACACATCAAATATCCAAGAAGCAAAATTGATCATTAGCTTAATTTGGGGGTTCACTATAGGGGGGTTACTTTGTCTAGAACACAGGCACCTGCAAGTAGAATGTGAGCTGACTTCTTGGCAATCAGATCTTAGCCCTTTGAAATGTATGGTTGATGTAAGTATAATTAAGTAGTAAAATTGTATGGTATATACCTATATTCCAATAGTGTATACCTGTATGTGTGGGATTTGCTAATATAACCATTTCAATAAAAACCTATTGAAAAAGATGCATTGGCCACATGGAGTACTGTTGGTGGTAACCTGTATCAGTGAGGACTCTTGGTTGCAAATGTCAGAAACCCCAACCCAAACTGGCTTAAGCCAAAGAGAAGTATAGTGTCTCACAAAAGCTTAAATGCCATGGGTATGCTTACGTCACTTATAGCATGGTTTGGCCCTCAAACACTGACTCCAGGACACATTTGCTAGCCTTGCTTCCTCCAAGTAAAATGCATTCTCAGGCTCAGAGAGGTCGTAGCCCCATCAGCACAAGAGCTGGTTTACTTCCCCAGGGGACCAGAATGGCATCTCCTTGACCCTGATTGGCTTGGTTGGAAGCACATGGACATCACCGAACCACTATGGTCACAGAGGTAGAATGTGCCATTAGCTAAGGCCAACATGGGCTCTACTTCTGCAGCCCAGGAGTGCATTCAGCTTCACCTGAAAGATAGGAGCTGAGAGTTGTAAGGTGTGGTTGCCACAGCAAAATCATGATGCTGCACAGGAAGAAAAGGATGTTGGGGCAAAAACAGCAAATGTCCAATACATGTAGAATAGAGTTGGAACCTTAAAGGTCTGGACATTAATATTACCTCTGCCACTTATTAGTATGAAATTGGCAAATCACTTCACCTGTCTGGATTTCAGTTTTATCTCTTTAATATGGATATTAAAACATCTACCTCGTAGGGTAAATGAGTGGGGATTGGATTTAAAATAATGAAAGTAGCCTTAATATCATATATCCAATAACAGTCTAGTGTCTAGAATATATAAATAACTCTTACAGCTCAACAATCAAAAAGACAACCGGGGTTTCCTTGGTGGCGCAGTGGTCAAGAAACTGCCTGCCAATGCAGGGGACACGGGTTCGAGCCCTGGTCCAGGAAGATCCCACATGCGGTGGAGCAACTAAGCCCGTGCGCCACAACTACTGAGCCTGTGCTCTAGAGCCCGTGAGCCACAACTACTGAGCCCACGTGCCACAACTACTGAAGCCCGCTCGCCCAGAGCCCGTGCTCCGCAACAAGAGAAGCCACCGCAATGAGAAGCCCGCGCACTGCAGCGGAGTAGCCCCCACTCAACGCAATGAGAGATAAGCCCACGCAGCAACAAAGACCCAACCAGCCAACAATAAATAAATTTATAAAAAAACAAACAAACAAAAAAACACCTTAAGCCTCCAGGGATGATTCTAAAGTGCCCCCTTCCCTCTGGCCTCCTGCCGGATTCTGGCGGCCTCAGGCCAGATCCTGCATCCCAATTAGCCCTGGATATTCTGGATTCATGCCTATTGCCCCAGACGGCATTAACTGCTCCCTCTTTCACTCAAAAGGGTCAATGTTTGGACTGGGAGGCGGTCGACCCCTACAGGCCAGCACTGGGAGAGCGGAGATCCACATCCCCAGCCTCCCTTTGCTGCCCGCCCCATGCCCGTTCAGAAGACCCTGCTGGCCCCAGGGCAGGCCCTGCCCCCGACCCCAAGACCACTCAGCCTCAGTGACCCCATCTATCAAGTGAGGGACTGCACTGCTTTCTGAGGACCCTGCCAGCCTTAGGGCTTCCTGACAACCTGTCCTGGGCTCCCGGAGGTTCTCTTCGTCTTAGGCCCAAGTGCCAAAATTGAGTTACCACGATCAACTAACCCTTTTCCAGACACCCTTTCCAATGTTAACACGCACTGGCTTGCCCTGAACAATCAGCCAAAACTGTATCTCCAAATGCTGTTTCTCTACATTTTCCCCGCAAACCCTGGATGGGTTTTTACAAAAGGTCAGAAGCCCTGCTATCTGTGGACCGTGGACTCAACCATTCCGGCCAGAGGCCCGTGGCCCCGGCACCTGGCCGCTCCTCCTAGATGAGGCTGCAGCGCAGGGGCCTGCAGCGAGAAGGGCGAAAGGGAAGCGGACACGGCCGGGCTAAGCCGGCCCGTGGCCCGAGAACTGGGCGGGAGGGCGGGGCCGGGTGGGGAGAGCGGAGCGCCCAGCGAGCCCGAAGGGCCCGCTGGTCCCGGCGGCCGCCAGGGGGCGCCGCCCGCTCGCCTCGCCCCGCCCCGTCCGCTCGGCTCCGCGCGGCGACTGCGGCGGCGCTTCCGCCTGGCCGGCCACGGCCCGGTGTGAACGGCGCCGCGATGTGGCTGGGCCCGGAGGAGGTGCTGGTGGCCAACGCGCTGTGGGTGACGGAGCGGGCCAACCCCTTCTTCGTGCTGCAGCGGCGCCGGGGCCACGGCAAGGGCGGCGGCCTCACGGGTGAGAGGCGCGCGGCGGCCGGGCCTGTGGGCGCCGCAGCGGGGCGGGCGAGGAGGGGGCGCCGGGCGGCGGGGCCCAGGACGAGCGGCCCAGGACAGGCCCAGCCTCGGCGCGTCACTGCGGCCGCGCACGTCAGCGCGTGCGGCGGGGGCCTGGGGGCGCGAGGCCGGCACTGAGTTGGGGGGTGGGAGGTAGGAACGCGAACCGCGGGTGGGAGGCAGGGACGGGGTGGGGTGGTGCGAGGTGAGGACGGGGCCAGGGACTCGAGGAAGACAGATGCGCTTGCGTTAGGAGGCGGGTGGGGAGACTTCGGTCAACCAGGGCGGCCAAGAGAAGGCTGGAGGCCGCCTCTGCCCGGACTCGCTGCCCGTGAGCTTCCCGGTGCTTAGCGGAGGCGTGTGCAGCTTCCTGGAAGGGGATTTCACAGCTGAAAGTCCGCGAGATCTTCCGGTCCCCTGCTTCTGCTTTAGTTTCTCCAAGTGCCTCTGAGGAGGGGTCAAGTGACACAAGCATTCGTTTTCTTTTGCCTCCTTCATTCCCAACTCACCAAAGAATTGCCTTTTCAGCAAGATCAGAGTTCCTTCCAGCTGCTGCTGGCCTCAGTCCCCATCCCTCCAGCTTCTCCTCACCCACCTTTCCTGCTTCTTGGTGCGTTGGAGCTGCAGACCGAGGCTTAGCCGAATCGCCAGTATATGTGTTCCGGTGAACCAGCCAAGGTGCCTCTTTGCCCGTCTGGGTACTACACAGGACTAGACCAGACAGGCACCTCCTGGAGTGTGTGGCATTTGGGATCCAGGGGATGCCTACTGGGCATTCCCTCTATGGGTGTTGTCCAAGGTCCCTCATGCTCCAGGACCTGCCCCAGGCACTCCCAAGCAGACCTGGGTCAGTCTTAGGGCCAGACCAGTGCCTGCGCTCCTTGGGTGGCCCATTGTTGCCATTTAGGACCTCAGGCCCAATGTTGACAGGTCTTCCAGTTATCAAGAGAATTTTCTGTGAAATGTCTTAATTTTCAACATTAGCAGCTAATGCAGTCCTACCAGATGCAGATAGAAGCTTCCCATAGGAGAGCTCTTCCGTCAGTCTTTCCTGGGCCACACCTCCAGATGTGGAAGAGACTGTACCATTCCCAAGAAACCTGTTCCCTTCGGTGCCTTGAGCTCCCTCCCAGAGGCCTCTAGAATCACAGGAGCCAGTGCTGGACCTGCCTCCTGGACTAGGCTGTTCAGTGGAGGTTAGACAGCAGCCCCTCTGGAGAGACTGACCGGTGGTCAACCTTGAAGCCCATGTAGAAAAGCAATGCTTGGGCGACCAGTATCTTTGGTTGCAGCAGCATACCGTTGTGTCAGATTTCAGTGCTTGTTCTGTGCTCT
This sequence comes from Balaenoptera borealis, assembly GCF_965194805.1. NCBI lineage: Eukaryota > Metazoa > Chordata > Mammalia > Artiodactyla > Balaenopteridae > Balaenoptera > Balaenoptera borealis. Next base: position 167,180,604 of record NC_138867.1, read on the forward strand.
GTTTCTCCACAGATCATCTCAGCAGGTGGGTGGGTCCCTCTGTGCTCTGCTTTCCTGTACAGAGAAGGCCCTTTCTACCACACTCATCTCTCCATGTCCCCCAAGGCAGAGCTCCCCAGGTCCCCCCTGGTAACCACACCTTGAACTCTCTGCTCCAGCTAGGTTTGGTGAGTCCTGGCATGGCCTCTGGCATGGCCTCCCCTGTGCCATCATGGACATCGTGGCTTCCTGACCGCTGTCTCCCTGGGGGAGGAACAGTTAGTGATGTGGTTTTACTCAAGCTGTCTTTTAAAAACAGATACCAACCTAGATTCTTCATTGAAGAGTGTGATGAGATGGCCTGCCCATTAAAAAGTTTTCAAGTCTTGCAATATGGATATGCCAACAATATAGGAATTAAAATAAAATTTCTGAGACCAGAAGAGAAACCTCAACACAAACAGTAAAAAGCAGTTTATTCCAAACACTGATAAGGCTTGAATATGCCACTTTAACTGCAATTTAGAGAGGCATTTTAGAACATTTCAGTAAAACAAGGGAGAGATTACAGACTCCTGACTTGGATGTATGTGAAGAGTACCTTCTTTTGTAACTGGTTATTTTATTTATTAGCGACTGGAGGGGGGAAAAATCAAATTAAAAATGGAATATGAAACAGAAGTGTTAAAATCGAGCAATAAAATCAATAGAAATTATTCTGATATCAACAGGAAAATGGTAACAAAATATTTTCAGATCATACCAAAAGTAGCACTTCATGAAAAGGAAAAAATAAGTTTCAAATAGGAACAATGGACAGGCTTTTATGTAGCTGGGTAATTCAATTAATGAAGAAGAATGAATCGAATAGTGGTAAAAGGTAGACATTTCCTCTAATTTATTGGGGAAATAGTGACATTGCCAAATGTCAATGACATTGTGATGAGAAGGAAAACTTGAAATGCCCTAAAATGCTTCAGTTCAGAGATGGAAAAAAAAAACAAAACGGGATCGGTGTTTTCCTAAATTGGACAATTCTAAAAATTTGCATGTTCTTTTTATTCATGACTTTTGAGGCTACATTATCTTCCTGTCGTTGATGTGGAAAATGATGTTACAAAATCATCGTCTTATGAAAAAGGCATCAGAGTACACAGCCAAAAAGGCCGCACATGTCAGACAAACATGTCTTAAGAGATGTGTCTGGCAGTTAATGAAACATATTATTTTTCTGGATTTTGTGATATTTGTAGTATTGTTGTTTTGTTTTTAATTGTCATTGTTGTACTTTCTCATTCTGAAGAAATACTTGTTTTCAAACCTGATTTTGTATTTTTCTTGAAGAGGGCCTCCCAGATCATCTAAGCTTTGGGCCCCGTAAAACATGAATCTGCCCCTGCCTGCAAGTGTTTCTGAGTCAGGAGGACAAGCAGAAGCTTCCAGGAAGAAGTGGGAGGGGATTTTTTGATAGGGATCAGACACTGGCTGAAGGCCTTTGAGGAAAAAGAAGTAATTTAGTGGACCAGGGTAATGTAAGTTGTTTCACCCTCTGGGCTGGGGCTTTGGGGGCAGTGCCACCCTCCTGGCTGCCTCCAGCCAGGCCCAGCTCTCAGCGCAGCCCTCCCTCCCCCTCCCCTCTCTCTGCCCTGTTGCCAGGTCTTCTCGTGGGCACCCTGGATGTGGTGCTGGACTCGAGCGCCCGGGTGGCCCCTTACCGCATCCTGCACCAGACCCAGGACTCGCAGGTCTACTGGACAGTGGCGTGCGGTAGGTGCCCTGGATCACGAGGGGTGCTGGGCAGGGCCTGCCCCAGAGAGGAGGGGACGCAGCCTGCATTCCTGCATTGGACGTGGCCCACTGAGAACCCGACGCTGCCCCTTGTTCAGACAGCACAGCCCAGGCCAGCATCCAGCTTAGGAAGGCAGCTCAGCTGCGCACAGATGCAGGGCGAGCGGACGTGGGCCCCACGAAGCCCTGCGTGCCTCTCTGAGGACTTGGCCTTGGGCAGTGTCCATGTTCTCCTGCTAACCTTTTCTCGAGGTGGATGCAGCCGATCATTATCCATGGACTACATATTTTTTAATTCACCTACTCACTAAAAGTGATCTGTAAACCCCAAAATCAATACCTGTGGTACTTTTGGGGTCATCTGTGGACATCTGTGGAAATGTGTGTCTGCAGAGCAATGAAAAATTTGAGTCACCAGACACACAGGTTCCCAGCTGAGGTGGAACAAGGCATCCTTCTGCCTTCTTGTTTCAGCTCTCAAACCATAAACACGTCTCCTTTTAGAAGTCTAAGCACCATGCTTTTCACATTTTGTGTTATCTGTTGGTGACTTTGCTGTTTAAAACGGCCCCAGGTATAGTGCTGAAGTGCTGTGTGGTGTTTTTAAGCGCGGGAAGCTGTGATGTGCCTCATGGAGAAATACGAGTTAGATGAGCTTCCTTCAGGCATGAGTTACAGTGCTTCTGGCTGTGAGTTCAATGCTAGGGTATTAAAAATATATATTAAATGAGGTGTCTTTAAGCAGAAAGACATATAAGGCAAAGTAGTGTATTGATCAGTTGGTGAAAATGTTGTGACCAGAGGCTCGCACGAACTTAGCCCTGTAGCTCCCCTGGGAGCAGTACTGGCAAATTCAGTGTTCCAGGAGACTTTGTAGAACATAACCACTGTGAATAACGAGAATCGCCGGTAGCTGTCCTCCTCGGAGGACACACCCACCCTCCCAGGAGTCCAGGAGGAAGTCCCCTTTCAGCTGGACCAGCCTGGCTGAGGTCCCTGGGATAAAACAGCAGTAATAGCTGGCACTCAGACAGCACTTCCTGCATGCCAGACATGTGAACCTCCCAACAACTCCAGAAGGTGGAACTTTGATTTTCCCCATTTTGAAAATGAGGAAACTGTGGCCCAGAGGGGTTAAGTAACCTGCCCAAAGTCACACAGAACCACAGATCAGACCCAGAGCACCTGTTCGTGTCCACTGTGCTGAAAATCTCTCTGTGCTAGAAGCCACAGTGTCACTGTCCCCCAGGATAATGGTTTTCCTTGGAGACCTGAGAAGAGGTGTTGGGAGTGTTCACAGCTGGACTCCAGCTTGGGGGGCTGGGGGAGAGGTTAAGGGGTGAAGGCACCAGGGTGCCCAGAGTGGGGCACTCGCAGGAGAGAGGCTTCCTGTGTGGTAGGGCCCAGGGCAGTTGGTGTGTGCCTGGGCTAATATGAGACGCTTCACTCTAAAATGGGCCCTTGAGATGTTCATCTTTGTCTCAAGGTGTTCCTTCTCAGGAAGCAGGTGGAGAGGGGCAGTGGCAGTGAGAGCAGCCTCTCTGTGGGGAGAGAGGAGTGTGGCTACTCTGGGGGGCCTTGTGGGAACCCCATTGGTGGCATCAGGGCCTGCTGCTGGGGAGGGACCCAGCTGCACCGTGGAGTCCCTGCCCTGGTCAGGCCCCTGTGCTCATCTGCTCATGCCTCTCTGTTTTTACCCACCACCTCTCTTCAGCTCTCCAAAAGCAGACACCTACTGACACCTGCCACTGAATCTCCACTCCTTAGACTGCCATTAAAGGACTTTTCAGGGTCTGCCTGCCTTCATTTCTGTCTTCCTCCCCCCACCAACTCACACCTGGCCTTCGGCCAGACAAGACATTTGCAGGGCCTGAAGTTCTTAACCATACCTGTCCTGGCTGGTGTACCTACAGCGTCGCCCCATGTCCACTTTACCTCCTCCTGCTCTGTTGAGTACCTACGCAGATGGCACATCCTATGGAAAACCTTCCCAGATTCCCCAGACTCATGTACCTACCCTTCTCCCTCCTCTAGACTTGCCATGTCTCCACCTGCACTTTTGCACTGAAGGCTCGCTGGCTCTCCCACTAGGCCAGCAATTCCCTGAGGGTGTGGGCAGGTTCTGCAGCTGGGCAGCGTGGATCAGCGTTATGGTGTGGTCACTTCCCAGCTCGGTGACCTTGGGCAACGTACTCAGCCTCTCTGTGCCTCAGCTTCATCCTATAAAATGAAAATAACTGTACCTGTGTCCAGGGTGCTCTAAGAATCAACTAAGATAATCCATAAAAAGTTCTGGAAAACAGAAATAGCACTTAATAATTTAATTAGCTATTATATTTTTTATTCCCAGTACCTAGCATAGAGATGACATAGTTTCAGTGTTTACTTAGTGCTAAATGAAGATTGAGTTGCTTTTAACTAATAATTCTTTTAAGTGAATATATGTAAATATTTATAATTAAAATGCAGACAGATCCACACAGGCATTGTGGACAAAATTCCTCTGTTTTAGGCTGCCAGGAACATGTGTGTAAGAGGGTTGCATCACATGCAAATCCAACTTCCAAATTCAAATGTGGGTTCTTGGCAAAAAGAGCAAGAAAGAAAGAACTCCCTTCACCTAACAACTAGACCTTGGCCTCTGTGCACTAGGGAAAGGAGGCCATAATAGATACACAAAGAAAAATGAAAACAAAAATAATTTATGGATGATTTAGGAACTTCCAGAGGTAATTTCTATTTATAGTTATCTATTGTTATGATTATCACTGTTGGTTGTATGATTCTGGGTTTAATCATTTTCACATGGGCATCCTCCCACAGACCCATGGGAGAGGGTCTTTCTGTGGAATTGCTTGTTAGGGTGGTGAGCCTCTTGGGTAAATGTAAAGAAACAAATCGACCCTAACCAAGTCAGGCTGGACTGTGACATGTGACAGAGCAATGAGCAGATGCCTGGGCCAGAGGAGATGACAGGGACCAGCTCAGCCTGGCCAGGGCGGGGTCAGAGCTGAGTCTTCAGCTGTTGGAAAAGTTGTAGCCAGGCAGTGAAGGATGGGGTGACCAGGGATCGGGTGCCCAGCAAAAAATGTCTGTGGTCCACAGTCATGCCGGACTCATGTCTTCGCTAACGCTCCCTCCATGCCGAGTGTGTGGGCCTTCCGTGGTCACAGAAGCAGCTGGGCTTCTGGGTGCTTGCAGCCCACAGACTGTCCCACCCCAGGATGCTGAAAAGGAAGCAGAGCCTTCACTCCTTTTCTTGTTCTTGTGTTAATTCATTCAGAGAAGAGTTCTTAAGTGCAAAAACCCCATGCCAGACACATGAAAAACCCCAAAAAGTGGGGTGCCAGAGGGGCAGCGGAAGCCAGGCCCGGCGGGGACTTCCCTCATCCCTTCAATTCTCCTCCTGGGGCCCCTTTTCCCAATTCCCTGATGGAGGCAGAGAAAACAGCTGCCTCACTCTTTGGGAGTGGCGATGGGCTGCCTCTCTGAGTTCTCCCGTTTCCACTGGGCCTACAGTGCCCACAAGGACCCCTCCCTGAGGAGGACAGGGACCCCCTCCCAGGTGGGGCAGACACTGGGGGCCAGCCAGACACTGAAAGGGTCAGACAGGGGTTCCTGGAAGAGACGGGATCCAGGTTGGGTTGTGAACTGGGATGAGGAGGAGGAGGCAAAGACCTGGGTGGGGCATCTGGCTTCAGAGAGAGGGATGGGCACCTCTGGCCCAGCAGGAGACCAGCCAGCCAGGGGCCTGGAGTCCTCCAGGAAGCTCCAGCTGCCATCTGTGGATGCCTAAATTCCCAGGAGAGCCACAGTCACCTATACCAAGTCTGACTGTGTCTGGCTAATCACCTGTACGTGGAAGACCACATTAAGTCCTTTTATCTCGAAGAAAAGTAAGTAAGCAAACCTGCAAATGTATAGACTATTTCTGGTAGGACACAGAGGAAACTAGCAGTCACTCTTAACTCTGGGCATTAGAGGGAAATTGAGGCTTTATTTTCCTCATGACTCTGTAATTCTATCTGAATTTTTTTATTTTGTGTTTTTATCAGGACCATTTATGACTTCTGTCATATACATAAAGAAGGAAAGAGTAAGCAGCTCAAAGATTGTAGTCACTTTGGTATAGCAAATTAGGTCACCCATTTTAATCTCTCTTGAGTTTATGTTTAAGGCCTGGTGATTTTATGATTTTCCTTTTCTTTATGCCACCAAACCTCCCTAGGTTCTTCCCGCAAAGAGATCACAAAACACTGGGAATGGCTGGAAAATAACTTACTCCAGACACTGTCCATCTTTGACAATGAGGAAGATATCACCACCTTCGTCAAGGGCAAGATACACGTAAGATTCACTTTCCACTACTGGTTCTCAGTCCCTTTTCTGGGCTACCAGCATTCACCTTTGTCATCTTCTATAACTTTCAGACAACACCATGTAGTTCTTTCCCCCATTAAACAGAGATGGAAACGAAGGGTCTGATCTTCTTCTTTTAGTGTTGAAAGGGGCAGTTGAACTCATCGTATGCAGGCCCCATCTACTGGCCAGCCACCAGAGTTTAAGCTTAGCTGAGAGTTTCCATTCCCTGCAAAGGGCCTCAGCAAATATGCAGATACACAACTCTGATAGCCAGTTCTTGGCCAACAGAGGAAGAAGTTGGAAATGACAGGATAATTTAAAGTATATTTCTATTATAAAACTAACCTTACTTCAGAATGCACAGACACTTTGACCCAGCAATTCCATTCCTTGGAATTTACCCTACAGTGTATTCATATGTCCAGAATGATGTATGTATCAGGATGATCTCTGCAACACTGTCAGCAAAAAGGCTGGAAACAATGCCTCCCAGTCCCAAGGTAAGAGGGGAAGCAGCTGTTCTTTCCTCTGCAAATTGAGAGTGCTCATACTTGCTAACATAGCATTTATTGAGTATTTTCTTTACAGTACTGGGCTGAGCACTTTATATTCAGGAGACTTGGTCAGTCATATGTGGTATTCTTAGTGGAATATTTTACAGCTAGCAAAATAATTATGAGGATTGTAGCAATGTGTGAAAGCTTAGCACAGTGATGTTTAGATTGTTTCCTCTTTAGGGAATAATTACATAATGAGCATTTATCTGAGTGTGTGTGTGTGTGTGTGTGTGTGTGTGTGTGTGTGTGTCTTTTTCTTTCTGTTGGATTATTGCCTTGGGTTAGATTCCTCAGAGGGCAGTTACCGGGTCAAAGTTTCATGATGCAAACTTACGTTGGGCAAGCCCTTGTGACTTCATTATGCCAGAACCTCCTAGACCTGGGCAGATGACACCAAGAGTTCCTCAGCAGTTCTCTGTGTACCTTGGGGTTCAGGGTGGGACCTGTGTTGCCTTTCTAGTTCCAGGAAAATAGACAAAGAGAGCAGAGGCAAGTCTTCACTCTCCTAATGAGCCAGCTGGGCAATAATAATAATAACAGCAACATTATGGAATGTTTCCATTATGCCAGGCCCAAACAAACTAACCAACAAAACAGAATAAAGTTCTAGATGAGTCAAAGGAAAAAATGGAAATTAGAAAATATTGAGGGAATCCCCAGGCCATCCAGTGGTTAGGACTTGGCACTTTCACTGCTGGGGCCCAGGTTCAATCCCTGGTCAGGGAACTAAGATCCTGTAAGATGCGAGGCCACAAAAAAAAAAAAACAAAAACTGAGAGCTGGACAATTATGGAAATACCACTGTTTATCAGAATTTGTGAGATGTAGCAAAAGCAGCGCACAGAAGGAAATTTAAAGCCTTACATTTTATGTTTTATAATGTGAGGAAAAGAAGAAAGGGTGGAAACTAATGAGCCAGGTGTCCAATTCAGTAAGTTAGAACGCCAGAGAAACCAGGAAATTAGAAAGAAGGAAATATAGTTATCACAAAAAAATTACTATTCGCTGAAGGCTCAGATTATAGTTAGCAGTTTTTTAGCAATAAAGTATTTTTTAATTAAGATAGGTACCTTATTTTTTTAGACATAATGCTATTGCGTATTTAATATACTACAGCATAGTGTAGACGTAACTTCTATATGCACTGGGAAACCAAAAAATTTGTGCCTTGCTTTAATGCGATATTTGCTTTATTGCTATGGTTCAGAACCAAACCTGCAGTATCTTCAGGGTATGCCTGTAACAAAGGGAAGAAGTTAATTCCTTAGAAAATAAAGGAATGATACAGAAAAGCAACAGATGTAAAAAACATCTGTCCAAAAACAGATGTAAAATATAAACAAACCTGTGGCAAAAGTGATCCAGGACAAAAGAGAGAAACCTCAAATAAGTGATGTTGGGAATGAAATATGAGAGCATCTATTTAAAAATCAAGGTTAGGGGCTTCCCTGGTGGCGCAGTGGTTAAGAATCCGCCTGCCAGTGCAGGGGACACGGGTTCAAGCCCTGGTCCAGAATGATCCCACGTGCTGCGGAGCAGCTAAGCCTGTGCGCCACAACTACTGAGCCTGTGCTCTAGAGCACGTGAGCCACAACTACTGAGCCCGCGTGGCACAATACTGAAGCCCGTGCGCCTAGAGCCCGTGCTCTGCAACAAGAGAAGCCACCGCAATGAGAAGCCCGCGCACCGCAACAAAAAGAGTAGCCCCCGCTCATCACAACTAGAGAAAGCCCACGTGCAGCAACGAAGACCCAATGCAGCCAAAACTAAGTAAAATAAATAAATTTTTTAAATAAAAATAAAAATAAATAAATAAAAGCAGGGTTAAGAAAAAAGAGAGTAAGGGGACTTCCCTGGTGGTCCAGTGGTTAAGACTTCACCTTCCAATGCAGGGGGTGTGGGTTTGACCCCTGGTCCAGGAGCTAAGATCCCACATGCCTCGTGGCCACAAAACCAAAACATAAAACAGAAGCAATATTGTAACAAATTCAATAAAGACTTTAAAAGTGGTCCACATCAAAAAAATCTTAAAAAAAAAGAGAGAAAGAGAATGCCATAAACAGCTTTAAGCCCATAAATTGTAAGAAGTGAGACAAGATGGACACTCTTAAAATAATATGTTTTAGTTTCCAGTTGCTATTGTAACAAGTTACCATAAACTTAGTGGCTTAAAACAACACAAGTTCCTTTTCTTACAGTTCTGGAGGTCAGAAGTCTGAAATGAATCTCACAGGCTAAAATCAAGGAATTGGCAGGGCTGACTCGTGGAGGCTCTAAGGGGAGAATCTGTTCCTTGCCTTTTGCAGCTTTCAGGAGCCTCGTATTCCGTGATTCTTGGCCCTTAACCTTTCTCTTGAATGCCAGCAGCATGACCTCTTCAGTCAACCAGTCAGTCTCTCTCAACCCTTCTGGGGATTGGGATGTAAACATCTTTGGGGGGGCTATTATTTGGTCTACCACATAATAGAACTTAAACTGAGGCTCACAAAGAAATAGGAAACTTGAATATGCCTAAAACCATTACAGGAATTGAATCAGTAATTTAAAATCTGCCCAGTGATTTTTACAGTCCAGTTGTATCAGCCAACAAACAAAATCCCAGTCCTGTGAGCCAGGCCGTTCATTCCCATTGGTGAGGACCATTACTCCTGAGTAGAGGCCAGCAGACAATGCAGAGGAAAATGCAAAGCAGAGTGTCAGCCCCTCTGCTCCCTGCTTGGGGGTCTCCCAGGTGCAGCTGAAGGAGTGGGGAGAGGGGGCTGCCAGCTGAGACCCAGGAAGGTGGCCTGAGGGACAGGGTGCCGTGATGGCCCACAGGCTGTCTGGGGCCCACCTTTCCACTGGTGGGACCCCTTCCCCAACCTCCCAGTAGGTGCATTTGAGGGCAGCAGAAGACAAGGGCAGGGCCTTAGTAACGAGAAGGGTGTTTTGCCAGAGCCTCTTTCCCAGACATAGAGCTAGTTCCTGCAGTAGTGTTCTGGGGAGGCACCAGAGGCAGCTTGAGAGAGAGAAGAGGTTGGAGTTGCAGCTACAGTGGTACTGGCTATACTGAGATGGAGGTACACCTTACCTTTGGGTCCTCACCCCAACTCCTGGCTGTTGTCCCTGCTCATGGATACAGGAATTCGAGGCTGCCAGGAGGCTCAGCAGAAGCAGCAGTCTGGGCCGCAACACTTGCCCTGAATTACTTTAGCTTATCAAGTCATCATCCCCCTGGAAGATCTGCATGTACATTTTGAGCCAAATGCGCTAAGAACCTGTTTTACCCCAGGAGGTTTGGGGTTGGCTTTGTGGCCCAGGGTGATGTCTCTGGGCACGCTGAGCCCAGTGAAGATGCTGGCGGGATACAGCATAGATATGCCCTGAGCTGGGTGGGACCTGTGGCTGGTCTCTGGACCCTGAGCTGGGTAGGTCCTGAGCTGGGTGGGTCCTGCAGCTGGTCTGTGGGCCTTGAGCGGGGGCAAGAGGCAGGAGCCCCCTGGCGTGTGTGGGGGGGAGTATCAAGTACAGAACATCCCCCAAGACGTTGTCACAAGAAATGCACATCACAGAACAGTGCCACAGCAAGATCCCATTTGGGCAAAGAAAGAGGGGAAAGAGCAGATTGCATGTATTTGCTTAAAGGTGCATCAGTGCCAGCCTGTCTGGGAGGAAACAAAGTGGCTACAACAGCAGAGGAGATGGAGACTCCCTTCTTATTGAACACACTTTTCTACTACTTGCATTTTTTTACCGTGTTTATGTATTATATTTTTCAGATATTTACATTAAAATAACTAAAATGTAAATTTAAAAGTTCCCTTCTCTGATCCAGTAGAGATAATAGCTCAGAGAGTTAGGGGAACTTGCCCAGCATCTGTCTGGCCAGAGCAGACGACAGGCCTACCTGCTTGTGGCCCTTGGGCCAGCGTCCAAGAGTCCTGGGTCCCACCACTTGAGTTCCCTGCGGGAACCAGTCCCCTTGTCCTCCTACAGGGCATCATCGCAGAAGAGAACAAGAACCTGCAGCCCCAGGGAGATGAGGACCCTGGGAAGTTCAAGGAGGCCGAGCTGAAAATGCGGAAGCAGTTTGGGATGCCCGAGGGAGAGAAGCTGGTCAACTACTACTCCTGCAGCTACTGGAAGGGCCGCGTGCCGCGGCAGGGCTGGCTCTACCTGACCGTCAACCACCTGTGCTTCTACTCCTTCCTGCTGGGCAAGGAGGGTGAGTGCAGGCAGCAGGAGCGCCCCCTGTGTCCCCCCTAGCCCCAGTCCCCCAGCTGGCCCCGTCATCCTCAGGGCATCCTCCTCTGCCCTCGCCCTCGCCCTCGCCCTCGCCCTCGCCCTCGCCCTCGCCTCTAGAAAGTGTACCGCCTCCCCAGACTGTCAGAGTTCCTGAGGGCTATCCCTCCTCAGCCCCCGGATATTCTGTCCCCACACACCCACCAGAGGGTCTCCCCAGAACCTAGTGGCCCACGACCAGAACTCCAGACTTGAACCAGGCATCACCGGGCTCTTGGGGGCTCCTGTCATGTATACATCAACCAGCACAGTTCTTCACATAGTGACTTTCTGCACAGGGCCTCCCCTCTTTCAAGTAGAGTGCCAGGGCACGGATCGTCCCTGAGCGGCTCCAGGTTACATGGTGCCTTGGACGTGTGCCCCTGCAGCCACCTGCTGCAGGTCCCTCCCCACAGGAAGCCCTGGCCTCAGGACAAAAGGCAGACTCCCAGCCAGTGCACTCTGCTGCCATGTCGCCCCCAGAAAGAGCCCCCAGGGCTTTAGCTGCTCTCAGTGTGGCCTTTCCTGGGCCCAGCAAGGCCGGCTCCCAGCCATGCACACACACCTGTCACGACCTCCGCTGCCTTTCTCCCACCTTTGCATCTCCTCGTCAGGCAGGGGCCAGTGTCCTCTCTGTGCTGGTCACACCATGTCGTGACTTGTTCCCACATCAGTGCGCTCCCACTAGGTGGGGCTTCTCAAGTCCAGGGTCTCAGCTAGCTCACCTGTTTGTTCATTCATCTCATCCTTTAGCCGTTTGGTGGGCAAACCCAGGAGATTCTCGGGGCTGGGCACTGGGTTGGCCCAGGACGGCCCAGTCCCTCCTCGTGGAGCTGGTGTCCCAGCATAGCTAGGCTCAGGCACGGGGGCTGGGGGGTGGGGAACGGGCGGGCAATAAATGCTGCCCACTCCCCCAGGTGGGTTCTAGGCCCAGGCAGGAGTCAGGAGCCTGCCTGCCCAGCCCTCCAGCTGGTTTGACCTGATGGTGTGTCTGTCCCCTCTGGTGTCCAGTGAGCCTGGTGGTGCAGTGGGTGGACGTCACACGGCTGGAGAAGAACGCCACGCTGCTCTTCCCTGAGAGCATCCGTGTGGACACCCGGGACCAGGAGCTCTTCTTCTCCATGTTCCTCAACATCAGCGAGACCTTCAAGCTCATGGAGCAGCTGGCCAACCTGGCCATGCGGCAGCTACTGGACAGCGAGGGCTTCCTGGAAGACAAAGCACTGCCCAGGCCCCCCCGGCCGCACAGGAACATCTCGGCTCTGAAGCGGTGCGTTGCGCCTCCCCCACCCCCAGCAGGGACCTGCCCTCCTCACCCTTCACAGGCTCCCTGCGTGGAAAGGGGGCCATGTAAAGGGGTGGTTTTCGATAGTGGGGAGGGCACCAGGAGATTCACGGAGGCGTCATCCTGAAAAACCTACCGCTGACACTGACGTGGAGGGAGTTCTTCATGCGTTACTTCTCGAAGCCCTGGGGTGGGGAGGCTCTCGCAGGCTCCTTGGTCTCAGACAGGAAGCTGAGGCACAGGGAGGTAGAGCAGCTTGCCCCAGGCCCCAGTGCCTTAGCCCGAAGTGAGCAGTGGAGCCCAGGACAGGCACCCCACCACGTCAGCCAGGGCATCCCCACAGGCCCCTTCGGGAAAGCTTCAGAATCCCAGCTCAGGGTACACCACCTCCATCCCGCCATGATTGACAGCTCTTCTCAGGACCCCTGGGCCCTGACCCCAGGCCCCAGGAGACAGCCCTGCACAGGTCTGAGGTCTCTGCCACCCTGTCTGTGGGAATTGGTAGACAGAGGAATGATTCACTGGGGCTGGCCCCTCCGGAGCACTCCGTTCTCACTCTTCCATTGCAGCTTCAGGGGAAACCTGTAAGCCAGCCAGGAGCTCAGAGATTCCCTGAGCCCCTGGGTCCCACAGCCAGATTCACACCTGTGTGCTCAGAGACTGTGGCCTAGGCCCAGACTCTTGGGTGCATCTTCAGGACCAGAACGCTGTCCAAGGATGTTACTTTCCTGATACGAGTGACACGGTGGCTTTCAGAACCTTCCAGAAAGAAAATGAGCAGGGCCGGACTTGATAGTCTCTGGCATTGTCCATCGAGGTGTGCCTGCCAGGCCGAGCTCAGGCTGCTAGCGGCCCCCATGGGGCTGGGAAGAGAGAGATGTTTACGAGGACAGGGCCACCGCAGGGGCGAGGAACTGGCTACTGGGCCCCTGCCTCACACAGCCATCGGACTGGCGAGTGTGCATTTCCGTTGAGCAACAGCACCCTGTGTTTTTTTCTTTTGGCTGCACCACGCGGCATGTGGAATCTTAGTTCCCCTACCAGGGATCGAACCCATGCCCCCTGCAGTGGAAGCACAGTCTTAACCACTGGACTGCTGGGGAAATCCCAGCACCCTGTGTTTTAGTCTTGACTCCACACCTGCCTGTCGGGAGGCCATGTCTGAGTTTCTAGGTGGGGCTGGTCTTCCTAGTGAGAAGCGGCGGGGCGGGTGCAGGCACTCTCTGGGCACTACCCACCCTCAGTACCGAGCGTGCTGTTTGTTGACCACTCCTCTGCTGGTCATACAGATGTCCACATTTTACTACTTGACCATTCACTGTGCATGTGTTATTGAACTCTGAGATCCCTGGGCACAACTTGCTCACAGGAGGACCCCCACGAGCCTGAATCCAATGTGGAAACCGAGGGCATGAGGCCACCTTGTGAGTGTGCTAGCCCCAACTCTTGTCCGCTTTTCTATCTCCCCCACCTCGGTTTCACCAGAGACCTGGACGCTCGAGCCAAGAACGAGTGCTACCGTGCCACGTTCCGGCTGCCCGGGGACGAGCGCCTGGACGGCCACACAGGCTGCACCCTGTGGACCCCATTCAACAAGCTGCACATCCCTGGCCAGATGTTTATCTCCAGCAACTACATCTGCTTTGCCAGCAAGGAAGAGGATGCTTGCCACCTCATCATACCCCTGCGGGAGGTGAGCCCTGGGTCCTCGCCAGTGCTGCCCTCTCTTACCAGGGCACGTGGCCAGGTCCCCAGCCCGGGAAGCCCCTCAGGATTTAGTGATGTGAGTGCAGAGGGCACATGGTGGTTCATGTGCTCCCTGAGCACCTGTCGTGTACCAGGCCCTGGCGGGAGTGGGGTGCACTGGATGCCCCCTCAGGGATCAACCTCACCTGGTGGGGAGATGCGGTGGGCCTTGGCCTGCCAGCAGAGCTCACAGTGGGACATAAGGAAACCTCAACAAGGACCCACACCTCCCTGGTCAGAGCCCAGTGGCCTCCTGCAGGTGAGTGTCCCCTAGTCCTGCCTCCTTGGGCCTTGCAGTTAGACTTTGGCAAAGCCCTGCTTTGGCTGGGCGTGGAGGACTCTGATCCCACCCCAGCCCCATGTTACTCTCAGAGGCCACCTCACTGTTCCTCTCCTGACACCTGCCTTGGCTGTGGCTCAGGCTCTAGGAGAGTCATCGGAAATCAGCTCTTACCTTTCAGGAGTGGGGTCAACTATCACCTGTCAAGGGTGGGGTCAGCTCTCACCTGTCAGAGTTATTTTTTCTCCAGTTTCTTGGGCTTCCACGGTGACTCTGGTAGAAACAAGGCCATTTGTCCTGTGCTGTTGTGAAGGTGTAGACAGTGAGGGAGAGCCCCCCACCCCTCCAAGGCCTCCTTTTCCTCATGGCCCAACAGGGCATACTGGCTGTTTAATTGAGGTTTAAGTGAGGTTCTTAAGCTATAAGCTAAAACACAGTATTTTGATTCTATTTAAAATGTAAAGCAGTGGGACCTCCCTGGCCTTTGTGCAAAGCCCTGAAGTTGCACGTATAGTTGCGAATAGGTGTGAGGTAGTGTGCTGCCTCAGTTTCCCCAAGGGAAGTCAGAGACAAAGGACTTAAAGGAGCCACAGCTCCAGGCTGAGGGGCTCAGAGGTGGCCCCTGACCCCACGCTCTCTTTTGGCACTAGGTCTGTGGATTTGTCGTGGGTGCTGTACTGACCTGACCCTGAGACCTGGGGGCTGGCTACAGGGTCATCTTAGGCCCAGCTCCATTTCTCCTGATGGGTCCTGACATTCCTGATGGCAGAGAGCTCTGGCTGAGCCAGGAAGCTCTTGGGATGGGGCTCTGCAGCTGGTCCTGATGGAGGCCCCTGCCCAACACTGACCTCAGTATCCTAACCAGGGGGCTTCACAGGGGCTCCTCACTCATGCCAGCCACACTCATGTGTCCACTGGGCTCTTGAATTTGTGCTCCCAAATCTCATCCTCGCCTCTGGAAGTGACACCCCTTCCATCCATTTGCTGAGGTGGAACGCGGGAGCCATCCTTGATTCTGACCTGGCCTCATTCCCACGTCCTGACCGTGGCATGTCCTGTCAGCTTGCTCTCCGGAGCATGTCCCTTCCTCTCTACAGCCACCATCTAAGACAAGCTGTCTGCTTGGGTCACCTCAGCAGTACCTTGTCTGCACCTAAGGCTTGAGGACCTATCCTTTAGATCCCATCCTTCCACAGCAGCCAACATAATTTAAACATCTGCTCACCCTGGGTAGAATCCTCCGGTGTCTTCTGTGATTAGAAGAATCTCCAGTTGCCTGCTGTGACCTGTAAGACCTTCAGTCCACCCACCCCTAGTCAGACCTTGGCCCACACACAGACATGCAGGCACACACACTTACACACTGAAATACACACACACACACACACTCTCTCTCTCTCTCTCTCTCTCTCTCTCTCTCTCTGCCCACCCCTTCTCACTCTGCCCCAGCTTCTCCGGTCTTTCTTTGTCCATCACGCCAGTCTGGCCCCCTCCTCGGGGTGGTTGCTGGCCTCTCCCCTAGCTCTTCGTCTGGCTGCACCAGGTCTCAGCTCAGTTACTACCTCCCTAGAGGTGCCTTCAACAGGAAGCAGCCCAGCGGCCTCCCAGCTTGCCCTGTGGCCCCCACCAGCCCTGGTGACCGTGTTCATTAGCCTGCATGTCCATTGTTTGTACCCACCCCGGGCTGCGGGCCCTGCAGAGGTGCCCCCTCAAAGCCCATCCTGTGCCCTGCACACTTGTACTGCTCTGTTCACACACCTCGCAGTCAGAACTGGGCCCAGGACGCACATCAGGAAGTGCCGAGGGAATGAGTGCTCAGGAGGGCTTGCTCACTGTGCTGTAGGGCAGGGACATGACTGTCCATCTTGGGGAAGCTGATCGGGGCCAGCAGCTGGGCTCAGGCTTTACCTTCTGTGTCACCATCCTGATGACGGTCCTGCAAGGCTGATATGCTCACACCCATCAACAGCTGAAAAAACGAGGTTCAGACATGCCCGTAACTCACACAGCAGCAAGCGGCAGAGTCAGAATGTGAATCGGCCAGGCCTGGAAAGCCCCTCGTCCACTCCCTGCCCCATGCCTGAGAGAAGACGACCTAAGCCCACTATGCTCTCAGCTTCACAAAACCATCTGGCTTTACATCCCAAGATACTGACCTCCAAATGGTGTTTTTGTCTTCTCAGGTGACCATTGTCGAAAAAGCTGATAGCTCCAGTGTCCTGCCCAGCCCTCTGTCCATTAGCACCAAGAGCAAAATGACCTTCCTGTTTGCCAACCTGAAAGACCGCGATTTCTTGGTTCAGAGGATCTCTGACTTCCTCCAGAAAATGCCATCCAAGCCACCAGGCAACAGCAGAGCGGGGAGGAAAGCCAGCATTGTGGACTCAGCCCCAGAGGTGAGAGGGCCCTTCAGAGCAGTGGGGTGGGAGTCAGGGCCGGGAGAAGAGCCCAGGCAGCCCTGTGGTGCCTGCCTTGGGCCTTGGGTGGGGAGGGTCCTCGCTTGGTGCAGGGTAGAAAACCTAACCCAGCCCCAGTCTCAGGTGTCCTGGCCACACACGCGATGCCTAGGGTCACAGCCCTCTCTGTACCCCGAGACGTGCCCCAGTCCTCCTGAACGTCACCCCTGCCTGCCTCAAGTCCCATTCCACATAAGAAGCCTTCTCTGCCTGGACCAGCCACCCTGATCTCTGTCCCTTATGAACTTCTGCTGCACTGAGAGCCACTCTGTTTAGGCCTGTCCAGCTTGTGTTTATTTACCTGTTGGGAGATTGATTTCTCCCATCAGTCTTTCTTACAGGGTTACCTTTTACTGCAATCTTTTTACTATACCAACAATATTAACAATAATTCTTTAACATCAAAAACTTGTATTTACATTTCCCCAGATGCACATGTTCTTTTTACAGTTTAATCATTTGAATTGAGGTAAACATAGGTCATATACATGTTACAGTGGGTTGGTATAATCCCTTTTTATCTATAGGTTTCTACTCCTCCCTCTCTCTCTCCCTGTCTCTCTCTCTCTCTTTTCTTTTCTTTTCTTGCAGTATTTTGTTGAAGGAATTGGGTCATTTGTGCTATAGAGTTTCTCGCAGTCTGGTGTTTGCTGATTGCATCTCTTGGAAACACTTAACGGGTTCTTTTGTGCCCTGTTTCTTGTAAGTTGGTGGTTGAGTAATGAGATCGAGCTCAGATTTGGATTCAATTGTTTGTGTTGGGGAGTGGGGGGCAGGTCCACTTGTAGGCAGGATTGAGGTGCTGTGTACTTCCACCAACAGGTATGCAATACCTGGTTATGTGCTGTTACCAGTCATTGATAAGCATTGCCTAGATAATTCATTAGGTAACTCATTAGGATTGCAGATGGGGGCACTCTAATTCTATCATTCCTTCTGTTCATTAGCTGGAATATTTCCATATAGAGAAATTTACCCTCAACAACTATTTGGTTACCGTGAGGCACAGTTCATATAGAAAAGGCAGAATAAATCTTTTATTTTTTTTTATTCACCAGTTGTTAAAATGATGAATTGGTTTTCAAATATCCTCAAAATATGACCAATTCAATTTTTTATGTTTACTTTTTAGTGTAATTATGAACTTACAGATTTAAGCAACTTGATGTGTTCCAGTCCATGACAGTTATTATCCTCATTCCATCTGTGACCAGAGGAAGCTTATTCAGGTGACATCTGAGTCCTTTTGACATTACCCTGGCCATGTTTGATCACTTCCTTGCTTCTTGGTATCTTGGACAAGATGTGTGTGCTATTATCAATCTGGATTTGTGAAAACACTTCATGATTAGAAGAGTCCATATAAAAATCCACATATCTGGCTGCTCTGGAAAAATCAGGGGCCCTGACATTACAGGGCCCACGTTCCCACTGAGTGGCATTGGAGCTGAGTGGTGGCACGTACGCTTCAGCTCCCCAGAACCCCACCTGGTCTGGCCCATGAAAGCCTTTAAATTTTTCACCCCTGTAATCGATGCTCAGTCAACTATTAAATAGATAAGGAATGGAAGGGAAGGGAGTGGGCAGAATCAGTGTGCAGTGGAGACATCAAGAAAGGTTTCTTAGAGGAGGTTGGGCTTGATCTGGGATTTCAAGAAACAGTGAGGTTGAATTGGGTGAAGAGGGATGTGAGCAGGAATGTTGAGCTGCCTTCTCAAGGCCCAGTGCCACAAATGGCAGGGCCCGACCAGCCAGTGTAAGCTTGGCCCAGTGGCCCCTTCCAAGCACCTGCCCTTCATTCACCCAACACATTTTGTCGCATTCCCGATAGGTGCCAGGTACTCTTCTAGGCACTAGGAATAGAGCAGATTAGACAAAATTCATGCCCTCTTAGAGCTTATATTCTAGTGAGAGAGACCGTCCGTAAGCAAATAAACATACAATATGTCAGGTGGCAATAAGGGCCAGGGATAAAAATAAAACAGGGTGAAAGGATCAGGATTGCTAGGGGAAGCGGGGGGCTCTGATGAAGTGGTACTTGAAAGAAGTAAGGGAACAGCCCTAAGGTATCTGGGGAAAGGGTATTCGAGGCAGAGGGAATGGCAGGTGCTAAGGCCTGGAGGCAGGATTGAGCTTGGCACAGGCTGCTGAGATGAGTGGAGAGAGGACGCAGGTAGTGAGATTAGAGAGGGAGTGGGAAGCCAGGTCATGTAGCGCCTGTAGGCCCTTGGGAGTACTTAGCTTTGACTCTGAGTGAGATGGGAGCCAGTGGAGGGTTTGACCAGAGGAGGGACACGATCTGTTTATGTTTTAATAGAATTGCTATGGCTGTCATATTGAGAATGGAATAGAGGTGCAGCTGTCCAGTACAGTAGCCACACATGACTATTGAGCACTTGAAAGGCAACCACACTGAAATGTGCTGTAAGCATAAACTACACACCAGAGGTGGAAGGTTCAGTGTGAAAAAGAGAATGCAAAATATCTTGATTTTTTTTATATTGATTCCATGTTGAAATGATAATATTTTTGACTATATTAAATAAAATATATTATTAAAGTTAACCTCACAATTTCTTTTATGTTTTTTAATGTGGCTACTAGAAAATTTTAAATTACCTGTGTGGCTCTCATTATATTTCTCTAGAACAGAGCTGGACTAGAGAGTGACGAGAATAGAAGCAGAGATGAGTTGGAAGGCTGTGACAGTTATCAGGACACAAGATGATAGAGCCTTGGTCGAGGGTGGTAGCAGTGGAGTTGGTGAGAAGTGGTCAAATTCAGGATACATATATATATTTGTGTGTTTGTGTGTGTGTGTGTGTGTGTGTGTGGTAAAATACATATAACATAAATTTACAGTCTTAACCATTTGTAAGTATACAGTTCAGTAGTATCAAGTATATCCACACTGTTATGCAGCCATTACCACCATCCATCTCCAAAGCTTTTTTCATCTTGGAAACCGAAACTCTGTACTCATTAAGTACTAACTCCTCATTTCCCACCCTCAAGCCCCCACCCCCAGGCCCCAGCAATCACCATTCTACTTTCTGTCTCTATGAATTTGACTACTCCAGGTACCTCATATAAGGGGAGTCATACAGTATTTGTCCTTTTGTGATAGGCTTATTTCACTTAGCATAATGTCCTCAAGGTTCATCTTCATTATGGAATGTGTCAGAACTTCCTTCCTTTTTAAGGCTGAATACATACGTGTGTGTGTGTGTGTGTGTGTGTGTGTGTGTATACATATGCCACATTTTGTTTATCGATTCATCTTTTGACGGACGTTTCGGTTACTGTCACCTTTTGGCTGTTGTGAATAATGCTGCTATGAACATGGGTGTTCAAATATCTCTTCAGACCCTACTTTCAGTTATTTGGGGTATGTACCCAGAAGTGGAATTGCTGTGTCATATGGTAAATCAGTGTTTAATATTTTGAGGAATTGCCATAACATCTTCCACAGTGGCTAGACCATTGTACATTCCTACCAGCAATGCATAAGTGTTCCAGTTTTTCCCCATCCATTCCAACACTTGTTATTTTCTGTTATTTTTTACAATAACCATTCTAATGGATATGAAGTGGTATCTCATTGTGGTTTTGATTTGCATTTCCCCAATGATTGGTGACATTGGGCATCTTTTCACATCTTATTGGCCATTTGTATATCTTCTTTGGAGAAATGTCTATTCAAGTCCTTTGCCTATTTCTTTTAATCAGGTTGTTTGTTTTTGTTGTCACGTTGTAGAACTTCTGGATATTAACCTCTTATCAGATACATGATTTGTAAATATTTTCTCCCATTCCATGGATTGCCTTCTCATTCTGATTGAGGATGATTGTGTCCTTTGATGCACATAAGTTTTAAATTTGTATGTAGTCCAATTTATTTTTCTTTTATTGTGCTTTTGATGTCATATCAAAGAAATAGTTGCCATGCGCTTTTCTTCTATGTTTCATTCTAAGAATTTTGTAGTTTTAGCTCTTACGTTTAGGTCTTTGATCCATTTTGAGTTAATTTTGTAAATGGTATGAGATAGGTGTCCAACCTTATCATTTTACATGTGGATATCCAGTTTTCCAATACCATTTGTTGTAAAAAAAACTATCTGTTCCCCATTGAATGGTCTTGGCACCCTTGTCAAAAATCAGTTGAACATATGTATTGCAAGATTCATTTCTGGGCTCTCAATTCTATTCCGTTGGTCTGTATCCTTACGCCAGTACTATACTGTTTTAACTACTGTAGCTTTATAGTACATTTTTAAATCAGGAAATTTGAGACCTCCAACTTTGTTCTTTTTCCAAGCTTGTTTTGGCTATTTGGGGTCCCTTGAAATTCCATATGAATTTTAGGATAGATTTTTTTTATTTCTGCAAAAATGTCATTGGGATTTTAATAGCGATTGCCCTGAATCTGTAGATCACTTTGGGTAATATTAACATCTTAACAATATGAAGTTTTCCAATCCATGAACACAAAATGTCTTTCCATTTGTTTGCATCTTTAATTTCTTTCATCAGCGTTTTCTAGTTTCCAGCATACAGCATCCGGTCTTTCACCTACTTGGCTAAGTTTATCCCTAAGTATTTTATTCTTTTCGATGCTATTGTAAATAAAATCATTTTCGTAATTTCCTTTTCGGATTGTTCAGTGTTAGTGTACAGGATATAATTCGAAGGTAGATCTGAGAGAACTGACCAGTTAGATGGAGGATATGGGAGAAAGAGAAGGGTTTACAAAAGGATGATCCTATAGTCTTTGGCCTGAGCAGCTTAGAGAATAGAATCACCATTTAATGACATGAGGAAGAGCAGTTTTGGAAGGAGCAGTCAAGAGTTCAGTTTGGATTTGAGGTCAGGTATCATAAGAACTAAGAATTGACTACTGGAGATGGCAAGTAGAGGTCACGGTGGCCTTTTCAAGAGTTGTTCAGTGGAAGAACAGGAAGAAAAGCCTGGTGGAGTGGCCTTCAACTGGGATAAGCTGTTGGTTATTGGGGTAGCTTTTTAAACCTTACCAAATTTTCCATTAAAATGCACAAAGCAACTTTAAGAGTAAAAATAAAAGCCCACAGACAACAGCTTTAACAAAGCCAGGTGAAAAGGGTATCTTACAAACCCCAGACTACAAGTAGGTGAGGCCAAACCACCAACTGCAGCATAATTCTACAGATAGAGAATCAGCAGCTGTGCTGTGGTAGTGGAGGGAAGAGAAAAAGGGTTCTGACAGTCCCAAGAGCCAAGGAATCCAGAAATCACCAAAAATACTCCCCCACACACACTCCTCAAAAGAGACTACCCACTGAACAGAAACCTCAGCAAGTGACTAAGAGAAACCACCGGTGAAACTGCGGGCATATTTCTCAGGCTCCAGCTCACAGATGAGTTAACCAACAACACAAAACATGGGAATCCACTAATGAGCTGAGGGAAGATCAGAGAACGCTAGGACAAATCTGAAACACCCAACGAAAACTCCCTTCCAAAAGGAAAGAGCCCTCCCTGAGGAAAAAAGCTGGAACTGAGCAGGGCAGGAATACTGAGGAGTAAAGAGAGAGAAGCTTCTGACACTAGAGGAGACAGATCAGGAAGTCCTGGAGGGGGACTCCATAGAGAGGCTGCAGCAGAAGACGGAGCCCCGACTGTGCAGTGCAAACAGCTACCCCATACATACAACATCCCCCTGTAAGTACAGAAAAGTCATGTTATTCAAATGTGAGCAGCAGCAGAAGATTACGAGCACACCCTATACAAAGAAGAGAACGATCCAAAAAACCTTCCACAGACAAAGCACACCAGAACAGCATCCCTCCAAAGCGGATGAAACCTGTACCCTAATATTTCAAAATGACCTAAAAAAGAATTAGAAAAGCGTTTAGAAACTACTAAAGAATGGTATAAATAAAAAATTTTTAGAAAGCTCGGAAACTAAGTGACTAGTCAACAGAAAAATGTGAAAAGAGAGTTGACAGGAGTCAGGAAAGAATTAGAAAAGAATACAGAAATATTTCAGAAATAAATATCATACAACCAAGAGCACAGGATTGAATAGACCCCACAGAAAGTCCATTAAGGGAAATAAGGACAAGACTCGGAGGGAAAGGCTGTAAGAGGAGAGTCCAATAAAGAGAGAGAGAAAAAGTAGTCAAGAAAAGTGATAAAGAAGTCAGGCAAAGAAAATCCAACTTATGTATAACGTAGCTCCCTAAAAAAGAAAAACAAAGCTGTGGAATAACAACTGATAGAAACCACGATTCAAGAAAAGTTTTCTGAACATAAAAGACTTAAACCTGCCTGGTGGAAGAGCATGTGTACAACTGGAAAATAAATACAGAATAGTATGCAGTATATACACACTGAGATATAATCTAGTAAAACTATCAGATTTTAAAGATTAAAAAAATCATTTGGGGCAACCAGTCAAGAAAGACCAAGTCATTTATGAAGGAATGAAAATCAGAGAGGTGTCAGACATTTTGATAGCAAAATTTTATACAAATAGAGTAACATTTTGTAAGATATACAGTAAAAAAGCTGTGACCCCAGGATTTTCTATCTGGCAAACTGACATTCAGGTATCAAGACCACAGGCCGTCAGGAACATGCAGGAATTCACAGAAGCTATCAGCGTTTGAGGAATCTAATAGTGAACAACCTCAGACAACCAAGAAATGATGCAAGAGGCTTTGGCAGAAGGTCTGGTGGGAGCATTGAATGTATCTAGCTGTAGAAATAGGACTAGATAACAAGGATAAAGGTGACAAGTCATGTGTAATTTTATATGCTCTGAATACATAGAGTACAATGAAAACATGAGAAAAGAAGGTATGGAAAGTAGAATAAGCTCACTGACTGCCTTATTAAGTAAGAGCAAGGTATATCACTTTAAATTATATGTCGGCAGGGAAAGGAGTGGAGGGGGAAGATCAGGGCTACTCGCTAATTTTAGTATTGCCCCTAGGAGGGAGTCCAGTGTATAAAAAGAGGGGACCCAGGGTACTATATAAAGACATCAGTATAAAGATAACTGTTAGAACATAAACATACATTTTCTGACACTTTCTCAAGAAAACACTGGAAAGAGAGGGAAAGGATACAGTGAGTTTAGGCAACTCTTTCCAGAAACTTTGTAGAAAGGCCAGCTGAGAATCACAGGGGTCCCGTCAGGGTGTGACCTTGTAATCGGAGTGTGATGTATATACTCTAAAGTGCATGGATCCTAAGTGCACAGCTTGATGCACTTTCACAAAAGTGGGCATAACATGTGAGCACCACCCAGTGGAAGAACGGGAAGGGCTTGTAGGGACAACAGCATGATTCTATGCTGATGGTAATTAATCCAGTGTAGAGGGGGCAGTTGCCAGAAGAAGGTCCTAGAGGCGAGAGCGGTAGGATCTTGGGCTCGAGTCGGGGGAGAGTTGGGCCTGGCATGCGTGGCCACAGATGTGGGAAGGTGGGCCGGTGGGGGTGACCGTGGATAGCTGTCAGATTGCTCCTGCTTCTGCTTGCTCAGTTCAGTAGTTGGCAGTAGGAAGTGAGGAAGATGGGTGGTTTGGGAGGTTTGCGCTGGAAAAATGTGTGAGACAGTTACCAAGAGGAAGGAGAGAGAGACTGGATTCCCAGGCAGCTTGGGTCTGTGAGCTCACCATCACCCCAGGAACCACAAAGGATGGTTATTGCTGAGGTCACATCCTTGAGTCAGTCTCCTTTCCGGCACTGAGATTTTTGATTCTCTGCAGTGCTCTGTGGCCTGCAAGTCCATCTGTGTCCTTGTCCCTGCAGGGAACCTTGAGCCAGAAGCAGACTCTCTGCATCAGGATGCTTGGGGTCTGGACTGGGGTCATGTCCCTGGATTCGGGCAGTTTGTCATGAAAATGTATTTTAGTTGATCTAAAATCCATTTTGAAAACACCAGCCAGGGGCAGAGGGGCAGGCTGTGGATATGAACCTAGCAGAGTTCTCTTTTTTTTTTTTCTTTTTTATTAAAAACAGTTCTACTGAGGTAAATTTGGTATACAATATGCTGTACATATTGAAATAGCACAGTTTGATGAGTTTAGCATGTGTTCCCTGTGAAGCCATCGCAGCTGTGGTGCGGGTTCTGATGTAAGGAACACAGAGAGGGTGAAAGTCTGGGGGGAGGTGTCCAGCACCCCTGCTTGACCACAGCCAGTGGGATCAGAGCTGACAGGCACAAGGGCAGAAACTCAGCTCAGACTGGAGCACGCAGAAGGGGAGCTCACTGTCCCACGAAGCCAAGAAGTCCACACAGTTGGCCGCCTGTCATCAGAGCTGGGCTCTCTCCACTGGATGAGCGTCATCCCCGGGGCATGTGTGGCACCAGCATGGTGGTGCAGCCCCTGCACCCTCCTTGGCTCACCCCGACATTCCCTGCAGAGTGGCCGACACAGTACCCGCAAGCCCCCGCAGGCATGGGAAACGCTAATTAGCTTGTGGCCACCACCGCAGACCTCAGTGGACTCCACAAAGTGTGGGTCCAAGAGTGGAGAGAGATGTGTTGTGCCCCCCCAAAATTGGAAGCCACTGCTGGCAGAAGGAGAAGTGGATTCAAGGGAGCCAGTGACCAGTGTCCACCCAAGAGCGGTGTTGTTCCTGCTGGTGGGCACTTGGGGAGGGAGCTGAGAGGAGGACAGACAGAGTGGGCACTGACTCTGTTCCACCTGGCCCCCGGGCTAGGGAACAAGCTCCCTGCCCAGGCCATTGCCCACGGCAGTGAACTCACCTTGAAGTCAGCTGCCTGCAGGTAGAACACAATCCACAAGCAGGGGCAGTTGCCTGGTGTCACCCACACTGTACCTGAAGGGTACTAAGAACTTCCTCACTAGCCCTGCTGGGTGAGGGCCGGGGGTAGGGGTTCCAGAAAGCCAGGGGAAGAACCCTGAATGTTAGGGCTTCCTTTTAGACCTTTGTCCTTGATGCCCCCCTTTTCTTCTCCCAGCCCCATATTGCCCCCCATTATGTTCCCAGAACCACCCAGGATCCACTGCACTTGCTGTTTGGCCGTCCGTGCAACGGGAAAGCAGGTTCCCAGGTTTCTACACTGGGGAGGGTCCTACAGCCATACCAGCGCCCTGTTTATGGTTAGAGATGGCCCACAGGTGGGGACCCCCTCCCCACACACCTAGTTCTAGGCCTGTGTCTTTATTTTCGCCTCCCAAAGCCCCACAGCCTTGTTGCAAGTGTGGCGGACTGCCAAGGAGAACCCGGTCTTGAGCTGCACAAGTGTCCAGAGGAAAGAGGTGGTGTGGCCCAAGAGATGTGTGGCCACTGTAGGCCACACCACACACCAGGCAAGTGGCCCAGAGAGAGGGAGCATTGCGGACAGCCACCAGCCCTCAGAGGGCCTGGGAGCCCCTTCTTCTTTGAGGGGCCCTTGAGGGTGCAGTGGACAGGGCCTGAGGGAGGGAGGAGAGGAAAGGGGACTCCTTCCCACACTCAGCTGTCACTGAGGGCACCCGCAGGAGGCATGCCCTCAATTAGGACTCTGTCAGTCTGAAAAGGGTGAGGCAGGCTATCAGTCTCGGGACGTACTGATCAGTCTCGGGATGAGCAGGCCTGATGTCACCCTGCCTCTGCTCCGCTTTCCCCTCCATGCTTGGGCTCCAGTGGGGGCCCCAGTGCTCTTTCCCAGCACTCCCCACTTGAGCCAGTCACTGTGGCCAGGGGCCCCATGGGGCAGCGCTACAATGGTGGGACCCGAGAACAGTCCGGGCAGACGCCACCAGCAGCTGTCCCTACAGGGCTCGGCAGGGTCTGCACCCCAGAGGCTGGAGCAAGGAAGGCATCCCAGGGAGCACCCACGAGTGCTGCCAGTCAAGCCCTTGTAGGGGACACAGAGTTCAGGAAGGGGCACGTGGAGCTGTCTCCTTGCGGTTTCTCCTCTCCTGGCCCTGACCTCACGGAGAGAGGGCCTGACAGGATGAGCACCAGAACCTGTCCCTGGTGAAGGAGGACAATACAGGTGTGTGTCTGGCCAGAGAGGAGGTAGGGCTGAGCCACAGCATGGCCTCCTGCTCTTTCCCGCACGGCCACCCCGCAGGCAGTGGGGCAGCTCACTCACTCAGTGCTTTCCTTCCCATGTTGTATTTCCCAGTCTTCCCCAGCTCCTCAGGAGGTGTCAGAACAGCCTGCCAGCCCGACCTCACCCCTCGGTGGCCTCCAGGGGTCCCATGCACAGGAGGCTCCAACCGCTTCCCAGGGCCTGCTCAAACTCTTCCAGAGAAACACGCCCATGGAGGACCTGGGAGCCAAGGGGGTAAGCCCAGACTCGGGGCTCCACCACCATGCAGGCCAGATAGGGGGAAGGGCAGGGCCAGTCTGCGGCCCTTGGGTGACGATGTGCAGTGCCCAGGGACACCCTGTGTGACCTGTTCAGCAGCGCTGGTCATGGGCTTCAGGCCTCTGCACGGGGTCCCGTGTCCCTGACGCCCGAGGGTGATGCCGTGTGCAGCCCAGCCTGGGCTCGTGGCATTTTCGCCACAAGCCCTTGGAGGAGAGGTGGAGGGCCTGACACCTGCCTCAGCACTCGGGTCGCATCCACAGACCCCCTGTCTGCTGTTCCCCCAGGCCAAGGAGAAGATGAAAGAGGAGTCATGGAACATCCACTTTTTTGAGTTCGGGCGCGGCATGTGCATGTACCGCACCACCAGGACGCGGGAGCTGGTGCTGAAGGGCATCCCCGAGAGCCTCCGGGGGGAGCTGTGGCTCCTCTTCTCTGGTAAAAGGCCCTGGCCTCACGGCCCCACAGCCTCAGCTTCCATGTGGGAGCTCGGCTGACCCCCAGCTGGCCTCCTGAGTCGGCCAGGCAGGAACCACCAGCCTTTAGAGGGCGGGAACAGGACTCTCAGCTGTAATGAAGCTCCTGTGTGCCAGGAGGGGCGTTCCGGGGAGCAGACACCAGTGGGGTGGTGCCTTCCCACCGGCAGTGGAAGGCAAACCGGCCTCCTGAGGCCTCCTTTCCTTGGGGCAGGCTCTGACAACATTCACACCCTTGGCCACTTGGATGGTTTCAGGAGGGGAAGTCAGCCATTTGAACTTGGGTGGGGTGACTCCTCTCGGAAGCAGTCATGAGGGAAACTCTGCCTGGCACCTGGCCAACTCTTTTGCAGCCCCAAAGTGCCACTTCTCTTCTGCAGTGCACTGACGTCTCCACCCTGCCCTGTTGCCCTCAGAGTCCCGGGAGGGGAGGAGGAGGGAGACAGCTACACCAGCTGTGTCTCCACAGGGGCCTGGAATGAGATGGTGACTCACCCTGGCTACTATGCTGAGCTGGTGGAGAAGTCCACAGGGAAGAACAGCCTGGCCACGGAGGAGATCGAGCGAGACCTCCACCGCTCCATGCCTGAGCACCCTGCCTTCCAGAATGAGCTCGGGATCGCTGCACTCCGCCGGGTGCTGACTGCCTACGCGTTCCGAAACCCCACCATTGGCTACTGCCAGGTACAGGGGCTTAGCAGGGTCCAGAGACAGCACCTCCCACCAGAAGCTCACAGGAGCAGCTCCCCATGGCCCTGGGCCTAAGTGATGGCCTCACACACCTGCAACTGTGCCCTGTCCCCCCAGGAAGGTCCTAATCACAGAAAAAGATGAATCTAGAAGCAGTGTTCATCGCTCACCTCATCCCCATGCCATGTATGTGCTTCTGGTGTGGGTCCTGAGGCATATGATTGTTTTGTGTCTGTGGTAAAATACACATAACATAAAACTTACCATCTTAATCGTTTTAAGTGTACAGTTCAGTGGCATTAGGTATATCATTGTACAACCATCACCGCTATCCGTCTCCAGAACTCTTTTTCATCTTGCAAAATGGAAACTGTACCCATTAAACAACTCCCTTGCTTACCCCTGGCAACCACCATTATCTTTTCTGTCTCTATGATTTTGACTAAGTACCTCATATAAGCATCATACAGTACTGTCTTTTTGTGACTAGCTTATATCATTTGCATAATGTTCTCAAGTTTCATCTATGTTGTAGCATGTGTCAAAATTTCCTTCCTTTTTAAGGCTGAAGAATATTCCATTGTATGTATACACCGTGTTTTGTTTATCCATTCATCATCCGTGGCCACTTGGGTTGCTTCCACATTTTGGCTATTGTGAATAGTGCTGCTATGAGCATAGGTGTACAATATCCAAACCCAGTTCTTTTGGGCATTATACCCAGAAGTGGAATTGCTGGATCATATATTTAATTTTTTGAGGAGTTGTCATAGCATTCTCCACACGAGCTGCACCATTCTTCACTCCTACCCACAATACACAAGGGCTATAGTTTCTCGCCACCCTCACCAACACTGGTTATTTTCTGTGTTTTTGATAGTAGCCATCCTAATGGTATGAGGTGGCATCTCACTGCAGTTTTGATTTGCATTTCCAGGGGCATTTGATTTTAAATCTAGTGGGCATTTTCATGGCCAGGTCAGATGGCTTTCTGTTTCCCTGTGACTGCCTCTGGATTTCAGAGAAATCACTTTTCTGTAGGACCAGTGTTCTGCAGGACATATTTCCAGTGCATGGAAAACCAGCGTGCTGGCTCTAAATCATTTTTGAGATAATTTGCCACCATTGAGGCTTTTTCTTACAAGCCTTGGGATCAGCTCAGGCTGTGCGTGGTCGCTACTTTGCCATGGCCTCCCTGCAGCCACGTGGCCATGGCACGCAGCTCACTCACACGTCCTTCTGGCCCCGTGCTGCACCTGTGACATCAGACACCACGCCGAAGAAGGGCCTCGCCTTCTCGGGTGTCCAAATGCCTGCAGGCCCAATTTGAGGAACTTGGTTGACCATTTTGGTCAAATTGATTTCCTGCAAATTGCCTTTTGGCAGATTGCCCGGAGTTGGGTGGAAGAGTTTGTTGTTGCCAGGCTTGCTGGTAGAGGAGGATGCATAGGCCACTTGGGAGGGGACAGCTCCGTGACCCCCCCCCCAACTGTCTCTGTGCCCATAGGCCATGAACATCGTCACCTCAGTGCTCCTGCTCTATGGCAGCGAGGAGGAGGCATTCTGGCTGCTGGTGGCCCTCTGTGAACGCATGCTGCCCGACTACTACAACACCAGGGTGGTGGGTGAGTGCCCGAGACTGGCAGCTCCCTGTGGGGGTGGCAGGCCTCCCTGGGCAAGGTCTACATTCAGCACATCCCACAGGTGAGCTCTTGGAGGCCTCGCAGCCTTGCCCCGGGCTGCAGACAGTCACAGCTTCCGCTCCATAGATTAGGAAGCTGCTGAATCTTCACACAGCTAAAAAGTGGAGAGCCAAACACAGACCCCAGCCGTCTCTCCCAGACTTTATGCGATTCCCTAGGAGTTGCTGGCAGTGAGAGAAGAAGTTAGCTTGGGGCCTAAATTCATATCCATCTAACTCTTCTTAAACATTTTTATTGTGGAAAATTTCCAGTATCACAACTAGAGCATATAGTTATACCCCCATGTCAACTGTTAGGAACTCACAGCCAGTAGAATCTGTGTTATTAAATGGAAGTGCACTTGCAAATATATTTAATTACATATATAATTAAGTCTGTTATTCTAAAATGTCCTTCCCTTACTGTTTGCTTTTGGGCGTTTCCACTCTTGGGGTCCTTTAGAATTGCATCTGTTCACAAGCTTCAGGTCAGGACACAAACAAGCTACTGAGATCACTGTTTATTTCTTTTTTTTGTTTTGTTTTGTTATTTTTGTTTGTTTTTCTTTTTTTAATTTTTCTTATTATTTTTTTAACATCTTTATTGGAGTATAATTGCTTTACAATGGAGTGTTAGTTTCTGCTTTATAACAAAGTGAATCAGCTATACATATACATATATCCCCATATCTCCTCCCTCTTGTGTCTCCCTCCCACCCTCCCTATCCCACCCCTTTAGGTGGTCACAAAGCACCGAGCTGATCTCCCTGTGCTATGCAGCTGCTCACTGTTTACTTCTGACGCCCTAGAGAGAAATTAGTATTTCCCAAAAAGAAAATCCAAGTATAGTGGAAGAAATCGTTCTTTTCACACAGTGGTTTGGAAGTAGTAGAAAGGAAACTTACAGGATTTTTTCCGTTCTTGTTTTCTCCACCCCACCTGCCCACCTCCAGCCCTCAGTTGTAAGCAGAGCTGGCTGGGGACCAGGTGAGCTTCTTGCAACTCAGACCCTGGGGTCCCACATGAGGTCCTGCCTGAGTCAGGGGTGTGAGCTCACCATTCAGACTCCTTCGTTCTCTCCCTAGGGGCCCTGGTGGACCAAGGCATTTTCGAAGAGCTCACGAGAGACTTCCTGCCCCAGCTCTCCGAGAAGATGCAGGACCTGGGGGTGATTTCCAGCATCTCGCTCTCCTGGTTCCTGACCCTCTTCCTCAGCGTCATGCCCTTTGAGAGCGCTGCGGTCATTGTTGACTGCTTCTTCTATGAGGGCATCAAGGTGATCCTGCAGGTGGCCTTGGCCATCCTGGATGCCAACATGGACCAGCTACTGGGCTGCAGCGACGAGGGCGAGGCCATGACCGTCCTGGGCAGGTGACCGAGCCGGCCTCCCTCCTCCTGCTGGGGAGCTGGCCAGCACTGACTGCAGCACCCCCCCAATCCCCAGCCCTATGTGCTCCTTGGTCAGCATCCTGGGACTGTACCTACCAAGTGCCCAGACAGGGCTAGACCCGGGGATACTCCAGGGGGGTGGAGAGAGCCTCCTTTCTGGAAGGAGGCAGAAGAGTACTGGAGTAGTAATAAGTGCTGGGAGAAGGTAAAACAGGTAGTGGGCCAGAGAACACTGGGCTAGAGGGCTTGGTGGGCAGGAGGCAGCCGGAAGAGCAGGGCCTCCCGCCTCTAGCGAAGGCTGGGTGTCCGTTATTCCCACAAAGCAGTCCTGGTCGTGCCTTTCCCAGCTCAGCAGCATCCCTCTCACCCCGTCACCTAGACAAGGGCCCATGTTGGGCCTACGGTAGCTGCTGAATGAGCTGATATCCACCAGGCACGCCTAAGGCCCAGGGTCATCCTGGCTGGCTCGTCCTCCCTCAGTCCCCGCATCCCATCCTCGTGGACTCTCTCTGGCGTCCAGCCCCTCCCTTCAACCCCTACAGCCTCAGGGCAGACCCATGACACCCCTGCCAAGGGCCCTGTGTCTGCATCGTCACAGTTTTCCCTGCTCCAGTCTCATCCACCAGCATCCCACAGGGCTCTTCCTGATCAGAATCTGACCCTGTTCCTCCCTTGGGACATGGGGACTACCTGTGCCACTGGTGGTTTTCTGGACAAAGGATCTAAGTCCCCCAGCCTGGCCTTCAAGGCCTTTATATCCAGGTGCCTTCCTGGGGGGGGAGTCCTCACTGTGGCCCAGGCCCTGAGCTCTATACAGCCTTGCCAGCCCACGTGCATGTATTTGCTCAGCCTGGAATGCTCCCAGCCACCGGGAACAGCCAGGGACGCTGCCACCTGCCTGCTGAGCCAGCCCAGATGCTGACTGGAAACCTGCAAGGGTCCCAGGCTGGCAGAGTTGTTGCTTCTCTGCTATGGGCCATGCTAGCTCTTTGTCCTCAGTGATGACAAGATACTCAGCCCGTGACCAGAGTCGGCAAGTGGTTTTCATGCCCATCTCCCACACCAGACAGATGGGGCCCCTCCTCAGCAGCAGGGCCTGACCAGGAATGGTGCCGGAGGCAGTGGGTGTCTCCCACCTGAGTGTCAGGCCCGGCCAGAGAGCCTGGGAGAGTGTGAGGTCCTGGCTGGGCTAGTCCAGCCAAGGTCAGGCCCTGTCCCGAGGCTGTGTTCCTCGGACACCCCCACAGCAGGGCTTCTCCCTCGCCTTCCTCCTGGGACACTCCTTTGGTCCCTGATTCTTCCTGGCCAGGCAGGGAGTCCTCACATCTGGCCCAGTGACCCGCCAGATGGAGGAAGCGTGTCATCCCTCCAGCTGGGACAAACCTCTCTCCTGGTTTGGTAGGGTCTGGACTTGTAAAGGCCGCCCCCGCTCCGTGGGACCCCAGTGGACAGCCTAGCTTTCTCAGAGTTAGTGGTCAAGCCTCTCCACTGCCTCCAGGGGGCACCCCTGATTTGCCAGGGTACCCACCAGGGCGTGCCTCTCCCCCTCCTCCCTGCAGTGGCTCATCTTTCTCTCTCCTGGAGGATGCCCAGCCCTCAGCACACTCGCTCATTGATTGGGAGTCTGGGCAAATTAGGTCTCTCCACATCATTTAGCCATGGGTAAGACACCCCTGTCACCTGTGGGTGATCTAGATTTCTGTCCTTTAATCCTTACAGATACCTGGATAATGTGGTCAATAAGCAGAGTGTCTCTCCTCCTATCCCACACCTCCATGCCCTGCTGACCAGTGGAGATGACCCTCCTGAAGAGGTGGACATCTTCGACCTCCTGAAGGTGTCATATGAGGTCAGCATTCCCTGGGGGCTTCTTGGCCAGACCACTCCATGGGGCCATGGGTGCAGCTGGCCATGGCGGGTGGCTGTCCTCTGCTCTGTGGTTCCACCTTATCTCACTGAATCATCTCTGACCGGTAGAAATTCAGCAGCCTGAGGGCCGAGGACATTGAACAGATGCGGTTTAAACAGAGGCTGAAAGTGATCCAGTCCTTGGAGGATACGGCCAAGAGGAGTGTGGTACGGACGGGCCCGGGCTCCCATGGCCCCAGGGTGCAGGCTGGAGCCGGGGTGGGAATGGTGACCAAGTGGGCTGCTTCTGCCGAGCAATCTCCAGACTTCCCCGAGAAGCAGGATGCAGAGTCCCCTAGCACTGTCTTGTGTGGGACTGGAATCCAGGAGTGAAGGTGCAAATTTAGGGAAGTGGGGAGAGGGCTGGTCACAATTTTCTGCTTGTGGATTGGTCACAGGGAAGCTTCACTGATGGCTCAATGCCTAAAGGCTAAGCATGATCCCACTCTGGACTGAGCCCTCAGGCCTGGCTTTAACCCCTGCCCCTGGGTAGCGACACTCAGCCACCCAACCTTCCATCCACTCAGCCCGCTGACCTCTGCTGCAAGCCTTTGTCCTCCTGTCTCTGGAGAGAGAAGTTATTGGGAAGTTCTAGGTCACCTTCCAAAGAGCCAGTGCCAGGACCTTTCGAGGGATCCAGATAGCAGTTTCTTGATCACCGCCCCTCACCCTGTGTCCCTGACTGGGTGTTCAGAAAGGCACCCCCAGTGCCCACCAGCAAGGAGCTCAGGGAGTGTGAATTGAGTGGCAGGATGGGTGATGAGGGGTAAGAGTGTGGACCACACCTTCTTTCCTGAATGGACTACCCTCATGTGCTCAGCCAGCTGGCAACACCAAGAGGGCAGTTCGTGTCTTCGCCCTCATCCCCATGGGGATTCTCTCAAAGAGCAGGAACTTGAGAATTCATTAATACTTCCTGTTTCTCTTTCCTTCTAGGTCCGAGCTATACCTGGGGACGTTGGTTTCTCAATTGAAGAGCTGGAGGACCTTTACATGGTGTTTAAGGTGACAGCCGAGAGCAAGGGAAGACCACTGTCCCATCCTAGTCCCCTAAATTCATCCTCAGCGTAGCAGCCTCCTGCCAGGAGACAAGTAGATTTAAAAGCATCCTCAGATGCAGTTACTACAAAGTTCACATGGTAGAATTTAATACTTCTTGGAGTTTAGGCAGGACACTCTTAAGTGGAAGGAAATCCACTCAAGTCAGCTTATATAAGAGGGAATGCATTGGCTCATGAAACTGAAAAGTCTAGGAATGCACAGCTTCAGGCATGCCTGTATCTAGGTGTTCCAACATCCTGTCAAGCTCCCCTACCTCAGGTATCACCTGGACTGCTCTTCCTACAAAGTGGCAGGACTGTTGTCAGCACCTCCAAGGTCATCCTGTCCTCTCAGTAACCCCAGTGAAAAGAAAATTTTTCTTTCTAAGTGGTTTTAGCAAAAAGCCTAGGGTTGATTGTTGGAATGACTCAAGTTAGGTGCTGTGGCTACAGGAAGGTGTTTGCTGCTGACCCAAAACTGGGCCACGTGCCCACCCCATGGCCTGAGGGTGGGACAAGAGGGGCTCTCCAAGAAAAGTTCAGGTGCTGTTAACAGAAGAAGGGGAAAGGGTGTGAAGAGCAGGCAGAAACAGCCATGTCTACAATGCCTTTCTGATCTCATTGTCGGGTCCCATCTGCCCCTCCAGCTGCCTCTGGTTCAACCCCCAAGATAACCACCCTGCTGTGGCCTTAAGGTCAGAGCAGTCCAGCCAGTGCTGCCTCTCACCCGCTCTGGCCGCTGTGGCTGGCAGTCCTAGGGCCCTGTCTTGACTCCCACGGCTATGAACAAGGGGCTGATGGTACCAACGCAGGAGGTTCTGTGAGATGCTGTGTCTAGCCCAGTGCTCACTATCCAGGACTCTGCAGACTTGGATGGAGGAGGAGGGTGAACACACCAAGCAGCCTGGTAATCCTAAGCACCCAGGGGCCAGGAGGCCAGGCCATCTCACCAGGCTATGCCCCCTGCAGGCCAAGCAGCTGGCGAGCCAGTACTGGGGAAGCAGCCACCCTGCAGCTGTGCGTCGGGACCCCAGCCTGCCCTACCTGGAGCAGTACCGCATTGACACGAACCAGTTCCGGGAACTCTTCGCCAGCCTGACACCCTGGGCCTGTGGCTCCCACACACCCGTGCTGGCGGGGCGCATGTTTCGGCTCCTGGATGAAAATAAGGACTCGCTGATCAACTTCAAGGAGTTCGTGACAGGGATGAGTGAGTGGCTCCAGGGCCTGCAGGGGCCTGTCCGTGCCCGCGCCCTTTCTGAGGAAGCCTTCAGATGCCCGTCCTGGCCAGTCTTCCCACTGCAGCGAGCTGAGGGCAGCCTGGAGCCCTTGACCCTTGTTAAAGGAAGTGCAGTTTTCCCACTGGAGATACATGGAGGTCCAATGGGAGCCCTCCCTCCCCTCCCCTCCCTCAGTCCACTGCTGGAGGCCGGGTCTGCAGGCCCCAGAGAAGGGGAAAGCCAGAGGCCTGGTGCTCACCCCCAGGGTCCTGTCCAGGAGAGAGTCAGGTGGCAAGGAGGGTCCCACCAGAACCCATTGGAAGGGGAGGTATTCGAATGTGGACTGGCCGTGGGACTCTTGTGCCCTCTTGCCAGCGTGCCTCCTTGCTGGCCTTCCTCCACAGGTAGGATGTACCATGGGGACCTGACAGAGAAGCTCAAGGTGCTCTACAAGCTGCACTTGCCTCCAGGTGAGAGCCTCCCGTCCCACTCCTCAGCAAGGGCTTCTCACGTGTCCAGAGCTGGAGCTGCAGCATTCCAAGGCACAGGCCTCTGTGGAGTGCTGGGCCTTGCGGCAGCTAGGAGACCCACCCGTCCTGACAGAGAGCGTGGAGGAGCCAGAGCATGGGGGCTGAAGCCCAGCCCAGTCTTGGTCTGAGAGCAGGGTCATGACCTGAGTGGCCTGGGAAGGGATGTGCGGGAGTCTCAGGGAGGACTCTGCCCACAGGCAAAGGCCCAGATGGAGCACTGTGTCACTCAACTAGAACACCCCCTCATGAGGGGGACTCACAGGAGTGGATATTCAGGTTTGAGTCTCTTGTGTTCATTAGCTTATCCTTAAGTCTCTCGAGGGTTCCTGTTTCTCACCAGAGGAGCGGCCCGGGAGTGCCAAGGCCGGGGGGCCCTGTTGTATGGCTGCTCTCCTCTGGCTTCTCTAGCAGTGCCGGGCCTGCTGGGACACTGACAGTGGATAGTCCACAGTAGCTGGTCCCAAAGCATGGGGTCTCACTGCTTCATCAGCCTAGCTCACCTGGCTCAGCAGGGGTGGCCACTCAGAGTTCTCCAAGTGCAGGGGGGAGGCCTTCCCCATTTTCACAGGAGGGAATTGAGACGGGCAGGTGAAAATTTGGCCCCAGGGGTTCTGCTCTGGGGTGGAGCTGTCCTGGGTTCCTGCTGCTGTTCATGAGCTGCCCCTGGGAGTCAGCGCTGCCTCAGAGTTGGCCTGAGTGATTTTTCATCCCAGAGGCTCTCACTTGATTGGCCTGGGGCGGGGCCCAGACTGTAGTTTTAAAGTTTCCCTCAGAGTTGTTCTCTGCATCCAGAGTTGGAGAGACAACTGCTCCTGACACAGGTATTCTCACCTGTGGCTGGTTTTTCCCTGTAACGCAACAAGGAACAGTGGCCTTGGGGACACTTCCATGGAAAGATTGGTATAGGCCACCTCTCATTCTGCTGAGAGAGAGGCCTGGGCTGGGCAGACCCCACTGTGCCGAGAGCCTGTCCATGAGGGCACGTGCGGCCAGCCCTGCCACTCCCAAGCCACCTCTGCCCACCTTGCTTCATCTAGGGCTCTAGTGGCGGCCCACACCTGCCACCTCCCCTTGTGCCACACACTGTTAAAACTCGCTCACTTCCTCCCCCTCCGTACAATGGGGAGAATAAGCCCCCTGCACAGAACCAAGTGGATCCGACACCCCAGAGACCACTTTATTG
This sequence comes from Balaenoptera borealis, assembly GCF_965194805.1. NCBI lineage: Eukaryota > Metazoa > Chordata > Mammalia > Artiodactyla > Balaenopteridae > Balaenoptera > Balaenoptera borealis. Next base: position 167,217,746 of record NC_138867.1, read on the forward strand.
CAAAATGAGGCAGGCCAGTATGTGCTGGTGTGGAACAATGCCCAAGTGTATAAAGTGAGAACAAGTCACTTGTGCCTGGCCGGTCCCTGCATATGTACCTGCAGGAGCATAAAACGTCCCAAAAGAATCCTCTGGGCCGCATCATCATGGGGTGGGAGAAAGGATGGCCGCTCAACCAAGTCCCAGCTGCGCTGACTGGATTTTTATCCGGGATATGTATATATTACATTTTCAAACACAATGCACGAGTCAGCCAGAATCAGTTGTCAGCTGTTACCACTATGACCACACACCATACTGGTGGGGCTGGGAGCTGTGGAGCACGCAGTGGCAGGTGGGGGGAGGGCCTTTGTCCAGGGCTCAGGGAGGTTTCGTTCGGTGAGCATCAAGTTGTTCCCTCCTGCCCTCACTCTTCCTTCACTCCGAGCACAGCCCTGAGCCCAGAGGAGGCTGAGTCAGCCCTGGAAGCGACCCATTATTTCACCGAGAACAGCTCCTCAGAAGGTGAGCACTCTGTATTCCACTGGCCTCAGGCCCTGTGCCGAGCAGCACTGCTGTGGGGCGCCTGCAGGCGGCTGGCGGCCCTCCACGGGCTCCGGGAGTGTGCTGGGTGGGGAGGTGCGGAGCGAGAGCGGGGGAAGCTGCCTCTCTCTCTAGGGCCAGGCCCCCCGGGGGTGTTCTCACTCCTGTTTCTCTTGTCTCTGCCTTCCCGGACCCGGGCTTCTCCCTCCCTCTGCCTCTGCTCCTCCTCTGCTGTCCCTTCCAGCATCTCCTCTGGCCTCCGACCTGGATCTTTTCCTGCCCTGGGAGGCTCAAGGTCAGTGCCTGGGGGGCAGGGGCGCCCCCTTTGCACTTGGCTTCCCCAGGGCCTTGGGTTTTATCTCCTGAACGCTCCCCTGCATGGTCAGGAGGCCTGGAAGCTCTTAGTTCCAGAGACGCCTCCTGTGTGGCTAAGTTCTGAGGAGGACCCAGAGCCAGCCGTGGACTGGGGTGGAGAGGGCCAGCTGCTGTGCTTGCGTGGGGGCAGTAAATGAGGACACACAGTACAGCGGGTGTTGCACAGGCACTAGGGTGTCACCTCCCCAGCCACATGCAGAAAGTATTCTGTCATCATGGTCGTAGGAAAACACAAAATGCTATCATTGCAAAGCTGTCATTGTGAAACAGACAAAGCACAGCTGAGCAGAGGTGCAGGAGAGTGGTAGATGCTTTCTTTGGAAACATTTTCATGTTCCACACAACTTTTTTGTTGGGGAAAAATACGTATGTTGAGTGCCTATTAGAAGTCATCCCTGTGCTACACTTAAAACCTGTTGGGAGTACTGGGTCCAGGGTGATGGGGCATTCTGGGCCTGGGATTTGGCAATCAAGCTGGTAGTATGTAATACACCTAGAAAACCAACCAAAACACCGCCCTATAATTTCTCATGGGGGATAGGTAATAACACACCAAGGATAATACATGCTCAAAAGGGAAATTAAAAGGTACTATCAAGATATTATCAAGATACCCAAAGCAATCCTGTTGACAGTGCCAAAGGCTTACTTAACTTGACTATGAAGCTTGAGGACCTTGATTTCAAGTATACAAACTAAAGAAACAGATGTATCTTCTGTTATGCTTGAGCAAATCAAGGATGCTTTAGGCTTGTCCCAGGCACTTCCAGGAGAAGCCAGGGACTCGGGGTACAGATCCCTGTCCTCAGACCTCACGTAGCCTACAGGCAGCGGTCCGTTCCCTGGTGAGAAGCCTGAGCCTGGAGCGCTGCGCCCTTCCCTGCCACCACATAGCTGCCAAGGGCCATTCAGAGCTGGGACACTGCCGTCCCACCTGAGGTCCCCCCACCGGCCACATTCCCTCAGGGAACAGGTCTGCAAAAGCTGGGCAGCCTGCTCGCCCCAAGTTCATGGTCACCGTAAGGAGCATGGTGTATGCAGACTCCAGCAAATATGTCACTTTAAGAAATACAGTGCTGAGCGCAGGATTCATGTACATAAAATTCCTCATCAGCTAGTGTGGCAGTTGCAGGTTGAATTGGTAATTAGGACTCCCCTGAGTTTGACCTTTATCAGCAGAAACTATAGAAATCATTGGTCTCAGACTTTTTGCCCATAACGTGCGCCATCGTTCACTTAAGAACTGTGTGGTATGACTTGTATTCTTTTGAAAGAGAGGATGTGAGGGTTCAGTGGCTCTCTGATTCAGTGTAACCAGGTGGAGTGAGACAGCCCTGCTCAGAGAAGGCAAAGAAGCAGCATCCAGGGCCCAGGGCCAGGTCCGCTTCCGCAGGAGAGCACAGACTAGACCGACCACTCAATGACCTCAGTGGTTTGGAGTCATAACAGAAGAATGTTCTTGTTCTTTTTATTCATCCCATTGTCCAGAAGCACTACAGCAGGAAGAGCAAGAGGGAGCTGGAAATAACATCCAAGAAAAAAGAGGAGGTGTGTATATAGGCCAACATCTGCTGATGCTGGTAGAGGCCCCAGGGTGGGTGGGGTCTGGTTGCCCTGTCACTGCAGAAGAGCCCCGTACCCTGGGGAGATGGCAGATGTATGCCTGACACCACAGCTCTCCTTGAGGTGAATGCCTAGCCCATCAGCTGCCCAGCTCTCATCAGCCCCAGGCCTGAATCTCCTGTAGCTGTGAACACCCCCAGCCATCACCGCCTCCCTCTGGGGGTGCCTACTTCCTGCCAGGACTCCTCTAGGTGCCCAGCCGGCCTCTCCTTCTCATGCCACCCTCTCTCCAGCCTCCACATGGTTCTGTCACCATCTTGGGGAAGACAGATTAGGGGCCATCCTCATCAGCTTAGCTCAGACCTACTTCAGCATAACTCAGGGGAGACCCATGAGTGTTCTAGGGTGTTTTTTCCTATCACCACCTCCCCAAATGCCGGGGTGTTTTGTAATAGGGCCCAGGTAACTCCGTGCCAGACAATACTTAAACCCACTTACCCCCTGCTACCAGCCCCCAGCCCTCTTTCTCTCATTTGACAGATGGAGATTAATTTTTTTCTCCCAACTCGCAGAGGAGAAGGGAACCAGCCCTCCCGACTATCGGCACTACCTTCGAATGTGGGCCAAGGAGAAAGAGGTTCAGAAGGAGACGATTAAGGATCTTCCCAAGATGAACCAGGTAGGCCCAATCAGAACACACAACAGATGTTTCTGGAAAATTCTGACCGAGGCTGAGCCGTCCCACCCAGCACCTCACCACCGTCCCAGCACCCCCTGGAATGTAGGGATTCTCCTGCCTACCTTTAGAACATCTAGTCAGGCAGCAGTCAGGGACTATTCTAGGAGGACAAGGGGTCAGTTGCTTCAGGGCCTTGTCCAGAACACTCCGCTGGTGATGACTTGCTTTGGTTTAATCGGTATCCGTGAACCAGAGGAGCACTGGGGAAGGTTAGCCTCAAAAGGCAGAGACTCACACCACCATTTATGAGACAACATCACAGCGCTTCTGCTCCCTGCCAGGCCCCGCTCGGAGCTGTGCACACACAGGCCCGCTCGACCCACCACCCGATGTTTGTTTGCTGGTCTCTGCGTCAGGACCGTGGCATCTTGCCAAGGGTCTTACAGCCAGGACCACAGACATGTAACCAAAGGCAGTTGTTGAGCCGCAGCCTGACCACGGTCTGCTCTGCCCGAAGGGGGACCTTGCAATCTGGGTGCTCTCTCATCCACAGGCCTGAAGAATGGGGTGCCGTGGAGGGAGGTTTCATCCCATTCTCAGGCCAGGAAGCCTAAATATGGTTTCAGGACCTGGAACCTGACCTCTTCACCCCTCTCAACCAACCCAAGCTGCCTTACCTTGTCATCACTCTCTAAAGAGCTTCTTAAAGGAGAGTTGAAGGCGCTTCCGATTAAAGATATAAAAAACTCAGAGTGATTCTAAAACACAGTGAAGAAGCACTTGTAGTCACTGGGTTTGGAAAGGTATGATAGAAATAGGTCTGTCTCTGCTAACAGAATGGACATAGAGACAGGGAGAGACTCTAAATGTTCCTATATGTGCTGAAAGAAAGGCAGCTGGAAAAGAAAGCCCTTTCCCTCTCTGCACCTCAGTGTCCTAATCTGTGAAATGGACATGTCAAGACACAGGTGTACGGAGACAACTAACGGGACAGCACCCTCACGCCAATCAGAATGGCCAGCACTGTGAGTCTGGATCATCTGAGGGCAATCTGACCCATTCTTTACCATCTCCCTGCCCTTTTCTGTTTTTCCCCTTAAAAGGAGCAGTTCATAGAGCTGTGCAAGACGCTTTACAACATGTTCAGCGAAGACCCCATGGAGCAGGACTTGTACCACGCTATCGCCACGGTGGCCAGCCTGCTGCTCCGCATTGGGGAGGTGGGGAGGAGGTTCTCTGCATGGTCGGGCAGAGAGACCAGGGACAGTGCCCCTGAGGAGGGCGAGCCGCCAGCTCCAGACCCCCCTCAAGACGCGGCCCAGGAGCTTCAGCCGCCAGCTGCAGGGGACCCCCAGGCCAAAGCGGGTGGAGACGCCCACCTTGGGAAAGCACCGCAGGAGAGCCAGGTGGTGGGCGAAGGGGGCGGCGGCGAGGGGCAGGGCTCCCCCTCCCAGCCTCTGTCTGACGACGAAACCAAAGATGACATGTCCATGTCCTCGTACTCAGTGGTCAGCACGGGCTCCCTGCAGTGTGAGGACCTGGCTGATGACACAGTGCTGGTGGGTGGGGAGGCCCACAGCCCCGTGGCCACCACTCACAGTGGGGGTGCCGTTGACACAGACTGGTGCATCTCCTTCGAGCAGATCCTGGCCTCCATCCTGACGGAGTCCGTGCTGGTGAACTTCTTTGAGAAGAGGGTAGACATTGGACTCAAGATCAAGGACCAGAGGAAGGTGGAGAGACAGTTTAGCACCTCCAGTGACCATGAGCAGTCTGCGGTTTTGGGCTGAGGGCTCCAAGGCCTGCGGGCTGGCCTCTCCTCCCTCCCTCCCGTTCTGTTTTCTCTTTAAGGACACACCCCTCCAGTTCTCCCCAGAAGCAGTGAGTTGTAAATGGAAAGAAGGCTGAACAGTCGCAGTTGGGGCCCAGGCAGGGGCTCCCCACCCCCTCGTTCTGCCTTGGGCCTCCTGGCCCCTGCATAGTGTCAGGGGCTCTCTGATCTGCCCTTGCTTGCCCTGCACTGTGGCCAGGCCACACCCTGTCCTCCACCTCCTCTTCTGCAGCTGCGTGCTCTGGGGGCTTTCCCGCCACTTGGCACCAGGTAGGGGGGTCGAGTGCCTATTGGGCACCAAAATGGTGAGAACTTCGAGATGCTTTTCGGAAGCCCCTGAGCCTGAGCTTCTGGCTGGGGGACACGGGCAGAAAGCATCTGCTGCACCAGGGTGGGTGCCCCCTGCACAGGTGTTACTCTCAATTCTCTTTCAGCTCGTCATCCTCACCATTAACCTTAAAAACATATCCCTCAGGTCCTGATATATTTCCTTGTATTCATTTCAGTTGGCTAAAAATCACACTATGCTCAATGCCTTAATAAATCCCTGGAAGAACTAAAAACTACACTGTGTATAGAGAATTAATGTGACCCTCAACCACTGCTTCGGCCTCCTGGCTTCTCCCCAGGCAGGTATGGGGCCCAGGCCATATTCCAGAGGTTCCCAACACTTAGTCTCTCACAGGACGTGGGAGTTCAAGACCCCTAGGGAGGATGGGGACATGGAAGCTGCTGATGCAGGCTGGGCAGGGCCTGTGAAGACCTGCAGCAGCAGAGGAAACCTGCTCTGCAGGTATAAACAGCCTGGGTCCAGGTGCAGGACATGTGTGCTCAGGCCTGGGCTGCAGCAAGCCTTTGGGTTCAGAAAGCAGACTGTGGGGACACGGGCAACAGGCTGAGCCATGAGGACCCCTTAGCTTTGCAGCAGGAGCTGATCATCATGTCCAGCGTTTGCCCCCAACACAGGGCCACTCTTATTTGTACTAAAAGATAACATCTCTGTGGCTGTTTTTTGGTTTTAAACTTAATAGCTTTATTGAGGCAAACTTACATACCATAAAATTCACTTGTTTTAAGTTACAATTCAATGATTTTTTAGTAAACTTAGAGTTGTGCAAACGTCACCACAATTCAACTTTAGAATATTTCCATCACCCCGGAAAGATGCCTCCTGCCCATGTGCTGCCAATCCGTGTACCCTCCCCCAGCTCCAGGGAACCACGAATCTATTTTCTATCTCTTTAGATTTTATGGATGGTTTTAAAATAACAATCTCCATGATTTTACCTTGTTTACAACTGCTGAGTCACTTCTCGATAAATGCAGCAAAACAACATCAAGGAAACTGAACAGCTGTTTTCTTTCTTAATGACAACAACAACAAAAAGTAATGTAATTTCCTTTCCAGTATTTACACAAACTGACTACGTGCTTTGTCATAAATTAATTTCAAAGAATTTATTGCTAGAAAGACTACGTTCTTAGGACTTCCCTGGTGGTCCAGTGGTAAAGAATCCGCCTTACAATGCAGGAGATGTGGGTTCAATCCCTGGTCAGAGAACTAAGATCCCACATGCTGCGGGGCAACTAAGCCTGCACACCACAACTACTGAGCTTGCGTGCCTCAACTAGAGAGCCTGTGTGCTGCAAACTACAGAGCCCACGTGCTCTGGAGCCCACGCGTCCTGGAGCCTGCGGGCCACAGCAAGAGAAGAGAAAACCTGCAAGCCACACTAGAGAGACGCCCACGTGCCACAACGAAAGATCCCGCATACCTCAACGAAGATCCCGCGCGCCACAACTAAGACCTGATGCAGCCAAAAAAAAAAAAAAAGACTGTTCTTGGTCATAATAAAATTAAGTAGAGATACACATAAGAATTCCACAAAATTGGCAGAGTCAAATTGATTGTAACCAATTAGAAAGATTTAAATAACTTGGAATTTTAAAATATTTATTTATTTATTTGGCTGCATCGGGTCTTAGCTGCGGCACGTGGGATCTTCGTTGTGACATGTGGGATCTTTCGTTACAGAGAGCGGGCTCTTCGTCGCAGCGCACGGGCTCAGTAATTGCAGCACGCAGCCTTAGTTGCCCCGTGGCATGTGCAATCTTAGTTCCCCGACCAGGGATCAAACCCTTGTCCCCTGCATTGGAAGGCAGATTCTTAACCACTGGACCACCACCGGGGACGTCCTGGAATTTAAATAAATGTTTTATATGCCATGTAGAAGTATAAATTTGAGAATATACCAAAGAAAGTAAACATAAAAGAGGACACTATCCTTTTTACGTGATAAAAGAAGGTACAAAAATGTACAATAAAATAATACTTTCATCCATTATTTAACCTCGCATGATAAAATGTTTAACAAGAACAGTAACACTAAATAATAAATGGATAATAAAAATAAAGTTTTAAATATATTTGTGTTCTGAAAGTAAACATAATTGTATATTTTAAAACTCCTTACCAAGTGATATGTTGTACCAAACCATTCAAGTCATTCTTATAATTTCCAAAAAAAAAATATGTATATGAATTTTTAAAGGATTATATGTTTATTGCAGAAAGGAGGAAAAAAACAGAAAAGTAGAAAAACAATTTTTCCTTGTATTTAAGACTACTAATTATTTTGGTGTTTCTTCCCTATATTTGTCTTTTTCAAAGTTGAACTCATACCACGTGTGAAATTTTTATTCTTCTCTTTTCATTAACCACAAAACATTCTTTGTAGTTGCCAGAAGCTCAGCCACAATGAGACATGTAGAGATAAACAAAAACCACCCAAATGAGAACAGGGACCATTTATCCAGAGCTTGCTATAGAAAAGAAGACAGTCACCATTACTTGCGTTTGGCAGAGACTAAAATGTAGTCAGAAGAGTGGAAAGGCCTTATGGTGAAAGCAAGGGAAGGCTTCAGGTGTGCTCTGATTAGAGGCTGCCAGTGGGGAAACAGGCTGGCTAACCAGAAGCAGGATGTTTTATGTAATTGGTTTGGGGAGCATAATTGGCGTTCTCTTGGTTGGTCCTGAGATGAAGTGGGGAGGTGCAAAAAGGAGGGCAACTGGCAGTCATTGACCAAGTCCTGACTGCTGTAGAAGTTGTGGTTTGGGGGGTGATGAGGGAGTCTGGTCACTCTCTCTTCGCATATTCAGTCTCAAACATAATTTTTTAAATTAATTTGTTTTTTTCTAATATATGCTATTGTGCAAAATTTGGACAATATTAAAAAGTTTAAACCATTTATAACCCTTGCCCGTGCACATCTGGAAATAAATAATGCCTGGTTTTACCTGATATTATGTACACTTTGTAACCTCCTTGCTTCCCAACAATACACATGCCAGCATTTTCACTCCGAACTCTTTGTAATGGACCTGCATAATGGTCCATTCTTTAGAATACTTATTTCCATTTTTTCCTGTTATACTTCAGTTAACACTACTGCATAAACAATAAATCTGCGTGATTCAGATTATTAGGATAGAGATAACTGCCAGATTGTTTTTCCCTTTTACCGTTCTATCAGCATCCTTGTCAGGATTGGGCGTTTTTAATTTTCTTTTAAGATTATGTATGTTATCAGGCACGTGGGAATGTCTTGGCGGGCTGGCGTTAAGGTGAGGTTGGGACATGAGGGGTGCAATATTTTTCCTCTGTGCCCAGACTGGGACTTGGGCTCCACCTTTTAGAGCGGGTCTTCCTGGGGACTGCAATAAGGACTGATTTCGTTTTCAACCGCCAGGCGTCTCCGTTTCCCTCTCTGAGAAGCGTAGGGTTGGTGAACTGCCTATTTTCCCAGGATTCTCGGTGCTCCGGCTCAAACGTTAACTAACCACCTCTGACCAGAGGTCCTGCAAATTCCTACCGTGGGCCCCAGGGAGTGGGCCCGAGCAGGGAGGCGCCCTCCGGCTCCCTCTCCCCGACTTGAAGAAGCAGAAGAAACTGTACCAGCAAAGGCCGGACCCCCAGCGGCGGCTGGAGACCCAGCCCTTGCAACTTCAATCTTCCCAGGGAGCCCAGGCGGAAACGCTGGTTTGGATAGAGGCGGGAACTGCTTCGGGCTGAGACAGACAACCGGTGACCTGACTGACGCAAACCCCAAACAACGCTCGACTCGGCAGCAGAGATACGGCCCGAGTCCTGAGGTCGCCAGGGCTCCCAGCTGACCGCCGACTAACGCTGTGCTTCCCCGTGGCCCAAGTGCACACTAGAGGCGAAGCTCGAGTGGGCCCGAGCGCAGGGCGCACGCTCTCCAGGGGCGGTGCCTGAGACCAGAGGGGCCCGAGTGCCTGACGCGGGCGGAGCCAGGGCGGACAGGGTAGCGCGGCGCACGCGCGGCGGCGACGGCGGTCGCAATGGCGCCCCCTCAGCGGGTTCGGGTGTTGCGGTGCTCCTGCTGCCGCCTCTTCCAGGCGCACCAGGTGGGGCCTTCCTCTCCTCAGAGCACGGGGATGGCGGGCGGGACGAGGTGGGGTCGCGGGGGCCAGACCTCCTCCCCCAGGCGTGGGCGCCGTCTCGTGCGGTTGCGCAGTGCGTCTGGGTCCCGGACAACTGACGATGTCTGTCCTGAGAACTAGGTTTTATTGATGTCGCTTCTCCATAACGTTGTTCTGGCTTTTTTCGTTTTTTGCTTGGTGGTTGTAAGATTCGCAGAAACCAGGCATAATGGTTTCTGCCGAGGCGGCCTCGTGAACTCTATCTAGCGGGTGGTCGGGCACACCAGGTTGAGGGTAGAGGATAGCCTCCTTTATGCAGAGCCTAGCCCCCCAAATGGCTCTTTCTTCATTTAAATACAAGGGAAATGATAGTTTTAAAAACTGAGGCACGACTGGGCACCCCTGCTGGCACTCTTTGGCTCTGACCGTAGTGAGGGACTCGACGCCTACTCAGAGTGTAAATAATCTCGCGCCTTTAAACAGGATAATCGAAGTTTCTAAAACGTATTGCTTCCCTGACTCAAGACGTAAAATAGGTGATGTCACTTAACCTGTTCTTTCCTGAATCACGTTCTGTCTCCCTGCTTGATGCTGTCAAGGTGGTCATTGTATCCGCTTCTGGTAGTCCCCTGCTAATCTGCTGTGCCCTGAAGAAGGGTAGCATCAGATTGCATACAAAATGTATGTACAAACATACAAAATGTATGTTTAAAAGCCAGTAAGAGGCTGGGTATGCACCTGTAAGTTCGCTGTAACTTTGTAAGGGTCATTTTAGGGGCTTAGAAACTTTTTACTTATTTCATTTTTTTGGTTCTAGGAGTTGAGAATAAATGGGAATCATTTCCACTTTTAAATTATTATATATATAATGTAGTTCGTATTCTCATGGTCATTTTCAACTCTGAAAAGTGATTTGAAACCAAGTGGGAAAAGAGGGTTAACAGTTTAATTCCAAGTCGGCTGTGTATCAGGCAGTTTCACACATCTCATTTAATTTCAACAGCCTCTGAATTCTGTATCTTCATTCCCCAGAGCTAGCCAGTTACTGTGTGTCCTTCCAGAGCTTTTATTATTTTTTTCATGCATTTCTTACCTGCATATGTACCTGTAGAAGATACACAGTATTTTTATGGTGTTTGAAGGTAGATGCTGAGAAGTGGAATCTTAGGATATACCCACTTAAATTTGTAATAGATGCTGCTTGTCCTCCTTAGAATCCTTTTAGTACTTCCCCAAAAGCCCTGATGGTTTTTGTATTAGGATCGTATTAATCATGTTAATTTTTACGAATCAACCGAGACATCTTTGTGATGTTAAGCATGGCATTTCATTCCATCTCTTAAAACAGTTTTGGTGCCCCTTGATAACATTTTCTTTGTTGCCTTTACAAATGGATTTATTTCTTTAATTATCTCTTCCAAGTAGATGTTTGCTTATAAGCTATATTAATTTTTGAAGATATATTAATTTTCTACCTAGCCCCTATATTAGATTGTCTTACTGGTTTTAGTAGTTTTTCATGTGATTATCTTGAGTTTTAAAGAAATAAATCATATCATCCATAAATAAGGATAGTTTTTTTTTTTCCTTTCCATTTTCATACCTCTTGCTATGTTCTCTTTTCCAATTCCATCAGTTAGTACATCCAGAAAAAAATGGTAAATAATAGTGCAGATCCTTGACTTGTTCTTGACTTTCATGGGAATGCTGGTGGTGATTCTGCAGCTTTAGAGCTGAATGTAAGGCATTTTATTATGTTAAGAGAGAATCCATCTAGTCAGATTTATCAAGAATTGAAATATCATGGAATTTTTTTTTGAGAACCACAGATAGTAGAGATCTAATTTGACTTTGTTTCATATGGATAGCCAGTTTCCCAGAACCACTTATGAAATAGTCTCTTCTTTCTTCACCTTTATAATATACTAAATTTTCATACATGTGTTGGTTTGTTTCTGGACTCTTTATTCTTTTCCACTTATCTCTTTATTATTTCTGATCCAGTTTCACCTGTTTCAAATAATTACTTTAGCTATAATTCTGAAATTTCATTGTAGGTGAAAAAGAGTCTCAAATGGACATGCAAAGCTTGTGGAGAGAAGCAGTCATTTTTGCGGGTGAGTCCCAAGCAGCAGAGTGTCTAATACCCATACCAGGAAGCAGGTGGGACCCAGCCCTGCAGAAGCATATTTCTCATGGAACCCAGTGTTCCATTATTGGCTCAAGTTCATTAGATACAGCGCTCCTGCTCCCTAAGATCATCTTCCTTCAGGAAGCGAAATGAATGGAGCAGTGCCTGGAAAGCTACCTTCCTTTTTTTATTCAGTCAGTAAGTATTTACTGAGTAACTTCTGTATGCAGGCATGGGACACAATGGAAGGTAAGACCATGTTGTTATTGCCTTCACTGATCTGCTCCTGTGGAACAGGAAGAGAAACTAAAACACACGTGTAATTTAAAACTAGACTGAGCAAAATGAGAGGAAAGTACAGGGGTCTGTAAGAAGATAACTGAGTCATCAGACCTAACTGGGGATGGGCAGACAGCTGTTGGTAGATGCAGGGGTGTGAGAGGGGGCAGGCAGGGTGTGAAGGTAGTTAGGAGAAGAAAGAGCATGTGGACTGAAGGGAGCATGTTGTAAATGCTCTCATTAGCCCAATTTTTTCACCCAGCATCACAGTTCTTTTCAAGTCCATACTTACCGACCCACCTGATCTCTAGTATCACAGGGTCCTCATTGAGCCCCTTGTTCGCCTGCTCCAGCCCTTGATGCCACCTCTCCAGCCTCATCTCATCATTCTCCTCCTTCAGCCGTGGGGGCTTTTCCTTCTGACCTTGAAACAGTCCAAATCTGCTTCCCTCTTAAGACCTTTGTGCTCATTGTTGGGGCTTCCCCTAGTTAATCTCATTACCCTGATCAGAAATATAGGCAAGTGTGTTTATGTGAGTATTGTCCACCTGAGACTGTAAGTTCCATAAGAACGGAGGCTTTGCCTATTTTACTTATATACCCTTTTTAAAAAAATTGAAGTATAGTTGATTTACAATATTATGTTAGTATCAGGTGTATAGCAAAGTGATTCAGTTATACATATTTTTTTTCTTATTCTTTTCCATTATAGTTTATTATAAGAAATTGAATGTAGTTCCCTGTGCTATACAATAAATCCTTGTTGTTTATCTATTTTATATAGTGTGTATCTGTTAATCCCGTACTCCTAATTTATTCCTCTCCCCCTCTTCCCCTTTTGGTAACCATAAGTTTATTTTCTATGTCTGTGAGTGTGTTTCTGTTTTGTAAATAAATTCACTTGCATTATTTTTTTAGATTGACATATAAGTGATATCATATGATATTTGTCTTTGTCTGACTTGCTTCACTTAATATGATACACTCTAGGTCCGTCCATGTTGTTGCAAATGGCAATATTTCCTTCTTTTTTATGGCTGAGTAATATTCCATTATATATATATGTGTGTGTGTGTCTATATACACACACACACACATACATACACTCCATATCTTCTTTATCCACTCGTCTGTTGATGGACACTTATATACCCTTTTTTGTATGTTTTGCTGATATACTCTTGGCACCTGGCACAGTGCCTGTCACATAGTCAGTGCTTGCTCAAGTAATGTTTGTTGAATGAGTAAGTGACAAACCCCACATTGATGGGCATTTAGGTTGATTTTAGCTTTCATTGTTATGAACAACTCTGCAGTGAAGCTTCTTACAAATACCTCTTTCTTCACTTGACCAATTATTTCCTTAGGACAAATTCCTTGAAGTTAAATCAGAGGAATTCTTTTGGCCAAGGTTCTTTTAGTTGCAAATAATAGGGAAAAAACACTTCAGCAAAATTTAAAATGTACTAGCAAGGTAATGGGGTATCTTGGGGGGATCCAAGGGAGGAGCTTCATCCTTGACCCCTTGAAGAACCAACCCTAAGAACTGAAAAGCTGCCAACAACACAAGCATCATCTTTTCCCTCCCTTCTCCTCCCTTCACCCAGTTTCTCCCTATACCTTCCTCCCTCTGTCCCTATCTCCTCTCCTTCCCTTCCTCTCTGTTCCCAGTTCACAGTAACATACTCCACTCACAGACCACAGAATCTTATTTCAAACCAACTGGAATAGCTGAGTCCCAATTATAAACTCCTGGGAGAAACAATCTGATGGACCTGGTTGATTCAGATGTCCACCGCTGGTCCAGTCAGTTGGGATGGGTGGGAGTGGGGACAATTTGGTCATCTGTCAGTAAGTATAGCTGCTGAGGCCTACCTTGAGATTGGGTCTCAGAAGGCAGGGGCTGGCTCATAGCTAGCGACTACTGCTTGTTTTAGATGTCAGCATGTATTTCTGAACTCCTGAGGAAGCTTTGCCTTCCTCTCAGCACCCCCATGCTTGTGCAGTGGTATATGGCTTTTGACTAACTAGGCCACAGTAACAAACAGACACCAAAATTGTGGTGGCTTAACGCAATAGAAGTTGTTTCTCTTGCTCTTGTAACACTCCTGGGAGAGATTGAGATCAGCAGGGCAGCTGTCCTTGGTATGGTCATCCGGGGACCCAGGCACCTGTAATCTTGAGGTTCTGTTATTCCCTGAGGCTTGTCTCCCACGGCCTCTTGCCCCTCAAAGGAGCAAGATCAGGGAGGAGCTACCCAGGAAGGATCTGGAAGTGGCTTACCTTCCACTGGGAAGAACCTAGTCTCATGGCCACACCTGACTGCAAGGAAGACTGGAAAATGTAGTCTAGTCTGCTCCCAGATGAGGGGAGAATGCATTTCAGTATTCAGGAAGCAGTCTCTGCTATGCAGGAGAGCATACACCCTACCGGTTATGCCAGACATAAGTTGTCAGTCATTTTAGAATTTTTTTTAAAATTTATTTTGTTGACGTATAGTTGAATTACAATGTTGTGCTAATTTCTGTTGCACAGCAAAGTGATTCAGTTTTTTATATACATATATATATATACACACACACACACATACACACACATTCTTTTTCATATTTTTTTCCATTATGGATTATCACAGAATATTGAATGTAGTTCCCTATGCTATACAGTAGGGCCTTGTTGTTTATCCATTCTATATATAATAGTTTGCATCGCTAATCCCAAACTCCCAATCCATCCCTCCCCCAACCCACTCCCTCTTGGCAACCATAAGTCAGTTATCAGTCTTTTTAAACTTTGCCTTTCCCCTCTCCAGTTCCTTTCCTCCCATTCTCACTTGAACTTTCCCCAAACGAGATTTCACTCCCCACCAGTCCACTAAAATTGCTCATGTCAAAGTCAGCAATGGTCTCTATGTTGCTAAAAATAATGGTTGGTTCTCAGTCCTCAAGTGACTTGACTTATTGGTGGCATTTGTCAGAGTTTGTCGCTTCCTCCTCCTTGAAGCATTGTCTTCACTTGGACTTCCAGTCATCCTGCTCCTGGTTTTCCTCCTATCTTCCTGGCTGTGTTTCAATCCTCTCTGCTAGTTTTTTCCCATCTCCTCATCTTCTAAACCTTAGCATGCTCTGGCACTCAGTTTTTTGACCTCTTGTCTAGCTACACTCATTCCCTTGGTCGTCTGAGATGAGACAATCTGACAATTCTCAAATGTCCATCTCAGACCCTAGGCCTGCCCCTGAACTTGTGTATGCTTCCAACCACTTACCTCTCTGCTGGATATCTAACAGGCATCCCAAACCTGTATCCCAAAACGAAGCCCTCACCTTACCCTCACCAACCTGCTCTTCCCACAGTCATCCCCAACTCTTAAGTGCCAAGTCCCTCTTTCTAGTTGTTCGGGCTAAAAACCTTGAACTCATCCCTGACTCCTCTTTTTCTTTTACACTCTTCATCTGATCCATCAGCAAATTTTGTCGGCCCTACCTTCAGGATATACCCAGACTGTGCCCACTTGCTACCACAGTGGTCTGAGTTGCCTCAGTATTTGCTGCAACCTCCTGACTGGTCATCTGCTTCTGCCATACAGTCTCAGCACCACAGCTGAAGGGTTCTACTGAAACATATGCAAGATCATGTCAGACCTTCCAGGTTAGAGCAACATTCATGCTCCTACAGACAGGGCCAGGTTGGGGCAGGGGGCTATGTGAAATGAAAATGTGGGGCCCCTTTTCAAAAGCAGAAAAAAAACTGCTATTAAAGGTACTAGAATATTAAGCTTTTCCTTTCTTTCATGGTCTCCTGACTTTTCCTGATGTCTTTTGTTTACTAGTTTTAAAATTTACTATTTAATATCTTCCTGTGTAAAGAAAAACTAACATTTAAAATTGTGCAACACCATTTATATTGTGCAACACCAGTTATAAATGCAAAGAGCATTTAGTACATATGCAGAACATATGCAGAATAATATAAGAGCATTTGGTGTATACGTAGAATCATCAAAGTTGCACAATTTGTATTTTGTAGCTCATACATGCCTACATATTTCATTCCTACCATAACAGTGGAGATGTTGCACAAAATTAACTATTTTTACTTCACTGCTTGATACACGCACATTCTACCCATACTCAACCTTTAGCTCACTGATGAGTAAGGAAGTACTGAGAGGAAAAGGAACTGGGAAAGATTGCCCTATCTTTCCCTTTTTTTTCTGTTATTATTTTCAGCATAGGCTATTCCAGGGAGGTAACAGGAGTAAGAAAAGATATGACACGTTTCCTTGGTCGTTCATGTTTTTTAGAATACCCTTGCCTCCTTTCTGCAACTGAAGCAAGTTCTGATTCCAGTGGAAAGCCCAGCCTCTCAGGCTAAGGTTGCCGCCCACGTACTTTTGTTGTGCTTTACTTTGTGTTTCTGTAAAGAAAGTTCTAATGAGGAAAAAATAAGTAATAAATGTTCTCTTTTTGGGGAAAAAAAAAAGACTTGCACACACCGTCTGAACTTGGAGTCTCACTGAACTCCCACACCTTGTGAGTTCACTGCAATTCTGTGCTCCTCAGTCATCAGGCATGCTGTATGCAAAAGGAGTGACAAGAAACAGTGGACACATTTGGTGTCCACGACTCACAGATATGCTTCATTATCTCATCAGACTTTACTTACACAATACAAGTTCAAAGATTATTAAGAATTTCAAGATGGAGACAGCAGAGCAGATCTCATGCCTATAAGGCTGACTCTGCCTGTAACAGGGCCTACACTCTCAAACCTCATCTACTATCTTCCCCCTAGACCATTCAGCTCCAGCCACTTGGCCTCCTCACTGTTCCTCCAAAATGCCAGGCTCAGGGTCTTTGCACTCTTTTCCGTTTCATTGCTTCTGCTGAATGTTCTTCCCCCAGGTATCTACGTGGCTTGTTTCTGCCTATCTTCCTATTTTGTGCTCAGATGTCACCCTCTCAGTGATCCACTCCTTGACTCCTTGAACACACATATAAAATTGTCTACTGTGTCCCCACTCTGCCCCACCCCACTTCATTGCCTTACTTTCCTCAGAAGCACTTCTCACCATCTGATGGCCATATAGGTGACTTATGTGCTTATTATCTGTCTCTTCTCACTACAGTGTGAGCTCCATGATGACAGTAGTGTTTGTCCATTCCTGTATCGTGTTGTCCTTACCTAGTTCAGGGCCTGGCACATAATAGGTGCTTAATATTTATTGAACAAATGAGTGACTGCTAAGTGAAAAAAAGTATCTCATCTATTTTATATTCTTTTGATTATGAGTGAGTGAGGTGTATCATTTCATATGTTTATTGGCAATTTGCGTTACTTCTCTTCTGAATTTCTTATGTTCATTAACCAATTTGTGTGGGATTTTGGGTTGAGTTTGGCTTTGATATATAAAGTTCAGGGTGATGGTGGGCAGCCAGATAGACTGAAACTATTAGTCCCTGAGACTGTTAGTTTATAAATCCCTGCAGAAACAGCAATCATTGTTTGGGTTCCTGCATGGTGCTTTGGGTCTTGCAAAGTACAGTTTTATCCTCCCTGGGTTGCATCTCTAATGGATCTATTTCTCAGCATTCTGTCAACACTTTTTAAACTTGATATTTTTGTTTGTTTGTTTCTCAGGCTTACGGTGAGGGCTCTGGTGCTGACTGTAGACACCACGTCCAAAAATTAAATCTGCTGCAGGGACAGATTTCAGAGATGTCACTCAGGTATAGTAATTTGAGGGAGGCATGGTTATCTTGCCCTGTTTTTATCTTGAGTGGGTGGTGGAAGTCTATGATGGAGAAATCCCTTAGAGTTCCATGTCTTACAATATGGCAATTAGATATTGAACAATCTTCCCACTGAAATTAATTTAAAATGCCAGCCACAATATTTTAAATGCACTGAAGAGATGACAAGAAGGTAAGTAACCATCAGAGGCCAAAAATGAAGCAAAAGCCAAAATCCAGAGAATACGCAGCTGGGCTGCTGAGGCGATTGAAACCTGTTGCCCTTCAGCTTCCATGCATCTGGGAGGGAAGCAGGAGACAAAGACAAAGCCGAGGGTCTGTTCACTGTGGGAAGGTCCATAGGAGACCACCACATAAAGCTGAATCCCCAAAGGACTACACCCTCAGCATACAAATGAACTAGAAATGCACCCCCTCCGTAGCAGGGACCCAGCCTGTGTTGACCTTGGCACTGACTGAAGCAGGGAAATACTGCTCCAGGATTTTATAAGCACAAGGAATCTGTCACATGGCCTTTAAGCCTTTTACACATGCTGCGTGAAAAGTCTCAAGCTGAGAACTTATTTTTAAATTGTCCCAGGAAGCAGAGGTAAATGCAGCTCCTTTTTGGAGCAATACGTCTTCAACCCAGGCATCAAAGAATTCCCACATATAAAGTTCCAAGGAGCATATACCCAAAGTTAAAAATCATTTAACTTACTTAAGGAAGTATGTCAACATGAGCAAAAGACAGCAGAAATGACAGAAAAGTCAGACCCAAAAAGAGCAGAATACATAATATTTCATGTTTAATATATTTAATGAAATTAAAAGAGGGGAGTTGCTAATACGAGGAGCAAGAGACTTTAAAAAATAACCAGTTTTTAAAAAAAACAACCAAAAAGTTTGTAGAAATGAAAAGTATAGTCATTGAAATTAAAAGTTTAGTGGACCATTAAATAGATCAAGTGCAACTGAAGAGAGAATTAGTGAAATGGAAGATCAATCTGAAGAAATTAATCACAGTACAGCACAGAAAGACAAAAAGGTGGAAAATATAAGTTCAGAGACATGAAGGATACAGAGAAGAGTTCCAGCAGGAGACAATAAAGAGAAGGGGACAAAGGCAATATTTTCAGGGAAATGAACAGAACATTTTCCAGAATCAAAGGGCTTACATTCTTAGATTCAGGAAACACAGTAAATCCCAAACTAGATGAAAACATTGTGTATGTAGGAAATCCTAATGAGCCTATCTATACAAAAGCTACTAGAACTAATAAGTTAATTTAGCAAGATCACAAGGATACATGGTCAACATACAAAACTAAATTTTATTTTTATATAAATGCAGTGAACAGTTGGAAAATAATTTTAAAAATCAAATACCATTTATAATACCATCAAAAAATAAAATACTTAGGGATAAACATAACCCAAAAATGTGCAAGAAATTTTCAGTAAAAACTACAAAACATTGCTGAGAGAAATTAAAGAAGATCTAAATGAAGAAATATGACATGTTCATGGATTGGAAAACTCAATATTGTTAAGATGTCAGTTCATCCTAAATTGATCTGTGGAGTCTGCCATTAGGTTCCAATCAAAATTCCAGCAGTTTTGGTTTTTTTTTAAGAAATTGACAAACTGATCCTAAAATTTATATAGAAATGCGATTGCCAAAACAATTTTGATAAAGAAAAAACTGGAGGACTTCTACAGCCTGATTTCAAGATTCACTATAACACTATAGCAATCAAGATGATAGTGTGATTTTGGTGAAAGACTAGACATATAGATAACATCAGAAGGCAAATGAAGGGACTTCCCTGGTGGTCCAGTGGTAAAGAATCCGCCTTACAATGCAGGGGACATGGGTTCGATCCCTGGTCAGGGAACTAAGATCCCATATGCCGTGGGACAGCTGAGCCCACACACCACAACTACTGAGCTCGCACGCCTCAACTAGAGAGCCTGTGTGCTGCAAACTACAGAGCCCACATGCTCTTGAACCCGCACACCACAACTACAGAACCCACGCACCCTGGAGCCTGTGCGCCACAACTAGAGAAGAGAAAACCCACACACCACAACTAGAGAGAAGCCCACGTGCCACAACTGAGACCCGACACAGCCAAAAATAAATAAAATAAATAAATAGATTCAATGAAAGATGAAAAAGCAAGTGCATAAACAAATAGTGGTATTTTCATACAATAGAAAACTAAGCAACAAAAACAACATGGGCAAGCCTCAAAAACATTGCTAAGTGAAAGAAATTAGACACAAAAGACCACATACTGTAGGGATGAGTGGTATTCTGGGGAGCGGGAATCACCTACAAAGGCATGTAAGGGAACTTCGGGGTGATGACAGTTTTCTATATCTTGCTAATTATATCTCAATAAATTTTCTATATCTTGATGGGAGTAATAGATTCAAAGATATAATTTACCAAACTCATCTAACTGTACACTTAAATTGGTACATTTTAGTGTATATTAATTATAAATTATACCTCAATAAGTTAATTTTAAAAGATAAAAAAAATCTGCCCTTAGACACAACAACATAATGAAATTGCAGAACATGGAAGACAAAAGGAAGAGTTGAAAAGTAGCTGGAGAGAAGCGAGATCACCAACACAAGCACAGTAGACACCCAGCTTCTCAGGGGTAACATTAGAAGCGAGAAGACAGACCATTACCTTCATATTGCTGAGAGATGTTCTGTAGTTGATGGAGTTGAGTTCCTGAATCATAGTACGGTGAGCAGAGTTCTGGCTAGTAGCTGGTAGGACACTGCTCAACTGGACATTGGAGTATCGACCATGTGGCAGGGTAGGCGGTTCATATGCGTGATCTTATTGCATCTTCCTCATCACCCTGTGAGGATCATTGGCTTCTGTTTACAGATGAAGAAACTGAAGTAGAGGTGCCCACATTTGGTAGAGTTGGGGTTCTCATTGTAGTTCTCTAGAGAGAGCTCCAATCTGATCGTGTGATGTAACAACCCTGTCTGACATGGGTGGATGTGGCTTTGGCGCTAACCTTCAGTCCTTGCACTATGAATGTTTTCACTGGCCATCCAGCCCTACTCAAGGCTGCAAAGGTTCCAGCTCCTTACTCTGCTTTATGTGGTAAAAGAGCCCTGCTGTCCCTGGGAGGCTGGATGAAGTCACTGTGACACATCAAGCTCAGTAAAATGCCTTCTCTTGTAGTGGTTGAGATATAATACAACTGTAAAGACACTCATATGACCCTATGCAATGGGGACATCTCCATTGCTGATGGGAGGGACTCTGTGCTATCAGAGTTCAGCTGACATTAGTCTCTGTGTTCAGGCACTGAGCAGGGCACATGCACACATATTGTCTCATTTATCTTCACAGTGACCCTTGCAATATTATCCCCATTTGTAAATAAGGAAACTGGGATACAGTGATATACCCAGAATCACACTGTCAGTGACAGCCAGTCATTGGCAAAGCCATGATGCAAACTCTGGTCTCTGGATTAAGAGTGCCACTTCTGCCCTGTGTCACTTTTCCTCTTGCTCCAAGTAACAGATGGTCCCTCTGCCTTCTGAACTGCTGGAAGATTACCAAATCACATCGAAAAAACAGAGATAAGTTCTAAGTTCCCCTAAACAGGCTTTGATATCCACGTCAAGTCCGTGCATCTTGCTGTTCCCATCTTGATTGTCCTTCATCTTCCTGGTCATTTTACAAAGGACAACTGTACAATCTTTCCCTAAGGTCTCTGGAAGAATCCATAAATGCCGACGAGGAGGAAAATGCACGTCCTCGGCAGCCTGCGCCTGCAAGTCTGCAGGTAAGCCAGTAGCACCATCTCAGCCCAGCTTCCTGAGCCGGCTCTGTCACAGAGGGGGGTTCCATTTATTCATTCATTCCTCATTTGTTCAGCAAATGCTTGTTGATGCCACCGAATGATGAGCACTTGGCTTAAAGCTACAGGGAACACAAAAATGAATAAACCTATCCCTTCCGTAAGTGTGGAGACAGCAGTGTAAAATAATTACAATACTGTGAAAGAGCTTTTTCTTCTGGCTGCTTGGTGAATTCTTCTGAACTTGGCTTGAACTTCACCTCCTTGTGGTTCTCCCCTTGTCCCACAGCACTCTCAGCACACCTGTGGTAGGGAAGGCACGCTGTCGTAAAGTGCCTGGGTTTCCACGTTCCCTTTCTCCAGACTGAGCCCCACAGCAGGGCTCACATCCAGTTGTTCATTCCCAGGACCTGGCTAAAGTAGGTGCTCAAACAGTGTTTGGATGGGCAGTGCGTGTAAGAGCTTGAGTGGCTGAGTAGGTGACGCCATTGGTACATCCAAGTTGCCATGGGTACGCGGAACACTGTGTCCTGCCAGGGACGGGGGGGCGGGGAGTGGGAACAACTGCCAGGCTCCCTGGCAGGGCCGCACCTCCGCTCGCAGAATCGCGCTGGCACCGCCCGCCCTCCAGGTGCTCGTCGTACTTTCATCATATCAGTAAATAGGGCAGATGCTCGTAAGCACACGAACACATCAGCGCTTGCATATTTGGGTCTGTACTTCCAGTTTCTGTACTTACAGACTTAATCTTTCATCATTCCTTCTGTAAGAAACACTTGTTTGCATCCTGGAATTTTCACTTACATCGTATCTTCTATGTGGCTATATAGCTTTCAATTCTTTTCATTTCTAAAAAGTACCTACAGAATATAGTGGATATGGCAATATTTATTCCCTTCTTATTGGGCATTTAGGATGTTTGCAAACATTTGCTACTATAAATATTTGCTATTATTTGTAACACTTGGAACATCTTTATGCCTTTGTGTTCATTTGGAACTACTGGGCCAGGGAGTGCGAACATTTGCAAAGTTCTTGGTAAAGTTCTTGTGACCTGCAGCTTTCCCAAAGTGTGTGCCAGTGTGCTCCATTCAAGATATCTGTCTCCCGTTACCTTCCAATCAAATTCCTTTCCTGGTGACGGCATAGACATGGGTCCTGAGGCCCTTAGGCCTCGGAGTTGCACTGGAGATTTTCAGTAAAGGTGTCTGCTTTCCAACTCTGAGAATAAACTTACTTCCCAATCCTGTAGGAAAAACTCCAGCCCTCAAAGAACCGCTGGCTGAAGTATCTGGAAAGGGACTCCAAGGAACTGGAGCTGGAAGAAGGAGGAGTGTGTTTCAACAGGCAGCCCTCATCCAAGAGAGAGAAGCCAGACCCTCCCTTCAGTACAGGCCTGCCTAGAAAAAGGTGCCAAGCTAGTAGCTGATCCAGCCCTCACCCATGCCCACCTCGCTGACCTACGGTTGGGGGGACTGACGAGCGGCTTCCTGTGGCCAGCAGGAAGCCTGAGGGATGTGAGCCAGCAGGCGCCATCACCGCAGGCCCTCTGGCCTGGCCAGGCACCAGGTGCAGCCAGTGCAGAGGTGAGGGCTAGGCAGGATTCCAGTGGGGGTGCCTTTTATGATGCTCACTTAATTCTGAACATCTAGACTGCACTGACCTCAGGGAAGAACTTAAGGGCAAGGTTGAAAAAGTGAAGTGGGGCCAGAGAAGCCGAAAGGCCTGGGAACCTTTAGCTGAGAGCAGGAAAGACCTGACTTTCATGGGTGTCTTCTCCAGTCTTTTTTTTTTTTTTTTTTTTTTAAAGCTGATGTTTTTTTTTTTTTCTAATTTTTATTTATTTACTTATTTATTTATTTATTTATTTTTTATGGCTGCGTTGGGTCTTCGTTTCTGTGCGAGGGCTTTCTCTAGTTGTGGCGAGCGAGGGCCACTCTTCATCGCGGTGCGCGGGCCTCTCACTATTGCGGCCTCTCTTGTTGCGGAGTACAGGCTCCAGGCACGCAGTCTCAGCAGTTGTGGCTCACAGGCCTAGCTGCTCTGCGGCATGTGGGATCTTCCCAGACCAGGGCTCGAACCCGTGTCCCCTGCATTAGCAGGCAGATTCCCAACCACTGCGCCACCAGGGAAGCCCCTCTTCTCCAGTCTTAATCTGCATTTCAGTGAGTTTTCTTTTTTTAAGATTTATTTATTTATTTTATTTATTTTTGGCTGCATCGGGTCTTGGTTGCAGCACTTGGGATCTTCACTGAGGCATGCGGGATCTTCCGTTGTGGCACCCGGGCTCTTCATTGTGGTGCGCGGGCTTCTCTCTAGTTGTGGCATATGGGTTTTCTCTTCTTTATTTGCAGCGTGCAGGTTTTCTCTCTATAGTTGTGGTGCACAGGCTCCAGGGTGGGGTGTGTGGCCTCTGTAGTTGTGGCGCGCGGGTTCCAGAGTGCGTGGGCTCTGTAGTTTGCGGCATGTAAGCTCAGTACTTTTGGCGTGCGGGCCTACTTGCCCCATGGCACACGGGGTCCTAATTCCCGTGTCCCCTGCATTGGAAGGCGGATTCTTTACCACTGGACCATCCGGGAAGTCCCTCAGTGAGTTTCCTGAGAGACTGCCTCATCTAGATTAGGATGGCTCTTCCGGGGCAGATGCTATTGGGAGGTAGATTCCAGTTCAGAATAAGAACTCTCTAGCAACTACAAGCTATAGAGCAGAGAAATGGACTGCCTTAGATGTCATTAGGCAACCTGTTGTTGGCAGTGGGGCAGAAGCTGAGCAGCCAGTTGGGAAGCTATAAGGGATGGCAAGGTCCCTACCTGTGCTAGGTGTCAGACCAGGTGACCACCAAGTCAGACTAAGGGCCACTGTTCAATGGTAGAACTGGGTTCTTTTTTTTTTAATTTTTATTGAAGTATAGTTGATTTACAATATTGTGTTAGTTTCAGGTATACAGCAAAGTGATTCCGTTTTTTATATATATATATACATTTATATGTGTGTATATATATATATATTCTTTTTGAGATTCTTTTCCATTGTAATTACAAGAAAGACTGGATTCTTGACAGCACTTTCCCTCTGCCAGGAAACGGAGCCAGAGCACAGTCCAGCCTCCTTGCAGCCCTAACGTCCAGGACTCCAGGAACTGTGAGGTCACCTTGAAGTCCCTGAAGGTCAGTGATTGAGGACAGTGTCCCAGTGGCCATTGAGCAGATACAGTATTTTTAAATTGTTTTGTGGACAATTAAAGTATCAGACTTACACCCCCTAGAAGCCCAACTTCCCACGTGGGTGTCTTGTTTTCTGTGTCGTAAGCCAACTCCTTTCTCTGGCCTGCACTGTTTCCCTGCCACGCTCCTCCTGTCACTGATGTTAACTCGGGGTCAAAAGGGCAGCTTGATGCCTTGGAGGCAATCAAGGTTGACCAGTAGGGCTTTTCTGCATCAGGACCGTTCCCTTCATCCTGCATGGAGTACCGGGTCTTTGTCAGACTGTTCAGCTTAGGACCTGCCCTGGGTTTCTGAGGAACTGTCACCTTCATTTATCCAGGTGGGTTCTTGTGCATTTGAGGCACTCTCTTCACCTAGGACCTGCTCTTGTTCCTGATGCTTCAAACCTAGCAGACCTTCCAGGCCGCAGAATGCAGGTTTTGCTTTATGCCACAGGCACCCAGGCAGAGGAACTCTGCCAGGCATTTGTCGCTGCCACGCCCCAACACAGGCCAGGGTCATCCTGGCCACCTTCAGACGGTAGTGGAGAGTGCCCGTCCAAAGCCAAGAGGCAGCGGTCAAACTCTGGTGTTGCTACTAACTAGCTATGTGACCCCCAGGTAAGGATGTGGCCCTGAATCTCCAAATTACAGAATAATGAGTGTGACAGTTACTGATGTACCAGTCCCTGGGCTAAACATTTTTTATGCACTAATTCTCACCACAAGCCTGTTTTGTTTTGAAGGTGAGGAACTGAGGCTGGTGAAGGTTCAGTTGAGGTCACAGCAAATCAGTGGCAGAGCTGGCAGTCTCGAATCACTAACAACTGCCCACAGAGTCTCTTCCATACTGCCTGGGGGTGGTGATGCAGGGTCCCTCCTGTCATTGCTTTCAAATTCCTTTGTAAGCAGTGAAACCCAATTTTTTCTTATTTTTTGAATTTTAGAATTTTTTTTATACAGCAGGTTCTTACTAGTCATCCATTGTATACACATCAGTGTATACATGTCAATCCCAATCGCCCAATTCATCACACCACCACCCCACCCCCCGCCACTTTCCCCCCTTGGTGTCCATACGTTTGTTCTCTACATCTGTGTCTCTATTTCTGCCCTGCAAACCGGTTCATCTGTACCATTTTTCTAGGCGTGAAACCCAATTTTCAATGCATCCTTGTTTCCTGAGGTAGAAGGGAGAAGCCAGGCCTCTGTCACTGTCACATCCCCTGGGGTATTCTGTGCAGCCACTTCTACAGCTTCAAAACCCTGAACATGGTTCTAGAGAGACCTTCCCAGCTGCCTGGCAATGAGCACATGGTCTTTCCAGGTGGGCTCTAGGGCCCTTCCTGCTCGCACCCCTCAGGCACTCCCTCACCTGATGCTAAGGTCCCCATGACATCCCCTGATCACATGAGAACATCTTCCTTTTTTGGGAAGCCTGGTCATGGAATTTGGCAGAGGATTTGGAGTGACGGAGAGGGCATTTATTTGCTGTGCTTTGCTAAACCTCAAAATCAAGGCATGTCCCTAGCCTGCCAGGCTACAGAATAGTAGACAGCACAGAGCAGAAAGTGTCAGCGCCCAGAGGTACAGCCAAGGCCTAGTACAGGCACAGGACCCTCCTCTCCTTGTCCCTTGAGCCTGCTGGGCATTCTTCTGAATGGAGAACATGGCCATCACCTTGTGTTTCCACCTCAGGACCACACTGGCCTGACAGGGAAGGTCGCAGAAGGAAGCAGTCGGGAGGACTGGGACACCAGGGAGCTCGTCGTTCCTCGGGGGGAACCACCGTGTCCTGCCCAGCACATCAGGACCATGTCTCCTATGTGGGAACAATTTCTTCCGCCACTTGGAAACAGCTCACATTTGGAAACGGAGCCCCTGATTCCCCTGCAAAGAGGCCCCAGGCCAGCCCGGGCAGCACGGGCTGAGCAGGGGACCCCCAGGACCCAGACCCCAAGGGAAGGAGGCCTCTGCAGGACCCCTGGTGCACTCCAGCCTCCTCAGGCTACACACACTCCCACGCCTGGGCCCAAGAGGCTCTGCGGAAAGACCCCCGAGCAGTCAGGGGGCACAGGCCCTTGGGCAGAGGGTGGGCCCTTGGTCAAAGGGATGCAGGAGCCTTCTTCACTCTTGCGACTGTGTGACCTCTTTAAAACCGGAGAGGACTTTGATGATGATCTGTGAATTGAAACTAATGTGTTACTAATGTAGACATATTTGTTAAGTGAGCCTTTCTCCACTTGATCTCTGTGCCACCGGAAACAGGGCTCCCCAAGTTGCTTTTAAATAGTAGGACTAAGGATGACTTATGGGAACTACCAAGAACCAACAATAAACATGACTATCAAACAGATCATCTCTCACTGCACCATCTCTGATTAAAGTGCTTATACCATTTAATTAAGATTGTTTACAAATATAACAGAATGGCTACAAAGCGATTTTCTTACTTTAAAAGCAGTTGACACATTGGGAAATGAGAGAATTACAGTAGTTGTGAAACAGGCAGTACTCAGTGAACAACATCAGTTCCCCTGTCAGCCCTTCTTTATTCCCAGATGTTTAGCCAAAGTCCTGAGCTGTCCTACCCTCTAGTAATCACTACAGGACAGCCTCCTCCGCCCCAGCAGAATGTTGGCTATACTCTAGCCAAATTCAGAGTATATCAGATTTCTAGCAGAAAATCAATTGCATATCAGTGTACTATAACTATAGTCGTTTTAAAAAAAGCAAAAAAGCAGAAGGCCATTAGGCAAGATCTATTCTGGACTGCTGGTGTAATCCTGCAGGGGGAGAGCGGGAATATGATGCAGTGTGGCCTCCGCGTCCTCCCCAGCAAGGAGTCTCTCGCTCTGCCCCAGGGGGGGCACCCCGGCTGCAAGGAGCCAGGCGCCCACAGGAAGCTGGTTGGAACTACCCCCTCGTGTCACTTGTTCTACTGCCCTAAATGGCTTTGTGCGTCCCCACCCCCCAGATTCTGGAAGAAGAATGCAGAGAAACTGGCCCTTACAGAGGCACTGGGGTTCTATACTAGCTCAACACAACTATGAGAGAAGAAAGGGGACACAGAATGGGTGAGCAGACATTGTCACAACGGTGGTGGGTGTTTTGAATACTGGATGGTGTCCAGGGCAGCCCCGATGTCATAATCCTTGGTCTGTAGGAGCCTGGTGAGCCAGCCGCCTTCATCAGAGAACCCCATGGATAGCATCTGGGAGAGGGACTCAATCAGCCGGGGGTCAGCTTCTGCCAGAGAGAGTAATGACAGCCATGAGAAAGAGTCACTGGGCCCCAAATGTGACCTGTATGTGGCAGCGTCCTGTCCAGCCAGCAAGTACCCAGGGCCTGCAGGGCCCGGCCCCTTTACAAGGGCTTAACCCTCACAGGGACCCTCCAAGGCAGGAACTGGCAACCTTTTTCTATAAAAGGTCAGAGAATAAATATTTTAAGCTGCTTTGCAGGCTATTCGTCCCTGTCACAACTACTCAACTCTGCTGTTACAAGCATAAAAGCAGCCCAACAAAATGTAAACAAATGATCATGGCTGTGTTCCAGTAAAACTTACATTTATGAACACAAATTTGAATTTCATCTAATTTTCCCATCTTGACTTTTTTCCAACCATTATAAAAGGAAAAAATCATTCTTGGCCCATAGGGCATAGTTTGCCACTCCCTGCTTTAAGGCAGAGAAGATAAATACCGGTAGCCCAAGGGCTAAATTTGGCCCATAGAATGGGTTTCCACTTGAATATTGTTTTAAAAGTCATTGCCGTGTGACAGTGATGAACCAGAGCAGGGTGTGAGTGGCCTCTTTTATTCAGTGTGAGTTCTCCAGGCTGGCACACTCTCCACCCAGCCCTACTGCTTCCACACCACCTACTTTACACGGTGGCTTCCTGCCTGGCTCCTACTGGAGCCTTGGCTATGACCCCTGATCCAAGGTCAGCACTTTCCATGAGGAAACAGTGAAGATGGACCCCGAGTCCAGTTTTAGTACTGCATGGCAATGCCAAAGCCAGCGCCGCCACCACATCACACCTGCCTTCGTAATTCTGGGTCTGGATGTTAAGTTTTAGAAAGCTGAGCTTACTAAGGCTCAGTATAGACACAGAGGACAAAACCAACTCCCAATTTTCTCTTACGTCAACAGACAAGCCATGCAGTACAGAACATAATGTCTTTCTGTGTTGCTAAAAGCAACTGATAGGATGCTCTGAATGGAAAAGATAGAAATACAAAATACTTGAAATCTCTTGCCTGGTGGCAGATGTGGGTACAATGCAGCTTCCTTCAGCCCTGTGGGTCCTTCCTGGGAAGGGTCCAGAGAGCTTGGCCCTTCAGATTCAGGCATCTGTAAAGACTGGAGTTCACCTGTAGACGGGTCCACCTCTTTTGAAGACAAATGAGTCCAGTCATCATCTCCTCCTGAACAGTTATCAGACTCCATCTGTTCCTGGAACAAAACCCCCCATGAGCACAAGGACAAGGACAACAGGCCACCTGACCACAGCCTGGGAGAGTCAGGGCATGGAGGACTGGCAAGAGGCTTTTGCTTCACAAAGTTCTAGCGGAGGGTTCACAGAACAACTTAAATGCCGCCGACACCCTGCAACAGAAATGGGTCCCTCTGGCTGTGTGAGTGCCAGGGAAGGGCTGTGCTTGGGGTGCTGGGAGAAGCTCTGGGCGGCCACAACCTGGGGATGGCGTGGGAGGGTGCTTGCCTCAGGCTGACCACCTGACTCCAGGGTGATCTTGTTCACTTGCTCCACCAGAGACTGTGCCATGCCCTCCACGTCCCCGTCCGGCTTGCTGGGGTTGGAGCAGCAGCTGCTTGGCTGAGAGCTACACTTCTCCTCTAGGCTGGAGCTGCCTGGGGAGGTGGGTG
Organism: Balaenoptera borealis; assembly: GCF_965194805.1. Taxonomy (NCBI): domain Eukaryota; kingdom Metazoa; phylum Chordata; class Mammalia; order Artiodactyla; family Balaenopteridae; genus Balaenoptera; species Balaenoptera borealis. Next base: position 167,247,242 of record NC_138867.1, read on the forward strand.
TCAGGCGGCTTCTCTTTCCTCCATGTTCCACGTCAATGTCAACTTCAATGCCTGGAAGCCAAGGAGAAAACAAAAACTTGATTAATAGCTAGCATCCCAGGTGAGCTTCAGAGCCAGACAGTCCATAAACAGACCTTGTTTTCCCCTAACCATGTAGAACAGTGGCTGCACAGCAGGCAGGGCCAGGCCCTTGGAACAGCGTGAGAGCCAAATACCACATGTGGCCAGTACCACCTGTGCCACAGTGGTGAGGACCACATAAAGCATCGCACTTGCGTGCAGGGGCCTAGTGATGTGAAAACATGCACACTGAACACGCGAATTTTGTTTAGGCAGGCAGACAGCCGGTGCAAGCTCTGTGCAAGGCCCATTAGGCTGCAAGCACTGACTGGCTGGCGTATCTACCTCCAGTCTCTCATACTCTGGGGCACATGCTCACTGAGGGGAAGGGAGGGCACAATCACGGGGGCTATGTATTTTTAATTTCTCAAAGGGCATGCCCATAGCTTAGAGTCAAACAATTTTAAAAGGCTGTAGAATGGATAAACAACAAGGTCCTACTGTATAACACATGGAACCATATTCAATATCCTGTGATAAACCATAATGGAAAAGAATATGAAAAAGGATGTGTGTGTATGTATATGTGTGTGTGTGTGTGTATATATATATATATATATATATATATATATATATAAAACTGAATCACTTTGCTGTACAACAGAAATTAGCACAACATTGTAATTCAACTATACTTCAATAAAATTAAAAAAAAAAAAAAAGACTATAGTCTTCTATAGAAGATTCCCAGTCCCCCACCACACAGCCTGGCCCACTCCCCAGAGACAGCTTTCAAGCCACAAATGCTCTTTCTTTCTTGACTGCTCAAGTTTACTCTGGAAGATCAACACTTTACCACCCCTTCCCCTATCCTTTCAAAAACTCAAGTTTTGGTAAAAACAGCATTCAGTGTTTACATTAGTGCCACTATATAAATATTGTTCTTTGCTGGGCTAAGTACTGGCCTTATTTACTCATAGAGTTTTTCTGTTTCTGTAGCAGTAACGATGTCCTCCTTTTCATTTGCTAACTTTCCCCATATTCTCCCACAGCTTCTCTATAGTGTTTTCTACACAGGTTAAGTGTATCAGATACCGCATCCGTTCTGTTTTTTTCCCTGGAGACCACCCCTGGCGGGCATGGAGCTTCCAGCTCCAGCCTGGACAGGCAGCTCTCCGGGCCAGAGGCACAGCTACACCTTTCCTTCCATCCTGGCAACTCCTCTTGTCACTCTTTCATGTGTTGGGTACCATTTTCAAGCACCTCTTTCTTCATTCTGGGCTTATTTCTTCATTTTGGCCAGAGGGAGGGAGTTCAAGCCCAGGTAAGATGATTAAGACCCTTGCATTCCTGACAACTTTGTTCTGCTCCCACACGATCATTTTAGTTGGGTACAGAATTCGAGGTTGAAAAACCATTTTAGATGAGCCTTTTGAAGTCACTTGTCTTCCAGCTCTTGCTGTGCTCCTTGAATTCCCAAGCTTTTATAGCAACCTGGAGTTTCCAGAGTCTCTCTTTATCCCAAGGGTTCTGACACTTGACAATAAGCTTTGGTATGGGGTCCTTTTCTTAGTCATTGTCCAAGGCATTTGGGGTCCCTTTCAATCCAGAGGTTAATGTCCTTAGTGCCAAGAGACTGTCTTGTATTCTTTGTTCATTTCCTCCCTACAGTTTACTCTGTTCTCTTTCTGGAATTCCTTCATCCTATATTGGACCTCCAGGATTAATCCTCAAATTATCCCATCTTTTCTCTCCTTCTGCCTCTGTTTTACTTCTAGAATATTTCCTTGAGATGATCTTAAAATCTGAGACTTCTTTTGAAGTTGTCTTTTTTCTTTTTTTTTTTTTAAATTTCCAAGAACATTCTTATTCTGTTCCTTTATGTTATCATTTTTATGGTATCCTGTTTTTCATGGATACAAATACTTTTGTGTATCTCACTGAGGATGTTAACATTCTCTTCCCTATTAAGTCCTTCCTCAAGTTCCTTCTTTCCCGTGCATGGAGGTTTTCCCCAAACTGTTGGTGATCCACAGCTGTCTGATCCTAACGAGGCACTAAGGAAAAGATGATGGGAAGCACTCTCCATGGGGCCAGGGCCGTCAGTATTTTCCAACTGCAGGGTGACGGGGTGCCCAGCCAGGCACTGGGATCCTAGATGGCAGAGCTGTCAGATGCTCCTCTGGTGCATTCAGCCTCTCCTGAGCAGGGAGTCCCCAGCTTCTGCTGGACTCACTCTCATTCACGATGCCCTGCCCTGTGTCCCTAGTGTCCCCACCTCTGAAGCTTCCCTGGGTCAAGTGCTTCAGCAATTAAATTAAACACCAGGTCTCCTGCAAGGGTTGGCAAGGGCCAGCATCTGGCTGACTGGGACTTTGAAGTCTCTACATGATCCTTAATAGGCATCTTCAACCCCTCCCCTTGTTCCCCAGCCTTCTCTGGTCCCTGCACAGCCGGTCTTGCTTCTCAGTGGCATCCCTGTGCAGGCACATACGTTTCTGATGCCTCCACTCTGTTGGTTACTGTCCTCCATCCACTTCCCATCTTCCAAAGTTTGATAACTTCATTTTATCTTGTTCTCTATTACTTTTTTCTCTTGTTCTTTATCCATGATGCTTTATATATTTTTGTTTAATCCCTTCACTATTATTTTAGTGGAGTTTGAGGAGCAAGCAGAGATGAAAGCAGGCTTACTTAGCTACTGGTGCCCCATCTGCAGAATTTAAATTGTTCTTCTTCTTCCATTTCCCCCACAGCTTTTCATTAGGAAAGGTTCAAGCAGTCAGAAAAGCTGGAAGAACAGTACAATGAATACCCATATACTTTCTCACTTTTCTAAATGGGTGAATGATGTGACGCTTCTGTAAATGGATCATTGAAATTTTTGAACTAGGGTTTCTCCAACTTAATGATAATCTAAGACTTCAGGGCTTACAAGACTGTACCAGTCTCTGCCATGCTGTCCCCAAAGCCTCTGTGTGGGGGCATTTATGGAAGACCCCACGACGAGGAAGGGCCCTGCTATCTTCCATCCTAGGTGTCGGTGACTGCGACCTCCACCCTGGGCCTCATGGTGTCGCTCAGCTGGCTCTCACAGCACCTACCAAAAAAAGGCCTCAGGTTTGCACTTTAAAGCCACCGACTCTCTGCACACATTGCCCTCTGGGAGGTGTTAGTGGTTACGTCCCCTCTGGGCCCATGCTCTGGGAACAAATGGTCCCTTGTAGGCAGTTAGCAGACTAAGTCATCCTGTTAGTTCCTCATAAGAAAGGAAAATACCCGTAACTCCAACAACAGAGTTTAACCCATTCCTCGAATGGCTCTTGTCAATGAAAATTACGCAAAAGCATATTTTACTGAAACTTTTCTTGTTTTGTAGGGTTCCAGGCTCCTCCCTAGTTAGTAGAAACCAACTCCATCCACTTCAAAAGATCTGAAAAGGCCTTAATCCTTATCCCAAAAGACCTCTGAGCACTTGTGTCCTGAGTGGGGAATCCAGGTCAAGTTCTGAAACACTTCACAAGCTCAGATGGGTCTCGGGATGGAGAGCAAGCGTGACGCAGAGTCTCCTGGGAAGCCTTCGGAACACACAGACCCCAGGCCCTACCCAAGACCCACTTACCGAATCAAGAGACCTGGGACTCCGCACCCTTTTAAAGTCCCCTGCCTGAACCTAGACTTGGTATTGTGACTTTCAGGTCGTCTCATTCATTCTTTTAGTGAAAAATTTTGTTCTTCAGAATAATTAGTTTTAATAGTTTCCATACACCAAATTATATACCAAAAAACCAAAAAAAAAACCCCAACCCTTTGTTGGTGATTCTGATGCTCAGCCAGAACCACTGTCCACTTATTATCTTCCAGAGAAAAACTTCCCATGGCCCCTAAGTAGCAACCCATTCGTTGGAATTTCTTAAAATTCTACTATGTCTTTCACTATGTCTTAAGTGAGTGGCAGGGTTTAGGGATAACCTATCTCCCAATTATTTCATCACTACTCCACTGTTACCCTCCTTAGAAGGCATTAAATATAGCAATTCTTTTTCCTCACTCTCTCAAGAACCTTTCACTCCAGTACAGAAACCATGTGTGAATTGAGCTATTTCATGTAGCAGCAATACCGAGATGTCACTGCTGCTTCAAAGCTACTTCAATGAGTGTGAACAGAAATGGTCTCAGTTCGGAAGCAATGGCAGTCATGCTCTGTGAGCCACAGGGTGGATGGCGGGTGGGGTTGGGCACCCTCCTACAGCATTCTTTCAGACATGGACACAACTTTTGGACAGACCAGGTGGGCACTTCCTGCCACTGCAGTCACAAAGATGAGCTCTCTTCTAGTCCAAGATCATGGATTCATCATAATCACCTTCACTAGCTGATTCTCGCTGCCAAAACACAGCAAGTGCTTTCTAAATTCTTGGAGCTTTTGGCCTCAGGCCGGGCACACTACGGAGGCTCATCCACCCAGACACCCACCCTGGGCCTGCGCACTGGGAACCTGGCAGCACACAGAGAACCTTCCTCCCTTACTCCTTTCTCTCCGGCACCGGCACAAGCCCAGCACTCAGGAAGTGCCAGGAAAGGTTGGGGGTTGCAAAAAGGGAGGAAAGGCAATATGGCATCTCAACTAACTACTCACCCAAGTCCTTGAAGAAACCCCAAGACTCATATTAGGAGAAATACAGACTGGTCTTCTCCCAAAGGACAAACAGGCAGAAGATGAGAGGCCAGCCCTGCAACTGAGCCTGGTCACCCTCCCTAGTGGGATTACCCCAACCAAACGTTGGCTGGTTCCACACTCCGTGTGGAAAGCTCAAGAATCTGTCAGGGAATGCAACTTCAAGTGGCCTGTGGTGCAGCACTTGGCAAAGTTTGATATGTGGCAACAAATCCTTACTGGTCTCAAGGACACATCAGCTGCCGCTCCTCTGCAGTATCCCAAGCGAAAGCCACAAAACAGCCACCTACACACTGGTTACCAAAATGCTCTGCTGATATCAAAGGACGGACAAGGCAACCACTTACCCAGAGGGCTGAGGGCAGCTGCCACACTCTCCCCTACATTCTTGAGGAAATTCACACTGGGATCCTCCGATGGACCAGAAGCTTTGATTTTAAAAAACAAAAACAAAGATACACAATGCAAAGCATGTCTCTCAATGACGGATACCTGTCGCAGTCCTGTCACCTTCATCCCAGGAGCCCTGCCCCCGGGGCCTTGTCCCAGCAGCCTACACTCCAGTGCTTCCCTCTCTTCCTCCCTCTCTAGGCCACCTCCTGGGCCCCTTCGTCCTTCAAACCACTTCCCCTTCTGCTCCCCCTTCATCTGTGTTCCTGGTGCGTAGGTACTCCGCAGGGGGCTCAGTACATACAGTATAAAATATTATTTACTCGAATCAAACATCCCCATCTTTGTCCCTAAAGATGAAGTGAATCAAAGTACACAGTAAGATTAATAAAATCAGAATAAAACCAGAATCCAAAAGTTCAGAATGCAAGCTATATGTAAGTTTTTAACTTGGGGACTGTGTTTTAAAAGACTCGTGCAAATTTGGCTCTGACTTTCCTGACAGCTAGCATAAAAGAGAAAGGAGTACACTGCGGAGATGCAGGTGCTGGAGGGGGCCTCCCGTCTGTACGTGAGGACCACCTCAGAAAGCAGCATGAGGAGGTGGGCAAGGGCAGGTGCATTAGTGGCCTTGGGCACTTAGGTGCCTCAGTTTTCCCACCTGTACAATGGGGATAATGCTCCACACTTTGCTGGGTTTTGTGAGGATTAAATGCCAGGAATGGCCATGAAGTCCCAGCCCAGCCATAGGCACATAGGATTTCAGGACACAGGGAAGGCCCTCCAGCTCTGCCAGCCCTCACATCTCACCCTTCAGAGACCAGCAGACACAAGCCTCACCTGATTCTGCAGCAGGGCCAGGGTGGGCATCCCCCACTCGAGGAGGACGTGGGCTCCAGTTCCCCGGTGGGCCCATCTCCCAGCCAGGCCACCCAAAGTGCCCGTGTTTCAGCTTCCGGAGCCAGCGGCTGTGAGAGAAGCCCTGGGGAGGGGTAGACAGAGGGGCAGGGTGGTGCCAGGTCAGGGGGCTCCTGCCACCCTGCACCCACCCCGAGCCCACAGGGAGGCCCCACTCACCTCAGAAGGGTGCCCGAAGGGGCTGGGGAAGGCAAGCTTGCTGTGCTCCCTGTGCATGCCCTTTCCCTCGCAGACGGAGCATAGGTCGTAGTCAGGGCAGACGCTGCACTTGTAGCGGGTCCCCACCACTGGCCCATTGCAACCATCACAGATAACGTTGGGGTGCACCATGTTTCGGGGCACCTCCTGAGCACAAGGGGGTCGGTGGTCCCGCCGGCACTCCTTCTTCTCTGCAGGCAGGGCAGAAAGCCATGACACTCTTTGTGAGCCACGTTAAGACTCCTGCTTGTCACCACTATGGGGCCATCACAGTCAGCAGGTCCCTCACGCCACCCTTCAGACACCGAATCCACGTGAATTCACTTACTCAAGTGACAACAACAACGCAACCTCAGAGCCTGCTAGGAGGTTCACAGTCCCTGTGCCTGTGACCTGGGGACGAGTGGCCCAGGCAAGAGCAGAGCAACAGAGAGTTGTGTCTGCATGGCTTTGGCCTTGCCCCGCACTAAAATAAACCCTCAGCTCGTGGGCACAATCAAGAGTGAACCCAGGGACTTCCCTGGTGGCGCAGTGGTTAAGAATCCGCTTGCCAATGCAGGGGACACGGGTTCAAGCCCTGGTCCGGGAAGATCCCACATGCCACGGAGCAACTAAGCCCGTGAGCCACAACTACTGAGCCTGCACTCTAGAGCCCGCGAGCCACAACTACTGAAGCCCACGTGTCTAGAGCCAGTGCTCTGCAACAAGAGAAGCCACTGCACCGCAACGAAGAGTAGCCCCCCCTCGCTGCAACTAGAGAAAGCCTGCGCACAGCAACGAAGACCCAATGCAGCCAAAATTAAAAATAAATAAATTTAATAAATTTTTTTTTTAATTTATTAAATTTATCTTTTTTTTTTAATGTGAACCCAGAGACCCTCCGACCTCACCCCCTGTGGTGGGCATGTACTCCTTTTTCAGGCCAAGCACAGCGATAACTATGGCCCTGTCTTAAACAGCCTTCAGTCTCCTCACCCCTTCTTTAGGGGAATGTCTCCATAACCTCAAGCCAGTTGTACTCAACAGGGAACACCTGGCTTCAGGCTGCCCCTTACCTTTAATGTAAATACGGAAGATGTCATCCTTCACATATGACATCGCCATCTTCAGTTCCTCGTCACTGGAAAAGGCAACCAAGTCCCCGTCCTCATCTAGATTGTTTAAAAGACAGCAAGTGAGCACCCAGGGCTTCTCAGTTGGACACCACCTGCTGAAAAGGGCTGAGGCCAGCGCGAAAGGGGCACTTGCAGGGCTATAAACTGAAGCCCTCTTGTCTGAGCCAGGGGAAAGCAGGGCTGAGGCCAAACTGCCCATTCACTCTGCCACTGCCTGGAGAGTAAGTACTCCAACCTGGGCCCTGGGCGCACACGAGAGGCAGAGTACGTGTGTGCAGGCGCAGCAATGGTAGCACCTGGCACTCTGCCTCGGCGCCAGCTGCCCCGTCAAAGAGGTGCTGTCTCCATCCACATCCAACCAGACCCAGCCCCCCATCAACTGTGGGAGATCCCCATCTGTGACCTGCTCCTCAGGGGTCCAGCCCCTCCAAAGGCCTTGGACCTCTTGTGGCTTAGGAGAGTAAAGTAGAATACATCTGCCTGCTTCCTCCCCCAACAAAGCTAAAATTATGTATTTATATGTAGTCTCCAGTTTTTAGATGTTGGCTCAAATGGTTTAAAGCATCACCATGCAAGACAAACCACACCATACATCTGCAGGCTGGTTCAGGTCTATGGGTCACCAGATGCAACATCTACCATGAAAACAGGGGCTGTGTCAAAAGGTGGAAACAACTCAAATGTCCATCAACTAATGCACAGCTCAACAAAATGTGCTGTGTCCATAAAAGGAATGAAATACTGATACATACTACAACATGGATGAACCTTGAAATCATTATGCTAAGTATAAGAAGCCAGTTACAATAGACTACATATTTTTACATGAAATGTTCAGAATAGGGAAATCCACAAAGTAGATTAGTGGTAGTTTAGGGCTTGGGGTATGGGATGATGGGGATGGGAGGATAGCTAAAGGGCAGCGTTTCTTTATAAGGTGATGGAAAGGTTCCAAGATGACTGTGATAACGGCTACACAAATCTGTAAATATGCTAAAAACTGTACACTTTAAATGGATGAATTCTATGGTATGTGAACTGTAGCTCAATAAAACTGTCATTTTAAGAAAAGGTGGAAAAAATCCAAAAGAGGGGATATATGTATATGTATGACTGGTTTACTTTGCTGTACAGTAGAAACTAACACAATATTGTAAAGCAAGTACACTCCAATAAAAATTTTAAAAATAAATAAGTAAACAACGATCTACTCTGAAAATAAATAAATTTTAAAATTTGGGGCCCTGGCAAGATGGCAGCAGGCCTGAGGAAGGTCCTAGCACGGGCCCACCTACCGGCAGGCCCGCCTCCGTCCCAATCACAACAACCTCCCCCAACCCCACCCCCAGCAGCCACCAGTCTTGCCACCGCAGCTAGAAACTGAGCTGGCTCCTGGGCTCTGTCGCTACACCAACACTTTTCAACAACGTTTTCATCTGGTTCCTCTATCCACTGCCAATGGGATAACGTCTGGACTCCGCCTGGTCTTGGGCGTTCTGTGGTCTGCCCCCGATCTCCCCTCCGAGCCGCCGGCCCGGAACTCGCGGGCCAGGCCGCACAGCTGAGTCCTCCTCCCCAGCCGGCCCTTCCTTCTAGTCTGCCGGCCCAGGCTCTTCCGGGTTATTATCACAACCCCCACCTGGCACTAGGAGGCCCAGACTCGGCAGCAGCAAGATGTCACTGTAACCTGAGTGCCCCTCTGACCACCCTGTGCCTGCTCGCGAGCCGGTGAGGACGCCCCGGTGCGCCTTCGCCAAGATCTGCAACATCATGGCGGGCGGGGGTGGGGGTGGGGGTGGGGGAGGAGGTCTCTTACGCCGCCAGGCCTGAGATCCGCCAGGAGAGCCTGGCAGCGCCTGACCCTACAAAGGTCGGCTGTAGTCACCACTCCTCGTCACCAGGATGGCACCCGAAACCGAACTAGGGACCCTCGCGGGCCGCCGTCCACCCAGCGAGCAGCCAGAGCAAACCCCCGCAGACGCCACCAGGCCCGACGAGAAAGAAGGGGCAGCCACCCCGCCGGCAGGGCAGGACTGCGTCACGACCCCGCGCCGCTGCCTTAGGGCGCCCGGCCCGCTCACCGCGGTAGTGAGCCTGGAAGCCGCCGGGCCGTAGTACGGGGAACAGGGCGGCCACCCGGCTCAGCAGCCGCTCGCAGGGCCGGGAGCCAGCTGTGGACTCAGCTTCCGCTTCGGGCTCCGGGCTAAAACAGAAGCTGAAGCGACGGATCTCGCGGGCTGCGTCCTCCTTGCCCAGAAGGTAGGCCTTCACGGTGAGCGACGCCATCACCGCGAGTTGGGAAGCAGGAGTGGAGCCGTTGAGTAGCCGCTCAGGCGTGCGGCTTTTGTAGGGCACGCTGGGAGCCCCGCCCTCCCCACTTCCTGGGGGCGGGGTCTGAGCGCGCCAGGTCCAGCCCTTGCCGCCAGGCCGTCGCGCGCGAGCCACCCTGCGGGAGCCCCAGACTCACTACAGCCTCCTCGCCGCTGGGCCCCCTCATTGCCGCCCCCTTTCCTCATTGCCCCTAATGCATCAGGGACCCCAAGAGGCCGGCTCCGCAGTCCGACATCTCGGTCTGGCGCCCGCCTCTGCACCTAGGGAAAGGGACCGGCCAGGGTCCCGCCCCAGATCCTTCGCAGGTCTGGTCCTGGCCGTGACTCAGCAGAGCAGAACCCAGGCCGCCTGGAGATGGCCAGTGCAGGAGGGAGGTGGACAACAGAGGCCGGAAGCCAGGAAGTTCCTAGGCGCTCAGCGGGCACCGCCAGCTAGAACAAATTGGCTCGCGAGGTGCTGTCCTGACCTTGCCACTCTTGGCAGCCGAACCCATTCGAAGCCATCGGCTTTTCAGGTGGCAGCCCACTCCAACATCCCCAGCATCCTCCATGACTGCCCCTTACTGAGTTGAGGGACAGACCCCCAACTGAAGCCTGAGCACCAGAGGAGCTCCCAGTTTGATAGGGGGTAGGGTTGAGAGGTGCCAGAAGAGCACAGGATCTTCCCATCCCCACCTGACTGCAGGACCTGCTAAGGCTTCCTGGAGCCTCAGTGGCCACCAAGTGTTCACTGCAGCCCAAGAGACTCCCCACTGGTGCCTGACACCCACTAGTCAGCCGGTGGTGCCCAAGGGCCTGAGGGGTCTCAGGTCTGTTGGCCTCATGGGCAGCCCAGTACTTAGCTCAACAGCCCCCAGCTAGGGACCCAGAAACAGAGGCTTTGGGCCTCTGTTGCCCACTTCCTTCCTGCGCTGGACATCTCTGGCTTTATGTGACAAAAGTGACCTGTTCAAATGGCCTGGGGGAAGGGGGTTGTTGGGGGTGGGTGTCTTAGAAGAAGGTAGGCAGGAAGGTTATGTCACCCTATGAATCCTCCCAGATACGGTTCTGTGAGTAGAAAGTCAAACCTACTGAGTCATATTCATGCTTTTTCATGGTAGGGTTTGTGGAAGCAGGTAAAACTTCAAGGGATGGGGAAACCTGGAGACCACAGGAAGGTAGGTTGGATTTGGTTAGTCAGGTGCAAGGGGGACTTGCTTGTGGAAACACAGCAGGGACCTGTCCACAGGTGTGGCTTGTCCTTCGCAGAAAGCTCCAGAGCAGCCCTGTAGAGAGGACAGTCCCCTCTCAGGCTTCTCTCTGCATCCCTGCTGTAAGCCTGGGAAAGTGACCCTATCTGCGGGCTGCCCTACAGACAGGGTCAGGGGACAAAGAGGGAACAGCCTCCGCTGGGCGGGGGCTGCAGTGGCCCACAGGTACCCCCGTGTGACTCAGCAGCTTGGGAGCCACTCAGCCCTGGGCAGGCCAGGCCAAGAGCCCAGCTTCCTGACCCCAGAACTTCGTCATCCCCATCTGAGAGCGTGGGGGGTGCACAAGGAAAGCCCTGTGGCTCTAGGGAACCTCAGGTTTCAGGAAGGACTCCAGGCACAGCCTCTGTCTAAACAGGCCGCCCCTAGGAACACATCTGCTTTCTTGCCTTTTGACTCCGTTTGGGACAGTGGTGGGTTTGCAGGGAGGGATGGAAAGCTCAGGGAGAAAAGTGTTGGAAGGAAATGGGGCCCTGGGAAGCAGGGAGACCCCCCACCCCTGGAGAGCCCAGGTTCTGGCCTTCCCAGCATGCCCCACTGCTGAGCCCCGCCCTCCTCCTGCCCTCCCCCAAGGCCTGCTAGAGGTAAACAAGGCAGCAGCTGGGGAACTCCCTGGCAGGGCCCTCTCCGCCTGTGCTTGTGGTCAGGTGGTCTGGCCGGCAGTGAGTCAGCGTCCCATGACCAACTGTCATAACCAGGGGATCCCCGGCCCCCTTGCTGCCACCCATCTCAATGACATCAGGCAGCCAGGCAGCCGAGGTGAGGAGCTGTTGCATGGGTCTCTTCAGGACGCAGGGGCCAAAAGAGCGAGTAGAGGCCAGGGTGGCAGGGAGCTGGCCACCAGACCCTGTCCCCATGATCCACGGCCTCCTTCCCACGTCTGATTTCCTTACCCTCCCAGGGCTGCAAGGAGCTCCCTGCCCACTGACACCCCTCCCTACCCTCCAGGACATAGCATGCACACTCCGCCAATGGGAAAGCTTGGTGCCTGAATCAGGAGACCCACTATCCACCAGCCCTGCCACTGTTGGGCAAATGACCAGCCTCTCAGTTTCCTCACCTTTGAAATGGAACTGGAGTGGGACAATCTGAGTCACCGTTCCCTGGTGATGCCCCCTAGGTGTGTTAGTTATTTGATTGCCTTTGGGGGTGTCAGCTGGGAGGGGGTGTGTCAGGCAGGAGACTACAGCCAAGATTGAGGTGAAAGAGTGGGGAGCACAGAAGAACCTTGAGTCAAAAGGTTCTGGAAGATGAGAGGAGCAGGGGTGCCTGGAAAGCCTTCTGGTTTTATTGCTCTCTGGTGTGTTGTAACCACCCACTCAGTTCTCCCTTCCAAAAATAATCCTGATACCCACCAGGGTTCTGGGCCTTCCCCAAGCAATAGAAATTGACTAGAGGCCAGACAAGAAATTCAGGCAAGCCTTTATTGGGGCCCCTGCTGCAGCAGGGGGTAGCAAAAACACATAACAGTTTCCCTTACTCATTCTCTCTCTGGCGGGGGGGGGGGGGGGGGGCGGGGACACGGTGAGCTTGTTTCTTATACGGGGTGAGGGTAGGGGCGTGTCCAGGGACCGGGCCAGAGGGGTGGCTTAGGTGGTTTGCCCACCCCTCTGGTGGTGATGAGTGTAGGGGGCATGTACAGTACCCTGCTTTTGCTGCCAACACCTTGTTTTTGCTCCTGGCTCTTCAGAAGTGGCAGTTGGGTTTTTTTGGTCTTTTTGTATCTTGTTGTCCATAATTTGCCCCAAATGCATATGTGAGCAGTTATTTTTTAGTCCCTTTTAGTTTCTTTGTGTTTCGTTGCTGAAGAAGTTTGTCCAGGTGCAAGCACTGCAGCAAAGGGTCACAGGTCCCAGCCTGTCTCAATCCCATCCCTTGACAATGGTTTCCTGAAGTTCCCTTTAGTTTATTTTCTTTGGGGTATGGAGCCAAACCTAGAGGTAGCTGGTGGGGCAGCCAGAGGCAAGGCCACCACAGGTCACAGGCTGAGCTGCTCTGGGCCACTATTTAGATTGAAGATCACAGGGGATCAAGCCTCTCCCCACCCCAACCCCAGGCCCAAGGTTTGAGTTTGTTTCTCCATGGGGGAACAGTGTCATGGGTATGGTGCCTCCAGGACACACTGCCCTAGGACCTGTCTGATATTCTCTTCCTCTCCCTAAGGAGGAAGGCACACACCCTCTCCTTGGTTCCTAACCAGTCAAATCATTCCACCTGATGACTTTTTCCTGGCTCCTCCCCTTGCCTGGACGGCTTTCCCCACTGCCTCCAGTCACTGCTTCCAGTGGCAACCTCCCACCCTAAATGCCACCTTCTCAGTGGGGCCTTCCCTGAGCAACCCCTCAGGAAAATCCCCAGGCACTGGACATCACCTCATTTTAGCCCTTCCTGCAAAAGCCCACAGCCCAGCCCAGAAAGGCCATGGGGGCGAGAGGGGGGGCTTCTGAAAGAAAAGGAGCTCAGACAGTCAGTGGTCCTGGGGAAACAAAGCTACGGAGGAGACATGGTTGGAGAGTTAGGTAATGCCAAGTTGTGGGCTCCCTGGGAGCCCCGGGGCCCTCCTGCATGGCTGCTGGAGGGCACGAGCGGCCTTTCTGGGCTGGGCTGCTCACACTAGAAGGGGGAGAGGGGACACGACAGGCCCTGCGGGGGTCATCGAGGGGGCGCGGGCTGAGTTGGACGTTACCATGCTGTGCGCACGGGACTGTGGAGACGGCTGTCACCTAAGCTGAACCGGGAAAGGGAGGCCGAGGGAGGCCCAATGCCGGGCCACGTTTGTAAATACGTATCCGAAAGCCCGGCGCCCAAGATAAAAAGAAGCATGAGATCAGACGGGCGGCGCCAGGGACCTCTCCTGTTGAGACCCCGGCCCTGCGCGCCTGCCCGGAGCGGAAGCGGCCAGGGCTCGGGCCAAGGTGGGGGTCCCTAGAAGGGGGCCGCGGGCCGCCTGGGGGAAGGCTGATCCCACCCCGGCAGCGTCCGCCAGCCAGCGCCTTCCCCTGCAACATGTGTCCTTGGGCTCCTGGCGCCGGGCGAGGTCCTTGCCTGACTGAAAAGCCGGCAGGGGCTTCGGTTTTCCCGCACGATAGGGAGCGCACACCTCGCTCTGTGCGTCAGATCCGCTGGTCAGAAGTGGTATGGACAGGCCGCAGGGTCGCAGGTCCCCTAAGACACTTAACGAAGTTAAGTAGAACCTGCCTCCCCCTGCCTGGGGCGGGGGGGTGTAGCGGGGCTCGGACGAGGGTCACGACCGGGATCCGAAAGCCCCGGCCCTCGCCGGCCTCTCCGGTCGTCGGTGGAGACCTACCCCCGGGCGCACAGGGCCCGGGGCCCCCAAAGCAGAGGACCAGCCTGACTGCGCAAGGTTCTGGAAAAATCAAGGGAGGAGCCAGGAGGTGTGGGGGAGAGGAGCTGTGAGGAAACCGCGCGGCGACCCCTGCCGGGAACTGGTGCCCCCGGCGGGTCCAGGCCGGAGACCCGCGGAGGTGCCTGGGCCTTCAGGACAGGTGGACAACAGCTCAAGGCAGAGGGGGAGGAGGAGGCGCGGGAGAAGGTGCGGAGGCTCCCAGCTGGGCTCGGGGCAGCAGAGGTCAGCGTAGCAGTCTCCCAGGAGCGCCACACCCAGGCCCAGCAGTGAGAGGGTGCCCGGGGGGCGGGAGCCGCTTTCCCGACCGGGTTGGGAGTTTAGGATCACGTGGAACGGGCGGCCGCTGCCGGTCAGGCACAGGGCCCTTTCCCTCCTCTCTCCGTCGAAAACTTTATGGAAAAGTTATCTGGCGTTCTCTCGTGCTCCGAAGTCCTGGCGCACGGCCCCTACGGCCAGGCTCCGGCACCCGCCAGTGCTTCTCTGGGAGGGGTACTTAAACGGTCGCCCCCGCCCCCGGCCCTACACGCCCCGAGCACGCTCTTCTCTCTTGCCGCTCGGCCTCATGGCTGCGGCTGGCTCTGGCCACGGCCCTGCGCGCCCTCTGCTGCTGGCGCGGGCTCTGGGCACCCCCTTTGCTCAGCTTGGGTGCCCGCGCCTGGCATTTGAGGGAGCTCAGGTAGCGTTTGCGGGGTGCGTGTGGGTCGTGCGAGTGTTGGACGTAGCGTGTATTCCTTATCGTGTAACCCTGACTCTCTGGAGCGGGGGCGGCGCGGTCCCGCTCAGACCTCTTGTAAAACCGTATCCTGGGTGTCCCCTTCCCGTGACGGCCGCGTCGCGCAGGAGTCACCAGACCTGCCCGCGAAAAGAAGGGGCCACGAGCACGGGCTCTGCGGGGGCCGCGGTGCGGGGATGCATTGTTCCAGTCGCGCTGTCGCGGTGGCAAAAGGGTGTGCCCGGGCTTCGCGCAAGCGACCGGGCAAGGGGAGGGCGTGCCCTGGCCCTGGCGGCTGAGGCAGGGTCCTCAGCAGCCGCTCTGCCTGGCGCCCAGGAGTTACTGTCTGGCAGGCCCTGAGCGGAGGATAGAGTAGAGGACTGGAGAGCCCACAGAGCCTGAGCTTCTCGGGGCCATGCTAAAGTTGGCAGGATGGCAGCCACTGCGACCTGGTTAAAAGCATGTCAGGTGGGGAGAAGTCCGCAGGGCATGGGTCACAGCTACTGAGAAGGGCACAGGCCCCTCACCCCCAGGGACCCACACTCTTCCACCCTCAGACTGCAGTTCTAGAGGAGGAGCTGAGGTTCCCTTAGATAGGACTTCTGGAGAGAGAAGGGGGCTAAAGCCCCTCTCCACCCCTGGATTTTGCATTCCCTAGTCCCCTTGTTAACACCTGGGCTTATGGACTCTTTAATCAATAGAAATTGATAAGAGGCCAGGCCAGAAATTCAGGCAAGGCTTTACTGGGACTCCTGCTGCAGCAGAAGGGAGCGAAAACAAGTAACAGATTCTCTTGCTCCCTCTCTCAGGGGATGGGGGAGGGGGGTGCAAACTGGTTCCTTAAATGGGGTGACAGTAGGGGCAGATTAGTGCGTCACTCTGGAGGGGTGGCTTAGGTGGTCTGCCCATTCCCTTGGTGGTGCTGTGTGCAGGGATCATGCCTGGTACCCTGTTTTTGCTCCAGGCACCTCAGAAGTGGCAGTTGGGTTTTGACCTTTTTGTATCTTATTGTTCATAATTTGCCCCAATTGTGCAAGCATGCAGTTTCTTTTAGTCCCTTATAGTTTGTATTTTGTTGCTGGAGAAGGTATTTGTCCAGGTGCAAGCACTGCTGTAAAGGGTCCCAGTTCCCAAGTCCCAGCCTATCTCACCCTCACCCTGCTCAATTTCCATCCCTTTTCCAGATGGGCATTTTCCTTTGGGGAGTCATTTCTCCTCTACCATTGTGGGTAGCGTGGGGTATGCACATGACCCAGGCTTGGCCAGACAGAGCATTTGTAGCCCCCTGGGTCAGGGATGGTCATGGAAATGCCCACTGGGGCCACCTGAAAGCAGGAGCTTGCCTGCAAGCTTCTGGGTCCCTGCAGGCTGAGTGCTGGATCATGAAATGGCTTAAACCAGTTGATTTTGGTCTTGGTCAGTTGTATCCAAGAGTACTGAACCGCCACCTCCCCACACCCCGTGCCTGCCACAGGGTTCCCAATGGCGGTGATGGTCACCACAATGCAGACCGGAAATAGGGGGGTCAGCTGTGGCCATGCCATGCCCTCAAACCACCAGCAGTTCCTGTTGATTGTGCTCCCCAAAAAATAAAAGTAGTAACACTCTCGTAGTGCTCCTCTTATGCTGGGGAGTATTCTCAATTTTTATATATGTTAACTCACCTTCTCCCTTGAGGTGAGACCATGTGATTAGCTCTGGCCAAGCACCTGAGACAGAAGAGCCATTTATTTATTTGCCAAAGCATTTATTTATTTGCCAAAGCCAGAGCTTCTAAAGCTCTCTTCCCCTTTTCCAGGGAAGCCTCAATGTTCAGGTGGTTACTCCTGTAGCCTGGGCAGGAACTACCATAAGCAGGACCCTCAGGCTTTGAAAAATATACCTTTATTAAGTCATAGAGACTTGGGATTATTGCAGCAGCATAATCAAGCCCATCCAGACTGATTATTATCCCCAGTTTACATGTTGATGAAATGTGCAGAAAGGATAAAGTAACTTGCCCAAGGTCACACAGCTTGTGTCAAGTGGAGCCAGTATTATGAACCCAGGCAGGCTGTCTTTCTAGTCCACGCTCTTGATCTCAATGATTAAAACTCTTCTAAAGAATGTCCTGAACCCATTTACTTTTTATGTCCAACCCCTGTCCCCCATTCCAGACAATGTCTCTCCTAGCTGCCTATGTCAGGGCAGAAAACCTTTTCCTCTACCCTCTTAGATTCAGTACTTGGGGCCCGTGAATTAAACCAACAAAAGACAGATGAGCAAGAAAATGTTTTTATTCATGTACTAGACAGTTATAATTTGGGGCTTATATACCAATTTAATGGGGGCAGCAGAGAGGGAAGAGGGGGAGAAAGGTACTTATGTGGAAAACACATGACTTTTAGGAAGGATAAATGGGTCCTTAGGAGAATATTTGGGAGTTTCGTGACAATGTCTATTTGAGTTATCAGGTGAAAAGAGTCAATCTGTTACTGAATGCAAGTTTGTGTACCTGATGCACAGTGAGGCCAAACAAACCAAAACGTTGGAGTCCGGAGCAGAGAAAGGTTTATTGCAGGGTCACACAAGAATGCATGGCTCGAGCCGAAAAAACCCCTAACTCCCCAAAGGGCAAAGCATTTTTAAAGGCAAGGTGAGGGAGGGGCGTGGTTGGTTGTTGCAAACTTCTTGGTGCAGGAATCCTTTGTTCTTGTACCTGTCCACATAGGTCACAACGTTCCTGTAAACCTCCAGCAAGACAAATGTTATTCTCTGTTCTGCAACTTTTTATCTCTATATGAATGGAGTGTTATACCCTTAAAGGTCAGAGCCTTGAGAATGGGCTATCTTGTATATTTCATGCTATAGGCAACATTCTTAACTCAAACGTTAAAGTAAAAGAAACATCTAATATGGAGTCAGATTTGTTCTTCCCTATTACAAATCTTTCCCTACCTAGTTGCTCCCAGGGAGGGGACTTAGGACACTGGAATTCTCTGGGGAGGCTCTGCTTTTAGGCAGATAAGGAAGTTCCAGGAGAAAAAAAAAAAAGAACCATTCTCGAATGCCTTCAGCTCAAAATAATTTTTATGTCACAGTGGCACATTCTGGACCCCCTTCTCGACAACAGCCCTGGCTGGTCTTCCTGCTTCCTCTTACTCTCTCCAGTTCCTTCTCCATGCCTGCCAAAGCGATCATTTCAAAATGCAAATATGACTCTCACTCCCACCACAGCCCCCACTCCTCTCCCTGCTTTGGATGGATCCCACAGTTCCAAGAGTAAAAACCCAAATCCCTGACGAGGTGTGCTAGATCCTAGGCTCTGCTCTGCCCCTGTCGGTTCCAGACCTCCTCTCTCACTGAGCTCTACCCAGGCTGGCACTGATTGCTTATGCTAATCAATCCTGTACTGAGGCAACACCTTTTCTCCCCTGGGTCATACAGCTAACCTCACTTACCCAGGGAGGCCCTCTGTCCTTGTGTGGTAATTCCCCACATTATAAGCTTTCTGAGCCTCATGGACCTTACCTTCCCAGCACTGGGCACAGTGGCTGCAGATGGGACTCTGGCAGGACAGGGACTAGGTCGATGTCAGTGCACAGTGCTTCTGTGTCGCCAGTGACTCAAGCATGATCTGGCACAGGTGGACGCTCAGAACATTTGTTATGAATGGATAAGGAAATGCGGTTGAGACAGGCTGGGACCTGAAACTTGGGATCCTTTGCTGCTGTGCTTGCATCTGGACAGATGTCTCCTCCAGCAACAAAATACAAAGAAACTATAAGGGACTAAAAATAACTGCCTGTGCATGCACAGTGCATGCACAGGGGCAAGTTATGAATAACAAGACACAAAAGCCCAACTGCCACTTCTGAGGAGCCAGGAGCAAAAGCAGGGTACTGCACATGCCCCCTGCACACAGCACCACCAAGAGGGTGGCAGACCACCTAAGCCGCCCCTCAGGCCTGACCCCTGGACCCACCCCTACCCTCACCCCATATAAGGAACCAGCTTGCCCCCGCCTCGAGAGCAAGCAACAGAAACTGTTAACTTGTTTTCACTCCCTCCTACTGCAACACAGGTCCCAGTAAAGCCTTGCCTGGATTTCTTGTCTCGTCTCTTATCAATTTCTATTAATTAAGGAGTCCAAGAACCCTGGTCAGTAACACACTTTGTGGAGACTCCACAAAGGGACATTGTCTCCCTCCTGGGAGAGGATGTGGGCACCTCCAGGACCACTGAATGCAGCTTCCCTGTTGGTGACAAGCAGCTGCCTGAACCTCGTTTCAGTGTCACCACACTTGGTAAGTCTCCCTTCCTGGTCCCTGAGGACCTCAGTACCCTCATTCAAGCAACGCTTTGCCCCTCCCCTTTGTCCTTTTACCCTCACTGCTTTCCCCCTCCCCTTTGTCCCTTTCCTCTCCTGATATCTACTCCTCTCTCCGTCCTCTCCTACTTCTGGCCTATCCTTCTGAGAGAGTGCATGTTGCACAGCTACAGCATCACTCCTCTCAGCTCGTGAGACCTGCTCCCTCTGGCCGGCAATGGTTCACCTTGATTGGTGACAGCGGTGGGAGGCTCCCCTCATGCCATGCAGATCTTGGTCCAGCAGGCTCTCCCTGAA
The DNA here is from genome assembly GCF_965194805.1 of Balaenoptera borealis. Lineage (NCBI taxonomy): Eukaryota > Metazoa > Chordata > Mammalia > Artiodactyla > Balaenopteridae > Balaenoptera > Balaenoptera borealis. The sequence continues at coordinate 167,266,863 of NC_138867.1, forward strand.
TGGGAGATTTATGAGAGTGACAGAAGTTCAAATCTCATATCCTGTAGTGGCTAGAAGTCTTATCGTCGCAATATGCTCACCTTTATTTTCCTGCTGCCAAGAGAAGTCCTGTTGGGAGGGAACAGGCTGAAGCAGCAGATTTCTATATACTGGTGAATGTGTGGGTGAGAGTCTGACCTGTGGGTTGGAGTCCCACAGACGACTTACAACTGACTGGTTTCCAGGCCTGATCACCCTGGTGGGCAATGGACAGGGTGCTCCCTCCTTCACTGGTCCTTTCCAGAAGCACACAGTCTGGTGCCTGTATAGACACCCACAGGGGGCAGATTGAAATGGCAATCCCTCTCTTTTTTTCAGTCTTTTCTGTCCCTCCTCCCTTTACCTCTCCCTTGGTCCTCATACCTGTACTCCCATCCCTTTCATCTTGGAGACTCCCTGTTGGCTCACCTTTTTCATGACCCCCCCCCCATACTTTTCTGTTTTGTGTTCCTAACTCTGGCTGGCAGAAGGGCCAGTTGAGAGAGGAGTTGGGCTGGACAAAGTCCTCCAGAGGCCACCTCGCCATAACACCATGTCTTTGTTTCTTGTTTGTGTCTTTAAGTTTCTGTCATTGGTACATGTTGAGTCTGAGTCAGTGAATGTAAAAGGATCTTTGTTTTATGTAGTTTTGTCTGTCCAACCACTCCCGCAAGTCTCTGCCTCATTGTGGGCATGGGTCGAGCACTTAAGCCTTGAAATACAAACACAGCTCACATTGCCTGAGACTCCAGCCTTGGATTACTTAGTAGGACCTTAAAGAAGGGAGAGGGGGAGAAGGGAGCTTGCATTTCTCTCCCCTGCTTTTAAAATGTAACTGTTCTGCCTGAGCTCTCAGGAACTATCTGATCCATCTGTAGCCCCCAAGACTGAGGAGGAAAAAAAAAAAGAGGCCTTTTTAAACTCAAGCAGGAAAACTGTGGTCTCTGGTGCCGTCTTCATGTAAAAATCAACCTGTAAATGAGCTATATTTAATTGGCTTAAAGGAAATTAAGCACTTATATAAATTCTCAGAAATATAAAAGAAACTCACCAGAATACATTTCAGGTTCAGGTTCGTGTGATCTGGGAAATACTCAGTATTGAATTAATATCTGGATTAAAGTTAGCTTAAACTTGTAGGTTTAATTAATACAGACCTGTCTTTAGAGTCATCAACGTTAAGTATAATACTTTTATTGTACCTAGGGTTACTGAAAGTCAATAAGTGCATATTGTTTCTGTTATAAAATTTGTCAACAAGGAAGATAACCGGATATGATTAAACTTTTAAGTAAATGTAACTGAGATAAGAGCTTTTTGGTAAACTCTATAGAAATAATTATATTTGGAAATGTGCATCTAAAATAGTTTCTCCAAATTTTGATAACTTGAAACTAAATTAAGTTAAATGATAGGAATTCATTGCATATCCAGGCCGTTTCAAATAAGATAAAATATTGGAACATTAATTGCTATACAGGTCTAAATTTACCTACTTTTATCTTACAAGAGGGAAATTAAATGTTTGGGTTTATTAGACATGTCTTGGTACATGTCTTGTACCACACTGAGGAAAGAAATAGTGCTTTGGGGAGATGCATGTTTCTAGAGGTTATGGGATATTCCAACCAGAAAATGCTGGTATGACAAACAGTTTACAGTTACTTGCTTCTTAGTTTTTTCTAGAGATTAAGACTTTAGGGCTTCCCTGGTGGCACCGTGGTTAAGAATCCGCCTGCCAATGCAGGGGGACGCGGTTTGAGCCCTGGTCTGGGAAGATCCCACATGCCGCGGAGCAACTAAGCCTGTGTGCTGCAACTACTGAGCCTGTGCTCTAGAGCCCGCGTGTCACAACTACTGAAGCCCGTGCGCCTAGAGCCCGTGCTCCGCAACAAGAGAAGCCACCGCAATGAGAAGCCTGTGCACCGCAACGAAGAGTAGCCCCTGCTCACCACAATTAGAGAAAGCCCGCGTGCAGCAACGAAGACCCAACGCAGCCAAAAATAAAGAAATTAAATAAATTTAAATAAAAAAGAAAAAGACTTTAAGGTTAAGAATTATAAGTATGCAAGGAAGATTTCAGTATGCAAGGAAACATTTCAGTATGCAAGGAAAATGGGAAACATGTTTTCATTTCAGTATGCAAGGAGAATGGGAAACATGTTTTCAGTAAATGCAAGTATGAGGAATGGAAATGCATTTCGTTAAAAGGAAAAAGAAAGGTGATTTTGTCCTAGAGCTGGTTGTTTCTGAATGAAAAAGAAAATGAGGGACAGAATAATATACGATACAGAAAGTTGGAAAAGGTTTGCTGGAAAAGGAACATTGGGAAAAGAATTTTGTATGTGGTCAGGATTTTCTAAGATTGGATTCAATTTAATTAGGAAAATGGATTTTAAGAGTAGACTGGTACAGGATTTGGTTTCCCTCTCTCTTAAGAGAACAAAGTTTTCTTGGAACGCTGCTTTTGATAACAGACTGTGAGAATTTCTTTGCCTTTAAATAATTTGTTCCCTGTTTGCCCTTTGAAATCTTTTATTGTCACTTTGGTTAAATGAGTAAGTATTAAAGTGACCTGTGATCCTATCTGACCAAGTGTTTTAAAACTTGTTGATATTTTTGACAGACTTTCCAAATAGCAAATTCTAATTAAAGTTCTTTTGACCTCCAGCTAACTTTGGGATGCTTCAAGGGCCCCTGGAGCATCCCAAGGATGGACTTCCTAAAAATCTGGTATGTCCTGATAAAGTGTTATCAGTCATAATTCTAGTTGTTATGACCAAGTTTCTTTGTCAATTGCATTGTGATCAGGTGTTCAACTGTGGCTTAATTTTAAGTCTTTTGTCATTCATAGACAGTTAAGCTGATGGTTCGCAAAAAATGCTTCAACTTCAAGAAGATTCACAGAAGGAGCTTTTTGACAAGTACAGGTTTCTCGTAACTTGCATATCATACCCCTAAATTGGGTAAATGTGATGATGGCCTTATAAAACTGCTAAATGGGATTGAGTGAACTGATGGATATGGTTACAATTTTTCAGTTTTGTCTGAGATATTACTGGCTTTTATTCTGTGTTTTCCAGATACAAGGAAACGCTTCCCCTCAAGCTAATTATAATTTACAGCAGTTTGGTAATTTACACCCCAAAGTAGAATTGAAACATTTACCTTTCCCTCTACCTGATCCCTCCAGAAATGGGAAACTCAGAGGTTCCCAGCAGCTTTATCAGGTAAATAAGAAAGGCCACCTCCTAACAGGTGCAAGAATCTCAAAGTATTTTGGGGAGACCTCAAAAAGGGAGGAATTCATCCAAATCTGTAAGGCAAAATCTGTGATAAGTGCTTGGCATTGCTTTCCTGGCGCTGAGCGGCCTTTTAAAGGTTTAGTCTGAGATTCCTTATGAAAAGTTCCAGCACAATCAATTTAAAATAACCTATATGATCAATTACACTTACATAAGTAATCAAGTCAAGTTTATTGAAATCAGACTTAATTTGCAATCAAATAAATTGTAATTTGGCTGTATTTGGGAAAAACAAGGGTAATTTTAGAGAGAAAAAGATTGTGTTGCAGTGGACATCAAATTCTGATTCTGTTTTGAGGTCTGTATTTACTAAGACTACTTCCCAGATAGTTCTTTGTTGTCATGCTACATAATTGTAAGGTTTAATTGAACTATTATTTTTTAAATTGGGTTATAGTTGCTTTACAATGTTGTGTTAGTTTCTGCCATACAGCAAAGTGAATCAGCTATATGTATACATATATCTATCCCCTCTTTTTTGGATTTCCTTCCCACTTAAGTCACCACAGAGCATTGAGTAGAGTTCCCTGTGATATACAGCAGGTTCTCATTAGTTATCTATTTTATATATAGTAGTGTATGTATGTCAGTCCCCGTCTCCCAATTCATCCCACCCTCCCTTTCACCCCTTGGTGTTCATACACTTGTTCTCTACATCTGTGTCTCTATTTTTGCTTTGCAAATAGGTTCATCTGTACCATTTTTCTAGATTCCACATATGTGTTAATATACGACATTTGTTTTTCTTTCTGACTTACTTCACTCTGTATGACAGTCTCTAGATCCATCCACGTCTCTACAAATGACCCAATTTCATTCCTTTTTATGGCAAATATTCCATTGTATGTATGTACCACATCTTCTTTATCCATTCATCTGTTGATGGACATTTAGGTTGCTTCCATGTCCTGGCTATTGTAAATTTTTATTTTATAAATTTATTTATTTTTGGCTGCGTTGGGTCTTCGTTGCTGCACGGGCTTTCTCTAGTTGCAGCGAGCAGAGGCTACTCTCAGTTGCAGTGCGTGGGCTTCTCATTGCGGTGGCTTCTCTTGTTGCAGAGCACAGGCTCTAGGCACGCGGGCTTCAGTAGTTGTAGCGTGCAGGCTCAGTAGTTGTGGCACACGGACTTAGTTGCTCCGTGGCATGTGGGATCTTCCCGGACCAGGGCTCAAACCGTGTCCCCTGCATTGGCAGGCGGATTCTTAACCACTGTGCCACCAGGGAAGCCCTAACGTCTTAATCTCTAGAAAAAACTAATTAAAAAAAAAAGAAATAATTCCTTAGTTTGGACTTCCAAAGTCCCTGTAGAGTGATAATGGGCCCTCTTTTATACCCAAAATCACACAAGGGCTCACAACAGCCCTAGGGATAGACTATAAGCTACACACTTCTTGGCACCCCCAATCTTCAGGGAAAGTAGAGAAAATGAACCATACTTTAAAGAAACCTTAGCAAAACTCTGCCAAGACACTCATGTACCCTGGACCAACTTGCTTCCTATTGCACTCCTCAGGGTCCATGTAGCCCCGAGGAGTAGTCTGAGTCTTAGCCCATTTGAAATGACCTATAAGAGGCCTTTTCTTACTACTGACATTCTGCTAGATAAGGAAGTGAACCAGACCCTGAGATATCTATATATATTTTAATATATTTATTTATTTTATTTATTTTTGGCTGCGTTGGGTCTTCGTTGCTGCACATGGGCTTTCTCTAGTTGTGGCGAGCGGGGGCTACTCTTCATTGCAGTGCATAGGCTTCTCATTGCGGTGGCTCCTCTTGTTGCGGAGCAGGGGCTCTAGGTGCACGGGCTTCAGTAGTTGCAGCACGTGGGCTCAGTAGTTATGGCTCACGGGCTCTAGAGTGCAGGCTCAGTAGTTGTGGCACACAGGCTTAGTTGCTCTGCGGCATGTGGGATCTTCCCGGACCAGGGCTTAAACCCACGTCCCCTGCATTGGCAGGTGGATTCTTAACCACTGTGCCACCAGGGAAGCCCTGAGATATATTATTAATCTAGGACAAGTTCAGAAAGCAGTCGAGGACTATGCCAACAAGGCACTGCCAGCTCCCACTAAAAATACAGTGGAAGGGGCAGTTCCTTCACAAGTAAACCCCGGGGACCAAGTTCTTCTTAACACCTGGAAAGAAGGGTCCCCGAAGACCAACTATGGCTAAAATGGAAGGGTCCCTATAAAGTAATTTTAGCCACCCCCACTGCTGTCAGACTGCAAGGGATAGCTAGTTGGGTACATTTGTCCAGACTAAAGCTTTTACCTCCAAAAACCCCACAGGTCACAACAGAAGAACACTACACCTGTGAGCCAGTGGAAAATCTGAGATACCTATTCAGAAGACAGGCACCATCGACAGATAAGTAAAATGATGTGGCGGGTTGGACTCCTATGTGCCATTCTTGCTATTGTAACTCTGGCTTGCCTTCTACCACTTTGCTCAGCCACCCCCAGCAGGGAAGCAGCTCCTTTGTCTGCACTGGGTTTAAGGGTAACAGTCCACTACAGAAATGCTCCTATTGACTCTGTCTACCTTACTAGTCCCTGTAAATAGGGGATAATGGCAAGAAAACTCACTTATCAACATTTCCAGAATCATATCCTAAGGAGAGCATTTCAAAGAATGCTAGATGTGCCATCAACATCCCCAGCTGGCTACTGGCCCTCCTCTTGCATTTCCCCTGAACTTGCTGGTTCCAATAGTAATTAACTATCGAAATCAGGGACAATTACCACCCCCACGACCTCTGCTGGTCACACTTGCACCTTCCAGGGGGCTATTCCAATGCTTTAACCTGACTCCTCCATACAACTGGACGTGAGGTGTGGGGCACGCTATGTTAAATTGCACAAATGGCATTTGTTTCACATGTCCCACGAACCCCCCAAGATATAATTACACCTCTTCTATAGAGATAAACTGTATCCACAACCTTACTCACTGGTGCCCTGTTTCAAATTATGGCCCCATACCCCTAAACAACACAGAAGGGGAATGTGAGTGGTGGAAAGGAAATGTCATATCCACCTGGTCAATCCAATTCAACCCACCTGTGGGATTCTTTGCTGTCGAGTGCAACCCTCTGATGGTACCAGCAGGATCACGCACGACCATCTTGTTAAAAATATCATAGAGCTTTATACGCTTAATTATCAACATAATGGTCTGCTGTCCCCTAATTATTCAAGTACTAACAACAGTTATGTCCTTCAAGGACTGTCCGCTCTTAACAACTGTGAGACAGACATCCAGGTCTGCATCCCTGAAGGGTTTGTTTTCCTCTGCAGACACCCAAACCAATATGTGTTATGGAATTATGGCCAGGCCCTGTCCTTTTTCCAACCAAGCTATGGCCTATAAATGCATTGATAATGTCCACTGCATAGGAGAGTATACTCTAGGGGCTATAGGAATATGAGGGATTTTTTTAATCTATACCAGGACCACTCCAGCTCACCACTGAACCCAGAGAGCACTAGGAATGATCTCAGCAGGGGCAGCGCTGGCCACAGGACCGGCAGCTCCATGGGGAGGCTTTACCTATCATGAAAGAACACCAAGTAATCTCACCAGACAGCTTGGTTATATGATGGAACAGACAGGTCAGGCCTTAACAGGACATAAAACCTCTCTTCTTTCTTTGGCTAACGTAGTTCTTGACAGTCGTCTAACTCTTGACTATCTTCTGGCAGAACAAGGTGGAGTTTGTACAATAATTAATACTTCTGCTGCACCTGGATCAATGCAACAGGACAGGTAGAAGTTAATATTAAGGAAATATACACCCAAGCAGAATGGCTTCACAGTTTTGGCAGGGGCGATATTGCCTCTACTGTCTGGTCAACAGTTAAGGAAGCCCTCCCAAAGTTAATCTGGTTCCTTCCCTTCCTAGGCCCTTTAGTCGCTATTGTTCTCTTTTTTGGCCCTTGTTTGTTTAACCTTTTGGTTAAGTTTGTGTCTTCTAGGCTTCAACAATTTCAAGTAAGGCTCATGATGGCTCGAGGAATTCAACCCATTCCAGCAGAGGGCAGCCCAAATCCTACAGGTTCTTGCAACAGTCAGCGAGGGACTTCTACACCTCTAGGTTAGGGTAGGGTCTGTGGCCCCTGTCCAGCAGGAAGAAATTTCAGGAGACCTTTGGCTCCTTTAACATAGGAGATAGATGGGCCCCAGGCTGAGCAGTTGGAGCTTGTCAGGCTGAGCAATTAGAGCTCCCCCTGACATATCAAGAAAAAGTTGAGCCTACCCGGGCTCTTTGGTGGGGCTAATAGCGGACTCTGGGAGGGCTCATGCCAAGGAGTACTTCCCAAACTTCTGCTGCCAGTGTCCTTGTCCCCATGGTGAGCCACAGCCACCCCCCACCTCTGCAGGAGACCCTCCAACACTAACAGGATACCTTTGGCTACAAGTGAGAGAGAATTCTGGACTCAGCTAATTTAAAACAATGAGGAAGGGACTTCCCTGGTGGCACAGTGCTTAAGAATCCGCCTGCCAATGCAGGGGACATGGGTTCGATCCCTGGTCTGGGAAGATCCCACACGCCATGGAACAACTAAGCCCGTGCGCCACAACTACTGAGCCTGTGCTCTAGAGCCCGCGTGCCACAACTACTGAAGCCCACATGCCTAGAGCCCGTGCTCCACAACGAGAAGCCACCGCAATGAGAAGCCCACGGACCGCAACGAAGCGTAGCCCCCGCTCGCCGCAACTAGAGAAAGCCCACGTGCAGCAACGAAGACCCAACACAGCCAAAAATAAATAAATTTTAAAATAAATTATAATAAAAAAATGTAAAAAGAAAAAGTTAACAGCAGGAGCAGAGAGGAACTAAGCTCTGCTGGAGTAAAAAAATAAGATGACCACATCTTTCATTCTTGAGGCCTAGAATGCTCCCCCACTGCACATGCACAGAAAAGTTTCCTCAGGGGTCAAAAAGAGAGGGGGCACTAGCCCATAATATGTCTCATCAACCTCCCAGAGACCCTCCCACTGGAATCCATCTTGGCTAAAAGATGCGTGTGCACATCGGGGATAGCCTTGAGTCAGTTCAGATATGGGCAACGAGCAAGGCAATTGGCCAAAGGGAACAAAGAAAACTGCCCCTACATAAATGATTAAGCCACCCCTTTAGTGCGCTCCTCATTAGCAAGGACACCCACACTCTTCTCTGAGTGTGTAGCTCCACTTTGCTTCTGTCCTAAATAAACTGCTGCTTTGTGTGCTCTCCCACACATACTGTGCTTCTAATAAACTCCGTGCCTATTTTACAGCCTCAGTCACTTCGTAAAATACTTTTTTCAAAGAAGACAAGAGCCAGGGCTCTGCTTCTAGCCACTAGTCCCTGGTGGTCTAGCAGTTAGGATTCCTGGTTTTCACCCAGGTGGCCCAGGTTTGAGTCTCCGGTAGGGAACTAAGATCTCACTTCAAGCCGCCACACACTGCTGTCACCCCGAGATCACTTTAACCCTTATGAATAAGGGGTGTAGAATCCCTCGGGGGGAATAAGACAGGCTGGGACCTAAAACTTGGGACCTGGGACCCTTTGCTGCAGTGTTTGCACCTGGACAAACCCCCTCAAGCAACAAAATACAAAGAAAGTATAAGGGACTATAAATAACTGCGTGTGCATGGACAGTTGGGGCAAATTATGAATGACAAAAACCCAACTGCCACTTTTGAGGAACCAGGAGCAAAAGCAGGGTACTGCACATGCACCCTGCACACAGCACCACCAAGAGGGTGGGCAGACCACCTAAGCCACCCCTACCCTCACCCCATATAAGGAACCAGCTCACCTCTACCTCAGAGAACGAGCAAGGGAACTTGTTACTTGTTTTTGTTCCCTCCTGCTGCAACACTGAGTCCCAATAAAGCCTTGCCTGAATTTCTTGCCTGGCCTCTTACCAATTTCTGTTGATTAAGCGGTCCAAGAAACCTGGTTGGTAACAAGGTGTCTAAGGAAAGACCAGTGGAGGAATGAGGTGAGCCTTTAGGGCTGCCAAACTCTCACTGTGCCAGAGACACCCGTAAGCATCTGGAGAAGGACTCCTGCTTAGAACCATGTTTTGAAATGCATAAGATAAAGTATGTTGCATTACAAAAAGACTTCTAACGTTGAAACACAAATATCAAAATATAAAAACAGATACAAATTTGTGATATAGAAATACCTGTGACTCTTTACTAACTTATTAAATTATAAAACAGACATTAGAAGTAATGACTCTGGATTAATAAACACCAGAAACATGAGGCAGTAGTGAGTACATAACTGCTATTTTGAAGTGTCTGCAACACCTGTAGTGAGTATGAAAATACCTGTGATTTCTGTTTGACAGTCGCAAACACTGCTAATTCTGCTGGACTTTGCTGCCTCCGTTCATAATTGAAGGAAATTCCAAGTTTCAGTTAGAGGTTAGTGAAAGTGAAGGACTTTTTTTCTCAGCTCTTGGATGGCACCAATTCTGGATCCTTGGACCTGTGGTTAAGAAGCTCCGTGCAGATGGATGGAAGGACTGGCCACCTCCAAGTGCTATCCCAGCAACTCTACAGGAAGGCAAAATGAGCTGAGAGCTGGCATGTAATCCCAACACAAAAGGGCATTTTCACTCTGTGGGAAGCAAGAACAGAGGAGGAAGGGCCCACAGCCTGAGGTCTGGCGAGAAAGCAGAACTTTTCTGTGCCCATTGGGCTCCATCCTCCTTCCTAGATGGGGGCCAGAGTTGCTGTCCCCAGGCACAAGCAGCTGAACCATTAGCAGGGTAAGAGGCAGAACTCACCTGCTTGGAAGTGCCCAGAGGGAGTCTGGGTTGCAGGCAGGCCCCAAGGAATTCATAACTGCAGGGGCACAAAGAGCAGTGGGAAACTGGCCCAGAGCCAGGCAACCACCAGTTTCAAAGGGAAAAGTTGGGAGTCAGAGGCTACAGTGAGGGACAAGCTAAAGGCCTGCCAGTTCTGGGTCAGCAGGGCCTAGGTGCACCCCCCCCTCCCAGCAGTGGACAGAATGAATGCATGCATGCATGCCAGAATTAATGAATCAAGGGACAGTAGGCCTTCCCTCACTGTGATGTCACTTCCGCAGGCCCAGGGTGACGTCACCCCCTTAGGCTTCTCTCTTTCCATGACTGCCTCACCTTTAGCCCCTTCTGGTGGTAGCATCGGTTTTCATTTGGGATGAAATGAAATGAGGCAGGCTGGGACCTGGGAAGGCTGGGACCCAGCCTTCCCTCCCTCAGCATACAACCCTGGCAGATCAGTCAGGCATGGTACTGACCCATTCTCAGGCAAGTGGTGGGTGTGTGTCCCTGAGTGGATGTGTGGCACAGAGGACCCTCTCCTGGAACTCCGAAGGGGCACTGGGGAGAAGGTACAGAAAGGCAGCCTGGCAGTTGGAGGGGTGGTGGGATCTGGAAAGACTACCCTCAGTCTCCACTGCCTGCACCCCTATAGCTGCCCAACTCCAGACATCAGTTTTGGTGCGTGGCCCCACCAGCTTACTTACCCTTGCCCCATCTACCACTCTTCATGACTCCAGACCTCACACTTCCCAAAGTCAATCACCACCCTTCTCCCTCACCCTGGCCCTGGACAGTCCCATTTCTGACAGAGGCCCTATATTCACCAGATGTCAAGGCAGAATTCTGTCCCCTTCCCAGGCCTCCCCATTCCTGCTCCTCCTCCCCAAAGCCAGAGTGTGGAGGGGGAGGGGACGCAGATGAACTTCCCAAATTTACAGCACTGACAGACCATCTCCTTAACTTTTACTGTTTAGTAATTTTTCTTAAATCAATTTACTTTTAAACTTAAATATGCATTTAGAAAAAAATTTAAACCCTTTGTATAATAGTCCAAATGAAAAACCATTATCCCTGCCACAGATAAAAGATGTCTGTGAAAACATAAGAACACAAAACAAGACAGTTTACTCCAGAAAGCTCAGACAGCCCAGTCTGTTAACAAAGTTCATTAGCAAGTAGAGAGCAGTACCACTGTGTCAGTGTTGGAATCTGGTCTGCAGGAAAACTGAGGCCACTCATTTAATCAGGCCCCAGAGTCAAGCCCTCTCAGCCACTGGCTCTGCCTCACATGCTCCTGGCATTAATACCTCTGCAGAGGTGAATGCCCAGAGCCTACCACATTCCCAGGCTTCCATCCTGCCGGCCTGGGCTGGATGAGGAAGATAAATCCCCAGCGTCTCCCGGTCTGAACCCACCCAAGAGGCCTCTCCCACTAGCCCCCCCAACCCCCAACCGAGTCCTCACAGCCAATGCTGGGAACCAGGACTCTTAGGAATAGTGCCCAAGCATGGAAATGGCAAGGGCACTCCCCCAGTGCTTGCCCAGAGCCTGAGTTGGATGAACCCCTTTCTTGCTTGCACCCGTCCTGGTTCCACGGAGCACTGGGAAAAGCCTGCAATTAGTACAGATATGAAGGTGTAAGCGTCCTGTGGTCAGGGAGAGGAGGTGCTTGGCCCAGCCCCCATCACCTGGCAGCTCCTCTGCCTCCCGCCCTCCCTCTCCTGGCACCCGGGAGGCCAGCCCCACTCTGGGCTGGTGACTGAGCCCAATACCCACATACACTGACTGGCCCTTTTACTCCTGCAAACAGCCCACTTGCCCCATTTCGCAGAGCAGGAATGGCTCCCGGTCCTCAGCATGCCTGTATCCAGTAGAGAAGAGAAAGGAACCCCCGAAGGGAGGGGGAGTGAAGTGCCCACGGGCATCGGTGCAGGCAGCCACCACTCTGCCCTCTCCCAGCTGGAGGCAACGCCAGCTCCAGCCGCATCTCTCTCCATCCTGAGTAAGAAGATAGATGGACCCCAGGCTGAGCAGCTGGAATCTGTCCCCTGTGGACAGATGCCGGGAAAAAAGATAAGGAGACCACATATTTCTCATTCTTGAGGTCAAGGAGACCTCCCCGACTACACATGTGCAGAACGGTCCCTCAGGGGTCAGAGAAGGGAGGGGGCACCAGACCATAATAGGTCCTGTCAACTTCTCAGAGACCCTTGCACTGGAATCCATCTTAGCTAAAAGATGTGCGCACACACAGGGGAGGGCCCTGAGCCAGACCAAATATGGTATCAGAGCCAGACAAAGCAAGATGATTGGCCAGAGGAAACCCGGAAGAATTGCCCCCATGTAAGTGACTTAAACTACCCCAAGAGCGCACGACTCTTTCTCTGAGCCCGTCCGTGTGTCTATCCGCATGTAATTTTTGTCCTAATAAACACTTTACTTGTTTCGCTACTTTCCGTCTCTTTGCTGAACTTCTTCTCCAAAGCAGATAAAGAGCCAGGGCCCTACCCCTAGCTACTAATCCCTGGTGGTCTAGTGGCTAGGATTCAGCACTTTCACCATTGTAGCCCAGGTTCAATCCATGGTTGGGGAACTGATATCCTACTTCAAGCCACCACAGGCCACGGCCACCCCACAGCCACCTGAGATCACTCCCACTGTTACCGATCAGGGTTCTTGGCTTTCCTTAATCAACAGAAATTGATAAGAGGCCAGACAAGAAATTCAGGCAAGGCTCTACTGGGGCCCCTGCTGGAGCTGGGAAGAGTGAAAACAAGTAACAGGTTCCCTTGCTCGCTCCCCGAGGCAGGGCAAGCTAGTTCCTTATATGGTGTGATGGTAGGCGTGTGTCCAGGGCTCGGGCAGGAGGGGTGGCTTAGGTGGTTTGCCCACCCCTTTGGTGGTGGTGAGTGCAGGGGACATGGGCAGTACCCTGCTTTTGCTCCCCACACCCTGTTTTTGCCCCCAGCTCTTCAGAAGTGGGGGGGGGCAGCTGGGTTTTTGGCCTTTTTGTATCTTGTCGTCCATAATTTGCCCCAACTGCACATACATGCAGTTATTTTTAGTCCCTTATAGTTTTGTTGTATTTTGTTGCTGGAGGAGACGTTTGTCCAGGTGCAAGCATTGTAGCACTGTAGCAAAGGGTCCCAGGTCCCAGGTCCCAGGTCCCAGCCTGCCTCATTCACCCTTGAGAGACTCTACACCCTTATTCTTAAGGGGTAAGGGGCTAAAGGTCTCTTCTTCTGAAACTTCTTCCTGCTGGACAGGAGCCACAGATCCTACCCTACCGTAGAGGTATAGAAGTCCCTCACTGACTGTACCAAGGACCTGTAGGGACCTGGGCCACTCTCCGCTGAAATGGTTTAAATTCCTTGAGACATCATGAGCCTTACATGAAGTTGTTGGAGCCTAGAAGATACAAACTTAACCAAAAGGTTAATTAAACAAACAAGGGCTAAAAAGGAGAAGAACAACAATAGCCTAGAAAGGGAAGAAACCAAGTTAACATTGGGAGGGCTTCCTTAACTGTTGACTAGACAGGGGAAGTGATATCGTCTTTGCCAAAATTATGAAGCCATTCTGCTTGGGTGTATATTTTTGTTAATCTCAGGGTTAAAGTTTGACATGTTTCTCTATTTTTAGAATGGAAGGTCTGGACCTGTTGGTCCCAGGTCTCCTTTTTGGACCAAAAAGTCTTAGTCACAGATTTACAACAGTAGGGAAGACAACAAAACACTAGATGAAATATAGCATAAATCAGTATGACTGAAAAGAGAAGGGTTATGAGAAAATGAAAACCTCCCACCAGGAAGTTTTTATACCTTGCAGGATACAAGAGAACAAACTAGAGAACCAGTTTTCAATTTCCCTGCCCATATTGAATAGTGAGGATTGTTGGTTAATTGTACTACTTTTGGGTTTTGAACTGCTTCTATGATATGTAAAATCTCAGCCCCATATTTTACAGGGGATTTTTTTGCATTTGAAAGTCCTCTTTTTTCTTTTTTTTTTTTCAGAAAGCTGCATGGGCATGTAAAACAAGGAAGCCTGTGTATATATTTACAATTTTTCCTTCCCCTAAACTTACGGTTCAGGTTAGAGCTATCAGTTCAGCTCTCCGGGCCAAAGTGTTGGGTAGCAAAGGTTTTGCTTCTATAACACTAGGGGTGCTCACAATAGCATACTCTGCTCTCCTGGCTCCATCTTTAATGAAACTACTGCCATCAGTAAACCATTCTTCCTCAGGGTTTTCTATGGCCTGCTCTGTTAGATCAGGCCTACAGGCATAAACCTGGTTGAGGGTTTCGAGGCAGGAATATGTTAGTTTTGGGCTTTCATCAGGCATCAGTGTAGCCGAGTTGAGGGTGTGGCAAGTTTTGAGGGTTACCTCTAAGGAGTCAAGGAGTAAAGACTGGTATTTAGTAAGGCAGCCTCCAGTTAGCCAATGGTAGCCTTTAATCTCCAGAATCCCTTGTACTTGATGAGGGGTCTGGACTTCCAGGGGCTGTCCAAAGGTGAGCTTGTTAGTTTCTTCCACTAATAAAGCAGTGGCAGCTACTGCCTGGAGGCAACCAGGCCAACCTCAGACCATGGAATCTAGTTGTTTGGAAAAATAGCCTATAGGCTGAGGAACTTCTCCTAGCTTCTGTATAAGGACCCCCAGAGCTACCCCTTGCTTTTCAGCCACCTACAAAATGAATGGCTTTTTTAAACTGGGGAGGTGTGCTCATCCCTTCTTACAAGAACACCATAATCACAACTAACTGCTGAACAACCATTGACAAAAAAACGCTGGAACCTACCAAAAAGATACCCTACGTCCAAGACAACGAAGAAGCCACAACGAGATGGTAGGAGGGGCACAATCATGATAAAATCAAATCCCATACCTTCCAGGAGAGTGACACACATCTGGAAAACAATTATACCACAGAAGTTCTCCCACCGGAGTGAAAGTTCTGAGCCCCACGTCAGGCTTCCCAGCTTGGAGGTCCAGCAATGGGAAGAGGAGTCCCCAGAGAATCTGGTTTTGGAGGGCAGTGGGATTTGATTGCAGGACTTCCAAAGGACTGGGAGAAACAGAAACTCCACTCTTGGAGGGCACACACAAAGTCTCAGGTGCATCAGGACCCAGGGGAAAAAGCAGTGACTGCATAAGAGACTGGGCCAGATCTACCTGCTAGTATTGGAGGGTCTCCTGAAGAGGCAGGAGGTGACTGTGGCTCACTGCAGGGACAAAGACACTGGCAGCAGCAGTTCTGGGAAGTACTCATTGGCGTGAGCCCTCCTGGAGGCCACCATCAGCCCGACCAAACAGCCTGTAGGCTCCAGTGCTAGGTTGTGTCAGGCCAAACAACCAACACAGCCCCACCCATCAGCAGACAAGCAGATTAAAGTTTTATTGAGTACAACCCTGCCCACCGGAGGGACAAGACCCAGCTCCACCCACCACCAGTCCCTCCCATCAGGAAGCTTGCACAAGCCTCTTAGATGGCCTCATCCACAGAGGGCAGACAGCAGAAGCAAGAAGAACTACAATCCTGCAGCCTGTGGAACGGAAACCATAATCACAGAAAGTTAGACAAAATGAAATGGCAGAGGAATATGTCCCAGATGAAGGAACAAGATAAAACCCCAGAAAAACAACTAAGTGAAGTGGAGACAGGTAACCTTCCAGAAAAAGAATTCAGAATAATTATAGTGAACATGATCCAGGATCTTGGAAAAAGAATGGAAGCAAGGATCAAGAAGATGCAAGAAATGTTTAACAAAGACCTAGAAGAACTAAAGAACAAACAGAGATGAACAATACAATAAGTGAAATGAAAAATACACCAGAAGGAATCAAGAGCAGAATAACTGAGGCAGAAGAATGAATAAGTGACCTGAAAAACAGAATGGTAGAAATCACTGCCACAGAACAGAATAAAGAAAAAAGAATGAAAAGGAATGAAGACAGTCTAAGAGACTAGAAGGAATCAATAGCAGAATAACTGAGGCAAAAAATGGATAAGTGACCTGGAAAACAGAATGGTGGAAATCACTGCCGCAGAACAGAATAAAGAAAAAAGAATGAAAAGAAATGAAGACAGTCTAAGAGACCTCTGGGACAACATTAAACACACCAACATTCACATTATAGGCGTCCCAGAAGGAGAAGATAGAGAGAAAGGACCTGAGAAAATATTTGAAGAGATAACAGCTGAAGACTTCCCTAACATGGGAAAGGAAACAGTCACCCAAGTCCAGGAAGCGCAGAGAGCCCCAGGCAGGATAAACCTAAGAAGGAACATGCCGAGACACATAGTAATCAAACTGACAAAAATTAAAGACAAAGAAAAAAATATTGGGCTTCCCTGGTGGCGCAGTGGTTGAGAATCTGCCTGCCAATGCAGGGGACACGGGTTCGAGCCCTGGTCTGGGAAGATCCCACATGCCACGGAGCAACTGGGCCTGTGAGCCACAATTAATGAGCCTGCACGTCTGGAGCCTGTGCTCCGCAACAAGAGAGGCCGCGATGGTGAGAGGCCCGCGCACCACGATGAAGAGTGGTCCCCACTTGCCGCAACTAGAGAAAGCCCTCGCACAGAAACAAAGACTCAACACAGTCATAAATAAATAAATAAATAAATAAATAAATAAAAGAACGTGAATTTCTTTAAAAAAAAAAAAAAGCAAACTGGGCTATTCATTTCAGTAACAGTCAAGTGGTCTTAGTTTGCATTCAATTTCCAATCAGTTTCTCAATCTATTTCATCTGAAGTCTTCACATTACCCACTATAAAAAATACCTATAAAAAAAAAAATTAAAAGCAACAAGGGATAAACAACAAACAACATACAATGGAACTCCCATAAGGTTATCAGCTGATTTTTCAGCAGAAACTCTGTAGGCCAGAAGGGAGTGGCATGATATATTTAAAGTAATAAAAGGGAAGAACCTACAACTAAGAATACTCTACGCAGCAAGGCTCTCATTCAAATCTGATGGAGAAATCAAAAGCTTTACAGACAAGCAAGAGATAAGAGAATTCAGCACCACCAGACCAGCTTTGTAACAGATGCTAAAGGAACTTCTCTAGGTGGGAAAGAGACCAGAAACTTAAAACAACCTTGTACATATATAGACTGCTATATCAAAACCTCGTGGGAACAGCAAACCCAAAAACTACAATAGATACCACACACAAAAGGAAAAGCAAGGTGGTCCAGTGGTTAAGACTCTGCGCTCCCAATGCAGGGGTCACAGGTTCGATCCCTGGTTGGGGAACTAAGATCCTGCACAGCGTGGCCAAAAAACAAAACAGAATAAAACAAAAAAACCCAACCAAACAAACAAAACCCATAAGATACAGCAAAAGCAGTTCTAAGAGGGAAGTTTATAGCAATACAATCCTACCTCAAGAAACAAGAAAAATATCAAATAAACAACCTAACTGTACACCTGAAGCAACTAGAGAAAGAAGAACAAACATAACCTAAAGTTAGTAGAAGGAAAGAAATCATAAAGATCAGAGAAGAAATAAATGAAATAGAGATGAAGAAAACAATAGCAAAGATCAATGAAACTGGGCTTCCCTGGTGGCGCAGTGGTTGAGAATCTGCCTGCCAATGCAGGGGACATGGGTTCGAGCCCTGGTCTGGGAAGATCCCACATGCCACGGAGCACCTCGGCCCGTGAGCCACAACTACTGAGCCTGCGCATCTGGAGCCTGTGCTCCCCAACAAGAGAGGCCGCGATAGTGAGAGGCCCACGCATCGCGATGAAGAGTGGCCCCCGCTTGCCGCAACTAGAGAAAGCCCTTGCACAGAAACGAAGACCCAACACAGCCAAAAATAAATAATAAATAAATAATAAATAAATTTTTTTTAAAAGTTGTGCTCTAAGATTTAAAAAAAAAAAAAAAAAGATCAATGAAACTAAAAGCTGGTTCTTTGAAAAGATAAACAAAATTGATAAACCTTTAGCCAGACTCATTAAGAAAAAAAGGGAGAGGACTCAAATCAATAAAATTAGAAATGAAAAAGGAAAAGTTAAAACTGACTCCACAGAAATACAAAGGATGGGGACTTCCCTGGTGGTCCACTGGCTAAGACTCCGCGCTCCCAGTGCAGGGGGCCTGGGTTCGATCCCTGATCAGGGAACTAGATCCCACATGCTGCAACTAACAGTTCACATGCCAGGGCTTCCCTGGTGGTGTAGTGCTTAAGAATCCTCCTGCCAATGCAGGAGACACGGGTTCGATCCCTGGTCCAGGAAGATCCCACATGCCGTGGAGCAACTAAGCCCATGCACCACAATTACTGAGCCTGCACTCTAGAGCCCGCAAGCCACAACTACTGAGCCCGAATGCCACAACTACCGAAGTCCACGTGCCTAGAGCCCATGCTCCACAACAAGAGAAGCCACCTCAATAAGAAGCCCGCACACCACAAAGAACAGTAGCTCCCGCTCTCCGCAACTAGAGAAAGCCCGTGCACAGCAATGAAGACCCAACGCAGCCAAAAATTAATTAATTTAAAAAAAGAGTTCACATGCCACAACTAAAGATCCCTCATGCCACAACTAAAGATCCCACGTGCCACAACAAAGATCCCGCATGTGGCAATGAAGATCCCGTGTGCTGCAACTAAGACCTGGTGCAGCCAAATAAATGAATATTTTAAAAAATAAATGCCATTTGGCTTTCTTTAGGAAAAAAAGGAAATACAAAGGATCATAAGAGACTACTACAAGCAACTGTATGCCAATAAAATGAACAACCTGGAAGAAATGGACAAATTCTTAGAAAGATACAATCTCCCAAGACTGAACCAGGAAGAAATAGAAAATATGAACAGACCAATCACAAGCACTGAAATTGAAACTGTGATTAAAGAACTCCCAACAAACAGAAGTCCAGGACCTGATGGCTTCACAGGCGAATTCTATCAAACATTTAGAGAAGACCTAACACCTATCCTTCTGAAACAGTTCCAGAAAATTGCAGAGGAAGGAAAACTCCCAATCTCATTCTATGAGGCCACCATCACCCTGATACCAAAACCAGACAAAGATACCACAAAAACGAAAATTACAGGCCAATATCACTAATGAATATAGATGCAAAAATCCTCAACAAAGGGACTTCCCTGGTGGTCCAGTGGTTAAGAGTCCACCTTCCAATGCAGGGGACATAGGTTCGATCCCTGGTCAGGGAAATAAGATCCCACATGCCACCGGGCAACTAAGCCTGCACACCGCAACTACTGAGCCTGTGCACCACAACTAGAGAGCACGTGCTGCAACTACTGGGCCCGCGTGCCACAATGAAGAGCCCACGCGGCGCAACAAAAGATCCCACGTGCCACAACTAAGACCCAATGTGCCCAAAAGTAAATAAATAAATAAATAGATAGATAGATAAATAAATATTTTTTAAAAATCCTCAACAAAATACTAGCAATCCGAATCCAACAACACGTTAAAAGGATCATACCCCGTGATCAAGTGGGATTTATCCGAGGGATGCAAGAATTTTCCAATATCTGCAAATCAATCTGTGTGATATGTGACATTAACAAATTGAAAAATAAAAAAACCATATGATCATCTCAATAGATGCAGAAAAAGCTTTTGACAAAATTCAACACCCATTTATGACAAAAGCTCTACAGAAAGTGGGCAAAGAGGGAACATACCTCAACATAATAAAGGCCACGTACGACAAACCTAAAGCTAACATCATACTCAACGGTGAAAAGCTGAAATCATTTCCTCTAAGATCAGGAACAAGAAAAGGATGTCCACTTTCACCACTTTTATTCAACATAGTTTTGGAAGTCCTAGCTATGGCAATCAGAAAAGAAAAAGGGGGCTTCACTGGTGGCGCAGTGGTTGAGAGTCTGCCTGCCAATGTGGGGGACACGGGTTCGAGCCCTGGTCTGGGAGGATCCCACATGCCGCGGAGCAACTAGGCCCGTGAGCCACGGCTGCTGAGCCTGCGCGTCTGGAGCCTGTGCTCCGCAACAAGAGAGGCTGCGATAGTGAGAGGCCCACGCAATGCGATGAGGAGTGGCCCCCGCTTGCCGCCACTAGAGAGGGCCCTCGCACAGAAACGAAGACCCAACACAGCCAAAACTAAATAAATAAATTAAAAAAAAAAAAAAAGAAAAGAAAAAGAAATAAAAGGAATCCAAATTGGAAAAGAAGAAGTTAAACTGTCACTGTTTGCAGATGACATGACACTATACATAGAAAATCCTAAAGACACTACCAGAAAACTACTAGAGTTCATCAATGAATTTGGTAAAGTTGCACGTTACAAAATTAATACACAGAAATCTGCTGCATTTCTATACACTAGCAACGAAAGATCAGAAAGAGAAATTCAAGAAACAATCCCATTTAACATCACATCAAAAAGAATAAAATACCTAGGAATAAACCTACCTAGGGAGGCAATAGACCTGTACTCCAAAAACTATAAGACGCTGATGAAAGAGATTGAAGACAACACAAACAGATGGAAAGATATACCATGTTCTTGGATTGGAAAAATCAATATTGTCAAAATGACTATACTACCCAAGGCAATCTACGGATTCAATGCAATCCCTATCAAATTACCAATGGCATTTTTCACAGAACTAAAACAAAAAATCTTAAAATCTGTATGGAGACACAAAAGACCCCGAATAGCCAAAGCAATCCTGAGAAAGAAAAATGGAGCTGGAGGTATCAGGCTCCCTGACTTCAGACTATACTAGAAAGCTATAGTCATCAAAAGAGTATGGTACTGGCACAGAAACAGAAATATAGATCAATGGAACAGGATAGAAAGCCCATAAATAAACCCACACAAGTATGGTCAATTAATCTACGACAAAGAAGGCAAGACTATACAATGGTGGAAAGATAATCTCTTCAATAAACAGTGCTGGGAAAACTGGACAGCTACATGTAAAAAAAAAAAGAAAGAAATTAAAACTTTTTAAAAAATTTATTTTATTTATTTTATTTTATTTATTTATTTTTGGGTCTTCATTGCTGCACGTGGACTTTCTCTAGTTGAGGCGAGCGGGGGCTACTCTTCGTTGTGGTGCACAGGCTTCTCACTGTGGTGGCTTCTCTTGTTGGGAGCGCGGGCTCTAGGCGCGTGGGCTTCAGTAGTTGTGGAAAGTGGGCTCAGTTGATGTGGTTCATGGGCTCCAGAGCACAGGCTCAGTAGTTGTGGCGCACAGGCTTAGTTGCTCCATGGCATGTGGGATCTTCCCGGACCATGGCTCAAACCCATGTCTCCTGCCTTGGCAGGCGGATTCTTAACCACTGCACCACCAGGGAAGCCCCTGGCAGGCGGATTCTTAACCACTGCGCCACCAGGGAAGTCCCAAAATTAGAACATTCTTAACACCATACAAAAAAATAAGCTCAAAATGGATTAAAGACCTAAATGTGAGACCAGACACTATAAAATTCTTAGAGGAAAACAGGCAGAACACTCTCTGACATAAATCGCAGCAGTATCGTTTTCTATCCATCTCCCAGAGCAATGGAAATAAAACAACAGTAAACAAATGGGACATAATTAAACTCACAAGTTTTTGAACAGCAAAGGAAACCATAAACTAAACAAAAAGACAACCCATAGAATGGGAGAAAATATTAGCAAATGATGTGACTGACAAGGGATTAGTCTCCAAAGTTTACAAACAGCTCATGCAGCTCAATAGAATCAAAACAAACAACCCAATCAAAAAATGGGCAGAAGAACTAAATAGACATTTCTCCAGAGAAGACATACAGATGGCCAAGAGGCACATGAAAAGATGTTCAACATGGCTAATTATTAGAGAAATGCAAATCAAAACTACGTTGAGATATCACCTCACACTAGTCAGAATCACCATCATCAAAAAATCCACAAACGGATGGATCTAGAGACTGTCATACAGAGTGAAGTAAGTCAGAAAGAGAAAAACAAATATCGTATATTAACGCATGTATGTGGAACCTAGAAAAATGGTACAGATGAGCCAGTTTGCCGGGCAGAAGTTGAGACACAGATGTAAAGAACAGACATATGGACACCAAGGGGGGAAAACCACGGTGGGGTGGGGATGGTGGTGTGCTGAATTGGGCGATTGGGATTGACATGTATACACTGATGTGTATAAAATTGATGACTAATAAGAACCTGCAGTATAAAAAAACAAACAAAACAACTAATACTAAACTTTCATTGGGTTATTTGTATGGAAATATGTTAATATAAATGTTTCAGACATTACATGAAATTTCTAAAAATCTTATATGTTCTTGTATAATGTTATAAGTCATAATCCTAGTTATTACTTCAAAATGTATATCTCAGAAATAACTAATTTTCTTGTCAACTGCATTATTATGAACTTTCATCAAATCTTTAACCATGGTCATTTTAAAGTCTTTTGTCATTTACAGACAGTTCTGGGTGTACTCTGATGCTTTTGCAAAAATGTTCCTATAAAAGGGTTTCATCTTCAAGGAATTCATGGAAAAGACTCTGGCAAGTACAGGTTTCTGGTAACTGACTACACTGCTGAACTGAATGAATAAGCATTTACAGAACTCTAATGAAAAACTGACGAACTCATAAAAGTGCTAACAAAAGATCAAGATGAAAAAAAAATTAATTACATGGGACTGAGTGAACTGATGAGGATGAGTGTAATTTTTGTGACTTTCTGTTTGAATTAAAAAAAAAAAATCCCACAAGGACTCTGAGGCAAAGAATATACAAATCAATTTTCACTGCAAAGGAAAGGAGCTGTTACAGTGGAGGATTACTGGACTGAATGTCAATATTATGACATAGTATGAGTGTGTTTCATGTTTGGTAATTGCAATCATTGTTGCTTTTGTTGTGGTCATCCATGTACAATGCTTGGTGTCAGTCTATTTATCTTTGTAAAAATAAAATACAGTGTGTGTGTGTGTGTGTGTGTGTGTGTGTGTGAAAAAAAAAATCCACAAACAATAAATGCTGGAGATGGTGTGGAGAGAAGGGAACCCTCCTACACTGTTGGTGGGAATATAAATTGGTACAGCCACTATGGAGAACAGTATGGAGGTTCCCTAAAAAACTAAAAATAGAGCTGCCATATGATCCTGCAATCCCACTCCTGGGCATATATCTGGAGAAAAACATGGTCTGAAAGGATACATGCTCCCCAATGTTCAATGCAGCACTGTTTTCAATAGCCAAGACATGGAAGCAACCTACTGTCCACTGACAGAGGAATGGATAAAGAAGATGTGGTACATATATACATTGGAATATTACTCAGCCATTAAAAAGAATGAAATAATGTCATTTGCAGCAATATGGATGGACCTAGAGACTGTCTACTGGGTGAAGTCAGACAGACAAAGTGAAATATCATATGAGGGCTTCCCTGGTGGCGCAGTGGTTGGGAGTCCGCCTGCCAATGCAGGGGACACGGGTTCGAGCCCTGGCCCGGGAGGATCCCACGTGCTGCAGAGCAACTGGGCAAATGCGCCACAGCTGCTGAGCCTGCGCTCTAGAGCTCGCGTGCCACAGCTGCTGAGCCCGCGTGCCACGGCTGCTGAGGCCCGCGCGCCTAGAGTCCGTGCTCCACAACAAGAGAAGCCACCGCACCGCAACGAAGAGTAGCCCCCACTCGCCACGGCCGGGGAGGGCCCGCGCACAGCAACAAAGACCCAATGCAGCCAAAAATAAAAAATAAAATAAAATAAAAAAATATATATATATGATATTGCTTATATGCAGAATCTTAAAAAAATGATACAAATGAACTTATTTACAAAACAGAAACAGACTCACAGACTTAGAGAACAAACTTATGGTTGGGGCGGGAGGGTGGCGGGAAGGGATAGTTAGGAAGTCTGGGATTGACATGTACACACTGCTATATTTAAAATGGATAACCAACAAGGACTTACTGTACAGCACAGGGAACTGTGCTCAATATTATGTAACAACCTAAATGGGAAAGAATTTGAAGAGGATAGATACATGTATATGTATAACTGAATCACTTTGCTGTACACCTGAAACTAACACAACATTGTTAAACAACTATACTCCAATATAAAATGAAAAGTTAAATAAATAAATAAATAAATAAATAATGGAGACCCAGAGCAAGAGCTCTGGTGAGGCCCTGTTTGATATTATTAAAAGACTTTTCTTGTTCCCCAGTCCAAAGTAATGGTTCTGTATCTGGGCCTTCAGTGGCTTCACATAGAGGCTTAGTCATTATCCCAAATCCTGGAATCCAAATTCTGCAAAATCCTGCCATGCCTAAGAGTGTATGAAGATGTTTCTTTGTCTTTGGGGCACTTCGGCTTAATATAGTTTGTTTTCTATCTGGAGATAACTGTCTACTTCCAGGATTTATAATATATCCCAGATATTTAAATTGTTGCTTTGAGATTTGTGCCTTTTTGTGGGAGACCCTGCAGCCCTGGGCCCCAAGGAAATTAAGGACTTCAACGGTATTCCGATCTGAGGCCTCCATGGTAGGGCTACATATTAATATATCATCCACATACTGTAGAACAGCTCCTTTTAGGTGTATTTCCCTTAGTTCTTTTCTTAGGGCCTGGGAGAACAAGTGTGGGCTGTCCCAAAACCCCTGAGGCAACACTGTCAAGGTATATTGTTGCATTTGGCCCAAGTGGGGGTTAGTCCACTTGAAGGCAAACAGATACTGTGATGAGGAATGAACTGGGATGAAAAAAAAGACATCCTTGAGGTCAAGCACAGTAAACCATTTTGCATCCCCCAGAACCTGGACTAATATAAGGACTGGCCACAGGGGATGTATAGGGACCACTGCATCATTTACTGCTCTAAGGCCTTGTGCCATTCATTATTCCTCAATTAACTTAACAACTGGCAGAACAGGGGCATTGCATGGAGACCGACAGGGCACTAAGAGGCCATGGTTTAAGAATTTATCTATGAGGGGTTGCAAACCCTTTTTTGCTTCCAACTTTATGGGGTAATGTCTCTTGTTAGGATAAGCGACTTCTGGCTTAAGGCTAGTTTTAACAGGTTGGGCATTTATAGCCTTCCCAGGGATTCCTTTGTCCCAAACTGCAGGGTTTACTGTGTGTAGAATATGGCTGGGAATAAGCCGTTGTTCTTCCAGCTGATTTGTCTTAGCCAGAGTCAAGAAAAGGGGCTGCTCGGGGTCTCCTAATTATAACATGCCTCCAAGGGAGCCCAGAAGGTCTCTCCCCAGTAGTGGGGTAGGACACTCGGGCACAACTAAAAAGCCATGTGAGATCAAACACTATTCAGATTGGCAAGTGAGAGGCCCAGTGAAGTAATGGGTATAAGGCTTTCCATCGACACCGATCACTGCACAGCTTTCAGAGAAGAGAGGCCCAGCGTGAGAGAGCAGGACAGAGTAGGTGGCTCCTGTATCAATTAAAAAATGGATTTTCTTACCTGCCACATCAAAGACCACCCAGGTCTCCTTGATGGAGATGGACATCTCACGTGGGGGGAGCCGCCAGAATCCCCAGGCTGCCTCAGTCACGTAGCATGGCCACCTCAGGAACGGGAGTCCCCCACCCCTTTGGGAATAGGGAAGGTCCCACTTCCTATGACCTGTTCGTTTGCAGACTGGGCATGGACCAGGGGACTCTTTCTGGTATCTGTGGGCCCAGTGGCCAGTTGACTTGCATTTGAAGCATTCCCCCTTGCTAGTTTTACCTCCAGATGAATGGTTAGACTTCCTTGGCTCCCTTGGGTTGTCCTGAGGTTGTAAGGCATGGCTGACAGCAACGGCCATCAGTTTAGCATGAGCACTAGCCTGCCTGTTTTCACATTGGTTCTCTCTTCCTCCTCAGCTTGATCTCGATTATTAAATACCCCAAAGGCCAGCTCTAGGAGTTGGGGCATAGGGGTTTGTGGGCATAATATCAGTGTCAGACTGGCTGATAAAATGCTGTCCCAGCAGGGATTGACACTCAGAAGTGGAGGGATCAATGTTAGTAAATTTTCTAAAAACCTTCATAAGCTATCCCCGAAAGAGGACTGGATTTTCTTTTTCTTCTTGGGTCACTCCTTTAACCTTTTCATAGTTAACTGGCTTTTTGATACACTTTCTCATCCTTTCTAATACACATTGGATGATGTGGTTCCTGGCTTCTGTTCCCTCTGGGGAATTATATTCCCAACAGGGCTCCTGGCTTAGAAGAGGATCCACCCATGATGAGTAACCTGCAACTGAGAAAGCATTCCTAGAAATGAAGTCCGGCATCCCAGAGACATTCACCAGGAGGCTTTTGTCGGAAGGGGGTCAGAGTGTCCTCCAAATTCCCTTCTTACCTAATGGGATTTCGAGCGTCCTCTACTCTCCCATTGCCTAACCCGATGTTTCTGGTCAATCCAGTCCCTTGCACAAGGGGTAGGGGGGGGTGGGCAGGACATCTGTATCAGTGCGCTGCCAGGGCTCTCCTTGAGGGGATCTGTTATCTATAAAGCTTATGCCTTATAATAAGTTTCCTTATGCGACGGTGTATTTCTCAAGATTGACCGTCTACAAAGTTTATAGTGAGGGCTTCTCGGCAGCAGCCAGTCCAAAAGGCTGTCTGTAGCAGTGTATGGGCTGCCAAGGCCTGAAGTGAAGGGGGTCCTAGAGGCGCAAAAAAGGAACTCCTGGAGCAATTGAAGTTGGGCGCGGTGGAAAAAGCCACAGGGGTCAGGACCTCAGGGTCTAGAGGTGGGAGTATTCCCACAGGGGATTTCTGGACATAGAATAAGGTGAGAGACCAGACCGTAGAAGAACCCAAAACCCTCTCCCCTATCTGCTTGGCGGCTATGATAAAATTGGGAAGAGCCTGATGATTCCATCTGACACAGGCAACAGTAAGTCTAGACAGTGTTTCCCGTGTAATTTAACATACCAAATGAACCCAGTTAGTTTAGGATCTGTCTTTGGGATGCTCCCAGGGCCCTTTGAAGCACCCCAAAGTTAGCTGGAGGTCAAAAGAACTTTAATTAGAATTTGATATTTGGGAAGTCTGTCAAAAATTTCAAAAAGTTTTTTTTGGCTATGCTGCACGGCTTGTGGGATCTTACTTCCCCAACCAGGGATTGAACCCGTGCCCCCTGCAGTGGAAGCATGCAGCCCTAACCACTGGACCATCAAGGAATTCCCTCAAAAAGCTTTAAAACACCTGGTCAGATAGGATCATAGGTCGTTGTGAAACAATACTTACTCCTTCAGCTAAGGTGAAAAAAGGATTTCAAAAGTAAATACAGGGACTTATTTCACCATTGGTGGCGCAGTGGTTGAGAATCCTCCTGCCAATGCAGGGGACATGGGTTCGAGCCCTGGTCCAGGAAGATCCCACATGCCGCGGAGCAACTAAGCCTGTGAGCCACAACTACTGAGCCTGCGATCTAGAGCCCACGAGCCACAACTACTGAGCCCGCGCACCTAGAGACCGTGCTCCGCAACAAGAGAAGCCACTGCAATGAGAAGCCTGCGCACAGCAACCAAGAGTAGCCCCCGCTCACCACAACTAGAGATAACCCGTGTGCAGCAATGAAGACCCAATGCAGCCAAAAATAAATAAATAAATAAATGTATTTTTTTAAAAAAGTAAATACAGACCACTTAAAGGCACCGAAACTCACACAATCTTTTATCAAAAGCAGAATTCCAGGAAAACTGTTCTCTTATGAGAGAAACTAAATCCAGTCCTGCATCAGCCTACTCTTAATAAAATCCATTTACCTAGTCAAATTTAATCCAACCTTAGAAAATCTTGACCATACACAAAACTCTTTTTTCCCAGTGTTCCTTTTCCACAAACCTTTTGCAACTTCCTGTAGTCATATTATTTTGTCCCTTATTCTTTTCCCATTCAGAAACAACCAGCTCCAGGACAAAATCACCCTTTTCTTTTAACAAAGTATATTTCCATTCCTCATACCTTCTTTTAGTGAAAACGCACATCCTACTTTCCTTAAGCAACCATGAACTGTCTTTACATTAGCATTCCCTGATTGGAATATCCCATAACCTCTAGAAACATGCAACTTCCCAAAGCACTATTTTTTTGCTCAGTGTGGTATGTGGTACAAGACATGTGTTTAATAAAGCCAAACATCTTTAGTTTCCCCCTCATAAGAAGACAAAAGTTGTAAAGTTGTAAATTTAGATCTGTTTAGCAATTAATGTGCCAATAGTTCATCTTATTTGAAATGGCCTGGATACTCAATGAATTCCTATCATTTAACTTAATATTGCTTCAAGTTACCAAAATGTGGAGAAACTATTTTAGATGGATATTTCCAAAACATAATTATTCCTATAGAGTTTACCAAAAAGCTCTTACCTCAGTAACATTTACTTAAAAATGTAACCATATCAGGTTATTTTCCCTGTTGACAAATTTTATAACAGAAACAATATGCATTTACTGACTTCCAGTAACCCTAGGAACAATGAAAATATTATATTATCCTTAATGTCGATGACTCTAAAGACAGGTCTGTATTAATTAAGCCCACAACCTTAAACTAGCTCTAATACCAGATATTAATTTAATATTGAATATTTCCCAGATCACATGAATGTGGAATGTATTCTGGCGAGTTTTATATTTCTGAGAATGTATATACGCGCTCAGTTTCCTTTAAGCCAATTAAATACAGCTCATTTACAAGTTAATTTTTACATAAAGAGAGCCAGACCCAGAGATCTCATAGCTTTCCCACTAGAATTTAAAAAGGTCTCTTTTTTTTCCTCAGTCTGGGGGACTACAGATGGATCAGATAGTTCCTGAGAGCCCAGGCAGACTAGTTACATTGCAAAGGCAGAGAAGAGAAATGCAAGCTCCTCTCTTTTTTATTCTTTTTAAAATCCCACTAAGTAACCCAAGGCTGGAGTCTCAGGCAATGTGAGCTGTGTTTGTATTTCAAGGCTTAAGTGCTCCACGGGGCCCACAATTTCAGCAGAGACTTGCAGGAGCTGTTGGACAGACAAAACTACATAAGACAAAGATCCTTTTACTCGACACATACGACCGACAAAAACTTGACACAAACAAGAACTTTTCAGGATAAAGGGGATGGGAGTGCAGGTGTAAGGATCAAGGGAGAGGTAAAGGGAGGAGAGAAAGACTAAAAAAAAAGAGACAGCAGGAAAATAAAGGTGAGAATACTGGGACAATAGGACTTCCAGCCACTACAAGATATGAATTTGAATTCTATCACTGCCATAAATCTCCCATCAGGACCAAGGTCTGCACGGTGTGAGGCAAGCCTCTCCCACCTCTGCTTGTCACCCATTGCCGGCCAGAGGGAGCATGGTCTCACTTGCTGAGAGGAGTGATACTGTAGCTGCCCAATATCCACTCTCTACAAAGGATAAGACAGAGGAGTAGGAAAGGACAGAGAAAGAAGAAGTAGAGAGATATCAGCAGAGGGAAAGGGACAAACGGGAAGGGGAATGCGTTGCATGAATGAAGGTACTGAGGCCCCCAGGGGCCAGAAAGGCAGACTTACCAAATGTGGTGACGAGGTGAGGTTCAGGCGATCTCTTGTCACCCACGGGGAAGCTGCTTTCAGTGGTCCCAGAGGTGCCCAGATCCTCTCCCGGGAAGAGGGAGAGGTCCCATGTTGGGTGCCATAAATCTGTTACTGGTCAGGGTTCTTAACCTTCCTTAATCAATGGAAATTGATAAGAGGCCAGACAAGAAATTTGGGCAAGGCTTTACTGGGGCCCCTGCTGCAGCAGGAGGGCAGCGAAGAAAACAAGTAACAGGTTCCCTTGCTCGCTCCCGGGTGGGGCAAGCTGGTTCCTTACATGGGGTGAGGTTAGGCGTGTGTCTGGGGGTCGGGCAGGAGGGGCGGCTTAGGTGGTCTGCCCACCCCTTTGGTGGTGTTGAGTGCAGGGGGCATGTGCGGTACCCTGTTTTTGCTCCCGGCTCTTCAGAAGTGGCAGTCAGGTTTTTGGTCTTTTTCTATCTTGCTGTTCAGAATATGCCCCAACTGCCCAAGCACACAGTACTTTTTAGTCCCTTGTAGTTTCTTTATATTTTGTTGGTGGAGGAGATGTTTGTCCAGGTGCAGCAAAGTGTTCCAGGTCCCAGGTCCCAGCTTGTCTCACCTTTATTTGCCTAGACTTCTCAGACCTGGGGCAGGGACCTGAGGGTCCTCAAGTTAATGCGATTGAGGTCCAGATCTGGGTTGCGAGAGTTCACAACGAAAATGTTACTGAGAAGGGGTTGGGGGACCCCCTCACACGGCCTCCACCACAGAGGACGCGAACTCGCGAAGGCCCCAGCTTTGACCTACCTGAGGCCGGTGCCCAGGGCCGTGAAGTCCGGGACGCATGAGCCCACGCGTGGGCCGCTGTCCGGAGCCAGGAGGGCGGGATCCCGGGCGTTGGTCCCCCACCCCGCCCCCTCGTGGTGCTGGTGGCGGCAGCGGATGATGCGGCTCCTTTAAATCCCGGCCGCCCCGCCCTTCGCAGCCGACTCCGCGGCGGCCCGGGATCCAGGCCGGGCCGCGGCTCTCGCCGCCCAGCCTAGCCCAGCCTGGCCCGGCCCAAGCGCCGAGCCTAGGCGGTCCACTCCCCGCGCCCCAGAGGAGCCGTCAGCGCGGCGCCCGGCCCAGTCACCAGCCCGGCAGGCCCGCCCGCATCCCTGCCCGGCCCCGGGCTCCCAGCCCCTCCCCGCCCCGGGGCCGGGGCCCCTGCAGCCTCCAGGTCCCCGCGCCCCGGCCCCGGCCCCCCCGGGCCATGCGGCCTCGGCCCCGCCGGCGCCCACCGCGCACCTGAGGAGATGAGGCTCCGCAATGGCGCCTTCCTGACGCTGCTGCTCTTCTGCCTGTGCGCCTTCCTCTCGCTCTCCTGGTACGCGGCGCTCAGCGGCCAGAAAGGTGAGCCCCTCCCCCGCCGTCGCCCGCCCCGCGCCCCCTCCCACACCTGGGCGCCGGCGGCCGGAACGGGGTCCGGGCAGCTGCCGCGGAAGGCGGCCGGAAGCCGACGCGGGCGCCCCTTCCCCGCCCGGGCGGTGCGAGAGGACGCCCCTCCCATCCTCGCTCCCACTTGTTTGCTGCTGGAATAACGAAATTCTCCTCTGGCCTGGGCTGGGCCGCGCCGGTGAGCGGGAGTCGGGTGCCCCATGTGCGGTCAGGACCGGCCTCCGTGAGTACAGTTCTGCCCGTGTTAGGGCGAGTCGCTCCCTCTAGTGAGCTGGGGACCTCAGAGTTCTCAGAGAGGGACAGAGACACAAGGTCACAGAGGTGGCTGTGCCAGAGGGTCCCCAAGGTACCGGCTCCAGGCACCTGGGTGCACCGATCCTGAGACAGCAGTGAGGAGGCAGCCAGACATCCAGGCAGTACCATCACTTCACACCACCTCTCCACCCCAGCCCACTGTGGGTGCGGCTCCCTGGGGCCTCCACAGCCCTCCTCCAGGACATCTGGCCCCAGGACTCCTCCACAGGGATGTGGGTGCTGCGGAAGCCTTCCTGTGGCTACTGGCCTGGGGGGTGCATGGGGGCCTCATGAGCAGCCCACCCAGCCCAGGCTGCCCGTTAACTTATTTTGTGTGGTCTCACCTGAAGTTTGGTTAAGCTGGCCAGTCCACCATCATGGCTCTCTGCATCTGGCCAGCACACTTAGGACTGAGGGGGCAGGCCCCAGCACTGGCTCGAGTTGCCCTGTGTTGGTTGGGATGGCTGGGGCTGAGTGGGGCCTTGGTTGAGGGTTGAAGGCTGAGGAGGCGCTCGCAGGCCCTTGTCCACCCAGCCTTTAGCACAGGAGGCACCGGGAAAAGCTGCTTCCTTCCTGCCGTCTGGCTTTCCTGCAGGAGGCCTAAGCAGGATCAGGCTGAGGCCAACTGACCCTCTGCCTCCCTCCCACCTCCTGCTTCCCTGTTCCCCAACAGAGGCTGCGGGAGAAGCTGGAGCCTTTCTGACCCTCCAAGTCCCAGCGTCCCAGCCTGGCTCCTGCCCGCCCAGCTCAGCCCAGCCCTGTTTGGGTGAAGGCCTGGGCTGCCCTAGGGACTCCAGAGGGCCTGAGGGGAGACCCCCTGGGACTTGGTACATGGAGGGCATGGCTGGGGCAGAGTTCTCCGTAGGTGGGGTGTGTCACCTGGGGGAGGGCATTTTGGACCCTTGGGAGAGTGGCCATGTAAGCAGCCTGGCATGGAGGCCAAGGTGGGGCCATATCTGATGGGCTGGGGCACATTTGTTCAGCTGTGAGTGGAGCGATGACCCCTTGCACCCTGTCCTGGGCTAGGCCGCAGTTCCTGTGTGCCTCCTACGGCAGCCACTGGCCCTCAGCCAGGTGTCAGGAACTGCAGCACCAGCCTCCCACCAGGACACCTTCTCTGTGAGTCTGGCTGGCCACAGTGTCCAGGAGTGAGGGGGATACCCATGGCTCCATTTAGGGCCTTCTGTCCCTAAGTGGGGCATCCAGGAGGGCCTGGGGAGCAGGAGAGCACCCCTACTCAAAGAAATGTGGGGCTCAGATGCAGGGGTCCTTGTCCCTTGGGTTCGGCAGTCCAGAAGCCTGTGTGACATGTGACAAGAGGGTCACCTGGGCCTTCCCCGTTGAGGGCTGTTACTGTTTTGGGGGTCCCAGTAGGGTCTTGTCTTTGGAAGCTTGAAGAGAAGACTGAGCCTGGGCTCTTATATGAACCTTTCTCATTCTTATATTCAGACGACTGTATTAAGCCCATGGGGAAACCAGACTAAGTCTGAGGCCAGACTGGACCTTGGCTTCCAGCTTGCAGTGAGTAGGAGGCTCAGGAGAGGGCTGGCCCAGGCACCAATGCTTAGAGGAAAGGCAGAGGAAGCCAAATCTGTAGGGAAGGGAAGAGGTCGGCAGGAAGCCAGAGAGGAAGGGAAAGCAGGAGCAGGTGGCATCCTGGAAGCCAAGGGCCAGGAAGGACACATAGGCCTTGGCAAGACGGACCCTAGATACAGGGTTTCAGGCCCACTTTCATATCCAGCCTTGACCAAATTTGTGCAGCATCTCCACTAATGCTCAAACTGTAGCCCTCAGCCAAGCACCTGCTGAAGGTCCCCAGGGAAGACAGCAGACCCTCCAGGGGGGTGGCCTCAGCCACACAGCCCTCCCCAATGTCTAGGCTGTCCCATCTCCTGGATTTCAGCAATGATGGATGCCTGTCTTGACCACTGGGAGGGTGGGTGCAAGTCCTGGAGAGGAGGTGAACACCTGCACCCTCTCCATGCCCCTGCCCTACTGCAGGATTTTTTAAAAAATATTTATTTATTGATTTGGCTGCTCCAGGTCTTAGTTGCCACACGCGGGATCTTCGTTGCCGCACGTGTGATCTTCCTTGCCACATGCAGGATCTTTTAGTTGAGGCATGCAAAGTCTTAGTTGCGGCATTTGGGATCTAGTTCCCTGACCAGGGATTGAACCTGGGCCCCCTGCATTGGGAGCTCAGAGTCTTAGCCACTGGACCGCGGGGGAAGTTCCCTCACCGCAGGTTAACAGCACACCTTTGCTGGGCCTGGAACCTGCCTGGGCCCCTCTGAGCCTGTTTCCCCTTCCCTAAGTACAGAGCACAAGGTCTGTGTCCCAGCCTGGCTCTTGAATCTGTTTCTTTAACAAAGAGGGAACCAAAGGGAAGACTGTGATCCATGGGCTTCAGGCATCCTGATTACTCTGCCTTCTGGTGGAGGAAGGGGTGGGAAAGCCTCTAGTAGTGTGACCACAGCTGCCTCCAGGACTTGGGCAGAAGAAGGCTCCTAGGAAGGGAGGCCAGAGTAGGAAGCAGGCTGTGCCCAGGCCTTGGTGGTCAGGGTGATTCAGGTCAGCAGGGCCCACCGCTGCCACTGGCCTGTCCCCCTGGGGCAGGCTAAGGTTGGACAGAGCTCAGCGTACTTAAAGATCAGAGAAGGCTACAGGTTTGGGGTCGGGGGGCGGACAGGGGCAGCAACAGCAGTCAGAGGGGGATGAGGTCTCCTTACCCTCCCTCCACTTCACAGAGGGCCCCACTGCAGGGAGCTGCCTTGGGTGTAGCCAGTAGCACAAGGGCTGCCCCTGCAAGACTCAGCAGCTCCACAGCACTGGGGTGGCATTGGGGAGGGCATAAGGGACAATAGGTGGGTGGGTAGGGACTCAGGCAGGAGGGAGGCCACCTGCCTGTGTAGGCAGCTCTGAACTCCCTCCTGCTGGGCCTCAGCACCTCCAGTCCCCCCTCCCTACTGGCAGCTGAGCAGGTGAGTGCTGGGGGTGGCCAGCTCCCTGTTCAAGGGGTCAGGTTTCCAGGGTAACCTGGCCTCAGAACCCAGAGCAGAGCCTCAAAGATCTGGTAACCTGACTCCTGACTCCCTCCCCCAGCAGGGCTGTCCCTGAGCACAGAAGCTTGAAGTGGCCTGGCCTTTGGCCCCTTGGGCAGGGTGTGGGAAGGGAGATCCGGCAAGCTGCTGACTCGGGAGTGCCTCATCAAGGATCTGCTTGGCTCCCCCGCTCCTCCCCCCACAGCCTCTCCGTCCTGCGTAGGGGCTTCCCCTCCCTTTTCCCCGGGATTTAGCACTTAAACCTCTGCCCCGGCTGCAGAAAGGGGGTGTCCTGAGATGACCGAACTTTGCCTTGGTCATGACCTTTGGTATACCCGATTGTGGGGAGGTGACACCATCCCAGGGCATTCTGGGGGCTGTGACCCCCCCCCCAAGGGATCAAGGAACATAAGCGCTGCCTGAGGGTGAGAGGGGAGATCTGGAAGGCAACTAGGCCTTGAAGGCTACATGGGTTTTCATCAGGCCCAGAAGAGAAAAGGGGATTCCAGTCAGAAGAGACAGCATGTGTGAAAGCATAGACATCAGACAAGGAAAAGGAGGTGTGTGTGATGGCAAATAAAGAGGGCAAAAGCCGGATTAGAAAAGGCCTTGAGAGTGCACAGCCTGGCAGGACCTGGCTGCCTCAGCAGCAGATAGCGATGTTGTTTGTCTCATTCTTGCTCTCTGGGCCCTGCCAGACCGGTGGAGCCAGGTACTTGGCACCCTGGAGATCCCTCTCCACTGTCAGGCAGCCCTACCTCTGTGCTGCTTCTGGCCCATGTGCACCCCTAGTGCCTGCACATGGGGCCCAGTTGGAGGTTCTGACACAGGCCCCCCTGGGGTGGCATGGTCTAGGCCTAGAACAGATCTCCAGAGAAGCAGGCTTCAGGGCACTTAGAGCTCTTGTCCCCTTTCTGCTCCTGACTTGCTGAGGGACCCCTGACTAGTTTCTCAACTTCATTTGCTCCTCTGAGCATTGGGGGCTGTAACTGCAACAGTCCCCACCCCACCCCACCCCCACCGGACTGTGTGAGATTGCAAATCCAGAGCTGGTGCCTAGTGTAGAATGACAACCATGAGGACGGTGACGAATGGGTGCCTGGGGCACAGTCCTACTTGGAGGATACGGGGGAGAGTCCAGGGAGGTTTTCTGTCCCCATGGGGCCTTGGGGATGGGGCTGCCTGTGATCTCTGTGAAGGGGGATGGGAAGCAAAGTGCAGAGGCTGAAAGAAGGAACAGGGGAAGGTTGGCCTCAATGCTAAGAGCTCCTTGAGGAAGGTCTGGGTCATTGTGCCCTGGTTGGGACCTTGGGTGCCCTACTTCCTGGAAGGAGGAGATGCTGCAAGGAGAAGCAAGAGGGGGCTTTGGGAGGAGAGGGGAGGGGATGGAGAGGATTCAGTCTGAGCCTTTTCAGCCTCAGCTTAGGTTTGTCTCACCTGGGGCTGGAAGTGGTCCTGCAGCCCTCCCACTTCAGATGTCTCCTCAATGCAGAAAATAAAGGGAGAGCACTGGAGAGGGCTAATTCCCCCAGTGGAGGCTTTTCTTCCCCAAGTGTGAGTGTCACTGTGACTTCAGAGTGACCCTAATGTAACCCCATGTGGCTCACATGTGGCAGGCATATGAACAGATGTGTATGCTAACACTCAAGGGGCAGTACCTCAGCTCTAGGCTGCCCCCTGGTGACAGCCTGTGTACCACCCACAGGCGATGTGGTGGACGTGTACCAGCGGGAGTTTCTGGCGCTGCGTGACCGGTTGCATGCAGCTGAGCAGGAGAGCCTCAAGCGCTCCAAGGAGCTCAACCTGGTGCTGGACGAGATCAAGAGGGCTGTGTCGGAGAGACAAGCGCTGCGAGACGGAGACAGCAATCGCACCTGGGGCCGCCTAACCGGTGAGCACGGGAGCGGGAAGTGGCAGGGGATGCGAGGCTGATGGCGGACTGCGTTGTCTGACCTGTCCCTTCCCGACCCACCCAGAGGATCCACGCCTGAAGCCGTGGAACGTCTCGCACAAGCACGTGCTGCACCTACCCACTGTCTTCCACCACCTGCCACACCTGCTAGCCAAGGAAAGCAGCCTGCAGCCCGCCGTGCGCGTGGGCCAGGGCCGCACCGGAGGTAGGGGCGGGGCCCGGGAGGGGCGAGTGGCGGGTGGTGGGACGATCCCCACGCAGTGCCCAGTACCGACCCTCCGCGTCCCTGCAGTGTCAGTGGTGATGGGCATCCCCAGCGTGCGGCGCGAGGTGCACTCGTACCTGACTGACACGCTGCACTCGCTCATCTCAGAGCTAAGCCCACAGGAGAAGGAGGACTCGGTCATCGTGGTGCTGATCGCTGAGGCAAGTGGGCTGGGGCACGGGTCCAGGGGACATTCAGAGGAAGACACACGGCACAAAATAACAAGGAGAATGAAAACAGCAACATTTCGGAGGAAAGAACTCTCAGAAGTTCAATCGTCAGTTTCACTCACAAACTTAACAGGATAAAAAGTTAAAAGGAAAGACATTTTAGCACCCCCTCGTGGAGATGCCAGTTATAGTCTGTCCCACCCCTTGGACCGAAGTATGTAAAAGGGCTTTTTCTGAGGCACCTGTGGCCCCCAGGCCCAGCCTTACTTAGCCTTCAGGATGGTGGGCTCACTCCTTCCATGTGGGAGAGAAGGCTGTGTCCTTCCCCCAGCCCTTTCTTCCAGGCCATTTGGGCTGGCAGCCTGGCTCATGGAGGGCACTTGGTCTCCCCACAGACTGACCCACAGTATACCTCGCTGGTGACGGAGAATATCAAGGCCTTGTGAGTACTGACAGCCCGACAAGGTTGGTGGAGGGAGGACCCTTTGCGGGGTGTTGGGCAGACAGGTGCCGGCCGTGCCCCCCCCCATCAAGATGCGCCATCCCTCTGTGGGAAAGGGTGCTTCCCCTCTGGGCTGAAAGGGGGTGGGCATGTAGAGATGACCCAACCCCTCTGGAGCCTCAGTGCCTCAGTAGGATGGGTGTGGTGTCAGGGGATGTCTGCCTGGTGGGTCTTAAGAAAAGGACAGGGTCTAGCTAGCTCAGCTCTGTCCCTACTCCAGTCCCTGGAGGCTGCACACTCACTCGGCCTTCCTGTCCCCCAGGTTCCCTACAGAGATCCATTCTGGGCTCCTAGAGGTCATCTCCCCTTCTCCCCACTTCTACCCTGACTTCTCCCGCCTCCGAGAGTCCTTTGGGGACCCCAAGGAGAGAGTCAGGTACTAGCACTACCCACCTCCCTGTGCCCCCAGCAACCTGCCCACCTGTGCTAAGAACCTAGTCTGTGGGTGTATGAGTCCTGGGCACTTCCCTACAGTGCCTCCATTGTTCCATTGGAGGACCCCTGCATGGGGCGGGGGGGGTCTCCTACCCACTCAGTGGCCTCTGTGGTAGCCACACTGGAGGTGGAGGGGGTCTGAGCTCTTGAGGCCCCTGCCCCTGGCCCACAGGTGGAGGACCAAACAGAACCTTGATTACTGCTTCCTCATGATGTATGCGCAGTCCAAAGGCATTTACTACGTGCAGGTGAGCACTGAGACCCTGCTCTGTCCCTTTTCCCCCTGGACCCTGGATGGGCCTGGGTGGCAAGCCCTGCCCTGCCCCTGTGCCCATCCTGAGTCCCGACCCCCTTCTACCTACCCACCACTGTGCAGCTGGAGGATGACATCATAGCCAAGCCCAACTACCTGAGCACCATGAAGAACTTCGCACTCCAGCAGCCCTCGGAGGACTGGATGATCCTGGAGTTCTCCCAGCTGGGCTTCATCGGTGTGCCACCCCCCTCCCTGCCCCACTGACCTGACCAAAATATCTCCATCCAGCCCACTTCTGCCTCTGTCATCATCTCTCAGCCCCGCGCCCTGTTCCGAGCCCTAGTACCATGCAGTGTCGTGCTCTGAGCCTTTGCCTGGAGTGCCCGCTGCAGCCCCACCTGGCCTGTTCCTGCCTGCCCTCTGCATCGGGATGTTTGGGCTCACCACCCCATCTGCCCTCTTGTTACCTGCACCTGCCTGCAGCCAGCCAGAGGTTTTGCTGTGGGACCCTCCCCAGTGTCCCCCACAGGGATTAAGAGGAAGTAGGGCAGGGCAGAGCTGCCTACTCAGCACACCTTTCCCTCCAATCCCACCCCCAGGGAAGATGTTCAAGTCACTGGACTTGAGCGTCATTGTGGAGTTCATCCTCATGTTCTACCGGGACAAGCCCATCGACTGGCTCCTGGACCATATTCTGTGGGTGAAGGTCTGCAATCCTGAGAAGGATGCGGTGAGCAGAGCCTGCACAGAGGCGGGAGGGGGCGGTGGAGCAAGCAGCCTCCAGTAGGGACTGTGTCGGTGACCGTGCACCTGACAGGAGGAGACGGCGCTGCTGGCTGGAGGAGTTTCTGTCTTCAGAGGTAGAGTTGAGCTGAGCCCTAGCGTGTGTCACCCTCCCTCCACAGAAGCACTGTGACCGGCAGAAGGCCAACCTGCGGATCCGCTTCAAGCCATCCCTCTTCCAGCACGTGGGCACTCACTCCTCACTGGCGGGCAAGATCCAGAAACTGAAGGTGGGCAGTGCCACACTCAAGCCTGGTTGAGTACAGCAGAGCCTGGGCTGAGGTTGGGCAAGGAGGTAGCAGGGCAAGTCCAGGGCCCACCCTAGCACCATTGTCCCTCCTCCACTGTAGGACAAGGACTTTGGGAAGCAGGCACTGCGGAAGGAGCATGTGAACCCGCCAGCGGAAGTGAGCACAAGCCTCAAGACATACCAGCACTTCACCCTGGAGAAGGCCTACCTGCGCGAGGATTTCTTCTGGGCCTTCACGCCCGCTGCAGGGGACTTCATCCGCTTCCGCTTCTTCCAGCCACTGCGACTGGAGCGGTCAGTGCCAGCGCCCACAGGTCCACCTTGGGGGAGGGGCAGGGTGGCTTCCAGGGTAGAGGCCTCACCACGAATTTCTGAACCTGCAGATTTCCCTCTGTGACCCCCCGCAAATTACTTAACCTTGTTAAGTTTTCTTATCTGAAAAGTGGGGCTCAGAACAGTAGCCAATTTGTAAAGACTAAGTCCAACAGTG
This sequence comes from Balaenoptera borealis, assembly GCF_965194805.1. Taxonomy (NCBI): domain Eukaryota; kingdom Metazoa; phylum Chordata; class Mammalia; order Artiodactyla; family Balaenopteridae; genus Balaenoptera; species Balaenoptera borealis. The sequence continues at coordinate 167,306,350 of NC_138867.1, forward strand.
CCCACAGGAGCTCAGTGACATTGCCCATCACCATTGTCCTTACAAGTAAGGCCCTGGTTGCCTTGCACAGTCCAACGGCTGCCCCGGGTGGTGCCCAGCCTCACCCAGTTCCTCAGGGCCCACCTACTGCACTCCTGGCCCAGGCCTGGCCTTTCTCTGCTGGGTAGTGTGCCTGGGCAGTACCCCACCCCTGCAGCAGCTCACAGGCCTGTCTGGCCACAGGTTCTTCTTCCGAAGTGGGAACATTGAGCACCCGGAGGACAAGCTCTTCAACACATCTGTGGAGGTGCTGCCCTTTGATGTGAGTGTAGTAGCAGGTGGGTGTGCACTGAGGCCTGCCCCTTCGACAGCCACTGGCTTCAGCCCCTTGATTTTGCCCCCAGAACCCCCAGTCAGACAAGGAGGCCCTGCAGGAGGGCCGTTCAGCCACTCTCCAGTACCCTCGGAGCTCTGATGGCTACCTCCAGATCGGTGAGTGAGGGGCAGTCAAGTGGAGGTGAGAGGAGAGGCAGGAGTCTTGGGGCAACCTCTCATTGCTGCCCTCCCCCAGGCTCTTTCTACAAGGGTGTGGCACAGGGAGAAGTGGACCCAGCCTTTGGCCCCCTGGAAGCACTGCGCCTCTCCATCCAGACAGACTCGCCGGTGTGGGTCATTCTGAGTGAGGTGACATAGGGCAGGGCTGGGTGCAGGGAATGGGGAGCTGTACCAAATAGCTAGACCAGGGCTGCTCTCTGAGACCCCAGCTGACACTGAGCCCGGCTCTTCCAGATCTTCCTGAAAAAGGCTGACTAAGCCAAGGGCTTCTGAGGGTGCGTTTTGGCTGGCCCTGAAGCCCACGAGGCCTGGGATGTCGTCGCCGCTGCCCCCGGAGGGCCAGGCGCGGCCACCCCAGTCTGAGGGGTTCTGCCTGGCACCCCACTCCACTGGCCTGGGGTGGCCGCTGGCCCGGAGGCCCCAGGAACTGGTGCTGCCCCGCCCGCCGGCCGCGGGGAAGAGGCAGGAGGCCCCCACACTGTGCCTGAGGCCGGTCCGCGCCGCCCGGAACCGTTCGCACCCTGGCCCCCTTGAGCCAGGCCTTTATAGAAGAGCCTTTTCCTGGGCGCCCACTGTCTCCGCGCGAACACTGGAATGCATATACTACTTTATGTGCTGTGTTTTTTATTCTTGGATACATTTGATTTTTTTCACGTTAAGTCCACATATACTTCTATAAGAGCGCTCCTTGTAATAAAGGGTTAATGAAGTGTGTGCCTCACAGGTGAGGGCTCCGAGCTCACAGCCGGGCGTCTAGCCGCCCAGCGATACCACCTGGCGCCCCCGCCCTCCGCGCAGTTCCGCAGGACCTCGTTCGCATTCTCTGGTAGGGTCCCGGCCGCCGGGTCGGTAACTCGCTGATGGAGCTGGTGCGGAATCTGCGTCCACGCCCCCAAACCGCCCCCACTTCCGTGATAACCCTCCTCGGAGCGTGCCCCCTAGCGCCCATCATCCCTCCCCAAGTGCCTGCAGCCGCCTCTCACCAAAGGCATCCCCCCACCTCCTCGTCCCACTCCTCCGTGGGTCTCAGCCCCGCCTTTTCCACCGTCTCCAAGGCCCTGCTCCTGTCCCCAGTCTGTGACTCATTTTAGGGTCTCCCATCCATCTCAGGGCCTTTGTTTTTGCCCTGCTTTGAAAGCTCCTCTCCTCTGCCTGCTCAGCTAAAAGTCACCATTTTAGGGACTCTTCCTGGCCAGCAGGCCTTCCCCGGATCTGGTCCCCCGAGACACTAGGACGTTTACTGGACAGCGCCTATTAAAACTACATTGATTACGTTCATCGTCGTTCTCTGCGGGCCGCAACAGGTTGCCCTGAACACTGCACTGTTCTAGATGCCGGTAACCGAGTACCGACCAAAAGTCCCTCGTGTTGGCTGTGAAGTCCAGGGTATGAGGAATAGGGCGGCTGAAGGTCAGTGGAGAGGCAGGCCTCATAGGAGGGGGACAGGCGAGGAGAGCGCTGACCGCAGGGAGGAGAAGCCGTGGGGTGAGCCCCAGCGGGAAAGGATGTGTGACTAACAGCGTCTGGGAGCAGGGCGGGAGAGGACCGGACCCAGGGCCCGATCGAGCCCCTGCCCAGGAGAGGCCTCTTTCCTTCCGCAGCCCCGCCGCCCCGCAGCCCGACAGACTGCTGTGGCCTGAAGCTAGGCCCCTCCAAGCTCTACAACCCGCAGTGCGCGACCCACTCCGACCCAGAGAGTGCACTCGAGATCACGCTTTAATGAGAGACTGGGATGGGGGCGAGCACCCTCCTCCGTCCTCCAGGAGGCTCCGTCTCAACTCCAGCTCCGCCCACCCGGCGTCCTCCGTCTCAGGCCTTCTGCAGCAGTTTCTGGAACTGTCCGAGGAGCGCGGCGCACAGCGCGGCCGGGAGGAAGTGGGCGAGTAGGCCAAACGCCGCCAGCACCACGAGAAGCCAGAGCGCGCGCGCGCTCGCGTACAGCGGGGCCAGCCTGCGGGCGGTGCTCAGCGGGGGCGGGGCGGGGCAATGGCCCCACCCCAACCCTACGGGCCGCCTCCACCAGGGCCCGCCCACCTGCCCCCAAAAGGGAACCGCCTCTAACCAGTCGTCTGGTCCGGCCCGCCATTCGCTTGCGGCCTCTGCCGTCAAGACCCTGCCCACAAGCCAAGCCACCTTTCCCCGCCCTGGTGGACCTCCCCGGAGCCCCGCCCCGGTTCTCACCTTTGCTGCGCAGATCTCGCGTAGCCCTGAAAGTAGCGGAGGCGCGCGAACAGGTATACCAGGCCACACAGAGCCGCCGCACCTGGGAAAGGGGAGGGCGGGGTGGAGTGAGCCCGCTGATGCGGGGACCCCCGGGGCTCTAGTACGTGCGCCCCTGCCCCGCTCTCAGACCTTCGTGAAAGAAGATGCCGGCGACCCAGAGCGTGGCGAGGAACACCGGGAAGTACTCGCTGCAGTTCACTCTGCGGTGGGGGAGGAGCGGCATGAGGGCGCCGGCCTGGGGCCTCCGAGCCTGACCGCCCGGGGCTGCCTAGCTCCCCGCCCCGCGCCCTCCCACCGCGCCTCACTGGGCTCGGTAGATGCGCTCGAACTCCGGCGGGCCGGTGGTGATCGGCGGAGACACGCGGAAGGCCCTGCGCGCCGAGATCACCTGCAGCGAGAAGTAGGCTGGGGGAGGAGGTGTTGCCGGAGTCAGATCTGGCACCCAGACTCCCGGCCCCGCCTCCGATCTGACCGCGCATCTTCTCTTATCCCAGCTCCACACCCTGCTCGTCACGACTCCCCTTTAAAAGCCCGACCGAGGGGACCGCCGGCCCCTGCTCTTCTCCGAGCTTGCCCTGTGTCCACGACACTCAGTGGGGAGGGCAGGGTGCCGGCCTGGGGCTCTGAGAGGCCCTGTCCAGCCCAGTGAGTGTAGGGGAAGGGGATGACATGTCACAGGACACCTGCCCGCAGAAGGACTTTGCTCCTGAATCATTTCACTTGCAAAACACAGGCAAATGTCCAACTCCCACCCTCTAGGCATGGACTTTGGCCCAGGTCCCTGGAATGGGAGTGCCACCTGAGGTCAGAGTTGGCTGCATCCTTCCAGGTACAGAGGAGCACGCACCCTGTGGCCAACCGTCTCTGCTCCGCCACCCACAGAGCTCACCAGGAGGGACCTCCCGACCAAGCCTGGGTCGCTGTGCCTCCAAACAGTAGTGTGGGTTCCTGCCTCAGTTTCTCTGTTCAGGCTCTGCCTCAATCTGACAGACACCCTCTCCTCTGCGCCCAGGTGGTTACGGCTGGGACTATTCTAGTCCAACCCCAAGCCACCAGGGCTCTGCCCCTCTCCCTTCCAACATGGGTGGGTACAGAGGGTGGGCCGGCCCTTGAGGGTCTGAGTGCACAGGAGCCCTTCTCTTGGCCTGAGGCCAGGTGCCCACCACACAAACAGTCCCAGTACTGGGTGTCTCCAACTATCTTCCTGCAAGTCCCATGGCCCTGATGCCCTTGGTGCCAGGCCCTCTGCAGACATACCCCAACCTGAGTGCACTGTGGATACCAAGGGTAGCCTTGCCAGCACAGTGTACATGAGGAAGGGCTGAGGGCCAAGCTTACTGGTATGGCTGGAGATCAAGTCAGCCTGTCTGCTCAGCCACTCCAGGGCCCCTGCCCCAGGCTGTGTCTTGTCCTAGCCCATACAGTGTGAGGCAATGGTGTCCCCCAAAGCCAGAATATCTATCCCAGGAATGTGTCTCTAGGGCTGGTCTGAGAAGGGCACCAAGCAGGCACCTTTGGGGGCCAAAAAGCAGGTTTCAACCCTGTCTAGCTCCACATGGTTCCAGCATAGAGAGGGTGACTTTGAAGGCAGGGCCAGGGGATGGGGCCCTCCCACTGGGACACCCAGAGAGGGGACCGCTGGAGAGGGCAGGGATCAGCTGGAGTAGGGCTACATCAAGCCCATGGCTGTCCCGCTTCTGTACTCACCATCAGAACACCCATTCATCCTGGCACCCTGCCCCGCTGCTCAGGTCCTAGAGCCCAACATAGCTGGATGCCCCACCTGCTCCCGGAAAGCCCCTGCCCTCCTCCAGGGTTCTTTATGCTGGCTGAGGGGCCACCTTCCAACCCCAAGCCAGGCAGCCCACATGCCTACCTCAGTTGTTCCTCAGGGGCCTTTTTCCATTTCGCTGCCCATCCCCTAGGCTGGGTACCTCTCAGCCTTGGTCCCTGCCCAGGGTTTCACAGTTTGCCCTGCAGACACCCCTCCAGGGCTTCCCCCTCCCCACTTGGGGAAAGTGCAAGCCCCTCAGCCCTCTGGTGGGGGCCAGAAGAGCTTTCATACCAGGAGTCTGGGCTGTCCCTCACCTGGGCCTGGACCCCAGCACCTCCCCAGTGCCTGGAGGGCAGAAGGCAGACTGCAGGGGTCCAAGGCCCACCCACCGCCGGAGCAGAAGCCAGCCCACCTTGCAGCAGGACTCCCAGGAGGGTGACAGTGGCCAGAAGAGCCACTTCGTCCTTCATGGTGCCGGTGGCTCTGTCAGGCCAGGCTGGCCTGTGAGAGGGCTAGCTGTGGGGCTCTTATCACCCTTGTCTGCTGCTCAGAGGCTGGCCCAGGAGAGGAAGAGTGGCCCGCTCTCCCCGCCCCTTCTCAGTGGAGGGGGTTGGGGAAGGGGGCGTGACCATGGCCTGAGAGAGCTGGGGAGCCTGGTCAGGCTGAGCAAGAGGAAACCAGGGCCAGAGCTTCCCTGGTGGCGCAGTGTTAAGAATCTGCCTGCCAATGCGGAGGACACAGGTTCGATCCCTGGTCCAGGAAGATCCCACGTGCCGCGAAGCAACTAAGCCCGTGCGCCACAACTACTGAGCCTGCGCTCTAGAGCCCGTGCTCTGCAACAAGACAAGCCACCACAATACGAAGCCCGCGCAGCCCCGCTCACCGCAACTAGAGAAAGCCCACATGCAGCAACGAAGATCCAATGCAGCCAAAAATAAATAAATAAAACAAATAAATTTTTTAAAAAAAGAGGAAACCAGGGCCAGATGGAGCCTGGGCAGGAGAGAGCAGCCGCCTGGGGACAGCCCGGCCACCTCCTCCCAGTCCTTTTGTCCCTTCTATGCCTAGCCTTGTGCTGGCAGAACCCCTTGTCCACCTAGGCTTGCTCCAGCTGTCACGTGATCTTAGTGTTCCCCCAAGGCCCCACATCCTCAGCAGGTCCCAGCTGGCCCTCCAGACCTCCTCTTGTCCTGGGTCTGGTGTCAGGCTCCTACTTGAACCACCCACTGCCACCACTTCCTAAATATCACCAAGTCCCACTCATTCTCAAATCCACCCCCAGTGCTACCTTCCAAGCCCCACCCTGCCCCAGTCATCTCTCACCTGGCCACAGGTCATGGGCTCCTCCCAGGTTCCTGGCCCTGACTCCCTGCTGATCCACACATAGCCACTCACCTGTTTCCCACTCCCCACCTGGGGCTGTTTTGTAACATGCGACTGACCGCAGGGTAGTCCAGGCACCCAGCCCATATTGGGCACAGCCGCGTCCTTGCTCCCTTCCAGGAAACCTGATGCCCAACAGTCTTGCAGCTACCTGGGCTCCATGCACTCAGGCCGTCCCAAGGGCCACTTGGCTGTCCTGGCAGGGTGGGTGAGCCCACTGGGATGGGTGAAACTACCGCCTCTGGGACCTCTGACCCTGGAACAGTCACCTGCCATTTCTGCCTGCCCAGCATCCCTCCTTCCTGAGGCCCCAACCCTACCTACAGTCAGGTTCTGTGGCCTGGACAGAGCTGCCTCCCGCCCCTCCCAGGCCTGTGGGATGGACATGTGAGCCAAAACTGACTGTGTGAGCCAAGGCTGACTCAGGATGGTGAGACGCAGTTCTGGAAACTTCCTTAGAACTTTGGGAAAGGGAACTCAGAACGGGGAGGGAGATTACTGAGGGCCACTTATGGCCGCTCGCCATCCTGAGGAAGATGGAGCCAACATAGGGCTAGGTTGCGAGGATAGAGGTGGCTTATATCCTGAAGCCCGGGGGGCACCTTGCCTGGAATAAAGCCCTGGCCGTTCAGCCTTTCCATTTTGTAAGACGGTCATTTCTCCTTTTTGCTCAAGCTGGTTTGAAGTGGGTTTTGGTTAGCAGTGACAGAGTCCAGATTGGTACACAAGCACAGGCAGAAGCAAGCAAGCACAGGCCATGCTGTGGGAGGGACAGAGCAGCTAGGTCCTTGGGGCAACCGCTGCTGCACCGGGTGGTGGGCCACCATAATGCCCCGGCTCTCTTCTGCCTGGTCACTCTGGGGAGTCTCCACACGTCAGGGTCATATGACCTTGGGAGCTCTGTCCTTGCCGCCCACCTGGCCTCCTTCTTTGCTGCCCCCAAGCCTGGGTTCCAGCCTGAGGGCTTTGTTGCCTGTTAGGCTCCCCAAGAATCCCTTTTAGCCTCTCATCACCTGGCCAACACCCAATGAGTGCCCTTTGTCCATCATTGCCCCCAGGGAACCAGCTGGGTGTGCTGGGGGCTCCTCAAGAGCAGGGCTGGGTCTCCAAGTCTGTGCCCTGCTTTGGACAGGTCTTACCTTAGCAGTAGTGGGTGCTCAGTGATGTGGAAATGACTGACAGATGCTCGGAAACAGAGAAAGAAGTGCCAGGGATTGGATGCCGGATGCGTCCTCCAGCCCTCTCTCTGCCCACTCAGCCCTTTAAGACCCCTGCTCTGGTCTCCCCTCCAGCCCCAGCCAGGCCCGCCTGAAGGGTGGGACACATGGCCCGTGGGTGGGCTGTGTGCCAGTGTGTTTGCATGAAACTTTTTTTTAATAGATTTATTTTATTTATTTATTATTATTTTTTTTGGCTGCGTTGGGTCTTCCGTTGCTGTGCGCAGGCTTTCTCTAGTTCCAGCGAGCAGGGGCTACTCTTCGTTGCAATGTGGGAGCTTCTCATTGCGGTGGCTTCTTTTGTTGCGGAGCACAGGCTCTAGGCGCACAGGCTTCGGTAACTGTGGCACACGGGCTTCAGTAGTTGTGGCTCGCGGGCTCTAGAGCACAGGCTCAGTAGTTGTGGCACACAGGCTTAGTTGCTCCACGGCATGTGGGATCTTCCCAGACCAGGGCTTGAACCCGTGTCCCCTGCATTGGCAGGCGGACTCTTAACCACTGCGCCACCAGGGAAGCCCCTGCATGAAACTTTTGTGTCTCCGTGCTGTGATCCCATCACTCAATGTGTTTGCGATGGTATTGGAGCTCATCCGTGGGCCGCTGTGCATCCATGGGTCCCTGCACGTGTTCCGGCTCTCTTCTCTAACAAGCTCTCATTTCCTCTGAGACCTAGACAGACTCCTTTCTGAGCTTATCCTTTTTGCCCTGGCAACAGGAAGCTGAGGCCTAACATCAGCAGCTTCTGAGGAAGTCCCTGGGCAGATGTCCAGGCACTTGTTGGAGTCTCAGCCCCTGAAACCCTCTCCAGATCCTTTGGTCTGCACCTCCCTCCCTCTGAGCTTGCCCAGCCTCTCAGGTCCCTGCCTGGACTGGGCCTGCTCAGGCTGATAGAGGTCCAGCACAAGGCCCTCCATGCAGAGGCCATCCACCCACGCCCCTCAGCAGCCCTGGAGGAGCCAACATTGGAGGGAAGTGAAAAAGCCCCTCCCTAAACCCCTGCAGGACATGCCTTGGTGACCCAGGACCCATGCCCTCTGTACTAGCCCCTACATGGCCCTAAGGAACATCCTGGAAACTGAGCTCACCAAGGACCTCTGGGAGTGGAAAGGTCAGCCAAACCATTATGTTGAAAAGAAACCACGACACTGGCAGCAGAAGTTCTGGGAAGTACTCCTTGGCGTGAGCCCTCCCAGAGTCCACCATTAGCCCCACCAAAGAGCCCAGTTAGGCTCCAGTGCTGGGTTGCCTCAGGCCAAACAACCAACAGGGAGGGAACCCAGCCCCATCCATCAGCAGTCAAGCAGATTAAACTTTTACTGAGCTCTGCCCACCAGAGCAACAGCCAGCTCTACCCACCACCAGTCCCTCCCATCAGGAAACTTGCACAAGTCTCTTAGACAACCTCATCCACCAGACAGCAGACAGCAGAAGCAAGAAGAACTACAATCCTACAGCCGGTGGAACAAAAACCACATTCACAGAAAGACAGACAAGATGAAAAGGCAGAGGGCTATGTACCAGATGAAGGAACAAGATAAAACCCCAGAAAAACAACTAAGTGAAGTGGAGATAGGCAACCTTCCAGAAAAAGAATTCAGAATAATGATAGTGAAGATGATCCAGGACCTCGGAAAAAGAATGGAGGCAAAGATCGAGAAGATGCAAGAAATGTTTAACAAAAACCTAGAATTAGGGCTTCCTTGGTGGCGCAGTGGTTGAGAGTCTGCCTGCCAATGCAGGGGACACGGGTTCGAGCCCTGGTCTGGGAAGATCGCACATGCCGCGGAGCAACTAGGCCCGTGAGCCACAATTACTGAGCCTGCGCGTCTGGAGCCTGTGCTCCGCAGCAAGAGAGGCCGCGATGGTGAGAGGCCCGCGCACCGTGATGAGGAGTGGCCCCCGCTTGCCGCGGCCAGAGGAAGCCCTCGCACAGAAACGAAGACCCAACACAGCCATAAATAAATAAATAATACTTTAAAAAAAAAAAAACAAAACCTAGAATTAAAGAACAAACAGAGCTGAACAATACAATAACTGAAATGAAAACTACACTAGAAGGAATCAATAGCAGAATAACTGAGGCAGAAGGACGGATAAGTGACCTGGAAGACAGAATGGTGGAATTCACTGCTGCAGAACAGAATAAAGAAAAAAGAATGAAAAGAAATGAAGATAGCCTAAGAGACCTCTGGGACAACATTAAACGCAACAACATTCGCATTATAGCGGTCCCAGAAGGAGAAGAGAGAGAGAAAGGACCTGAGAAAATATTTGAAGAGATTATAGTCGAAAACTTCCCTAACATGGGAAAGGAAATAGCCACCCAAGTCCAGGAAGCACAGAGAGTCCCATACAGGATAAACCCAAGGAGAAACACGCCGAGACACATAGTAATCAAAATGGCAAAAATTAAAGACAAAGAAAAATTATTGAAAGCAGCAAGAGAAAAACGACAAATAACATACAAGGGAACTCCCATAAGGTTAACAGCTGATTTCTCGGCAGAAACTCTACAAGCCAGAAGGGAGTGACATGATATACTTAAAGTGATGAAAGGGAAGAACCTACAAGCAGGATTACTCTACCCATCAAGGATCTCATTCAGATTCAACAGAGAAATCAAAAGCTTTACAGACAAGCAAAAGCTAAGAGAATTCAGCACCACCAAACCAGCTCTACAACAAATGCTAAAGGAACTTCTCTAAGTGGGAAACACAAGAGAAGAAAAGGACCTACAAAAACAAACCCAAAACAATTAAGAAAATAGTCATAGGAACATACATATCAATAATTACCTTAAACGTGAATGGTTTAAATGCTCCAACCAAAAGACACAGGCTTGCTGAATGGATACAAAAACAAGACCCATATATATGCTGTCTACTACAAGACATCCACTTCAGACCTAGGGACACATACAGACTGAAAGTGAGGGGATGGAAAAAGATATTCCATGCAAATGGAAATCAAAAGAAAGCTGGAGTAGCTACACTCATATCAGATCAAATAGACTTTAAAATAAAGAATGTTACAAGAGACAAGGAAGGACACTACATAATGATCAAGGGATCAATCCAAGAAGAAGATATAACAATTATAAATATATATGCACCCAAAATAGGAGCACCTCAATACATAAGGCAACTGCTAACAGCTATAAAAGAGGAAATCGACAGTAACACAATAATAGTGGCGGACTTTAACACCTCACTTACACCAATGGACAGATCATCCAAAGTGAAAATAAATAAGGAAACAGAAGCTTTAAATGACACAATAGACCAGATAGATTTGATTGATATTTATAGGACATTCCATCCAAAAACAGCTGATTACACTTTCTTCTCAAGTGCACACGGAACATTCACCAGGATAGATCACATCTTGGGTCACAAATCAAGCCTCAGTAAAGTTAAGAAAATTAAAATCATATCAAGCATATTTTCTGACCACAAGGCTATGAGATTAGAAATCAATTACAGGGAAAAAAACGTAAAAAACACAAACACATGGAGACTAAACAATACGTTATTAAATAACCAGGAGATCACTAAAGAAATCAAGGAGGAAATCAAAAAATACCTAGAGACAAATGACAATGAAAACACGACGATCCAAAACCTATGGGATGCAGCAAAAGCAGTTCTAAGAGGGAAGTTTATAGCTATAGAAGTCTACCTCAAGAAACAAGAAAAATCTCAAATAAACAATCTAACCTTACACCTAAAGGAACTAGAGAAAGAAGAACAAACAAAACCCGAAGTTAGTAGAAGGAAAGAACTCATAAAGATCAGAGCAGAAATAAATGAAATAGAAACAAAGAAAACAATAGCAAAGATCAATAAAACTAAAAGCTGGTTCTTTGAGAAGATAAACAAAATTGATAAACCGTTAGCCAGACTAATCAGGAAAAAGAGAGAGAAGACTCAAATCAATAAAATTAGAAATGAAAAAGGAGAAGTTACAACAGACACTGCAGAAATACAAAGCATCCTAAGAAACTACTACAAGCAACTCTATGCCAATAAAATGGACAACCTGGAAGAAATGGACAAATTCTTAGAAAGGTATAACCTTCCAAGAATGAACCAGGAAGAAATAGAAAATATGAACAGACCAATCACAAGTAATGAAATTGAAACTGTGATTAAAAATCTTCCAACAAACAAAAGTCCAGGACCAGATGGCTTCACAGGTGAATTTTATCAAACATTTGGAGAAGAGCTAACACCCATCCTTCTCAAACTCTTCCAAAAAATTGCAGAGGAAGGAACACTCCCAAACTCATTCTATGAGGCCACCATCACCCTGATAACCAAAACCAGACAAAGATACTACAAAAAAAGAAAATTACAGACCACTATCACTGATGAATATAGATGCAAAAATCCTCAACAAAATACTAGCAAACAGAATCCAACAACACATTAAAAGGATCATACACCATGGTCAAGTGGGATTTATCCCAGGGATGCAAGTATTCTTCAGTATACGCAAATCAATCAATGTGATACACCATATTAACAAATTGAAGAATAAAAACCATATGATCATCTCAATAGATGCAGAACAAGCTTTTGACAAAATTCAACACCCATTTATTATAAAAACTCTCCAGAAGGTGGGCATAGAGGGAACCTACCTCAACATAATAAAGGCCATATACGACAAACCCACAGCAAACATCATTCTCAATGGCAAAAAACTGAAAGCATTTCCTCTAAGATCAGGAACGAGACAAGGATGTCCACTCTCACCACTATTATTCAACATAGTTTTGGAAGTCCTAGCCATGGCAATCAGAGAAGAAAAAGAAATAAAAGGAATACAAATTGGAAAAGAAGAATGAAAACTGTCACTGTTTGCAGATAACATGATACTATACATAGAGAATCCTAAAGATGCCACCAGAAAACTACTAACGCTAATCAAAGAATTTGGTAAATTTGCAGGATACAAAATTAACGCACAGAAATCTCTTGCATTCCTATATAGTAATGATGAAATATCTGAAAGAGAAATTAAGGAAACACTCCCGTTTACCACTGTTACAAAAAGAATAAAATATCTAGGAATCAACCTACCTAGGGAGACGAAAGACCTGTATGCAGAAAACTATAAGACACTGATGAAAGAAATTAAAGATGATACCAATAGGTGGAGAGATATACCATGTTCTTGGATTGGAAAAATCAATATTGTGAAAATGACTATATTACCCAAAGCAATCTACAGATTCAGTGCAATCCCTATCAAATTACCAATGGCATTTTTTTTACAGAACTAGAACAAAAAAATCTAAAATTTGTATGGAGACACAAAAGACCCTGAGTAGCCAAAGCAGTCTTGAGGGAAAAAAGCAGAGCTGGAGGAATCAGACGCCCTGACTTCAGACTATACTACAAAGCTACAGTAATCAAGACAATACAGTACTGGCACAAAAACAGAAATATAGATCAATGGAACAAGATAGAAAGCCCAGAGATAAACCCACGCACCTATGGTCAACTAATATATGACAAAGGAGGCAAAGATATACAATGGAGAAAAGACAGTCTCTTCAATAAGTGGTCCTGGGAAAACTGGGCAGCTACATGTAAAAGAATGAAATTAGAACACTCCCTAACACCATACACAAAAATAAACTCAAAATGGATTCGAGACCTAAATGTAAGACCGGACACTATAAAACTCTTAGAGGAAAACATAGGAAGAACACTCTTTGACATAAATCACAGCAAGATATTTTTTGATCCACCTCCTAGAGTAATGGAAATAAAAACAAAAATAAACAAATGGGACCTAATGAAACTTCAAAGCTTTTGCACGGCAAAGGAAACCATAAACAAGACGAAAAGACAACCCTCAGAATGGGAGAAAATATTTGCAAACGAATCAACGGACGAAGGATTAATCTCCAAAATATATAAACAGCTCATGCAGCTCAATATTAAAAAAACAAACAACCCAATCCAAAAATGGGCAGAAGACCTAAATAGACATTTCTCCAAAGAAGACATACAGATGTCCAAGAAGCATATGAAAAGCTGCTCAACATCACTAATTATTAGAGAAATGCAAATCAAAACTACAATGAGGTATCACCTCACACCAGTTAGAATGGGCATCATCAGAAAATCTACAAACAACAAGTGCTGGAGAGGGTGTGGAGAGAAGGGAACCCTCTTGCACTGTTGGTGGGAATGTAAATGGATACAGCCACTATGGAGAACAGTATGGAGATTCCTTAAAAAACTAAAAATAGAATTACCATATGATCCAGCAATCCCATTACTGGGCATATACCCAGAGAAAACCATAATTCAAAAGACACATGAACCCCAATGTTCATTGCAGCACTATTTACAATAGCCAGGTCATGGAAGCAACCTAAATGCCCATCGACAGACGAATGGATAAAGAAGATGTGGTACATATATACAATGGAATATTACTCAGCCATAAAAGGGAACGAAATTGGGTCATTTGTTGAGACGTGGATGGATCTAGAGACTGTCATACAGAGTGAAGTAAGTCAGAAAGAGAAAAATAAATATCGTATATTAACATATATGTGGAACCTAGAAAAATGGTACAGATGAACCAGTTTGCAGGGCAGAAATTGAGACACAGATATAGAGAACAAACATATGGACACCAAGGGGGGAAAGCGGCGAGGGGGTGGGGATGGTGGTGTGATGAATTGTGCGATTGGGATTGACATGTATACACTGATGTGTATAAAATTGATGACTAATAAGAACCTGCTGTATAAAAAAATTTTTTAATTTAAAAAATTTTTTAAAAAGAAGAGAAACCACTATCTCAGTTCCATAGACAATCATAAGCAGTGCACAACTCACACCCTAAGCTTAAATTTAAAAAAAAAGAAAAAGAGGTTTATTTTGAAATTGTTTTACTTACAAAAAAAAGTTGCACAAATAGCACACATTTCCCATCACCCAGCTTCCTCTAATGTTAACATCTTATATAATTATAATTCAATTATGTAAACTCAGAAATTAACATTGATACAATACTATCAGCCATTTTACAGATCTTATTGAAGTTTCACCAATTGTCCCACTAAAATAGTACAAAGACCTCTAAAACATTACTCAAAGTTGTGGCAGACACAAAACACATATCGTTCGATTCCCTTTATATGAAATGCCCAGAAAAGACAAATCCATAGAGACAGAAAACAGATCACTGGTGGCCAGGGGCCGGGAGCGTTACTGGGATGATGAAAATGTTCTAAAAACTGAATTGTTGTGAACTTTGCACAACTCGGTAAATTCACCAAAAATCGTTGAATTTTATACTTAAGATGGGCATATGTTCTGGTATGTAAATTATACCTCAATAAAGTTGTTTTTAAAAAATAGCACAAAAGCCAGGCAGGCGGAGCCCTCCAAAGTACCGCACGGCCGCCTCGACGGCGGGTACGGTCTGCCGCCTCCTGGCCGCGTCAGCGGTAACGAGCGCGGCAGGGGACGCGGCGCCGCGCAGTCCCCTGGGGGCCCCAGGGGGCAGCCACAGCCCACTCCGCCAGGCCCCACAGCAGTCGCTGGAGCCGGCCGGAAAGCGCGGAGGCAGGGGCTCTGGCAGCGCCCCGTACCCAGCCGACCCCTCGACCCCTCGTACCCTGCGGACTCGGAGGGCTCGGCTTCACCACCACCCCAGGCCCCCGCTGACTTTGACTTGGCCTCTCGGTCTGCGGGTAGGGGAAGCGACCAATGGCCTTCCCACCGCGCTCACTCCGGGGGCCTGCTCAGCGCGCGGAAGCGCTCCCCCCGCTAGGGAAGGCGGCGTAGGGTGCAGGAGGAGGCGTCACAGAGAAAAAATATTGACTGGAACTTCCCTGGTGGTCCAGTGGTTAAGGCTCTGTGCTTCCAATGCAGGGGGCCTGGGTTCCATCCCTGGTCGGGAAACTAGATCCCACAGGCCTCAACTAAGGAGAATGGACTTGAGGACACAGGGAGGGGGAAGGGTAAGCTGGGACGAAGTGAGAGAGTGGCAAGGACATATATACACTACCAAATGTAAAACAGATAGCTAGTGGGAAGCAGCCGCATAGCACAGGGAGATCAGCTCGGGGCTTTGTGACCACCTAGAGGGGTGGGATAGGGAGGGTGGGAGGGAGACACAAGAGGGAGGGGATATGGGGATATATGTACACGTATAGCTGATTCACTTTGTTATACAGCAGAAACTAACACAGCATTGTAGAGCAATTATAGTCTAATAAAGATGTTAAAAAAAAAAGTTAGCATGTTACATAACAACAGTACTGTGATTAAAACCAGGAGACTAACATTGATCCAAGACTATTAATCTACAGACCTTATCCAAATTTCAGTATGTTGTCCCATAACATCCTTTTTCTGGTCCAGGATCATGTGTCCTTGGTCTCCTCCAATCTGAGACAATTGGATGGGTCTTCAGTGTGCTTTCAGTGATCTTTCATAATCTCAACACTGTTGAAGAATGTGAGTTATTTTGTAGATGACTCTCAATTTGTATTTTCTGATGTCTTTTCATGATTATACTTTTTTTAAACAATTTATTTATTTTATTTATTTATTTTTGGCTGTGTTGGGTCTTCATTGCTGCGTGCGGTTTTTCTCTAGTTGTGGCGAGAGGGGGCTACTCTCTGTTGCGGTGCGTGGGCTTCTCATTGCGGTGTCTTCTCTTGTTGCGAAGCACAGGCTATATGCGCGCAGGCTTCAGTAGTTGTGGCACACGGGCTCAGTTGCTCCGCAGTGGGATCTTCCCGGACCAGGGCTTGAACCCATGTCCCCTGCATTGGCAGGTGGATTCTTAACCACTGTGCCACCAGGGAAGCCTTCTTTACATGATTAGACTGAAGTTATTCATTTGGGCAAGAATGCCACTGAAGTGATGTGTGTCCATGCTTCTTATTACAACTCTAAGCTTTCTGCACAAGGAAATAATATTCGTTATGATGGCACGTCTTGCTCTTGACCTAACCCACTTGTTCCCAGCTCATGCTCCACCCTGTAGAATCACCTTGCAGATTCATGGCTCTGACCTTGGCCCTCCTCAGCCTGATTCTGTTTGGGCACCTGGAGTCCGTTATGCACCCCCAGGATCCCTGAGCTCCCTTCCCGGGCAGCCCTGTCCCTCTCTATTTTCCTTGTTGGATTTCTATTTCCCCACCCTTCCAGGAGTACCTGGGAGGAGATGACTGTCCTCTGCCTGGTCCCCAAGTCCCGCATGTTGTTGATGCTCAAAGAAACATACCGATGAATGAGCAGATGACTGACTATCAAGTTGGCCTGGCTGCCTTCCCTCTATTCTCCCCCTGTAAACCATTGAACTTTTCACCATCTCTACAGTTTTATCTTTTCCAAAATGTCATATGATTGGAATCATACAGCATGTAGCCTTTTCATATTGGCTTCTCTCACTTAGTAATATGCATTTAAATCTCCTCCATGTCTTTTCATGACTTAATAGCTCATTTCTTTTCAGTGCTGAATTACGTTCCGTTGTCTGGGTATATCACAGTTTATTTATCCATTCACTACTGAAGGACATCTTGGTTGCTTTCAAGTTTTAGCAATTATGAGTAAAGCTGCTATAAACATCTATGTGGAGGTTTTTGCATAGATGTAAGTTCTCAACTCATTTGGGTAAATACCAAGGACTACGATTGCTGGATTGTATGGTAAGAGTATGTTTAGTTTTATAAGAAACTAGCAAGCTGTTTTGCAAGGTGGCTGTACCATTCTGCATACCCACCAGCAATGAATGAGAGTTCCTGTTGCTCCACATCTTTGCCAGTATTTGGTGGTGTCAGCATTCTGGATTTTGCCATTCCAATAGATGTATCTTGTTTTAATTTGCATTTCCCTAATGACATATGATGTGGAACATCTTTTCATATGCTTATTTGCCATCTGTATATCTTCTTTGGTGAGGTGTGTGTTAAGGTCATATGACCATTTTTTAAAAATTGAGTTGTTTGTTTTCTTATTGTTGAGTTTTAAGAGTTATTTGTACACTTTGGATAATAGTCCTTTATCAGATGTGTCTTTTGCAAATATATTCTCCCAATCTGTGGCTTGTCTTCTCATTCTCTTGACAGTGTCTTTGACAGAGTTTCTGCTCTTTCAAGGACAAATTTTAATGAAGATAAATTTTAAAGAAATCTGTATTATCAATTATTTCTTTCATGGATTGTGCCTTTGGTGTTGTATCTAAAAACTCATCACCATACCCAAGGTATCCTCTAGGAGTTTTATACTTTTGCATTTTACATTTAGATCTATGATTCATTTTGAGTTAATATTTGTGAAGAAGGTAAATAAAGTCTGTGTCTAGATTAATTTTTTTTGCATGTGGATGTCCAGTTGTTCCAGCACCATTTGTTGAAAAAACTATATTTTTTCCATTGTATTGCCTTTGCTCTTTGTCAAAGATCAGTTGACTATATATATATATATATATATATATATATATATATATATATATATATATATATATATATATTTAAACATCTTTATTGGAGTATAATTGCTTTACAGTGTTGTGTTAGTTTCTGCTGTATAACAAAGTGAATCAGCTATATGTATACATATATCCCCAAATCCCCTCCCTATTGCGTCTCCCTCCCACCCTCCCTATCCCACCCCTCTAGGTGGTCACAAAGCACCAAGCTGATCTCCCTGTGCTATGCAGCTGCTTCCCACTAGCTGTCTATTTTACATTTGGTAGTGTATATATGTCAATGCTACTCTCTCACTTCATCCCAGCTTACCCTTCCCACTCCCCGTGTCCTCAAGTCCAAAGATCAGTTGACTAGGGGGTATAGCTCAGTGGTAGAGCATTTGACTGCAAAGATCAGTTGACTATATTTATGTGGGTCTATTTCTGAGCTTTCTATTCTGTCCCATTGATAGACAAATAGTCTATTCTTTCACCAATACCACACTGTCTTGATTACTATAGCTTTATAGTGATTTTTTTTTAATTTTATTTTTATTTATTTATTTTTGGTTGCATTTGGTCTTCGTTGCTGCACGCGGGCTTTCTCTAGTTGTGGCAAACAGGGGCTACTCTTTGTTGTCGTGTGCGGGTTTCTCATTGCAGTGGCTTCTCTTGTTGCGGAGCACAGGCTCTAGGCGCACAGGCCTCAGTAGTTGTGACACGTGGGCTTAGTAGTTGTGGCTCGCGGACTCTAGAGCACAGGCTCAGTAGTTGTGGCGCACGGGCTTAGTTGCTCCGTGGCATGTGGGATCTTCCTGGACCAGGGTTTGAACCTGTGTCCCCTGCATTAGCAGGTGGATTCTTAACCACTGCACCACCAGGGAAGTCCTATAGTGATTCCTGAAGTCAGGTAGTGTCAGCCCTCCAACTCTGCTCTCCTTCAATATTGGGTTGGCTATCTGGGCATTTTGCCTCTCTATGTAAAATTTAGAACCAGATTGTTGATGTCCACAAAATAATTTGCAGCAGTTTTTACTGGAATTGCTTTGAGTCTATTAATCAAGTTGGGAAGAACTGGCATCTTGACAATATTGAATATTCCTGTCCATGGACATGGAATATCTCTCCATTTATTTAATTCTTCTTGGATTTCTTTCATCAGAGTTTTGAGTGTAGCTTTTTAGCAAGTTTTGAAACCAGGAAGTGTGAGTCCTCCAAATGTGATCTTCATTTTCAACATTGGGCCATTCTGGAGTCCTTGAATTTCTCTGTGAATGTTAGGATCACCTTATCAATTTCTACAAAGAAGCCAGCTTGGATTTTAATTGGAATTGTGTTAAATCTGTATATTAATTTGGAGAGTATTGTCATCTCAACATATTAAATATTCTGATCTGTGCACATGAAATGTATTTCCATTTATTTAGATTGCCTTTAATTTCTTTCAACAATGTTTCATAGTTTTCAGAGTATAAGATTTGAATTTCTTTTGTTACATTTATTTCTAAATATTTTATTCTTTTTGATACTACTGTAAATGAAATGGTTTTCTTAATTTCATCCTTAGATTATTCAACAAAATGTATAGAAATACAACTAATTTTTGTGAGTTGCTCTTATATCCTTCAAGAGCTTATTTATTAGTTCTAGTAGCTTTTTAAAAAAAAATTAATTAATTAATTTATTTTTGGCTGCATTCAGTCTTCATTGCTGCAGGCGGGCTTTCTCTAGTCGCAGCAAGCGGGGGCTACTCTTCATTGTGGTGCACGGGCTTCTCATCACGGTGGCTTCTCTTGCTGTGGAGCATGGGCTCTAGGCACATGGGCTTCAGTAGTTGTGGCACATGGGCTCAGTAGTTGCGGCTCACAGGCTCTAGAGCACAGGCTCAGTAATTGTGGCACATGGGCCTAATTGCTCCGTGGGATGTGGGACCTTCCTGGACCAGGGCTCAAACTCGTGCCCCCTGCATTGGCAGGCGTATTCCTAACCACTGCGCCACCAAGGAAGTCCCTCTATTAGCTTTTTAAATGAATTTCTTATTATTTTCTATATACAAGATCATGTCATCTGCAAATAGAGATAGTTTTACTTCCTCCATTTGCATATTTTCATTTTCTTGCCTAATTGCCCTAACTAGAAAACCCTGAAGTTGCAGAAGCCTTATTTCATTCTTGATCTTAGGGGGAAAGGATTCAGTTTTGCACCATTAAGTATGATATTACCTGTGGGTTCTTGTAGATGTTTTTTATCAGGTAGTCCTAGTTCATTGACTGTTTTTATCTTAAAAATGGTGTTGGATTTTGTTAAGTGCTTATTGTACATCTATTGGGATGATCATATGTTTTTTTTCTTTATCGTATTAAAGTGATGTATTACATCAATTGATTTTTGAATGTTAAACTAACCTTGCATTCCTGGTATAATTCCCACTTGGTCATGGTATATAATCCTTTTTGTATGCTGCTGGATTTGGTTTGTTAGTATTTGTTGAGGATTATTAATACTTTTCTTTAAATCTTTGAAATAAACTTTATATCATCACCTTTAGAATAATCAGTATTATTTTTCATAAATAGAAAACAAAACAATGTGATTAAATTCTGGCTAGATATTATTGTTTGTCCTGGGCTTAAAGCCCATGCTTTGTCGTTGTTGTTGTTAAAAACAGAATAGACTGGACAATGCATGCATCGATTAAAAAAAAGACAGATTTATTGAGATATCAAATATATGAATATTTAAACATTCATGAATGTGTAATGATAGTTGCTTGCTAAAGGACTAACTTATTCTTCTGACAATTGACAAATACAAAGAAAGAAGTAAACATTTGTCTTGTGTACACTTATGTGAGGGTCAGTCAGGTGTGGCCACAGGAGAGGCTCAGGAGAACAAAGTTCATTATACTCGCAGGTCCTAGAAACAGGAGGCAGGGCACCCCACACAGGGCCACATGGGAAAGCAGCAGGGTGGTCAGGAGGCAGAAGATAGCAGTGAGGGAGAAAAGTCTAGGTCAGAGCCTTTACTGGGGTTCCCACAGGAAAGGCAAGGCAGGGCAGGGTAAACAGCTTATAACTGCCTAGTTGGGATACTGTTAGCAGCCTCTAAACTATAGGGGTGGTCTCTAGCTGCCTGATGCCTGGCCCTGGGATGATTAAGGCAGAAGAATAGTGCCTCCTGAGGTGTGGGGCCCAGATAGAGGAGCTATTGCTCTGGATTGGTTAGTTTGCATATCAAAGGTAAGCACCCAGCTGAAATTGCTATTGCAATCGTGTAACTCAGATTGGGACTTGAACCCACGGTCTTTTAACTGAGATCACACACCTGGTCTCAGGAGTTAATGAAGCTCAGGTTCTTGATGTCTCGTCACAGAAAGAATTCAGTGAGAGACAAAGTGATAGGTAAGAAGTGGATTTATTTAGAGAGAAACATATTCCACAGACAGAGTGTGGGATATCTCAGAAGGCGAGAGAGACACCAGGATATGGAGTTGTCAGTTTTTATAGGGGTGAGTAATTTCATAGGCTAATGAGTGGGAGGAGTATTCCAGCTATTTTGGGGAAGGGGTGGGGATTTCCAGAAATTGGGCCACCACCTACTTTTTTACCTTTATGGTCAGCCTTGCAACTGTCATGGCACCTGGAGGTGTGTCATTGAGCTTGCTGATGTGTTACAATGAGTGTATACTGAGGCTCAAGGTCCAGTGAAAGTTGATTCATCCTCCATCTTGGACCTATTGGGTTCTAATCAGTATATGTTGTGTCCTTGGGCTATGTCATTCTTCTAAAGGTTGTGCCCTGCCCCCTTCCCTGATGTTTCACTATCTCCAAGAATTGGTTACCCCAAGGGGCAGTCTGTCACCAGCCAGAAAGGGATTTTAAGATGTCAAAACATTTTAATAAACAAAAATTTTTTTAATACATACATATAGATATACACATGCAATAGAGCATTTATCTTGCTTTGCTTGTCAAACTGAGTATCGGGGTAACTAAAGAATAGATGAGGGAAAGTTCTTTCTTTTTTTTTTTTTTTTTAATGATAATTACTACCAATATTTTATTATAACTAACATTTGTTGATAACATTTAGAAATGTATAGGGTCATTAAAGGGCACATGTAAAGTCTTAAGAAGCCCCCTGGCATGTTTACATTTTCTCTCTTAGGTCTCTGCAAATATGTTTGTTTTTTTTTTTTTAAACATCTTTATTGAAGTATAATTGCCTTACAATGGTGTGTTAGCTTCTGCTTTATAACAAAGTGAATCAGTTATACATATACAATATGTTCCCATTTCTCTTCCCTCTTGCATCTCCCTCCCTCCCACCCTCCCCATCCCACCCCTCTAGGTGGTCACAAAGCACCGAGCTGATCTTCCTGTGCTATGCGGCTGCTTCCCACTAGCTATCTATTTTACATTTGGTAGTGTATATATGTCCATGCCACTCTCTCACCCTGTCACATCTCACCCCACCCCCTCCCCATATCCTCAAGTCCATTCTCTAGTAGGTCTGTGTCTTTATTCCCCTCTTGCCACTAGGTTCTTCATGGCCTTTTTTTTTTTTTTTCCTTAGATTCCGTATATATGTGTTAGCATACTGTATTTGTTTTTCTCTTTCTGACTTACTTCACTCTGTATGACAGACTCTAACTCCATCCACCTCATTACAAATACCTCCATTTCATTTCTTTTTATGGCTGAGTAATATTCCATTGTATATATGTGCCACATCTTCTTTATCCATTCATCTGTCGATGGACATTTAGGTTGCTTCCATGTCCTGGCTATTGTAAATAGAGCTGCAATGAACATTGTGATACATGACACTTTTTGACCTATGGTTTTCTCAGGGTATATGCCCAGTAGTGGGATTGCTGGGTCGTATGGTAGTTCTATTTGTAGTTTTTTAAGGAACCTCCATACTGTTCTCCATAGTGGCTGTATCAATTTACATTCCCACCAACAGTGCAAGAGTGTTCCCTTTCCTCCACACCCTCTCCAGCATTTATTGTTTCTAGATTTTTTGATGATGGCCATTCTGACTGGTGTGAGATGATATCTCATTGTAGTTTTGATTTGCATTTCTCTAATGAAAAGTTCTTTCTTTACAGATGAATTCTAGATACTATATGAAGTAGGAGTGAGCCTGTGATGACATCATAGATCTAGATCATTAACAGCTCCTAAAACCAATAGGTGGCAGTTTGAAAGGGACCTTTATAAGGGAGGAGACAGGCTGTCATCATCTGAATCCCTCATCAAACTTAGTTTTGCTGATAGTGGAATAACCGACGATCACATTGCCTCCAGAGGTGCTGCAACAGAAAGCTCTCTTCCTCCCCTCTGAGGTCTTTTGGATCAAACTGCCTGTGTGCTGGAAGTAGGCAGGATAGAGGGCACCACAAGAAGCCCAGACAAACCCAGAATGTGGGTCCATTATAGAGGAGATTTGGAGACAAAAAGAAGTTCCCTGCTAAGTGTGTTGTGCTGAGGGGTCATGTTACACTTCCTGCAGGGTACACACCAGGGACCTTGCTTTGTAGAAGGAATAGCTGAGGCTCAGAGGTGGGAAGTTTGTGCCCAAGGTCACAGGGACCAGAGAAGCCAGGGGCAAGCCAGGTACTTCCACAACTTGGCAGTTTGGGGTGGGGGGCTATGTCCGTCCTGCTCAGCGCTGGGTGCCCTCAGCATGATACCAAGAAGGGACCTGTGGGGCTCCTGGGCACAAAGCCTTTCTGGGTCCCCCATTTCTTTGATTACAGGAAATAGCCTTCATTCAACCTCCATGACCTTCCCTGAGTTCCAACGGGCAGATTCAAGCAGTTGTTAATTAGGGAAGGGAGGGGATGCGAGACAAGGGAGAAACAGTCAAGAGAAAAAATAGTGCAGCCTTGGGGCAAGGTCCTGGTTCCCCATCAACGGCTACACACAACAATAACTTTGAGCTGTTTTGCAGAAGCCGAAACCCCCTCCAGGTGGGAGAAGTTATCAATTAAAATGATGGTATGCTGTCCACAAGCCCGGAGACCCCAGACCAGTTGGAACCTGATGGTTGATGCTGACTCCTTCTTACCTCACCACCAACCAGTCAGAAGAATGTCCATGAGCTGATCACGCCACGCCCTCTTTGAACCATTATTATTAAACTTCTCACTACCCTCTCCAAGTTGGGACATACAGTTTTGAGGGCATTAGCCCGCTGTGGCACCATTTGCCTGGCAAAACAATAAAGCTATTCTTTTCTACTTCACCCAAAACTCTGTCTCCAAGATTTAATTTGGTGTTGGGGTACAGAGGCTGGATTCGGCTTCAGGCACTTAGTAGGTGCCTGGTTCTCGATGGATGAGTTGAGATCCAGTGACCGCCATGGCTCATGCTCTTAACTACAATAAATCTTCTCTTGGAGGAACCTCTAACTTCTACAGGGTGACAACAGTAGACACAGACATCTTCCACAGAGAGCTGCTTCTGACTGACCAGCAAATCTCTGCTCTTTGCACCCATAGGTCCCAGGCCCCATGCTGGGTGCTAAGGAGCCTGAGGGATCCCACTCTGCAGTCTCCTAACTCTCCTCCTCACCCTGACTCATCAACTGGAAATTTTCTGTTCCTTCTGTTCCTCCTCTTCCTCCTCTTCCTGCCTCTCCTATCTTCCTCTTTATCTCCCCCCTCCTCTGAGCATTAGCTACTCCTTGGACAAAGCAACATCCCTGATGTGCACCCAGCAAGGAAACATAAAATGACTTAGTGAATGAGACCCCTCAGCACAGCAACATTTAGCACAACAAGACTTTAGTATAAAGCTACAGTAATCAGAACGGTATTGATGCCGAAAACTTCTCTGTACACCGGTGCCGAACCGAATCTCAGAGACACAGTTTTGGGTGAAGTAGAAAAGGATAGCTTTATTACTTTGCCAGGCAAAGGAGGACACAGCAGGCTCCTGCCTCAAAAAACTATGTGTCCCCACCCAGGAAGATTTGATGAGGAGTTGTTGGGGTTTTTTGTTTTTTTTAAAATTAATTAATTTATTTTTGGCTGCGTTGGGTCCTCGTTGCTGTGCGCAGGCTTTCTCTACTTGCAGAGAACGGGGGCTACTCTTCGTTGCGGTGCGTGGGCTTCTCATTGCAGTGGCTTCTTCCGTTGCAGAGCACTGGCTCTAGGTGCGCAGGCTTCAGTAGTTGTGGCACACGGGCTCAGTAGTTGTGGCTTGCGGGCTCTAGAGCGCAGGCTCAGTAGTTGTGGCGCACGGGCTTAGTTGCTCCACGGCTTGTGGGATCCTCCCGGACCAGGGCTCGAACCCGTGTCCCCTACACTGGCAGGCAGATCCTTTTTTCTTTTTTAACATCTTTATTGGAGTATAATTTCTTTACGATGGTGTGTTAGTTTCTGCTTTATAACAAAGTGAATCAGCTATACATATACATATAACCCCATATTCCTCCCTCTTTTTATTTTTCATTTTATTTATTTATTTATTTTTGGCTGTATAGGGTCTTCGTTTCTGTGCGAGGGCTTTCTCTAGTTGCAGCGAGTGGGGGCCACTCTTCATCGCGTTGCACCGGCCTCTCACTATCGTGGCCTCTCTTGTTGCGGAGCACAGGCTCCAGACACGCAGGCTCAGTAGTTGTGGCTCACGGGCCCAGTTGCTCCGCGGCATGTGGGATCCTCCCAGACCAGGGCTCGAACCCGTGTCCCCTGCATTGGCAGGCAGATTCTCAACCACTGCGCCACCAGGGAAGCCCCTCTCCTCCCTCTTGCGTCTCCCTCCCACCTTCCCTATCCCCCCCCTCTAGGTGGTCACAAAGCACGGAGCTGATCTCCCTGTGCTATGCAGCTGCTTCCCACTAGCTATTATTTTACATTTGGTAGTTCATATAAGTCCATGCCACTCTCTCACTTCCTCCCAGCTTACCCTTCCCCCTCCCCGTGTCCTCAAGTCCATTCTCTACGTCTGCGTCTTTATTCCTGTCCTGCCCCTAGGTTTATCAGAATCATTTTTTTTTAGATTCCATATATATGTGTTAGCATACGGTATTTGTTTTTCTCTTTCTTACTTCACTCTGTATGACAGACTCTAGATCCATCCACCTCACTACAAATAACTCAATTTCATTTCTTTTTATGGCTGAGTAATATTCCATTGTATATATGTGCCACATCTTCTTTATCCATTCGTCTGTTGATGGACACTTAGGTTGCTTCCATGTCCTGGCTATTGTAAATAGAGCTTCTATGAAGCTCTATATGACTCGTTTTGAATTATGGTTTTCTCAGGGTATATGCCCAGTAGCGGGATTGCTGGGCCACATGGTAGTTCTATTTGTAGTTTTTTAAGGAACCTCCATACTGTTCTCCATAGTGGCTGTATCAATTTACATTCCCACCAACAGTGCAAGAGGGTTCTCTTTTCTCCACACCCTCTCCAGCATTTCTTGTTTGTAGATTTTTTGATGAGGGCCATTCTGATTGGTGTGAGGTGATACCTCTTTGTAGTTTTGATTTGCATTTCTCTAATGATTAGTGATGTTGAGCATTCTTTCATGTGTTTGTTGGCCATCTGTATATCTTCTTTGGAGAAATGTCTATGTAGGTTTTCTGGCAGGCAGATTCTTAACCACTGCTCCACCAGGGAAGCCCTGATGAGGAGTTTTATAACCATACCCCCCACCCTAAGGGTGGGGTTGCTGACAAGATTAGGGTGTGTGCAGGGTCTCAGGTGGTCCAGTCTCCTAATCTTGATAAGCTTCTTTGGTCCCTTTAATCTTGCTTCAGGTGGTTTATTGGCTGCTCCTCCCTTGATTAGCAACTGTTCAAATCTGCCCCTGGAACTTAGGGAAGATCATGGAGGCTGGAGTCTTGCCTACAAGAAACAGGACAAAAAGCCCCATGTGCCCGGGAGCCCACAGGGCCCTGCTCAATTTTACTATGACAAAAAATTAGACAAATTAGTGGAATCTAACAGAGTCTAGAAATAAGCTCACACATCTAGGGACAATTTGTGACAAAGGTGAAAGACAATGTAATGCAAGATATCTAGCCTTTTCTACAAGTGCTGCTAGTGAAACAGGAGGGAAGAGGGTAGGGCACAATGTTTAAAAGAATGACATAGCCCGAGGACACAACATACACTGGTTAGAACCGAATAGGTCCAAGATGGAGGACGAATCAACTTCCACTAGACCTTGAGCCTCAGTATACATTCATTGCAACACATCAGCAAGCTAAATGACACACCGACAGGCGCCATGACAGTTCTGAGGCAGACCATAAGGGTCATAAAGTGGGCAGTGAGGGGCTTCCCTGGTGGCGCAGTGGTTAGGAATCCACCTGCCAATGCAGGGGACACAGGTTCGAGCCCTGCTCCGGGAAGATCCCTCATGCCACGGAGCAACTAAGCCCTTGCGCCACAACTGCTGAGCCTGCACTCTAGAGCCCGCGAGCCACAGCTACTGAAGCCCACGTGCCTAGAGCCCGTGCTCCACAACAAAAGAAGCCACTGCAATGAGAAGCCTGCACACCGCAACGAAGAGTAGCCCCCGCTCTCCGCAACTAAAGCCTGCGCGCAGCAACGAAGACAACACAGCCAAAAATAATAAATAAAACAAATAAATTTAAGAAAAAAAAAAGTGGGCAGTGGCCCAGTTCCTGGAAATCCCCACCCATTCCCCAAAATAGCTGGAATACTCCTCCCAGTAATTAGCCTGTGAAATTACCCAGCGCATAAAAACTGACAAACCCATACCCTGGTGCCTCTCTCACCTTCTGAGACAGCCTACACTCTGTCTGTGGAGTGTGTTTCTCTCTAAATAAATCCACTTCTTACCCATCACTTTGTCTCTAACTGAGCTCTTTCTGTGACGAGACATCAAGAACCTGAGCTTCATTAAGTCTTGAGACCAGGTGTGATCTCAGTTAAAAGACTGTGGGTTCAAGTCCCAGTATGGGCTTTGGCTGGGTTCGAGTCCGAATCTCGAATGGTTACATGGTTTCACTGGGACACAGGGACATACAAACGTGCAAAAATGAAATTGCATCCATACCTCACACATATCCGAAAAGTACCTCAAAATGGATCATAGACTTAAATGTAAAACCTAAAACTATAAAAGCTTCTGGAAGAAAACACGGGAGAAAGTCTTTGTGACCTTGGCTCCAGTGATCCATAAAAGAAAAAATAAATTGGACTTCATCAAAATTTAAAACTTTTGCTCATCCAAACATACTACTAGTGCTGACTTAAAAAAAAATGCACAGGGACTTCCCTGGTGGCGCGGTGGGTAATATTCCACGCTCCCAATGCAGGGAGCCTGGGTTCGGTCCCTGGTCAGGGAACTAGATCCCACACACATGCTGCAACTAAGAGTTTGCACGCCACAACTAAGGAGCCCACGAGCCACAACTAAGGAGCCTACCTGCTGCAACCAAGGAGCTACGTACTGCAACTAAGGAGCCAGCCTGCCGCAACTAAGACCTGGCACAACCAAATAAATAAATAGTTTTTAAAAATGCACAATGTGAGAGTTGCAAATTAAGTTTTATTTGGGGCAAAATGAGGACTATAGCCCTGGAGACAGCATTTCGGATAGCTCTGAGAAACTGCTCCAGAGAGGTAGGGGAGGGGGCTTCCCTGGTGGCACAGTGGTTAAGAATCCACCTGCCAATGCAGGGGACACGGGTTCAAGCCCTGGTCCGGGAAGATCCCACATGCCACGGAGCCTGGGCTCTAGAGCCCGTGTGCCACAACTACTGAGCCCGCGCACCTAGAGCCTGTGCTCCACAACAAGAGAAGCCACAGCAATGAGAAGCCCGCACACCACAACGAAAAGTAGCCTCCACTCACCGCAACTAGGGAAAGCCCACGCGCAGCAACAGACAAAACAGAGCCAAAAATAAATAAAATAAAATAAATTAATTTTAAAAATAATATATTTTAAAAAAAAGTAGGTAGGGGAGGAAGCTCAATATATATGTGATTTTGGTGAAGGAGGAGTACATGCAATCAAGCACATATTTTTTGCAGAAGGTCTTGTGAGGGTTACTGCTAGTCACGAGGAGCAGATGTCACCATGAAGGAATTTAGTGCTTTTCTAGATATGAGGAGCTGCAAGAATTGGGCTCATAAAATCAGCTCCTGAAACTATCCAACTATATCTGAAGACCTGATCTGCCAGTTTTTCCAGAGCAGAGTGCCTCATTCCTGATCTCCACCCTGAATTCTTTTATTTATTTATTTTTGGCTGCGTTGGGTCTTCGTTGCTGAGCGCAGGCTTTCTCTAGTTGTGGCGAGAGGGGGCTACTCTTCGTTGCGGCACATGGGCTTCTCATTGCGGTGGCTTCTCTTGTCGCGGAGCACAGACTCTAGGCGTGCAGGCTTCAGTAGTTGTGGCTCGCGGGCTCTAGAGCACAGACTCAGTAGTTGTGGCACATGGGCTTAGTTGCTCCGTGGCATGTGGGATCTTCCCGGACCAGGGCTCGAACCCCTGTCCCCAGCATTGGCAGGCGGATTCTTAACCACTGCGCCACCAGGGACGTCCCTCCATCCTGAATTCTTTCAGGGGGTGTTGAAGGTCAGTAGCTGCAGTGGCAACTGATTTAACTGATTTGTAGAAGTAGATGGCAAGTGCCCATGGCAAGTGCCAATTTGTAGTTGACACTAGAATAAAAAGATAAACCATAGACTTAGAGAAAATATTTGCAACCATATGTTGATAAAGCACCTGTATCCAGAATATATAAAGAACTCTCACGTGGTGATCATTTGTAATGTTTAAAGATATTGAATCACTATGTTGGACACCTGAAACTAATATAATATTTTAAGTCATTTATACCTCAAAAAAAAAAAAAAAAAACTAAAAAAACAAAAACTCTCCTACCTTGGTAGCAAGAACACTGACCTGGGTAAATTAGGCAGATCCCTTTAGGGGCGGATGCAGGGAACACTGGCCACGCATTGCAAAGTTTTTACGAGGGACCTGACCTTGACTTCAGTCAGTAGGTTCTGGGTCTGAGAAGTGATTCAGGCCTGGAAGTGGGACAAGGGATCGTGAATTTTCCTGGGGCGGCTATCTTGGCTTTCTGCTTATCCATCTCTCTTGACTGCAGCTGTTTAACAGTCCACCTGTCGACTGCCCATCTCTCCCATCCCTAGGAACATCGTTCTGTGAGCTGTCCCTCCATATCCCAGCATTCTGATCTTGCTGACCATCATGGTCACCACTGACACTTGGTTTCTGACAGTTCTGTGCTGCCATCTAGCCTCTATTATTTCTGATTGTTATCATTCCCATCTTTCCCATGGTACCCAGTTCTATAACGGCGTTTCCTATCATCCATCCCAGACTGCAGAGGATGGCCACTATGGGCTTTTGAGCAATGTTCCTGCCCCCTCACCAGTGCATCCCTTGTTGCCTTGGTAAATGGCATTCTCTAGGGAAAGAGCAACACACACTCTCGGGTCTTTGAGGACTGTGGGATAGAGAATTGATTTAACACTGACACCTAGGGACCCAAAGCACCATCATTGGCTCCGTTCTTAGTGCAGGGGTGTACCGTGGGGGTCAGGTGACAATCCAAGTGTGTTCCAGGCCCTCCAAATAGAGTCCTAGCCCAGGTCCATTTCACATGAACCCACTGGGTCCAAGACCCCTGGGTCATTTCCCTGGTTTCTGGATGTGTCGTTAGAATGGTCATATGAGGCAGTTGGCAGTGTACAAAAAACAGCTAACACAACAGTCCTGAGACTAA
The DNA here is from genome assembly GCF_965194805.1 of Balaenoptera borealis. Lineage (NCBI taxonomy): Eukaryota > Metazoa > Chordata > Mammalia > Artiodactyla > Balaenopteridae > Balaenoptera > Balaenoptera borealis. The sequence continues at coordinate 167,336,687 of NC_138867.1, forward strand.
TGTCCTTGCAACCTGCTTGCAAGGCTGGCCCTTGGCTGGTGTCTGGGAACTTCGATTTTGGGAGTGTTCCCACCACTAACTGATAAAAATGGCTCACTGTGCCAAACCTGTTTGGGTTTATTCTGAACACCTGCTTTCCTTTTGGGAGTCTGGAATTTTAGTTCATGCCAGCAGAGGGTACTTAGGTGACCAGCTGCCAGTAAGAACCCTGGGTGCTGAGTCTCTTATGAGCTTCCCCGGATGGCAACATTTCACATGTATTGTCACAACTCATTGCTGGGGGAATTAAGCGAATCCTGTGTGACTCCACTGACAAGGGGCTCTTGGAAGCTTGAGTCTTGAGTCATCATATTGATGACGTGGTGTGAATTGGCCTGATGAGCAGGAAGTGTTGAGCACATCGAGGCTTTGTTAAGACACAGGCCCTCTGGAGCGTCAGGGGCTTGTCCCCTCGGTGAGGTCACTAGGGAGCGGCATGTCAGACATCCCTCGGAATTTAATACAGGCTATTGCACTTTGCGCCTCCTACCACGATAAAAGGAAGACAAGACTTGGGTTTTGGATGCAGCATATTCCGCACTTGGGAACTCTGCCAAGACACATTTATCAGGTGACACAGAAGGCTGTCAGCTGTGAATAGGACCCAGAGGAAGTAAAGGGCTTTGCAGCAGGGCCAGGCTTCAGGGCAAGCAAACTCCTGCTCGGTCCACAAGGTCCAGCAGGTCCCCTGGTACTAGAAGTAGACAGAGATGTGAGGTGTTTCTGGCAAGGCCCAGTAGGAGTCCTAGTGCACACCCTCAGGGCCCTGGAGCAAAGCTGTGCCTTCCCCAGTGACTGAACACCGTTCCAAAAATGAAGCTAAACTTGACCATAGGACCTTGGGACATTGGGGCGCCAAGTGACTATGTGGCCAGAGCAGCCTGTCACATGAGCTGGTTCTGTGGGACCAAACATTCACAGCAGCGGCCCATCACACCATGGAACGGCTGGGTTTGTGGCACAAGTAAGAGTCGCCCACCACTGTGGCCGCAGCACTTCTCCCTTGGCCACTGGCCAAAGCCAGCTTGGGGAGGGGATCCCTCTGACCGGAGGCTAGTGTCCGCAGGGTCCACATGGTGGCTTTTGGTACGGGAGCTCTTAATTTTACTATAAGACATTAATCCATGTTTTACGTTATGGTTAACTCTTTTCCCGTCTTGTTTAAGAAATTCTTTCCTACCCTCAGGTCATCAAGATATTCTTCTACATTACCTTGTTGTAAAAGCTTGATAACTTTCACACTGATGTCTTTAATACACTTGGAATTAATTTGCTTATGATGTCAGATTGGTCTTGCATTTTTCCCCCCAAATTTTTTTAAAACATAATTTCATACTTAAAGAAAGTTTGCAAGAAGAATACAAAGGGGACTTCTCTGGTGGCGCAGTGGTTAAGAATCCACCTGCCAATGCAGGGGACACGGGTTTGAGTCCTGGTCTGGGAAGATCCCACATGCCGCGGAGGAACTAAGCCCGTGCACCACAACTACTGAACCTGTGCTCTAAAGCCTGCGAGCCACAACTACTGAAGCCTGCGTGCCTAGAGCCCATGCTCCACAACAAGAGAAGCCACCGCAGTGAGAAGCCCGCACACCGCAACGAAGAGTAGCCCCCACTCACCACAACTAGAGAAAGCTGGCGTGCAGCAACGAATACCCAACACAGCCAAAAATAAATAAATAAATATATAAATACATAAAAAAGAAAAAAAAAGAATACAAAGAATTGCCATATAGCCTTAACCCAAGTTTCTATTGTTTTAATACTGTATTTGATTGATCTGTCTCGTCTCTCTCTTTTTCTCCATACACACAGACACACACACACACATTATCTTTCTGAGCCATGTGAGGGTAATTTGCAGACAAAATAGATCTTTGTTCATCAATACTTCAGTGTGTGTGAACATTCTCTTATATAGCTACAGTACAATTAGCAAAATCAGGAAATTAACATTAAGACAATACTATTATCAATATACACAAATATTGAATCATTATGTTGTTACACCTGAAACTAATATAATGTTATATGTCAGTTATGTCTCAATTTTTAAAAGATAATACCATTATCTAATCCATAGACCTTAGCCAGATATTGCCAATTGTCCCAATACTGTTTGTTTTTAATTAATTTATTTATATTTCATTTTTTGGCTGCATTTGGGTCTTTTTTGCTGCACACTGGCTTTCTCTAGTTGCGGCGAGCGGGGGCTACTCCTTGTTGCAGTGTGCAGGCTTCTCACTGTAGTGGCTTCTCTTGTTGCGGAGCACGGGCTCCAGGCATGCGGGCTTCAGTATTTGTGGCACACGGGCTTAGTTGCTCCACAGCATGTGGGATCTTCCCGGACCAGGGCTCGAACCTGTGTCCCCTGCATTGGCAGGTGGATTCTTAACCACTGCGCCACCAGGGAAGCCCCCAGTACTGTTTTTATGGACTCCAGGATTACATGTTGTGTTCAGCTGTCAAGAGTCTTCAGTCTCCTTTAGTCTGGAAGAGTTCATGAGTTCGTGGATCTTTCTTGGTCTTTCATGATCATAGGTCAGTTATTTTGCAGAAATCTACCTATTTGGGTTTATCCAAAGTTTCCACAGATTACAATTGATGATGCTCTTTGGGCAGGAATGTCAGAGAAGTGGTGTCCTTAGAGCACCGTCCGTGATGTCAGTCTGTCCCATACCTGGTGATATACCTGTGCTGTTAACATGGTGTCTGCTGGTTTCTATACCGTAAAGTGAGAACTGCAAGAACTCTCAGGCCACCCTCCCTGGACAAACCCCTCACACTAAGAGGCTTTGCCCAAACTCAGCCTAAGGCTGCACACGTTCCTGGGATGACCCAGCCCCCTTGAGTGCCAGGAAAACTCAAGGCTGACACAAGAATTTACCATTTGTTCCAGCCAACACCTGAAGCTAGGCTCTTGACCTCCCTGTTCTTAGAGCGTTTATTTAAAAACCCTACAATTGTTAAGAACTTCTTCTTTCCTCTTAAGATGTATTTGTATCTCCTACAACCCAGGAGTGTCCTTCTCAAGGAGCTGAAAGTCATCCCCTTGAAAAGTCATCATGAGTTGGGCTGGGGCCTCTGTCTTCTGATCTCTGAGGGAGGAGAGAAATCTAACCTCAGTAGTGCCAGTTAGCAGACAAGGATGGCCTAATCACTTTGACACTGACCAACCCTCTTACCCACTTTTTGTAATCTTTCACTTCCTGGACTCTGCTGGAGTCCCCACTCTGTTACCTCCCTTACCTAATGTCTGACTTTGTTTATCTTTGACAAAAGTAACTTTTTCCCCACATTGAAATAAGTATCTTTGTAGGGCCACAATTTGAGATTGTGTAAAAAATTCTGTTTCTTCTCAAACTTTCACCCCCCAATTTTAACAAGTATTGGTGATTCTTGCCTGAATCACTTATTATTTATTATTAGATGATTGCCAAATGGTGATTTTGTAATTCCATCATTCTTTTTACCTTTATTACTAAGAAAGAGCTTTCCCTTCTTCTCCACTTAATTACTTATCTGAACCATTGCGGATTCATAAATTCTTTATAAATTTATTTATTTATTTATTTACTTTTGGGTGTGTTGGGTCTTCGTTTCTGTGTGAGGGCTTTCTCTAGTTGCAGCGAGTTGGGGCCACTCTTCATCGCGGTGCGTGGGCCTCTCACTGTCGCGGTCTCTCTTGTTGCGGAGCACAGGCTCCAGACGTGCAGGCTCAGTAGTTGTGGCTCACAGGCCTAGTTGCTCTGCGGCATGTGGAATCTTCCCAGCCCAGGGCTCGAACCCGTGTCCCCTGCATTGGCAGGCAGATTCTCAACCACTGCGCCACCAGGGAAGCCCCATAAATTCTTAAATTAAAAATAAATTCTTATTTTACTTAATGGGTTACAATTCTTTATTGCCATTATTTATTTTGATGTACATATTGTCCCAGATTTGGCCAGTGGGTACACCTTTGAACTGGCTTCTGTATCCTTTTGACATGTCCCCATCTTCCTTTGAGCATTTCCTTATTTTCTATCACAACAAGATTCTCAGAGTGCATCTAAGTACTTTCCTTATTCCAGCTCTGGAATCAGTCATTCCTCCAAGGACAAGAAGACCTGTTCTTCTTAGTGGACAATGGTATTTAGAAACCAAGATCTGGGCCCAGGTGTGCTCACTGCTACTCTGGTCTCATTGCTTCTATGCCTTCTCAGGAGAAAAAACTGGGAAAGAGATGTATGTATACACATGCACACATACATACAGGTTGTGTGTATGTATGTATATATATAAATATATATAGTGTGTATATGTATATACACACATATATATAGACAGATACATATATTTACATATGTAAATATGTACATTAAAAACCATGAGTTTGCACTAAGTTTTAGTTTTAAATCTAAAACCACAGGGTTCATTCTATCCCTCCTCCTTTCCATATTTGTAACTCTATCTTTCTCTAACAGTGAAAAATCTGGCTCCCATTATCCACAATGTTATTTACTTACTTGCACAGGCAAGAGTTCCAGAATTGCTAACTTATGCCTCCAGAAACCTACAAGCTAGAGTTGAGTATTTGTTTAGCTTTTCCCTTTGTCTTTCCCCTTTGTTAAGAAGACTTAACATGAGATCTGCCTTCTTAAATTTTTAAGTGTATAATACAGTGTTCTTGACTGTTGTTATAGAGCAGATCTCTAGAGCTTCTTCGTCTTGCTTCACTGAAACATTTCGCCCATTGATTAGCATCTCTCCATTTCCCTTCCCACAGCCCCTGGCAGCCAACATTCCACTCTGATTCTGTGAATTTGACTATTTTCAATACCTCATGTAAATGGAATCATACGGTATTTGCCTTTCCGTGGCTAGCTTATTTCACTTAGCAAAATGTCCTCAAAATTCATCCCTGTTGTTGCGTATGGAGGAATTTTCTTTTGCTAAAGGCCGAGGATATTCCATTGTACGTATGTACTGCACTCTTCTTTATCCATTCATCTATGGGTGGACACTTAGATTGTTTCCACATCTTGGCTACTGTGAATAGTGCTGCAATGAACATGGTTGTGCTAGTATCTGCTGATTTCTGTACTTTTGGATAAATAAATGGCCAGAACTGGGATTGCCTCATCACGTGGTAGTTCTAATTTTTTGAGGAACACTCATACTGTTTTCCATAGCTGCTGCACTTTTTTGCATTCCCACCTTCTCCACATCCTCACTAACAACTTTTTTTGGCTTTTGTTCCACAGTTCTTATAATTACTCCTTCCCTTAAACTTCTCAGAGGCGTAGGATATTGCATTCCCTTCCCCAGTATCCTATCCTAGTATCACCATGCTGAAAGCCTGTTAACTTCAGCATGCTAGTGGCTTTTCCTGCCCCATGGTCACCAGTGATGCGGCTCTCATGGCCGGGCAGCTGGCAGTAAGCCCGCTCCAGCCAGCTCTGAGAGCACTCCCCACTCCTACTGGCTCAGGTTGGCTTCCCCAGAAGCAGATTCTGGTGAGTAGGCAAGGGCAGCTGGACTGGGCAGAGGGGTGTTGAACCGAGATGCAGTCGCAACTGAGGCCTCAGATGGTCCCACTGGCACCGTGGATCTGGGCGGCCCTTTCATGTCCCAAATTGAGGAAAGGGGCTGGGCCTTTGTACCCCCATATTGGCCAGGCTCCAGATGTGGGCTGCCCCTGAGTAGGGGGCATAGCCACAGGCAAGGCAGCTCCTTTCCACTGAAGGCAATTCCCAGACTCAGCTGAGAGCTGGCAGCAGCCAACATTCCTGGCATTTGGTGGAAGGAGCCCCTCGGTCCTGAAGAGGCAGCTGGGCTCACACCTTGTCTGCAGTGGCAGGATTGGGCTCAGACAAGCCTGTTCTCTTGTTCTAGTCTTTCTATAACACTATGGCAGGGCTAAAAAGCTGGATGGGTGGAGAGAGGAGCCAACAGAGGAGGTTGGATAGGTTCAACAGAAAGAATGAGAGGCAGCAGCAGAGTTTAAGTGTCTTTTACTGCACAAGCAAGTATCAAAAAGAAGAAATGGCATGGGGGGAGATATAACTAATAAAGCAGATTTGGATTTTTTTTTACTACTTGGGTGCAAGGATTCTCTTGGGCCTCCAACTCCAAGGGTAACATGACATAGTAGGAAGGACGGCAACATTTGCAGCTCTGGACTTTGAAGATGACTGTATGTGGTTGGGCTTCGCCCTGCGTTAAAGAAGTGGGTACTTACAGTATACAACCTATCTAGAGCCTTAAAACTCAAGATGAGAGATGGTGGTGGTGTCAGTAGTGATAAATACAAAGGTAGGGCAGCAAGCACTCACCTCAGCTGCGTCAAGTGGAGCTAGATCCTTCACAACTTATTAAGAATATGTAACTCCAGCTTTTTTTTCCTGTAACCTTGGAAAATTCTGCTCTCCAGATACAAAGACAAATGGAGACTTCTGCTTGGACTCCTGGCACCGACCACCTAACAGCCCCGGAGTGCACGGTGTGCCTGTCCGGCCAGGACCCGCCGTGTCACTTGCAGCAGAGGACTCTTCCCACCCAGCCCCACTAGACAGGAGAGGGAATCTTGAACCCCCTCACCCCACCCTCGGGCAGCTGTTGTATTCGTTGCCATATCTGTTTTTGCAGCAGATATCTTTTTCTCAGATACCTTCCTTTTTCTTGCACAGGTTACCTCTCTCAAAGTTTGCATTCCAGGACATTGATATCGAGGTGGAGCCGTGTGTTCTGTCTTTGCCATGCTGGATTCCACTTTGAGTGAGGGTCTGAAGCTATTTTTTCCAACTTCCATGAAATGGTCTGCAGGTACTGACTAGGGTCTGCAGCCCAGCTTACTGCAACCATTCAGAAGGCAAATTATCTTTGACACATAAGCAAAGCCTATCTGAAAAGTGGCCAGTGCATCACCAGCTTGAAGAACAAGAAGGAAAGGTCCAGTAAGGCAAATTGATCCCATGTGCAGAAGAGCTGACCTGTTTCCAAGACATCACCTACCATTCTTTGTGCTGGTCCCGGAGTACCTGGAACTTTTAGTTGACTAGCCTTGGACCAAGTTCACAGGCGACCACCATTTTGCATCTTTCAACACCTTTACCACTTCCACGTTGCCACTTCCATGCCCTCATCAGCTGACTGGCCTTAAGGTTGACTAATTGATAAAGCTGCTAATGATGGCAGGAGCAGTCCAACCCCAGCGATGAATGTGGGACCCCATCTTACCTTCAGCATCTCCTTGGGCTGGGCTGGCAGAGGCCCCAGAGTAGCGCAGGCCTGCACCGCGGATGCTGCAGTGCTGGGGTCACCTGGCAGAGAGGCAAGGGCCCACTCTCCTACTATATGCAACATATGTCCTTTGTGCTTTTAATTGAACATGTGTTGGGCATCTGTTGATTTTACCTTCTCAGCGTTCCTCTCCTCCTGTTAACAGCACCCTCTTCCTCTGGGGAATTTCCTCTCCCGTTCCATGTGGCTGTGAACTGCTCTTCCCCAGAGCTCTGGCCGGCTCCCTTCCAGTACTCGGCTTCAGTTAGGTGTCTCCTTAGAGGGGCCTACTCTGCCCACCACATCTAAAGTCTCTCAGGCCTCCCCTCCCCCACGGCAGCCTCTACGTTATGCACTGCTTTAGTTTTTTCCTGACACCATTTTGAAATCATCTGTCACCTGTTTATGACAGCCCCTTCACATGAGACTGAAGGTCCACGGAGCAGGGCCCTGCTCTCCTATACTGCTGCTACTTTCCCTGCTCCTAATACAATGCCTGGACATAGTGGGTGCTCTATAAACATGGGCTGAGGGAGCTGTGCCTCAAGAAGCCTGCCTCCGTCACCACACGAGTCTGGCTTGTAACTCTCGACAGACTCGGGAAGATGGCCAGGCGGCAGAGACTGGAACTGCCTGACCCTTGGCACTCCTGAGGCCTGGCTTGTTAAACACCTCCTCTGATTCTGGGAATTAGCTGGTAACCTAAAATACAGACTGGGGGCAGGGAATGTTCAGGGTTTTATTAGCCAGTTTTTCTGTTGGCTCCCAACAGAAGCCCAACAAAACCAGCATTCCAAGTTGCAATGTTCAAAACCTTCCTAAATATTTAAAGTAACTATATTGTATCTCATCAAGAGGAAGTACTGCAGTTTACTTAACCAATCCCCTCTGACAGCTCTTTAGATTCTCCTAGTCTTCTGCAGTTATAAATAGTGCTACTAGGAACACCACTGTGCTATATAACCTTTTTCTGCACTCAGAATTATTTTCAAGGATGGCTTCTCAGAATTGGAATTTCTGGGGTGGACAGACGGCACGAATATTTTAAGGCGCTTGCTACCTTTTTCAAAATTTCTTCCCACAAAAAAGTTGTACAGCAGCCTGCCTCATCACACTGCAGTCAGCACTGAGGATGACTGAGGTAATCTGACAAGCAGAATCATCTCCCTTTGGTTCTGTTTTGTACTTCCTTCACCACTAATGAGAGCGAGCCCCCCACCCCACCCCAAACCACACACACATTCTGTGCATTCTCAGCCAAGACTTCATGAGTCTTGTGTTCTTCCTTTTACTGTGCCTTATATACATGGCTATGTTAGGCTTCATTAGAGCAATTAAACCTTTTAATTCCATCACATGACAGGCTTCCTCCCTGAAGGCTGCTCTTTCCTGCCCTTCTAAGAGCTCCAGCTTCTCTAGGTCTGACCCGCTTCCAGCCTATGGCTGAGGTGAGAGGTCACTGGGAAGACTTGCCTTCCAGGCTCCCAGTGTGGCTTCTGTCATCATTTGATGCCCCTTCACAGTGTGACACTGACAGGAGTGGGTGGGTGAACATGCCAGAGCACACATTTTCTTACCATAAAAAAGAAAACTCAACAAGACCTAGAGAACTGCATTGATGGTAAACCTAAGGGTTTAAGTAAAACATCTGAACTGCTAAGGATCTAAAGTATCCCTGAAGTCCAACTTCCCTCACATTAGACATAAGGGCATGGATGAGGTCTAGAGAGGGGAGACACCGGTGGCCCTGGGCTATGTCAGTGCTAATTTCCTATCTATCACCAAAAAACAAACCAATGACCCCCACCACCAATGTGCATTAAGAAAGCAGCTAAATCACAAAAGGAAATCAACTACCAAACAAAGCAGCTGTGTACTGGTCCACCTCCTACCTTGTGGCACAGCCATGTGAAGTGAAATACATGGGCAGTTTCCATACTAGCAAAATACTTTTATTATTTTATAATGATAAAACAGGAAAGTAAAGATTTCTTTTTGGTGTATACCAGAGTTAAGGGAAGTAGAAGAATAAGGGAATTAATAGGACTTTTATGTACTTTGATGACAGTAAAAAGTTAACAATACCAACTGTTTGACATAAAACTTATAGCCCCCAAAACACATATATAAAGGATCATAGTTTTAAAATCTATAAAAGTAAAAAATATACAGTCAGAAGCTCTAACGCTTATTCCATCTTTAATATAAAATTGTAAACATTTATTTACACAAAGCAAGTGTGTATAACAAAAGTCCAAGCACCCTTTTGAGTCATGGCTCCTGGAAGATGGGGATTTGCACTGAAGTGGAGTTGTCTCCTTCCCTGACTACCCAAAAACCAGATTCATAAATAAAGCCACAGGCAGCTCCCTGGGGGGACTCCAAGCATCACATTTTATTGCTCTGACACTGCAGCAAGTGAGAAGCCTGCTGTCCGTCTAGGTGGCCCCAGGACTAAGGCAGGGGCAGCCCTCCCCACAAGGGGGAGGCAGAGGCGCGAGCGCCCGGGGATAGAGGTGAGCAGCAGCCAGAGGGAGACCAGGAGAGGAATAAGGACCCACCACCAGCCTTCGGCCTGCTATTTTTGGTAGAAAACCCGCTGAAGTCACCCTCTTCCCCTTCAGATCGGGGAACTCACTCAGAGGGTGGAGTCTTCACTGGCTTTATGATTCATTCCCTTCTTTGAGAGTTATATTCAGTAACTGGGGAAGGCAGGGAGGGTGTTTAAAGGGGAAATGGCCCAAACACCACCCGTGGTGGCAAATGGCTATTAGAGAAGAAGATCTGAGGGTCCAAGTACCCCCATGAAAGGCACTGCTGGTGCAAAATAATTACCAATGTGTGTACAACCCTTTGTCCCCTCAAAGCCACTCAAGCTGGTTGTGTGAATATTTTCCTTGGCTCAATTCTTTACATATGATACTCCTTGAATTATCCATTTTGAGGCTCCAGGGAAATAAAAATGGGGTTGCGGTTTTGCCAGAGACCACTCTGCATATACGCCACTCTTTTCAGCGTACTATTTTCTCTCTGACACCCCATTTAAAAGGGTCTCACCTTGTGCTTACCATGTTGCTTTCGTTACATCGAAGTGCTGTCTTCATTTCCCACAAACAGCCCACAGGTTGTTGTGGACTCTTAGCTTAGTCAAGACCTAAAAAGTCATAGACCTTAAAAGAGAAATCCACTTGAATCGTTAGAAAGGATGTATTAGTGTTACAAAGCAATTCTCTTTAAAAAGTGCAAGTCATCTGACAAGGGAGTGGCAGAAGTAGTAAAACAAAGTGGAATTCCTTCCTCTGGCCCAGCCTGCGTCCTCCCTGCCAAACAGGGCACACCTATTTTTCTCCTTCCCACAAACCTTTGCTTTCTGGGGAAGGGATACCCAGCTCCTTACTACGCTAGGCTTCCCTAGGGAATTCTAATGACTCTTCCTTTTCCTCTCCAATCTAGTAAATCAGTGGCTTAAGGAGTTTTTCCATTTGGGCTGGAGAGAGAAAGAAGGGGAGGCAGAAAGAAAGGTTATGGGAAATGAAAACAGGGTGCAGGAAAGACATCTGTGCATAACTCAACAATGATCACCTTCCTAACATATTAAATATGAGTTTTCGGAGAAACTGCAAAAGGAGAAACAAAAGAGGACACAGGAATCCCAATTATTTCATTTCCGCATTTGGCCTGGGGGCTGCCTGGGGTCTTGCTACCAACACATGGGAGGAAGGGACTCCTCAGCCCACGTCCAGCCTGGAAGACCAGCACTCTGGGAGGAGGAGGAGCTGCTGCAAAGACCAGATCTGTGTCACTAACTCTGCTGTCTCGTGGCATCCTGTTCCTTTTTGGCACGTGCAGTCACAGCCTGCACTTACGGAAATGATTTTCCAGTGAGCCTCCCTTTGCCCTGAAAGCTGACAAAGAGCAGGAATAAAAAAGGCTCTTAATCAAAAGGAAACCCTAAGTTCCCAATGCCACTTATCAATTTAAACCACCACCTACCCTAATCTGTTTTAAAACCTTAAAAAAAATTTAAAATCTTTTCTATGCTACAAATTGCAAATAGTTCTGCTATAAAGTTTCAACAAAAATTTGTCCCCAAACTGGGGCAAGTGGAGAAATCTTGGATTAAGTCAACATGATAGCACAGATTTTTATAAGCCTGACATCGTGGGGTTTCACTGTTGGTTTTTTGGTCATTTGGATAGAAAACCACCTGCAGAACCCTGTCCTGCTGTCCCAACACCAGATAACGATGCCAGCAGATGGGGTGGGGCCAGCCCAACATACCACAACTGCTGGCTGGGAGCCCTGGGTCCCAAAGAGCCTGGGAGGACCAGGCCTCAGCCCCATGGCTCTAAGCTCTACCTGCCCAGCTCCCTGGGCTGTGGGCTTTTGGTCCAAAGTAGTTGCTCTTTCTTGAATTTGAGAACAAAAATATAGGCTATATGAACACTGAAAACACCACAAATCCTCCTGTTACTGAGGTCCTAGAAGGTCGTCCAAATCATTCATCCACTCCTCCGAAGTCCTGTTCTTCAGCAGGGAGTCGATCAGGTCGGCATCTCCGGCCATACTGGCCAGCCCGCTGCTACCCGGCTGCCCACTGTAGGCAAAGGGCAGTTCTTGGCCTGCGGTCCGCACAGGGTAGGCTTGGGCACAGTGTAGCCCTGCCCGGCCGCTCACTGTTGGGGCGGGGCTCTGGCTGAAGGCCCCCAGCTCAGGCCCAGCTGGGCTCAGGCCCGGCAAGGCCTGCTGTGGGGCTCCCTGGGGAGGTGCTGGGGCAGGGGCACTGGTCCTCTGCTGCGTGCTCACAGGGGGCAGCATGGACCCCGCTGCAGCTGCTGAGCTCATGGGGGCCATGGGCCTGCTGGGCATCGCCTGGGAGAACTGCGGGCTGGACATCTTCAGGTGGGCCTGCTGCATGTGGAAACTGGAAGCTGCAGTGAAGGGGCTTACGGAGCTGTTCCCTGGGGTTTGGCCACTCAGGTTCGGCATTCCCTGATGTTGCCATGTGGAATTCTGGCCTCCCATGGTTGCCGATACCCTTGGGACCTGTGGCTTAGTTAAACCAGAGTTCAGGGTCCCCTTATTGTGCTGTTGGGAGAGACCCGAGTTCCCCAGAGAGTTCTGCCCATAGGCAGCTGAAACCGAGGTGTTCGGGCCCACACCGGTCTGCCGTGGAATGTGGGCATGTCCATTGGTGGCCTGTGGCGGGGGCTGGGCAACTCTCTGGGTCATACCAGAAGCCATGCCATAGAGGCTGCCCTGTGGCATGCTTTGCGAGCCAGTGAACTGAGCCACACCCCGGTCCTGCTGGCCTGAGCTTGAAGGGAGAGAGGAAACCGAAGTGTGTCCAGGGCCCATTGGCATCAGATTCCCTGCCTGAGGGAACACTCGAGGACAGCTGGAGTTAGATGGACCCAAGTTGTTCATGCCAGGCATGGCAGAAGAGGACCCTAGAAGACAGAGAAAATTCTGTCAACTAAGCTAGCATTTCTTCACCACCACTATGGAGATACCTCCAAGACCCAAGCTGCAGCTGCTATCCCACAGGCCTGAAAGGCAAAATCAGAACACCAGATACCTCATGATCAGTGGAACCTCAAAGAGAGCCCTGGGGGCAAAGGTTTCCCACAGGGTGGAACGGAGGCCGGTCTGCAGCAAAAAGGAGATTAAGACAGGCACAGGGGCTTCCCTGGTGGTGCAGTGGTTGGGAGTCCGCCTGCCAATGCAGGGGACACGGGTTCGAGTCCTGGTCTGGGAGGATCCCACGTGCCGCGGAGCAGCTGGGTCCGTGAGCCACAATTGCTGAGCCTGCGCGTCTGGAGCCTGTGCTCCGCAACAAGAGAGGCCTCGGTGGTGGGAGGCCCGCGCACCGCGATGAGGAGTGGCCCCAGCTCGCCGCAGCTAGAGGAGGCCCTCGCACAGAGACGAAGACCCAACACAGCAAAAATAAATAAATAAATAATTTATAAGACAGGCACAGAGGAAGGGGCAAACTCTATGGCTAGAATGTGGGGAGAGTGTCTAGAGATAAAAGGAAGAGATGGTCCCGGCCAGATTCAGAAGAGCTGCAGCCATCACAGGAGGGGACAGGGTTGCAAAGCCAAAGGGGAGCTGGACTGTGACTCTGGTTTAGACCTAGCTCGGCAGGGACTGTCAGGATCACTTAGATGAGCCCACACAGTGTGGCACTGCAGGGTGGTGACGGCAGGAAGGAGTCTGGACTGAGATCAGAAGATATTTACTGAGCACCTGCTCTGTGGTGGGTTCTGTGCTGGGGAGACAGCACAGAATGGGACAGAGGGGTCCTGTCCTCAGGGAACTTGCTATTTGGGACTCTGTCTTAAGCAGTGGATGCATGGTGACAGCCCTGACTGAGATGTTTTTTTGTGGGTAGGGGAGCGATTGTTCAGGGGTTGGCCATAACTGAGTACACTTTGTTTCTCCTCTTCCTCTCTCCATCAGCACCTAACTAAAAACTGAGCTGAAGACAAAAGGGAAATGCTGAAACAGTCCACTTCTCTCCCACTGATAGCCCACAACAGTATCAGATGGGATGAAGGCAGGAAAGCTGGCCAAGACCCAGGCTTCTGAGATGCCCACAGACTTCAACCCCTGGTCCCTGTTAGCACAAGCATAAAACCCCACTTAAGTCTCCTCTGGAATGCACAGCTGTGGTCAACTTCTCTGGGACACTTTATAGCGAGAATCACTGACCAAGAGAAGCACAGGTTTCGAAGATATTCCAAGAGCTAGGAAGGCAGGTATGGCCTAGATTTTACTGCATCTGTCACCTGAAATCTCTCTATATTTCTGGAGCAACAGCCTGAGCAATGGCGGTCAGGTTCCCTCACATATCTGAGACGTGACAGCTGAGACCTCAGAATGCTTCCTGCCCCTTTCTCGTCAACTGTCTGCTGCTGATAACTGCCATCTGTGACACCAATATGAGCAGACAGGAAGAAAGAAAAGAAGCAAAAGGCCATACAAGTGCATTAAGTCTCTCCTTATCTGGAAAATAGGAGAGGGTCATTTTTTGAACAGACACATAATGGTAGAAGCAAAGAACTTTCTTAAGAATTACAGAAGCCACTTCCTATTGATAAGATATCTTCCAACTACAGATGATTTTGCCTCAAAAGATTATACAGCCAGGGACCCAGCCAAAGCACTTAGCCAAAGTAGTCTGCCTCTATGACTTTCTTCTCCTGACCTGTAGGGTAACCAGAACGCCAGGCTCCTTATGCAGAATGGAGTTACAGGAGCACATACATCCGTTTAGCATCTACAGCATAAAGCTGGGCAGACGGCAGGAACTCAGCATGAGTGGAACAGCCTACCTGCTCTGTCCAGTGCCTGCCTTCCCCTGCCCCACTCCACTGCCTCAGACACTCCTCACCTGTGAACTGTCCAACCTGTTGTGGGAAGGTGCTCTGTGTTGGGTCTTGGTACTGGGGTGGCGGGCGGGTCAGATGGCGCTGAAATTGTTGCTTCTCCTAGAAAATGCCAATAACAACAGAAAACAACAAGACCCACATAAAACAAAAACAAAGCGATTAGAGAAAAGTAAACTGTCCAAATTTGTTACTCAGAGGGACTCCTATGGAGATAATGCTCGTCATCTCATTTGGGGGACTCTTAATAAATTACAGTATGAGACAGAAGGATGGGGCAATGATTTAAAAAAAAAAAAAAAAAGGTGATATATCAGTTAAAAGAAAAAAGAATAGCAGACCAGGGAAATGCAAATCAAAGCCACAATGAGACAGATACCACTTCACACCTACTAGGATGGCTAGAATCAAAAAGACAGGTAAGCGTGTCAAGGATGTGGAGAAACTGGCCCCCTCACACACTGCTGTGGGAACGCAAAATGGTGCAGCTGCTTTGGAAAACAGTCTGGCAGTTTCTCAAAAGGTTAAACTAAAGAGTTACCATATGACCCAACAATTCCATCCCTGGGTGTATACTCAAGAGGACTGAAAACCTATGTCCACAAAAAGGGGAAATAACCCAAACGTCTATAAACTGATGAATAGATAAATAAAATGCAGCATATTCATATAATGGAATATTATTCAGCCACAGAAAGGAGTGAAGTACAGATACATGCTACAATATGGTTGAATCTTGAATGCATTTATATGAAATGTCCAGAATAGGTAAATCTATAGAGATAAAAAGTAGATTAGTGGTTCCCTAAGCTTGGGAAGATGGGGGAACAACTTTTAATGGGTACAGGGTTTCTTTTAGGTAATGTTCTAAAAGTGGCTGTGGTGATGGTTTGTATAACTCTGTGAATAAACTAAAAACTATTTGAATTATACACTTTAAATGGGTGGATTGTATGTCATGTGAATTACATCCCAATAAAGCTGTTATTTAAAAAATGGCAGAAATGAGGCAGTAATGTGGGTTTTAAAGTCATCCTCAATCAACTTTATCCTCTGGGTAGCTAGTTCTCTTATGTCTTAAGGATGTAATTTAAAATCCTGAGAACTCCTGTAACCTTGGTACCTGAACACTACATTTGGTGACCAAGTGGGTGAACTGCAGGACTGGGAGGGGGCTTGTCAGTCCTGATTCCTGAACCCCAGGACCTCAGGGATGTCTTCATTTCCCTGCTTTATGTTCTCCCTTATAGCAATCTCTACCTTTACAAAAAAGGTGGATCCCATAGCAAACTGGTGGACCAGTGAGCTCAGTGCTTTGGTAGCTGCTGACAAGGGACATGGAAAAATGTTCCTAACACATACAGTTTTAGCCACAGATTCGGCCTTCATTGATCCCCACTGAGTGACATAAAGCTGCTCTGACACAGGCTACCACTGTCTGAGAAACACCACACTCCTGTTTCCAGGAGTACTCTAATACTGGGCATACAATCACAAATCCACATACATACACACTGGAGCTTGTAGCCACTGCAGTGACTTGGGAGGCAGCCAAACATGGGAAGGGATGGTGGGGTTTTCTTCCACCTTTCTCTTTACCTGTTCTGCCAGAAGGTGCTGTTGCCTTTGCAAAAACTGCTGTTGTTGCAAATGCTTTTGTTGCTGCTCCCTCTGTTTCTGCTGGTCCAAAAGCAACTGATGCTGCTTCATTACAGCTGCCTGCTGCTGGTTACTGAGAAAGGAGGTGCTACTGTGAGTGCTGGCCACGGACACGGCGGGTGGCTGAGTCCCCACACTGGCAGCCTGGGTTGGTACAGGGACGCTGGGAGGGTTCTGGTCCTGTCAACACAGAAAGGGGGGTCTCAAGTCAGGTGGGACACACTGAAGACTGTAAGCCCTGATCAGAGAAGATGAGCTGCATCCAGTGAAAGCCTGGCTCAAGGCTCTCTCTTGAAGCCTCTTCTTCCCTGCAGGTGACTCCAGTGAAACCACCCCCTAGGGTAGGGAGGGCTGCAGACCAATAGCACTAACACCTGAGTATCCAGGCATGGCAATGAACAGTCACTAGCTGCATGTTAGGTTTGTTTCCTATGATTCACCAGTGGCAAAGGTGTGATTTTACATTTAAGCTCGTATATTTGTATACATAGTTCCAGTGGCTACTGTAGCTTATAAATGCTCCCTTACTGGAATGCATGGGTGTGGACAGGTCCCCAGAGGAGGAACTTCTGAGGGGCTCTGGTCGATGGAGATGCTACATTCTGAGTGTGCAAACCTTGGGCCCCTGGTGGCAGGGCTGTCCCTGAACCTCCTGAAATTATATGGTTTGTCCACCTGTGTACAGCATTTTCCTGGGAAGAGACTGCTTGACTTTTGTCAGATACTCATGCTCAAAAAATACTGAGTACCAATGAGAACTTTAATGGATATTCTCTATTAATACCTGGACCTAAAGTGAGAGTCATGTCAAAGGTTACCACAATATTACCCCAACATCATTACTTACCTTTAAAAGAAAAGGAGAAATTTTAACTCATACAGGAAAAAGGCAAAAAGCAATTATCATTTAAACAAATTCAACTTTTTGAGCTTCTCCCCAGTCCTTATTTGTATGTATGTATCTATGTATATATTTGGCTGCACCGGGTCTTAGTTGCGGCATGTGGGATCTAGTTCCCTGACCAGGGATCGAACCTGGGCCCCCTGCATTGGGAGCGCGGAGTCTTAACCACTGGACTACCAGGGAAGTCCCTCATTTGTATATTTAATCTTTTTACAAGATTCTAATCTTTGAGCAGACAGATTCTGAAGTAATCTCCTCACCCCAATCACCAGAAGCTTATGGACTACAAGAGTGTCTTGTAAGGTGCAAAGTACTACTGAAATGGCAGACATCACTGTGCAGCTCTTTCTTTAGGATGCTCTCAGTGGCTGTGTAGCAGTTTAATGGCTGAAATAATTAGAATTATAAACGTTTACACATGCATTCTTCTGCTGACAGATGCTTAGACTGCCTCCAGTTTTTGGCTATTAGAAATAATCATGCAATGAATATCTTGTATGTAACTTTCTTCTTTTTTTTGGATTATTTCTTGCAGGGGTATATAATGTGTCAATGCTTACGAACATTTTTATGGCTTATGAAAGATCTGAAATGTCAAATTACTTTCCAAAAGCATTGTGCCCATTTACACACCCTCACTACTATCTGAACATGTCAATTTCCTCATAGTATTACTAGCATTGAGTTTTTTAATTTTTTTTTAAAATTTATTTATTTATTTAATTTTTGGCTGTGTTGGGTCTTCTGTGCGAGTTTTGTTTCTGTGCGAGGGCTTTCTCTAGTTGCGGCGAGCGGGGGCCACTCTTCATAACGGTGCGCGGGCCTCTCACTATCGCGGCCTCTCTTGTTGCAGAGCACAGGCTCCAGACGCGCAGGCTCAGTAACTGTGGCTCACGGGCCCAGTTGCTCCGCGGCATGTGGGATCTTCCCAGGCCAGGGCTCGAACCCGTGCGCCCCGCATTGGCAGGCAGACTCTCAACCACTGCACCACCAGGGAAGCCCCGAGTTTTTTAATTTTTAATTTTTAAAATTTTAGAGTGTGCTACAAATAGACTGCAGGCTTACAGCAGTGAAAGAAAGGAGGCAATGCAATACACCCAACTGCATGTGACACAACTATTGTCACACAAGTGTTAAAAAGTATCAATGGATCTATATATATATGTCTTCTATAGATATAGAAGACAATCCAGGACACACTGTAGAGTAAGAAAAGCAAGTGCTAACTTTGAGGAAGTCCGGGAACACTCTGTGTTTGTTTACTATACAAGCCCTAGCCATGAGAAGGCTTCCAGTGGGAAGACATTTTAGAACATATTCGAATGTGAGTAGAAGTGCAAATAATGATCATCACAGAATGGTACTTGACCATTCTCCACCCTACAAAGCCATGTGATTCTGCCAGGCTTGAATGTCTTGACTAAATAACCTGTTAGGAAGCAGCACTCACCTAAATGTTATACGCTTACTAAAACTTATGGTATTTTGAACACACATGTCTGAAAAGTGGTATAAAAAAAAAAAAGCAGAGCCTCTAAGGACATTAAATGTGATCTTGCCACAAATGACTTAAGTTGTATGGCATGAAAGAGACACCAGACCAAGTGCAGGGGATTCCTCAAACGGGTATACAGTTAAAACCAAGTTACACTAGGGAATTTTACCCTATTTTTGTTTATTAAGAATCAATCCTCATTTGCTTGGTCAATTTTCACTCCCAAGGGAGTCAAAGGACGAAAGTACCAGCTCCCTCCCTCCCTTTGTTCCGCAACTACCTGGGATCTGGTAACCACACTAGGATGGATGTGGATGCAGAGTAACAGAGTAAAGCCCTGTGCTCACCTGGCTAGGTGGAACCAGTGATCGGAAGGGCAAATTTCCTGGCTTTGGTTTCATTAGAAATAAGGAGTTCTGCTCGTTGTTCAGATGAGACAGCTGCTGGGGAAGATAAGCCATCAGGGTCGGCTTGCTCTGGCCAGCCCCAGGGCCGCCTTGCCCACAGTCTGCTTTGTAGTGAGAAAGGGGTTTGGTGTTGCCGTAGTCCAGCACTGATCCTTGGTTAGCCACGGGATTCTGATTCAAGTTACTTGGTGGCTGGTGACTCAGCAGGTTCACATGGCTGGGCTGGAGGTAGGGGCCTCCGGGCCGAGGGGAGCTCTTGTTCACACTGGGCATCATGAGCAGTTTGGAGCTAGTGAAGTCTTGCTTGTAACCGGGAGGGCTGGCAGGTTTTTCCATGGAATAAGGGACATTTAAGGGACTGTGGGAGGGGCCTGTCTGCTGCCACGTGGATATCTGGCCTGGAGCTGGTGCTGGGGCAGCCTGCTGTGGGTTCTGGAGCATCTGCTCACGCTTCTGCTTGGCAGCGATCTGCTGGAGTTGGTGGGCAGAGGACAGCTCTGAGCTCCCGCCTGGGCCCTGGCTAGGCAACACCACACTGGAGAGGGCTCTTTGTGCATTCTGGGCCTGGGCTGATGCCGACATCAGGTTGGGACTGGGATTGTCCACCCCAGGCTGACCAGAGGTGTGGAACAGGGGCTGAGAGCCCCCTAGGCTGGGTGAATCTGTGCTCACAGGGCCAGATGAAGGCCCCATAAAGGTCTGTCCTGCAGACCCAGCCCTCACTTGAGGAGAGCCTAACTGTTCTTGTTCAAAGGCTGCTGGAGAGAATTCTGTTTTAATATTAATGTCCTGTGCCAAGGGGGTCTGTGTGGCAGAACCAGAAGACTCTGGATCCTTCTTCTCTTCAAAGTCCTCATTAAATAGATCCTTCATGTCTTCATCAGGCACTGACCTGTTCAGCTCCTCGATGAGCTCCTTCCACTCCTGCTCATTAAGGTTGAGGTCAGGCATGAGGTTGCTTTGAGATATGGAGCCTCCGGCCCCTGCGATCATGCAAGGCAGGTCATCCACGGGCTCCTGCTTCAGTTCTTTATTCAGGCTCAGGGGAAATGACTCACTGGGGTTGCTGCCTCCATTCAAGTGGAGGCTCGAGTCTGCCAGACACTTCTTGTTGATGGAGTCCAGCCCCAGTGAGTGCTTCCCGCTGGCCTGTAGGGCCTCTGTGCCAGGCTTGTCAGGCTGACCAAGGGGGGAGGCTGGAGGCAGGCCATTGGAAGAGACGGCAACTCCCAGAGGGGCCTCCCGGCGGGTCTTCTTATGCCCAGGAAAGAAGTCTCCATAGCCATTCTGTTGATCACCATTCTGAGGGGATGTGGCACTATCGAGATTCCTCTTCACTGTATCATGGAGATGCTGAAAAACAAGAAAAAGAGTGACTTATATATACACCACGTATGAGGCCCGTCTGCTTCTAATGGTGACTTAAACCAGGGGCCTGTATCCCTGCAGTGCTCTCCTGCCGATTTAGCTTGCCCAGTTTACAACCCTCACTTCTGGGAACACCCCCCCATTCCCCCTCCAGGGTTCTCTCTGCCTCTTCCTCTCCTGTGGCCTTGCCTGAGTGAAGACTAGCTCAGCTGTGGGAAAGTAATCCGGCTGCAGTCAATGCGTCAGTCCCTGGACTCTTGCAGCTCTTTTTGTAGGACACAAGCCTGATGCAGCCCACAGTCATCTAATCTGAGGGTGTGACTGAGAATGGAGCTAATGAGAAAGAGCCAAAGGATACATATATATTCTTGAGGACATCATTTGCATCCCGGATCTAGGTTATACACGAGACCAGCCATCCCCCTGGACTTTTCACTTATGGGAACCAATAAATTCCCCCTTGTGTTTAAGCTGGTTTAACCTGGATTTCTGTTGCTTTTAGCTAAAGGCGACTTGGCTAGTACAGGCTCTTTTTCAGGCCTTGTTGGGGGCTGATCACAAGCTCCAGGCCTCCATCTTGGTGCACAGGCATTTTCATGCCCTTCCTCATCTTTCTAGGTGCCCTTGCCCAGCTCCACCCCTTCTCTCCAGGCTAGGCTGCTTCCTCATATGCCTTACAGGCCTCTGCCTTTTGGCTTTTGTCCCACTCTGCTCCCCACCAACCGTGAGCATCTTCTAATCCCCTGCACCCAGTCACCAGCGGTCCCAAACCCTACCACTTCTTAACAAGACCATTAATTTGAACACAGTCAGGTCTGTCTGGCAGTTACTTACTTCCCCATGTTCTCCTCAATTGGATTTGTTCAACTAACCTTATTAAGAGTCTACCGTGTGTCAGGGACAAGTGCTGTGGGGATATCAAGACAAATGAGGTGGTCCCTGCTCTTCATGGGCTTCCAATCTTCTAGGACATGGGACATACATGGACATGGCTACAGAATAAGACAAACACCATATGCAACCCATAGAGAAATAAGCACCCTGAGAGTTCAAGGGCAGGAGTTTCATGGAGAGAATATGACAGGGAAGAGAAGAGGTGGTATCTTTCCATTATTTCCCAGCCTCGTTTTCAGCTACCAGGACACAACTCTTCCACTAAAGAGGCACCTGCACTCAGCCTCTATACATGTCTGCTCCTTTCCTATGTTTACTTCTGTTACATTTTTGTCCTTTATCCCCCACTCTCAATTCCAACCTCCTCCCCAACCACTGGCCCTAAGCATTTATACTGTGCTATTTACAACATTCCAATTAACAGCTTTCATTATTATCTTCAAGCAGATTTCAGAGGAGTCAGAGAGTAGCACAGGACACTGTGCTGCTTTCTTCTGCTGCAGAGAAGGGCCACAGTGACCCACCACATCCACCCCAGGAGGCTGAGCACAGAAGTACCTGACCCCCTGGGTGGGGGGTGGAGGGAAGGAGGGGGCCAAGGGCACCAGCTCTCAGCAGCAAACTACCTGTAGACACAAATGTGCAATGAGCAAGAAAACAAGGAGGGCAATTTATCAGTCTCTGAGTTCCAATTTTAATGTTCCATTCCCTCTCCTTCAAGATTTTCTTATTTCTTTTTTTTTTTAATTTATATATATATTTTTATTTTTGGCTGTGTTGGGTCTTCGTTTCTGTGCAAGGGCTTTCTCCAGCTGCAGCGAGCGGGGGCCACTCTTCATCGCGGTGCGTGGGCCTCTCACCGTCGCGGCCTCTCCCGTTGCGGAGCACAGGCTCCAGACACGTAGGCTCAGTAGTTGTGGCTCACGGGCTTAGTCGCTCCGCAGCATGTGGGATCTTCCCAGACCAGGGCTTGAACCCGTGTCCCCTGCATTGGCAGGCAGATTCTTAACCACTGCGCCACCAGGGAAGCCCCTATTTCTTAACTGTTAAAGCTGACTGCACAGTGTTCTATAAATCCTGGCTAAGTATTTCTTTAAATGCATATCTGGGTACTTAAGTTAGCTCAGAAAAGGTTAGGAATGCTCAATAAATGGAACTGTAGGGCAGAGGTATAAGCAAAACATGATCTTAGGACTCAAGAACACAGCCCCTACGTATAGAGGGAACATATCTCAAGATAATAAATTTATGACAAACCCACAGCCAATATAATATTCTGTGGTGAAAAGCTGAAAGCCTTCCTGCTAAATTCTGGAACAAGACAAGGATGCTCACTCTCACCTCTTCTATTCAACACAGTACTGGAAGTTCTAGCCACAGAAATCAGACAAGAAAAGAAATAAAAGTATTCAAATTGCAAGAGAAAAGGTAAAATTGTCATTATATGCAGATGATATGATACCATACACAGAAAACCCTAAATACTCCACACAAAAACTACTAGAACTGATAAACGAATTCAGCAAGGTAGCAGGATACAAGATTAACATACAGAAATCAGTTGCATTTCTATACACCAACAATGAAATATCAGAAAAGGAATGTAAAAAAAAAAAAAAGAATACCTTTTAAAATCGCACCCCCCAAAATAAAATACTTAGGAATAAACCTGACCAAGGAGGTGAAAGACTTAGACACTGAGAACTATCAAACATTAATAAAGGAAACTGAAGATGATTCAAAGAAATGGAAAGATATCCCATGCTCTTGGATTGGAATACTTATTAATACGTTAAAATGGCCATACTACCCAAAGCAATCGACAGATTTAATGCAATCCCTATCAAATTACCCATGACATTTTCCACAGAACTAGAATAATCTTTTTTTAAAACATGTTTTAAAAGATTTATTTATTTATTTATTTATTTAATTTATTTTTGGCTTGTGTTGGGTCTTGGTTGCGGCACGTGGGATCTTCATGGCAGCACATGGACTCTTCATTGCAGCAAGTGAGTTTCTATCTAGTTGTGGCATGTGGGTTTTCTCTTCTCTAGCTGTGGCACGTGGGTTCCAGGGCGTGTGGGCTCTGTAGTTTGCAGCATGCAGGCTCTCTAGTTGAGGCGTGTGAGCTCAGTAGTTGTGGAACATGGGCTTAGTTGCCCCGCAGCATGTGGCATCTCAGTTCCCTGACCAGGGATCAAACCCGTGTCCCCTGCATTGTAAGGCAGATGCTTTACCACTGGACCACCAGCGAAGTCCCTAGAACAAATAATCTTAAAATTCATATGGAACCATAAAAGACCCAGAATTGTGAAAGCAACCCTGAGGAAAAAGAACAAAGCTGGAGGCATAACCCTTCCAGACTTCAGACAATACTACAAAGCTAGCTATAGTAATCAAAACAGTGTGGTATTGGCACAAAAACAGACATATGGATCAATGGAACAGAGGGTCCAGAAATAAACCTACACACCTACAATCAATTAATCTTCAACAAAGGAGGTAAGAATATACAATGGGAAAAAGACAGCCTCTTCAGCAACTGGTGTTGGGAAAGTTGGACAGCTGCATGTAAATCAATGAAGTTAGAACACACCCTCTCACCACACACAAAAATAAACTCAAAATGGCTTAAAGACTTAAATGTAAGACATGACACCATAAAAATCCTAGAAGAGATCATAGGCAAAACATTCTCTGACATGAACTGTACCAATGTTTTCTTAGGTCAGTCTCCCAAGGTAATAGAAATATAAACCAAACCAAACAAAAAAACCAAATAGGACCTAATGAAACTTACAAGCTCTTGCACAGCAAAGTAAACCATCGACAAAATGAAAAGACAACCTATGGAATGCGAGAAAATATTTGCAAACGATGAGACTGACAAGGGCTTAATTTCCAAAATATACAGACAGCTCATACAACTCGACAACAAAAAATCAAACAACCCAATGAAAAAATGGGCAGAAGACCTAAATAGACATTTCTCCAAAGAAGACATACAGATGGCCAATAGGCATATGAAAAGATGCTCAACATGGCTAATTATCAGACAAATGCAAATCAAAACTACAATGAGGTATCTATCACCTTACACCGGTCAGAATGGCCATCATCAAAAAATCTACAAACAATGAATGCTGGAGGGCTTCCCTGGTGGTGCAATGGCTGGGAATCCACCTGCCAGTGCAGGGGATACGGGTTCGAGCTCTGGTCCGGGAAGATCCCACATGCTGTGGAGCAACTAAGCCTGTGCACAACTACTGAGCCTGCACTCCAGAGCCCGCGAGCCACAAGTACTGAGCCCACACGCCACAACTACTTAAGTCCCTGTGCCTAGAGCCCATGCTCCGAAACAAAGAGAGGCCACCGCAATGAGAGGCTCACGCACCGCAATGAACAGCAGCCCCCACTCGCTGCAACTAGAGAAAGCCCGTGTGCAGCAACTTAGACCCAACGCAGCCAAAAATAAAATAAATAAATTTATATTGAAAAAAAAACCCTTTAAAAAATAAAATAAAATAAATGTTGGAGAGGGTGTGGAGAAAAGGGAACCCTCCCATACTGTTGGTGGGGATGTCAGTTAGTGCAGCCACTGTGGAAAACAGTATGGAGGTTCCTCAAGAAACTAAAAACAGAATTACCATATGATCCAGCAATCCCACTCCTGGGTATATATCCAGACAAAACTATAATTCAGAAAGATACATGCACTGCTATGTTCACAGCAGCACTATTCACAACAGCCAAGACCTGAAAACAACCTAAATGTCCATCGACAGATGAATGGATAAAGAAGATGTGGTACATATATACAATGGAATACTACTCAGCCATAGAAAAGAAGGAAATAATGCCATTAGCAGCAACATGGATGCAACTAGAGATTATCATACTAAGTAATGTAAGCCAGAAAGAGAAAGACAAATACCATGATATATCACTTATATGTGGACTCTAAAATACGACACAAATGAACTTATCTATGAAATAAATAGAATCACGGACATAGAGAACAGACTGGTGGTTGCCAGCGGGGAGGGGTTGGAGTGGGAAGTTGGGGTTAGCAGATGTAAGTTTTTATATACAGAACGGATAAGCAAGGTCCTACTGTATAGCGCAGAGAACTATATTTACTATCTTATGATAAACCATAATGGAAAAGAACATAAAAAAAAGAATGTATATATACATATGTATAACTGAATCACTTTGCTGTACAGCAGTAATTAACACAACATTGTAAATCAACTATACTTCAATTAAAAAAAAAAATACTGGGACTTCCCCGGTGGTCCAATGGCTAAGACACCATGCTCCCAATGCAGGGGGCCCAGGTTGGATCCCTGGTCAGGGAACTAGATCCCACATGCCACAACTAAGAGTTCGCGTGCCACAACTAAAGATCCCGCTTGCCGCAACAAAGATCCTGTGTGCTGCAACTAAGACCTGGCACAGCCAAATAAATAAATAAATAAATATTAAAACAAAACAAAACTAAGAACACAGCCCCTACAACACAAGGACATGTGTGCTTTACTTTCATGTAGGTTTTTCTGCTTCCTGCTGCCACCTAGGGGTGAGAGGGGGAAAGGAACCATAATCCTAAAATGGACCCTTTATAAGATCCTTTGTTTTAAAAGTTTCCTTCTGGGAAGGTAAATTCATACCCATTTAATCGGTCAGAAGGAAATAAAAATGAGTTGCTAATTTTTGGGGGGGTTAGTCTTTCTATTATTTCTTTTTTTTGGAAAATCATTTGTTCCTCAGTGTCAGGTTTGGGCTCTCTGTAAACCTGGGAGCTCAGTTTTCTATTTTCCTAAGGGGGAAGATGGACACCTAAGAGGTCAACGCACCTGATGAGTCAGCTGATTGTCCCAGATTAGAAACAGAATCCTTCTTTGCCATAACAGTTATAAAAGCTACCACGTCCTCTTTCAATATCCACGTGTAAACAGCTACAGACAAGTTCCAAAGTAACAACTTAATTTTGCAATACCAACTGCTTTTAGCCAAAGGAAACGCCAGGTCATTTTCTCAACTGTGCACAAAATTTAACTGGAATGATGTAGGTGGGTTTGGGAAGTGTGGAATACGGTGGCTCTGGCAGATTTCTGAGTCTTGAGCATTTGCAGGAGTGCCTGATATGTGCAGGGCACTGTAGAGGAAGACAAAGATGAGTAAACCATGGAGGCTGATCTCTAGGAATTTAAAACAGAGATGGGAAAATGGTCTGAACTGATTATAAATTATTTAAGAACAAACACAGTAAGAGCTATAAAGCATACAAGACTGGCTGCCCTTGTGCTTGCCCTCAGCGTATCTGGTACTTCTGGGTACTCAGCTCAGAGGTTTCTGTTGTAACTACCTAATGGTCTCCCGATGCACAGGGTTTCAGGAGGATTCAGTTCTGGGATAATGTGATCTGGTGCTCATTTCCTCCACAAGGGGGTTTTGTTGAAGAATACTTCATGCTTGATGGTAAACTGGAGGCCTTGCATGCTCACCCAGTCAGTCCTGACTCCTACCCTAGCCTGTGCCACCCATCGTCTTCTACTCTGGGAGAGGGGCCCCAGGATATCAACGGTGAGTCAAGCTGGAGTTGCCACACCTTATGGACACCAAATCAGTATCCTGTCCCCACCCACCCACTAGTCCTCACTTAGTGAGGACAGTCCCTCACCTAGTCTCTACTTCCACCCTCTTCCACCACCCACCAATGAAATTCTAGTGTGCTTTGTGGTAAAACTCCCCCAAATGAGAGTTCTCCCACTCTGAGTTAACAAACAGATGTGGCTGTTCAAGACAGGGGTGGCTCTCTCATCAATGTTCCTTATGCACTGACATGTAGATGAAAGTACAGGTTGACAGGGACTTCCCTGGCGGTCCAGTGGTTGGGACTCTGCACTTCCACTGCAGGGGTCACAGGTTCAATCCCTGGTCAGGGAACTAAGATCCGCATGCTGTGTGGCGCGGCCAAAAGAAGAAGGAAAAAAAAAAAAGTATAGGTTGACAATATAGAGGTTCCTCAAAAAACTAAAAACAGAGTTGTCATATGTTCCAGCAATCCCACTCCTGGGCATATATCCAGACAATACTATAATTCAAAAAGACAGGGACTTCCCTGGTGGTGCAGTGGTTAAGAATCCACCTGCCAACGCAGGGGACATGGGTTCGAGCCCTGGTCCAGGAAGATCCCACATGCCGCAGAGCAACTAAGCCCGTGAGCCACAACTACTGAGCCGGCGCTCTAGAGCCCGCAAGCCACAACTACTGAAGCCCATGTGCCCTAGAGCCCATGCTCTGCAACAAGAGAAGCCACCGCAATGAGAAGCCCACGTACCGCAACAAACAGTAGCCCCCACTTGCTGCAACTAAAGAAAGCCTGCGCACAGCAACGAAGACCCAACGCAGCCAAAAATAAATAAAAAATAAATTTCTAAAAAATAAAACAAAATAAAATAAAAAAAGATACATGCACCCCTATGTTCACAGCAGCACTATTCACAATCTAAATGTCCATCAACAGATGAATGGATAATGAAGATGTGGTACGTTTATACAATGGAATACTACTCAGCCGTAATAAAGAAGGAAATAATGCCATTTGCAGCAACATGGATGCAACTAGAGATTATCATACTAAGTAAAGTAATTCAGAAAGAGAAAGACAAATACCATATGATATCACTTATATATGGAATCTAAAATATGACACAAATGAACCTATCTACAAAACAGAAACAGATTCACAGACATAGAGAACAGACTCGTGGTTGCCAAGGTGGGTGGGGGGTCGGGGAGGGATGGATTGGAAGTTTGGGGTTAGCAGATGCAAACTATTATATAGAGAATGGATAAACAACAAGGCTCTACTGTACAGCACAGGGAACTACATTCAATATCCTATGATAAACAATAATGGAAAAGAATTTTTTTTTTTTTTTTTTGCCACAGCGCACAGCATGCAGAACTTCTCCGACCAGGGATCGAACCTGTGCCCCCTGCATTGGAAGTGTGGAGTCTTAACCACTGGACCACCAGGGAAGTCCAAAAAGGATTTTATAAAAAAACGTAATATATATGTATAACTGAATCACTGCTGTACAGCAGAAATTAACACAACATTGTAAATCAACTATACTTCAAAAAAAAAGAGTATAGGTTGAAACATATAAAATCATTTAACTCTTTAAGGTAATAGTAGTTAAATATTGGTAATTTCAACCTAATACCATGCTCACCTTTCTTTTCCCCATGAGCTCTTCTAGTACCCTGTATATACAGTGAGGACCCTCAGGAACCCCGACTGTTGTTGGAAAAGATCCTCTAAAGGTAAAGTGGATCTATTTTCATGCAACATTAAAGGTTTCAATGATTTGAGGAAAAATCAGTGAGGTCCAAAGTAGCAACTTTGATAAGGCACTAATTTGAGCCAAATGCTGCAAGGACAAGTCATTACTTCCTTAAGTGTGCCTCGAAGACCACTCAGCACCTGCACTTACTATTCCCCACTGATTCAGAATCTCACTCAATCTTCAAAGGTACCCTGAAGATGAGTATCACTGTTTCTGTTTTATAGCAGATGAAAGTCAGATTACATGAGGTTTCCTAAAGTTTGAGCATTCAGAGGTCTTGGGAAGGATCTGCAGCAGATCCCCACAGCCCTGCCCCTTCCCTGATCAATCTGAGATCGGTCCCAAATTAATCCCACCTCTGCCTGTGAAGCTAAAAGAGTTTGGTAAAAAACAAGCAGCAGGGAGTGAGTCAGAGTTTCAAACTGTAAGGAGAACCTCCCTGAGACCAAGCACAAAGAGCCCTGTTAAGACCTTACCAGAAAAATGGGCTGTGCTGAAAAAAATCTCACACACCAAGGCTACAAAAGATTCTTTGTAAAATATTTAAAGAAAAAAATGTTACAGAACCTTCTATAATTTGCTACTAAAGATTCCCACTCTTAAGACATTATGTCTTAATAGTTTGGTATCATCACTGATTAGAAGCACACTGAGTACTAAGGAGATCTGTAAGCACCACTCCTTGCCACTAAATCTGCCTACAAGGATATACTGAAAATGGCAAGTTCTGAGAAATGTATTTTCCAGAAAACTTTATAGTTTCGTGCCTAGACATTTTTATCATCACCTTAAAAAAAATTTTTTTTAAAATTTTGAAAACAATTATAGATTCATAGGAAGTTGCAAAGAGTACAGAGGGTCCTGTGTACCCTTCACCCAGTTTCCCTCAACAGTTGTATTTTACATAATTATAGCAAAATATCAACGAGGAAGAAGATATGGGTAGAATGTGGGTATACAGTTCTATGTCATTTTAGCAAATGACTATCACCTTTTAAAAAACTTTTTATTTTACATTGGAGCATAGTTGATTAACAACGTTGTGTTAGTTTCAGGTGTACAGCAAAGTGATTCCGTTATACATACACATGTATCTATTCTTTTTAAAATTCTTTTCCCGTTTAGACTATCACCTTTTTTGATAAGAAAACTTTTAAAAAGCTTTTTTATAAAAAGCTATTTAAGAAAGCAAGACTATGTATTTAACACAATGTAATCTCTTCCTGCAATGGTTATAAAGCAGAAAGTTAAAATTCACACTGTATACTGAGAATCAAAATTGATAAACAGATTGGTTCTCATGCTTGGCAAACAGTCCGCACATTCTCTTTGCTACAGAAAAACCTATTTGGGAAGCCACGTGAGGCTCAGAAGGTTGCATGGTGTACATGAAAACAAAGCAGGCTACTGCTAACTGGCTGTGTGATCTTAGTTAAGATGCAATTCTTCTAGGATCTGCTTTCATGCCCTATAAAATTAAGATCCTGGGTAAAATGACCTAAAGTTCCACTCAGCTTTAAAGGTCCACACTGCTGTCCTGTTAATATCGAGCAATGCCCTGTAGAGGGAGATACCCTCACGGGTTCATGCAGTGCTCGATCACCGAGATCCTACTATGTGACAGATAATGCCCTATACAGGCTGTGCAGAAAGTAACGGTGAATTCAGATATTCACTAGGTTTTCACTATATGCTAGGCAGAGCACTAGGCACTGGGGATAAAAAGATAAACAAGACATGGGACTTCCCTGGCTGTCCAGTGGTTAAGACTCCGTGCTTCCACTGCAGGGGGCACAGGTTCCACCCCTGATTGGGGAACTAAGATTCCACATGCAGCAAGGTGCAGCCAAAAAATTAAAAAATAAAAATATTTTCACTTAAAAAAAAAAAGGACAAGACATAGTTCCGGCTCCACCCCCAGAATCTGATGGAGAATCAATGAAGGCAAGCCCGAGTGTCATGGGAGGAAAGAGAACAGCACAGTGTGGGGATGGCATGCTAGACTTTCTGGAGAAGGGGATGCAGAGAAGTCATCCAGAAGAGGGGAAGGCACTTCGGCTGAGAGGCAAAGGCAAGGATACACAAATGAGCACTGAATGGCAGTAGATGGAGGGAGGCAAGCAGAAAAAAATGAGTTGTTTAATGTTGATGAAGCGTAAAGGGCACAACAGGGAGTGCTGAAAGGGAAAGGCTGGAATGGACTATGACTGTCCCAAATGTGATTTAATGGAAAATGTTAAAAAATACGCAAAACTAGAGAGAACAGGGCTTCCCTGGTGGCGCAGTGGTTGAGAATCTGCCTGCCAATGCAGGGGACACGGGTTCGAGCCCTGGTCTGGGAGGATCCCACATGCCGCGGAGCAACTGGGCCCGTAAGCCACAACTACTGAGCCTGCGCGTCTGCAGCCTGTGCTCCACAACAGGAGAGGCCACAATAGTGAGAGGCCCACGCACCGCGATGAAGAGTGGCCCCCGCTTGCCACAACTAGAGAAAGCCCTCGCACAGAAACGAAGACCCAACACAGTCAAAATTAAATAATTAAAAAAAAAAAAAAAACTAGAGAGAACAGTATAATGAATCCCAAAATGCCCATCACTCAACTTAAACAACCATTAGTATTTGGGCATTTTGTTTCATTTCTATCTCCTTATCTTCCCCACCCACCCCCCCAAAAACTGGATAATTTAAAAAACAAATCCTAGGCATAACATCATTTAATCCACAAATACTTCACTATATATCTCTAAAAAGTAAGAACTCTTAAACATATATGCATGTGTATAACAACACGATGTCATTATCACACCTACAACATTAATAATTCTTTATCATCACCACCTCAAACCCATTAGGATGGCTACCATCAAAAAGCCAGAAAGTAACAAGTGTTGGCAAGGATACAGAGAAACTGGAACCCTTGTGCACTACTGGTGGGAATGTAAAATGGTGCAGCCACTATGAAAACAGTATGGTGGTTCCTCAAAAAAAAAAAAAAAAAAAAAAAGACTTACTGTATTAGCCAGCAATTTAATTTCTAAAAGAATTCCATTTCCAAAAGAACTGAAACCAAGGATTCGTACATCCATGTTCATAGTAGCGTTATCCACAATAGCCAAAAGGTAGAAGCAGCCCAAGGGTCCATCAATGGATGAATGGATAAACAAAATGTGGTATACCCACAGAAGCCTTAAAAAGGAAGGAAACTTGGATACATGCTATAACATGGATGAAACCTGAGGACACTGTTAAGTGAAATAAGCCAGCCACAAAAGGACAAATACTATATGATTCTACTCATATGAGATATCTGAAGCAAATTCATTAAAGACAGAAAGTAGAATGGTGGTTACCAGAGGTTGGAGAGAGGAGAAAACGGGGACTTATTGTTTAATGGGTATAGTGTTTTCAGTTTTGCAAGATAAAAGAGTTCTGAAGAGGATGGATGGCGGTGTGGTTGTAGACAATGTGAACATACCTCATGCCACTTAATTGTACACTTAAAAATGGTTAAGATGGTAAATTTTTATGTTATATGTATTTTACCACAATTTAAAAATTTTAATTCTTTATTATTATCCTATATCCCCATCAGTGCTCACATTTCCCTGTCTCATCAATATCTTTTGCAAACAAAACAAATAAAACAAAATTAAGCATAATAAATTATGGAAAATTTCAAACATACACTACAGTAGAAAGAAAGTACAATGACCCCCATGTATCCATTGTCCAGCTGAAATAACACATAGCCCATCTTGTCTTATTCACACCCTACCCATGCTCCCTGGGCTAACCTAGGAATCACACCATTTCTCCTTAAATACTTCAGCATGTATTGCTAAAATATAAAAGCTTTTTTTTTTTTTTAAAGATTTATTTATTGATTGATTACTATGTTGGGTCTTCGTTTCTGTGCGAGGGCTTTCTCTAGTTGCGGCAAGCGGGGGCCACTCTTCATGGCGGTGCGCGGGCCTCTCACTATCGCGGCCTCTCTTGTTGCGGAGCACAGGCTCCAGACGCGCAGGCTCAGTAGCTGTGGCTCACGGGCCTAGCCGCTCCGCGGCATGTGGGATCTTCCCAGACCAGGACTCGAACCTGTGTCCCCTGCATTGGCAGGCAGACTCTGAACCACTGCGCCACCAGGGAAGCCCTAAAATATAAAAGCTTTTTTTTTTTAAAAAGACAATCACCAAAGAACTCTCCAAGCACTTTAAAAATATGATCTAAAAAATGTTGGGACTTCCCTGGTGGTGCAGTGGTAAAGAATCCGCCTTCCAATGCAGGGGACGTGGGTTTGATCCCTGGTCAGAGAACTAAGATCCCACGTGTCTTGGGGAAACTAAGCCCATGCGCCGCAACTACTGAGCTCCCACACCTCAACTAGAGCCCCCGTGCTGCCAACTACAGAGCCCACACACTCTGGAACCCGCGTGCCACAACTACAGAGCCCACGCACCCTGGAGCCTGTGCGTCACAACTAGAGAAGAGGAAAAAAAAACCCCCACACCACAACTAGAGAGAGGCCCACACACCACAACGAAAGATCCCGTGTGCCACAGCTAAGACGCAACGCAGCCAAAAGTAAGTAAGTAAAATAAATAAATAAAAAAAATCTTAAAAAAATAATAAAAATGAAAACGTTATTAGGGATAATCAAGCCACTTTACAGCTAGGGATATTAAGACTTGGAGAGAGAATGTATGTTGCTGAAGGTCGCACAGCAAAATTAATGGAAGATCTGGACTGCCTGATGTTTCAAAAAAATATGGTCCACACAAGGATGATTCTAGTTAACTGAACCTTAATCACTTGCAAGCAGCATGGTGTTAGATTTTTTTAAAATACAGGCTTTCAAATAATATAGACCTCATTTAAAATCCACCTCGGTCACTAACAAGCTATACGATCTTGGGCAATATGCTTTACCTTTTGAAACTCACTTCTTTCATTTATATGCAGGGACTAATAATACCCATTCCACAGACTTGTGAAAAATAAAGTATGTTAGAAAAAAATTATGGTTAAGTACTTACCTTAAAATTTATGGCTAACTACCAAAAAAATAGAAATATGGTTTTTAGCTTTAGAACCAGCAATAGAACAAAAGGGATCACAGAAAACACTATCAATCTATCCAAAAGTAGGAAAGAAAAAAGGAAGAATCAAAGAAAGGAGACAATAAACCAACAAGTACTGAAAGAACAGAAATAATTTTAAATGTCAGTGATTATATAAATGTAAATGAATTAAATTCTCCAATGAAAAGTTAGAGACAAAAAAAAAAGATAACCATAACACCATTACTGAATGTTAAAAAAAAAAAAATTGTTGCTACAGTTGGTTTATTCAAATCAGTATCCAACACGTTGCACTTGGTTGACATGCTCTTAAGACTTTCAAAATGTAACAGTTCTCTCTCCCTTTCTTCCCTTTGTCATTTATTTGTCCAAGATGCTTAGTCACTTGTCCTGTAAAATTTTCCACTTCCATAGTTGGCTGACTGTGGCCCCACGGTGCCCTTTACAAGTTCTATCCTCTGTATTTTCTATAAACTGGCAGTTAGAAGCTTGATCAGATTCAGATTGGGGGGTGGGTGGGGCATAAATACTTATAGGTGATGTGTTGCATGTCATTTTAATAGGACCTTAGCAGATGAGGTCAGATTTGTCTTTTTATAAGCTCTCTATAATGACTGTGTGGTGAACGGATTTCAGGGAGGGAGGCTACAAGCCAGAGTAAACAAGTAGGTAATTGCAGAAATAGTTCATTAAAGAGATGAGGATCTGACCATGGGTATGGGAAAAAAGAAATGATTTCAAATTTAGGATGGAAGAAAAGTCAGCAGATACTAGAAACCTATTTCATATTGAGGGTGAGGGAGAAAGGAGTTTCTATCTAGTCTGCATACATGGGTAAGATAGAGAACAAAGGAAAAGCAGGGTTTTTGGGGGGGGGGGTGTTGTTCAGTTTCAGCCACGAAGAAATGACTGGACCATCCAGGTATGTCCATGAGGCAGTGAATAATATTGACTATGAGTTCCATGGAAAGACGGTCATCAGCAACACATGCAGCTAAAACCAAGAGCAGATCCATTCACTCAGAAAGAGTGAGAAGCCAGCCAAGGGGCAGATGAAGAGCCCATACTGAAGACAAGGGAGAGTGATGGGTTAAATGTATCTGAAAAGTTCACTGATTGTGTTGCCCAGAACAGTTCCAGAAGAATGACTGGAGTAAAAACCCTCGACTTGAGACGTGAGTAAGTAGAGAGAATACGGATTGTTCTCTTCCAAGTTTAGTTTAAAAAGGGAGATATAGAGGACTTCCCTGGTGGCGCAGTGGTTGAGAATCCGCCTGCCAATGCACGGGACACAGGTTCGAGCCCTGGTCCGGGAAGATCCCATATGCCGTGTAGCAACTAAGCCCGCGAGCCACAACTAATGAGCCCGCGTGCTGCAACTACTGAAGCCAGCGCGCCTAGAGCCTGTGCTCCGCAACAAGAGAAGCCACCACAGTGAGAAGCCTGCGCACCACAACAAAGAGTAGCCCCCAATTGCCGCAATTAGACAAAGCCCGTGAGCAGCAACAAAGACCCAACACAGACAAAAATAAATAAATAAAACAAATACATTTATTTTAAAAAAAGGGAGATATAGAGACAAAGTAGACTAGTGGCTGCCTAGGGCTGGAAAGGAAGGGAGTGGGGGGATTGATAGGATAAGGGATGTACAGGTTTCTTTCTGGGGTGATAAAATGTTCTAAAATTAATTGTGCTGATGGTCACACAACTCTGAATATACTAAAAATGATTGAATTGTACACTTTAAATGGGTGAAATTTATGGTATGTAAATTGTATCTCATAAATTTGTTTTTAAAAAGTGGAGGGGACCAGTTGGTAGCCAGAGAGGGTTAAAGGAGGGTTATTTTGGAATGATACATGAGCTCACTTAAAGAACAGCAGATAATTACTTATTGATTAGATTAGATCTCTCTGAAATCCTCTGGAATTCTGTTATTCTATGAATGCAATCAGGCATAGGAATATGAATATGAAAAATGTATCATAACAACTACCTAAAGCATAAACACCATGATCTTCCCGTTTATGGGGAAATTCTGACTTAATTAGGGACTGTGTATATAAAAGCAACGCTATGCCCTTCCGAAGCCAAGCCCTCCTCCACTTGGGTTCTCTACCCCATTTGGCCTCCTCCAGGTTCTTGCTCATTCAATTACCACCTTTTTCTCTATTTCCCATTCATCTCCCTCTTTACCAGTTCCTTCCTCCCCTGAGCACTGACACAGGCTCAGTACCTCCCATCTTTTAACCTCCATCCTACTCTCCATACCATTTAGCAGTGTTAAGAGCACAGCTAGGCTGGGTTTGAATCCTGGTTCAGTTGCTTAACTGCTGTGTGCTCACAGAGAAATTGCTAAACATCTACAGAAGCTCTGGCTCCTCATCTAAAAAATAAGGGGTGGCGGTGGTAAGAAGAACCACTTCCAGGGGGTGGGGAGGAGGGGCTGTGAGGCGCATCACTACCACTTATTGAGCAGCTAACGTTCTTACCGTTCAGCTAATCCTCTTCCTTCGCTTCAGAGCTTCTTCAAAGAGCAGTCTCTACTTTGTCATACTCACCAAGGTGATCTCCTGGTTCTTAAATCCAAGGAACTCGTTTCAAACTGTATCTACTTGACCTTTTTCAGGCACTGAGCTCTGACCGTCTCCAAACATCTTCCTCCCTTAAGGCCCATGCAACCACACTGGACCTGCTCCTGCTTCCAAGGCCACTCTTTGCAGGCTGCTCCTTCTCATGCCTGCTCCTTCAGTGATGACACCTGCAGGGCATTCGTCCCTCTTCACTGCTGTCACCTCACCAGGCAACCCCATCCACGGCCTGACAACCTGGCACAGGCACGCACTCAAATATTTACTAAGTGAACGTTTCCCAAATCATCACCTTTGGGCCCAGTCCTCTGTCCTGTGCTCTAGACAACTGTAAACTGGTAATCTCTAAGTGGATATCAGACAGGATATCCTCCAAACTCAGCTCTTTGCCTTCCTCCCCAAATCCGTTCCTTCCCCTTTCTCCCTGACTCGGTGCATGGCTCAATCCTTGACCTCTTGGATGATCAGGCATTGATTTCTGCTGATTCTACCTTTTTAATCGCTCTCCATTAAGATCCCTCCACACCACCTCCATCTTAGTTCAACTCTTCATTATTATTATTTTTTTAACCTAGATTACTGAAGTAACTTCATGCTGATCTATTCTCACTCTGTTCTAACCCACTCTTTATAATGCTTTCAACATGATCTCTAAAAAACACACATATTTGAACCATTTAAAATTACTTACTTCCCCATCACTTACACATGAAGTTCCAATTCCTTAACCTGGCATGTACAGGCCTGTTTGATCTGACCTCAATAAACTCTGCTCAATCCTCTGCTGTTCCCTTGAAGCCTAGACTTAAATGAACTCCTTTCAGGACTGAGAATATATCTCTGGCCTGGCGACCTCCTACTAATCTTTTAAGATTTAGCTCAAACATCAACTCCTCTATAGCATTTTTTCCCTGGCCACTTACCCCAAACCTGGTCAAGTTCCTTATTCCATCCCTTAGTGCTCTAACAAACCTTTGTACTTGTATTCCATGACCAGAGTCATACTGTAAATACTCACTGATCTATTTCTCTGCATCTCCCTCCATCCGTGGAGGGCAAGAGCCCTGCCCTTTTCACCCCCAGTACCAAGTCCAATGCTCAGCAAGTTACAAGCACCCAATGAACATTTCTAGAATTAACCCTCCCACCTTTCCCATCACTCCCTTTCACAGTCACTCTACTGTTCTTTAGCCCCGTGGGTATTTGTCCTTCAGTTTTGTGGGATCTCTGCCCAATAATGGAGGCAGTACTGGTTCACCTAATCTCCACAACTACTTATGGGGTGGGCTTACAGTGAATGGAAAGTAAGTGCTGAACCAGGATTTGAACACAGATATATTTGATTCAGAGTCAATTCCCAAAGTTCAACTTCTGTGATTCCTTCAAATGTACCTCTTTTTCACCTCAAAACTTAATGTCTTTACTTATCAACTCTCTTCTTTCCCTCTTCTCTGAGAGGGAAACATCTCTCCTTGCAAAGATTAACTCCCTTCAGCTGCACCTTCTTATTCCCTCCGGACCTGCCTCATCTGAGACTTTTCCCCTTCAAATTCCTCCCCTCCCCACCTCAAAAAATAACTTCAACCTGTTTGGTTCTAGCGCAGTGGTTCTCAAAGTGTAGTCCCAGACCAGTGGCATCAGCATCACCTGAGAACCTTTAGAAATGCAAATTCTCAGGCATCAACTTGGGTTAATGAGACCCACTGAGTGAGAAACTTGGGGTTCGGCCAAGGAAACAGTTTTAACAAGCCCTCCAGGCGTAGTCACATCAAAAATAAACAGGTGAAGCTAATTTTAATAATTTATTTAACCCAATATATTCCATTTCAAATGTAATATTAAAAAAAGATTTTGCATTCTTTTTTGGTACTCAGTTTCAAAATCCAGTACGAATTTTACACTTTTGGCACAATTCAATTTGGACTAGACACACTTCAAGCACTTAACAGCCCCCCGTGGCTGGTGACTACAGTACTGGACAACGCAGCTCTAGAAATTAGCTGTGAACCTAAGTTTTCAGGACAGCACTAAGACGAAAGGGAGCGCCCCTAAACCTGCTGCCTGCTTCTGGCAGCAGGCTCCTTACTGCACACCAGGCTGCTCGTCACAGCCTGCCCTCCCGTGTCAGGAAAGCTGAACTTCAACATACCAGGACCCTTTGTGCCTCTGCATGGGTGACTTCCTGGCTGGGAAGCCTCAACCTTGCCCCTTCTCACTTTCTCCCAAACTGCTTCTCATTATCTCATTCAGGGTATTCAACCAAAATCTTAGAGCTCATCAAGCCAGCAACTGTCTGGGCCTTGGGGATATAGCAGGGAAGGAAACAGACAAATCCCTTGCTCTCCTGGAGCCTACATTCCTACCAACTTGTGCTCCCAAGGAAATAAAGCACAGAAAGGGAGTTTGTCGGGGCTTATGATTTTTAAAATGTGCTCAGTAAAGGCCTCACTGAGTGTGAGAAGTCTGAGCCAAAATCTGTGAGAGATGAGTGAGAAGTGCCATCGCTGCAAGAGGGTCCAGGCCTAGGGAACAGTGATGC
Source organism: Balaenoptera borealis (assembly GCF_965194805.1). Lineage (NCBI taxonomy): Eukaryota > Metazoa > Chordata > Mammalia > Artiodactyla > Balaenopteridae > Balaenoptera > Balaenoptera borealis. The sequence continues at coordinate 167,375,676 of NC_138867.1, forward strand.
AGGGGCCGAGTTGGGAGCGTGCCTAGTGGTGGTGGTGATGGGGAGCCTGAAGTGATTGTGCCAGAGGGGATACAGGGGGAGGATAGTGAGCAAGAGAAGGCAGGAAGGACAGGAGTACCAGACTGCACAGGGTCTGTGGGCCCTGGTTAAGGGTTGGTTTTATCCTCAGGTGAGATGGAAAACCTGTGGCAGGGTCCAGCAGGGGAACAAGATCATTCTGGCTGCTGGGCAGAGACCAGATCATAGGAAGATTAGGGCAAACAGGAAGACTGATTAGGAGGCAATAATCCAGGTAAAAGAAACAATGGCTTAGACTGGGGTGGTAGTAGCAGAGGTGGTGAGATGTGGCCAATTCTGAATGTATGCTGAAGGCGGAGCTGTTGAGGTTTGCTGATAGGGTTTTGCCCAAGGGTCTCTGGGAAAAGAGTGTCCCTGGCAGGCTCGTGTGTGGCTAGAGCACAGTGAGTGACGACAGGTGGCAGCAGAGAGGTCAGGTTCACTGGTGCTATTCTGATGGACTCTCAGGCTGGCAGTGGGGAGAGGTCATGGGTGTGTGGCGATAAGGATGGAGGTGAGCAGGCAGAAAAGTGGATGTGCCAGGAGCACAGGGAGCTGTGTGGGCATCCCCCTGCACTCAACAGTAAAGGGCACCTAGTGCCCACCTTAAAGTCTTCCTCAATTCCCAGAGGCGACTGCAGAGTTTGCCACTGGCTTTTCGTGCTACCCTCTAATGTGGCACACGTAACACAGCACAGTGATGTCCAGTCCAATCCCGCATCTGTCTCTGTCAGCTCCAAAGGCAGGGTCACTCCCTCATCCACCTCTGTCTTTTCAGCACCAGAACAGGACCTGACTCATTAACACCGCTCAGTAAACAGACCCCTAAATTCTGTCTGTTAGTTGGGATTGGCTAGTTTGCCAAACCAGCTCATACCTGATTTGATGAAAAGAGGTAGGCAGGACATCAAAAACAACAAAATAAAAACAAACATTTAGGGCTTCCCTGGTGGCGCTGTGGTTGAGAATCTGCCTGCCAATGCAGGGGACACGGGTTCGAGCCCTGGTCTGGGAAGATCCCACATGCCGCGGAGCAACTAAGCCCGTGCGCCACAACTACTGAGCCTGCACGTCTGGAGCCTGTGCTCCACAACAAGAGAGGCTGCGATAGTGAGAGGCCCGCGCACCGCCATGAAGAGTGGCCCCCGCTTGCCGCCAACTAGAGAAAGCCCTCGCACAGAAACGAAGACCCAACACAGCCATAAATAAATAAATAAATAAGTTTATTTAAAAAAAAAACAGTTAAAAAAAAACATTTAAAAAGAAATCTCCTAAACCAGTAAGAGCTACCATTTATTAAGCATCTATTCTGTGCTAGGCAGAGCAACTCTGCAAAGCAGGTGTTACCACCATTTCACAGGGAAGGGAACTAAGGTTCGGAGAGGGTAAAGAGAGCAAAGAGGAAGAAGATCAGCAGTAATTGTAGCTCAGAAGCAGTATCAGAGTGTGTGTGGAGTGAACATGGGAGTGACAGCTGCTCACATCTTTTTTTTAAAATTAATTAATTAATTAGTTTGTTTTTGGCTGCGTTGGGTCTTCGTTGCTGTGCGCGGGCTTTCTCTAGTTGCGGCAAGCGGGGGCTACTTACTCTTCGTTGTGGAGAGCAGGCTTCTCCTTGTGGTGGCTTCTCTTGTTGCAGAGCATGGGCTCTAGGTGTGCGATCTTCAGTAGTTGTGGCAGGCGGGCTCAGTAGTTGTGGCTCGCTGGCTGTAGAGCGCAGGCTCAGTAGCTGTAGCGCACGGGCTTAGTTGCTCCACGGCATGTGGGATCTTCCCGGACCAGGGCTCAAACCCGTGTCCCCTGCATTGGCAGGCGGATTCTTAACCACTGCACCACCAGGGAAGTCCCCTGCTCACACCTTAATAATCCTTGAAGGCACAATAGAGAACACTGGGGAACATGAGCTGCAAACATCCACCTGCAGCTTCATAACTCCCAGACATGGCTCACTGACTGCCATACTAGAGGCTGGTACCATACAGTACACAGAACACACAAATTCTTAACTCTCCACACAACAACTTATACAGACGGCACACGTGTGCTCAAGCTGTACAACAGAATCCAATTAATGACACAGATTGTAGACTTTCTAATAAAAATGTTTAGGACAAAAGTGTAAAAAGGTTATATTCTTTTTGCTTATATCTTTGGTTTTCCATACATTTGTCAACCCCTGATTCTATGCCAGTGTTCTAGATGTCTCTCGAGATGTGCATTCACATAAGACATTGTCTCTTCATCTTCTGGCGGAGTCTGTCCAGGAGTCCTCTGACAAGCTCTTGTGTGGACTGGCTACTGTCATCCTATGGTCCCTCTTATCTCATATCTTCTTCCTTCTTGGTTCATTCCTTTGTTTTATGAAACACACTCTCCCATAGTTTCCTAAGAAAAAGCATGTAGATTAATTTTTCATACGTCTGAAGATGTCTTCCTTCTACACATGCCCTTGACTCGTATTTTGTCTGGATAGATAAGTCCAGCATGGAGATCATTCTTCAGAATTTGGAAGGAACTGCACCATTGTCTTTTAGCTCCCTGTGTTGCTGTTGAGAAATTCTAAGTCATTCAATTTCTTAACATTTGTTCATCAACCTGACTGGGCCATGGGGTGCCCAGATATTTGGTCAAACATTATTGTGGGTGTGGCTATGAAGGTGCTTCTGGATGAAATTAATACTTGCATCAGTAGACCGAATAAAGCAGATTGCCCTCCTGATTTGGATGGATCCAATCAAGTGGGATCCTGAACAGAATAAAAAGGCTAAGCAAGAAGGAACTCCTCCTGCCTGATTGCCTTGAGCTGAGACATCATTTTTTTTTTTTTCCTGCCTGTGAACTCAAACTGGAACACTGGCTCTTCATGGGGTCTGGAGCATGCCAACATTCTGACTATGGAACTATAGCATTGGTTCTCCTGGGTCTCCAGCTTGCCGACTGCAGATCTTGGGACTTGTCAGCCTCTGTCACTGTGTGAGCCAATTCATTACAATAAAACCAATCAATACTCCCCTCCCCTCCATATGTATATGTCTCCTAATGGTTCTGTTTCTCTGGAGAACACTGACTAATATAATAAAGCATGCAAGGCTTTTATGATTTGACATATTTACATCTCCAGGATTTTTGCTCAGTACATCCTTCTCATATTTTTCCTTTGTAATTAAAACCTTTTTGTTGTGAAAGGTATCACACATACCTGCATACATCAAGAGTAACAATAAAATGAACACTGTGCATCAACTGCTCAAATTAAGAAACAACAGTACCAGCACTTTAGAACGCTGGCACTCAAAGTATGGTCCCAGGACAGAACTAGCATCACCTGGAAGGTTTAAAAAATGCTGAATCTCAGCCTCCCCCTGCTCTGGCTTAGAATCTGCATTTTAACAGGGTCTCCACGTGATTCACATGCACATTAAGTCTGAGAAGCTCTCCTTAGAAGCCCCTGTATCCCTTCTCTTCAACCCCTGACACAGATATCGAATATCTTGATTTTGTGTTAATTGCGTTTAATAATAGTTCTACCACCCTCATTTAATCTATCCCCAAACAACATACCACCTAGTCTTGAAAAGGGAGGGCAAGCAAACACCAGCCATGCAAGGAGCAGGCAGCACTGATCTCACTGGACAGAGGTTCTAGAATGAGGTGAGCAGAGCAGTCTTGGGTCATGGTCTGACTTCCACTTCTATGGAAGCTGACAAGGTCCTCTCTGAGGAAGTTGCAAGCGAGGTCATGAGTGAGTCTTGGGAAACACAGGTTTCTCCGTAGTTGGGCGCATGGCAAGACATGCAGCATGTAGACCAGGCACTGGACATGCAGCAGAAGTCTGGTCAGTGAGAGTGGGCTGCTCTGCACTTCCGCTTCTGAGCCCAACATGGCCTACCTCCCACTCTCGGAAAAGCTGAAAACTTGCATGAGTGTCCTTGGCAAAGCATGAAAGGAGAGACATGATCAAGACAAGCCATCCTGGTATCACTTATCATCCTCCTCCAAGTGAACCCTTGTCATTTTTTTTTGTTGTTGGGTCTCCTGTTTTCTGTATCCAATGTCTTACTCTTTCTTGATTTATTCTTTCAATATTGATGGAGTATTTCTTGCAGTAGCTTCTTAAAAAGGGTGACAGTTAAAATTTTTTAAATCCCTAATTTCTGAAAATGACTTTATTCTATACTCATTCTTGTTGTGTACTTTGCCTAGGTATAGAATTCTAGGTTGGTAATCATTTTACTTCAGAATTTCAGCATTGTACTGTTGTCTTCTTGATTCCTATGGTGCCGCCAAGAAGTCCAAAGATACTCTGATTCTTGATATATGACCTAGTACCCTACTCTCCCCATGCTGGAAGTTTGTATCTCTTCTTTAAACTGAATGTTCAGAATTTATAACTGGCGTGCGCCTATTTTCTTCCCCAGTGCTGGGCACAGTGTGCCCTTTTAATCTGGCAACTCATGCCCTTAAATTCTCAAATTATTACTATTTTTAAAATATTTATTTAATTTATTTATTTTCCTTATTTTTTTGGCTGTGTCAGGTCTTAGTTGCGGCACACGAGATCTTCGTTGAAGCATGTGGGATCTTTTGTTACGGTGCGCAGGCTCTTCATTGCAGAGCTCGGGCTTCTCTCTAGTTGTGGCGCTCAGGTTACTTTCTAGCTGTGGTGTGCAGGTTTTCTCTCTCTAGTTGTGACGTGCAGGCTCCTGGGCACATGGACTCTGTAGTTGTGGTACACGGGCTCCAGAGCACGTGGGCTCTGTAGTTTGCAGCATTCAGGCTCTCTCGTTGAGGCACGCGAGCTCAATATTGTGGTGTGCAGGCTTAGTTGCCCCACAGCATGTGGGACCTTAGTTCCCCGACCAGGGATGGAATCCACGTCCCCTGCATTGGAAGGTGGATTCTTTACCACTGGACAACCAGGGAAGTCCCTCAAATTATTTTTTAAATCATTTCTTTCTGCTAGTAACTTCTATTTTTCAGATGTTCAACCTCCTACACTGGTCCTCTAATTTTCTTCTCTATTTTCAGTTTTGTCTTCTTTTTCTTTACTTTTTGGGAAAATTACTCATACTTCATATGTACAGTTCACACATATATTTCGTATTTTTATAATACTTCCAAGATTTTGTTTTCTGAATTAAAAAATTATTGTTTCATAAATACAATATATCCTCTTATCCCTCTCATTAACATCTCATTGGCCAAAGCAAGTCGTATGTCCAAGCTCCAAAGCAAGGAATGGGGACGTATACTCTGACTGCTCTGAAACTATGGCAAGGGTGTAGGTGTATATATAATATGACCCAAAGAGTGAAGAATTGAGACCAAACGTTTAACCTACCTCCACACAACTAAGGGATATGACATATTCCCATAAATAACAGTGACTCATTTTAGCAGTGATAGGGATGAAAGTCAGGGGAGAGGTGGAAAAGGGAGGGCATCAGTAGGCAAGAAGATATATAGCTAAAAAGTGCCCCAAGGGGCTTCCCTGGTGGCGCAGTTGTTGAGAGTCTGCCTGCCAATGCAGGGGACACGGGTTCGAGCCCTGGTCTGGGAAGATCCCACATGCCGCGGAGTGACTGGGCCCGTGAGCCACAACTACTGAGCCTGCGCGTCTGGAGCCTGTGCTCCGCAACAACAGAGGCCGCGATAGTGAGAGGCCCGCGCACCGCGAAGAAGAGTGGCCCCCGCTCGCTGCAACTAGAGAAAGCCCTTGCACAGAAACGAAGACCCAACACAGCAAAAATAAATTAAAAAAAAAAAAAAAAAAGTGCCCCAAGTACAGTAGTTCCCCCTTATCCATGGGGTTGCACCCCCAGTGGACGCCTGAAACCGGGGATAGTACTGAAATCTATACATTTCACTTAAAGGAAGCACTTTACACTTTCTCTTTGGCATCTCTGAATTTCTGGCATCACCACTCCTGTGTTTTGGGGCCATTATTAAGTAAAATGAGAATTAGATGCACTTAAATACCGTGACTATCAATCTGATAACCCAGATGGCTACTAAGTGACTAAAGGGTGTGTAGGGTATACAGCGTAGATGTGCTAGACAAAGGGATGATTCATGTCCCCAGGGGGACAGAGCACAAGATTTCATCACACTACTCAGAATGGCACCTAATTTAAAACTTACGAATTATTTCTAAAATTTTCCACTTAATATTTTCGGACAATGGTTGACCTCAGGTAACTGGAACAGTGGAAAGCAAAACTGCAGATAAGTGGGGACTGCTCTAATTCTGATATACATGACACTGTGCCACAGAGTATCTTTTTTTAAATAAATAAATAAATTTATTTATTTATTTATTTGTTTATTTATTTTTGGCTGTGTTGGGTCTTCATTGCTGCGCACGGGCTTTCTCTAGTTGTGGCGAGTGGGGGCTACTCTTCGTTGTGGTGCGTAGGCTTCTCATTGTGGTGGCTTCTCTTGTTGTGGAGCACGGGCTCCAGGCACGCAGGCTTCAGTAGTTGTGGCACACGTGCTCAGTAGTTGTGGCTCACGGGCTCTTGAGCTCAGGCTCAGGAGTTGTGGCACATGGGCTTAGCTGCTCCACAGCATGTGGGATCTTCCTGGACCAGGGCTCAAACCCGTGTCCCCTGCACTGGCAGGCGGATTCTTAACCACTGAGCCTCCAGGGATGTCCTGATATGCCTTTATTAAGAAGCCCTTATTAGGGACTTCCCTGGTGATCGAGTGGTTAAGACTCTGTGCTTCCAATGCAGGGGGCACTGGTTCGATCCCTGGTCATGGAACTAAGATCCCGCATGCCAGCAAGGTGTGGCCAATAAATAAATAACTAAAGCCCTTATAATTGCTAAAAATTTTCCAGGCATATGGCTTGGAAAATCATAGTTTTTGTCTTGTAATTAATTTTTAAAAAATTGTGGTCGCAAATGAACCTATCTATGAAACAGAAGTAGAATCAGAAACATAGGGAATAGATTGGTGGTTGCCAAGGGGTTGGGGGGAGAGAGTTAGATGGGGAGTTTGGGATTAGCAGATGCAAACTGATATATATAGAATGGATAAACAACAAGGTCCTACTGTACAGCACTGGGAACTATATTCAGTATCCTGTGATAAACCATAATGGAAAAGAATATGAAAAAGAATGTATATATCTATGTACAACTGAGTCACTGTGCAGTACAGCAATAAGTAACACACTAATTCAACTACACTTCAGAAATAATTTGTGGTCAAAAACCATATCATAAAAGTTACCATCTTTTTTATGTGTACAGTACAGTAGTGTTAACTATATGCACACTGTTGTGCAACAAATCTCTAGAACTTTTCATCTGGCAAAACTGAAACTCTACGTCCACTGAACAACTCCCACTCTCCCCTTCCCTCCAGCCCCTGGCAACTACCATTCTACTTTGTGTTTCTAAGAGTTTCACTATTTTAGATATCTCAGATAAGTGGAATCATGCAGTATTTCTCTTTCTGCAATTGACTTATTTCATTTAGCATAATGTCCACAAGGTTCATCCATGTTTCAACATATGACAAGATTTCCTTCCTTTTTAAGGCTTAATGATAGTCCACTGTATGTATACACCACATTTTCTTCATCCATTCATATCTGTTGATGGAAACTCAGATTGCTTCCACCTCTTGGCTATTATGAACAAGGCTGCAATGAACATGGCAGTACAAATCAGGGCCTACTGTCTTACCTCTGTGTCAACTCCACCTCTGAAATGATCCCAGCCTAAAAACATACAGCTTCTGACTCCCAATTCAGAGCTCCTTCCACAATATCATTAACATTAATAGCATTAACAGATGCTTGCTGACTGCCAAATATGTGGGAGGTATGGTGCTAAACTACTGGTCTTGCTCTCAGATTGCTCACAGTCTAATGGAGAGCGGCAAACATGCTAATTAAAGCTCACTGTGGTTGTTCTGGCAGAGGTTTAAGTACCTAGCCTGGCTAGAGGAGGGACTTAGGAAAGAGATCCTAGAGGAGATGGCACATGAGCAGAGTTCTGAATGGTGAGCAGGTGTCAGGCATTATGAGACTAGGGAAGGGCATACGTGTACAGACACCTAGAGAAATAAGGCCATTTTCAAAGAACTGCATTCAAAGTATTTTAGGGACCTTGGAGTGCTGCACATGGGTTTCATTCCCATGGTGCCAGATGCCACCCCAATGACATGCTGCTCCAAATGTTCACCGTATACCACAGTCTCTTCTGTTGCTCTGCTAGGCACAATAGTTCTTCACTGACTTAAGGGCCTTGAGCACTTAAATTGCCAAAGTTTGGTCTGCGAGTTGGGATGCTGTGAATTAAGACTACCATAGAGTGGGCAGCAGGAGTGGTGATATTTTTCATTTAAAGACATCATTCTTCCATCCTCAACTAACCAAATAACGTATAGCTCTTCAAAAGAATGCTAAATATGAACAAAATACATGCAGGCAATGCACAGTATTTGATGCAGGCAACAAAACTCATGACAAGGCTCCATGCTCTCGAACTCTCCCTTAGAATTCAGAAGTGAGATGGTACTCACGGGGTTGTACAGTATTATTTGTATTTGAAAAATGAAGTCAAACTTTTTCTGACAGAAAGCTGATTAACTTGAAAATGAAGACTGATTTTGCCAATTAGGTAGACATTTTTCATACATTAAACAAGCTACAGTCACAGCTCTAAGGTTTCGATGAAAATATATCTAAAGCAGATAAAAATATTCTATCAAAAAATACTGTATTGGCAAAGGTGTATTGAAATGAACAGTATTTTGATTTTCCCAACCAATTTTGAGTATATTCGGTTAAACAAGGCCCTTCTAAGTGAAAGAATAACAGGTATAATCAACAATCAATTGATAAAGATTTGGTAAAGCCTTTGTGTTTCATTTCTCTGTAACTGAGAAAGTGAATGACTGATGACTAGATTATCCTTTTATAAGTCAAATGGTTTCTAATTCTCTGCTTTCATTAAAGTTGAAACTGTACCTAACCAAGCTGTCATCTAATTGGTAAATGAATTTTGATCATACATATCACTGTGTGATTTTTGGCATACCAACTCAAATTTCAAAAACTTGATTAACATTGTATAATTAAATTTCTTCCTTTCTTTTATACGTATGTGAACAAGGATTACTGGAACTTAAATGTATAAAAACAAACAAAAAATAGGAAAAGAATTAAGAACTGTCATTTTGTCAACAAGTAATATTCATCCACAGTTATGTGAACAAATTGAGGTGGGAAAAGCCTCATCCATCTCATTAAGGGAGGCATGTATAATAAACCTGTACTTTTTTTGCTTAATTATTTATAAAAATTTATAATGTGTTTGTTATTTGTTGTATACTAATTTACTGTAATTCCACTTACTGAAATAAGAAATATATATAACACACAGAACCCTATAAATGCTACATACATTCTTTTGTATAAATCGACTTTTTTTTTGGCCACGCTATGTGGCTTGTGGGATCCTAGTTCCATGACCAGGGATCAAACCCGGGCCCTCAGCAGTGAAAGCGTGGAGTCCCAACCACTGGACTGCCAGGGAATTCCCTATAAATCAACTTTAAAAAGAGCAAAAAGGGAATTTACTGTACAGTAATAACCTATAAGAGAAAAGAATCTGAAAAAGGATATATATGTGTGTATGGCTGAATCACTTTGCCGTGTGCCTGAAACTAGCATAGCATTGTAAATCAACTATACTCCAATTAAAAAAAAAAAAAAGAAAAGAAAAAAAAAAAAGAAAAGGAAAAAGAAATGCAAGTTCCGGGACTTCCCTGGTGGCAGAGTGGTTAAGAATCCGCCTGCCAATGCAGGGGACACGGGTTCGAGCCCTGCTCCGGGAAGATCGCACATGCCGCGGAGCAACTAAGCCCATGTGCCACAACTACTGAGCCTGCGATCTAGAGCCTGCAAGCCACAACTACTGAGCCCGTGTGCCACAACTACTGAAGCCCACGTGCCTAGACCCCGTGCTCCGCAACAAGAGAAGCCACTGCAACGAGAAGCCCGCGCACCGCAATGAAGAGTAGCCCCCGCTCACTGCAACTAGAGAAAGCCCGTGCGTAGCAACGAAGACCCAACACAGCCAAAAATAAATAAATAATTTAAAAAAAATGCAAATTCCAAGAAAAAGGAATGATTTAACATTTCTGTTAGGACTTCCCTGGCGGCACAATGGTTAAGAATCTGCCTGCCAATGCAGGGGACATGAGTTCGAGCCCTGGTCCGGGAAGATCCCACATGCCACGGAGCAACTAAGCCTGTGCGCCACAACTACTGAGCCCGCGTGCCACAACTAGTGAAGCCTGCAAGCCTAGAGCCCATGCTCCGCAACAAGAGAAGCCACTGCAACGAGAAGCCTGCGCACCACAACAAAGAGTAGCCCCTGCTCGCTGCAACTAGAGAAAGCCCTCACGCGCAGCAACGAAGACCCAACACAGCCAAAAATAATAAATTTAAAAAATAGGGACTTCCCTGGTGGCGCAGTGGTTAAGAAACCGCCTGCCAATGCAGGGGACACGGGTTCGAGCCCTGGTCTGGGAAGATCCCACATGCCACGGAGCAACTAAGCCCGTGTGCCACAACTACTGAGCCTGCACTCTAGAGCCCGCGAGCCACAACTACTGAGCCCGCGAGCCACAACTACTGAGCCCACGTGCCACAACTACTGAGCCCACGCGCCTAGAGCCAGTGCTCTGCAACAAGAGAAGCCACCGCAATGAGAAGCCCACGCACCGCAACAAAGAGTAGTCCCCGCTTGCCACAACTAGAGAAAAGCCCATGAGCAGTAAAATAAATTAATTAATTAAAAAAATAAATAAATAAATAAACCTTCTTAAAATAAATAAATAAAATTTCTGTTAAAGAAAAGCATTCTTTAAATGGTTGACGAAAGCATATCACTAAGGTATTCAGATTCCACTGGCGACATTTTAAAAAATGATAACCATTTTATTTTTAAATGTTAATATTTATAATTCTCTGGAAGTTATATCCTCTGCAACTATAAAGAGCATTTTGCCCTTTTTCTTTTCTCTTTTTAAAATAGTTGATTCACATTAAACATATGTAGCACTTATGTGTTACATAAGTTTCTTATTTCATATATTTCACTTAATAAACTGAGTTACAATAATTTAATATACAATTGATTAACAACAAATGCATTATAATTTTTCATAAGCTTAAAAACTTAGGATGAAAAGTTCAAAATGTCAACATAAAAATATGTGAGGCGGGGTTCACAATGTTTCAAAATTATTTAGTCCAAACACCCAGTATCAAACACAAAGCTTTTCGTGATATGACTCCTACCTTTCCAGTTTTATCTTCCAGCCTCTCTGGCACTTTAAGCCTTAAATTCAAAGATTTACTCACTGTCATAATTTTGTGCTTTTGCCTAGTTTTCCAAAGGAATCAAAATCCTATTAGATGCCCCCTGATAAGAGCTCAAGTCCACATGCATATTAGCCTATTAAATGTTTGGAAATGTCCTAAATAAAGGAAACTTTAAATCTGTTTATCCCAGTGTCACCCAAATTTGCTCAACTCTAGAACTCTTATAACAGCCCATGAAATTAGCGTTTCATGTAACACCCTTTGGGAAAACATCTGGCAAAATATTAAGACCCATTTTAAAAGTCAAGTCTTTAAAGCTTTCCAAACTTCACGCAAGGGGCATCCCTTTCCTGGTATTCCCACAGGCTTTTCAGCCCTCGACAGGGCTTTGCAATGAACTGTTTACCATCTACTCCCCAACAGACTGCATGACACACAGGTCTGGCACCACCACAATTTCTGGCTCCCAGCAGGAGCTCAATGTTGGTTGAACAAATAACCAACTTAAAGACAGAAATAGAGACTTCCCTGGCAGTCCAACTGTTTAAGACTCTGCTCTCCCAATGCAGAGGGCACTGGTTCAATCCCTGGTCGGGGAACTAAGATTCCGTTGCCAAAAAAACACAAAAACCAAAAAAACAGGAAATGAAGAAAAGGAGTGGATAATTCCCAAGTTTCTACTTTGAATGACTGGACTAGGGAAAATACTCTGAACAAACAAGACTGGCAAGAAAAAGGGAGAGTCCCTTTTGGACATGTGGGAAATCAAAGTGGAAATGTCCGGTAGACAGCTGGATCTGAACCTTGGTAGAGATATCTGGAGAATCTCATTATTATAGGTGATAGACGAAGCCATGAAAGAATCAATGACAGGGACTTCCCTGGTGATCCAGCGGTTAAGAATCCACCTTCCAATGCAGGGGATGCGGGTTCGATCACTGATCGGGGAACTAAGATCCCATATGCTGCGGGGCAACTAAGCCCGCAAGCCACAGCTAGAGAGCCCACGTGCCACAACTACTGAGCTTGGGCGCCCTGGAGTCCGCACACCACAACTAGAGAGAAGCCTGCGCACTGCAACGAAGAACCCGAGCGCCACAATGAAAGATCCCGCGTGCCGCAACGAATATCCCACGTGCCACAACTAAGACCCGACGCAGCCAAATAAATAAATATTAAAAAAAAAAAATCAATGACATTAACCCAGGAAAAGAAAACTGAGTGAAAAAAGTAGAGAATATAGTTGGTTGGGGACCATGAATGTTTAAAAAGTGTGCAAAGAAAGTTTCTCAAGCCAAAAAAACTGGAATTCCCTTCAACTCCTCCCGTTTGCCCCCATCCAATCCATTTAGTCCATCAGCAACCTCTGTCACCTCTGCCTTCAGAAGCTGTCCAGAATCCATCTCCTCCTGTCCATCTGCACTACTACCACTAGCCCCAGCTTAGACATTGCAAAAGCTTTAACTGCATCCACTCTTGCCCAGACCAATCCCAGACATCCTCCATCTGGCACCAGAATGGCCTTTAAAAAATGTTAGATCATGTAATGCTTTTGCTTAAAATTCTGCTATTGCTTCTCACTGCACCTGATCTGATCCTTGCTTACTCATACCAGCTGCATACCTGCTGCTCTGGCCACACTGACCTCCTTTCTGTTCTTCATACAAGCTCAGAAGGTTCCTGCCTCAGAGACTTTGTGCTGGTGGTTCTATCTAACTGGAATGTTCTTTTCTGAAACTTTCAGCTGATTCATAACCTCCTGTCATTCAGGCCAAATTAAGACAGAGCTGCTACTACCATATCTAAAGCTGCTGCTACAAATCACTCAGTATCATATAACTCTAAATTTTTTCTTAGCATTTATTATAACTTAAAATTAATTTAAAAAATTATTGATCTCTCTCCATGAGAGCAGAGTTTCAATCTGTCTTGTTCACTGCTGTATCCCTAGCAACTAAAATATGCTCTGGCCTATAGTAGGCACTCAAATATTTGTTGCATGAATTAATAAGGGAAAGCAGGAAGGAGACAGAAAAAAAGTCAGAAAGCTGGAAAGAAAATCAGAAGAGAGTAGAAGCTAAGAGAAGAGTCTTAGGAAGGAGGAAGTCAAAAAGAATGATGACTAAGAAGCCACTGAATTTGGTAATTCCATCTTTGGTGTCCTTTAAGGGGGCAGCTTCGAAAAAGTAGAAGAGGTAGAAGGCAGATTACAATGGGGCAATGAGTAAATGGGAAGTGCAGTGGAAAGCGCAAAGGGAAGGAAGGAGATAGAATACTATTTTGAGGGTGAGAAAAGACAAAAGAAAGGAGAATATGTACTCCTGTTTCAAGCTACAGGGAAGGACCCAGTGGGAAAGGGGATACTGAAGATAAAAAAGGAAAGATGGTACTATGACAAGGTCGCAAATGTTACAGGAAGAAATGGGATCCTAAAGCCACATTAGTCATCTTTTCTCTAAAATTATCCCACATGATTATAGAACAATGTCTGTTTTATGTTCAGAATATCTACTCCCTGAAAATAATTTGTTATTTACATAATTCCTACACAAGTTCGGTCTACAAAATCATTAAAATTTCGCACATCTTTCTTAACTCTTAGAAGGTACACACTGGGGTGTCTGGAGTAGAGAGCCATGTGTGCAGTGCTCTCACAGGCGGTTCAGAGAACCAAAGTTTTAGGGAGAAAGAGAGGACAGAAAGAGGTATGTATGCAAATGATAAAGCAAATGGGGCATGATGATGACAATGGGTAGAATCTAAGAGGAGGGTATGCAGATGTTCTTTGTACTATTTGTGTAGTTATGTACAGACAAAAGTTAAAAAGAGAGAGAAGAAAGAAAAAGAGGAAAGAAGAGAGAAAGGAAGGAAATTACAGATTAACATTTTTCATTAACTTAAATGCAAAAAATTCTCGATAAAATATGAACATTTTCAATCTACAGATGTATAAAAAGAGTTCTTAAACATAACACCAAAACACAATTCATAAAATAAATGATTATAAACTGGATTTTATCAAAATTAAATTTTTCTGTCCTGTGAAAGATCTTATTAAAAGGATAAAAAGAAAAAGAAAAAAAAAAAAGAGACAGAGAGAGAGAAATACTGCATGCCTAAACTAAGCAGGAAAGGCAACTTCCATGAATGGTTGGCATGCAACCGTCAAATTTCTTGGTAGACTATCGCAATGACTTAAGGAGTAAGCAGCAAAAGTGTGACAATGGTGGATAAGGGGATGTGGCATAAACCTTTACAACATTTTACTAAAAGAGGGATTTCCCTGGTGGTCCAGTGGCTGAGGCTCTGCGCTCCCAATTCAGGGGGGCCCGGGTTCGAGCCCTGGTCAGGGAACTAGACCCCACATGCATGCTGCAACTAAGAAGTCCACGTGTCATGGCGAGGATCCCGTGTGCTGCAACTAAGACCCGGCGCAGCCAAAATAAATAAATATTAAAAAAAAAATTTTACTAAAAGAAAATGTTCAAGCTATTGTAGAAGACTATTTTCATGACAGAATGAATGTATAAAGTGAGTGGATAATTCTCTATTATCTGGCATCCTTAATACAAAGAAGCCAATCTGGACTTCCCTGGTGGCACAGTGGTTAAGAATCCGCCTTCCAATGCAGGGGACATGGGTTCGATCCCTGGTCCAGGAAGATCCCACATGCCGCAGAGCAACTAAGCCTGTGTGCCACAACTACTGAGCCCACGTGTCACAACTAGTGAAGCCCGCATGCCTAGAACCCGTGCTCCGCAACAAGAGAAGCCACCGCAACGAGAAGCCCGCGCACCACAATGAAGAGTAGCTCCCACTCGCCGCAACTAGAGAAAGCCCCCATGCAGCAATGAAGACCCAACGCAGCCAAAAATAAATAAATTAAATAAATAAATTTTAAAAAAAGTCAATCCTGTCATTAGAAAACTACTATTTGGTTTTTAATGAGCACACACAGTATGAAGAAAACCTAATGAGGTAATTCCTTGACAATTAGAGTAGGAAAAAGTCTGAAGCACTGTTTCTGATCCATCTCTCACAGTATCTACAGTAGGAAGATAGTGGTCAAGGTTTTGTTGTGGTGGAATATCCTAAGAAGGGGAAAAACATAAGCAGAAGGTGTACTCTACTATAATTTGACTTGATTCCTTTTCACTTGTACAAATGGTTTACCGATGGTAACTTTGCTATGAAACGACTGCCTAAGAGTACTACAGGACATTTGGAAAAAAAATAGGAATAATATTCCTTATGTAAGGAATATTAATTAGATCATATACATACACAGAATTGTCAAAAATAACAATGACTAAGAGGCACGTTCTCCCCTCCATTTCTCTGGCAAAGCTGTGCTCTCTCTCCAAGCCAAAATCCTACCAAGGCAAGGACTCTCCCCCTCTCTGAACTGAAGGAGCCACTAAAACGGAACAAGCCACTGTGTTCTTAGTGACACTGATCTTCCATTCCTAAAACCCCACTCCAAGGCCAAAGAGCTCACCTAGAGTCACTTGGAGACTGAAGTGAAAAGGGTCCCTCTTCCTAGTAAGGAGGCTGAAGAGCAATTCCATTCTAAAGTTTAACTCATGAAATCCACGGGTCAAGGTTTAATGTGATAAGACATCAACATAACATGGCACACCTAATCACCCAAAAGAATGACTGACAGGCCAGACTCAAGTTCTAGCACACTCAGAATTAATTTCTCTTCAAACAGCACGTCCAATTTCTCTCTAGTAGTTTAGGACTAAAAATATCATAGGGGATCTAAATTCTTAGTCTCTTTAAACAAATTGAATCACTACTAATATACATTCTAGGGGGTGTTCAAGGTAACTATGTGTGTGTAAAATTGAGATTTTTATGAGCTTTCACTATTTACTTACACGGAATTACCACCGACAACTCTTTTTTAAAATTAATTAATTAATTAATTGATTTCTGGCTGTGTTGGGTCTTGTTGCTGCGCGTGGGCTTTCTCTAGTTGCAGTGTGCGGGCTTCTCATTGTGGTGGCTTCTCTTGTTGCGGAGCACGGGCTCTAGGTGCACAGGCTTCAGTAGTTGTGGCACGTGGGCTCAGTAGTTGTGGCTCACGGGCTCTAGAGCTCAGGCTCAGTAGTTGTGGCACACGGACTTAGTTGCTCCGCGGCATGTGGGATCTTCCCGGACCAGTGCTCCAACCCGTGTCCCCTGCATTGGCAGGCGGATTCTTAACCACTGCGCCACCAGGGAAGCCCACCCCCATAACTCTTAAAAGTCTTTCCTTTGACTGTGAGCTGCACTCCTCCCTGTCTCCCAGGGCTTACAGTCTGTTTGCAAGACATGTCCTAAACTAGTATGTGACAACGTGCTTAAAATAAGTAGCATAGACAATACATTTCCTAAATGTTTTGACAAAGGAGATTCTAACTGCTGTGGGGTAGGGTGGAAACTGGTTTTAAAGTGGAAGATGAGATAGACCTGAAGGATGTCAGGATTCTGAAAGGTGATGGGGGAGGGTCCTGCAGGCAGCCTTTCCATTTACGAAATATTTTTCACATCGACACTCATTTCTTTTGAGTCTTATAAAAATCCTAGAGGAAACCAAACACATCCTCGGTTTACAGACAAGAAAAGTGAGGATGAGAAGACTTGACTATATAAGACTTGATAACAATAAGCAATGAGAGGTCCAGCAGCCCAAGCTAGTGTGGGAGAGAATAAGGAAAATAATTCAACCAGAGCATAGGGGCTGTGACAGACCTAGCACTTCAAGGGTGAAAGAGACTGAACACCTGGAGACTAATTAGGGAAGAGTACTGCAACAGCCCAGGTGAGACCTTAACAAAGGCATGAATTTAAAAACACACAGAAATTAAATTGGTAACATTTGTTCTAAACTTTAAATTACCAAGAAAACAACAGCAAGGAACCTTATAATCAGTCTCAGGACGGAAAACCTCTAACCAACAAATTTCCCGAATATCTACTGAGAACCCAAAGGGCATAATAATTTACCAACAAACTCTAATATCATCAGAGGTTTTAAACAGGCTTATAATGAAACCTGGCTTTGTCAACAGTATTGCTGGAATCACAAATTCACAAATTTCAGGGTTGCCTAAATAAAGAATACACCTCAATGAGCAGTACTATGTCTTCACTAAGATTTCCAAAGATTCTTGATTTTCCATGAAGAACAGTTTGGTCAACTAAAGGCCGTTTTATTTCCATATTTAAGCCCTGACCCTGCAAAGAGCAAGGACCCAATGAACATTTGCAGAATAAATGAAGCCACTATCACAGGCGACTTTAATGCCAGTCTGTTCCAAAATAAAGATCTCAAAATTTCGGAATGCAGTCTGGAAGAAAAACCTTTCACCGACAGTTCGCCAGCCTTCCCACCCGGGACCTTAATGTAAGGTCCTTAGGGTCATGTTTTCCCAAAGTAACGCCACAGTGCCATTTCCCGCAGATGACAACCGCTCAGTCCCTGCCATGTTAGCCTCCCCCAAGCCAGACCAGAGAAGTTGCGGGCACTGGGGAAGTCTCAAAGGGCCCTGGGCGGCGTCAGGGGCAGCATCTCCCGGGAAGAGGCTGCTCCCCGAGCCCTACTCACCGCGACCGGGAGGCCGTGCTCTGGGCCATCGGCGGCGTCGAGGCGGGGGGCCGGGGCGGGCGCCGGGGCCGGGGCCTGAGCTGGGGCCGGGGCGGGCGGCTGCCGGTGCTTGCCGGCGCGCTTGGCCTTGGCCTGGATGCAGCGCTGGTGGAGGGCGAAGGTGTGCTGGCGCTCGAGCTCCAGGCGCTCGGGCGATACGGCCTCATAGCGGGCCTCGCAGGTGCTGTGGTGGCGCCGGCACAGCTCGATGCGCCGGCGGAGGCGCTCCATGACCGCGCTGTGTCGCGGCAGCGCGAACTCCGCCATGGGGCAGGTGGGCAGCACCATGGGCCGCGGGCTGCACGGGTCGGGCCCGAGGCGGGCCTCTCGGGGTCGGCTGGCACGGCAGGCTCCGCTCCCCGCCGGCTGCCCGGCTGCCTCACGGCCACGCCATGGCCCCGCGAGCTGCGGAGCGGGCTCGCGCGCGGCGGGGGTCTTCCTCTGGCCCCGCTCAGCCCAACCCAGGCAGTCGCTCGCTGCCCACCTCAGGCCTCGGCCTGTCCCCGCCGCCCCGGCCCCATTGTTTTCCGCGCCGCCGCCGCCGCCGCCATCTTAAAATTGTTTTCAGGGCTCTCGGAAAAGGGCGGGGCTCCGGCAGGCGAAAGCGGCGTCACAGCTGATGAACAGGGACTGCGGCCAATCAGACAAGGAAGAGCGGGCCGCCCGAGGGGCGGGGCCTAGCACGCAAGAGGCGGGCTGGGGCTGCTCCCGTGCGCAGTTTAAAAGGAATTCTCAAGTGAGGCGGAGGGAAGCAGGTGGGCGGGATTCAGTCTTCCTCACCCATGTTAAGTGACCGACAAGAGCCGGCTCTAAACGCCGCCTCACGCGGACAGGCCCTTCCGGGTCCGCCGCGGAAAGACGGGCAGTCGGCGCGGCGTAACCCGCCAGATCCAGACGCTCGCCTGGCACCATCGCGCTTCATCATTTGATTCCTCCTGTAGCCTCTTAAATGTGGCTTTGATAAGCTAAAAAGTATCCACGGGTTTTCAGTGTCAGCTGTTTTCATTCGACCTCACGGCTCATATTCAGCCTCACAATTGGTAAGAATTGTACACGGGTGAGGTGAAGGAAGGTTTCCTCTTGCGCTGTTCTGAATCATCGAGACTATATAATCTTCCCTTATATAAAAGTTTGAACAAATTTCAGAAGTTCAATTACTACAACAACAAAAGCCCTAGCAGACATGAAGAAGAGGATGGGAAGGAGCCTAGCTCCTTTTCGGGCGGGGGGTGGGGTAGAACTGCAAAGGATGATGCCTCAGTAAAAAAACAGGGAGCCTGGCCTGCAAGCTTTACATTTAAAAGATGGTCTGTTAGGTAAAACTGAGTCTCAACAAAATACAACTAAAGACAATTACACTCTAGTATTATACCTAGTACGCAAAGGGAGTGGGAGACTGTAGGGGAAAAAAACAGGAGCAATGAAACTACAGACCGTCTCTGTTGGGCCAAGAGAAACTAGAGACAGGTATTGGCACCCTAACTGCTAGAAAGTTAAACAGGAGGTGCCAAAAGGCTGCACAATGAGACACCATAAACAGCTCAAACTTTGGTACAGTAACTTATTACTAGGCCAATGAAAATGTTTTATTTTAAAATCAGAAGAAAAAATTGAGTCCTTATTCAAATAGTACTTTTCATACAAATGCAGTAAAAAATACAAGTGGCCCACCAAGGCAAAAGTGCTTAGGGCTCATGAACGCCATAACATAGTCTTGCTTTTACCATTCTTCAAACATAAATTTTACACCAGAATTAAATAAATTTCTTTTCTAATGGGAAATAATCGTAACTAGGAGCAGTACATTTTGTGTACTCTTCAGTAAGCAATTCAAAAGCCTAATAATACTGCATAAAAAATAGTTATGGCCTAATGTTCAAAAATATCCCTGAACTATGTAGGAATATATAAAAGATGGAGTCTGATTCTGAACAAAGATTTATTTTCTAATAAATGTTTAAAAGTCGAATGGTTCCCATAAATCTCAAAGAATAATCTACAAATTACCCTTCCCTTTCTGAGCTGCTATACCTATTATAGAACTGAAACATACTGAACCCCAATCCAGAAGGAAAAGGATGCAAAGCCTACTTTGAATTATATTCAAATCCACGTGGTGAGACGTAGTAATTATTTCACCGTCCATAATAGTTTCTGCATATTAGCAAATTTCATGTAGTAGTCAATTAAAGGAAGATCAACCCACTATTGAACCAGTAAAACACAAATTGAAGGTTATTATGAAAGAAGGTCAGTCAAAAGCAGATGCTTCACACAGGGCTTTAATGTAATACCATTTAGTAACGCAACAATTTGAGAAAAGTGAAGAGTATTTTATGGATGAGAGAAACTGAGGAACACATCTGATGGAGTGGGCATTTTACAACAATGGGACAAATAACCAGCATGTAAAATCATAATGTAAGTGCCTTTTAAAGAGCTGAATCCTGCTGCTGGTCATTCATTAATGTGTCAGACTTCTAATCAGAAGGCTGCACCTTCAACAAAGAGTGAAAAGAAAACCAAGAAATGACTTTTTGTTTTGTCTGTCTTTTTTTGGACAAACGTTGCTAAATTACCCTTGGAAAGGCAAATGAACAGTCTACTGATTTATACTTGTTATTCCACAGCTCAGCTGGAAGAAACCGTAATGTCAATGGAGGGTGAAGAAGGCAGATTTCTGGAAATGCAATGATCCCACACACTTGCTTCAAGGAGAAACCTGCAGACATATTTTCAGGTCTTGCTAAGTAACTGTTTATTTGCACTCAATACATTTGGGAAAGTCTGCTACATAGCTAAGGTCACTGTGACCACAGAACAACAGATGAAAAGGATAAAGCACTGAACAGTAAGAAAAATGCATCCCACCCTCATAAGAATTTAAGTGAACCAGTAAAAAACTGAAGATAAACAAAATAAACAGATACAGCCTTCATCTTTTATGAATATACTTCCTCCCCAATATCTCCCCAATATAAACACTCTGGAGTGTTTATATATTCAGTGCAAGGAACAGTATCATCGGTACATTTGAAACACCTCTGAAGAAACAATAAAGCTAAAAAAAGAAATCTAATTCTGAATACATTTCAGTGTGGTGTAATAATGATGTTATTACACTATAGTGATGGGGGAGAGGCTCTGATAGCACCCATCTGCATTCCACATGAAAAAACAAACCTAATATCATTTCTTAAAAATTCTACAAGCCACATACTTAAAAAAAAAATGTGAACAGGACTGCTTTATCATGTAATCTAAGACAGAACTGTTACATGAACTGCAAATAAAGACTTAAAAGATTTAGCAGCTACAAAAATCAGAAAACTCATGCTAAAAGTCACTCCTCCATAAATACTTTTAGCCTGTGTTCAATTACAGTCAATTCTGAATTGGCTCGCCTCTGGATTAGACTTCTAAAGTCTTTACACGGAGTAAAAGAAATGGTAAAGATGAAGGACACTATTCTATCGTGTACTTTGACCCTGGAAAGGTGTGGGTCTGCTTAATAAAGGAAAAAGAAACATACACATAATCACAGTAAAGCTTAACACTATGCAGAGCTCATAAGCATTTTCAGCAACGGACTGCAAGCTGTGCTGTGAAGACAATGCATAGCAGAGGAGAAAGCTGGGAATTTGGGGAAACTGAGAAGGTAAAAACAGTGTCAACACAGTGGAAGATGTGATGAAAACATCTGCATCTACTCTGGTAGCGTTCCTTAAGAAGCCACCTGCTTGAGAAGGCTGGAGCCCAGACACTCCCAGGGTGTGACGAATGAATGCCCGAGCGCCACGTTATGCCACCTCCTCCACTAACTGCAAAGCTGTCTGGGAACTGAACTGTTCCAAAGGTTAAAGAACACACATACTTCATGGCCTAACCAACATCAAGTGAAAAATTTTTTTCTTTTTGTATGTCTATTTTTAATACAATTTTAACAGAACCTTTATATAAATTTGGGCTTCCATCCAATCACTCTCCTCAATTTCCTTAGGAGGAATTGAATAATGGAAGCAAGCAAAACAAGATTATAACCACAAATGACTGCACTTTAAACATGATTATCAATTTTAAGGGACAAAGACACGTGAATGTTTTGTAATACCAAACTTAAGAAACAAAATCAGTTACTTCAAATTCAGCCCCCTAGCATTTTTAAAGGTTGGTGTTATTTCTGCATGGACAGATTAATATATTAAATTAAGCCAAGATTTTTAAAGACTGACAAAGTTCTACCACTCTATTTTAAAAAACAAAGATGTTTAAAAACAAAAAAATACAAGTTAGTTGCTTCATGTTACATTTCACAACCATTATGTTAAATGCTTTCTTTCTACAGAAACAGGGTCCTTTATGTCACAACTGCAATTATTTACTGCTAGATGTTTAAAATTACACGGGCTAGTGTTCAACTGGAACCTGTTGATGGTGACTCTGAAGGTTTTCTGAGTTTCAACCTAAGATGTGCCAGGTCCTCTCCTAGGACCCACACTGCAGGGGAAGGGTAGGGAGAGGAAATCACAGATCAAGTTCTTAAGATTGTTTCACTCTCTTCGTGGCTTTCTGTTTCTTGGTGATCTGTTCAAAATTTCATCCTCCTGTTGGTTGAAAAAACAAGAAATTCACTATAATTAGCATATTTTTTAAAAAAGTAAAAGTTCACCAAGTTTTCAAATGAGCCAGGCTGAGTATAACCCATCTGAGGAAAAACAGAAAAAGAAAAATGATTAGAAGGAAATGCATCAAAAACAATGTTGGCTCAAAGGTGGTGGGATTGTATATGCTCTAATTCAGTCTTTGTTTTCTAAATCTAACCTATAAGCATTTTCTTTAAAAAGGATCAGACACCAGGCTTTCACATGTTATCCTGCTTAATCCTGAATAATCTACTGGCCTGTGGACACATTAGTCCCACTTTGAGGCTGAGAAAGCAAAGATTCATGAGGACTAAAGGCTATCAAAGCTAAGTCCCATATAAAACTCAAGACTACAAGCCCAGTGCTCTTTCTACTCTACACACACTTATTGTGTGAGGAAGTTTGGGGAATATAAAAATAGACTGGTCCCTACCTGAAAGAACTCTGCATTCTAGTTGAGACAGAATACATCCACTGAAAATATAAACAGCATTGACCTTTATCAATAGAAGGGCAGAGTTGTGGTAGCTGTAAATGGAAACTGGGTAGTTTCCAGAAAGGATCAGAATGAAACAGCAGTGCTTAGAAAAGGGACCTTGGTAAGAAAGGTGTGAACTATTCTCTTTCCCTCATACCTCATATCCAATCCACCAGAAAATCCAGATCAGAAGCTCACATCCTTCTCTCCTATCACCCTGCTCTGAGCCACCATATCTTGCCTGGATTATTACAGTAATCTCCTAACTAGGCTCCTTGATTCTCCCTGGTCTGTGAAAAACATAGCAGCCAGAGTAATCAGATCTGATCACTCCTTTGCCCCAAAGCCTGCAATGGCTGCCCATTTCACTAGGAGGAAAAGCCAAGCCCCTACAACAGCCTAGGAGGCCTCACCTCATCTGGAGCCTTCCCCATGTTCCTTTTCTCCACCCTCTTAATCTACTGACCGTACTGGCCATCTAGGCTACCACTTCAGGCCCTTGTACCTGCTGTTCTCTCTGCCAGGAATGCTCTTCCCATGGACATCTCCATGGCAAAGTCCTTCATCTCTTTCAAGTCTTTGCTCAAATGTCACCTCTCCACTGAGGCCTACCTACCATCTTTAACATTACATACAACCCACCCCGCCTCCAGCATTTCCAATACCTTTTCCTGTACAACTTTTATTTTTCATAGCCAATTGCTTTTTAACATACTGTTCATTTACTTCGTTGTAACGTCTACTGCTTACTGTCTGTTTCCTTCCACTAGAATTTAAGTTCCCCAGAGGTAGCGTATCTTTGTCTGTCTTGTTCATTAACAATGCCTGGCACACAATGGGTACTCCACAAATGTTTATTGAATGAACGAAAGAATGACTCCATCAGCAAGAGGGACAAAAATTTTAGAATGCAGTGATTTGTCCAATAAATATTTTTAAGGGCACAGTGAGGAGAGGTAGATGATGAGACAGAACTGTAAAATAATAACCTGAAGTTGCCATCTTAGAAAGCATTTTGTTAGTCTTTCCTTATCTTCTGTTTATTACAGAAAACCATTTTCAGCACAGAAAATACTTTTGAGATTCAGATGTAATTTGAAATTTAAAAATTTAATTTTCTAGTGATAAGAATTCCACTTTTACAAAATTGGCTGTAATGGAATTTTTACTGCCACAGCCACTGAAAATTACCCTATGAAAATACTCTCTACTTAAATGTACCTTCACTGAGTTGCTTGAAACATTAAGATATACTCTCCCCCTTTCTATTACCTCTGCTTTAGGTTTCCTATCTTCCTCTTCTTGACTGACAGTGCCACCATCTTCTTCAACATCACTTTTTTGCTTCTCTTCTAAGACAGAAGACAAAGTAAAACAACTGAGCAAAATCTTATACTTGTTTTTGGTTAACTAGAAAATCAGCATTAGAACACACCTCTAGAGTCTGAAACAATCTTGACAGTAACTTGCTTATAAGGGTTTGAAATGTCGTCTTAGGATGTTGGTTTAAAGCAGATATTTTGGGGTCTACTTCTTACCAAGTTTCTCTTCACCTTCCTCCTCCTCATCTCCCTTTTCCTTTTCCTCTTCCTTTTCTTCTTCATCCTCCTTCATATCTGGTTGAGGAGCATCAGTCTTCTTGTACTCCACAGGACTGGCCTGTTTCTGAAATATTCCCCCAAAGCATGACAGTTTTGTTCACATTTTATGTATTACGTTACCATATAATTACCGAAGGCCCATGAGCAAAGTTCTGTACAAAGGCTATATGCTGGGGTAGATACAAAGAAATGAGTAAGGTGGAATTCCTGCTTGAGAGCTTCCTCTTCAGTGTATGGTTCAAGGTAGAAGGAACAGTAGAAGCAAAGGGGTCAGGCAGGAATGTGCAAGTCTAACTAGTCAAAGGTGACTGAGGTACAGATATGCAGAATAGTGGTGGGGGATAAGGCTGGAAAGGAAGATTGGGGATCAGGTTACAAAACATCTTGAATGCAAGGTGAAGCATAATCCTCATTTAGTAGCAGTAGAGGGCCTAAACAAAATGATCTTTCTTTTGATTGCATATAACAAAGGCTAAAGAATAAGGCTGTATCAGCCCTACATGTGTTTTGTGGGGGAAGGGAGGGTAGGGATGCTGAGGGAGAAATGGATAATGAGATATCAAAGACTGAATTATAAAGTATATGAATAGAAACAGCTATGCCAGAAGGAAAAGCTAGTTCGTGCCCAGATGGCTCGGTTTTATATCTCTAAGTTGTTTTTTTCTTTTCTTTCAGAAAGCTTCTGCCAAATGTGAAGGAGAGTAATACAGTAGGCTAATACTATTAGAAACCGAGAGGCTAACAATCCTACTTCCATCTGGGCACAATAAATGGCCACTGAAAGTAGTGAACAGGGTTTCAGAAGTCAACACCAAATGTGGCTCAGTCACTACTGAGCTGCTACAAAGAAGAACCTCAGGCAACGTATCTTAGATATTTTTAACAATATAAGAGTGAATCAAAATAAAAAAACAAAAACAAACCAACAACAACTCATACCTTTCCAGAACAGCAGAAGAGAATGACAAGAAATACGGGCAGAGCTACAGTCAAAATGTAGACCACCCAGAGCCATGGGCGCTCCTCGGCTGCCTCAATCATCTGCCCCACTACACCTGGCTGAAAAACAAGACAGGACTCATTTCAAGTTTTGGCTTTTGACACCAAATATAGGCTGTACTGTCCCACCGTTCAATTACCGCATGGCACTACTCAGGCACCTTTTTCAGAGGATTCAAGCCTAGATGTTCACACGATGTAAAAAGGAAGTAAGAGAAAAACTTCAATTTTCCTGCTCTCTTTATCATCAAGGGGATTTCCCCTTCCTAGGTGTGAAAGCTGGCTTCTTAATCACCTACAAAGGTTTCCTTAACCTCAGGGACCAGTGAATGGAGAATTTCTTGATCTCAATGTCTCTCCAATTCCCATCTTGGCCTTACGACCAATTATTTGAAAAGTCCATTTATTGGGTAAACCAAGATTCAGTATTTAAGAGTGCATTA
This sequence comes from Balaenoptera borealis, assembly GCF_965194805.1. NCBI lineage: Eukaryota > Metazoa > Chordata > Mammalia > Artiodactyla > Balaenopteridae > Balaenoptera > Balaenoptera borealis. The sequence continues at coordinate 167,401,878 of NC_138867.1, forward strand.
ACATATATCCTAAATGGCAAATTTTGTTAAATATCTTTAAAAAAATTTTTTTTAAATTGGAGTATAGTTGATTTACAATGTTGTGTTAGTTTCTGCTGTACAACAAAGTGAGTTAATTATACATATATCCACTCTTTTTAGAGTCTATTCCCATATAGGTCATTACAGAATAGAATTGAATAGAGTTCCCTGTGCAATACAGTAGGTTCTTATTAGATATCTATTTTATACATAGTAGTGTGTATATGTCAATCCCTGTTAAATGTATCTTAACACAGTTTAAAAAAGAAAAAACCCTACACGTACCACAAATACAGACTCTAAAGCCATTATATTAGCCTAATGAAATCATGTCCAAAGCCCCAGTATTTTGTCTTTAGCAGACAAAGGTCACACTTTCTATCCCAACATCCCCAAATAAGGGAAAAGACAAATCTTGGAAGACGGCTTTTCACAACAGAAGCAATTAGTTACCTGTAATAAAAGACATAAATGCACAAGAAACAAGCAAGCACAAACCTCAGCAGCCCCGTCCGCAGCTTTCTTCAGACCCCATCCATCACTGGCCCAATCGTCAACTACTCTTCGATCACCAGAAATAATAAAGTTGTCAAAAAAAATGTCTGAGGTCATAGACCACAGTTCTAAACCAACAGCACTAAAAGGAGTCATCTTGAAAGGCTCCAGATCTTCAAAGAAATCTGGATTTGGTATTTTCCGGGGTTTCCAGATTCCCTAGAGAAAAATATTTTAAAAAATCATTTCAGATAATGATCACCACAAATTTATGGTGAACCTAAATAAGAATTAAGATGAATTCTGCATTACCTGCGAGTTAAGTGCTGACTTTGTAAAACTTAAGTAACAGGAAGAAAACAATAAATGCTACTGATGCCTCTAAGACATCTGGACTCCAACTACTTTCAATTTCATCCATGACCTTGATCCAAACACCTTGCTCTACCTGGCACATTCCAACAGCCTCCACTCTTATCAACGAACAGCCTCCACTCTTATCAACTAACTGAGTGGGAGCATAAATCAGTACAGACTCCTTCAGTGGTGATTTAAAATGTACACAATCTTCAAACAGATATTTCACCTCAGATAACTACCTAGAGAAACAGTTAACACATATACTCAGACACTTACAAGGAAAATTACTGCAGCAAGGACTCTAAAAGCAAAAATGGCAATTCACCTAAATGGCCATCAACAAAACAGCTAAAGGGCAATTTTTAACTTACCTTATTGACTGCACAAGTACATTTAAAAACAGAAAAGTATATACATAGTGGATACATAGAGATACAGACCTACACCTTACATTTTGAAGTGTGACAAAGTAGAAATTGATGATTTTAAATAATTTGACTAGAACAGAAACAGAAGTGAGACCAGGGTCTGAGTTGTTACGTGTCCATAGTAAACTTGAAGCTTTAAAATATCACCACCTGTATTACCATCTCATTTGAGCCTCACAGTCTTTTTATAGTTGAAGATACTGAGGTCAAGCAATGAGCTGACTTGTGTTCCCTGACTTGTGGTCAGGGAACCAACGCCCATCATAATCCTCTATCCACCCTACCACAGAGATTGCCAAGTTGGATCCACATGGCAGCAGGGTGCCCAAACCACAAGTTTTCCATTTTTTGTTTGCTTTTAAACACAAGTTACAAAGCAATTATGAAAGTTCTTTCTAGTTTCTAGGTTTACCTTTTCAACACTTAACATATAAGTTCTCTCTCAATTTTGAAGTTTACTTTGTTTTCAATTCAATAGGTTGAATACAGGGGATCAACCTGGCAGCCTCACTACAGACAAAACTTCTATCTGAACACAAAGAGATCTATGAAACCACAGAGAGGTACAAACCTGGTAGTTAGGATTGTCAATCATGGGCGGCTTCCATTTGCCCTTATAATTAGGGTTGTCAATCATAGGTCGCTGCCAGACACCACACCCAGGAGCCGACTCACACTTAGGGTTGGCAATCTGAGGAGCCTCCCATTCTCCATCCATATCTTCATCCCTGTGGAGATACAAACAAACTACAAATGGGTTCTGTGATGCAGGACTGTGAAAAGCTGCCCCAGGGCTTCCCTGAAATCCTGCAGAAATACTTTCACAATGTCGTACTACGGAGCATCATCTTATTTCCACATTTCCAATGGTAAGGGTTTTTCATGACAGATGCGTTTAAAAAAAGAGATGAAAATGTAATCAATTTAGTTTGTTGAGCTCTACACTTAAGTTTGAGCAGTTAGCTGTATTTAAGTATTAACTTTTACTTCAATAAAAAAGCAGGCAATTTCAAAAGTTAACTAAAGTTCATACCAATCCTCTGGCTTCTCTGCATCTGGATCAGGTACATATTCAGGCTCATCATCTAACCAGCCTTCAGGCTTTGTGGCTTCTTCATCTGGAATCTTAGCAGGGGCATCTTCATCCCTTAAACACAAAAGAAAAAGCCAATTACTGACAACATTGGCCAGAGAATCACAATGTGGTCCCACTTTGTGAATCTTAAACAGGGCAATCTAAAAATATGTAGGCCTTACTTAATCAAAATACTTAAAATAGTTCCTCCTAGAAATATCTAAAATCATATACAAGGGCCTAGTATGCAGAATATATAAAGAACTCTTACAACCTAATAATAAAAAGACAACTCAATTTAAAAACCAGCAAAGGATTTGAATAGACATTTCTTCAGACACAGAAATGCCCAATAAGCACATGAAAATATGTTCAACATCATTAGCCATCAGGGAAATGCAAATCAAAACCACAATAAGATACCACTTCATACCCAGTAGGATGGCTATAATAAAAAAACTAACTAAGTATTGGCAAGGATGTGGAGAAAATGAAACCCTCATACACTGATTGTGAGAAAGCAAAATGGTACAGCCACTTTGGAAAACAGTTTGGCAGTCCCTCAAAAAGTTAAACATCATTACCATATGACCCAGCAATTCCACTCCTAGGAATATACCCAAGAGAAATGAAAATGTATATTCACCCAAAAACCTATACATGAATGTTCATAGCAGCATTATTCATAACCATAGCCAAAAAAGGGAAACACCCTAAATATCAATCAAATAAGGAATGGATAAATAAAATGTGGTATTATCCACACAATGGAACAGTCTTCAGTCATAAAAAGGAATGAAGTACTGATCCATGCTTCAACATGGATGAGTCTTAAAAACATTATGCTGAGCAAAAGAAGCTAGACACAAAAGACCACATATTATATTATTCTATATCCAGAATGGGCAAATCCAGAGACAGAAGGCAGATTAGTGGTTGCCAGGGGCTGGTGGAAGGGAGAAATAGGGAGTAACTGCTTCATGGGTATGGGCTTCTTTTTGGGTGATAAAAATGTTCTGGAATTAGACAGTGGTGATGGTTGCAGAACACTGCGAACATACTGTAAAACCACTTAACTGTACACTTTAAAGGGTGGATTTTAGCATGTGAATTATGACTCAAACAGTTACTCTTAAAAGTTCATCAAGAAGTACCTAATTTCAAAGCTTTATGCAGTTACTGTTAGAGCCACTTTAGCTGGTAAGCAGAGACATCTTCTATTCTTGGTCAGGATTATGCTTGTTTTTGAACTTTGCTAGTTTAAAATTGTGTGAGAACTTAAACTTGTGTATCATTCAGCTGATCTTTCAAGCTGAACATTCACTTCTCCACCCCCAAAATAAAACAGCTACTTAAGGAATACAATACTGAACAAGGCTGAGTCCAAATCTAATGTTCACCATATATACAAATAAACTCACCCATTACACCAGTGCAGCATAAAAGTATCAACTAGAATTTAACTGTGAAACCTAAGAGGATACTTACAAGTGGAAGATCAGTTTTATCACTTCTCTTTGTTCACTTCCTGACATTTCCAAAAGTCACCATACCAGAGTTCAAAGATGGTCACATACAAGAGTACAACCCACCTGTTTTCTTTTCTTACCACTCTCCAATTTGCACCCTATGTAAAAGGCTACTCAATTTCCCTCACACGTGTTAAGCTCACTCCTATTCCTCTACTTTTGCACATGATATTCTCCTTCAACCAGGGAATACCATTTCCCATCTTCATCAGTTAGTTAACTCTTGCCCACTTTCAGTTCTCAATTTGATTTGCCCAACTCCAAGAAACTACTGAAGTTAGGTATACCTGGTGCTCTGGTCACAAGTAACACATATTAGACCATTCACCCCATGCATGCCAACTTCAAGTGCCTGTCTCACAACTAGACTGGGAGTTGTGTAGGCAGCTGGTGTGCTTGTGGTTTTGTATTCCAGTGCCCAACACAGAGCAGAGATCTCGTAAGTATTGTTTAAATAGGAAAAAGGTTATTTTTCAAATTAAAATTTAAAATTTTAGGACTCCAGCTTTAAATGTGAATTCACAGAAGCATTGGAAAGGCCAGGCCAAAAGACCCGAGGTTCTGCCACAAACCAACCGTGTCACCACAGGCAAACTCTATCATCAGTTTCAGCATTTGGTGGCTTGTAAAATGGTATGAGGCAGCCCAGATGATCACGATGGCCCTAGTGATCACTAGGTGGTCACTACTATTTTCAGCTATAGTAGTCTACATTTTTCCTAACATTTAGACTGCATCACAGATTATCCAAATTATCAGATTTCAACCACCATTCAATTGTTCAAGCCAAATGGAATGTATGAAATGCTCCACTGCATTCAAAGACAGGTCCCAAAGACTCACCAGTCATCTGGTTTGACAGCATCAGGATCTGGTATTTTTGGTCTTTCATCCCAATCTTCAGGCTTCTGGTCTTCTGGGTCCTCAATTTCACGTGAAGGATTTACAGGAGGAGTCATGTCATTTAACAGATTCCCACTGTTTACAACAGACTGGTCCACTAATATTTCAAAACTATTATCTGGATTCAAGACTGAAAAAATTAAATGCAATTTAAAAAAGTTAATTAGCCACTCATTCCCAAGCTCTCTTTACCACAACACAAACAATCATATTTCTAACAGATAGCAGATCATGGAGTAAAGACCTTGGGCGTTAGAACATGGTCATAGAGCCTTACACAAGTTAGCAAGCTTTTTCCTTATCTGTAAGTCGTAAATGTTAGTTCTTCAGGTTTTTAGGAATTAAAACAAATGACAGGTAAAATTTTTACACACCAAAAGATTCCATGTATGAACATGAAAAACATCAAAAAAACCCAAAGGTACATAAACTAATGCAATATTGGTTTGACACAAATGGTTACACACCAGTCAACAGGCAAATAAGTTTATTTATTATAACTGTCCCCCAACAGAAAAGGCCCATTTCCTCATTTTTTGAGTTGCTATTACCACTATGTTGCCAAAATTTCAAATTACACAAAATTTCAATTACATGTGGTTTATTAAACCACGTGTCTACTCAGGTTGTACTTCTGGAATCCAGTGAAGAATGCAAACATAATTTTAAATCCATAAAGGTATCTTAAGTGTGAATTATGCTAAAGCCTGGATCCTACATCTAAATGCCTAATAGGCAACTGACTAGGTCACAGCACATCCAGAATACTATGGAAAATGACAGAGTACTATGCTGCTATCCTCAATGACAATGAAGGTTATCAATGGTATGTACTCTCACAGAAAGATTCTCATGCTTTTGTGAAGAGAAAAAGTGAAATATAGCACACTTAACTTTTAATAAAAATTACATGTGTGTCTATACATATATACATGTTTATTCACATATAGTCAAATACATATCACAGTGTTGATATTTCAGATAATTTTAAATGTCTTCTTTTTGCTTATTTTTTCCTTTTAAATTCCTATGCTGAATATATATTACTTTTGTTATAAAGAAGAAAGGTTATTGCATTCTTTAGGAACAGAGGCATGTCTATATGTGATCTCAAAGCAGCAGGAAAAACTTCATTAAATAAAAAGACCCATTCCAATGTCCAAATGATGAAACTCAACTGTCTAGGTGTTGGAGCATCCAAACAAGTTCAACTAGAAGATACTTTGAAAAAAACTGTACACATATTTCTACTGTATGTCCTATAACTTAACATCCCATCAACAATAAACAAAAGGGAGGAAATGAAGGGTGAGGATCAAGCAAAGAAGCTCTTTATGGGACATACAAGCTTATTCTTAAAATTGTTTCAAACCCTAGCTCTCAATTCAACCTAAGGAAGAGATGTTTTAGTGCTGAGAAATTAAGTTCTTCTCACTACTAAGATACTAAGTCAACAGAGATTCTTACTTGCAGCCTTACAATCTTTAAATTAAATGGATGATAAATGTGTAGTGCCATAAAACCCAAAATTTATTAGTAGTTTTTCTTACTTAATGTATAAAGATGTGTTTTCTTATCAGTAAAATAGGTCTTCAGATCTGCATCTGGCCTCTTAGCATGCTTTTCTTCATATACACCCGTTTTGGGGTTTTTGTGGCGAAAGATGAAGTGCAATTTATAGTCCTCTCCACATTTATCTGGACCAAACATAATCGTGTAAGGGGTCTTGTCGTGGAACTGATCCTTCAGAAACAAAAATGGATTAAGTAACTCAAAGTGTTGAAAAGCAACCTTTCAAAAGTGTGATATGTCCTCTTATAAAATCCCAAATAGTGTCCTATTAAAGGAAAAGTTTATTCATTTATGACGTTTGTATAGATACCAGTGAAAAGGAATAACCAGAAATTACTGGAAAATTTTACATGAGAATGTATGAAAGTGCTTAAAAACACAAAATAATGCATATACCTAGATAGTTACTGCTTCTTTCATAAAACAAAGAAATAAGTTTGCTAAAACTAAAAATTACACAGGACAGAAACCAAGGATAAAACAAAACAGCTTTGAAATTTACATTTCAAATAAAAAGCACAGAAATGTCAAAGTCAGTATTTCCAACCTCCAAAATATTTCAACAGCAGGAGAAACGGCCTTATTTTCACAGGTCTTAGAAAATTTTCTTTCCTTTTCTCTTGAGATTCTTAAAAGGTAGCTGTGGGTGGCCACATAAAGAAATAGGAAGTACCTACCAGGTTGAGCTCTGGGGTTTTGGAAAGTAGTTTCACATAGGCACCACCACATTCTATTCCATTTTGGAAATTAACCTCATACCTAATTTCAGAGAGAAAGGCAGAGACCATATGGCATTTGAAAGATCAAATTTCTTAATTTATTTCCCTTTCCCCCACTTTGGTCACATGTTTTATCACAGGTCATATGGGAAGATTCCATTTTCTACTGTTATACTTAACCAATGCCCCAAAATTAAATAAGTAAAAGAAAATTAAATCTTAATGCAGATTCCCAGTAAATACTGTTTGCAAAATCCAGAAGTTCATTTGCTATCAGTAGGAAAAATAGCTGATTTATTTCAAAATAATTTACTGGGCATGAAAAAAATGTTACATTACAGGACGCTTAAATACATCCTAAAATTCCTACTGTAGCGTGTAATTATTCTCATAATTTTTTTTTACATAGAGTAATAGTTTTATAATATAATGTCTTCACTCTTCCTAGAAAGGGTCTATCAAGCAAGTGTTTCACTCACTGAACAATGAGAGGCTTGGTATCAAAGATGAAGGGCTTGTTCAGTTTAGCAGAGATAGCATGATGCTTGGCTCGAGACATCAATACAAGTCCTTTATCGCCTGGAAGTTTTGTTTCCTTCATTTCATCTACCTCCCATTTTCCTGCAAGACAACAAAAAAGGTCCCACTCCCTAATTACACCTCTGAAGATCCTGAAATCGTAACAAACAAAACTCCAAGTTGTGCAAATCCATCATACTGACAAATGTTTAACATGTTCCATTTACCTCTAAGAGCTGGTCTATTAATATTAAACACACATAATTGACAAATATTAGGATATGGTTTTTAAAAACCTATAGCACATTCATTCTACCAATGCCTAGAAAAGACCTTCCATTTCCAAAATACAGCACCATGGGTAATAAATTTTCTTTCCATTTTATGGTGTAAAAATAAACATTAAACAGGTCTAACCCTATAAAATATAATGGGACACACAAAGAAAGCAAACTTCCAATGAAAAATCTTAAAATGTATACATACTCCTTTTAAACTAGTCTTGGGAGATACTATGGAAATACATCAAACCTCAATCTGCTATTATATCTAAATCAAATGCAACTCTCACCATCATATTTGGCAATTTCGTCATCAGTGTCATCTTTCTTGGCTTTGGATAAAATCCACCTGTAATTAAGACATACCCCTAAATTAAGATTCAAATTATAGTTGGCCTGTAAAAAGAAACAATGTAAACAATAATAAAAACAGGAACTAGCCAGCTCTTCTTAGCCTACCTAACCACTCTACTTTCAACTTTTAAATGTGTCATTCAAGTAGTGATAATATATGGTACTCAACTCAAAAACCTGTAAGAAAAAGTACCAAACCCATGAAATAATTTCACCTTTTAAGACTCAAGAGAAAACAATTTTCTCAAAGAACAAAACACAGGGTGAAGGGAAAAGAAATGGAAGCAAGAACCACATGTTCTAAAACACTATTTTCCTAAATGGGACAAACATATAAAATAGTTAGACATTTCACTATATAAAATAATATCCAAAAAGGAATACACTATTCCATCATATTTATATGATGTCTGCCTCTAAGATTTTTTTCCCCTAAGAAACACTTACCCTGACAGAGTTCCTCTGTCAAAGCAATCAGCAAAATACACTTCCCCTGTTGGAACTGGAGCTTTGTAGGTGACCTGTGTTAAATATAAAAATGAATTAAGAATTGAAATATTCAGCAACACTCCTTTCTCAGTAGGATCTATTCTCTTGGTTTGCTTTCAAACTTTCATAGCTGGCCCTTGAATTCAATCCATATAACTTATCTTTGGGACAATATAACAAAGGCTGACAGAGAGATCAATAAAAATTTTAGCAAATTTTGCTTTCCCTGTGATAAGGATCCAAAATTTACCTTCATTCTCTGATAATCTCAAGAGGCAAAATGAATAGATTCAAAGACCACTTCAAACCTTTGGAGATGGAGGAGTGCTGGTATCTGCTTTCGGTTTTGAGTCTTCTACCTCTTCAATGACATCATCAAGGTCATCCTCAATGTCAATCACATCATCGTCATGTCCATCATGAGCCTGAACAAGAGCAGTTCCAAGGACCAGTAACACACACAGCAACCACTTCCCTTCCATGATCTAAATATAAAAAAGGGTACAGTTAAATGTATCACCTCCTTTTAAAAATTTTGTAAGACCACTAACCCCTCTCTTATTTAAAATTAAGGCTTTCAAATCAGAACTTTATTGTATTTCATTTTACAGATAAAGAAAGTGAACCCAGAATGATAAAGCAGTTTTCCTAAAATCAGTTAGTTAAAAGATTCAACTTCAATAAAAATTTCAAAATAAAACTCAAACATAAACAGGTGTCCCCATACAGAATATCATGTTGGCTACACAAATTCAGGGTGTTCAGATACAATTTCAAACTAACTTCCTGCATTTGTAAAGAGCTCTATAATGGACAAAGCCCCTTTTACAGGTTAGTTCAAATGAGTTAAAACATTACAATGAAGTAACAGAGGAGCTAACTAGCCTCACATTAAACACTTAATTTAGATGCTGCTGCTCTTGTCCAAAGACCATCAAGTGTAGATATGGTTTTAAATTAGTGTTTTAAGGCTCAACAAAAAAATATATTAAACCACGGACCAGCTATCTTTACCTCTTATTTTCTAAGCCTGTAAGTGCCTTATGTATTGTATTAGACTGTCATGAATGGTAGTCGGTCCTTTTCCCAAAACCGCAGATCTAAAGATATAAAAACTGAGCCACATGGATGCACAAAAATATTTGGTAGTAGGTAGTATAGAGTTTCAATTCTCCAAGACGAAAAGAGTTCTCTCTGGAGATGGATGGAGGTGAAAGCTGCACAACAATGAGAATGTACTTAATGCCACTGAACTTAATAATGGTTAAGATGGTAAGTCTTCTTTTTTATATTTTATTTATTTATTTATTTATTTATGGCTGTGTTGGGTCTTCGTTTCTGTGCGAGGGCTTTCTCCAGTTGCAGTGAGCGGGGGCCACTCTTCATCGCAGTGCGTGGGCCTCTCACTGTTGTGGCCTCTCCCGTTGCAGAGCACAGGCTCCAGACGCGCAGGCTCAGTAGTTGTGGCTCACGGGCTTAGTTGCTCCGCGGCATGTGGGATCTTCCCAGATCAGGGCTCGAACCCGTGTACCCGTGTCCCCTGCACTGGCAGGTGGATTCTTAACCACTGCAGCACCAGGGAAGCCCCGATGGTAAGTCTTATGATAAGCATTTTTACTACAATAAAAAAGATTTTAGGGGCTTCCCTGGTGGCGCAGTGGTTAAGAATCTGCCTGCTAATGCAGGGGACATGGGTTTGAGCCCTGGTCTAGGAAGATCCCACATGCCGCGGAGCAACTAAGCCTGTGCGCCACAACTACTGAGCCTGCACTCTAGAGCCCGTGAGCCACAACTACTGAGCCTGTGTGCCACAACTACTGAAGCCCACGTGCCTAGAGCCCGTGTTCTGCAACAAGAGAAGCCACTGCAATGAGAAGCCCACGCACCACAACGAAGAGTAGCCCCTGCTTGCCGCAACTAGAGAAAGCCCGCGCGCAGCAACAAAGACCCAACACAGCCAAAAATAAATAAATTAAATAAATAAATTTTTTAAAAAATTTTAAAAAGAAAATAGCTTAATTTTTTTTTTTGGTGTCTTGTACATCAACTTATTCCAATGCTGAATTTGATGCCTAATTCCTTATAAACTCTATAATCCTTTAAAGTGAGTAACAATATGTAGAACTAGATTTTCACATATCATTTGGTCGTATTTCTTTTATTTACATATCTTGGGTACTGTTTTCACAAAATGAAAGAAGGTAAAGTTCACTGGATTCCTAAATGCTTAGCATTTAGGCAGTGCAGAAAGTAAAAGTGCTAAAAAAAAAAGTGCTAAATAAAATCACTGATAACATTTCCTAGGACTGGTATGAGTTTTTAGGAGAAACTCTCAATGTCAACATTCTGCTCTAGTTTCTAATATATTAGGAATATCAGTAATTTCATTTATTCACTGGAAAGGCCTCTATTCTCTACTATCAAAATAATATACAATGGCACAGCAACATTGCTTTGATTTACAACTACAAGGGATTCTCTAAAACTAAACAGGTTGATTCAACACTTTCATCTAAATCAACTCTATACAACTCCCAAGTCCTCACAGAAACAATGCTATAAATGGTAGCTGGGTTCCCAGGGATAAGCTACAAAACCAAATTAGCCCAAAACATAGCTAAAACAATATAATGCATACAATTGTTAAAACTTTTTAAAAGACAAAATGTGGTAAGCCTAGTAGTAATTAAATGAAGCACAAAACCAGTGGATTAATCCAGACTAAGTACTGATGCTGGAACACGGCTGCTCAAGGAAAAGCTAATCAGGGAGATGAGCTAACTACTTACCTTTTAAAAAGGTAAGACTGATTTTTTTTTCTCAATAATTTTTAATTTGTTGATATATTGCTGTTGTGGGCTTAACTTCCCCCCCCTCCCCCAATTCACATGTTGAAGCCCTAACTCCCAATGTAACATTTGGAGATAGGACCTTTAGGGAAGTAATAAAGGTTAAAAGAGGTCATAAGGCTGGGGCCCTAATCTGATAGGCCTGGAATCTATAAAAGATGAAGACAACCAGGAGTCCGTGTGCACAGAGGTAATAAGTCCATGTGAGAGGACACAACAAGATGGTGGCCCTCTGTAAGCTGAGGAGAAAGTCCACACCAGAAACCAACTCTGCCAATGCCCTGATCATGGACTTCCAGACTCCAGACTCTGAGAAAATAAATTTCTGTTGTTTAAGCTACCCAGCCTGTGGTACTGTTACGGCAGTCCAAGCAGACTAATCACAACTGTCCTTAGGTTAAGCATAATTTTATATAAGGCAGTGCTTCTCAAACTTGAGCATGCATCAAGGGGCTTTTTAAAACAAATCACGGGCTTCCCTGGTGGCGCAGTGGTTAAGAATCTGCCTGCTGGGGGTGGGGTAGTGGGGGTGGTGGTGGTGGGATGAATTGGGAGATTGGGATTGACATATATACACTAATACGTATAAAATGGATAACTAATAAGAACCTGCTGTATAAAAAAATAAATAAAATTCAAAAAAAAAAAATCCGCCTGCCAATGCAGGGGACACGGGTTTGAGCCTTGGTCCAGGAAGATCCCACGTGCCGTGGAGCAACTAAGCCCGTGCGCCACAACTACTGAGCCTGTGCCCTAGAGCCCGCGAGTCACAACTACTGAGCCAGCATACCACAACTACTGAAGCTTGTGCGCCTAGAGCCCTTGCTCCGCAACAAGAGAAGCCACCGCAATGAGAAGCCTGTGCACCGCAACGAAGAGTAGCCCCCGCTCGCTACAACTAGAGAAAGCCTGCACGCAGCGACAAAGACCCAACACCACCAAAAATAAATACAATAAATAAATTTATTTTAAAAATTAAAAATAAATTAAAAAAATTGCTGATTCAGTAGATGTGGGCTGGGACTTCACATTTCTAACAAGTTCCAGGGGATGCAAAGGCTGCTAGCTCAGGAATCACACTTTGAGAACCAATGATTAGGGTTTATGAATAATCAATTTGTGCTTTGTTTTCCAGTTAATAAAAGCACTTTCACATAGGCACACTGTTTCGCATAAACCTCCCTTGAGGTATTACTCTCATTTTACTTTACATATTAATAACTAAGACTTAGTAAAATGAAAATAACCCAATCATTTACTCATTATCACAACCAAAAAGAGTCAAAGAATTCATATCCCATATTTCTATTACGCTAGACAAAATGTAGTTGAATACTGAAGAGGTGTGACAGAGACAGGACAGGAAGACTAGTCAGTAAGGGTACTAAAGGGAGTGGTCTGGAATAGGGGATTCAGGTAGGGTTTAGTGAGGGAAAGTGCAACTGCAGAACAGCTAGCCCTGGTTGGTGGACCAAAGATCCTGGGAAAGGAGGCATCTGTGTGGGGGAGGCAGAATGACCCAATGAAAGGAAAACAGTTTTCAGGTAGCAGAAGGCTACCATCCCTGTCAGGAACAACAAAGGGATAGGGAGTCTCCAGCAAACTTCAGGAAATGCACTTCTCTCCACCACCATTTCCCCTACACCCTGAGTTGCAGGACCCAGTTTTTCAGAAGTCTAAGGCATGTATCTGTTAACTTTCGCATTATCCAGAGGGTTGTTAAAGCTGTGGAGGAACCATTACTGCCAAACCATGGTAAACCGATTCTCATAGCTGTGCACTGATGATCCTAAGCCACTGCTAGTTTTACATATGCTATTTCAACATTTGTAATTTGCCAATACTCCCGAGAAACCGCTACAGCAAACAGGTCTAGTTCCAAGAGCCACTATGAAGCCAGCCCAAACATTTCAAGTTTTGTTAAAGACCTGGTCATACTTAAAATAATTCAAGACAATATATTTTAAGGTGATCTTAATTCTCTGCTTCATTAATGAAAATCCAATATTACCAAGAAACAAAATCCGCCCTCATTTCAATCCTCTTACCCACACTCCTTATATCAAATGGAGTCCAAAAAGAATGTTGCGCTAGTACGCTTTCTAGATGAAAACATAGGAGAAATTTTAAGTGATCTTGGGCTTGACGATGAGTTTTCAATACAACATCAAAAGCAAGGTACATTATTTGCACAGTATATCTTTTCCAACTCTTTTACTTTCAACCTTTTTGTACCATTGTTTTGTTTTTTTAATAAATTTTTAAAAATTAAAAAAAAGCAAGATACGTGAAAGAAAAAATTAGTTAAATTGAACTTTATTAAAATTTAAAACTTCAACTCTATGAAAGAAACTTAAAAGAATTAAAAAACAAAACAAGGTAGGAAAAAATATTTGCAAAATACATATCTAATAATGAACTGGTTTCCAAAATGTACAAAGAACACAACTCAACAATAAGAAAACAGGGACTTCCCTGGTGGTCCAGCGGTTAAGACTCCGTGCTCCCGGACTTCCCTGGTGGCGCAGTGGTTAAGGATCCGCCTGCCAATGCAGGGGACACAGGTTTGAGCCCTGGTCCGGGAAGATCCCACATGCCGCAGAGCAACTAAGCCAGTGCGCCACAACTACTGAGCCTGCACTCTAGAGCCCGCAAGCCACAAATACTGAAGCCCACACACTTAGAGCCCGTGCTCCTCAACAAGAGAAGCTACCGCAAAGAGAAGGCCGTGCGCCACAACAAAGAGTAGCCCCCCACTCACTGCAACTAGAGAAAGCCCACGTGCAGTAACAAAGATCCAACCCAGCCAAAAAAAAAAAAAGACCCCGTGCTCCCAACGCAGGGGGCCCGGGTTTGATCCCTGGTCAGGGGACTAGATCCCACACACCACAACTAGGAGTCCGCATGCCGCAACTAAAGATCCCACATGCCGCAACTAAAGATCCCGCATGTCACAACTAAGACCCAGCACAGCCAAATAAATTAAAAAATAAATATTTTTTAAAAATCAGAAAACAAACCCAATTATAAAATGGGCAAAAGATCTGAACAGATACCTCACCAAAGAAGATATTCAGATGGCATATGAAAAGATCAAACATCATTTGCCATTAAGTAACTGCAAATTAAAACAACAAGGGCCTTCCCTGGTGGCGCAGTGGTTAAGAGTTTGCCTGCCCATGCAGGGGACAGGGGTTCAATCCCTGGTCCAGGAAGATCCCACATCCTGCAGAGCAACTAAGCCCATGCACCACAACTACTGAGCCTGTGCTCTAGAGCCCTTGAGCCACAGCTACTGAGCCCGCGAGCCTAGAGCCCGTGCTCTGCAACAAGAGAAGCCACCGCAATGAGAAGCCCGCACACCGCAACGAAGAATAACCCCCACTCGCAACGAAGACCCAACACAGCCAAAGATAAATAAATTTTAAAAAATAAATAAAATAAAACAAAACAATGAGATACTAATATACACCTATTAGCATGGCTAAGATTAAAAAAACTGGCAAGGATGTGAAGTAACGGCAACTCTCATTTCACTGCTGGTGAAAATCCAAAATAGTACAGCCACTCTGGAACACAGTTTGGCAATTTCTTACAAAGCTAACTATAGACTTACCACAGGATTCAGCAATCATGCTCACAGGTACTCGCCCAACTGATCTGAAAGCTTACGAATGCACAAAAACTCGCACTCGCAATTAGCAGCTTTATCCATAAGCACCCAAAACTTGAAGAAACCAAAATGTTCTTCAGTAGGGGAATGAATAAACAAACTGTAGTACACCCATACGATGGAACATTGTTCAGAAATTAAAAGATGAGCTATCTAAAATGAATCACTTTGCCATACAGCAGAAATTAACACAACATTGTAAATAAACTATAAACTATACTTCAATTAAAAAAAAAAAAGAGCTATCAAGCCAAAAAAAGACTTGGATGAATCTTTAATGCCTACTGCTAACTGAAAGAAGTCAGTCTGAAAAGGCGACATGCTATAGAATTCCAATTAGATCACATTCTGAAAAAGGCAAAACTCTAGATACCAAAAACAAAAAAAAAGTCAGTGGTTGTCAGAGGTTCAGGGGAGGGGGTCAGGTTGAACAGATAAGCACAGGGGACTTTCTTAGGCAGTGAAACCATTCTACATGATGCTATAATTATGGATACATGACACTATCCATCTTTCGAATCCCATAAAAAACTTTATAGCACAAAGAATGAATCTTCATGTATGAAAAAAAATTTTTTTAAATATGTTTTTTTAAACTTATTTTATTTATTTATTTATTTTTGGCTACATTGGGTCTTCGTTGCTGCGTGCAGGCTTTCTCTAGTTGCAGCGAGGGAGGTTACTCTTTGTTGCAGTGCGCAGGCTTCTCACTGTGGTGGCTTCTCTTGTGTGGAGCATGGGCCCTAGGTGTGCGGGCTTCAGTAGTTGTGGCTCGCGGGCTCTAGAGCACAGGCTCAGCAGTTGTGGCGCACGGGCTTAGTTGCTCCGCGGCATGTGGGATCTTCCCGGACCAGGGCTCGAACCTGTGTCCCCTGCATTGGCAGGTGGATCCTTAACCACTGCGCCACCAGGGAAGCCCCATGTATGAAAATTTTAAAAAATCATTGAAGAGGTTGAGTGATCCAAGGATAGCACACAGGATGTGACAAAACAATCTAACTGTATTACAAATATACAAAACAACCTCACTGAACGGGGTGGAGGGAAAAGATGTTAACCTAAGTAACGCAGGAAAGTGAGTGGAGTCTGTAAAACCAGACTGTACAAAAGCACTGTTCAAGTTGAGTAAGTTGTTTCACATGAATACACAGGTTAACAATTCGGATACTGCTATATATGTATATCAGAATTGAACAACTAAATAAATGGATTGTGGGAGCCACTTTCAGTGTTGGGTGTGTGAATTTTACAGATAAGCAAGGGAAAGAGACTAAAATAATCCTCATTGTAATGGGCGAGAGAGACTATAGTATGAATTCATGTTTATCTTAATATACAGAGGGTTACACAGAGAAGTATTTATAGATATGTGCATATATACCAGTTAGTATACACATATATATTTCCTTGCTCTGTCAGCTAAGAGGGCATACAAGAAACTGCTACACCCCAGTAGCAATAAATACACCTAGTAGCAAGGATCTTGGTTTCCAATATCATCTCCAATACAAGGAAACAGTGTTCCTTGGCTGATTCTAGGATTAGGCAGGAAATATACAAGACGAGCCTGGAGCATCTTGTAGTGCCAGAAAGGGAAGTGTTCAAAACAAAAACAAAACACCCACAGTGATGGGGGCAATGTCAAAGGAACACAAGAAAAAGCAATGGCCAAAGCTGGAACAATACAAGCAACAAAGTAAGTGGTACTGGATTATACCTCAAAGTATAAAATAAATGCCCATGAATCTATACAATACAAATATATTACTGAGTAAATAAATAAATGAGGAAGAGACAAATTTCCCATGAAGAAATATTCCAAGTAACGGATGTAGATACTCCACTGTCAAGGAGGTGGAACATAACCCCCCACTCCTTACGTGTGAGCTACACATAGTGATATTGATATCCTTCCAAAGAGCACAGTATGGGAAGGGGGAAAAACAAGAACTTTACAGTGGAGAAACCTAGCAAACACTACCTCAGCCAGGTGATCAAGGTCAACATCCAAAGTAATAGGTCATGTTGATAGTATGTACCCTTGATACAATGTGATGAAAACAGTACTTTAACCTCTGTGGTCTTCTTCCCAAAAATCCATATTCCCTCTCATCATGAGAAAAATATCAAAGAAATCCCAATAGAGGGACATGCTACAAAATAATCTGACCAGTAGTTCTCAAAATATGTCAAGGTCATCAAAAAACAAAGAAAATCTAAAAAACTGTCACAGCCAAGAGGAGCTTAAGGAGACATGATGACTAAATGTAATGTGGTATCATGGAACAGAAAAAGGGCAGCAAGTAAAAACAAAGAAAATCTGAATTAAATATGGGCTTTAGTTGGTAATTATCAATATTGGTTCATTAATTATAATAAATGTACTATACTAATGTTAAGTTGTTAATAATGGCAGAAACTGGGTATGGGTTATATGGGAATACTCTGTACTATCTTTATAATCTTCTTGTAGATCCAAAACTATTCTGTAAAAATTAGTTTATTTTTTTTTAAAAGATGTTCCATTATTATGCACCAAATGTGATTGATTTGCCAAAAACCAGTTACTGGCATAATCAGGATCAGAGGCCAAGTTTCCTGTCTCCCAATACCTTACTTGGTAATTCTATACTGCTTTTGTCTTAGAAACACAAAACGATTTTTCACATTTTAGTGTCTAAAAAGATTTCAGAAGCTTTTTTCTCCCTTTAAAACCCTTCATTTGAGGACTTCCTTGGTGGCACATTGGTTAAGACTCCATGCTCCCAATGCAGGGGGCCCAGGTTCGATCCCTGGTCAGGGAACTAGATCCCACATGCATGCCACAACTAAGAGTTCGCATGCCACAACTAAGGAGCCCACCTGCTGCACATAAGACCCGGCACAACCAAATAAAAATAAATTAATATTAAAAAAAAAAACAAACAAACCTCTTCATTTGTCTTAACATCTACAGACTCCTAAGCAGGGAGCGTATTTCTCTGTTGTCACCCACTATTTCTAAGATTATCAATAGGAAATACGTAACAAGTAGCTCAACAACAAACCAATAATGCTTTTAAAAAACAAAGAGCACATCTCCCCCACCCCCAACTTGCCCAAGGCCACAGAGCAAGTGATTCCTAGATCCAGAATGCTCAGGAATAAAAGTGAATAAAGAAATTAGGTACCTTTAAACCGAGTAACTTTCCAGCAGTAAATAAACATTTACCACATTTTCTAAGTCCCTTCTACTTCACAGTTCATGCTCACTAAGCTACATTAGCTCTTCTAGTACAAGATTTCTCATATTCCTGAATGCCATTATAGCAGTTTCTCCCATACTTTTACTTTCTACTTGAAAGCCATCATTTTCTTGGTGCACTTCATTTCCTGGTTTTCTTCCAAGAGCCATTTTCTCGCTCTAATTTTTTTATCACTGCAAGACTGTTACTCTACAGCAATGCCCCTTTGAGCTAGGGTGCAAATGCTGGGTGGATGTCTAACTCATGACTAAGCTACTTAGTGCCACAAACTGTCTCACAGTAGGCCCATTTAAATTCCTGTCTTGGCCAAATTACAAATTACTTACAGGCATAGACCTCCAGGAGAGCCAGCAATTAAAAATCAAAACCACGAACAAGAAAATCTTTTAATATTTATGAGTCTACTGAAGTGAACTTTCCTTAAAAATACCCTTAAGTTATATGTAAATGTGAGTTTTGTGTGGCTTTATCTTACAATATCTCTTAACTAGAGCAAAGGCTAAGTCAATAAAACCAATACTATGAGGGCCAACACTATACAGTCCAAGTTCTGATTTCTGTTGATCCAGAACTTGATCTACAAATACAACTTACAATTTCTAGGTTCTAGAGAAGTGAACAGACTGCACTTCCTTCAAATACTCATCAATAAATCTCTCAACTGGATTTATTTTTTTTGGCCCCACTGCACAGCTTGCAGGACCTTTGTTCCCCCACCAGGGATCAAACCCAGGCCCCAGCAGTGAAAGCGGTGAGTCCTAACCACTGGACCACCAGTGAATTCTCGCAACTGGACTTTTAATAAATGCTGGGTGGCAGAGTTCAAGACTGTTTTCTGGCAGTCACGACTAAACTGTCGGAATTCTGCGTTACAAAGGGTTAAAGCAGAATATATCTGATGCCCATCTGAAAACCCAGCACATGTCAGAAACTAAATGAATGTTTGCTGATAGTGGTCAATTCCATGAGTGTCAACTAGTTACCAAGGATTTAAAAAAAAAAAAAAAAGTCTCTAACCTTAAGGATCGATCTATATAGGGTGTCCTTAAAGTCTGGAAACATTGGGCTTCCCTGGTGGTGCAGTGGTTGAGAATCTGCCTGCCAATGCAGGGGACACGGGTTGGAGCCCTGGTCTGGGAAGATCCCACGTGCCGCGGAGCAGCTGGGCCCGTGAGCCACAATTACTGAGCCTGCGTGTCTGGAGCCTGTGCTCCGCAACAAGAGAGGCCACGATAGTGAGAAGCCCGCGCACCGTGATGAAGAGTGGCCTCCGCTTGCCACAACTACAGAAAGCCCTCGCACAGAAACGAAGACCCAACATAGACATAAATAAATACTTAAAAAAAAATCTATTAAAAAAAAGTCTGGAGGGCTTCCCTGGTGGCGCAGTGGTTGGGAATCTGCCTGCCAATGCAGGGGACACGGGTTCGGGCCCTGGTCTGGGAAGATCCCACATGCCGCAGAGCAACTAGGCCCGTGAGCCACAATTGCTGAGCCTGCGCGTCTAGAGCCTGTGCTCCGCAACGGGAGAGGCCACGATGGTGAGAGGCCCACGCACCGCGATGAAGAGTGGCCCCGACTTGCCACAACTAGAGAAAAGCCCTCGCACAGAAACGAAGATCCAACACACCCAAAAAATGAATAAATAAGTAAATTCATTTAAAAAAAAAAAAAAAAAAAGTCTGGAAACATAAAAAGTATTTGCCCATGTTTTCAGAGTTTATGAATATTCTGTAGTATTAGTTCTATTAATCAAATGTTGGGGGTTTGGGGAGGATAATATCAAAATAAACTCATAACCTTTTATCTAACTAAGAAAAAAATGCACATAGGTATATTAGTACCACTTAACGCTCTAGCTTGAGTATTTTCCTTCTATTAAAAAAGTGTCAAAAAAATAAAAATTTCAAAAATGAATTAGTGTCATGATAAAATTGCACATAACTATGTACACACAAGGGCATATAAAACCTGGAGAAATCTGAATAAGGTCTGTAGACTGTACCAGTGCAATTTTTTCCTAGTTTTGATATTTTACAATAGTTATCTATCTATACTACTATTGGGGGAAGCTGGGTGATGGGCACAAGAGACCTCTCTGTACTATTTTGCAACTTTCTGTGGGCCTATAATTATTTCAAAATTAAAAGCTTCTTTTAAAAAATGTATTACTGGATCAGTATAGATGGTTCTTTAGACTTGATCAAAGTTGTCTAGAAACCAGCTTTAAATTCTAAAGCATAGAAGTACAAAGGAAGACTCAGAAATGAGTTGGATTAGAAATGTGAACCTCTTACTCCCTTCCTTCCAGTTAATAAGTGTTTTGTTTTTAATAATAAAATATAATTATCAACCTATATCCAAGTCAGAGAAGCTCTACACCCTGGGATCACATAGACAAATGTACACAAAGCCAAGAAAACAGGAGCTAAACATATGCACATTTGTAATATACATTTATAAATAATATAAATGACTTCTGACTTGCTTCTCAGTTTGCCAAGGACAGAGCAAAAAGCCCAGTTCTCAAAATCTGAGTCAGGATTCTTCAAGAGAAACTAATCTACTCACCTTTAATGTTTCAGTTCACTCTTTTAACTTTTCAAAGAGTGAATTTGTCTTGAATTCTAGAGATGGAAGTTTTCTATTTTAAAAACTGATGATTCAGAAAATGAACTCCTTATACAAAAGGCAGTATGGTGTATGTGATGGTGTGAACTGTCAAGTCAGAGAAAGCTGGGTTCTAGACTTTCCTGATCTTCTTTGTGGCCTTGGTCAGCTTATTGAATTTCCATGAGCCTTTTTTCCCTATTTTATAATGTAGCTAGTAGTATTAGTGGCTCAAAGGCTTGCTGTGAAAATATAAAAAGATAATACAAAGTCTATCAGAGTCCAGTACCTCATAGGAGTTCCCAAATGGTTTGTTCTTTGACACAAAATTAGTACAACCACAGTGAATACATTTTCAATTCCCAGAATGGGCCAAAAGGTGTAACTGTGCCTGTACACCTCCTGTATTTCAACAAAGCTGAATGATTTTATGTAACAAGAAAAACTAGCTTTCCTCTGATTATATTCTATGATTTCGTCTTTAACTCTTCCTTGCAACGGGTATATATACAATTATAGCATTTGGACAGGGAAATATCCCTGTTTATCTGTGATTTTCTTTTTTCCTGCTCTGCCACCAATTTTCTTTATGAATTCTCCCAAATTTAACTTATTTTTGGTTAATAATTCTGTTCTCAGCACACATTCTAAAAACACTCCATATTATTTTACTATACACATTCAATAATGTACAAGACTTCAACTGAACACAAAATATTCTCTTTAACGGAAACAGACACATTCTGCATTGAATTTTAACAAATCCAAAATTGATCAACTTTAGGAATGGGCAAATACTAAAGAAATATTACATTTGTCACCTCTCATTGGCAGAATCTTTATGCTCAGTAAGGGTCCATTCAGAAAGAAAAATCTTTAAAACAAAGGGAGGCTCAAATTATTTTTAAATTAAATTTAAACTTTAATATTTTCAAGTTAGTCTAGTTTTGCATCTATTTTCTTAAAAGATACCGGTCTACGGTTTTATGAAGTCTTTGTCTGGTTTTGGTATCAGGGTAATATTGGCCTCATAGAATGAGTTGGAAAGTGTTCTCTCTTGTATTTTTGGAAGAGTTTGTGAAGGACTAGTGTTAATTCTTCCCTAAGTATTTGGTAGAATTCACCAGTGAAGCCATTTGGTTCTGGACTTTTCTTTGTGACACTTTGTTCCTTAAAAGTAGTTAGGAAATATCACCTCTAATTCCTTTAATCCATGAGAAATTAGAAAGAGGAACAGAAGGAATCCCACAGAAGGGATTATTTGTCTCTTAAGAGGGCTGAAGAAGTTCCTTTCTATTCCTAGTTTATTGAGTGCTTCTATCATGAAAGGGTGTTGCACTTTATCAACTGCAATGATCATGCGGTTTTTGTCCTTTATTAATGCAGTATATTACATTCTTTATTATAGTTTGGTGAACCAACCTTACATTTCTGGGATAAATCCCACTTGGTGGTGCTGTATAATTTTTTTTTTTTTTAATTTTTAAATTTTATTTATTTACTTTTGGCTGCATTGGGTCTTCGTTGCTGCACGCGGGCTTTCTCTAGTTGCAGCAAGTGGAGGCTACTCTTTGTTGCAGTGCGCAGGCTTCTCATTGCAGTGGCTTCTCGTTGCAGAGCACAGGCTCTAGGTGCTCGGGCTTCAGCAGTTGTGGCGCACGGGCTTAGTTGCTCCGCGGCATGTGGGATCCTCCCAGACCAGGGCTCAAACCCGTGTCCCCTGCATTGGCAGGCAGATTCTTAACCACTGCGCCACCAGGGAAGCCCTATAATTCTATATGTTGCTGGATCCCATTTGCTAGCATTTTGAGGATTTTTGCATCTATTTTCTTAAGGGATACTGTTCTATGTTTTTCTTTTCCTGTGAAGTCTGTCTGGTTTTGGTATCATGGTAAGATTGGCTTCATAGAATGAGTTGGGAAGTGTTCCCTCTTCTATTTTTTAGAAGAGTTTGTGAAGGATTGGTGTTAAAACCATTTGGTTCGGGGCTTTCCTTTGTGGAATTTTACCTCTTAAAAGTAGTTAGGAAATTTCACCTCTAATTCCTTTGATCCATGAGAAATTAGAAAGAAGAACAGGAGAAGTGACCTAGCTGGTGTTCTAGGTTTCTGGGGGGAATTTTTTTTTTTTTTTGGCCACGCTGCACAGCTTGTGGGATCTTAGTTCCCCAACCAGGGATCGAACCCCGGCCTCCTGCAGTGGAAGCGCTGAGTCCTAACCACTGGACTGCCAGGGAATTCCCAAAAGTGATTTTTTTAAAAAGGCAGTGTGTAATAAAAAATTAGGAAGTCTTTCTTTCATGTAGGCTATCCATTCATCTGTTAATATACCCTTTTATTTTTTAATATTTATTTATTTATTTATTTATTTTGGCTGCGCCAGGTCTTAGTTGCAGCACGCAGAATCTTCACTGCGGCATGCGGGATCTTTTAGTTGCGGCATGCATGTGGGATCTAGTTCCCTGACCAGGGATCAAACCCGGGCTCCCTGCATCGGGAGCACAGAGTCTTAACCACTGGACCACCACGGAAGTCCCAATATACCCTTTAAAAAATGTTAAGTCTTACCTTAGATTGTCTAATTTAACCCTCAGAAGAACCCCGGGAAGTTCTATCATCCCCATGTGACACACGACAAAACTAAGGCTAAGAGAAGTTACATAAGCTGTCCAAGGTCACAGTTAGACATAGAATAGTATTATGAGCAGGAACTCAGAAGTCACAATCCCTAATCAGCTACTTAATAACTTCAGGGTCTCAGTTTCTTCATCTCTAAAATGAGAATAACAACACTATGTACTTCTTAGGATTGCTATATAAACAAAATGCATGTTAAGTGTTTATGTCAGTACTTGGCTTACAGTAAATGCAACATTAGCAGTGATATCTACTATTACTAGGTATTGCCCAGTGACACCATTTAAGTTTTGATGGTTCTAAAACCCTGAGTTTTAAGGCAATAAGAAATTTGAAGTCTTACATTGAAAAGGAACCACTTAAAAGGAATTTGATTCCAGTCACAGATAACCATTTTAATACTACTACTTTCTGTCCCTCTGATATTACTACATGTGCATCTAGTCAAAATATAGAAGCACTTAAAGGGGGAAAAAAAGTACATAAAATTCAAAGTGGTCTTTATTGTAAATGATCATCCACTTAAAAACAGATATGTACTACTGCCTAGTTTACAGTTCTGAATTTTGCTTTTCACTGACAGGAACATTAAAATCTATTTTTCCATAGCACTTTCTTTTCTCCTATAAACTAAGTAGGTTTAAGATGTGGATACGCAAAACATTGCTGAAGATTCTAAATTATTTAAAAAACAAAATTCTCCAAATAATTTTCACAGCTCACAGTTAAGCTTAATTTAAAGGCACATCTGTTTTAGTTAACAAAGCATTCAACCTACACTTTACTGACAAAGTTCTACAGTAAGCTATATAGGTTATAACTATGTTCACGCACTTTTATTATTTCCTAGGAGTTGTTATGAGCTGCCAATTCTATTTGCACAGTTCATTATGCCATTCAAAGTAATTTCATGTTCACCATCTTATTTGTCCCTCCTGGTAAGTTATCCAGGGCTCTCTTCATTCCCATTTTAAAGAGGTGAAAACCAACGTAGTTCATTAAGCTAGTTACCATGCTGGGCCTGGAATTCAAGTCTCTTGAGCCTGCATTTATGCTTACCAACTGTCACTTCATCCCCTTAAGCTATCTCTCAGGGCAAAGTGAACTCTGTAACTGAAAGGATGCAAGAGCATGTTGCCAAAACTGCAGCAACAACTTCCGTCAAAACGTTTACCCCTCGAGGTCCTTGAAAGATAATGTGCTAGTTGAAACTGCTGAGTTAAGATAGTAAGGTAGGAAGGGATGCTAACACCCATTATTAGATAGGTCAGGAAATTTGTTTGTTGTGCGACACATTTACTCCAATACAAAGTTCATTCTGGCCATCTCATAATCAGTTCCCCCGCTTATTTGCTTGTGTACCCCGGGTGGTACCCACACCATCTTTTACCTCTGCTCTAACTATAGCAAATGTACAATTCAGCAGTGATTTTATTCATGGCCCTTGAACAGCACTGTCAAAAGACTGAGGTACAGAATGATTTTAAGATCAATACAGTTCCTCCCTTAAAAAAAACTAAACCAAAAAAAATAAAATCCTCCCCCCAACCCACCAACTCTACTTATTAATAAATTAAGCAAAATGTTCCATTTCCTAAATTAGACGTAAAGAGCCTAACTGTGGCTCACCTTTGTCCTCCCAACCTTTTAATATTCAGCTCAGTTTAACTTCCTTCAGCCAGCATTCACTTGTGTCATGCCCAGCAGTTAATCCACTAAATCAGTTTCTTCCTCCTATCTCCATAAATGTGACTTTAGGTCCCAGGACTTAACCAACTCAAAAAGTAGGATGCTGGTGTAGTGGACCAACATCATTCAGACGATAACAATTTATTTCAATCGTTTATCAAGCAGTTAAAGTCCTTTTTTATACACAATTTAATTCTAACAACTCCACCAGGTATTATATCCATTATTTGGAGAGAACTGGGGCACAAAGGGGAAGTAAATTGTCCAAGTTCACATAGCAACAAATGGCTGATGAAGGACTTGAATCAGGGCTTAGCCTTAACAACTACACCAAATCTGCCTCAACAGTAATTCCAACGTGATCATAAAATTAATCGCATGACCTTGAGCCAATCATTCAGAGCTCTGGGCCTCAGTTTCCTCCACTGTAAAACAACCTGCCCACAGAGAGCTTTTGGGAGCTTTCCTACCTTAAAAATCCTGTTAATTTACTAGCTTACTTACACCCCATCCCCGAATAGATGTAAATGCTGGGACTGAAATTTTTCAACCACTGCGTGTTCTAGCACATTCTCCATACTCGTCAGGCTACCAGAGTCCAGTCTTCACTTTGTGGTTTTAATTTTCAAATACTGAAGCTGTAATGCTAATCCTAAACATTCTCTCTCGGCCCACTATCACCCTTCCCCATTACTAGGGATACCGACTAGGCCCAGTCCTATTCCAGACCTTTACCCGGTTACACCAGAACACCTCGCAGCTTCACAAGCAGCCAACAACAGGTTTAAGAAAGTCCTAGAAGCAAAGCCAGAAGGAGTAGTTAGCTTTCCCAGAGGTCAAGAGAGGCTCTAGGGCACCTGCCACGCCTCCCGACCCCGCCGGCGCGGCTTGGGCCTGGCTCCCCAACTCAGGCGGCCCAGGTTCGGGCCTCGCCCCTCACGGCCCGAGCGTCCGCCTGGGCCTGAGCTCTTGAAACCCAGCCGGACCCCTCGGCCCCGGCCACGCCCGGCTCCTCGGGCCCTCGGCCGCGGCGCCGCGTACCCAGGCCCCCAGGGGTCCTCACAGGCCCGAGAACATGAGCAGGCCTCCCGTCTCACCTCGAGCCTCAGGGGGACCGCCGGCGGCACCCGCGCCTCCTCCCGCCCGCACACCTGGCCCCGCGCTGCAGTAAAGACAGCGGCTGAGGCAGCACAACCGTCACGTGCTGCAAAACCAAGAGGCCTTGACTGCCGCGACCGCCGCGCGAGCGAGCCTCACTGCACGAAGCCCGGCCCTGCGTCCGCCCCTCGCTCCTGAGTAGCTGCGGCCAGCGCTAAATCCCGCCCCCCCGCGCAAGCTCCGGGATTCGGTTGGTCGATGAGACCATCGCTCTCTGCACTTTCCCATACGCCCCCTAGGGCTATTCTTCGTGGAGTGTGGGGATTGGCTGGGAGTAAGGCAGGAAGTGGCCGTTGGTTGGGCGGGAGGGAAGGGGTCGGGCTGCGGCAGAATGGAGTACCGCCCGGGGCGCGCGCCCTGAGGCGGGGCCGGCCGGGCCGGCGTTCCCGCGCCTTGTTGCCCTCGTTCCTTACTGGGCCCGCTGCCCTGCGTTGCATCCTGGTCGCTGTGGTTCCGACCCCTCCTGGGCCTGGACCCGGGTCTCGGGGTCTGGTATCCCGTTTCCTTCTCTGGAGGGGCAAATGATAGCTGGCAAGAAGGGGTGGGAAGTCCGGTGAGATATCGGGAAGGGCCTGGTCCCCAATGCAGCGAGTGCGCGGCGCTGACGGAACCCGTCACGGCTCCGTAAGTCTGGCCTGAGGTCGACTGCACCACGCTGTGTAACCAGGCGCCACCGTTCCTGCAGAGTCACTGCTCTGGGCCCAGCAGCCTGAGGCCACCCTGTTACCCAACATCAAATACAGTCCAGAACACTACCCTCCAAGGTTATTTCAACTTTCAATTTGTCATGTTTCCTTAAGTAACATTAGACATAGAGGGCACAAAAATACACTGACAACAGGATTGAAAGAAAAGGATGGTGCAATGGAAAAATTTCAAACACACCACAATTTTTGTAACTCACTTTTAGCACATCTTCAGTTTTCAGTATACTGAGAACCTCAGAAAATGGAAGTGGTTTATGGTTTTTCTAGACCTTTATAGGTCCTGGTCTCTGTCTTCCATTTGTTTGGATACCCAAAGACTGAATGCTAGGCTGGGAAAAACTAGAATCAGTAGGTGTATCAACTACCCCAGGAGCCAGCTTTATTCCCTCCTGCCATCTGGAAGGGAAAATGAAAAGTCAAGAGTTTGGTGTTTGCATGAGTTTCGTATTCTCCAACTCTCATCCCCCAAATTTGTGTTAAGAGCATTTGCTTCCTTTTTACGTGGGGAAGTGGATGTTCGAGGCAAAATGATGTTCTGGATGTCCCAGGTTCCAAACAATGAGCTTAAAATGTAGTTACAGGAACTGTATGTGAGCAAAAGAGCTACTGCAGCAAAGGTAACTGCTAAAAGATGGTGGTACTAAAGAGAATTTAATGGGATTTTGAGTTGGGAAGAACTGCTTTCATCTAGAATGGACTGGGAAATAGGTAAGACTTGAGCTGGGCCTGGTAGGATATGCAGGATTTCTATAGGTGGAGACTTGGAGAAAGGTTTCTTTGGATGAGGGAATGGCATACGCAAAGGCAGGAAAATGGGTATTGTGTTTGGGGACACCATGTACGAGAGTATTTTGGCTGGAGAAAGGTGTTCAAGAAAGTAACAGGAGATCGGTCAGCTCCAGAGTTGGGTTAGGACCTAGCCAAGGAGTCTGTAGGGAGATAGTTTAAATTCTAGGTTTGGGTTATGATTTAGATATTTAGAGAAGCTTTTTTTTTTTTTTTTGGCTGCACCATGTGGTATGCAGGATCCTAGTTCCCTAATCAGGGATCAAACCCGGCCTGGCAGTGAAAAAGCCAAGTCCTAACCACTGGACCACCAGGGAATTCCCTAGGGAAGCATTATTTTAATATTATTCCAGGGCGCAGTGGATAAGAATCCGCCTGCCAATGCAGGGGACACAGGTTTGATCCCTGGTCCGGGAAGATCCCATATGCTGAGGAGCAACTAAGCCTGCGCACCACAACTACTGAAGCCCGCGTGCCTACAGCCCGTGCTCTGCAACAAGAGAAGCCACCGCGTGGAGAAGCCTGCACGCCGCCACTATGAGGCTGGTTAGGAAGCCACTTCTTGAAGTTGATTAAAGGGCAGAATTAGGGAATGACAGGGTGTATAGAAACAAAAGCATTAAATGCTGATGCTGAAGAATGCTTCACTGGATTCAGGAGGCTAGGGAAAGAGAAGAACCAAAGGCAACAATGAGAGTATGAGCCTGAGTGACTGGTGGTAAAGTATAGAGCCCCTTAAAAAAAAGGGAATTCAGGTTTAGCTGATCCTGGGAATCCTGGGTCTGGGCCCAAGACAGAGCAGGACTGTAGGACTTGTCCTGCCAAGAATCTTGCTAGGGGTTTTTCTGCTAAAGCATAATGTTCTTAAGAAGAAGTTGAGGACAAATCCCTGCAGAATGAGTTTTTGTTTTTTTAATAGTCTGAAATCAGTCACTGTTTATTAACTGACCAGATTACAAAAATAATCATGGTAGACACACCTCAGTTCATCCATCTAATAAGCCTGTTAGATCTGCTGATCTGGGCCCTCCTGGAGAAGATAATTTGAAGGGCCACAGGAAGCTGTATTTTCCAACAGTATGGATCTCATGAATAAGATCCTCCATGTAGATGATGCCATATTTACCAAGGGATGGAGCAAAGTGTTATCTGTCAGGGCAATTCTCTTCTTGTTGATTTTGCCATAACAATAATTGTAGATGCATTCATTTTCTGACTTCAGGTTCAGGTACTCCCATGAAATATGTGGTTCCACAATCCTCAAGTGTTAACTGAAGCCTTGCTGAACTTAACAAAGGTGCCGTTGATGATCCAGCGAAAACGAAGAAGCTGTAACACCTTTCAGATCTCTGGGCTCACACCATTGATACCTGTGATCCTGATGAGGAATGCCCATTTGGGTCCAGCAGGTACACCAAACTTGCCGCTTTTCTTGTCAGCCTTGCCATCTGAATCTCAGTTCTATCTGCCTATATTCCTTGTGACAGTGATTAGCTTTTTCATAGATAAGCTTCTTCCTTGCCTTTTGAAGCATCTTTTGGGCAAACTTCTTTCTCAGGTACTCGATCTCAGGCTCTGTAAAATCCCTCCACTTGTTTCTTAAGGCTTTTCCTTCTCTTCTACACCCACCATGGTTCCAGCTGGAAAAAGGCATAAGATCTTTTCTTGATAATGCAAAAGGTACTTTGAGGTATTGGAGTATTTCTTTAAAAGAAATAATCATTTTATAATTCTTAGATGTCGAATGTGTGGGAGATTGAGTTGAATGTATTTTGACCTTATAATCTACAAGATGATTTTCAAAATAAATTATTTATATTCATTTAAAAATGCACATATGGAGGCTTCCCTGGTGGCACAGTGGTTGAGAGTCTGCCTGCCAATGCAGGGGACATGGGTTCGAGCCCTGGTCTGGGAAGATCCCACATGCCGCGGAGCAAATGGGCCCGTGAGCCACAACTACTGAGCCTGCGCGTCTGGAGCCTGTGCTCCGCAACAAGAGAGGCCGCGACAGTGAGAGGCCCGCGCACCGCGATGAAGAGTGGCCCCCGCTTGCCGCAACTAGAGAAAGCCCTCGCACAGAAACGAAGACCCAACACACCCCAAAATTTAATAAATAAATAAATTTATTTTTTTAAAAAATGCACATATGGGGACTTCCCTGGTGGTCCAGTGAGTAAGACTCTGCGCTCCCAATGCAGGGGGCCTGGGTTCGATCCCTGGCCGGGGAACTAGATCCCGCATGCATGCATGCCACAACTAAGAGTTTGTGTGCTGCAACTAAGAGTTCAAATGCTGCAACTAAGAAGCCCGCATGCCACAACTAAAGATCCTGCATGCTGCAACTAAGACCCAGAGCAACCAAAATGAATACATTTTTTTAAAAACTTAAAAAAAAATAAAAATAAAATAAAAATGCACATATGCTTTGGGCCAGCAATTCTACTCCTGGGAATATATCTGTATCTATATCTAGGTTTGATAGAATATTCACATGATGTACTTGTGTTTAAAAATATACACAATGATGTGCATTGCAGCATTGTTTGTAGTATCCAAATCCTAGAAACAACCTAACCACCATCATAGAGAACTGGTTAAATAAAATATAGCTCATCCATATAATGGTTCTGCATTGGAAAGCATTCAGTGAACATCTATGTGTATAGATATGATTGCCAAGATTTAGTGTTATGTGAAAAAGCACTGAGAAAAGTATGTTTCCTTTCATGTTGCAAAGGGAGCTATATTCTCATGGATATAAGCTTGGACAAACAAGCTTTCTGGAAAGATGCATGAGAAACTGCTAAGAGTGGTTGATGCCCAAGAGGTGGCTAAGACTTTGGAAATGGAAAGGAGATATTTTTATAATGTGTATGTTATTTTTTCAATAAGTAATCAAATTTCTGCTTTTGTGCTTAGATTTTCAAAAAAGATAGAATATATATTAAAAACCCACCATAGGGCTTCCCTGGTGGCGCAGTGGTTAAGAATCCGCCTGCCAATGCAGGGGACACGGGTTCGAGCCCTGGTCTAGGAAGATCCCACATGCCACAGAGCAACTAAGCCCGTGCACCACAACTACTGAGCCTGTGCTCTAGAGCCTGCGAGCCACAACTACTGAGCCTGTGAGCCTAGAACCCATTCTCCGCAACAAGAGAGGCCACCGCAGTGAGAAGCCTGAGCACCGCAACGAAGAGTAGCCCCCACTCACTGCGACTAGAGAAAGCCCGTGCGCAGCAATGAAGACCCGACACAGCCAAAAATAAATAAATAAAATAAATTTTTAAAAAAATAGTAATCTTTTGATGTTCCAACTACCTGGTTTTTGTTGCAAAACCCCCTGTATATCTTGACTCCTACCTTACCTCTTTGGAGCAGTCCCTCCGAGCTATCTGAGAGGCTATCCCCTGGGCTTAAGTCCTCAGCAAGTCCACCAAATAAAACATAATTCTCAACTTTTAGGTTGTGCAATTTTTATTTTTCAGTCAACAGACTGCTCTTCAGCCACTGTCGCTGGACCTCCTTGTACCTCCTCCTGGGTTCAGATCTCCTGTTTCCTCAACTCCTAGACCCCACATTCTAAAAATTCAACTTTATTGTACAGTTCACTGATTTTGGTAATGTACAGCACATACCATGTAACCACTACATAATGAAGATATAGAACATTTCCATTACCCCATAAGTTTCCTCTGAAGTTCTTTCTTTTCCCCCTACACCAAATATGTGTTCTCTTCTGACACCACTTCTGTCAGTTCAATTCAATTTTGACACTAACTACCCAGTTAGTCTCAGACACCACAGGTTTAGAGGCTAAGACTGCCCCCACATCAGATGCCCAGCTGCAAATGACGTGCACAGGTTACCCACATGTCTGCTTGACCAGCTACAAATTTGGGGGTTCCCAAGACCCCCCCACTTCAGGTTCAGTAATTCAAGAGAATAACTCACAGAACTCAGGAAAGTGCTTTACTTGCTATCACAGGTTTACTAAAAAAGCTACAACTCAGGAACAAATGGAAAAATGCATAGGGCAAGGTATGGGTGTGTATGTGTGTGAATGTGCAGAGCTTCTATACCCTCTCTGGGCATGCAACCTCCCAGCACCTGCATGTGTTGACCAAGCTGCAAGCTCTCTGAACACCATTATTTAGGGGGTTTTATGGAGGTTCCATTAGTAGGCATGATTGATAAATCGTTGACCATTGGTGATTGTACTCAATCTCCAGTCCCTCTCCCCTTCCTAAAGGTCAGAAGTGGAGCTGAAAATCCTACTCCTCTAAATCACTTGGTTTGGTTTCTCTAGCACCCTTATCCTGAATTGATCAAGGGGCCCAGCAATAATCACCTGATTAGCATAAACTCAGGTGTTGTTGGAAGGGGACATCATCATAATGATATGAATGATGATAGGATATTTATAATGATATGAATAACAAAAGGCACTCATCACTCAGGAAATGCCAAGGGTTTTAGAAGCTCTGTGCCAGGAACCCAGAATAAAGACCAAATGTATTTTTTATTATACTACAGTTTCCTCATATCCATTCCCATTCCCTCCCCACCACCAGCAACAGGCAAAAAATTGATCTGCTTTCTGTTACTATAGAAAAGACTGGTCATTTCTAGAGCTTAATGTAAATGTAATTATATAGTATATAGTGTTTTGTATCTGGCTTATTTAACTCATATTGTTTTGAGATCCTCATCTGTGTTGTAAAATGTATCAGTAATTTGTTGCTTTTAATTGCTGAGTAGTAGTCTATTGTACAAGTATGCCACAGTTTGTTTATCCATTAACCAGGTAATAAGACAACTGGGCTGTTCCCAATTTTTGGCTATATGATATAAAACTTCTATGGACATGGTGTACCACTCTTTGTATAGACATATATTTTATTTTTCCCTTAAAACCCAACATTTTCACTTTTTCTTGGTTTACTACCTCAATTAATAGTTACATCTATCCCAAGAAAGACTGTGTAGTAATTTTTTTTGAAATCTTGCACATCTAAAAGTGTCTTTATTCTACCCTCACATAGTTTTTTTAACTCTATTGAAATATAATTTACATACTATAAAGTTTTCCCACTGTAAGTAAATGATTCGTTGATTTTTAGTATATTTATAGAATTGTGCAACCATTACCACAATCCAGTTTTAGAATAACTCCACCACCGGACTTCCCTGGTGGCGCAGTGGTTAAGAATCCGCCTGCCAATGCAGGGGACATGGGTTGGAGCCCTGGTCCGGGAAGATCCCACATGCCGCGGAGCAACTAAGCCCATGGGCCACAACTACTGAGCCTGTACTCTAGAGCCCGTGAGCCACAACTACTGAGCCCGTGTGCCACAACTACTGAAGCCCATGCGCCTAGAGCCCGTGCTCCACAACAAGAGAAGCCACTACAATGAGAAGCCCGTGCACGGCAACGAAAAGTAGCCCCCGCTTGCCATAACTAGAGAAAGCCTGCGCGCAGCAATGAATACCCTATGCAGCCAAATTAATTAATTATTATTATTTTTTTTAAAAAAGAATAACTCCACCACCAAAAAGTTCCTTTGTGCCTATTTGTAGTCAACTCCCAACCAACCCAAGGCAACCATAGAACTGCTTTCTCCCGCTCTTGATCTCCCTTTTCTAGCCATTTCACATAAATGGAATCATTATCTGACTTCTTTCACTGAGTGTAATGTTTTTGCACTTCATTCATGTTGTAGCATGTATCAAGAATTGATTCTTTTTCCATTATTGAATAATATTACATTGCATAGATATACATTTTGTTTATCCATGGCCACGCCGTGCAGCTTCCAGGGACTGAACCCAGGCCAGGGCAGTGAAAGAGCCGAATCCTAACTACTGGACCATCAGGGAACTCCCTGTATACAAGTCTTCATATGGACATGTTTCCATTTGAGTAGTACATAGGAATAGAATTGCTGACTTGTATGCTAAGTTTATGTTTAACTGTTTGACACTACTAAATTGTTTTACAAATTGGCTGCTGATTTTACATTTCCCATGTAGGAGGATTTCAGTTTCTCCACATCTTCGCCAGTAGCCATTTTAGTAGATATAGAGTAGTATCTCACTGTGGTTTGCTTCAGATTCAGTGAGCCCCCTCTGGCAGTGAAGCTGTTGGTTTGTGCAGCCTCCCCATTTCTGGGACAGCTAGCTTGCTGACCAAGCTGGGGGAATGTTAGCAGCCTCAGACGAGAATGCCACAGACTCTCACTGTTCTAACCAGAGTTCAGAAGTTTTTCATGGATAAATGCTTCTCAATTTTTCATTTACTTTTGGTCAATTTCCAGAGCCCTAAATCTTTAAAAAAATCTTTTTTTCCAGTTTCATAATTGTTTTCTGGGGAGAAAATTTGCTGACTACTTCTGGTTGAAGATTTTTTTTCTCTGTATGTTTTCTCTATTTCCCGTCCGCTGTTTTCTGTTTGCTTGCCTTGGTCTCTATGTTTTACATTGCAAGGGTTTTTCTGTTTTGTTTTGTTTTTGTTGTTTTTGTTTTTTGCCTTGTCTGTACATTGGAATTACCTGGAAAGCTTTTAAAATCCTAGTGCCCAAGCTGTACCCCCAGAACATTACATCAGAATCTCTGGGGGAGGGCCCAGCCATCTGAGAATCAAAATAATTAAATGAACTATAAACCACTGAAAAAGATAACTGTAAACAAATTTAAAAAAGGAAAAGAAAAATAGAATAAGTCTATACCTGTAAAGAAAAAACTTACACTCCTCCTGTGTTTCTTTTTTTTAATAAATTTATTTATTTTTTATTTATTTATTTTTGGCTGCATTGGGTCTTTGTTGCTGTGCGTGGGCTTTTCTTTAGTTGCAGCGAGTGGGGGCTACTCTTGGTTGCGGTGCGCAGGCTTCTCATTGTGGTGGCTTCTCTTGTTGCAGAGCACGGGCTCTAGGCACGTGGGTTTCAGTAGTTGTGGCTCGCAGGCTCTAGAGCACAGGCTCAGTAGTTGTGGTGCACGGGCTTAGTTGCTCTGCGGCATGTGGGCTCTTCCCGGACCAGGGCTCGAACCTGTGTTCCCTGTATTGACATGTGGATTCTTAACCACTGCACCACCAGGGAAGTCCCCCTCCTGTGTTCCTTCTTTACTGTCACACTACTACCACATTCACATCACCTCCTACACCAGATGTGTGGGAGTTTTCCCCATGCCAAGCAATTCTGTGACACCAGCTGGGTGTCCTACAACTTGATTCTGACACTAGCTACCTGGAGATAGCTAGTGTCAGATCCCACAGGTTAAGGGCTTAGATCTGTAAGACTGACCCCACTTCAGATGCTAATCGCAAGAATTGGATCCTCAGCTTACCCGCAATTTCTGTCCGACTTGGCTATAAATCAGAGGTTTCCATGACTTCCTCCCCCTTGGCTTCGATTATTTGCTAGAACAGCTCACAGAATTCAGAGAAACACTTACATGTATCAGTTTACTAAAGGATATGATAAAGGATACTGATGAGCAGCGAGATGAAGAGATACACAAGGCGAGGTCCGGGAGGGTCCCAAGCACAAACTTCTGTCCCCGTGGAGCTGGATGTGTCACTCTCCCAGTACATGGCTGTGTTCACCGATCTGGAAACTTTCTGAACCCAATACTTAGGGGATTTTTATGGAAGCAGGATCAATCATTAACTCCATTTCCAACCCCTCTCGCCTTTGGAGAATGGGGGAGGGGAGGAGGGGCTGAAAGTCCCAAGTGTCCAATCATGGCTCTGTCTTTCTGGTGAACAGCTCCTATCCAGGAGCCCACCATGAGTCACTTCATTAGACCAAAAGACACTGCTATAACTCAGGAAATTCTGAGGGATTTAGAAACTGTCAGGAACAGGGGTCAAAGACCAAATATTAGAACAAAAGATGTGCCTAGTGCTCTTAACACCTAGGAAATTACAAGGGTTTTAGGAACTCTGTGCCAGGAACTGGGGGTGGAGATATATATATATATAATTTTTTTTTCTCTATTATCTCACCATACCAGCAGAGGAGAAAGAAGATCTCTTGCTTAGAGTAGAATGCTGAGGGCCGACTGATAAGTATAAAGTGAGTGCTAGTGTTGGAAAAGCATAATTTGGCAATCATAAAGATTGGATCAGGCAAGAGTCACCAGTGGATGCTAACTTTAGGGGGAATTTTGAGGAACAGGACATTTAAATGGTCTTTAAAGTGTCTGCCCACAGTAGGGAAGGTTCCTTTGCAACACTTAAATGCAATACCTATCCCTAGATGGGATCCTGTACTAGAGGGAAAAAATGCTATAAAGGACATTCTTAGTAAACTGACAAAACTGAAATATGGATGGTTGTATTATATCAACGTAAATTCATAAGGTTGATAACTGTACTGTGGTTACGTAAGAGAATACACATTGAAGTATTTAGGGCAAAGGACTATGATGTATGTAAAAGGTTCAGAAATGATCAAGGAAATAGGGTAAAATGTTGAGTGTAGGGGAATCTAGATAAAGGGTATACTGGTGTTCCTTGAACAATTTTTATTAAAAAAAAATTATTTTTCCTTGCACAATTTTTAAATTTACAACTTAAAAAAAAAAAAAAAAGCCAGGGGAGTTCCCTGGTGGTCTAGTAGTTAGGATTCGGCACTTTCACTGCTGTGGCCAGGGTTCAATCCCTGGTCGGGGAACTGAACTGAGATCCTGCAAGCCACGCAGCGAGCGTGGCAAAAAAAAAAAAAAAAAGGTCAGGCTCTCACAATTCAAGACAATTGTTCAGAGTTGTTCAGATCCTATAGAGCCTATTTTGGAAGTTAGAAGCCCCCAAATAATTCTGTTTTCTGCAGAAAGCCTCAGATTTTCATTTAAATGATAAAAGGTACCTGTATAAAAAGGAATATTCAGGACAACTATATATGGGCTAATCAAAATATTAACCCACCACACATTCTTGTTTAAATGTCTATAAACATAAGCCTACCATACATTCATTTATTTACAGCTGTTATACAAATATAAAACCACAATAGATTTATAAATTACCTATAAAGCATTTAAATTAACATTTCAATAGGACAACAAAAAATGTTTTTCTGCTGAAAATAAGTGCTATTTGACCTGTGATCTGCTCCCAGTGCCCTGAGGCAGATGTTTCCAAATTCAGCTGGCGCACACTCTGTACTGTGCCATGATGTACATTCTAAGTCCACTTTTCACTCTTCAGAAGACTTTGAAATCTTCCATTCTCAGGGGAACTCAGTGCTCTCATGCCTGTCTGCGTACCTTCCCCTCTGGTTAGCCACCACCACTCAAACCCAGGTGCAGACTCTTAGGTTCCAGGGCGCTTCCTGGTGGTTTATCTAGAGCAGATAGAACATCATCAACACTTTTTTTCAGTTATTTTTTAAAACAAAATTTAAACATTTTCTATAGAGTATTGCAGATTCCAAAGAACATGCATATAACTAACTTTAAGGCAAAATGGCTTGGGAGCAGCATGGGTATGAGAAGAAGTAACAGCAACCCTTAGACCACCACTGTGGTCACCCCTCATGCTGCATCCCACCCCTGCTGAAACCACCAAGCCCAAGAGGAAGGCTGAAGGAGAAGCTAAAGAAGAAAAAGCCCAAGGGAAGGATGAACCACATAGGGGATGGGCATCCTTTCATGCATCCTAAAAAGGCACCGTGCAGAAAATGGAAGTACCGGGTGAAGCGTGTGCATTTTGTATAACTATGTTCTTCTTGTGTTCCGTACTACTTGAATTACTGTTTTTTATCAGGTCTTATACAAATGCAAATATTTGGCTTTTTTAAAAAACTATATTAGCACAGAGAACCCCTCACTGTTTCAGGGAAGGGTAAATATCACTAACAGATTATCTTAGAAGCGGGATTGAAATGGTCATGAGGGTAAACAAGATTTTGCTTCCTTGGTTTTGGAACTATTCCTCTTGGTTGCCAAGAGAAGAGATCCACTGACATTTACAGCCACTATGGCTGTGAAGAAATGAAAATTCTTTTTTAAGTCCTCTCTCCTTTCCTCTGTGCCATCAGAATGAGCTTTATGTCCTTAAACTCAGACCTTTTGGGACCGGGCACTCCTTTCCTCACAGGCTCCAAATCTGGTCTTTTCAGTGACATTTAAATGGAGTCCCTCAAAGGAGCCAGGAACCATTGTTATTGACTGTGCATTTTAAAATTCTACAGTTTTCGGGACTTCCCTGGCAGTCCAGTGGTTGGGACTCCGTGCTTCCACTTCAGGGGTCGTGGGTTTGATCACTGTTAGGGGAACTGGGATCCCGCATGCTGCACCGTGCAACAAAAAAAAAAACAAACTACAGTTTTCATCAAATTTCCTCAAAATCAAGGTCTGTTTGTGAAAGGAGTTAACATGTTAAGTGGGAATTATTCCTCCTCTAAACTTTTCCTTTTCAAATCATCAAAAAAGACTTCCTTGGTTTTTGTAGTTTTTCCTCTTTTGTAGACCATGGAAATAGGGAAACCGAAAGTTGCTGAATACCATTCCTGATGATCACTCAGGACCTTCCTGAAATGTCATGAGTGTTAATGAAAAGTAGCTTT
The DNA here is from genome assembly GCF_965194805.1 of Balaenoptera borealis. NCBI lineage: Eukaryota > Metazoa > Chordata > Mammalia > Artiodactyla > Balaenopteridae > Balaenoptera > Balaenoptera borealis. The sequence goes on from NC_138867.1 coordinate 167,440,547, forward strand.
AATAACACAGACACAATTGGGGGGGGGTGGTGGAAGAGGGAGTGAGGGAGAGAAGGCGAATGTGTGATTGGCTGCGTTAAAATATTCCTGGGCTCTGATTCCATGTCCATTAGACAACCTTCTGAGGGCTGATTCAAGCTTATCCTGATGATAAGAGAGAGCTTTGAACAGTGAGCATAAAGGTTTATTTGCGGAAACTGACATTCTAATTCTAAAATTAGGATAGAAATTCAATTACATGGAATTGAAATTATATGAAAATTCCAAGGACCTAGAAAACCAAAGCACTCTTAAAAAAATTGTTTGAAGATTTACATTACCAGATAAAGACTTACTGTAAGCTACAATAATTAAGAAAATATGGTATTGGTACAAGAATAAAAAGAACAATAAAGAGAATAGAGAGCCCAGAAACAGTCATACATACACAGTCACATGATGAACAATAAAGACACAACCGCAAATAGTGAGGAAAGGCTAGTCTTTATAAATGGTGCTGGGTCAACTTGACATCCATATGAAAAGAACACTATCAACAAAAATTGACTCAAAATGGAACACAAAATGTAAAGCTAAAATGGTGAAACTTTTAGTTTGGCAAAGCGTTCTTTAATATGGCATGAAAAGCATGACCTTTTGAGGGTCAAAGTAAAAATTGATATATTGGACTTTATTAAAAACTTCTGCTTTAATAGGCAAGCCATAGACCGGGAAAAAAATATTTGCAAAACATATCTGACAAAGGACTTTTATCTAGCATTAAAAACTTACACTCAACAAGACAAACAATCCAGTTTAAAAAAAAAAAAGGTCAAAAGACAAGAACTTCAGCAACAAGGGTAACAAATAAGCACATGAAAAGACACTCAACATTATTAGCCAACAGAGAAATGAAATCAAAATCACAATTTAGACACACCCACTAGAATAACTAAAATTTTTTTTAATAAACTTATTTTTTTATTGGCTGCATTGGGTCTTCGTTGCTGTGCGCGGGCTTTCTCTAATTGCAGGAAGTGGGGGCTACTCTTCGTTGCGGTGTGCGCAGTCTTCTCGTTGCGGTGGCTTCGTTTGTTGCAGAGCATGGGCTCTAGGCGCGCGGGCTCAGCAGCACAGGCTCAGTAGTTGTGGCGCACGGGCTTAGTCGCTCTGCAGGATGTGGTATGTTCCTGGACCAGGGATTGAACCCGTGCCCCCTGCATTGGCAGGCGGATTCTCAACCACTGTGCCACCAGGGAAGCCCCATTTCCTTTCATTTTTATTATCTATTCTCTTCCTCCCTCTTTTATGCTGTTGACATCCTACAAATCCCTTTACTGGGGGTGCACCCACCCCATAGGTGCCTTAAGTGTTGGCTGACAACTCACAGATGCCCCTGACAATGACTGACTGAAATGAAGGCTGGGTGGGGGAGAAGAAGGGCACAAAAGATTGGCTCCCTCGCAGTAAGGAGACTTAACTCTGTGGCATAATTTCTACAGTTCCCCGTGGGATCTGGCTAGAGCTAGTCTCCACTTGAGGCCACATTCCTGCTTAGCTTTAGCTCTTTTCCCTGCCCTGTCCTGCTTCCCTTACTCCCTTCTCCCGAGAACACTTCCCCAGTAAATCCCTCAAAAATTCTCATCTGAGGCTCTGCTTCTAGGAAACCTGACCCATGACACCCTTGGTAAGCTTCATGAGGGACTATTTTGTTCAATCCCCTAGAACAAATTCCTATCTTAGGCTCTGCTTATGACCTTCTCCCCCCTAAGAATGATAGCTTGGTGATGGAAGATCTTCGTCACGTTGGAAGAACAGTGTCTGGAACACAGAAGGCACTCAATAAGTGTGCTGAATGAATACAGGGGAGAGCCCAGGGGTCTGTTTTATAGCTTAGCTGATCTGGCCTAGAGGCATTGTGAGTCATAGCCAGTAGACAGCAACTGAGTGGTTCAAAGATGGGGCCAGGCCTGGGAGCAGCAGCTTGGCACCTCCAACACATCCTCCAGGTGAGGTACAACATGTGAGGATTATCGGGGAAGGATCCTCTGGAAAGATGCAACCTCAAGGGTGGGCCAGGTTCTAGCCTTGGGCTTCCAAGAGACATGTCCCTGAGCCAGATCTAGGGGATAGTACTGCCCAGCTATGTGTGAGGAGTATTTGTGTGTTTTGAATTAATGAAGGCATGACAGAGGGAACCCTGCCCCAGGGTTCCTTCTCTTTTCACTCTCCATAGAGAGAAGAATTCAAAAGAAAGCATACAGTCTTCTTTCTCACACAACAGAATCAGCACGTACAGGAATGGGGGGAGAGGGAGTACGAGACATGTCTGTTATCTGGACTTTAGCTTCCTTGAGCATGTAGTCTGCTTGGAATAAAAGTCACGTCCAGTCTGCGCAACCCCTGTTGGCTCAAGCCCTAAGCATAGGTCCTAGCCCATGGCACATGCCCCTACTGGACTGACTACACCAGACTGTGATCTACACGCACACAACTGGTTCCCAGCTGGACCAGGAGCATCTTGAGGGAAGGCATAGGCTGTGCTGGGACCCTCCACCCAGACCAGGGCCTGGCACAAAGCAGGTGCCAGTCAGTTCAAGGTTGTAAAATAACTGAATGACGAGGGCAGTAATGCTGTTGGGTATGCTAGACATCCACCAGATACTTTTCAGAATGTAGATCCAGCCCTGGCTTTGCAATGCTTCAGTAGCGCCCTCTAACCCACAGAAGGAAGTCTAAACTTTTAAGCCTGCCTGTACAGCACCCTCATATAGTGCCCTGGTCCCCCTTTCCAGCTTCCTCTTCTGCTATTTCCAGCTCAGTACCCTACACCAATCCTACCCCAAGCTCTTCCTCACATGTGCAACATTCGAGCCTTGCCTAGCTCTTCACTCTGCCTAGAGGCTCTCCCTTATCCACCCCCAATCTACCTGTCAAATTCCTGTGCGTCTTTTAAGTACCTACTTGTCTCTGCTATCATTCCTTCCTCCCTTAAGGGCCTATTAACCCCTTCCAGCAGCCACCCAGCACTCAGAGAGCAAGGTTCTGGTCCTTCACCTGCCTATCTATCCCCAAAGCCTGACAGAGTAGTCTTTAGGGAAGGGGGTTTCGGGGAGACTGCTGCTAGTGCGAGTGTGCAGGGATGGACTCCCCAGTGGCCAGCAGCTGGTTAACCCTGAGCGCCAGCTGCGGGCCTGAGCCCTGCCCACCAGGCCTCGCGGTTTGAGGAGGCAGCTCGTCCAAGCAGGTTGCTCACCCAGATTCTTGCTCCCCAGCAGTGCCCCTGGCTCGCCTTTATCATTCTGGACATCGAGGCTTGCGAGGCAAGGGAGCAGCCTGGGTCGCCCGCGTCCTCGAGGCTCTGCTCCGGGTATCCGTGCGCCCAACGAGGCCCGCCCGGCCCTTGCCCTGGAGGCCTTCGGGTGCCCGGCCTCGGGCCACGCGAGCCGCCTGTGGGAGCAGCTCCGGCAGTTCTGGGCCCACCATTTCTCGCGGCGCTTCTCGCCGCGGCGCCCTCCGCTGCGCCGCATCTCCTCCATGTCCACCTTCTACCTGCTGGACCACCAGACGCGCCAGGCAGAGCTAGGCCTCAGCTACGGCACGCCGCGCACGCGTCTCAGCGACGAGGCCTTCGTGTTCCGCGGCGGCCGGTGGACCGCGGAGGGCCAGCCGGTGCGGTCGCGGCCGCAGCTGCCCTCGCCGACCACCTCGGGCTGGAAGGCGCAGGTGCAGCGGATCAAGAGCCAGGTGCTGCTGGAGGAGAACAACTACCTGAAGCTGCAGCAGGAACTGCTCATGGACATGCTGACGGAGACCACAGCGCGCATGCACCTGTTGGAAAAGAAGATAGACCACGAGGCAAGCACTGCCGCTGCGGCGCGCGCCTGGCAGAGGAAGATGCGCAAGCGCGAAGGCGCGGGCGGCGTGCTCCTGATCGAGCCGCGGGCTCCAGAGTCGCGGTGACGCAATAAAACCCGTGCGGCGCATGCGCACCTCGCTCCTCACCTGAGGCTCTGGCGCGTTCCTGTGGCCCCTCGAGGGCCCGGCCAGGACTGGGCTCCGGGCGCGCAGCGGCTCGCTGCGCGCCTTCAGGGACCATCACTCCGGGCCTGGTGTGGAGGGGAGACTCAGCCAGCAGCCCGTCTCGGGAGGGTGCGATAGGGCGGTGGAGGAAGATGTTTGCAGCCCGTTGGGAACGCGGAGTAGGAGCCAGGCTTGCAACAGTGCAGCAGGGGGCGGGGATGGCAGGCGATGAGAGGTAGTGGCAGCAATGGCTCTCTTGGCCCAAGGGACGGAGGGCAAAGTCCGGGAGACAGGGAAACCTGGGCCCAGGGATGGAGGGTGCGGTTGGGCGGGCGGGGTCGGTGACCTTACAGTTGGCCTTTCCCTCCCTGAGGCGCTCCCGGGACGGGTTTCAGCCTGAGTCCAGGATAAAAGTGTATTTTACGACCTGGAAACTGTTTCCCGAAAGAATCTCTCGAAACTTTGAGCTCTGCCTCCCCCTCCTGGCTGTGTGGCTTTTGGCGAGTCGCTTCTTCGTTACGGGTTTCCTTTTCCTCTCTCTAGAATTATGGGTCGGGGATACAAACAAGCACTGTCCAGAGCTAATCCAGCGCACAGATAGGATTTGCTCGACCCACTTTATTTTACAGTTTTGCATGAGTTGCCAACATTTAAGAATTTGGAGATTTCACATTAAAAATCCAGATTTCCCGTCTTCTCCTGAAAACCCGGAAGACTCAGCCATGCTGGACCTTGGTTTTGCCCAGCAGCAGTTGCCTGAATTGTGGCTGTCAGCTCCTGCTCAGCTTCACTCCTTTCCTCCTATAGGTGTCTGATTTTGGACCTCCTTCTATATCCGTTCTAGATCGATGTTCTCTCCTGGGGCATGGGGAGCCCTGTGCCCAAGGTATCATATAAAGTGCTTTTGGTGAGGGTGTTGTGAGTGATGTGGCTGCATAACAAAGGTGATGACACTGGTCCTTGCAATCTGCAACCTTTCCTTGGAATGTAGACAGGCCCTTTCAGCACCCAGTGAAACTTAAGTCCGGTAGGATTCCAACACATTTTCCTAGAGCCATGTGAAAACTTTGAGAGAAGTGGGTGTCCTTCTTCAGCCTAACTTGCTTTCAGGAGAAAGACTAGGGATTACTAAACCACTACTTTGTATAAAAATGTTGCCTAATTAAATCAGCAAAACAACACAAAACATGTCATTAGACACTATGCTTAAAAAACATTTCTTTTGAGCAGTGCTCTTTTGTATTTTAATAATTCTATATTTATATTAACATGGATTAAAATATTTTTAAATAGTTGTAAAATATAATTTCCTTTTAGAATAACTTAGAAAATAAAAAATATACAGAAAAGGAAATGAGAAGGGAATCAAAACAATACCTAGAAAAAAACACAAAATAAGGCACTGATGGAGAAATTATACTAAGTGAAAGAAGCCAGATGCAAAGGACCACATATTGTATGATTTTGTTTATATAAAATATCCAGAATAGACAAATCCACAGCTGGGGGATGTGGGGAGGAAGGAGTGACTACTTAACAGGAGCAGGGTTTCCTTTTGGTTTGATGAAAAATGTTTTGGAGCTGTAGTGGTAATGGTTGTACAACATTGTGAATGTTCTAAAAGCCACTGAATTGTACACTTTAAAAGAGTGAGTTTTATGTGAATTTTACCACAATAAAAAAAGATTTTTTTTTAAGGAGGAAAGTGCTTTACATTAAAACATGAGATAAAAACTATGTGGTATGGGGAAATAGCAAAAATCATAAAGGTGATCCAAGAGTGCCTAAAGTTCAGGGAATATTGCTTTGGCCAGAGCACTTGCAAACAAATAGTTTATTTTCTAGAACAGAGAAAAGTATCTGCCCTGCCAGATCAGCAGCAGATGGGGAACCCCATGTTTAGGGACAGGTATCCAAGTGGATAAAGGACCCAGATCAAATGGGGCAGAATGATATTTTAAGATATCTGACTTTGTTCTTTCTGCTCTGGAATTTCACCCCCTGACTGAGGCAGCAAGCTCATTGCTCCTGGGGTGGGGGTGGGGCTGTGTGTGTGTGACAGAGCAGAAAGTAGGAACAAAGAACTCTTTGTGGCTTTCATCTTCTACAGCTCAGAACCCTCTGGGGAACAGAGCTTTGAAAAAATATTTTTTGGGCTTGAGGAGGGAGGTCAAAAAGGCTGTAGATTTGTCTACAGCAAGAGGAAAGATGAAGAGAAATGGAAGTAGAGATCCTGGTAGGTCTTCCATCTTGGAAAAAAGTCCTTTCTTGACCCTACATTACTTTCCAGCTACTGCCCCATTTCTCTGCTTCCCTGTATAACTAAACTCCAAAAAGTTGCTTATATTCACTGTCTTCAATTCCTCCCCTCCCTCTTTGCTCTTAGTTCCCCTCAACTTTGGATTTCTCACCTCCGAGTCTCCCCAGCCTGCTCTTGTCAAGGATGAAATTGACTCCAGTGTTAAGTCCTTTGGCTAATTCTCCATCCTCATCTTGGCCCATCAGCAGCATTTCATGCAGTTGACGCCTCCTCATCTTCACTTGTCTTCTAGGACACTACACTCTTCTGATTTCTCTCCTACCTCACAGTTGCTCCTTCTCAGTGTCTTGCTGATTTTACTTCCTTCAGGTGTCTACTTAAATGTCACCTTTTCAGTGAAGTTTTCCCTAATGACTTTATTTAAAAGAGCATGCATTCTCTCCACACCCAACCAAACGAGCACAACTTATTCTCCTTTCCTGCTTTGTTATCTAGCATCTGTCACCATTTGACATGCTATGTATTTTGTCAGTCTCCCTCCACCCCCTCCGCCCCAACTAGAGTGTAAGTTCCATAGGGTTTTTTTTTTTTTTTTTCCTGTATCTTAGTTAGAAAAGTGCTTAACACTTACTAGGCTCTCTCTAGATATTTCTAGAATGAACAGAGGTCTATAAGAGACAGGCACCTGAATCCCAGGAGCAGATGGTGTTTGGCCTTTGGTATTGTCATAGGTATCTAATCCTCTAGGAGGCAGGGAAGGTGTACCAGATGCTTTTGGAACTTTTGGTTGCATCTGATAAGTCCACCTCTGATTTTTGCCGCAACTATGGTGGATGGCTCTGCGTATACTGTCAGTGCCTCATTTCAAGTGTCTACTGTGGGTTTCTCTGCCTTTCTGCTTCAGGGCTTTCTCCTAAGCCTCAGGAGCTCTCTCAACCCACAGACATAGCCTGGGAGTGCAGGAGAGTTAATGCCTTCTGGGGCAACCTCCAGTAGAGGACAGAAACCAAAACACACTTTGTTGAATTTTCCTTCTACCATTTTCCTCACTCCCCCTCTCTCAGTTCGTGGAATCATCTACCAGATAAACTGCACCCAAGTTCTAAGCTCAGGCTCTGCTTTTATGGGGATTCAAGCTAAGGCAGTTAGTAGGAAGTAGCACTAGAAGGCAGGCCATAGGGAAAGGAATCTAGAACTAGATCACCCCCCCATTCAGAAGGCAACAAAGACCTCTCACCACTGTTGGTGAGAAGGATGGTAGTAACCCCTAGTGTCCTGAAGCATAAGACTCTTACCTTTGGTGGATTGGAATGAGATAGAAATTGAAGGGAAAGTTTGGCTTATGTAGTAGCTTTGGCACTTGAAAGATATGGAGGCAGCTGTAATTACAAGGATTATGGAGGTGGTTAACTTTTCTAAACTGTCTTAGAAGCTTTGAAGAAAGAATGAAAGGCTCTTCTTAGCCCACTCAACTCAGGGCATGATGTGAAAGCTGGAAAGTCTCCCAGGGCAACATGTAAAGAACTGCTCACTTCTGTGGCCAGGAAGCAGAGTGTGCTGAAAATAAGGCTCAACATTTAATCAAGGGCAGTAGAGCTGCAGAGAAGACCCGTGCATCCTCAACAATTTTCCTGTACTAAAGTCAAGTGTTTTAAGGGGAAGGAATGGGACCTCAAGGCCTGGCATGGGGATGTTTGGGTGGATATACCTAAGAACCTTGAGCCCCCAGAGCCCCTGAACCCTTCTGGCCAGCAGCAGCTGCTCCTTCCCTTGATAGAGAAGAACAGCTTTATTTTTCCTGGAGACAATGCAACGATCTCACCTGAGGTAGATGTCATAAAATGATGCTAATCCTTCTGAAGCTCCACCTCTCATTGCCTCTAGACCAATAACTAGGATCGAGTCTCAGCATAGCCCAAGCAGTGAAGCACAGTCCCTACTCTAGAAGGAAATAGCTTGATCGTCCAAAAGGCTGCAGGACATGTCTAACCGCAGGACCTCTGGGGGAACAGATGTGGGGGTGGATCTAGAGGGTGGGGGGGTCGGTATATAAGACTGGGTAGGAAGTTGATTGCAATGGAACATTTCCCATGACTCAAGACTAGAGTTCTGCCAAGAACACCCGGAGCTTCTCCTAATGTGCTACCAGATGACTCTGGAAAATTGGACACGATGGTGGCCTGAGGTCAATGAGGCGGAGACGCCAGAATTGCCTTGGCTGAGTTTAAAGAAGGGTCTGAAGGCTACAGGGAAGTGGGAATGTTAGAATGGGTTTATTACATGAGACCAGAAGATTCACCATTTGACTCTGTTCTCTGGGAGCTGCCCAGAGGACGCTCCTTTGGCTAAAGCAGTAGGGAATATGACAGTGAGGGGGGGCATTGCATCATGGAGAAGGTGCTGATGGCTGTCCCCGGTAGGCCAGGGTTGACAGCAGGAGATGCTGCCATGGAACTGGGCTCCCTAGTGTCACTGGGGATAATGGGATTCGGGAATGGCACTTAACCATTCTGGATGGTGACATTTACAGATCAGAAGCCAGGAGGGCATTCTTATCGTTACTTTGCAGCAAGAGTGGAATGGCAACTTGGGGGGCCTCGCTTCTCAGAGACCTGTGGTAATGATGGTAATAGGCCACAGTGTTCTTAGGGGCAAAATAAATGGGCAGCCAATGGAGGCAGAGAATAAGTGATAGAAAGTGTTGGGGGAACAAGGATGAGAGACATGCCAGCAAAGACAGTCTTGCTATTAAAATGCCTTACTTAGTATTAGGTCAGTATTTAGATACATCCTAGGAAAGGTAGGTGAGGAATGCTCCAAATAGACTGAAGTTAAGTTTCCACCACTGCAGCAGAGTGGCAGGTTTGACATACAAATTGAGTTATTGAAAAGCAGTTAAAAACCATGTTTCTTGAACACCCAAGAACGTGGAGCAACATCTGTACCAGCCACAAATACCAACAAGGAGACAAGGCAGTGTGAGATGCTGATGTATGGCCTGCAGAGAAATGAATGTGACAGTGACTAACCAAATTCAGACCTTTTGTGGATGTCTTAGTTCAGGCTGCTGTAACAAAACATCATAGACTGGAGGACTTATAAACAACGGAATTAGTTCCTCACAGTTTTAGAGGGTGGAAATCTTAGGTCAGGGTGTCAGCATGGTCAAGTCAGGGCCCTCCTGCCGATGGCTAACTTCTTGTGTCCTCACATGGCAGAGAGCAGAGGTGGGAAGCCAGCTCTCTTGTGACTCTTATAAAGGCACTAATCCCATCGTGAGGGCTCCAAGTCATGATCTCATCTAATCCTAATCATCTCCCAAGGCCCCACCTTCTAATACCATCACATTGCAGGGTAGGGTTTTGACATATGTTATGGACACATTCAGTCCATAACAGGAGGCAAATCCCAGAACTGGAATCAGGCTCAGCAGGCAGCAGGGATGAGACCAGGACCTCTACCTGCAGCCACAGTGCTCTGCACTTAACTCACCCGACCAGTCCAGGTGATAAATGGCAGCTGGGACAGTAACCTGGGCCAGTAAAAATGGTCAGTGGTTTCGCTTTTGCAAGATGAAGAGAGTTATGGGGATGGATGGTGGTGATGATTGTACAACAATGTGAATGTGTTTAATACCACTAAACAGTACACTGAAAAATGATTAAGATAGTAAATTTTATGTCATGTGTATTTTACCATAATAAAAAAAAAAAAGAAAAAAATGGTTAGTGGTGACTGTGTAGAGATTGGGGTCTAGAATAGAATATTAGCCAGAGGAGCATAAGAAGCAGCACAGCTCTTAAGAGGAAAAGCAGACTGTATCTGAAAAACAATATGTGTCCACAAAACAACCTGCAACTCCCAGGACAGAAGTGCTTTCGAAAATACATGTAGGATAAAAGGGGAGAGGAACAGGATGTGACTGCCAAGCGGGTGTAGACAATGGTCATGTGTCCAGGAGAGCCAATGCATTGGCCTTGCATTGGTTAGGTTGGGGCTGTGCCCTCCTGCCTTTTGTAGGGGACCCAGCTGTCTGGTGGTAGCTGATGTGGGGTGTCTCCCAGAAAATCACCTGCTTCCCCTGTGTCTGGCCAGGAGGAAAGTGTTCACAGCCTCGCCCCATTTCTCTACTTTTCCTGTCCCTATCTAGCTTAGCTCTGAACAGCTTCCTCTTGTCACTTACCATTGCTCCTGCCTCACCCGCCAGTTCCAACACATGTGTGTCTCCTCCCTCGTACTCCTGGGGCCACTCCTACCAGGACCAACCTCCTCACCTGGTCAGTCTGGGAGGCTGTCTGTGCATGGCCTTGCCCGCCTTTGATTCTCAGACGTGTCTAGCACAGGGGCCAGATCACTCAGAAGCCTGTGCCCATGGTGTTCATGTGCATCTGCACACGTGTGGGATGGGATTACCACAGAAGTCCGTGGCGACCAGAGAGGATGGGCAAGGACCAAAGGTCCACAGAGCCTGCTTGGTCACCAGGAAGAGTGCTGACAGGGAGGAAGGGGGCCTTGCCTGGGATCCTGGGAGCAGGAGTGGCCTAGGACTGGGACCAGCACCAGCTGCCTCTGGAGCACAGTTCAGGAGCTTTGGCTCCTGCCCCCCTTGGGAGCCAACGCCAGTGGTGTGTCTGCTGCTTTCTGTCCTCTCCTAATATACTGCACCTACAAAAGTTTAATAAAACTGTAGTATCAATATCTTCAAATACTCAGTCTGTTTTAACTGGTCTATGTCCAACCTAGCTCTAATCAGCCAGAGCTGACATGAAGTAAGGGAAGCAGGGTCATGGGGCGTCTGTGCATTCAACAGGGGCTGGGGATGGGTTTGGACTCTTGAGATCCATGTCCTGGGGTCATACCAGCGGTCCCACAGCTCTCCAGAGAGAAAGCACAAGGCCAGTCAATGGCTTGGGGTGCGGCCTGTGTGTAGCCTAAGAAGTGAAAGGCAGGTGGGAGAGTGGAGCCTAACCCTCGAGCCGTGAGCAGACCTATAAAGAGACTTAAGAGATATATCAGCTAGTTACAATGCATGGACATTATTTGGCTCCTGATTTTCAAGCAAACTACAGACAAAACAACAACAGGACTTTCCTGGTGGTGTAGTGGTTAAGAATCCGCCTGCCAATGCAGGGGACACGGGTTAGAGCCCTGGTCCAGGAAGATCCCACATGCCGCGGGACAACTAAGCCCGTGAGCCACAACTACTGAAGCCCACGTGCCTAAAAGCCTGTGCTCCGAGACAAGAGAAACCACTGCAATGAGAAGCCCGCACACCGCAACGAAGAGTAGCCCCCGCTCGCCGCAACTTAGAGAAAGCCCGTGCGCAGCAACGAAGGCCCAACGCAGCCAAAAATAAATAAAATAAATAAATAAATTTAAAAAAAAGAAAGAAATTTCTAATTAGATAGATGTCCTCCCAAAACTTACAACATCCATTGTTTTTAAATTTTTAAGTACTGTTTATTATCTCATCCATTTTTTGTAAACAATTAATTGCACATATTTAAAGTGTATAATTGGATGAGTTTTGACTTACGTATATACCCATGAAACCAACAACACAATCAAGTAATGAACATATTCATCACCCCCAAAAGTTCCTTGTGTTCCTTAGTAATTCTTCCCTCCTACCCCTGCCCCAGGACAACACTGATCTACTTTTTGTCATTATAGATTAGTTTTCATTTTTTTAGAAATTTCTGCAAATGGAATTATTCAGTATGTACTAAAAAACAAAAACAAAAACAAAACCCTAGTTTCTTTTGCTCTGCATTATTATTTTGAGATTCATCTATGTTGTTGTATTCATCATTTCCATTGTATGGAAACACCACAATTTGTTTATCTACTCACCTTTTGGTAGAAATTTGGGTTGTTCCTAGTTTTTGGCTATTATAAATAAAGCTGCTATGAACATTTGTGTACAAGCCTTTGTGTGGACGTGTGTTTTCATTTCTCTTGGATATGCTAATTCTGTGTTTACATTTTTGAGGAAGTCAGGCTATTTTCCAAAGCAGTCATTTTACATTCCCACCAGTAGTGTATGAGCTCCAATTTCTCCACATTCTCATCAATACTTGTTATTTTCTGTGTTTTTTTTTATACCCACCCTAGTGGAAGAAATCTCAAAAATTACCATCCATACCCCTCTCACGCTATGCTTACTAAGACTGCAGAGAAATCAATTCAACTAACTCTATATTGATTAAATTTAAAAAAAAAAATTGTGGGGGCTTCCCTGGTGGTGCAGTGGTTGAGAATCTGCCTGCCAATGCAGGGGACACGGGTTCGAGCCCTGGTCTGGGAAGATCCCACATGCCGCGGAGCAACTAAGCCTGTGAGCCACAGCTACTGAGCCTGCGCGTCTGGAGCCTGTGCTCCACAACGAGAGAGGCCGCGATAGTGAGAGGCCCGCGCACTGCGATGAAGAGTGGCCCCCGCTTGCCGCAACTAGAGAAAGCCCTCGCACAGAAATGAAAACCCAACACAGCCAAATATATAAATAAATAAATAAATAAATAAATAAATAAATAAATAAATAAACTTCTTAAAAAAAAAAAAATTGTGCACACATTTACGTGTTTCCAGAGAAAAAACCATGAAGCAAGGTGTGTACAGATGTGTCTAGCTTCACCCCTGTGCCTTCTACCCTGATCATTCCTCCCCACCTAGGTAAATGTTTATATTAAATTTTTAAATTTAAATTGTTTCTATTGAAAAATATAAAGCTCATATATTTGCATTTCCTCCCTTTCTTGGTTACTGCAGCATACAGTAAAACCTGTAAACCCTTTTGCATGGTCAGGCCACTCAAGATGGCTGTTCTCTTGCTCTCTGTACACTCCCTCCTCGACCAGTCCCTGCTTCGCATGCATCCTACTCACGTGACTATCCAAACCGCTTAATCATAGGGCTTCATTAGTAACTGCCTAGTGCTTGCCCCTTGCCCCATCCACTGGTTTTCCTGGTAACTGATGAGCCAACCTAACGTCAACTCCCCCTTATAAATGGTATCCTCCTTCCCCCGGCCAGTAGTGAAGATTGCTGCCCTGTCTTGCCTGCCATCTGCCACCCACAGTGGGGTACCACTCCAGGACTCTGCTTCAGACTTGTAAGATTCCCTATCCAATAAATTGTTGATGTCTCTGGGCTCTTTCTTTAGTCTCACAGCTGGGCAATTACAAGACTTGCAGTCCTGTGGGTTACAGTCCAACACCCTTACTTTCTTCACTGAATGACAGACATATCCTGCAGGTCGCACCTCAGCAGGACATAGAGATACTCCTTATTCCTGTTTATAGCTGCAATGTATCCCACTGGGTGAGTGTAGCACAATCTATTTCACTATGTATTCAATGTTTGGATTGTTTCTTGTCCCTTTTAAAATTGTGATGAAATACATGTAAAATTTATCATCTTAACCAATTTTAAGTGTACAATTCAGTGGCATGAAGTACATTCACCTTCTTGTGCAACCGTAACCACCATCCATTTCCAGAACTCTTTTCATCTTGCAAAACTGAAATTCTGTACCCATTAAACGACTTTCCATTTCTCCCTCCCACCGATCCCCAGCCCTTGGTAATTCTACTTTCTGTTTCTATGAATTTGACTAAGTACCTCATATATAGTATTTGTCCTTTCGTGACTGGCTGATTTCACGCAGCACAATATCCTCAAGATTTGTCTATGTTGTAGCATGTGTAAGAATGTCCTTGCTTTTTAAGGTTGAATAATATTCCATTGTATGGCTGCACCACATTTTGTTTATCCATTCATCTGTCAATGGATATGTGGGTTGCTTCCACCTTTCGGCTATTGTGAATAATGCTGCTGTGAACATGGGTGTGCAAATATCTCTTTGAAACTCTGCTTCTAATTCTTTAGGGTGCACACCCAGTGGAATTGCTGGATCATATGGTAATCCCATGCTAAATATTTTTTTTTAATGCTTTCCTTTTTTTTAAAAATATTTATTTATTTATTTTTAATTTATGGCTGTGTTGGGTCTTCGTTTCTGTGCGAGGGCTTTCTCTAGTTGTGGCAAGTGGGGGCCACTCTTCATCACTGTGCGCGGGCCTCTCACTATTGCGGCCTCTCTTGTTGCGGAGCACAGGCTCCAGACGCGCAGGCTCAGTACTTGTGGCTCACAGACCCAGTTGCTCCACGGCACGTGGGATCCTCCCAGACCAGGGCTCGAACCCGTGTCCCCTGCATTAGCAGGCAGATTCTCAACCACTGCGCCACCAGGGAAGCCCCCATGCTAAATTTTTAAAGGAACCACCATACTGTTTTTCACAGTGGTTGTATGATTTTACATTCCCACCAACACTGTACAAGGGCTCCAATTTCTCCACATCCTCACCAATACTTGCTATTTTCTGTTTTTGCTTTGTTTAATAGTCATTATCTTAATGGGTGTGAGGTGATCTCTCATTGTGGTTTTGTATTTCCTGTAATTAGCTAATATAATTAACATTGCAATGAAGAGCCTAGAGCCATGAAAATCCTTGTGCATAAGCTGGGTGCTCAATCTTGCTCATAATAACAGAAATACAAAATGAAAATGTACTAAGATGTCATTTCTCACCTGTCAGATCAGCAAAAACCCAAGTTTTTCCAACATATTTCGTTGGCAAGGCTGTGGGGAAGCTGGCACTCACATGAATTGTTGGGGAAAATGCAAAAATGGTACAACCTGCTGGGTATGAAGGTTTGACATGTAGTAAGATTGCATGTGCCTTTACCCTTTAGCCAGGCAATCCCACTTCCCGGAATCTATTCCAAACGTACACCAACTTCCCCCTAGTATAAAGGGCCCTGAGATGAAGAGCTTGGTAGTTATTGTGAGTGGTTCCCTTAGGGTCTTCTTGCTTCCTTTAGGTCCCTTTCTCAGGTGGGGTTCTGAGCGCATGTGCATCTCTTCAGACTCTCTTACCCTCGCTCACCTTTATTCCAGCCCCCACTGGGAGAACTTCCTGGGCAGGCTTTACACAGGTACAACTGGACAGAAGCTCCCTTTAGACCTGTGCTGGAAGAGCGGGTCAGGAGCCAATGGATAAATTCCTTTTCTCCTTCCCAGCAGGATGGTATGGAGACATTTCATGATGTGCCCCAGAATGTCCTGGGGGACTGAGTGCAGAGACCAGTTGGGTAATGAGGGGTTATTTTGGTGCTTTCTCCTCTACTGCTCACATTCCTTATGGTCACCTGCTAAATCAATACCCCATAGGCTCTGCTTTCAGGGGCACCCAGGCCAAGTCAGATATAGAACATACACTCTATCAAAATGATACAAGCTTATAAATGTGTCAAACAGTATGTTTAGTATTTAAGGAGCAGGGGTCCTTATCCTAACCCAGTGCAATTCCACAATGGTAACCAGGGATAATAGTTTCCAACCATTTTCAATGCACTAACAGGGAAAGGACTTCCCTGGGCTGAATCAAGTCCCCAGGCCCAGCCTAGCTTCAGGCTTTGGGTGGGAGCATGGGGATGGGGCACCCCCTGCTGGTTACATGGAGTCTGGAGTGGCTTCAGCCTCCTAGAGGGGCGGCACCTTTCCGGCTCTGGGTAGGGCTCTGGATTGGTTTGCACGTTGCTGCTCCTGAAACTTCTTTGAGATTCTGGGCGACTCCTCTTCCTGGGGTCCACCAGAGGCCCGAGACTTCTCCCTCACAGCAGTCCTGGAGTGTAGTCGCACCTTCTTCATAGGAGCTCACAACTCCTCAAGTGTTCCTTTTGGCCAGGTGCCCTTGGCTCTCCGACTGCTTGGAGTGGAGGAAGGGGCACAGGCTTTGGACGTGTCCTGGAGTCTAGTTCCACTCCACCCACTCACTGGATCTCTGACTATGCACATCTCTGAGCCTGTTTCTTGGAGACTTGGGATTGTTGAGAGGCCCCAATGAGACAGAGGTGGTGAAGTACCCAGCAATGAGGTCTGGCCCTGAGATAGTCATTGAACCCAACTGCCTGAACTTTCATAACCTCCCTCTAGTCTTTCCCAACTGTGGCCCCCCAGCTTGTGACTAGCCCTCAAACATTGGTTCCTCTGCTCAACTGGAAACGCCCGACCCACTCCCTGTCATACCACTCCAAGTGACTTTGCGTAGCCCTTGGGCCTGACCATGGGCTTCGCTTTTCTTTTATAGTAGCCCAGGGTCATAGGGAAGTCTTACATTTCTCAGACTCATGTGACTCAGAAGTAACTCAACACTAAAATAATTATTTATCAAATTCTAGGCCAAAATACTAGAGTCTTATCAGTTGGGAGACTTATCCCTGAATGGGGAAAACCCAGCGGGGAGGGTATGGAAAGTGAGAAATACAAGGGCTTTAGTGTAATGTGGCTGTTATTGACAAGGCCATGCTCTCTGGGGATGCTGCCTTGTCTCCTGACTGATTGATTGATTGGGACAGGGTATTGACTGAGGTGAATGGTTCAAAGGCTAAATGAAACTTAGCAATGCCACCAAGCACATGCTCTGTTTTTACTGCAAGAGGCATTTCCTCTTCCATGCGTGTTTATAAACACAGACACCCCACCTAGGGTGGTCATACTAATTGTTCACTGATACTTCTGGTTCTTCTCTTTCCAGGCTCATAAGATTTCATTCCTGGTGTCAACTGGGAAAAAAAAAAACCCCACCATACAAGAACAGTCAGTTTCAGTTTTATTTAGGGACCCTTACTGAGGACTATAGCCTGGGAGATAGCCTCTCAGACAGCTCTGAGGAACTTCTCAGAAGAGGTAGGGGAGGAACTAGTATATATATGAGATTTTTGACTGGGAAATATAGTCATGCATACATCTTTTTTAAAAAAACTTATTTATTTATTTATTTGGCTGCACCAGGTCTTAGTTGTGGCACATGGGATATTTAGTTGCATCATGCGGGCTCTTAGTTGTGGCATTTGAACTCTTAGTTGTGGCATGCATGTGGGATCTAGTTCCTTGACCAGGGATTGAACCCGGGCCCCCTGCTTTGGGAGTGGGGGAGTCTTAACCACTGGACAACCAGGGAAGTTCTCAAGTTAAGAATTTTAGTGCTTTTCTATGTATGGGAAGATGCAAGAATCCGGGGTCATTGAAATTCCTCCTTAGATATGCATCTTAACTGTCTAGGAGCCATATATCCAAGACACAGAATTCTTCACCCTATTTTTCTCCATCCTGAATTCTCCTCAGTGCACACTGTTGGTGGGCGACTGCAGTGGGTTGTGACTTAACCCTTTTTATAACTGGATGTTGGGCAAGACTCTTTGTTCTTTTATGTTTACATTGGCCTCCTGAGGAAAGGTTTGTCCATGTGACTTATTTGGTTAATGAACTGTTGGTAGAAGTATACGTGTCATTTCTGGGCAGAAGCCTCTAAGGGCCAGAGTGGTGGTTCTGGATGGTGGAGGCTCCCTCAGCCTAAGTCCTTGAAAGAGGCAAAATGGAGCAGAAGCCCCGACCTAAGATGGACATGTAGTATGAGCAATGAGAAATCAACTCTTCTGTGTTGAGCCACTGATATTTTGGGTTGTTATTGCAGGATAACCTAGCACATCTCGACTAATGCATTCTAAATCCTTTCTGAAACAAAACAGTACAAACTAGAAAGCCAGCAGATTATTTCCCTTGAGATTGTGAGCCCTGAGAATACAGAATTCATTCTTGAACAATGGATGGCAGGTCAAAGTATCCTCAAATCCAAGCACATCTTTTTCTGAGCCCCATTCCTACTAGAGGGAAACCGAGCAAACTTGCTCTTTAATGGTGACAGTCTCTCTGGATTTAATTTAGTCTTTGGGATAATTCCTCAGTCGTTCAATTTTTCTTCCTTTCCCCCTTCTCATTCTGTAGCAGACACTGGGTTGCCTGCATTATCTCTATTCCCTGCTTCTTTGCCTACAGAATTGTGACGGTTTGGGTTCCACCCTTGGAGAAGGTGCCCCTTATCCTGGTTCAGGGATAAATCCTGACTTGTCTAAGCCAATTATGGCAGAGCCATTTTCCCGCCCTTGGTTGGTTGGGGCTGAGAATGTGACCAAGTTGTGACTGTGGAGAGAGACAGGGGAGGTATTTGCCTTGGGGCTTGTTTTTAAAAAGAGACACAGGTTAAGAAACTGATTTTGTTATCCAAACATTCTCCCAAAGAAAAATCCAGGCTCAGATGATTTCACTGGTCAATTTTATTAAAGTAGAAATAAACACCAATCTCATACAAACACTTGCAGAAAATAGAGTAGTGAGGAACACTGAAGAAACTCTTTTTCTGAGGCCAGCATTACCTAGGACAGAAACCTATGAAGTCATTACAAAGAGAAAATTGCAGACCAATAGCCCTCATGAATACAGCCTTAAATATCCTTATAAAATATTAGCAAATCAAATCCAACATTATATAAAAATATAACACATTATGACCAAGTAGGGTTTATCCCAGGGATGCAAGGTTGTTTTAATATTTGAAAATCAGTCAGTGCATGCTTCTCTTACTCTGCCCCCTTGCCAGCCCTGGAGATTACAGATCTATAAGCTCTTATTCACAATCCTCACATATGTTTCAGAATGCAGAATTTTTTGGATTTTAGGAAATTCTATGACACTCCCAGCAGGCTCTGAATCAGTATCTCCTAATCAAACTCATTAATTAATGGTTTTGTAGCAGAATATAAGAAATATTCTCACCAAGCAAGACGAGTCAATGCTGCAAAGAGCCTCATATTAGCCCAGGTTAAATCTTGCTGCTAAATGAACTGGCCTCAAATTTACCATCTTTCTGGTTTCCAGGACTTTATGAATTTTGGATTGGGGATAAGGGATTGTGGACACAAATCGCTCTTTAATTTTAGCCAATCCTGCTGCTGCTTTACTTTGCATTTCTCTGACCACTTGTTAGGTTGAACCCCTATTCGTAAGCTTTAGACCATTTACATATCCTGTTTTCTTATTGGTCTGTTAGAAATTGTAGGTACTTTTGACTTAGGGCTTTTGAATTTTTGTCTTTCACATATTTTAGAAATATTTTCTCAGCCTATCATTTGTTTATATATTTTATCTTCTACTAGGAAAACTAAAAATTTGCGTGCAGTCAAATGTATCTTTTTTTTTGGCTTTTTGGTTTCCAGACTTAGGGAGGATTTTCCACTCCAAAGTTTTATAAATATGCTTGTTTTTTTCTTCTGCTACCTGGTTTTATATTTAAATATTTAGTATGAAATCTTTAACACGTTAGAAAAGTATTTTGGTGTTTTGTGTTATTTCAGAGCAAGGTTTCTAAACCACGGCACTACTGACATTTGGAGTCAGATAATTCTTTGGTGTGGGGACTATCCTGTGCATTGTAGGATGTTTAACAGCATCCCTGGCCTCTACTCACTACATGCAATAGCACCCTCCAGTTGTGACAACCAAAATGTCACCAGACATTGCCAAATGTCTGTTGGGGGTAAAGTCCCCCCTACTTGAGAAAGACTGGGTTGGAGCCCAGCTTTTGTTTCTTTTGCCCATAATCATGGCCAATGATGTCAGCACCAGTCATCAAATTAATCACCTCTTTTTCCATTCAACAGTAATGCCGTCTTAGCCATATGTTAATTTCCAACGTATATCTGCAGCTATTTCTGAATTCTTCTTGTCCGTTTCTTGGCCAGTTCCACTCCACTACCATTCTTCTATTCACGGTATTCTGGGGTCTACTCAGGCATTTGTTCTTCCAATTGAACTTTAAAATCATTTAAACCAGCTCTAATTGCACGGTATAGCTAGACTCTCCAACACAGTCTTAAGAAGTAGTGGGCATCCTTGTCTTGATCTGGATTTTAGTGGAAACGACTTTGATATTTCCATTTAGTTTGCTTTATACTTTTGGGTTTTGATAAATAGTATTTTCATATTTAAGTATTTTACTTCTATTCCTATTTAACTTATGATTTTATTAGGGATAGAGATCTATCCATCAATTTTATCTAGTGAGTGTTTATGGATATTGGTAATCATATGATTTTTCTTCTTAATTTGCAAGAAAATGAACGATCCTTTTTATTTCCTGGACTAAACCCTGTATTAGTTTCCTGATACTGCTATAAAAAATTACCACAAATTTAGTGGCTTAAATCAACACACGTTTATTATATTAGGTTCTAAGAAGTGTAGGCTGGTATTGCATTTGCCCTCAATCTTCTCTGCATTTCTAGTCTTGCTTCCACCCTTTCTGCTCAGCCTAAACTGCTCTTGCTAAAGGCACCAGAGACCTAAATTCTGGGGCCTCGGTTCCTCTATCTTCTGAGTCCTCTCACCATAATTTGATGCTGTTGACCACACTGTTTCACCTGAAACCCTGTCCTTTTTTTCCTTTGTTACCCTAATGATTCCCAGGTTTGCCCATCTTTCTGGCCACTCCCTTTCAGACCCCTTTGCTGTTTTCTCCCATTCATTCACTCATTCTTTCATTGTCACAAACTTCCAATCTGTAATGTGTGTGATACCTTGTGTTGGAATCTCTAAGAGCCTCTTCTCAAAGGTCAGCCCCTTTATTCATTCCTAAGGTTTTAAATATCATCTGTATCCTGTGACATCCAGATTTTATATCCGGCTTAGATTACTCTTTTTAGCTTTAAACTCAAAAAACGCCAGCTGCTTATATGACATCTCCACTTGGATATCTTGGAGGCATTTCAAACTTAACATGTTTAAAATGGATCTACTGACATGCCCCTTCCTTTCTGCCTGCCTGCGGCTCTCCCCATCTTCATCTGCTCCAGTGCACTGACCTTCACATGTCCTTCTGCCTCCTCTCCCTAATCCACCTCTCATCCAACACTTACTTGTTCATGCCTACTACACGCCAGGCACTCCATCCAGTGTTAGCAATATAACCAACATTCTAGTGTGGGGAACAGGCAATAAAAAGTAATTACATAAATAAATAAGATAATCACAGAGTGCAGAAACACTGTGAAGGAAATGAATAGAGGAATTTGATAGAGAAAGACCTGAAGAAGAAGCTAGTGAGGATGAGCATTTGGGGAGACAGCTCCAGGCAGAGGAGACACCATCTGCAAAGGCCTACAGGTGGAAAAGAGCAGAAAGGAGGTCAGTGTGGCTGGGGAGTAAAAAAGGGGGTGGAAAAGTAATGAGGTGCTGGAGAGGTACACAGCATCACATCATGCAGGAC
Organism: Balaenoptera borealis; assembly: GCF_965194805.1. Taxonomy (NCBI): domain Eukaryota; kingdom Metazoa; phylum Chordata; class Mammalia; order Artiodactyla; family Balaenopteridae; genus Balaenoptera; species Balaenoptera borealis. Next base: position 167,461,973 of record NC_138867.1, read on the forward strand.
CCTGAAGACCACAGCAAAGAAAGGACTTAACTTGAAGTGCAGTGAGAGCCACCGAGGATTTAAAGCAGGGGAGTTACATGATATGATTTGCAGTTTTGAAAGATGACTCTGGATAATGGTTATGGGGTTTCTTTATGGGGTGATGAAAATGTTCTAAACTTAGAATGTGATGGTTGGACAACTCTGTGAATATACTAAAAAAAAATTGTATGGTATGTGAATTATATCTCAGAAAAGCTGTTGGCAGGAAAAAAATCATTCTGACTGTGGTGAGGGTGACCAGACAAATGCCAAGAGTATAGCCAGGGAGATCAACTGCATTCATCAGATGACAGAGGGATGATGGAACCTGGGCCAGAGTGGTGCCCATGGGTACAAGGCAGGGTGTGGTGAATGTCATACGGGGTGGGGGGAGGAAGGAGGATTCCTTTTGAAACTATTCCCAGCACAGAAGCAAGAATAATCTTTGAAGGATATAAATTGGGTCGTGCCACTGTGCACCTTGACCCTTCAGTGGTTTCCTTCTGCAGGTAGAAGCAACCCCTCCCTGCCCATCTGGCCTTGGGGCTGCCACTCCTGCCTTGGAGTCTCCCAGCCTCAAAGCCTCCCCTCTGCCAAATCACTCTCTTCTAACCAGGCCCTGTCACTTGTCAAATCCCAGTTTAAGTGCCACTTTCCAGAAACTTTCTCATCCCCCAAATTACATTAGGGGCTCCTGCACAGCACTTGCCAAAATCTGTAGTCATGGACTGAACTGCATATTTCTTAATTTTTTGTTAATTTCCCCCTCTAGATTGGAAGTTCCTAGGGCAGGGATATTTTCTCCTGTGATCATGCCTCTAGGGCTCATCCCAGAGCATGGCGTAGGAATTGTACTGGAACATTTGTTGGGTGAGTGAATTCATGAATAGAATGCATATGTGAAAGCTAGTAAGCAGTGGGTAAAGGAAGCTTCCAAAAGGAGAATGAAATTACAAAGACCCAAAAATGTAAGGGGCAACCCACAGAGTGAGAGAAAATATTTGCAAATCATATATCTGATAGGGGATTAATATCCAGAGTATATAAAGAACCCCTAAAACTCAACAACAAAAAAACAAACAACCCAATTCAAATATAGACAAAGGATATGAATAGACATTCTCCAAATGAGATATACAAATGGCCAATAAGCACATGAAAAAAAATGCTCAATGTCTCTAATCATTAGGGAAATGCAAATCAAAACCACATTGAGATACTGCTTCACACTTTTTAGGACAGCTACTGTCAAAAAACAAAAACAAAGCCAGAAAATAGCAAGTGTTGGTGATGATGAGGAAAGACTTGGAAGCCGCGTGAATTGCTGGGAGGAATGTAAAATAGTTAAGGTACATATCTAGGAATGGAATTGCTAAATCATATGGTAATTCTATCTTTAACTTTTTGAAGAACTGCCAAAATGTTTTCCATACAGGCTGAAAGAATGGAAAACAGGAAATCAAACAGATAGTTGCACACCAAAGTTCAAAGCAGCACTATTTACAATAGCTAAAAGGTGGAACCAACCCATTAATGAATTAATGGGTAAGCAAAATGTATTATATACATACAACAGAATGTTATTCAGCTTTAAAAGGAAGGAAACTGAGGACATGGATAGACCTTGAAAACATTATGTTAAATAAACCATACACAAAAGGACAATTATTGTATGAGTCCACTTATATCAGGTACTAGAATAGGCAAATTCCTAGAGACAGATAGTAGAATAGAGGTTACCAGGGTCTGGGGGAGCAGGACTGGGGAGTTAAGTGTTTAAATGGTACAGAGTTTCAGTTGGGGAAGATGAAAAAGTTCTAGAGATGGAGAGTGGAAATATTTGCACAACATTGTAAATGTACTTAATACCACTGAACTGTACGCTTAAAAATGGTCAAAATGGGGCTTCCCTGGTGGCGCAGTGGTTAAGAATCTGCCTGCCAATGCCGGGGACACGGGTTTGATCCCTCCTCCAGAAAGATCCCACATGCCGCGGAGCAACTAAGCCCGCGTGCCACAACTACTGAACCCACATGTCACAACTACTGAAGCCCGCGCGCCTAGAGCCCATGCTCCTCAACAAGAAAAGCCACTGCAATGAGAAGCCCGCGCACCTCAACAAAGAGTAGCCCCCGCTCGACGCAACTAGAGAAAGCCCACGCGCAGCAACGAAGACCCAACAGATCCAAAAATAAATAAATAAAACATTTTATAAGGTAAGTAATGACATTAGTCATCAGTACATTTTGAACACATGGCCGAAGGATTCAACCACAGTGAGTGTCCCAGCTGAAGCTTTGGGAAATCAGGGCCAGTACCTTGAAGGTTCAAAACCAATGGTTCTCACATTCTGCCTAAAGGAGATGGCGCTGAGAGAACAGAAGAGGGCGTGTTAGGATCCCCTTTCCAGGCCACCCCAGCAGCTGAACTCACTCCATCAGGAGCGCCAGCCCCTCCCCTCAGCTGCGACGCTGGGCTGGCTGTGGGGACACCTTTGTTTTTCTATCGCACTTAGGAAAAGTACATATCAGAATCCACACTGAGCGGTTTAAATGGTTTCGGAGCCCTCACCAGGCGTCGGAGGAGCTCTTATTTAAGACAACCATGATTATGTAGCTGAAAGGGCCGAGCCATGCTGCACCGGGTTGGGATGGCTTTGGGACTCTGTACCCAGGTTCTAACCACTGAGCCACCGTTGCTATGCTTCCAGTCTCCAGCTTCAAAGTGGGGTTCACCGGTCCTCAGCACGATCCGGAGGCAGCTGATGCAGCGGTGCTAGGATGATGGGAGGAAACTCACATTCAAACGTTCTCAATCCTTACTACTCAGAAAATTCTAAAGTTTTATAGCTACAAGTAATGTGTTCAGCATTAAAACAATTTAAAATACAGAGAAGAGTGAGTTCCCTGGCAGTCCAGGGCTTAAGAACCCGCGCTTCCACTGCAGGGCACAGGGGCCCAATCCCTGGCTGGGGAACTAAGATCCCGCGAGTGGTGTATGGCCAAAAAAAAAAAAAAAAAAAAAAAAGAAGAAAGAGAAAATACAGAGAAGAAAAAAAAATTTTTTTATATATGTATAAGATTATACATATATCTTTTCCATATATGTATTTTTCTTTATGCATGTGTGTAATTATATTTCCAGGAAGCTGAGCCATACTGTATTACTGCTTCATAATAATGCATAATAATTATTGTTTCATTGTTTTGTTTTTACTCAACAAATATTGTAAACATCTTTCCAAAAATATAATTCTAGTCACCATTTTTAAAAACTGCAAAGTATTGCATTATATAGATCAGTTTTTCTCAACTTTTTTTTCCTATGATTGTCACCCAAAGGAACCTTTTCAGACAATTTTTTTCCTAATTCTCCCCCATGTGAAATGTTAATAGCATAGATATACTGTATATCTTTTTAGGTACTGTGGCTAAAAACCATTGTAATAGCCTAGATGTATTCACTCTTCTCCCCACAATCAAGAACCAATTTTGCCTCTTTGGGAGGCTATATTGACCCCGGTGACAATGCATGATAAAGTTGTACTATAATTTATTCAATACACCAGTAGACATTTAAGTTGCTTTTAAAATTTACCTATTTCACGCTGTGATGAACATTCTTACAAATTTAAATCTGTGCAAAAGTAGATGTGGAATGTATGGGTCCAAGGTAATGCATATTTTTAAGACCTTGAATATACATTGCCAGTAGCCCTCTAGTGTACCGATTTACAGTCCAATGGGCATGGCACTTCCCTGCATTCTTTCCAGCTCTATTATGACTCTTTCTAGTGGTCATTACTTTTATTTGTGGCAGAGCCACATGGCTTGTTGGATCTTTGTTCCCTAGTTGTGGTGTGCAGGCTTAGCTGCCCCGTGGCATGTGGGACCTTAGTTCCCTGACCAGGGATCAAACCCGCGTCCCCTGCATTGGAAGGCGGATTCTTTACCACTGGACCACCAGGGATGTCCCGAGGTCATCAATTTTAAGACACACCATGTTTTATGTACCACTTATAAAAAAATTCCGCCAATTAAACTAGGACGCGCCACTGGTTCTTAAGGCACATCCCTATTTTGAGAGGTTAAACTGAAAAAAATGTGCTTTATAATTGGTGAAAAAGATAATGAATAAATGTGCTTCATCTCTGTATAGGAAAGGGCTTGCTAAGCTTAAAGACAAACTCAAAGTATCCATGGCTTTGACTTCACCAAAATGAAAAACCTCTGTATGTCTAAACATTAAAAACAACAACAATTAAAAGGTAATCAAACAGAAAAATGTTTGGGGCAATTATGGCCAAGGTAATAGTCTTAATAAAGACCAAAAGAGCACTGGAGAAAGAAGCTGAACTGACAATTTATATGAGGGAATCAGCATTAATTGTATATAATTTATTCTATTTTACTAATAATCAAACATGCAAATTAGAGATATGGTTTTTCTCAGTATTAAATTAGCAAAGATTAGAGGAAAGGAAAATTTCAATGCCAGCACAACAAAGGGATACGGAGCCCTCACCTGCTGCTGAGAGTGTTGTCAAGTGCGATAACCTTTTACTATAAGTAGCCCTAAAAATATTCAGATTCTTTCATTTAATAATTTTACTCCTAGAAATCTATCCTGAGGAAATGATCTAATATTTCTATGATGATTATACATTACATCTACTTATTATGGAAGAAAATCCTAGAAAACTTTAGGAAAAATAAACATCTTAGGTACTTCCCTGGCGGTCCAGTGGTTAGGACTCTGCGCTTTCACTGCTGAGGGCACGGGTTCGATCCCTGGTCGGGGAACTAAGATCCCGCGAGCCAGGCTGCCAAAAAACAAACAAACAAATCTTAGAAGTGTAGCCGTGTTGTTAAAAGGCGAAAACATGATATACTGTGTATCTTTTTAGGGTTTTTTTTGGCCGCGCAGCTTGCGGGATCTTAGTTCCAGGACCAGGGATTCAACCCAGGCCATGGCAGCGAAAGCGCCAAGTCCTAACCACTGGACTACAAGGGAATTCCCGAAAACATGATTTTATAATGCACTACCAAGGGGATCAGGGCTTTTCCCTCATCTAATCAGAAACTAGTGTTCTTAGGTCATTTTTTTTTTTTTGCCCTTGCCCTGCGGTTTCCGGAATCCTAGTTCCCTGAACAGGGATGGAACCCAGGCCCTCGGCGTGGCGTCCCAACCACTGGACCGCCAGGGAACTCCCTTCTTAAGTCATTTAATTAGACCAGAGCTCTCAAATGCTGTAACCTATTAAGAAACCTTGAGAGATATCCTAGTGATGTCCTGGAGAGATAGCACCCAAGAGCAAAAACTGTTCTTGGTTTTGAATCACTCAGAGATAGACCTTCAATCTGCAAGACTTGGGAATCCCACATCTTGGTGACTTCAGCCGAAATGCCCTCTATTTCCTCTAGCTCTTTTTGCAATTGAGAGCAAGGAGCATCATTCACCATGCTTGACCCGTCTGAGTCCCCTTCACACCCAGCAACAGAGTTTTCCTTTTCAAACAGGTCCTATTGCGCCCTGCTGAAGACCTGCCAAAGCCTTCTCGTGTGCTTGGAGTTATCACCCTTGCCAAGGCCTAAATGGCCTTTCAGGATCGGGCCTCGCCTACCTCTGGGACCTTATCTTGGATCATCTTCTCCCTGTTCCATTGATGTCCTCTCCAGTTTTCTCAAACCTGTTAAAACCGGATACGACCTCCAGACCATTGTAGGGGCGAAAACGTGCTTTACTTGCATCTTCCCGTGGTGGCACTCAGAGAGGCCTTCGCTGTGGCACCCCTGTGTTTATTGCATGTGGCCGAGGTGGGGAGGACAGCCGGCATCACACAAGGGGAGGACTGGAAGGCTACGGGAATGGTCCCAGTTTCCGCAGTGCTGCCGGAAATCACGAACATCACTAGTCTCGGGCCATATGCGCCCATGGGGTGACCCTGGAGTCTTGCCGAACTGAACGCCTCCACCTGGGGAATGGACATAACGGTATCTACTTAGCTTTGGGAAAATTAAGGGGGAACCTGCTCGGGAGAGCGAAGTCCGTCGTGCACCGGCGGCTCACCCTGCGCTCACGAGGCGCGACGGGACGCGCATCCGGCGCCCCCCTCTCGTGCGAGCACCCAGCCGGCCGACCCCGGGGCGAGGCAGCGGGGGTCGTAGGGTGGGAGTTCGTTAGGGCAAAAGCGGGGTACGGGACTGGGGTCCGGGCCCCAGGCCCAACGGCGGCAGGTAAGGGGCAGTGGCGGCACGAAGGACTTGGACATGCTCCCGGCGCCGCGGGGGTGGCTTCGGGTGCAGGAAGTATGCAGTCCCGCAGCCCCCAGTTTGTCACGGGATGGCTCTAGGGAGAAAAGGAGTATAGGCGGCACGAGGGAGGGGAGCGCTTGTACTTTCAGGTCAGCTAGGACTGCGGATAATAGGCTAGGGACACCTCATCACAACCCAGAGCCCGGTACGGTTCCTGTAGGGAACTAATTGCCGCCATACCCCTCCCCCTTCTGGCGGGTAAGTCGAGCGAACGGTTTGAAGGAAGACGCATGCGCATGGAACTCAAACCGCTAAGGCTCGAATAATCGCGGCAAGGCGCAGGCGCAAAAAAGCCCGGCGGGTTTAAGGAGGTGGGCGGGGCTGACCCAAATACGCATGCGTCTAATAATTTACTGGCGGGAGGTGGGCCGGCTCATAATATTACGCATGCGCCCGAGCTCTGTGTGACGCAAGGGGGCGGTGCGGGCACCTAGCTGCGCGTGCGCAGAGCTTGTTCAAAGGGCCTTATTTAGGTTGCGCAGGCGCCTGCTAGCCATTTCTTCGCAGCCGCGCCGAAGTTGTGTTTGCAGGTGAGTGTTTGGTGTTCCGTATTTACCACCTAGCAGCCCCCGACGATGCCAGTTTTGCGAGGATTGCTTGTCCCAAGGTCTCTGTAGAGGCTGCGGGGGCTTTAGCAAGATGCGGGCTGCCGTTAGACACCAGGAATGGTTCGCCGAGTCGTGGCAGGGCCGCTGAGGCCTGCAGGCCGCGCCGACTCTATTGTGTGAGATGTCTGAGGAGGCGGAGCGGAAGCGGTCGCCGCCATTTCCTTGCCTCCACGCTGGCGCTAGGCCGGGTGCCCCCTCGGCTTGGGGCACTGGTACCTGGTGCGCAGAGCGGCTTCGGGGACCCGGCCGCTGGCCAACTGGGCGTTCGGTGTTGGAGTCGTCTGGGTCGGAACGTCCGCACGGGCTCGACCTATACGGAGGCGCCGCGGGCCGGCAGGGCGTTTCGAGATTGGAGGGCTGACTAATTTTAACATTTCTTAGGTCTGATCCTCATCTTCGTCTTGCAGGCTGTTTCGACGCCAGGACCCCGTAAGAGACGATGATGTTGGGCACCGAAGGCGGGGAGGGATTCGTGGTGAAGGTCCGGGGCTTGCCTTGGTCTTGTTCGGCCGACGAAGTGCAGCGGTTTTTTTCTGGTGAGTCTGAAGCGGAGGCGGGAGTTCAGCCCGGGCTTCAGGGCGGGCGGGGAGGCGGCGGCGGCGGCGGGGGCGGGGTGGGGGGTGGGGGGTGGTGTGGGGGCCGAGCCCAGGGCGCCCCCTGGTGGGGCGCGGGCGGCAGCGGTTCCCGCTGTCCTGCTCGCGCCTGGCCGGCCGCTGTTACGCAATGGAAGTTGCGAAAGCCCCGCCCGCCCGGCCCTCTTGGGGGAATGCGGCCCCTCTGGCGGATTTTTGTTTTTTTTTTAAGTACTAGTCATTCTGTGGATGTCTTTTAGAAAGGATAAATGGGGAAAGATGGGATTTCCCCTTCAATCTTGAGAACTTTGCCCAGCAGCTGAACAAATATAATAACACCTTTCCAGTTTTGGCGTTTATTTGAAAAGGGGCATTCTACTTTGGAAAGATAAAATGTCATTTCTTAATTTCAGACAATTTCCCTCATCAAGATTTTGTAACTGAAGAGTTATTTCTCATAGTTCTTGATCTGGCTCACTTTACAGTTGAGGACACTGAAGCCCAGGAAAGTTTTCTTGCCTATGTAGTTTTTTCCCCAGTATGTAGGTTTCCTGAATAATGTCTGCCAAATGTTCTTGTTCTCATTATTAGTGTAAGATTAGATTGAAAGATACATTTGGGAGAAATTTACAGGTTTTGGAAGGATATTTGTAGTATTGACTTACTATCTGAATTTAGCGTGTGTAACGGAAAACGACCTGTAAAACAAGAACCAAGTACACTGGAAGCCACCTTGCAGTGGGCAAGACTGGGTTTGGCTTCAGCTGTGCAACTTGGAGCATTTTAGCTTGGTAACATTGATCCCCTTTCAGGTGAGTATTGGCCCTGCAATTCGGATTCGAGCAAGAAATTGTAATGTTGCTGCTAGTAAGGTAAAACTGTCAGATACCCCAAATCAAAACTCCAAACTACATTTATTCAGAAAATGCCATAAAATCACAAGGTCCAGACTTAAAAGTTTACTGAGGAGTTATAAAAAGGATGATTAATGGACACTTGAATAGTGAGGACTTGGAGATAACTTCATTAAGAAAGTGCTTTGAATACTGGATTTTCTTGATGGATTGGGAATATAGGGAATAAGAAAGTTTGGTAATGAGAGGAAAACTGCTTAATTACTGAAAGAGACACCCTAGGAGTTAGTAATACCTTGCTCATTTTAGGCTTTGCAAATGTCTGCTTTGTAGTGGGGTTGTGTATAGGCATTTCATCACCCAGAGGTGGTTTTTAGTTTTAAATTCTGTATTAACAGTTGTTTTCTTTCCAGACTGCAAAATTCAAAATGGGGCTCAAGGTATTCGTTTCATCTACACCAGAGAAGGCAGACCGAGTGGCGAGGCTTTTGTTGAACTTGAATCAGAAGATGAAGTCAAATTGGCCCTGAAAAAAGACAGAGAAACTATGGGACACAGATATGTTGAAGGTTTGATTTACATTGCCCTAGTAACAGTAAATAAAACATTAAACAAATAGAAATCTATCTTACCCCTTCTGAATTTTAGGTATTTGACCGCATGGAAATGGTCATCTAAGAGTTTATGGCAGCTCTACCTAGATTATCTAAAGACCCAGGAAGTCTGAACTTGGTTTTCTAAGTTTCCAAAGTTGACTAATTCTAAGCACCTCTTTCAGTATTCAAGTCAAACAACGTTGAAATGGATTGGGTGTTGAAGCATACTGGTCCAAATAGTCCTGACACGGCCAATGATGGCTTTGTACGGCTTAGAGGACTCCCCTTTGGATGTAGCAAGGAAGAAATTGTTCAGTTCTTCTCAGGTATGTAGTCCTGTTTGTTGCTGAGCAGTGAGTTCTGGCTAGCCTCTGGCAACATGTGATTGAATAGACCTTAAGTTGAGTAGCTTAGATATTTAAACAGGTTGTGAGTATATGCAGATGAATTAATGTTTTCTTCCTCCTGGAGACCTTCAAATAATTTAAGCCCATCTTAAAGGTGGATTAATTAAGTACTTCCAAAATGCTAACTGCCTATATTTAGTATTGTAGTTCAGAGTAGATCTTTGAGGATTGTCCTCAACAACTTAACTACTTTCCTCACATTGCTGTACAGCTAAGTACTTCAAGTTAAAGGTAAGATCCCTTAACATTAGATTAATATGTTAGGTTGTTATAATTTATGGCAAGTGTCTATATTGTAAGAGACACTGGGTCATGGGACCAGAAATTCTCTAATCATCTCATTCTGTTTATACAAAAAAAAAACTTACGGAAACAATTGGTTTAGCCAGGGAATTAAACTTACTGAAAGTCAATCTAATATAAGTGTAGGTTGAATGTAGTCTTAGTATCTGAAGTACAGAAAGTGTTTTGAAATTGTTTTGGGCCTAAAGTATTTGAATGTTTAGCAGAATGTTAGAGTATATATTTTAAATACTGTTGCTTAATATTCATGTTGTGATAAACTGGAATTAACAAGAAATCCTTTCATGGTTTAGTATGTGTTAAAATCTTGACTTAACTAGATACATACCAAGTCCTAATATTTTGCCAGAATTTTTGCAATCAAGTCTGTTTTTATTGTTTTTGTCTAAATTGGTGAGAATTGAATGCTATCTGTCAACATCGTTAAATATGAACATAATTTCATATCTTCTAGGAAAGTGCTTTAAGTCCTTTTTGTAAGCTTGGGAATGTTTCCACGGAAAGGATTTTTCATAGACGGAATTTCCAGAAGTGAATCTTACTACTATTAGAGCATAAGAGTGCATGATTGTGCTGTGTTAGATCAGTTGTTTGTTGAAAGCTTAGATTGTATGTTTGTCAATTATATGACTAAACAATGTTTCAATTTGTATATTAAATGTTTAAATATGTAATTTCTTAAAACTGAAGTTCCACTAACTTTAAAACATTGCAATATGAAATGAGGTAAAAGGTGTATCTTGAATTTAGTAAAACTGTTGTCTTTAATGCTTGAAAATTTGTTAAATTCTTGTATAATTTTCAACATTAAGTTGCATAGATAAATAAGTGTTCTTAATTGTTGAATTCTTAATGCATCCTGTGTTCAGCAAGTTTTTTCTTACATACCATGTCATGGGGTGTGTTAAGAATTGAGTTAATAGTTTGTTATAATGGAACTTCATATTACTGCAATGAATTTTTAAAGAGTACTTGTTGAAAGCATACCGTTCACCTAAAGTTAAAATTCTGGTGTATTTAAAGCTATAAGAAGAATCATTTCTGGGCTTGTGATGTTAATATTGCCCCCCTACTGGGGTTATTTGTCCTTGGGTTGAAGGGTTGGAAATCGTGCCAAATGGGATAACATTGCCGGTGGACTTCCAGGGGAGGAGTACGGGGGAGGCCTTCGTGCAGTTTGCTTCACAGGAAATAGCTGAAAAGGCTCTAAAGAAACACAAGGAAAGAATAGGGCACAGGTGGGGATGGATGGTTGGTTGGATTTGTCACTTTTCTTATGGTAAACAATTAAATCCATATTCTCTCTGCTTAGAATCAAGGAAGAAAATCTGATTCCTAGTCCCAATTATTTGATGTTTTGCCACAGTTTTCAAACTTTTCCTATGTCAAAGTCCCATAGTGCTTTCAGATTAAATTTTAGGTTTTGAAATTGTCCCCAGTTAATTTGGTCTGCTTTACAATTTTGTAGGATTCCTCATTAACCCCAGTCACTGGAGTTGAGAGACTATGGTTTTAAAAATGTTAATGCAAACCTGGCTTTAGCTGTAATAATTCCACCTAGTAAATTAATATTACCATAAGAAAATGTGATACTTTCTGATCTTGTTTTTAAAGTTGAAATGCAACAAACTTTCTTGCTGTATAAATGTTTTCTGCATATGTATTAATAAGCATAGCTTTCAAGAAATTGTCACAAAAGGTTTTATTCTCTTTGCTTGTGACTATTTTTCATTGAAGCATGCGCTTACCTATGCTGATTCCTACTAAAAGCATAGGCTGGGGTATTTATTGGCAGAAGGAAATGTGTAGTGTGGGCTAGACTGTTGGTGGAGACTGGCTTTTTAGCTCACTTGCTATACATGATGCCAATGGTTTTATTAAGACATGAAATGTTGAAAGTTGAGTGGAATTCTTTCCCTCCTAAGACATTTATTTACAGTACTCCTCTCTACCCCTAAGGTTGGGCTCTCTGCCTCAGAGGAGTGAATTTTTTTTCTATAAAGTTTACATTAAATCTTAAAATTGAGTGAATTTCTGGTCATTGCCTATACAAATATAAGAAATCTGGCTTTAAATATTAGTCAGTTTCATGGCTATGACTACATTGTTTTCTTGTGTAACTGAATACCTGTATGAAATGAACTAATGTTTTCTCTCCCTTCCCCACTCCCTTTCCTCATGAACAATGCTTTAGGTATATCGAAATCTTTAAGAGCAGTCGAGCTGAAGTTAGAACTCACTATGATCCACCACGAAAACTTATGGCCATGCAGCGGCCAGGTCCCTATGACAGACCTGGGGCTGGCAGAGGGTATAACAGCATTGGAAGAGGAGCTGGCTTTGAAAGGATGAGGCGTGGTGCTTATGGTGGAGGTATGTGTATTGCGCAGGTGTCACGAGGTCTGTTCTTTATGTGACTTTTCATTTAGTGATTGTACTTCTTGCCTTTCAGGTTATGGAGGCTATGATGATTATAATGGCTATAATGATGGCTATGGATTTGGGTCAGATAGATTTGGAAGAGGTAAGGTAAGAATTGAATTTCTCATCTGAGGGATACTTAACTCTTGTTCATCTAGACCTCAATTATTGTTTTTCAGGAATGTCAGATCACAGATACGGGGATGGTGGCTCTACTTTCCAGAGCACAACAGGACACTGTGTACACATGCGGGGATTACCTTACAGAGCTACTGAGAACGACATTTATAATGTAAGTGTAGGATAAATTCATAAGTTGTATATTTCAGTATAACAGTAAAAACATGGTTCTTATTCTACTTAAGTGAAGCAGCATGTTAAAATTTTGTTTTCTGTAACAGTATTTGACTTGATTCTCTGAAATACCTTATATTTAGTTTTTTTCACCACTCAACCCTGTGAGAGTACATATTGAAATTGGTCCCGATGGCAGAGTAACTGGTGAAGCAGATGTCGAGTTTGCAACTCATGAAGATGCTGTGGCAGCTATGTCAAAAGACAAAGCAAATATGCGTAAGTGTGATTTAAGGATCTTCAGGTCTCTTTATAGGTAGTTGTGTGACTAATGATTATGATAAAGGAATAGTAAGGATGAGAAAAATCTGTAATTCAATAATAGGGTTCTATGGGATGTTTAAAAAGTGCGTGGATTTTTAAAGTTAGTATGATTTAAAAGAATTTGTGATAAGAACACTGACTAAGGTATATGCTTAATTGACAAACTTAAAGCAATTTAGATGAATGTTTAAGATTGCTTTTTGAAACTTGCATGAAGTAAATCAGCTGAAAGAAGCAGCTAGAATTTTTTTTTTTACTAAAAGTATTTATAGTTCACAGATCTACTTAAAAGAACTAAAAGTGCTTATCCTTTTATTTCACCAACAAACATTTTCAACTTTTTTTTCTCATTTCAGAACACAGATATGTAGAACTCTTCTTGAATTCTACAGCAGGAGCAAGCGGTGGTGCTTACGGTAGCCAAATGCTAGGAGGCATGGGTTTGTGTAAATATCACTTTAGTGTCTTTTTTTTTTAAGCTAACCTTGTATGCCTTTTCTCTCATTTCAGAACACAGATATGTAGAACTCTTCTTGAATTCTACAGCAGGAGCAAGCGGTGGTGCTTATGGTAGCCAAATGATGGGAGGCATGGGCTTGTGTAAATATCGTTAGTTTTTTTAAAAACCAAAACATTTATATCTATATAAGTCAATTATATAAGTTAAGTTAATTTATATGTAAGGAGTTTAGCATAATTTAGGCAAAGAAAAGTTTTGATTTGAATAGTATATGTGCCTTAAATCCTTGTGAGTTAAATAAAACTGTTAGATAACAAATTAGTTTGAAGTACTTTTGGGGGAGGGGACTACAGAAAGAAACTAGTTGAATTGTATATGAAGTATAAATCTATAAAGTAATATTTAGCAAAAAGCACAGGATCAAAATAAATTTTGGGGCATAATCAGGTGTTTAGTGATACCTGTGTATTGACCTACCCTTAATATATCGAATTATGGGGGAAAGTCCCACTAAATCCAGTTAAGCATTTTCATAAGGTCTTGTCAAAATGCCTCTACTTACGGAAACGTGGATTCAGTACTGCTGATGTGTATGCTGTTGGCCTTGTGGTTTATAACTGTTTGACTAGCTCAAATGATGGATAGAAAGGTAGTCTGGTCATAGACAATAGGCAGAAGGAGGCACAGAGGGTTATATATAGTGATGTAAGATCAAGACTGGAAAATAATAGATTTAGAATTACAAGCCCGGTACCACCAGGTACCACATTACATAAGGAACAAGGTTCTAATGTTCTCTTAACTTAACAGCAAACCAGTCCAGTTATGGCGGCCCAGCCAGCCAGCAGCTGAGTGGTGGTTATGGAGGCGGCTATGGTGGCCAGAGCAGCATGAGTGGATATGGTAAGTGTGTTTTTTTATATACTTGAATAAGTTTCAGGCAGGTTTCTTTAGTTGGGAATATTCAGGCTCCTTTATGGTGAAATTGGGTTATTAAATGTATGCTCTTGATCCTAATATAACTGTTCAAATAGCTTAACTTTCAGAATCAATCATTGGGAGGGGGAAGTATTGTATGAATTCAAAATAGTCATTATTGCAACTTTGAATAATGTCGAGCCAGAAAACATCTGCCTCCATTTGTTAAAACATTAAATAAAATTGTTCACTTTTTCTGTCTTTTTGTTAGCAATAAATCCATTTTAGATGGAGGGAGAATTTTAAATAATAGAATGGTGGTTGGGTTTAGGACCGTATTTACTAGTCAGTTAACCTAGGATTGGTTTTATTAATTAATTTTTTCAATTGGTCTAAAGAATGGTGATTTTGGTATTATAGTCTTACCCTACAAAATCCTTTTGCAGACCAAGTTTTACAGGAAAACTCCAGTGATTTTCAATCAAACATTGCATAGGTAAATATTTTCTCAAAAAGTATAATTTAAAATTCCCAATAGCAAATACTGATATGTTGTAGTAACACTTTCTATAGCAGTCAATGGCTCTGATTTAACTCCATGGAGGCTGCCATTTTGGGCACAGTGAGTTGCCTTTAGTCCAACTTCGTCGTCTCACTTCCTGCCCGCCATGAATAGGAAAAGCAAGAGATTGCCCCTGTGCTCCCTATTCATACATGCCATTCGATGGACACATTGTGAATGTTTATGGTAAATTTTTTTTTTAAAATGCTTTGTTTAGCTTTAAAAACAACATGAAGTAATTTTGCAATTTTTGAAAAACACTAGTTTTCCTTTAAACTTAATTTTCCACGTTGATCCTGAAGCATCCAATTAAATGGTAGCACAAGAGTCTGGCAAGTTGGTACTGCAGAGAAAAGGGGTTAATTGAGACTTGTTTGGCGTCGGGAGTCCCTTTTCCCAAACATGCTTCTCGCCACTTGGACAGCAGCCATTTGTACTCGTATACTTTTTAAACTTTTTCTTGGAATGCTATATTTTAGTTGACTGATAATCTGATACTTACCCTGACTTGTCAAATTGATCTCTTTGCAGGCAGCCAAGGAGCAGTGAACAGCAGCTACTACAGTAGTGGAAGCCGAGCATCTATGGGAGTGAACGGAATGGGAGGGATGTCTAGCATGTCCAGTATGAGTGGTGGATGGGGAATGTAATTGATCCTGATCACTGACTCCTGGTCAGCATTTTTTAAAAGAAAAACAAAACTTAAGTTTTAACAGTTTTGCAATACAAGCTTGTGATTTATGCTTACTCTAAGTGGAAATCAGGATTGTTTTAAAGACTTAAGGTTCAGTATTTTTGAACACAAACATTCATTTAGGATGTAACTAGGTTGAGTAATCTATTACTGTTAAATAATTTTCAGCTTTTCTCACATTAGTTATATTGTAGGATGTACTTAAGCAGTAGGTGTATTTAGGTTAAAGCAGTTGAATTATGTTAAATGTTGCTTACACCACATTACATTGAACACTGTTGGATGCATTGTTGAAAGACATGCTTTTTTGTAAAACTCAATATAGCTGTGTCTACAATTAAAAGTGAAACATTTGGCATGTTTGTTAATTCTAGTTTCATTTAATAACCTCTATGGCACGTAAGTTTAAGCTTTTTTTTTAAGTTAATGGGGAAAATTTGAGACGCAATACCAGTACTTTAGGATTTTGGTCTTGGTGTTCGTATGAAATTCTGAGGCCTTGATTTAAATCTTTTCATTGTATTGTGATTTTCCTTTTAGGTGTATTGCGCTAAGTGAAACTTGTTGAATAAATCTTCCTTTTAAAAACCGCACTTTGTCTTGTCTGTGCTTCAGTGTCATGTGGACTGTTTCTTGGTGATCTATTCCTGCCTGGGGCGTAGGTGAACAGTGGCCCACGTCTCTGGCTGTGGCAGACAGGCTCGGCAGTTGTGGCCGTTTTGTAGATGTCTTCAGATCTCTCTTCCCTGCAGTGCAACTGAAGGTAAATGTAGCTCTGGGGCCCTGTGGAAGGACTTGTGTGTCTGGCCTGGCTGCACAGGATCTGATCTGAATTGCCTTTTGACTTGCTAAGCACTTGCGCAGAGCCAGGGGGAGGCAGAGGTCTCGCCGCATGCTGCGCATGTCCGTGGAGGTCTTTGAGCATGGCCGAGGAAGCGCCAGAGGCAACGGCTGGCTGACTAGAGCTGCCCTTCCCAGTCTGGTGGCATCTCTCGAATTTTGCTTATATGGGGTATCTTCTAGAAGGAGCTAGCTCATAGAGGACTTTCACATTGAGGTTTCAACCTTTATTTTTGCCTCATTCCTCAAGATCAAGTCTACTTAAGAGTGACATTATTCCATTTATTTACAAAGCTGAAGTAGAATACCAAGTTGTACTTCAGGAGAACAAATGATTCGTTTAAATCAGTAATTGAAACCATTATCGTAGGTGAGAACTCAGACATTTGCTAGGAAAGTAGTAAGCAGTTCTTACAAGTGTAGTTCTAGGTTTCCCTTCAGATACTTAACACTAGTTTGGGAATTGCCACTCATTCATCATCCCTCTAATAGAAAAAGTTCGCTGTATTGAGGTTAGAATTAAGAATCGGAGCTGTGAATATAGGCTTGTGCTGTTTGAAGCCACGTGTACATTTTTACTTGCTGTGACTGCTGAAGGTTTCCTCTTGGGTGAGGTGAGTATACTCTGAAAAACTGCTTGGAATGATAGTCGTTAATTTACAGACTGTAGATGGCAGCATTGTGGAAGGTATGCACGAAGGGCCCTGCAGTCTGCCTGCCCTGCCACACGCTCTCTGAAGGCTGGGTGCATACCTTCAGTTGGGTTGGGGATACCGAAGTGTTGTACTTGATAATTTTCTGGGGAGGCACTGTTGAACATTGGTGTTCAGCTGCTGCCCCTGAGATCTTACTGAGTTACTCCATGTCTGGGGAATTGGACACAAGGAGGGTTCCTTCCCCTGGTCCTCTAGTTTTTCAAAAGGAACATCTTTGTTGAAAACCATGCCTTATTGGAGGAAGAAAAGGGACTAGAATTAGAAACTTGAAAGAACTCTAGAAACATTGTGGTTATTTGGAACCTTGTGAAAATCTGCAGTTTGGAATGAATGCAGCTTTGGAGCTGGGCACACAGTTTTGGAGGCTGGCCATACAGATTCGTGTTTTTCTTTAAGGTGTTAGGAAAAACCCGAGTGAACTTTGTGGCCAACCCAAACATATAAGGGAACAACTTTTGGGCTTTGGTGACAGGTGCTTTCTCTGTGCTTGTTGGACTTAACAGCCCAACTTGGCTTTGGCTCAACTGGGCAGAGCAGCCTGCACCCCAGGACACAGCAGGCTCAGGTCTTCACCTTGAATGCAGCCGCCCTCACCGAGGGCCTCTAGTCCTGAAATGGGGGTTGCTCTGGGCATCCTGTGAAGCTGACACAGCTCCTTCATTTTCTGCACCAGAATGAAAAATAAATGATTTTATTGCAGGGCTAATGATGGGTATTCACAAGAGTGTGAAACAGCAAATTTCTTGACTATGAAAAATAAATGATTTTATTGCAGGGCTAATGATGGATATTCACAAGGGTGTGAAATAGCAGATTTCTTGACTGTGAAGCAGGGAAGGCATGCTGGGGTGGCGGGGAGGGAAGGGAATTGACTACTCGCTACACTAGTGGGTCTGCTGCAAAATAGGTTAATTCTTTGGAAACTGAAAAATGACAATAGCAAAATCATGAAGTTATATCTGAACCAAAACCAGTGGTGTCAAGGGAGAAGAATTTCAATCCAGAGGAGCTGAATCCATACAATTTGGAAATGAGAGGAGCGCAGCTTCTGGTCCCGCGTGCTGTGTTCTAAAGTGTCAGCAGCCCAGGCGAGGATCTTGTTCTCCTGGGAAACTAACCTCCCAAGCCCCTGGCCACCTCGAGACCGAAAGAGTTTGGCACTGCTCTGAGGCCGCCCACGCCCATGAAGACAGGCTGGCAACTGGTCCAGAAAGCAGGCCCTGCTGATGCCCCCACCTTAGGAGCTGGTGGAGGAGGAGCAGCGCTGAAGGAGCAGGGTGTGGCAGCTGTCGCACACACGTACTGGCTTGGGGTAGGAGGGCAGGGCCAGCTCATTACTGGAGCACGTGTTGCAGAAGATGTGGCCACAGTTTCGGCAGTGGTGCTAGAGGATGGAAAAGAGCTCACGCTCAGAACACGCTGAGCTGCCTGGGTCTGCACACCCGCTCTAGTTTATCAACCTTTAAAAGTTTAATGCTTTAAAATCCCTCCCTCATGTATCAGTGAGGCATGTACCAATTTGGAAGGGGTTCTTGTAGACCTCTTGTTTCTACATTTATGTTCCTGTAAAATCCATGGAGTTTTGGAGGGGTGAGTTAAGGTTCTTTTTCTTTGTGTTTTATTGAACTTGACAGCTCTTAACTGAGTTGGTAGTCTGTGCTACTTAAAGAGCCCGGGTTCATTCTCTGCAATTGCTACATTCCATGGTGGTGACCCAAGGTTTCTTTAGCCAGCCCCTCCTGAGAAGGGCATCTTGCTTTTGTAAACGGCTGCCATGAACCTTGGGCACATGGCAGACACCAAGACAAGGACCTGTGTGTCCCCTGCTCTTCCAGGTTCTATACATCACTTCTGCCAACTGCCCCCCACTCCCACAGTCAGGCTAGACAATGGACCTTGAACTGGGCCATTCAGTGTGGGGAGCCTTAGTAAAGGCTCTGTATTTTGTGTGAGATCTATATCCTGCCCCACTGGTCAATAAAGGCCCTGTCAACCCTGGACCAAAGGCTGGGCCCAAGACCTTCTGTTCCCGGAACCTGAAGGCAGGCTACACAGGCATTCATCCGGCGCAAGTGCCCTGCCCAGATTGCCAGTTACCTTTTGGTGCCACCTGGATGCCTGTCCTGAGACTTATTGCCCATAGGTTCCCCATAGATTCTGTTTTTGCCTAACTTAGATTTTGGTTCTATTGCTCCCAAAGAATTTTCAGTTGATGTACACACTTAGACCATTTCTGCAAACAAGCAGCCCCAACTCCCAAATCATTGAGAGGACTGTGATGGAGACAAGGCCTGTAACTTACTGGCTGGGGTCCCTGAAAGGGGGCAGGCTGGAAGGTCGTCTGCATGGGCCAGCAGACCAGTGAGCATGAACACAATGCAGTGGGCCTAGTCCCACAGGCCTGTTCCAGAACCAGAGGAAGGAGAGCCCAGGCAGGGCACGAACTCAGCCCCTGGGCGAGCGAGTGGAGGGCAGCCCCACATACCTTTCTCCGGGAAATAGAAAACTCCTTTTCACACTGCTTACAGTGCGTGGCTTCATCGTCTTTCAGCCAAGTATGGCCCTGAGGAGGAAAGAACACCACAGAATCCCACTTTACGGCTTGGCTCCCGATGAACCTTTAGCTGTGTTCATCCTTCAACCCAGCATCCACTGTCCCTTCCTAATAGCACCTGGTTTGCTTTTGCGGGACTGCCTCTTCTCCACTAGAAGTGGCCTCACAGGACTGTCCCCCACCCTGACCACAGTTGGAGCTCATGTGCTGCAGCCTGCCTGCCCTCTGGCTTCCTGTTCTCTACAGGTTGCCCCCAGTCCTCAAGCCAGATTCTCCAGCCTTCCGTTAACCTGAGACTCACCCACCCCGTTTCAATAAATGCCCTGTGGCTGAGGTAACCAGAATCAGGATCTGGTTAACTCCAACCCTGGCTGAGACATCATCCAAAGTGCCTCCTGAACTGGCAGGAGGAAGAAGGGCAAACCCTGTCAGCCAGACCAGAAAATCCATGACAACAGTCCCCACCGTGAGACAGAAGGCAACGTGCTGTGGAGACAGGAAGCCCTTCTCCACAACACGCTGAGCCCCCAGTCCTCAGGGCATCGTGGGAGGCAGATGTCTCCATTCTGCCCAGGAGCCAACTGAGGCTTAGAGAGATGCCTTTTTGGAGGTCTTTCTAAGGGAAAACTAGGATATGCGATTTATTCAGCCTCAGGGACTGAGGTGGTCAGGGGTCAAGGGCCCTGTGTACTTTCATGGCTCCTTGGCTTTTGTTGGCCATCACTTTCCTGATGACACAGAGAGACCTTATGATTGGGAGCTGCAGCACCGCACCCAGGGCTTTCAACCTTGAGTCCACTAGTTCCACGCAGCTCTAGAGTCCCATTTTATGATTTTTATCCTCCCTCTGGCACTGTCAGCTGACATTTTGTGCAAACACTTCTGTGCAGTGCAGGGGATACAAAGATAAACAGCTCACAGCAATGACATCCAAGGAGCTTTCAGTCTACAAGGGAGGATGCAGCAAACTGATGTGAACTACAAGTCCAGGCTGCTGTTAGTTGCTGTGACAATTTGCTGCTTCTGACCTGAGGTGCCCTGGTAGTCAGAGACATTAGGATCTCTGCTCTAGCATACGCTGGAGGGTGCCTTGTGAAGAGGGTGTTCGTGCAGTGCTGCCAAAGCAGAGCTGAGGCTGAAGGCTAGGAGCTCCTGCCCCCTCCTCTCCACTCTCTCAGCCCCAGCAGGCCAGCTCGGTAGTGCACGAGGTCACCTGGACCACATGTTCCTGCTCTCCTTAAGCTGTGTGTGCCACTCTGCCCTCCCCATAATGGTCCAGAAACTTGGCCCAGCTCAGGGCTTAAGTGGTTCCCAGAAATAGCACAGCGCACTTTAGTGGGCCAGTGTGGCCTCTGGCCCCTCACCTGGAGGGAAAGGTCTTACTCTCACTATTAAAAAAAAAAAAAATACCTGGATCTCTTTCTGTCACTTTTCATTTCCTTCATTAGGGCACCTATGATCTAGGCCTAATGTCAAACTACAGCTGACAGCAGAGAAACCAGAACCAGAGGACCTCGGTTCCAGCTTGGGCCCTGCCACTTGCAGCATCGTCATCTCAGCCAAGTTACATGGCTCTGAGCAGCATTTTCTTATCTGTAAATAAGTGACAATAACCACCAATCAACCACACATTCTCACCTGATTTTTGTGAGAAAACCTAAGAGCACGCTAGGATATTAGCACGAGCTGACTAATAGCTACGAGTAGTGATTCTTATGTTAATAACATTAATAATCCAGTACCTTCAGTGCCTTATTTACTTCTTTGATGTCTTCCATCTTCAGCTTTGACCTTAAAAAAAAAAAAGAGAGCGAGAAAGAGAGAGATTCATAGCCTCACTAGAGGGGCTTTCAAACTCGAAGTAAACCCACAAAAACTTTTTGGCTTTGTGAAGTCAACAAGACTTGTAAGAGGAGTGTGATAACATGAGTTCTTGTAAAATCATTTCTTTCCACCTCTTTATAATCCCAGAGTCATCTCACTGTATTGGCTCATGTCTGGCGCAGTCTGAGGCTGAGCCTGCGGACCGAATCTGGCCTAAGAACAAACTGTTGAATTGGCAAGGATTTAAAAAGACTTTGAAATAGTTGCAAGCATTTAAAAATTGAGAATTATCTCATAAAAGCCCATGTTTCTGGCTTCTCTGGGCAACTATTCCTGAGTGTGACATGTGCTTTAAGTCACGGTGGGGGAGGGGGGAGCTCCCGTATCAGGCGTGGGCTCCCCCATGGCAGGAACCTGAATCTGTAGGCCTCTCACCAGCCCCTTTCCTGCTGCCTGCTCTGTCTAGAATGGCCAGGCTCAGGGGGCACGATTGTTTGTTCTTGTTCCATTCTTTTTTAAAATATTTATTTATTTATTTGGTTGCACCGGATCTTAGTTGCAGCATGTGGGCTCCTTAGTTGCAGCTCGTGGGGTCCTTAGTCGTGGCATGCGAACTCTTAGTTGCAGCATGCATACTGGATCTAGTTCCTTGACCAGGGATCGAACCCCGGGCTCCCGGCATTGAGAGTCCTAACAACTGCGCCACCAGGGAAGTCCCCTTGTTCCATTCTTGTTAGTGCAAGAATAATTCCTTAGTTCTCCACATAAAAGACAGGACTGAACACTGTCTAAACTGGAAGAATTAAACCAGATAAAACGAAACATATGTATTTGTCAAAGCCTTTTTTTAAAAGCTGAGATTAGCCTAAACTGCCACTGGATTAGCCTAATCTAAGTGCCAGAGAGGCAGGCCTCTGAGACACAGGCTAGACTTCTAGGGAAGGATTAGGAAACCAAACATCAAGGCCTTTAAAAGAAAAAACCCTGTGGCCTTCAGGAATGCTTGGAGGTGCTCCTTCCGTCCCCTGACTGGCTGCAGAAATAGGCCAGTGGGCTGACAGGGCCAGAGGCTGCCTGGGATGGACAAGGTCAAGATGGCAGCCTCAACATATAAGAACTTTCCTGGGAAATACAATTTGAAAAGAATCCAGATGTTCCCGAGATAAACTGGGCAGCTGTGCCTGTAGTTGGTGGAGGCATCTGAGAACAGGCTTCTCTGTCATCTGGTGTTGGCTTGCAAAAAGAAGGGAGGAGGGGAGAAAGCACTAGCCTTGCCGTGGTACGTATCCCTGACATGGCAACACCTACACAACCCAGCTGTGAAGGACATTCTGAAGCTGGGTCAGGCAGCAGTGCTGGGAGGCTGCCAAGTGCAGGGGTGCGTTTTCAAGACCAGAGCCTGTCCGCTTTTCTGAGGCCTGGGGCCTACTAGGAAGGAGTGTGTCTCTGACTC
The DNA here is from genome assembly GCF_965194805.1 of Balaenoptera borealis. Taxonomy (NCBI): domain Eukaryota; kingdom Metazoa; phylum Chordata; class Mammalia; order Artiodactyla; family Balaenopteridae; genus Balaenoptera; species Balaenoptera borealis. The sequence continues at coordinate 167,484,708 of NC_138867.1, forward strand.
TGTTTGCTGTCTGTCCAACATGAAGAGGACAGGCAGGAGAAAAGGTGGGGCTGGCCACCTGAGAAGGGGGGAGGGCACCCCGAGGACACCTCCCTATCCGTCTGTCTAAACACCACTGCAAATCCAAGAAGCCAGCACCACGCCAGCCTCCACATCTGGTTCTCATTAGTCTCAGGGACGCCCTCAGAGCTGGCCTGTGCTCTGAGTGTGGGGTTGACTCCTGGCCTTGCCCGCTCTCCAGGAGCTCTCCCCACGGTGGGGGCAGCAGCACAGGGCACTCGGCCTGAGAGGTGGCAGGCAGCCCTCAGAGCACAAGGGACCAGCAGCCCTGAGCTGATCTAGAAAGATATGGTGAGTGGGAGAGGATGGCGAATGGGCAGCATCTTCACGTCAAACTACTGAAAAGACCACATATCCACCAGAGTCATAACATTTTCCTTTCTTGTTTTTCTTCATACTTTTGTGGGCCAGCCCAGAGCACTGCTTGAAACCTTCCAATTTTCCAGACAGAAGAATCCTAAGGTTGTGCACATGTGTGGACTACTTTAGTGTGTTTCTGGTTTATCCTCACGTTAGTTCCCATCTCTGGACCTTTTCTGGTCACAGTGTCTTCTGCACTGGGCCTGAGCCCGGGGTTGTGCTGCTCACTGTGCCTGCACCAGGACTCAGGTGGGAGCAGTGAGTCAACCTGGGGTCTCTGTGTGAGTGATGGGGAAAGAGGAACTTTCGCTTCTCTGACGGACAGCCCTGCTGGGTGCCACCCTGCCCCCGTGGGGGCCAGACCCACCTGTGAGGTAAGTGACAGACAGAGCTGGAGGTAGAGACTGATTCCTGATGATTTTTTTTTGGTTAAGCAAGCCAGTGTGAGTTGGATGTCTGTCACTGGCAACCAAGAGTCCTGACTCGAAGAGAAAAAGCTACACACTGGGTTTAAAAATGCAATCATCACACAAACGGGCAAGTTCCACAGTCTGCAGTGTGACCTATCAGACTGTCCAGAGCAATCTGGCAGGACTGGCACACCAGGAAGGACGGCTGTCAAGTCGAAGGGGAGACAGAACCAGCAGGGTCTGCACTCCTTCAGCATCACCCATTGGAGACAGACAGCAGACTCTGCTAGATGTGAGTATCCAGTCTCAAGAGAGGTTCAGCGGTCACCATACTTGCACTGTGGCAGGCTTACATTCTCAAGCCATAGTCCTCCCTCTGGAGCCAAACACACAACCCTCTCATCACCCGTCTTGTTCCCTTGGGACACAGATACTAAGTCTGTGAACATGAGGGTTCCAGTCACTAGCAAAGGATATTCTTGATGAATTAATTAACCCAAACCGGTGCTGCGTCCCTGGGACCTGACTTCCTGGGTTTGGTGGTGGGGGTCACCCTTGAATAGCTGGCAGGCCTCCCCGACTGGCCTTCCCTCCTCTAACAAGAGGACACAGGTTTGGGGCTTGAGTGATGCAGTGGGCAGGCTGGTGTGACTCTCCAGGGGGAGGGAGGCCTAGTGGCCCTAATGGAGGCGGCAGACAAAGGGAGTGGGGTTCTTACTGGCTGAGGTGCAGACCCATTTCCTGGAGGGCTTGTTCCTGCTCGTCACAAACCTTCTGTAACTCTGTCTTCTCATCCTGGAGCTCCCGCAGCTCCTAAAATGAACAAACCAGGTGCTTGACACAGACTTGAAAGTCATTTTTTTTTTTTTTTTAAGGTTTAGTAATAATAGTGACAAGCAGGTTGCAATGTTTTTCGTTTTTTTTTTTCTGTTGTGTTTTGTTTTTTTTTTTTGGCCACGCCACAAGGCATGCAGGATCTTCGTTCCCTGATCAGGGATCGAACCTGTGCCCCCTGCAGTGGAAGCGCCAAGTCTTAATCACTGGACCGCCAGGGAAGTCCCTGGAATGTTTTTCAAGAGCAAGAAACAGTTTTGTTGTATTAACCTTCTTCAAGACAGGGTTATTTCATGGGTTCCCTCATGTTTCACCAGAATGGGCAACTGGAAGGTGAGCGCTTCAGGAGTGGCTCTGCGGTGCACACAGTGACATGGGGCGAGAAACGTTCAAAACAGACCCTCACAGCGCAAAAAAGGCTTTGTCTATCTGAGTTTCTATGAAAAGACAGATTTGCATCAGGGCAAGCTAGTTTAGGAATAAACTGTTTTTCGGAAAGGGCTGGTCAGAATTTCCTGAGAATGAATGAGCAAGGCTGATGAAGGCCAAGATCTGGGATCTCTTTCATGGCCCCGAGAGTGGCGAGCCCTTCTGGGGGCCCCGAGCCATGGAGTGAAGCTCGCTGGGGATGATGCTGATGACTGTTTGTAATCTGGGGCCAGCACGCCTTGAGGACACAGGCTGGCAAGGGCAGAGACGGAGACCCAGAAGAGTAACTGGGATTTTCAGGGCTGACCCCAGGGCAGCAGCAGGGCTTAGGCCTGAGTGGTGGCCGTTTCCCCTTAGCCGCTCCTGGGCCCTGGGCTCCAGAGCCTATTAACACAGGCTCACAAGGACATGCTGAGGCTTCCCAGTGATGTTAGACACATTATTTTGTTTCTTTTGCAGGGGTGTGTGTAATTCAAATCTTAGATCAAAGTATTCTGAAGTAAAGGGGGCATGTTCCATCATGCAGCAGAACTTTCTAGAAGTCCTCTCCTCCCACCTCTGAGCCGGAGTGGCCCTTGAGGAAGCTCTCCCCTCCCTAGCAGTCCCCACACTGGGCCTAGCAGGCTCTCCCATGAGGGGCTCTAGGTACTTTCCAATGGAAATCAAAGGGCCTTTCTCTCAGATTGCAGCGGTACCCATTCCCGTGCTCAACAAGACAAAATCTAGGTCTGGGAACTGCCCCCGCTGCAGGGATCCTCCTCCAGGGAAGGTGTGGTGCAGGAAGGCCGCCTGAGGCCTCCGTTCAAGCCCTCCTTCCTCTGCTATCACACCTCAGCCACACAGCCCTTCTTTCTGCTCCTTTGCTGCGACAGACCCTCACACTTCCTGGTGGCTCTGCATGGCTGGCCCTTGTTCAGCATTCAGTTGTCTGCTTAACTGTCACTCTCTTCCCAGGCCACCCGCCACACCAGTGTGGGGACATTTTCCTGTTTTACTCTCTTCACTGTCCTCGTTACCGAGCCTCTCTGGTTTGCTCACTGGATTATGACGCGTCTTTGCCTTTTCCTCCTAGAGCAGATGTGGGAACAGTGTCCCAGGCCCGGAGCCGGCTGGCGCACAGCGGGGACTGGCCCTGCAGCTGCGGATTCACGAGTCGTGCGTGTGGCTCACTTGCCCAATGGGAGGCTCCTGAGCAGGAGTTTCTGGAGATGCCAGAGGCTCTTTTTCTCCCCAAGACAGTCTGCCTTACCTTTTTTAATCCTTCTACTTGCTGTAGCTCTGCTCGGAGTAGAGAGGAAGTGTCTTTCTCATGCTGTAATTCTCGCTGAAGAGCCTGTCTTTGCTCTTTTTCTGATTTCAGCTCTTTCTCTAGACTTGAGCTGTTTTCGCAAAATGAACTTGAGTTAGTCTCAATGAGAGGTTTTCATGGAGGTCCACAATCCACAACCCAGGTCACCACTCAAGAAATGGGGGATTCACAGGAATCTGAATTGCCATGTGAGCATCTAGACCTTTCAACGAAGCATGGAAATAAGGCTCCCTCTCCCGCAGGGCCATCTGCACCTCCACAGGAAAGACCAGGAACATGTCATGGAAAGCAGGCACAGGCACACACTTGACAGTTAGGCGAATGGAGAGGGAGGAAAAGAGCTCTAACACTTGGGGTCACACACACAGAACCCTCTACTGAGATGGAGACCTGAGGAAAAGAGACATTTATTCTGCAACATTTATCCTGCTTTTTCCAACCCAGAGCCAGCTGACAATGGAGGATACTGGGGGGTTGGGGGCAAAGAGAAAGCTACAGAGGGGTAGGAAGTGAACCGCAGCTAAATCCTGATGCCCTTCTCACCAGCTGAGTAGCCCTGGGGACTATACTGAACCCCCTGCAATCGTTTTTCTCATTCGTGAAACAGGGCATAGACATCTCTTCTCTCATCTGAATCCTAGCCTTGCAGGGGCCACCTCTGAAGTGGACACTGGGACACTGTCTGCCCCAGTTGGGAGATGGCCTTCCCAGTCCTTCCCGCACCGCTCGGCCACCTGCTGCCGCCAGGGCTCCTACCACTGCTCGTGCAGCTGGGAGAGCTGCTGCTGCAAAGCGCTGCTCCTCCCGCCGAGCTCCTGCTGCAGCTTGTGGCTCCGCTCCTCGGCCCCCTGCCTCGCCCTCTCTGAGTGCTGTAACCTAGACCAAATGAACCAAATCTTTGTAAGGAAAGGATCAATCCTCACATTTACCATATAATTTTTGCATATTCTTGCAGGCTTTCTTTTACATTTAAAAATTAATATGTGGTGAAATTGACTCCTTTTTGTGAATAGCTCCTGGAGTTTTAGCACAGGCATAAATTCATGTAACCATTACCACAATCCATTCTACCAGGTGATAGAGAAGAGTTCCATCACCCCACAAAACACCTTGGCACTGCTCCTCTGATTCACACCTTCTCTCCACCCCTAATGTCATACACATGAAATTATACTTCATATAACCTTTTGAGACTGGCTTCTTTCAGCATATCTTTGCGATCAATCAAGTTTTTGTGTGTATCAGCGGTCATTCCTTTTTATGGCTGAGTAGAATTTCATTGCATAGATGTACCAGTTTATCCATTCATTTGATGAATGGTATCTGAGCTGCTTTTAGTTTTTGGCAATTATGAACAGAGCTGCTATAAGCATTTGTGTACAGGTTTTTGTGTGAACATGAGTTTTTATTTCTTTTGGGCAAACAGCCAGGAGTGGGATTATTGGATCATATGGTAAGAGTATGTTTGGCTTTTTAAGAAACTGTTCTCCAAAGTGGTTGTACCATTCTGCATTCCCACTGGTAATGTATGAGTGTTCCAGTTGCTTTGTAGCCTCTCCAGCACCTGGTACTGTCATTAAAAAAATATGTAGCTGTTCTCGGGCTTCCCTGGTGGCGCAGTGGTTGAGAATCTGCCTGCCAATGCAGGGGACACGGGTTCGAGCCCTGGTCTGGGAAGATTCCACATGCCGTGGAGCAACTAGGCCCGTGAGCCACAATTACTGAGCCTGCGCGTCTGGAGCCTGTGCTCCGCAACAAAAGAGGCCGCGATAATGAGAGGCCTGCGCACCGCGATTAAGAGTGGCCCCCACTTGCCGCAACTAGAGAAAGCCCTCGCACAGAAACGAAGACCCAACACAGCCATAAAAAAAAAAAAAAGAAAATAGCTGTTCTAATAGGTGTGCAGTGGCATCTCATTGTGATTTTAACATGCACTTCCCTAATGGTTAATGATGCTGAACATCTTTTTTTTTTTTTTTAACTCAAGTATTGTTGATTTACAATATTGTGTTAGTTTCAGGTGTACAGTAATTTGGTTATACCATACATATATATGTATACATCTATATTCTTTTTTTTCCAATTCTTTTCCATTATAGGTTATTACAAGATATTGAGTATAGTTCCCTGTGCTACACAGTAAATCTCTGTTGTTTATCTAGTTTATATATAGTGGCGTATCTCTGTTAATTCCGTACTCCCAATTTATCCCTCCTCCCCTTCCCCTTTGGTAACCATAAGTTTGTTTTCTAAATCTGTGAGTCTGTTTCTGTGCTGTAAATAAGTTCATTTGTATCATTTTTAGATTCCACATGTAAGTGATATCATGTATTTGTCTTTCTTTGCCTGACTCACGCACACTTAGTATGATAATCTCTAGGTTCATCCATGTTGCTGCAAATGGCATTATTTCATTCTTTTTTATTGCTGAGTAATATTCCAGTGTGTGTGTGTGTGTGTGTGTGTGTGTGTGTGTGTGTGTGTGTGTATATGTATCTCACATCTTCTTTATCCATTCATCTACTGATGGACATTTAGGTTGCTTCCATGTCTCGGCTATTGTAAATAGTAGTATTGCTATCAACATTGGGGTGCACATATCTTTTGAAATTAGAGCTTTCATCTTTTCTGGATATATGCCCAGAAGTGGGACTGCTGGATCATATGGCAACTCTATTTCTAGTTTTTTAAGGAACCACCATATTGTTTTCCATAGTGGCTGCACCAATTTATATTCCCACCAACAGTGTACAAGGGTTCCCTTTTCTTCACACTCGCTCCTGCATTTATTTGTAGACTTTTGATGATGGCCATTCTGACCAGCGTGAGGTAATACTTCATTGTAGTTTCGATTTGCATTTCTCTAATAATTAGCCATGTTGAGCATCTTTTCATGTGCCTATTGGCCAACTGTATGTCTTCTTTGGAGACATGCTTACTTAGGTCTTCTGCCCATTTTTTTTTTGGTATTGTATTGTATTGTATTTATTTATTTATGGCTGTGTTGGGTCTTTGTAGCTGCGCACGGGCTTTCTCTAGTTGCGGTGAGTGGGGGCTACTCTTCGTTGTGGTGTGTGGGCTTCTCATCATGGTAGCTTCTCTTGTTGTGGAGCATGGGCTCTAGGTGTGTGGGCTTCAGTAGTTGTGGCACACGGGCTCAGCAGTTGTGGCTCCCAGGCTCTAGAGCGCAGGCTCAGCAGTTGTGGTGCACGGGCTTAGCTGCTCTGCAGCATGTGGGATCTTCCCGGACCAGGGATCGAACCCGTGTCCCTTGTATTGGCAGGCAGATTCTTAACCACTGAGCCACCAGGGAAGTCCCTTCTGCCAATTTTTTGATTGTGTTGCTTCTCTGTTATTGAGTCATTTGAGGTGTTTGTATGTTTTGGAAATTAAGCCCTTGTCAGTTGCATCATTTTGCAAATATTTTCTCCCAGTCTGTAGGTTGTCTTTTCATTTTGTTTATGGTTTCCTTTGCTGTGCAAAAGTTTGTAAGTTTGATTAGGTCCCATTTGTTTACTTTTGCTTTTATTTCTTTTGCCTTAGGAGACTGACCTAAGAAACCATTGCTACAATTTATGTCAGAGAATGTTTTGCCTATGTTCTCTTCTAAGAGTTTTATGGTGTCATGTCTTATATTTAAGTCTTTAAGCCATTTCGAGTTTATTTCTGTGTATGATGTAAGGGAGTGTTGTAACTTCAATGATTTACATGAGGCTGTCCAGCTTTCCCAACACCACTTGCTGAAGAGACTGTGTTTTCTCCATTGTATATCCTTGCCTCCTCTGTCAAAGATTAATTGATGTAGGTGTGTGGATTTATTTCTGGGCTCTCTATTCCAATGATCCATATGGCTGTTTTTGTGCCAATATCATGCTGTTTTGACTACTATAGCTTTGTAGTATCGTTTGAAGTCTGGAAGGGTTATGCCTCCAGCTTTGTTCTTTTTCCTCAGGATTGCTTTGGCAATTCAGGGTCTTTTGTGGTTCCACATAAATTTTAGGATTATATGTTGTAGTTTTGTGAAAAATGTCATGGGTAATTTGATAGTGATCACATTAAATCTGTAGATTGCTTTGGGTAGTACGGTCATTTTAACTATATTAATTCTTCCAGTCCAAGAGCACAGGATATCTTTACATTTCTTTGAATCATCTTCGATTTTCGATTTCTTTTATCAATGTTTTGTAGTTCTCTGCATATAAGTCTTTCACCTCCTTGGTTAGGTTTATTCCTAGGTATTTTGTCTTTTTTTTTTGATGCAATTTTCAACAGCATTTTTTTTTTTTTTTTTTTTTTTTTTTACTTTCTCTTTCTGACATTTCATTGTTAGGGTAAAGAAATACAACATATTTCTGTATATTAATCTTGTATCCTGCTACCTTGACAATCCTTTCATGTGCTTATTTGCCATCCATATGTCCTGTTTGGTGAAGGGTCTGTTTAAGTCTTTTGTCCATTTAAAAAATGTATTTATTTATTTATTTAAGGCTGCACTGAATCTTAGTTGTGGAATGTGGGATCTTTTAGCTGCGGCATGCAGGCTCATAGTTGTGGCATGCAGGCTTCTTAGTTGCGGCATGCATGTGGGATCTAGTTGACCAATCGATCCCTGGATCCCCAGTCCGATCCCTGGATTGAAACCAGGCCCCCTGCATTGGGAGCATGGAGTCTTACCCACTGGACCACCAGGGAAGTCCTTTGTCCATTTTAGATTGGATTGTTTGTTGAGTTCTGAGAGTTCTTTATATATTCTGGATATAAGTCCTTTGTCAGATATGTGATTTGCAAATTTTCTCCAAATCTATAACTTGTCTTTTTATTCTCTCAAGTGTGTCTTCCACAGAACAAAGTTTTAAATTTTGATAAAGTCCAATTTATCAAGTTTTCTCTTATGGATCGTGCTTTTATGTCATGTCTAAGAGCTCTCTGTCTAACCCAAGGCCACAAAGATTTTCTCCTATTTTTTCTTCTAAAAGTTTATAGTTTTAAGTTTTACATGTAGATTTATGATCCATTTTGAGTTAACTTTTGTATAAAGGTGTGAGGTCTAAATTGAGGTTCATTTTTTGGTGTATGGATATCCAATTGTTCCAATATCATTCATTGAAAAGATTATCCTTTCTCCATTGAACTACCTTTGCACTTTTGTAAAAAAAATCAGCCACCTGTATTTGTGCGAGTCTATTTTTTGACCCTATTCTGATCCCCTACTGACCTGACATTTACTTATTTATTTTTAAAATTTTTATTTTTTGGTGCAGCATGCCGGATCTTACTTCCTCAACCAGGGATTGAACCCATGCCCACTGCAGTGGAAGCACAGAGTCTTAACCACTGGACCACCAGGGAAGTCTCTGACCTGATATTTGTTTATTTATTTAAATGTATTTATTTATTTAAATGTATTTATTTATTTAAATGTATTTATTTATTTTTAAAAATTTATTTATTTACTTATTCTTTTGGCTGCGTTTGGTCTTTGTTGCTGTGCACAGGCTTTCTCTAGTTGTGGCGAGCAGGGGCTACTCTCTGTTGCGGTGTGCGGGCTTCTCATTGTTGTGGCTACTCTTGTTGCGGAGCACAGGCTCTAGGGGCGCAGGCTCAGTAGTTGTGGCTCGCGGGCTCTAGAGTGCAGGCTCAGTAGTTGTGGCGCATGGGCTTAGTTGCTCCACGGCATGTGGGATCTTCCTGGGCCAGGGCTTGAACCTGTGTCCCCTGCATTGGCAGGTGGATTCTTAACCACTGCACCACCAGGGAAGTCCTGACCTGATATTTAAATTTGAGCTCACTGGATAGTTCTGACCCCCTGAGAGGACAATGTGATGTAGCCCTAAGGTTGATTAAATGAATACATGCTTAGGCAAGGCTTGAGAATCCAGTCCCCTTGCTGGGCAAGACTACAGACCTGAAGGACAGTCATCCTAACTTGTCTGTACTTTTGAGAGACTCTGAGTAAGTCCCCAGGCCCAGATAATGCACAGCACCTTCTAGGGAATATCTGCCAGGGGGAAGTGTTTACCTTTCTTGCATTTGTTTCATGCTGGACATAACTTGATTGGTTTTTTCTTCAAAAGATGTGATGGCTTCATTCTTCTGTTGTAAACTGCTCTCCGCATTCTATAAAAGCAAGGAAAGAGGGTCATTTTCTGCTTCTCCCTCACCCCCCTGCCTGCTCTGGATTACAAGTGGGTTCAACTATTCTTGTACTGTTTTTATAACACGTTCAAGAGCGTTTCATTAATTGCTGCTCTTCCCCAGAGCCCTGGAAGACAAACTGAGCCAAGGCTCCCACGTCATCAACATAAAGAAAGGCAGACGGGGAATTTCCTGGAGTTCCAGTGGTTAGGACTCGGTGTTTTCACTGCTGTGGTGCAGGTTCAACCCCTGGTTGGGGAATTAAGATTCTGCAAGCCACCCGGCCAAAAAAAGAAAAAAAGAAAAAAAAAAGGCAGAGAGGGAGATACTGAAGCCCTCTGTTTGAACAGTCCATGCTCCTTTTTGAAAAGGAACTTCAGAGTCAGTTCTGACTCAATGTTACTGAGTCTTCTCATGAGTTCACCTGACTCTTGCAGAGTTCTCATGGTGGGCGTTGTTAGCCTCCACTTCTCTGAGCAAGAGAGGGAGGCTCAGAAATAGAAAGCACCTGGGAAAAGGTTAGAGCACAAATATGGTGCAGCTGGGTTCTTACTCACAACCATGTGACTTTCTGAGTCCAGGCTTTTAACCATGGCAGATGCTGAGTGACTAGGAGGCAGCAAAAGAGCAACATGTTTCTGTGTGCCTACAAGAGACACTCTTAAAATACAAGGATACAGAAAGGCTGAAGACAGAAAGAAGTCCTGATAAATTCTTAAGAATATATAGACTGTAGTGTCTGGCTTTAAAGTAAAAAAACTACACATAAGCAACAAAAGAATAGCTAAACACCTCATATCTGGAAATGGAATAGCATATTACTAAAAACTATTGAGGTAAAAAAAAAAAGAAAAAAAAAAAACCAGAAGAGAGATTATGAAATACTTAGAGGTGAAAGACAATGAAAACGCTCTGCAATATTTTACTATATTGAAGATGCACCCTAATTTTATATACCACTATGAAGGAAAAAACTGCTACTTGAAACATGTCATGCCATTGACTATAAGATGCATCTTGATTTCAGAGATGACAAATGTGAAAAACATGCTTTTTAGGTGAAATACTTCTGTCGAAATTTGAGGGCCATAGCTAAAGCAGTAATTGCAGGTAATTTTAAACTTTAAATAAAATGTTTAATGAAATTAAAAAAGATAAAACAGATGAGCTAAGCATGCATTTCAGAAGTTGAAAATGAGCCACAGAGCAAACCCAAAGAAATAAGAAAGAAAATAATAAAAGTGAGAGTAGAAATCAATGAAAAAGAAATAATAACAATACACAATAAAGAATATTAGAAAAAAAGCTGGTTCTCTGAAAAGATTATGAGAACAGACACACCTCTGGCAAGACCAGATAAGGAAGACAGAAAATGCAAAAAGAAAATGCTGAATAAAAGAGATTTAAAAATTCTGCAAAAGAATGTTATAAACAACTATGAACTAAAACATTTGAAAACCTAAACAAATAAGATATATTTTGGAAAAAAATATAAAAATATACTAAAATTGGTCTGAGAAGAAATGGAAAATATGAATAAGCCAGTAAACATTCAATAAATAGAAATGGTAGTCATAGTCTCCCTGTGCAAAAGGCCCAGCCCAGATGAATCCTACAACATGGGTGGGTTCTCAAAACTTTTGGAGAATAGACACTTTCTATCTTATAAGCGTTATTTCAGAGAAAGAGAACAGGAAACCTTATTTTATAGTACCAGTCCAACCATGATTCTGAAGCCAAATAAGGCTAGTTAAAGGAAAGAAAGAGGTCTGTCTCATATATAAACACACAGATTATATGTAACATATTAGCTAACTGAGTTAAGAGTATATTTAAATATATCACAATCAAGCAGGAATCCAGGAATGTAAATGTATAAATTGCCACATAAATAAGGGAGAAAAAGAACAGGACTATCACAACAGATAAAATGCAAAAAAGCCCAAAACATTTAATAAGGTTCAATATTTATTTATGGGAAAACATCTGAGCAAACAAGAAATAGAAAAGAACTTCCTTAACTAAGTAAAGATTATACATCAACCATCTAGTAAGCATTATTCTTGATGGAGAAATTTTTACATGCATTACTTTTAAGATCAGGACCACAAGTCTGCTTACTATTCCTACTACTGTTTAATGTAGTCATGGAGGTCCTGGCCAATGCTAAAAGAAACAAAAAAGAATGAGGAGTACAAAACCTGAGAGTGAAGAAATTAAACTGTCTTTATTTGCCTATGATATGATCAATCAATTACATCTAAAACCAACAGTATTAATAGACAAACGATTAGAACTAGGTGGTGAGCAAGGCTGTCAAACACAAGATCAACCTATAAAGCACAAAAGCACTTCTCTACATCAGTAAGACCTCACTAGGGGATGCAGCCAAAATAAGGCACCCATCACACTAGCAACAAGAACTAGACAGAATTGAGGAGTTCACCTAGAGAAAATGCAACTCTTATGGAATAAAAAGGACAAAAAAAGAGTAATCTATAAATTCAATGCAATTCCCATTTAAGAAATTCAGCTGGATTTTTTAAAAAGGAAATTTATACCTTATCTAAAATTTTTGTCAAGAATCAGACTGTACTACAAAGCTACAGTAACCAAAACAGCATGATACTGGCACAAAAACAGCACATAGATCAAAGGAACAGGATAGAAAGCCCAGAAATAAACCCACACACTTATGGTCAATTAATCTACAGCAAAGGAGGCAAGAATATACAATGGAGAAAAGACAGTCTCTTCAGTAAGTGGTGCTGGGAAAAGTGCACAGCTACATGTAAAAGAATGAAATTAGAACATTTTCTAACACCATATACAAAAATAAACTTGAAATGGATTAAAGACCTAAATGTAATACTGGATACTATAAGACTCCTAGAGGAAAACATAGGCAGAGCACTCTTTGACATAAATCAGAGCAATATTTTTTTTGATCTGTCTCCTAGAGTAATGGAAACAAAAGCAAAAATAAACAAATGGGACCTAATTAAACTTATAAGCTTTTGCACAGCAAAGGAAACCATAAACAAAATGAAAAGACAACCTATGGAATGGGAGAAAACATTTGCAAATGATGTGACTGACAAGGGATTAATTTTGAAAATATACAAACAGCTTATACAGCTCAATATCAAAAAACCCAAACAACCCAATCAAAAAATAGGCAGAAGACCTAAATAGACATTTCTCCAAAGAAAACATACAGATGGCCAATAGGCACATGAAAAGATGCTCAACTTGGCTAATTATTAGAGAAATGCAAATAAAAACTACAATGAAGTATCACCTCACACCAGTCAGAATGGTGATCATCAAAAAGTCTGCAAATAATAAATCCTACACTGTTGGTGGGAATGTAAATTGGTGCAGCCACTGTGGAAGACAGTATGGAGGCTCCTTAAAAAACTAAAAATGGAGTTACCATATGATCCAGCAGTCCCACTCCTGGGCATATATCTGGAAAAGATGAAAGCTCTAATTCAAAAAGATACATGCACCTCAATGTTCACAGCAATACTATTTACAATAACCGAGACATGGAAGCAACCTAAATGTCCATCAACAGATGAATGGATAGGGGCTTCCCTGGTGGCGCAGTGGTTAAGAATCCGCCTGTCAATGCAGGGGACACGGGTTCGAGCCCTGGTCCGGGAAGATCCCACATGCCGCGGAGTAACTAAGTCCATTCACCACAACTACTGAGCCTGCACTCTAGAGCTCGTGCGCCACAACTACTGAAGCCCGCGTGCCTACAGCGCGTGCTCCGCAACAAGAGAAGCCACTGCAATGGGAAGCCTGTGCACTGCAACGAAGAGTAGCCCCCACTCGCTGCAACCAGAGAAAGCCCATGCATGGCAACAAAGACCCAATGCGGCCAAAAATAAAAATAAAAAAAAAACAGATGAATGGATAAAGAAGATATGGTATATATATACATTGGAATATTATTCAGCCATAAGAAAGAAGGAAATAATGCCATTTGCAGCAATATGGATGGACCTAGAGATTATCATACTAAAGTGAAGTCAGACAGACAAAGACAAATATCATATATCACACATAGAATCTAAAAAAATGATACAAATGAACTTATTTACAACACAGAAACAGACTCACAGACTTAGAAAAGAAACTTATGGTTACCAAAGGGGAAAGGGGTGAGGAGGGATAAATTAGAAATTTGGGATTAACAGATACACACCACTATATGTAAAATAGATAAATAAGGACCTACTGTATAGCACAGGGAACTATATTCAGTATTTTGTAATAACCTATAATAGAAAAGAATCTGAAAAAGAATCACCTTGCTGTACACCTGAAACTAACACAACACTGTAAATTAATTATACTTCAATTAAAAAAGAAAAGAAAAAAAAGGATAAATGTTTACAAATAGATAAGTCAAACAAAAAAAGAAGAGGGAAAAAAGGGGGAAAAGTGGGCAGTCTTGACCTATGTTATGGGTCGAGTGTGTCCCTCCCAAATCCATTATGTTGAAGTCCTAACCCCCAGTACCACCCAGGATCTTATTTGGAAAAAGGGTCACTCACCGCAGACATAATTAGTTAAGATGAGGTCACACTGGAGTACGGTGGGCTCCTAATCCAATATGACTGGTGTCCTTATACAAAGGGGAAATGTGGGCACAGGCATGCACACACAGGGAGAAAGCTGTGTGAAGATGAGGGCAGAGATGGAGGTGATAAATTCTCCAAGTGAAGGAACCCCAAATATTGCCAGCAACCACCAGAAGCTAGGAGAGACGGATGGGACTGACTTCCTCACAGCCCTCAGAGGAAACCTTTCCTGCCAACACCTTACTCTGAAACTTCTGGCCTCCAGTACTGTGAGACGGCAAATTTTTGTAAAGCCACTCAGTTTGTGGTACTTTGTTGCAGTAGCCCTAGCAAACTAACAGAACCAACCAGACAGTAAAACATACTACAAAGCTATGGCAATTAAAACAGACAAATAAACCATCAAGCAGAATAGAGACCTAAGAGATAGTTACATTTACATAGGAACTTGATATATGATAAAGGTGGCACAACATACCAACGAGAAAAGTATGATTAGCTTTTAAGCAGCTTACTATATGGAGAAAAAGAAAACTGGATCCCTAGGTAAGGCCATATACAAAGGTTAACTCTACATACATTAAAAACCTAAATGTGAAAGGTTTAGACAACTAGTGTGGAATATCTTTGACATCTAGGCATGAGAAAGAGTTCTAAAACAAAACCCCCAAACTGCAAACCATATGTGAAAAATCAACACATTAGACTACATCAAAAATAGGGACTGGGCTTCCCTGGTGGCGCAGTGGTTGAGAATCTGCCTGCCAATGCAGGGGACATGGGTTCGAGCCCTGGTCTGGGAAGATCCCACATGCCGCGGAGCGACTAGGCCCGTGAGCCACAACTACTGAGCCTGCGCGTCTGGAGCCTGTGCTCCGCAACAAGAGAGGCCGCGACAGTGACAGGCCTGCGCACCGCGATGAAGAGTGGCCCCTGCTTGCCACAACTAGAGAAAGCCCTCGCACAGAAACGAAGACCCAACACAGCCAAAATATATATAAATAAATTAATTAATTAAAAAAAAAAAAAAGGGACTTAAGGACAGTAGATGACAGACTAGGAGAAGATATTCACAATCTGTAAACCAGTAAAGGACTAATATTTAGACCATACATGGAATTACTACTAATCAACAAGGAAAACATAGGAAACCCGAAAGAAAAAAGGACAAAAAATATGAATAGGCAAGCCACAAAGAAGAAACATAAATGGCTAACCAACATTAAGCGATGCTCAAGCTCACCAGACTGAGAAATGAATACTAAATCAACTGTACCCTCGCAATACAGGCACCACAGGACACAGCTGGAGGGAGCGTGTGTTGGTGCAGCCCTTCTGGAAAGCAGTGTGGCTGGGCTTATGCAAACCGAGGACACAAAGGAAGAAAGGAAGTGTCTGGCTGGGAGGACACTACAATTATGTCTGCCAGAGAGATTTCAAAGGGAGATGGGTACACTAGCTGCCAAGGTGTTGCTTGTGCTAGCGCAGTGGAGGAAAACTGTTTGTCTGTCACCGGGGGAATGGGCAAGAAGACACAGTGGGTACAAACGCTGGGAAGCTAAACTGCACTAAGAAGCCAACAGCAGATATACATGCGGATGAATGTAGCACTGAGGGAGAAAAAGTAAGGAATAGAATGAGATCCACAGCACAATACCACTTAGGTAAATTAAAATTCATGTCCTCAAAATGATACAACATGTTTTAGAATGACAAATATAAATAAAAAGATAAACACTTTAGAATGTTGGCCTAGAGGAAAGAGGATGGGAGTAGGGGTGGGGGATAAAAGGAAATAAGAAAACAGGAGGGGTGTCTTATTATAGTGCCCCAAACGGAGGGATATGACTGACTCAACCTTCTGCATCTGAAGCTCAGAGGGAGAAAAGGGTATGAAGCCAGAATTCCAGCAGCACCAGAGACGGACTTGGGGGTGCTGCTTCCCCAGGTAACCCAACGTATGCTGTGCTGACTCAGCAGCCAGGGGTTTGGCACTGTCAAAGCAGATGTTGTGACCCTCGTTAGTTATGGCAAACATTTAGTCAAACTGTCGCTTGCCCAAACTTGGAAGATGGAATCCATGCAACTGTGCCAGGGCTCCAGAATACTAGGATGTGCAGTGGGGCTTGCCATGTGAACAGGTGCTATAAGCAAGGGGTTTGCAGGGAGAGATGGACAGGGATACAGAGGCCAAAGGTAGGGGCCTCACAGGTTAGAAAAGTCAACTGCTTCTGGACTCAGAAGGAAGAGAGAGGACTGAAGAGTGAGCCATATGGCCCTGTGACATCCTGCAGCGAAGATCAGAGTAGGCTGCTTTCCTCATGCCTCAAGCTGTTGTTCCAGATGACTGGCCACTAACATGAGAAAGACTGACAGAGCAAAGAAACGGAGCAGGTGTGGGAACTGTGTTTACTCATAACTATGGTCACTGACACACGGATCAAGTGGATGCAAGCAGACCAGAGGCTGTGACAGAGGGAACTGGACTGTCCAAGAAACCACCAGTCTGGTCTGAAAAATATCTGACTGTTGGATCCCTTATACAACCTCCAGGCCAGTAGACCGACACTGGCAAGAAGCTGGCCGTCAAAGCTGTGTAGCCCACTCCACGAGAACCCACTTCCCATGAGCCATCGAAGATGGTGGCCTCAGGGGCCACGGAGGTCAGCGGACATGCTCTCTAGAAGGCAGAAGCGGTAGCCAGACATGCTAAGAAATGGAGTCCTTGGTACCCCGGACAGCCTTCACGGTTCCTGCCCAGAGGATGCAATGACCACCAAGGGCCAGGGACTGCCAGGTGTGTCCCTTGTTTCCTCTTTCCCAATAGGCATTTCATCGTGGTTATCCTGTTTCTGCTCTACCAGTTCACCCTGGGCAGGACAGGCTGACGTGACTGACAGATAGTCTTCTAGTTGGAACACAGGCCCTGTGGGCTTGAGGGAGACTGCTGCTCATCGCCCAGGGTTGTGGACTCTGAGGAAGCAGGGCTTGCCGGTAGCTCAGTGGGGTCGACTGGTAGTGACAACTACATCTACCCACACCTACTTTCCCCTTCACCTGGCCTGCAGCCCAGAAACAACAGCCCCAGGCTCCCCTTGCAGCCAAGCCTGGCCATGCTGACTAGCCCTTTCCTATGTGATCGGAAGAAATGGTGGGTGCAACTGCTGTCTCACTGTTTGAGAACAAATCCCCGGCTCTGGACTTTTGCTCTTCTCCCCACTTCTGCTGCCAAGGATGGTGACAACTCAAGTGGCCTTGAGAGCTGGAGCTGCCATTAGTCTGAATCCCTGAATGACTGTGGGGAGAAAAACCGCTGGTCTGAAATGCTTTAAGCTATTACAGTAGTTTAGTTTCCCCTAACGTGTATTAACAGTATGTCTATATGCCAACCAAAACCAGAAGAAAACATGAAAAAATTAAAACAGATAATTTGTTGGGAGGGTAAAACTATTTTCTTCCTTTTCTCTTTTTGCTTCAATTTTCATTGTTGCAATTACAAAAACATTAATTTTGTAATAATTTAAAAAAAGATGGACAAAATAGCACAGTTTATTTGTACCGTCTGCTCTCACATTATCTTTGACATAGATGTTACTACTAGTAAGACTGAAACCACTCTATGCAAAAGGAAGTGGGACTGTTTCGGCAATAAAATAGGAAAGAGAACTTCAAAAAAGGAAAAGTTTTGAGGACACAGAATGGAATCCTTCTGGGTAGCTTCTGGGCAAGAAAGTGTTGCAGTGTTTAGATGCTGTCTTTCAAACTCTGGCGTGACCGGTTCTTTCTGGGCTAGCTCCCCTTGACCACTCTGAAATGACGAGGGAGGTGATCTTGGAGACTCAGCAAGATTAATTTATTGGCAAAGCTTGAAAAGGCAATACTAACTAATATCCTTAATCCACTTCTCCATTTCTTGGGGCAAACAATTAGTACCTGAAGTAGACAGAAACAGACAGCAAGGGGACAGTGAACGTATGACAGGCAAAGTTCAGGTTTAGATTCAAGAGACACAGTTCAGTTTTCAGCTCTATTTATTAGCTGTGCCACCAGGGACATGTGACTTAGCCATTTGATTTTGCCTTGTCACTTATATTTTCCCCCATTTTATAAACTTTTGTCAGGGATTGCCGGGAGACTCAAATAAAATAAATGCGGGGCTTCCCTGGTGGCTCAGTGGTTGGGAGTCTGCCTGCCGGTGCAGGGGACGCGGGTTCCGGCCCTGGTCTGGGAGGATCCCACATGCCGTGGAGCAGCTGGGACCGTGAGCCACAATTACTGAGCCTGTGCGTCTGGAGCCTGTGCTCGGCAACAAGAGAGGCCGCGATAGTGAGAGGCTCACGCACCGCGATGAAGAGTGGCCCCCGCTTGCCGCAACTAGAGAAAGCCCTCGCACAGAAATGGAGACCCAACACAGCCAAAAAAAAAAAAAATTAAAAATAAATAAATAAACAAATAAAATAAATGCAATAACATGTAAGATGGCCTAGGACCAGGTCTGCAAATACTAGGCCCTCACAGATGTGTCTATTCTCTCCTTCTGCAGGAAGAATGACCCAAGACTGGAAAGGCAGCACGTGACAAGCTCTACCATTGTAGACAAGCAGCAGGAAACCGGGTTGTGATGTGGACATAAAGCCAAGTCCCACCTGAACTTTGTGAAACATCTGTAAGTTAATTGCTTTGACTTCCTCCAGCTGCTGGCGAAGGGCAACTAGAGTGTCCTGCTTCTCGTGCGTGTCCTTTTCTAGTAACTTCATTGCGATTTCCATTTCGGTTTTCATTCCAATTTGTAGCTCCAGTTCTTTTTCTAGTTCCTTAAAAGGATATTAATAAGGAAAATATTATTAAAGTAGATCACAGAAATGAACTTAACTGATGTTGTATCTTGGGCAGTGCTGAAAATACAAATGGAAGGTCAGAATAGGTTAGGGAGATGTAGACAAGTTTGTCTGGAGCGTTAACTAGATTTAAGTTTTTCCCCTTTCCTCATTTTACAGTGAACACTGGCTCTGCATCAAGTCAACAGAAAGCGGGTAGGTGGCAATGAGGGATACTCCATGAGTATTTTTTTTCACACGTTAAAAACTTTATTTGCATAAAAACTCACTTGTTTTTAAAAGCAGGTTGAAGCATGTGTGTGCAAAGTGCTGACAGAAGTGACATAGAAGGAACAAACTGAGGAATCTTTCTGATAACTCTCAGGCTCGCAAACTCACCAAACGGGCTTTCTTCTCCTCCTTCAGCTGCTTCCACACGTCATTGTACATTTCATCCAGACCTTGCCGAGTCTGCTTGTAAGTCTCCAGCTCAACTTTTGTATCCTGTTTTGTTATCTGTGATCAAACAAGAGCACCAGAGGAATGGTTTGCTTACAGAAGCAAGCTAACTACAAAGTATTTAAAAATATAACATATATATATATTTTAAACAGTAGCATAATTTCTATTTTTTTAAGCATAATAGAGAAAGGTTAAAATTTTAAAGGTATTTTGAAATATCTTTGAACATGAAGGATGAGAGCAAGCCAATAGATTTTTGAAAAGGTAGGTGCAGAAAACAATTTAATCTTCTTTAAAACAGAATAGTCTGTTTTAGTTCTGAGTGGGAAAGGTCCCCATTCAGTATTTATCTAGCACATTTTTAGCACTGGGTGAATTTCGAGGTGAATCAGATATGGTCTCTACTCTCAAGTCATCAGGTGAGACAGCTGCAAGCCAGCAATTCTACACAACAGCAAGTGGATTCTATAATGGAGGGAGGTGCAAAGAGCTATGGAAACATGGGAGAAGAAGGGTCCAGACCTACTGATGGGTGCCAGAGGCAGCATCACAGGGGACCGGGCTCATGAGAGAAGCTGAAGAGAGAACAGGAACTTTCACTCGCAAAGGCCCAGAGGCAAGGGAGCAGTGCACTTGGGAAACCCCAAGTGGTCCAGGTGGCCTGAGAGTGACACGGAAGGGCACTGCGGCAGGATTTTCTGGTGTCAAACAAGGCATCTTTGCACGTTTTGAGCTTGAGATCTCTGATGGACATGTCTGAGTGAGGAACATGCCGCCCAGTTGCAAGGCCTACTTCTCACCTCTACGCTTTTTTCGCTTTTCTCACGAATTAATTCATTTTGTTCTCTTAATTGTTGCTGTTCTTCTTGAAGTGAACAAATTCGGTCTGTTGCAGCTGAAAGCTGATTAAGAAAGAGTTTTAGATTTCTTAACATCAAAATGAATCTCACTGTTCAAATTAAAAGCTAACATTTGGCATCTTCACAATTGACAATGTATTTTCACATATGTGATATTTTATTTTTTATCCTTGTTTTGAATAGGTAATACATTCACATGGTTCAAAATTCCAAAGATATAAAAACATAAACAGTAAAATCTCTCTCTTACCCCTGCCCCTAGCCATCTCTGCCCTCCCCAGATATTCTTCTTTTACAAAAATGATAGCATACTACTTCACGTGGGCAAAGATTTATGGACACAAAATATTAGAAACAGCTTAAATGTCCAATACTAGAAATGGTTTAACAAATCACAGTAAAAGCATAAAACAGAAATATGTAGTTATTAAAATACTTACAAAAGCTTTTAATGCCTTGAGAACATACTTATGATATAATAAAAATAAAAAAGCAGGTTATACAGTATGTTCTCACGTCTAGTTTAAAGAAAAAAACTTAACTAGGTTAAAAATCCTTAAGAAGAAAAACGAAAACAAACAAAAAAAGCTTAAGAAGAGATGGGGACTCTATATACAGCTGTCACTTAGCCAAGGGATAATGGGCTTTTTTCCCCCTGATTCTTCATTCTTTTTAGTTTTTCTAGCCAATGAGCAAAAGGATATCTTATCACTAGAGAGAGAATCAAAGAATCTGGGAGAGGAATCACAACCAAACCATTAAAGATGTGCCCCAGGAAAACATCTTCCTTGCCCTGAACGAGTTAACGTAGTTTAGGGAAAAGTGTATAGGAGCAGGTGCCTTCATGTAGCTGCTGAGGAGAGGCTAGCAGGAGAGGCGAGTAAATACCCCAACCAAACTGTCCTTTCCCAGCCTCTGAGCCAGCCTGGAGAGAGAAGGTGAGGCCGGAGAAGGAGAAAGAGGCCAGACATTTGCCCTCGATACTTGGCTGTGCTCTTAGCATCATTCACTAACGGGGGGCCCTGAAGCACTGAACTCCTCACCTCCTCTTGGTCAACAGCATCTAGGTCCACTCAGACTCAGAACCCAGGACTGGGGTTTCTAAACATAACTGCTGTGCCCAAGTAAGAAACTTTAAGGCTTGAAACGAGGTGCTAGTTGCTGCAAGGGAAGAAGCAGGCAAAAACCATAAGCTAATTCCCATCCTACTCTCTGAAGACGTAGGGAGCACACCCTGAAGTGAGAGATATACTTTTCTCTGAAGTACATTTTCTATTACACCTGTTTGCCTTTGAAGAAAAAAATAAGTCAGTTGTTCAGTTTCAAAAGCTAAATTAGACTTTCATTCAAAGCATGCCACCTCCCCTCAGAATGGGAGAAAATATTTGCAGATGAAGCAACAGACCAGGGATTAATCTCCAAAATATACAAACAGCTCATGCAGCTCAATATCAAAAAAACAACCCAATTGAAAAACGGGCAGAAGATCTAAATAGACATTTCTCCAAAGAAGACATACAGATGGCCAAAAAGCACATGAAAAGATGGTCAACATCACTAATTATTAGAGAAATGCAAATCAAAACTACAATGAGGTATCACCTTACACCGGTCAGAATGGCCATCATCAAAAAATCTACAAACAATAATTGCTGGAGAGGGTGTGGAGAAAAGGCAACCCTCCTATACTGTTGGTGAGAATGCAAATTGATACAGCCACTATGGAGAACAGTATGGAGGTTCCTTAAAAAGCTAAAAATAGAGCTACCATATGATCCAGCAATCCCACGCCTGGGCATATATCCAGAGAAAACCATAATTCTAAAAGATATATGTACCCCAATGTTCATTGCAGCATTACTTACAGTAGCCAGGACATGGAAGCAACCTAAATGTCCATCAACAGAGGAATGGATAAAGAAGAGGTAGTACATATACACAGTGGAATATTACTCAGCCACAAAAAAGAATGAAATAATGCCATCTGCAGAAACATGGATTGACCTAGAGATTGTCAGACTGAGTGAAGTAAGTCAGACAGAGAAAGACAAATATCATACAGTATCGCTTATATGTGGAATCTAAAAAAGGGTATAAATGAACTTATCTACAAAAGAGAAATAGAGTTACAGATGTAGAAAACAAACTTACGGTTACCAGGGGGTAAAGGGCGGGGAGAGATAAACTGGAAGACTGGGATTGACATATACAAACTACTATATATAAAACAGATAACTAGTAAGGACCTACTGTATAGCACAGGGAACTCTACTTATTACTATGTAATGGCCTATATGGGAAAAGAATCTAAAAAAGAGTGGATGTATGTATATGTATAGTTGATTCGCTTTGCTGTACACCTGAAACTAACACAACATTGTAAATCAACTATACTCCAATAAAAATTATTAAAAAAAAACAAAGTATGCCACCTCATCTGGGAGAACAAAGAGTGAATCCGCTCGTTCTAAAATCAACTAAGGGGACTTCCCTGGTGGCGCAGTGGTTAAGAATCCGCCTGTCAATGCAGGGGACATGGGTTTGAGCCCTGGTCCAGGAAGATCCCACATGCCGTGGAGCAACTAAGCCCGTGCACCCCAACTACTGAGCCTGCACTCTAGAGCCTGCGAGCCACACCTACTGAGCCCGTGCACCACAACGACTGAAGCCTGCACGCCTAGAGCCCGTGCTCCACAACAAGAGAAGCCACCGCAATGAGAAGCCCCTGCATCACAACGAAGAGTAGCCCCCACTCACCGCAACTAGAGAAAGCCTGTGTGCAGCAACGAAGACCCAACGCAGCCAAAAATAAATAAAATAAAATAAAAAAATTTAAAAAATAAATAAATAAAATAAAATCAACTAAGGTCTCCTTGCGTGCCTCCACATGCTAAGTGTTGGGCAAGGCACATTTAAATGGTATTAACCTAATTTAATCTTTACAATACTATTGTAAGTGTGTTGAATTATCACCCAATTTAGAGATGAGGAAAGTGAGGCCCAAAGGCCCACTCCACCCCCCAGGTGAATTCGGGTCCTTCAGCTCTAAGGGCGATGAAGTCTCTCCCATGATGCCCATCTTTGAATTTCTTTCTTCTGTTACAAATCTGAGCTCCTCTCCTGAAAGCTGTTCAGGCCTGGCCCCTCAGGAGGGCGCAGGAAGTTTAAAGTGAGCCTTAAACTGGGTCCTCCATTACAAAGGTGTGCTCTGCGACTCTCCTTTCAGCTGTAACCTGCCTCCACACCGTGGGGGGGGTCACTCTCTGGCCCCCCTCACAGCCCTCTTCCTTCCCGGTGAGACTTGGTGGGGAGGGCCGAGCAGCCAGGGACCGCTACCTGTGGAAAGCCTCAGAAAGGCTGAGCAACCCCCCTCCTGCTAACAGGAGACAAGATGTGCCCACCAAGGAGACTGCCGGGCAGCTGGCAGCAAGCTTTCTTCCTCGGCCTCAGCCCTCCTTCTTCCTGTCCTTTCATTCTCTCTCTTCCTAGTGAGAAAGCAGAGAAAGACCACACTGGAGAGGCCGAAACAAGGAAGGGGTGGGCGAGGGTACTTTTACCCCATAAGACAGCCTGTGCCTTCTGGGCAGCAGGGAGACACACTACATCACAGGAAAGGTGGGAAAAGAGGAGGAGACTAGCACGTTCACAAAAGGAGCAGGGCTTTTCCAACTAGGACTTGTCTTCTACTGGACCACTGTGAGGTGATAAAACCTAAGTCACTTAGAACTGGCTCATGATCAGTTGCACTGGCTCATGGGAGCCCCGGCCAGGGCAGAACATGGACATTCTGAGGATATGAAATTCTGAGAATGTCTGTCCTGTGCAGCTCAACCCAAGGTTAGCAATTCCCATTCCTACCAGTGAGAAGCTCTGGTCAGATATACCAACCATACCATTTCTCTTCTTGGATCATTCTGTTTTAAGAAATTTCAGTAAGTTACAAACCTCTTCTTGAAGCTTTGAATTAGTCTTTTCCAACCCTTCTATCTTGGTTTGAAGATCCCCAACTGTGCAGCTGTAAAAAAGAAAATATTAAGTAAATGTGAACTTATAAAAGCTGACTGTTTTCCCAATCTGTAAACAATGAGGATAGAGATTCCTAGATTTCCTGTATGAAATGGAGAGTCAAAGGGCCTCCAATTAACTCATAGATGAGAATTCTAAATATATATGTATTCAGAGTGTGTGTGTGTGTGTGTGTGTGTGTGTGTGTGTGTGTATATATATATATATATATATATATTTTTTTTTTTTTTTTACTGAAAAGTTTTCAATGTTTTCTCCAAATATGCTACCCATTTCTTGTTTAGCCAACTGGAAAGAAAACAGCGTTTCCCCCAACACAATATATGGGAACCAAAACACGCTGGCAGTCATATATCTAAAGTAATATTCATAACAAGATATTGGTACTTTTGGGTAGTAGGAGCAAAGGTGATTTTTAAATCTTTTTTATACTTTGTCCCATTTTTCACATATTCTTTAAGTAATATGCACTACTTTCATACCGAAAAATACGTAAAAAGCTAATGTAGACTTGACAAACAACAATAATAACCACAACAATAATAGTAGTAGTTTTCTTTTTGGACAATGTGTCAGGCCCTCTTTGTTCTAAGCACTTTAAATGCATCAACTCCCCACAATTCTGTGAGGCAAATCTTATTGTTAATCTGTTTTACAGATGAGGAAACCATAACTTTATACTGAAGAACTCACTTAACTTCATACCCCTATGAACCCAGGTGGTCTGGCTCCAGAGCCTGCACTTTTAGGCAACAGACCCTACTGCCAAAAACTGGGGCTTTTTGCCGGTGAGGGGGGGGTACCAAGAAACAAACCTGACAAGGCTAATGAACCAAGGTTCAAGAATTGGGCGGGAGAAAAATAAAAATACAAATTGACACAAAATGAAAAAGTCAACAAAACAAAACATATAGAAGGAATTACAAGTTTTAAGAGTATGCCATTTTCAATTCTGTACCAGCTACATAACTCAGAAAATAGCAATAAAATTTCTATTTTTCCTTAGAAAACGTAAATTATCAAAAAAGATATATCCTCACGAGGAGAAAAGCTAGATGAATTAACAGCTAAGGAAAAACTTAAAAGCTGGCAAAGTACTGCCTCCATACAGGCTTTGAGCTTCAAATTTTTAAGGAGCAAATAATGCTCATGAACTAGAAGGTGTTCCCAGGCACAGAAACAAGGCAAAGCTTCCTGATTCATTTTGTGAAGCTGCATAACCCTGATACCATGCCAGAGGGGAAACTATGGAACAACTATGTTAGGTTACATGTTAAGAGAATGATTAAATTATTAAAGCTATGATCAAGTAGAGTTTATCCCTACGAAGAAATCCATTAATAAACTATATTACATCAATAGATTAAGGGATAAAAGTCATGATTAACTTAATGGACGCTAAAAGGCATTTGATAAAATTCAACATCTATTCCTTATAAAAGTTCTCAATAAACTAAGAATGGATTAAGAATCTCACTCTCAAAATAAAAGCCAGCGTCACACCTCAGGAAAGCTCAGAGCAGCACTACCCTAGGTGTGTTCTGAAGAACACACTAGCTCCTTTGCCTGTTTCATTGGCTTTGGGGGCCAGACAGGCTGCTCCCGCAGAGAACTGCTAATGTGCACAGTGTACTCTCTAAAGAGGGTTCAGAGAGAGAATTATATTTCCCAAACACGTTAGGCTGAGAATCTCCATCCATTCCCCATCAACACCCGCAACAACCAGTGTTTCATGAAACACAGGAGCAGCTTTCCAATTAAAATGAAAATTCAAGATAAAGATACCTGCTATCACTACTG
The DNA here is from genome assembly GCF_965194805.1 of Balaenoptera borealis. Lineage (NCBI taxonomy): Eukaryota > Metazoa > Chordata > Mammalia > Artiodactyla > Balaenopteridae > Balaenoptera > Balaenoptera borealis. Next base: position 167,510,805 of record NC_138867.1, read on the forward strand.
AATTGGTCTCAAAGGTCTAGCCCAGTGGTTTTCAACCCCTTTTTCCTGCCCAGAACGTTGGAGGGATGTGTGTTGATTCCCAGCAGCAATAATGCTTCCCATGCAGTGATTTCCAACTAAGTTGCGGTGGGCTAAGGGGTGGAGAGGTTTCATTTATTACTCTCTAATTTGCATAACTACACAGAACAAAAGATCAAAGGATTCCCCAAAGCTCTCTATCAAGAAATCATACTTCTACAGTCTGTACACATGAGCACTGAACGACAACCTTTTTTCTTGGTTTGGAAAAAAGTTAGCTATAAATATATGGCAACTCAAAAAGGTTCCATGAGGCAATTATCGGGCACTGAGAATGAACCGCAACACTGGAAAAAGGAGGAAGTCCTACCTTAAGTGCCGGTTAAGTTCTTCCACATAATTTTTTTGATCAAGGACATCAGTAATTCTTTCATGTCTTTTAAAAAGAACATAAAAAGAGAGAAATTCTTTTTACTCAGGGTTAATACTTTGTAACTGTCCCCCAACCTTCCAGTCACCTTGTAGGAGTACCAATGTCATCAGGAAACCAAGAGATGGTTAGAGCTTTCCTCCCACCTCTCCCCCAGCATTTGAGAAAGCTACTGGCATGCAAGGTAGAAACACCAAAAGCCACATGTAAATGGCTCTCGAGTTAGGAGATGAAGCAGCCCTTGTTATACTGAAGGAAAAGAAGCTGCCTCAGAAAAGAAGACCACAAGACTCTTCAAAACACAAAGCTGATTAGTCTGGGTTAAAAAAAAAGACTCTGGGAACCCTGGCGGTCCAGTGGTTAGGACTCCGCGCTTTCACTGCCAAGGGCGTAGGTTCAATCCCTGGTCAAAGAACTAAGATCCTGCAAGCTGTGCAGCATGGCCAAAAAAAAAAAAAAAAAGCAAAAAGCAAAAACAAAACACAACAAGACAAAACTTCATACATCTTTATAAAAATAGCAAAAAAGACTTCATCATTTTAAAGTTCGGCTCCCCCCACCCATTTCTTTACATACATATGTACATAAATGGGATCATCTGACCCAGGTTCATGCCACAGGTGCTGGATCTGCTGGTCAGTGCAGTCATTTTTTTTCTTTTACCTTTCTGCCCTTCACATAGCTCTCCCAGGTAACACATACTGACAGCTTGTTGAGTATCCTATGTGTATATAATCATAATATCTACGTATGTTTTTACATATAGTATATGCAATTAAAATATAAAATATATGTTAGAGAATTTGGGGGTTTTACAAAATGGGATATATATACTTCTCAGTATTATACTTTTCTCACTCAATAATACCTGTGGAAATCCCTCTAAATCTACTACACAGTAGGTCAAATTTCTTTTCTTTCATGTCTGTATAATACACAGTGTGGAATACTTCAGATGTTCTACAATTCATTCAATTGCAGATGTCCCTAGATATCCACGGGGGGACTAGTTCCAGAACCTCTGTGGATACCAAAATCTGCAGATGCTCAAGTACCTTATACAAATGGCATAGCACAGCTGACCCTCTATATCTGTGGGTTCCACATCTGCAGGTTGAAGGGCTGACTGTATTCCTTTAATAGTGGATAATCAGTTTATTTCCAGTTCTTTTTGACATTAAGAATATATTTTAAATTTCAAGTGAGTGAATCCTTGTACTGTGGGTGCATGAAGCATTAATGGGATTCCCGCTGGTCCCTTCCTTGGTAAGGTGCACTGCCAGGGCACTGAGAAGGAAGAGTTCTCATTACAAAGACGTGTGAAAGACAGGTAACAGATGTATGTGGTAAAATATTCAAACACAGTGCAAGGGTTTACAGTGAAACTCCCTCCCATGCCTGCCTCCTGACCTCTTCCCCACAGGCGGTCGTGTTTTCAGGTCGATGTGCCTCTCTAGAAATGATCCATGTATATGGAAGTACAACATATAAATATGGTTGTATGTCTTTTTTGTTATAACATAAATGGTAGCATGTTATATACATTGTTTGCTTTTTTTTCCCCAGGATAACTTCTTTTAATGCTCTTGTTAACAAGGATGAGGTAGAGCTACAATGTGGCATGAAAAGACATCCAAGACACAGTAGGATCAAAGAATAAGTCTAGTGGCAACTTAAATATATAATAGTACCTTTCCATTTACATCCAAACCATAAAGCAAATTACACTACCAACAAATATATACTTGCAAGGCAGTAAAGAAAGGCTTGGAAGGAGTCATGCATGAGTAGCTTCCTCTGAAGAAGCAGGGGGAGTGGGATTGAGATGGAGGCGAGGGGATAGTGTTAATGGGGAAATTTGCCTTGTACTCTCTATTCTTCCACAGAGCCTAATTCCTTAAACAATGGGAATAGGAATGTATTACCACTGTAATTAAAAATAGCTAAATAAAAAATAAAAATTCAAACAACGCAAAAACAAAAGTAGCATTCTTTGTCAATAGTTACATGAAAAGATGCAACATCACTAATCATCAGGGGAATGCAAATCAAAAACCACAATATACTATCATGTCATACCCATTAGAATGGCTATCACCGAAAAGACAAGAAGTAATAAGTGTAGGCCAGGATGCAGAGAAAAGGGAACACTTGTGCACTGTTGGTGGGAATGTAAATTGGTGCAGCCACTATGGAAAACAGTATGGCAATTCCTCAAAAAATTAAAAAATAGAGTTACTAAATGATCCAGCAATTCCACTTCTGGGTATTTAGCCAAAGAAAATGAAAACTAACTTGAAAATGTATATGCACCCCCATGTTCATTGCAGCATTATTTATAACAGTCGAGATATGGAAACAACCTAACTGTCCATCAATGGATGTGGTATATTCATATAATAAAATACTATATTCATCCATAAAAAAGAAGGAAATCCTACCATTTCTGACAACATGAATGGACTTTGAGGGCATTATGCTAAGTGAAATATGTAAAACAGTGAAAGACAAATACCTTATGATCTTACTTATATGTGGAATCTAAAATAAACACAAAACCAAACTCACAGATACAGGGACTGGTGGTTGCCAGAGGTGGGGGGGTGGGGGAGTGGGTGAATGGGGCCATAAGGCACAAACTTCCAGTTATAAAATAAGTAAGTCCTGGGGATGTAATGTACAGCATGGTGACTGTAGTTAATAATACTGTATTGCATATTTGAAAGTTGCTAAGAGAGTGGATCCTAAAAATTCTTATCACAAGAAAAGAAATTTTTTGTAACTATGTATGGTGATGGATGTTAACTAGACTTATTGTGGTGATCATTTTGCAATATATACAAATATCAGATCATTATGTTGTACACTTGAAACTAATATAATGTTATATGTTAATTATACCTCAATTTTAAAAAGTAGCATTCTTTGCCAGAATTTCATTAAAAACGTGAAGAACAGCATACAATACAGAACTTACTCTTTGCCACCATCAAGATCCTGCACATCCTTAATGTAGAGAGAAAAATCGATCACTCCAACCTGATAGAAATAAAATGTACCAGTTTAAATGAAAAATAACTTTTCGCACTTTCCACAAACCTTACAGTCTAAAATTCAGGGTATTTACCTTCCTATCTCAGGATAAAACAATAGGATTGTTAGGATAACCTGACAATCAGTTAGGTTAACCAGCTTAAAGCAGCAATCAGTCAAACAAAACAAAAGAAAAATAACCCCATCACCTTCTAGAAGAAAAACTTACTAAAAATCAGAATTTAAGGGAATATTCTGAAGTTTTACCACCTAGTTATGATTTGTTTCTTTTTTTTTTTTTTAAGATAGTGTTTTTTGTTTTTTTTATATTTTATTTATTTATTTATTTATTTATGGCTGTGTTGGGTCTTCGTTTCTGTGTGAGGGCTTTCTCCAGTTGCGGCAAGTGGGGGCCACTCTTCATCGTGGTGCGCGGGCCTCTCACTATCGCGGCCTCTCTTGTTGCGGAGCACAGGCTCCAGACGCGCAGGCTCAGCAATTGTGGCTCACGGGCCCAGTGGCTCCGCGGCATGTGGGATCCTCCCAGACCAGGGCGCGAACCCGTGTCCCCTGCATTGGCAGGCAGATTCTCAACCACTGCGCCACCAGGGAAGCCCTATGATTTGTTTCTTGCATTTATTCAACAATCAAATTGTTGACAAAGATCAACAAAGTTCTTTGGGTACAAAGTAATAAAAAAAAAAGAGACCTGGATCTCTAAAGTGGTGACCTTAACTGATGACTCTGACTCCTTCTTCCCCCAAACTGGGGTGAAAAGGTCCAGTCAGTATTTCAGGGAAAATTCTCTGCTGTTGTGGGGAACTAGGGGCTCCAAGACCCCTCAACATCTCAAAGTCAGGGGCTTTGTCCAGAAATAAAGCACTTCAGAGAGAGTGAATGAGAGCCCTAGTCTGCCACCATCCACTCTAATGTGAGTAAGTGCAGCCATTCCTTTGAAATATAGGAAAATTGGGTCCATCAATAGAGAAATATTTCCATCAGTCACGTTATAGCCATATTGCAGAACCCTATGCAACCATAACAAAGAATGCAGGGAATGAATATGTAATGAAATGAAGAAAGCTCCAGGGTAAAATTTTAACTCAAAGAATACTATGTACAGCATTAACTCCTTATAGTAACCTCACTTATGTTAAAACCAAAGCTATACATGATGTTTTCTGCAACTCCTCTGTTGCGCCTCCCACCAATCTATATTCCTGACCCTTGAACCTGGGTGGCCAGTAAGGCCTGTCTTTATGAGCAGAAAGCAGCAGAAAGGATGCTGTGACTTCTGCAGCTAGGTTAACAAAGGCAGTATGAGCTTCCTCCTGGCTCTTTCCCTTGGGCATATACCTTTGAAGTTCTGAGCTTCCATGGGAAAAGTCTGGCTAACCTTGAGGCACCACGCTGGAGGCCACGTGGAGAGACCACGTGTAGACAGAGATGCCCAAGAAGCCCCTGCTGCTCCAGCCTCAGCTCCCTGAGCCTTCTCAGCCCAGAGGACAGAGGGAGAGTGCATATGCCTTCAGCCACTCCAGCCCCAGCCACCAACTGCCCGTGATCACAGGCGTGCTTAAGAGTCGCCGTGCTGAGCTCAGCCATCCCTCAAATATGAGGGACTGTAATCATTTATGTGACTGTTAATTTGTTACACTGCAACAGAAAACCAGAAAAGATTTAATTAAAAACAAAACCTATGTATACGTAAATGCATAGGAAAAGTAGAAAAAGTCCCTCAAATTTTTACCATTATCTGTGGGGACAAGAGTGGGACTGAAGGGGGAGAGGAGAAGGGGAGCTTGAATTTCACTTTTCACTTTACATGCTTCTGTAATTGCTTAACTTTTTTTCAACAAGCATGCATTTCTTTTGTAATACAAAAATAATTTAAAAAGAAATATATATTTGACTGGAAAAAAAAGCAACAATAGAGGGAATGAGAAAGAATATCCAAAGTAGAAATTAATGGACTAGAAAACAGATAAAGCTCTCCTCTCAAAGCAGAAGTGACGGGTAAAAGCAAGACCTGGTTCTTCGAGCTCAACACAGTAGACAAATCTCTACCAAGTGCACAATATTACAATTTAGAAAAGTAAGATTTTAAAAAGCTGTAAGAAAATACTCTCATGCAACTAATAGATCTGAATGAAACAAATGATTTCTGGAAAAATATAAATGACTAAAAATTTTTCTAAGACTTAGGAAACCAATAAATTGACCAAAGCTATGCAAAAATTAAAGTGGTCAAAGCATGAGGACCATAAAGCTTTTGCATAAAGCTGAAACTGTCATACCAGCAAGTTTTAACAAACCTTTAAAGAAAAATAATTCCTGCTCTAATAAACTGTTGTGGAAAACAAGAAAGAAAAGAATATCATCCAGTTTATTTTATGAGGTCATACAATCCTGACACTGAAAAGTGACAAAGACAGTATAGAAAAGGAAAATTCAGACCAGTGTCACTTTTAAGTAGAAATACAAAATTTCCAAATAAACCACAGACATATTAAATCTAGGAGTATACTAAAAGAATAATGCACGATGACCAAGTAAGGTTTATTTTATGATATCACAATAGGAAACCTAAGAATTAATTCAATTAAAACTATGGGTTAAAAATGGATATGACATCTCAATAGACGCCAAAAAAGGTATTTGATAGCATTCAATGTTCATTTTTAAATAAAAATATATAGTAAGTTAGAATAGAACAGTACTTCCTAAACATGAGAAAGAGGATCCCTCAGGGTGCAATAGCAAATACTCATACTTTATGGTGACATACGAGAGGTATTAAAGATAAGAATAGGCCGGGGGCTCAATCACATCTATCGCTTAACAAAAATCCCAATTAAATTTTTATTTTGGAATCTGACAAAATGATGTTCAAGGTCATCTGGCAGAATGGACAGCCTCAACTATATCTGAAAAAGAAGTACAACAAAGTAGGCAGGAGGTGAACTGCCAGAGCATAAAACACACTATGTGGTTTTGGTAATTAAAAGACTACGTTACTGGCAGAAATAAAAAGATCCAGAGACTAAACAGAGAGAGTCCAGAAATAAGCCTCAGAGCATAATGGATATTTCAACACATGATAAAGGCGGAATTTTAAATTAGTAGGAAAATAATATTTGATACATGATATTGAGAAAACTGGTTTACTACTGTACTTATATAAGAAATCTAGACTTCTACTTCACACTATGTCAAAACGAATAACAGGCAGATTATTTAAGTGTAAAAAATATACATGTGATTTAAAAAATTAGGTTAATTTTTAGACGTGGAAGGACCTTCTAAGCACAATACCTTAGAAGGTATAAAGGAAAAGTACATTAAATATGACCGCCAAAAAAAAAAAAAAAAAAAAAAAGTCTACAGGGAAAACAAGCCCCGAGACGGCAGAAAAAAAAAATTTATAACAAATATTCTGACAAATGGTAAATATCCTTAATCTATAATAAAGGAGTGGAAAAAGGTGGAAAACTTAAAAAAATGGGCAAAGGATATGAACAGATGAACCACCAACGGCAAATAAAACATGAAAAAAATACTTCATCTTCCTAGTTCTCAAAAATATAAATTTGAGATGAAGAGTTGTTTTTCTCTCAGATTAAAAAAGACCAAGAATGCTCACATATCATCACAACACTCATGCAGAATGTGTACACTCTGACACAGCAACCTCAAAACTTATCCTAAAAAAATAAACAGACATGAGTAAAAAGAAGTATGAGGATGTTTATAACATCATTGTTATAACATGGAAACAACTTACATTAATAAGTATTGGTTAAATAAATTATGGTACATTCATAAAATGGATTACTATGCAGTTGTTTAAAATCGTTTATATCTCTTGACATCAAGAGCTATGTGGACCATATTATTAAATAAAAAAATTGCAAAATGGTGTGCTTGGAATAATCATATTTTGGTTTAATGAAAAAAGAAAACTCCAAACATCTGTCTCTGAAACATAAATACACACATACACCTTTCTTCATGTGCTGCAAGGATGTATCCTGAAATGTAGCACTGAATTAGCTCTTTCTGTGTAATGGGATTATATGTGATATTTTGTTTCTTTTCAAAAAAACTTCTTTGTATTTTTTGAGAAATATTTAACAGGCAAAAACAAGAAAACTACTGGGAAAAAAAAAAAAAAAAAAAGAGAGGAGAGGTTACAAAAAAAAAAGCTGACCTGGTCATGCAGGGATTGGGGAAACTTTAGAGTCATGCCCAAACATGTAGTGGGAAGAAGCCTGGGCCACTGCCCAGTTACAGATGCCCTGAAGAGGTGGAGGTGAGGGTGGGGCAGGGTGTCCTGATTTACAGTCCCTGCCACCACGAGTTTAGGCCTCAGCCCTGGTCACCAGCTCCCGTGCAAGAGGAAAGCCCATGGCAAGAGGGCTGTCCCACCCCATGGGGCACTCTGCATCTTACTGCCTACTTTCATTTGTGCTCCGTTTTACCATCTGACTTCCCAAATCTCTCCTGAGTCTGCTTTCCCACTCCCCATGCAACCTGGGGCTTCCAGACTTGTCTGCTCAATGTTTGTGCTTTCCCTATTCTTGGCTGCTTCTAACTCAGGAACTGGATGGTTGCTAGCTTGATCTTTCTCAATCCCAGGCCTGATCATTTCAGTGTACTGCTTAAATACCTCCAAAGGTTTTTAAGTTCCAAAGTTCCAGGGACAAAAACTAAAGCCTCTAACATGGCACTGATGGCCTAACAACTGGGCCAGCCTCCACCTTCACTTCACTCATCGAGCATCCTGTGTTCTAGCCATGGAGAACTGTTTCCCGTTCCCAGACATGCCATGCTCTCTGTGTGTGCCTCTGTGCCTTTGCCCAAGCTATTTTTAACCCTTCCCCAAGACCTTTGCCAGCTGCTCCCCGCTCTGGTCCAGCACAGCACCTTGCACGGCCCTGTGCCAGATGCCCCCTGCCATCTGCCCCTTCCTTAGGTTCAGCATATGCCTCCAGATCCTACGTAAAATCCCTGGCCCAAACAAGGCATTCGATCTGGCGTCAAAATTCCCATTTTACCTGAGAATCCAAGTCTTCTCCTTTTAAACAGAGGTTGGCATCAAGCACATTGAGTCCCACCAGCAGACCAACAATCACCATCCCTTCTTCCTCCATCATTAATGCCTCAGGCTCATAGAACTCACTGAAAGAGATTGATACAACAGCAACACCTTCACCACCCTTCTCTTGGACCTACTCTGCCTTTTCACCTCTTAGCTCATGGCCTGGCTGCCAACTTCATCAGGAGCCAGAGGCTCCCTTGTGTGAATTCCCTTCTTCCTTCTATTTCCTCTCCCACTTTAAGTGCTGCTATCTCTTCTCTGGCCTCTCCTCTCTTCCCGTGGCTTAAAATGGACTCCTCCTACCTCTGGTCTAGGGTTAACTCCTCTGTTTGGACCCTGGACCCCAGTCCTTCTCATCGCTTGGCTCCTGTGTTCCTGAACATCACTCTGCCCCTCCTGTCCACCCTGGCTCCTTCTTTTGTGTTGCTATGAACTACTTCTACACTTACATTCATGTCAACATAAAGTGGGATCCCACAGCCTCCTCCACCACCCATCCAAGGATAAAACTCTTCCCTCTTCCCTGTGTCCCATGGAACAACACTGGCTGCTTTTACTTCCTTACCTCCAAGTCACCTCAGCCATTACAGTGAGGCTCCACCCATGACTGCTCTGGTCACCAGCCATTAGCTAATGTACCATCGTGTGTGTGAGTACATGAGAACTTATTGTCCTAAGAATTAGTTGTTTAGAACAAAATCTGTACCTCAGTGTTACTCAGTATAGCGGTACTCAAAGAAGAGTACAAAGTACGTGAACTATTTGAAATCAGTATTTATCATGAAAAGATATGTTCAATAATAAGCCATGACTTGAAAACAATGGAAAATTTTGGGTGACAGGCCATACTGTAAAAGACATTTTTATTTCAGTTAGATAAGAGAATTATCTCTGGAGAGATCTGTTCCTTGTAAATGCTCATATTCTGGAGAAAATTCCTCTTATAATGGTTACTTTTGTTTATAGAGTTATAAATATAAAAAATGAACCCAGTCATAAATTTCAGAGATAGACAGTTCGTCTTTACTGATGCCAAGAGATATAAAAGTTTACAAACTGAATGTGGAATCCTAAAACAGGTAATCTAGATATGTTCTTTTACAAAAAGCAGGGTTTTTATACTTTAAAATTGCCCACTGAATCTAGTTCAAGTCATTTTTCCCCTATTATCATCCAATCAAATACCATTTTGTTGAAACTTAATGTAGTATGCTGTCAGGGTACCTAATCTTAGGTATTTTTGAAGAACTATCTTCAAAATGACTTTTCAAAATGAAAATATACATCTTCATTCATAAAGACTTCCAGACATCAGTGCTCAAAAAATAAAATACTGCTATTTTAAAACTATCAAAAAATAAAATACTGCTATTTTAAAACTAAGCCACAGAATAGTTACACTTAATAATAATTTGAATAAAAACTGTACATTATACATTCTTGCTTTAATGCCGAATGATCTACAGAACTGTGTTCTAATTACGAAGCAAAAGCTAAGCCAAGATAGGTGATGAAATACCTTAAGAGATGTTTATTGTCTATAAGCACTTTCAGATAATCTGCCAGTTTCTTCTGCATGAGTGCAAGATAAAGCCAAGCTCTGCCCCTTCCCACAGCTGTCCTGGAATTCAAACAGAGAATCAAACTATTATGGCATAACAATAATAACAACAAAAAACAAAGGGAAAAAAAACAACTTAGCCAAGGAGAAACACATGTTCACGCATACACATGCTTGTGAATGCAGAGAACGCTGTAATAGAGCTGCCCTGGGGGCTGGGGGAGCACACTGCCTGGGAAGGCTGAGGAAATGGCTCACTGCATTCTTTTGGGTACTGTTTGAAGTCTGTATCATGGGCATGTATTCTGCACCACCGCCCCCCCCCCAAAAAAAAAAGGAAAAAAAATTTAAGCCACAAACATCTGATTTCTGGAACAAATACAATTAGATAAAACTTTGCATGTATTCATAAAATTTCACAGGTAGCCAGGAAATACCAGGTTAGATTGTATAATGGATAACTTCTCTTTCAAAAGACGAATATAGAACGTAGTTGTTAAAGGGTTGAAGTCTCACAAGATTTCTAGGGCATTAGCTCAAAGGTACAATTTTATTTCTGATGTGGTAAAATACACATAACATAAAGTTTACCACCTTACCCATTTTTAACTGTTAGGTAGTGTTAGGTACATTCACGTTGTTGTGCAACCAATCTCAAAGGTGTGATTTTGAAAAGATCTGTTTTAAACATTAAAAGAAAAAAAAAGACCGCCCAATTGTAGACCTAACATTATTCAAGGAAAAAAAGATCCTGTTCTAAGCAGAGTAACTGCATTTGTAACACCCAAGAGAGTATTAGAGGTACTGCTATAATCAATATCAGCCTCAAAGGGTCAGAGGGCACCCAACTTAATCAATACAAAAGACTGGATTCCCCCCTTCTCCCTTCAATAAATGATGTAAAGCCAGAGTAAAAAAGAAAGGAAATAAAGTAGGAAAAAAAAAGATATCTGATGTTGGCATGATAGGAAAAATGGACACTGACATGTGCTACCTGGTGGGAGTGCAAACTGGTACAATTCTTCTAGAAGGCAATTTAATGACAGCAGGTTATCAAAATTCTACATCTAGTAATATAAGGAAATAATTTAGGAGGTACACAAGGACGTATGTTTGGGGATGGTCACCACTGCACTGTTTGCATAATGAGAATTTGAAGACAACCACAAAGGGCAAAGTGCGAGGAGCTATACAAAAATGATGTGGATGACTATCATGGCAAAAGGTTTAAAATCTGATATTAAATGGGAAAAAAAGCTACAAAACAGTACGTACAATTTAATACTTGATTTTTTTTCCCCCAGTTCCCCACCTCTGTACAATATACTGCTCTTAGCTTAGGTTCACTTCCAAAACATTTTTATGCATGCGAAAATAAATGTAAATTCTATTTTTCTCTCCTTTTCACAAAAGAATTAGTATGCTATATATGCCGTTCTGCAACTTGCTTATTTCACTGAATATCTGTCATTTTGAAATTCTTTCCAGACACGGAATTTTTCGTTCATTTTTTCATAGCTTTAGAGTGTTTCAGTATTGGACTGCACTATAATTTATTTAGCTGGTTTTTATCTAGGCTGTTTCTAATCTTCCGCTGTTACAAATACTGCTGCAACAGGTATTTGTGTACATGTGTCATTTTCATGTGTTAGATCTACGAGATAAAACTCCTAGAAGTGGAATTGCTGGGTCAAAGGGTAGATGTATTGGTGGCTTTCGTGGGTAGTGCCAAACTGTCTTCCATGAGAAGCAGTGCAATAATGAGGTCACTGGGGGAGGTGGAGGGGCATAAAAATAGAATCTTATCTATTTGTCTGTCCGACTATGCACTGAAAGGGTCTAGAAGGATACTGACCAAGATATTAATTGTAGTTTTTTTTTCTCAGTAGTAAGCTAACAGAAGCACCTTTTTTGTTTCTTAATTAAAAGTTATGTAATAAGAAAAAAAGGTTTTTTTTTTTTGTTATCTTGTTTTTTTAGAATTTATTTATTTTTGGCTGTGTTGGGTCCTTGTTGCTGCGCGCGGGCTTTCTCTAGTTGCGGTGAACGGGGGTTACTCTTCGTTGCAGTGCGCGTGCTTCTCATTGTGGTGGCTTCTCTTGTTGCAGAGCCTGGGCTCTAGGCATGTGTGCTTCAGTAGTTGTGGCACACGGGCTCTAGAGCACAGGCTTCGTTGCTCCGCGGCATGTGGGATCTTCCCAGACCAGGGATCGAACCCATGTTTCCTGCATCGGCAGGCGGATTCTTAACCACTGCGCCACCAGGGAAGTCCCCAAAGAGGTTGTTTTTAATTTTCAAAAAAGAGAGAGACAAGCTTTGTCTGTTGTCTGGGTTTAAGTGCCAATCTTAAGTGTAATCTTATTCAGTGTGTAACAGTATGTTTAATAATAAACCATGACATGAAAACAATGAAATATTTTGGGTGATAGGCCATACTGTTAAAGATATTTTTATCTCAATTAGACAAGGACATTAAACTCTAGAGGGATGTCTCTCAGGATGCAAAGTTCGTCCTGCAAGTTTCAAACCACCTTAGAGCAAATAGTCTCTACCCTCAAAAAAAATTCTGGTCATAACTTCCAAAATAACTGCAGAAATTTTAGAACTTTTGTTACTATTTAATGAAATAGTAAAAACACTGCAGCTCTTTATAGAGCAAAGCAGTAGCCTTTTCTCACGTGGCTCCCAACAAGGCTAGTCCTCCAGAGGCATCAAGAGGAGGGAGCTACTGTGTATCTCCTTTTTGGCAGACAGAGGGAGGATTCTGGTACTTAAGCTACTTACTTGTTTAGCATCCACAGGGAACAGAAGCAGTGAGTTTAGCTGACAATAAGCTCTTTGTTAGCACAACAAGACTTCAAAAATGCCTCCCGTGCCTAAGTGGAAACAGCCTGAGTGCAGGAGGAGGGAGAGCCCTGCTCCATCCAACCAGGCCGCCCAGGGACACGGTCTAGTGCTGCACTCCTGAGGGAGTGAGCTCACTGGAAGGGGATGGACAATAGGACCACATAAAGAACAAGTGGAGGGACTTCCCTGGTGGCGCAGCGGTTAAGAATCCGCCTGCCAATGCAGGGCACACGGGTTCGAGCCCTGGTCCGGGAAGATCCCACATGCCACGGAGCAACTAAGCCCGTGCGCCACAACTACTGAGCCCGCGCTCTAGAACTCGCGGGCCACAATTACTGAAGCCTGTGTGCCTAGAGCCCGTGCTCTGCAACAAGAGAAGCCACTGCAGTGAGAAGCCCGCACACTGCAATGAAGACCCAAAGCCGTAGGAGGCTCATGAGGGGGTCACCAAATAAATATATGAAAGGTTGTCACCTGCTAAAGGTTTTCGCCTTAGGTGGTATAGGCCCAGAGGGATGAACCAGGGACAGAGACAGAAGGCTTAAGTCCTATGAATGCACAGGGCTCAGCAACGATGGAGTTTAGTGGGATTTAGAGGGTTTCAGAGGCCATCAGACCTGTGTTTTCTTCCTGGTTCCACCACTCCCTTGCTGAGGGACCTTGAGGAAGTTACTGAACTACTCTGAGTCTCAGTTTCTGCACTTGTAGGTGGGGACACCAACAGCTTAGTTCCTAGGGATTTGTGGAGGATAAAATGAGATAATGAAATGTCCTTAGCACATGCCTGGCACATGGCAGGCCCTTAGTTAATGGTGGTGGCTATTATTATTATCTGAAAATGGAATAAGCTGGCTCCGCAGGAGAAGGTCAAACAGAGGCTGGACAGTTGAGTCCCCTGTGAAAGACTCTGCCGGGAGAACTTTTGCATTGGCCTAAGGATCTCCAGGGCCCTTTCTAAATGCAGATTCCGTGATACGCCTTTTTGTGTTCCATTCAGTTTTTTTTTTTTTTTTTTTTAAATCTCTGCAATTATTAGTTTATTAGTATCATCCAGGACTCAGATGTTCAGTATTCTTCCTGAAATTACATAAAACAAATGCAAATGGAAAGAATCCAAGTCAAAATTATATAACAAAACAGCACTCCATCACAAAAGCGTGTAAAATTACAAGAACGCTATTTTAAAACACTGGCACTTTAAGAGAACGATAATCTCAAAATCCACAAAATTGCCAAATTGTTCCCTAAACTGTTAGGCAGATAAACATATGACCCCTATACGTAGGGATCCCAAGGGCAAACACAGATAAGGCAAACGATTCATCAGTGCCAGCCTTTCCACAAATGTCTCTTGTCCTGGAATCTAAAATCTGTTCCAAACTGTATTATTCAGAAAACTGCCCAGGTGCATCTGTGAGTCTTTTTTTTTTTTTTTTTTTAACATCTTTATTGGAGTATAATTGCTTTATAATGGTGTGTTAGTCTCTGCTTTATAACAAAGTGAATCAGCTCTACATATACATATATCCCCATATCTCCTTGCGTCTCCCTCCCACCCTCCCTATCCCACCCCTCTAGGTGGTCACAGAGCACCCACATGCATCTGAAGCAGCAATTCCAGGAGTGTAACAACTCCTTTTCCTCCTGTAACTGCTCTTTGGGTGACAACACCTTTTCACTATTTGACCTTGTATGACAAGCAGAAATCATTGTCCCCATTTTAAAGAAAAGGAAACTGAGGCTCAGAGAGGGGCAAATTTTCTCAAGCTTATGTGGAGAATGAGCAGCAGAGCTGGGACTAAAGTCTAAGTAGAGTGTAGCTTTTGCTACAATTTGTTCTAAATTAGAAAACGCTTTATCAGCAAGAAATAGAGAAATTGATAAATACAAGGAAGTTTTCTTAAAACATCAAATCGAGGTAACTACTTCTCACTCACTTTAATTCTGGCAGATTTCTGACACTAGTGGCTATATCTGACGCTTCTGGACAAAGTTTCTCCACCAGCTCCAAAGGACCAAAGAAAGATTTATTTTGGCCAATAAAACTCTTCTTAACTAAAAGGGAAAACAGAAGTGTTATTCATAAGAACAGGTTGCAAAATGTCTTCAGGGTCCCACAGTCTCTCTCCCAAAAGCCGAATGAATGCTGTAGAGCTGCACTGCTTACTCATTCTGATTCAGTCTTGGGGACTGGGAGAGGCCAGGTACCAAATGAGCTCTCCCTTCCTCTAATGAAAGGGTTTCTCTGATATACCCACTAGGCTCTTTCTTTCAAGTATTTATTGACCATGAAATAAAACAAGTGCTCAAATGATCACCTGTGAAATACTTGCCCTTTCTCCCTCCTATGCCAAAGTCAATTCTTGATTTCAAATCATCACCACCATGATGCCAAAGTCAATTCTTGATTTCAAATCACCACCACCATCTCTCATCTGAACTGCTGCAATAATCTCCTAATGGGTTTCCCTGCTCCTAATACCATCACCTCCCCACCTTTCTAATCTGTCCTCCACAGAGCTGGAACTTCTTTTAAAAATGTAAGTTAGATCTTGTTTTTCCCTTGCTGAAAATCCTCTAAATACTCTTAGAATAAAATCCAGCTCCTCACCTGACCTATAAAGGCCTACGTGATCCAGCCCATCCCAACTGCCCTGACCTCACCTCCTCCTTCTCAGCATGCCTCAGTTACCTGGTGTCTTCCTGAAACCAAGGTTGGTCCCACTCAGGACTTTGCACCTGTTTTGTTCTGTCTTTCTAGGAGGGCTCTTGCCCCAAACATTTGCAAGGTTGACTCCTTCTTCTCTTTTAGGTCTCAGCTCACATTTCACCTCCCCAGAAAGACCTTTACCTCTCACCCTAGTTGAAAGGTTTTTCCCTTGATTCTCTATCATTTAACCTATTTTGCGTCCCTGAATTTGTAGCATTTTGTAATTATGTTTGCTTCTGAGTTTGTTGTCTGTCTCCTCTTCTAGAACTGTGCTGTCCAAGGTAGTCACTAGCCACAAGTGCTACTGAAATGTAGCCAGTGCAATTGAGATGTGCTGTAAGTGTAAAACACAGTGGATCTTTAAGCCTCAGTGTAAAAAAGAATGCAAAATATCTCATTAGTAAGGTTTATACTGATTATATGTGTCAAAATGATAATATTTTGGCTATATTGGGATAAATTACTAAAAGTAATTTCATCTGTTTCTTTTCGGTTTTTTTAAAACGTGTCTACTAGAACATTAGAAATTACACATGTGGCTTGCATGGCATTTCTATTGGACAGCGCTGCTCTAGAATGTCGCGTCTTGTGGGCAGGGACCTTGTTTGTCTTGTGCACTGTTTGTCTTGTGTGCACAAGAACAACACCAGCACCCAGAACAACGTTTGGCATTGATGATGCTGGGAAACAGCTAGCCCGAATTTTTCAAGCCCCCGCCCCCGCCCTCAGGCTCACCTTTCAGCCCATGTTTGAGGCAGTGCTCCATCACTACAAAGAACTGCTGCAAGGGGGCATGGTCTGCATCCAGGCTGCGGCCCAGGCTCAGGGCAGACTGGAGCAAGACCTTGATGCTGAGTTTCATCATGTGCATCAGGTTGACACGCTCCTCCATCATCTGGCACTTGGAAGCTGGAGGACAGAAGCGGGGACAGCTTCGTTAGTGGACTGAGTGTAGCCCGGGGTGAGGAGGCTGGACGCGGAACAGTGGAGGGAAGACCGGCCAGGCGGTCTGCTCGGAGCGCGGACGTGCGGGTTAAGTGGCGATCGCAGCCAACTGGGCCCTGACCCCGGGAGGTCACAGCCGCATGTGGGCGGCGGGGGCCGAGGGTCAGACTCTAGAGGCCTCTCCCTGGTAGCTCAGCGCGTTGCTACGGCGACGACCCTTCCAAGACTCACCGCGAACGGCTTCTCCCACACCCCCATTCCATTTTTGACTAATGGAAGGGCGCAAACTCCAGGAAGCCCTGCCCCAAGCTAGAAGGCTTGCTGGGAAAGTGCTCCACCCCCTCTCGTTCCTATTGGAGGAGTCCAGCTCGCGGCCACGCCCATGGAGCTCACGGGCGCCATTTTGACTTTTCCGCCAGGACGGAGGTAGCGGCTTCCGGGCTTGGTTGGGTTGGTCCGCCCACCGGCCACGGGGCTTTCTGAGCCGGTTGTTTTGCCTGAGAGTGCCAGCCAGCCGGAGCCCTCGGGGAAGCATCAGTTCCTCAGTAATGGACTCAAATTTTCGTTGTTACCCATCTTTCGTCCACAATTAGTGGACAATTACGAGTTTTACACTTCTTTTGTAAATAAAACCGTTAGAATAAAATGAACTCAGCTGCTTTTCAACTCCATTAACCTTGTCACTTTGAGAGTAAAAGTTTGTAGTCAATATCAGCTATCCATGACAAATTCTTACCAAGTGTCATCTCAAGCCCAGGAAACTGTCACTCGAGAAATTAAAAACATAGACCCCAAACTATAACCTACTCCCGGCAGGAAAAATACCCCGGGCCAGCGCGCCCCTCTCTCCGCACCTGCGCCATCGTTCGGTCTTTTAAATGGATTGGGGTGGGGTGGGGTGGGGTGGGGATCTTATTGTTTTAGTTTGCAGTTGTTCATTACAGATGTTAAGCAGCTTTTCATGTTTGTCTCCTAGTATTCCTTCTATGAATTGCCTGTTAAATCTTTTAACTTTCTGGATTTGTTTGCCTTTGTTTTATTGGTCCGTATATTCTGGATATTAATCCTTTGTCTACCTGCTTTATTTCATGGGCAGTAAATAATATGGACATATAAATAGTTAAAAGAGCATATGTATGTGTAGCTAAATCGAAAAGAATGATATTATGACTGTGAATTCTAATACAGGTATTAAGTAAATATGGTTGCGACTAGAGACAGCCTGGGACTGAAAATTCTAAATTCTCATCAAAACCCAAGAGGACAGCTGCTGGGAAAGAAAAATCGGTCTAAACCTTTCATCTTGGTGTGGAAAAAGAAAAATGGACTTTAAGTAAAGCATTTGGGTGGGAGTGGTATAATTATTTTTAAATTTTGAGAGAATCCTATGTATTACATTTATAAATTTGAAAAGTTTAATGAAATGGATGATAGGCAAAGGGAATAGAAAATGTAAAACCCCATCAAGAAGAGGGGGAAATCCTGAATAGACCAATAACCACAGAAGCAATTTGTAAAGATTTATTCTTAGAGAAGATACCAATCCCCGGTCTAAAAACGAAGTCGTGTTGTTCGAATGGGAATACGTACGCAGCAAGTCCTACGGAGGGCTAGGCAGGCCCAGATATTTTAAGGAAGTCGATTTCTAGATCCTCAAGTTTCACAGGCACTCTTTCTCCTTCCACTCTACAGAAGAACCGCAATTCACTCCTTGTCCCATATCTTCCTCTTTTTTTAAAAAATAAACTTATTTATTTATTCATTTATTTAATTTTTGGCTGCATTGTGTCTTCGCTGCTGCACGCGGGTTTTCTCTAGTTGCTGAGAGTGGGGGCTACTCTTTGTTGCGGTGTGCGGGCTTCTCATTGCAGTGGCTTCTCTTGTTGCAGAGCATGGGCTCTAGGCACGTGGGCTTCAGTAGTTATGGCTCATGGGCTCTAGAGCGCAGGCTCAGTAGTTGTGGCACACGGGCTTAGTTGCTCCGTAGCATGTGGGATCTTCCCGGACCAGGGCGCGAACCCGTGTCCCCTGCATTGGCAGGCGGATTCTTAACCACTGCGCCACCAGGGAAGCCCCCATATCTTCCTCTTGATGCACTGACCTGGGGTGCAGAAAGTCTCACACACCAAATGGAGGTGAAACCTCCTTTGATGATTAATCAAGTCACCCAAAACATGAAGAGCTTCCAGTCTCTCATTGTTTTGTTGAACTTAGTTAAACTTGGTCTTGGGAGAGAGGGTTGGTCTCCAGCCCTCTGCTGGGTATCCTGAATTTAGAGAGTTAAAAAAAATTTTCCCCCACAAATATGAATATACTTAATTGTTTTCAGTCAGTCTCAATACTCATCCCCTGGATATGCCATTAACTTGATGGACACGTTCAATAAATTAAATGAGCCAAACTGCAGCTACAAGTTTTTGATGAAAATGGATTTCAAGTACATGTAAACTAACTTTTTAAAAATTAATTAATTAATTAATTTTGGCCATATGGGACTTAGTTCCCTGACTAGGGATCAAACCTGTGTCCCCTCCAGTGGAAGTGTGCAGTCCCAACCACTGGACAGCCAGGGAATTCCCTAAACTAACTCTTTTTGTCAAAAAATATTGTATTGGCAAGGTGTAATGAAATAAGCAATGTTTAGATATCCCCAACCATTTTGAGTGTTCTGAGTTAAAGTGAAAGAATTATAAGGCATAATTATCATCTGATAAGTCTTGATAAAGCCTTTTTTGGGGAACTTCCCAGAGGTAGAGAAATTTCTTTAATGTGACTAGGTTGCATCCTTTTGCAAGTAAGGTGATTTTCATTTGAACAAAATGAATATTTGAACAAAAATGAACAAAAACTTTTTTTGACATTAGATCAATGTGATTTGGGGCATATAACTTAGAAGGAGTTCAAAGACTTGAACAACATTACTATAACAAAACTGTCCATTTCATACCTGAGTCACTTTGCTGTACAGCAGAAATGAACACAACATTGTAAATCAACTATACTTCAATAAAACTTAAAAAAAAGTTTGGTAGAATTTACCAATGGGAAAAAAAACCCTGTCCATTTCTATTTCTTATTTATATGAGCCAGATTTCTCAAGGATCACATCTATAGAAAATCAAAAAAGAGGAATAAAATTGATTGAGTCTTATCACATTTTATCAGTAAATATATATATTCATCTACAAGTACATGCTAATTAAAAAACCAACACCAGCTCATGAAGAGAAGTAATTCCAAGAAAAATTTATGTATAATTACTTATAAAATTATATTTATATTCCTTTAATCAACTTAGCATTACTAATAATTCTAATGGTAATTCGTTCCAGAAGAAAAAAAAATTTTTTTTTAATTTATTTATTTTATTTATTTATTTTTGGCTGCATTGGGTCCTTGTTGCTGAGCACAGGCTTTCTCTAGTTGTGGCGAGAGGGGGCTACTCTTCGTTGCGGTGCGTGAGCTTCTCATTGTGGTGGCTTCTCTTGTTGCAGAGCATGGGGTCTAGGCCCGCGGGCTTCAGTAGCTGTGGCTCGCAGGCTCTAGAGCACAGGCTCAGTAGTTGTGGTGCACGGGCTTAGTTGCTCGTGGCATGTAGGATCTTCCCGGACCAGGGCTCGAACCTGTGTCCCCTGCCTTGGCAGGCGGAGTCTTAACCACTGCGCCACCAGGGAAGCCCAAGAAAAAATATTTTATACACTCAGCTTTAGTCACAAGAAAAGTTTATTACATTTTAATTAATTTACATATTTTTTCTGAGATGTATGATAGGATGACCAATAAAAAATATTTAAAACGTACATAAGTGGATTGGAAATTCAAGTCCAAGGAATAAAAGGGAAAAATGTAAAATTTTCAAATATTAATTAACTTGTTATTTATTTGTAAGATGGATGGTAGTGTTATCAAATCATTAAGGTAATTATATACCACTTGATACACTTAAAAGAATGATATCATGGTTTTATTTTAAAAAGTCAATTTTACAATAAACCAGAAAATGTATTCTAAACTTTAAAGTTATGATGAAGAATTTTATGTATCAACTTTAAAAGCTGAAGATTTTTTTTTAGGGGGTCATGTGAACAAAAAATGTGAAGACTAGTGCTTAAGGCAGTGGCTCCTACCATCGTTCCTGGGAACACAGCAGTGTCCATCCCCTGGTTGGGTTAGTCACCTATTCCCATTTGAGCTCAATTTAGGGTCATGGAAAATTGGAGCTGGAAGGATCTTTAAGCTGTTTCATCTCTCAATTTTATTAGCTTTGTGACCTTGGCTAAGCTATTCACCTCTCTAAGCTTTGTTAATAATAGTTCAACACAACACACAGAATGTCACAAAATTCTATACTTATTGAATTGCTAAGTAAATGGTCTGATCAGGGATCTCGACCTTGACTGTTGTAGAGGGGCTGGGCCTGTAACATAAAAGAGTGACGCAGTGAGAGGACAAGCTGGAGAGAACGTGCAGCCACCTTCTTGCTGGAGGAATGCTGACTGATCATATGTGCCAGATGGGAGTTTTCAGGAGAAGCTGGTGATCTGGATTTTTATGGAAAACCTGGTAATTGGCTAAAAAAATTTTAAATGCTTATAAAAGCATTTAAGTATAAACTATGCAGGATGGAAAAAAATGCAACTACCAGCCACAAACATCTCAAAGGGCTGCTCTATACCTTTGGTGTAGAGAATAAGTATTCACTTCAGGGAGTGGATTCTACATATATTTTTTTTTTTGATCGGGTTCTGAATTATAGAGAATTAACTAGATTCTTTATAAATTTGAGTTTTAGTTTTGATTAGCCCTTTGGTGTCTTGAAAGATCTTATAATACAGTATGGTGTTACCCTGTACTGACAATGAAGAAAACCATTTTACACTTTCCTAATTTTCCGGAATTTTCACTTATCTCAATGGCTAGCTTAAGGAGTTCAGCAATGTGAAATGAAAAAGTCATCGTACTTCATTTTGGAAGGAGCAATATCACTTGTGCAGAGGTGCTCTGACACATGGAAAAAAAATTTGCCATGGAAGACAACAGAGAAAGGCATAATACTTATCACCTACCTAATGCCAAATATATATCTAAATACTTTTAAAATTAAAGAATGACTTTTTCAGTGAATTTTGTTATTCATCCTTTAGGACAGGGGTCCCTATCCCCCGGGCCACGGACCGGTACTGGTCTGTGGCCTGTTAGGAAGTGGGCCACACAGCAGGAGGTGAGTGGCGGGTGAGCGAGCGAAGTTTCATCTGTATTTACAGCTGCTCCCCATCGCTCGCATTACCACCTGAGCCCTGCCTCCTGTCAGATCAGCGGCGGCATTGGATTCTCTCATAGGGGCACGAACCCTACTGTGAACTGTGTATGCGTGGGATCTAGGTTGCGCGCTCCTTATGAGAATCTAATGCCTGATGATCTGAGGCAGTGCGCTAGTGCTGGGGAGTGGCTGCAAATACAGATTATCATTAGCAGAGAGGTTTCACTGCACAGAGACCATAATCAATTGCTTGCAGACTCATATCAAAACCCTATCAGTGAGTGGCAAGTGAAGACAAGCTCAGGGCTCCCACTGATTCTGCATTATGGTGGGTTGTATAATTATTTCATTGTATATTACAACGTAATAATAATAGAAATAAAGTGCCCAATAAATGTAATGTGCTTGAATCATCCCGAAACCATTCCCCCCACCTTGCCCCCTGACCAAGTCTGTGGAAAAATTGTCTTCCATGAAACCGGTCCCTGGTGCCAAAAAGGTTGGGGACCACTGCTTTAGGAGGAGGCATTACTTTAAAAAGCACGATGTAGAACCCTGTGTGTGTATACTGTGGTTTGTGTGAAAACTGTGTGTATAGAGATGAAAGCACATGTTACATGCACAGACACTCTGAAATACAATAGGATTGGGGACAGTTTCTGGGAAGGAGGACTTATTCTACACTGAGTGTCCTTTAGTACAGTTTGCTTTTTGTTTTTGTTTTACCATGTGTATTACCTTTAGAAAAAATACCAAAAAACCAAACAAGATAACTACAGAGAAGGCAATCATTGTGGCAAGTTGTGCTGCCAGACCCCACGTGGGATAACATTTTAAAACAAGTATTCAAAGCGTTCCACATTCCACGACATTCCACAGCATTTTCCTTAAACTTGTATCACCAAAAAAAAATTTTATCTGGCAATAGTGCTGCTCACATTCAGTCACCGCTCCTTCACCACTCCCTCTGAATAATCTCTGTTCTCACTGCTTTTGTAAGCTGATACGCAGATCAATGGAAAAGAGATGAAATGAGCCAGCCCTGACTGGAGTGGTGGCCGCCATCTTCTCCTGACCTGCTTTTCTGAGGCCTCTGCAGAGTATGCTACCCAGGGCTCAGGTCCTTTTCCCCATCCCCACTCCTGTCCTACCTGATGGCTTCCAATCTGGGTTACTCTCGGAGACCAGCCACACAGCTCACCCCAGCTGCTCCCCACACTTCTGCCCTCAGTAAGCCATGTTCACAATTTTCGCCAGATTTGAGTGGCAGTTATTTACTTAATATTTTCTTTAAATTGACTAATTAAAAATCCATATGTATATATTACAGCATTTTACTTATAAAATTATTTAAAGGCATCAAGGCATTGAGGTGATGTGACTAAGAGCACAGGCTTGAGAGGCAGCCTGTCTTGGTTCAAGTCCTGGCTCTGCCATTTCTAAGTAACTTTGTCAAATTACTTCTCTTTAATGCAGTTTCCCTCTTTATAAATAGGGGATAATAACGGTACCTACCACGTGGGGCAGGCTACGTGGGCGGAGGCATGAAGTCAACCTCTCCCTCCCATGGCCGTAAGTGACAGCAATTTCCTGCAGGGATGCAGTCCCTATCTGGTTGGGTGGGTGAGAGGCTGCTGCCCAGTGCCTGCCTAATGTGCTGTGCCGCTGCCAGCCTGGGGCAGGCCAGTGCATACCTGGCCCCGCCCTGAGAGTCAGACAGCATAACCCCAACCCTCCCTGGGGCAGCACTGGTCATGCAGTGTGGTCAGGGAGGGGTAGGGAGAAGCCCCAGGGCAGTTCAAGTGGACCAGAGAGGCAGAGAACCTGTCCCAGGAAGACAGTGGAAGATGGGACCACACAAAAGCCCGGCTCCAAGGCCCCCACACATGCTCCTTTGTCCCATCAGACTTCACTTAATACAAATTCAAAGATAAAATTAGTAAGAATTTCTATCATGGGGCACTTCTGAGTACCTGGCCCTGCACAATCACACTGATTAAAGCCTGCATTGATTGCACATCATGAAGCCAGTTCAGCGATCACCTAGGATTATTGTGAAGATTAAATGAACTAATGTATGTACAGACCTAAGACTAATATCTGGCACCTAGGAAGCACAATATAAGTGCTGGGTATTATTCATAGCATTACCATAAATAGAAAACAAGTATTTTTCAAATATGCATTTGTTCAACAAATATTTATTATTCTGTGCTAGGCACAGTTCTAGGCACTGGCACATTTTATTTATCACCAAACAGCTAACGTGTATTATTTGCTTACTAAGAAGCCTCCAGAAGACCCCATGCCTTGACTCTCAGGACTGACCACCAATGGTGGGCATACAGTCAAACACCCATTGATGTGTGTAAAGGTAGCGAGCTAGTGGGAACTAGATTCCTGAGTTAAACAGGCTCCTTCATTACCTTCTAGTCCTAGTTTCCATCGCCAAAGAAATATTGTTTTCTATCTCAAGTCAGATTTTAAACTTTACTCATTAATCTTTCTTAACCAATGAAACTCTCACAATTCACTATCCTGGTGCCAGTGTTGACTTCTACATCAAATATACATTGGACAGGATGGAATCAAGAAACCTCAAAGGCAGGGACTTCCCTGGTGGTCCAGCGGTAAAGAATCCGCCTTCCAACGCAGGGGACGCTGGTTGGATCCCTGGCTGGGGAACTAAGATCCCACGTGCTGCGGGGCAACTAAGCCCGTATGCCTCAATGAGAGCCCCCATGCTGCAAACCACTAAGCCCAGGCGCCCTGGAGTCTGCGCGCCACAACTAGAGAGAATCGTGTGCGCCTCAATGAAGATCTCAAGTGCTGCAACTAAGACCTGACGCAGCCAAAAAAATAAATTAAATAAATATTAAAAAAGAGTACTTGTTAAAAAAAAAAAAGGAACCTCAAAGGCACACTATAATGTAATGCTTCTTAGAGAGCACTCCAGTCTTTAGTGAACTCTGCCCCACAGCACTTTGTGTGATGAAAATGTTCTCACTGCACAATCCAATACAGTAGCCACTAGCCACGTGTAGACTACTGAGCACTTCAAATGTGGCTGTTGTGACTGAGGAACTGAATTTTTAACATTTAAACATCACATGTGGGTAGTGGCTACTGTATTGGTTGGCACAGCTCTAAATATTTGGCTTTACAGGGCTAAGTCACACTCTAAATATCATAATCATTTAATGTTTCCATTCTCACTCATTTGCTGAAACTCTATTATAGATGACAAAGGCTTAAAAGGACTATAAGAGATCATTGGGTGAACCACAAAGTTCCTATTTAACAGGCTGGGAAATGTGGTGACTTTTCTGCATGACACAGCTAGTTGGTTGTAGAGCTCACCTGGAACCCTCACCCCCTTAATTCCGCATTGGTGCTTTGACTCCCCGGTGAGTCGAGATGCGCCGTCAACAACTGGAGGTGTGAGCCAGGATGGCATTTTGAGATTTAAAGCAGAGAACAGTACGGTTTCATTTCTTAAGTAAGTCCTTTAAAAATTAATAAGGACTACCTAAGCTTAAACTCGTACATTTTAAAGTATAAAGTTCACCAGTGAGAATAAGAATGCTGCCTGGGGAACACAACTAGAAGTGAAGTCGCCCCAATCTCAGGCCACCCACGCCCACGTATTTATCTTGGCATGGACACACGGTATAAAGAAAACAGACGAGTAGTTACGCGAGTTAACAGGCTGTTTTTTTAACAACCTGTCTAACAGGCTGAGTCGGTTAAGCACCCTTGCCAGCCTGGCTCCCACCGTAAAACGGCCACCCGTCCCACGGAAACATCGTGGGTCGCGCCCGGCCGGAGCCTACCTGCGCGCGCCGCGCCCTCCGCGCCGCCGTCCGCACCGCCCAGCCCAGCGGCTGCGCGCAGCGCGCTCCCGCAGCTCGCCGACAGGTTGCCAGTGGCCTTCCGCGCCAGGGTCAGGATGGGCGCCGACCAGCCTTCCGCCGCCGCACGCGGCTTCGCCGCCCTCCGCAGTTCGCCTGGGCCCGGCAGCTGGCTCCGGTCCACGATCTCAAACTCTTCTCCCGGCTCCGGCCCCGGCTCCTGCCCCGCCCGGCAGCGGTCTTCCCCGTCGGCCATCTTGGTCTTGTCACGTGGCCCCAGCAGGCAGCGGACTCGGCGCGGGCGGGCGCTTTTGCGCCCTTGCTACTAGTTTTTCGTGTTCGCGACGGGACTTCCTTCTTACCGCCCTCCTTTCTTTTCTTTCATTTTAAAAAAGCTCGGGAAAGTGCAAATCATAAGAAGCACCCACGTTCTCATCACCTGGGAGGACTTGTTTTCGTGGAAGTTATTCTTGGGCTTTCTCCTTTTGTTGTGGTGCATCCAACCTGGCTTGGGCACAGCCCACATGGCCGTAGTTTTTTTTGTGACACTATTTCCTCTTTTTCATTTTCATTTCATGCTTTACTTCTACGTAGTGATTTTTCTGCAGCAGTTTTCAGAATAAGCCCTAAAAGAGCGGGTAAGGAAACTGTGGGACAGGTGAGGCAGGAAAGCAGGACTTTTTAAAAAAAATAACAAATCTACAGCTTGGCAGGAAAGAGCACACTGTGGTGGACTGGGAATCAGAAGATCCGGACTCTGCTATTAATTAGTTAAATGGTGATAATAATAAAAATAATAAAACCAATTAAAAAAGGAGCACATGGCAGACGTGAATAATTGTGATGATTATCTGTTACTCAACTATGTGGCTTGGGCCAGACGCTCCCAGCAACTAGAGAAAGCCCGCGCGCAGCAGTGAGGACCCAACACAGCCAAAAATAAAAATAAATAAATAAAATTAAAAAAAAAAGAATTTAAGTTGCAGATATTTAGAAATCAAAAAATTTTTACATTAAAATTTGGATATTGGCCTTCTCTTGAGACATAAGAAGTCTTTTGCAACTCAGTATACTCTCTGATGGCAACAAACTGGTGGATTGGATGTTGGCTGCCCTTTTTTTTTTTTTTTTTTTAATTAAAAAATTGTTTTTTATCAGAGTGTAGTTGATTTGCAATGTTGTGTTAGTTTCAAGTGTACAACAAAGTGATTTAGTTATACATATATGTATTCTTCAGATTCTTTTCCAATTTAGGTTATTACAGAGTATTGAGTAGACTTCCCTGTGCTATGCAGTAGGTCCTTATTGATTATCTATTTTATATATAGTATTGTGTATATATGTTAATTTATTTTGGCTGCATTGGGTCTTTGTTGCTGCATGTGGGCTTTCTCTAGTTGCACGAGTGGAGGATACTCTTTGTTGTGGTGTGTGGGCTTTGCATTGCGGTGGCTTCTCTTGTTGCAGAGCACCTCTCGGCACGTGGGGCTTCAGTAGTCGCAGCACACCGGCTCAGTAGTTGTGGCTCATGGGCTTAGTTGCTCCGTGGCATATGGGATCTTCCTGGCCTAGGGGTCGAACCCGTGTTCTCTGCATTGGCAGGCAGAGTCTTAACCATTGCGCCACCAGAGAAGTCCCCGTAAGTTTGTTTTCTGAGTCTGTGAGTCTGTTTCTATTTCGTAAATAAGTTCATTTGTATCATTTTTTTAGATTTCACATATAAGTGATATCATATGATATTTGTCTTTGTTTTACTTCAATTAGTATGATAATCTCTAGGTCCATCCATCTTGCTGCAAATGGCATTATTTTATTTTTATGGCTGAGTAATATTCCATTGTATATATGTACCACATCTTCTTTATCCATTCATCTGTTGATGGACATTTAGGTTGCTTCTATGTCTTGGCTGTTGTAAATAGGGCTGCAATGAACATTGGGGTACATGTATCTTTTTGAAGTATGGTTTTCTCCAGGTATATGCCCAGGAGTGGGATTGCTGGATAATATGGTATTGGGTTGGCCAAAAAGTGCCTTTGGTTTTTAAGTAAAAATAAAAGACACTTTTTTCATTTTCACCAAGAACTTTATTGAACAATATTCACCCGTTTGTTCCACTACCCTCCGCCATTTTTCAGGCAACTTCGTAATTCCATCTTCCCAAAACTTTTATCTTTTTGAGCAAAGAACTGTTCCAGGTACCCTTTACAGTCTTCCAGGGAATTGAAATTTTTTCCATTAAGAGAATTTTGTAAAGACCGAAATAAATGTAAATCCAAAGGTGCAATGTCTGGTGAATACAGCGGATGGATCAGAACTGTGACAGTTTTTGCCTGGTCATCAAAGATGACATTGTGATTAACATAACCAAGCTGGTGCAAATGATTTTCAATGCTTGATTTGGATATTTTGAGTAGGTAGGCTATCTCCCGCGTGGTATAATGTTGATCTCAATTAATGTCTCGATTTGATCGCTATCAACTTCAACTGGTCTACCTGACCGTGGCGCATCATCCAGTGAGAAATCTCCATCATGATACTTCGCAAACCACTTTTGACATGTTCGATTGTTTCGAATGAAGTTAAAGACAACTAAGTGCTACTAGAGCCATCTTACAGAAAAAACTGAAAGAACATTTTGGCCAACCCAATAGCTCTATTTTTAGTTTTTTAAGGAACCTCCATACTGTTCTCCGTAGTGGCTGTACCAATTTACATTCCCACCAACAGTGTAGGAGGGGGTTCCCTTTTCTCCACACTCTCTCCAGCATTTATTGTTTGTAGATGGCTGCCCTTTTAGAAGCCAGGTTCTTCTGGCATCTTGGTCTAGCTCCTTTAACTAGTTTTTATTATCTGTCTGGTCCCTGGAGGCCAGTTGTTTTCTGTGGGGAGAGTGGGGTGGGGAGTGACTGAGGAATTTGTGGGCTTGCTGTTTGAATTTTCACAATGTTTGAGGGGATGCTACTGGTCTTTACTGGAATAGGGTAGACGGGGTATTGGGTAGTCTGGAAGAACGGTCTGCATCCTTCATTACTTTCCAGTGTCGCCGGACAATCATGTAGGTGAAAAGCTTGTTTATAATGATCAGAGGCTGGAACCTAATTCCATTTTGCATAAAAACGTAAACTTTTTTTGGGGAGTAGTTTTAATATTCTGTCAGGCTAGGTTATGCTGCTGTAACAAATAACCCCCAAATCTTCGTGGTTTAACATAACAGAAGTCCTTTTCTTATCGAGATATTGAATATAGTTTGCTGTGCTATACAGTAAATCATTGTTATTTATCTGTTTTATATATGGTAGTGTGTATCTGTTAATCCCATACTCCTAATTTATCCCTCCCCCTCTGCTTCTCCTTTGGTAACCGTAAGTTTTGTTTTCTGTGTCTGTGAGTCTGTATTTGTTTGTACATAAGTTCATTTGTACTATTTTTTAGATTCCACATATAAGTGGTATCATATAGTATTTGTCTTTGTCTGACTTACTTCACTTAGTATGATAATCTCTAGGTCCATCCATGTTGCTGCAAATGGCAATATTTCACTCATTTTTATGGCTGAGTAATATTCTATTTCATATATATCTATATCTATATCTATATCTATATATATATATCTATATATCACATCTTCTTTATCCATTCATCTGTTGATGGACACTTAGGTTGCTTCCATGACTTGGCTATTGTAAACAGTCCTGCTATGAATATGGGGTGCACGTATCTTTTCAGATTAGAGTTTTTGTCTGTTCTGGATATATGCCCAGAAGAGCATTTTAACAAATGCCTTCTGTGTGGTTGGACCTAGTCCTTTTCTCCTCCCTTCTCAGACTTGTTTCTCGTGTCTTGGATTTCATTGGTCTGCTGCCTCCTGCTGAGTGTGATTCCTTCCTCTGCCCATTGCCATCACTCTCACTTAAAAAAAAATCTTCTGAAAAAAAAAAAAAATCTTTTGGAGGATTCTCAGACTCCATCTCTCAAATCAGGCCCTGCCCGTCTATGCCCAGTACCACTGCCTGAGTGGATTCTTGCCTGGTTTGTAGTCACTCTCCAGGACACCTCCTTGTGCCTTGCAGCTTTACCTCCTCCATCTGTTCTAGACACCTCAGCCAATGACTTCCAAGACCCAGGGCTGATCCTTTCACCTTCCTGCTTTCAAGTCTCCCTTTGCTTCCCTGTGGCAGGAGGCTTTGTCTTGTCTTTGTGCTGCAGTTGCAGATTGCTCATTTTCTCCTTGGTGTGGACTAGAGGTTGAGTTATGCAGCATCCCAGGATGTTTGGGTGACTTGCTTGAGACTGAAGTGGTAGCCAAAGAGATGGATCCTCGTGGCTTCATTGGGATTGTGAGTTGACCTATCAGTAGGGAGTACTTTACTAATTTTGTCTCACATGTATATATTTTGTACACTTTGACTTGCATTTCATAATCTAGGAGAGTTTCACTATCTGGACATAGTTGGTACCCTGGAGCCAAGAATGGCCAATTAAGGTCAAATCATTTTTCTGAACAATGCAATATGAAGCACACACAATTGGCTATGGTCTTCTGCCATAAGTGTTTACCTATAAACAAAACAAGCTTTTAGAACAGCACTGTCTGATAGAATCCTTGGATGTAAATGTTCTAGATCTGTGCTGTTCTGTATGGTGGCCAGGAGCCACAGGTGGCCACTGAGCACTTGCAATGAAGCGCGTGTGACTGGGTTTTAGGAAACCTAGGGGAGAAAGGAAGAAGGGAGACAGCACCTGTAGTAAACAGTGAGACACTCCCAGAAGGGGCAGCACCCCCTAGACCTGGTGGAACAGGCAACCCTGATGAGACTGGAACTACCTGCTGGAAAGACTTCTTTTTGTCAGTTGGGAACATTTGAATACAGATTGCATATTAGATATTATGGAATTATTGTTAATTTTGTTCAATGTGATAATGGGTTTTGGGTATGCCCGAAAACGCCTTTATTTTTTAGAGCTGATTTAGAGTATCAAGTGGTAACACCTCATGATGTCTGTAATTTACTTTAAAATACTTCAGCACAAGAAAATATTTGTTGCAAACATGGCAAGATCTTGACAGTTTTGAAATCTAGGTAATGAGTGTAGGAGGGTTATTATGTATTCTCTCTACTTTTCTGAATGTCTGACTTTTCATAATAAAAAGGAAAAAGATATATAAAAAAGTGACTCCATATGAAATAGAAGCCAATGTTTCATAAAGACTGAAAAATCTTAGGGAGTTCCCTGGTGGTCCAGTGGTTAGGACTCAGTGCTTTCACTGCCAAGGAGCCGGCTTCAATCCCTGGTCGGGAAATAAGATCCCGCAAGCCGCACAGTGTGGCCACAAAACAAAAGGACTGAAAAATCCTCACAAAAGACTTGATTGAGATTTAATTTTGAATAATGAAAACAAAAATAAGTTACCTTTATCATATATTTATCAAAATTTAGAATGTGTTTGCAACCATGTGCTATTTTTATAATGAGTAAAGAATGAATAAGTGCTAATTTTTTTTGCACAATTTTTCTGAAGAAAATCACATTATATAGCTTTATTCATTTCACATCTGACTCACAGTGGAGTCAGAAAGAGGGTCCAAAAATATTTAGGCTTCATATTTTTTCTCAAGGCCGCTTTAATCCTGCGATAGATAAACCATACCTTATTTTGGCTACCTTTTCATTTTATTTGTATCTCTTTTCATGTAGCTAGTACTCAAGCTAGTTGGCCCAAAGTGGAAAAGTAATTATCCCATTCACCATGCTATCGTCCTTCTAGATATTTTTGTGGGATGTCTCATAGGAACAAACAAGCTATTTTGCAATATTATTACTCTATGTTTGAGCCCATCTAAGCTCACTCTTCACTTTTAATATGTTCTAAATTTACTATTGTTTTCAACCATTCTGTGTTGAAGCTCCTGTTGGATCAGCAGCATTGGTTTTCTTTTCTGCCGATCTTACGTGTCAGTGGCTTTGTGTGGGATTGGGTGGGACTTGAGCATCACTTTTGTTTACTCTGTGAATTCTTGCATCGTGTGCAGATTTACGGCTTCACTGTACAATTGATTTGCATTGTAGACATCTGACATTCAGCTAGAGACTGGCTAGCCATTGGCCCAGTACATGAGGTATGATGCTTTGGGGTTCAGCAGGAAATGAGCTTTGAGTAGGGATGGATTTTATAAGTGGTAGTATATTTTATAAGTGATAATATTAATATACTCATTAGTGAATATTTTAACATTACCGAGACTTCTGCTTCTCTGAATGGCCTTGTAACTGCAGGGACTTGGGTAAAATATCCTCAGATGATGAGTTTAGAACTGTAGAACTTGTTGTGGTGGTTGGTTATAACTGAATGGGATGTAGGTGCTGTTGCTGAGATGGCGTCAAAGTATGGCAGTTGAAAGGGTAACCAACTGAAAGGAAAACTCAGTTTTCCTACTCACAATACTTCTGACGCTAACTGCCCAGAGTTAGTGCAGATCCCACAGGGTAAGGGCTCAGTCCTACAAGACTGTTCCCTCAATTCAGATGCCAATCTAGGCCTCCAGTGAACTGAGTCCCCCTAAGACTGATATCATCATTAATGTACAAACTCAGGTTGTTTCTCCAGGGCAAGATGAGCTAACAGACCCCCAAGCCATGGACCACCTGGCTAGAGAATTTCAAACTGGAGACATCCTGACCCCTGAAATTACGATTAAGAAATGTCACAAGACGATGATTAATCCCAGCTTCTTTGTTCTTCCCCTTCAAAAACACCCCCAACTCAAAGGTAAGGTTGGAGCGGATCTGAGGCTTGTCTCCCACTCCCTTGCTTGATGCCCTGCAAATAAACCCTTACTTTGCTGCAAACACCTGCTGTCGGAGTTTGGCTTTCTGTGCTGAGGGCATAAGAGCCCTTGCTTAGTGACACAGGTGCTTCTGACTGACTGGCTATAAATAGGCAGTTCCCACAACCCCCTCCTCAGGTTTCATAACTTGCTAGAATGACGGAACTGAGGAAAATGCCTAACTTAATTACTGTTTATGGTAAAGATATAACTCAGAAACAGCCAAATGGAAGAGATGCATAGGGCAAGGTATGTGGGAAGGGGTTTGGAGCTTCCACACCCTCTCTGGGTGCATTACCCTGTCAGCACCTTGATGTGAACCCTATTGTTTAGGGTTTTAATGAAGGTTCAATTACATGATTGATTATTGACCATAGGTGACTGAACTCAATCTCCAGCTCCTTCCCCCTCCCAGGAGGCGGGGGTGGGGTGGGCATGAAAGTTCCAACTCTCTAATCACAGGGTTGGTTCTTCTGGCAACCAGCCCTTATCCTCTAAGGGTCACCTCATTAACATAAACTCAGGTATGTTTGAAAGGGGCTTATTAGGAATAACAAAAGATGCTCCCATCTCTCTTTCATTCAGGAAATTACACGAGTTTTAAGTGCTCTGTGCTGGGAACCAGGAGCAGAGATCAAATATAACTTTCTTATTATGTATCACAGTTATTTTATGAAAATAATCTTGTATTAATTAAAAATAGATAGCTCACTTATAAAAAAGTTAACCTGAGCATTTGCATAATGAATTTGCATAATGAATTTGTATAATGTGTCCCTAAGGGAGAGAGCCCTCATTATGTCAATGAGTGACCTGTCCTTTCCCTGCTTAGCACCTTGCGGTCACCATGGAACAGTGGAGAGAATCTTGAGTGCAGCCCAGCTCATGCTTTCGGAGGAAATACCAAGGGCCAGAAAGGTAGGCTTTAAAGCGCCTGCCAGGGACTTCAAAAACAATGGACTTTCTGTTTTGGTAACATTTTTCCATAACAGATCATATAAATTTACCTAGTACTCTCCCCTGCCCCACATTTTATTATGAAAAAATTTAAACATAGAGTACGTATAACACTTACCATGTCTATGTATTTATCCCTGTGTCCATCCATTAATCCATCTTATTTTTTGATGTACTTTAAAGGAGATTCCAGATCCTAATACTTAAAAAACCTTTTTATCTAGAAATAATTTCAATCTTAAGAAAAGTTGCAAAGAATAAAGATGGCACAGAGTACAACTGTATACCCTTTACCCAGATTCACCTGTGGTTAACATTTCACTCTATATGTGTTATCATTTGCATGTGCTGTCTCTCTATCTGTATTTATATATGTACATTTTTACCCTGAACTTTTTTGGGGGTATATTACATACAATTATGACCTGTTACACTTAAATCCTTTAGGATATATTTCTTAAAAACTGGGATATTCTCTTACATACCATGGTAAAGTTATCATATTTAACACTGAACATTTATATCAATTCCTAACTTAAAAAAATGATTGTACAGGGACTTCCCTGGTGGTCCAGTGGTTAAGAGTCTGCCTTCCAATGCAGGGGGCGCGGGTTCGATCCCTGGTTGGGGAACTAAGATCCCACATGCTGCGTGAAAACTAAGCATCCGCACTGCAATGAAGAGTCCGTGTGCAGCAACAAAAAAACGATCCCACATGCAGGCAACCCGATGTAGCCAGATTAATTAATTAATTAATTAATTAAAAAAATTGATCACACAACATGGTATGGATGTTATTGAATGAAAGTTTGTGTGCCCGACGCACAGTGAGGCCAAACAAACTGAAATGTTGGAGTTTGGAGCAGAGAAAGGTTTATTGCAGGCCTGAGCAAGGAGAATGGGTTACTCCTAAACTCCTCAAAGTGTTTCAGCAAAGCATTTTTTTTTAATTAATTAATTTTATTTTATTTATTTATTTTTGGCTGTGCTGGGTCTTTGTTGCTGAGGGCAGGCTTCTTCTAGTTGCGGTGAGCGGGGGGCTACTCTTCGTTGCGGTGCACGGGCTTTTCGTTGCGGTGGCTTCTCTTGTTGCAGAGCATGGGCCCTAGGCGCGCGGGCTTCAGTAGTTGTGGCTGTGGGCTCTAGAGCGCAGGCTCAGTAGTGGTGGCGCACGGGCTTAGTTGCTCCGCGGCATGTGGGATCTTCCCTGACCAGGGCTCGAGCCCGTGCACCCTGCATTGGCAGGCGGATTCTTAGCCACTGCACCACCAGGGAAGCCCTCAGCAAAGCATTTTTAAAGACAAGGTGAGGGAGGGGCATCCCAGGGTACGTGATCAGATCGTGTACAATCCTCTGATTGGTTGATGTAACAAGGTGGTTAATGTTATCAGTCCTTAGGCTCCTGAAGTTCTGGGGGCTGCTCTGTGCTCATGATCATCAAGTAATTAATTGCTTCCATTCCCTGGTGGCTTTAGCATCTGAAAAACTCAGGAAATATTCATCATGTGCATCAGATACTATTATCTGGGTACTTCAGAGAGGAGCTAAAGCAGAGGATATGGGGGAGTTACATGGAGGTATCTTCATTTATTTTATTTATTTTATTTATCAATTCCCTATTGTTGGATATGTGGATAGTTTCCTAATTTTCAATATTTAAATACCACTCTATCTTTGTGTACTTATCTCCTAGATAACTTTCTGGGAATGGAATTTTGGGTCAAAATATTAACATTAAAAAAAATCTTGATTTGCAGTAGATTGTCAAATGAAGATTGTACACTGCTACCAAGGAGTTATGAAAATGTTCACTTTCCTCCATCTTTCCAACACTAGATATTTATCAACCTTTAGAAAAGTGGGCCAATTTGATAAATGAGAAAGATGTCTCATCTTTCTTTGATTATTAAGTATAGATGCACTGTTAATTGCACGCCCAATATCAATTCCCTCTTCTTTTTTGCTAATTGAATGCTGATTTTGTTATTAGACTAAGCCCTACACGGGATACTCATGTTTATTACCTCCCTGGTAGCCAGGGGTGCCATGCGGCATAGTTCTGACCAATGAACTGTAACTAATGTATTGGGGCTTTTGGGAAGTCTTTTTTTTTTTTTTTTTTAAAGTTTTTTTTTTTTTTTAAAGAAATTCACTTTCTTCTATTTATTTATTTATGACTGTGTTGAGTCTTCGTTTCTGTGCGAGGGCCCCCCCCAGCCGCGGCAAGTGGGGACCACTCTTCATCGCGGTGCGCGGGCCTCCCACCATCGCGGCCCCTCCTGCCGCGGAGCACAGGCTCCAGACGCGCAGGCTCAGTAATTGTGGCTCACGGGCCCAGCCGCTCCGCGGCATGCGGGATCCTCCCAGACCAGGGCTCGAACCCGTGCCCCCTGCATTGGCAGGCAGACTCTCAACCACTGCGCCACCAGGGAAGCCCCCTGGGAAGTCTTTTGCTTTTCCTGATAAGTGGGAAAAACCTATAACATTTACCATGTCTGTCTATGTATTCATCAGCTGATGATCGACTTCCTTTCTCTTTTTTTCCTGCCTTGAATGTAGACATGATGCCTGGAGCTATGGCAGCTATTTTGGCATCATAATGTGACAAGCATGAGGGAATAGTCAAGTAAATAACTCTATTTGTTTAAGCCACAGTAAATCTCTTACTTGCAGCTGCAAGTATTTCTAAATGATGTATACCTAGTGAACCTGAACTTCATTTTGTGTGCTAGTTGCACAGTTTGTTTACTGCTGTATGATAATCCTTGGTTTGCCTGTCTGGCTCCTCTCTATAGTGGGAGCTCCTTGAGAAAAGTGACCACCTGACAATAACACTCACTTCTGTATGACAGAGCAGACACAGATTGAGTGCTTATTAAGTGTGTCTTGAAGGAATGAATGATATCATTTAATTCCATATGCAAATTATTTTTATTTTTAAAAATGATTATTTTTTAATTTATTTGGCTGCATTGGGTCTTAGTTGCAGCATGCAGGATCTTCATTGTGGCATGTGGGATCTTTCGTTGTGGTGTGCAGGCTCTCTAGTTGTGACGCATGGGCTCTAGAGCACGTGGGCTCAGTAGTTGCCGTGCATGGGCTTAGTTGCCCTGCAGCATGTGGGATCTTAGTTCCCTGACCAGGGATCAAACCCCCGTCCTCTGCATTGGAAGGCAGATTCTTAACCACTGGACCACCAGGGAAGTCCCCCATATGCAAATTATTTTTAAAATGGAGAGTCCAGGATGGATATTTACTTGTTAGGGTAGATGGCTCCTCCAGGTCATTTCCTGAACCAGTATTCTCAAAGTCTTTGGTCTTTTTACTCCTTTATCAGTATGAGAGATTCTCATTCTCTAAGGCTGTGCCTCCTAATCTTTTCATATCATGACTCACTTAGAACATGATAATGTTTGTTGTACAACACAGCATTGTAAATGGATGGAGGGCTTTTTGCTACAGAAGTAGCACTTGGGGAGTCGGGCTTCCCCAGACTTCACTGGGTCACCCCTGGGCCAAAAGCATCAGCATCTCTGAACAGCTACTTGCCCAATAGCTTCACTAGTCTGGAAGCTCTGCTCTGCTCTAAGGAGAGGTGAAGACTTTTCTACTTCCCAGTGAGAAATAATCATGAATACTTTAAAATTTATGCCAAAAGAAAGACACTCACGACTATGTAACAAATATCAATGTTTGGCTCCATCTAGAGGTCTAAAATGGATCTGGGTTTCTAACAATCCAGGATTTGACAGTTTGCATCCATCCATCCATTCTTACCCACCCATTTATCTTTATCCATCCTCCATTCATCCATATCCATCTTCCCACCCATCCATCCATTCATCCTCCCATCCAACCTTCAATCCATTCATATCCATTTTTCCATCCGTGTAGCCATCACAGTGTACAAGGCCCTATGTGATCTGATACTTGCGAATCTTTCTGATCCCATTTTGTATCATTATATGTGGATTTGTTAAGTTATACATGATTTTTTTGTTCCTTAAACACATCAAGCTTATTCTTTGCGTATGCTTTTCTCCCTCTGCTTGGAATGATTTTTCTCCCAGGCTTAGCCTTACTGACTTTTGATCATCATCCTTCATATCCAAGCTCAATTCAACTTTTCAGAGAGACCTTCCCTAATCACTCTAAAATATATACCCCCTTCCAGCCTCCAGGCCTTCTTTGTCACTTCACACAGTTTTACTTCCTTCATAACATTAATACTTATGACATTTTCAGACATCTTCCTGTTTTTTCGGTATTGTTTTTTTTGGTATTGTTTCCTCCCCTCACTGGAATGTAGCTCCGAGGGAAGCTTATTTCTCTTGTTCACTGCTGTATCACCAGTGCTCAGAACAAACTACCCCCATATGTTAGTGATTTTAAACAACAAAAGTTATTATTATTTCATGCTTACATCACACAGCCATCTTGATTGGCAGAGTTGTCCTCTGTTCTTCTCACTTAGAGTTCTCCCAGTTGGCTGAGCGCCCCTGACTCTGGAACTTCCTTTATTACCTCCGCAGGAGGAAGGGAACAGAGAGAAAAGTGACCAAGTGACCTGCTCCTAAAGGCTTCCTCACAGAAGTGACCCATATGCTCTTCTGCTCATATTTCATCTGTGAGAGTGGATGCATGGCCATGCCTAAATTCAGGGGGGTGGGAAATGCAATCCCATCATGCATCTAGAAGAACCAGAACTGGAGGTGACCAAGACTGATGATTTCCTTAGTGAGACAGACACAAACAAAAAGTGCCATGAGGGGCTCTGCTAGAAGGGGTAGCAGAGCACAATACCTCTTGATCCACAGAGGAGCCAGTGGTCACCCTCTTGGGCGGTGGTGAGGAAGTGCCAAAAAGGATGCACAGGGTGCTAATATGGCCTGAGTCTTGAAAGACGAGCAGTTGCTCACCTCCATCAGAGCTGGGGGTAGGCAGAGGAAGCAGTCAGAGTAAAGTACAGAGGCCTGAAATAGCTCTAAGACCTGCAACTTGTGCAGAATGGGATGTGGGCTTTGACTGATGGAATGGGTAATGGTGGGTCTGGAAAAACGCCTGAGTGCAGACCTTGGAGGATGCTGATGTTATCCTGTGAGTAACAGGGACAGTGATGCTTGTAAAGCAGGGGAGTGACTTGTTCAGGATTGTGCTCTAGAAATTAAAGTATGATGGCAGGCAGCGTGGTTTGAGGGCATATGAGATCAAAGACAGGTAGACCAGTTGGAAGACCATTCATGGTCATCCAGGTGAGAGATGAGGAGATCTGAAATGAGACAGAAACAGTGGGGATTACAAAAAGCAGTCTAACGTCAGAGATGTTTGAGAAGGAGGGTCTAGAGGACTTGGATATTGGTGAGACATGGGGGTGAGGGGGAGGGAGAATTGAAGGATATGCTCAGCTTTCTGACCCAGGTGAGTGGATGTGTGGTGGAGTGGGAGAGAAGAAATGTTCAGGTGGAGCAGTCCAGAATGGGGTAGGACGTGTGGACCCAGAGCTCAGGAGAGCCTGGCCGAGTGTGTCTCCTGCCATGTGAATAGTAGCGAAGGAATGCTGGTGTTAAATGTTAACTCCAGCTATTTGTGAAGGAGTGGGGCTGTGGGAGATGTGATGAACCCACTTGAGGCCTTTCCATCAAGGTCTCTT
Source organism: Balaenoptera borealis (assembly GCF_965194805.1). Lineage (NCBI taxonomy): Eukaryota > Metazoa > Chordata > Mammalia > Artiodactyla > Balaenopteridae > Balaenoptera > Balaenoptera borealis. The sequence goes on from NC_138867.1 coordinate 167,549,998, forward strand.
TATCTGCGGGATCACAGGACCGGGTTCTCGTTCCTGATCTCCAGTCTCTCTGGGAACCTTGCATGGACCACTACATCCATCTAGCCCTAGATTTGCTCTTCTGTGCCAGAATGATACCTGCAATGTGAGTTTATGGGAAGCTCACATGGTGATTTTCTTCTTAAAAAAATTACACATGGTTACATGTCTATATGTTCACTGTAAAAAATCAAAACACAAAAAAGAAAAAGTTCCACTTTTTGTCTCCCCCATCCTTCCCTTCTCCAGCAATAACCACTCTTAAAAGCTTTCTGGGTGTCCATATAGACTGTTTCCTTTGCATTTACTTATATGTGTATAGACTGAGATACACAAATAGTTTTGTTTTTGGTGTTTCCTCCCAACATTTTATTATGAAAAATTTCAAATGTACAGAAAAGTTGAGAGAATTATAGAATCAACACCCTCAAACCACCCAGATTCTAGAATTTACATTTTGCTATATCGCTTTATCACATGTTGATCCATTTATCCTTATTTCCCCTTATTCATCCATCAATTCATCTTTTTTTAAAAAGTATATTTTAAAGTAAGTTTTTGATATCAGGACACTTCATTTGTAAACACTTTAGCATACAGTGAATTGCACCAATCTAGAGTTTCCATTCTGTAAGTTTTGACAAATGAATATACTCATGTAACCTAAACCTGTATCAAGAACATTATCATCACCTTCATGCCCCTTTCTGGTCAATTTCTGTCCCCACACTCCAGGGGCAGGCAACCATTCTCTCCTCCTCCTTCTTATTAGTATAGATCAGTTTTTGTTTTTTGGCTGTGTTGGGTCTTTGTTGCTCTGTGCAGGCTTTCTCTAGTTGCAGTGAATGGGGGCTACTCTTAGTTGCAGTGTGCAGACTTCTCATTGCAGTGGCGATCTTCTTGAACCAGGGATCGAACCTGTGTCCCCTGCATTGGCAGGCAGATTCTTAACCACCTCACCACCAGGGAGGTCCTATAGATCAGTTTTTCCTGTTCTAGAATGTTGTGTAAATGGAATCATACAGCATGTATTCTTTTATATGTGGCTTCTTTCACTCAGCATGATATTTTTGAGATTCATCCATATGAATGAATTAGTAATTACTTTAAATTTTGACATAATGCAAATACCTTTGAAACTATCACCATGATCAAGATAATGAACATCACCCCCCCATATTTTCCCCATGCCTCATTATAATCCCTTTCTCCAGTCATTCCTGCATAATCCTCCCAGCCCTGGCTTTCTGTCACTATAGGTAGTTTGCATTTTCTAGAGTTTTATATAAATGGAATCATACACTATGTACACTTTTTTTTTTTTTTTTAAACTTTGGAAGTAGGCAGTCACCTTTCTCTGCCTCACAGATTTTTTTTAAAAAATATTTATTTATTTATTTATTTTATTTATGGCTGTGTTGGGTCTTCGTTTCTGTGCGAGGGCTTTCTCTAGTTGCGGCAAGCGGGGGCCACTCCTCATCGCGGTGCGCGGGCCTCTCACTATCGCGGCCTCTCCTGTTGTGGAGCACAGGCTCCAGACGTGCAGGCTCAGTAGTTGTGACTCACGGGCCTAGTTGCTCCGCGGCATGTGGGATCTTCCCAGACCAGGGCTCGAACCCGTGTCCCCTGCATTGGCAGGCAGATTCTCAACCACTGCGCCACCAGGGAAGCCCCACTATGTACACTTTTATGTCTGGCTTTTTTCACTCGGCATAATTATTCTGAGATTTATCTTTGTTGTTGTGTGCATCAACAGTTCCTTCCTTATTATTGCTGAGCAGTTTTCCATTGTATGAATACACCAAAATTTACCTATTCACCCTCTTGATGGACACTTGGATTATTTCCAGTTTTTGCAAATAAATCTGCTATGAGAAATTCCAGTCATTTGGATAATTGTTTCCCTTTACATTGTGTGTCTTTTTTATGGCTGCTTTAAAATTTTTTGTCTTTGATTTTTAGCAGTTTGATTTTTATATTTCTGAGCATGGATTTCTTTGGGTTTATTCAGCTTGGGTCTTCACTGAGGTTCCTGAATCTGTAGATTTAGGTCTTTCACCAAATTTGGGAAATTTTCAATCATTATTTATTCAAATATTTTTTCAGTAGTGCATCCTTTTGCCTCTCCTGTAATTCCAATGACATGGATTTTAGACCACTAGGTATTGTCTTATTGTCTCACAGGTCCCTGAGGCTCTGTTCATTTATATCAATCTTTTTTAGTTTCTGCTCTTCAGATTGGGTAACATCTATTGGTCTGTCGTTAAGTTCACTGATTCTTTCCACTTTCTTCTACAGTCTGCTCTTGAGCTCATCCAGTAAATTTTCATTTCAGTGATTATATTTTTTCGTTATAAAAATTTTACTTGGCTTCTTTTCTTTAAGCTTCTGTTTATCTGCTGAGATAGTGTGTGTTCTACTTGTTTCAAGAATGCTTGCCCTTACATCTTGGAACCTGGTTATAATAACTGTTTTAAGATCTGATAATTCCAGCACCTGGGTCATCATGAATTGGTGTGTTAATTGCCCTTTTTTTGGAAAATTGATCACAACTTGCTGGTTCTTTGTGTGTTAAACAATTTTGGATTGTATCCTGGGCATTTTGAGTATAATATCCTATGAGACTCTGAGTATTATTTAAATCTTGTGGAGATTTGTTTTTTCTTAGCAGGCAATTCACTTGGTTAGGTTTAGACTACAAGTTCCAACCTGCCCTCTGTGGGTTCTGATATCTGTTCAGTTTTCATAGCTGACTTGAGCCCTGGTCACTGATCTAACTTGTAATTCAGTTCTCAAAGCCTTTGGTATCCTGTTTGGGGTCAGATCCACGCATGTGCGACTTGGGGGGTGAGCCTAGGAGTTCATATACCACTTTAGGGGACCCCTATTCACAATCTCCTCTACACTCTCTCACTCCTAGGAGCCCCCTTCCTTGTCCTCTGGCTAGAATATCAGGACTGCAGTCTCCCTTCTCTGCACACTTTCTGTGAAGAAGTCTGTCTTCATGGTTAAGTGGTGGAAGGAGAGAGAGGAATAAAAAAGCACAGGACTGCAGCTTCAAGACTGAAATCACTTGGGGCCAGGGCCATGACAGAAAACCAACCAACCAACCTGGGCGTACTCTCCATTCCCTCTTTCCATTAGGGATTCTCTTCCTGCTCCTCGGACAAGAAAGGGAGGGCTTCTCTTGGAGCAATTTCTGTTGGTGCCCAGTATCCAGTTCCAGGATTTGTGCTGCCTTTGAACCCAGACCAGGAGCTATGGAGGCCAAGAACCCCAGGCAATCCACCTCCAGATCATTTGTACTTGAGTTCTGGATTCTTCAATCTGTCCATCACCACTTATTTTTCAGACCCTCAGAGAGCCGCCCCACAGATTGTATCCAGAGTTTTTAGCTTCATTCAGTGGGAAAGACAGAGAGGGCTGTGCTGACTCTATCTTACTTGGAATCAGAATCTCTTAATTGTTTTAAAGAAGATTTAAGAAACATTTGAAGTTGCATTATAATTTTTCCTGGTGGGAAGCTTTGTTTGAATAAACTGCCATTACTAGTATCAAAATATTTCAGAGTAAGTTTAAGTTCTGTAATAAATTCACCTGAAATTATAATGGAATTGCATTAAATTTATAGATTAATATGAAGGAGACGTTGGTGTGTTTCTTCACTTCTTCAGATGATCTTTTATGTCTTTTAAAAGAGTGTTTAAATTTCCTTCATAGTGGTCTTGTACATACTTGTACCACTTGGTTAATTTATAAATAATTTTTATATCCACATATATCTTTGCCATTGTGTGTGATATCTTATTTACATTAATTTTGTGTTGGTTTAAGCTAGTGTGAACAAATGTAATTAATTTGTATATTTTTATAAGAAATATATGATCTGTATTTAGATTTCATAAATTTATAATTGAAAAAGTAGATCCACATACCTGAGTTATTTCAGACGTCCGTAAAAGCTTTCTAATAGGTACATCCATAGGTTACATGCTTATTATTCCACTTACAGGACATTCTGGAAAAGGCAAAACTATGAGAACAGAGAACAGATTAGTGGTTGCCGGAGGTGAGGGGTGGAGGAAGGGTTTAACTAAAAAGGAGATGTATGAGGGACAGTTTTGGGGCAAGAGAACTGTTTTGTATTGGAATTGTGGTGTTGGTTTTACTGCTCTGTGCATGTATCAAAACTCACAGAACTGTACACCAAAGGCAGTAAATTTTAATTAACTTCATGTAAATTAAAAAAAAATAAAAAAGACTCCACAACTGAATAAGTTTAATAAATGCTGAAGTTAACAACATTAAAAAAAGTTTTCCTATAATGGAATTGAGTATCAGTTGTTCAGTTTGAACTTAAAATTAATTAAAGTGAAATAAAACTAAAAAATTCAGTTCCCCAGTCATACTAGCCACATTTCAAGGGCCCATAACCACAGGTGGCTAGTGGCTACTGTATTAGAAATGCAGTTCTAGAACAACTAGTATAAGGAGAAGAACCAGTTCTGCCTTGCAAATTTGGAAGGACTCACCTATAAAATAGGTTTTGTTTTTTTTTGGTCTAGTCTTGAGTTGGAGGAGGTCTTTGATGACCATTTCAATTAAAAAATAATTACCAATTTATTCAAATTATCTTTCCTCTTGTGCAGTTTTGGTATCTTAAATTTTGTCTCTGGATTTATCCATTTTGTTTAGGTTTAAAAATTATTAGCATTTTATAAGCTATAAATATCTGTTCCTTTACTAATCTTTCCTATTATCTTTTAATCTACAATTATCTCTATTGTATTCCCCCTCTCATTTCTTTGGATTTGGTCTATTGTTCTTTTTCCAACTTTTTGAGTTGAATGCTCATCTCATTTATTTTTAACATTACTTGTTTCCCAATAAATGTATCTAGAGATATATATTTTCCTTCAAGTACTGTGTTAGTTGAGTCCCACAAATTTTAACATCTCTATGGTTCAGTTTTAAATATTTCTTAGTTTGCTTTCTGCTAAGAGTTATTTAGTAATACATTATTTACTTTCTTTCTTTCTTTGTTTTTCCTTTTCTTTTTTCCCTCTCAGCTCCCTTCCTCCTCCTTCTCTCTCTCCCTTCCTTCTTCTCTCTCTTTCTTTCTTTCCATTTCCATTAGAGTTGGAGAACACAGTTGGTATGATATTGAATTTTTGGAATTATTAAAGTGTCCTTTACGGTGCAATCATATGTTTAATTCTTATAAATGTTCTGAATGTGCTTGAAAATTATAAGATTCGGTTTATTGTGGCTCTAGACACATACACACATATACATTTAAAAAGCATTGTGCAGGTCTTTCATATCTCTGCTTATTTTTTTTATCTGCTGGGTTTATTGGTTTCTGAGAGAGATGTGTTAAAATTATTGATTCTATTACTTCCTACCGTTCTCTCAGTTTCTGAGAATGTATGCTAGCATTATTGACTTATTATTTCTCTCAAAAATTCTTCCAGTTGTGGCTTTCCATAACTCAAGATTCTAAGTTTTGGGCCAAATATGTCTGTGTGGATATATTTTTTTCTATTAGGGTAAATGTATATGTAATTTTGCTAGATATTGTCAATTTCTGCTCCACAGGGTTATAAAATGTGGGCTTCCTACCCAAAGTATATGAGAGTGACAGTTTCCTCAAAACCTTGCCAATAGGGTGTATGGTTAAGTTTTTAGATTTTTGTTACTGTGATGGATGAGAAATTATATCTCAATGTAGTTTTAAGTTGCACTCCTCTTATTATAAGGTAAGTTGAGTTTTTTTCATAGATTTGAGTGGCATTTCCATTTCTTTTTCTGTGACCTGTCTCTTCAGTCCATTTCTCTATTGGGTTGTTGATATTTTTTCTTTTCAACATTTAGAAGATCCTCATATATTAACCATAATAATCCCTTGTATTATAAGTTTCAATTTTTTTTCTCATTTATCTTTTCACTTTGTGGTGGTTTTTGCCATGCAATTCATACTTTAATGTAATCAAATATATACGTCTTTGTCCTTATTGGTTTTGGATTTTGAGTCATATTTAGGAAATCAGAATTTTGTTTCAGATGGGAATCATTGTGTGAGAAAACCTCTGAGGACCTTTGCCTGAAATGATTTCTTTTTTTTGTTACTCTCTCATACTGGAGTGAAAATTTGCCTGGATATTTGGCTAGGTTCAAGTTTCTTTTACTTTGAAAAATTTGACTTGCTCGTTTTGTGTCACTCAGTGTTCTATTGAAAAGTCTGATGTCAATCAGATTCTTATTCAGTAGTAGGTGAACTGTTCTTTTGTTTAGAAGTTTTCAAATATTCTCATTGTCTTTGATCTGCTTAAATGTCATTATACTGTATCTAGCGTGGTGTTTTTCCTTACATCTCCTCTGTGTCACCCTGTGACTTTTTCAATTCAAGAACTTCCATCTTGCTTTGATTCTGGGAAATTTATATCCATTTTTGTTTTCAGGAATTTCTTCTGATTCCTTCTTATCTTTCTTTTGTGGGTCTGTTATCATCTAAATATTGACATTTCTACCTCTATCCTCTAAATCTCTTTCTGTTCCTTTTAATATTTTCTAACCCATTACCCTTTCCAGCTTCCTTCTGGGAGAACTCCTTTATCTGATATTCCAAATGACCAATTCTCTTTTCAGTACTACCTCTTGTATTATTTACACCATGTATTGTGATCTTTATTTCTACTATTACATTTTTGATACCTAATATTTCCACTTATGTTTTATAGTACTTTTTGTTCTCATTTCCTGTTGCTAATATAGTCCCCTGAAGTTTCCTTAAGCTTATTTAAAGTCTCTGTTTGTCCTCTCTAACACTTTTGCTTCAGATGATATATGTTATCCGTCTCTCTCTCTCTCTCTCTCTAGTACATGTTGGTGCCTTTTGAGCTGGTTGTACTCCTTGCATGTCTAGCTATTTTGAGGGTATCGGACACTTAAGCTGGCCATGAGATTGAAGAAGGGCTGGATGAAGGTGAGGTTCTAGATTGGTGATTAAGGAGTGAAAGGGGATGGGCCCCAAGATGGACTCTGAGATACCACAGAACCACCACTGATCACTCCTTGTTTGCTGCCACCACCGGGCATCTCCTCAGCTCTGAATTTTACCTTCGAATCCCCGTGTTTAAAGGCAGCACCAAGAAGAGGCAGTTTCTATAGGTTGTAATCCTCTAGCCATGAGGACTGGAGCGGAAAAGTGGAGGAGTGATGCCCTGTGAGCCTACACCTCTCTTCATCAACTTTTTTTCCTAGCAATATGTTTCTTATTGTGATAAAATATACACAATATTTTATAATGTGATAACAGTTATCATTTTAACCCTTTGTAAGCATAGAATTCAGTGGCCTTAAATAATTAAATACATTCACAATGTTGTATATCCAGCACCAGTATCTATACCACAAATTTTTTCATCATCGCCAACATAAACTCTGTACCCATTAAACACTAGTTTCCCTTTCCCCCTCCCCACAGCCGCTGATAACCTCTATTCCACTTTCTGTCTCTATGAATTTGCCTATTCTAGGTACCTGATGTAAGTGGAATCAGATAATATTTGTCCTTCTGTGTCTGGCGTATTTCACTAAGCATATTTTCAAGATCCATCCATGTCAAAATTTAACTAAATTGATTGTGGCAATCATTTTGCAATATATATGTATTTCAAGCCATTATGTTATACACCTTAAACTAATACAATGTTATATATCAGTAATGTTTCAATACTGCTGGAAAATTTTCATTCCTTTTTATGGTGGAATAGTATTTCTCCATCAGCTTTTATCTCAGCAGAGTTTTACACTGCCCTGACACCACCTCACGATCTGTAGCACCCATGGTCCAGGCAGTTACCACGGGTTTCTAGGGAGGACGTGGTGTCCCAAGAAAATGGGTGGGTTGGGGGCTGGGGGATGAAGTAAAAAGCTCTCTCCAACCTGCCTTCTCATTGCAACTTCTGGCTTTACTTAAGTTTTTGTCTTTTCAGAGCTTTCTCAGAGATTTTTTTGGGACAGGGGGATGGTTAGTTCCTGGTATTCATGCTTCCTTCTCCATTCTTGGGAGCAAGTCTGCAGCTTTGGCTTGCCAAGTTGGCAGGAAGCAGGGCCATTGTGGCCTCTGGATTTTTTCTTTATCTTTAAAATTCCAATTTTATTTTATTTTTTTAATTTCAGTTTTATTGAGATATAATTGACATACTGCATTGTATAAGTTTAAGGTATACAATGTGATAACTTGACTTACATATATTACAAAATAATAAGTTTACTTAACATCCATCATCTCATATAGATAGAAGAAAAAAAGAGAAAAACATTTTTTTTTCTTGTGATGAAAACTTTAGGATCTACTCTCTTATCTTAGCTTTCAAATAGACTATACAGCAGTGTAAACTATAGTCATCATGTTGTATATTTCATCCCCAGTGGATTTTGAATTATGGTTTGAAAGGCCTTTCTTCCATCTAGTGGACACTTTTAATCTGGAAACTCGTATCCTGCTTTTCTGGGAATGGTTTCAGATTATATCTTTGATAATCCTGCCTGCTTAGTTTTCTTGGATTTCTGTTTCTGGAATTTATATTATTCTTTTATTTTATGTCTTTGGGGTTTTCTTAAAATCCATCCCCCTGCCCCACCATCTCAAGATTCTAAACACTCCTATATTTTGCTTTAGTACTATTATAGTTTTATTCTTTATATTGATATATTGATCTGTCTGAAATTTATTTTTGTGTCTGATATGATACAAGATATAAACTTCTCCCCCAAATGTTAGCCATTTATTCAAAACACTTGTTCAATAGTCCATCTTTCTTCCACTTACTTGAAATGCAAAATATTGATATTTTGTATGTTGAGATTATAGCTCTCTATTTTATTCTTTTATTAATTCTTCACTTACCAATTGATTCTCTTGAACTTTCTAGGCAGGCAATCACATCTTTTGCAAAATATTGTCAGTTTTTTTTTCTTTTCCAACATTTATATCTTTGTCTTTTGCTGATTGAATACTTCAGGCTATGGCATTTGTTTCTTGCTATAGGTTTGTGGGGAGACATTTTTTAATTTTATGAAGTTAAACAAGCTTCTTTCTATTCTTCAACTTTAAAATAAAATCAGGAATGGGATCAACCGGTATAAAATGCCTTATAGACACAGGTATCCCCCGCTTTACACCACTTCACTTTTACAAAGACTTGCATTACAATGATCTGTTTTTGCTTTGAACTGAAAGAAATCTGAAGAGGATTTTTGCTTTTACAAAACAGGCAAGAATCGAAAATAGCATTCAGCATTTGTTTTGCAGCCAGATGAGCTGGTATAGAGGCAGCCGCTTCCCTGAGCATAGAACGGCCCCACCAAGCTCCCTCCCTGGGAAAGATACTCAGCACCTCAGCATGGAGCTGCTGAAGCTGTGAACCATGTCTGTGAGCATCTGTGCTTTTTTTAAAAAAAATTATTTATTTATTTATTTTTGGCTGTGTTGGGTCTTCGTTTCTGTGCGAGGGCTTTCTCTAGTTGCAGCAAGCCGGGGCCACTCTTCATCACGGTGCGCGGGCCTCTCACTGTCGCAGCCTCTATTGTTGTGGGGCACAGGCTCCAGACGCGCAGGCTCAGCAGTTGTGGCTCACGGGCCCAGTTGCACCGCGGCATGTGGGATCTTCCCAGACCAGGGCCTGACCCGTGTCCCCTGCATTGGCAGGCAGATTCCCAACCACTGCGCCACCAGGGAAGCCCAGCATTTGTGCTTTATCTCGATTTATTCTGTGCGTCCTTTAGCAAGATGTATCCTAAGGTAATCGCTTCCTAGCTTTATTGCCCCCTTTTTTTGTTTTACGAAAGGTTTCATAGGAACGTTCTACTTTTGGATAGTAGGAGAAACCTGTGTTTATCAAGACAGTAATGAAATTTTTCTCACTGATCTGTTAATGTGGTAAGAAGAGAGTTTTTACTCTTGAACCATTCTTATATTCCTCTTTTTTAAAAATTTATTTATTTTTGGCTGCGTTGGGTCTTTGTTGCTGTGCACGGGCTTTTTCTAGTTGAGGCGAGTGGGGGCTACTCTTCGTTGCCGTGCGCGGGCTTCTCATTGTGGTGGCTTCTCTTGTTGCGGAGCACAGGCTCTAGGCGCGCGAGCTTCAGTGGTTGTGGCATGCGGACTAAGTAGTTGTGGCGCACGGGCTTAGTTGCTCCACGGCATGTGGGATCTTCCCGGACCAGGGCTTGAACCCATGTCCCCTGCATTGGCAGGTGGATTCTTTTTTTTTTTTTTAATTAATTAATTAATTAATTAATTTATTTATTTTTGGCTGTGTTGGGTCTTCGCTTCTGTGCGAGGGCTCTCTCCAGCTGCGGAGAGCGGGCGCCACTCTTCATCGCGGTGCGCGGGCCTCTCACTGTTGCGGCCTCTCCCGTTGCGGAGCACAGGCTCCAGACGCGCAGGCTCAGTAGTTGTGGCTCACGGGCCCAGTGGCTCCGCGGCATGTGGGATCTTCCCAGACCGGGGCACGAACCCGTGTCCCCTGCATTGGCAGGCGGATTCTTAACCACTGCGCCACCAGGGAAGCCCAGGCAGGTGGATTCTTAACCACTGCGCCACCAGGGAAGCCCCATTCTTATATTCTTGAAATAAGTTCCACTTGGTTATTACTATTATTCTTTTAATAGAATGCTGGATTCTATTTACTAATATTTTATTTAGAAATTTTGCATTTGGTTTGTAAGGAGATTTGTTTTTCCTCCTTTCCCTTTCTTCCTCCCTTCTTCCTGTCTTCCCTTTCTTCCTTCCTTCCCTCCTTCCTTCTTCTCTTTCTTTTCTTCCCTCTGTCCATCTTACTTCCTTTTAAAAAACATCTTTGTTTGTCTAGTTTTGGTGTCATGATTATGGCAGCCTCCAAGAATCTTGTGGTCAGGGAAGGCAAATTTGTACCCCAAATATGTGTCTGTCTCTGTTAGGACAAATCTCTGTCCCCTCCATGATAGAAGTGCCCAGTGTAATCACCTGGCGTGGGCTGAGTGGTCTCCCTGGGAAGTGGTGCCATCATTGCATCTGCCTTTGGCAGGGTAGGCACTCAGCAGTGGCTGTGGCCAGAGCAGTCTCTATGAAGGAAAGTCTACACAAGAGCCTTCACCTTGCTTCCGTGGCCACTTTGTACCTAGACCTAATGAACAAGTACTGGGTGGCTGGGAAAGAGGCTGGCTGACATCCATAGAAGGGTTATGAGAACATTCTCTTCAGGGGATGGGTGCCGTCTTCTACGTAGTCTGCTTCGTTCCAAGTCCCTGACCAGCTGACCAGTCTGTTAGCCACTGCCCATGAACCACTGTAGACCCATATCATAGGCCATCTTTCCTTCCATACAACATGGACCACCAGATGCCTTGTCTGCAATTCTGCCTTTGGGAAGATCTCCCCTCCCTACTGTCTTTCAGAGTTTTCCCTGAGTGGCTGTCCACTTCAGGCTGGTGCTGGCATATTGTGCTTTTTTCCTCTTCATTTTATGGTCACAGGGAGTCCCCATGAGATCCTGGAATAGCTGCAGGCATGGCAGCAAAGCAGTAGGGGCAGGTCCTGTGGGATGTGACCCATAGGTAGTTTATTTGGGACTTCTGGAGCCACTCAGACCTGTCTAGTATGTACCACTTCCATGTTATAATGGAATGCTTCTGGGAACACCCAATTTTATGATTTGGTGGGTCAAATAGCACCCAGTTCCTAATGGGCAGTTTGGTAAAATTATTTCATAAAGAGGTTATATTTTTAATTAGATTTATCATTCACTGATATTTCTTGTATAGTTTGGCTTCTCCTATCTTGAGGTCATTGTTCTGATTTAATTTTCATGTTCATTGGACTATTCTTGAGTTATTTCCTCAGAAAGGGCATATTTATGGTGGACTTTATGAGAAATATGTTGGAAGTGTGTGATTATCTTTGGCAAGTATCCTGTTCTTTCTTTCTGGAAACTCCTAAGACTTTCTTTTGACAATCATAGTTCAAAAATTTTACAGGAAATGTCTATACTTATGACTTTAAAAATTAACTCTGCTTGATACTTAGCTTGGCATTTTCAATCAAAAAATTCAAGCCTTTTTTTCAGATAAGGGAAGTTTTCATGTATTATATCTTATTATTTTCTCTACTGTTCCTTTCTTTCATTTTGGAACTACTATTATTCATTGTTTGTTCTCCGTGTTTCTTTTCTTTTCATGAATGATTTCTTTACCTTTTATTGTGTTTGTGGAGTTATTTATTTATGTATTTACTTAACAAACATTTTTGAGCACCTCCTCTTTGCCCAAATTCAGGCACTTGGGTTATATCATGAACAATACAGAGAACCCTGCCTTCACGGAACTTACATTTTAGTGGGAAGAGACAGATGATAAGTAAAGAAGTAGATTCCATAATATATTCAATATTTGAAGATGATGAGTACTAAGGAAGAAAGAGACAAGTAGGGGAGGGTAAGGATGGTTGGGATTGGTGATATAGGGATGATCTGCAATTTAAAATGGGGTGTTCAGGGTAGGCCTCTTGAGAAGGTGAGAGTTAATAAAACAAGGTGAGGGAGTGAGCCTTGCAGGACCTGGGGGAAGAACATTCTATGAGGCAGCTAGTGCAAAGGCCCTAAGAAGGGAGTGTACCTTGTGTGTTGGATGAAGAGCAAGGATGCTGGTGTGACTGATACAGAGTGGGTATGGGGGTTCTGATGGGTAACAGAACCTGTAGGGTCTTGTAGGCCACAGTAAAGACTTTGTACTTACTCCTGCTAAAATGGGAAGCCATTGTAGTGTTTTGAGACAGAAGAATAACTTGATCTGACTTATTATAAAAGGGGGAGGAGATTAGGGGAGGGATGGAGTGGGAGGTAGGGGTTAGCAGATGTAAGCTATTATATATAGAATGGATAAACAACAAGGTCCTACTGTATAGCACAGAAAACTATATTCAGTATCCTATGATAAACCATAATGGAAAAGAATATAAAAAAAGAATGCATATATGTGTATAACTGAGTCACTTTGCTGTACAGCAGAAATTAACACAACATTGTAAATCAACTACACTTCAGTAAAAAAAACTTTGTAGTATAGATTCATAAAAAAATCAGAGGATCTCTCTGGCTAACATATTAGGCATAGACTGTACAAGTATAGATTGTATAGGAATAGATTGTAAAGGTAGAAGCAGGAGACCTAATAGGAAGTGCTTCTTTAACAGTAGGTGATAGGGGCTGGGATCAGGGTGGTAGCTGTGGAGGTTGGTAGCAGTGGACTCTAATGGTTAGTAGAGTTGCCACCAGCTGAAATGCGGAATGCTATGAGAGTAAATCAATAATTAAAAAATAAATAAATTTATTTATTTAATTTTTGGCTGCGTTGGGTCTTTGTTGCTGTGCGCGGGCTTTCTCTAGTTGCAGCGAGCGGGGGTTACTCTTCGCTGTGGTGCACGTGCTTCTCATTGCGGTGGCTTCTCTTGTTGCGGAGCATGGGCTCTAGGCGTGTGGGCTTCAGTAGTTGTGGCACGTGGGCTCAGTAGTTGTGGCATGTGGGCTTCAGAGTGCAGGCTCAGTAGTTGTGGCACATGGGCTTAGTTGTTCAAAGGCATGTGGGATCATCCCGGACCAAGGCTTGAACCTATGTTCCCTGTTTTGGCAGGCAGATTCTTAACCACTGCGCCACCAGGGAAACCCAAGAATTTGGTTTTGAATATGTTAAGTTTGAGAAGTCTAACATCCCAAGTGGAGATGTTGAGTAGGTAGTTGGATATTTGAGTCTAGAATCCAGGAGACAAATTTGGCTGAATCTACAAATTTGGGAGTTATTGGCATAGAGATAGTATTTAAAGCTATAAAACTGGATGAGGTAACTTTATTGCTCAGGATAGGCTAGGCTTCTGCCTTGGTAACAAATAGCTCCCAAATCCCAGTGGCTGACAAACAGATGTTTATTGCTCAATGATATGAAGCTTGATGCAGGTCTGGGCTCACTTCCAGGACACCTGTCTTATAGACTGACTCAGTGATCAGGCTGCTTTGGTTATTTGGTCCCACACGTCAACATGAGGATTTCTCTATATAGCTGCAGCAGGAGAAAAGACAGCTGGAGAGTTGTATGCCAGGCTTTGCTGGGAAGTGACCCATCTCTTCTGCTCAGTCTATTGGCCAGAACCAGTCCCATATGGTTTTCTATTTGCTGGGAAGATGTGGGAGGAGATGTGGATATCCCCAGGGAAGGCAAGTAGATAGAGGGAAAAGAAGGTCATGGAGAGGAAGAGGAACCAGCAAAGGAGACAGAGAAGAAATGTTCAGGGGGTGGAAGGAGTTCCAGGAGATGGTATCCTGGAACCCAAGGATGAAAATGTTACAAGGAGGAGGGGGTGACCAAGATGGGACAGTAAGATGAGGACAGGCCATTGGATCTAGGTGGAAATGATCTGTAACCTTGAGGAGAGAAATTTATTACTGCTGTGTGCAAAAGCCTGGTTGAAGTGAGTTAAAGAGAGATGGTGGGTGGGGAGGAGTTTGAGACAAGTATAGACAAGAAATGGGACAAATGTTGGCAGCAGAAGTAAGTTCAAGACTAGGGTGTTTTGGGGACTTCCCTGGTGGTCCAGTGGTTAAGACTCCTTGCTTCCACTGCAGTGGGTGTGGGTTCAATCCCTGGTCGGGGAACTAAGATCCCTCATGCTGTGCTGCGTGGCCAAAATAAAAACCCCGAAAAACAAAACAAAACAAACAAAAAAGACTAGGGTGTTTTTGCTGGTTCTTTTCAGCTGGGAGAGGTAACAGCATTTTTATATACTGTTGAAGAAGATCTAGTAGAATGAAAGAATGAGAACTGATGATGTAGCAGAGAGAGAGCAATGTTGTTGGAACAGGGCACTTGAATAGGTAAGGAGGGACTGTCTGTGGGTGGCAGCCTGGACAGTCCATCTCAGGGAGTGGGTGGAAGGTAGAAAAGTTGGACAGACTCTGGTGGAAGGGGGCTGGCAAAGGCAGAATATTGGGGGTTTGGGAAGAGAGGGGAAAGTGTGAAACAGCCTCTGGAGACTGGGGATTGGACAGACCAGGGAAATGCAACGTGACCTGGGCAGGACAAATTGCCTCTTGAGGTTCACGGTCTGGAATTGGAGTGAAGCCCGTCAGGTCCATGTGGCTTGTGATTTTCCCAGCCATCTTCTGCTGGAGAGTTGGATTTAACATGGTTAAGGTTTCATCAAGAGAGTTCAAGGAAGTGAGGAGGGGCAGGAGTTTGGGGTGTATGCAAGGGAGTGATAATCATGATAATGTTAGCTCTTCTTTTTGACCTTTGGATCATGAATTATGTTGCCAGCCGCATCCATTTTATTTTACATTACCTCTACTGAATTTTATAATTTGAATGTATGTATATATGTTATGTATGTATGTATATAGAATAAAAACTGTATTAAAAAATAAAATATAGGGCTTCCCTGGTGGTGCAGTGGTTGAGAATCTGCCTGCCAATGCAGGGGACATGGGTTCAAGCCCTGGTCTGGGAAGATCCCACATGCCGCGGAGCAACTAGGCCCGTGAGTCACAACTACTGAGCCTGCGCGTCTGGAGCCTGTGCGTCTGGAGCCTGTGCTCCGCAACAAGAGAGGCCGCGATAGTGAGAGGCCCGCACACCATGATGAAGAGTGGCCCCTGCTTGCCGCAGCTAGAGAAAGCCCTCGCACATAAACGAAGACCCAACGCAGCCAAAAATAAAAATAAATAAAATAAAATAAAATAAAATAAAATATAAAGTATACAAATATATAAAAATGTATAAATAAAGTTAAAATTGTAACAAAAATCTAAAAAATAATTGTAATGAGAACTCTTAAGGAGAGTCAAGAAGATATCACAAAGAAACAATAAGAAAAAACAAAGATTTTGGAATATATCTATTCCAAATCTATATCTAATTTCTGTCTCTATCTCTATCTACCTACATAGACATAACTATCTTCTTAAGGGTTCTCATTACAGTATTTCTCGTGTTTCTCTCAAAGCTATTTTTGTTTCCTCTCTGAAGTCTGCCTCTCCTGGAGCCACCTGCTCTGATGGTGGGCCTCTGTCCCCTTCCCTCAAGCCACTGGGTCCTTTGTATCAGTGCTCTCGCTGTGGTCCTGGACCGGGACATTAGCATCACTTGGGAGCTTGTTGGGAATGCGGATGCTCAGGCTCCGCTGGAGACCCCCTGAATCAAATCTCTGGGGGCGGGGCCCAGGAATGTGCATATTTACTAGCTCCCCAGGGATTCTGTTGAGAACTGCTGCTTATATCCCTGTGGCCTTTACTCTCCTACTCATGTGAGGAATGTGGGCCCCTCCAGACCTGCACTAGTGAGGACCGGGGGCTCTTGGCCAGCTGCACTGGGGAGCTGGCATGAGGCATGGAAGCAAGTCCTTCCTTCTCTTAGGGGTGTGGGGACAAGAGAATGGTGAGTGAGCTGGCCAACAAAGGTCTGGCTCCCCATTTCTCCACTTCTCCATGTGTATGTTTTGGGTTGAGTTGGCACCCAGCCAGCCCTGTGCATGTTAATTACTGTTCTTACCTCACTGTTCTCACTGTGATCCTTGAGGGCTTTCTCAGGCCTCTTCCAGGCCCAACAAAGGTAGGACACTGAGGTCTCAGATCCAGATATAACACAAAGTCAGCTGAGTTTCAAAATGGATTTAAAGAACTTACGGGCTTCCCTGGTGGCGCAGTGGTTAAGAATCCGCCTGCCAATGTAGGGGACATGGGTTCGAGCCCTGGTCCGGAAAGATCCCACATGCCTCGGAGCAACTAAGCCCATGTGCCACAACTACTGAGCCTGTACTCTAGAGCCCACGAGCCACAACTACTGAGCCACGTGCCACAACTACTGAAGCCCAGGTGCCTAGAGCCCATGCTCCACAACAAGAGAAGCCACCGCAATGAGAAGCCCCCGCACCGCAACGAAGAGTAGCCCCCACTCGCTGCAACTAGAGAAAGCCCGCGCGCAGCAATGAAGACCCAACGCAGCCAAAATAAATAGATAAAATAAATTAAAAAAAAAAAAGAACTTACAACCGAGGAAAGACTAATTTGAAAATCAAGTTGTTTTTTTTTTTTTGATTTGCTTAGGCTAATCCTGAAGGACTCTTGTCTAAACATTTTTCTGTGTGAAGAACTGAGTGGGGAAGATTGCAGGCTGATGTAGGAGCTGAGAGATAAGTCCACTGACTGGGAGCCTGGCGGGACTGTGTGTGGGCTGTGAGTGTGTGCAAGAAGTGCCATGAGCCTGGAAAGCCTGCTGGCTGCAGGGTCCCAGCAATCCAGCACCCCAGCACCCCAAGGGCTGGGGACAGGGAGAGCAGCTGAACAGCCTGGGTCTCTTGAGAGAGAACCTCAGGGACGTTCTCAGTGGTGACAAAACACGAAGAGTGCTTCCCCAGCAGGTGGCCATGGCTGGGGGTGAGCTTCAGGGGATGCAGTGGGCACAGATACCAGCAGATACCAGTCCATCTTGTGCTGCCTTGGAGGATGCTGGTGGAGCTGGGATCAGGCATCCATCTCCTTGCAGCCGGGGCTCCACCTGAGGAAAGGGGGACAGGGTGGGATGGATCTGCCTGAAATGTCTGAGTAACCTTAGATGGGACTGAGTTTTCCTTCAGGGGACTAGATGAGGTGTACAGAAACTGGAATCAGAAATTCAGATTGCATTATGAAAAATAGAGCGTTAGGTTTTGAACATGTAACTTTGAGACTGAGAATTTGTACTTGTTACATTTATACTTGAATGTGAAAATATCGTGCATACAATTGGTGCCCAGTAGGTGCTCGTTAATGTCTTTTCATTTATGCACAGAGCCTAGATATGTGCCCACACATCAGTGGAAAGGGTAATGGAGCAGAGAAAATGCCCAGGTGATGCTGTCATACTATTTTTTTAAAAATAAATTTATTTATTTTATTATTTATTTATTTATTTATTTTGGCTGCGTTGGGTCTTTTGTTGCTGTGCACAGGCTTTCTCTAGTTGCGGTGAGCGGGGGCCACTCTTCGTTGTGGTGCGCGGGCTTCCCATTGTGATGGCTTCTCTTGTTGTGGAGCACGGGCTCTAGGCATGCGGGCTTCAGTAGTTGTGGCACGCGGGCTCAGTAGTTGTGGCTCACGGGCTCTGGAGCACAGGCTCAGTAGTTGTGGCGCACGGGCTTAGTTGTTCCGCGGCATGTGGGATCTTCCTGGACCAGGGCTCAAACCCGTGACCCCTGCATTGGCAGGCGGATTCTTAACCACTGCACCACCAGGGAAGCCCCTGTCATACTATTTTCATTCAGAAATTTGTTTGCCTTTTAGCACATTTTGGATCATACCGTGTAGATGATTTTTATAACTTAGAGGTAATCATTAGTACAGATGATTAAATTCCTAGTTGATCAGAAGACCTAGGTCTGAATCCTGGGCTCACCACTCACTAGGTGTGGAACCTTGAGCAAGTACTTTATCTCCAAAAGGCTTCCTTGTCAATGGAGATAATGCCTGATTCACGAAGCTGGTGGACAGCAATGAATGTCTCTTGATTGCTTATACCTACCTACCTGGAGCTGTGCTTGGCAATTTAATAGGAGTTTTTTAAACAGTAGAGCAACTAGCAAAGGACCAGGCACACATGCAGAAGACAGTGAAAGAGTAATTCTGTTCTCCCATGTACACACACAACACACACACCACATGCACACACACCACATACACACACCACGTGCACCCCAGCAGTACACACTGCAGGCACACATACCACAAACATGCAGACTATAGACATGGTGCATGTGCATACACAGACACCACATACATGCATGCACACACAGACACCTAGATATACAATACATGCACACACACCACACACATGCAACACATGCACACATGCCACAACCTCACATATGTCACATACCACCCACCCACACACTTGTATCACACGCACACACAATACACATCACACATACGACCTATGTGAACACACACACACGCACATACTCCACCACACACACGCACATACACTCCATACACTCCATGCGTACACACAAGTGTGGTAACCAGGAAGTGCAATAATTAGAGATACCACCA
The DNA here is from genome assembly GCF_965194805.1 of Balaenoptera borealis. NCBI lineage: Eukaryota > Metazoa > Chordata > Mammalia > Artiodactyla > Balaenopteridae > Balaenoptera > Balaenoptera borealis. The sequence goes on from NC_138867.1 coordinate 167,569,131, forward strand.
AGTGGCATCATGACACTTTTAATCAGGCATTTTTACTTGTCTGTTTTTATATAGTTGTGATTATACTCTCTATTAGTTCTCAAATGTGGCCAAAACTATTTTCCTAATAACACTAAGATGCCATTTGCCTTTTTTCACTGTTTCTCCCAGGAGTATACAGTGGAATTTTCCAGAGACTCCATGTTGTGTGACATTGCAACAGATTGAAGGCTGAGGCAGATCTGAGAATCCAGCTGTCTTCTACTAAGCCAGACATTAAAGAGGTTTGTAAATGTAAAACAATGCCACCCTTCTCACTAAATTTTTAGAAGACATAGTTATTTTTCATAAAAGTGTTATTTATATTAACATGTACTGGGTTTATTATTGATATTTTAAAATAAATAAATAAATACTTCAAAATCTCCTCAGTTTTACTAATACAGTTAAAATTGATAGATATAACTCACATAAACAAAAGTTATTTAGGGCGTCTGCAATGTATTTTTTTAAGAGTATAAATGTATCCTGAGGCAAAAACATTTGACAGTCACTGTTCTATATGTAATCACACATCCATAGATACATTTCAAGGTTTTTCTTTTATTATAAATTTATAAAGTACCAACACATTACAGAGAAAGGGAAAATCACTTTTAAAAAATACATATTTCATTATTACCAATCAAAAATAAATTCCATATATTGTCTAGCAAATATTATCATTGTTTTGTGACAAAAGACACAAGGGTTGTAACAACAAAACTCCCTGAGAATCAAACTCATAACAATGCCAAAATAAATCACAAAAATATACAAATTAAGATCGTATGCAAAATTAATATGAGTTATTTGCTATAATGGCTGTGACTTGCCTACCCATTTGGAGGCCACTTGGGAAAGTCTCCTGTTCATGGGAAGACACACAGGGGTGGACTGGTTCCAGGGTATGGCCAAGAGACGAGAGACAATTGCTATTGATGTTTTGCCATGTTTTGACCCAGTGTTTCTGCACATATTCCTGCACAGCTGAGGTGTTCTGGATATAAGCTCAGAGTCCCAGGTTGCATCAGCCAAGTCCCATCTTGTTGATGTTGACATGTGCATGTGGCGGCTTGGAGCCTTCACCTGCTCAAGCTGCAGCCCAGGATCCTAGGCGGGCCATGCCCCTCAGTATTTTAATGGCCTTCAATGGGTCTTACTTGAATAACTCTAGTTGCCTCTAGGTTGTCACCTGTGCGTTTTGGCTAAGGCATGTCCCCAGGTGTTTTTACCTGCAGGCAGCAGCCCTCAGGCCCCCTGCCTTTGTCCCTCTTGGCCTCTGTGGGGTGTGGAGGGTGTCTGCCATCCTGTGAGGGGGCCATGGCCTTTTGGTGCCCTGTTCCTGCTCCTCTGGCCTCTGCTCACTCTGCCCTCCCGGGTCGGGGCCCCTGCCATGACCTGCTGCTCCACTGATGCTATTTTCAGGCTCTGTGTGGGCCCCATGGTGTCCACTTCTTTAGCACCTGTGGCAGGGCCAGCTCCCAGGACCTTCCCATGCATCTCTCTTCTATGACAGAGCTGAGAAAAGCCTGCCTGGCCCACGTTCACCTCTCAGAAGGTATAGATTGCTGGAACTGCAGAGTTACATAAGACTCTTGGCGAGCCAAGGTGGGAAGGAGGTTCCTTGAACAGAGCAGCCAGTGAAGGGGGACTCCACCCTGCCTCCCCAGGGCCCATGGGACTCCAGGCAGGGCTGCCCAGGAGGGTTCAGGGCCAACCTCCTGCTACTGATACTCTGCTCGCCAGCACATGCCCTGTTGTTCCCTCTGCTCACCTGCCTTCTTCAGCCTCCTTCCCTCCCATGCAGCAGACATGTTTCAATGTGATTGTGAGCCCAGCTGAAGTTCTTTCCTATGATTCGTCTGGGCCCTCAGAAAAATCTAGAGATGGGCCCAGACCCTGAACCCCACGAAAAGTGTTCCAGACTCTTCACGAGAGCACCGAGCTCTGTCTGCTGAGAGCCCGCTGTGTGTTGGGGGCTGTCCAGCTCCACAGATGGGCCTGTCTGTCCCTCAGCTTCAGCCGGATACCATATCCAACTCCACACATATACATTTTAAAATTGAGGTATAGTTCAGTCAAATGCACAGATCTTAAGTGTATAGATAGATGATTTTTGACAAATTTTTATATATCTGTGTAGCCAACTCCCCAATCAAGATACAGAACATTGTCATCACTCTAGAAAAATTTCCATCAGCCCCTTTCCAGTGTATCCATCTCCCCCCTGCCCCCATCCTGCTCCCCAAGCAACCACTATTCTGATTTCTATTCCAAAAGATTAGTTTTTTTTTTTCCTGGTTTGAACTTCATATTAATGTATCATAAAGTATGTACTCTTTTGGATCTGATTCCTTTAGCTCAAAACACTGTTTTTAAGGTTCTTCCTTGTTTTTGCTTGTATCAGTAAACCATTCCTTTTTAAAATTGTCAAGTAGTGTTCCATCGTATGAATATACCACAATTTGTTTATCCATTTTCTTGTTGAGGAGCATTTGAGTTGTTTCAATTTTTTCTATTATGAATAAAGTTGCAATCAACATTCTTGTACAGGATTTGTGTGGACACATGTTTTCATTTCTCTTGGGTCAATACCTAGGGGTGGAATTGCTGGGTCATAAGGTAAGAGAACGTTTAACAGTATAAGAAGCTGTCAAACTTTTCCACAATACTTGTATCAATTTATACATCTTTTTTAAAAAATATTTTTCATGAGATTCTTGTCTGCTTACATTCTTTTATTTATGTATGTATGTATGTATGGCTGTGTTGGGTCTTCGTTTCTGTGCGAGGGCTTTCTCTAGTTGTGGCAAGCGGGGGCCACTCTTCATCGCGGTGCGCGGGGCTCTCACTATCACGGCCTCTCGTTGCGGAGCACAGGCTCCAGACGCGCAGGCTCAGTAATTGTGGCTCACGGGCCGAGTTGCTCCGCGGCATGTGGGATCTTCCCAGACCAGGGCTCGAACCCGCATCCCCTTCATTGGCAGGCAGATTCTCAACCACTGCGCCACCAGGGAAGCCCCTATACATCTTTTTAATGTGAACATCTTAGTGTGTGTGTAGTAATATCTTATAGTTTTAATTTGCACATATGTTCAATTTTATATATATATTTTTTACTTATTAGTGTATTTAAACTCTGCCCTATTCTAAGAAGGATTTCAGGCAGTTAATTTGCTTTCTATATTTTTTCTATAATATACTGCCTTATATCATAATGTATTTTCAAAGTATTTAAAAAATGATTGTGTACTTTTTAGAACAGTTTGTACCTCTTAATCCCCTGTAATGCTCCTTCCCCCTTCCCTCTTCCCAATGGTAACCACTAGTTTGTTCTCTATATCTGTGAGTCTACTTCTTTTTTGTTATATTCACTAGCTTATTGTATTTTTTAGATTCCACATATAAATGATATCATACAGTATTTGTCTTTCTCTGTCAGACTTATTTCACCTAGCATAAGAACGTCCAAGTCCATCCATTTTGCTGCAAATGGTAATATTTCATTCCTTTTTAATGGCTGAGTAGTATTCCATTGTATATATACGCCACATCTTCTTGATCCATTCATCTGTTGATGGACACTTAGGTTGCTTCCATATCTTTGCGATTGTAAATAATGCTGCTATGAACATTGTGGTGCATGTATCTTTTTGAATTAGTGTTTTTTTTCATATATATACCCAGGAGTAGAATTGCTGGGTCATATTGTATTTCTATTTTTAGTTTCTTGAGAAACCTCCATACTGTTTTTCACAGTGGCTGCACCACTTTACACTCCCACCAACAGTGTACAAGGGTTCCCTTTTCTCCACATCCTCGTCGACATTTGTTATCTTTGGTCTTTTTGATGATAGCCATTCTGACAGGTGTGAGGTGATATATATAATTGTGGTTTTGATTTACATTTCTCTGATGATTAGTGATGTTGAGGATCTTTTCATGTGCCTGTTGGCCATCTGCATTTCCTTTTTGGAAAAATGTCTATTCAGTTCTGTCCATTTTAAAATCAGTTTTTTTTTTTTGATGTTGAGTTTTATGAGCTGTTGTATTAGGGGTTAATATGTTGGATATTAACCCCTTATAGGTCATATCATTTGCAAATATTTTCTCCCATTCATTAGGTTATCTTTTCATTTTGTTGGTGGTTTCCTTTGCTGTGCAAAAGCTTTTAAGTTTAATTGGGTCCCATTTGTTTATTTTTGCTTTTATTTCCTTTGCTTTAGGAGACAGATCCAAAAAAATATTCCTACAATTTATGTCAAAAAGTGTTCTGCCTATGTTTTCTTCTAGGAGTTTTATAGTATTTGGCCTTATATTTAGGTCTTTAATCCATCGTGAGTTCATTTTTTATATGGTGTTAGAGAATGTTCTAATTTTATTCTTTTACATGTGGCTGTCCAGTTTTTCCAGCACCACTTATCTTTTTTTTAAGATTTATTTATTTATTTTATATTTTATTTTTTTTGGTCTGCGTTGGGTCTTTGTTGCTGAGCGCAGTCTTTCTCTAGTTGTGGTGAGCAGGGGCTACTCTTCTTTGCAGTGTGTGGGCTTCTCATTGTGGTGGCTTCTCTTGTTGCGGAGCACGGGCTCTAGGCATGTGGGCTTCAGTAGTTGTGGCTCGCAGGCCCTAGAGCGCAGGCTCAGTAGTTGTGACGCACAGGCTTAGTTGCTCTGCAGCATGTGGGATCTTCCCGGACCAGGGCTCAAACCTGTGTCCCCTGCATTGGCAGGTGGATTGTTAACCACAAGGGAAGTCCCAATTTTTTTTTTTGATAAATTTATTTATTTATTTTTGGCTGTGTTGGGTCTTTGTTGCTGCATGCGGGCTTTTTCTAGTTGTGGCGAGCGGGAGCTACTCTTCATTGTGGTGCGTGGGCTTCTCATTGCGGTGGCTTCTCTTGTTGCGGAGCACAGGCTCTAGGTGCTCAGGCTTCAGTAGTTGTGGCTCACGGGCTCTAGAGCACAGGCTCAGTAGTTGTGGCGCACGGGCTTAGTTGCTCCACAGCATGTGGGATCTTCCTGGACCAGGGCTCGAACCCGTGTCCCCTGCATTGGCAGGCAGATTCTTTTTTTTTAAATTATTATTATTATTATTTTAAATTAATTAATGAATTAATTAATTTTTGACTGTGTTGGGTCTTCATTTCTGTGCGAGGGCTGTCTCTAGTTGTGGCAAGCGGGGGCCGCTCTTCATCACGGTGCGCGGGCCTCTCACTATCCTGGCCTCTCTTGTTGCGGAGCACAGGCTCCAGATGCGCAGGCTCAGTAGTTGTGGCTCATGGGCCTAGTTGCTCCGCGGCATGTGGGATCTTCCCAGACCAGGGCTCGAACCCGTGTCCCCTGCATTAGCAGGCAGATTCTCAACCACTGCGCCACCAGGGAAGTCCTGAGCACCACTTATTGAAGAGACTGTCTTTTCTCCATTGTATATTTTTGCCTTCTTTGTTGTAGATTAATTGACCATAAGTGCGTGGATTTATTTCTGGGGTCTCTATTCTGTTCCATTGATCTATGGGTCTGTTTCTGTGCCAGTACCATTCTGTTTTGCTTACTGTAGTGTTGTAGTATAGTCTGAAGTCAGGGAGTGTGATTCCTCTAGCTCTGTTCTTCTTTCTCAAGATATTTTGGCTATTCGGGGTTTTTTGTGCTTCCATACAAATTTTAAAATTATTTGTTCTAGTTTTGTGAAAAATGCCATTGGTATTTTGATAGGAATTGCATTGAATCTGTAGATTGCCTTGGGTAGTATGGTCATTTTAACAATATTAATTCTTCTAATCCAAGAACATGGTTTATCCTTCCATCTGTTTGTGTCAATTTATTTCATCAGTTTCTTATACTTTTCCGAGTACAGGTCCTTTACCTCCTTAGGTAGGTCTATTCTTAGGTATTCCCAGGGATGCAAGGAATTTTTAATATCCACAAATCAATTAATGTGATACACCACATTAACAAATTGAAGAATAAAAACCATATGATCATCACAATAGATGCAGAAAAAGCTTTTGATTTTGACAAAATTCAAAGTCCATTTATGATAAAAACTCTCCAGAAAGTGAGCATAGAGGAAACATACCTCAACATAATAAAGGCCACAGATAACAAACCCACAGCTAACATCATACTCAGTGGTGAAAAGCTGAAAGCATTTCCTCTAAGATCAGGAATAGGACAACGATGCCTATTCTCACCACTTTTATTCAACATAGTTCTGGAAGTCCTAGCCACAGCAATCAGGGAAGAAAAAGAAATAAAAGGAATCTAAGTGGGAAAGGAAGAAGCAAAACTGTCACTCTTTGCAGATGACATGATACTGTACATAGAAAATCCTAAAGATGCCACCAGAAAACTACTAGAGCTCATCAATAAATTTGGTAAAGTTGCAGGTTACAAAATTAACATACTGAAATTTGTTGCGTTTCTATACACTAACAATGAACTATCAGAAAGAGAAATTAAGGAAACAATCCCATTTACCATTGCATCAAAAAGAACAAAATTATTGTGCATTTTTAAATGGTTGCATAATAATCCAGAATATGAGTGAATAGTATACTTTCTTTTGGCTGTTTTAGGCAGTATGCGTGGAGGTTAGAACAATGGGCCCTGGAAACAGCATTCTGGGTTTGAAGGGAAAGTGACTCAATCTCTCTGAGCCTCTACAGAGAGCATGTTGTGAGCATAGAATAAGAAAATGCATGTGAAAACCTTAGTGGAGTAATGTGCAGTAAATTCTTTCTGTTATAACCCACATTACCCTTGTGCACAAAGCTTTTCCCCTTATTTAAGATTACTCCTTTAGGATCAATATTCAAAAGTGAAATTACTGGGTCAGTAGATGTGAGCATTTTTAAGAATCTTGATATCTATGCCCAAATTGCTCTCTAAAAGGAACCCATTTACCCTCCCACCAGCAGCATATGAGAGTGTCTTTGTCACCACAACATTCCTAGAAGTGGTGACTTTTTACCATAGTGGAATGTTCTATCTACAGTGGGAGAAGTCATGTTAATAGGCAGTGACTCAGGAATTACTCCCTACATCTGCTGCAGTGACACCTGACACCTGTTCAGTATCAGTTAGCTATTGCCACAGTTAAGCTGCTTAACAAAACATCCCTACATGTCAATGACATACAGTAATAAGTATTTCCTACTGATTAGTTTGCAAATTGGCTTGTGTGGCTCCGTTTCATTCTTCCTGGGACTCTCACCCTCCTCCTGGGACTAACAGGGACATACTCATCACAGGCACCTGAGAGAGGGCACACCTGACCACTCAAACGCATTTGAAATTTTTGCTTGTGTCATAGCTGCTAATATCTCATTGGCTGAGCCCAAAGTCAAGTGGTGGGAAAGTGGATCTCACTCACAAGGAGACTGTGGCAAGGGTGTGGATGCAGGGAGGGTGAAGAACTGGGGCCATTAGTTCAATTTACCACTCCCTGCTTCCTGTTGTTGTAAGTTAAAAGAAACTTCTTTATTGGATTTAAAAGGATAAAGGATAGATTTCTTTTAAGCTTAATATGTTGATATATTAGTAATATATATAATATATATTAGTTATTTTAGAAGTTTTTCATACGTCAGCAATTCAACACTCTCTTTAGGAGAACCTGTCAGGATACAACTTTTCCTATACAGTTCCTGATCATATATGATCTCTCTTCCATCCCAGGCAGCTCTCCACCTAGCATGATCTGATTTACTGAAAAGGATATGTGATAATTTAAATGAATTCTTAGATGTACTCCCCACCTTACTTCTGGCCTTGAGTGAGTTCAAAGACAAAATTTATAAACACGTTCATTAGCTTAAAAGAGCAAACCTGGTTTACTAGTCCAATTATTTAGTAAATCAGAACAATTTATTGAAAATCAAAAATTGAGTTATTTTTACAGAGCATGGCAGTTATAATTGGATGCTTTGTAAAAGATTTGTTCTTGCAGTCGGTCAGTATCATATGAACTCTGAGAATGATTTCACTTCTTTCCCTCTTAGCTGCTCCCATTAACCCTGCAACCAGTTCCCTACCACAGTGAGCTCATTTGAGATTTTAATTCCAGATTGAAATTTAACTTTTTGTTAAACCTAGTGCACCAACTCTAAGTTTTTACTTTACTTCCCCCTCCACTATTTATTGGATTCTATATCTTCCACTTTCTTTGATTCTTTGGGGCAAGCTTTAAATAGTATGAACTGACACATGCTTGAAGATGTCTTTATTTAGCATCCCCACTTGAATGCTAGTTTGGCTGGGTATTAGATTCTAGGTTAAAAATGATTTTTCCTTCAGATTATTAGAGAAATTGCCCTACCCTCTTCTAGCATTCAGGGTTGATAATGGAGATGTCTGATGTCAAGCAGATTTTCATTCTATTGGGATAACCTATTTTCTCTCTTTGGAAGCTAGTAGGATTTTCCTTCCACCCTTGGTGTTCCAAAATTTTACCACAATATGTCTAGATTTTTGAAATTCTATTTTACTTTTCATTCACTCTGCTTAGCACTCAATGAACCCTATTAGTCTGAAGATGGATGTCTTTCTTCAGCTGTTGAATTGTCACCCATCATCCCATTATTTCTTTGAGTATTTCTTCACTTCCATTTTACCTGTTCTTTCCTTTTGGTACTCCTGTTACACACATACTGGAATTTCTGGGTCTACTGTTCATATCTCATGACTTTTAACTCATATTTTCTATTTTTTTGTCCTTCAAACTTAGCTTTAGGAGAATTCCTTTGTTTGATCTTCATGTCACTAGTTTCTTCTGAGCTGTGGTATTCTGCTAACACCTTATTTTTTTTTTTAAAGGTATAATTCAGTTTGCCTATTTTTCAAAATTTATTTATTTAATTTATTTATTTTTGGCTGCATTGGGTCTTCGTTGCTGTGTGTGGACTTTCTCTAGTTGCGGAGAGCAGGGGCTACTCTTCGTTGCAGTGCATGGGTTTCTTATTGTGGTGGCTTCTCTTGTTGCAGAGCATGGGCTCTAGGCAAGCAGGCTTCAGTAGTTGTAGCATGAGGGCTCAGTAGTTGTGGCTTGCGGGCTTTAGAGTGCAGGCTCAGTAGTTGTGGCTTGTGGGCTTTAGAGTGCAGGCTCAGTAGTTGTGGCGCACGGGGCTTAGTTGCTCTGCAACATGTGGGATCTTCCCGGACCAGGGCTCAAACCCATGTCCCCTGCATTGGCAGGCGGATTCTTTTTTTTTTTAACATCTTAATTGGAGTATAATTGCTCTACAATGGTGTGTTAGTTTCTGTTTTATAACAAAGTGAATCAGCCATACATATACATATATCCCCATATCTCCTCCCTCTTGCGTCTCCCTCCCACCCTCCCTATCCCACCCCTCTAGGTGGTCACAAAGCACCAAGCTGATCTCCCTGTGCTATGTGGCTGCTTCCCACTAGCTATCGATTTTACATTTGATAGTGTATATATGTCCATGCCACACTCTCACTTCGTCCTAGCTTACGCTTCCCCCTCCCTGTGTCCTCAAGTCCATTCTCTATGTCTGCGTCTTTATTCCTGTCCTGCCCCTGCGTTCCTCAGAATCATTTTTTTTTTTTTTTAGAGTCCATATATATGTGTTAGCATACAGTATTTATGTTTCTCTTTCTGACTTCACTCTGTATGACAGACTCTAGGTCCATCCACCTCACTACAAATAACTCAATTTCGTTTCTTTTTATGGCTGAGTAATATTCCATTGTATATATGTGCCACATCTTCTTTATCCATTCATCTGTTGATGGACACTTAGATTGCTTCCATGTCCTGGCTATTGTAAATAGAGCTGCAATGAACATTGTGGTACATGACTCTTTTTGAATTATGGTTTTCTCAAGGTATATGCCCAGTAGTGGGATTGCTGGGTCGTATGGTAGTTCTATTTTTAGTTTTCTAAGGAACCTCCATACTGTTCTCCATAGTGGCTGCATCAATTTACTTTCTCACCAACAGTGCAAGAGGGTTCCCTTTTCTCCACACCCTCTCCAGCATTTATTGTTTGTAGATTTTTTGATGAGGGCCATTCTGACTGGTGTGAGGTGATACCTCATTGTAGTTTTGATTTGCATTTCTCTAATGATTAGTGACGTTGAGCATCCTTTTACGTGTTTGTTGGCTATCTGTATATCTTGTTTGGAGAAATGTCTATTTAGGTCTTCTGCCCATTTTTAAAATTATTTATTTATTTATTTATTTATTTATTTATGGCTGTGTTGGGTCTTCGTTTCTGTGTGAGGGCTCTCTCTAGTTGCGGCGAGCAGGGGCCACTCTTCATCGCGGTGCGCAGGCCTCTCACCATCGCGGCCTCTCTTGTTGCGGAGCGCAGGCTCCAGACGCGCAGGCTCAGTAATTGTGGCTCACGGGCCTAGTTGCTCCGCGACATGTGGGATCTTCCCAGACCAGGGCTCGAACCCGTGTCCCCTGCATTAGCAGGCAGACTCTCAACCACTGCGCCACCAGGGAAGCCCTTCTGCCCATTTTTGGATTGGGTTGTTTGTTTTTTTGATATTGAGCTGCATGAGCTGCTTGTAAAATTTGGAGATTAATCCTTTGTCCGTTGCTTCACTTGCAAATATTTTCTCCCATTCTGTGGGTTGTCTTTTCGTCTTGTTTATGGTTTCCTTTGCTGTGCAAAAGCTTTTAAGTTTCATTAGGTCCCATTTGTTTATTTTTGTTTTTATTTCCATTTCTCTATGAGGTGGGTCAAAAAGGATCGGCAGGCGGATTCTTAACCACTTCACCACCAGGGAAGTCCCAACACCCTATTTTTGAACTTAATCTTCAGTTTTTACTATTTGCAATTAATTTTTATGGGTAAAATATCCTCTCTTATCTCTCTGAAGATAGAAATTATAGTTATTATAATGTCTTTACTTTCCCTATTGACTGGTTGTAGTTCTTCTATGTTATATTTGATATCTTTTTATCATGGTGTTGATTTTTCTCAAATGTTTGGAGATTCTTGGTTACCATTATGTATTTCTTTTTCCTTTCCTTTTCTTCCTCCCCCCCCTTTTTTTTGCTTCTTTTAATTAAACAAGTCTTTTCTGTCATTTATGGGATTTTGATTAGGAAGGAGGTCAAATGGGGGTGCTTGGTCCTCCATCTGGGTCTGATCTGCATTTTTAGCAAAACAACTAAGTTTGGAAGGTTGAAACTAACGACACTAGGGCTGAGAGATTTCTTAATGTAAATATATTTCAGCAGAGTTAATGAAAACTTGGAGTGCTTACAAAGTTGGATATATTACATGTGTGACAAATTATATATAAACCAGATTTCATTTCCTGTTTTTTTTTTTTAATCAGCAAAGGAAAAATGGCAAGAAAACCAAAGCTCCTATATTTTAGCTACACATTTTAAGGGATAATACATATTTAAACATTTTCAGCATTTGCTGTTAAAATGAATAAAACTTTACAATAAAATCCCCCCAAAGCATAAGTTCTAGCCAGCGATTAGCCCCTCATTCGAATGCTGTCCAGGTTTTGCCTCACAGGGCCTGCCGGCCTCAGGCTGCTGCTGTTAGCAACCACAGAGCCATTTCTCTCACTTGTCTCTCATCACTATGGAGATTCTCATTAAATAAAGTGAACAGTCCTAATCATGTGAATGGCCCTTATTTGGCATTTTATCTGTGGCTGTCAGTTTCCACAAAACAACTGCCATCTAACCAATAAATACTTGTTGAATGCCTACTATGTGCTTGGACCGAGAGACACAAAGATCAATAGGACAAAATGCTTTCCCTCAAGGGAAGAAAATGCAAAATGCGTAGATTCCATGGATCACCAGCAAGTGCAGCCCAAATTGACACATTTTTGTGGTTCCTGAATTTAAAAATGTTTTGTTTGTGTAGGTATAATCCTTTAAAAATAATGTTTAATTTTCAAATGGGAGGTACCTTACAGGGTTCAAAAATCAAAATGACATGAAAAGTTATCCCCATCCACTCTTTCCTCATCTTCCACTCCCTCTAGCTAACCATTTTTATTAGATTCTTATTTCTACTTCTAATATTTCCTTATGCATAATATATGGAAACGTATTTTAATTTTCCCTTCCTAACAAGGGTGACATGCAATATACTTACCAAAATACCCTGCAGATCTTTTCATATCGGTCCACAGAGATCTCCCTTGTTGTCTTTCACAGCTCTTAGTAGTCCCCTCGGTGGATGTATCATAGTACATTAACCAGCCCCCTATTGAGGGCCACTTGGGATGTTTCCAATCTTTTGCAATTACAGTGAACACCCCAATGAATAATCTTGTGTCTGTCATTTGTATGTGTGCAGGGGTAATTGCAGAATTGATTTCCGGAAGTGGGATTGGTGCATTAAAATGTACTTGCGTCTATACTTTGGCAGGTTTTGTCAGCTGTCCCTTCAGAGCTGTCCCTTTACATCTTCCCCTCTCCCAGCAATGTCTGACAGCACCTCTTTCTCCTGGGTAAGAATATTTCTAATCCTTTCTTGTCATCTAGTACCAAATAATACCTTTTCCCCTTTTCTTCGCAGTGTTGTCTTTGTTCTCCAGTATTGTCCAGGTTTCTTTTAGTACAAGTTTCTTATAGCTGCTCATAAGTAGACAATGTGTTATATTTGCTTTGTGGTACGCCAGATGAGGAATTGTTGAACTCAGAATGTTTAAGGGATGATGTGGAGTTCAGGGTGGCTGGGGTCCATGTTCAAGCTGCTGAGTAGTGAGAAGGAAGCTCAGGGACAGATTGTGGAGAACCTGGGCTGCCAGACACCAAAAGCTTTGGATTTTTCCTGCAGGCAACAGGCAGTCATGGAAGGTTTCACAGTAGAGGGAGGAGATGGTTAGAGCCATGTCAAGGCAGATTTTAATTCCAGTGGCCTCAGGATGGGGGAAGAGACTAAAGACTGCAATTCTTAATTCTTACATGTACCTGCTGTGGCTTGCTATGGTAAGAAATGTGTAATATTGCTATTTAGCAGTTGTCTGTTACATCACATGCAGGGGGTTCGGGGAGAATTCATTAGTCAGGAGGGGTAATTTCTCTATTATGCTTTCTGACTGGAAGGGGCAAGGGGCCACTTTCCCACTTGGCCCCTCAAGGGTTGGCCTCATCATTGTCATTCAATGCATAATAATCGAAACACTGAGTCCCTTTAAGCTCACAGAGCAGCTGGTGCCTTTGAATCAGGATTTCTTATCCGCTCTTCTTTTGATATTATTTCCCATCCTCCAGGGAGAGGCGGTCCTCCTGATGGGGCAATCCCTCGTTCCAGACATAAGAAGAGAGGGTGTCAGACCGGAGAAAAGAAGGCCAGCTTCCCAAGGTTTCGCTCAGCTCTTTTCTATCCACCGAGTGGCCTTGCCAAACACTGTCGCCTGCTCCATGAGGGTGCGAGAAGCCGCGATGCTGTGTGCGGTTTCCATGGCAGTGGGCTGCGGAGGCCCGCGGGGACAGGCCAGGTGGCTGGCTCGTTCCGCTCGGAGCTGGCTCACCTGCTTTGCTGTTGGTAGCCGCCCTCTTCGCTCCTCTTAGTTCCTGGAGCTTTAGAATTTCTTTTGTTACTCCTTTTATAAGTCTGGTCTCTGTATGAGAGAACCTTAAAGTTCTGAGCTTATAAAAAGTGCGACTTTAAGCGATTGAATGGCAGGAATTCAGAATGCGAGGGTGGAAAAGTACCGGGAGATAGCACGTCTCTCTGAATGGAGGCTGGAACTCCGAGGTGAGGCCGATTCTGAGGGCTGAGCTTCCAGCAAAGGGTGGCAGGAAAGACAGGGTCGCCCCCAAAGGGCCGCGGGATTCTCTTCACAGATGTCATTGGCACGTGGGCTGTTAGAATTAAGAGTCTGGCCATCTTTGTTTCATAGGATTTCTTCATTTAATTAACTTCAGGGAATTCCCTGGCGGTCCAGTGGTTAGGACCCCGTGCTTCCACTGCAGGGGGCCTGAGTTAGATCTCTGGTCAGGGAACTGGGATCCCTCAGGCCCCGCGGCTAGGCAAGGCAAGGCAAGGCAAGGCAAGGCAAGGCAAGGCAAAAAAAAAAAAAAAAATTAACTTCAGAAGATTGTATGTGTTGCAGTTACTTGCTGACAGAAATGTCAGTTCAATCATTGTCCATAATTTTCCAGTGAGGAAACATTATCACAGGATTACTAGGAACTCAGGATCATGCAAGGGAAATGAAGGATCGCAAATGGAGAAGGATGTCAAAGTCAGGTCCCAGTTCCCCAACGCTTTTTCAGCAAGTGCTTCTGGTTTCTACGTCGGCAGGCTGCAGTTGCTATGTTTTCAGCCCTGTGGTGTCTGGGACCAGCCAGCTCTGCAGGCATGGGACCCTGTGGGCTCTGCCCAGCAAGGACACCAGGCTCAGGGCTCTGCCCTTGGGGTAAGTTCTGGTGCACCAGGCTTTATATGATGAGTTAATGCTTAAAAGAATTCCATGATGGGGATGGAGACAAAGGCTTGAGGTAAGGGACAAGACTTTGGCTTGGGAAATGAAGATGGAGTGGGTTCCATCCAAAACAGTCATGGTGGCACAAACAGCAGGGGCCTTCAGGACATGGAGCAGAACAAAGCTCTTCTCAACTGCTTAAGACCCTAAAGAAGTGGCCCTGAAGCCACATATTCTCCTTGGACATACTGAAGAATCACTGAACAGAGTGGAACATATTTTAGTATCAAGTGCCACTGGGAAACAAAAAATTAAACTCATTTTAAGCCCATATATGAGTCAAAGCAATTTATTTAGTTTTCTTCAGAGACAAAATATTCTTCATCCTAAATCATCTGCAGTTAGGTCATGAACAGAGACAATGAAATTCCCTTTGGTAACCCCCTAAACTAATTAAACACGTTTCTTTGGTTCTGTATCATGACCAGTAAAAGGAAAATGAGAGAAGGGAAGAGCGAGTAAATTAGTCCATTTGATGACTCCTTGGGTAGACATTTTTTGAGCCCTTACTGTGGTTCTTGGCTCTGAAGTAGGAACTGAGTGAAGCCAGCCCAAGCCCTTGCCACCAGGGGCTGAGTTTGCTGGGGATTCAGGGAAGTAAGCAACCAGCCAGGTGATAGCCCAAGGCCTGACAACTTGGGCTTAGACCCGTGGAGCAGTTGGGGGAGGCGGGAAAGTTGAAGAAAAGGTGCAGAGGTGAGAGAGGGAGGCCCATTCCAGGCACGGAACTGAAGCGGGCAGCGGCTGAAGCAGGAGGTGTGGTGAGAGATGGGCAGAGCTCACTGGCTTAGGGGTGTGGACTCCATGCTGTGCAAGGGAGGTGTCTTTGAACAGGGAAAGCGGGTTTCTCAGAGGCCACTGTGGCTGGTGGGTGGATGGGGAGGGTGACGCTGTCATGGGGGCAGGGAGCCCAGTGAGACGGCTACTGCCAGAGCCAGAGGGAAAAGAGGTTGGGGTAGGGGGGGAGGGGTGGGCACAGATTCGAGAGAACCGCGCTCCCTCACCCCCTCCCTCTGCCCGGCTGACTGGGTATATGAGGGGCGGGAGGGAGGAGTCAGGTCTCACCCCAGGGCTTCTGACGTGCGGAGCCACCAAGCAGGCCGTGCAGTCCATCAGGATAGGACCGTGGGAGCGCACCTGGGTGGGAGCAGTGGTGGGGCAGAGGGAGCGAGAATAATGAGTCTGAGTTTAATTAATGGTATTAAACAGTGTACCAGTCAGGGTTCGGCCAGAGAAACAGAATCAGCAAGATATTAAAGAGAGAGAGAGAGAGAGAGAGAGAGAGAGGTCGATTTATTGCAAGGCTTACATGTAGAGCTGCCTAGGCAAGTCTGAAATCTGTAGGGCAGGCTGTGAGGAACGGCAGGCTGCAAGCATCAGGGAGGAGCTGACACCGCATCCACAGGCAGAATTTCTTCCTCAGGGAAACTTCGGTTTTACTCTAAAGACTTCCACCCGATTGGATGAGGCCCATCCAGGTTATCAAGGATAATCCCCTTTACTTAAAGTCACTTGATGGTAGAAGTCTGCAAAATATTTTCACAGCAATATCTCAATTAGTGTTGGGTTGATAACTGGATACTACAGCTTAGCCAAGTTGATACATAACACTAACCTTCATAGATGGCAAACCACAGAATCGTGAAATATTCAAGTAGTAGGGAATGAGTAAAGTAAAAAGGGTGTTCCTCCCATCCCAAACTCCTGGAACTTCTCCCCAGAGGAAACCACAGTTAAAAGTCCCTGTATATCCATCTACAGGTGGGAGAGGGACCTGGGCAGAAAATAGAGGTCTTTAGCATTTGGGTAGGATGCGAAGCCATAGGACTGGGTAGGAGCACCTAAGGGGAGTGTGATAGTCATAGACACAGGAAGAGAAGGGCAGACTCTGAGGATACCACAGGTGGGGACTTGACAGGCAGGGGACCAAGAGAGGGGGCATCATGGAGCAGAATTCCAATCAGCTTGTGCATGGCGAGCAAGTCCAGAGCAAGTACCCAAGGAACCAGGCCTGGTGAGCAGCAGAAGGACAGACAGAAGAGCCCCTGGGAGGATGGTGTTATTTGTCTCTGGTCTGGCTGGTAAAGTGGGAGGAAACACCTCACCCTAGCCCACCCTTGCAGTGGGGGCCCTGCTAAGAACAGACCCAGGTGTGTTGAAAGAGGAGGGGTCAAATCTTCCTTTCTGTGCTGCTGAGGGCAGAGACCAAGGGTCCTTGGTGTTTTGCTTACGGTTCACCTTAGTGAGTTCATAGTTGAGTAGAGGTTGTCCTGGAGCCTCATTTGGGGTTGTGTACAGGAATTTGAGGATAAGAGGCTGATACTGTGGGAGAAGAAGAGAGTAGACCCAGACCATGGCAAAAGGAGGTGTGAGGAGGAAAGATGGCCGGTGAGCTCTGCTCAGAGGGGCTTTTGCAGATAATGCAATCTTGATGCTGCATCCTGTGGCTCCCCCATTACTCCACCCTCCCCCATTACTCCAAAAGCTGGAGGGGCAGGTTAGCACAGACTAACAAAACGTTTACTGAGTGTGCATTGAGGTCTGGGTACTGTGCGGGACCCCTGTGAGTTTCAGTGATCCTTAGAGGTCACCTGGTTCCTTTCCTAAAGAAGAGTCTTTTCTAGCCTCCCATCACATGGGAGCCCAGAGATGGCAGCCACTGGCTTACATGCTAGTCCATTGTTGTCTCAGAGGGGTTCAAGTAGGAGGGACATTTTCTCCTAGTGACCAGCCTGTTTCCTGGGCCTGGAATTGCCTGTTCTTCTGAGCCCAGAGGAATAAGTCCCTTGTAGCTTCTTATGGGCACAGCTCTCTGGTCTGCCATCCTCTCTTTCCCAGGCCTTCTTTCTTGGTCCCCTTGACTGCTCTGAAGACAGTTTTCAGCTTCTCACTGTCTTGGGCACACTTATCTGGTAGCCCTTATGTTCTATGATAAAGAATTTGTCTGGTTTTTGTCTTGGGTTTCTGGGATGAAGCTTCTAAACTCTTGAAATTTTCCAAATGACAGGAGAGTCTTTGTTATTAATGGTGGCCCTTGAACCACACCTGAGTTTATGCTAATAAGATGACTCAGGGGACTTCCCTGGTGGCGCAGTGGTTAAGAATCCGCCTGCCAATGCAGGGGACATGGGTTTGAGCCTTGGTCCGGGAAGATCCCACATGCCGTGGAGCAACTAAGCTCGTGCACCACAACTACTGAGCCCACACTCTGCAACTACTGAAGCCTGTGCACCTAGAGCCTGTGCTCTGCAACAAGAGAAGCCACCACAATGAGAAGCCTGGGCACTGCAACGAAGAGTAGCCCCTGCTTGCCGCAACTAGAGAAAGCCCACGTGCAGCAACAAAGACCCAATGCAGCCAAAATAAAAAACAAACAAACAAACAAAAACTTAAAAAATAAAAAGATGACTCAGGATGGGCTGGTCATGGCAGGAAGACCATGGAATTGGGGCTTTGAGCCATGGGATATTAGCCCAAACTCCCAACCTCCGGGGATGGAAGAGGGCCTGGAGACTGAGTTTAATCACATGGCCAATGATTCAGTCAACCATCCCTATGTAATGAAACCCCAGTAAAAACTCTGGACACTGAAGTTCAGGTGAACTTCCTGGTTGATGAACACCTTGATGTGACAGGAGGGTGATGTGTCCTGATTCCAGGGGAAAGGCTATGGAAGCTCTGCATTTGAGTCTCTCCCAGACCTTGTTTTATGTGTCTCTTCATTTGGCTGATCCTGATTTGTATCCTTTATAATAAAACTATAAGTCTAGTGCTTTCCTGAGATCTGAGTCATTCTAGTAAATTACTGAAACTGAGGGGGTCATGAGAACCCCCAAATTTGTAGCCAGCTTGTGTCTGAAGTAAGGAAAGGCTTGTGGAATCTGATGCTAGTTCTTGGTGGTTGGCATCAGAACTTAACTGAAGTATTGCACTCTGGCTCAATAATCCCAGTAAAAATGTGGCATTGAGCATGCAAGGGGACAGTAGCCTCTGTTCCTTGGTGTGGGAGCCATGTTAGTGTAACCTAGGGTACCCCCAACACCATGGGCTGGGACAGCCCCCTGTTCCCTCTCACATGAGCTGTGGTCAAGACTGAGTTATGTGGGGATAAAGCTCCTTGGAACACCTGCAGGGGCTCAGGCAGGAGTTTGGCAGCAGCTTAGTTCCAGACCTTCACACTTTTTTTTTTGGGGGGGGAGCTCACTTTAGCTTTATTTATTTATTTTGAGCTGTTCAGAACATTTATTACTCCAGAAATGATTTCTTTTATGAGTATACACTTAGTGGACTTTTAAAATTAAAAAAAAAGAAAAAAAAGAAAAAACCTTGATTTGCCATAAATAAATGAGAGGTTATAGGGAATTCTCTGGTGGTCCAGAGATTAGGACTTGGCGCTTTCACTGCAGGGCCCAGGTTTTTTTTTTTGTTTGTTTTGTTTTTTTATACTGCAGGTTCTAATTAGTCATCAATTTTATACACATCAGTGTATACATGTCAATCCCAATCGCCCAATTCAGCACACCACCATCCCCACCCCACCATGGTTTCCCCCCCTTGGTGTCCATACGTTTGTTCTCTACATCTGTGTCTCAACTTCTGCCCTGCAAACCGGTTCATCTGTACCATTTTTTTAGGTTCCACATACATGCGTTAATATACGATATTTGTTTTTCTCTTTCTGACTTACTTCACTCTGTATTACAGTCTCTAGATCCATCCACGTCTCAACAAATGACTCAATTTTATTCTTTTTTTATGGCTGAGTAATATTCCATTGTATATATGTACCACATCTTCTTTATCCATTCGTCTGTCGATGGGCATTTAGGTTGCTTCCAT
Organism: Balaenoptera borealis; assembly: GCF_965194805.1. NCBI lineage: Eukaryota > Metazoa > Chordata > Mammalia > Artiodactyla > Balaenopteridae > Balaenoptera > Balaenoptera borealis. The sequence goes on from NC_138867.1 coordinate 167,588,439, forward strand.
GACCTGGCTATTGTAAATAGTGCTGCAATGAACATTGGGGTGCATGTGTCTTTTTGATTATGGTTTTCTCTGGGTATATGCCCAGTAGTGGGATTGCTGGATCATATGGTAATTCTATTTTTAGTTTTTTAAGGAACCTCTATACTGTTCTCCATAGTGGCTGTATCAATTTACATTCCCACCAACAGTGCAAGAGGGTTCCCTTTTCTCCACACCCTCTCCAGCATTTGTTGTTTGTAGATTTTCTGATGATGCCCATTCTAACTGGTGTGAGGTGATACCTCATTGTAGTTTTGATTTGCATTTCTCTCATGATTAGTGATGTTGAGCATTCTTTCATGTGTTTGTTGGTAATCTGTATAACTTCTTTGGAGAAATGTCTATTTAGGTCTTCTGCCCATTTTTGGATTGGGTTGTTTGTTTCTTTAATATTGAGCTGCATGAGCTGTTTATATATTTTGGAGACTAATCCTTTGTCCGTTCATTCGTTTGCGAATATTTTCTCCCATTCTGAGGGTTCAGACCTTCACACTTTTTGTCCTAAAAACCATGCAGAACAGTGTAGACCCTGAACTTTCCCCCATCCCCCAATAACAAAACAAAGCTCCACCTTCGGTGAATCTAGGAGACTGAGTGAGGTAGGAGATAGATGGGCCCCTGGGCCAGACAGCTGGTGTTTGTCAGGTGGAGTAAAATTGAAGCTTTGTTCTCACCCAGACTCTCCAAGGACAAAGCTAGTGGCAGAAGCTGAGCTCTGCTAAAGTAAAGAGATAAGGTGCCCACCCCTGGGGTCAAGGAAAACTTCCCTGTCTGCACATGTGCAGGAAGGCTCCTTGGGGATCAGAAAGGGAGGTGGTGCCACCCCATAATATGTATGGACATACACCCATAGGCCTCTGCAGTGGGATCCATCTTAGAAAAGAGTTGTGCAGGCATCTTGGGGAGGGTCCTAAGACTAGTCAGGTGTGAAAAAAAGAAACAAGATAATTGGCCAAATGTAAAAAAAGACCCAGAAGAACTGTCTTATATAAGTGATTTAAATCACCTCTTCATGCACTCTTCATTCAGGACGCTCGCACTCCTCTCCGGGTGTGTATTTCTGCTTTAAATAAATAAACTGTTTCTCTGTGTGCTCTCCCATATGTTGTGCTCTGTCTCTAAATAATAAACTTTGTACCTGTTTTTCAGTTTTTGCCTCCTTGAAACATTTTTGCTTTCAAATGGGGTAAGAATCAGGGAACTTTGCTTCTAGCCTCTAGTCCCTGGTAGACTGGCAGCTAGGTTCAATCCCTGAACAGGGAAGTAAGATCCTTCTTCAAGACCACTGTCCCTCCAAGAACAAGAAGAAAGCACCAAGCCTCAAACTGCATTTAACTGTGACCAAAAGCTCTCACAGTGGAGCACTAGGACTGACAGAGAAGCAGGGGGAGTGGGGAAGAGTCTAACGAGCAGGTCCTAGAAAGAGAAGGCCTCACCCTGAGGAGAAGCTGCTGTGATAAAGATTGAAAATCAGATGGAGGAGGTTGAGAGAAGATGTGGATGGGCCTGGAGGAGGCCCAGATGTGGCCAACCTAGGGATAACTGCTTTGGAGAAAGAGTAGATCTCTGGAAGGCAGCCTCAGTATCCCTTGGAAACAGCAGCTGCTGGTGAAGGAACTGAAGGAGCTCAGAGGCTGGGAAGACACCCTTCCTTAGGATGGTTTGCTCTCCTTTTTCCAGTGTCTTAATGTAAACCATTAGGTTATTGATTTTAGATCTTTCTTCTTTCTTAATATAGGCAGTAATAGGTATACATTTCCCTCTAAGCACGCTTTAGCTGCATACCATAAGTTGTGGTATGTTGTGTCTTCATTTTTATTCATCTCGAAGTACTTTCTGATTTTACTTTCAATTCCTTCTTTGACCCATTGGTTATCTGGGAGTGTGTTGTTTAGTTGTATTTGTGAGCTTGGGGGAGCCCTTCTAGTCTGGTGGCCTGGCTCTGCAGAGATATAGGTGAAAGAACTGTCCTTTGTAGTCACAGAGGAGGGAGCCCTGGAGCCATGTCCCCCAATCCCACTAACACGCAGGACTCCCCTGCTAATAGCTAGTCCAAGAAAATAGAACTCACCTAAATATCAGCAACATAATAGGTATTGCAGCACATTCATAAGAATACCATAAGGAAAATCCTGAAAAGGGACAACAGAATTATTCTGCAGATGAAGAAAATACATCAGAAAAAATGCTGCTAAAGGAGGGGGAAAATTGTACCCTAACCTTACAACATATATTAATAATAATAACAATACCTCAATGAAGTATTTGCAGCTTTGAAGAAAGACAGCAAAGCAGAAATTTAAGACCTTAGGAAAGAAAAAGCCAAACAAGAGGAAGAGATGGGCCGATAGTCAGTGGACATTAGGGCCTGGTAGAAGTTAGGAGAGAAGCAGAAGAAAATACAAAATCAGAAATGAACACAAAATTAAAAGGAGCTCAAAGGAGAATAGAGCAGAAAGCATGATAAGGCATATAGAGGTTATCAATGAGGAAAGAACTTGAAACAGAAATAAAGTGATAAAACAGATTAGAGAATCAGTACAAACTGTGAAAGACTTTGAAATGGGCCAAAAGAATTATTGGGTATCTTCAATGGAAAACTATGCTTTGGAGTGGGATAGAAAACTAAGCACTACCTTCTGGATTATTACCTCCTGTGTCTGCGCCTTTCATTGTCTTTGTGCTATTTTATAATTTTGTAAATTAAAGATAACCAATAGCAATGCAAATGATTTTAACCTGTACATATGCAAATTAATTCTTTATGATGGAAGGAACAATTGACTCCCCATTTTGGTAGGCAGAATAATGCCCCCCCCCAAATGTTCATGTCCTAATTCCTGTAACCTGTGAATGTGTTACTTTCCATAGCCGAAGCGGTTTTGCAGATGTGATAAGTTAATGATCTTGAGATGAGGAGAGTCTCCTGAATTATCCAGGAGGGCCCAATGTAATCATAAGGGTCCTTTTGACTGGTAGGGTCAGTGTTAGAGAAGGAGACATGACAATGGAAGCTGAGGTTGGAGTGATGCACAGGCATGAGCCAAAGAATGAAGGCAACCTGCCTAAGCTGGAAAAGGCAGGAAATAGATTCTCCCCTAGAGCCTCCAGAGGGAAAAAGACCTGCCCACCCATTTTAGACTTCTTGACCTCTGGAATTGTAAGATAATAAATTTGTTGTTTTAAGCCAGTAAATTTGTGACAGCAGCAGTAAGAAACTAATACATACGCCCCTAAAAAGGTCAATTTTATATCTATTTGTAGATTCATTTCATGCTCTATGTATGTCTCTGTCCTTTGAATTCTCCTTTAAACTGGTTGTAACATCTTATCTATTTTATCATTAGTCAATGAGTTAAATTAAATATTTTAAATGTATTTATTTTATATTTTTATGAATTCATGATTTCAGTCTTTTAAAAAAGTTATTTTTGACAATGTTGCCAAGACCATTCAATTGGGGAAAGGGCAGTCTTTTCAGTAGTGCTGTGAAATGGTGCTGGGAAAATTGGATATCAACATGAAAAAGAATGAACTCTACCCTTACCTAACATAGGCAAAAATTAAGTCAAAATGGATAAAAGACTTAAATGTAAGAACTAAAACTGTAAAACTCTTATTTATTTTTTTGGCTGCATGGCTTGTGGGATCTCAGTTCCCTGACCAGGAATTGAACCTGGGTCACAGCAGTGGAAGCAAAGATTCCTAACCACTAGACCACCAGGGAACTCCCAACTATAAAACTCTTAGATGAAAACATAGGGAGAATTTTCATGACATGGGATTTGGTAATGATTTCTTGGATATGAGACCAAAGGAACAGGCAACAAAAGAAAAAAATGGACAAATTAGATTTCATCAGAATTAAAAACTTTTATGCATCAAAGGATACCACCAACAAAGTAAAAAAGTAATGGGATGGGAGAAAATATTTGCAAGCACTGGTTTGATAAAAGATTGATATCCAGAACGTATGGAGAACTCCTAAAATTCAATAACAAAACCCCCAAACAACCCAATTCAAAAATAAGCAAAAGACTTGAATAGACATTTATCCAAAGAAGATATATAAATGACCAGTAAGCACATGGAAAGATGCTTAATATCAGTAATCATAAGGGAAATGCAAATAAAAATCACAATGAGATATCACTTTACACCTATTAGAATGGCTATGATCAAAAAAACAGAAAACAAGTGTTAGTATGGACATGGAGAAAATGCAACCCTTGTACATTGCTGGTAGGAATGTAAAATACATTTGACAATATTAAAACAGTCTTCCAGTCTGCTTCTGGAAAGATGGAGTAGATATAATTTTCCCTACTCCTCCTGCTAAGTACAACTAAAACTCCTGGAAGTTATTTATAAAACAGATGTAAGAAGACTCTGAAAGGTGGAGAGATAAAAGCAGACCGACTAAAAGACTAAACAAAGCCTGCTCTCTGTGGCCAAAGGACCAGAAAGAGACAGCCTAGCAAGACAGAAAACTTTTAGACAATAACCCCTTACTTCAGCCAAACTCCACAGAAAAAAAATGATGGCCTCACCCCCACCTCCATCATTAAAGGCTGTGAAGAAAGCCTAGACTTCATTCTTGCCAGGCTGTAATGAGATAGCTCGATCTATGCCCCCATCAGAAGCTTCGTGGCAGAGAAGGCCAAGTGAGGAGCCAGGACTTCTATCCTTGTTGGGTGAAAACAAAGCATTGCCACCCCAACACCCTGCTTGTCAGTGGAGACCACATGGGGAGCCTGGACTTCCACCTCCATTTCAGCAGTAACAGGGCACACCTTTGCCTCCTTGTTGGGGTGTTGTCAGAGGAGGCCTGAGGGAGGGTCAGGAATTTAACAACTGCTCAGCAGTAATGAGGCCGCCTCCTCAAGGGATCAGATGTGGGTTGCAGTAATGAGGTAATCCTTGCCCTCCTGGCAGGGTGGTTCATTGGAGGCTTAGTAAGGAGCTTGAACTCCCATCCCTGCCCAGCAGTAACAAGGAGCCCCTTCTCCAAGCTGGGTGTCAGTGGAGGCTGAGTGGAGAACCTGAACTTTTACCCCACTTGGTATTAATGAGGCAGCATTCCCTTCCCCACTGGAGTAGTGTCAGAGGCAATCTGCTAAAATACAATATTTAAATAAGATCCAGAGCCCTATAGCATAATCACCAAAACATCCAAGTTTCAACAGAAAATCATTCATCACACCAAGAAACAATAAAATCTCAACACGAGTGAGAAAAGCCAATCAACAGACACCAACACCAAGATGACATGGATGTTAGAATTATCTGACAAGAAATTTAAAGCAGCCTTCATAAAAATGCTGCAGTGTGCAAATTATGAATATGCTTGAAACAAATGAGAAAATAGGAAGCCTCAGCAAAGAAATAGAAGATATAAAGGAGAACTAAGTGCAAAATTTTATAACTGAAATATACAATAACAACAGCAACAAAAACCTCAATGGATGGGCTTAATAGCAGATTGGAGAGGATAGGGGAAAGAATCAATTAAATCAGTTAACTTAAAGATAGAATGATATAGTGCTCACTTCAGCAACACATATACTAAAATTGGAATGATACAGGGAAGATTAGCATGGCCCCTGTGCAAGGATGACGTGCAAATTCCTGAAGTGCTCCATATTAAAAAAAAAAGATAGAATGACATATATTACCCAATTGAAATAACAGAGAGAAAATACAGAAGGAAAAAAAAGAACAGAGCTTCAGGGACATGTGGGACTATAACATCAGAGTCCCAGGAGAGGAGGAGGCATGGGACTGAAAAGTATTTGAAGAAATAATGGCTGAAAAATCCCCATACTTGGCAAAAAACATACATCTAGATGTAAGAAACAACTCTAAATAAGATAAACCTGAAGAAAGCCAGGTCAATACACATTAGAGTCAAACATCTGAAAAATAAAGACAAATAAAAAATCTTGAAAGCAGCTAGAGAGAAACAATGTATTACCTGTGGAGAAAAACAATTCAAATTACAGCAGATTTCTCACCAGAAACCATGGAGACTAGAAGAAAGTGGTACAATATTTTTCAAGAGCTGAAAAAAAATGACTGTCAACCCAGAATTCTGTCAACCCAATGAAAATATGCTTCAGGAATAGAGGGATAATCAAGATATTCTCAGATGAAGGAAAACTAAGAGAATTTGTTGCCAGCAGACCTAACATAAAAGAATGGCTAAGGAAGTTCCCCAAACAGAAAGGAAATTAAAAATGATGGAATCTTGGAACATCGAAAAACAAGAACAATGGAAAGAACAAAAATATAGATAAATACAATAGACTTTCCTTCTTGAGTTTTCCAAATTAGTTTTGATGGTTGAAGTAAAAATTATAACACTGTCTAATGTGGGTCTCAATATATATAGAGGTAACATTTAAGACAACTATAAATGGTGGAGGGTAAAGGAACTTTAAAGGAGGTAAGTTTTCTTTCACTCAAACTGGTAAAATGGCAATACCATTAGACTGTGATAAATTATGTATATATAATGTAATACTTACAGCAACCACCAAAGGGCTCTATAAAAATATACATTCAAAAACATCAGAGATATATCAAAATGGAATTCTAAAAAACAAAAAACAAAAAAAGTCCTGGTAACCCAAAGGAAAATGGGAACAGGAAAACAGAAATGAAAAAGAGAGAATAAACAGAAAAAATAAAATGACAGACCTAAGCCCTAACATGTAAATAGTTACATTAAATATAAATGGTCTAAATATACCAACTACAAGGCAGAGATTGGCAAAGTGGATTAAAAAACATGACCCAACTATATCTATTAACAAGAAACTCACTTCAGCTATAATGATATAGTTGAAAGTAAAAGTGTAGAAAAATATATACCATGCAAACATTAATTTAAAAAAAAGCAAGAGTGGCTATATTTACATTAAATAAAGTAGAGTTCAGAGCAAATAAAATTACCAGGGACAGAGAGAGAAATCACATAATGATAATAAAGCCAATCCACCAAACAAAAGGACCAATCTGTCAAGAAGACATATCAGTCCTAAATGTGTATGCATCAAATAACAGAACTGTAAAACATGCATAGCAAAAACTGAAAAAAATGGAAAGAATAGACAACACCACAATTACAGTTAGAGACATCAACACCCTTCTGAACAATTAATAGAACAGTTAGACAGAAAAGCATTAAAGGTATAGAAGAATTCAGTAATACCATTAACAAATAAGATCTAATTGACATTTATACAACCTTCCACACAACAACAGCAGAATACACGTTCTTCTCAAGCACCCACAGATTATATACCAAGATAGACCATATCTTGTGTCATAAAATAAACCTCAACAAATGTAAAATAACTGAAATCATACAGAGTATGTTCTCCAACTATGCTGGAATCAAACTAGAGATCAGTAACAGAAAAATAACAGGAAAATCTCCAAACACTTAGAAACTAAACAACACACTTGTAAATAATCCATGGATTAAAGAGGGACTCTTAAAGCAAATTAAAAAAATACATTGAAAATGAAAATATAGCATCAACATTCATGGGATGCTGCTAAAGCAGTGCTGAAAAGGAAATTTGTAGCACCAAATGCTTACATTAGAAAAGAGGGAAAGTCTCAGAGCAATAGTCTAAGTTTTCACTCAAGAACTTAGAAAACAAAGACAATGCCGAAAAGAAAATGAAAAAGAAAAAGAAAAACCTACAGACTAGCGTATATATCCTTCATGCGTATAGACATAATGTATATATCCCTCATGCATATAGATGCAAAAATTCTTTTTTCTCTGCTAATTTAGTTTTATTTTACAATTTCAGTTTAATTGAGGTATAACTGACATATAGAATTGTAAGATATTTCAAAAATTCTTAACAAAATATTAGCAAACAGATTTCAACAATATATAAAAACAATTATACACCATGATCATATAAAGTTTGTTCTAAGGATGCAAGGTTGGTTCAACATTCAAAAATCAATTAATGCAATCTGCTATATCAATAAAATCACAAGACTGTATCAATTGATATAGAAAAGCATTTGACACATTTCAACATCTATTCATGATAAAAACTCCTAGGTAACTAGGAATAGAGGAGAACTTCTTCAACTTGAAAGAGAACATTTACAAAAAACCTGTAGCTAGCATTGTACTTAATGGTGAAAGATTAGATCCTTTCCCCTTAAGATCAGGAACAAGGCAAAGATGTCTGCTCTCACCACTGCTATTCAACATAGTACCAGCAGTTCTAGCTACTAAGTGAAAAAACAAGGTGCAAGATAGTGTGTAAATTATGTTATCTTTCTGTAAGGAAAGTATGGAAAACAGGAATAAATGTATTTGCATTTCCTTATGTTTGCATAAAGAAATACAGAAAAAATAAATAGAAAACTAATGAAATGATTACCTATAAAGAGGGGGTGGGAGTTAGAATTCCCTGTGTATATTTTTATACTTATTTTATACCACTTAATGTTTTTTGACTTTTGAACCAATGTAAACATTCAACATATTAAAAGCCAATTCAGGTGGTAAGGAGGGAGTGGGAATGGGGAATGACTGTTGATGTGAATGGGGTTTCTCTTAATGATATTGAAAATGTTCTAAAATTAGATGGTGGAGATGGTTGCACAACTCTGTGAATATGCTAAAACCACAGAACTCTACACTTTAAATGGTGAATTTTATGCTATATGAAATATATCCTGATAAAGTTGGAAAAAAAAGGCACACATGCACACCAAAAATTTCAGGAATGAAGAGAAGATAAAGCAAAGACAATAGGAAAATAACATGGAAGATTTGATGCCCTTAAATCCAGAACTTTCTAAAAACATCTAGAAAATACAATTAAACAACACTAGCTCAGGGAGGAAGAAAAAAACCTAATAATACTTAAAGAAACTAAATTATTAGTAAACAATACTTTGTAAATGAAACAACAGACTGAGGTAAGTTTAAGAAAACTTTGAAGGAGAAGATCATTTTAGGGTTATATAAAATCTGGAAAAAAATACTCTCCAATTCAAATTTTAATACTAAAATAACGGAGATACTAAAACTAGACAAAATTAGAAGAAAAGTAAATCATAGGCCAATCTACTCCTGAACATGGGTGCAAAACCCTTCTAAGTAAAATATCAGCAAACTGAATCAAAGCAATATATATATAAATATAAGCATGTCTAGGTTGTAATATTCCAGAAATTCAATGTTGAATTAGAAAGTCTACTAGTGAATTCAACACATTAATAGGCTGAGGGAGAAAATAGCAAATGATATTCTCAATAGATGCAGACAAAGAATTTGATAAAATTCAAAAGCTGCTCATGATTAAAAAAAAAACCTGGGCTTTCCTGGTGGCGTGGTGGTTAAGAATCCACCTGCCAATGCAGGGGACACGGGTTTGAGCCCTGCTCCAGGGAGATCCCACATGCCACAGAGCAACTAAGCCCGTGAGCCACAACTACTGAAGCCCATACGCCTAGAGCCCGTGCTCCGCAACAGGAGAGGCCGCGGTGGTGAGGGGCCCGTGCACCACAACGAGGGGTAGCCCCCGCTCGGCAACTAGAGAAAGCCCACGCACAGCAACGAAGACCCAACACAGCCAAAAATTAATAAATAAATAAATAGATTAAAAAAAAAAACCCTAATGAACTTCCGGCAAATTAGAAATAGAAGAAGCTATATACTATATGGCAAACATTACACTCCAGGGTGAAATGCTAGACGTAGTTCTTAGCCAATCAGGAATAAGATTGGATACCCAGTGTGCTCTTTCCATCCAGTATTGTCCTATAGGTCCCAGACAGTGCAGACAAAGAAGAAAAAGAAATTCAACATAAAGGATTAGAAAAAGGAAACCAAATAGTAATTATTGTCTGACGATATGCTTGTATAAATAGACCCCCTCCCTCCATTGACAGACAGAAGACTGGAATTAATAAGGTAGTTTAGCAAGCTGCTGGATATATAATCAATAAACAAAAATCAATTGCCTTTGTATATACTCCAAAAAACAATGAAAATGAATAAATCTACTAAGGCAACAAAAATCTGGGGTGGTTAACAATAAAGTCAACAAATATTTTGCAAGGAGCTTTTAAATGTCACAGTTCCAACAGCCTTGGGTCCAACCCAAGCATGGCAATGGAGGAGAGAAAAGGTGGAGCCTGGGGCTGTCACCTCAGACACAGTCTTCTGCTGTGGGATTTTCTGGTACCAGCCTCCAAGATAGAGTCAGAATGTCTTGAGTTAAAGAGAATATTAAGTAGAGCAGCAGTCCCCAACCTTTTTGGCACCAGGGACCGGTTTCGTGGAAGACAATTTTTCCACGGACCTGGTGGCGGGGGGATATGATGGTTCAGGCGGTAATGCGAGTGATGGAGAGCGGCAGATGAAGCTTCGCTCACTCGCCCACCGCTCACCTCCTGCTGCGCGGCCAGTTTCTAACAGGCTGCGGGCCGGTATGGGGGTTGGGGATCCCTGAAGTAGAGGGTGTAGGAAGCTGCCCTGCAGCGACTATCCTAAAAGCTGGACCACTTCATCCTGCTTTCCCCTAGTTGCAGCTGGTGGCGTTGACCCAGCAGGGGCATCTCCAGTCATACCTAGACAACTCACCCTCACCAGACATGCCTGCCGGGCCCAAGGGCAACAAAGGGCTTTGGCGGCCGGCCTGGTATGTTCCAGCCTCAAGCTTCCACACATATTTTTAAGATAAATTTAATTTTGTGAATAGGTAATACATTTGTATTGTTAACCAAACCAAACCAAAAACCTTGGTGCTGGGTTACAGATGGGACACAGAGCTTGGAGCAGGAAGCAGCTTATTTGGAATGAGCATCACTGGCTGTCTCAGGGCTGCTGTCCCAGTGTCCCTTTCCTTTGCAGTTATCTTCTGCCTCATTCTCTCACTCTTCCCTTTATCCTTTGACTCTGTCTCCTGTAAAAACTGCATTCTCTGGCAGTCTCCTAGAGGAAGGAAGAACAAAGACAGCGTTTCCTTAAACTGCTCTTCCACCTGAGAAGACAGCCCAGCTCCTCCTGTTCCCTGGGCCTGATGTGACCAAGAGGCAGGTGATGGGTCTAGCTAACCTCCGGGGCAGATTTCTCCTTGTGTTCCTGACCCCAGCCCCACCCCGTGAGCCATTATTGCCTTCCCTACATGAGGGGACAGGCAACGGCTGACCATGGGAGCACGACTAGCCCATCAGGGCTGTCTACACCAGAGATGTGGGGGACCCCAGGATGGAGGTAGTTGATCTTCTTTGGTTGCTGGGGTGCAGGTGAGGGAAGCCACCGTGAGGGGTGCAGTCCTGGTCTAGGGGCAGATGCGGAGGGGCATTTTGGTCCAACAGCAGCACTGCAAAGGCATGAAGGCAAAGTGTGCTTGGGGCCCACACTTCAGACAGGGTTCAAAGCCTTCCTGGTCAGGAATGCACTGCCTGGCCTGCACAGACAGAAGAGGACTACTGCACTCACAGTGTTTCCTTTCCGCGTGGGCTCCCTCCTGGGGACCTGGGAGGGACTGGGGAGGAGGCCTGTGTGGGTGGCCGAAAGGCCAGGGTCGCAGGATAGGAGAGCCTGAGAGCAGAGATCCGGCAGAAAGCGAGGAGCCTCCCCCCCCGCCCCCAGTCACTTGGATCCTGTTTGGGACCCTGGGATCCTGGGCAGAGGTGGCAGCTAGTTGTCACCATGGTCTTGGGACTGAGCCTGGAGCAGGGCTGGGGGCTCTACTCACCCAGTCTCCTGACCTTGTGTGGCCCAGTGAGTTTCTGAACTATATTCCAACTGCCCATTAAAAGCACCCCAAATTGTCCAGAGCAAGAAGGTGGTATGTTGTGATAATAGCCTCAAATTTCTGGAGTGGGCAGTGGCCTTGGGTTGTTGGCCTTGTCATTCCAAGGACAGGGAGAGGGGTTGTTCCTCTGGGTAGTGATGGATTAATGACAAACCTTAGGAGTCTGGGTGTCCTTGCCCTTTAAATCAAGCCCCAACATAGAATTTAGCATTTTCATTCTGATTGGAATTTAGGGCTTATTACTGCCACTAGAACCATCCCAGAGAGTGTGGCTTAAATGTCAAGATATATTTTTCAGGTGCATAAGACACCAAAGATCACAGCTGTCTGGAAGAGTGAATTTTAATTAGCAAAGGGATCCCATAAAATCTCACCAGCCCTGATGAAACAGCCATGCCAGGCTTTGTTCAGCCCCAGTATTTATTACATGCTCAGATGGCTGGTGATAGTATCCAAAGGACCTCGGGACTGTGTTAGTGGGAACTGGTTTTAACTTTCAAACCTTATCTGTCAAGTCCCTTATGCCAAATACCTCTGGAGAAAGAAAGAGGGCTGCATAAAGGCACTTTATGAATACCTAATAGTGTAGTGTTGCCCCTAGGGCCCTCCATGCACTGTGCTTCCTTAGCAGTTAATTTATATGATCTACAAAGAATTTGTTCTTTGAGGGCTTGGGGAACCACTTACATTTGGAAAGGAGCCCCCTTACTAGTTCTTACTTCATTTTCCCCCACACCTGATTTCTCTACTCCCACTCTTTGAGTCCTCAGCACTGCCAGAGAAAGCCAAGGATATCCCCTTCTTTGATGCCAGCAAAGACTCATCCAGTTCCGTGACAGTCCAGCCAGCCCTGCCCTGGTAGCTGGGTACTCAGAGATGAGTGGGGATGTCTTATCCTTTGAAGAACTCACAGTCTCCTGATGTGTAAGCAAGCCGACTGTGACACTGAGTGACAAGGTGCCCTGGCTACAGTGTGACTGAGGTAGGCAGTGAACACAGAAGAACACTCAGGAAGGTGTGTGAGTGTGTGTGTTGGGAAGGTGGTGAACTCACTAAGTAAGAGCTGGATTTTACAAGATGAATAAGACTTTACTAAGCAAAAGAGGGGATATTACTATCGACGTTACAGAAATAAAAAGATTATAAAGGAATACTACGAACAGCTATTTGTCAATAAATTAGATAACAGATGAGATGAACAAATTCTAGGAGACAAACTGCAAAAACTGACTCAGGAGGAACTCGAAAATCTGAATAGACCTATAGCACATAGACAGATTGACAACAAAAGCACAGGCAGCAAAAGAGATAAGTTGTACTTTGTCAAGAACCTTTGTGTTGTGAAGGACACCATCAAACATGTAAAAATATTTGTATATATGATAGGGCCCTGTATTTAAATATTGAAGAACTCTTACATTTTACTAAGAAAAGACAAATAACCCAATTAAAATGGGCAAATGGGGAATTCCCTGATGGTCCAGTGGTTAGGACTCCACGCTTCCACTGCAAGGGGCACAGGTTTGATCCCTGGTCGGGGAACTAAGATCCCGCATGCTGCACTGCGTGGCCAAAAGAAAAAAAAAAAAAGGACAAAAGATCAGAATATACATTTCTTCAAAGAAGATATACAAGTGGCTAATAAACACATAAAAAGATGTTCAACATCATTAGCTATCATGGAAATGAGAGTAGCATCGACATATATACTCTACCAATGTAAAATAGATAGCTAGTGGGAAACAGCAACATAGCACAGCGAGATCAGCTCGGTGCTTTGCGACGACCTAGAGGGGTGGGATAGGGAGGGTGGGAGGGAGGATCAAGAGGGAGGGGATATGGGGATATATGTATACATATAGCTGATTCACTTTGTTATACAGCAGAAACTAACACAACATTGTAAAGCAATTATACTCCAATAAAGATCTATCAAAAAAAAAAAACCACAATGAGAACCACTTCATACTTGGCTTGGCTAGAATAAAAAAGTCATATAACAACAAGTGTTGGTGAGAATGTGGAGAAATTGGAACCCTCATATACTGATGGTGGGAACATAAAACAGTACAGTCATTTGGGAAGACAATATGGCAATTCCTTGAAAGGTGAAACATGGAGTTACAATATGACCCAACAATTCCACTCCTAGGTATATACCCAACAAAAATAAGACATGTTCACACAAAAGCTTGTACAGGCGTACCTTGGAGATATTGTGGGTTCGGTTCCCAAATATCATAACATAGTGAGTCACATGAATGTTTTGGTTTCCCAGTGCATATAAAAGTTATGTTAACACTATACTCTAGTCTATTAAGTGTGTAATAGCCTTACATTAAAAAAACAATGTCTATACCTTAATTGAAAAATACTTTAACACTAAGAAATGCTAACCATAATCTGAGTCTTCAGTGAATCGTAATCTTTTTGCAATAGTAACGTCAAAGATCACTGATCACAGGTCACCATAACAAACATAATAATGAAAAATTTTGAAATACTGGGAGAATTACTAAAATGTGACACAGAGACACGAAGTGAGCAAATGCTGTTGGAAAAATGGCACCAATAGACTTGCTCAACACAGGTTGCCATAAACCTTCAATTTGTAAAAATTTCAATATCCATGAAGGCAATAAAGTGAAGTACAATAAAATGAGGTATGCCTGTACAGGAATATTCATAGTAGTTTTATTCATAATAGCCCCAAAGTGGAAACAACTCCAAAATCCATCAACTGATGAATGGAACAAAATATGGTATACTCATACAGTAGAATATTATTTGGCAATAAAAAGGAATAAAGTTCTGATATATGTGACAGCATGGATAAACCTTGAAAACATTATGTTATGTGAAAGAAATCAGTCATAAAAGACCAATTATATGATTCCATTTATATGAAACGTTCAGAAGAGGCAAATTTACAGAGACAGAAAGTAGATTACTGGTTGTTTAGGACTGGAGGGGAAAAGGGGCTGAAGGCTAATGGGTATGGAGGTTTTGGGGAGAGTAATGAAAATGTTCTAAAATTGATTTTGGTGATGGTTCATAACTCTGTGACACACTAAAAACCATTGAATTGTATACTTTAAAAAGGTGAACTTCATGGTATGTTAATTGTATCTCAATAAAATTGTTAATAAAAAAAGAATTCGCTCAGCAGTAAGAAGAGCATGCTGGGCTGGGGAACGGCATTATAAATGGGTGTGTTTGGGAACTTGGAACATTTGATGTGATGATGGCAGCTGGCAGTGAGTGGAGGGGCACTGGTGTGGCGGAAGACGAGAGCAGTGGGCATGGGCTGGAGCACACAGGCTGTGGTGCCTGGATTTTCTTTGAAGGCCATGATGGGCCAGTGAAAAACATGAACAGGAGGGTGGCAAGCAGAAGAAAGACTACTCCAGAATGAAGAGTGTGTGGCTGAGGCCAGGACTGAACCGGGGCAGTGGGTGCCAGGCACGGGGAAAAGGAGGTGGATTTGAGAGCCAGGTGGAAGGTGCTAATCTTTTCACAGCTTTCTTGATTTTATTTTAATTGGAAAAGATGACAGAAAAACTCAAAATGGAATTTGAAAACAAACCAACAAATGAAAAGCCTCTGAACAGTCCTCCCTACCTTCAATGAATGCTCCTTTTCCTTTGAGAGCTGTGGCTGGGGATCACCGTCAAACTACTTAACTCTTTTCTTTACATTGATTTTTAAAATGGAAGTATGGTTGATTTACAATGTTGTGTTAATTTCTGCTGTATGCCAAGTGACTCAGTTATACACATTATTTTTTAAAAACTTTTTTAATTTTTAAAATAAATTTATTTATTTATTTTTGGCTGTGTTGGGTCTTCGTTTCTGTGCGAGGGCTTTCTCTAGTTGCGGTGAGCGGGGGCCACTCTTCATCGTGGTGCACGCGTCTCTCGCTGTTGCGGCCCCTCTTGTTGCAGAGCACAGGCTCCAGATGCGCAGGCTCAATAGTTCTGGCTCACGGGCCTAGTTGCTCCACGACATGTGGGATCTTCCCAGACCAGGGCTCGAACCCGTGTCCCCTGCGTTGGCAGGCAGATTCTCAACCACTGTGCCACCAGGGAAGCCCAACATTATTTTTTATATTCTTTTCCATTATGGTTTATCCCAGAATATTGAATATAGTTCTCTGTGCTATACAGTAGGACCTTGCTACTTATCCATTCTATATGTAATAGTTTGCAACTACTAACCCCAAACTCCCAGTCCATCCCACCCTCAACTCCCACCTTTTGTAACCACAAGTCTGTTCTCTATGTCTGTGAGTCTGGTTCTGTTTTGTAGAGAGGTTCATTTGTGCCATATTTTAGATTCCACATATAAGTGTGGTATCATATGGTATTTGATACCATGTCATATGGTATTTGTCTTTCTCTTCCAGACTTACTTCATTTAGTATGATAATCTCTGGTTGCATCCATGTTGCTGCAAATGGCATTATTTTATTCTTTTTTATGGCTGAGTAATATTCCATTGTATATATGTATCACATCTTCTTTATCCATTCATCTGTTGGTAGACATTTACATTGTTTCCATGTCTTGGCTATTGTGAATAGTGCTGCTATGAATATAGGGGTGCATGTACCTTTTTGAATTATAGTTTTGTCCAGATATATGCCCAGGAGTGGAATTGCTGGATGATATGGCAATTCTATTTTTAGTTTTCTGAGGAACCTCCATACTGTTTTCCACAGTGGCTGCACCAACTGACATCCCCGCCAACAGTGTAGGAGGGTTCCCTTTTCTCCACACCCTCTCCAGCATTTGTTATTTGTAGACTTTTTAATGATGGCCATTCTAACCAGTGTGAGGTGGTACTTCATTATAGTTTTGATTTTCATTTCTCTAATAATTAACCATGTTGAGCATATTTTCATGTGCCTATTGACCATCTGTATGTCTTCTTTGGAGAAATGTCTATTTAGGTCTTCTGCCCATTTTTCGATTGGGTTGTTTGTTTTTTTGTTGTTGAGTTGTATGAGCTGTTTGTATATTTTGGAAATAAAGCCCTTGTTGGTCGCATCATTTGCAAATATTTTTTCCCATTCCATCGGTTGTCTTTTCATTTTGTTGATGGTTTCCTTTGTTGTGCAAAAGCTTGTAAGTTTGATTAGGTCCCATTTGTTTATTTTTGTTTTTATTTTTACTGCCTTGGGAAACTGACCTAAGAAAATATTGATACGATTTATGTCAGAGAATATTTTGCTTATGATCTCTTCTAGGAGTTTTACGGTGTCTTGTCTTTAAGTCTTTAAGCCATTTTGAGTTTATTTTTGTGCATGGTGTGAGGATGTGTTCTAACTTCATTGATTTACATGCAGCTGTCCAACTTTCTCAGCACCACTTGCTGAAGAGACTATCTTTTCCCATTTTATATTCTTGTCTCCTTTGTCAAAGATTAATTGACCATAGGTGTGTGGGTTTATTTCTGGGCTTTCTATTCTGTTCCATTGATGTATGCCTGTTTTTGTGCCAATATCATACTGTTTTGATTACTGTAGCTTTGTAGTATTGTCTGAAGTCTTGGGTTATGCCTCCTGCTTTGTTCTTTTCCCTCAGGATTGCTTTGGCAATTCTGGGTCTTTTACGGTTCCATGTAAATTTTAGGATTATTTGTTGTAGTTTTGTGAAAAATGTCATGGGTAATTTGATAGGGAACACTTTAATTCTGTAGATTGCTTTGGGTAGTATGGCCATTTTAATGATATTGTCTTCCAATCAAGAGCATGGGATATCTTTCCGTTTCTTTAAATCATCTTTAATTTCCATTATTAAAATTTTATAGTTCTCAGCATATAAGTCTTTCACCTCCTTGGTGAGGGTTATCCCTAAGGCTACTTCTTGAAGCCTCGGTGTCCTTGTTTGCAAAACCTACCTGCCTGAGAGCCGTAGTGAATGTTAAATGTGATAGTATATGTATGTCACTTAGCACTGGTCCTGGCATAAAATGCGGGCCAAGTAAAGACCCATTCTTGCCCACACATGTGGTAACTTCTTGTATATTTGGAAGGATGAGATGGATCTCATTCTGAGTTCTTCTTTCCCTTAATTGGGCATCATGTGTGTTTTTTTCATACTGTGTGTTTGTGTGTGTCTGTGTCTGTTTCTATTTGTTGATATTGAGGAGGAGGTTTTCTTTTTTTTAAGTGGGAAGATGCACAAAAGAGACTATTTACTTTAAGCTTTTATTTATTTATTTTAAATTAATTAATTAATCCTTATTTTGGTCTCCTGCACTGTCATGGAGAAGAGATGTGAACTTAAGGTTTTAATATTCATGTGTCTATTATTCTTTATATCTTCTGTAATTTTTGCTTTATGAATATTGATGCTATGTTATTTGTTATTTAGGTATCATTATCTATGTTGAGAATTGCACCTTTGACCATAAAAAAGGGCCAGTCTTCATATTAATTAATGTTTTTCACCATGAACCCAACCTCCTTTATACTCTTTCTGCTGCATTTCTGATATAAGTTGTTCATACTTTTATGTTTATCTTTCCCAATTATTCTGTTTTAGTTATATCTCTTGTACCTAGAGTGGAGTGGGATGTTGCTTTTTGGGACATTTTTGATTGTGTAGTTTTTTTTTTTTAGAATTACAAAAAACTTATTTATTTATTTATTTATTTTTGGCTGCATTGGGTCTTTCTTTGTTGCTGTGTGCGGGCTTCCTCTAGTTGCGGTGAGCGGGGGCTACTCTTCATTGTGGTGCACGGGCTTCTCATTGTGGTGGCTTCTCTTTTTTTGGAGCACGGGCTCTAGGCATGCAGGCTTCAGTAGTTGTGGCTTGTGGGCTCTAGAGCACAGGCTCAGTAGTTATGGCTCACAGGCTTAGTTGCTCAGCGGCATGTGGAATCTTCCCGGACCAGGGCTTGAACCCATGTCCCCTGCATTGGCAGGTGGATTCTTAACCACTACACCACCAGGGAAGTCCCAATTGTGTATTAATCTATGTACTAGCCTATATGACAAATGTGTTTTGTCTTAGTTCTGTCATATAATTTAGTTTTTAAGGCTGTTAAAAAACTCCGTATATTATCTGTCTTTTTATGTGTATTTCTTCCGATAATTAGAAAGGTATCTATTATTATTATTGTTTTTATTGAGATATAATTGACATGTAACATTGTATGAGCTTTAGGTGTACAACATGATTTGATATACGTACTACTTAGTCTTTATATCATTTTAAGGCCACATCCGATTCTATTGTGCTGGTGTGTCATTGCTTTTTAGTAAATCTTGTGTGGTAGACTGAGATTGTCTCTAATTTTGCAGAGATGCTCTAAGCATCTCTGTGTTTAGTCCTGGTTTTAGTCAGGACTCTTTGGTTGTAAGTGACAAAGATGACTTGAGTAGCTGAGGGATATTGGTCCCTAGAACTCCTGGGGGAAGGGCCTTGCCCAGGAGCCCCATGTGCACCAGTGCACAGATTTCATCATGCCCTTGCCAGCATCCAGAGCTACCATTTAACTTTCCTATTCTTTGCTAATTTAATGGGTGTAAAATGAAACTTCAATGTTGCTTTAATTTTAATAGCAAGGGGTGAAGATGTCTATGGATTTGTTTGGTGTGGGCTCTTTCTCCTGTGGTGGGACTGTGTTTATTCCTTAGCTACTGCCCATGGGGCTGCTTTCAGACTGTGCCAGAGAATTGGGACACAGGGCCTGGCCTCCACGTGGTCTTCTCATTTCTCAAGAATATACAGAGCATGTCTCCAACTGTGTAGCAAAGGCCAGTGTGTTCTGCTCCCACCACGGGGCCAGCTCTGTTTCTGTGGGCTGCCTGAGAGGGGCCAAGGAGGTGATAAGTGAAAATCCATCACAACTTCTGGAACCAACTCAAAGGACACACTCGCTGCAGGAACACCAGCAGGACTCAGCCAAGCTCAGAGATGTTGTCAGGAGAATGATTCCATTTCAGCAGATGCAGTCCTTGTTGGGGGAGGTCTTTGGAGGATAGCTTACAAAAAGCCTAAAAACTGTCGGAACGGTATTTGTGTAGGAGGAGAGAAGGAGAAGGGAATTTGGCCTTTGCTTGAATCCAGTGTCCTTTGTGTTCTTCTCTTGTGGGGTGTTGCAGCAGCTTCACCCTCAATTGTTTATTTTCCTCTTTTGGACAGAGCTGTGAGCAAAACATGACAAGTGGTGCTCGGTGTGGCAGGAGTATAAATCAGTAGTGGGACCTAGGTTTACACAGTGTCTTATACAATGTCATCTATGTCTTATACATTGGTTTACTTGAATAACAACCTTTAGATTTCAGGAATTCCTGAGTTTGCTTCAGTTTTCTAAAATCTTTGAATGGAAAATGGTTTATAAGATGAATAGAAAATTTTATCTGATTAGTAATATTTTTCCTTATTAGAATGTTGGATTTCATCTCTGAGAATCCTTCTAAGTGTAACTGCAGGCACATGCCCTGGGTCTCAGGTACGTTTGGGTGTCGGGATCCCTTTGCAAGAGCAGCAAAGAGGTTTGGTGTGAAAAATAAATCCTCACCCAGAATGAAAGTTCCTCTGCTCTGATTTCTCTCATAAGTTGGATCTTAGTTGCTTTCTATTTTTCAGAAATTCCTCAAAACATGTGGTCCATCAAGAGCATCATTTTTATTTCTCCATATTGCTGGGGGGACTTATTTATTTGAAAATGCTGTTTTCTCCTGCTATTTCTTAGCTATTTTGGAAGTAGGGGATATGATATGAATATGGCTCACCATCTTGAATTGGCCATCTCTGTTTGACTCATTTAGCTTTAAATATTTGATCCATGAGAACTTTATTTTAGTGAAAGGAGTATGGTTGTGACCTGGCATTAAATTTTTAGTATTATTTTTAACTGATTAAATTTCCAGTTGTCTTAATGCCTTTTATTGAATGAACTATGTTTGCCCACTGATTCAATGGTTCTCCTCTAACACATATCAGATCCCTGCTTTTACTTATACTATTTCTGACCTCCCTTGTCTGCCCCGATTTCTCCTTCTTGGCAGTGGTGCCGGGTGGGATTATCACATCCAGGAGAGAGTGCTAATCCTGCTTTGTTACTTTTGGTTTCCAGAAATTTCCTGGTTATAACTTTATTTTCCTTTGGATAGACTGGCTTTTATTTATTTATTTATTTAAATGCCAACATTTTATTTATTTATTTTTTAATATTTATTTATTTATTTATTTGGTTGCACCAGGTCTTAGTTGTGGCAGGCAGCCTCCTTAGTTGTGGTTTGCGGGCTCCTTAGCTGCGGCTCACCAGCTCCTTAGTTGCAGCATGTGGGCTCCTTAGTTGTGGCTCCAGGGCTCCTTAGTTGCAGCAGGCGGGCTCCTTAGTTGTAGCATATGAACTCTCAGTTACAACATGCATGTGAGATCTAGTTCCCTGACCAGGGATTGAACCCAGGCCCCTGCACTGGAAGCATGGAGTCTTATCCCCTGTGCTGCCAGGGAAGTCCCAAGATTGGCTTTTAAATCTCTTCCTTTTCCAAAAAAAAAATAGAAGAAAAAAATAGAGCAAGATACTATCCTAAACCAGAAAGAAAGAAAGAAAGGAAGGAAGGAAGGAAGGAAGGAAGGAAGGCAATGTCAAACCAAACCAAACTTCAAATCCAACCAAATCCTGTTAAGATTTTGTTTAGGATTGAATTAAGCTTATAGTTAATATGGGAGAGAATTGATATCTGTATTAGTTTTCTAGACTTCAGTGACAAATTGCCACAAACTACATGGCTTAGAACAACAGAAATTTAATGTCTCACAGTTCTGGAGGCCAGAGGTTTGAAATCAAGGTGTCAGCAGGCCCTGCTCTTTCTGAAGTCTCTAGAAGAGAATCTGGTCCATGCCTTCCTCTTAGTGTCCAGTGGTTACTGGCAGTTCTTGGCATTTATTGACTGGTAGACATGATTCCAATCTCTGTCTCTGTCATCACATGGTGCTCTCCCTGTGTGTATCTTGCCCTTTTCTTATGACACCAGTTGTTTTAGATTAAAGACACACCCTACTCCAGTATGACCTCATATTAACTAATTACATCTTCAGTAACCCTATTTCCTAATAAAGTCACACTCTGAGGATTCAGGAAGAACATGAATTTTGGGAGGACACTCAAACCCTGTAGAACATCTTTAAAATTTGTATCAGTATTGTATTCAAGAACAAGGTATGTCTATTCAGGTCCTCCTTTACATCATTTAATATTTTTTTCATACAGTTCATTCCTAGTTGAAAATTTTTTTGTCCTTTTTGTGAATGATATAGTTTCTTCTGTTACACAATCTAGTTGGTATTGTTTCTATTTCTTATAACAAACTATGGGAAATCAATCTTGTTTTGGGTATAGATTTTATAACTCAGTGAATTATCTTATTATTTTTAGTAACTTTCAGTGAGTTCTCTTGAGTTTTTCAGGTTTGTAATGGTATCATCTACAAATAATGATACTATTGCCAACTCTTTATGAATATTTAAACTTTGTATTTTTTTCTCACATCTAATTGTGAGATTCCAGACTTTGGCTAAAGTGGTATTTTGAGGTCTTCACCTTCTAGAGTTACTTCTCATCTGGATGGAGCCTGGGGTGGTGAGAAGACAGCTCAGGTTTTCTGGGTAAGGCAGGCCACTCCTCAGGCCAAACACTGTCAGCATTAGAAGCCACCAGGGCATCTGGGAGCTATTCCTGCACCCCTGGAAGGCAAGTACCAGGGGTGGACAGCTGCTTATGCCTGCCCTGAATCTGTGGCCCCTACCTTTGTAGGGTAGTAGACCTCACTCCTCCCCGATCCAAGTCCATGGTTTAGGCTGACTCCAGTACTCTAGGTATGGCCAGTCACTGTATTCCATTCCCTGGGAATGGCAATTCATTTGGGGCAGGGGTGGGGGGTTGCACTCGACTCAAGCCAGGGCTGGGCAAGCTAATTTTGGGACTCTTTTTTATGAGAAAGTCTCTGCCTTGTGGACCTGAGATGGGGAAGGAGTTGCCCTGAAACTATTAGGGCTACACACGAAGGACAGCCTGCCTGAAGCTCAAACTAGCAATAATGACACCAAGTTATAACAGCATCATTTACTTATTTGGATACAGCCACACATGCAGCTAGTTACTCTTAGATTTTTAAGGTACATGAGCCAATAAAGACCTTTTCAGTTATGTCATCTTGAGTTAAGTTTGCCACTTTCAACTGGAAGACACTTGAAAGATATTCACCCTATTAATCTCTTGTCTTAAGCTTGGGAGGTTAAACCCAGGGCTGTACTCACCTGCTGTTCAAAAACAGTGTGGTCATGAGGCATTTTGTATTTACTCACTCAAATAATATGTGTTGAGCACCTACTATGTACAAGTGCTGTTCAAGCCCTCGGGATACATCAGAGATCAAAACAGAAAATGATTCCTACCATCATGGAGCTCACTTTTTAGTGAGGAAAATGGGTAATAAGCACTAAAAATTAATGAATAAATTATCTAAGATGCTAGAATATGATCAGTGCTGTGGAAAGGCAAAGAAGGATAAAGTAAGGGGGATGAAGAGGTGGTTTTCAGCATTAAAAAGGGTGGTCAGGTTAGGCCTCATTGAGAAGGTACTTTTTGGGCAATGGTAGGTGGGGCATGAGGTCTGTTACTGGAACACCCCCCCACCCCCTGAACTTGGGGCAGGGAGGAGGTGGTAGAGATGGAGAAGCAGGTGGGTTTGCTGAGGATAATTAGGAGCTAGAGTTGGCAGGACTGTGTGATGAGCAGGACACCAGGGAGGAGGGCAAGGGAGGTTTGAGATGACTCCTAGGTCTGGACCATTTGTCAGATGGGCCTGGATAGAGCAGGGAACTACTGTCCTCAGGCAAGAGCTGAGTGTGTTGAATTGCGGTGTCCTGGAGGCACCTAGGAGATCTGGACAGGCCCTGCCTCTCATGGGACTGGTCCCATGGACTGGGCCCTGGTGTCCTTTCCATTATGTCTTGGCTGCTGGCTGCATGTGGTCAGCATCCCTCTATATGCATGGTTGCTCGAGCTGGGAAGTGGGCTGGACAGTTGTGGGCCTGGTCTCAGGCCTGTCAGCTCCTGGTCCCCTCCCACTCTCCCTGCCCACTCCTGCGCTCAGCTGCGGGCCAGGCTCAGCTGCTACCCTTGTGTCTGGCCTTGGACAGGGACCCGGAGTCTGTTTCCCTCTTGGGCGGCTTGGGCAGGCGAATCCAGAGCACCTGCGCGGAGAGTGCCAGGACAGCGCCGGGGGTCTCCCAGGCCTCCTTTCCCTCTCCTCTCTCCTCCCTCAGCCAGCACCCACGAAGTCCACACACTCCTGTTCATGTTTGTTGTTCACATTTCTCTGATGGATTTATTTGCCCTCATTTGCATAAGAAATACCACACTCCCCAACTTAATGAGCAGGCCCATCTGGCAGTGCAGGCCTCCTCTCTGCTGAGAGCTGTGCGGCCGTGAGCTGTTATAATTAGGCTGTTCCCTTTCAGGATTGAGGAAGGACTGTCCGAGCGAGCAGGTTCTTGACACAGCCCCTGAACCAGGGCTCTCCGCAGCGGGCCAGAGCCGGCTCCCTGGGCTGCCGGCTGTCTCGCCCGTACGCCCATCTGTTTGTGCCGTCTGGGTTGGCCCTGCTTCTCCCCAACTGTCCTTGGCTGGGCCAGGGCTTGGCCACCATCAAAGTAGGCATTTCATAGTAATATTGCAGAATCAAGCTGGGAGCAACCTCATGGCCACTCGGTTGAGCTTGTCCCAGGATGGAAGCACTGGAATCCTATAATATGATGTCTTGGAAGGGATGCTCTGGAAATTCAGCTCTGGGCAGTGCTTAACTGAGCTATGTCAGAGGTGACACTCCAGAGAATGTGCCCTAATCTCTCAGATGTCACTCTGATGACCTCCATACTAACCCCTCACCCACCCATGGCTTCCATCCACAATGGTTACTGCCCATTCCTCTGTGCCAAGCAGGCTCCGTGCTGGCCTCAGAAGAGGTGAGAGACTCCAGCCTCATGGTGGTGGGAGCCTTAGGACACAGGCACCCCCATGTGAAGATGTACTGCTAGAATAGGGTAAAGGTTGAGGGAACCGGGCCAGAAGAACGTCTGTGTCTGACTTGAGCAGGTCATGCCTGGTCCAGCATTGGGGGGTGTCCCCCCGGTCTCCCTGCCTGAGTGCAGAGTGCCAAGCCACCCTTCTCTGCCCCAGGCTGCCTTAAAGCTTGGCTTCATCATGGCTATTCTGGCTCCACTCCTGCCCCCTGCTCACTCCAGGAGTCCTGTGTGCTTAGTGAGCACTTCTTGCCTTATTTCTAGTAATGAGATAAAAATTCATGCTGCTAAATGAGCAATTTCCAAGAAGGGGTGATGGAACCCCCAAGTATCCTAGGCGGGTGGGACAGGGGAGAACAGTGGTTGGAGAAGGTGGCAGTGGGTGGCATGCTGCAGTTCATTTCCCCTCCTTTTTGCCTACAGGAAGGCTCAGGAGAAATAGTAAGTCAAAGGGAGAATTTGCTAAGTTCTCAACTGGTCGCTGCAGAGAGACTAAAGGGTTCCTGTGAGTGCGCCAAGCTGCCTGAAGGCTGGAAGGGGATGGAACTGTGCCTAGACCCCTGAGACTGAAATCTGGGCTTGAGGAGGAGGATTCTGATGCTGGAAAGAGCACGAGGGGCCTGAGTGGTGACCGGTGAGAGTTAGTAAGTTCCTTAGTCTTTGTGTTTCTTCCAACTGAATTCTATATTTGTATTTTTAGAATATTGAGGTATCATGACAAAGTGCATAAAGTGCACTCATATAATGACCAAGCAGGACCCTATAGGGCCTTCCTGGGACAGATTCACCCCACCCCCCCAAACTCCGCCTGCCTCATGTTTGTAGAAAAACTTTAGTCTCCTAGGCCTTCCAAAGAATAAATTTAATCAGAGAAGTGAGAAAATGCAGAAACAAAGGAAAACAGTCAAGCAAGACAAAATAATATTAGTTTAGCCATTAAACAAAGTCAAGGACATTTAGTTCCTCCTCAAGAGCTATAGATAATATTCTGAGCCATATCCTTTGAGCTGTTTTGCAGATACTGAAACCCCCACCATGTGGAAGAAGTTAACTGTATGCTGCTCACAAGCACCTGGATCCCAGAATGTTTGGAACTGGAAGGTTGATGATGTTGACTCCCAATTACCTCACCACCAACCAAGCAGAAGAATGTCCATGAGCTGATCACACATCCCACAACACTCTCCCTCACCCTGTCTTTAAAAAAGCCATCAGGGGGTTCAGGTCTTTTGAATATTAGCCACCTGGACTCCTTGTTGGTGCCTGCAATATATGCTGCACTTTCCTTCACCACAACCTTGTGTCAATAGATTGACTTTACTGCACGTGGGCAAGCCAATCCAAGTTTGGTTCAGTAACAATATTAAGCAGATCTTTACAGTGAATATTTCTACATGTATAGAGAGGCTTATCAGCACTCTGTAAGGCTCCTATACTAATTACATTTTTTACTTTCAGTATTTTATCATGCTTTGGCACCTTCTGATGCTTTGCTGGCTGGGGTGATACTGCCCATTCCAGCCTAGAGGCAGCAAACAACTTGCCTGTAAGAGTGTCTTTTATATGCAAACCAACCAATCCAAACTGCTTCCTTTATCTAACTCACAGGCTAAGCCAATATCCCCCTGCCCTAACTCATCCCCAGTACAGGTACCAGACAGCTAGAGACCATCCCCATAGTCCAGAGCTTGCCAAAATTATTCAAACTATCCAATCCTAAACTTGCCTACTTGCCTCTCCCATTTCTTTCCTGGGAACCACAATATGAGCCCTGGCCATGCTTTCCTCTGGCTCCTTCTGCCTCCTGACCAACCTGGTGCTTCCCCAAGTGGCCCTGCATGGCCTGGCAAGCCCTTTTCTCTTGGGAACTGTAAGTAGTAAACTTTTCCTTCAAAGGCAGTTGTCTCTCTGTCTGTCACCTTAGCATATCTGATTAAAAACAAAATTCCATTTCAAGACAGCCCCCATCATGTCCCTTCCTAGTCTATATACTTCTCCATCCCAAGCTGTACCACTGTTGTGATTTCTATCATAACAGAGTTTTGCCTGTTCTTGTCCTTTATATAAATAAAGTCATTCAGTGTATTCTCTTTTGTGTCTGGCTCTTTCACTTGGCATAATAAGATTCATCCATGTTACTGAGAATATTCCTTTCTCTCTCTCTCTCTCTCATAGTATTCCATTATATACATAGGCCACAATTTACTCATTTCTTTGTTGATGGGTATTTGAGTTTTTGACTGTTTCACTCCCTCTCTATACCTATTTCTCATAGAGTTTCACATTTCATTGTTATTAGACTCTTTGTCAACTATAAAGTAAATTGCAAGTATCTTACAAGTCGCAACTGTGTGTGTTTTGTATTCTGTCTCCTAGAGCCTGGTGCCTAGTAACAGCTGTTCTACATCCATTTAGCAAATAGTTCTTGAGAACCTACCATGTGCCAAGGTGTTGTCCTAGGTGCTGGACTACCTCCCACAGGGGGCTGCATTCTAGTGGCGATGGTGGTAGTGGGAAGAACAGATAGCAAATAAGCAAGAAAATAGATCATATAATTTCAAGAAATGGTATACATTAAGGAGAAACTAAAGCAGGGTGAGGGTATTCAGTGTATGTGTGGCAGTGATTATTACAGGCCAGGAAGTCAGGGCAGTGCTCTCTGACAAAGTGCTTTTTAAATCAGATACCTGAATGCAGTGGGGGAGGAAGCCCTGTGGGAGAAGAGCATTCTAGACAGAAGGGAATAGCATGTGCAAAGGCCCTGAGGCAGAGACATACTCTCTTAAGGTGCAGCAAGAAACTGAGAAGGGCTAGAGAAATAGACATGAGGGGGAGAGTGGTAAGAGTGTGATCATATGGCCCTGGACTTGACAGATTGACTGACAGACACACAAAGATATTCAGACTTGAGTATGTGGAGTACAGTCTATTGAAAAAGATCTAAGCTTGTCCATTTAAAGAAAACAACTGATAGTATTTGTGGTTGAAGAGAAAATTTGAACTTTCAAGTGAAAATTAGAAATTTGGGAAACATGTACCTACCACTGTGAGTTTACGCAGCTTCTCAATACATAACTTTTCTGATGAGATTAATGATGATTTAATGAATGTGATTTTTGATATTGTTTAAAGCAACGTGTCAACATTTGGAAGCTCTGTATGATTTAGAGAACCAGTGTTTTCCAAATGGCCATGCATCATGTCTCTGTTAGAACACAGTCCTCCACTGGGGCTTTCTCCCACTCCCACAGGTCTCACTGGATGTGCCAAGAATGCAAGTCCTGACACTCTCTTTATTCAAGCTGTTTCTCGGAATTGTTTGTAGTGAGCTGCCTTGAAGGATGAGGCACTGTCTCCCTTTAGGTCAAAGAGCAGGCTTGCTTGCTGTATGCTATAAAATACATCGGTTCCCAAGCTCAGGGTCTGTCACTTGCAACACAAACCCACTGCTAGCGCAGCATCTATCCGGGCCGCTCTGCATCACCTCTGTGGGACTTGAGGGGCAAAGAGAAGTGCTGTAAACAGGCTGATGCTTACAGTGCTTGCTGTGGAAGCATGTTGTGAGTAATAAAGCCCTTTGTCTCTGACAAAGGAATCTCATGTCTTTTGCCAGCATTCATGAAACAGCAACAAGCTGATTTAGTACCTTCTAAGTAGGATAAAATCAATCCCAGTCCTGACAGTTACAAAACCATGCATGGGCAAAGGACCCATTCAAAGTACGAGACAGAAAAGTGAATTTTAATGGAACAGAGTACAAAACAAAGCTTATTGCTGAGGTTTCAAAGTTCACACTGCAACCAGCAGGACTGGTGGTAGGTGCAAGGAATGAAGCGCAGGCACTTCACACCCTTGAGAATGAGTGCCTCCTTGAGTTTGTACCCTGAGTGCCTCACTCACCCTTGTTCTGGCCCTGGCAACTAATCTTTAAGAAACAGCTTCTTTAAAAAAAGTTTTTTTGAGGAACCTCCATACTGTCTTCACATATATACGTGGAATCTAAAAAAATAAAACAAACGAACAAATTATAGAGAAACAGACTCACAGATACAGAGCACAAACTATCGGTTACCAGTGGGGAGAGGGCTGGGACAAGGGGTAAAATAGGTCAAGGGGATTAAGAGGTACAAACTACTATATATAAATTAAATACAGAGAAAACCATAATTCAAAAAAAACACATGCACCACAATGTTCACAGCAGCACTATTTACAATAGCCAGGACATGGAAGCAACATAAATGTCCATGGACAGAGGAATGGATAAAGACGATGTGGTCCATATATACAATGGAATATTACTCAGCCATAAAAAAAATGAAATTGGGTCATTTGTAGAGATGTGGATGGACCTAGAGAGTGTCATGCAGAGTGAAGTAAGTCAGAAAGAGAAAAGCAAATATCGTGTGGAATCCAGAAAAATGGTATAGATGATCTTATTTGCAAAGCAGAAATAGAGACACAGATGTAGAGAACAAATGTATGGATACCAAGGGGGAAAGGGGTGGGGTGGGAGGAATTGGGAGACTGGGATTGACATATATACATTATTGGTACTATGTATGAAATAGACAACAGATGGGAACATACTGTATAGCACAGAGAACTCTACCCAATGCACTGTGGTAACCTAAATGGGAGGGAAGTCCAAAAGGGAGGGGATATCTGTATGTGTATGGCTGATTCATTTTGTGCAGTGGAGGCTAACACGACATTGTAAAGCATACTCCAATAAAAATTAATTAAAAAAATAAAACAAGTTACAAGGATGTAATGTACAGCACAGGGAATACAGTCAATATTTTGTAATAACTTAGTATAATTTATAAAAATATCAAATTACTATGTTGTACACCTGAAACTAATATAAGTCAACTATACTTCAGTTAAAAAAAAAGAATGAAACTGCTTCTTGTTGAGTTCTGGTGTAGAATCAAGAATATCCGTAATTCTCTGAAAAAGCTATTAAAATACTCCTCTCTTTTCTAGTTGCATCTCTGTGGGAGTCCTGAGCTTCTTCTTATGCTCTAACCAAACAACACATCATAACAAACTGAAGCAGTAACAAAGATGAGAACCCAGCTGCCTCTCTTAATCCAGGCATTAAAGAGATTTGCAAAACTACTAAACAATGGCATACTTTGAGCTACATTTTTCCCGTTTGTCTCAGAAAATATAGCTAGTCTTTACTAAAAAATGTGTTATTTATAAAACCATGCAATGGGCTTATTATTGTTATTTTTATTTTTTATAACTTTTATTTATTTATTTATTTATTTATTTATTTATGGCTGTGTTGGGTCTTCGTTTCTGTGCGAGGGCTTTCTCTAGTTGCGGCAAGCGGGGGCCACTCTTCATCGCAGTGAGCCGGCCTCTCATTATCGCGGCCTCTCTTGTTGCGGAGCACAGGCTCCAGATGCGCAGGCTCAGTAGTTGTGGCTCACGGGCCCAGTTGCTCCGCGGCATGTGGGATCTTCCCATACCAGGGCTCAAACCCGTGTCCCCTGCATTGGCAGGCAGATTCTCAACCACTGCGCCACCAGGGAAGCCCTGTTATTTTTAAACCTAGTTAAGGAATGAATGTTTTTAAAATGTCTCAGTTTAAAATTTTAATGTGGTAAACATTGATGGGTGTAACACACAAAACAAAAATTCTTTGGGGTTCTCAATAATTTTTAAGTGTACAGGTGTCTTGAGACCAAAAAGTTTGAGAACTGCTGGTCTAAATGTTTAAAATGTTATGAATCAAGCTAATGAATTGGTAAATAAAATATGTTGTTACTCCAGACTTGAAAAATAAATCTTTAAAATGGCGTAGAAAGCCAGATTTAAATTGAGAAATATTTCTTTTTATAAGTTAATTTTATTTCCTTTTTTAAAAAAAATTTCTTTCTTTCTTTCTTTCTTTTTGGCTGCGTTGGATCTTTGTTGCTGCGTGCGGGCTTTCTCTAGTTGCGACTAGTGGGGGTTACTCTTCCATGTGGTGCGTGGGCTTCTCATTGCGGTGGCTTCTCTTGTTGCGGAGCACGGGCTCTAGGTGTGCCGGCTTCAGTAGTTGTGGCACGCGGGCTCAGTAGTTGTGGCTCACGGGCTCTAGAGCTCAGGCTCAGTAGTTGCGACGCACGGGCTTAGTTGCTCCGCAGCATGCGGGATCTGCCTAGACCAGGGGTTGAACTCATGTCCCTTGCATTGGCAGGCGGATTCTTAACCACTGCACCACCTGATTTTATTTCTTACTCAAAAAAATTTTTTTTTGGCCACGCCACATGGCTTGCGGGATCTTAGTTCCCTGACCAGGGATTGAACCACTGTCCCTTGCAGTGGAAATGCGCAGTCCTAACCACTGGACTGCTGGGGAATTCCCCAAATTGAGAATTGTTGAGCTCATCAGAATTCTATGCTGGAGCGTGGTGGAGGGGGGAGCTGTGGCCTGGCATCACCCTCTCTCCTCACCCCAGGCTCCAGGCACCTCTGAAAACAGAGGCTTTTTGGTCACCCTCTAGGACAGATCCATGCAAGAGGCCTGCACAGGTCCTGAACGTGAGCTTGGGCTTTGGGGTCAGACCCTGTGGAGTCTGGGAGAACCAGAGCACAGTCTGGAGGGTAAGGGAGTGGGCTTGGGTGGACACCTCCCCTTGACCCCGTAGATACCTCATCCCATGAAAAGGGACATGGCTAGAAGTTAAGTCTGAGAGGAAAGTACAGGGTAGGTTCTAACAGGAGTCCTGCTCCCTAGCAGCTGTCTTGGTACTTAGCACCCAGTATAAAGCCTTGCTGACTGACTGGAAGATTCCAGGGCAGCACTGGAGCCTGTGTTCTCTATATCTGCCATCAAGGCCCTTCTTGACACTGGGCTGGTCACTTCACTTCTCTTGGTCTCCACTTCCCTGTGTTAAGACTTGGAGGGTTGATAGGAGTGTCCCCAGGTGCTCTCCTGGGGGTCACTTTCATTCCAAGAGTCTATGATTTCCAAATTGTTGTTGAGACCCTGATAACCTATACGCTGCATGGACTTAGCTGGTTGATTAGAGAAAAAGTGATTTTTCTTTTTTTTGGAAAAAATGAATAGAAATATTTATGAAGACTTCTTTCTTAAATTACACTGCTATCTATTTAGCACAGGAGCCAAGTGAGATAGGCTCATACTGAACCGGAAAATAAGACTATTTCTCTCATACATGTTTTTAGTCAGTTACATTTCCAAAGTACATTTTAAAGGATACAATCATCTTTCAGAAAATAGCTTGGAAGTGTAATCTGGCGGGGGGGGGGGGAGGTGGCCATTACAAAATCACTCCTACTGATTTTTTCTGATTTTCATACAAATGCTACATGGTACAGGTAGGGTCTGAGGGCAATGTCTGGACACAGTCTGTTACAGTTAAGAAATACTTTGTGAAGTCTGTTTTGTGGAATTCACCATGGGCAAAAACAAAGAAATAAAATGTACAGACCTACCTTCAAAAAGCTTACTTTCTGCTAAGAGAAATCCATCTATTTATCCATCTGTCCATCCATCCATCCATTCGTCCATTTCTCAGTCTTCCCATTTGTTCATACATCTACCTATTCTGCCCATCTATCTATCCATCTACCTATCACCTACTCATTCACTACTCATCCATCCATTCGTCTATTTACTTATCTATCATCTTTCTATCAATCTATCTATCCATCTGTCTATCCCAACCATCCAACTACCCATTAATTCATCTATTTATTCCAACCATCCATCCATCCATCCATCCATCCATCCATCCATCCATCCATCCATTTATCCATCCAGCAGATATTTGGATCCTCTATCTGAGAGGAGCCAAACCTCATATAGGTCATGTTGTTGGGTGATTAGAAAACACCTCTGAGTTTCTAGGAACTGGCTCTGCCCTGGCCCCCTTCATTAAGTTTAGTGAAGGAAGTCACTGTAGCCTGACACAGTAGAGGCAGATGTGTTTGCTCCCTTAGCCAAAGGAACAATGTGGTTATTAGTTCAACAGGTAAATATGTCAATAGGAAAAAAAATGTCAGAGTCATGTGACTAGGAGCAATATTAACTTCTCATACAGACCTGATAATGGTGAATGAATCTTCACTCTGTAACAAGGCTTGACCTTGGACATTTTGGAAGTGAGCAATCTGCATCCCAGAGGGGAAGACCCCGTGACTCCCACCCTTTCCCCGCCAACAGGTCCAGAACTACCACAACCCCAGAGTCAGCAGACCATGAAGCAAACATCTCAGCAGGCTGGGAATGCCCAAGTGTCACTGATCTTGGGTCTCTGCCACTCATGGGAGGGGCAGGGTCAAAAGTAAGGAAGTGGGGTACACAGATGGGCCAAGCTTGAGAAACAGTCCACACTTGGGGCAGGAGAGGTGGTAGATTGCCCCCTCTCCCTCAACTCAAAGGTCTGAGGAGAATTCCAATGGAATGGTGGAGTGGCCATCCCAAAGGAAGGGACGTTGGGAGAGGACAGCACATGTTCACTCCCTGGTCACCTATGGGCAGGGGTTCTACCAGCAGGAACCCCATCCGGGATCTGCTCCTGCATCCACATTTGAATCCCCACCTCCCAACTGCTAACAAGTGGGCACAGCTCGTTCTACATGCTGCAGTGTGTTTTTGCACCAGCTGTCGTCTCCCAACATAGGTCACATCCCAGAGGCCTGGCTCTCCCCATTATGCTGGGTCACCTCATGCAGCTGGAGAGAAGCCATGACGGTGCTCAACATCGTCCTGCTGTCTCTGAGGACGAGGGGCCTGTCAAACCCTCCATCCGCTCATCCCTACAATGCTATGGCCTCAGGAGGGAGACGTGACGGGTAGGTGGCAGAGTACTGGCATAGTTCTAGACTGGGGCCTTGCGCCTGCTGTCCAAGGCTGGTTAGTATTTACTGAGTAAAAGTCATTGCCCTGGAGACGCAGGGTTTATTGACACTGAGAGATGAACGCTGTCTGGTCTGTGGGTCTGCAGAGAAAGCCTCCTGTGTTTGTGGGCAGAGTCTCAGGGAGAAGATGTCTGCCAGAGGCTGGCAAAGCAGGGGGTACGGTGGGTGGCTGGAGGTGGCCTGGGCACAGGAGGCAGGTGGGCACTGCATTTGTGCTCTGAACAACCTGAGGTCTGGGATGCTGCCTGCAGGTTTGCCCTGAGTGACTAGTCCTGGCTTCAGGATCTGCCTTCCTCTAATTTCCCTTTCATCTGGGGCCAGCTCTGCCCTGGTCCCTTCAAGGCTTTCTGTGTTGGGCTCAGCTCTAGGTCCTGGGAAGGAGGGTCTAACAACACCCTAGTCCCATACCTGGGGTCTCTGAAATCAGGATCTCTTTTGACCTGGGTGGTTGGGTCTTTCCCTGGGTCCCCCAGGCCCCCCACACTTTGGGGTGCCTTTCTTGAAATTGTCTAAGTGCCTTGGACCAGCTGGCAGATGTGACCAGGTGGTGCTCTCCAAGCCTGAACAGGACCTGTGTGGGCCTTGAGCCCTATTTTTCTCCCTTGGGCACTGTCTGGCCCTGTACCCAAAGTGTGGAGTTGACCATATGCCTCAAGGGGCTCCAGGACTCAGGCTGATGGTCATTCTGCAGGCCCTATGGCTGGGCCCTGGTTCTAGGAAGGTGGCCTAGTAAGTAAATGCTTCCCACTGGCTGGTGTGATTTTCCTTTTGTGCAGTCAGGTGAGGTTGGGCTGCCAGAATGATGCTGACGTGCTGATTTTGGGCGACTCAAATAGTTTACGTAGACAGAGGCCCCAGAAAAGATATTTTCCCAAGGGCCTGCACACCCTCATCTGCAGCAACTCACAAGCTGTCTGCGTGGTACCAGTAAATGCCTAAGCACCCCATCATCTTCCCCCATACTCGACCCCTCTTTCCAGCACAACCCCTGGGCAGACTGTCGGCTGCTTGCCCAATGGCTTTTTCCCCACCCCCAACTTATCTTTTGCAGCCATCACCCTGACTTTGATCAGAAGAGTTCTGGTGGGTCTCAGGCAGTCTTCACTCCCCTTGGCCACTCTCTGCTCTGCCCTTGTCTGTACCTGGTGTTGAGGGACTGTAGGAATGGTCCATGTCCCCATCTGTCTGTGTCCCATGGGTGTCTGCACCTGCCACCTCCCTGGCAGCTTCTGGGTCTGGGCATCCCCTGTTGCCATGGCTAGCCTGCCCCAGACATTGGATGTCTGTGAGGACAGGTTCGACGTGTGCAGGGGCCACAGAGTGGAAATTTCACCTGGGTGACAGATGCTTCCTTCCAGACAGCAGATAAATGTCGATCTTAACTTCCAGAATAAAAGCATCCACTTATCTGGAAAATGTCAGAAAGAAGAATGGCTGCCCTTTGCCGAGCTGAGCCCTGCAGGGTTCGGGAGGGAACTGAGGAGGGCGAGATGCATGCCAGGTTGGCTCAGGGGAGTCCACTTGCTCACTCCGGGAGGAAAGGACAGTGGTGGCCTCCCCCACAGGCTGGTCTTGAGGCCTGGGATCACTGGGCCTGGGCATCATGGAAGGTGGCAGTGTGGTGGGCAGAGGGAGTGGGTGTGCCAGATCTGGCTGGAAGACTTGTTCTGCTTGATGTCACCCACAGAGATGAACTGCTAACCTGAAGTCAAAGCCTGGGTGTTTGGCATCTCTGAAGAGGGCTGCCCTGGGCTGACATCCTGCTGGCTCATCGGCAGGAGCTGGGGGGAGCCGCTCCTTGCGGGGGCCTGGTATTCTCCAGCTGCCCACAGTCCTGGGCCAGGCTGTCTCCCGGCCTGCTGGCCTGCCTGACCCCAGTGGGCATCCCGGCTGGGGGCCCAGTACTCCGCTGTGAGCCCTCCACCAGGCCAGGTGGGCTCCGGGTTGGTTCACACCATTCCCACCTCTGCTCCTTTCTCTAGGGATGGCTCCCTTTCTGGAGCTTCTGTCTTTTCCTTTCCGCCCTGGTTCTCACCATTTAACACAGCTCTGCTTGGTTCCGAGGCTATGGGAGTTCTTTCTTGCCTTGCTGCAAGCTCCCCACAGTATCTCTTTGTCTATGGATCTTGTTCCAGAGTCAGATTGTGCTGGAAGCCCCACCCCTTCCAGGGTCTATCCCACATCTCAGTAGAGTCAGGAAGACCTAAAATGCCAAGCAGCCCTCTTCCTGCCCAGTGTCCTTCCCCAGGCAATGCACAGGACAGCACATGCTCCGTTACCAGCACTGAAGGCCCAGGAACATCTTCCTCACAGCCCTCCTAGTGTGATTAGTGGTGGGTGTTGGACAGCCCTAGACTAAATTCTGTGAGGGCCGGGCCTGCATGCTCTGTAACCCCAGTGCCTGGAAGAGTACCCAGGGTAGCCAGATGCCCAGGAAATATTTGTGGGAGGAACTGCTACAGAAAGACTGCATTAGTCTGCTTGGGCTGGGTTGCTTAGGCAACAGAAAGTTATTTTCTTCCAGTTCTGGAGGCTGGAAGTCCAAGATCAAGGTGTCGGCAGAGTTGGTTCCTTCTGAGGTTTATCCCCTCAGCTTGTAGAGTGCTGTCTTCTCCCTGTGTCTTCACATCGTCTTCCCGCTGTGCACGTCTGTGTCCTAATCTCCTCTTTGTATAAGGACCCCAGTCATATTGGATTAGGACCCACCCACATGGCTTCATTTTCACCCATGCAGGTGGGGCTGTCACACACTGCTAGCAGCCACTGCTCTTGGCCCTCAGGGACGGCACAGCTGACAGACTGTGGGTCTGGTGGGGATGTCCCAGGTGGTCAAAGTGGTGTGGACAGCTGGCTTGTTCATGAACTCCCCCTCCCCACGGGTAAGTTTACCAGGGGCTGGAGATGCTGCCTGAGCAGGTGGGACCACCAGCCACTGCCTCCGAGTTCACCCTGTTGATGTAACTCCACCAGTGTTTTCCTCACTTTGATGAGGTCTGGACACATCCTTGTCAGTATTCATGATATGTTTGGGCGGTGCCTTATGTCGCCATCACTTACCATTTCAAAACTCATGGACCTCTGTGGACATTTGTGGGGAAAATATTAAACTTCACCCTCTTGAAGTTTTAAATGAACATGTAGCTTTCATGAGAAAGATGCATTTCTGCCATCATACAAATTAACATGTATGTGGACACCTCTCCCTCAGTAAAATTTGAAATGCTGAGCTGACGTGAAAGACAGATGCCTACCCTGTATTTGGTGCCGGCACAAGACGCTGCCTGTATACCATTTCACTGAATGCCCAAAACAACTTCATGAGGCAGATTGCATTTCCAGTCCCATTTAATAGACAAAGAAATTGAGACCTGGCAAGGTTAGGCACCTTCCTGAGGTCACATGGCTAAAGAGTGCTGGGGCCCAGCCTCAGCCACCAAGCTGCCCTGTGAAGGATAACAAGGACCAGCGTGGCCTGGGGAGGCTGAGAAGGAGGAGCTACTGCTGCCACGATTTAGGACTTCACAGCAGAGCTTCCTCTGAAATGTCTGAGTGCAAATCCGAGACCTGGATTCTCATTTCAGGCTCACAGCAGGCTGGTCGTCATGTCAAAGTTCAAGCTGGCAGACAGAGTTGATTAGATTTGACTTTATCTCTGGCTTTGAATTATTCATGCCTCTACCCTAATTTCCCCCAGACTAATTTAATAATGCACAGCAGCAGGAGGGCACCTGGTTGCGTGGCTCTGCACCGTGCTGGCCTAGGACTCCCATAATGTCCCCTGGGCAAAGGCTGCCTTGGGTATCTTTCCTTTATTTATTTGTTTGTTTATTTATTTATTTATAACATCTTTATTGGAGTATAATTGCTTTACAATGGTGTGTTAGTTTCTGCTTTATAACAAAGTGAACCAGCTATACATATACATATATCCCTATATCTCCTCCCTCTTGTGTCTCCCTCCCACCCTCCCTATCCCACCCCTCTAGGTGGTCACAAAGCACTAGCTGATCTCCCTGTGCTATGCGGCTGCTTCCCACTAGCTATCTATTTTACATTTGGTAGTGTATATATGTCCGTGCCACTCTCTCACTTCGTCCCAGCTTACCCTTCCCCTTCCCTGTGTCCTCAAGTCCATTCTCTACGTCTGTGTCTTTATTCCTGCCCTGCCCCTAGGTTCTTCAGAACCATTTTCTTTTTTTTTTAAGATTTCTTATATATGTGTTAGCATACGGTATTTGTTTTTCTCTTTCTGACTTACTTCATTCTAGAGTATGACAGACTCTAGGTCCATCTGCCTCACTACAAATAACTCAGTTTCGTTCCTTTTTATGGCTGAGTAATATTCCATTGTATATAAGTGCCACATCTTCTTTATCCATTCATCTGTCGATGGACACTTAGGTTGCTTCCGTGTCCTGGCTATTGTAAATAGTGCTGCAATGAACATTGTGGTACATGACTCTTTTTGAATTATGGTTTTCTCAAGGTATATGCCCAGTAGTGGGATTGCTGGGTCGTATGGTAGTTCTATTTTTAGTTTTTTAAGGAACCTCCATACTGTTCTCCATAGTGGCTGTATCAATTTACATTCCCACCAACAGTGCAAGAGGGTTCCCTTTTCTCCACACCCTCTCCAGCATTTATTGTTTCTAGATTTTTTGATGATGGCCATTCTGACCGGTGTGAGATGATATCTCATTGTAGTTTTGATTTGCATTTCTCTAATGATTAATGATGTTGAGCATTCTTTCATGTGTCTGTTTGCCATCTGTATATCTTCTTTGGAGAAATGTCTATTTAGGTCTTCTGCCCATTTTTGGATTGGGTTGTTTGTTTTTTTGATATTGAGCTGCATGAGCTGCTTGTAAATTTTGGAGATTAATCCTTTGTCAGTTGCTTCATTTGCAAATATTTTCTCCCATTCTGAGGGTTGTCTTTTCCTCTTGTTTATGGTTTCTTTTGCTGTGCAAAAGCTTTTAAGTTTCATTAGGTCTCATTTGTTTATTTTTGTTTTTACTTCCATTTCTCTAGGAGGTGGGTCAAAAAGGATCTTGCTGTGATTTATGTCATAGAGTGTTCTGTCTATGTTTTCCTCTAAGAGTTTGATAGTGTCTGGCCTTACATTTAGGTCTTTAATCCCTTTTGAGTTTATTTTTGTGTATGGTGTTAGGGAGTGTTCTAATTTCATTGTTTTACATGTAGCTGTCCAGTTTTCCCAGCACCACTTATTGAAGAGGCTGTCTTTTCTCCATTGTATATTCTTCAGGCACCTTTCCTTTAAGGCGAAGCCCTCCCTGAGTGTGCTGGACTTGGGAACCCTGCCTGGGCAGCCCAGAGCTCCAGGAACCTCCATCTTCCTGTGTCCCTGGCCTCTGAGACTCCCGCCCCCAGCCCTGTGTCATGTCTCCTTGCAGGGCTCCTGTGCTCGGCACCTGGCCATGCTTCTGGAGCCCTGGACTCTGCTTCCATCACCCCTGGTCCAGGCCACACACCCCACAGCCCCAGAGCGTGTGCGATAAACTACTCCAGTCACAGCGCTCTCCTGTTCCCGATCCTTCGGGAGCTACCTCCCTGTCTTGGGCAAAGGTCCAAGCTTGTTAGCTTGGCATTCAGGCCGTAGCCTACAGGGTCAGCCATGCTCCTGTCCTGCTCCCCACTGTGTGGAGCTGCTTGAAGGGCCGGCATACCTGCTGCTGTATCCCCTGCTCGAGGGCAGCTTCTTCCTTGGGAGGAGCACAAGGCCTGGCTGAGGGCCATTGGCCCTGACCACAGAGCTGACCCCAATCTTGGGCTACGGAGGGTTGGCGGGCTGCCTCAGGAGCCCTGCAAGACCCACCCCCCTCAGGCCAGGTGAGGTGCTGCCTGGGGCCCTGGCAGCCAGTCTTCTCATTCTGCCAGGGCTCTGGATGCTGGGCCATACCTCCCACCAGCTCGGGAACAGATAGAGGGCCAGCGCCAGAGTGAATGCTTCTCTGTGGCCTTCAGAGGGAACAGAGAGAGGCCCAGGGTGTGAAGGGGACAGCAAGGATCAAAGTCAGCATCTTTTCAGTGGTTGCCATTTGCTGGGAGCTGTGGTGAAGGCTCTTCATGGATTGTCCCATTGACCCGACAACCTACCAGGTGGGTTCTGCTACCACTCCCATTTTATTGAGGGGGACACTAAAGCACAGAGAGGTTCAGTGACTCTTCCAGAGTCACACAGCATTGCAGCCAGAACCTTGGTGTGTCCGATTTCAAAACCCTCTCTGTTGGTTGTTACCAGGAGGTGCCAGGAGGGAGAGATAACTTCAGTGTCCTCATCCAGAATTGGAGAGGGCTGGGCTGCAAGGTTTCATTCACTCCTATCCATCCTTTCTTCCCTCCTCCCTTCCTTCCATCTATCTCTCCTTTATCTATCCATCTATCCATGCATGCACCATCAAGCATTATTGAGCACTTACCACATGCCAGGTCCCGTAATGGGTACTGGGAACCTGGACATGAATTGGGCCCAGTCTCTGCCCATGAGACTCCCAGGATGGGCAGACAGAATAAAGCCCACTTAGAGCTGGGGACACCCTTAGGGTGCCTTGGTAAAAAGGGGCATGGTCTCCCTGGAGAAGGTGTAGTGGCAGGGCTGGCTCTGACCCTTCACCCTGGGAGGTGCCCAGGTGGTGAGCAGTCGCCAGGCAGGGCTTGGCACCTGTCATTCCTCCAGTCCAGTCCCCCTTGCTGACCCCACATACACTCCTGTCCTTGTGCTTGCTGATAGGATGAGGTCTGCATCTGGGGACACTGGTCTCTTTTGTCCCCAGGCTAACCTGGCTGATGGAGAGGATGGAGAGGCTTATTGGATTATGGGAGTGGGGCACAGAGCTGCCTTGAGTGGAGGCTGAGACCTGGTGCTGAGGATGCTGTAGCAGGTCATGGGGGGATAGAGGTTAGTGGGAGGTCAGCACAGGATGGGGTGGCCTCAGGCCACAGGGCCATAGGGCATCTGATGGGGGTGGGGAGACTCTCAGTCCTTGTAGGACAGGGGGTTTGTCCCAGGCTGCACAAAAATGGGCACCGATAGGTGACTGATGAAGAAGAAACCTTGGTGTGGGGTGGGGGAGGGGATGTCAGGGACGGTGCCCCCGATGGACACAGGACTGTGCTGTGTGGGGATGTCACAGAGTGTCACTGAGGAGCAGAACTGTGTAGTGGGTAGAGAGCAGAGGCTCAGGGTGACTGTGGAAGATGAATAATGGCCCACTCCCCAAGAAGTCCCCATTCTAATCCCAGGAACCTTTGAATGTTGCCTTATATGGCAAAAGAGACTTTGCAGATGTGATTAAATTAAGGCTCTGGAGATGGGAAGATTATCTTGGATTATCCACATGGGCCCTAAGTGTAATTATCAAAGTCCTTATAAGAGGGGGGCAGAGGGAGATGTGATGACAGGAGATGTGACAGTGGGAGCAGAGACCGGAGTGATGTGCTTTGAGGATGGAGGAAGCCAAGGTAGCCACTAGAAGCTGAAAAAGGTAAGGAATGGATTCTTCCCAGAGCCTGCAGAAGGAACCAACCTGCCCACACCTTGACTTGAGCCCTGTGAGACTGACTTTAGACTTCTGACTGAAAGAGCTGTAAGAGGATAAATTTGTGCTGTTCTAAGCCACTGAATTTGTAGTAATTTGTCACAGTGGCAATAGGAAACAAATACAGTGACCATGCTCAGGGTGATCCAACTGTGTGGAAAGGTCACATTATAAGAGGCAGAGAGCCAGTACAGTGGAGGGCGTGATTATCCTCTGTGCATGCCACTGGGATCTCAGTGTTTGGGCACCAGTTCTGGACTCTACACTCTGAAGGACAGAGAAAAATTGGAGGGGAATGGCCACTTTGGTGGGGGTGTGTTTGTCCAGTCTCTCTCCTCTGAGAACTGCTCACCACCCCTCCCAAGGATGGGTCACGATAGCTAAGTTTATGCCACATGTGACTGTCGCATTGATCACACTTGGTCTGGCCAGGATGGACAATTGACCCTAGCTCGGTCGAGCTGATGTTCTCTTCTGGGGGTCTATAATTGAAGCAAGTTCTTGTTGAGTCTGGGCTAGTTGGTAAATTGAGGTGAAGTGAACTCAGACCCGTTACACACTCAGAGAGGCAGAGGAAAGAAGGTGCTGATAGTGAGGTGCTGTGAGCTGCAGAGAGGGACCTGAGGCCCATGGCCCTCTGACTCACAGGCATAAATCTGTTTGTGATAACATCTTATCTTTTTTTTTTTGAAAGTTTTTATTGAGACAAAATTCTCATGACATAAAACTCACTGTTTTAAAGCGTACAATTCAGTGTGTGAACAATTCATAATGTACAATTCATAGTGTACAATTCATAATGTTGTGCATCCATCCCCTCTATCTAATTCCAGAACCTTTTCATCATCCCCCAAAGAATCCCTGTACCCATTAGCAGTCACTCTCCCTTCACTCAGCCCCTAGCAACAGCTCATGTGTTTTCCGTCAATATAGATTTGGGTGTTTCATGTAAAAGGAATTAGGCGATCTGTGGCCTTTTGTGTCTGGCTTCTTAACATGTTTTTGAGGTTCATCCATGTTGTAGCACGTGTCAGTAATTTAGTCCTTTTTATGGCTGAATAATAGTCCATTGTATGGGGAGAAAATATTTGCAAATAGAGCAACTGACACAGGATTAATCTCCAAAATATACAAGCAGCTCATGAAGCTCAATATCAAAAAAACAAACAACCCAATCCAAAAATGAGCAGAAGACTTAAACAGACATTTCTCTAAAGTAGATATACAGATTGCCAACAAATGTATGAAATGATGCTCAACATCACTAATCATTAGAGAAATGCAAATCAAAACCACAATGAGGTATCATCTCACACCAGTCAAAATGGCCATCATCAAAAAATCTAGAAGCAATAAATGCTGGAGAGGGTGTGGAGAAAAGGGAACCCTCTCGCACTGTTGGTGGGAATGTAAATTGATACAGCCACTATGGAGAACAGTATGGAGGTTCCTTAAAAAACTAAAAATAGGGCTTCCCTGGTGGCGCAGTGGTTGAGAATCTGCCTGCCAATGCAGGGGACACGGGTTCGAGCCCTGGCCTGGGAAGATCCCACATGCTGCAGAGCGGCTGGGCCCGTGG
Source organism: Balaenoptera borealis (assembly GCF_965194805.1). Lineage (NCBI taxonomy): Eukaryota > Metazoa > Chordata > Mammalia > Artiodactyla > Balaenopteridae > Balaenoptera > Balaenoptera borealis. The sequence goes on from NC_138867.1 coordinate 167,631,358, forward strand.
GCCACAATTACTGAGCCTGCGCGTCTGGAGCCTGTGCTCCGCAACAAAGAGAGGCCACAATAGTGAGAGGCCCGTGCACTGCGATGAAGAGTGGCCCCCGCTTGCCACAACTAGAGAAAGCCCTCGCACAGAAACGAAGACCCAACACAGCCATAAATAAATAAATAAAAATTAAAAAAAAAAAACTAACTAAAAATAGAGCTACCATATGACCCAGCAATCCCACTAATGGGCATATACTCTGAGAAAACCATAATTCAAAAAGAGTCATGTACCACAATGTTCATTGCAGCACTATTTACAATAGCCAGGACACGGAAGCAACTTAAGTGTCCATTGACAGATGAATGGATAAAGAAGATGTGGCACGTATATACAATGGAATATTACTCAGCCATAAAAAGGAATGAAATTGAGTTATTTGTAGTGAGGTGGATGGACCTAGAGTCTGTCATACAGAGTGAAGTAAGTCAGAAAGAGAAAAACAAATGCTGTATGCTAACACATATATATGGAATCTAAAAAAAGAAAGGTCCTGAAGAACCTAGGGGCAGGACAGGAATAAAGACGCAGATGTAGAGAATAGACTTGAGGACACGGGGACCAGGGAGGGTAAGCTGGGATGAAGTGAGAGAGTGGCATGGACATATACATTACCAAATGTAAAATAGATAGCTAGTGGGAAGCAGCCGCATAGCACAGGGAGATCAGCTCGGTGCTTTGTGTCCACCTAGAGGGGTGGGATAGGGAGGGTGGGAGGGAGATGCAAGAGGGAAGAGATATGGGGACATATGTATATGTATAAGTGATTCACTTTGTTATAAAGCAGAAACTAACACACCATTGTAAAGCAATTATACTCCAATAAAGATGTTAAAAAAAAAAGAAAAACAAATACTGTATGCTAACGCACTTATATGGAATCTAAAAAAACGGTACTGATGAACCTAGTGGCAGGGCAGGAATAAAGACACAGACGTAGAGAATGGACTTGAGGACACAAGGGGGGAAGGGGAAGCTGGGAGGAAGTGAGAGAGTAGCATGGGCATATATACACTACCAAATGTAAAATGGACGGCTAGTGGGAAGCTGCTGCATAGCACAGGGAGATCAGCTTGGTGCTTTGTGACCACCTAGAGGGGTGGGATAGGGAGGGTGGGAGGGAGGCTCAAGAGGGAGGGGAATATGTATACATATAGCTGATTCATTTTGTTGTACAGCAGAAACTTACACAACATTGTAAAGCAATTATACTCCAATAAAGATATAAAAACATATTCCATTGTATGAATAGATCACATTTTGTTGATCCATTCATCCATTGATGGACATTTGGCTTGTTCGCCCTTTTTGCCACTATGAATATGCTGCTATGAACATTTGTATGCAAGTTTCTGTTTGGATGGGTTTTCAGTTCTTTTGAGTCAATCCCTATGGATGGAATTGCTGGGTCATATGGTAACCATATGTTTAACTTTTTGTCCTCTTATCTTTTGAATGTCTGGAAGATATTTACTGATATCTTCTTTTCCATTTCTGACATTATTTTCTGGTTCCTTTTTTTCTAGCTCAAGCTCCTCAGGGTTTATCACTTTTATTTTGCTTTTCAATGAACCAAATTTTGGCTTAGCTGATCCTCTTTATTGCATAGCTTAAAATTTTAATTAACATATGCTTATGTTTTACCATCTCTTTCCTTTTACTTTCTTTATTTATTTTCCTGTTATTTTCAGCCTTATCTTTTGTATTACTTGTGTTTAAAACCATAGTTCCAAGTAAGCATGGCTTCAATTGCAATCTCACAAATTTTGTTATGTGGTATTTTCATTAAGTCCGACATATTTTCTAACTTACATTGTGATTTTTCTCTTTGATCCATGAATTATTTCAATGTGTGTTTTTCGTTCTCAAACAGCAGTGCCTGGCCTCAATTCCCTCTTGAAGCTCTCAAAGTGTCACTCAGGGTCTCAGTAGCGAATTTATTTTTTTTCAAATGACTACAAATATAGCAGCTTACAGCAACACCTGTTCATTAGCTCACAGATGTGTAGGTCAAAGGCCTGGCACTAGGGGACAGGGTCCTCTGCACTAGGGGACAGGGTCTTACCAGGCTGAAATCAGGGTGTTGGCCAGGTTGCATTTCACTTGGAGCTCAGTGTCAGCTTTCAGCCTCATTCAAGTCTTTGGCAGAATTCATTTCCTTGCATTTGTAAGACTGAGGTCCCTGTTTCCTTGTTGGCTGTCAGCCGTGGGCCATCCTCATCTCCTAAAGGCTGCCTGTATTTCCTGCCATAGAGGCCCCTTCATCTTCCAAGCCAGCGAAAGAGAACCTTCCCCCACAGAGAATCTCTCTCACACTTTGAATCTCCCTTGCCAGAAGAACACTGTCCCTTTTAAGGACTCATCTGATTAGGTCTGGCCCACCAAGGATAATCGACTGATTTGGCAAATCAATCACATTTGCAAATTCACTTCACAGAAGTGCCTAGATGAATGTTTGAATAAACCAGAGAAGGTAGGTATACACCAGGGGCAGGGATCTTGGAGCTTATCTAGAATTCTGGCTACCACTGTGGGTAGCAAAGGGGACACCTCTCAGGCCTCCATCCTCCCTCAGGTCCTGGCAAGGGAATTATTTATTAGCTCTATGATGCAGTCTAACAGATTTTTAAAATTTTGGTCCAGTTTTTCTGCTTTTCCTCAGTGGGATGGTTGGTCCAGATTACATACCCATCATTACTGGAAGTAGAAGCTCTTCTATTCTTGATTAAAAACAACAACAACAACAACAAAAACCTCAACCAACTAAACTCTTAGGAATAAAAGAAAACTTTCTTAATTTGATAAAGAATGTCTGCCAGAAATCTAAAGCAAATATCACATGTAAAGGTGAAATATTAGGTTGATTCCTATTAAAAGTCAGGATTGAGATAAGTTCAAGTTCTCTGTCACTGCTTCTAGCTAAAAACTGGAATCTTGGAAATAAAAAAGCTAAAATTGCAAAAAAAAACCCCCCAAAAAACAAACCAAACAAACAAAAAGCTAAAATTGCAAAGGGAGAGAAAAAAAACCCTGTCATTATTTGTAGGTAGATATGATCCTCTACCTAGGAAGTCCAAGAGATTCAATCACCTGTCAAATTACTAGAGTTAATTAGAGAGTTCAGCAAACTGGCAAAATAGAAGATCACCCTAAAAATCAACAGCACTCTTAATTGCAGCATTAACTAACTAAAAACATAATAGAAACAAGATGCCAATGGCAATAGCTATGGAATACAGGAAATGCCTGGGAATGAATCTAACAAAACATGAGAGGATTCAAGTGTTGGAAATCATAAACCTTACTGAAAAGCATAACAAAAAATCTCAGTCAATGGAGAGAAATGTCACATTCAACAATGGAAATATACAATATCCTGAAGGCTTCATTCTCCTCAAATATAACTTCAGTGACAATCTCAATCAAAGTCTTAGTAGGGAAGATTTTTTTGGTGGAGCCTGTCAAACGGATCCCAAAATTCATGTGGAAGACACCATGGGTAAGAATGAAATGTTTCTGAAAAAGAATAACAACAGGGCTCTTCCAGGTATCTCTAGAGAGCGAGGATCTCTAGAGTGTGCAATAGTGTGGTGTTGGCACAAGAAACAGAACAGCTGTGGGGCTAGGAGGAGGCCAGTGTGATCCACGCACTTATGGGGACTTAGTGCAAAATAGAGGTGGCATTTCCAATCCATGGCAAGAGCTTTTTTTCTTTTCTTTTTAAGCAAATAGGGTAAGGTCAACTGGCTCTTTGCATTAGTCAGGGCATACTCAGGAAAGGAAAAGAGTATTCATAATAGAAGGAATTGAATGCAGGGAACTGGTTACACAGGTGATGGAAATAGCTGGGGAGTGGGGGGCAGAGATGCAGCCGGGCCTGGCCTAGGTTGGAGGGATAAAGTGGGTTGGGGTCAGCTGGCAGAGGCTGGGCACACAGTAGGCTTACCTAGGGAGAGCCAGGGCCACAGAGCAGGTGCGGTTTGTTTCAGAGAGGCTACCTGGGCAGAGTGGGAGGGGCAAAACACCCTGGCGTTCCTTTCCTCCTACCCTCCAATCTGCTGCCAGTGCTTCCTGTAGCCTGAGCCTAACTGGAAGCTAGGTGACATGGTGGGGCAGGGAGATGCAGTCTGTAGGGTCAGCTCCCCACGGGGCAGGGTCAAGCCGAGGAAGGGCCAGGATGCAGCTGGAGGCGAACAGGCAAGACTGGCAAACTATACTCTTTTTTTTTTTTTTAATTTATTTATTTTTATTTATTTATGGCTGTGCTAGGTCTTCGCTCCTGTGCGAGGGCTTTCTCTAGTTGTGGCAAGCGGGTGCCACTCCTCATCGCGGTGCGTGGGCCTCTCACCATCGCGGCCTCTCTTGTTGCGGAGCACAGTCTCCAGACGCGCAGGCTCTGTAATTGTGGCTCACGGGCCCAGTCGCTCCGCGGCATGTGGGATCCTCCCAGACCAGGGCTCGAACCCGTGTCCCCTGCACTGGCAGGCAGACTCTCAACCACTGTGCCACCAGGGAAGCCCAAACTATACTCTTGGGAGAAAAAAAAGTTAGATCTCTATTTCATGGCTTTGAAAAAATAAATTCCAGATCAATCGAACACCTAAAATTAAGAAACAAAAGAATTGAAGCATTAAAGAAATATAGGAGAGTATGGTTACAACCCTGGAGCACACAATGCTTTAAAGAACACACAAATTAAAAATAAACCATAAAGAAAGGACTGATACAATTTGTATTATGAAACTGAAAATCTGCCCTGGTGGTCTAGTGGTTACGACTCCAAGCTTCCACTGCAGGGGGCACGGGTTTGATCCCTGGTCGGGGAACTAATATCCCACATGCCAGGCAGTGCGGCCAAAAAAAAAAAAAAAGGATTAATACTAGAATATGTAAATAAGCACTTCTACAAATTGATAATAAAAAGACAACGCAACCCAAGAAGGAAAAGTGGCAATTCCAGGAAGAGAAAATGAGGAAATTCCAAGATGGGAAACTACAAATAGATAATAAAAATGAAATGATGGTCAATTTCACTAGTTATTGGGAAAATGCAAACTAAAACAACAGTGAGATACCATTTTAGGTAAACACAAGGGATAAAGTAATAACTGCCGGTGAGGGTGTGTGAGGGAGACTGAAACATATCCCATTACCCACATCCCGTTTTTTGACAATGACCAGATCCCACACTTTCAGCTTCACACAGGGCCTCCCAGAATAAAGGCTGCATTTCTGTCTCCTTTGCAACTAAGTGTGGCCTCGTGAGTAGGTTCAGGCAATGACGTATAAGGAGAAGGGTGGAAGGGCAATTTCTGGAATCTTCCTTGAAGATAGTCAGTGGGTACCCTTTTTTGTCCTTTCCTTCTTCCTAATGCTGGGAATGCAGTTGTGATGGCTGGAAATGGAGCATCAATTGGGAGACCTAGGAAAGGGAGGCCAGGTATGATGAAGCCACCAGGCGGGTCTCTGGGGATTTTGGGAAGCAGCCCCAGCCTGCCCACCTCTGGGCTTTGAGAGAGGTCTACACGTCTATCTTGTCTGTTTTCAGTTCCTGTTACTCTTAGCCAAATGGATTCCCAACTGGTACAGGGCGTAGATGAGCACAGGCATTGTTATAGGCTGAATTGTTGTCTCCCCTAAAATTTGTATGTTGAAGTCTTAGCCCCCAGTACCTCAGAATGGGACTGTACGAAGTAAAAATGAGGTCACGTGAGTGTGCACTAATCCAATATGACTGGTGTCCTTAAAACAAGAGGAGATTAGGACACAGACACGCCCAGAGGGGTGACCATGTTTGGACACGGCGAGAAGGTGGCCATCTACAAGCCAGGGAGAGAGGCCTCAGGAGAAACCAACTCTGCTGACACCTCGATCTTGGACTTCCAGCTTCCTGAAATGTGAGAAAATAGATTTCTGTTGCTGAAACCTCCTAGTCTGTGGTCTCTGGCCTGAGCAGACTGACACAGGCACGCTGGCAGGCAGTTGGGCTGTTTATGAAAGTTAAAGCAGCTCCTACTCTTTGATGCAACGATCTGCTTCTCGTGCAGAGGATACTCATGCCAGCACCTGGAGCTGTGCTTGGCTTGCAGCAGGTGCTGACTAAATAGTTGTTTCAATGTGTGAATCGTGCATAAAGCTCTTGGCCACAGTATTATCCACGTGAGCATTAGCATGTGAACAAACGTCCAGATACACACATATACCCATGCCGTGCTGACAATGGCACTTACCCCAGCAAAGGGAATGCTGGGCTTGAACTGCTCATGGGTACCTATAACTTTATCCATTGTGTTTCAAATGGTTGAGAATATCAGATAACTAAGCAGATTTCAACCTCTCCCTCTCCGCTCAGCAGTGGGCAGTGGGCACAGCAGAGGCCATCCCTGGCTCACGGCCACCACCCTGCTGCCCTGAGCTGAATTTTGGGCATGCTTGAGTTGGCTTGGCCAGAACTGGGGCACTGGCTCTCCACTGGGTCCACATGCTTCGGAAGGCAGGGTGCCTTCTGACCGGTGCCTGGAGCGGGAAGTTGGATCCTCAGGGCATGGGTGGTAGGTCTGTCCACTGCACCAGGTGGGGAGCTCCCACCTGGCTGTGCTGCTCAGGGTGGGGCTGGGGGCAGATGGTGTTGGCCCCGTTGCCCGCAGATCTGGCCTCCTCATTGGCTTCCTTGTCTCTCCCAGTCATGGAGTCTGCTCTTGGCAGGCCTGCCTCTGGGCTGCCTCCCTGCCCTTCTGGCCTGGAGTGGCTGGCTTTGCACCCAGCAAAATCAGTGCGCGTCTCCTAGAGTTCACGGCCGGATTACAACCCAGGGAGAGTGGCTGGAAGTTTACAGCAGCCCACTGACATCTAAGGGCCGCCGCAGCCAGCTATGAGGAGCTGACTGAGCCACACGCTGGGGTTTCAAAGGGACTTTCTCAAGCCCCAGTTTTCCTTTATGCATAATGCAAACCTTCAGGAGTTCATGGCAAGTACTTGCTGAAATTCAAACTCTGAAGGTGGGAATCAGAGCAGGCTGGGTGGCTTCCCAGGCCTGGGCCTGAAATGGTCCGGGGGTCTGTGTCCACAGACACCCCTGCCAGCCAGAGGGCAAGTGAGCGGGGGCAGTGCTCCCAGTATGGACAGCTGGTGTAGATCGGCACCTGTCACAGGTAGGGGGCTGTGACCGTCCCTGCCATGCTTCCTTCAGTGGGGACTTAAATTCCTTTCAGCAACTCACACAGAAAATGGAACCAATCCCAAATCCCCTGCCAGCCACCAGGAAAAAGAATTAAGCAGAAAACAACAAATGTTCCCATTATTTCCTTTCTCCTGTGGGCCTAGGGGTCTGGAGGACAGGAAGGGAAATGAATTGCTGGCTCCTTCTGTCCGGAAGTCACTATTCTCTGGGAGCCTCATCCTGCTGCATCTCTATGCCCTGAAGCTGCTGGGAGGAGAGAAGTCGCCGTCTCGGGGTAGCTGCGCTTCTCTTTCATCCTGTAGCATGAGTGTGTGACCAGAATCTGCCTCTGCCTCTGCCTTTCCAGACCCCCTGGCGACCCCAGGCCCTGGACCCCAGCCAGCCTGGACGGGAGGGTTCAGCTGGCAGGGCTGTGGGAGGCTGAGCCCTGTGTGTCCATGATGCCAGTGTCCTGGGTACCCTGGGCTGGTAGGAGCTGCCGCCCTACCTGGGGGTCTGTCCACAGGACCAGCCGCCACCTCGGTCACCAGTGTTCTGATGGCCTTGTGGTTTGCCCAGTTCTTCAGCTTGCTCCACAGTGCCTGGATCTTGTCACTAGCTGGGCCCTATTCTGGTGAGAACCACCTGGGGCACTTTCCAGCCCTGAAGGTCCCCCACCCCGTCCCACGGCCTCCTCAGACCCAGCCCACCACTGCGTTTTGTCTGGGACACGGGGTGGGGGAAGGGTCCCCTCTCTGCATTAACCTGAATAGCTCTTTCGGCTGGATCCTGCCTGGTTGCCATCTCTCCTGCCCGCCAGCTGTACAGGACTGCACCGGGGCAAGTGCCCTTCTGCCTGGTGGGTTGTCATGGAGGAGCGTGGGACCAGGGTACTGGCCAGGGGCAATATGGCCCCTGGATTCTGCAGCCTGGGCAGTGGGGCAGGAACCTTCCTGGATCCGAGACAAGAACTGCTCAAAAGAGCTGCTCATCCAGCAGGTAGTGAAGGGCGGGGTCCTGGTGGGCCGGGTGGTGAGGACAGGCGGGGTCTGAGAGCTGCTTCCTGGCTCTGAGTGGGGCAGGCCCAGGAAGGCTCTGTGGGATCCAGGGGAGCGGCAGGTCCTGATGGGGACATTGTGGATATGACTCCGAGGCTGTGTGCAGACCACCTGCTGCAGCCAGAGAGGCAGGCCCGGGCTCTCTGAGCCTCTACTTTCCCATCTGTGGAAAGGGGATGGTAACATTTACTTTGGAGCTGGTGCTATACTTCAGTAAGATAAAGGCTATGAAGTCCCCAGCACTGGCCCAGGGCCAGAAGCACCCACCCGGCCTTTCAGCATGGAAGGCAAAGGCTCAGAAATGAATTCCTCACAAGGAAAACCCAAATCCCACTCAGGCTGACCGTTTTCCTGGGTCCCTCCTGGCATCTCACCCTCTCTGTAATGAACGTTGTTGTGTGTGCCAGGTGGACGCCTGCAAAGAGCCTTACCTACAACTTCTCAGTTGCTCCTCCCACAGCACTGGGAAATGGGGGCTGGAATGCTCTTGGTTTTATGGATGACACCCCTGAAGATCAGTCAGGGAGGCTCTGCACCCTGCCCGTGGTCATTTCGTGGGGAAGTGCAGAGGTGAATTTGAGAGCCAGCCACGCACTCGAGGAGTTAAAGGCAGGCTAGCACAGGCAGATTAGCCCAGGAGGAGCCTTTGCCCAGGGGAGGGACTGGGCCCCAACTTTTGTCCTGGGAGAAGGGGGTGGAATGGGGAATGAGCGCCTGTGTGTGGAACCCCAGAGGTCCTGTGAGGGCCCCAGAGCGGACGTGTGGGATGTTCTGAAGATATCTATTCTCTAAGGGTCCCCAGAGAGGCTCAGAGACTAGAAGTGATATTTTTTCCCTTGAAACTAATTACTATGTTGAGATTCAGAGATTTAGGGTTCATGGAAATGTTTAAGCCCCTGGGAGCGGAATTCAGGCATCTCTCTTTGTGTTTCCCTCCTTGGTTCCTGTTTGAAGACTTGCACAGAGAATCGTTCCTGTTCCCCTTGTGAGGGGCTCCGGCTTCCCGAGCCAAGGGCACGGGGTGCTGACTTAGGAGAGGGCAGCGTGACTGTACCCAGGTGCCCGGGAGGGATCAGTGCCCACAGTGAGGCCAGAATTCTGGCAAGGTGAGCAGGGCAGGCAGGGCAGGCTTGAAAATGCAAGGGTGGACGGAGGAAAGCCCTGCCTTTTCCCTTGCCCGTCTACTTGGTCCCTGACCAACAACCACCTTCATCAGCCTCCTGTGTGTCCTTCCAGTGTCTCTTTAGGGACATACACACAGATGCAGCTGTGTCGTCTCCCTCACCCTCCAGCTTCCTCACATAGCAGGTAACTACTATATACTCTTACTTATATGGCACCCTGGAAATCTTTCCAGATTGATACCTAGAGTGCATCCTCGTCCTTTTTAAAAATAGCTGCTGCATCAGTCAGGGGCCTGGCAGGAAACAGATGGCTCACTTAAATTGGGCAATTTGAGGAGCGTTTACTGAAAGAGATTCTTTACAGAGGTGTGGGCAGGACATAGGGAAGTCATAAGCCTTCATCCTTACCGTCCAAGGTCAGAGGGGTGAGGGGAAAGGGGAAAGGGGGAGAGACAGGCGAATAGGGCCGCCTGGCAGGAGCCATGACCTTTGGTTAAGGGTGCAGCCAGGCTTGGTGACCCTGCAGGAGGTAATAAATACTCCCACCTTTCTCTCTTCCCGCATCCCCTCCCCGACGGCTGAATCAGACCTGAACTTAGAGGGCAATGCAGCCATTGTCCCATACAACAGCTTCCAGGGGCCCTGAACAGGGTGAAGGGTGGACAGTGAATCCGGATGGGCAAATGGGTTTTGCATGTCCTTCTAGTTTGCTGGGCCATACTCATTTTTTAAAAATTAATTAATTAATTAATTAATTTATGGCTGTGTTGGATCTTCGTTTCTGTGCGAGGGCTTTCTCTAGTTGCGGCAAGTGGGGGCCACTCTTCATCGCGGTGCGCGGGCCTCTCACTGTCGCGGCCTCTCTTGTTGCGGAGCACAGGCTCCAGACGCGCAGGCTCAGTAATTGTGGCTCACGGGCCTAGTTGCTCCGCGGCATGTGGGATCTTCCCAGACCAGGGCTCGAACCCGTGTCCCCTGCACTGGCAGGCAGATTCTCAACCACTGTGCCACCAGGGAAGCCCCTCATTTTTTTTTTTAAACAAGTAGCTTTGCTTAGATTTCCAATCTGTTGTTCTTAACACATGCAGGCATATGTAAAAGATACATTTCCAGAAGTGAAATTGCTAGGTCAAAGGGTAAATGCATTTGCTGTTTTGATAGCCATCGTCGAATTGCCTTCCATGGGGAGGTACCTCTTCCCACATAGTTTCCCCAGCAAAGGGTATTGTCAAATATGTATTTCTGCCAAGCTGATAGTGAGAAGACACTGTAGGGCTAATTTGTATTTCTCTTAATGAGCGAATCGGGTATCCTTGTATGTCTGAGGTCCCTTTGTATTTCACTGTCTGTTCCTGTCCTTCGTCATTTTTTCCCTATTGCATTATTGATCTTTTTCTTATTAGTTTCCAAGAACTCTTCATATATTAGGGATATTAGCCCTCTGACAGTGATCTGAGCTGCAAATATTTTTTCCCAGATGGTCTCTTGACTTTGCTTATAGTGATTTTTGCTCTGCAGAAGTTGTTGATCTTTGTACTGTCTATCAATCTTTTACGGTTGTTCAATTTTGACTCATAGCTTGAAAAGCCTTCCTCGCTTCAAGCTTGTAAAGTTTGATTCTTCCCATACTTTTGTGGTTTCATATATACATTAACATTTTTGATCCATTGAGAGATTATCCTGATGTATGGTGTGAGGGATGGATCTAACCTGATCTTTTTCCAGAAAACTGCCAATCTCTTCCAACATCATTTATTCAAGAGTTCATCTTTACTAAAGGAGATGCTACCTTTACCATTGACTGACCTCCTGTGTATGTTTGGGTCTCCATCTGCTCTCTTGGTCTCTCTCCATTGTATCTGCATATTGCCACACCGATTTGATATTAAGGTATTACAGTGTTTTAATATCTGATAAGGTGGTTTCCTCTCATTGCTTCTTTTCAGTGTTTCAGGTACTTTTAAAGCTTGCATTTGCAAACCGCAGATTGATTAGGCATATACTTTCCTCATTTCCCTGGGCTGTGCCTCCCTGCCCTTCTCCTCCAGGTGGATATCCGACGGCAGAGGGTACCTTTAATTGGCAAGTTTATTTTTCAGCTGCTGTGTGTTCAGAATTGAATAAGGAAGAAGAAAATAATGTTTTTGGACACCACATTTGTGATGTAAGATGTAAGCCGGCCACACCACGTCCAGCCCTGCTCTTTCCCCTGCCTGTCCTCACTCACCCTGGCTCTCTTTGGGCACTGCAGATGTACCCTGTACCCTCCTCCACAAGGCCGGCTGTTCCTCTGTTTCCAGGGCCTCATCCCTCCTCACCTCCCTCAGCAGGCCTCTGCTAAAAGCCCTTCTCTCAGAGGTCACTGTCCTTTATCTACATGATTACTAGATAGATGTCTGTGTCCCTAGGTGGGGGCTTCCTGGGGGCAGGTCCATGTCTCTGGCCCAGGGTGTTGCTAGGTGCCCAGTTACCTCAAACTCAGTGTGCCTGCACTGACTCACTGCCTTTCTTCCCACACCCTGTGGCCAGTCCCCATCGATTGCTCTTCTGTGGCTCTCGTCTCCCCTAGGGGCACCTCTACTCACCGGCACTTCACACAGCCCACACGCCTCCCTCTTCTGTCCTCTGTCTACTGCTCACTCCATGTTCCACCCTCCCAATTCCACCTCTCAAATGTGTCTTGTATGGGTATCTCTCCCTTTATCTGCGTGGCACTTCCGCCAACTGGCCACTTCCTCTTCCTTCCTGAATTGCTCCTTCCTGGCAAGGACCCTTCTGGTCTGCTGTCCAGAGGCTGTCAAAACGATCTTTCTAGAATGCACATCTATTGGTGTCATTTCCCTGACTAATGCTGCTCATGGTCTCCCCATGGCTTTCAGGATGAAGTTCAAACTCAGTGGCTTGGCATCCTTGACCTTCAGTGGCCTGGCCTCGGTTTACCTCACCAGCACCCCAGACCATCTTCACAGAGGCTTTTTCCTCACCCTTCACCTGACCTGCAGCCCCTCAGCCTTCAGGTCTCAGGATCTGTGTTACGTTCTCTGGGAAGACCCTACTGGCCCACAGGTCTGGGTTGGAGGCCCACAGGTCTGGGTTGGAGGTCCCCTGAGTGTGCAGCATAACCATGGCCTGGGAGGGCAGATCCTTACTGGACAACCTGGAACCTAGTGCCTGGCATGTGGGAGGAGCTTATTCTTACCTAAATTAAGAAATTAAAGCCCAGAAATCAGGACAGCAGCAGTTGATAGAGAAGTATAATGTTTTTTAGGAACATCTTTGGATCTGCCCCTTGGCACTGAAATGCTCTCTCAGCGTCTGAAGGGCTTAAGGAAGAGTGGGCATCAAGCCAGCCCTGTAGACAATTGAAATGAGCCCAGGCAAAAGCTTCCATAATGCGTGTGCCACACCGCCAGTCCCCAGAGATCCATGAAAGATGGATTATGTTTTCAGCAGGAAGAAAAGAAATTTGTCATCTCCAGTGCTGGGAGCCAAGGTCACCCTGACTGTGGAGTTGCCTTCTTGATGACACCAGGAGTGTCCCTCAGGTGTTGGGAGAGGTCGGGGGTCTTGGAGGCCAGTGGGGCGGGCACTTCAGATGATCACTGCCTCCTGGGAGGGGTGACACTTCTGGAGGGTCCCTGGCATGACTGAGGAGGGGCCCAGGGCAATCCTCTTCCCAGGGGGCCTCCCCGCATGCATGTCCCTCACTTGTGGTGGCGGCATCTCCAGAGAACCGTGGCTCCCACCCACCCCAGCTCCTGGTGCTCCCGGGGTCTCCAGCCCCGTCCCTGAAGACCATGCTCCCATCCCTCCTATGGGCAAGAGTTGCCAACACACAGTGACCAGAGAATATGGCCTAAAAAGGCCAAGGCTGGACAGTTATTGAACGTGGTATAAAATTCCGGGATCCATTCGTAAAGTCCTGACATTACTGTCCACCTAGCTGCTCCTTGTCCCCCTTCCTCCTTGTCTGTCAACTCCAGGGGCTTTGCCCTCTTCCCCACCCAGTCTCAGCTTCTTATAGGGAACACGCTCAGCTGGGAGTTCCACCTTCTCTTGCAGCCCGGGGGAAGATGCCGCTCCATCTCTGAGGCTCAGCGTCCCCATGAGAGCTGGCAAGAGGGGCTACAAGCCTGGGTCAGACACTCAAAGCAGCTGTCTGAGAGGAGGGGGCTGTCCCTGGTACTCACGGCTCCCAAGGGGCTTGGGACAGGGAGGGAGTCTGAGTCAGCCCGGGAGCACTAACTGGCCAGTAGGTGTCCAGTAAACGTTGTTGCCCAAGGGTCCTTCAGTGGCGACAGTGGCTGGGCCTGAGGGGTGAAGTGAACAGCTGGTGCGGACGGCGGGGTACAGGCATGCAGATGGTGACTAGAAGCAGGACCAGAGCAGCAAGTGCCCCAAGTCAGGGCTGACTGCCTGGTGGGAGGGAAGGGCAGGGCAGGGGACTGGACCTTGAAAGGTGTGAGGATTTTAACAGCTGCGAGTGTGCAAGGAGGGCTCTTCAGGCCTCAGCAAAGAGGAGGAGAAGGAAGGTGCTGGGTTTGTATGGATACACAAACGGGTGATTTGTGTTAGAGGTGAAAACGGGCAAGAAACACCCGAAGAGGCCTCAACCCAATTATAATCAAAGGATGCAAATTAAAGCAATAAAAAGATGCTATTCTCCTGCAAATATTAAGTAGGCAAAGATAAAACCAAATTAGAATGGGGGTTGGGAGATTGACACTCTCACCAGTGTAGGCTGAGTCAATGTGGTGACGGGTGTAGAAAGCCGGAAAATGTCTATATGCCTTACCCTACTTCCAGGATACTTTTCTAAGGATATAATTAAGACTGGGCATCAACATTTAGCTCTACCAATTTTCATCAAAGCACCGTTTATGACCACATAGAAGTCTCAATGTTTAACAGAGAATTGGTTGAGTAAACTTTGATCATTAAAAACCTTGCAGTAAAAGAGCAGTTATTAATGGGAGAAAATGTTCCTGATAAGCTGTTAGGTGGGAACAGCAGGCTGTACAACAGGGTGAACAGAGTGAGGTGGGTTTTGTAGAAATGGACATAGGCACGTATGTGTGTGTGTCTTTCTCACTCCCAGCAACAGGACGCGGGGCGCTGCGGGCTCCTTCCTCCCTGCTTGTCCTTGAGTGGCTGACTCTTTCTCTGAAGTGGCTACAGGTGTCCACTGAGCAGGGCCTGCTTCTTGGACTGTCCCGCCTCGCCTCACAGGTGTTTTGGAGAACTGGTGCCTTGCCTGGGGGAACTGGGCACACACCCAGCTAATAATAAAAGGGGCACTTTGATTTGCCATGTACCACTGTCCCCTCCTTTCCTATGGCTTCCTTGAAAACCTTGTGGGCAGGGGATGGCTGGCTCAGGAAAGGTTCTAGTATTTCCCAACCCTGCCATAATTTATGCTTATACTTTTGAATACTTACTTTCAATTTTAAAGTTTAAAAGGCACAAAAGGGTGCAGAGTGAAAATATGATTTCTAACCATGTCTTCTAGCCCACCAGAACCACCCAGCATTATCAGTTTCTTGTGTAGCCTGCCAGAAATGTTTTAGAAATCTGATGAATATTCAGGCAATTACATGTATGTAACCTCCCCTCCAGCGGCTTTCACATGACTGATAGTGCATTGTACCTGCTGCTCTGCAACTGTCTTTTCATTTAATGATGCGACTTGATGATGACTGCATACCAGTTCATGGAGAGGGTCCTTGATTATGGCTGCATAATATTTCACGACACGCAAGCACCATTATTTATTTAACAGCACGCGTTTAGGTTGTTTCCCATCCTTTGCTATTACAGTGAAGAAGCCTTTGCACAAGCAAATTTGAACATCCATGACACTCTGTGTAGGATAAGACCACAGAAGTGGGCAAAGCTTTGTATCTTGGAAAGTTGGGTCAAAATTACCAAAGTCTCTTCCACAGAGGATGTACCAATTTACACCCCACCACCATTTTCCACCCCCTTTGCCATCACAGTCAGTCCTCAGACTTTTTGATCTTTGTAAAATAGTTTAATTTTTTTCACTTATTGTGGATGGTGAATATCTTTCAATTTTTATAAAGAATTGTGAATTATAGCACACATACAGAGAATTATACAAAACATTTATACAGTTAAAATGAATAATTATGAATAAACACTCAGATAACCACCAATTAAATCAGGAATTAAAAGAGACTAGCATCCTAGGATCCACTCCCACTGCGTGCGCTCTCTCCTGTCTTAAGGTCCTCTTCACCCATAGGTAGCCACTCTCCTGAATCCTGTGATGGTCCTATTCTTTGAGTGGTCCCCCTAGAAATCACTACACGTCCTTAACTTATCAAAGCCTGTGGTTAATCAATACCTCCATCTTCCTCCGAGATGACACAGACCATTGAACACTTAAGTGTCGTTTATGCCCACCCCCAACTTATACATTATTGTGGTCGTATATTTTAACTCTACCTCCTTCTTAATGATTTCTCGGATCTTTTTGTGTATTAGGAAATTATCTCTTTTTTGGTGATATGAGTTGCAAATATTTTCCCCCAGGTTGTCTTTTTAAATTTTTATTTTGGCCGTAGTAGTTTTGCCATGAAGAATTTTCCCAACTATATATGTATTAATCAAGAGAGACTAGCAGGTTTTTCACCAGAATGAGAGCAGCCACAGCCAACATTAGTGGTGGAATTATGGCTCATTTTTTTTTGTTTTTCCTCTGCCTTTTTAAAGTTGCTGGGTTTTGTGGTTTTTTTCTTGTATTGAGAATATATTACTTTTGTAATCAGAAAGAAATATAACAGGTGCCATAAAAGTAGAGTTGTTCATCTATAGCAGGACTGTCCAGGGCCTCGTGAACCTGGGGTGCTGATGGAGTTACTTTGCATCAAGGCTCAGGTGGGTTTGGGTTCTGCCTTCCTCCCACCCTGGTCACTGCAGTCCCCAGGGTCTTGGCCTCTCCCATGATCCCCCCAGCCATTTCTGGGAGATCCAAACAGGGCTCTGAGGGGTCTTCACCTGTCAATCCAAGATGCCCCATGCTGCTGACATCTGCAACCTCAAACCTCTCTACCAGGCTGCCCCAACACATGCCAGCACCCCTGGTCTTCAGGGGATCCTCCTGAGATGAGTCACGAGAGCTGGGTGGCTCCTTGACTCTGTGGCACCTCCTGAAAGCCAAATAATTGCAGGCAGCTTTAGTTGAAACTTTTCTCTTTCCCTCTATAACCTTTACATCCCCATGCTGCGCCCAGTAGGTGCTTAGTTAATGCTTTCAGACTAAAGGTATGAGGGAGTGAAGATCTGAAGATCTGGGCGTCCAAAGCAGGAGTGGATGGAACTTGCAAGGTCCAGAGACGTCCTGAGGAGGGCTGGCTGGCATTCTACTCCACCAAGCAGGAGGGGCCCCTGGGACACAGTCACTGGAGATCTCTCCCCAGAGGGTGGGGTGCTATTCTGAGGGTATGAGCAGGAGCAGGAGAGGCTGGGTGCCATTCCCAGGGCGAAGCAGCTATACAGTCTCCTCGTCATCCAGGTGTGGGAGCAGGGGGGGCTAGAACCTTCCTTGTCCCACCCACTCACCCCCCCCACCCCTACTTCCAAGCCCACAGCTCAGGAGGAACACCCATCAATCCTCACCTCCCATTGTCCTTGCATTGCCATCCCTTGGAAGATGTTCCTGGGAAACATAACCTGGGATGTCTCCTGGGTAATCGTGTGTGTGTTTTAATGTAACCAACCCCGAAGCTTCCAGCAGACAGGTTTCTTTTTCTGGTGAGCTGCTAGAAAACGTTGGGACACATTTGTGGCTCGCTATAGCAAGCTTAGGGCTCATTTGGCCTTTGTTTTCAAGTTAGCCTTCTTTCTTGTTCCTCTTTATGTCCCTACCCTTGTTTTTCTTTCTTTTTTGGCTCCCACATTTAATTTATGCGGTCTTGTTATATATGTGTATCCTTGTAAGCACCTTAAATCCTTTCCAGAAACGTTGGGTAGAAATCATAAATACCATTTCTATCTTCATCCGGAGTCTGGAGGTGGGTAAACATCTCAGTGACAGCCCGTCTTATTAACCCTTACCTGGGCAGGCAGAGCGATGACTCCGGAGCAGAGTGGGCCGCGGGGTCCAGAAGCTTCCCCCGAAAGCCCACAGAGAGGTCCTGAGGAGGGGGCTGGTGGAGGGGAGAATCCGCTTCGGGTTGAGTGAAGTCGCTGGGTTTACATAGGGGCCGTGGAGCCTGGGGGTGGTGGTTGGGAGCCGGGCACGTGTGCTGCCGAGGGCCACTGGGGACCCTGGGTACCTGTGGGGTGACTCTCCAGCCGCCTCAGCCCCCCGGGTATTTGATTTTCACTGGTCTGGGATAGGCTTGTTTGGCAGTAGGATGAAACAAAAGGTTGCTATGGGTGCTGGCAGGAGAGTAGCTGAAGGGCTTAGCCACTGTTCCAGGCTAGGCAGGGCAGGAAGAGAGGCTGGGGAGTGTTGATAAGACCCAGTCAGGATGGGGGGAACCCCATGGGCTGGGGTGCGGAGTTCAGGATCACTTCTTAGTGGTGGTGCTGTCCTGGGTGATGAGAAGTTTTCGGGTTGGCCTCAGGAGAGGCTGGCTGAAGCGGTGTGGCAGGAGGGCCACTGGCTGCATGGATGGGTCACCCCTCTGGACACTGATCCCTCCTTGGGGGTGGCAGTGGCAGGGTGGGTCAGTGAGGAGGGGTACAGGGTGGTAGGACTGGGTGGGCAGCCCTCCCAGGCTGGTGGAAGGACATTGTGGTTGGGTCTGTGGCTTTTCCTGTCCAGCAGCCATTTCCCCCTTCTGCCAGGGACAGTGTTGAGATGCCTCTGGGAACCTGCCTCCCCTCTCACCTCCATTCTCAGACCACGTGGCCTCAGTAGGGCTCCACCTCTTTTCCACAGCTGCAGTGTGAGGCCCTTCCACCAAGTTGGTTCAGTTGTACTGAATCCTGCGACTCATGTGGGAACTTCTGGGAAGAGATGCTTTCTTTCTTTTTGAACTTGAATTGGGAAGATGAGGCCCTGAAACTACTAGTAGCCACATTCTCACCATGAAGATGCTGAGGGCACAACAATCTGGAGTAGACTGGAGAAAGGAATATAGAGACTAGAGGAATAGCAGATGTTTTGAGTCCCCGAATCCAGCTGCACCTGAAGATTATATTTTTTCTTTTCCTTTCTTTTTTTTAAATTGAAGTATAGTTGATTTACAATGTTGTGTTAGTTTCAGGTGTACAGCAAAATGAGTCAGATATATATATGTATACATATATACATATATATGTATATATATATTCTTTTTCAGATTCTTTTCCCATATAGGTTATTACAAGATATTTACATTTCCAGTGCTATATAGTAGGTCCTTGTTGTTTATCTATTTTATATATAGTAGTGTGTATATGAGATATAGAACACTACATCATCCCATAAAGTTCCACAGGCCTCCTTCAGTGAATCCCTCCTCCCCAGTCAGACCGTACCCCAGGCAGCTCTGATCTGCTCCATTACCATAGAGGCTCTGTTACTAGTTTTGCCTGTTCTAGAACTCAGTCCTCTGTTGTGCCTGGCTTTTTTCACTCAGCAAAATGCTTTTGAAATTCATTCGTGTTTTTATGTGTATTAGTAGCTTTAAAAAAATTGCTGAGTAGTATTCCATTTTATGAATTATCATGTTGTGGACATATGAGTTGTTTCCAGTTTGGGGCAATTATGAGTAAAGACGCATTAGACATTCTTTTTTTTTTTGAATTTTATTTTATTTATTTTTTTTATACAGCAGGTTCTTATTAGTTATCTATTTTATACATGTTAGTATATATATGTCAATCCCAATCTCCCAGTTCATCCCCCCCACCCCACCTCCTGCCAAAGACGCATTAAACATTCTTAAGCAAGTCTTTTTGTGGAAATGTTTTCATTTCTCTTGGGTAACCACCTAAGAGTAGAATTGTTGGCTCATAGGATATGTTTACGATATACAGTTTTCCCTTGGTATCTGCAGGGGATTGGTTCCAGGACCTCTGTGGATACCAAAATCTGAAGATGCTCAAGTCCCTTATGTAAAATGGAGTAGTATTTGCATATAACTTACGCACATCCTCACATATACTTTAAACCATCTCTACATTACTATGCTATGTAAATAGTTGTTCATACAATGTAAACACTATGTAAATACTATGTGGACAGTTGCTGGTGTGCGACAAATTCAACTTTTGCTTTTTAAAACTTTCTGGAATTTTTTTCCTGAATATTTTTGATCTGCGGTTGGTTGACTCCTCGGATGTGGAACATACGGATATGGAGGGCTGGCTGTGTTACAAAATGCCAAACGGTCTTCTAGAGTGCTTGCACCATTTTCACCTGAGCAATGCATGAGAGTTTCTGCTGCTCCACATCCTCATCAACACTTGGTGTTGTCAGACTTCTAAATTTTAGCCAGTTTACTGGGTGTGAGGTAGTATTGCCTTGTGGTTTTAATTTGTGTTTCCACAGATGGCTTTGAACACTAGAATGGCATGCTAGGACAGGACATTCGACCGAGCCTCTACATTAAGGATCTCCTGGAGTGAATTGGCCTGGTTGTCCAACCTCTTTCTTTTGAGATCCTGGCTCCCAGCTTCTCTTCTCTCCCCTGTTCTCCCCGCCTCCCAGTTCCTCTCAGAAGGATGTGCGGCTCCGGCACCCACAGGTTGGTCTGCGTGTCCATTGAGAAATGCGGGCCAAAGCCCTTGTCAGAAGCTTCTCAGGGACACAAGCCAGGGGACCCGGGGACTCAAGGCCAGCCCAGTGCAGTGGTGTCTGCCCTTGGCAACTGCCAGCCCCCAGAAGTGGGGGCTGGGGCTTGTTTTCAGAGAAAACCTCTCAGCGTGGTTTCTGCTGGGGACTCCACTCCATACTAGGGCCACCGTGGTCACTGTGGGGTCCCGGAGTCCCCCCCCCCCCCGCCACTGCCCCAGTTTCTAGATGTCACGCTCTCCTCGCTCTCTGCCTTCCTCTCTTTCAGGGCCCCTGGCTCCTCAAGCCCCGCATGTAGAGCCTCCTCTCCTTTCTCAGCTTGCTCCCCCTGGGGGTCTCAGCTCGGGCTCTGGGTTCCGAGGGCCTGGGGGGAGCCAGCAAGTCCTGGCTCCCTCACTCGGGTACCGGGGGTTGCTGGGCTATGTGCTTGGCTCTGGGCCTTGGTTTCCTCGCCTGTAGGCTGGGACAATGACAATCTTCCTCATGGGTTGGTGTGGGGATTAGAAGGGACGTCCCACCATGGAGAGTGCACACAGCTGGGCCACTTCTAAACTCAATCTGCCCAGACTCAGGGTGCCTTGTCATCTGAGAGGGGGGAGGCCAAACACTGAGGCTGCTCTCAGGGTGTCTCCACTGTGGGCTGTGAGGGACATCCCACTTGGCCACTCATGGTGATTTCCTGCATCCATCCTGTGGTGTCCTCTGGAATTGCAGCACTATCTCCTCACCTCCCCAGTGTCCTCCTCACTCACTCTCACTTCCTGACACTTGCCTGTGCTCTTCCTCCTGCTTCCTCTTCTCTTCTCCCTTTCCCACCTGTCTCACCTGACCCACCTGTCTTTCCTGATCCACCTGTCACACCTGAGCCAGCTCACCTGAGATGTCCATCTCCGTGCCTGCCAGGCTGAGCTCAGTCCACTGTGGTCATGGAGAGCGCCGGTACCTGGCGCATGGGTGGGGCCTAGTCTGAGTGTGTGTCCCCAGCACCGGCTCAAGAGTGTTCTTCCCTTGTCCACCCTCAGGTCCTAGTTCAGTGACAATCGGGAGGCATACAGGGAGGCATCTGTGGGGGCCTGCAGGGCCCCAAGGGGCAGGAGAACCCTGCAGAGAAGGGGTGTGGGGGCAGCATAGGACCACAGTGCACTCACTTTTCACAATTCATCTTTTCTCTTCCATCTCTTCACAGAGCCTCAGAGGACAGGACCATGGCAGACAATGGGGTGCCTCATTTCTTGGAGAACTGCCCCAGAATGTGCTGGAGGGTGTAGACCTTAGGGCTCCTCCCCTGACCCTCGCCAAACACACTGGCCTAGGCAGGCTCCTTTCTGCTGGCCCCTATCCCAGCGCAGGGCCCTCCCCACTCTGCTCCTTTTGGGTCCCCAGGGCAGAGGCTTTGGGGGCCAGTGTGGGAGTGAAGGGTGGGAGTAGAGATGGGCTGGGGAGGGGCTGGGCAGGAGTGGGTTGGCCCCTTTTTATTTACTAGGATTTGTATTTTGAAATTGTGTTGCAAGGCCCACTAAGAAGACCAGCAGTGCCAGGGACCAGCATAGAATTCCTTTGCTGACCTGACTCTGAGTCCTACCCCCATCCCGAGGCCGGAGAGACCAGGAGCCCCCCAGTGGCTTTCCTGCAGACCTTGCTGGAGGTGAGGGCTATTCAGGAGGAGGCGCATGAGAAGGTGGGCAGTGTATGGCCTGACCTCAGGCGCTGTCGTCCTGCTGGGGATACGGCTCTGGCAGATCAACCGATGAACCGGGCCTGCCCTTGAGGCATTAAACCATCCGGCAGAGGAAGCAGACACTGTCTGGGCTGCCTGATAGCCAACATTTGAAAGCCATGGAGTGCATGGTGTGAAGACAAGAGTCCTGGTGGCTCTGCCAGGGAATAGGACAGGGACGGGCACAACCCTCCAGAGAGCAAAGGGACACTGCCAGCCAGACGGAGCATGGCCAGAGTCCCTGCAATGTCACCCCTGATGCTGTTGGTCCTGGCCGGCATGGGCACCCCAGGGCGTCAGGGCCATCCTGAGCTCTGCCCCAGTGAGAAGCCGTGAATCCCAGGGGTGCATAGTGCTGCAGCTGGGCCTTCACTCAGGGCTGAGTGGAAAAGTCAGAAATGGGGAGGTTGTTTTACAATGTAATGTCAATAAAAGACCCCCCTCCCCATCTCACAAGGACACTCAAAGTGCAAAGACACACAGCAAAGGCCCCAGATGCTGGCCATGGCATGTGAGGGGTGGGGCAGGAGCGGGGATGCAAGGGGACGGAGAAATCACAGAATGAGTCATGGGCCTGTGGACCCTTATGGGATGGAAGCCACGGACTGAGGAATCTGAACTCAGCCTCTTCCCTCTAAAGCCCAAAACATGATGAACAAACAAGCAAGTAATTGTAGATCTCACAATTGCTTGGAGGAACTCCATGTGGAGAGAAAGGGATGGGAAGGAAGCATGTGAGGTGAGGCCACGGTCAGTGGGTGCTCAGGGAGCATCTGGGTGGGGTGGAGGTGGAGGGCCTGACTTTGGAGGCACAGGAGAAGGACAGGGGCTGGAGCCTGAAGTGTGTGCAGGAGGAGCTATGGCTGACCAGGCCAGGCACATGCAGGGGCCACCAGAGCTGTGTGGACTTGGGCCAGGAAGTGGCAGGCACCAAGGGTCCCTCTGTTGGGAGCTTCCATGGGTCACAAGCAGCTGGGAAGGCTGGCTTCTCCCCATCTTGCGTGCAACCCCCGCTTCTCCCAACTCAGGTTCCAAGTCGGAATTGTTATTTAATCTTCCCTGACTCCACAGGTAGGGCATAGGCCTCAGCATAAATGCTGTTGTGCATTTGGGTCTCAGAGCGGTTTTCTGTGAAGTTAGGGTCAGGGCTCAACCTGGGATTCAGCATCTAGGAGGTGGCTTTGTCCTGTGACTCCGCCCCCTGTTGATGAGGACGGCCTCTCTCCGTTAGGTCCGGGCTTGCCTGCTTTCCCAGAGCCCACCCCCCTCCTGCCTGCTCCCCAGCAAGGGGGAGGTGGGTCCTTGGGTTTCAAGGTCATTAGGTGGGTCAAGGCCTCAGAGCTGTGGCAAGCAATAGCTTTGGGGATTGCCATGGCTTCTGATAATACCAGAAAGTGGACTAACACCTCCTGGCGCACTTCCATTTGTGCCATTACATTTGGTGCTCACTCTTGCACGTGCATTCATGTCCCCATTTTAGAAATGAGGGAGCTGAAGCTTAGTGGGGGAGGACACTTGGAAAGGCCACCAAAGCCAAGGGGCAGTGGTCAGACTGGGTGTGGGGCTGCTAGTGTTCCCTCACCGATGGCTTGTCTGTCCCAGGCTCCAGGCTCAGGGCCGGTGGGAAGGCTGTCAGGCTGCCAGGATCCCGGGAGCGGTGATGAAGCCGTGATGGAGCCGCATCCCAGGCCTGCTGTGCCCAGAGCCTCTAATTGCTGGGAGCTGGCCAACTCAAAGGACAGGACGGTTATTGCAGACCTGGCGGAGTGTCCTGTTCCTTTGGGTGTTGTTTTTTTCCATTGCAATTGAAACGACTTCACTCCTCGCATGACTGGGGCTGGCCTCTCCTGGCCTTGAGCAGCTGAGCTGGCCGAGGGAAACTCTGACTTGCTTGGGCTGCCTGGAAGTGTGGTGCTGTCACATCTTCAGCAGCTGGGTCTGCCCCTGGTGGTGACCTCAGGGGTGGGCCCCAGCCAAAGCCCTGGGCCCTGGGCAGGGGTCTGGGTCTGGCTTCCTGGTCCGGAATTTCCTGCCAGGGCCAGCTGTGGTTCTCGTCTCTGCCCTGGGCCACCCGGGAGGAATGCGCAGCCTCTAGCGTCAACCTGACCTAGACTCCCACCCTGGTCAAGGGATCTGGACATAGGGGGCTTCAGCCAGGGCCTAGCTGAGGCTGCTGGACCTGCCTGCTCTGTAGTCTGAGCAGAAGGCAGGACCCCAACTCGGGAGCATGAAGAGAGGAAGAGGCACTGGCTCAGTCCCGTCCATCCCGGGGGCAGTGGTGTCAGGCTGGGCTCCTGCTCCTGGACGTGGGACAGCTGGCACGGAGACGTGTGCTCTCACTCCTGCCTGGCGCAGCTCAGTGGGGCTTTCCCGGTATCAGCGAGGATCTGGCCTGCCGCTTGCTGTTGTGTGCCACCTCTTAGAGGTCTTGATCCTTGGGCTCCCTGGAGAAAGCAGGCCCATGCTGAGCTTCAGCCATAGCAGGGCCTGGGAGTCTGGGGGATGATGGGAAGGTCCGGGCTGGCTGGAGCTCTGCCACCAAGAGCCCAGGGAGAATCTGCAAGGGACCACACCACACCCCTGAGCCTGCCTCTGCCATCTCTGGGACGTTCCAAATGGACACTCAGGCCTCCTCTGAGGGCCTGTTTGGAGCAATCAGTCTTCCAGCAGGAGGCAGGGTCCACTCAGATGGAGCAAATAGAGGGAGGGGGATGAAGGCACCCTCGGGAGTGGGGAGGATTTGGGGCCATAGCAGTGAGGGGATGGTACTGTCCTGGACCAGCAGGGCCAAGAAAAGACACAGGCAACTTTTAATTAAATGTACTTCTAGCAAGTTTGGATAACGGGTTTCTAAAAGGGTATAGTAGAGAAGCAGCAAATTCATGTGTGTGATTGTGTGAGTGTGTCTGTGAGGTATGAGTATGCAGGCCTGGGACAATCTATCCCAACCCATACCCTCTACTCCCCCACCAACCCTGTCATCCTCGTATTGGATTAAGGGACCGGCACTGCGTCTTTTAATTCCTCTATGCCTTCCCCAGGATCCTGCACGTAGGAGCTCATCTGAAAATACCTATGGAGTAAATGATTCAATGAATAAATACGTTAATAATTGCAGCAGAAAGGGAAAAATGTCAGTCTGACATGTAAGAAAGAAAATAAAAGGAAAAAAGCCAGTGAAAGCAGATGAGAGAAATATAAAGGTGTTGCGATGTGGGACTAATCAGAGCAGGAGCCAAGCATTCTATACAGCTGGAAGGATCCCGAGATGGGCCTCGTTCCCCATTGGACTGATGGTCAGTTGGAAGCCTTGTTTCATCTCCTCCTCTGCCTCTCCTGCCATTTTCATTCTGGTTCCCAGACACACTCACTTCTTCCCTTTGGTCTGAACATGCCAAAATTTCATGTCATTTGGCTCTTGCTCATGCTGTTCCTTCTACGTGGAATATCCTGCCTCGTTGACCTTATAAATTCTCCTTCTTCAAGGTCAAGTCAAATGCCTTCTCCTTTGTATAATACAGCTCCCACTCCCAATTTATCCTCCCACTGGGACCCCACTGTGAGCTAATTACCTTATTCCCACTGCAGCAACTCAGACAGACTTCTAGCCAGTCGTTTCCACAACTCACTGTGATTGTCTGGTTTTGCGTCCTCCTCTCCCATGAGTTCTTCTGGGGTAAGGGCATTGTCTAATTCTTCTTGTAGAAACTCAACAAATTTGTTGAATCAAATTGAAGATTGGATATTTAAAGTCTCAAGTCTTTCAGAAATATGGCTAGTGAGAGAATCACGCCCCAAGGATCCAATATATTTGAAGTTTTCTTTCAAAGTTTTAGGACATAAGACCCATAAAGGTAGAGAACTGGCTTAAATCATTTCAAGGGAATTTGTCCAGCATTAGACCAAGATGCCTTATAGGAAAGAACTATTTTTCAATAGCAGGAACTTGAACTGTTAAACTGGACATGCTGGAAGACCAAGGCTGCTCATGTCAATTTTACTTTCTTCCTCTCTCATTCCCTGGCTTTTAGAAGCGTCATTCGTTATCGTTTAATTTAAAATAGTTCCCAACCCTCATGCCGTTGAGTTCAGCCAGTATTTACTGG
This sequence comes from Balaenoptera borealis, assembly GCF_965194805.1. Taxonomy (NCBI): domain Eukaryota; kingdom Metazoa; phylum Chordata; class Mammalia; order Artiodactyla; family Balaenopteridae; genus Balaenoptera; species Balaenoptera borealis. The sequence goes on from NC_138867.1 coordinate 167,657,314, forward strand.
GCCTGTGCCCTGAGTCAGGCCCACTCTGGATGCTGAGCTTGGAGCTGTGTGAGGCCCACTTCCTGCAATGGGCTGCTCACCCTCGGTAGAGGAGGTGGGAGCTGTGGTGGGAGGGGTGGGTGAGCACAAAGGCCAGGGTGTGTGGGAGGCGGAGGCTGCAGGAGGCAGCACGGGGTTGTGCACGGTGCAGAGGTTGGTGCATGCAGGGAGACGAGGGTTCAAAGCCTGGCTCCCAGGCTGCTGACTGGTTGAGGTGGCTGCTCTGCTCTCCGTGCTTTGCATCATCATCGTAAAGAGAGTGAATGTGATGGAGTGCTTAGCATGGGGCTGGCACCAGGCAGGACTCAGGACACGGGGCTGTGCTTATTATGAAGCCTTCTGGGATGACGTCACTGCGAGGAGGGAGGCATGGTGGCCTGAAGACGGAGGCCACATGCTCAGCCTCACTCCATGACCCTGCTCAGTCCTTCTGCATCCTGCCATCGGGCCCCCTCCCACCAACAAGCCCAGCTCTGCTGCCAGGGCTCTGGCGCAGGGGCGAACCTGGTGGGGTCCAGGGTGTCGCCCCACGGTGAACATCAGTCTCTGAGTGTGTCCGTGCTTTGAGCTCTCTGGTGCTCAGGCTTCAGGGAAGACTGTGAGAGGATCCAGATAGGCCTTCAGGGAGGGTGAGGAACAGGCCAGAGCTGGAGGAGTTTCTGGAGATCGGCTTAGTGTCTGTCACAGCCAAGACTTCCCTCTCTGAGGACTGATCTAGAGCCCAGAGCTTCTGCCTCATCCCAGACCACGCTTGCTCACAGGCCCTGGCTGTCTTCTTCCCTCTCCAGAGTCCACGCAGAGCTCAGACCCAACCGGGGGGCCCTACTGTCCCTGCCGCCTCAGTGTCTCAGGATTCCCGTGGGTGGAACCGATGCTGCTCCCGTCCTTGCATGCTGGGGCTTCGGGGACCGTGGCCTTCCCAAGATAGGCCTCTGAGGGCGGCTGTCAGTGACGGAGAAACATTTTTACAGATGGAAGCACTAATTAAGACATTTGAATGTCTTCCATATTCCTAATTCTTTGTTCTTTTCCTTTATGTAATAGAGAAGATCCTGTCTAGCTCATTACCAGCTGGTCTAGTAAACATCTAGAGACTATAAGGATATTTTAGTTTAATTCCCTGAGCCTCAGGATTATGGAAACAAGATGGTAGGGGGAAGGGCTCTGCAATGAGGCTGGAAAGAAATGCTCTTCGAGAAGCGGTCACTTGGAAGCAAGTAGTCGGGTTACTTTGATTGTTGGAGCGATTTAGAGTTTTTGACTGGGACCCAGGAAAGATTGAGACCAATTTGGAGGAACAGATGGGCGGAGCCTGAGCTGCTGCCTGGTTGACGGGAAGGCAGGTTTGAGCCAGTCAATTAAACACATTTCTCCTTAATAAACGTGGCAAAACTGCATGAAAATATGAGTTATTTTCTAAGTTGCATGAATCAAAGTCTGGCAAGGGGCCTGAGAGGCAAGAGCTGTTTGCTCTGTGACAGACAGGCACACAGACTCCTGGTGCCGGCTCTGCGTTTAACTCATACAGGGAATGTGGCCCGCTTTCCAGAACAGGGCTCCCGAGCCAGCCAGGGGAGCAGCAGTGGATGCTGACCTACAGGCCGGCAGGAGAAGGGCAGGTGCCACGGCAGGGGCGAGGCCGCCCACTGGGAGGAGCTGCGGATGAAGGGCCACAGGCAGGCCGGGCCCCAGCTCAGCTGCGTGGACCCCATCAGGGTGAGGCCTTGAGGCTGCCTGCCCTGGGCTCAGGGCTCACCTCACCAATGTGTCCGAGTGACCCAGCTATTCTAGCACGGGCTGAGGTGGGCGTGCAGAGGCCCAGTGAGAAGGCTGAGGCTGGCAGCTTCCCCCGTGTCCTCCCAGTGGGTCACTCCCAGGTCTGACCCCTGTGCTGGAGGAGCAGGGTCTGGCAGCTGCCTGCTCTGCTAACATCCAAGGCGGGGGTGGTGAGGCCATCCAGCTTTCCAGGGTCCAGCAGCAAGGGCCCACCCCATGATCTGGCTTTTGGAAGGTTCTGGTACCTCCGTGAATAAGCCTGACATGTTGTTCTCAAAGTGGGCACCCCTAGGATGTCACTCCCCAGAGGGGAAGCAGAGTCAGCACCTCCTGGGGCCCTCCGTTACATGCCTGTCCCACCTCCCACAAGTGCTCCCTAGAGACGTCCTCTCCACCCCTCTGCACTCGGCCCGGTGGCTCTAAGAGGGAGGTGTGGCTGGGACTTCTGCCCACACAGCCCTGGGGTCGGGGCTGGCCACCCTGGGAGCTAGGCTGAGGATACTGCCTGAATGGGATAAGCCAGAGGTGCTATGTCCTGTCCCACTCCACTCCCCACAGGTGGCATTTCTCTCTGCTTAGCTGGCCTTAGAGTGCCTGCTTAGCCTTATTAAGAACTGGGATCCACCATAAGTGCTAATTCCCCGCTCTTAACCCACAGTGTAGCGTTTACAGTGAAGAGAAACTCATTAGGGCCGAGCACTTCCCAGGCTGAGGAAGTGCTGGGCTCATTAGGGAGGCCAAATCCATCCTGGTGGTTCTAATGAGCTGTGAAAACCACTCAGGACCAGGAGGATTAGCAGAGAGGGTGTCTTCAAATTCCCAGAGGAGAGTTTTCTGCCTAATTTTGGAGTCCACAGGCCAAGGCATTTCATGGGAAGGAGGCTAGCAAACCAGGCCTTATCTTCTGCAAATCTAAATTGAGCCTAGGGGACAAAATTCTCCCACAGAGGAGGTGCCACTGTCCTGGATCTCTCAGCTTTTGGCGGGGAAGGAGAGATGAGGTGGGAGGGGATGGGGGCCGGGCTGCGAGGCCGCCAGGTCCTCAGAATAAGGCACTGGGACTGTGGTACTCGGGTAGGGACGTGGATGGTGGCCATCAGGAGTGCAGACGGGGCCTGGCTGGCCAGACTGGGGCGCTGGCCAGCTCCTGGGTCAAGGAGGTGGGTCCACGGGGAGAGAGGTCCTGAATGGAAGGGTGTGAGACCTGTGTCAGTTTATTCTCAGAGACCCACCCCTGACGGGCTTAAGGGGGAAACGTGAGCCAGTAATGGGAGAGGCTGTTGCAGTCAGGCCCGGCTCCCGTCCTGTCAGCAGCGGTCAGTTCCCTGGTCCTTCTCAGCCCCCTGAACCCTGAACTCTCTGCAGCTCCTTCTGCAGGGACACACGCTCCTCTTGCAGGACCTTGGGAGTTCTGGCTCCTGCTCCAGCCTTACTCAACCCAGTGGGTGGAGAGGGCCTCTTGCTTAGAACTTCAGGAAATGTCCCAACCATGAGACTCATCACATAACTGAGGTCACTGGCCGTGCCCTCCCTGAGCTGGGGGCCCAGTTCAGTCACACTGCTGATTCTCATATGGAAGTGAGGAGGCCGTGGGCACCGGTAGACCCAACCCAAAGTGACCCTTGAGCAGAAGCACTCAAACCCCTGCAGAACATCTGGTTCTCCCACCAAAAGCTTACTGCAGGTAGGGGACCACAGGGCCCACGGGGTGACCAGGCATGCAGGGGTTGGGTCCCCTTTCTGGAAAGCAGGCAGCTACTTTCCAAATGCTGGCGGCCTCCTCCCCAACCCAGGATAATGATCCGTGCCCCTTGGCCCAGGTCAGCATGGTCAGGTGTCTGTGGGTCTAGTGGCCTGAAGGCCGTGTGTTCCCCCGTGTATATATATAAGTGATGACAAGTCTCCAACTCACAGACACATCTGTGCCCTCTTGTTTCTCAGCTCATAGACCCTCCATGGAATTTCTCAGCTCACAGACCCTCCGCAGAGTTTCTCCCTTTATTCTCTTGGCGTCCCTGACACAGCAACCTGCTATGTTTCTTTCTACTCTCTTGACTGCTCCTTCTCAGTCTCCCTTTCTCCCTCTTCCTCTTTTACACAATCTTTAAACTGAGTCTCAGTCCTTGGCTTTCTTTGCTTCTCACTTTGACCCATCTCCAGGCAAAGCTGTCCAGCTGTGACTGTAAGACCATTTATAGGCTGATGACCCTCGACTCTGTATCTCCAGCCTTGAGGTTTGGACTCGCCCACTTGACATCTCAATTGGTCCCAGACTTGCACTTGCTTTCTGCTGTACCATCTGCTCCTCCTCCTGTCCTCCCCGTGTGAGCAAATCCTCCAGTTGCTCCATCTAGAAACCTGGGGCAAGCCCGCACCAGCCACCCCTGTGAGCTGGCTGGGGCTGCCAGCCAGAAGCTGAGTGCTTCAGTGTTCCCAGGCTTTGCACAGGCATGGCCCAAAGCAGACTCGCTCTGGGATGGAGCTTTCCAGGGCTGTCCCTCCTAGTTCCTATTATCTTACTAGCACCTCCAACAAGCCACCGAGGAAGGGGATTTTGAGTGCAAGCGGCTGGAACAGGGAAAAGGAGTCCAGAGTGTTGGGGGCTTCTTGGCGCCCAAGCAAGGAAACATTGATTTGGAAGTGCTGGTTCTTCCCCTTGCTCTTGTCACAGAAGCTGCCAAAGTGTACCAGGAAGTCATTCTGGACATCTCTTTGCACAACTGCCGATATCCAAACAATCCCAAGTGCTGTGTATCTTACCTCTCAGATGGATCTCAAACCCACACTTTCTCCTCCCTCTCCCTGTGACCTCTGGGCCAAGTCATCATTTTCTCTCTCCTGGACTCTGTAGTGGCCTCTATCTAACTCATCTCCCTGTATCTTCTTCAGTCTGTTCTCCACTCAGCAACGATCACAGTCCCTGGCACCTAGTAGGTTCTCAATTAGTGTTTATGTTATGGAGGGAGAAAATTCCTCTCTGTGTGTCAGCAGGACCAAGTGGACGAGCTTTGCTTCTAAAGGTATATTTCATGCCCCTGGATGGTGAGGATTATTGCTACTATTTTTTGCCTTACTGGGAAGAAAAAGAACAACTCTTTGTTATTAAAACCAGAGAGGAACTACTGTTTTGTCAGAGCAGGTAGGAATTACAATGAGGACAGTTGATGTGTCACCCACAGGTCCACCAAGTTCGTGGTTGGTGATTGGAATGATCTCTACTCATCTCTGCAAGTCTTGTCCTGTGCTTTTGTTTAACTTTTAATTTTGAAATAATTAACAGGAAGTTGCAAAAATTGTATATAGAGTCCCTTGTAGGCTTGCCCCAGCTTTCCCCAATGGTGACATCTTATATAACTGCAGTACAATATCAAACCCAGGGAACTGACATTGGTATAATACTGTTAACTAGACTACAGACCTTATTCAGTTCTCACCATTTTTTAATGATGAGAGCTGAATAAGGTCTGCAGTTTTAATTTTTTTTAAAGAACTTTATTTTTTAAATTATTTATTTATTTTTTGATGTGGACAATTTTTAAAGTCTTTATTGAATTTATTACAATATTGCTTCTGTTTTATGTTTTGGTTTTTTGGCCAAGAAGCATGTGGGATCTTAGCTCCCCGACCAGGGATCGAACCCGCACTCCCTACATTGGAAAGCGTAGTCTTAACAGCTGGACCTCCAGGGAAGTCCCAGGTCTGTAGTTTTTAACTTGCAATAATGTATGTGTGTGTGTGTGTGTGTGTGTGTGTGTGCGTAGTTCTGTGCAATTTTATCCCATGTATAGATTCAGTAACCACCACCACAATCAAGACATAGAACTATGAGATGCCAGTAGCTGTAGTCTTGGGCATACAAAACAAGTCACCAGGAGGAATTTTCTCCATGTTAACATTACCAAGAGAAACCACAAGCTACAGAGTTCATGCAAATGAAGATGGGTTCCCATGGAAGAGATTCCTGTATTAACATAATTGCCAAGTTTGCCTGAGAATGAAATACTCATTTTCATGTTGTTTTTCAGTTACTCATATTCTCTTCCTTCAGTTACATCATTTGATGCATAGCTAGAAGATGTGTGTATGAAAGAGAAAAAATACATGGTAAAAATATCTTTCTTGTAACTATTGTGAGAGAAAACACCCTATAAAAGAAATAATAATAGCAAATACCTGGTAGTGTTTACTATGTGTTCAGGCACAGTAAAGTTTAAAAAAAAATCCATCATCACAAATGAACTCCCTTGTGTCACCTCTTTGTATTCACACCCCTGCCTCCCCTCTCCCTGTCTCTGTCCCCAGCAACTACTGATTTGTCCTCCATCTCTATAGTTCTGTCATTTTGAGAATGTTATATAAATGGAATAATATAGTGTGTACACTTTTAGATTGACTTTTTTTCCACTTAGCATAATTCCCTTAAGACCCATCAGGTTGTTGCACGTATCAATAATTTATTCCTTTTTATTGCTGAATAGTGTTCCTTTGTATGGATGTACCGGAATTTATTCAATCATTATGAATAAATGTTCTATGAATATTCATGTACAGGTTTTTGTGCAAACATCAGTTTTCATTTCTCTGGTATAAATGTCCGAGCATGCAAGGACTGGGTTGTGTGCTAAGTGCATGTTTAGTTTTGTGAGTAACTGACAGTTTTCCAGAGTGGTTGTACCATTTTATGTTCTCACCAGCAATGGATGAGAGATCCAGTATCTCTGCATTCTTGCTAGCATTCGGTATTATTGCTATCCTTTATTATAGTTGTTTTAATGGGTACATAGTGATGTCTCATTCTGGGTTTTCTTTGCATTTCCCTAACGGCTAATGATACTGAACATTTTTTTCATGCTCTTACTTGCCATCTCTATCTTTGGCGAAATATCTATTCATGTCTTTTGCCCATTTTGTAATTGGGTTGTTTGTTTTGTTCTTTTACCATTGAGGTTTTTTTTTTTTTAATTTATTTTATTATTTATTTTTGACTGTGTTGGGTCTTCGTTTCTGCGCGAGGGCTTTCTCCAGTTGCGGCAAGTGGGGGCCACTCTTCATCGCGGTGCGTGGGCCTCTCACTATCGCGGCGGCCTCTCTTGTTGTGGAGCACAGGCTCCAGAAGCGCAGGCCCAGCAGTTGTGGCTCACGGGCCTAGCTGCTCCGCGGCACGCGGGATCCTCCCAGACCAGGGCTCGAACCCGTGTCCCCCGCATTGGCAGGCAGATTCTCAACCACTGCGCCACCAGGGAAGCCCGGGTTTTTTTTTTTTATAGTAAAATATGCATACCAATAACCAGTGAACTTCTCTTCTTTCTTTTGATATTTTTCACAGTAATATAAGTTGATATACACCCAGAAGTCTGTGTAACATGCCCATATCAGGGATTAGTTAGGGTGAGTATGGTAGCTGCTATAATAAATAACCGCCACTTTGAGAGTTTAAACACAGTAAACATTTATTTCTTGCTCACACAAAGCCAGAAGTGTGTTGGGTGGTTCTTTTCAGCAGCTTTTGCTAAGCAGTGAGTGTGGGATCTGGGTACCTTCCACCCTGATACTCTATCAGCTGGATCACATGGCCGCCAAAGTAGCTGTGGAGAGGTAGAGAGAGAAGGGAAATACACAGGGATTTTATTTTTTATGACCAGTTCTAGCAGTGGTATACTTTCCTCCAGCTTACATCTCATTGGCAAGAATTTAGTGATCTGATCCCAAACCAACTTCAAGGGAGACTAGGAGTGTGCTCTTCCTGTGTGTCCCAGAAGACATGGTAGGTTGGGTGAACACTGGGCCCATTTCTGTCATTATTGAGGCATAAGATGGAGTGTTGTGGAGCACACCATGTTTGCTCAGGTGATACTTAGCTCACAGTTCTAAGGTGCCTTCGGCATCAAGCCTTAGATGAAAGGGGTTATCACCACTGCATCTAGTACCTTTTAAAAATGCTTCTATCCATATAGACTAAAATATAAGCCTATATTTTATTTTATTTTTAAAAAATTTATTTTATATTGGAATATAGTTAATTTACAATTTTATTTTCAAGTGTACAGCAAAGTGATTCAGTTATACATATACATACATCTATTCTTTTTCAGATTCTTTTCCCATATAGGTTATTACAGAGTATTGAGTAGAGTTCCCTGTGCTACACAGCAGGTCCTTGTTGATTATCTATCTTATGTATAGTAGTGTGTATATGTTAATCCCAGACTCCTAATTTATCCCTCTCCCCCTATCTTTCCCCTTTGGTAACCATACATTTGTTTTCTAAGTCTGTGAGTCTGTTTCTGTTTTGTAAATAAGTTCATTTGTATCATTTTTTTAGATCACACATGTAAGTGATATCATATGATATTTGTCTTTCTCTGTCTGACTTACCTCATTTAGTATGATAATTTCTAGGTCCATCCATGTTGCTGCAAATGGCATTATTTCATTCTTTTTTATGGCTGAGTAATATTCCATTGTGTAAATATATATATATACCACTTCTTCTTTATCCATTCATCTGTCAATGGACATTAAGGTTGCTTCCATGTCCTGGCTACTGTAAATAGTGCTGCTATGAACATAGGGGTGAATGTATCTTTTTGAATTATGGATTTTTTTCTGGATATATGCCCAAGAGTGGGAGTGCTGGGTAATATGGTAACTCTATTTTTAGTTTTTAAGGAACCTCCATACTGTTCTCCATAGTGGCTCACCAATTTACATTCCCACCAACAGTGTAGCAGGGTTTCCGTTTCTCCACACCCCTCCAACATTTATTGTTTGTAGATTTTTGGATGATGACCATTCTGACTGGTGTGAGGTGATATCTCATTGTAGCTTTGATTTGCATTTCTCTAATAATTAGCGAAGCTGAGCATCTTTTCATGTGCTTTTTGGACATCTGTATGTCTTCTTTGGAGAAACGTCTGTTTAGATCTTCTGCCCATTTTTTGATTGGGGTGTTGTTTTTTTGACATAGAGCTGATGAGCTGTTGAATATTTTGGAAATTAATCCCTTGTTGGTCACATCGTTTGCAAATATTTTCTCCCATTCTATGGGTTGTCTTTTAGTTTTTTTAGGGTTTCCTGTGCTGTGCAAAATCTTTTAAGATTAACTGGTTCCATTGGTTTATATTTTTTTTCATTACTCTAGGTGGTGGATCCAAAAAGATATGCTGCAACTTATGTCAAAGAGTGTTCTGCCTATATTTTCCTCTAAGAGTTTATAGTATCCAGATTTACATTTAGGTCTTTAACCCATTTTGAGTTTATTTTTGTGTATGGTATTAGAGAATGTTCTAATTTCATTCTTTTACATGTGGCTGTCCAGTTTTCCCAGCACCACTTATTGAACAGACTGTCTTTTCTCCATTGTGTATTCTTACCTATTTTGTTGTAGATTAATTGACGATAGGTGTGTGGGATTATTTCTGGGCTATCTATCCTGTTCCATTGAACTATAATTCTGTCTTTGTGCCAGTACTGTACTGCTTTGATTACTATAGTTTTATAGTATAGTCTGAAGTCAGGGGGCCTGATTCCTCCAGCTCCATTTTTCTTTCTCAGGATTGCTTTGGCTATTCGGGGTCTTTGGTTTTCATACAAATTAAAAATTTTTTTGTTCTAGTTCTGTGAAAAATGCCATTGGCAATTTGATAAAGATTGCATTGAACCTGTAGATTGCCTTGGGGAGTATAGTCATTTTGACAATATTGATTTCTCCAATCCAAGAACATGGTATATCTTTCCATCTGTTCGTGTCATCTTTGATTTCTTTCATCAGTGTCTTATAGTTTTCTGAGTAGAGGTCTTTTGGATCCTTAGGTAGACTTATTCCTAGGTATTTTATTCTTTTTGATGCAATGGTAAATGGGATTGTTTCCTTAATTTCTCTTTCTGACCTTTTGTTGTTAGTGTCTAAGAATGCAAGATATTTCTGTGTATTAATTTTGTATCCTGCAACTTCACCAAATTCATTGATGAAGTCTAGTGGTTTTCTGGTAGCACCTTTAGAATTTTCTATGTATAGTATTATGTCATCTGCAAACAGTGACAGTTTAACTTCTTCTTTTCCAATTTGGATTCCTTTTATTTCTTTTTCTCCTCTGATCACTGTGGCTAGGACTTCCAAAACTATTTTGAATAAAAGTGGCAAGAGAGGACATCCTTGTCTTGTTCCTGATCTTAGAGGAAATGCTCATCTTTTCACTACTGAGTATGATTTTAGCTGTGGGTTTGTCATATATGGCCTTTATTATGTTGAGGTATGTTCCCTCTATGCCCACTATCTGGAGAGTTTTTATCATGAATGACTGTTGAATTTTGTCAAAAGCTTTTTCTTCATCTATTGAGATGATCATAAGGTTTTTATTCTTCAATTTGTTGATGTGGTGCATCACACTGATTGATTTGCAGATATTGAAAAATGCTTGCATCCCTGGGATAATCCCACTTGATTGTGGTATACAATTCTTTTAATGTATTATTGGATTTGGCTTGCTAGTATTTTGTTGAACATTTTTGCATCTATGTTCATCAGTGATATAGGCCTATAATTTTCTTTTTTTGTGGTATCTTTGTCTGGTTTTGGTATCAGGGTGTTGGTGGACTTATAGAATGAGTTTGGGAGTTTTCCTTCCCCTGTAATTTTTTTGGAACAGTTTCAGAAGGATAGGTGTTAGCTCTTCTCTAAATATTTCATAGAACTCGCCTCAGAAGCCATCTGGTCCTGGACTTTTGTTTGTTGAGAGTTTTAAAATCACAGTTTCAATTTCAGTGCTTGTGATTTGTCTGTTCAAATTTTATATTTCTTTCTGGTTCAGTCTTGGGAGCTTGCATCTTTCTAAGAATTTGTCATTTCTCTAGGTTGTCCATTTTATTGGCATATAGTTGTTTTTAGTAGTCTCTATGATCCTTTGTATTTCTTTGGTGTCCATTGTAATTCTCCTTTTTCATTTCTAATTTCATTGGTTTGAGCCCCCTCCCTTTTTTCTTGACGAGTCTGACTAAAGGTTTATCAATTTTATTTATCTTCTCAAAGAACCAGCTTTTAGTTTCATTGATCTTTGCTGTTGTTTTCTTCATCTCTATTTCATTTATTTCTGCTCTGATCTTTATGATTTCTTTCCTTCTATTAACTTTAGGTTTTGTTTGTTCTTCTTTCTCTAGTTGCTTTAGGTGTAAGTTTAGGTGGTTTATTTGAGATTTTTCTTGTTTCCTGAGGTAAGATTGTATTGCTATAAACTTCCCTCTTATGGGATGCTTTTGCTGCACCCCATAGGTTTTGGATTGCCATGTTTTCATTTTCATTTGTCTCTAGGTATTTTCTGATTTCCTCTTTGATTTCTTCAGTGATCCACTGGTTTGTAGTAGCATATTGTTTAGCCTTGACATATGTGTGTTTTTTGCAATTTTTTTCTTGTAGATGATTTCTAATCTCATAGCGTTGTGGTTGGAAAAGATGCTTGATATGATTTCAATTTTATTAAATTTATTGAGGCTTGCTTTGTGACCCAGCATGTGAACTAGCCTGGAGAATGTTCCATGTGCACTTGAAAAGAATGTATATTCTGCTGCTTTCAGATGGAATGCTCTATAAATGACATTTAAGTCCATCTGGTCTAATGTGTCATTTAAGGCCAGTGTTTCCTTATTGATTTTCTGTCTGGCTGATCTGCCTATTGATATAAGTGGGGTGTTAAAGTCCCCCACTATTATTGTATTACTGTCAGTTTCTCCTTTTGGGGCCGTTAGCATTTGCCTTACATATTGATGTTCCCGTAGGTAGGGTACATATATATTTACAATTGTTATATCTTCTTCTTGGATTGATACCTTGATCATTATGCAGTGCTCTTCTTTGTCTCATGTAACAGTCTTTATTTAAAGTCTATTTTTTCTGATGTGAGTGTTGCTACTCCAGCTTTCTTTTAATCTCCATTGGCATGGAATATTTTTTTTAACGTCTTTATTGGAGTATAACTGCTTTGCAACGGTGTGTTAGTTTCTGTTTATAACAAAGTGAATCAGCTATATATATACATATATCCCCATATCACCTCCCTCTTGCGTCTCCCTCCCAACATCCCTATCCCACCCCTCTGCATGGTCACAAAGCACCAAGCTAATCTCCCTGTTCTATGTGGCTGCTTCCCACTAGCTATCTATTTTACATTTGGTAGTGTATATATGCCCATGCCACTCTCTCACTTCATCCCAGCTTACCCTCCCTCCCTCCCCATGTCCTCAAGTCCATTCTCTATATCTATGTCTTTATTCCTGTCCTGCCCCTAGGTTCATCAAAACCATTTTGTTTTGTTTTTTTTTAGATTCTATATATATGTGTTAGCATACAGTATTTATTTTTTTCTTTCTGACTTACTTCACTCTGTATGACAGTCTCTAGGTCCATCCACCTCACTACAAATAACTCAATTTCATTTCTTTTTATGGCTGAGTAATATTCCATTGTATATATGTACCGCATCTTCTTTATGCATGCATCTGTCCATGGACACTTAGGTTGCTTCCATGTCCTGGCTATTGTAAATAGAGCTGCAATGAACATTATGGTACATGACTCTTTTTGAATTATGGTTTTCTCAAGGTATATGCCCAGTAGTGGGATTGCTGGGTCGTATGGTAGTTCTATTTTTAGTTTTTTAAGGAACCTCCATACTGTTCTCCATAGTGGCTGAATCAATTTACATTCCCACCAACAGTGCAAGAGTGTTCCCTTTTCTCCACACCCTCTCCAGCATTTATTGTTTCTAGATTTTTTGATGAGGGCCATTCTGACTGGTGTGAGGTGATACCTCATTGTAGTTTTGATTTGCATTTCTCTAATGATTAGTGATGTTGCGCATACTTTCATGTGTTTGTTGGCAATCTGTATATCTTCTTTGGAGAAATGTCTATTTAGGTCTTTTGCCCATTTTTGGATTGGGTTTTTCATCTTTTTGATATTGAGCTGCATGAGCTGCTTATAAATTTTAGAGATTAATCCTTTGTCAGTTGCTTCATTTGCAAATATTTTCTCCCATTCTGAGGGTTGTCTTTCGCCTTGTTTATGGTTTCCTTTGTTGTGCAACAGCTTTTAAGTTTCATTAGGTCCCATTTGTTATTTTTATTTCCTTTTCTCTAGGAGGTGGGTCGTAAAGGATCTAGTGGTGGTTTATGTCGTAGAGTGTTCTGCCTCTGTTTTCCTCTAAGAGTTTTATAGTGTCTGGCCTTACATGTAGGTCTTTAATCCATTTTGAGTTTATTTTTGTGTATGGTGTTAGGGAGTGTTCTAATTTCATTCTTTCACATGTAGCTGTCCAGTTTCCCCAGCACCACTTATTGAAGAGGCTGTCTTTTCTCCATTGTATATTCTTGCCTCCTTTGTCAAAGATAAGGTGACCATATGTGTGTGAGTTTATCTCTGGGCTTTCTATCCTGTTCCATTGATCTATATTTCTGTTTTTGTGCCAGTACCATACTGTCTTGATTACTGTAGCTTTGTAATATAGCCTGAAGTCCAGGAGCCTGATTCCTCCAGCTCCGTTTTTCTTTTTCAAGATTGCTTTGGCTATTCGGGGTCTTTTGTGTTTCCATACAAATTGTGAAATTTTTTGTTCTAGTTCTGTGAAAAATGCCATTGGCAGTTTGATAGGGATTGCATTGAATCTGTAGATTGCTTTGGGTAGTATAGTCATTTTCACAATGTTGATTCTTCCAGTCCAAGAACATGGTATATCTCTCCATCTGTTTGTATCATCTTTAATTTCTTTCATCAGCATGTTATAGTTTTCTGCATACAGGTCTTTTGTCTCCTTAAGTAGGTTTATTCCTAGGTATTTTATTCTTTCTGTTGCAATGGTAAATGGAATTGTTTCCTTAATTTCTATTTCTGATCTTTCATTGTTAGTGTATAGGAATGCAAGAGGTTTCTGTGCATTAATTTTGTATCCTGCTACTTTACCAAATTCATTAATCAGCTCTAATAATTTTCTGGTAGTATCTTTAGGATTCTGTATGTATAGTATCATGTCATCTGCAAACAGTGACAGCTTTACTTCTTCTTTTCTGATTTGGATTCCTTTTATTTCTTTTTGTTCTCTGATTGCCATGGCTAAAATTTCCAAAACTATGTTGAATAATAGTGGTGAGAGTGGGCACCCTTGTCTTGTTGATCTTAGAGGAAATGGTTTCAGTTTTTCACCAATGAGAATGATATTGGCTGTGGGTTTGTCATATATGGCCTTTATTATGTTGAGGTAAGTTCCCTCTATGCCTACTTTCTGGAAAGTTTTTATCATAAATGGGTGTTGAATTTTGTCAAAAGCTTTTTCTGCATCTATTGAGATGATCATATAGATTTTCTCCTTCAGTTTGGTAATATGGTTTGTCACATTGATTGATTTGCGTATATTGAAGAATCCTTGCATTCCTGGGATAAACTCTGCTTGATCATGGTGTATGATCCTTTTAATGTGCTGTTGGATTCTGTTTGCTAGTATCTTGTTGAGGATTTTTGCAACTATGTTCATTAGTGACATTGGCCTGGAGTTTTCTTTTTTTGTGACATCTTTGTCTGGTTTTGGTATCAGGGTGATGGTGACCTCATAGAATGAGTTTGGGAGTCTTCCTCCCTCTGCTATACTTTGGAAGTTTCAGAAGGATAGGTGTTAACTCTTCTCTAAATGTTTGATAGAATTCGCCTGAGAAGCCATCTGGTCCTGGGCTTTTGTTTGTTGGAAGATTTTTAATCACAGTCTCAATTTCAGTGCTTGTGATTGGTCTGTTTGTATTTTCTATTTCTTCCTGGTTCAGTCTCAGAAGGTTGTGCTTTTCTAAGAATTTGTCCATTTCTTCCAGGTTGTCCATTTTATTGGCATACGGTTGCTTGTAGTAATCTCTCATGATTCTTTGTATTTCTGCAGTGTCAGTTGTTACTTCTCCTTTTTCATTTCAAGTTCTATTGATTTGAGTCTTCTCCCTTTTTTTCTTGATGAGTCTGGCTAATTGTTTATCAATTTTGTTTATCTTCTCAAAGAACCAGCTTTTAGTTTTATTGATCTTTGCTATTGTTTCCATCATTTCTTTTTCATTTATTTCTGATCTGATCTTTATGATTTCTTTCCTTCTGCTAACTTTGGTGTTTTTTTTGTTCTTCTTTCTCTAATTGCTTTAGGTGTAAGGTTAGTTTGTTTATTTGAGATATTTCTTGTTTCTTGAAGTAGGATTGTATTGCTATAAACTTCCCTCTTAGAACTGCTTTTGCTGCATCCCATAGGTTTTGGGTTGTCATGTTTTCATTGTCATTTGTTTCTAGGTATTTTTTGATTTCCTCTATGATTTCTTCAGTGATCTCTTGCTTATTTAGTAGTGTATTGTTTGGCCTCCATGTGTTTGTATTTTTTACAGATTTTTACCTGTAATTGATACATAGTCTCATAGCACTGTGCTCGGAAAAGATACCTGATACGTTTTCAATTTTCTTAAATTTACCAAGGTTTGATTTGTGACCCAAGATATGATCTATCCTGGAAAATGTTCCATGAGCACTTGAGAAGAAAGTGTATTCTGCTCTTTTTGGATGGAATGTCCTATAAATATCAATTAAGTCCATCTTGCTTAATGTATCATTTAAAGCTTGTGTTTCTTTCTTTATTTTCATTTTGGATGAACTCTCCATTGGTGAAAGTGGGGTGTTAAAGTCCCCTGCTATGATTGTGTTACTGTTGATTTCCCCTTTTATGGCTGTTAGCCTTTGTCTTATGTATTGAGGTGCTCCTATGTTGTGTGCATAAATATTTACAATTGTTATATCTTCTTCTTGGATTGATCCCTTGACCATTATGTAGTGTCCCCCTTTGTCTCTTGTAATAGTCTTTATATTAAAGTCTATTTTGTCTGCTATGAGAATTGCTATTCCAGCTTTCTTTTGATTTCCATTTACATGGAATATCTTTTTCTATCCCCTCACTTTCAGTCTGTATGTGTCCCTAGGTCTGAAGTGGGTCTCTTGTAGACAGCATATATACAGGTATTGTTTTTGTATCCATTCAGCCAGTGTATGTGTTTTGGTTGGAGCATTTAATCCATTTACATTTAAGGTAGTTATTGATATGTATGTTCCTCTTACCATTTTCTTAATTGTTTTGGGTTTGTTATTTTAAGTCTTTTCCTTCTCTTGTGTTTCCTGCCTAGAGAAGTTCCTTTAGCATTTGTTGTAAAGCTGGTTTGGTGGTGATGAATTCTCTTAGATTTTGCTTGTCTGTAAAGGTTTTAATTTCTCCATCAAATCTGAATGAGATCCTTGCTGGGTAGAGTAATCTTGGGTGTAGGTTTCCCCCTTTCATCACTTTAAATATGTCCTGTCACTCCCGTCTGGCTTGCAGAGTTACTGCTGAAAAACAGCTGTTAACCTTATGTGGATTCCCTTGTATGTTATTTGTTGTTTTTCCCTTGCTGCTTTTAATATTTTTTCTTTGTATTTAATTTTTGATAGTTTCATTATTATGTGTCTTGGCGTGTTTCTCCTTGGATTTATCCTGTATGGGACTCTCTGCACTTCCTGGACTTGATTGACTATTTCTTTTCCCATATTAAGGAAGTTTTCAACTATAATCTCTTCAAATATTTTCTCAGTCCCTTTCTTTTTCTCTTCTTCTTCTGGGACCCCTGTATTTCAAATGTTGGTGCATTTAATGTTGTCCCAGAGGTCTCTGAGACTGTCCTCAATTCTTTTCATTCTTTTTTCTTTATTCTGCTCTGCAGTAGTTATTTCCACTATTTTATCTTCCAGGTCACTTATCCGTTCTTCTGCCTCAGTTGTTCTACTGTTGATTCCTTCTAGAGAATTTTAAATTTCATTTATTTTGTTGTTCATCACTGTTTGTTTGCTCTTTAGTTCTTCTAGGTCCTTGTTAAACGTTTCTTGTATTTTCTCCATTCTATTTCCAAGATTTTGGATCATCTTTACTATCATTACTCTGAATTCTTTTTCAGGTAGACTGCCTATTTCCTCTTCATTTGTTTGGTCTGGTGGGTTTTTACCTTGCTCCTTCATCTGCTGTGTGTTCCTCTGTCTTCTTATTTTGCTTAACTTACTGTGTTTGGGGTCTCCTTTTCACAGGCTGCAGGTTCGTAATTCCCATTGTTTTTGGTGTCTGTCCCCAGTGGCTAAGGTTGGTTCAGTGTGTTGTGTAGGTTTCCTGGTGGAGGGGACTGGTGCCTGTGTTCTGGTGGATGAGGCTGGATCTTGTCTTTCTGGGGACAGAACCCCTTCCGGTGGTGTGTTTTTGGGTGTCTGTGACCTTATTATGATTTTAGGCAGCCTATCTGTTAATGGGTGGGGTTGTGTTCCTGTATTGCTAGTTGTTTGGCATAGGGTGTCCAACACTGTAGCTTGCTGGTCGTTGAGTGGAGCTGGGTCTTATCGTTGAGATGGACATCTTTGGGAGAGCTTTCGCTGTTTGATATTACATGGAGCCAAGAGGTCTCTGGTGGACCAATATCCTGGAATCAGCTCTCCCACCTCAGAGGCACAGGTCTGACACCCGGCCGGAGCACCAAGAACTTGTCAGCCACATGGCTCTTCTTTTGGGCTTAGTCTAGTTTCGTTTGCCTGTAGTGGGCTGTGTGAAGAAGCCTTGCACCTAACACACGGGATTAGTGTTCCCAGCGAAGAACTGCTGCGAGCAACACAATAATTTGGTGTGCAGCCCTGTGGAAGAGTGCTGCCCAGGACACCTCACTTCAAGATGACCTGCATGGAATATCTTTTTCCATATCCTCACTTTCAGTCTGTATGTGTCCCTAGATCTGAAGTGGGTCTTTTGCAGACAGCATATATACGGGTCTTGCTTCTGAATCCATTCAGCCAGTCTCTGTCTTTTGGTTGGAGCATTTAATCCATTTACATTTAAGGTAATTATGATATGTATGTTCTTATTGCAATTATGTTAATTGTTTTGGATTTGTGTTGGTAGGTCTTTTTTCTTCCCTTCCTCTTTTGTTTTCTTCTCTTGTGATTTGATGACTATCTTTACTGTTGTGTTTGGATTCCTTTGTGTGTGTGTGTGTGTGTGTGTGTGTGTGTGTAGCTATTGTAGATTTTTGGTTTGTGGTTACCATGAGGTTTTGATATAGCACTCTGTGTGTGTATGTGTGTGTGTGTGTATATATATATATATATATATATATATATATATATATATATGTTTTAAGTTGCTGGTCTCTTAATTTCAAATGCATTTCAAATATCCTGCATTTATACTCTCCTCTTCTCATGATTGCTGGTTTTGATATCATATTTGTGTGTGGATGATTTCCTACCTTTACTGTATGTTTGCCTTTACTGGTGGGTTTTCTCATTCATAATTTTGTTGTTTCTAGTTGTGACCTTTTCTTTTCCACTTAGAGAAGTTCCTTTAGCATTTGTTTTAAAGCTGGTCTGGTGGTGCTGAATTCTCTCAGCTTTTGCTTGTTTGATTTCTTCATGGAATCTGAAGGAGAACCTTGTTGGGTAGAGTACTCTTTTTTTTTTAAACATTTTATTTTATATTGGAGTATAGTTGATTAACAATGTTGTGTTAGTTTCAGGTGTACAACAAAGTGATTCAGTTATACAAACACATGTACATATTCTTTTTTCAAAATCTTTTCCCAGTTAGGTTGTTACATGATATTGAGCAGAGTTCCCTGTGCTATACAGTAAGTCCTTGTTGGTTATCCATTTTAAACTAACGTATATATATGGAATCTAAAAAAAAAAAAAAATTGTACTGATGAGCCTAGTTGCAGGATAGTAATAAAGAGGTAGACATAGAGAATGGACTTGATGTTATGGGGTGGGAGGGTGAAGCTGGGACCAAGTGAGAGTAGCATCGACATATATACACTACTGAATGTAAAACAGTTGGCTGGTGGGAAGCAGCAGCATAGCACAGGGAGATCGGCTTGGTGCTTTGCGATGACCTAGAGGGGTGGGATGGGAGAATGGGAGGGAGGTTCAAGAGGGAGGGGATATGGGGACATGTGTATGCATATGGCTGATTCAGTTTGTTGTGCAACAGAAACTAACACAGTATTGTGAAGCAATTATACTCCAATAAAGGTCTATTAAAAATAAATAAATAAATAAATAAATATAGCATAAATAAATAAATATTGACACGTGTGTACATGTCAATCTGAGACTCCTTAACTATCCCTCCACCTCACATTTCCCCCCTGGTAACCATAAGTTCATTCTCTAAGTCTGTGAGTCTGTTTCTGTTTTGTAAATAAGTTCACTTGTATCATTTTTCTTAGGTTCTGCATATAAGCGATATCATACGATATTTCTCTTTCTCTGTTTGACATAGATCACTCAATATAACAATCTCTAGGTCCATCCATGTTGCTGCAAATGGCATTATTTCATTCTTTTTAATGGCTGAATAATATTCTATTGTATATATGGACCACATCTTCTTTATCCATTCTTCTGTTGATGGACATTTAGGTTGCTTCCATGTCCTGGCTATTGTAAACAGCACTGCAATGAACATTGTGGTTCATGTATCCTTTGAACCATGTTTTTCTCTGGGTATATGCCTAGGAGTGGGATTGCAGGATCATATGGTAGCTCTATTTTTAGTTTCTTAAGGAACCTCCATACTGTTTTCCATAGTGGCTGCACCAATTTACATTCTTCCCAACAGTGTAGGAGGGTTCCTTTCTCTCCACACCCTCTCCAGCACTTATTATTTGTGGATTTTTTGATGATAGCCATTCTGACTGGTGTGAGGTGATATCTCATTGTAGTTTTGATTTGCATTTCTCTAATAATTAGTGATGTTGAAGATCTTTTCATGAGCCTCTTGGCAATCTGTATGTCTTCTTTGGAGAAATGTCTATTTAGGTGGTCTGCCATTTTTTGATTGGGTTGTTTGTTTTGATGATATTAAGCCACAGGACCTGTTTGTAAATTTTGGAGACTAATCCCTTGTAGATCACATCATTTGCCAATATTTTCTCCCATTCTGTGGGTTGTCTCTTCATTTTGTTTATTGGGTCCTTTGCTGTGCAAAAGTTTTTGAGTTTAATTAGGTCCCATTTGTTTATTTTTGTTTTTATTTCCATTACTCTGGGAGATGGATTGAAAAAGATATTGCTACAATTTATGTCAGAGAGTATTCTGCCTATGTTTTCCTCTAAGAGTTTTATAGTATCTGGTCTCACATTTAGGTCTTTAATCTATTTTGAATTTATATTTGTGTATTGTGTTAAAGAATGTTCTAATTTCATTTTTTTACATGTAGCTGTCCAGTTTTTCCAGTACCATTTATTGAAGATACTGTCTTACCTCCATTGTATAGTCTTGCCTTCTTTGTCGTAGATCAATTGACCATAAGTGTGTGGGTTTATTTCTGGGCTTTCTATCTTTTTCCATTTATCTATATTTCTATATTTTTTGCCAGTACCATACTTTTTTGATGACTATAGCTTTGTGGTATAGTCTGAAGTCAGGGAGGCTGATTCCTCCAGCTCCATTTTTGTTTCTCAAGATTGCTTTGCCTATTTGGGGTCTTTTGTGTCTACATACAAATTTTAAGATTTTTTGTTCTAGTTCTGTGAAAAATGACAGTGGTAATTTGATAGGGATTGAATTGAATCTGTAGATTGCCTTGGGTAATATAGCCATTTTGACAGTATTGATTCTTCCAATCCAAGAATATGGTATATCTCTCAATCTGTTTGTGTCTTCTTCAATTTCTTTCATCAGCATCTTATAGTTTTCAGAGAACAGGTTTTTGTCTCCTTAGGTAGGTTTATTCCTAGGTATTTTATTCTTTTTGATGTGATGGTAAATGGGATTGTTTCTTGAATTTATTTTTCGGATCTTTTGTTGTTAGTGTATAGAAATGCAACAGATTTCTGTGTATTAATTTTGTAACCTGCAACGTTACCAAATTCACTGATGAGCTCTAGTAGTTTACTGGTAGCATCTTTAGGATTGTCTATGTATAGTATCATGTCATCTGCAAACAGTGACAATTTAACTTCTTTTCCAATTTGGATTCTTTTTATTTGATTTTGTTCTCTGATATCCGTAACTAGGACTTCCAAAACTATGTTGAATAAAAGTGCGAGAGTGGACGTCCTTGTCTTGTTCCTGATCTTAGAGGAAATGCTTTTAGCTTTTCACCATTGAGTATGATGTTAGCTGTAGGTGTGTTGGATATGGCCTTTATCATATTGAGATATGTTCCCTCTATGCCCACTTGCTGAAGAGTTTTTATCATAAATTGATGTTGAATTTTGTCAAAATGTTTTTCTGTATCTATTGAGATGATCATACGGTTTTTATTCTTCAGTTTTTTGATATGGTGTATCACACCGATTGATTTGTGGATGTTGAAAATTCCTTGCATCCCTGGGATAAATCCCACTTGATCATGGTGTATGATCCTTTTAATGTGTGGTTGGATCCTGTTTGCTAGTATTTTGTTGAGGATTTTGGCTTCTATATTCATCAGTGATATTGGCCTATACTTTTCTTTTTTTGTGGTATCTTTGTCTGGTTTTGGTATCAAGGTGATGGTGGCTTCATAGAATGAATTTGGGAGTTTTCCTTCCTCTGCAATTTTTTGGAACAGTTTCAGAAGGATAGATATTAGCTCTTCTCTAAATGTTTGATAGAATTTGCCTCTGCAGCCATCTGGTCCTGGACTTTTTTTTGTTGGGAGTTTTAAAATCACAGTTTCAAATTCAGTACTTGTGATTGGTCTGTTCATATTTTCTACTTCTTTCTGGTTCAGTCTTGGGAGATTGTACTTTTCTAAGAATTTGTCCATTTCTTCCAGGTTGTCCGTTTTATTGGCATACAGTTGCTTGTAATTGTCTCTTATGATCCTTTGTATTTCTGCAGTGTCTGTTGTAACTTCTCCTTTTTCATTTCTGATTTTATTGATATGAGTCCTCTCCCTTTTTTTCTTGGTGAGTCTGGCTAAGGGTTTATCAATTTTGTTTATCTTTTCAAAGAACCAGCTTTTACTTTCATTGATCTTTGCTATTGTTTAGCAGTTAGTTGTGATTTTGGTGTTTTTGTGAGAGGAGCTGAGCTCAAACCCTTCTACTCTGCCATCTTGTCTGCAACCTCTGCATCCACTACTCATCACACTAGTTTCCAGAGAGGATGCTGGGCCCTGACAATGACCTTTATTTGGACCAAATAAGGAGTTGGAAAGATGGCAATTGGTGTCATTGTTTTCTTCTTTTTTTTTTTCTGGCATCTGCATCCAATAAAGAGTCTTAAAAATGTGTCTGTTCCTAAGAACATATAATGCAATCATCCCACCTGTGTGGGGTCAGAAGGGTTGGGGAATGCTGGTCCTCACCCCCATGGATTCTCTAGCTTGGTTTGCAAACTGGTAGCACATAAGTGTTATGCAGTTAACAAGACTGCTTCATTTGCCATATATGATGTTTTTATATACATGTAAAAAACCCAGAAATAGAAAAATTAGAATCACCAGATCAGTAAAATCATATTTAGTAAGAGTTTATTGTGCATATAAGAACAGTTTGTGAACTGGGAGCTCTCAAACCAACAGTGGAATGAGGCACAGAGGTATGTTATAGGTCAATTTATATAGTGAAAATGCAGAGGCTGCTTATGCTTTACAATGATTGGTTATATAGCATTAGAGTTTTCTTAGTGATAAAATATTGGTTAAAAGAAGTTACCTCATGCCAATTTTGGGCAACAGTTTATGTTTCATTTATGATTTTCACAGGCATTACAAGAAGTGGTCCAGTGTTTTTGCTTACTTTTTTAGAATAAGCTAAATTGTTTCACTTATGTGGCTTAATGTTTTTTCTGCTCAGGAAATTTTCAAGTTTGCTTTCCATTTTGTATTTTACTTTGTATCTATCTATCTATCATCTATCTATCTATGTATCTATCTATCATCTATCTATCTATCTATCTATCATCTATCTGTCATCTATCTATCTATCTATCATCTATCTGTCATCTATCTATCTATCTACTTATCTATCTGCAATTATTGTTTATTTATTTGTTTATACACCCATGTAACTGCTATCTCAGGATAGAGAACATTTCCATTATCCCAAGCAGTTCCAAGGTGCCACTTCCCAGTTAAACACAGTTAAACCCCCTTTCTCCAAGGCAAGAACTGTTCTGACATCTACACCACAGCTTAGTTTTGCTGTCCTAGAGCTTCATGTAGATGAATTGTAGATACTCTTTTGTGCCTGACTTCTTTCAGTCAGCGTGTTGTTGTATGTATCAGTACTTTGATTCACTTTAT
Organism: Balaenoptera borealis; assembly: GCF_965194805.1. Classification (NCBI taxonomy): domain Eukaryota; kingdom Metazoa; phylum Chordata; class Mammalia; order Artiodactyla; family Balaenopteridae; genus Balaenoptera; species Balaenoptera borealis. The sequence goes on from NC_138867.1 coordinate 167,680,428, forward strand.
TGCTGAGTACTATTCCATTGTATGAATATACTACAATTTATTTGTTTACTTGATGATAAACATTTGGATTGTTTCCAGTTTTGGGCTATTATCAATCAAGTTGTTATACAACTTTCTATGCAAGTCTTTTTTTTAAATTGAAGTATAGTTGATTTACAATATTGTGTTAGTTTCAGGTGTACAGTAAAGTGATATGGATATATGTCCAATTCTTTTCCATTATAGGTTATTACAAGATATTGAATATATTTCCCTGTGCTATACAGTGAATCCTTGTTGTTTATTTTATATATAGTAGTGTGTATCTGTTAATTCCATACCCCTAATTTATCCCTCTCTCCCTTTCCTCTTTGGTAACCATAAGTTTGTTTTCTATGACTGTGAGTCTGTTTCTGTTTTATAAATAAGTTCAGTTGTACTATTTTTTAGATTCCACATATAACTGATATCATATAATGTCTTTCTCTGTCTGATTTACTTCACTTAGTAGTATAGTCTTTAGGTTCAACCACGCTGCTGCAAATGGTATTATTTAATTCTTTTTTATGTCTGAGTAGTATTCCATTGTATATATACACATCACATCTTCTTTATCCATTCATCTATTAATGAAGACTTAGGTTGCTTCCATGTCTTGGCTATTGGAAATAGTGCTGCTATGGACATTGGTGTGTATGTATCTTTTTGAGTTAGAGTTTTTGTCTTTTCTGGGTGTATGCTCAGGAGTGTGATTCCTGGATTATATGGTAACTCTATTTTTAGTTTTTTTCCCCCTGGATTTGGCCAATTTTTTTTAAACTTTTATTTTATATTGGAGTATAGTTGATTAACAATGTTGTGTTAGTTTCAGGTGTACAGCAAAGTGATTCAGTTATACATATACATGTATCTATACTTTTTCAAATGCTTTTCCCATTTAGGTTTTTACAGAATATTGAGTTCCCTGCGCTATACAGTAAGTCCTTGTTGCTTATCTATTTTAAATACAGCAGTGTGTACATGTTGACCCCAAACTCCCAGCCTATCCCTCCCCCACACACACTTTCCCCCTGGTAGCCATAAATTTGTTCTCTAAGTCTGTGAGTCTCTTTCTCTTTTGTAAAACAGTTCATTTGTATCAAATTTTTAATGTTCCATATATAAGTGATATCATATGATATTTGTCTTTCTCTGTCTGACTTACTTCGCTTAGGATGATATTTGCATCCATATTGCTGCAAATGGCATTATTTCATTCTTTTTAATGGATGAGTAATATTCCATTGTATATATGTATGACTTCTTTATCCATTCCTCTGTTGATGGACATTTAGTTTGCTTCCATGTCTTGGCTATTGTAAACAGCACTGCAATGAACATTGGGGTGCATGTATCCTTTGGACCGTGTTTTTCTCCAGATATATGCCAAGGAGTGGGATTGCTGGATCATATGGTAGCTTTATTTTTAGTTTCTTAAAGAACTTACATACTGTTCTCTAGAGTGGCTGTATCAGTTTACATTCCCACCAACAGTGTAGCAGTGTTCCCCTTTTGCCACACCCTCTCCAGCATTTATTGTTTGTAGATTTTTTGATGATAGCCATTCTGACTGGTGTGAGGTGATATCTCAATGTAGTTTTGATTTGCATTTCTCTAATAATTAGCAATTTGGAGCATCTTTTCATGTGCCTGTTGGCCATCTGTATGTCTTCTTTGGAGAAATGTTTATTTTGGTCTTCTTCCCATTTTTTGATTGGATTGTTTGTTTGTTTGTTTGTTTTTGATATTGAGCTGTATGAACTGTTTGTATATTTTGGAAATTGAGCCTTTGTCAGTCGCATCATTTTGCAAATATTTTCTCCCAGTCTGTAGGTTGTCTTTTATTTTGTTTATGGTTTCCTTTGCTTTGCAAAAGCTTTAAAGTTTGATTAGGTTCCATTTGATTATTTTTGCTTTTGCCTTGGCAGACCTAAGAAAACATTGCTATGATTTATGTCAGAGAATGTTTTGCCTGTGTTCTCTTCTAGGAATTTTATGGAGCCATGTCTTGTATTTAAATGTCTAAGCCATTTTCGGTTTATTTTTGGGTGTATGGTGTGAGGGAGTGTTCTAACTTCATTGATTTATGTGTGGTTGTCCAACTTTCCCAATACCATGAGCTGAAGAGACTGTCTTTTCTCCATTGTATAGTCTTGCCTCCTTTGTCAAAGATTAATTGACTCTGGGTGTGTGGGTTTACTTCTGGGCTCTCTATTCTGTTCCATTGATCCATATTTTTGTTTTTGTGCCAATGTCACACTATTTTGATTACTGTAGCTTTGTAGCATTGTCTGGAAGAATTATGCTTCCAGCTTTGTTCTTTTTCCTCATCATTTTTTTGGGCAATTCTGGGTCTTTTGTGGTTCCATATAAATTTTAGGATTATTTGTTCTAGTTCTGTGAAAAATGTCATGGGTGATTTGATAGGAATTAAATCTATAGATTGCTTTGGGTAGTATTGCCATTTTAACTATATTAATTCTTCCAGTCTAAGAGCATGGGCTATCTTTCTTTGAATCATCTTTGATTTCTTTTATCAATGTTTTATTGTTCTCTGTGTATAAGTCTTTCACCTCCTTGGTTAGGTTTATTCCTTGGTATTTTATTTTATTTTTTGATGTAATTTTAAATGGGATTGCTTTTTTACTTTCTCTTTCTGATATTTCATTGTTAATGTAAAGAAATGCAACAGATTTCTGTATATCAATCTTGTATCATGTTACCTTGCTGAATTCATTGATCAGTTCTAATAGTTTTTATGTGGAGTCTTTAGGGTTTTCTATATAGAGTATCATGTCATCTGCATATAATAACAATTTTATCTCTTCCCTTTTGATTTGGATATCTTTTATTTCTTTTTATTGTCTGATTGCTGTGGCTAGGACTTCCAATACTATGTTGAATAGAAGTGGTGAGACTGGGCATCCTTGTCTTTTTCCAGAATTTAGTGAGAGAAGTTTCAGCTTTTCTCTGTTTAGTATTATGTTGGTTGTGGGTTTGTCATAAATGGCTCTTATTATGTTGAGATATGTTCCCTCTATAACCACTTTGGTGAGATTTTTTTTCATGAATGGATGTTGAATTTTATCACATACTTTTCCTGTATCTATTGAGATGATCATGTGGTTTTTGTCTTTTCTTTTGTTGATGTGTTGCATCACATCGATTGATTAAACCATCCTTGTGACCCTGTGATGAATCCAACTTGATCATGGTGTATGACCCTTTTTATGTGTTGTTGGAGTTAGTTTGTTAATACTTTGTTGAGGATTTTTGTATCTATATTCGTCAAAGATATTGGCCTGTAATTTTCTTTTTTGGTAGTGTCTTTGTATGGTTTTGGTATCTGGGTGATGGTGGTTTCATAGAATGCCTTTGGGAGTTATCCCTCCTTTTCAATCTTTTGGAAGAGTTTGAGAAAAGTAGCTATAAGTTCTTCTTTGTATGTTTGGTAGAATTCCCTAGTGAAGCCATCTGGTCCTGGACTTTTGTTTTCAGGGGGTTTTTAAATTATAGATTCTATTTCACTTCTAGTGATCAGTCTGTTCAAATTATCTGTTTCTTCTTGATTCAGTTTTGTCA